>NC_060140.1:25845925-28345925 GCF_021461385.2 Schistocerca piceifrons | reverse complement strand
AAGTTGTGAAGATGCATAATGCTTCATATACTTACTGCTTTCCAAATCTGTGAATGTGATAGACACACCCATCAACGTTAGTATGAAATTGTACTCCATTCCCGTGTGCGTCTTTTCAGGTGTGTATTCAACCTGAACTTCATTTTTGTGCAAAGACAGTGCACAGGTGGAAGAGCTCTTGGAACGAGAGGATATTTGGCGGATGGACTGACCTGCGTGTTCCCTAGACTTAAATCCCATCGAGCCCGTGTGTGATGCTATGCGGATCGTGCCGCGCGGAGTGGCGGCACAGTTTCAGGCGCCATGTCACGGTTTGCGCGTTCCCTCCCGCCGGAGGTTCGAGTGCTCTCTCAGCCATGGGCGTGTGTGTTGTTCCTAGTAAAAGTTAGTTTAAGTAGTGTGTAACTCTAGGGACCCATGACCTCAGCAGTTTGGTTCCTTAGAAATTCACACACTTTTTTTTTTTCGGAGACTTATTGCAGCACGTCCAAATTCATCAACGGCCATCCAGCAGACCTCTTTGGGGGAGGAATGGACGAGATCTCCTTATCAACTTTTTGGCCAACTTGGAAGCACGTTGCAGAACATTTACTGACGTCCCTGGTGATGTCGCATCCTATCAAGAAACACGTCCTACCTTTCCAGGACATCATCATCAATCACGATTACTTTGGTGTAATTATTATATTTGAATAAAAGTGTCATTTCTATTCGTCTCATTGTCAAATGGTTCAAATGGCTCTGAGCACTATAGGACTTAACTTCTGAGGTCATCAGTCCCCTAGAACTTAGAACTACTTAAACCTAACACAGATCCATGCCCGAGGCAGGATTCGAACCTGCGACCGTAGCGGTCGCGCGGTTCCAGACTGTAGCCTCTAGGACCGCTCGGCCATTCCGGCCGGTCTCTCATTTTCAATTTATTTCAGTTTTTTTCTGTACTATACTAGACTATACTATAATGTAACGGTTCATTCTACGTATGGTCCAAGTGACATTGAGCTACGATACTCGGCATTGGCACATCATGTGAAAATTACTGTCACCTGTAAGTTTTGCATACCGGTGTAAGTACCGCATCTGCTGGTGACCGACTGTGTAATGCCTGTAAAACACATACCATAGCACCTGATCAACACGAGGCAAACAAGTTGGTGAATTGTCAGTACTAGAAGACAAACAATAAACCGCTGCCCCTCTCGGACCCTCTAATCCTGCAGTGCGTTCGCTACTAACCCCTCTGCCCTGGAGGTAAGCCACTGACTTCACTTAGCTCACTGCTAAATGCGCCAACGTCAACTAAAATTAAGCACATCTTGAAATATACCTGTCTCTGTAAGTATTTTAGTTTGTTACTGAGCGGGAAAACTACAGTCTTAAGAAGCTCTTAGCGATAGTTGAACTTCTTGGATTCGGGTGTTAGATGCTACATGCATGCATGGATGCAACACGGCCGAGAACGAATGCTTCACCACCACTGGCGGTTCTGTGGTGTCGTTATGTGACATTTCTGAACACGAGTTGCGATACAGTTCCTCCAGTGCCTGTCCTACACAGTCTGCTAGTATTCTTTTGTCACACGTCGTACATAATGACGTAAGGCTCACCCATAACTACAGAGTCAAAAGCTCTGTATCATTAAGAGAAGAAATTGACGCGGCTGATAGGATACGATGGTGGAAGGAAAAACGTGTCATAAAACGTGTGTCCGCACATTAGCCGTTCTCGAGATAACTGTAATTACGAACCGGCACTGCCTTCATTGTGAAATATCGCTCTAGTTGCTGCAAATGTCCTTGAAATGTAAACCGAGTTAATCACCTTGTAACTGTGCTACAAATTCACCTATGGTCCATGGCTGTGATATGTGGCAGATGCACATTTTGCAGATAATGTAAACGACATGTAATACGCCACTGTTGTCCAAGATTGATAGAGCAGAGTCTATAATTTCGTCACTATAATGACCTGACTGCCAGTCCTCTGAATTTTTCCATCGAGAGTCACCTGAAAGGTAGACAGCACTCCAACGGAAACGGCTGAAGAATTGGAGCAGGTGATTCAGGACAGAGGCAGAGGTGTAGCGGGTGTCACACTACCCCCCATCCCCCCAACCCTTACCCCAACCCAACCAACTTCAAAGTCTGGGCAGCAGGAAAGATATGAGATTGTGGCGCCTTCTCCCCAAATTCGCTGAATCATACATCATCTACTGGCAGACCCAGCAATAAAAATTATGCAGCAAGCAAGAAATTAAGTTATAATATCTTGTCCAACAATAATTTTTGCCTAAGACTGAGTCAAAATATCAAGTCCTTGAAGCTACTACCTATTAGAATATTTTAAGCGTCTTATAACTCCAGCTACATTTTTTTCCTGTGCTCCTTGTTCTCTCTCCATTCTGCCCATTTATCAATCTGTGGCTCTTAACTCTGCAGAAAGGAAAGTGATAAATGCTAGACACGCTCTGTCACAAACAAATTTCGTATATCAATCCTACTACTTTTAGGTTGACTAGTTTTAAGACTGGTCTACCAGCATCTGTTATCGCATAAACCAACTATTAAGTGTCCCACTAGCGCGACGAATTTTTGGGAGAGGAGTGCAACACTAACGCAAAAGCTTTCAACAATTACTTTGTCCTGTACCTTCACGTTGTTAACAGTTATTCTACTGAAATAATCAATAATATTATTTTCAAAAGAAGTTCTGTATCGTCGCCCTCGCCTGTCTAGTGTTTTTAATTTTATATGTCATCCACAGCACCCTTTCGCACACCGAAAATTATTATGTTTTTGTCTTATAAGGCTTACTTTTTGACTACTTGTTACCTCTGAACTACAACGCAGACACAGCAGGTGGGGAAAAACTCCTTTGAAACTGTTCAGTCCGCAGCTCGTGGTCGTGCGGTAGCGTTCTCGCTTCCCGCGCCCGGGTTCCCGGGTTCGATTCCCGGCGGGGAATAATAATAACAGTAATAATAATAATAATAATAATATCACATCACACCCATACAGATTAAGCGTGGAATATACCAAGGAGACTCATTAAGTCCTTTCTGGTTCTGCCTTGCTCTGAACCCACTATCCAACATGCTAAATAATACAAATTATGGATACAATATTACTGGAACATACCCACACAAAATCACACATCTGCTATACATGGATGATCTAAAACTACTGGCAGCAACAAATCAACAACTCAACCAATTACTAAAGATAACAGAAGTATTCAGCAATGATATAAATATGGCTTTTGGAACAGACAAATATAAGAAAAATAGCATAGTCAAGGGGAAACACACTAAACAAGAAGATTACATATTGGATAACCACAGCGACTGCATAGAAGCGATGGAAAAAACAGATGCCTATAAATATCTAGCATACAGACAAAAAATAGGAATAGATAATACAAATATTAAAGGAGAACTAAAAGAAAAATATAGACAAAGACTAACAAAAATACTGAAAACAGAATTGACAACAAGAAACAAGACAAAAGCTATAAATACTTACGCTATACCAATATTGACCTACTCATTTGGAGTAGTGAAATGGAGTAACACAGACCTAGAAGCACTCAATACACTTACACGATCACAATGCCACAAATATAGAAAGATTCACATTAAGCAGAAAGGAAGGAGGAAGGGGATTTGTCAGCATAAAAAACCTACATTATGGACAGGTAGACAATTTAAGAAAATTCTTTATAGAACGAGCAGAAACTAACAAAATACACAAAGCAATCACTCATATAAATACATCGGCTACACCACTGCAATTTCATAACCACTTCTACAACCCTTTACATCACATAACATCAACAGATACGAAGAAAGTAAATTGGAAAAAGAAAACACTACATGGCAAGCACCTGTATCATCTAACACAGCCAAGCATCGATCAAGACGCATCCAACACATGGCTAAGAAAATGCAATATATACAGTGAGATGGAAGGATTCATGATTGCAATACAGGATCAAACAATAAACACCAGATATTACAGAAAGCATATTTAATAATACCACAACAGATAAATGCAGACTTTGCAAACAACAAATAGAAACAGTAGATCACATCACAAGTGGATGTACAATACTAGTGAATACAGAATACCCCAGAAGACATGACAATGTAGCAAAAATAATACATCAACAGCTTGCCTTACAACATAAACTTATAAAACAACATGTTCCCACATACAAGTATGCACCACTAAATGTACTGGAGAACGATGAATACAAATTAAACTGGAACTGAACCATTATAACAGATAAAACAACACCACATAACAAACCTGACATCATACTCACCAATAAAAAGAAGAAATTAACAGAACTAATCGGAATATCCATACCCAATACAACAAATATACAAAAGAAAACAGGAGAAAAAATTAAAAAATACATCCAACTGGCTGAGGAAGTCAAAGACATGTGACATCAGGATACAGTTAACATTATATCAATTATACCATCAACTACAGGAGTCATACCACACAATACCCACCAGTATATCAACGCAATACAGCTACATCCAAACCTGTATATACAATTACAGAAATCTGTAATTATTGATACATGTTCAATTACCCGAAAGTTCCTAAATGCAATGTAACATATGCCGTACAGTTAAAAGGAAGTCACGCTTGATCAAGGTCCGCGTCACTTTCCATTTTTAACCAGACATAACATCTGAGAATTGAAAGAATAATAATAATAATAATAATAATTTTTTAAAATTTTCAGCATAGCTGCTGTTCGGCAACAGTGAGTTAAATGAATAATTTGAGATAATCAGCGAACCATCTGCAACTGCTTACCTGATTTTCTCAAATCATTCAAAGAATAATAATAACCTGGTTTTATCTATGACAGATTTTTACTGTTGTCCGCAGTAAACCAAATGATCTGAGAGCAAAACAGAACTTCTTATTGCAATTGTCATCTGTTTTTCTTTTTTTGTGCAAGGAAGTGTTACAAGAAAACGATCACAATAGATATGTGCATGGTACATCACAATCGCTAACGAAAACTGTGATAGATGAGAAATTAACGGTAATAATAGGAGAAATGATACAGAAGACATGGGTGCCCAAAAGAATCCTTTGCGAGATAACTGTGGATGTTTGGCTACAAGCTGTCACTGTATTCAGTAGTATGATGTGTTGTCCTAGTTAATACAGAAGTATCTGAAATGAAAACTTTTCGATTAAGTCCTTATTTAAACGTCACTCATGGTCTGCCATAGAAAAGGAGTACAATACTGCTTCAGAAGTTTACATGCTACAATTTACCTGTTAAAGCAGGTGTGTCCACTTGTCGTCCAGGCATGTGGAAGCAATGTGACACGCGTTTCTGAAGTGCTTTACCAATTCTTCAAAACTGCTGTGTAGTGACATACGAACTATTCTTTTAGTGTGAGGGTGTGAGGGTGTGAGGCAGAGAGAGAGAGAGATAGATAGAGAGAGAGAGAGAGAGAGAGGTAAAGAGACTGTTACAAGCGAACCTATTCATTGCCTGAACTAGATGAACATTTTCCAGCAAAACCATTAGACACACAAGTATACGGGTGGTGTGGGAAGGAGTTCTAGTCAGTCAGTGCAATGTTGTTCTACAAATAAAAAGTCATAAATATGGAGAAACTTAATAGGCTCTAGTTTAAATTTTGAGAAAGGCATCAAAATATGAGCTTTACTAAGTAGAGAGAATTTAAGGCCTTACATTTCAAAGAAATTATCTTAATTAGGACAAAATTCCACAATGAACCCAGTGACGGCTCGACAAGGTATGTATGTATGTATATATGTATGTATTGAACTGGCGCCTAGAAGCGACGGAGAGGCTTCGCCCTGCCGTAGCCCTCAGTGGTACACAAGCCCACAACAGATTATAGCACTCATCCGACCGGCGCCCCCAGCCGGTCCCAGGGTTATTGTGCGGTTCGGCCCCCAGTGGATACCGCCGGGAACGTCACATTTCAGACAATTGTAACCCCAATGTTTGCGTGGTAGAGTAACTATGGTGTACGCGTATGTGGAGACAGTGTTTGGGCAGCAGTCACCGACATAGTTTAACTGAGACGGAATAACAGAAGCAGCTCGCATTCGCCGAGACAGATGGAAAACCGCCTTAAAGCCATCCACAGGTTTACCAGCACACCGGACCTCGACACCAATCCGCCGGGCGGTTTCGTGCCGGGGACCGGCACGCCTTCCAGCTCGGGAAGCAGGGTGAGACCGCACGGCTAGCCGGACGGGCCGCTTGACAGGGTAATCAACAGTTACCTCGCAGAAGGCTCGTTTGAGAGCCGCTGTTTACCGGAACATTTCGATTCTATTATCGGCTAGTTTCTCTAATAGAAATTTTCACAAATAATTAAGGTCAACCATGTATTTCTTCATTGCTGTAATGTAAGCAGCAAACCTTCAGTGGAAAGACAGTGCAAATGGCACAAAAACTATACGTTGCAACATTGACCTGTTCCACTCTTGTCCCAATCAGCTCCATAATATAGTTTTAGCTGAACGAACGACAACCATTCCCTATTTCACCTGACATGTGTTGTTACGTGTTCCTTTATTCTTCGACACAGCGCACAAAAAGATCCAGGACACAAATTTTACGTCACATCAGTGACAACCTACATACACAGAACTGGGCTGTTCTCACTTTAACGCCTCGCTCAGAGCGGTCGCTTTTCGCGTCAACAAAACCTTGTTTGCACGAGCTTAGCCACCTGTGAACTGCATTCAGCGCAGCATCGGTACGGCCGATTTTTTGACACGTCCAAAGCTGCGCAGCATGTGCCCTGTGTGGGGATTTATTTGCACAAAAGCTGGATTGGATTGCCACAGGCGATTATGCAGTCGACAGCGGGCTGTTGGAACGTGTACCTACCTCGCTAACGGAGCACAAAGCAACGCTAAAGCATTTGCTGCGATCTAAAACGCGTTTAAATAATGGCAGCGATATTAATAATTGAATCCTGGCGCCAGTAGTGTTGTTACATAGATAGCTGAGGAATGTATCAGTATGTGAGTCAGAAGGCTATGGCCGATCTGTTTCACGTTTCAATTTGAAATACTTTTCACTTCGTCCATAACATTGTGACCCTGCACATGAACTTAATATGAGTTAATCGTACCTATTTCTTTTGTTTATTAATTTGTAACACGCTCCATTACAAAATTTTTAGTACTATATACACTCCTGGAAATGGAAAAAAGAACACATTGACACCGGTGTGTCAGACCCACCATACTTGCTCCGGACACTGCGAGAGGGCTGTACAAGCAATGATCACACGCACGGCACAGCGGACACACCAGGAACCGCGGTGTTGGCTGCGCAGCATTTGTGCACCGCCGCCGTCAGTGTCAGCCAGTTTGCCGTGGCATACGGAGCTCCATCGCAGTCTTTAACACTGGTAGCATGCCGCGACAGCGTGGACGTGAACCGTATGTGCAGTTGACGGACTTTGAGCGAGGGCGTATAGTGGGCATGCGGGAGGCCGGGTGGACGTACCGCCGAATTGCTCAACACGTGGGGCGTGAGGTCTCCACAGTACATCGATGTTGTCGCCAGTGGTCGGCGGAAGGTGCACGTGCCCGTCGACCTGGGACCGGACCGCAGCGACGCACGGTCGCACGCCAAGACCGTAGGATCCTACGCAGTGCCGTAGGGGACCGCACCGCCACTTCCCAGCAAATTAGGGACACTGTTGCTCCTGGGGTATCGGCGAGGACCATTCGCAACCGTCTCCATGAAGCTGGGCTACGGTCCCGCACACCGTTAGGCCGTCTTCCGCTCACGCCCCAACATCGTGCAGCCCGCCTCCAGTGGTGTCGCGACAGGCGTGAATGGAGGGACGAATGGAGACGTGTCGTCTTCAGCGATGAGAGTCGCTTCTGCCTTGGTGCCAATGATGGTCGTATGCGTGTTTGGCGCCGTGCAGGTGAGCGCCACAATCAGGATTGCATACGACCGAGGCACACAGGGCCAACACCCGGCATCATGGTGTGGGGAGCGATCTCCTACACTGGCCGTACACCACTGGTGATCGTCGAGGGGACACTGAATAGTGCACGGTACATCCAAACCGTCATCGAACCCATCGTTCTACCATTCCTAGACCGGCAGGGGAACTTGCTGTTCCAACAGGACAATGCACGTCCGCATGTATCCCGTGCCACCCAACGTGCTCTAGAAGGTGTAAGTCAACTACCCTGGCCAGCAAGATCTCCGGATCTGTCCCCCACTGAGCATGTTTGGGACTGGATGAAGCGTCGTCTCACGCAGTCTGCACGTCCAGCACGAATGCTGGTCCAACTGAGGCGCCAGGTGGAAATGGCATGGCAATCCGTTCCACAGGACTACATCCAGCATCTCTACGATCGTCTCTATGGGAGAATAGCAGCCTGCATTGCTGTGAAAGGTGGATATACACTGTACTAGTGCCGACATTGTGCATGCTCTGTTGCCTGTGTCTATGTGCCTGTGGTTCTGTCAGTGTGATCATGTGATGTATCTGACTCCAGGAATGTGTCCATAAAGTTTCCTCTTCCTGGGACAATGAATTCACGGTGTTCTTATTTCAATTTCCAGGAGTGTATATATATATATATATATATATATATATATATATATATATATATATATGTGTGTGTGTGTGTGTGTGTGTGTGTGTGTGTGTGTGTGTATCTAATGTGTCTAAGGCGCTTCAGTCATGGGCTGTGCGACCGGTCCCGGCGGAGGTTCGAGTCCTCCCTCGGGCATGGGTGTGTGTGTGTTTGTCCTTAGGATAATTTAGGTTAAGTAGTGTGTAACCTTAGGGACTGATGACCTTAGCCGTTAAGTCCCATAAGATTTGACAAACATTTGAATATTTTTGTGTGTGTGTGTGTGTGTGTGTGTGTGTGTGTGTGTGTGTGGAGTAGAGTGCAATGTTCGTGTTGTACGATATGATGAGAGAAGGGAGAGGGTGACACCCCGTGCCGACACGTAGCGTACTTCTCGAAAAGAGCATCAGAGGGGGCGCCAAGCTTACCGTCCCCATCCCACGCTCGGATCACCAGCAACGTGTCACATGCCCTCACTTCACTTCATGGGACGCTGCGGAGAGGTTTGGTATTTACACCAGGACATTGACGCAAAGTCTGATGACAAAGAACTTAATGCCTCCTCTTGCCTGTCAAATGCTGGCAGCGAAACTTTTTTATACCACCAGGATTCGCCGGCCGTGGTGGCCGAGCGGTTCTAGGCGCTACAGTCTGGAACTGCGCGACCGCTACGGTCGCAGGTTCGAATCCTGCCTCGGGCATCGATGTGTGTGATGTCCTTAGGTTAGTTAGGTTTAAGTAGTTCTAAGTTCTAGGGGGACTGATGACCTCAGAAGTTAAGTCCTGTAGTGCTCAGAGCGATTTGAACCAGGATTCGAACAGGCTTACCTCAGCGCCGAGCACAAGCGAACAACAGGGCGTTAATGACCTCGGGCACTGAGAAGGGTAAGCGTACGTCTTGTGTTTCTGTATTGATCGTAAACTTAATTCAGTGGCTTATTATTTATGAAGAGCTAGGTTTCTTAATTTTATTATTGAGAAAGTTTTCGCATTCATATGAACCGACAAGCCACATAAATCACATCATCAGTTACGTCTTCAGTGCTTACATTCACACTCTGTATACCACTTTAAAGTCTTCACTACACTAGTATCAAAAATTAAAGCAACAGACGGAAATTGTGCAAGGTTTCGTTTATTCCGCTACAAAACAGGTGATATTAAAGTAGAAGGAATGTAAAGAATACAGAACGTAAACAGCTGCAACATTCAACTTTTTCAAATTTATCACATTTGCACACACATTCCGAAAACTGATTAATGTAATCAGTATGGGGGTGACCATCGCTGGCAGCAATACAGGCCTGACAACGATTGGGCGTGCTGTGAATCAGTCTCATATTGAGGCAATAACGTCCATTCTACAGGTTGACTCTTGGACATAAGATTACAGCAATCAGCCACTTTTTATAATGCTATTTATTTACTTAAATAGGTTCATCTTCAGACGCATAGATCACGTTTTACATTATATTTTCAGTTTTGTTTCCCCGTCTGGCGATACTTCCTTGGGGTGGTGATGCCAATGAAAATTCCTCGCAATTATGTTCCAGTGCAGTTTGTTTATCATCTTGCGCATACCTCCACGAGATGAAACTTGTGTGTGAGTGGTGCGTTACATTATGTGCATATATATATACACAAAAAAGTGCATTATACAGTTTTCGGTGTTGCTAGATGATAGACAACATGCAGTGGAACGTAATGGCGCGGATTCTTCATTGGCATCACCACCCCAAGGAAGTTTCGTCAGATGGGGAAACAAAACTCGAAATGTAATGTGATACGTGAACTAGCTGCCTGAAAATGAACCCATCGGTTCGAAACCGGTAACGACACTGTTTAAGTAAATAAATAGCATTATAAAAAGTGGCTCATAGCTCTAATCTTCTGTGCGTCAGCCTATATTATGTACACAGCCATGGGCTCAGTATGTCACTTTTTGACAAAATAGGAACATCCATTCTTCCCGCACAATTGCTCAGAGTCTTGGAGAGCAGTTGGTGGATGCTGATGTGATGCAGCCTGTCTTCCTAGTGTATCCCAGTCATGCTCTATGGGATTAAAATCGGGAGAGCGAGACAGCTACGCCATGCATGCCATACTTTCCAATTCCAAGAAAATATCAACCACCCATACCATATGAGATCGAGAATTATCGTCTATCAGTACCAAGTTTGGGCGCACAGAACCTCGCTACAACCGCAAATTTGGTCCCAAGATCTCATCATAATTCCTGAAAGCAATTAAACCTTGCCGGTTAACCTGTACAATATCATGAAGAAAGGTTTGAGTGGTCAACACAATCCCTGCCCACATCATTAGGGATCCTCTTCGATATCTGTCTCTTTCCACAATGTTCCACCATGTTCCACGTCCCCTCTGGATGCGAATCCACTGATAATCACACTCCAGGCTTAATTGGGACTCACCTGTGAAAACAACATTAGCTCACTGTTCGACTGCCTATGTGGCATGTTGATGAAACCACTCTAGACGTGTCTGACACACAGCAAGTCTCCAACAGTAGAGATCACTCTGTCAAAGCCTTCTGCACACCATTTGCCTCGATACAAGTATTGGAGCAACCTGCATTCTGGGCCACTCTGCGAGGTTGCCAGAAGTATCCTAGATGGCGGCGATGACGTCATCCAATATGGCGGCATGTAGACATGGTAATAGCTCACGACATCATCCAAGATGGTGGCCATGACGTCATTCAAGCTGGCGGATTTTCGTGGGAAGTTTGAATCTGGCGGGAAACTGCCATGGCCGCCCTCCCCTCCCCTCCCTTCCCAAAGAAAAATGGCGTGAATTTCAAATTCCAACAGGGTAATGCATCACACCAAGTTTTTCTCTACTAACCTAAGAAAACCGTGGGAAGATAGGTCACTTGGGCTACCTCCACTAACCAAAGTCACCCGACTGCCACCTCTTCCTAGAAGCTGGCGCCTCATTTCAATTTTGGTGGTAAAGAAAGGTCACTTGGGATTTCTCTACCAACCTAATAAAACTGTGGGAAGATAGGGTGCTTGGGCTACCTCCACGAACCTAAATCACCCGACCACCGCCTCTTCCTAGGGACTGGTGGGAAAAGGACCTAGCCTGCACTAGGTTGATGGAGAGAGGGAGGAGTGTATTTACTTTGGAACAATTTATTAAGTGCTGCAGTATATTTATCACAGCGATACAGAACAGAAGCTCTGACGTGCCACACTGCATACAGACCTGCAAAATACTCCTAAATAACTCATCTGTAATGCTCTACACACACGCCTGCTAATTGTAAACTGCCAAAATATCGCACTGCACAGCCTACTGACTTGAAAACCACTCACAAATCATGTAATACATTTACATCCAGAGAGCCAAAAAACTCCTAAATTGTCATAATAATAACCCACCTAAAAAACATGGTTTCTAATCGTCAGCAATCGAAATCATTCACCATCTTTATTTAAACAATTAGAGGCAGCAACACCATCCAGTGGGTTCGCCAGGAGGTCTACACTCAAACTGACCTAGTACGCCGGCATGGTAACTCTGCGAGTTCGGTCAAAGGGTTAGCTGCCCTCTGTAATAAAAAAACTGAGTTAAAGGATCAACGACGAACAAAACGGATGTCTTGCGACATTCGCCCCATGCAGGTACGACGATAAAAAAAGAACAAAATGAGATTAAAAGAAAAGTACACACCATCACCACCAGAGGGCACAAATGTCCAAGATGGCGGTCATGACGTCAGGAGATGACGCAGGTACCATTATCCAAGATGGGTTCAAACAGTGTGTTCACCACAAGGTCTACACCTAGTACTCAGTACTACCACCAGAGAGCGCTGTCGTCCGTTTTGTGACGTAACCCAAGATTTGGGGAAAACGACTCTGCCTGTGCTGAACATGAGTTTTTCTTTTGCAGGCACTGTCTTCACCATGTAATCTAGACTCCAACTGACCTGGTACACAATACTGTCACCAGAGCATGCTGTCATCCCTCCTGTGACGTAATCCAAGATGGTGGGGGGGAAATGGTGAGAAAACGACTTTCACATGAGTCTTTATTTTGCAGGCAGTCTCTCCACCACGACATCTAGAGTTCAAATGGTTCAAATGGCTCTGAGCACTATGGGACTTAACATCTGAGGTCATCAGTCCCTGGAACTTAGAACTACTTAAACCTAACTAACCTAAGCACATCACACACATCCATGCCCGAGGCAGGATTCGAACCTGTGACCGTAGCAGTTCCGCAGTTCCAGGCTGTAGTGCCTAGAACCGCTTGGCCACTCCGGCCAGTGACATCTAGAGTTGGTTGGTTGGTTGGTTTAGGGATGAAAGGGACCAAACTACAGAGGTCATCGGTCCCTTTTTCCAAAATGCTAAAAAAAATACCCACAGAGAATAAAACATGTTCAACAGAAGAGGAGACAGATGACACAGAACAAAAGAAACGTAGACAAGGACCAGACAAAACAAAATGAAATCACACGGAGTGCGACGGTGGTTGGCCAACCATAGGAACAAAGAAAAGGAAAAGCCAACCACCGAAAACACATTAAAAACTGAGTTTAAAACCGTAGGCCAAAGGCCAGAATCAACACAAAACAATCAAATAAAACAGAAACACTCAGATTAAATGATAAAAAACCCCTGCCCGAATAAAACGGAAGACTAAGTCAGCCTTAGCAGAGTCATCTGTTAAAAGGGCAGGGAGCGAGTCAGGCAGTGGGAACGACTGCCTGAGCCCAACTAAAAGTGGACAGTCTAATAAAATGTGGACCACTGTCAAAACGGAGCCGCAGCGACATAAAGGTGGGTCCTCACGTCGCAATAGGTGGCCGTGCGTCATCCATGTGTGCCCAATGCGCAGCTGGCACAGGACTACAGACTCCTTGTGAGAGACCCGCAAGGAAGACCGCCACACATCGGTCGTCTCCTTAACAGCCCGCAGCTTATTCGGGGATGTCAGGCCACGCCACTCATCAGCTCACATCCCAAGCACCTTACGGTTGATTGCGAGCCGTGAGGCCGATTTCCAAAGCCGGGGCGTCGATCGCCCCTTTGGCCAGGCTGTCAACACGTTCGTTCCCCGGGATGCCAACGTGACCTGGCGTCCAATTAAAGACCACCGAACGACCAGAACAGGTAATGGCGGAAAGAGACTTATGAATAGAGGACACCAGAGGAGAAGAGGTATAGCAGAGGTCGATGGCCTGGAGGCTGCTCAGGGAGTCACTGCAGATGACGATGGACGTACCTGAGCAGAAAAGCATATGCTCAAGAGCGCGCAATATAGCCACCAGCTCTGCAGTAAAAATACTGCAGCCAGCCGGCAAGGAGCGCTGTTCAACACGGGCAGCGTGAGGAAAAGCGTAGGCAGTGCGACCATCAACCAGGCAACCATCAGTGTAGACAGTCTCACAGCCCGAAAATGAGGCGAGGAGCGCAAGAAAACGGCGACGGAGGGCCACAGGCGGAACCGAGTCCATGGGTCCCTGTGCCAAGTCCATGTCAGGGAATAGCAGGTGACGAATGGGATGGCCCGGCGAGCAATGCACGTGAACAGCATAGTCGGCGAGCAGTCGATGGCGGCGAATCCGCAGCGGGGGAACCCCGGCCTCCACCAGTAGACTACCCACGGGGCTCGTAGGAAAAGCGCCAGTTGCTAGCCGAACCCCACAGTGGTGTATGGGGTCTAACAACTTCAACACTGAGAGTGATGCAGACCCATAGGCCAGGCTCCCATAATCAAGTCTGGACTGCACAAGGGCTCTGTATAATCGCAACAGCGTGCAGCGATCTGCACCCCAAGATGTGTGGCTCAGGCAGCGGAGGGCGTTGAGGTGCCACCAGCACTTTTGCTTCAGCTGAGTAATATGAGGAACCCATGTGAGCCAGGCATCAAAGACGAGTCCTAAGAAGCGGCAAGTGTCTACCACTGCAAGCAGGTGGCCGTCGAGGTAAAGTTCAGGATGAGGGTGGATCGTCCGACGCCTGCAGAAGTGCATAACTCGAGTCTTGGCTGCAGAGAACTGAAAACCATGAGTAAGAGCCCATGATGCTGCCTTGCGAACGGCGACTTGCAGCCTGCATTCGGCGACTCCTGTAGTCGTGGAGCCAAATGAGATGCAGAAGTCGTTGGCATACAAAGAAGGAGACACCGACGACCCCACGGCTGCAGCCAGACCATTAATGGCCACTAGAAATAAGGAGACGCTCAACACTGAGCCCTGCGGGACCCCATTTTCCTGTATATAAGATGAACTAGAGGCAGCACCCAATTGCACCCGGAAAGAGCGGCGCAATAAAAAGGTTTGAAGAAAAGCCGAGAGCCGACCACGAAGACCCCACTCATGCAACGTAGCAAGGATGTGATGCCTCCATGTGGTGTCATACGCCTTCCGCAGATCAAAAAAGTACAGCAACGAGATGCTGACGTCAGGCAAAGGCCGTACGGATAGTAGATTCCAGCCGCACCAAATTGTCTACTACAGACCGGCCCCGATGGAAGCCACCCTGGGATGGAGCGAGGAGACCGCGCGACTCAAGGACCCAACACAAACGCCGCCCCAACGTACGTTCGAGCAATTTGCACAAAACGTTGGTGAGGGTAATGGGAAGATAGCTGTCCACCGCCAGCGGGTCGGCACCGGGCTTCAAGATGGGGACAATAAGACCCTCTCACCATTGTGACGGGAACATGCCCTCACTCCAAATGACTCGCTTAGAGACGCTGGTGGCAGTGCGACCACCAGCTTGTTGTGATTTATTGCGCTTCATTGCGCCACATCCGCCCATATGCCACCTACTCCAAACGAGGGCTCTCCCCAAGGGCGCCACCCAGCCAAAGCAACTGGTACCTGGCCGATATCACGTTGCCCGGAGTCCCCGTGCCCCAGACAAGATGGGCACATACTCCTTGGCATGCGTGGGGAGGAAACAGCTCTGGCATCCATAGTGCGATCCCTGTGTGATCAGGGGGCTACCACCAAGAGTGGTATATGACGACCCCACCACAACGGACTGGCTACCATGATGGATTTTAGGTGTTGAAAGGGTCCAGAGTTGTCAGTGGCGCTAAGAATGGGATTGCGCACAAGACGAGAAGGGGGCAACCCAGAAGACGTTGGGTGTAAATCCTGCCACACGACAATAGGTAGCATGCAATAGAAAAACACCACGTAAGGCGTCCTTCCCCAAATGGCACGCACTAACAACGGAAAGTTGGAAAAATGGAGGTCAAACCCAAGAGGGGACCATCACATTAAGGCTGAAACGTTTGAGATGTCTTTTAGTCGTCTCTTACGACAGGCAGGAATACCACGGGCCTATTCTTACCCCCGAACCCGCAGGGGGGACGCCTGAGCCAACTCTCTTGTCTGAAAGGATGTTAAAGTGGATGGCAAGTTACAAATTTGTCCTCTGCTCTTCCTTTTATAAGGTAGTATTTACATTTGTATCGACATAAAATAATGTTTTCAGAGTGATGAAACCGTCATAACAACATTATCGCGCCAACATATTGGGGTGTTGTGGTATCGGCGGAATACGCTCGCCGACACTTTCATGTTATTTTCTTTATTGCTCATGGCGTGCAACAGAGAGATTCCACGATTCTCGTGTGGGCGAACGGCAGATGCGCTCCGAATGGACGTTACTCCGCCGGCAGACATTTTTCCTTCGGCGTTAAATTTTAATGACGTCGCCGCCGCCGGAGGCGCGGGGGAGCCTTTTGTTTAAACAATTTCTGGGGCGCCCCTCCCCCTTTTATCATCTTCCGGTGGCGGCCTGACAGAGCCGGCTCAAAGCTTCCGTTCGCAGCTCGCGAGTATTTCCTTAATTGCAGAGTGCGTAATGGAAGGGCGTCATAATGAGCGCTGCTGCGTCGAGGGCTCCGTCCAGACGTGCGAAGAGTTCGACCTGCGGAACGACGCGTGTGACGCGGCGCGGGGGCGGTTCCCACGCTCGGCAGCCCAGCAGAACGTCACGCGCGAGCTTCGCGCCAATTAAGGACCTCCGGATGGGGCTATTCAGGTGTGACGTAGCCAAAATTTTAAAAATTCTCATTTCTCATTGTTAAAATAACGATAAACCCGAGCACGGGTGCCATTTAATTTGTTTACAGTAAACGTTTACCGAAACGTAGTGCGGAAAACCAATACTTCATATGAAAGCATTCTTGCTTGATTTGTTTCAGTTTTCGTACCAACAAATTTTTCATGAAGTGCAGTACCAGGGGATGGGGCAGGGGGGAGGAGAGAGTGGTTGGAGGTACTATGTGCCAACCACAAAAACATTTTATAATTCAAAATTTCTTTAATTTTTATTGACATTTATTTAAAAAGTATTGTGCATTGATGTGCAATAAGGGCCAGAAACTGTAAATTTCGCTTAGCACTCTTTACAAAACAGCATTTACGATATTTCAATTTTTACATCAGTTAAGTTTATTTAGTCTTATTTTCTTGAGGAGTATCTCTTTGCATTGATTGTAAAAGTTGTTACAGAGTTATGGGAAGAAACTTCATTATAATTAAACTGTATTGCAGATATTGTGGATTAAATACAGCAGTTGACATAACATATTTTCCGGGATCACTTATTCATCACTTTCTTCTAAAACGTTTTCACATTTGGAAAATATAAAAGTTTCCATGTTGAAACGTCCTGGCAGATTAAAAGTGTGTGCCGGACCGAGACTCGAACTCGGGACCTTTGCCTTTCGCTGGCAAGTACTCTACCAACTGAGCTACCCAAGCACGACTCACGCCGCCTCCTCACAGCTTTAATTCCGCCAGTACCTCGTCTCCTACCTTCCAAACTTCACATAAGTTCTCCTGCGAACCTTGCAGAACCAGCAATCTGGAAGAAACGATATTGCGGAGACATGGCTTAGCCACAGCCTGGGAGATGTTTCCAGAATTCTGGAAGGTAGGAGACGAGGTACTGGCAAATTCGAGCTGTGAGGAGGGGCGTGAATCGTGCTTGGGTAGCTCAGTTGGTAGAGCACATGCCCGCGAAAGGCAAAGATCCCGAGTTCGAGTCTCGGTCCGGCACACAGTTTTAATCTGCCGGGAAGTTTTATATCAGCGCACACTCCGCTGTAGAGTGAAAATTTCATTCTAGTTTACATGTTATGTTTGTTGCATGTGCATCTCTCATAGTTGTTACACATCATTGCTGCTTTGTTCACTTTATTATATTGTACTTCACTCCTTTTGATTGACTTTCACGACAAGTCAAACGACATATTCGATTTCTTCTTCATCTTTCTTTGCACCTAGCTTCTGCTTGATATTCCGTCCGAGAACACCTTCCATGGCTGAAACCACACACTTCTGGAGTCCCATAATATTCGTAGCCTTATCTTCAAAATATGGTTTCGTGAGCTGTAGTCCCAGTTCTTGAAGAAAACGCCGTCACTTTGATGACAAAAAAAAACATTGTTTCTTCTCAACTTCCCTGAGTGGGATAAGACGTATCTGTCTGCTGACTGGTTTGATGCGGCCCGCCACGAATTCCTTTCCTGTGCTAACCTCTTCATCTCAGAGTAGCACTTACAACCTACGTCCTCAATTATTTGCTTGACATATTCCAATCTCTGTCATCCTCTACAGTTTTTGCCCTCTACAGCTCCCTCTAGTACCATGGAAGTCATTCCCTCATGTCTTAGCAGATGTCCTATCATCCTGTCCCTTCTCCTTATCAGTGTTTTCTACATATTCCTTTCCTCTCCGATTCTGCGTAGAACCTCCTCATTCCTTACCTTATCAGTCCACCTAATTTTCAACATTCGTCTATAGCACCACATCTCAAATGCTTCGATTCTCTTCTGTTCCGGTTTTCCCACAGTCCATGTTTCACTACCATACAATGCTGTACTCCAGACGTACATCATCAGAAATTTCTTCCTCAAATTAAGGCCGGTATTTGATATTAGTAGACTTCTCTTGGCGAGAAATGCTTTTTTGCCATAGCGAGTCTGCTTTTGATGCCCTCCTTGCTCCGTCCGTCATTGGCTATTTTACTGCCTAGGTAGCAGAATTCCTTAACTTCATTGACTTCGTGACCATCAATCCTGATGTTAAGTTTCTCGCTGTTCTCATTTCTACTACTTCTCATTTCCTTCGTCTTTATCCGATTTACTCTCAAACCATACTGTGTACTCATTACACTGTTCATTCCGCTCAGCATATCATTTAATTCTTCTTCACTTTCACTCAGGATAGCAATGTCATCAGAGAATCGTATCATTGATATCCTTTCACCTTGTATTTTAATTCCACTCCTGAACCTTTCATTTATTTCCATCATTGCTTCCTCGATGTACAGATTGAAGAGTAGGGGCGAAAGGCTACAGCCTTGTCTTACACCCTTCTTAATACGAGCACTTCGTTCGTGATCGTCCACTCTTATTATTCCCTCTTGGTTGTTGTACATATTGTATATGATCCGTCTCTCCCTATAGCTTACCCCTTCTTTTTTCAGAATCTTGAACAGCTTGCAACATTTTATATTGTCGAACGCTTTTTCCAGGTCGACGAATCCTATGAAAGTGTCTTGATTTTTCTTTAGCCTTGCTTCCATTATTAACCGTAACGTCAGAATTGCCTCTCTCGTCCCTTTACTTTTCCTAAAGCCAAACTGATCGTCACCTAACGCATTCTCAATTTTCTTTTCCATTCTTCTGTATATTAGTCTTGTAAGCAGCTTCGATGCATGAGCTGTTACGCTGATTGTGCGATAATTCTCGCACTTGTCAGCTCTTGCCGTCTTCGGAATTGTGTGGATGATGCTTTTCCGAAAGTCAGATGGTATGTCGCCAGACTCATATATTCTACACACCAACGTGAATAGTCGTTTTGTTGCCACTTCCCCCAAAGATTTTAGAAATTCTGATGGAATGTTATCTATCCCTTCTGCCTTATTTGACCGTAAGTCCTCCAAAGCTCTTTTAAATTCCGATTGTAATACTGGATACCCTATCTCTTCTAAACCGACTCCTGTTTCTTCTTCTATCACATCAGACAAATCTTCACCCTCATAGAGGATTTCAATGTATTCTTTCCACCTATCTGCTCTCTCCTTTGCATTTAACAGTGGAATTCCCGTTGCACTCTTAATGTTACAACCGTCGCTTTTAATGTCACCAAAGGTTGTTTTGACTTTCCTGTATGCTGAATCTGTCCTTCCGACAATCATATCTTTTCGATGTCTTCACATTTGTCCTGCAACAATTTAATGCTGCTATGTGTAGATAATAGGTACCGGCCACCTTCTTGTAGCCCTCTTAGTTGAAAATTTTCTCACCATTTGATCGACTGTTTGAAAACCGCCTCTCGTCTCATTATAATAACAATTTATGACTGTTTCCATATTAGTGTCAGTAGGTGAATCAGTTGTAGCTTCATAATGTGGAGTCGACAGCAACATAAGCTGTATCGCTTATTTGTTTGTTTGTTTGTTTCCTTGTTGGGTTTCTCACAGGATATACAAGACACAATTGTGACTGGGACATTTCCAATGCTAGAATCACTGAAAGCAAATTTAGTGGAAAATAAGTCTATTCTTGAGATGGCTTTCAGTTCGTGGAGTATATGCTTCCTATTCGCTTGTAATATTTCCACAAGAGATAGCATCTGATTCTCCCATAAATCTTCGGCCAAATCAACTGAATTGTACAGGGTTATTACAAATGATTGAAGCGATTTCACAGCTCTACAATAACTTGCTTGACGTGTTCCAATCTCTGTCTTCCTCTACAGTTTTTGCCCTCTACAGCTCTCTCTAGTACCATGGAAGTCATTCCCTCGTGTCTTAGCCGATGTCCTATCATCCTGTCCCTTCTCCTTATCAGTGTTTTCCACATATTCCTTTCCTCTACGATTCTGCGTAGAACCTCCTCATTCCTTACCTTATCAGTCCACCTAATTTTCAACATTCGTCTATAGCACCACATCTCAAATGCTTCGATTCTCTTCTGTTCCGGTTTTCCCACAGTCCATGTTTCACTACCATACAATGCTGTACTCCAGACGTACATCATCAGAAATTTCTTCCTCAAATTAAGGCCGGTATTTGATATTAGTAGACTTCTCTTGGCGAGAAATGCTTTTTTTGCCATAGCGAGTCTGCTTTTGATGCCCTCCTTGCTCCGTCCATCATTGGTTATTTTACTGCCTAGGTAGCAGAATTAACACGAATTCTTTACAGACGAATGGAAAAACTAGTAGAAGCCAACCTCGGGGAAGATCAGTTTGGATTCCGTAGAAACACTGGAACACGTGAGGCAATACTGACCTTACGACTTATCTTAGAAGAAAGATTAAGGAAAGGCAAACCTACATTTCTAGCATTTGTAGACTTAGAGAAAGCTTTTGACAATGTTGACTGGAATACTCTCTTTCAAATTCTAAAGGTGGCAGGGGTAAAATACAGGGAGCGAAAGGCTATTTACAATTTGTACAGAAACCAGATGGCAGTTATAAGAGTCGAGGGACATGAAAGGGAAGCAGTGATTGGGAAGGGAGTGAAACGGGGTTGTAGCCTCTCCCCGATGCCATTCAATCTGTATATTGAGCAAGCAGTAAAGGAAAGAAAAGAAAAATTCGGAGTAGGTATTAAAATTCATGGAGAAGAAATAAAAACTGTGAGGTTCGCCGATGACATTGTAATTCTGTCAGAGACAGCAAAGGACTTGGAAGAGCAGTTGAATGGAATGGACAGTGTCTTGAAAGGAGGATATGAGATGAACATCAACAAAAGCAAAACAAGGATAATGGAATGTAGTCTAATTAAGTCGGGTGATGCTGAGGGAATTAGATTAGGAAATGAGGCACTTAAAGTGGTAAAGGAGTTTTGCTATTTGGGGAGCAAAATAACTGATGATGCTCGAAGTAGAGAGGATATAAAATGTAGGCTGGCAATGGCAAGGAAAGCGTTTCTGAAGAAGAGAAATTTGTTAACATCCAGTATTGATTTATGTGTCAGGAAGTCATTTCTGAAAGTATTCGTATGGAGTGTAGCCATGTATGGAAGTGAAACATGGACGATAAATAGTTTGGACAAGAAGAGAATAGAAGCTTTCGAAATGTGGTGCTACAGGAGAATGCTGAAGATTAGATGGGTGGATCACATAACTAATGAGGAAGTATTGAATAGGATTGGGGAGAAGAGAAGTTTGTGGCACAACTTGACCAGAAGAAGGGATCGGTTGGTAGGACATGTTCTGAGGCACCAAGGGATCACCAATTTAGTATTGGAGGGCAGCGTGGAGGGTAAAAATCGTAGAGGAAGACCAAGAGATGAATACGCTAAGCAGATTCAGAAGGATGTAGGTTGCAGTAGGTACTGGGAGATGAAAAAGCTTGCACAGGATAGAGTAGCATGGAGAGCTGCATCAAACCAGTCTCAGGACTGAAGACCACAACAACAACAACAATAACTTTATTATTTGAGATATTTTCACAATTCTTTGCACATACAAGGTGTGTGTTTGAGGTTTACGGGCGCTAAACAGCGGGGTCATCAGCGTCCAAACGCATAAAAACAGAAACACATGCAGTGAAGGGACTAAGACGGACAGCGAACAAGGGGAGCAGCTAAAAGACACAGACCTGACGCAGTTCCAAATCCTCACATACAGAGGCAAAACAAGAGGAGAAAGAACACACTAAAAATGAAGGGAAACAAGGAAAAGAGAACAGAAACCGAAGGGAAACAAGGAGATATTCGTGACTGGCGGACCTCTTACCTAAAATCTGGGTGAGCCAATCATCCAGCAGCACATTAAAACCCCCTCCCTAAAATCCGAGGCAACGATTTCGACAGGACACAAAACCGTAAGACTTTAACTACAGTCGTTGCGTCATCTTGTAAAATAGAGGGCAAATCCGATGGCAAAGAAACGACCGCCCTCTGGTCAGAAAATAAAAGACAGTCAAGTAAAATGTGGCGGACAGTAGTCTGGACGCCACAAGCACTGCAGATTGGGGGGTCCTCCCGCCGGAGTAAAAAACCATGCGTCAAGGGACTGTGCCCGATGCGGAGGCGAGTGAGGAGAACCTCATCCCGCCTGCATGACTGGTAGGACGTGCGCCATGGCCGGGTGGTAGCCTTGACCAGACGCAGCTTATTGTCACCGACCTTCAGCCACTCCTCTTCCCACTGACGCAGAACGCGAAAACGCAGGAGGGAGGTAACAGCATGGAGGGGGACCGCACATGCAACAACGTGAGGGAGGGAACATGCATCTTTGGCAGCCACATCCGCCAGTTCGTTTCCCCTAATACCCACGTGCCCCGGCACCCAGCAGAAGGAAACCTCCTTCCCCTGCCGTTGCAGGCGGAGCAGGGCATCGTGGATGTTCTGGACGACCGTATCCGCTGGGTAAAAGTGTTGCATGGTCTGAAGGGCACTCAGGGAGACAGAAAAGATGAGGAACTTAAGACTGGGAACACATCTCATCTGCTCCAATGCCCGCAAGATCGCAAACAATTCGGCATCAAAGATGGTAAACGCCGCAGGAAGCCATAACTTGACGACTCGATCAGCGAAAACAACAGCACAACCAACAGAGTCCCCCAGTTTAGAGCCATCCGTAAATATTGGTACATGGTCGGGATGCTGGTTTGAAATATCATAAAATAAGGAGGTAAAAACAAACGCAGGAATGCAGTTCCTCCGGTACTCCGACAAGTCTAAAAGGATGGTGGTGGTTGTTGGGATGTTTAAAGGGGACTAAAATGCTAAAGTCATCAGTCCCCCTTTCCAAAAATAGGCGAGACAAAGTCGCAGAGCAGATAAAACCCCAAGGGGAAGGAGACTACCCCCCCCCCCAGATGGTAAAGAACACAAATTAGGCAACGAACACTACAGAAAAGAAGAGTACAGACGAACACCAGACGGAAAGGAATAGAAGAAAAGAAGATGGCAGGAGACTGGTTGACTGACCACCAGAACAAAAAAAAGGGAAAGCGTCAACCATCAGACGACACACCAAAACAGCAACAAATATGGAGAGATACGAGGACAAAAGACACAGAAACGGAAAGGTGCAGGACCCCCCTAAATGGATCCATAAAAAGGACAGCACAGATAAAATGTAAAACATTGTCAGCCATGGAGGCATCGTCGCATAAAAGCAAAGGCAAGGTGCCCGGGAGATTAAAAGACTACCGAAGGGTGCACAGTCGGGGACACTCCAATAAAATGTGGGCGACCGTCAGCCGGGACCCACACCGACAAAGGGGGGGATCCTCCTGACGCAAAAGATGGCTGTGCGTCAGGAATGTATGGCCGATGCGGAGCCGACACAGGATGACAGAGTTCCTGCGAGAAGACCGCAGGGAGGAGCGCCACACATCGGTCGTCTCCTTGACAGCCCGCAGTTTATTCAGGGCTGTCATGCCATGCCACTCAACAGACCACTCCCCAAGCACCTTACGGCGCAACACCAGCTGCAGGTCGCGAGCTGTGAGGCCGACCTCCAAAGCTGGGGCGTCGATCGCCCCTTTGGCCAGCCTGTCAACACGTTCGTTCCCTGGGATGCCAACGTGACCTGGCGTCCAAACCAAGACCACCGAACGACCAGAGCGGGCAATGGCGGAAACCAACTCCTGAATAGAGGACACCAGAGAAGAAGAGGGATAGCAGCGGTCGATGGCCTGAAGGCTCCTCAAGGAGTCACTGCAGATGACGATGGACCTACCTGAGCAGAAACGCATATGCTCAAGAGCGCGCAAGATGGGCACCAGCTCTGCAGTAAAATTACTGCAGCCAGCCGGCAAGGAGCGTTGCTCAACATGGGCCGCGTGAGCAAAAGCGTAGGCAGTGCGACCATCAACCAGGGAACCATCAGTGTAGACAGGCTCACAGCCCGTAAATGAGGCGAGGAGCGCAAGAAAACGGCGACGGAGGGCCACAGGCGGAACCGAGTCCTTGGGTCCCCGTCCCAAGTCCAGACGGATGGACGGCCGGGGCAAACACCAGGGAGGAGTAGGCGCACGGACCCGGAAAGGAGGCAGAAGAGGGAATGACCCCAGTTCCGACAGCAAGGACTGGACGCGGACAGCTATGGAAAGCCCAGACCGAGGTCGCCGTTCGGGCAGATGGAGGACCATGGCAGAGAAAAGCAGGCGATGATTGGGATGGAAGGGCGAGCAATGCACGTGGACAGCATAGTCGGCGAGCAGTCGATGGCGGCGAATCCGCAGCGGGGGAACCCCGGCCTCCACCAGTAGATTATCCACGGGGCTCGTACGGAAAGCGCCAGTTGCAAACCGAACCCCACAGTGGTGTATGGGGTCTAACGACTTCAACACTGAGGGGGACGCAGACCCATATGCCAGGCTCCCATAATCAAGACAGGACTGCACAAGGGCTCTGTACAATCGCAGCAGCGTGCAGCGATCTGCACCCCAAGACATGTGGCTAAGGCAGCGGAGGGCGTTGAGGTGCCGCCAGCATTTCTGCTTCAGCTGAGTAACATGAGGAACCCATGTGAGCCGGGCATCAAACACGAGTCCCAAGAAGCGGCAAGTGTCCACCACTTCAAGCAGGTGGCCGTCGAGGTAAAGTTCAGGATGAGGGTGAACCGTCCGACGCCTGTAGAAGTGCATAACTCGAGTCTTGGCAGCAGAGAACTGAAAACCATGAGTAAGAGCCCATGATGCTGCCTTGCGAACGGCGACTTGCAGCCTGCGTTCGGCGACTCCCATAGTCGTGGAGCTAAATGAGATGCAGAAGTCGTCAGCATACAAAGAAGGAGACACCGACGACCCCACTGCTGCAGCCAGACCACTAATGGCCACAAGAAATAAGGAGACGCTCAACACCGAGCCCTGCGGAACCCCATTTTCCTGTATATAAGGTGAACTAGAGGTGGCACCGACTTGCACCCGGAAAGAGCGGCGCAATAAAAACCTTTGAAGAAAAGCCGGGAGCTGACCACGAAGACCCCACTCATGCAACGTGGCGAGAATGTGATGCCTCCATGTGGTGTCATACGCCTTCCGCAGATCGAAAAATACAGCAACGAGATGCTGACGTCGGGCAAAGGCCGTACAGACAGCAGATTCCAGCTGCACCAAATTGTCCGTTGCAGACCGGCCCCGGCGGAAGCCACCCTGGGATGGAGCGAGGAGACCGCGCGACTCAAGGACCCAACACAAACGCCGCCCCACCATACGTTCGAGCAATTTGCTCAAAACATTGGTGAGGGTAATGGGACGATAGCTGTCCACCACCAGTGGGTCCGCACCGGGCTTAAAGATGGGGACAATAAAACCCTCTCGCCATTGCGACGGGAACATGCCCTCGCTCCAGATGCGGTTAAAGATGGTGAGTATGTGTCCCTGGCAGTCCCTGGAGAGATGCTTCAGCATCTGTGCATGGATGCAGTCCGGGCCTGGTGCTGTATAAGGGCAATCGGCGAGGGCAGCGAGGAATTCCCTCTCGCTGAAAGGAGCATTGTATTTTTCAGAACGACGCGTGCGGAACGATAACGGCGTCTGCTCGGCACGCTCCTTTAGAGAGTGAAAGGCGGGGGGATAAGATGCAGACGCAGAGTTCTGAGCAAAGTGCACAGCAAGCCGTTCAGCAATGGCGGTAGCGTCCGTGCAGACAGCGCCGTCCAAGAAGAGCCCAGGGACACCCATAGGGGTCTGGTATCCATAAATCCGCCGGATCCGGGACCACACGAGCGAGGGGGAGACATGGGAACCCAAGGATGAGATATACCTCTCCCAGCACTCCTGCTTACGCCGTGCAATAAGACGACGGGCCAAGGCACGGAGCCTCTTAAAGGCAATGAGGGCCCCGAGAGACGGGTGCCGCCTATGACGCTGGAGAGCCCGCCGACGGTCGCGAATAGCCTCAGTAATCTCCGGCGACCACCAGGGTACAGCCTTCCTCCGAGGGAGTCCAGAAGAGCGGGGGATTGCAGCCTCGGCCGCCGAAATGATTGACGTGGTTAACACACGGACCACCTCGTCAATGTCACCTTGTGCAAGAGACGCGATGGTTGCAGCGGAAGTAAAAGCCGCCCAGTCAGCCCTATGGAGAGCCCAGCGGGGCAGGCGCCCAGAAGAATGACACTGGGGCAGTGACAAATAGATGGGAAAATGGTCACTACCGCACAGGTCAGGGTGCACCCTCCAGTGGAGGGATGGGACAAGTCCGGGGCTGCAAAGTGAGAGATCGATGGCCGAGAACGAGCTATGGGCCACACTTAAATGCGTGGGAGCACCGGTGTTCAAGAGGCTAAGGTCCAGCTGAGCCAACAAATGCTCCACGGCCCGACCGCGGTCATCAGAGACAGTCTCACCCCAGAGAGGGTTGTGGGCATTGAAATCGCCCAGCAACAAGAAAGGCGGCGGCAGTTGGGATTTGGTGGTTCAGGCTGGGAGGGCTTCACTGGGTCAGTCTCAGGGACAGACGACGACTGTGTGTCCTGACGACCAGGGACCAGCGGCTGTCGGCTTTGGGACCGGTCAGAACTTGGGAAGGGAGGTCCCCAAGGGACCCCTTCCTGACGAGAGTAGCTGAAGAAGTCTTACACTTCTCCGGCTGGGAAGGGGGAACTGATGTCCCCGATGGCTGGGGGGGCGTTGCTCCTGAAGTAGATGGAGCAGGAGCAACAGTGGGTTTAGTGCCCCCACCATCAACGGGGCAGGAGTGGGACTTCGACTCTGAGAGCTAACCGGAGCGGACGGAACTGTAGCAGGAGTGACAGTTGCGGCATAAGCAGCTGTCATGCGCACTGGATGAAGCCAATCATATTTCCGCTTCGCCTCAGTGTACGTCAGGCGGTCGAGGGTCTTGATTTCCATGATCTTCCGCTGCTTCTGCAGAATCGGACAGTCTGGCGAGCAAGGCGGATGGTGCGCACCACAGTTCACACAGATTGGAGGCGGGGCACAGGGATGATCAGGAGAGGATGGTCGACCGCAATCGCGACAGACGAGGTCGGAAGCACAGCGTGAAGACATATGGCCGAACTTCCAACACTTGAAGCACCGCATGGGGGGAGGGATGTACGGCTTGACATCACAATGGTACACTATCACCTTGACCTTCTCAGGTAACGTGTCACCCTCGAAGGCCAAGATGAAGGCACCGGTGGCAACTTGACGATCCCTCGGACCCCGGTGCATGCGCCGGACGAAATGGACACCTCGGCGCTCCAAGTTGACGCGCAGCTCGTCATCGGACTGTAAAAGGAGATCCCTGTGGAACATAATGCCCTTGACCATATTCAGACTTTAATGGGGTGTGATAGTGACGGAGACATCCCCCAGCTTAGTACAAGCGAGCAGGGCCCGTGACTGGGCGGAGGATGCCGTTTTTAACAACACCGATCCGGACCGCATCTTGGACAAGCCCTCCACCTCCCCAAACTTGTCCTCTAAATGCTCCACAAAGAACTGAGGCTTCACGTATATAAAAGATTCCCCATCAGCTCTGGTACAGACAAGATATCTGGGCGAATACGTCTCACTTTCATGCAATGCCTTTCGTTCCTCCCATGGTGTGGCGAGGGAGGGGAACGATTTGGGGTCATACACATTAGCCGTAATGTGAGCTTTGGAACGCTTAGAGACTGTTGACGACTGGCCGCCAGCGAGAGATGATGTACCACGCTTCATTGCGGGTCATCTGCCCTGATGCCACCTACTCCGACCAAGGGCCCTCCCCACGGGCGCCACCCAGCCACAGCAAAAGCCACCTGGCAGGATGGCCATTGCCGGGAGTCCCGATGCCCCAGGGAGATGGGCATCTACTCCTTGGCATACGTGGGGAGTTAACGGCGCAGGCATCAGTAGAGCGATCCCTGTGTTGTCAGGGGGCTACAACCAAGAGGGTACATGGCGGCCCCACCACAACGGACTGGCTACCGTGCTGGATGTTAGGTGACATGTGGTCCATGGGCGTCGTCAGTGCAGAAAATGGCCCTGCACAGTGCGTGGCAGAAAGTGCACGCAGGAGAGTATCCATGCCCAAGCGATGGAGAGCGGGCAGGACTGCAATGCAACGACGAATAAGATGGCGAAAGTTCTCAACACAACATGGACACAATGCACCAAGTAAGGCGCCCTTCCCCAATCGGCTCGCTCTTCGGAAAAATTTTGAAATATGGAGGTCAAACCCGACAGGGGACCATCACACAAGGCCGAAACGTTTGAGACTCCTTTTAGTCGCCTCTTACGACAGGCAGGAATACCGCGGGCCTATTCTTACCCCCGAACCCGCAGGGGGTCTAAAAGGACGCTAGGCCTCTGGAGCAACCAGGGAGGCAGGCAAGTAAAACCCCGTCTCTGGGGGACCACACGCTCCATACCAAGGGACTCAAGCAAATGCTTGGCACGAATCCCAAACGGTCTCGTTGCCCTGGGACGACTGGAAAAGAGACGTTCCATAGGCGGTCGGGCAACGGTAGGGTACGCAGGGGAGGTAGGACAGGCAAGGAATTGACACACCCGTCACACCATGAGGAGTTTCCGCCGGATGGCGAGCGGCGGTTCCTCTGCCTCAGCACACAGGCTGGGGATGGGACTGGTACGGAAGGCACCAGTGGCCAGCCTGATACCCTCATGGTGAACTGCGTCAAGAATCTTCAGATATGAAGGCCTTGCTGACCCATACACGGTGCAACCATAGTCAAGACGCGATCGGACGAAAGCCCTATAAAACTGCAGCAGACGCGCCCGATCTGCTCCCCAGGACCGATGCCTCAGACACTTCAAAATATTCAGTGCCTTCAGAGCCCGCACCTTGAGGTCTTTAAGGTGAGGCAACCACGACAACTTGGAATCAAAAGTGAGGCCCAGGAACCTCACAGTGTCGCTAAAAGGAAGAATGGTGTCCCTCAGACGCAATTCAGGGGAGGTAAAAAGACGTCGAGAACGATTAAAATGAACACACACACATTTGTCTGCAGAAAAGGTAAAACCCGTCTTCACAGTCCATGCCTCTAATCGCTGGATCGTAAGCTGCAACTGCCGACTAGCAGTGACAAGACTGGAGGAAGAACAGAAAACAGCAAAATCGTCCACAAACAAGGAGCACTGGGCAGGACTCCGGATAGTGGACGTGATACTGTTAATGGCGATGGCAAAGAGGGTGACACTTAAAACGCTTCCCTGAGGAACACCATTCTCCTGCACATACAAATCAGATAGCACATTACCAACCCTATATCGAAAGAGGCGGTGGGAAAGGAAGGATCGAATGAAGATGGGGAGACGGCCACGAAAGCCCCACTCATGGAGTTGATTGAGGATATGGCGGCGCCAAGTAGTGTCATACGCCTTATGAATGTCAAAGAATACACCTAGACAATGCTGGTTACGCAGGAAGGTCTGCTGGATGGCCGCCTCAAGCAGGGTCAAGTTGTCTATAGTCGAACGACATCTCAGAAAGCCACACTGAGAGGGGCTAAGGAGCTGCCTGGTCTCGAGCAGCCAAACCAGGCGACGGTTGACCATGTGTTCCAACGTCTTCCCGACACAGCTCGTCAAAGCAATACTCCGATAACTACTGGGATGCATTCAGTCCTTCCCCGGTTGAGGAGGGGAATCAAAATCGCCTCCCGCCACGAGTCAGGGTACGTGCTGGATAACGATATCATATTAAAACAATTCAGGAGAACTTCCTTGGAAGGCAGTAACAAGTGCTGCAGCATGCTGTACCGGATTTGATCATGACCAGGCGCAGTATCATGAGCCACAGACAGCGCCGAATCCAGTTCCCACATTGTGAAGGGGCAGTTGTAGGGCTCAGAATTTGGAGACCGGAAGTCCAAGTGACCCCTCTCGATGGCAGTGCGGTAGCGGCAGAAATCTGGATCACAGTTAATAGTGGCGATAGACGCCGCAAAATGCATGGTCAGTGTCTGGGCAATGTCTGTCGGCGCCGTGAGAAGACTTCCCTGATGCAGCAATGCCATGACAGGTAGTTGGCTGCGTTTCCCAGAAATCCTCCTGATGGCTTCCCATACTTTCGTAGAATTAGTGGAGCGGGAGATGGAGTTCAAGAACGATTGCCATGACCGTCGTTTGCTCTCTTTAATCACGCGCCGCGCTTTGGCCCTTGCCACCCGAAAGGCCGCAAGATTGTCAGCTGAGGGACGGCACTTGAAGTGGCGCAGAGCTGCATGGCGGGCTCGAATGGCTGAGCAGCACTCAGTGGTCCACCAAGGGACAGGACGCCTCTTGGGATGACCGGATGACTGTGGGATTGACAATTCAGCAGCATGGGAGATCACGGCTGTAACATGGTCTACCCATTCGTGGACGCTGGCACGGTGTTCCAAAACAGCCAGTTGGCTGAAAAGTGTCCAGTCAGCTCGGCAGAGGTGCCACCGGGGCGGCACTGGTAATACCATAGCCTCATCCAGGAGGCGAATTCAAAGGGGGAATGGTCACTAAAATGGAGGTCAGCAGCAACCTCCCACAGAGCAGAATCCACGAGTGCTGGAGAGCGAAAGGAAAGGTCAATAGCTGATGAGGACCCAGAAGCAGTACAGAAATGAGTGGGAGCACCAGAGTTGAGGATGCACAGTTCTTCAGACATCATGAGGCTTTCCAGAATGCGACCCCTGGGGCAAGTAGTCGAAGAGCCCCATAAGACATTATCAGAATTGAAGTCCCCCAGAAGAAGAAATGGGCGGGGGAGTTGGCTAATAAGGTCTGCGAGAGCCTCAGAGTCTATCGCATCCTGAGGGGGTAAGTAAAGTGAACAGACTGTGAGCCTCCGACCCACAAGAAGGTCAACTGCAACTGCTTGCAAGTCGGTAACGAGAGGGAGCTCAGATGAGGGGTGCATGTCACAGACAAAAACCGCAACACCACCCTTTGCCCTTTCCCCCGTCAGATCATCTTTCTGATAGACGGTATAGCCCCATAAAGAAGGAGCATCAGTGGTCCGAAAATGTGTCTCTTGGAGACATAATCACAAAGGGCACTCTCATACAAGGAGTTGTAATTCGGCCACATGCGTCCTGAACCCATTCAGGTTCCACTGTAATATGGGAGCCAGTGATCAGGGGGGCTGAACTCTCACCCTGCCTCTGTGCTATGGAGGAGAGCCCGTACTGGCCGGAGATTTATTCCTGGGGCGAGAAGATCGCCCCCAGTCGACGTCAATGTCCATCAGCTCCGATGACGACCCACGGGAGATGTCAGACAGTACAATGGCCTCGTCATCGGACCGACCCTGACTAGTCTCCGCAGGTGGCAAAACCTTCAGCTTCGGCGTCTTTGTCGTGGGGGGCTTAGAATGCAGAGCCTTGTCAACAGGTGGAGCATTACTCGCCTGGGCAGAAGGCCCCATATGGGGAGAGGGAGGAAGTACCCCAATGTCAGCAACCACAGCCTTGTCCGACGTTGCGGGGAGAGCTGCAGGTTGCAAAACAATCGCAGCAGCACAAGTGCACTGGCAAACGCAGGTATCAGTGCTAACACTAGCAACCTCCGTTTGCGTAGCAACAGTGGCCATTTGTACCGGTTTTTTCAGAGCGGAAGCGAAAGATGTAGTAAACACAGGAGGTTGCATGGCCTTAAAGAGCTTCTTGGCCTCACCATAGGGGATGCGCTTAGATGTTTTAATCTCCTGTACCTTCCGTTCGTCGAGATAGATGGGGCAGACGCAGCTCCAGACAGGGCGACTCCCAGAGCAATTCACGCACTTCACAGGCGATGAACAATCAGCTCCTTCATGGGCAGGCTGACCACATTTACCACAAGTGGCTATCCCATTGCACCCCAACGTAGTATGCCCAAAGCGCTGACATTTAAAGCAGCGCATTGGGTTGGGGAAATATGGCCTTACTGGCAAACGTAAGAACCCCGCTTTAACGTGCTCTGGGAGTCGTGGGCAACTGAACGTGAGAATAAACGAATCAGATTGGACTTGGTCCCCATCGACTCGTTTCATAATATGCTGCACGTCAACAATACCTTCATCAGCCCATTCAGATTTGAACTCGTCTGTGGGGATATCCACCAAGTCTCTACATGTCACAACACCCTTACTGTAATTCAGAGTGGACTGGAGCTCGGTCTCGATAGCGTACTCATCGAGACAGGTTGCTTTCCGAAGAGAAGCGACTTGATGGGAACTAGATGTCTCAACTAACAGAGTTCCATTGCGGAGTCACTTCACAGATTTAAGTGTTCCTGCAATTCCCTCAAGACCCTTGTGGATGTAAAAGGGAGAAACCCTCTCAAAGCTACCCTCCTTCCGTTTAATAATCAAAAACACATTCTGATTATCAGCATGTGCTCTGTTACGACAGTCTGACAAATCTCGATCAACACTAGGCACTGGAGGACTCGCAGCACGAAGTCGCTTCTTCGATGGGGTGTGTTTTCCTACCAGTGGCCCACCCAAGCCACTGGTAGAGGGAAATGTAGAGGTTGAAGGGTCCATTGCGGTCCCACGAGCAGCTAGGGAACTAAAGGTCCACTCAGACAGAGCCCCGCGTGCCTGAGTAAGCCTTATACAACTGAGGTGCGGCAGGTGCCCCAGAGGTTGCCCACTTGCGACTGTTCCACCTCAACAGCCATGCATCTCATAGGCACGGAGCACACCGGAAGATTGAGAGGTTTTTATAGAGGTCGGCCTTCCTCGCAATCCAGGCGGTCAAGCCAAGATTACCATTGCCCGCAACACACAACATTCCACCGCCGCGCCATGTGGTGGTCGCTGAAGCATGTCCGGGGGTTACGGTGACAGGAGACTGGCGGCGCCGACCAGTCCCCAGCTCAGGACCCCGGGGTCGCCAAGCCCGTACTCAGCAAATGAATGCTGAGCCCCTGGGGGCTGCACATACAAAAAACTCAAAAAGTTGTTTTAGGCATTCACAAATGTTCGATATGTGCCCCTTTAGTGATTCGGCATACATCAAGCCTATAATCAAGTTCCTCCCACACTCGGCGCAGCATGTCCCCATCATTGAGTTCGAAAAGATCGTTGATGCGAGCTCGCAGTTCTGGCATGTTTCTTGGTAGAGGAGGTTTAAACACTGAATCTTTCACATAACCCCATAGAAAGAAATCGCATGGGGTTAAGTCGGGAGAGCGTGGAGGCCATGGCATGAATTGTTGATCATGATCTCCACCACGACCGATCCATCGGTTTTCCAATCTCCTGTTTAAGAAATGCTTCTGCTTTAGCCTTTTCCGTAAGATTTTCCAAACCGTCGGCTGTGGTACGTTTAGCTCCCTGCTTGCTTTATTCGTCGACTTCCGCGGCTACGCGTGAAACTTGCCCACACGCGTTCAACCGTTTCTTCGCTCACTGCAGGCCGACCCGTTGATTTCCCCTTACAGAGGCATCCAGAAGCTTTAATCTGCGCATACCATCGCCGAATGGAGTTAGCAGTTGTTGGATCTTTGTTGGACTTCGTCCTGAAGTGTCGTTGGACTGTTATGACTGACTGATGTGAGTGCATTTCAAGCACGACAAACGCTTTCTCGGCTCCTGTCGCCATTTTGTCTCACTGCGCTCTCGAGCGCTCTTGCGGCAGAAACCTGAAGTGCGGCTTCAGCCGAACAAAACTTTATGAGTTTTTCTACGTATCTGTAGTGTCTCGTGACCATATGTCAATGAATGGAGCTACAGCGAATTTATGAAATCGCTTCAATCATTTGTAATAGCCCTGTACTATCTGTCTGTGGTGCACCTGCGGCCTCAATTATGTGGAGGAATAGCAAGGCATTTCACTACAGCTGCAGCAAAATTTCATTGTTTTAGACTATCATTTTACTTCCCTGTATACGGCTCCATGCTGAGAACGTATCTGATTTTAGAGTCTCTGAGCACTCGTACAAGTATACAATACTTTCCAGATTTTTACCTTCATGAAGACCTGAAGGGACGCCTGCCATGGAACAATGACAACATTTCACCATAATAGTGTGCATCCCAGTAGACTAACATCTGTCCAGTAATCCATTCATTTGATCAAATATTTTTCGTATTGCAGCAAACTTGTCATGTTCCCTGTGCTCATTTCGTGTTTCTATGAACATCAAATCTTGTTATATTAGTAAGCTGGCGGAAACTATTTCTACTCATAGTAGCAGTTTAAACAAACCTTCCTGAAAGATTGGACCATAAATCTGGTTGGTTGGTTGGTTGGGTTAAAGATTAAAGGGACCAAACTACAAAGGTCATCGGTCCCTTGTTTCATAAAAACACAGAGCACAGTGAAACTACCCACCAGTCAGGCGAAGCACTAAAAGAAAATTCCGGGGGAAGAAAAGCCATATAGTTCATTGTAAGACAACATGGAAAACAGAGCACAGCAACAAAAACAACATAGAGAACAAAGGCAGAAGGAATTAAAACTGCACAGCAGAGGACTGTGGCTGGCTGATCACGAAAATAATAGGATGAGCCAGCCACTCTGCAACACGTTAAAACCTCCAGCCTAAAAGTTTAGGGAAGAGTCGAATCACAACACAAAACTAATTAGAAGAGACAGCTCAAAAGAGGGTGATGTTAAAAAAAATTTAAATGGACCTATAAAAGCCGCTTGCGCGAACAAAACTTAAAACCCGATCTGCCATAGAGACATTGTCACCTAAAAGAGATGTTAAAGCACCCTGGAGATTAAAAGTTCGCCTGGGGGCGGTTAAAAGAGGACAGTCCAACAATATATGGGCCACCGTCATATTCGCACCACAGCGACAATGAGGGGGGTCCTCTCGACGCAGCAGATCACCACGCGTCAGCCAAGAGTGAACAATGCGGAGCGTACAGAGAACAACAGAATCCCTGCGAGAAGCCCACATGGAGGAACCCCACACGGTCGTGGCCTCCTTTACACGCCGCAGCTTGTTGGGTACAGACAGAGTGCGCCATTCGTCTGCCCACGCCGTAACACCGATCGGAGATCAGTTGCCGGGAGGCCGATCTCCAACGGCAGTTTGCGGGTGGCTTCTTTAGCTAACTTGTGGCCGGAGACTGGATGACTGACCACAAGAACAAAAAAAAGGGAAAGAATCAACCACCAGACGACACACCAAAACATCAACAAATATTGAGAGACGTGAGGACAAAAGACACTGAAAGGGAAAGGTGCAGGACCCCCCTAAATGGAACCATAAAAAGGACTACCACGGATAAAATGTAAAACACTGTCAGCCATGGAGGCATCATCGCATACAATCAAAGGCAAAGTGCCCGGGAGATTAAAAGACTGCCGGAGGGCACACAGTCGGGGACACTCCAATAAAATGTGGGCGACCGACAGCTGGGTACCACACCGACACAGGGGGGGATCCTCCTAACGCAAAAGATGGCCGTGCGTCAGGTAGGTATGGCCGATGCGCAGCCTACACAGGATTACAGAGTCCCTGGGAGAAGCCCGCAGGGAGGAGCGCCACACATCGGTCGTCTCCTTGACGGCCCGCAGTTTATTCGGGGCTGTCATTCCACGCCACTCAACAGACCACATCCCAAGCACCTTACAGCGCAACACCAGCTGCTGATCGCGAGCCGTAAGGCCGATCTCCAAAGCTGGGGCGCCGATCGCCCCTTTGGCCAGCCTGTCAACACGTTCGTTCCCCGGGATACCAACGTGACCCGGCGTCCAAACAAAGACCACCGAACGATCACAGCGGGTAATGGTGGCAACAGACTCTCAAATAGAGGAAACCAGGGGAGAAGAGGGATAGCAGCGGTCGATGGCCTGGAGGCTGCTCAGGGAGTCACTGCAGATGACGATGGACGTACCTCAGCAGGAACGCATATGCTCAAGAGCGCGCAATATGGCCACCAGCTCTGCAGTAAAAATACTGCAGCCAGCCGGCTAGGAGCGCTGTTCAACATGGGCAGCGCGAGCAAAAGCGTAGGCAGTGCGACCATCAATCAGGGATCCATCAGTGTAGACAGGCTCACAGCCCGGAAATGAGGCGAGGAGCGCAAGAAAACGGCGACGGAGGGCCACAGGCGGAACCGAGTCCTTGGGTCCCTGTGCCAAGTCCAGACAGATGGACGGCCGGGGCAAACACCAGGGAGGCTTAGGTGCACGGATCCGGAAAGGAGGCAGAAGAGGGAATGACCCTAGTTCGGAGAGCAGGGACTGGACACGGACAGCTATGGAGAGCCCAGACCTAGGTCGCCATTCGGGCAGATGGAGGACCACGGCAGGGAAAAGCAGGCGATGATTGGGATGGCCGGGCGAGCAATGCACGTGGACAGCATAGTCGGCGAGCAGTCGATGGCGGCGAATACGCAGCGGGGGAACACCGGCTTCCACCAGTAGACTATCCACAGGGCTCGTACAGAAAGCGCCAGTTGCAAGCCGAACCCCACAGTGGTGTATGGGGTCTAATGACTTCAACACTGAGGGTGATGCAGACCCATAGGCCAGGCTCCCATAATCTAGCCGGGACTGCACAAGGGCTCCGTACAATCGCAGCAGCGTCCAGCGATCTGCACCCCAAGACGTGTGGCTAAGGCAGCGGAGGGCGTTGAGGTGCCGCCAGCACTTTTGCTTCAGCTGAGTGAGATGAGGAACCCATGTGAGCCGGGCATCTAACACGAGTCCTAAGAAGCGGCAAGTGTCCACCAGTTCAAGCATGTGGCCGTCGAGGTAAAGTTCAGGATGAGGGTGGACCATCCGACACCAGCAGGAGTGCATAACTTGAGTCTTGGCAGCAGAGAACCGAAAACCGTGAGTCAGAGCAAATGATGCTGCCTTGCGAACGGCTACTTGCAACCTGAGTTCGGCGACTCCAGTAGTCGTGGTGCTAAAGGAGATGCAGAAGTCGTCAGCATACAAAGAAGGAGACACCGACGACCCCACGGCTGCAGCCAGACCATTAACGGCCACCAGAAATCAGGAGACGCTCAACTCCGAGACCTGCGGGACCCCATTTTCCTGTATATAAGAGGAACTAGAGGCGGCACCCACTTGCACCCGGAAAGAGTGGCGCAATAAAAAGGTTTGAAGAAAAGCTGGGAGCTGACCACGAAGACCCCAGTCATGTAACGCAGCAAGGATGTGATGCCCCCAAGTGGTGTCATACGCCTTCCGCAGTTCGAAAAATACAGCAACGAGATGCTGACGTCGGGCAAAGGCCGTACGGATAGCAGAATCCAGCCGCACCAAATTGGCCGCTGCAGACCGGCCCCGACGGAAGCCACCCTGGGATGGAGCGAGGAGACCGCACGACTCAAGGACACAACACAAACGCCGCCCCACCATACGTTCGAGCAATTTGCACAAAACATTGGTGAGGGTAATGGGACGATAGCTGTCCACCGACAGTGGGTCCGCACCAGGCTTCAAGATGGGGATAATAACACCCTCTAGCCATTGCGACGGGAACATGCCTTCGCTCCAAATGCGATTAAATATCGCGAGAATGTGTCTCTGGCAGTCCCTGGAGAGATGCTTCAGGATCTGCGCGTGGATGCAGTCTGGTCCCGGTGCTGTATCAGGGCAATCGGCGAGGGCAGCGAGAGCGAAAGGCGGGGGGATAAGATGCAGTCGCAGAGCTCTGAGCTAAGTGCGCGGCAAGCCGTTCAGCAATGGCGGCTGTGTCCGTGCAGACAGCGCCGTCCAAGGAGATCCCAGGGACACCCATAGGGGTCTGGTATCCATAAATCCCCCGGATCCGGGACCACACGAGCGAGGGGAGACATGGAAACCCAAGGATGAGACATACCTCTCCCAGCACTCCTGCTTACGCCGTGCAATAAGACGACGGGCCAAGGCACGGAGCCTCTTAAAGGCGATGAGGCTCTCTAGAGATGGGTGCCGCCTATGACGCTGGAGAGCCCGCCGACGGTCGCGAATAGCCTCAGCAATCTCCGGCGACCACCAGGGTACAGCCTTCCTCCGAGGGAGGCCAGAGGAGCGGGGGATGGCAGCCTCGGCCGCCGATATAATTGACGTGGTTAAGACGCGGACCACCTCGCCAATGTCACTCTGTGGGGGAGACTCAATGGTTGCAGCGGAAGTAAAAGCCGCCCAATCAGCCCTATGGAGAGCCCAACGGGGCAGGCACCCAGAAGAATGACACTGGGGCAGTGACAAATAGATGGGAAAATGGTCACTACCGCACAGGTCAGGGTGCACCCGCCAGTGGAGGAATGGGACAAGTCCGGGGCTGCAAAGAGATAGATCGATGGCCGAGAACGAGCCATGGGCCACACTGAAATGCGTGGGAGCACCGGTGTTCAAGAGGCCAAGGTCGAGCTGAGCCAACACATTCTCCACGGCCCGACCGCGGTCATCGGAGACAGTCCCACCCCAGAGAGGGCTGTGGGCATTGAAATCGCCCAGAAGCAGCAATGGTGGCGAGAGTTGAGCCAGCAGCGCAGCCAAGACATGTCGGGGGAGCTTCCCATCTGGAGGAATGTAAACTGAGCAAACAGTAATAGCCGGCGAAAGCTCAACCCTGGCAGCAACTGCCTCTAAAGGCGTCTGAAGGGGTACTGGCGAGCTACAGACAGAGTGGTGAACAAAGAGGCAAACCCCACCTCACGCTCGTTGACAGGCAGCACGGTTCTTATAGTATCCCCGATAACCATGAAGGGCGGGGGTCCGCATTGCAGGAAACCAAGTTTCCTGCAGAGCAATGCAGAGAACAGGGGAAACACTCAGAAGCATCCAGAGCTCAGGCAGGTGGCGGAAATAACCGCCGCAGTTCCATTGGAGAATGAAAGCGGGAAGGGACTGGAAGGGCGTGAATGCGACTAAGAGGCAGACAGCGCCTCAGAGCCAACTGCCGCCACAGGGGGAGAGTCAGCTGAGTCCATAGGAGAGGCACCCAAGCGTTCCATGAGGGCGAGATCCGCGGCAGAGGCGAGGATCTCCACCTCATCCCCGGAGCCAGGACTATGTACAGCAGGCGGTGCTGAAATCGCCGGAGCGTCCTTCTTCTTGGACACATGCCGTTCCTTCTTCTCACGTCGGCCCTTAGGGTGAGAGGGCTGGGAGAGCTTCTCTGAAGGAGCGTCGGAGGCTGACGACGACGAAGGAGCCCTACGACCAGCAGGTGGCGGAACCTTCAGCCACTGGGTGACATCCGGCTGGGTAGGAGAAGAAACGGAGAAAGGGAGAGCCCCGAGGGGCCCTTCCGCGAGAGAGGAACCGGCGGAGGCAACGCTGGCGGAGAAGGGGGGGGGGGGGAATCGAGCCTCCCGTTTGTGGAGCAGATGTCACTCCCGAAGTAAGCGTAGGGGGAGCGACAGAAGAGGGTTCGCCCCCAACTGCTAAGGGGGCAACAGAGGGAGGCTTGCACCCAGACACGAGGGGGGCAGACAGAGATACACGGCCCCGAGGGCCCACTGAAAGCGGCACAAATGAGGCGACAACCGTCGCTCGCGTGGGCGACGATAACGTGGCTGCAGCATAAGATGTTCGAATGGAAGCAGGATACAACCTTTCATATTTCTGTTTCGCCTCTCGATAAGTAAGCCGGTCCAGAGTCTTAAATTCCATGATCTTCCGCTCCTTATGAAGAACGGGGCAATCCGGCGAGCATGGAGAGTGATGCTCCCCACAGTTGACACATACACGCAGAGGCGCACATGGAGAATCAGGATGGGAGGGGCGTCTGCAATCTCGACATGTAGCGCTGGATGGGCAACGGGAGGACATATGCCCAAACTTCCAGCACTGGAAGCACCGCATGGGGGGAGGGACGTATGGCTTGACGTCGCAACGGTAAACCATCACCCTGACCTTCTCGGGCAAGACATCACCCTCGAAGGCCAAGATAAAGGCACCAGTGGCCACCCTGTTAGTCTTGGGTCCTCTATGTACACGGCGGACAAAATGAACACCACATCGCTCCAAGTCGGCTCTCAGTTCGTCATCGGATTGTAAGAAGAGGTCACGATGGTAAATAATCCTCTTACGACAGGCAGGAATACCGCGGGCCTATTCTTACCCCCGAACCCGCAGGGGGAGGAGACAAGGTGTTGGCGTCTGGAAAAAGCAGTGTGGATTGCAGACTCAAGGAAGACCAAAGTATCGGCGGTGGAACGGCCCTGACGGAAGCCGCTCTGGCACTGAGCCAGAAGACCCAGAGTCTCGAGCAGCCAACACAGCCATCGACTCACCATGCGTTCCAGTAGCTTGCACAGAGTATTTGTCAAGCTGATGGGTCGAAAGCTATCCACAGTAAGCGGGTCCTTACCAGGCTTCAGCACCAGAATGACGGTACTTTCTCGCCACTGCGACGGAAAGACACCATCACCCCATATGCGGTTGAAGATGGCAAGAACACATCGCTGACAGTCCGGGGACAGGTGTTTGAGCATCTGATTATGGACGCCATCTGGCCCAGAGGCTGTATCGCGACACTGTGCCAGGGCGCTCTGAGGTTCCCACAAACAAAATGGGGCGTTATACGCCTCAGGGTTGCGAGAAGGGAAAGAAAGCCGTTTGCCTTCCTCCCGGCGTTTGAGCCCGCGAAACGCAGGTGGGTAATGCCCCGACGCAGAGGCCCGAACATAGTGCTGTGCGAAATGCTCGGCGATTGCATCGGCATCGGTGGATACCGCCCCGTTGATGGTAAGCCCTGGGACACCTGTAGAGTACTGCAATCCAAAGATGCGCCGAATCTTCATCCACACCTGAGAGGGTGAAGTACGGGAACCAATGTTGGAAACGTACCTCTCCCAGCACTCCTTTTTCCGCCGTTTGATAAGCCTCCATACCTGAGCACGGAGACGTTTGAATAAAATGAGGTTCTCCAGAGACAGGTGCCGCTTATGTCGCTGAAGAGCCCCCCGACGTCCTTTAATGGCGTCAGCGACCTCTGGAGACCACCAAGGCACTGACTTTCGGCGGGGGCACCCTAACGAACGAGGAATGGTACGTTCCGCAGCGGAAACAATCGCTGCAGTAAGTGTCTCAACCGCCACATCGATGGTACCATGGGGGAGAGATTCAACAGTGGCAGCAGAGGAGAACGTGTCCCAGTTTGCCTTGCTAAATGCCCATCTAGGCGAGCGTTCAAGGGAGCGACGCTGTGGTAGTGAAAGGAAGATCGGAAAATGGTCACTACCACACAAGTCCTCGTGGACTCTCCAGTGGACCAATGGTACAAGCCCTATGCTGCACAACGACAGATCTATGGCTGAGAACGTGCCATGCGCCACACTGAAATGTGTGGCAGCGCCAGTGTTTAAGAGGCAGAGGTCGAGTTGGGAGATGAGATTCTCGACCTCTGTGCCTCGGCCAGTAACCTTCGTTCCACCCCACAGAGGATTGTGGGCGTTAAAATCCCCCAGGAGAAGAAAAGGCGTGGGGAGTTGGGCGATAAGTGCAGCCAATTCGGTCAGGGAGACTGCACCACCTGGAGGGAGATAGACACTGCAGACGGTTATGTCCTGGGTAGTCCTTACACGGACAGCCACAGCTTCCAATGATGTTTGAAGGGGCACAGGAGCACTATATACAGAGGTAAGGACATACACGCAGGCTCCACCTGACACACTATTGTAAGTGCTACGGTTGCAGTAATAGCCCCTGTATCCACGAAGGACAGGGGTCCGCATTGCCGGGAACCAGGTTTCCTGGAGGGCAATGCAGAAAGCAGGTGTCAGGCTTAGAAGCTGTCGTAGCTCAGGGAGATGGCTAAAATAACCGCCACAATTCCACTGGAGGATTGTACAAAGCGTGTCCTGTAGGGGCATGCAGGCACTGAAAAGGCAAATCACTTTGCAGGGTCACAAGCTGCCACCGAGTGAAAGACGGACGTCGCGACGGCCATCGTTTCTGAGGAGATGGCGAGATCCAGGTCATCAGGGGACGCAAAGAGCTCGACCTCATCCTCAGAGGCAGAGCTGACAGGAAGCGTTGGTGCGGGAACCACTGGGTCTTTATCCTTCTTGGAGAGCTTCCTCTTCTCTCTCTTGTGTTTGGGAGGAGGGTTGGCATGCTGGGAGGGCTTCCCTGATGCAGTATCAGGAACAGAGGAAGAGCGTGAAGCCCTTCGACCAGCAGCCGGTGGCTTCTTCAGGCACTGGCTAGTGTCTTGTGAGACACTGGGGAAGTCCTTGGAAGGGTCTCCCCCAAGGGATCCCTTCCGAACAAGTGAGGCCAGAGGGGGCTGTTGCATCTCCGGCTGAGCAGCCGGAGAGAGCTGTTGCTTCCCCAGCTGAGGAGCTGGAGAGAGCTGTCGCTTCCCCGGCTGAGGAGCCGGAGAGAGCTGTCGCTTCCCCGGCTGAGGAGCCGGAGAGGGCTGTCGCTTCCCCGGCTGAGAGGTGGGGACTGATGTTCCCGGTTGCTTGGGGCGCACTGCTCCCAAACTGGGTGTTTTGGGAGTAGTGGAAGAGAGAGTGGCCAGTCCCAGCAGTGGGGCAGACGTTACTTGATTGCTCTGTGGATCAACGGAGAAGGGAGTCTGTGCAGGAGCTGGTGGCGGCAGTGTGACGGTAGCATAACTCCTCAACTTAGGTGTGGGGTTGAGTCGTTTGAGCTTCTTCTTTGCCTCTTGGTAAGTTAAACGGCGGTGGTGGTGGTGGTTGTTGGGATGTTTAAGGGGGACTAAACAGCTAAGGTCATCAGTCCCCCATTCCAAAAAAAACAGGCGAGACATAGTCACGAAGCAGGTAAAACCCCAAGGGGAAGGAGACTCCCCCCAGGCACTAAAACAACACAAATGCAGCAACGAACACTACAGACAAACACCAGACAGAAAGAAACAGAAGAAAAGAAGAAGGCCGGAAACTGGTTAACTGACCACGAGAACAAAAAAAGGGAAAGAGTCAACCAGCCGACGACACACTAAAAGCTGCAACGAAATATGAGAGACACGAGGACAAAAGACACAGAAAGGGAAAAGTGAAGGACCCACCTAAATGGAACCATAAAAAGGACTACCACAGATAAAATGTAAAACATTGTCAGCCATGGAGGCATCGTCGCATAAAATCAAAGGCAAAGTGACCGGGAGTTTAAAGACTGCCGGAGGGTGCGTAGTCGGGGACACTCCAAGAAAATGTGGGCGACCATCAGCCGGGAACCACACCGACACAGGGGGGGATCCTCCTGACGCAAAAGATGGCCGTGCGTCAGGTAGGTATGGCCGATGCGCAGCCGACACAGGATTACAGAGTCCATGCGAGAAGCCTGCAGGGAGGAGCGCCACACATCGGTTGTCTACTGGACAGCCCGCAGTTTATTTGGGGCTGTCATGCCACGCCACTCAACAGACCACATCCCAAGCACCTTACGGCGCAACACCAGCTGCTGATCGTGAGCCGTAAGGTCGATCTCCAAAGCTGGGGCGTCGATCGCCCCTTTGGCCAGCCTGTCAACACGTTCGTTCCCCAGGATGCCAACGTGACCTGGCGTCCAAACAAAGGCCACCAAACGACCAGAGCGGGTGATGATGGAAACAGACTCCCGAATAGAGGACACCAGAGCAGAAGAGGGATAGCAGCGGTCGATGGCCTGGAGGCTGGTCAGGGAGTCACTGCAGATGACGATGGACGTACCTCAGCAGAAACGCATATGCTCAAGAGCGCGCAATATGACCACCAGCTCTGCAGTAAAAATACTGCAGCCAGCCGGCAAGGAGCACTGTTCAACATGGGCTGCGTGAACAAAAGCGTAGGCAGTGCGACGATCAACCAGGGAACCATCAGTGTAGACAGGCTCACAGCCCGGAAATGAGGCGAGGAGCGCAAGAAAACGGCGACGGAGAGCCACAGGTGGAACTGAGTCCTTGGGTACCTGTGCCAAGTCCAGACGGTCGGACGACCGGGGCAAACACCAGGGAGGCGTAGGTCTACGGACCCGGAAGGGAGGCAGAAGAGGGAATGAGCCCAGTTCGGACAGCAGGGTCTGGACGCGGACAGCTATGGAAAGCCCAGACCTAGGTCGCCGTTCGGGCAGATGGAGGACCACGGCAGGGAAAAGCAGGCGATGACTGGGATGGCCAAGCGAGCAATGCACGTGGACAGCATAGTCGGCGAGCAGTCGATGGCGGCGAATCCGCAGCGGGGGAACCCCGGCCGCCACCAGTAGACTATCCACGGGGCTCGTACGGAAAGCGCCAGTTGCAAGCCCAACCCCACAGTGGTGTATGGGGTCTAACAACTTCAACACTGAGGGTGATGCAGACCCATAGGCCAGGCTCCCATAATCTAGCCGGGACTGCACAAGCGCTCTGTACAATCGCAGCAGCGTGCAGCGATCTGCACCCCAAGATGTGTGGCTAATTCAGCGGAGGGCGTTGAGGTAAAGTTCAGGATGAGGGTGGACCGTCCGACGCCAGCAGAAGTGCATAACTCGAGTCTTGGCGGCAGAGAACTGAAAACCGTGAGTCAGAGCCCATGATGCTGCCTTGCGAACGGCGACTTGCAGCCTGCGTTCGGCGACTTTCGTAGTCGTGGAGCTAAATGAGATGCAGAAGTCGTCGGCATACAAAGAAGGAGACACCGACGACCCCACAGCTGCAGGCAGACCATTAATGGCCACGAGAAATAAGGAGACGCTCAACACCGAGCACTGTGGTACCCCATTTTCCTGTATATAAAATGAACTAGAGGCGGCACCGACTTGCACCCGAAAAGAGCCGTGCAATAAAAAGGTTTGAAGGAAAGCCGGGAGCCGACCATGGAGACCCCACTCATGCAACATGGCGAGGATGTGATGCCTCCATGTGGTGTCATGTGCCTTCTGCAGATCAGAAAATACAGCAACGAGATGCTGACGTCGGGCAAAGGCCGTACGGACAGCACATTCCAGCCGCACCAAATTGTCCGCTGCAGACCGGCCCCAATGGAAGCCACCCCGGGATGGAGCGAGGAGACCGCGCGACTCAAGGGCACAACACAAACGACGCCCCACCATACGTTCGAGCAATTTGCACAAAATGTTGCTGAGGGTAATGGGACGATAGCTGTCCACCGCCAGTAGGTCCGCACCAGGCTTCAAGATGAGAACAATAACACCCTTTCGCCATTGCGACAGGAACACGCCTTCACTCCAAATGCGATTAAATATCGCGAGAATGTGTCTCTGGCAGTCCCTGGAGAGATGCTTCAGTATCTGTGCGTGGATGCAGTCTGGTCCTGGTGCTGTATCAGGGCAATCGGCGAGGGCAGCGAGGAATTCCCTCTCGCTGAAAGGAGCATTGTATTTTTCAGAACGACGCGTGTGGAATGATAACGGCGTCCGCTCGGCTCGCTCCTTTAGAGAGCGAAAGGCGGGGGGATAAGATGCAGTCGCAGAGCTCTTAGCAAAGTGCGCGGCAAGCCGTTCAGCAATGGTGGCAGCGTCCGTGCAGACAGCGCCGTCCAAGGAGAGCCCAGGGACACCCATAGGCATCTGGAACCCATAAATCCTCCGGATCCGGGACCACACGAGCGAGGGGGAGACATGGGAGCCCAATGATGAGACATCCCTCTCCCAGCACTCCTGCTTACGCCGTGCAATAAGACGACGGGCCAAGTCATGGAGCCTCTTAAAGGCGATGAGGGTCTCGAGAGACGGTTGCCGCCTATGACGCTGGAGAGCCCGCCGACGGTTGCGAATAGCCTCAGCAATCTCCGGCGACCACCAGGGTACAGCCTTCCTCCGAGGGAGGCCAGGAGAACGGGGGATGACGGCCTCGGCCACTGAAAGGATGGATGTCGTTAAAACACGATCCACCTCGTCAATGTCACCCTGTGGGGGAGACTCAATGGTTGCAGCGGAAGTAAAAGCCGCCCAGTCAGCCCTGTGGAGTGCCCAGCGGGGCAGGCGCCCAGAACAATGACACTGGGGCAGTGACAAATAGATGGGAAAATGGTCATTACCACACAGGTCAGGATGCACACTCCAGTGGAGGGATGGGACCAGTCCAAGGCTGCAAATAGAGAGATCGATGGCCGAGAACGAGCCATGGGCCACACTGAAATGCGTGGGAGCACCGGTGTTCAAGAGGCCAAGGTCGAGCTGAGCCAACACATTCTCCACGGCCCGACCGCGGTCATCGGAGGCAGTCCCACCCCAGAGAGGGTTGTGGGCATTGAAATCGCCCAGAAGCAGCAAAGGTGGTGGGAGTTGAGCTAGCAGCGCAGACATGTCGGGGGAGCTCCCCATCTGGAGGAATGTAAACAGAGCAAACAGTAATAGCCGGCGAAAGCTCAACCCTGGCAGCGACTGCCTCTAAAGGCGTCTGAAGGGGTACTGGCGAGCTACAGACAGAGTGGTGAACAAAGAGGTAAACCCCACCTGACACTCGTTGACAGGCAGCGCAGTTCTTATAGTATCCCCGATAACCGCGAAGGGCGGGGGTCCGCATTGCCGGAAACCAAGTTTCCTGCAGAGCAATGCAGAGAACAGGGGAAACACTCAGAAGCATCCGGAGCTCGGGCAGGTGGCGGAAATAACCGCCACAGTTCCACTGGAGAATGGAAGCAGGAAGGGACTGGGAGGGCGTGAATGCGACTAAGAGGCAGACAGCGCCTCAGAGCCAATTGCCGCCACCGGGGGAGAGTCAGCTGAGTCCATAGGAGAGGCCCCCAAGGGTTCCTTGAGGGCAAGATCGGCGGCAGATGTGAGGATCTCCACCTCATCCCTGGAGCCAGGACTATGTACAGCGGGCGGTACTGAAACCGTTGGAACATCCTTCTTCTTGGACACATTCTGTTCCCTCTTCTCACGTTGGCCCTTAGGGTGAGAGGGCTGGGAGAGCTTCTCTGAAGGAGCGTCGGAGGCTGACGACGACGCAGAAGCCCTATGACCAGCAGATGGCGGAACCTTCAGCCACTGGCTGACATCCGGCTGGGTAGGAGAAGAAACGGAGAAAGGGAGAGCCCCGAGGGACCCCTTCCGCGAGAGAGGATCCGGCAGAGGCAACGCCGGCAGAGAAGGAGTGGGAGGGATCGAGGCCCCCGGTTTTGGAGGAGATGTCACTCCCGAAGTAAGTGTGGGGGGAGCGACAGAAGAGGGTTTGCCCCCAACTGCTAAGGGGGCAACAGAGGAAGGCTTGCCCCCAGGCACGAGGGGGGCAGACAGAGATACACGGCCCCGAGGGCCCACTGAAAGCGGCACAGATGAGGCGACAACCGTCGCTCGCGTGGGCGACGATAACGTGGCTGCAGCATAAGATGTTCGAATGGAAGCAGGATACAACCTTTCATCTTTCAGTTTTGCCTCTCGATAAGTAAGCCAGTCCAGAGTCTTAAATTCCATGATCTTCTGCCTCTTATAAAGAACGGGGCAATCCGGCGAGCATGGAGAGTGGAGCTCCCCACAGTTGACACATACAGGTGGAGGCACACATGGAGAATCGGGATGAGAGAGGCGTCCGCAATCTCGACATGTAACGCTGGATGGGCAACGGGAGGACATATGCCCAAACTTCCAGCACTGGAAGCACCGCATCGGGGGAGGGACGTATGGCTTTGACGTCACAACGGTAAACCATCACCTTGACCTTCTTGGGCAAGACATCACCCTCGAAGGCCAAGATAAAGGCACCGGTGGCCACCCTGTTAGTCTTGGGTCCTCTATGTACACGACGGACAAAATGTACACCACGTCGTTCCAAGTCGGCTCTCAGCTCGTCATCGGATTGTAAGAAGAGGTCACGATGGTAAATAATCCCCTGGACCATATTTAAGCTACTGCGGGGAGGGACAGTAACAGGGACGTCCCCCAGCTTATCACACAAGAGCAACGCTCGTGACTGGGCTGGGGAGGACGTCTTGAGGAGGATGGACCCATTCCTCATTTTAGACAACCCCGCCACTTCCCCAAACTTATCCTCCAGGTGTTCCACAAAAAACAGAGGCTTCATCATAAGAAAGGAGTCACCATCAGTCCTGCTGCAGACAAGGTATTGTGGGACGTAAGGCTCCTGCTTGGCACGAGATCTGCGTCCCTCCCACGGTGCAGCCAACGAGGGGAACGACTGAGGTTCATATTGCGCAGCATCAAAGTCAACTCTGTCTTGCTTAGAGACGCTGGTGGCCATGCGACCACCAGCTTGGTGTGATTTATTGCGCTTCATTGCACCACATCCGCCTAGATGCCACCTACTCCGAACGAGGGCTCTCCCCAAGGGCGCCACCCAGCCAAAGCAACGGGTACCTGGCTGATATCCTATTGCCCGGAGTCCCCGTGCCCCACACAAGATAGGCACATACTCCTTGGCATGCGTGGGGAGGAAACAGCTCTGGCATCTGTAGTGCGATCCCTGTGTGGTCAGGGGGCTACCACCAAGAGGGTACATGACGACCCCACCACAACGGACTGGGTACCGTGCTGGATTTTAGGTGTTGAAGGGGAATGCGCACAAGACGAGAAGGAGGCAACCCACAAGACGATGGGTGTAAATCCCACCACACGACAATAGGTAGCATGCAAGATGGTGGTGCATGATGGACCAATAGAAAAACACCACGTCCTTCCCCAAATGGCACGCACTAACAACAGAAATTTGGAAAAATGGAGGTCAAACCCAAGAGGGGACCATCACATTAAGGCCGAAACGTTTGAGACTCTTACGACAGGCAGGAATACCGTGGGCCTATTCTTACCCCCGAACCCGCAGGGGGTAGCCCCTGGGGGCTAAGGCTTGACGTCACATCGGTAGACCATCACTTTGACCTTCTCCGGTAATGTATCACCCTCGAAGGCCAAGATGAAGACACCGGTAGCAACCTGATTATCCTTCGGACCCCGATGAACGCGCCGGACGAAATGTACACCTCGGCGCTCTAAATTGGCGCACAGCTCGTCATAAGACTGCAAAAGAAGTTCCCTATGGTAAATAACTCCCTGGACCATATTTAAACTCTTATGGGGTGTGATCGTAACGGCAAAATCCCCCAACTTGTCACACGCAAGTATCCGTCGTGACTGGGCAGAGGATGGCGTTTGTATCAGTACTGACCCAGAGCGCATTTTGAACAAGCCCTCCACCTCCCAAAACTGGTCCTCTAAATGCTCGACGATGAACTGAGGCTTTGTGGATAGAAAAGACTCCCCATCAGCTCTCGTACAAACTAAGAATCGGTGCGAATAACTGTTACTGGCATCCTGAGACTTACGCTCCTCACACGGCGTGGCCAGGTAGGGGAACGTTTTCGGATCGTACTTCTGAGCATTAAATTGAGCCCGAGAACGCCTAGAGACTGCTGGTGGCTGGCCGCCAGCGAGAGATGATGTACCACGCTTTATTGCAGGTTATCCGCCCTGTGCCACCTACTCCAACCAAAGGCCCTCCCCACGGGCGCCACCCAGCCTCAGGAAGAGCCATCTGGCAGGATGGCCATTGCCGGGAGTCCCGATACCCCAGGAGGATAGGCATCTACTCCTTGCCGTACGTGGGAAGTTAACGGCGCAGGCATCAGTAGACCGATTCCTGTGTTGTCAGGAGGCTACAAAACAGGGTACATGGCGGCCCCACCACAACGGACTGACTACCGTGATGGATGTTAGGTGACATGTGGTCCACGGTCGCCGTTAGTGCAGAAAGTGGCACTGCACAGCGCAAGGTGGAAAGTGTACGCAGGAACGTATCCATGCCCAAGAGATGGAGAGCGGGCAGGACTGCAATGCAACGACAAATAAGCTGGCGAAAGGTCTGATCGCAAGATGGACACAATGCACCAAGTAAAGCGCCCTTCCCCAATCGACTCGCTCTTCGGAAGAATTTTGAGATATGGAGGTCAAACCCGACAGGGGACCATCACATATGGCCGAAATTTTTGAGACTCCTTTTAGTTGCGTCTTACGACAGGCAGGAATACCGCGTGCCTATTCTCACCCCCGGACCCGCAGGGGGGCATAAAGCTTGGAATAGTACTGGTAAAGTTCGCGCATGTTATCAGATTGGAAGGACCACTCATGCCCATCTAGAGAACGAATGGTAGAAAGACACATCCTTTGAGATCGCTTGTGGAGCCGGAGAAGATGATAGGTCAAATCATCCTGTACGATTGAACGAGGCTGGGAACGCAGTCAGACCCCATCCCTTTGCCTAACTTTGAGTTGGAGAAGTTTTGCCTTCACACGGTGGACGTCGACGATCCTCAAGGGGGCATCACGATCATTATCGTAAAGATCGCGAAGGACTGCATAATAAAATTCCCTAGTGCGCCTTATTTCAGCCGCCTTTTCAGCGCTAAAATGCTTGAGTGTATTTCGAATCCGGGGCTTAGCAAAGGTAACCCACCAGTCGAGAAGTGAGGAATAACGCGTCTGGGACCGGGTTGTCCGCCGTCATATGTCTGCCATGACCACTTCCAAAGAGGGGTCCTTGAGATGTAGAGTGTTTAGCTTCCATAAAGGGCGCGAGAGATGGACCCGCTGCGGGACGTGGTTAAAAGTCATTGAAACAGCACAGTGATCAGTGAAACTGGTAGGAATTACATCAGTCGAGAGAAGCTGACTACATATAGGGGCAGATAAATAAAAGCGGTCCAATCGGCTACTTGAAGTAGCTGTAAAAAACGTAATACGCACCAATGTAGGATATCTGTAAACCGAGCCATCCTGGAGATGCAAGGACGTCACCATATCATTAAGTTCACGAAAAAAAGTATAATTGGGTGTCTGATCAACATGGCCTAAGACTCAGCTAAAATTGCCCCCTAACAAAACCTTGCGCGGTTTCCGTCGGAGTAAATAAACAACTGCTTCCTTATAGAACCGCCAGCGATCGGATGAACGACCAGATCCAGACGGAGCGTAAAGAATAATGAAGGCGAGGTCATAAAAACTACAGCCTATACCGCGACCATCATCTAGCGTTTCGAAGTCCGTCAGCGGGATTCCATCTCGATAAAGCAAAGCCATACCGGTAGAATTTTCAGGCGCGGCATTGGAAAACATAGAATATCCAGGAAGACGAAACACATCAAATAACACCTCTTGTAAACACACGATATCAGCTTGGAAATCGTAAATAAACTGGCGTAACGAGCAAGCCGTAATTGGGAACGTATCCTATTAACATTCCGGGTTAGAAATGTATACGCCTGCATCCGTTAACACATGGAAGGTCAGTAAAACAACATTAAGGAAAAAGCATTATCACGTCCGTCTCTCCCCGACGTCCGGAGGCGGGGAAAAGCAGGTATGATGCTAGTCCTCCCTACCTGACGCCGAGGAATCCTCGCTTTTCTTCTTACGACGCGCCGCGGCACGGGCAGCTTGAAAACGCTGTTTCACACCACTCCGTGAAAGTATACACTCTCGATGTGGAGGGGTTGGGGGCACGTCAAGCTCCGATTTGACAGAGGAGCCGTCGTCACCGTACTTATCGGAAGTCGGGGAACACAACTCAGAACGACCAACAGCAACATCAGGTACAGAAGAGACAGGTAATGCAGTTCCGGTGTCGGGTGGCATCTCCTGAACAACAGCAAATCCGTAGAATCCTGTTGCTTGACCATCTCAGCGTGGAGGAGGGGTGGTACTGCACTAGAACACTGTAAAGGCTGGCCAGCAGGTGACGTCTCTGCGCGAACAACGGAACCCACGGGAACCGTCACCTCGGCGGGTGAAGTGGGGGACACAGATTGAACGCATATTTCAACATCAAGAGAAGCATCTACATCCTCTCTGGTAATATTGGAATCACAATTAACATCAGTAGACAACGCATTACCGCCAGAAAGTGCACCCTCTGTCAACGCCGTGTCAGAAGAACGAGAGTGGGGCGTCCTCGAAATCTGTACCGTCCACTGTCCGCCGGCGTTCCACGTGCGCTGCAGGAGCCGTCGTCCACTAGTAGACAGAAGCCGCACTGGTACGCGTTGGTAACGGTGGAAATTCGCGAGGAGTAGGGGGTAATGTTGCTCCTACATCGCTTAAAGCTGGAGACTGACTCACAGCTGACTGCGAAGTTACTATGTCTGCTAACGTTAAAGGAAGACTTTTTAATAAGACGACGTCGGAACAGTAGTACGGCGCGGGCAGTCAGATCTGAGATGATCGCTTTCGTTACAGAGAAAACAAATTCCTTCTCCCCCTGTATAAGTAACATGGATACGGTAACCACAAACAGTTAAGTGGGAAGGAATATTCTTTTTAGCGCACATTTCCACAGTCCGGATACCATTATAACACTGGAAGCGATGTTGTGGTGACCAGCGTTCCCATCGAATATGCCGTATGATTCCAAACGGAAGCAACGCTGTTTTAAGAAATGAATCGTCCACTGCAGGAGGGGGGTTATAAATTCCAACCGGAATATACTCGAATGCCACATTTTCAAGGAGGAGTTGACTAACAGAACCATCGCGATGTGTAAACAACACTTTAGAACCAACCCGGGAGAGAAGTCTTTCTACTTGAACGGGATCTTAAAACTTCACACAGAATGCATACAAATCAGAATCAAAGTAAGCAGTATCTACCTGATCAGGTGTAACACGGATAACATCAGCCAACCAATGGTGAATTTCTAAGGAGCGAGGTTGAACACGACGCGTACTCTTGTCCAAACTGAAACAAACAGTAGCTCGACGAGGAACAGATTTAGGAGACTCGACAGACACCACGGCGCGAGCAGAAAACACCGCCGCCAAGAGGACAACGACAACAAACTCCACTACGCAACTGCGACGTGTCTCCGGCCGATACACCAACAAGACTGGGTAGCTTCGACACAAGCGGCGCTGCGGCACAGGCGGAAGTTAACGACAATCTGCTCGCTCGACGTGCAAGGCGACACTACCACTTAACCACGACGGCGTCACAAGCCTATGCTGCTCTATATTGTATTTTAGTCCTTCGACCGTTCACTGTTTCTATTTTGCTTTTCTTTCACAGTTCACAATTCATTACACGTTCGTCCTATTTTCATGCTTGATCTGTGTTCTGGTTTTGACGGGCTGCCAACTCAGCCCTCTTACCATTAAATCTGAGGGGGTTGGGATGGGGTGTTTCCCTTGTACAGGCGACGCACGTTAACAAATATACAGATGATACATTTTCTCAACCAGTTTACTTCAGGTAGTCAATAGTGTACTTTCGCTATTATAGTTGCCGATGAAATTATTCTATGTGGGACCCGTAGTTCACAGTGCTCGTTTTTAAATATTCCACCAGTTTATACAGAATAGATTACAGTGGATGTTGGGTATAATAGACACGTAGGGATGAAAATAGTTGGCATAAAATATAAGGATTAAGATGCAACACTAAAATAATTTGTCTCATATTACATAGATAACACTTAAATGCTTAATTTCCTTCATACATGTACCTCTACATCCAGACGATTAGTCTGCAGTTTACAATTAAGAGCCTGGCAGAGGATTTATCGAACCACCTTCAAGTTATTTCTTATCGTTCCACTCTCGAACAGCGTGCTAAAAACGAATGTTTAAAGTTGGTGACTGAAATATCCTGAGAAGTATCTGCCGTAACAATAATCGCCTTTGCTTTAATACTGTAATGACTGTCACCCCAATTCTTGTGTCGTATACGTGGCACTCTGACCCCTATTTCGTGACAATACAAAACGAGCTGCCCCACTTTGAACTATTTCGATGTCCTCCATCAATCCTCTCTGATGCGGATCCCACATGTACTCCAGAAGAGGGCGAGAGAGCGTTGTGTAAGCAGTCTCTTTAGGATGTCTTTTGGTGTAAAGAATGGCAGGTAACTCTAAATATAGATAAATGTAAACTAATACAGATGAATAGAAAAAAGACTCCCGTAATGTTGGAATACTCCATTAGTAGTGTAACGCTTGACACAGTCACGTCGATTAAATATTTGGGCGTAACATTGCAGAGCGATATGAAGTGGGACAAGCATGTAATGGCAGTTGTGGGGAAGGCGGATAGTCGTCTTCGGTTCATTGGTAGAATTTTGGGAGGATGTGGTTCATCTGTAAAGGAGACCGCTTATAAAACACTAATTCGACCTATACTTGAGTTCCGCTCGAGCATTTGGGATCCCTATCAGGTCGGATTGAGGGAGGACATAGAAGCAATTCAGAGGCGGGCTGCTAGATTTGTAACTAGTAGGTTTGATCATCACGCGAGTATTACGGAAATGCTTCAGGAACTCGGGTGGGAGTCTCTAGAGGAAAGGAGGCGTTCTTTTCGTGAATCGCTACTGAGGAAATTTAGAGAACCAGCATTTGAGGCTGACTGCAGTAGAATTTTACTGCCGCCAACTTATATTTCACGGAAGGACCACAAAGATAAGATAAGAGAGATTAGGGCTCGTACAGAGGCATATAGGAAGTCATTTTTCCCTCGTTCTGTTTGGGAGTGGAACAGGGAGAGAAGGTGCTAGTTGTGGTACGAGGTACCCTGCGCCACGCACCGTATGGTGGATTGCGGAGTATGTATGTAGATGTTGATGTAGATGTAGACCTGTTACTTTTTCTATCTGTGCCGCCAAAAAGTCTGTCTTTCTTTTCTTTTCCCCACAACATTATCTACGTGATTGCTCCAATTTAAGTTATTTGTACATGTAATATCCACGTATTAAGTAGAATTTGCGGTCTCCATATTTACGCTTTTATCCTCTAACCGAAATTTAGCAGATCCTTTTAGTACTCATGTGGTTGACTTTACACTTTTCATCACAAAGAGCCAATTGCCACTTTCCGCACCTTACAGATATCCTGTTTGAATCTTTTTGCAATATGTTTTGATCATTTGACAAACCTATAAGACGGTAACTGACAACATAATCTGCACACCACCTAAGAGGGCTGCTCAAAGTGCCTCCTACATCGTTTATCTTGATCAGCAACAGCAGAGGACGTATAAAACTCCCCTGGCGAACGCTAGATGTTACTTCGGCTTTACGCGACGAATTTCGGTCAGTTTCTACGAACTGTGTCCTTCCTGACAGGAAACCACGATTCCAGTGGCACAGCTGAGAGACGCCACAGGCAAGAAACTTGATAAGAAATCGCTTTTAAGGAACGGTGTCGAAAGCCTTCTAGGTATCTATAAATCTGTAATCAATTTAAAATTTCCTGTCTATAGGACTCATTACTTGGTGAAAACAAATAATTGAGTTTCGCAAGAACGATATTTTCTGAACCCATGTTCGCCGCTTGTCAGTAAATCATAACCCATAATGTTCGAACACAGTCTGTGTCTTAAAATTGGTTTACAATCGACGATAGCGATATGGGTCTGGATTCAGCAATGACTTCTATAGCCGAAATAAAATTTTCTTGTTTTTTAAAATTTAAATATAGTTGTTGCGTAATTACGTTTCTGGTTCGTGCATAGGAATTAATAAGCAGTACAGTCATCATACGTAGCGAAAAGACGGAGGGAAGTCCGTCTGCGGTACATAGGCGCCAGAGTGTCAGACAGAAAGGTGAAGCGCCCACGGGCACAGCCACGCAGTTCACTCCCATGCGAAGAAAGTCTCTTTAATTACACTATAGCCCTGTTCCCGACCACGTAATAATACAGTACACTTCATTACGATAATCATGAACCTATTACATAATTAACTGACGAGTCGATTAACATAATTGGCAAACTAAATTACTAACACTAGAACGCCCAGCTTCGAGCTGCGTCCTAGAATGCACAATGGAGGTCAATTGACCGCTGAGCTTATTATTGCGCTTGAAGTTTTTGTAGCAAAATGTAATCATCGTTCGTGTTTGTGGTCTTTAATAATATTTTTTTCCCAAGTGTAATTATTATGTGGGCACGTTTTTAGATCAAAATTCTACATGGTCTTTAATGTTACACCATACAAACATGAGAGACGGTGTGTAAGAGGTACACAGAAACTGCCAACAGTTTCAGTGTTTGTGTTTTACCTAACATCTCTGAAATTGTGTCATTTCATTTGTATTCCACACTGTCCGTTCATAAGTATCCAGAAAAATGTTAGTGGGTGTCAATGAGAGGTGTGTCCAACCTTCTCCTTTATGACTGTTTGAACTCAGCTTGAGACACTTTCAGTGAGGTATCTGGACGTCGTTCGAGGAACGGCAGCTCAATCTTCTTCATGGGCCGAAACGAGAAAGGGTGGTAACGTTTGTCGCTGGGTTCTGAAGCAAAGTCACCGTTCTAATAAATTCCAAAGATGTTCCGTAGTGTTCGGGTCGGGAAAGGAATTGTCATAAAACCATTGGTTCTATAACAAGATCCATTGTCATGCTGATGCAATCAGAACATCTGAACAGTTTCTGTACTCTACGCAGAACACAAAGCTGTAAAATGCGTTCGTACCCTCCGGTGTTTAGCGTTTTCTTAAGAGCATGAACGAGACCGCACCCCGGCCGTCAAAAACCAGTACAGTTGATGACAAATAACTTTCTCAAGACATCCGTCAAATCCAAGCCCTTCCAACGGATTCCCACAGGGGGACAGCGCGATTCGTCACTCCAAATCACTCGTTTCCACTCACCCGCTGTCTAGTGGAGTCGCTGTTTACATAATCCTGAACGTCGCTTAGCGCTAAACACAGAAGTGGGACTCTCGCGTGGAGCTGCTCGCCCAATCTATCGCTCTCTTTTTCACGCACAGGCTGAGGAGACATCTTACACTACGCTCGTGCAAACCCTTCTGGAATATTGCCGTGCCATGTGGGATCCCCATCTGTTGAGTTTGACTGAGGTCGTCGGAAAAGCACAAACGCAGCTCATTTCACATTATCTCGGAATAATGGAGAGAGGGGGACGGATACGATACGAGGTGGTGGCTATCATTAAAAGAAAGGAGGTTTTCGTTGCGACAGGATCTTCTCACGAGATTTAATTCACCAACTTTCTCCTCAGAGAGCGAAAGTACTTTTTGGTGCCCTCCTACATAGGCAAAAATGATCATCGTAATAAAATAAGATATATCTGAGATTGCACGGAAAGATTTACATGTGTGTTTTCGCCGCGCCCTCTTCTGGAGTACTTCTATGCAATGTGGGATCCGCATCAGAGAGGACTGATGGAGGTCATCGAAATAGTTCAAAGTGGGGCAGCTCGTTTTGTATTATCACGAAATATGGGTCAGAGTGCCACGTATACGACACAAGAACGGTACAGAAATAGCTTGAAGGTGGTTCGATGAAGCCTCTGCCAGATACTAAAATAATCAAGTAGATATAGATGGTTATGGTGCGAACAGGACTGATGGTAGCACTTTGGAACTGGCGCGATCTTCTACAACCACCCTCGTCCATGATGGGCGTGTCCTGTCCTGTAATACAGAAGGCCTGCGTGGTCCTGTTTTAGCTGTGGTGTGTCCTTCATGTTTCCACTCCACCATTACGTAACGAACAGTCCTCTAGGGCCGATTTAGAAGGGTTGAAATGTGCCTGATGGATCTGTTACATCCCCCGACTAGGGCACGTTAGAAGTTACTGAACCCTCCCAACAGACCGAGTCCGCTGTCACTGCTTCTCTAGTGATATTATGTGTGTGGGTGTTATGTAGACGAGTTCCGCAACGTATTGATCTGATAAGTACACTTTGGCTTCTGCAAGAAGCAATTTCCACCCCACACTACTACAGAAGTCAGACAGGCGCTCCTAACGTGCCAAAAAGAAGCGCCTGAAGAACTTTCAGCGATAAATATCTTCTAGAGTCGTCCACTGTAAGGAAAAGACGAAAAATTTTCTGTTTTGTTACGTAACTAGTGGGATACTTGGGTGCTGGAGTATTGCTAGTTAGTGTAAGAAAAATATTAAACGAACGGAAAATGTTATTTACTGCAAAATTTAAGAAAATGAAGTGAAACTTTCATTTATAAACTGATACACAAATTTCCGGGTTCTTTTCGGAATAGGAGGTTACCTGTTATAGATAGGAATCCTCTTAATGAAATTTATGTACAAAATGTGGGAAAGCTCTTTTGTAAGTACGCTGTTTAGGTTTTTAGGTTGGTAACGCCACGTAGCGCTCTATATGAAAATCACTGACTGTGCTGTGTGAAGTCTGTGGCTGGTTTGCATTGTTGGAATATTCGCTATTGTAGTGTTGGGCACTTGGATGTGAACAGCGCGTAGCGTTGCGCAGTTGGAGCTGAGCCGCCAGCAGTGGTGGATGTGGGGAGAGAGATGGCAGAATTTTGTGAGCGGACGATCTGGATGTGTGTCCATCAGAAAGACTAATTTGTAATTTTGGATATCATGAACTGATATATATATATATGATGACTTTCGAACATTATTAAGGTAAATACTTTGTTTGTTCTCTATCAAAATCTTTCATTTGCTAACCATGCCTATCAGTAGTTAGTGCCTTCAGTAGATCTTTTACTTTGCTGGCAATATTGGCGCTCGCTGTATTGCTGTAGTTCGAGTAACGAAGATTTTTGTGAGGTACGTGATTCATGAAAGTTATATTGTTGTTGTTGTGGTCTTCAGTCCTGAGACTGGTTTGATGCAGCTCTCCATGCTACTCTATCCTGTGCAAGCTTCTTCATCTCCCAGTACCTACTGCAACCTACATCCTTCTGAATCTGCTTAGTGTATTGATCTCTTGGTCTCCCTCTACGATTTTTACCCTCCACGCTGCGCTCCAATGCTAAATTTGTGATCCCTTGATGCCTCAAAACATGTCCTACCAACCGATCCCTTCTTCTAGTCAATTTGTGCCACAAACTTATCTTCTCCCAAATCCTATTCAATACCTCCTCATTAGTTACGTGATCTACCCACCTTATCTTCAGCATTCTTCTGTAGCACCACATTTCGAAAGCTTCTACTCTCTTCTTGTCCAAACTGGTTATCGTCCATGTTTCACTTCCATACATGGCTACACTCCATACAAATACTTTCAGAAACGACTTCCTGACACTTAAATCAATACTGGATGTTAACAAATTTCTCTTCTTCAGAAACGATTTGCTTGCCATTGCCAGTCTACATTTTATTTCCTCTCTACTTCGACCATCATCAGTTATTTTACTCCCTAAATAGCACAACTCCTTTACTCCCTTAAGTGTCTCATTTCCTAATCTAATCCCCTCTACATTTTATATCCTCTCTACTTCGACCATCATCAGTTATTTTACTCCCTAAATAGCAAAACTCCTTTACTCCCTTAAGTGTCTCATTTCCTAATCTAATCCCCTCTACATTTTATATCCTCTCTACTTCGACCATCATCAGTTATTTTACTCCCTAAATAGCAAAACTCCTTTACTCCCTTAAGTGTTTCATTTCCTAATCTAATCCCCTCAGCATTTTATGTCCTTGCCATTGCCAGTCTACATTTTATATCCTCTCTACTTCGACCATCATCAGTTATTTTACTCCCTAAATAGCACAACTCCTTTACTCTCTTAAGTGTCTCATTTCCTAATCTAATCCCCTCTACATTTTATATCCTCTCTACTTCGACCATCATCAGTTATTTTACTCCCTAAATAGCAAAACTTCTTTACTCCCTTAAGTGTCTCATTTCCTAATCTAGTCCCCTCAGCATCACCCGGTTTAATTTGACTACATTCCATTATCCTCGTTTTGCTTTTGTTGATGTTCATCTTATATCCTCCTTTCAAGACACTGTCCATTCCGTTCAACTGCTCCTCCAAGTACTTTGCTGTCTCTGACAGAATTACAATGTCATCAGCGAACCTCAAAGTTTTTACTTCTTCTCCATGAATTTTAATACCTACTCCGAATTTTTCATTTGTTTCCTTTATTGCTTGCTCAATATACAGATTGAATAACGTCGGGGAGAGGCTACAATCCTGTCTCACTCCTTTCCCAACCACTGCTTCCCTTTCATGCCCCTCGACTCTTATAACTGCCATCTGGTTTCTGTACAAATTGTAAATAGCCTTTCGCTCCTAGTATTTTACCCCTGCCACCTTCAGAATTTGAAAGAGAGTATTCCAGTTAACGTTGTCAAAAGCTTTCTCTAAGTCTACACATGCTAGAAACGTAGGTTTGCCTTTTCTTAATCTTTCTTCTAAGATAAGTCGTAAGGTTAGTATTGCCTCACGTGTTCCAACATTTCTACGGAATCCAAACTGATCTTCCCCGAGGTCCGCTTCTACCAGTTTTTCCATTCGTCTGTAAAGAATTCGCGTTAGTATTTTGCAGCTGTGACTTATTAAACTGATAGTTCGGTAATTTTCACATCTGTCAACGTCTACTTTCTTTGGGATTGGAATTATTATATTCTTCTTGAAGTCTGTGGGTATTTCGCCTGTATCATATATCTTGGTCACCAGATGGTAGAGTTTTGTCATGACTGGCTCTCCCAAGGCCATCAGTAGTTCTAATGGAATGTTGTATACTCCCGGGGCCTTGTTTCGACTCATGTCTTTCAGTGCTCTGTCAAACTCTTCACGCAGTATCTTATCTCCCATTTCATCTTCATCTACATCCTCTTCCATTTCCATAATATTGTCCTCAAGTACATCGCCCTTGTATAAACCCTCTATATACTCCTTCCACCTTTCTGCCTTCCCTTCTTTCCTTAGAACTGGGTTGCCATCTGAGCACTTGATATTCATACAAATGGTTCTCTTCTCTCCAAAGGTCTCTTTAATTTTCCTGTAGGCAGTATCTATCTTACCCCTAGTGAGACAAGCCACTACATCCTTACTTTTGTCCTCTAGCCATCCTTGCTTAGCCATTTTGCACTTAATGTCGATCTCATTTTTGAGACGTTTTCATTCCTTTATGGCTGCTTCATTTACTGCATTTTTATATTTTCTCCTTTCAGCAATTAAATTCAATATTTCTTCTGTTACCCAAGGATCGGAGCGTGGAATGTCAGATCCTTTAATCGGGCAGGTAGGTTAGAAAATTTAAAAAGGGAAATGGATAGGTTAAAGTTAGATATAGTGGGAATCAGTGAAGTTCGGTGGCAGGAGGAAGAAGAGTTCTGGTCAGGTGACTACAGGGCTATAAACACAAAATCGAATAGGGGTAATGCAGGAGTAGGTTTAATAATGAATAGGAAAATAGGAATGCGGGTAAGCTACTACAAACAGCATAGTGAACACATTATTGTGGCCAAGACAGATACGAAGCCCACACCTACTACAGTAGTACAAGTTTATATGCCAACTAGCTCTGCAGATGAAGAAATTGAAGAAATGTATGATGAAATAAAAGAAATTATTCAGATAGTGAAGGGAGACGAAAATTTAATAGTCATGGGTGACTGGAATTCGTCAGTAGGAAAAGGGAGAGAAGGAAACGTAGTAGGTGAATATGGATTGGGGCTAAGAAATGAAAGAGGAAGCCGCCTGGTAGAATTTTGCACAGAGCACAACATAATCATAGCTAACACTTGGTTTAAGAATCATGAAAGAAGGTCGTATACATGGAAGAACCCTGAAGATACTAAAAGGTATCAGATAGATTATATAATGGTAAGACAGAGATTTAGGAACCAAGTTTTAAACTGTTAAACATTTCCAGGGGCAGAGGTGGACTCTGACCACAATCTATTGGTTATGACCTGTAGATTAAAACTGAAGAAACTGCAAAAAGGTGGGAATTTAAGGAGATAGGACCTGGATAAACTGAAAGAACCAGAGGTTGTAGAGAGTTTCAGGGAGAGCCTAAGGGAACAATTGACAGGAATGGGGGAAAGAAATACAGTAGAAGAAGAATGGGTACCTTTGAGGGATGAAGTAGTGAAGGCAGCAGAGGATCAAGTAGGTAAAAAGACGAGGACTAGTAGAAATCCTTGGATAACAGAAGAAATATTGAATTTAATTGATGAAAGGAGAAAATATAAAAATGCAGTAAATGAAGCAGGCAAAAAGGAATACAAACTTCTCAAAAATGAGATCGACAGGAAGTGCAAAATGGCTAAGCAGGGATGGCTAGCGGACATAAGTAAGGATGTAGAGACTTACCTCACAAGGGGTAAGATAGATAATGCCTGCAGGAAAATTAAAGAGACCTTTGTAGATAAGAGAACTACTTGTATGAATATCAAGAGCTCAGATGGAAACCCAGTTCTAATGAAAGAAGGGAAAGCAGAAAGGTGGAAGGAGTATATAGAGGGTCTATACAAGGGCGATGTACTTGAGGACAATATTATGGAAATGGAAGAGGATGTAGATGAAGATGAAATGGGAGATACGATACTGTGTGAAGAGTTTGACAGAGCTCTGAAAGACATGAGTCGAAACAAGGCCCCAGGAGTAGACAACATTCCATTGGAACTACTGACGGCCTTGGGAGAGCCAGTCCTGACAAAACTCTACCATCTGGTGAGCTAGATGTATGAAACAGGCGAAATACCCTCAGATTTCAAGAAGAATTTAATAATTCCAATCCCAAAGAAAGCAGGTGTTGACAGATGTGAAAATTACCGAACAATCAGTTTAATAAGCCACAGCTGCAAAATACTAACACGAATTTATACAGACGAATGGAAAAACTAGTAGAAGCCGACCTCGGGGAAGATCAGTTTGGATTCCGTAGAAACACTGGAACACGTGAGGCAATACTGACCTTACGACTTATCTTAGAAGAAAGATTAAGGAAAGGCAAACCTACGTTTCTAGCATTTGAAGACTTCGAGAAAGCTTTTGACAATGTTAACTGGAATACTCTCTTTCAAACTCTAAAGGTGGCAGGGGCAAAATACAGGGAGCGGCAGGCTATTTACAATTTGTACAGAAACCAGATGGCAGTTATAAGAGTCGAGGGACATGAAAGGGAAGCTGTGGTTGGGAAGGGAGGAAGACAGGGTTATAGTCTCTCCCCAATGTTATTCAATCTGTATATTGAGCAAGCAGTAAAGGAAACAAAAGAAAATTCGGAGTAGGTATTAAAATCAATGGAGAAGAAATAAAAACTCTGAGGTTCGTCGATGACATTGTAATTCCGTCAGAGACAGCAAAGGACTTGGAAGAGCAGTTGAATGGAATGGACAGTGTCTTGAAAGGAGGATATAAGATGAACATCAACAAAAGCAAAACGAGGATAATGGAATGTAGTCGAATTAAGTCGGGTGATGCTGAGGGAATTAGATTAAGAAATGAGACACTTAAAGTAGTAAAGGAGTTTTGCTATTTGGGGAGCAAAATAACTGATGATGGTCGAACTAGACAGGATATAAAATGTAGACTGGCAATGGCAAGGAAATCGTTTCTGAAGAAGAGAAATTTGTTAACATCGAGTATAGATTTAAGTGTCAGGAAGTCATTTCTGAAAGTATTCGTATGGAGTGTAGCCATGTATGGAAGTGAAACATGGACGATAAATAGTTTGGACAAGAAGAGAATAGAAGCTTTCGAAATGTGGTGCTACAGAAGAATGCTGAAGATTAGATGGGTAGATCACATAACTAATGAGGAAGTATTGAATAGGATTGGGGAGAAGAGAAGTTTGTGGCACAACTTGACCAGAAGAAGGGATCGGTTGGTAGGACATGTTCTGAGGCATCAAGGGATCACCAATTTAGCAATGGAGGGCAGCGTGGAGGGTAAAAATCGTAGAGGGAGACCGAGAGATGAATACACTAAGCAGATTCAGAAGGATGTAGGTTGCAGTAGGTACTGGGAGATGAAGAGGCTTGCACAGGATAGAGTAGCATGGAGAGCTGCATCAGACCAGTCTCAGGATGAAGACCACAACAACAACAACAACAACAACAACCCAAGGATCTCTATTAGCCCTCGTCTTTTTACCTACTTGATCATCTGCTGCCTTCACTACTTCATCCCTCAGAGCTACCCATCCTTCTTCTACTGTATTTCTTTCCCCCACTCCTGTCAATTGTTCACTTATACTCTCCCTGAAACTCTCTAAAACCTCTGGTTCTTTCAGTTTATCCAGGTCCCATCTCCTTAAATTCCCACCTTTTTGGAGTTTCTTCAGTTACAATCTACAGTTCATAACCAATAGATTGCGGTCAGAATCCACATCTGCCCCTGAAAATGTCTTACAATTTAAAACCTGGTTCCTAAATCTCTGTTTTACCATTATATAATCTATCTGATACCTTTTAGTATCTCCAGGATTCATCCAGGTATACAACCTTCTTTTATGATTCTTGAACCATGTGTTAGCTATGATTAAGTTATGCTCTGTGCAAAATTCTACAAGGCGGCTTCCTCTTTCATTTCTTCCCCCCAATCCATATTCACCTACTATGTTTCCTTCTCTCCCTTTTCCTACTGACGAATTCCAGTCACCCATGACTATTAAATTTTCGTCTCCCTTCACTACCTGAATAATTTCTTTTATCTCGTCATACATTTCATCTATTTCTTCATCATCTGCAGAGCTAGTTGGCATATAAACTTGTACTACTGTAGTAGGCATGGGCTTTGTGTCTATCTTGGCCACAATAATGCGTTCACTATGCTGTTAGTAGTAGCTTACCCGCACTCCTATTTTTTTATTCATTATTAAACCTACTTCTGCATTACCCCTATTTGATTTTGTATTTATAACCCGGTAATCACCTGACCAAAAGTCATGTTCCTCCTGCCACCGAACTTCACTAATTCCCAATATATCTAACTTTAAACTATCCATTTCCCTTTTTAAAGTTTCCAACCAACCTGCCCGATTAAGGGATCTGACATTCCACGCTCCGATCCGTAGAATGCCAGTTTTCTTTCTCCTGATAACGACGTCCTCTTGAGTAGTCCCCGCCCGGAGATCCGAATGGGGGACTATTATACCTCCGGAATATTTTACCCAAGAGGACGCTATCATCATTTAATCATACAGTAAAGCTGCATGTCCTCGGGAAAAAGTATGGCTGTAGTTTCCCCTTGCTTTCAACCGTTCGCAGTACCAGCACAGCAAGGCCGTTTTGGTTAATGTTACAAGGCCAGATCAGTCAATCATCCAGACTGTTGCCCCTGCAACCACTGAAAAGGCTGCTGCCCCTCTTCGGGAACCACATGTTTGTCTGGCCTCTCAACAGATACCCCTCCGTTGTGGTTGCACCTACGGTACGGCCATCTGTATCGCTGAGGCACGCAAGCCTCCCCACCAACGGCAAGGTCCATGGTTCGTGGGGGAAGATGAAAGTTGTAGGTTATTGTTAGTCAGGGTGTAGACAGTAAAACAATTAGTGAACAGGGAAGCGTTGTCGATCGATCGGTCGGCAACAGCTCACCTCAGGAATCCGAAATGACAGGACAAAATTTTGCAAATACCGTAGATTCAGGTTTTGCGTCCTCACATTTTTCTCTATTATGTCAAGACACATTTTCAGTTTTTTCTAAATACGAATGCTGCCGGTGCAAATGCAGTGCCGATAGGCACAAAGGAACATGTTCCAGACACTAACACATTTTTATTGCGATTATTGCAACAAATGGAACAAAATCAAAAACAATCACAGCAACAAATGGAACAAAATCAGAAACAATTTAAAGAAAAACTTCAACAAACACGTGAAGGTTTAACTGCTGAGATACTTAAAATCGAATCGAAATGTCAAAAAGTCTGTAATGACGTAAAAACACAAATTTGTGAGCATTTTCAACCTATTTTTTCGCGGCATGAAAATGCATTACACAATCACGAAGCAGCCATAAAAGAACTGCAAACTATTGTTCATGAAAATTACGAGACCATACTGACTAAAATTGACTCAGTTACGACTATTCGGTTACTCAACTTGTAAAAACTCAGGAAAACGTAAAGGACACAGTAGATACTCTGAAAATTGGTTCAGAAAGACGAATGGAAGAAATTAGTTAATTATCAGAGAAAGCTGTCGAACTTTCGGATCAGCTAAATAAGTTATCTACGAAGGTAGATGATAATCTGAATGACACAAGACTGGTAGTCTTTAATGACACGGAAGAGTACGAACAAGTTACGAAATTCAAACAAAATCAGAATCAAATTAATACACAACACAAAAGAGAAATCCGGGAAGTACAAGATCAGTTGGCACAGGTAATACAAGAATTACATATTTTAGAGGAGACTCGCGCTCCGACAAGGGAAGAGGAACTTAGAAATACGGAAATGCCACAAAATAATAACACAAAGTATTTCGGAAATTATGAAAGAAATTGGCAAGGTGCACCGAATTTTGAGATGGAACCGCCGACAAGACGTAACAATGACCGATATGCGACTCGCCGACACGATGGTTTTGACTATAAGCTGTTCATTACTACACGTAAATTCAAAACATTTAAGAATTCTGGCAACGACATTCATCAATTCTTTCACTGTTTTCCTCCAAACTGGCCATTAGAGCACAGATTAGAATTTATGTGTGGCTACTTAGAGATTGAACCAGCTGTAAGAATGCGACCGGTCATTAACAATTGTCACACTCAAGGAGAATTTTATCATGCCTTCCTCTCAGTATGTTGATCTCAAGCTACTCAAGATCGCGTAAAACATAGCATCATGATGATGAAACACTTTGAACAATCTGAATTTTCCAGTCTTATCAAATATTTTGATGACATATTGCACAAGTATCAGTACCTGTCAAACACATACAGCCCCTCAGAACTCATCCGCATTTGCTTAATCCAATTGCCTGAATATTTACGACATATTATTTTGGCAGGACGTTGCAAAGACGACATTGAATCTTTTCAGTGACTGTTACAAGAATTGGAAATTGACACTAACAATCGCGGGACGCGAAAACAGGAAAACAATCATTACAGGTCACATCCGTGACAATTCCGGGACGACAGAAACAATAACTGGACACGACGAGGCAAATCGTGACCAAAAGAGACAACACTCATATGACAACCACAGGCAGAGTAATAATAATCACAGGGAAAGATCTCCTTTCCGTGGTAATGACTGTGACAGAGACATTCACAGAAATAGACAATATGGGAACCAAAATAATTATTATCGAGGGAGACAGAACAATTTCAGACGCAACGGTCTACCGCGCAGGTACGATTCCGGGAGAAATTCTCCACCACATGACCGACAAAAAAGGAACCATGGAAACTACCGACATAACGACAGACCTGAATTTCATCAGAACTGGCGGGTTTCAAACAGGGCAGGGCCCTCTCGGCGAGGTGAATTTATAGAAGTTAAACTGGCTCTGAGCACTATGGGACTTAACTTTTGAGGTCATCAGTCCCCTAGAACATAGAACTACTTAAACCTAACTAACCTAAGGACGTCACACACACATTCACGCCCTATATCTCTGACGTCGATCTGTTGTAGAATTTTAGAACATGTTTTTTGCTCGAGTATCATGTCGTTTTTGGAAACCCAGAATCTACTATGTAGGAATCAACATGGATTCCGGAAACAGCGATCGTGTGAGACCCAACTCGCTTTATTTGTTCATGAGACCCAGAAAATATTAGATACAGGCTCCCAGGTAGATGCTATTTTTCTTGACTTCAGGAAGGCATTCGACACAGTTCCGCACTGTCGCATGATAAACAAAATAAGAGCCTACGGAATGTCAGACCAGCTGTGTGGCTGGATTGAAGAGTTTTTAGCAAACAGAACACATCATGTTGTTATCAATGGAGTGACGTCTACAGACGTTAAAGTAACCTCTGGCGTGCCACAGGGGAGTGTTATGGGACCATTGCTTTTCACAATATATATAAATGACCTAGTAGATAGTGTCGGAAGTTCCATGCGGCTTTTCGCTGATCATGCTGTAGTATACAGAGAAGTTGCAGCATTAGAAAATTGTAGCGAAATGCAGGAAGATCTGCAGCGGATAGGCACTTGGTGCAGGGAGTGGCAACTGACCCTTAACATAGACAAATGTAATGTATTGCGAGTACATAGAAAGATGGATCCTTTATTGTATGATTATATGATAGCGGAACAAACACTGTTAGCAGTTACTTCTGTAAAATATCTGGGAGTATGCGTGCGGAACGATTTGAAGTGGAATGATCATATAAAATTAATTGTTGGTAAGGCGGGTACCAGGTTGAGATTCATTGGGAGAGTCCTTAGAAAATGTAGTCCATCAACAAAGGAGGTGGCTTACAAAACACTCGTTCGACCTATACTTGAGTATTGCTCATCAGTGTGGGATCCGTACCAGATCGGGTTGACGGAGGAGATAGAGAAGATCCAAAGAAGAGCGGCGCGTTTCGTCACAGGGTTATTTGGTAACCGTGATAGCGTTACGGAGATGTTTAACAAACTCAAGTGGCAGACTCTGCCAGGTTTCGAGAGGGTGCGTTTCTGGATGAGGTATCGAATATATTGCTTCCCCCTACTTATACCTCCCGAGGAGATCACGAATGTAAAATTAGAGAGATTAGAGCGCGCACGGAGGCTTTCAGATAGTCGTTCTTCCCGCGAACCATACGCGACTGGAACAGGAAAGGGAGGTAATGACAGTGGCACGTAAAGTGCCCTCCGCCACACACCGTTGGGTGGCTTGCGGAGTATAAATGTAGATGTAGATGTAGATGTAGGCAGGATTCGAACCTGCGACCGTAGAGGTCGCGTGGTTCCAGACTGTAGCGCCTAGAACCGCTCGGCCACTCCGGCCGGCTATAGAAGTTAGGTCTCCCAATCCCAATAACGAGGCGCGCCAACAAAGAGACAGTAGGCAATGACTCACACCGCTGGCAGCCACAATACGTACTTATGAAGCTGACGACGTAGCTGCCGTGGCTAGTAATTACGTAAAAAATGGAAGACATTAGGGACATCTTACTCCAGGAACACGACGTAAAACAGAACGTTGCATATCCTGTAGTTCACATTACAGTAAATGACGTAAAATCTACGGCAGTACTTGACTCTGGTAGTCCCATTTCAGTAATTAGCGAAACAGCCTTTAGCAAATTGAACAAATCGAACGATTGCCCCACAGTTCCGTTACGTAAGATTAAATTAAAGGTGGAATCGTTGGAAAAAGTGTAGATGTACGGCAACAAACCAACTTAGAATTCTTTTGTCAAAGCCACAGTTTCTCTATGAACTCCCTTATCGTTCCATTATTGTCAGCAGAAATTATATTGGGAGTACACTTTTTGAATGAATACAAAGCAATCTTAAACTTTCACGACGCTGAAATAAGTTTAGAGAAATAAGGTAAGTCAATAGCTTTGAAATTTGAAGATTGACTCTCAAACCATGACGAGGAAATTAATCGGATTTACCTCCTGTTAGATAACAGCTCAAAACTTTCGACGGAACTTGACACTAACAATTACTCTGCTAGTATTGAGAGGTATGATATCGACGACGTATTTGATACTCATGAATTAATTCATAGTGAAATTCACACTGATAAGTAGGACCTTATTGAGATTTTACAAGCACATTCTACAGTTTTTACTCACAAAACAGGAACAATCAAGGGATTTCAATACCAATTTCGTGTTCGTGAGCATACTAAATTTTGTGTTAGACCATACGTAATTCCAGCACATTATAAGGACCGTGTTAGAACAGAAATACAATCTATGCTTGACGATGGCATTATTGAGCCTGCAGTAAGCTCATACAGCAATCCATTACATGTTGTTGAGAAGAAAAATGGATCGATCAGGCTTGTCTTAGATTCGAGACAAACCAATACTATCATCATTCCTGAAACAGACAGGCCGCAAACTTTGGAAGAACTTCTTAAAAATTTTAATGGTGTAAAAGTGTTGTCTTCCATTGATCTCAGATCCATCTTTTATCAGATCGAACTTCATCCTGAATGTAGAAAATACACAGCTTTTCTTTTTTCGACGTTTGTTATCAATTTCGGAAACTTCCTTTTGATGTGAACATTACTTCGGCAGCATTCATTTGCGCGGTAAATTCCATATTACCTGAGCTCTTAAACCGTCACATCACCTTATATGTGGACGATATTCTAATAGAAGAAGCCGCATGGGAACAACATAGTCACATCCTCAACACTGTGTTACGTGTTTTTGCAGAATCTGAAATTACAGTTAACTTGGAAAAGTCTGAATTCATTAGGTCAAATATTAAGTTTTTGGGACACATTATTTCTTCTGAAGGCATTCAGCCGGATCCTGAAAAGTTAGAAGCAATCAGAGCCATTCCAGTTCCATCCACAAAAAAACAAGTCCGCAGTTTTCTAGGTCTCGTAAATTTTTTCCGTCGTTTCCTGAATATGCAAATTCTAGTTACACCAAAACTTTGTTCTCTCACTGGAAAAAATACTATTTGGAACTGGGACCAACAAGCACAGTAGGAATTCAATTCTTTGAAAGAAGCGCTACTTAACGCGCCAATACTAGTTCACCCAGATCTGCCACAAGATTTCTGCCTTAGCACGGATTCTTCTAAAGTCGGTCTTGGTGCCCATTTATTTCAAGAATCCATAGAAAATGACACTACTGTTCAGAAAACCATTGCTTTTGCTAGCCGAGTGCTAACAAAATCTGAAAAAAATTACTTCGTTACTGAATTAGAAGCTTTAGCTATCGTTTGGGCATTTAACAAGTTCCTTTTCTTTCTTTCTGGTAAGCACGTAAACGTATACAGTGATCATCGTGCATTAAAATTCCTTATGTCTTCAAAATTAAATCATGACAGGTTGAAACGTTGGGCATTGTTTCTGCAAGAATTCCATTTCACAATAGTTTACATTCCCGACAAGGAGAACATTGTTGCGGACGCACTGTCACCCGCACCGTCTGGGCTTGAGAAAAGTAACACCGAAGGCAACCTCGAGAAAAATTTCAGTATTCTTTACATTCAGAAAGTCGCCTTTGGAAACTTCATCACCACGTCTTTAAAGGACATTGCTCATGAACAAGATAAAGATCCGATTTGGAAAGACATCAAAAGTAAATGGCATGAAAAGACACACACACAGATTAGGCATTATTATCTGGTTAGAAACAACGCTGCACTGTTGGTGACAGCCTATGGGTATTTTGCATTCCAAACAATTTTGTTAATAAGCTCATTTCGTACATTCATTTCAGCTACGCACATTTTGGTCCATGAAAATGTTATATTCTTTGGGCGACTTGTTATTTTAACAATATGGAAAAGAGAATTCGAAGAGTCTTGTCTATTTGTAAACTTTGTCAAAAAGCTAAACCATCTACCATCTCACATCGAGCTCCGTTGTTACCTATCATTCCTTCTAAATTAAGAGAATCTGCTGCTGTTGATATCTTGGGGCCCCTTGTCAGAACGTCGTATGGATTTTCGTACGTTTTAGTCGCTGTTGAACTTACTTCAAAATTTGTTTCTCTCACACCGTTACGTAAAGCCACTGGACGGTCTGTATCGAACGCGTTTGTTAAAAATTTCTTACGTGAAGTTGGACACGTTAGTAAAGTCATTTCAGATAACGGACCGCAATTCAGATCTGCTGTTTGGTCACGCGTGCTTCAGAATCATAAAATCAAACTTGTTTTTATTTCATTGTACTCACTACATTGTAACCTGTCTCAACGGATTATGAAAGAAATCAGTAAGCTTTGCAGTCTTTATTGTCACAGAAAGCATCAGTATTGGGACAAATATTTACACTTACTTCAAAATGTGCTGAATGAAATGTCTAATGACTCCACTGCTTTACCATCTATTCTATTACTGAAGAATGAAGAACAGCCAAACAGAATCAGAGAGCTTGTACGTTTTCCGAATATACGTAAGCTTCTACATAAAGACATAATTGATTTGGCTATTAAAAATATAAATTCTGCTGCATACAAAAGGAGAAAACTACACGGTGAAGCAAATGCAAAGAAACTATAGATTGGCCCGAAAGTTCTCATTAAAGCTCATTCATTGTCACATAAGAAGAAACACTTGACTCACCAATTCTTTCTGGTTTACAATGGACCTTACAGAATCCGGAGTACACCACATGATAATTGCGTTGGAGTTGAAACTCTGTGTACTAGGAAGAGTAAAGGTTTACATCACATTTCACACGTAAAACCGTTTATTGAAAGATAATCTGCTTTTTAACTTAGTCTTTGCCATAAAATTTTTCACTTCACGTTACTAGTATGCTTTGTCTGACTTAGAAACTGTTAACATACAACAATGTTTGAAGCTGAATATCAAGTCAAGAACCAAGAGAACTTATTTAAACAAATTACGAATGCATTGTTATAGTGAACAGACGACACAGTGTTGTTATTTGTACATTCTTGCTTGTTAGTTGCACGATTACGTACCGAATATACGGCTTACATACTTAGAACATATACTGCTAATGAGATTTTAATGCAACATTTTGGTTTACTTGAAAATACATTCTAGGTTTGACGTACATTCCGTGACTTAGCATTTGGTTTCGTTGACAGCTACGCGATTATATCACGACGCTACTAACGTGTGACACAATTTACATTGTTGCTTTTGCGGTGTATCTGTTTTATATCTGCACAGTTTTTCTGTATTATTCTCGAAAGTAACACATGTTTTAGTTCTAACTTTGAGGTATAGCTACAATGAGACAACCTTTTCCGTAGCACAACAATACATTACAATACAGTACTTACTTCATCACGGCAATAAGCGTAATAACTACGATATCTATACACAGAGCATTTAACTTTTGTTTATTACGAGGTACGTACATTGACTTCTACATAACTTCGCTTATGGACGACGATAATTACGACACTTCGCACATTTTTTACCCTTAAGTAATGACAGAGGTTATCTTACAACAAGACGCACAGTTTAGTGCTACAGTACACGTATTTGAGTGATTAATTTTGTACTTAAAACATTTATTTTTAAAGATTTTTGAATTACAATGATACAAAGGTTTTCCGTGATACATTTCATTCCATTGCTGTAATCTGTAACACCTGAGGGTATAATTACATTAATCCTCAGGGGGGTACAAGCTTACTTTGGGTACCATGTGTGTGGCAAGCCAAGAAGCCCTAGCTAACATGGTATTTGCTTATACAACTTTACACATCGGTACCATATTTCTCTAACGCATAAATTACACAGCTGTCTGATCATTTAACTGAGAGAGACAAACTTTTTTTTTACTACATCAGTGACAGATGTTTACGTAATTACACAGTTGGATAACATCACACTTATGAAATTGAATTTTCTCTGTACTTTGTGAACTGTTCATATTTTTTCGGAACCATTGTGATACTATGAAAGCTTTGAATGATGTATTTTGTATGGGATCATGATTTTTAAATTACAATTGAGGTAGATGAGACTATTGAAATCAGCAGAGAAATTTTTTAGGTTTTGAAATTATTGCAGAAAGCTACGATGTTTTTGAGATTTGACTGAGGTGCTAAGATGTTATTATTATGACGACGATGTGTATTATACAGTTGAGGTATGTTCATGATCAATAAGAAGAAGTGTCGATGAATATTTATGTGTGTGATAAGGTAAGGAATAATGAGTAGTGGTTAGGGAGTCTGATTTGTGAAAAAGGATGTTGGAAACCAAGAATCGTACTTTTTGAGTTATGACTTGTGTATCCACGTGTGAATGTATCACAACAGTGCTATTCATGAGATTTCGTTTCTACACATTTCTACTGTAATATTTTGATGTGTCAAATTGTTTTATACGAGACTGTCACTGTAGCGGAAACTACTGTCGTAAATATTTCAGTAAGAAAGTTAAGCGAGCTTCATGTAATGCGTTGTGGGCGCCCAGCTGGGCCAGTCACCTGGAGAAAAAGCCATTAGGTGGAGAAAAAAAAGAGGCCATTAACCTCGCTATTGACATTCCTTTGTAGAAAGCATCGCAAATTTGACACGCTATTACTTGGAAACATATGATTATATTGTGGAGCTTGTACTTTGTGCTACTTACTGAAATGCTTATGAATTGATGGGAAATATTCTTACATCTGCACACCTGATTATGACAAGTGTCTTTCTACGAGAGTTGAGAGAATTTCTACTGACTAGATGAAATGCCACATGGCTATTGAATGATGTTTTCATGCTTTGCTTTGTACATAGTTGCTTATTTCATTTGATATCTGGTTTCCAGCTGTGTTGCAGCATTGGTTTTACAAAATAAAATATAATGCATTTGCTAATGTGAACACTTTTTGTCAACAGATCTGTTAAATAATAATTTTATGATGCACATTCTTCAAAAAAGGAGCACTTGGAAAGGAAAGATCAATAAGAAGGGACTAATAACAGTAACTGCATACATAATTTTCTTTTCAAGTACTTGGTAATTTTTTTTTGTGGACTAAGTTGTTGTGGTGCACCACTTTAATGACATAGACATTAAGATGTGAATAGACATTTCCCTTATCTGCACTGTTGTCTTTAGTGTACTATTTTTTCTGCTTGTGGGATTGTCATGTTTAGATATAAGTTATTGCCTTTGCTGCTGCTGATTGCCAGGCATAGTGCTACTGAATTTCACTTTGTATTACTCTGTTAAGCCAGTTTTACTACTGATTTATTTTTCTTGTTTGCCGCAGATTACCTTGTATTAGTTGGAATATCGCTAAAAAGATGGACATACAGAGACTCTACTGGGTTCGGTGTCAACACGGGCCACACAAAACTACGGACAGCTACTTGCGATGCACAACAAGCCCACTCCCTTCCTAAGCCGAGGGCATCCACCCCTCGCGTGTCCCTACTCAAACAGGAGCCGGCGCCGTCGACGCAGCCGGGAGCCTCTCCTGGGCTTCGCATTCCCGCCGTGTGACTGCGCCACTCACCACCGTACGTGCCGGTGCCGCGGGCTGCCTTCACACGGGGTTTATTAGCACCCGCCACCCACCACCCTCCCACGCCGCTGTAAACAGACGCCTCGAGTTAATCCGGCGCGCCGAACAAAACCCCGGCGGAGGGCTGGTGGCTCCCTCCCTTCTAGAGCCATCACGGCCGTCGCGGCCGCGGGCGGAGCGCGCCGCCTGTGCTTAATTATTTTAATGAACGCTCATGCGTGTTTCATTAAGGATTAACACGTGGCTGCAGCGTGTCCTTTTCCGTCTCTCTCAGTCCGTCTCCTCTTCCTCGCTGGCGCTGACAGACGCGCACGCAAAAGAGCAACTCCTCGCCGCGCTTTCATTCGGCGCTACGGACGCCGGTTGACATTTCGTTTCGTCGGCTGGCATTTCGTTCCCACTACAGAGCGGTAATCGAGAAGGCCGTGGGATGTGTGTCGACTACCTGTACAAGACAGGCATAACGAATACAGCTGCCACGTTAGTACGTAGCTAAAATATGAGGACATCCAGATACAAGACGGATTGCAACTTTATCACATATTCGAGCCGGAGGCGTATATCACAGAACTGCCGAAACACCTACGAATTTTTTTTATTTACTTGCGAATTTTCTCGAATACAGATGACATAGAAACAAAGAAGCCGTCACATTTGTGATACATACATGTCATTTTATCATACGATATTTTGTGTGTTACACAAGACACCACTTGTGACGAAGAAAGCTGGGATCTCCTTCCACTCTTGTTTTGCCATCTGCCTCCTAAAATTCATTTTATCTTCTTTTTGCCTAATTATTTTTAACATGTATGAGTATAATCCATAAAAGAGAAACGTTGGCCTTCACTCTTAAGGAATATAGCACCAAGTCTAATTTTGTGATTAGTTTTGTTAATGTAATTAATTTCCTAATTTATTTTGACCACTCTATTTAATGTATTTTGATATAGGCTGAAATCCGTAATAGTTTCGTGACTTAGATTCAGTTGTTAACTTATAAACAAATATAAATTATGTACTAATTATAAACATTTGGAAGAAGAACTACTGCAATTCTTAAAGTATTTATTTGGCTCTATTCGAAAAGATATTAGCAAAGCCAGGCCTTAATTAATTCCAAAACAATTACCAGGTTTGCCAAAAGTATTGTTTATGTAACTATATCGGTTAATTTCATTATTTAAACAAAAATTTCGGCATAACCTTTGAGGTAGAAGGAACTGTTAAAAAGATTTCGATGTATTCAGTTAACTGAATGAGTTATGTTTTAATGGTAATTTCTATAACTTACGGCTGCTAAGGGCGGAGGTTCGAGTCTTCCCTTGGACATGTCTGTGTGTGTTTGTCCTTAGGATAATTTAGGTTAAGTAGGGTGTAAGCTTAGAGACTGATAACCTTATCAGTTAAGTCCCATAAGATTTCATACACACTTGAACATTTTTTTCTATAACTTAAACATCGATCAATGTATAGTTTCAGTGCCTATTATTGTGAAGATATACAAACAACCGATTTTTGGCCCAGAGACAGTCAGTCCACGGCCGATTATCAGACGTGAAACATTTATTGGTTAGATTAACAACAATGCATCAACCTAACAGAGAAATAAGTGTAACACAAATAGGCCGTGTGTAAATGACAATGTCTGTTTACTTTATTTGAAGAAATAGTGTCACCCCTACCGTATTATTCTGCAAGAACTGTGAACTGTGTAGTTAGGTTTTGACTGCTCACAGATGTTCAACAGCAAACTATTGTAGCAGTATGCTGATGTTGCCTGCAACCTATTAATGAGGCTTATCAACATTTACCAATAGCGAACTGGCCATGAAATTGTGTAATATTGGGAGGTTGTGAACAGTAAAAGTAAAGACTTATGAAACGCAATTATGCTACATCATTTACAGTAGTCAGTGATGAATTTCAACCCACCATTTTTTCTGCCACTATACCAGTGTGGTGCGTCGACACCGAGGACTATCAACGAACAAATGAAGCAGGCGAACGAACACATTTTCAATTTTTTTGTTTCTCGGTATCTCAAAAATAGGTTCTCTAGAATCAATTTCAGTACTGAGTCTCCCAATTAATGTCGTTTTGTTCCACCACATCACCATTTCTCCAAAAATAGCAACTCATATTTTGAAGGTGTAACTGCAACACAAAAATTTACATAGATTTTCAATTAAGGGCTATATTTTTGTAATTTCTCTTCTTTTTCATATGTACAGTAAAAATACTATTAACCGTTAAATTTACTAATAACTGTTAAATTTAATCTTCAGATATTTTAGTTTATGGTTTCTTCACAGAACATTCACTTTTACTGGCTCTCTCCAACGTTTAACAGCAGCCAACCATCATACTTCCATGCCATCATCAATGGTACGTCTTCCCCACCTCCTTAATATCCCTGTGAAAAATTTCTCGTGTTACAACCCAACTTTTACACATTTTCCAACTTCACAGAACATTCACTTTTACTGGCTCTCTCCAACGTTTAACAGCAGCCAACCATCATACTTCCATGCCATCATCAATGGTACGTCTTCCCCACCTCCTTAATATCCCTGTGAAAAATTTCTCGTGTTACAACCCAACTTTTACACATTTTCCAACATGGCTTTGCCAGTGGTGTCATAATATGAATTTTTTTTTCTTTGAACGCTTGGGTAATTTACAGACATGCAGGCTGTCCAGGCATGTTTTCCGTTAACAGTCAATATATTCTCTAATTCGCGATCCTTAACCAGTTTGTGCATTTGAAGACCAGCATGAAATTTCATGAAAATAAACTTAAAGAGCGGCGCTCCTTGTCAAAGATGCATTTTAAACGGTTTGGTCAAGCCTAGTTTGATATGTAGCTGTGGAGCCAACACACTTTACCGGCCTGCAAGAAGTCCATAAGAGTCATTTTAGTCTGAGGCGCAAAATACCTCCAATGTAGCTAAAAATTTAGACTCCGATGCGTTTTCTTTTCCCAGACACCACACCATCGTAAAAAAAAGGGCAGTTTAGTGTATCCAGCGTGTTGTCTTGACAAAATTCTAACAGCTAAAAGCAAAATACACTTCCTACGACCATGAAATAAACTCTCTGTGATAGAAAACTAAGAATATTTATGAAATTACCATGAAAATTAGTTAAGAACACGTATGTTTCATCAGTCATCTGATATCTTGCGAAATGGAGTTATACTTTGGGAATACTCAATATTACTCGAGCAAACAAAGTTGACACTCGGCGCGGTGGCTGATGGGAGCGACTGTAAATGGAAGAAGCACGGCATATGTCGGTGCAGTGTTCAGATTGTTCCCACACTGCTGCGAGCTTGTCTTGAGTTACAGCTTCCGCAGCTGTTGTTGTGAGATGTCTCAGTTCATTCATTGTTGTTGACAATGGAGGCACATCAACAGAGTCTTTTATATATCCCCACAAGAAATAATCACATACAGTCAGGTCTGGTGACCTTGGAGGACAGTAAGGTAAGGCTGAATCATTTGGTCCAGTGCAACCCATGCATCGTTCAGTAAACTTTTGATTTAAAAATTCCAGCAATTCTAGATGCAGTTTGGCGGTGCCCCATCCTGTTGGTAAATGGAGTCGTTCAAATCAGTCTCCAACTGTGGAAAAAGACAGATTTCAAGCGTATCGAGGTATGTGCTTCCTGTAACAGTGTTCTCGGCAGTGGTAATGGACCATACACCTTTTGCCGTGAAACTGCACAAAACACATTAAATTTTGGAGAATCCATCTCATGTTGTACAACTTCGTGTGGTGGTTCCGTATCGCATATTCTCACACTATGACGGTTCACCTTTCCATTTAAATGAAATGTTGCTTCGTCACTAAACACTAAGTGGAAGAAAACTGTCATTCTCCATATTGCCAAGAACGAAACTACAGAACTATACACGTTGTTGTTTGTCAGCTTCGATAAGTGCTAGCAGTAGCTGAACTTTGAATGGTTTCACGTGTAAACGTCGACGCAGCACACGTAGACGGACATTGGGGGCATGATGCGCTGTCGAGCTGCACGGCAAACAGATTTCTGGGCACTCCTTGTGAAACAATGGTGGATGCGTTAGACGTCTGTGTCAGATGTTCGGGGCCGGTGTAACTAACCTGTTTGTACGGGTTATTACGTTATTATTGAGCCGGCACCGACTTCGTGTAACTCACTTGGTTACTTCTTACTATTGACCCAAAGCATAGGCAATCGTCGTGCGGCACCTGTGAATAAACCGTGTAAGGCAGCCGTGTACTTGTTGCGTTCCGTGTAAGTGGCATGGAGCGCCTTTGAGTCAACAGAGCGTAGCGCCCGGAACTGTGTCCGAATATGTAAGTGAACCAGATGCAAATGTAAATGCTTATTGACTGTAAAATTAACGTGGGAAGATTAGGGTCGCCACCGACTCTAACCATACAACTAATCAAACGTTTGGCCGAGTCGGAAACAAAATTAATTTGATCATTGACCAAAAACTCATAAAAGTGTATACGTTGTGATATCGCTCATAGGGGATGCAATGTAATTAATAGTATTGCCCGTGCACTGTTCACGAGAATCAAACATTTAAACTAATATAGAAGGTTCATGAACGTTGTGCATAAGATCAGCTCCCAACAACACCTGAAAATAAGACTTAATCTAAAGCATTTGTTTTAAAATAAAACTAATCACTGGACCTGTAAGTAAGGAAACGCGTTGGCTGTGCTAACGGGAAAGCTACGAGGTGTGTGGCTTAGGTGCAAAAACGTAGCCTCGGAATGCAACAGAAAACGGCCCGGCACACAGTTTTGATCTGTCAGGAAGTTTCATATCAGCGCACACTCCGCTGCAGAGTGAAAATCTCATTCTGGCAACAGAAAATTGTGGATAAAATCATTTATTCCTGAGACATGGATGTCAGGCATGTACACAATTCCTAATAACATTAATTCCTAATACATTAAAGAAAAGCATCGATACATTCACCGTTCTAATCTACACCTAAAATCATTGGTGTGAATCATTCATACAACTTTGGTTGCCTTATGACTGACTGCAATGGCTCGTAAAACGGTACACGTTTCGCAGCACACCCGCGTGCCCACGTGGTTTGTGGAGACACAATTTGTAGGCATCGTGGCCAAGTTGCAAAAATATCACATCACGCAATCATGGACGGTTAACATTCTTTAAAACACACATGAGATCGGACAGTTAGTGATGACGGTAGCCCAACAAACTCTAATGTTCAACCACGTGGTTGGCTCCCCACGTACGAAAGATACATAAAGCAAGGAAAATTTACGAGAAGGCAGAGTTATTAATATTTAGAAAAATAAAAGCGTATACAGGCGCAGCTGAAGGCAAACAGGCATTCATACAGAAGCGAGGGCTCACTTCTTATAGTTGTGACACCTTTGTGTGGCGCTCTTCCGGGGGCTCCAAGTCTGCTACAGAAATTTAATAAAAGAAAAATCTGCCAAAGTTTTGCATTCCTTGCTGCGACAAGGCAAAGCAATCTTTCAGAGTTGAAAAGCAAGACCAAAAGCTAACAGGTCTCCTCTCCCCATGTAACAAGGCGCCATGCAGTCAGTCTAACTCACCCTTCTTCGACTGGAGCACAGCTGTGGACGCTTCCCGTACCGGCGGCAGACTGCCTCGCTTTTTCTCCTCCAGCCTCTTCCACGCTCCGAGTGGCTAGGAAAACCCAGAGATGCCATTTCAGCCACCAACCTAACGCAGGTAGATTTCTCACAAGTAACGCAAACCTCTTTGCTTCTTGACCAGTATGAGAGTTGGATATTCTGTACAAGTGCTGCTGAATCTGTATTACTATTGCAGACTTCCTGCAGCAGACTACGCCACCGTCTAGCAACGTGACACACAAACACATTCATTCAATCAACTATGAAAAAAGAGAAATAATTAAAAGAAAGAGAAATGCTAGTGAAAGTGGGCTACCGGACTAATGAAAGGTGGCTACAGGATCCTTTCAACGGCCCGGCAATTTGTCTTTACATAAACATCCTGTTTCTCGGAATTGTTCATGCCATCGTCTAATGCTCTGTACTGTAGAAGAATCCGCACCATATCTAGTACAAATGTCTCGCTGAATAGTTATTACTGACGAGCACTGCGCAAAACATAGAACACAAAACACTTGATATTGTCCCGACTCCATTTTACTAGAACACAAGTGGGTGCACACTTGCTGCTACATAGTAAGACTCGAGAGTTTGCTCTTTCCAACAGTACCTTGACCAATGACGTATTTCCAACAACATAGTATATTTATCATTTTTTTCAATCGCATGATTCTTTTTGATGTTGTTGTTGTTGTGGTCTTCAGTACTGAGACTGGTTTCATGCAGCTCTCACATGCTACTCCATCCTGTGCATGCCTCTTCATCTCCCCGTACCTACTGCAGCATACATCCTTCTGAATCTGCTTAGTGTATTCATCTCTTGGTCTCCCTCTACGATTTTTACCCTCCACCCTGTCCTCCAGTACTAAATTGGTGATCCTTCGATGCCTCCAAACGTGTCCTACCAACCGATCCCTTCTTCTAGTCAAGTCCTCTTCTCCACAATTCTATTCAATACCTCCTCATTAGTTATGTGATCTACCCATCTAATCTTCACATTCTTCTGTAGCACCACATCTCGAAAGCTTCTATTCTCTTATTGTCCAAACTATTTATCGTCCTTGTTTCACTTCCATACATGGCTACACTCCATACAAATACTTTCAGAAACGACTACCTGACACTTAAATCAATATTCGATGTTAACAAATTTCTCTTCTTCAGAAACGCTTTACTTGCCATTGCCAGTCTACATTTTATATCCTCTCTACTTCGACCATCATCAGTTATTTTGCTCCCCAAATAGCAAAACTCCTTTACTACTTTAAGTGTCTCACTTCCTAATCTAATTCCCACAGCATCACTCGACTTAATTCAACTACATTCCATTATCCTCGTTTTACTTTTGCTGATGTTCATCTTATACCCTCCTTTCAAGACACTGTCTATACCGTTCAACTGCTCTTAAAAGTCCTTTGCTGTCTCAGACATACCTTGTATAATATATACTTTGATATACCTTGTATAATAACGAGCAACGTACCTGAGGCAGTGGTAAGGCACTAGGCTGGCATTTAGTATGAAGGCAGTTCATGTTCTTTCTTTACCGTCTAAATTCTGTGTTTTCCTTAAACCGCTTTAATTAAATACAAGGATGGTTATCATAGAAAGGCTTCCTTCCTCATATCTCCCCAGTGCGAGGTCATACTGCATCTCTGATTACCTCGTGGTCAGTGTGGAGTGGAGTCCTCATCGTCATTTTACCCTGGTACAACTATTCTTTAACGAAACTGACCGAAAGTAATCCATCATACATAGAATTCAAACTTGTTAAGGCTTTCGTGGCCACTTGTTGACAAACTGTCTATTGGCTTCTATCTCAGGTTCTTCGGCCGACGTTCATCTAATGATTTTTCTGACGTTTCGCCAGTACGAGTGGCTGCCATTGTCAAAGCTTCACCCTCCATTGCCGGTGGTGAACTGGAGGCGAGCTCGCGGCCGCAGACTATATGTACCTGGCGCGCCAACGTCCGAGGGCTTCTCCGCGGTTATTTCCGGTGCGGTTCTCCTCTTGCTACCTGCGACTGTCGTTCGCTGCAGTACGGCAAGCCAGGATCCGTTCACCTTAAGGCTTTTTCTTTTTGAAACTGTTCGCGTGTTTTTGTATTTCTACAGCTTCTCTGAACAAGCGCGTGTGATAGTGCTTCTCTACAGCCAGAATTTCCGTAGCAAGAGGAGAACCGCACCGGAAATGACAGCAGAAATGCCCTCGGACATTGGCGCGCCAGGTACATATAGTCTGCGGCCGCGAGCTCGGCTCCAGTTCACCACCGGCAATGGGGGGTGAAGCTTTGACAATGCCAGCCACTCGTGCTGGCGAAACGTCAGAAAAATCGTTAGATGAACGTCGGCCGAAGAACCCGAGACAGAAGCCAATAGGCAGTTTGTCATACATAGAATTGTTAACAAAGTATATTTCAACAGGTCCTAAATAATTTTTGGTGATCAACTTACTGTACTCCATCAACAAATTTCTTTGTAGAAGTAGATAATGTTTAAAAGAAGATGGCATTTTCCATTTTTGCTATAATAATTTTATTAGTTCACAACTAGTTTAAGCATTATAGGCCATTTGAAAGGGAGTTCCGACTGTTTATTTGTGAGTGTATTTGAGGATAGGCAAAGATAGTAAGATAGTAAATAGTATGAGGCATAGAATAAAAAGTAGAAGGATATTAATATACAGGGCAGGGAACGATTAAATTTTACAATTTCATTTAATTTCATATATGATTTTTGATACGACTGAAGTTAACGTGAAACTGCTTGTACTGTAAATCTGTTTGCTCATTAAAAAGTGCAGACAGATTTTTTTTTTTCGTTACTGTAAATTTGATTTCTTCACAATATTGATTTGCTTCCCTTTCTTACTGTAATGGAATTTATTGGAAGTATGCTTGTTTTTTTATGAAATGTAGTGCAAAGGCACATGCATTGCTATCATAAGATCTTGTGTTCTCCTTGAAGCAGGGTGCGGGAAAACGTCGACACTGAGTCACTGAAGGAGCACACAGGATGGATTGGACAGTATTTCTATTTGGTGTGATGATTGGCAGATTGCACTAGATGTAGAGAATTGTAAGTTAAAGCAGACAAAGTAAAAAAAAAATAACAATACTTCCTTTAGCGGTGTGGTGCTTGGCACAAAAAGAAAATGGCTCTGCGCACTATAGGACACAACTTCTAAGGTCATTAGTCCCCTAGAACTTAGAACTACTTAAACCTAACTAACCTAAGGACATCACACACATCCATACCAGAGGCAGGATTCGAACCTGCGACCATAGCGGTCGCGTGGTTCCAGACTGTAGCGCCTAGAACTGCTCGGCCACCCCGGCTGGCGCTTGACACAGGCAGGTCGGGGCGAATGCTCGACTTCGGTTTGTTGGGGGAATGCGAACACGGAAAACTGACGCTATCCAATCTTGAGTAGTGGTCGAGTACCTTTGTTCCCCACCAGGTCGGATGAAAGTAAGACACAGGTAAATTGAGAGGCGTGCTGTGCTACTAGACTTTTGTTACTGTTAAATTCAACCAAGACGATAGTGTTACGAAAATGCTTCGTGTACTCGGATGGGAAGCACTGAAAGGGAGAGGACGCTATTGCGAAGTTTAAGGAACCAGCATTCGCAGTGGACTGCAAAATGTTCCTACTGCCACCAGCATGCATCTGGCGTTACGCACAGCGAAGGCGAGGTAAGAAGCACCAAGGCTCATACTGTAGCGTACAGTCTGTCAATTTTACCTCGCTCCGTTTGCGAGCGGAAGAGCTCAGGGAATTTGAACACGTTCTATAGTATACACTGCTGTTATATGCAGTCCACAACAACTAGTATTATATGGGTTCTGCGATAGGTGGGCCAAGGAATGAAAGTACTCTCTTAGTTTATATTGGACTTGAAGATAGCGTAACTGTTGCTCCGAAACTAATCGTTTGAAATAAATTTCTTCTATACATGGCTGTGGTAGTTCGTTTTCTCCGTGTAGCGCCGGCCGAAGTGGCCGTGCGGTTAAAGGCGCTGCAGTCTGGAACCGCAAGACCGCTACGGTCGCAGTTTCGAATCCTGCCTCGGGCATGGATGTTTGTGATGTCCTTAGGTTAGTTAGGTTTAACTAGTTCTAAGTTCTAGGGGACTAATGACCTCAGCAGTTGAGTCCCATAGTGCTCAGAGCCGTCTCCGTGTAGCTCAGGGCTAGAAATGGTACAAGTTACCTCCCGTCATGCACCGTATATTGCTTCCTGAGGTTAAAGAAATTAACCGTGAACTTGTCTGTGATAGCACTGTAGTAGCGGTGTGCGGACATTTGCCACGCCGGACATTTGCCACGATCTTACCTGCTCCGGATGGTTGGGTCCCTTGTCTCCCCCTCCTCCTCCTCCTCCACCTCCTTCTCCTCCTCCTCATCCTCATCGCTTACTGAGTCTTTCTTCTGGTTTTCTTAACATAGAACCAGAATCTCTTTGGATTTTCCGCCAAATTTCTAGAGAGAGTTTCGTTGTGGAAACTATTAAATGCATCTCGCATTGATATCCGCACCAAATTTCGAGCCTCAGTAAAACTTCGCCAGTCTTGGAGATTTTGCGTTCGTCTAAATTATACGTGCCTTTTTCGGTGCTCCTGCAGCAGCTTTTTGTCGTGTTTTGTGTACCATGGGGGATCAGTTTAGTCTCTTATTAATTTATTTGGTATGAATCTCTCGAGTGCTGTTGATACTATTTCTTTGAACTGAAGCCACATATGGTCTTCAGTTACATAGTTTGGAAGGATTGGAGACTGCCTCTTAGAAAGACGTCAACCGAATTTCTAGCTGCTTTTATAAATAGATGTATTTTGTGTTTAGTTTTGGTGAATTTGTTTGTTACGGAATTGAGCCTCGCTACGACTGTGTGCTCACTAATCCCTGTATCCGTCGTAATGCTCAGGATTATTTGTCGCTAACACGTCAAGTGTGTTTTCGTAACCATTTACAATTTGAATGGCCTCGTGAACTAAATGTTCAAAATAATTTTTTAAAAAAGCATTTACAACAATTACGAAAGTTGTTTTCTATCTACAATAGGGTCTGAAAATGTATTTTTGTCAACATACGGAAGGCAGATTGAAATCACTGTCAGCTATAATTTTATGAGTAGGGAACCTATTTGTGATGAGACTCAAGTTTTCTTTGAACTGTTCAGCAACTGTTTCATCTGAGACTGAGGGTCGGTAAAAGGAGCCAGTTATTAATTGATTTCGGTTGCGAAGATAGCCTCTGCCAATACTATGTCACAGGAACTATCTGCTTCAATGTCGCTTGTGAGCTGGAACACACATTGTATTATTTTTCCTTAAGTTGTGCTTCTTGTTTCTGTTGTAGTGCAGATCATTACAATTACAGCTTTTCCCTCCAAACCTTAAGATGCTTTGTCTGTGACCCTGTAAATACCAGAGCTAAACAATGTACGTTACAAGCATAGCATTCTGTATTACTTCATTTCCTTATTTCTAACATTTTAAAATTGTACGTCGACTTTAGATGACATGTCAGTCATAGATGTTCTTATCTCTATTTGGTGAACGTATTTTCAGTCATGTTGTGAACTTGTCCGACTACACTTTATTAACCAATGTTTCGCCGCAAGACATATCGCATTTTAGAGAGTAAATTAATATGGAGTATGTCGTTCTTCTTTTCACACATTCACATACCCATTTCTTCTTTTCTTAATGTCTTTTGGGCATGCAATTGTGGTTATTAAAGTAGGCGCAAATGCAGTGATCAAAAAGAAATGATTAGCGTACATTCGCATTCTCTTTACATCGTTCCTTTCTTGTTGCTCCCATGGCGATGGACTGTTTCTATCGCAATCAGTAAGCGTGAAAGGAAGCTACCGTACAGACAGAGGGATCTATATTTATACTTGGCAGAACTAATTACATACTGACATAATCGTCGGTATTGCTTTCGTTTCCCAAAAGTTATAAGTATTTCGAATTCGGAAAAGAAGCTCTGTATTTGGCCAAGATGTGGAAGAAGAAGGTCCTTACGTACTGGTTGTATCGAGAAAGATGTGGAGACGACGGTTTGAAAGCGGACAGAAGGAGTACGAGGAAGGGCGTCCCTTACCTGAGGGATCGCTACCTGGCTAAGGGGCAAGTGTGGCAAGTGTCTGGCGTGGCAAATGTCCGGCATTCGTAGTAGCGTCCACCGCAGGAGTCTGGGGAGCGGCTGCGTAACTCTCACGGGCCTACTAAAGGGGCTCAGGTCGAAACGTGCCGCTCTTTTTGCTATTTATCTCTCTTGTCAATGGTACACGATAAGGGACTCAGCACGATGAGCAATAGTGAGGGATCGGAAGTACAGGTTGGAGGCTACCTGTTACTATTTTTGTAAGGCGCCTCCGTATTTCTCAGCGACTGCTCACGGGAACGACTTGTGCGGTTGCGTGGCGCCGGCTGATTTATAGGCTGCCGCGCGTTCCTCTTTGGCGGGCGGCGTGTCAGCCCCCTCTCTCCCTACCCGGTGACCCCCCACCCCACCATTTCCTCTCCCCCTGTCTGTAGAGAAAGACGGCGCTGCGGTTTTCTGGTGAGGACGCCGCCGAGGGCAATTCATAAATCTGTGCCCACTCCCGCCCCTACCCCACCCCCCATAGCTGCCTCTGCGAGGGCGGCCTGTTAATTAAGAGCAGACGCGACGGGGGCAGGCATCGCCCGCTTATCTGCGCGAGCCGGGCTGGCGCCCGTTGTGCCCATGCGCAGACGAGCAGGTAGTGCAGCGCGCTCCTGCCGGCCGGCGGCTCGCCTTTTAAACACAATTAGGTCGTTAGCGGCCGCTCCGGATATTGCCTGCCCGCTCCACAGATCGACAGCAGGGCCGCTCTCGGTAAAATGCCGCCCCACGGCCCGCAGACAAGCATCGGCTGGTGCGGGCGCAGCCGCGGAGATGACCGCCAACTGATAAGGCGCCTTCTCCAGCAACGTCTGCAAGGCACGTCCGATCCTTATCGAAATCTACATCTGTTCTCAGCCGGTCACGTCTGTACGCGATAGCCATTATTGTTCCACTAATACGTTCCGCTTTCGGTCTCTGCGTGGAGCGGTAATTGCTCATTCACCTTCATTCCTGGCTCTCGTTTTCGTGCCGAGATGCCTGACAATGGCACCTGTCGCTGTGGCTTATAAATCTTACCCCTCCTGCATAGCAGTCATCGCAAAGCATCGTACAGCGTATTGTGAACCTAATTAAAACCAATATAGGCTGCATTCCGAGTACTAATTGACGGGAGACACTTGAATTTCACTTTCGTTACCGACATCTTAAGCGTACGGAATATATTACCTGCATAATCATCATCATCATCATCAGCCAATTCAATCATTAAATGATGTGGCCTTTTCGAGTCGTGGATTCAGGTAGGCTTTCAGCAGTCTTCTCCAAGTGGGACGGTCTTGGGCAGTTCTCTTCCAGGTGTTACCAGCGATCTTCTTGACGTCTTTGTCCCATCTGCCTGGTGGTCTTCCTCTACGCCTCCTGTGTTCTCTCGGACTCCAGTACTAGCTTCGGCCATCTGTTGTCTTTTCTTCTTGCGACGTGGCCAGCCCACTGACGTTTCAAGGAACCTACTGTCTCTAAGATGTCATTAACCTTCGTCACAGACCGGATGTCATCTGCCCTTTTCCTATCCTTTCTTGTATAGCCCAGCATTGATCTTTCCATGGCTCTCTGTGCGGTCCTAAGTTTCCCTTTTGTAAATGAGGTCAGTGTCCATGTCTCGCAGCCGTACGTCATCACAGGAAGAATGCATTGATCAAATACTGCTTTCTTCAGATTTACTGGCATTTTTGATCTGAATACTGTTGAATTCCTCCCAAATGCTTGCCAGTCAAGCTTGATGCGTCGATAGATTTCAAGTCTTATGTCTCCCTTCATATTTATGATCTGGCCAAGGTAGACATATTCATTGACCTCTTCTAATAGACTGTCCTTGACTTTCACATTTCCAGCTGGGGCCCATTTGTTGGACATTACTTTTGTTTTGGAAAGGTTCATGTTCAAACCAACCAGCTGAAATTCCGATGCAAGATCTGTAACTAAGTTTTGGAGCTTTGCGAAGTCTTTGGCCAGTAATGGAATATCATCAGCAAATCTCAAGTTTGTAAGCCTTCTTCCATTAATTCTAATTCCCTTACCTTCCCAGCTCAGCTTTGACATAGCCCTTTCCAATACAGCAGAGAACAGTTTTGGAGTGATGGGATCGCCTTGCTTGTCACCCCTCATGATGCGGAATTCTTGAGTTGATTCGCCGATATTAACATAAGCTGAAGAATTCTCGTAGATTTTCCTGAGCTCTTCAATGTATGCTGCTCCCACTACTTGCTCACTCAAAGCTCGGAGGACAGCTACATGGCTAACGGAGTCAAATGCCTTTTCAAAGTCAACAAAGGCAATGCAGAGAGGCAGTTGGTATTTATTCGCTTTGCTTATCACTTCACTAACGGTCAGAATGTGGTCAATAGAGCTAAAATTGCTTCGGACTACTGCTTGTTCTATAGGTTGGGCTGAATCTAGGGTGGAACTAAATCGGTTTAAAAAGATCTTTGTGAAAATTTTACCTGCATTTTTGTATATATTCAGGAAATAACTTTAGGTCGACAACCAGGTGGTACTACACCGAATTATTTTTTGACGGTAGTGACGGACGTGCTCCACAGATAATTCAATACTCGCTGAGTAATATGTTCCAAGTACACCGGCTTACTTCGAGAGGCTGTAGAAGGTGTCTTGAGGAACAAATGAGTATAGGAACTCGTGTCGCGGTTTCAGGCGCAGGCACCTTTGTATCACTTCTACAACAAGGTTTTTCTTTTTATATTTACTTTTCCCATTTTTGGAGGAGGTTGTATGGACCAAAAGAAGAGAAAATCGTCGAGTAAATATAGGCTCTAAAATGCATATTTTAAGAGGTATGAGCAGTTGTTCAACAGATGAGGTATGTTTCACAGTAGTGAAGATGAACAAGTGTTCATAGCCCCTCAGGTATGGATTTTGGAGCCCGTATTTACCGGGCATTTTTGTCTTGTTTTGGTCCAAACTATCACCTCTCAATTTGTCTACCTTATAAGGTTAGCAACAACAATACAAGTACACGTATTCACAGTCAGAGGTTATCAGACCGATTTTCGCTTTTTTTCGCTTTATGTTATCATCATGGAATCACACATACATTTACAGGCACCGGGGCATATAAATTCGGCGCTCTGTAGATTCGTCGGATGACGTTTCCGCACACGAGTACCTATTCTCGTTTTGTTCCTCAAGATACCCTCTACATCCCCTCGAAGTCTGTCCATGTAATTTGGAAACACCCTGTGTACGGGACAGTCGAATGAAAACGAAACAGATGAATAAAAATGTAAGTGATTACTGTTAACAATTTTATCCGAATGGTCCCTCCTATTGCCAAAGTTCTTTCCAGTTCATTGCAGAACTTTCGGCGCGAAGCCCTCACACATTCTGCATAAAATCCCAACCTCTCACCATGCGATTTCCGTAGATTTGGGGCCCTGAAGACAGTGGCCCGCGATTTGCTTTAGAAGAAGGGGTGCACGCCTGGCTACAATAATTGCTCCGCAGGCAACGGCTCACAGACATTGACCAATAAACAGTTCACTTGTCATTTGCTATCTTTCTAGTTTTTATTAGATTCTTCCATAGGATGTTTTTGCTTGTACAGGCATTTATTCACTACAGTATCACATAAGGAAGTGTGAGTATTTCGGTGTTCTGTGTTCTTAAAGCAGTGCTCACTGGTAAGTAACGTATTACTGTGCCTCACGATACGACTATCATGATAATCTGTTACCAATGTGCAGCATAACTGTTCAAATTTTGACTTGACAATCGGTGGAACTTCCTTTTACTCTTTACTAGGTGATAAAGCGTAGTGGCGACAGTCTTATTCAATAGTTAATCGAAGTGTATTATATTCCAGAGTTACCAATTGCCTTGTTAGAGCGGCATAATTAACTCGCACTATGACAAGCTGTGGAACATTGTGCGAGGGAAATAAAGCAGCTCATACTGTCACAATGTGGCGGTTATTGTGTATTATCAACATGGACAAATGCAATGAATATGGATGATATGATACTCTATGGTATTCTGCGGTTTGAATTCACTCTGTTTTTTTAGCAGTTGCATTGATTTGGTTTTGTAAATGATACTGACAATATTATACACATGTATAATGCATTATTCATACTACAACTTCTCCCGGATAATTATTTTGTTCAAATTACTCAAGAATTCCACCTGACGTAGTGTAATAATGTTGACTGTAAGTTGTGTTCATATCACTAAAATTACAGATCGTACATCAGAGCTTTTATAATTTTTGTCTTCGATGGATTTGATTATTCTTAGCAAATTTATCATGAAAAGGAACCACAGAATACCACCCGCACACAACACTTATAGAAATACTTTTCTCCGTGAATCGTGCGTAGTTTAATTTTGGCCTCATACATCAGCAATGAAACCTTGTTGAACAATAAATACCATCAGCTTAGAAAATGCGGTCTGATTCCGTTAAGTTTTTCTTTTATAAATAGAGTTCAGTACCACCGGTGCACATTTATTTCTTACACATTGGAATATTGTTTCAAGTAATTTAAATTTGCCGCTGTGATAAAAGTTAAGATGGCGGCCAACAAAAGATAGAGGATTTCTTTTTTAATCAAGATTTTCCTTAGCTCAATAAATAATTAATCATTTAAACTGATGCCACCTATAAAAAATTATTAAATTAATTTGAAAATTAGTTTAACACAAACCCATGCTATTTTCAACTAGAAGTACAGACGAAGTTCCTATATCACCGCAGCTAACAATGGCTGCGCTTCTTTCAGTTATGATAAAACAATTAATACAAAATTATAATTAAAAGAGGAAGTGAATTTTCAATAATTAATCATAAATAGTTTTAACACATTTGGCTCTATTTGTAAAAACAAATTTTGACTTGACAATCGGTGGAACTTCCTTTTACTCTTTACTAGGTGATAAAGCGTAGTGGCGACAGTCTTATTCAATAGTTAATCGAAGTGTATTATATTCCAGAGTTACAAATTGCCTTGTTAGAGCGGCATAATTAACTCGCACTATGACAAGCTGTGGAACATTGTGCGAGGGAAATAAAGCAGCTCATACTGTCACAATGTGGCGGCAAATGAACAAAAAAGTACAATAATTTTACATTAAATGTTTTTCATTTAACAGACCTCAAATCGATCCGCGTCTTCCGTCAAGGACGTACATCACAAGAAGACGACAAAAGGGTACAAAACAAAAGAAAAGAATGACATAGATTAACAAAGAATGTGAGACAAATATTGTCTCTGTTTTACATAATTATCATCTTTTTAAGAAGTAATTACATAATTGAATGAATATCGTTGAGTTACGTACTTTTCCACACGTTCATATTCCACTTGTAATCAAAAATTATATATATCGTGGATGTTATAACAACGATCTATTATTACGTATTATATTGCATTTATCAACAGTTCTAGAGCGCTGTCGTTCATTACACCACGTGGAAAACTTTGATTCAAAGGACAGTGTGAGAAGAGAACCGCAGGTGTGGGCTTAGATGTGGGTATTTAAGGCAGATCATCAATAATGTAGGAAACAGTAGCATGATAGGGATAGTTACCGAACGACAGGTACACACAACTACACGAAGTCAACCAGCGGTCGATGACACAAACAATAACAACGTTTTTTTTTTTTTTTAAAAAAAAAAAAAGAAAAATGTGTGTGAAATCTTATGGGACTTAACTGCCTAGGCCATCAGTCCCTAAGCTTACACACTACTTAACCTAAACTATCCTAAGGATAAACACACACACCCATGCCCGAGGGAGGACTCGAACCTCCGCCGTGACCAGCCGCACAGTCCATGAGTGCAGCGCCATAGACGGCTCGGCTAATCCCGCACGGCAATGTTTTTTTTTTTGTTTTTTTTTTTACAGTAGCTACATGTACATTACTGTACATTATCAAGATGACTCCAACGCTTCTTTGACTGTGAAACTTGGTAATACATTATACCACATGAAGCGAACCAAGCCGTAGTCATCAGATTTGGATGGCGTTTGTTGCCGAGTTTGCAGTGAGGCTCATGGAGCACTGAACACTTGACCCAACTTTATGCCTTTCAGAAATACTATTTGTCTATGTGCGTCATTATTCTGTGGATTTCACATAACTTATACAGACAACTTTTATCCTGCGTGTTTTGCTTGAGGCTTTCGAAAATGGTTGAAATGGCTCTGAGCACTATGGGACTTAAGAGCTATGGTCATCAGTCCCCTAGAACTACTTAAACCTAACTAACCTAAGGACATCACACAACACCCAGGCATCACGAGGCAGAGAAAATCCCTGACCCCGCCGGGAATCGAACCCGGGAACCCGGGCGCGGGAAGCGAGAACGCTACCGCACGACCACGAGCTGCGGCCGCTTGAAGCTTTTCCGGCAGACTAGTTGTAAATATAATTCCCGGGCGAGACGTCAGATGTCGTTGTGATATTTTGACAATATTCCATCGGCGCAAGTGATCGACATTTTCAGGTGCAGGGCACACACTGCTGAGGCAGAGGCCAAAGCCTCGTACTACTATCGCTGATCTCTGGTGTTGTGGTCAAGAGACTTCGTACCCAAGACCTACCTATTCCTGTAAGATTTTCCGGATTGCTTGATTCATAAGGACACCGTGCCTCTTTGACCAACTGCTAGTAATGCGGGGATGTCAACATATAATCTGACAAAACCTCTAGCAGTACAAACTGAGTCCTTTCTTAGCAAAATGTGGGCATCACACAAATGTAATTCTAAAAATTTCGTCCGTCAGCTCAAGAACCTCCAACTTACACCGTCACTTTTCACACTATTGTTACTACAGAAATCACTGCTTCTCACTGGAGAGAAGCTGGAAGGCGATCTTGTTAATCTGTTTAAGAATGTCCTCACCTCGACGTACTTTTCATTCAGTGACCCAATGTTTTGAACAGACTGATGGTATCGCAATTGCTAATCCCTTGTCATCCATTGTGGCCAATCTTTTTATGGAAGATTTCAAGGACAGAGCACTCCAGCCACTGGAGTTGAAACCTACGTTCTTTTGGCGTGGATGACGCCTTCCTTATCTGGCTCCACCCACTGCATCGCCTGATTCATGTTTGGAACACCTAAATGATGTGTCCGCCAGGAAACTATGATCAATCCACTTTTTCTCGAGAACGAGTTGTTGCCACCATTTTGTTCTGCATGCTGCCTTCCGTGGATTACGCCCTTAAAACACGCGCAAAACAACTTGCGTCTACCCTAAAACGTACTTGCAAAATAGGTTAGAGGAGCAAAAGTCTGTGCATCCACTCCTGCTTGCAAAGCAAAACTGTGGGAATCATTTGCATGATAAGGTACCTGAACTTGGAATATCCTTAACAAGCACCAGTATCTAAGAAGGTTTGAAAAAGGAAAACTCGCTTAGTACACGATATGTGTTTTATGTCAACCGTGTTGCTTTCACAGCTTATTACTTCATGAACGTGTGTGGCAGGTTCACCTCGTCCCTACTGCATGATATACATTGAAACAAAAAACAGTAGCACACCGGCTGTTGCCTAACCATAACGGCGTGTTTTAATTGGCTTTGGTTGTTTGTGAGTGCGCGGTGAACATTTGTTGGATAAAATATCATGTCATCCATAATCATTGATGTTAATTATGGAATAGATATACAATCAGTTCCAAAAGGAAAAGGCCATAAAGGATCAGCAAATCCTTCTAACTGGAACAGGAATTAAGGAAAACACACGACGAAAGATTCAATCGTAAGCTCTGTTATTTTGTGCAACTTCACTGAATTGAAATAACAAGAACTTCAAAAATGGTTCAAATGGCTCTAAGCACTATGGGACTTAACATCTGAGGTCATCAGTCCCCTAGACTTAGAAACTACTTTAAACCTAACTAACCTATGGACATCACACACATTCATGCCCGAGGCAAGATTCGAACCTGCGACTGTAGCGGTCGCGCGGTTCCGGACTGAAGCGACTAGAACCGCTCGGCCACAGCGGCCGGAACAAGAACTTTATTATCAGGACACGTAAAAAAAAGCACTCCATCGTCAGGTCACGAGTGGCCTACCGGAACCATCCGACCGCCGTGTCATCCTCAGTGGAGGTTTTTTGTGTCATATGCGGCTGGCAGCGGCGGTGTTAAGAGCGCAATACAGGCCCCGGCTGGCCTCACCTCAGGGCTCCGAACGTGGAAGGCGTCAGAAGTTACGTTGTGGCGCCGCTCTCCCGGTCGTTATTATGGTATTCTTGACCGAAGCCGCTAATATTCGGTCGAGTAGTTCCTCAATTGGCATCACGAGCTGAGTGTACCCCGAAAAAAGGCATCAGCGCATGGCGGCCTGGATGGTCAGCCATCCAAGTGCCGACCATGCCCGACAGCGCTTAACTTCTGTGATCTCACGGGAACCGGTGTATCCACTGCGGCAAGGCCGTTGCCTCATTATCAGGCCATGTGTAAACAGTAATTTACGCTGTGGTGTGTTGGATTCATTGGGAGTTTCTTTTCAGCCCCTGGTTGTTGTGGAATTTTGCCTCATTGGTTTCACATCGGGTTTTTTGTGTCATCTGCGGCTGGCAGCGGCGGTGTTAAGAGCGCAATACAGGCCCCGGCTGGCCTCACCTCAGGGCAACAAACCTGGAAGGCGTCAGGGTTTACGTTGTGGCGCCGCCCAGAGTGTACATGACAGAGCTGCTTGGGCAGGCGACGTCGGTGCCTCGGACACTCTCCGCAGCGTCTCTGCAAATGTGAGACCAGTTGGACTGGCTCGGACAGTGAGTTGACGAGTGTGCCCAGGTCTTCACTGGCCACGGCGGATGGTGCGGTGCGGCAGGGCGTTGGAATACTGTGTTCGTCGTAAGAATAAACATGATGTAGACATGAAACAATGGATTCTTCCGCTTTTGCTGGAATCTCGTGTGGTTTCGTTTCACCTGGAGTGGAAGTCAAGCTGTCTCGAGCACAGTCAAGTACGACAGTAACAATAAGAGTTATATTGTGCGTTACGCGCACATCGACTGAGCGATAATGCGGGACATCAGCTTTACCGCTTTACAGCTGGTCCAATTAACCTGCAGTGATGTGGGCAGTAAATGAAGCAGGCTAAAAGGAATACAAACGTCTCAAAAATGAGATCGACAGGAAGGGCAAAATGGCCTAGCAGGGATGGCTAGAGGACAAATGTAACCATGTAGAGGCACATATCACTAGGGGTAAGATAGATACTGCCTACGGGAAAATTATAGAGACCTTTGGAGGAAAGAGAACCACTTGTATGAATATCAAGAGCTCAGATGGAAACCCAGTTCTAAGCAAAGAAGGGAAAGCAGAAACGTGGAAGGAGTATATAGGGGGTCTATAAAGGGACGATGTACTTAAGGACAATATTATGGAAATGGAAGAGAATGTAGATGAAGATGAAATGGGAGATATGATATTGCGTGAAGAGTTTGACAGAGCACTGGAAGACCTGAGTCGAAATTAGGCCCCGGGAGTAGACAACATTCCATTAGAACTACTGACGGCTTTGGGAGAGATGTATGAGACGGTCGAAATACCCTCAGACTTCAAGAATATAATAATTCCAAACTCAAAGAAAGCAGGTGTTGACAGATGTGAAAACTACCGAACTATCAGTTTCATAAGTCACAGCTGCAAAATACTAACGCGAATTCTTTACAGACGAATGGGAAAACTGGTAGAAGCCGACCTCGGGGAAGATCAGTTAGGATTTCGTAGAAATATTGGAACACGTGAGGCAATACTGACCTTACAACTTATCTTAGAAGAAAGATTAAGGAAAGGAAAACCTACATTTCTAGCACTTGTAGACTTAGAGAAAGCTTTTGACAATGTTGACTGGAATACTCTCTTTAAAATTCTAAGGATGACAGGGGTAAAATTCAGGGAGCCAAAGGCTATTTACAATTTGTACAGAAACCAGATGGCAGTTACAAGTGTCGAGGGACATGAAAGGCAAGCAGTGGTTGGGAAGGGAGTGAGACAGGGTTGTAGCCTCTCGCCGATGTTTTTCAATCTGTATGTTGAGCAAGCATTAAAGGAAACAAAAGTAAAGTTCTGAGTAGGTATTAAAATCCATGTAGAAGAAATAAAAACTTTGAGGTTCGCTGATGATATTGTAATTCTGTCAAAGACAGCAAAGGACCTGGAAGAGCAGTTGAACGGAATGGACAGTGTCTTGAAAGGAGGATATAAGATGAACATCAACAAAAGCAAAGCGAGGATAATGGAATGTAGTCGAATTAATTCGGGTGATGCTGAGGGAATTAGATTAGGAAATGAGACACTTCAAGTAATAAAGGAGTTTTGCTATTTGGGGAGCAAATTAACTGATGGTGGTCGAAGTAGAGAGGATATAAAATGTAGACTGGCAATGGCAAGCAAAACATTTCTGAAGAAGAGAAATTTGTTAACATCAAGTATAGGTTTAAGTGTCAGGAAGTCATGTAAGTGGCCAGCCAATGACAATTTCCTGTGGCATTCTCGTTGCTGTTTTCCCTTTCCTTAGGTTTTACATTCTTGTGCAGCATTTTCCTTCTTTTCCTGATTTCTTTGAGTGAGTGCTTCAGTTTCATTAGGTCTGTCCACATTTGTTCTTTTTAATGTGTGTCAGGGCGCTGATGACCTCGATGTTGAGCGCCCATAAGCCCGAACACACCACCAGCATTGAAAGTATTTGAATGGAGTGTAGCCATGCATGGAAGTGAAACATGGACGATAAATAGTTTGGACAAGAAGAGAATAGAAGCTTTCGAAATGTGGTGCTACAGAAGAATGCTGAAGATTAGATGGGTAGATCACATAACTAATGAGGATGTATTGAATAGAATTGGGGAGAAGAGAAGTTTGTGTCACAACTTGACAAGAAGAAGGGACCGATTGGTAGGACATGTTCTGAGGCAGCAAGGGATCACAAATTTAGCATTGAAGGGCAGCGTGGAGCTTACAAATCGTAGAGGGAGACCAAGAGATGAACACACTAAGCAGATTGAGAAGGATGTTGGTTGCAGTAGGTACTGGGAGATGAAGAAGCTTGCAGAGGATAGAGTAGAATGGAGAGCTGCATCAAACCAGTCTCAGGACTGAAGACCACTACAACAACAACGATGTGGGCAGCTGCAGTTACGGCGTACAGAGAGATGATCAGAGAAATGATACAGCATCGAATGTCTAATTTTTAAAGAGAAAGAAATAATATTCGGCAAAAATCCAATAATACTGCTCTCTTTCTCGATGGCCAGACGGAAAGCATAGCTGTTTCTCGTTCTTAGCTGTCACAAAATTGCAGTTAAAAGCAACGGTGATGAAAATTACTAACTTAAAAACAGGATGGCATATCTGCGCGCGATATGTGGGAGCAAAAGTGTACTGCAGGGATTTCGCCGTATAGTTAAATATTAAAGTTACTGAAGGTATAAATTTATTGTCAGTCGCCTGCTGACTATCAGTTCCTTCCATATCACAGTCTGAAAAAAAAAAAAAAAAAAAAAAAACATTTAAGCACCGTAGCTGTCATCTGTTACATTTATAACGACACGATTAACAGCAGAATGCACGCAGGCAACCAAGCACGAAACTTTCTCCTCTTCTTTTATGACGTGCCGTTATGCATCCCGCCAGCGTTCCACAGTGACGTGTTGCCGAAGCTTTGTGGATTAGTTCCAGTACGTCTGGCAGCTTAGAGGTCGTGTTATTTCTCGCGCCAGATCCCTTAACCTGGCTCCGTTTCAGTTCTGTTAGGTTCGTGTTGCAGTAGTACGGCAGCTGCTGCAAAAATAGCTCAATGCTGTAAAAAAGATTGTCCTCCATGTTTCCACGACGCTTATCACTCTGGCTCTTGTGAGACTGCATCTGTGCCTTTATGCTACAAAATGCTGGACATATTCCAAATAAAGATTATTTGATTGTCGTTCTTGTCCTAAAACTTTAATTTGTAATGGTTTCTTGATCCAAACAACCTTTATTAACAATATTTTATAAAATATCATTAGATAAGTATTTATATTTGCGATGTGAGCTGGAATTTTGCTTGCAATATCTAATTAGGAATAAGAGAAAGTACATTTTTAATCAAAATAATGATTAGATATATGTGTTAATTATCATATATTAGATGAATTTTATATCTAAAAGGTGCAAGTATTCCAGATTTAAAGATAAAAGAGAACAACCATAGCAATATTTGAACCCTCGATAAAGACATTAATTCTGGATTGTCATTCCACTAAGTTAACAATATAGCTATGCACCCCATAATCGAAAATTCCTGAACTTTCGCAAGTGCACTCCCTCAGAAAAGTTCAACTCTCTGAAAATTTGTGAAAAACACGGAGAACGACCTGTATATCACGACTTTTTGACGGTGTTCCAGCTACTTTTCACTACGGAGCAGGAAACAGCGTCAGACATTTCCACACTATGTAGTAAGATTGTGAGAGCACAACAGTACAGAGACAGCAGCTGTACACGAGTTTTGAAATGAAAACTACAACGCTGAAATATGATTAAGAAAATCGGTGATGGCTGTCATGCACTAGAATATCTTAGTTTCATTTGCTGTAACATAGTAATAAATATCTGACACAGAAGTACGGCCAGCCGGAGTGCCGAGCGGTTCTAGGCGCTACAGTCTGGAGCCGCGCGACCGCTACGGTCGCAGGTTCGAATCCTGCCTCCGACATGAATGTGTGTGATGTTCTTAGGTTAGTTAGGTTTAAGTAGTTCTAAGTTCTAGGGGACTGATGACCTCAGCAGTTAAGTCCCAAAGTGCTCAGAGCCACAGAAGTACGATGTACTTCCAAGACAATAACATCACCAGTGTACACGTGCTATGGTTGCTGCCCGATCACCGCGTTTATTCTCGCGATGATCAAAGCGCCACTGACGCTTGTCGCTGCGTGATGTCCCCATCAGGGCGCTGGATATTTCCCCCTGGGCGGTTGATCCTGCCTAGCCTCTGGCGTGCTCGCCCTTTCAGGCTTGTTGGCTGCGCCAAGATGCGGTGTTGGCGGCCAGGGTCTGTGCATGTTGCTGGCGGTGTTTGTGGACCTGGCTGGCGTCTGTGCACCTGGACGGGGACGTCGGACGGAACGCTCGGACTTCTTCCTGAGGAGTTGGTGACTTGCACGGGCTGACACTTGTACGGAAAGGAAATTTGTACGGAGCCCAGGACACTGTACGGAGTGAACAGGATGTTCCAAAAGCAGGAAACATCGGCCTGTGCCCCGCTACCTGTGACGAATCCTCGGAAGTTCCCTGTCCCCGCACCAGTTCGTAGAGTGTTTGACTTTCTCCCAGAGTCCGTTACTGCAGTTGACCTCTGGACTGCAAGTAGTGTTCCTTGTATTACTGTTGACTTCATTGAGTTCGCCGAGTCCACCAAAAACGAAGCCTTTACTGATTTCCAATGGACATCAGAATATAGTGGACTATACCAACAAACAAGAAGTGACCTACTGGCGTTGTGTAAACTTTAAAAAGATAGGCTCTGAGCACTATGGGACTTAACTTCTGAGGTCATCAGTCAACTAGAACTTAGAACTACTTAAACCTAACTAACCTAAGGACATCACAAACATCCATGCCCGAGGCAGGATTCGAACCTGCGACCGTAGCGGTCGTGTGGTTCCAAACTGTAGCGTCTAGAAGCGCTCGGCCACCCCGGCCGTCTTAAAAAGAATAAACGCACAGGAAGACTGTCCACAAAAAATAACACAGTTTAGGAGAAGGTATCTATGTTTGTATTCCAGGGAAGCAGCAAATGAAGTGCGAAAACAATTTGATTGCGCAAAGAAGCGGACAAGAGAAACATTCGCTAGAGTGTCATCAGTTTACGGTGAAGTTGTGGGGCAGCTCTTCAACAGAGAGTACGACTTTGTAGGGGCTTCAGTCTGGAACCGCGCGACCGCTACGGTCACAGGTTCGAATCCTTCCTCGGGCATGGATGTATGCAATGTCCTTAGGGTTTAAGTAGTTCTAAGTTCTAGGGCACTGATGACCTCAGATGTTAAGTGCCATAGTGCTCAGAGCCATTTGAACCATTTAGTAACTTCGTTACCATCACACAGAAGTCCGAAATACTCGTTACGTCGTATAAGGCGAAAAAATGTGGGAGCTACACAAGATCCCACCGATTCTGGAGGAATATTCTTCCCAGAATTGATTTAATGATGAATGATGGTAGCAATATCTTACTTGCTGATAATAACAGGGGACCGAATGACAGAAAACTGGTGTTTGTTAGCGAAAAGGGAAAATCGTGTTTATCGAACTGCGAATCGTTCTTTGTGGATGGAACGTTCAAGAGTTCGAGCAAGCAGTTTGGAAAGTTATTCGTACTCCACGCCGACCTTAATAATTGATGGGAGGGAAGAAACAGCATTCCAGTACTTTTCGCTTTGCTACTAAACAAGGTGGCGCGGGTATCCCACGTTCGCTCCCCTACGCTCTGTAAAGAAGTATGGGACTCATCATCATCATCATCATCATCATCATCACTAAACAGAAAGCGAGAAACATATGAATGTTTTTTTTAAGTTATTAAAACTAAAGTCCATGGATTGAGCCCTGCATCTCTGAAGATGGTCTTTGAAATTGTCGTCGTCCAAGCAGTTAACTGTTTGCTTCCTGGAACAGAGGTTGCTGGTTACAATTACCATTGTAATCAATGTTTGTGGAAAGAAGTTCAGCGTTCCTGCCTCGTTCCAGCCCATAAAGGAAACGCACATGCTGTCACATAAGAGTGTGTTTGCTACAGCACATTTTCCTCTGGAAATGCTCAGGAGATCACGCCTGAAAAGCAGAACCTTCAGGACTTCTATGATTATTTAGTGGACCATGCCTAGAGAGATGTGGAACTGCAGTGGAAGGAGCCATGGCACTAATAACGTCTCAGAAGGATGGAACCTAAGAATAAATATATTAATGTTACAAGCCATCCGATTAGCTTACTCATTAGCGAAAAGTCTTCGAGAAGATGCAGAGTACCATGGCCACCAGTTTGACCGACTAATTTTAAACTCTGATGGGAAGAGAAGAAAAACGTCAGTAATGAAGATTGGAGAAACAATTGCAATGACTTTAAGGAACTGATGGGAACTTCAAATCATTTCTGACTTCTGTGGCCTATACATAAAAGTTAGAATGATGAAGGCAACATTAGAATCACTGGAAGAATTGTAAACATTGAAAAGTGATTTAATGTAATCACTGGCAATCTTGAGAGTGTTGTAAAGATTGTAAATAGATTTAACGGGGGACGAAAAGAGGCTAACTCCTCGTGGTGTTCCCTGGAAACGACACAGAGTCGGCTAAATGTCTCTTGAAAAATGGCTCTGAGCACTATTCGACTTGACTTCTGAGGTCATCAGTCGCCTAGAATTTAGAACTACTTAAGCCTAACTAACCTAAAGACATCACACACATCCATGCCCGAGGCAGGATTCGAACCTGTGTCCGTAGTGGCCGCTCGGCTCCAAACTGTAGCGCCTAGAACCGCACGGCCACTCTGGCCGGCTAATTGCCTCTTGAAATTTGTAAAATATTCCCTAATGGTGACTCAAAGGCCAAGTCTTTTCTGGGGAACCATCGCAGTATTCGCCTTGAGAGGGTCTTAAAATCAAAATCTGTATGAACAGATACTGAATACAAAATGTAAGCTACGGTAACACAGGTAAATGACGTTCGTCAAAAGATAAGCAAACCGGCATGACGCTGGCAAAGACGATATAAATTATCATAAAAAAGTGACCGCTCTCAGTTTTGCAACCCCTCAACACCTGTTGAAACTAATTTCTAGTTACACATATCGTAGACTACAGCTAGCCTGTTGAGGATGCGGCTAGGAGAACGAGAGCGCTGACGGTCGCTCGCCTCCTGGATTGTGAGCATTCGCGGTAAAATGGAACAGTCAGAAGTCGATACCCAGCGCAGCTCTGCCTACTGATGGAGCAGCAGAAGGGCAAACAATGTGCTACCTTCAGAGGAATGACCATCATTAATTGCGTAGGCTTCCGCGGCCAGAGTCAGTCGACATAAAAGTTTTCTGCGTGTAGTACCGCGTCATAATGTAAAAACTACTGCTGCTGGAGAAAAACCAACGTTTGGGCCACGATTGCAGCAGCCTTCTTCTGGGTCTAATGGAGCGTTCTAGCTATGCAGTGTCCTTTATATTTTGTTGTTAGTGTTCACTGCGCACTATGGTACTTAACTTCTGTGGTCATCAGTCCCCTACAACTTAGAACTACTTAAACCTAAATAACCTAAGGACATCACACACACCCATGCCCGAGGCAGGATTCGAACCTGCGACCGCAGCGGTCCCGCGGTTTCAGACTGTAGCGCCTAGAACCGCTCGGTCACCCCGGCCGGCTAATGGCTCCGAGCACTATGGGACTTCTGAGGTCATCAGTCCTCTAGAATTTAGAACTACTTAAGCCTAACTAACCTAAAGATATCACACACATCCATGCCTGAGGCAGGGTTCCAGACTGAAGCGCCTAGAACCACTCGGCCACTCTGGCCGGCGACAGGCAAACTAATTGATTTCCAAAGACTGGCTGCCAGCTGTTCACTTCAGTTTTCCTGGAAATCTTGGAATTTGTTTTTCCCAGTTTGAGTTTAGGCCAAGTATGGAGGTGAGGGAAATCATAAATTATCTTCGACCTCTTTCGGTATGCCACAGCCCGTTATGCAGACCGTATTTCAAACATTTCTTAGACGTACTTGTAATTCGAATACGGCCAAATTGTTTTGGGACCTAAGTGTAAATTCTTCAAAGATGTGAAATAGCACGTAATTAAGCGGTCAGATGGATCAACATGAACGTATCAGTGCAGGATGCCTAGTCTATATGTTTATTGTATGCTACGGTGTGTTGACACTCTTAGTGTTCTATTCATGTGCTTCAAAACTTTGAACAAAACGAAAAAAATCAGTTTACAACAACATTGCAATAGAGTCCATGCAAAATGTTATGGAGGAGGAGGAGATTACTGTTTAACGTCCCGTCGACAACGAGGTCATTAGAGACGGAGCACAAGCTCGTATTAGGGAAGGATGGGGAAGGAAATCGGCCGTGCCCTTTCTAAGGAACCATCCCGACATTTGCCTGAAACGATTTAGGTAAATCACGGAAAACCTAAATCAGGATTGCCGGACGCGGGATTGAACCGTCGTCCTCCCGAATGCAAGTCCAGTGTGCTAACCACTGCGCCCAAAATATTATAGAGACTTCGAAGATGTACAGTGTTATCACTGAAAAAAGTATTTTGCCAACATTTTCTTCATAAAAAACATTTTGATTTCAGGAGCAACACTCAACAGTGAATCTGCAGTTACACCAAGTTTCCGTACTGCTTTTCAGTTCGAAAAGTGTTGCGCAATTTAACTGATTTTCGGGTTGTGTTGACAGGGTGGGAACCTGGCCACCGCTGGAAGAACTTGTACACCTACAGCGCGACGCTTGTGTAATTAGGTTCATAGCTACGAGGGTAGGTCAATTGTTATCCACAAATTACATATAAAATTATATTGTAATCAAATAGGAAACTTAAAAGAACATCATTTTTCGACATAGTCTCCTTGCGTTTCAACGCACTTGGTCCATTATTGTACCAGCTTCCTGAATCCCTCATAAAAGAAGGTTCTCTGTTGAGGTGCGAACCGGGAATGCACCACTTCTTTCATTGCTTCGTCCGAGGCAAATCGACGGCCCCTTAATGCATGTTTGAACGGACCAAACAAATGATAGTCAGAAGGGGCAAGATCGGGACTACATGGAGGATGATCCAGTACTTCAAATTTGAGTTTCTGGAGCGTTTCAGCAGTGTGGGCAGCAGTATGCGGACAGGCATTGTCGTGAATCAACATAACACCTTTTGACAGCAATCCCCGCCGTTTGCTTCGAATTACAGGTTTAAATTGGCAGCAAGTATCTCACTGTAACGTACACTGTTTATTGTTGTGCCTCTTTCCCGATAATGTTCCAGTATTGGACATTGTATGTCCCAAAAAACCGTAAGCATCAGTTTTCCTGCGGAAGGTTGGGTCTTGAACTTTTTCTTGCACGGCGAATTTGGTTGATTCAATTCCATACTGTGCCGTTTACTCTCCGCATCGTAACAATGGATCCATGTTTCGTCATCAGTAATGATCCTGTCTAAGAAATTGTCCCCTACGTTACCATAGCGATCCAAATGTCTTTTGCAGATGTCCAAGCGCGTTTGTTTATGCAACCGTGTGAGTTGGTTCAAATGGCTCTGAGCACTATGGGACTCAACTGCTGAGGTCAGTAGTCCCCTAGAACTTAGAACTAGTTAAACCTAACTAACCTAAGAACATCACAAACATCCATGCCCGAGGCAGGATTCGAACCTGCAACCGTAGCGGTCTTGCGGTTCCAGACTGCAGCGCCTTTAACCGCACGGCCACTTCGGCCGGCCGTGTGAGTTGTTTTGGGACCCATCTTCCACAAACTTTATGAAACCCAAGTCTGTTGTGGACGTTTTCGTAGGCAGACTAGTTTGCAGACGCTGTGCCATCTCGTCAGTAGTTATAGTATGTGTAAGAGAATAATTTCACGTGAACGCTCAATGGTCTCTTCATTTGTGGTGGTAAACGGTCGCACGGCTCTTTCGTCGTATATAACACTTGTGCGACCATTTTGGAATTTTTCAATCCATTCGTAGACAGTCCGTTGCGACAAAACACTGTTCCCGTACTGTACCGAAAGTCTTCGATGAATTTCAACCCCTGCCGGCTGGTGTACCCGAGCGGTTCTAGGCGCTTCAGTCTGGAGCGGCGCGACACGGCGACGGTCGCAGTTTCGAATCCTGCCTCGGGCATGGATGTTTGTGATGTCCTTTGGTTAGTTAGGTTCAAGTAGTTCTAAGTTTTAGGGGACTGATGACCTCAGATGTTAAGTCCCTTAGTGCTTAGAGCCATTTGAACCATTTTGACTTGAATTTTGGCCCCTGATAGACTTTCCGACCACAAAAAAACAGATCACTGAACGTTGCTCTTCTTTGGAGCAAATAGTGCAGCAGCCATGATTAACGGCACGGCAGCGATAACGAAACTAACCTAGCAGCTTGAAAATTGCAAAGATACAGCAATAAAAACAAAGCAAGCGTCATCAACATAAAACGACATCACTACCAAAATAAACAAAAATATAACAATAAATATAAATATAATAATTGACTTACCCTCGTAAATTATTCTCGTAGACTTCTGACTTTTGACGACTTTACAAATCTGCAGCTACGATTATGTCGATGTTTCGACTTACATATACATGTTACTTTTCTACTCAATGAAGAGAACGAAATCCACCCACAAAAGCTCACTAGCAGACTGAAACTTGAGAGCGTGTCTTCGAATTAGCATTACTCAAAAAGTGGTACCAGACTTTGATCGTTTAGTGAAAAGCAAATAAGTAATATTCATGGACATTGAGTGTTTTTATGTTTAATGTTTATATAAAATGGTCACGCACTGTAAATGTAATGCGGATCTCCTTCACTGAGGCTGGAGTTTTTTTTTTATTATCCACCAGTAAAGAGAATCACCCACATGGGAGTTCCTGTTTTGTCCAGCGCAGCTATCGCAAAAGAGTCTTATTGTTGAAGTATTTTCTTCATATCTGTGCTTACTCATAAACTCTATTAAGGCTGAAGATACTTCGTTCGAACTCTACCAGCGTAGTCTTCAGTCCAGCAGTAAAAGTTTGGATACTTATTCTCAGGATCCGTAATACAGAAAGCATAATATGACAGTTGCCGTGCATAATAAACCTCACTAATAGCGAGTTTTGGCAGGGGTTGAACTTGCAGCAGATCAAAGCATAAAAACAGGCTATTGGGCAGTTTCTGTTTCATAATTTTGCAAAACTGTTTGGCTCTCATCTTATGAGCAGCAAACTCTGCTCGCCGAGCGGTTCTAGGCGCTACAGTCTGGAATCGCGCGACCGCTGCGGTCGCAGGTTCGATTCCTGTCTCGGGCATGGATGTGTGTGATGTCCTTAGGTTAGTTGGCTTTAAGTAGTTCTAAGTTCTAGGGGACTGATGACCTCAGATGTTAAGTTCCATAGTGCTCAGAGCCTTTTGAACCATCTGAACTAACTCTTTAGTTAGTTTTATTTCATGTTTCATTATATACAGTAACTATAGACATCTACTGCAGGATCACCAAACCCCAGATTAAATTTTGCTGAGAATATGTTGCTGAAGAACCACTTTTTTACTGTTTCATTATACATTTTAAAAAGTTTTGTGATATTTAAGTCTGAAGATAGATCCAGCCTTTTACTTTTTTGTCTGCTATAGTGCCTTCTCTAGCCTTCAAATTTGCGATCAATTGCATTACACTGTCTTTCTTTGCGAAGTTTAGTTTTGTTCTGCAATCCCCTCCTCCTTTTTCACAAATGACATTACTAGCAACTAACGAGGAAGCAACGCTATTAAGACGAGTTGTTCGTATATCGAACAGTGTTCTAAAATCTTGGAACACACAGGAACATGCATGCTGTCTACTCTCACCTGAAACTTTGTATAGTTTGAGTGTTTAGTTTTCCATCCTCTTTCCGAGAAAGTCGTCGTTTCGAACTGGAGACAACCAAAAATGAAGACAGAATCCTGTCTTGTTGTAGTTTGTTTAAGTGTCTGTAGACTTCCACCATTTTTCGAATTAGATGGTATACAGGAATGGTACAGCATTTGAATCTTACCTCTGCGTGTCCACGAAGAGACTCAAACTCCAGCATTTCAGGGTCCTTACCACGGTATTTGAAAGAGTTAAATAATACACATTTAAGTGAATACCTATTCACAAATTAAAGCGAAACACGTAGTTGGTATGTGTCGAAAAACCAATTTAGTAGACCATCTCACAAAAAATTGTCCTTTAAAACATCTTACCTCTCCATCTGCTCAATCTTCCTTTTCACAACGCTCTGCGTCCGCTTCTTGATCCAAAGTATTGGTCCCGTACATTTAAAATTCCTTCCACGTCAGACATATTTTTCACAAACAGCAAGCTCCCACATAAACAAGATACTCGCCAACCAGTCTGCCCCATGTGACAATGCGCTGGCTACAGCAATGAGTGGTACGGGTAGACAGCAAATACAGAGTAGTGAAGTTTTAAAACGCTTTCTGTCTTGGCGCCACAGCTTTTATTTGTCTTACTGAAAAAAACTTTAGTTAACAGCAGTAAATGGACTTATCGCGATTTGAACCAATTTCGCTGATGGGACTTATTGCACTTTGAACCGAACATCAAATTTTGCACCTGACTTAAACGGTTAAGGATATTGTTTTCAATGAAAACAACACCATTGCTCGACGTAGCACACCTTGTAGAGTAGAAATTCGCTTCAAACTAATAATGACCGCGAGTGGGCTTATCGCCTTTTGAAATGTCACTCACTAAACTTGTATCGGCTACAATTAGAGTCAGCTCCAATACAAACAAGGAAGAAGAGATATTGCCATGGCAGATAGCAGGAATCCAAAGTCAACTGTATAAAACATTTTTTAATTGGAAAGACACATAATTTCTAAAAATGATCTTAATTGCCGATGTCGATGGGCCAACGTATGAGCATGTAAGGGTGATCTGCTGTGGAGCTCCACGTTCAACAATGGACGATGAACGGCGTGTGCCAAAAAACTTGTGAGCGCACCAGCATTACACTCTCTCGGCAGAGGTGCAACAGATCACCGTCTATCGGATTTTACAGAGCAGACAAGCCTCCAAATCCCAATATTTTAGATTTGACTCGTTTTAAGAAGGATGACACGCCAGATTTTACATTCCAGTCACTGTTTTTTAACATTTTAGATGTGCATCACGGTTTCACTGTCGTTTACACTGATGGCTCCAAACAGGAGAATTTCCTTGGCTATTCTGTGGTGTTCCCTGATCATGTTACCCGGATTCGCCTCCCTGCTGAATATACCGTTTTCGCAGTGGAGCTCCACGCGATCCTGAAGGCACTGGAGCTGATGCATCGTGTTCGGGGCGATCGATTTCTTCTCTGCTCCGATTCTCTTAGTGCCCTACAATCACTGCAGAACATATACCCGACTTAGGAGATGGTCCAGCTGATATATGACCAACTATACTTGCTCCAACGGCGGGGTAAAGAGGTATCCTTCTGCTGGGTGCCTGGTCATGTCGGAATATGGGGCAATGAACAGGCCGATCGGGCTGCCAAGGAGGCCTGCAGAGAGCAGGATGTGGTCCAGTGTCCTATCCCCTTGCAGTCGGTCATTGCTGCACTCCACAGGAAGTGCATGGAGTTGTGGGAGGACGAATGGCTGGCGGTGACGGCCAATAAACTGCGGTTGGTCAAGTCAACCACTCGGCCGTGGAATTCCTCCTGCCGGTTGCTCAGGCGGGAAGAGGTGGCCCTCACACGTCTTCGGATCGGGCACTGTCCTCTGACGCATAGCTATTTATTACGGCGGGAGGATACTCCGTTTTGTGATGCTTGTGGTGTGCGCATCTCTGTCCGGCACATTTTAACAGACTGCATTTTATACCGTGATGCACGGGCAGAAGCACAAGTTGATGAGGATCTGCCTTCTGTTTTAGCTAATGATGAGACGTGTGTGTCTAGGGTTTTTAAGTTTTGTGACGTGTCTGGACTCTGGCCTCAACTTTTAGGCTGGAGGTTTTAGTGTATTGCAGAGTGGCTGCTCCTCCCCTTTTTTCTTTGTGGTCAGCCAGCCACTTCCATCTGCTACATTGTTTTAGCTCCCTCTATCATTTTCTTCCTGTGTTGTCCATGTTTTACTGTTGACACCCTGCTTCATCCCACGCTTCGGTGTGGATGAGCACATATTTTTCAACGATTGTTATTCGTGTTTTATGTTCCGTTTTATATTCCTGTTCTGGGATTTTTCTTGACACCCGTCTCCCTATGTTACTGAACGGGCGCTGAGGACCTTGCTGTCGCGCGCCCAAAAACCCCTCTACTACTACTACTACTCCAAATCCCAAGTTCTGTGGAGAGTAGTAGACGTCAACTATTTAGCGACTAGTGGTAGTTTCACTATCGTTCTAGCTCTCTCTGCAGATGTTGACGACAGTAGCACGTGAACATTTGGCCAGCTTCGCCGTTTCCGATATTCCCGTTCACAGACTCTGCGTAATAATAACCTGTCCTTTATCAAAGTCGCTTCTCTCAACAGATTTCCTCATCTGCGGTCCATATCTTCGCTTGGATGATCCCCATCCGTGTCTGTTCCGCTTACATAAATTTGTGCGTTGCGTGCTCGCAGCATCTTCGGGCGACATCCAGTTTCGCTGTGGGCAGTGGTCACAACGTTTTGGCTTGCCAGTGTAAATCGCCCAATAATCCCGTTAGTACTGTTTACTATGACGCCACTTTCACACATGATGGTAACTCACATCGGTGGTCGGACGAAAACATATATGCCTTCGTGCTCACAGGTTATCAAGAGCACATACGATAGACAACCAGTTGATTGCGCCTTTTGTGTTGCGGCATAGTCTTCCAGGGACCAATTACCTAGAGACTCTTGCAAATGAGCTAGCAACACAATTTGGAGAGGTTTCTCTAATTACAAGATGGGTACGTTCTTCCATCACGATGGAGACCCTACACGATCTAGCAGTCAGATGAGATATCGTCTCCCCCTAACACTTCCTGGAAGCCGGAGTGGCAGAAATGGTCACGTTCCTTATCCACCAACATCCCCCAGACTCTCTCCCTTAAGACATTTACGTGCAGCGATGCTTGAAAGGCGAAGCGAAAGTAGCCATAAGAGACGAATTGGTCGTTGAAGTTATCAGCAGTGGTGTCCTCATAGGAGCTGGTGTTCAAAATTGGAAAGCGCATTGAAGTTAAAGGTAGAATATACGAAAATCAAATTTGAACATCGTCATTTTGTCTTAGGTTAACACCTCCTGTGAGTATTTATTGGGGACACAGTCTAACAATTGTATCTATGTAATTAATAAAAGTTGGGAACATGTTATATGGAATGTTTTATTCAAATGAGTCTATCTTTTTTTTTTTTTTTTCTTTTTCACTTTTTTCTCTTATGACGTGTTTTAACTGGAGGCCGTCCCTTGTGTCCTGTTTCGAGCATCTTTTTTTCATCTGTGTGTATCTTCGTTGTTATCTAATACTATTCATCGTTACAATTCTCTGCCTACCTCTTCCTCTCATTTCTTCTATCTTTCACTCTATATTTGTTTGTTGCAGACAATTCCTACGCAGTGTGCCTCAGTCAACATTTTTTCATATTTATGATTATTTCCAATAATCTCCTATCTTTTCCTATTTTCTTCAAGACTTGTTCATTCTTAAATGTGTCAGTCCACTTCATGTTAAGCGTTCTTCTACATTGTCATATTTCATATCCTTCCACGTATCTTCTTTCTTTTTAATTGTACACAGTTCATTGCTGGATAACACTATACTCCAGCTATAACAGTTAGTAAATCTTGTGCTCAGCACCACTGGAATTCTTCTATCTGTCATTAACAGATTCACCTGTTCAAATGCTCCCTTTCCCACGGGCATGCTTCTCCTTATTTCTTCACTACAGCTTCCATTCCATGGCATTAAATTTTCCATATACACATAGTATTTTACTTGTTCTGTCTGTAAGAATGTGTTATTGTGTAGAACTTTGACCACGACAGTAAGGAGAGATGGGGTAAAGAGTGGTGTGGTAATCGTCATACTAGAAAAACTGGAAAAGAGCAGAAATGATTAGCTACTAAGTAATTCAGCAAACAGAAGATATACTTAACTTTCATTTCTCTAAATGTAGTAAGAGTAATTTCAAATGATGCCACAAAAAACAGAGTCCAGGTATTGCTTCATGTGGGAGTAAGCCACTTTCACCCTTTCTACCTTCATTCCAATTCATTCATTCTTGCAATACTCTTCAACAATTTCTGTATTTTCTCTTCTGACTTTGCCAGCACTGTTTGATCACTGCTGTACTACCACCCAATAAAAATATAAATTTACTACTCTTTCCACTTCCTGATTATAGCATATTATTCAAACAATGTCCGAGGCGACATCGCCGGCTGCTGTGGCCGAGCGGTTCTAGGCGCTTCAGTCCGGAACCGCGCTGCTGCTACGGTCGCGGGTTCGAATCCTGCCTCGGGCATTGATGTGTGTGCTGTTCTTGGGTTAGTTCGGTTTAAGTGGTTCTAAGTCTAGGAGACTGATGACCTCAGATGTTAAGTCCCACAGTGCTCAGAGCCATTTTTGAGGCGACATCGTTACGTCGCTCGTAGTGGCCGCGGGGTTTGAGGCGCAATGTTGCAGATTGTGCGGTATCTCCCGCCGTTGGTTCGAGTCCTCCCTTGGGCAAGGGTGTGTATGTCGTTCTTAGCATAGGTAAGTTTAAGCAGTGTGTAAGTCTAGGGACCGATGACCTCAGCAGTTTCGTCCCTTACGAATTCACACACACTTGAACATTTGACATTGTTAGCTGGAGACCATATAGGACGTCAGAAACGCGTCTCTTTTAACGAACACTGCGTCACGGACCAGTGAACCGAATACGAGACGGCGCTATCCCCATCGCGGAACATTCGGGGGTTAGTCGTTCGGATGTGGAGAGGGAAAAAGAGACGCGGTGGCAGTGTGGGGAGGACAATGGGTGTGAGAGAGGCAGCACACAGTGGCGGCCAAGGTGCGTCTAACGAGCCACCGGGGTGGTCGGCTGCGTGCATAATGGATGCTCCAATTACCAGCGTCCCGCCGGCCACTGTGCACACCGTGCGTTGCGTAGCAGGAGGGCGGGCTGGCGGTGTCTGCGGAGCGGCAAAGCAAACGCCGCCCACGTCGCAGCGGCAGGGACTGAACGATGTGGCGCGTGAAGGTGAGCCCATTTGACCTCCGGGTGCAGGTGTCGGGGACTGCTCACCGCTGGCTCCGGCGTTCATCAACCGCTGCGGCCCTGTGGGCGGGCTACGTCAATAGCCGTACAAGCAGCAAGTGTTTGCGCAAAACGACTCCACAAGTCACTCGCACTTTACCAAACTGAGCATCAGCACGTTTGTCCAGAATTGTGTTCAGCTGCTAACGATCGAGTTATTCCCCACCACCCGATGCTGCAAAGTAAAGGGTGTCTCAGAAGATACGCTACGTTTTATTGGGTAATGGCACCTAAACTAATTAAGATATTCATACCACGTGTGGATTGTGTGGCACACTACCCCGCAAAGTTTTAGTTTGGTTGTGTTTATTCCAGGGCGTCGTGAGCAGCGGTTCAAGAGAAAGCTCAGTGTGTCGAATCGTTCGTTCAGACCAAATCAAAGACGCAGGATCAATGGAACTGCCAAATACGGCATAGGAAGCAGCAACCCTCGCGGACGTCGGTACGCCGGTTGTACAGGAATTTTATGCAGAAAGGAAACGTACATGTGAGGCATGGACTACTTGGAACAAGTGAAATTTGGAAATTTGTGGTAAGGACTTAAGGGACCAATCTGCTGAGGTCATCGGTTCCTTAGCTTACACGCTACTTATTCTAACTTAAACTAACTTACGCTAAGGACGACACAACACCCATGCCCGAGGGAAGACTCGAACCTCGGACGGGGGGAGCCACTCGGACCATGACAAGCCGCCCCAGACTGCGCGGCCGGAACAATTGCTACGGTTGGCTTTTCAAGGGTCACCCAAGACGTCCGTCCGCATGGCTTCACAGGAGCAGGCAGTCGCTAGATTGACTATCCACTGAGTCCTTCGGAAACATCGCAGCTACATACATACCGACTGCAACAATGAAAGAAACGAGGACGACAAGTCTCAACGTACAAAATTCGCTGTGGACGCTCTTTACGGCTTAAATGAAGCTGGAAATTTTGTAAACATCTTAGTATTTTCTAACGAAGCAACATTCCACGTATGATAAAGAAACTCAGTGTTTCATCCTGGGGCAAATTGTGGCGGAAGGGTTACGCGACAGCCTAGGTGAATATGTGGTGGTGTTTGATTATTGGTCGCATTGTGGCACCATATTTTTCCTCTCCGAAGCCATTCAATTCCAACAATTACCTTGATATGCTGGAGCTATCTTCGTTACCACAATTGTCTGTGAAGACAAAGTCGCTTTCGAACAAGACGGTGTACAGCCACCCTGGGTTCAGACTGTGCATGACGTTCTAGATCAGGTGTTGTCAGATCGCTGGACTGGCAGCCGTCGTCAAATTTCCTGGTTACCTAGGTCACCTGACGTTACACCTTCAGACTTCTTTTTGTGTGGGTATGTCATAGACAGAGTCTACCAAACGCTTGTCAACCACATTAATAATTTAAAGAACCTAGTAGCTGCTGGTGTTGCCACAGTTCATGTGGATATGTTGCGCCAAGTGTGGATAGAGCTTGAATCCAGACATGATTTTTTGTGTGCCCGAAAAGCTAACATGTTGAAATTGTTTCAGTGGCATGAGAACTTTGTGAGACAGTGTGTTACATAAGTCAAACTTGGTATCATCATCATCATCATCATCATCATCATTTAAGACTGATTATGCCTTTCAGCGTTCAGTCTGGGGCATAGCCCCCCTTATAAAATTCCCCCATGATTCACTATTCAGTGCTAACTCTGGTGCCTCTTCTGATGTTAAACCTATTACTTCAAAATCATTCTTAACCGAATCCAGGTACCTTCTCCTTGGTCTGCCCCGACTCCTCCTACCCTCTACTGCTGAACCCATGAGTCTCTTGGGTAACCTTGCTTCTCCCATGCGTGTAACATGACCCCACCATCTAAGCCTGTTCGCCCTGACTGCTACATCTATAGAGTTCATTCCCAGTTTTTCTTTGATTTCCTCATTGTGGACACCCTCCTGCCATTGTTCCCATCTACTAGTACCTGCAATCATCCTAGCTACTTTCATATCCGTAACCTCAACCTTATTGATAAGGTAACCTGAATCCATCCAGCTTTCGCTCCCATACAACAAAGTTGGTCGAACGATTGAACGGTGCACAGATAACTTAGTCTTGGTACTGACTTCCTTCTTGCAGAAGAGAGTAGATCGTAGCTGAGCGCTCACTGCATTATCCTTGCGACACCTCGCTTCCAGTTCTTTCACTATGTTGCCATCCTGTGAGAATATGCATCCTAAGTACTTGAAACCGTCCACCTGTTCTAACTTTGTTCCTCCTATTTGGCACTCAATCCGTTTATATTTCTTTCCCACTGACATTACTTTCGTTTTGGAGATGCTAATCTTCATACCATAGTCCTTCCATTTCTGATCTAGCTCTGAAATATTACTCTGTAAACTTTCAATCGAATCTGCCATCACAATTAAGTCATCCGCATATGCAAGACTGCTTACTTTGTGTTCACATATCTTAATCTCACCCAGCCAGTCTATTGTTTTCAACATATGATCCATAAATAATATGAACAACAGTGGAGACAGGTTGCAGCCTTGTCTTACCCCTGAAACTACTCTGAACCATGAACTCAGTTTACCGTCAACTCTAACTGCTGCCTGACTATCCATGTAAAGACCTTTAATTGCTTGCAAAAGTTTGCCTCTTATTCCATAATCTCGTAGAACAGACAATAACTTCCTCCTAGGTACCCGGTCATATGCCTTTTCTAGATCTATAAAGCATAGATACAATTCCCTGTTCTACTCGTAACACTTCTCCATTATTTGTCGTAAGCTAAAGATGTGGTCCTGACAACCTCTGAGAGGCCTAAACCCACACCGATTTTCATCCAATAGCTCCTCAACTAATACTCGCACTTTCCTTTCAACAATACCTGAGAAGATTTTACCCACAACGCTGATTAAAGAGATACCTCTGTAGTTGTTACAATCTTTTCTGTTTCCATGTTTAAAGATTGGTGTGATTACTGCTTTTGTCCAGTCTGATGGAACCTGTCCCGACTCCCAGGCCATTTCAATTATCCTGTGTAACCATTCAAGACCTGACATTCCACTGTACTTGATGAGTTCCGACTTAATTTCATCCACCCCAGCTGCTTTAATGCACTGCAATCTATTGACCATTTTCTCCACTTCCTCAAACGTGATCCTATTTCCATCATCATTCCCATCCCATTCTACCTCGAAATCTGAAACATTACTGATCGTATTTTCACCTACATTGAGCAACTCTTCAAAATATTCCCTCCATCTGCCCAAGGCATCCACAGGATTCACCAGCAGTTTTCCTGACCTGTCCAAAATACTTGTCATTTCCTTCTTACCTCCCTTTCGAAGACTGCTAATTACACTCCAGAATGGTTTTCCAGCAGCTTGACCCAATGTCTCCAACCTGTTTCCAAAGTCTTCCCAAGATTTCTTCTTGGATGCTGCAATTATCTGTTTGGCTTTGTTTCTTTCTTCAACATAACTTTCTCTGTCTACCTGAGTTCTAGTATGTAGCCATTTTTGATACGCCTTCTTTTTCCTTTTACAGGCTGCCTTGACTGTGTCATTCCACCAAGCTGTTTGCTTCCTCCTACTTTTACACACTACTGATCCAAGACATTCTTTAGCCACTTCTAGTACTGTGTCCCTGTACCTTGTCCATTCCTTTTCCAATGACTGTAATTGACTACATTCAACTAACTGGTACCTTTCTGAAATCGCTGTTATGTACTTGTGCCTGATTTCCTTATCCTGAAGTTTCTCCACTCTTATCCTCCTACATATGGACCTGACCTGCACTTTCGGTCTCGCAATCCCAATTTCACTGCAGATTAAATAATGATCAGTGTCATCAAAGAATCCCCTGAATACACGTGTGTCCCTCACAGCCTTCCTGAATTCCTGATCTGTTATTATATAGTCAATGACAGATCTTGTTCCCCTGCTTTCCCAAGTATACCGGTGAATGTTCTTATGTTTAAAAAAGGAGTTTGTGATTACTAAGCCCATACTGGCACAGAAATCCAAGAGTTGCTGCCCGTTCCTGTTGGCCTCCAATCCTCTCCAAATTTACCCATAACCTTTTCATACCCTTCTGTTCGATTTCCAATCCTGGCGTTAAAATCACCCATGAGCAGAACACTGTCCTTGTCCTTTACTCTAACAACTACATCAGTGAGTGCCTCATAAAAACTATCCATTTTATCTTGATCAGTCCCTTCACAATGCGAATATACTGACACAATCCTAATTTTCTTGCTAGACACTGTCAAATCTATCCACATCAGTCGTTCGTTTACATACCTTATTGTAACTACGCTGGGTTCCATTTCTTTCCTGATGTAAAGCCCTACACCCCATTGTACTATTCCTGCTTTGACTCCTGACAAGTAGACCTTGTATTCTCCCACTTCTTCTTCTTTCTCACCCCTTACCCGAATGTCACTAACAGCTAAAACGTCCAGCCCCATCTTACTTGCAGCCTCTGCCAGCTCTACCTTCTTCCAAGAGTAGCCCCCATTGATATTAATAGCTCCCCATCTCATTACCATTTGTTTGCCAAGTCGTATCTTAGGAGTCCCTGGTTTGTCGGTTAGAGGTGGGACTCCGTCACCTCCAAAGGTCCGAGGCATTTTGCTCTGATGGTTGCCAGCATCATATTTAAAGTACCAGGGAAGCAAGTTGCTAGCCTTACTTGCCCCGAGTCCCATTGGGTTTTACCCCTAACGGCTGAGGGACTAACCGGTGGATTTGGTAGTCTTTGCCGTATGAGCACAAAGGTGACCACGACTCAGAATATGTCCGGGATGCCCAGCCTTATTCCAAAGTAACTGGTATCCCGACTGTCGGGACCACTTACTTGGCCACTGATACGTTGCCCGTGGTTCATGAACTAGGACATGACTACAGGAACCCACACCATGAACCACCAAACTTGGTATGAATATCTTAATACATTTGAGTCTCATAATACATTAAGGTTTTAGCGAACCATTTCAGACACTGTTCCAAAACCCCTGGATGTGAATTTTCGCTTAACCCTCCAGAGTTAATTATGGGTAAGTCATCTCTTTAAGAACTATCCCCTAAATGTTTGCGCCCAAAGTTAAATACATAAGTCGGAAAATACGGCCCTAGGCGTAGCACTTTAACTAGGGAATTCGCAGAAAAGTTCATTGTGAGTCATCCTATCTGAATGGAGTATAATGTTGGTAATAATGTAGGCTCTTAATCTATATCCAAGAAGATATTAAAAGTCATTTCTACAAGTCGAACAGAAACAATGATTAAACTCGATACTCACATTTATTATGGGATCAACATATAAAAGACTAATCAAAACTTGTCAACTAATCAAAACTATTAGTAGGGGGGCTAACTTCGTTCTACCCCACTCTGCATTGTTGCCAGATGTATCGAAAATGGTGGCGATTACGTCATCCAAGATGGTGGCGTGTAGACTTGGCAACAGTGGATGACTTCATACAAGATGGCGGCTGTGACGTCATTCAAGATGACGGATTTTGCTGGGAAGTTTGGATTTTGGCAGGAAGGTAGGTCTATTGGGCTACCTCCACTAAGCTTGTCACTCTCCGCTCCCCTCCCCCCCCTCCAGAAAAATGTCTGGAAGTTCAAATTCTATCAGGACAATGCAACACACCTCAACTAACCTAAGAAAATGGCGGAAAAATAGGTCAGTTGGGCTACACCAATTAACCTATCACCCAACCGTCATCTCATCCTAGAAAATGGCGGGAAGTTCAAATTCCATCAGGACACTGCACCACACTTCTACTAACCTAAGAAAATGGCGGGAAAATAGGTCACTTTTGCGAGACGCCCAGATGCGACTGCCTCTAACGCGCTGCTATGCCAAGTCGATCAGGATACTATGGTGAATTAGATGTGGATGGTGTCACTTCCAGCCGTACTGTGTCTCTCTTGTGGCACTAGCTTATGACCTGTGTATTTCTTGCTGTCAAAAGTTGCCAGTCAACAATATAAAAGTTACAACTACTGTGGCCCAGACAGGAAGATTCTTTGCAACAGACAATCCGACCAAAAATATCCCGTCTTTTTCTTCCACCAGTGACCAGATAAAATTGTCTTCTACTGCCATAAAGCATTCATGTCAACGCTGTGAGAAAATGTCACAGATCATTACGCCAACAGCACGTTCTCCTTACCTTGAAGGCACATCGCTACGGACTGCTGTCGATGTTATCCTCAGCCATTAAGCGTCACTGGATGCACATACAGAGTGGTGTGTGGTTGTTTTATTGCCAAATTATAGACCTGTTACCTGATGTTTAAAACAGGTCGTACATCTTACAATTTTCGTTTTTCATCTTTTTACAGTTTTCTTTTATTTTGTTTTATCTACAACACCTACAAAGAATGATACTTTTCAAAATAAGAATAATTTAAGGTTGAAATATAAATAAAATTTTGTTGTTTTTTAAGAAGAATATAAAAAGAAGATAGGATAGAGGAGAGATTTGTTAGTACCATGCCCGAATGTGACTGACGGTGATACCTCGTAATGGTTTCTTCGAGCTGTTGACTGCCAGTCACACACACACACACACACACGCACACGCACACACACACACACACACACACACACACGCACAAATAGTTATTAGTAGAGAAATAATGTTACTTATCCTATTTATTACTAATCCTCTGTATTAACTAATTTAGGGGCCCATCCATGTACAGCATTTGGTGATTTCTTAGCTAGATTGCCAGCACCTTATGCTTATTTACTGCCACATCTCAGCGTCCTCCTACATTTCCTCCTCATTGTCACTATTTTCGCTGTCACTGTGGGTATCGCGGTCCACCCTCTGGAGATTGCTGTAACGCTGCACATAGGCATGTCTGTGATGTCGTGTCTGCATGTACTCTTCATGCGCTGTTTTTGAAATACTGTTTGTCAGTGCATTTAATTGTGCCCATTGTTCTTCGTCTATTATTGCTGTGTATATATCTACGTCTGTATATGTGTAGTCCAAGCGTAGTGTATGTCTGTTTTCGCGTATTGTCCGCAGAAAAAGACAGTGTGTTCTGGGGAACCTTCTTTCCCGCATGTGCATGTTGGTGTCTGCCTCAGACACACGCCGTTTAAGTTCGTGGGTTACGGTCCGTGTCCGGTTAAGAAATGTACCGTACCGCGGCTGGGATCGACATGTCTCATTCTCAACCGCTCTCTTATGTCAGGGAGGAAGTCGTGTAGTCTACGTCCCTTATCACTTACATCCCACTAACCTTGTCATGTATCCAAACGCCAACTTTTAAGGTGACGTATCGTCTCTATCGGCACACCGGTACTTTATCTAGTCTCCCCACCTTTATCCAGTACCTTGCAGCTCTGCATTTGATCGTGATATCTATGGGGCATATTCCGAGCACCACATACAGTGCATCCGCTGACGTGGTACCGAAGGCTCCAGATAGCCTAAGTAGGACACTTTTTGCCCTCGTCTGACGCGTGCTTTGTTGGTGACCACGCTCGGTCTATGTGCCCACGTGCTAGCTGCGAAGCTGAGTACTGATTCAAAGAACGCACAGTGTTATGTACGTATGACTGGTAGACGTACTCTGTACTGTTTTGAATTTAACCTCACCAGTTTGTGTAGTATTTTTTCTGCTTTGTCTGTTGTTAGCCTTATGTATTCGTGGAAATTCGGTTTTTCATCTATGTGTACCCCAAGATAGAGCGTAACGTGTGTTCGTTTCATGTTTTTGCCCCCAGTTTTCACCGAAGGATTCCTTTGGAGTGATACTTTCAGTAAAGTGTATGTTGTTTTGTTTTCGGCTATCCTGAGTTTGTTGTTGTGACACCACTGCGAAATTGTTTGTAGTATTCCACTGGCTTTCTCTTCTAACTGCGCTCTGTTGTTTGCAGTGACTACAACTAATAGGTTATCTGCGTAGGCGACAATCCGTCTGATCTGTCATCCCCATCCAGAAGTTGTAGGAGGGGTTAGATTGTTATGTCCCAGAAGATGGGGCCGCAGATCGGCCCTTGAGGACAGCCTTTGGTAATTCTTTTAATTTCTTTCGGGGTGTCCATCTGCCATTCGACTACTCGGTCTTTACAGCAGTATAGAAAACTGTTGTACAGTGACTGCGGTACCTCCAGATGTCTTAGCCTCTGAAACAGTGTTCGCCACCAGAGATTATCAAATGCTCCGGCAATGTCAATCATTATTGCCACGGCGTATTTCTGTTTTGTGGTGTTAATTATGTGCAGTGTCTGGTTGATGGCATCATCTGTTGATCCGCCAGTTCTGAAGCCGAACTGGTGTTGGCTCATACCCCTGAGAGCTCTATGTGTTTGCAGGCGCTTACACAGTAGCTTCTCCTGAATCTTTGCTAGGGTGTTAATTAGGCATATGGACCTGTAAGTCTTTGGCTCTGAAGAATCCCTGTCCGCTGATTTCTTAATAATGACTGCTTTGGAGGTTTTCCATACTGTAGTTACCCCGCCCAGCCGTACGGCATCGTTCAGTAACGTTGTTAGGAAAGCCAACACCGACTGCCGCTCAAGGCGCTGTGCCGTCCTTGGTCAGACCTTACCAGCAATAGTCGTGTGGGAGGACAATGCTTGCCGCCACCTGTGGGTTCCACGCCGACTTCGCTTATAAGGATATTATGCCACCGAGGGCCGCCGTAGTGTTGACTGGTCGCCGTCGAATTTGGCTGAAGCCTTTCCTGTTGCTCTTTCTGCATTCCACTGCTCTGCACATTTACACGCACACCAGAATCATCCATAATCCATTAAAAACCATGAACGGGTCAATAAAGAGAGACATGCAAATAATCCACGCCGCACTACTGCCAGTCACCTTGTTTTATAATATCAATAACATTTTTTACATCGATACTGCCTGTTGTCATCCCCCGAATAATGGGAAAATTGTAACTATCAATGAAATCAACGTGCAAAATATTTTTCCCCGCTTCGCACAGTAGGCCTGCCAGAGGACCAGTACATCTACATTTTTCAGTGTTCCTTGGTGGTGTAATGCCGGCCGGTGTGGCCGAGCGGTTCTAGGCGCTTCAGTCTGAAACCGCGCGACCGCTACGGTCGCAGGTTCGAATCCTGCATCGGGCATGGATGTGTGTGATGTCCTTAGGTTAGTTTGGTTTGCGTAGTTCTAGGGGACTGATTACCTCAGAAGGTAATTCCCATAGTGCTCAGAGCCATTCTCTTGGTGGTGTAATGTGACACCCAGATATTGTTTTGCAAATTCATTTTACGGTAAGAAATACTGACAGTATTCTAATCGGCCACTCAACGTTCTTTTACAAGGAAAAACACTGAAGCAACATTGTTCACTATTGTTCCTTCGTGTATGTATTTTTGAAAGGAAATAGTTGAAGTTAGTAATGTACAGGATGTTACAAAAAGATACGTACAAACATCGACAGGTTGTAGTGGGTGTCTTGAGGAACAAATTGTGGATAGGAGCCCGTGTCCAGAAACATAATCCCACGACACCACAAAGCATCTAAGTTTACAGGCGCCGGCACCCGCCACCACCCCACCCCTTCCAGCAGAAAAACACCGCCTTGTACAAGTCGTGTGAAGTTAGCACCCATTTTTTCAGAAATGTGTATTTTTCTCAGAGTTCTTGATAGATATGAAATAGTTCTAGAGTTCTTTGTACAAAATTTCAATAGTTCTGTAGAATTTTGCGAAGAAAACAACAATACTCGAAAAAATTTTCGTATCGAAAACATTCATTGTCAACTTTCGCAAAAATTAAACTCGTGCAACAGTTCTGAGGACAGTTCTGAACAGAACCCCAAGAGCTCTATCGAAAATCCCAATAACATTTTTCTATGGCGATAATAGTTTATGAGATAAATTGATTTAATGTGGGACACACTTTCTCTACAGAAAATATAAATATATTCGTACAACAGTTCTGATGACAGTTCTGGACACCACGTGAAGAGATTTATCGAAAATCCTGGTAGTATTTTTTTGTGCAGGTAATAGTTTAAGAGGAAATTGCAACATAATTAAGAACTCCATAACAGCTCCCACTGTGAAGCTGGCACCCTTTTTTACAGAAATATTTTTTTTTCAGGGTTCTTGAGGGATAAGCCATAGTTCTAGAGTTCTTTGTACAAAATTTCAATAGTTCTGCAGAATTTAGCGAAGAAAACAACAGCACTCGTAAAAATTGTGGTACCGAAACGATTTTTGTCGATTTTCGCAAAAAGTAAATTCGTACAACAGTTCTGAGGACAGTTCTCAACAGAGCCCCAATAGCTCTATCGAAAATCCAAATAACATTTTTTTGTGCAGCTAATAGTTTGCGACATAATTGCAATTTAAGGAGAAAATCTTTTCACTTACTGTGAAGTTGGCACCCTTTTTTTCAGAAATTTATATTTTTTTCAGAGTTCTTGATAAATATGCCATAGTGCTAGAGTTCTTTGTACAAAATTTCAATAGTTCTGCAGAATTTAACGAAGAGAACAATAATACTCGAAAAAATTTTCGTACAGCAAACATTCTTTGTTAACTGTCGCAAAAAGTAAATTCGTACAACTGTTCTTAGGACAGTTCTGAACAGAACCCCAACAGTTCTACCGAATATCATGATAACAGTTTTTTGTGCAGCTAATAGGTTACGAGATAATTGCAATTTAAGGAGGACACCTCTTCACTTACTGTGAAGTTGGTACCCTTTTTTTCAGAAATGTAAATTTTTTTCAGAGTTCTTGAAGGAAATGCCATAGTTCTAGGGTTCTTTGTACAAAATTTGGGTAGTCCTGCAGAATTTTTCGAAGAGAACAACAAAACTCGAAAAAATTTTCGTATCGAAAACATTCTTTGTAAATTTTCGAAAAAACTAAATACGTACAACAGTTTTGAACAGAACACCAAGAGCTCTATCGAAAATCCTAATAACATCTCTTTGTGGCGATGATAGTTCATACTGTAACTGCTTTGATGTTAGTCCTACTGTCTCCACAGAAAAAAATAAATTCGTACAACAGTTTTGATGAACATTTCTGGATAATTCCCCAAGACTTCTATCGATAATCATATTAACATTTTTTGTGGTTATAATAGTTTGTAAGATAATTGATTAATTGTGGAGCTCACTTACTCTAAAAAAAATTATGTCTATTCGTATGTTCTGATGACGGCTCTGGATAGCATTGTAAGAGTTCTATCGAAAATACTGGTAACATATTTTGTGCAGGTAATTGTTTACGTAGTAACAGCAGTTAATAAGGAATGCTTATGAGCATTTCCCGTGAATTTTGCACCCCTTTTACGAGAAATATACATTTTTTATAGTTCATGATATTTATGCAATTGTTCTAGATTTCCTTGCTCAAAATACGAATAGTTCTGCAGAATTTCGGGAAGAAAACAATAACTGGACAAAATTTTGGTATAGTAAAAAATTATTTGTCAGTTTGGAAAAAATGAATTTGTATAACAGTTCTATTGGCAGTTCTCGATAGCACCCGAAGAGTTGTATTGAAACTGATAAGAACATTTTTGTGGCGATAATAGTTTGTACGATAATTGTTTTAATCTGATACTCACTTTCTCTACGAAAACAAAATTCGTAGAATAGTTCTGATGACAGTTCTGAATAGCACCTACAGAGTTCTACCAAAAACTATAATAACATTTTTCGTGACGATGACATTATATAATTAATGTGGGACTCACTTTTGTCATGTAAAAGTAATAAATTCGTAAAAAACGTCTGATGGCATTTCTTAATAGGACCATAAGAGTTCTACCGAAAACTGTAATAACATTTTTTGTGGGGATAACAATGAGATAATATCATTTACGAGAGACCCACTTGGTCTACATTATAATAAATTGGCACAACCCTTTTGCTGACAGTTCTGGATAGCACCGAAAGAGTTCTTTTAAAAACCCTCATAACATTTTTATGGTGCCAATATATTATGAAATAGATTGTGTGTTCACTCTGCAGTGGGTGTGCGCCGATGTGAAACTTACTGGCAGACAAAAACTGTGTGCCGAGCCGTGTCTCTAACCCCAGGCTGTGACGAAGGAATATCGTCACAATATCCATTCTTCCAGGAGTGCTACTTCTGCAATTTTCGTAGGACAACTTCTGCGAAATTGGGAATGCAGGAGATGAGGTACTGCTAGAAGTACAGCTATGAGGACGGATCGTAGATTCTCACTTTTATTTTGGAATTATGTGAGACATAAACAATGTTTCAATGTGCAGTGCGGTACACAAGAAGCTCTTTTATCCGGACTAGGTGGGACCGGAAGTAATCGGGATAACCGAAAATCCGAATATATATTCTACTAAATACAAAAAGTCTAAATGTTCAGCAGTGTACAAATGCCGGTACACCTTCTTAAGACTGATTGTAGTAACTGTAGGTGGAAGCGTGAGATGTGCACGCTTAGATGATTCAAAGAGAGAAGGCTCGTCAGTGCAAAACAGATGCCTGAGAGGGCAGATACATTCACACATGCCATAACCAGATGGTGTCACACCTGTCGAGAAGTGCACCAGAGGTACAATGAGCTCTGGTGGAGTGCGGTTGGCGTGGTTACTATGCAACTTACTTGATGGACACCAATACACCGTTATATTAATGTACAATACTTGAGAAACAATGTCATTCAAACACTCTGAGCTCCTTACTCAGTACTAGACTAAATTACCGGCCTAGTGATAAGCAGCCTATGTACCTCACCGACTACATATCTTCGTTTTATAAGACAAAGAGAGAAAAATACCAAGGGATACGAAATATGAATCCGGATAAACCGGAAATACGGATTAGTGAGGACCAAATAAACGAGATTCTTGTTTGCAAATTTCGAACTCCTTAGTAACGTTAATACTTTATTCCCTCAACATAGTAACGCCTCTATCAGTCATGTACTGAATTAGGATTTAAACATACTACTTAGTTCGTTTCTACAATATATTCATTTAAATATACTTACATTTCTATACATTGAAAAGACTTTTGACTCTCACTGTAGTGTAACTCATTAAACTTCCATACTTCCTTTCTAACTAGAACAAATGCTTGCAGCAATATTAACGATAGCAATTTCAAATTTATTCGTTACACACAGAGCTAAAAACAATTACTGTTTTACGTAATAGAATTCTTCTGGTTCTTCCTGATTCTAAAAATATAAACATCATGTACAGTGCCTCGTCATCCTGATGCTTAAATGTCATTTTGTTTAATTTGGGCGCCGCAGTTTCCGTAGAACCTCGTTTATGTAATATCTTTGAAGAACTTGTCGACTGTCGTATGTGCAGGAAAAATGTTTACATGGCATAAAACAAAATCAGAATGCGTTTCAACAGTAGCAATTTGTTTTAATGGTGGAGTAAAAATGGTTCAAATGGCTCTGAGCACTATGGGACTTACCTTCTGAGGTAATCAGTCCCCTAGAACTACTTAAACCTGACTAACCTAAGGACATCACACTTATCCATGCCAGAGGCAGGATTCGAACCTGCGACCGAAGCGGTCGTGTGGTTCCAGACTGTAGCGCCTAGAACGGCTCGGCCAATCTGGCCGGCCTGATGGAGTAAAGATTAAAAACAATGAGCAGAACAGGCATCAAAACTAGGAACAACATGAACATTGTGCTGGTATGGGCCAACAGGCAACATGTCACATAAACTGAAAAAGCTGCTGAAAGCATGAAAAGGAGGCCAGAATAACAAAGAAAAGAAGTAAAAATAAAGAAAATGAAAAGGACACGAAAGGTATCAACAAGATTATGGAGCAGGAATGGTTTGCAATGTCGTCATTGAGAAGAAAATGACATACAAATCTTTAGTTTCAGTTTTCTGTAATCAATGTGTTTGCATACAGAGATACTGTTACCAGTATCTCATCCACTATTAAAGCTACATAAACAAAGCTATGGATGAATAATAATAAGTGCTTACCTACACACTGAACCACATTATTCAACAATGGATTAAGTATTTTAAGCTGCAGTATGTCATATCATGTTCTTAAATTATTAGGAGAAAAAATTTACTCTTAAAATACATTTTCTTAAATAATCAAAACATGAAACAGGTAAATATTACTGGTTTGCTGTTTCAACAATATAATAATTCAAAGAATAAAATTTGTATTTTATCTTTTATTTGGAATAGCGTTAAGTACATTGAACCTAAAATAACATTTACGTGTAATTCAGTATGTAAGAAAACATCAATATTCACTGCACAGTGTATTCCACAGATTTACATTTTTTTTCATCTGGAGCTCACAATATACCAATTCTTTCATAAAAGTTTCATTCCTGAATCTATTGACAGTCTTGCATTATTAAATTTCAAATTACCAGTAAAAACTACAGGCTGTGATGTATAGGTCCCCTTAACAGCTCTTCTTCAGGATACACTAAAACCTAGAAGGAAATACATATGTAGGGAATTCAGTAATAAATAAGCATAGAATTTATGAGGTGTGAAACAACTAAAAAAAATAAGTACAAAAAATATATACGTGAAATTTAGGGCATAAAATGCTCTTATTCTAGTAACCAAAACAGGAGGCTGTGGTACCAGAAACAAAGATACTAAGAATTAACATAAGAGCTGTATGTGTAATATTTAGATACCAACGTTTAGCAGTTGCTTACCTTATAAAGCAAAGTTCCTATGTAGGAACTACTTATTTCGTCTCGTCGGTCTTGTAGCTGCCATTTGAAAATTATCCTGTCGTAACATACATGAACAGGTGCGGAGAAATTATCGTTTCTTTCGAAACTTTCTGTACATCTTTATACAAGTAATCGTACTGCTTCCAGTAGGTTCCATCGAAGACATATGCCGTGTAGTGTTTGATGGAGCTATTATAATGAATGGCTCCAAAGAGAGTGTACTCTTGATTGTTGACTACGATTTCTTTCATGATCGTTTGCAAAACACATTTCTTCCTTTGATTCGGAGGAAACTGATCTTCAGTTAGTTGACAAATTGTTATACTACTATCCATCATCAAGTAGCATCCGAATTTCTTTTCTTCGACTGCTTCTCCTTTAAATTTCTTGCATTTTATGATAGTCTTTAGACCTCCATTTGTTGCATCTACAGCCTCTTGCATGAAATTATAACCAAGTCTGAAGAGAACATACGTATCAACGGAAATATAATGTCGTTTCACATTGCGTGAATTTAGGCGCGTCAGACACGATATCTTTTTGTTGCAAATCGGGATATCTTTTAATATTTTCTCGTATAATTCCCCAACATTCGACTCTGCATTCAGAGGCAATATTTTTCGAGAGATTACTCCTTTTTTTTAGGAACGGTATCACATATAAAATATCAAATCTCTGCTGGGAGTTTATAATTTTTTTTGTACAAAACATCCAAAGCCAGATCCAAAAATGGATGGCTCACCATTTGAATTTTACTTTTGAAATCATCACTGAGTGATATTGCTTGCATGAATAAGGTCATCAAAGAATCGAAACCGCACCTTCCCTTCAAGTTGTAGGTAGCAGATTTGAATTTGCTTGAGAACCCATTTGGGAAAAGTGACAAATTAATATCTATGAATTTCTTAGTCGAATTCCAGTTTGGGCAATCATCTAAGTACTTTTTCTTGCTCTTAGTTTGTATGCTCGATGTGACAACGATTTCATTTTGAAGCTTTTTTAGCATTGCACTCTTATCCATTTTATTGTTGCAGGTCTCTCGGTTTTCTTCTGTTTTCGAACCACAGGATGAAATTTCAGTGACATCCCTGGTGAAGTATGATTCTTGATAGTCTTTTGTGGAATGAAATGTCTCTTTAGAGTCCAAATTGGGCGGTAAATTATTATCTGAAGAGCGCTGAAAATACACACTATCACTCTTGACTGAGAGACAGTTGTTCTCCGCATTCATAACAAGTGAGCTCCAGATCTGACGATTTCCATAAAGAAAAATGACAAGAATGATGCGTCATGCCTAGAGGATATCATCTGATAAGTTGGGCAACTGATCGATGATCGATTGACGATATTTGGATCTTTACTAGTGACGTTTACTTCGCGGATGCACATGTACTGGTACAGGCATATGTACTTTGACTTAATTTCCACACAGTCAGCCCTGTTTGACAGATCCCCAAATCGTGAAATAACTCGAAATGCAACGCCACCTGTAGCATCTATTGAATCGTATACACTGCTATTGACTTGATGACAATATTTGTGCAACTGACTTTGATCTTTCAGCCAATATATACAGAAGAATGGGTCCAATCCGATTGCGTGAATTTCGTCCCGATGGGTTGCATGCTTTGCGATTTCCAGGTTTTCAAATGGCTTACTCGTTGTTATACCAAATCGTTGTCCCCTTCCTGTTCTTTAGCCTTTCTCAAGACATCAGCATTTGGTAAATTTGGAGGAATCATGTCTCCGAAAGACATATTTTTCGCTTCATCATTTCGCCAAAGAGCTGCAGGCATCCTGTTATCAACCAATTTAGCAGCTACCTGTTGTCTTCTCGTGCCACGAAGTTGTCTTCTTTTGAGGTGATTACTATCTTCTGAAAAGTTTGAAAGTCTGCAGTTCAGAATAATATCGTTGTCCTGTTTTCGCTTCTTCAGAGTAATCCCTTCGAAAGTGGCTCAGCATTCCGTACATCTTCCTTTGATCTTCAAGAAGTACTTTGAACTTTCACACATTTTCACATATTTAAAAGAAAAAGTACATGGAATTTTGTGATGTTCGTAAACTTTATCAGCCATCAAATCGGTCCATTTCCCTATTTCCAGTCTTGAAGGCTTTCCAAGTTTCCTCTTTGTTGGTTTTATGGAAGACCATTTTTCTGCTGACAGCAGTAAGTCAAATTGCTTTGCCATGTCCTTGTTGCACGAAGAACCAAAAACATTCCACGACTCATCTTTGCTGTCATCGTCTTTTTCTTCAACGAAACATTCCAGCCTGAAGGAGTTTCTAACAAAAGCAAGCAGATCATGACGATCTTCTTTACTTGTTGTGTAAATATGTTTTGAAGACATTTTCGAGCCGGTGTCGGCCATGGCATCAGACAGTTTTTGGAAGACCGGATGAGACGGAGTGAACTGGATGCCTCTATCATCGATTACTTTAAATTCCTCCATGCTGAGAAGACGTTTCAGTTCTGGTAAATTGTACATTTTTTTGGGTATTGCGGTTCGTAAATATCACTTACACAACAGCACCGACTGCACAACAGGCACCGACTGCACAAGAGCTCTGACTGAACGAGCATAATGATTATTCGCATGAGAGTGAGTAGTATTGTTACGTATAGTCATTAGGGGCAGCCCAAGGAGCGAAATGCAGCGCTGGCGGGGGCCTTCACACGACGCGGCGCGCGCCACCCAAAAAGTGCAGCTGTTGTTGTCATTAGCTTTGATGCTACCGCGAGAAGCTTCCATGCTACCTCTATTGTAACTGCTACGCTGACGTCATTTGTTGATTGTTTAAAAGACGCAGTTCACGTGTTCATTGTTTCCAGATGTAGTGCCACGACTTTTGCATTGTTGCTGTGCTTTGTTTATGATTTTTTGGTCTTGAGAGGTCTCAGGGACATATCATAGTTTTTATTATCCTCCCATCGGGCGCAGCTATTCAGATTGATACATGTCGAAATTTTCTGTAAATTACTTTTCAACAATTTGCAGTATTGGCGCCTTCTCGTTAATAGCTTCCCTTTTCCGTATGCTTTTCATTGTTGTGTGATTCTATAAATTACTTGTCAACAATTGGCAGCACTGGCGCCTTCACGTTATAGCTTCCTTTCTGTGTATGCCTTTCATTGTTGTATGATTCAGTATCGACGCTAATGCTCTCTTGATGAGATGTGAGCCGTTTGCTCGTTTTTAACCACTGTGCTATTTCGTATTTCATTTCAGCTATTAATTTATTTGTTTATCAACGTAGTAAATAGTACAAAGCTAATCCATAATGTAAAATGCACTTAAATTCTGTTTGAACTGTTTAATCGTCAGTGTCCGCTGTCTGAACGTCAAATATCAAATTAATACACTGTGCCTGGTTGCGTTATTTTATAGGAATTTTATTATTTTAAGTGGAATGTACCAGATCATGTTGAAGAAATCCAAAGCATATTGTTCGAAGATGATAATATTATTCGAAATTTACCTGGACAATAGGCGCAGCCAAAGCAGCCTTTGTGATGCTGTAACTGCCTCATAGATGACGATATTTGTCTATTGTAATTTTGTATTCCATTTAGCATTTTGAGAGCATCAAAGCTTCGTTTCAGCGTGAGAGAGCGGTAAAATCAATAGATGTTACTGAAATGAAAGCCTTCATCAGCCTCTTGTTTTTAATTGTTGTTAACAAAAGTAACAGATAAATCCTGGAAGATCTGTGTGGAATTGATGGGGATGGAACTGTAAAATTTCACCTCGCAAATGAACATAAAACGTTTCAAATTTATTGTGGAGTGCCTTAGATTTTACAGTCGCGCTATTCGTGATGAAAGGAGACAAGTAGACAAGCTAACAGCAATTCGGGAAATATTTACTGTGTTTGTACGCAACAACCAGAAATCTTATACCCTCCGAGAAAATGTTACAGTAGACAAGAAGCTGGAAGGATTCTGTGGAAAGTGCAGTTTTCGCCAATATGTACCTATCAAAACAAACAAATATGGATTTAAAAACTATGATTTTGTGGTTTCGTAAGTATTTTACCTGTACAATTTGGAAATATACACTGTGTTGCAACCAGAAGGATTTACCAACTGAGCAATAAACATTTTGATATTGTTCTGTGACTGTATAACCTATATATCAGTCAGGTCGAAATGTGAAAGCAGACAACTGGTATACTGGTATTGGAATGATAAAAGAGCTATGAAGGGAGAATTTCTCTTCTGTTGGCACGATGGAGAATAACAAGCGTGAGATTTCTCTAGAGTTTGCTATCAGTAAAAGAAGGGCTGCCCACAGTTCCTTTTTTGGCTTCCAAAAGACTGAACTCTAGTTTCCTCCGTACCTAAAAAGGGGAAGTGTGTGATCCTGGCATCATGTTTGCATGAAGATAATTCGATAGATCCTGACACTGTAGATAAGCGGAAGCCATCCATCGTATATTTTACAATAGCGTTAAGTGTGGTATTTTCACAGCGGATAAGCTGAATGCTTTGTACAACGCTGCAAGAAATGTGCGCCGTTGGTCACTGGTTATATTTTTGTAATGATCAATATGGTTGTAATCTATGCACAAGTGTTTTATTGTGGCAACAGTAAGAATTGTACCAGAAGGAAAGGGTTCCTGAATCAGCTATGTTACACATTGTTGTTTCTTCGCTAAATTCTGCAGAACTATTGAAATTTTGTACAAAGAACTCTAGAACTATGGCTTATCTATCAAGAACTCTGAAAAAATATAAACATTTCTGAAAAGAAGGGTGCCAACTTCACAGTAAGTGAAAAGATTTTCTCCTTAAATTGCAATTATCACGTAAACTATTAGCTGCACAAAAAAATGTTACTGGGATTTTCGATAGAACTCTTGGAGCTCTGTTCAGAACTGTGCTCAGAACTGTCGTACTTATTTACATTTTGCGGAAACTGACAAAGAATGTTTTCGATACGAAAATTTTTTCGAGTATTGTTGTTTTCTTCGCTAAATTCTACAGAACTGTTGAAATTTTGTACAAAGAACTCTAGAACTATTTCATATCTATCAAGAACTCTGAAAAAAATACACATTTCTGAAAAAAAGGGTGCTAACTTCACACCACTCCTTGTACACTGACGCCCCGCAGGCGAAACGTCTCTCAATATTCCCGACACCGCTCTGGACGTCAAGTGGAGCCAAACGTGTCCACAGTCTGTGGCAATACTATCGGGACCGCCAGCTCTAGTAGCGGCAGAGGTGAAAGACGAACCTGTTGTGCCTCACCATGGACAACTTCCTCGATCGAAGCAGCATTATATGCATTTCGTTCATGATGAGGCGAGTGGAAATGGGCAAACATCATTTCGTTTGATCCGCCCGTGTGGACGGGACCGCTTCTGGGGTATGGACGTATGTCGGCCCTGGACCTCATTCACCCGGCGGGTTAACTATAAGGAGTCTATGTGCTGGTCAGCGTACATGCAACAGCATGCCTACCACTACGTTGCAAATCAACATGTTGAAATGTGTGTGAAATCTTATGGGACTTAACGGCTAAGGTCATCAGGCCCTAAGCTTACACACTACTTAACCTAAATTATCCCAAGGACAAACACACACACCCATGCCCGAGGGAGAACTCGAACCTCCGCCGGGACCAGCCGCACAGTCCAAGAACGCAGCGCCATAGACCGCTCGGCTAATCCCGCGCGGCCAGTACGTTACAAAATGCCACACATAAAATGGGATATTTCCGGGATTCATGCCTCAGGTTTGCTGGTGATATTAAAATAGGGTCAAGTGTGTCGGATAGCCTTTGGCATCGTGACTATTTGTATGCCTAAACAGAAGGTTCATTTTACTGTCACTACAGTACAGTACGGGATCGAAGTATAGCTATTACTCACTTCCTACAGCTTGGGCATATGGAGAAAATATTCTTTTTTTGCATTTGATGTAGTCTACGGTGGGCCTAGGGGGTTTATGGAGGCACCATTGGTTCATGGGCGGCTTCCAAGAAAATCTGAAAAAGTTACCTATTCTTCCATAGCAGATGCCAAGGCGGCTACGCTCAGTAAACGACTAAAATTTTTTACGGTTTGTTTCTAACATACCGATTCTGAATAACGCTGAAAATTTTCTAGATGTGACACAGAGGTTCAAAGTTACCTTCACGTGCACATGAAATGCGCACGTAACATCCAGTGTGAGACGAATATATAGTTTATAAAGTGATGCAGCACGGAGAAATATGCTGTACAGTGTCTCTGTTATCCTCAAAAGGGTTCTGGGAACTACATTTTCTAGTGCTGCGAGAGACACCAAGCTCTCGTGGCTTTTCCCGTTCCATATTTATTTCTTTTCTTTTCCCTTGATTCGGGTTATTGTTGTTAAGATATCGAGTGCTGACGGCAAATTCAGGTCACTGAAGTGTAGAAATCTGGAATGAGAGCTTTCACTTTCTTTAGATTGTGACTGAGTGACGAGGCTGGCGCACTTTATTAGGAGTGGGACGATGTGTGACGGCGCGGCTACCTGAGCGGAGTGTGGTCCACTCGTTTTACAACAGGAGGTGCGCGGCACATCCGCCTTTTGTAGCGAGGAGAGCAGTGCGTCTGGGACGTGGGCAGCATGAGGTCGGCACCTCGCAAATCGTTTTAGTGCAGTGGGGCCTGCCGCTCGCCTACCAGACGACGACGGATGACTGCATTGTCTGCGGCGGTTGGGAGAATTTTAATGTCTGCGTCCGCGGGGGTCGACAGTAAGGCACCCACATATACCACTGCCGTCCAGTGGCCAGAGGCAGTCTGAAGCCTGTGCTTTCCTGCATGAAGACCAAATAACGCCATCTGATTGGAGAACGAGTATGACATGTGCTGACGCAAAAGAGGGCACTGTAAATTTGGCAGGAATACCCACGAAAGGAGAAAATTTTTTGTAATGGTGTGGAGGGGAAAGGAGCGGCAGAATATAAGAACGTGATTGGAGATTTTCCTACACGGAGGGATAAGCGCTAAGCTTTCGGTATGAAGGCAAAGTGAGGAGTTCAGAGGCTTCTGCTACGCCAGAGAGATTGTCATGTTTCGCTTCAGGACTGCCAGACCGAAAGACTTCTCATCAACCACAATGAAGGTGATCGCAAGTGTCAGAATTGTTACTGCCGCGGTAAGGCCTTCTCTTAAAACAGTTCCTTAATTAGGCTGAAGGCACAAACAATCTGACACCTTAAGAACAAAACAACTGTAATTTAAAAATCGGCTGAAGGTCCATCACTTAAGACTCAAACCACATAAATTTTTAAAAGGCCAGAGGCCTTACCATAAAACGGTTCTTTAAATTAGGCTGAAGGCCCAAAAAATCTTACGCCTTAAGGGCAACACAACCTTAATCTAAAAATCGGCTAGTAGCCTTACAAATAAAAACGACGAGAGCAAATAAGAAAAGGCAGTACACCCAACAGCGCTCAGAAGTTTCCTAGGGTCGGCCTGGAATGCAAACACTAACGTTCTCTTAGGTGAGACAGGCAGTCGGCCCAGCCATTCTCGATCCGACAACCCAACCGACAGACAGTCAACGGACCCACGGACAAGATGACTTCCGCTCCACCCGACCAACACACAACAGGGAGTTCAATGAAACAACGTAGAAGGTATTGGCGCCCACAACCAATTATACGTTGAGCTGGCAAACTACACACCGTGCCGGACAGCGACAGCACGATGAGGAAAATACATTGCCTGAATTTTCGTCAACGACCAGGGCTGCTAACCGGAACGTTAACGGACACAAGGCAAAAGATTCCGCTGGTGCACTTCAATTCAAAATAACCAAGTACAGTTAAGCTCCACCATAGGGTTGCTAAAATTTGCCAACTTGAAAACACACGTTGTTGCTGGCGGTAATGCCCCAACAGCCGACAACGAAATCCAAACGACACAATGTGAACAGTTGTGACTTGCTGGTAGATTAAGTCAAAACTTTCCTATTCAGGATCGGTGGGCCACGGACCTCGTAGCAATGGGAACAGCACCACAAACTCCGACCTCGCGTGGACGCCGCCAGCGGCCTCGGCCAAACTACGCTCTGCTGAGATTTCCTCGCTACTCCACGCCAACCGACAAACTCATCGCACACAGCCCAGCCGGACGATATATGCGCCAGGCCAAAGATAGTACAAGGTGCGGATATCGATACACACCGCTGCTGCCACTCGCGGAGAGAGAGAGGATAACAGCATAATCGCGATAACCGCGGGAGAGTAATCACAGAATAGCAACCAAGGTTTAATCCAACACATAACATGAGCCTGCCGTGGTTCAGTAACTGTGACAAAGTACTTACATCTATTAAAGTTTATATTATTTGTAGATGGCCAGTAGTCGAAACGTGTAACGACATACGATAAAAAAAAAAAAAAATTACAGGTCGAGACAGGACAGCTGAATTATGTAACTGCAAACGTGGTAGCTGCACCTCACGTAGCAGTGATGCGATGTATTTCTTATTCAAATTAGTAATGGTCTGGCAAGCTGCCGGCTCAACTGACACACTACGCCACAGAGAGCCTGCCACTATCCCACCATGCTGCCGCTTCCGCTGCTTGAAGTGTTGTGCCTAGCGATGTAACTTCGGAAAAGAACATGACTCGAACTGCAATTATGTGCAATAACAGATTTCTGATATGCGTACAGAAATTAAAAACATGTGAATTTCAGAATTTCGAATTGAATTTGTACTGGATCTAGACTTTAATCTTCGCACTTGCTACAAGTTCGATATTAAAAAAGACACTGATTTGTTAAGCTTATACATAGCAAAGCAAGAGGAGCTGAACAGAATGGATAGTGAAACATCCTGTCAGATCAAAACCGTGTGCCGGACTGAGACTCGAACTCGGGACCTTTGCCTTTCGCTGTCAGGTGCTGTACCATCTGTACTCCCGCCCCATTCACACAGCTGTACTTCTGGCATTACGTCACCTTCCAAGTTTCACAGAAGCTCTCCTGCGAACCTTTCAGAACTAGGACTCCTGGAGGAAAGGACATTGTGGAGACATGGCTTAGCTACTGGCTGGGGAATATTTCCAGTATGAGACTTTCACTCTGCAGCGCTGTGTGCGGTGATATGAAACATACAGTTTTAATCTAACAGAAAGTTTCATATCGGCACACACTCCGCTGCAGAGTGAAAATCTCATTCTGGAAACATCCCCCAGGATGTGGCTAAGCCATGTCTCTGCAATAACCTTCTTTCCAGGAGTGCCAGTTCTGCAGGGTTCGTAGGAGAGCTTCAGTGAAGTTTGGAAGGTAGGAGACGAGTTACTGGCGCATGTAAAGTTGTGAGGACGGGGGCTCGGATAGCTTTGACGGTAGAGCACCTTCCTGCGAAAGGCAAAGGTCTCGTGTTTGTGTCTCAGTTTTAATTAGCCAGGAAATTTTGTATCAGTGCATACTCCGCTGGAGGGTGAAAATCTCGTTCTGGGAACGGATAGTGTCTTGAAAAGTGATTATAGGATGAATAGCTCCACATGTGAAACTCAGTAATGGAATGCAGTCGAATTAAATGAGCCAATGTCGAGGGAATTAAATTAGGAATTGAGACATTAAAAGGAGCTCGTAAACATTACTATCTGGGCAGCAAAAAAACTGTTGATGACTGAAGTAGGAAGGGTATAAAATGCAGACTGTCAATAGCAAAATATGTATTTTAGAAAAAGAAGAGTACGTTGACATCTATATTAAGTGTTAGGATTTTCCTGAAGATGTCCGGAGTAGTGACTTGCACGGAAGAGAAACGTCAGCAATAAGCAGTTCAGACAAGAAGGGAATGGAAACTACAGATATCTGGTACAACAACAGAATGGTGGAGATTATAAGGGGGCAGTCAAATGAAAAGGAGCCACATCCAAGAAAAAGTCAAGTGCTTAATATTCAAAAGAAATAGTCATAATTCTTAATACTTTCATCCGAGTGTGAGATAGGACGCTCAGTGCTTTCATGGAACAATGTTTGTGGTTACCTAAGGAAACACGATTCTCTCCAGGCGTACACCTCTTTGTCTGAAGCACTCTCACGTCCACGAATGCTTTTCTCCAGCGCTACTAAAATATGGAGAGGAGGTCTGCATGGAGGCTGCATAAGGGCTTCACAGCGAAAGTTCTGCAGCGTAATCGAAACGCTCTGCCAACAAAAACGCATGCCCACTTGTTGCCGAGGTTGTTTCGGCTACGCTGCACAAGCTTCGTTGCGAAGACTTTAGACAGCCCCCACACAGACCTGACGTCTTGCCATGCGATTTCCATATTTTTGGAGCACTGAAGAAAGACGTTCGTGCCCTTCGATTTGCTTCGGACGAAGAAGTACACACTTGGGTACTATCATTGTTCCGTGGACGACGGAAAACATTTTTCTGTGCAGACATTTACCATCTTGTCTCAGAGGAGAATAAATGTATTAACAGTTACGACGATTACATTTGAAGTAATAAACAATTTACTTAGTTTCTTTCCATCTGTCAGGATTCCATTTGACTGCCCCTTATAGGTCGGTTGATGGAGAAACTAATGAGGCGATGCAGTGAATTCCTCGAAAAAGAAATATATGGTGCAACGAGACTAGAAGTTGGAAACGGTTGGCAGGACACATCCTGAAGCATGAAGAAATAGTCAATTTGGTAAGTGAGAGAAGTGTGAGGTGGTGGTAACTGTAGAAGGAAGCAGGTTAGAATGGATGTGGACTGTAGTAATTATTCGTAGAAGAACAGCCGTGCACAGGTTAGAGCAGCGTGGAGAGCCGCCTGAAACCAGTGTTCGGACTGAAGAGAGCAGAAGCGTACAGCAAATGGAATGCGATACCTGAGGTTAGTAAGATCTTTTGCCGAGGGAGATATTTTAGTTATCAACTGAAAAATGTATTTCAATTAGTTTGATGGTTTTCGGCGATATACCGTCATACGTTTCGAAATGAACATTTTTTGTAAGAAATAGAATTTTTAAAGTGCGTTCAATTCGCCATGGAAGTCGAAGATCGGTGATGATTGCTTCTCGTAACAACGCCTCTACTTTGGACCTTAACAATAAGATAACAAGTCATTTAAATTAGACTATCGCTTATTGAGGCATGTGAAGCGAATTATGAGGCATATAGCAACAACGACTATCAAGGAACCTTTAATCTCCAACTTACTGCACTGTAAAATAGTCATGATAAGTGTTCCCGACGTCGCTTTCATGCGCCGTGAAGGGTTACAAAAGCCTCCATTATACTGATTGTCACACAGGGTTTGTAGCGGTCTAATTGCATTCTTTAAGATCCAGAAAGCCGATCGCTGAACGATATAACGTACAACGCAAATACTCAGCATACCATTTCCAGCTAGTTCGTTGTACTTTCTGCAGAAAAATTCACAAATCGTAACAGGGGACTAGTTCAGAACTATGTAGGCGAAAAGTCGAACCGAAATTTCAAGTTTCCACGGAGTTTATGGGAGCAAACTGGTTGGTCTTTGTTTTAATCTTGGGTAATCTCAGCGATCTCCCCCCCCCCCCCCTCACGGGGAAACTACTGCCGTAATTTTTCCCGGGGGCATGCAGCTTTACTGTATGGTTAAATTATGATGGCGTCCTCTTGGGTAAAATATTCCGGAGGTAAAATAGTCCCCCATTCGGATCTCCGGGCGGGGACTACTCAGGAGGACGTTGTTATCAGGAGAAAGAAAACTGTCGTTCTACGGATCGGAGCGTGGAATGTCAGATAACTTAATCGGGCACGTAGGTTACAATATTTAAAAAGTGAAATGGATAGGTTAGATATAGTGGGAATTAGTGAAGTTCGGTGGCAGGAGGAACAAGACTTTTGGTCAGGTGAATACAGGATTACAAATATAAAATCAAAAAGGGGTAATGCAGGAGTAGGCTTAACAATGAATAAAAAAATAGGAATGCGGGTAAGCTACTACAAACGGCGTAGTGAACGCATTATTGTGGCCAAGATAGATACGAATCCCACGCCTACCACAGTAGTAAAAGTTTATATGTCGACTAGCTCCGCAGATGACGAAGATATTGATGAAATATATGACGACATAAAAGAAATGATTCAGATAGTGAAGGGAGACGAAAATGTAATAGTCATGGGTGACTGGAATTCGATAGTAGGAAATGGAAGAGAAGGAAACGTAGTAGGTGAATATGGAATGGGGGTAAGGAATGAAAGAGGAAGCCGCCTGGTAGAATTTTGCACAGAGCACAGCTTAATAATAGCTAACACCTGGTTCAAGAATCATAAAAGAAGGTTGTATACATGGAATAAGCCTGGAGGCACTGACAGGTTTCAGATAGGTTATATAATGGTAAGACAGAGATTTAGGAACCACGTTATAAATTGTAAGACATTTCCAATGGCAGATATGGACTCTGACCACAATCTATTGGTTATGAACTGTAGATTAAAACTAAAGAAACTGCAAAAATATGGGAATTCATGGAGATGGGACCTGACAGAACCAGAGGTTGTAGAGAGTTTCAGGGAGAGCATTAGGGAACGATTGACAAGAATGTGGGAGAGAAATACCGTAGAAGAAGAATGGGTAGCTTTGAGAGATGAAATGGTGAAAGCAGCAGAGGATCAAGTAGGTAAAAACACGAGGGCTAACAGAAATCCCTGGGTAACAGAAGAGATACTGAATTTAATTGATGAAAGGAGAAAGTACAAAAATACAGTAAATGAAGCAGGGAGAAAGGTATACAAACGTCTCAAAAATGAGGTTCACAGGAAATGCAAAATGGCTAAGCAGGGATGGCTAGAGGACAAATGTAAGGATGTAGAGGCGTATATCACTGGGGAAAGATAGATATTGCCTACAGGAAACTTAAAGAGACCTTTGGAGAAAAGAGAACCACTTGCATGAATATCAAGAGCTCACATGGAAACCCAGTTCTAAGCAAAGAAGGGAAAGCAGAAAGGTGGAAGGAGTGTATAGAGGGTCTATACAAGGGCTATGTTCTTGTGGACAATATTATGGAGACGGAAGAGAATGTAGATGAAGATGAAATGGGAGATATGATACTGCGTGAAGAGTTTGACAGAGCACTGAATGACCTAAGTCGACAAGGCCCCGGGAGCAGACAACATTCCATTGGAACTACTGATAGCCTTGGGAGAGACGGTCCTGACAAAACTCTACCATCTGGTGAGCAAGATGTATGAGACAGGGTAAATACCCTCAGACTTCAAGAAGAGTATAGTAATTCAAATTCCAAAGAATGCAGGGGTTGACCGATGTGAATATTACCGAACAATCAGTTAAATAAGCCACGGCTGCAAAATACTAACACGAATTCTTTACAGATGAATGGTAAAACTGGTAGAAGCCGACATCGGGGGAGATCAATGTTGGAACACGCGATGCAGTACTGATCCTACGACTTATCTTAGAAAATAGATTAAGGTAAGACAAACCTACGTTTCTAGCATTTGTAGACTTAGAGAAAGCTTTTGACAATGTTGACTGGAATACTCTCTTTCAAATCCTGAAGGTGGCAGAGATAAAATACATGGAGCGAAAGGCCATTTACAATTTGTACAGAAACCAGATGGCAGTTATAAGAGTCGAGGGGCTTGAAAGGGAAGCGGTGGTTGGGAAGGGAGTAAGACAGGATTGTAGCTTATCCCCGATCTTATTCAATCAGTATATTGAGCAAGCAGTAAAGGAAACAAAATAAAAATTCGGAGTAGGAATTAAAATCCGTGGAGAAGAAATAAAAACTTTGAGTTTTGCCGATGACACTGTAATTCTTTCAGAAGCAGCAAAGGACCTGGAAGGGCAGCTGAACGGAATAGACAGTGTCTTGAAAGGAGGATATAAGATGAACATCAACAAAAGCCAAACGAGGATAATGGAATGTAGTCTAATTAAATCGGGTAATGCTGAGGATATTAGATTAGGGAATGAGACGCTTAAAATAGTAAAGAAGTTTTGCTATTTGGGGAGCAAAAGAACTAATGGTGGTCGAAGTAGAGAGGATATAAGATGTAGACTGGCAATGGCAGGGAAAGCGATTCTGAAGAAGAGAAATTTGTTAACATCGAGTATTGATTTAAGTGTCAGGAAGTCTTTTCTGAAAGTATTTGTATGGAGTGTAGCCATGTATGGAAGTGAAACATGGACGATAAATACACTCCTGGAAATGGAAAAAAGAACACATTGACGCCGGTGTGTCAGACCCACCATACTTGCTCCGGACACTGCGAGAGGGCTGTACAAGCAATGATCACACGCACGGCACAGCGGACACACCAGGAACCGCGGTGTTGGCCGTCGAATGGCGCTAGCTGCGCAGCATTTGTGCACCGCCGCCGTCAGTGTCAGCCAGTTTGCCGTGGCATACGGAGCTCCATCGCAGTCTTTAACACTGGTAGCATGCCGCGACAGCGTGGACGTGAACCGTATGTGCAGTTGACGGACTTTGAGCGAGGGCGTATAGTGGGCATGCGGGAGGCCGGGTGGACGTACCGCCGAATTGCTCAACACGTGGGGCGTGAGGTCTCCACAGTACCTCGATGTTGTCGCCAGTGGTCGGCGGAAGGTGCACGTGCCCGTCGACCTGGGACCGGACCGCAGTGACGCACGGATGCACGCCAAGACCGTAGGATCCTACGCAGTGCCGTAGGGGACCGCACCGCCACTTCCCAGCAAATTAGGGACACTGTTGCTCTTGGGGTATCGGCGAGGACCATTCGCAACCGTCTCCATGAAGCTGGGCTACGGACCCGCACACCGTTAGGCCGTCTTCCGCTCACGCCCCAACATCGTGCAGCCCGCCTCCAGTGGTGTCGCGACAGGCGTGAATGGAGGGACGAATGGAGACGTGTCGTCTTCAGCGATGAGAGTCGCTTCTGCCTTGGTGCCAATGATGGTCGTATGCGTGTTTCGCGCCGTGCAGGTGAGCGCCACAATCAGAACTGCATACGACCGAGGCACACAGGGCCAACACCCGGCATCATGGTGTGGGGAGCGATCTCCTACACTGGCAGTACACCACTGGTGATCGTCGAGGGGACACTGAATAGTGCACGGTACATCCAAACCGTCATCGAACCCATCGTTCTACCATTCCTAGACCGGCAAGGGAACTTGCTGTTCCAACAGGACAATGCACGTCCGCACGTATCCCGTGCCACCCAACGTGCTCTAGAAGGTGTAAGTCAACTATCCTGGCCAGCAAGATCTCCGGATCTGTCCCCCATTGAGCATGTTTGGGACTGGATGAAGCGTCGTCTCACGCGGTCTGCACGTCCAGCACGAACGCTGGTCCAACTGAGGCGCCAGGTGGAAATGGCATGGCAAGCCGTTCCACAGGACTACATCCAGCATCTCTACGATCGTCTCCATGGGAGAATAGCAGCCTGCATTGCTGCGAAAGGTGGATATACACTGTACTAGTGCCGACATTGTGCATGCTCTGTTGCCTGTGTCTATGTGCCTGTGGTTCTGTCAGTGTGATCATGTGATGTATCTGACCCCAGGAATGTGTCAATAAAGTTTCCCCTTCCTGGGACAATGAATTCACGGTGTTCTTATTTCAATTTCCAGGAGTGTAGTTTAGACAGAAAGAGAATAGAAGCTTTCGAAATGTGGTGCTACAGAAGGATTCTGAAGATCAGATGGGCAGATCATATAACTAATGAGGAGGTACTGAATAGAATTGGGGAGAAGAGAAACTTGTGGCACAACTTGACTAGAAGAAGGGATCAATTGGTAGGACATGTTCTGAGGCATCAAGGGATCACCAATTTAGTACTGGAGGGCAGCGTGAAGGGTAAAACTCGTAGAGGGAGACCAAGAGATGAATACACTAAACAGATTTAGAAGGATGTAGGTTGCAGTAGGTACTGGGAGATGAAGAAGCTTGCACAGGATAGAGTAGCATGGAGAGCTGCTTCAAACCAGTCTCTGGACTGAAGACCACAACAACAACAACAAACAATCTCAAGGATTATCCCCTTCTCCTGCCAGTAACAGTGGTCTCGAAAGTTTTGATTCTTGGACGGAGTATACACAAAACTGTATCCCAATAAATGGCCCCGGCAAAACAGATGACAGTGGACAAGCGTAAAAACGGCTAAACAAGCCTGGTTGGATCAGAATACAATATTCAGTATTAGGCGCTTGTCTCCCTTTAGCTTAGATTACGTGAAAAGGGAAAACCAACCTTTCTCGTGGAAAATCCGATGGACGCTGGATCTCTCGAGACAGTTTTCACGGAGTCACTCTCAAATGTATATAAATGTTTGGACCAACTAACACTGGATTCAGTGCATTCCTGCATCAGGTTCGGAACTGTTATATTAGAATCCATACTACGTACGTCATCTTACTGTGTGTGTCTGCGAGTTCTTTGGCAACCACTGTAATTTGTCTTATTTTCTGTTACAGTTGGTACTCCGGAAGAAAATAATGTCGGCTAGTCGCCATATGAACTCTAATTTCTCTGATTTTGGCGTCGTAGTCATTTCGCGTGACGTATATGGGGCTTGAAGCTCTCGAAATTCCAACGAAAAGCTCTCAGTGATGCACAAAGCCCTTCTTTATTGGGGCCGCCAAATTGCTCTCGAGCTTGCGAAACCAACATCTGACGGAATGCCCCCCCCACCCCCCCCCCACACACACACTCTCACACACACACACACAAACTGCTTTATTTCTTCCCTGTCCTTTCTAACAATCAAACACGGTAGTTGGTCCACACTGGCAAGCAATAATCAAGAAACCCTGCAGCGATGGTTTTGTGACTGGACTACATTCTTACATTGAATCTCACGTGGAATCCCCTGATCCTGCAACTATACTGCTGCTTTCATATGGTCATTGCTCTTTACGTTTCTTCAGAGGGGTACTCACCGATGTTTTATCTTTATTACGCAGATCGTTACGTATACATATGTAGAGAAATTTCCGGTGTCTTTAATATGTGTTTTTCGTTCCCTTCTGCATCAAGAACGTAACCAGGATCTGGAATAGGCGGACAGCTCAGATAAGTTTCGAAAAAGAGGGAGATCTGGAGGGAATAAAATACAAGTTAGTTAATTCAGCCACTCTTTGCTAACACTTGTTAACGCGATGCGTTACCGCAGCACACTGGCATCATAAGACTCCATTACAGATACATGTACATTGCATGCCCACCCTGCCCGCCAAATCATTTATTTATACAGAAAACAACAGCGATCCTTTCACTCTTTCATGAGGCACCCCTGATAATACCCTGGTCTGTAATGAACACTCGCGCTCAAGGACAACCTACTTACGGGGTTCAATTACTTAAGAAGTCTTCGAGCCATTCACATATCTGTGAACTTATTGCATTCGCTCGTACCTTCGTTAACAGCCTGCAATGGGGCACCGTGTCAAACGCCTTCCAGAAATCTAGAAATGTGGCTTCTGCCTGTTGCCTTTCATCCATAGTTCACAGTATGTCATGTGATAAAAGGGCAAGCTGAGTTTCACACGAGCGATGATTACAATAACCATGTTGGTTTGTTGACGTAAGTTTCTCAGTCTCAAGGAAATTTACTATATTCGAACTGCGAATATCTTCAAGGATTCTGCAGCAAACCAAAGTTAGGGATACTGGTCAGTAATTGTTCTGGCCCGTTCTTCTCTCCTACTTACATATTGGAGTCATCTGCGCTTTTATTTCCATTCGCTTGGGACTTTGCTCTGGGCGAGAGGTTTGAAACGTCCCCTTTGAAAAATTTATACATGACTGTGCTTAACCTGACCGCAATATTTTTAGCGCAACGCAATCTGACTACCAAAGATCCCTGCAAAAGAATGGCCCTATACCTTTCAGAAATCACTTACCTCACAAAAATCTTCATTACTCGAACTACTGCAATACAGCGAGGGCCACTACTGCCAGCTAAATAAAAGATTCAAACTACGGAAGGCACTAACTACTGATAGGGATAGTTAGCAAATGAAAGATATTAATAGAGAACAAACAATGTATTTACCTTAATAGTCATAATATATATAGCAGTTCATGACAAATTACAAAACTCCGCCATCTCTCTCCCCACATCCACCACTGCTGGCGGCTCACCTCCAACTGCGCAACGCTACGCGCTGTTCACATCCAGCTGCCGCTGCCCAACACTACAATGGCAGACAACAATGCAAAGCAGCCACAGACTGCTACGTAACGTTGCCAATAAGAAAACATAAACAGCCTACTTACAGGATCACAATAAATGCAGGCCACGTAAGGGGCTGGCAACGGCCTTACAGGATTTACGCAAAGTGAGATAGTAAATTACAGCAATGGCTGCGTGTGGCAGGATGGAAATTCTGGATCGATCATGGAAGCGAGGCATCAATGGGAAATATGTAGGTGCGATTTCTGCCAGACGATTTACCCACGCTGTTGGACAATATTAACCTCGGCGAAATTTTTGCTCGACAGGGTACCACCACATTTTCTACGTCTCGTATGACAGATGCACACAAATAACACAGATATTTATCAGTGAGGGATCATTTGAGAAGGTTCAGTTACATCTCCACCCCTCGACGAACTGAGTTTAATCCATTAGATTTCTGGGTATGGAGAAATTGGCGTAATCCGTATCCATCGATAACACTGAAATCTTTCTTTCATGTTTATGAACATGTCCGAGGGCATTCATGTGTGCCTGCACGCGTTTGTGATTCTTTGAGAAGGATAGATGAAGGATGTATCCTAAACAAACAACAGAAACAGTTGTGTCCTACTATATATGTAGTATCATAGATTAACACACACGTGATGTTTGTATCGAAATACTACGGTCATTCGAAACCACAAACTATTGTAATATATTTTGCATACAACACGAGTGATTAGTACTCGCTCCAACATGTTTTGCGAAATGTCGTAACCAAATATTCTATGTATATCTTAATATATATAGTGCCAAGGCTTGGTTTCTAACAGACAGTAATCATTGAGGACGTAAACCAGGTAATATCTTGTGATAGCATATGTGTTAGATGACGATCAGTTTGGCTTTAAGAAAAGTAAAGGCACCAGAGAGGCAATTGTGACTTTATGGTTGATAATGGAAGCAAAACTAAAGAAAAATAGAGACACGTTCGTAAGATTTGTCGAACTATAAAAAGCGTTCCACAATGTAAAAGGGTGCAAGATGTTCTAAATTCTGAGAAAAAAAGTGATAAGCTATAGGGAGAGGCTGTTGTATATAATATTTACAAGAACCAAGTGGGAATAATGAGACTGGACAACCAAGAACAAAGTGCTCGGATTAAATCCGTTGTCAGAGAGGGATGTAGTCTTTCGCCCCTACTGTTAAGTCTGTACATCGAAGAAACAATGATAGAAATAAAAGGAAAGTTCAGGAGTTGAATTAAAATTGAAGGTGAAAGGATATCAATGACACGATTCACTGATGACATTGCTATCCTGTGTGAAAGTGAAGAAGAATTACATGATATGCTGAATGGAATGAACTGCCTAAACCGAAGAAAGACGAAAGTAATGAGAAGCAGCAGAAATCAAGAGAGCGGGAAACTTGACATCAAGATTGATGGTCACGAAGTAGACGAAGTTTAGGAATTCTGTTACCTAGGGAGCAAAATAACCAATGACGCACGGAGCAAGGAGGACATCAAAGGCGAAAAGGGCATTCTGGCCAAGAGAAGACTGCTACTATCAAACATAGGCCTTAATTGGAGCAAGAAATTTCCGAAAATATACATTTGGAGCAGAACATTGCATGGTAGTGAAACATGGACTGGAAGAGAAGAGAATGTGGTACTACAGACAAAAGTTGAAAATTATGTAAGGTATGCGGAGGTTCTGCGCAGATTAGGGGAGGAAAGGAATGTGTGGAAAACACTGACAAGGAGAAGGGGCAGGATGATAGGATATATATTAAGACATCAGGGACTGATTTCCATGGTACTAGAGAGAAATATAGACAGCAAAAACTGTAGAGGAAGACAGGGATTCGAATACATCCAGCCCCTTATTGAGGGCGTCGGTGGCAACTGCTACTGGTTGATACCGGAGAGAGATTCGTAGCGAGCCGCATGAACCAGTCAGAAGACTGATGGCTCAAAAAGACGAAAACAAAAAAATATAATAAGCCCAAATTCGTTTAATGGTAAAAAATTACATGTCCTAGCAACAAAAGTACCAAGAAAGGGAAGGGGAACGAAATGAAATATCTCGCGTTATGAGGAAATATGATTTATTTCAAACACTAGAAAATGGAGTCAAATTTACAAAGAATTTCGTAGAATGAAACCACTTATCAGAATTGCGTTGCGCTTCATCTGGCATGGATGTAAGCTCTCTACCGATTGGAAAGGATACAATAAAGCCGTTACATCCTCTGCTGACGCAAGGAGCCCACTACTGTTGTAAATGGCACTTGTTGTCTCACTTACTAGCGTTGAGACGGAGGGGACGTCCGACCTGGTCCAATACACGCTCTATCAGGAACAGATCTGGGGATCTTGCTGGCCATGGCAGTACCTCAACATCACCCACACAGTTCACAAGACACGTGCCGAGTCTGATCGAGCGTTGTCCTGTTCACAAACGACACCAGGCTACTGTCGTGTGCAGGATAAAGTGTGAGGAAACAGGATGACCTTCACGTACCGTTGTCCCTGACTTCCCTCAGTCAAAGCAGCAGTGACCTGAAGTCGTACACCAGCATGACGCCGGGAGTAACACCGCACTATCCCTCCAAGGTACTGGAAGAACAGGGTCTCTCCCCGGTTCGCCGCCATGCTCGCCGACGATGGTCATTCGGATCGGTACTGAGCGGCGATTCGTCGCTGAACGCGATGCGGCGCCAATCGTCAGCAGCGTATGCTTCCCGGTCACAAGACGACACCAAAAGCAGCCGTTCGTGTTGCGGTGCAAACGGCAGCCTGGGGCGAGTGCGACGTTAGTTATCTGGTCCGGGCTCCACTTGTTTCCGCCCAATAGTGAGGGATGACAGGGAATGTAGCTGGGAGTCTTTTACTTGTTATCGGATGGTATGTATAGGCGAGAATCCTCCGTTGTGGTGATCGTCTGAATGCCTGACGATGAATTTACCTGCCTCATGTTCCCACGCTTTCTAATATAGGGTCTCTGTCTCACACGAATAACTGTGAAATCTGGGTATCGCACGATATGACCAGCTGATCAAATGGGGACTACAATCACGCTCGATTCAAACTCTACCAGAAGCTCATAATACTGTCTCACACGAGTGTGCGGCATCTCCGCGTCCTTCACGGTAACCACTGAACATCTGACATGATCGTATCCTTTACATATCCAACTAGGCCTTTTAACAACATTGAACATGAACAACACAGATGCACTCTCCTCGCCGTTCCGCCACAGAGGACTACAACTGCTATCATTTGTCTACCCACTGATGGTCTACGAAATAACCCTGAAATGCGACCACTCCATCTGGTTCCTTCACATTTTCTTTTTTAGGCATTCTATTACTGCGACAAAGCGTCCTGTCGTGACGCAGCGGACTAATCCACGAACCGGGAACTCGTATCCTGAACATCACAATCCTTTAGACACTTGCTAGCATCGAAACGGAAAGGTTTACTTACAACGGCACTTTTTTGATATTTATTATACACTGAAGGAAAAAAGTTGCAGCACCAAGAGGGAATTGTGCGACATAAATACAAGTTGGTAGGCGTGTTTCTACAGCTGAAAGATGATGTCTGTTCCAATCTTGTGCCAATCGCGTAAGAGCGGCGCTCGTAGCACCGCTATGGAGATGGAAATCGAGTTTGTTTCAGACACACGCTGTAACAGACATCAGCCTTTTAAGTTACCTTTGAGAGCGGATGTGGTGATTGATGTAAGTGTACAATGCCTTCAAGGCGATACGGACGTCGCTATCGACACCTCACTGAGTTTCAACGAGGTCGTGTAATAAGGCTGCGAAAGACTGCGTGTTCCTTCTGAGATACTGAAGAAACAGAAAGAATGTGCAGGAATGTAGCCTCTGTATTTGGTCGCTGGCAGCGGTGATCAGGAGAATGTACGATCGAAAGAAGACCGGGCTCCGGACGGCCACGTGGCACTATCGAGGAGGAAGACCATCGTGTTCGGCGTACGCAGCATGTGCCGCAGCAATTTGAGCTGTAGTTTGAACCACAGCGACACAAGCAAGCGTTACAAATCGGTTCCTTCAAGGTCAGCTACGAGAAAGGCGTCCTGCAGCGTGCATTCCACTGACCCAAAACCGCCACCATTTGCGATGGCAACCGAGAGCTCATTGGAGATCTGTTGCGTCTCGTGATGAAAGCGGGTCCTGCATCGTGCCAGTCGCGGCCGTGTGTTGGTTACGGGGAGGCCAGTTGAGGACCTTCAACTAACCTGTCTGCATGCTAGACAAACTGGAGTTGTGGACCGGGATGCGATTTCATATGACAGCAGGAGTACTCCCCATGCACCACGACTGCAAATTCGAAAGTTCATCTGGTGACTGGACCTGTTGTGATGGCACTTAAAAACAGTATTCCAGGATGTGTTTTCCATCAGGATAACGCTTGCCCACAAACCACTACTGTAATCCAACATGTTGTACAGAGTATACACATTCTGCCTTGGCCTTCTCGATCTCGTGAGCTGTTTCCTATCGAGTACCTACAGGACGCCATCGGACGACGACTCCAGCGTCATCCACAAATAACATTAACCATTCCTTTATTAACCGATGAAGCCCAACAGGCATGGAACACTTATCACGCAGACTAACATCGGCCACCTTATAACAATATACATGCACGTTTTGCATTACTGACTGCATTCAACATTCTGGCGGTCGTATCGGTGATTAATGTACCAGCATTTCACATTTGCAGTGGCTTATCTCGAGCTTTCACTAACCAGAGGTCTTGCAATGTTAATCACTTAAATACTGTATTTTACCTAGACAAATGTATTCCCGAAGTTTCATTATAATACGTTAATTACTTTTTGATGCCGAAGTATTTTATCAATACACATTTTTGATTTTATTTCATTTATTGATATATTTAACGTGGAAAAATTACGTCTGTCATGTCCTCTCATACATCTGACCAGGAATTCTACATACTTTGCAGTCGTTATAATAAGCATGCTGGAAGCGACATCTAATACACAAAATTATAAAACATTAGCTAATTGCTACAGAGCAGAAAGGAAAAATTACGGTTTACGTTTCTTCGTGGGAAATAAAATAACTGAAACAAGTCACAAGAATCTTCAGATCAACGGAGGACATGGTGAGACGTCCTAACTTCTCACTCTATGGAGTAAGTTATTGACTAACATCGCAAACGCTACCTGTAACATTCCAGTCATGGATCTGAATAACAAAATTTTGCTCCAATGAAAGCAATGATGATGTACTTTATCCACATTCCTGAAGCTGTTGCACACAAACCACTTATCTTGCTGTCTGTGAAAGCTACATTTTAGTGTTTTAAACATAACCAATAAATAGGATTAATGTACATTAGTTTCTTAAGCAGAGCAACATAATAAATCCACCTCCACGTAAATAACTTCCCTGACAGCTATAGCATAATTCCCTACAAATTACACGCAACCCTGTTTGCACTGTATAATGACGTGGAGGAAGATTCTTCTTGCAGATATATCAACTTTACTTTATCCAAGGAGGGCGCAGATATCGTGTGTTGAACCACAAAATGTTAATCGGCGACACTTGTCGAGAGATGAAACGCACCGAGAAATATTTTACGTTATTTTTACTATCTCAGTTTCATGACGTACATGATTCATGGCTAGTTTCGATCATATATATTTCCTGCGAAGAGCATGGTCAGATTGTAACGTAGCACATTATTACGTGTTGTCACCTTGCTTTGAAAATGTAGCTTGCGTGTCACCTTGCTTTGAAAATGTAGCTTGTGTAGAGCCGGGAGGAGAGGAGATTCTGGTTCTCATGCTCGCACAGGAGACGCTGACTACTGGGCCGAGCGAGCAGTGTACTTGACTATTGCTGTGTGCAATATGCCACACATACTCTCTATGAATCTGAAGAAGTACTGTTAAATATTAATCGACCTTTTTCATACTCAGTGTACCAAATTCTATGGATAACAGAATCATACTGCTATAATTTTAAATCAATAACGTCGATACTTTCAGAGATATAAATTTTTACCTAAATTACGTAATAACTGCTGGATATTACTTATAAATTTTTTCCATGGTTCTGTATTTCAGAATTCATGGACAGCTTGATGGTGAACTAGGCGAATGTCAAGGAGGCTTTGTCCAGGACGAAGCTGACCTGATCAAATTATTAGTCTCAGATGGATAATGAAACATCAAAGGGTCAGGAACAAGAAGCTAGTGATCACCTTTGTCGATTTTAAAAACGCCTACGATAGTATCGATCGTCAATCTCTAGTGTCAATTCTTAAAGAATTTCGTTTACATCAGAAACTTGTCAACCTCGTTGAAGTCACCCTTCGAAATACCAAAACTAGAGTAAGGTTCAGAAACGAATTGTCTGAACTTTTTGAGATTCATACTGGCCTTCGACAAGGCCATGGGCTGTCTCAATAATTGTTCAACTGTGTGCTGGAGAAAGTCATGTGTGAATGGAATAAGATATGCCACCATCTGTTAAGATTACAAGAAAGAGTTGACTTAACTGCCTTGTATTTGCAGATGATTTGCCGCTGTTAGCAAACAATATTGATGAAGCAAAGGTTCAGGTAGAACAACTAGAACGATTAGCGGCTAAAGTTGGATTGCAAATATCGTTTGAGAAAGTAGAAAACAGAAGATTCCCAGTTGACACATCCCATATCATACTCCACAATGATCAAAAAATTAAAGTAGTAAAAAAGTGTAAATATCTTTGTGGGATTATTACCTGGAATGATAATGAAAGAGCATCAATAGATAGTAGAACATTGAAACTAGAGAGAGCGCAGAGAATCTCATGGCCAACATACAAAAAAAAAAAGATCTCTCTCAATAAATCCTAAATTTCAACATTACTCCACCATTCTTAAACTGGAAGCAACATATGCAAGGAAACACTATTCAAACTAAATACTCAAGCAACAACTGACAAATTGCAGAAAGTTGATAGAAGAATACTCCGAACAATTATCAGTAAAAAACACCAAGTTAATGGGCAGGGGAGACTTTTGCTCAGTTCATTAGTGTATAAAGAAAATCCGTTATTGATACAATGTGGAAAATAGGGATTGCAATTTTTGGCCCCATATCTCGCCTACCAAATACTAGAACACTGAAGCAACTTTTCACTACTTCTGGAACAGTAAAACCAGAAACATCTGGCTTAAAGACGTACAAAGTGATATGGGTGAATTAAATATCACGACACACCAAATTCAACACAGAGAAGACAAGCTGCTTCTGAAGAACAAATACACACGGCTGACATTCAAACCATCAGAATGGAAGAAGTCTGTCATGTCTGCAGAAGAACGAGCAGCCAGATCGAATAAAGAAACTTTGGGAAACGAAGGAACTGATGACTGCTAATACCTAAACTTAAGCATTGTAGACTCTGTTGTATTATGTTTCATTTTAGTGTTCCAATGAGGGCGTAAACGATGTAAATAAATAAGTAAATAACTGTGCTGTCAATGTGGAAGCGAGTTAGGGTCTGTAATGTATTCATCTATAGTACCAACTGAACCACCAACCAAGAGGATAGGTTGATATAATATAATTTTCTGGAATTTTCTTTAGTTTCATTGCCCCAATCTGTGATGTATTTAACAGTACATTGGAAAATTATTATTTCATTGGGTTTTGGTTGTGTGAGTGTTCTGGAGAGACTGAAGGAGTCAGTGCTATTTAGCTGATTTTTCGTCGACGCTGCTTTTCTCCGCTAAACCAGCATCTACCATCGCAGAGTGAAGGGGCAGACAACCTGAAACCTATCCTACTGATTGTTTAAAGGATAGTAAGATAGCAGCCCAGAGGCGGGCATGTACGTAAATGATCAGAGTCTCTGTGAAAGGTGGTATAGCTTGTGTTTAGTATTGTTGCGAGACCCATTAGACTATGCAAGAGGTGTGTACAGCATTAGACGTTGAGTGATCATTGCGAAGGAAAAGGACATGTCGCGTATCCGTGTGAGACAGCGTTGTCAGTACCTGACATAATTTGGAATCGACTTCATTGACGGTGTACCTCAGCCACCCGGTCGAATCAAGTAATATCCAAGTTTACTGGGCAGTGACGATGGCCCAGAGTTGGACTGCATGGAAATGTGAGGGTAACCACAGACGTCATGGTTCTGGTCAACCAAGTCTGGCCATCAGAGAGGAGGATCGCCGTACTGTGCAGCGAGCACGTCATAACCAGTTCGCATATGTGCCTGCCATCAGAGGGCAAGCGCTCAACTCCCTGTGACATTCTGTGTTATCTCGCATCGGACTGGGGAATTACCCTCCCACGCACACGCTGCCGTTATCACCACAAAACAAATGACTGCATTCGCACTGGCGCATTGGGGTGGTGATGAACGGCATCACATTGAGTTCACTGGTGAATCTTGGGTCTGCACTGCTCTGGACGACCATCGTCGGCAAGCATGGCAGCGCCATGGCGAGAGGTCCTATTCACCAGTGTTTTGGAGAAGCACAGACGTGTTACTCCTGGCGCTATGCGACAGCATTGTGGTGCCATTTTTCCGGAGGATAACGCTCACCCACAAGAAGCACGTGTATCTATGAACTTCCTGCATGGTGGTGAAGTACTTCTATCGACAGCAGAATCCCCAAACGTGTTTGCGAAGAACATGTGTCGGGCCATCTTTTACAACAGGTGTGGGCCATCTTGCTTCGGGGAAGGATGCAACGCATTTATGACTCCTTTCAGAACCAAATGAGTGCGTTCATCCAAGGTAATTGTGGTGCAATATCATATTGATAAGAGGTCTTATACTGGAAAGTTGTTTGTAAATGTGGCTCGATGTTTTAATCGCTGAATTTAAATTACATATTCGCAACCTCTGAAGGTTAATTTCGTTTTCTCATCCACTTCTGAGTGTTTCATTTTCTTATGTGAGGCAGTATAACATTTTTATGGTGCATCTCCTGGCGCTTTAACTTAGAGATCTGCCCTCTAATTTAAATGACGGTCAGACAAATGTATTGATACCTTAAGAGTTTTGTGATTTGTCGAATTTGTTTCCAAATGTTTTAGGAGATAAATAAATGCCGTGTGACGAGGGCCTCCCGTCGGGTAGAAAGCTCGCTTGGTGAAAGTCTTTCAATGTGACGCCACTTCGGCGAGTTGCGCGTCGATGGGGATGAAGTGATGATGATTAGGACAACACAACAGCCAGTCCCTGAGCGGAGAAAGTCTCCGACCCAGCCGGGAATCGAAGCAGGGCCTTTAGAATTGACAGTCTTTCTCGCTGACCACTCAGATACCGGGGCCGGACTTTTAGGGGATGTGCTTAATGTATTAATAGTGTGGCTGGCTCAACCATGTTTCTTGTCATTGGTTGCCAGTCACATGCCAGTGCTACTGTTTTAGCTTCTCTGACGTTTTCCTTCTATTTTCTTCCAATGAGTAGTACATTTCACTATTTCTCCTTTGTTGTACGGCATGTGATATGGACTGACTGTGAGGACCAACGTGAGTGAATGAGTGTAATATCGAAAATGCAAATAAAATTCCTTCTGCACCATCCAAAATTTTTCGGCGTTTAATATCCGTTGATAATCAGTACTGTACTTCTGCTTCAGAGTATGTAAGCTTTATTACAAAAACTGTAGTTACTGTGTAATGGATGTAATAGTGTATTTATTTCTGACTGTACATAACTGATTGTAACTATAATGTAAATATTCCAAATTGCTGGGTAATAGCCTGGGGAACTTTATTTTAATGTATCAATAGCAACGACAAAATGAGAGTATCTGTGCCGCTGTTTGTCTTTTCGTATACAGAGTCTCAGAGTGATGAAAAAGTGCAGTGTGAAGTTATGAGCTTGTCTGTGTGTGTATGTGTGTGTGTGTGTGTGAGTGTGTGTGTGTGTGTGTGTGTGTGAGTCTGAATTCCTTAACTCCTGATGTCATCGGTCCCTAGCCTTACACTGTACTTAAGTTGTGCTAAGAAGAATACACACACACTCTGGCCCGAGGGAGGACTCGAACCTCCGGCGGGAGGGGCCGAGCAATCAAGTGACATGACGCTTCTAAAGGTGGTGCCAAGCTATGAGTGCGCCAGTGCATGCGGGTCAGATTCGCTAATCCGCGAGTATTGAGAGTATGTTAGAGTGGACAGGCGGAGGAAGCTGCAATTCGAACTCTAGCCAGTCCCATAATTATCCGTGGCTATGGAGACGGCAAGGGGATTCTCAACTAGCAGCATTTTCGTCGGCTACATTCTTCGTCGTCCACACAGCTACTAGTACAACATCATAACACCGTAAATGACAAAATATAAGTAACCTTGTAGTGCCATTACCCAGTGACATGTCTTTCACAAAGTATGGCTAACTTATTAGTTAAAACTTGTAGGTCACCTGTGTTATCAATGTCGTCAGACATTATTACCAAGCAGGGTCCCTTTCCTGTCCATGCAGTCGTGAGTGTTATAAAAATATGAAAACAGATTAAGTACTTATTGCCAGTTTTGCTTGTTTGGTAATCATCAGTTCCAGTTTAAATTTTCTGTCTCAGTAACTGTTCATTCTTGTGTTTCATAGCAGAGGCTTAACTAATTTGCAATTCTATTAACTTCATTCACTTAAAGTAACTTAAAATTTCATTCGCAAAACTAGTATTTAAAGATACAGCACAACTTAAGACTGCGCAGTTTCATTTATTCCGCATTTAGCTGGTGACTTCTGCTGGCTTGGTACGTGTTTTGTTGTTACTATAAAAGTGAAGTCAGTTGTTCATTTGCTTAAAGTAAATTGACTTCAATCTTTCAATCATATTTTACATAAAAAAGTTTTAGTTGCATTTATTTAACAAGTAAATTCATTTACCTTTATTTTCAAACTTTAGTATTTCAGAATAAGCAACTGCAAATGCTTTCTGAGTCATTTATTTTCTCGTGAATTATTGTGTCGTGGAAGGAATCTTATGTTCCCACGCCAGTGATTATCTGCTTAAATTTATTTGCCATTACATTTCTTAAGGTTTTAGAGATTCATTGTGCTAGCGGGCTGACGACCATTTAATTATAATCAGTATTTTTTGCGTATTATTTCCTTTGTATTAGATATTCGGTGGTACCCTTTCTTATATATATATACTAAGATGATATCTGTTCTTTCGGACATGTCCAAAAGAACAGATACCATCTTAGTTTATATATAATTAAGGCTCACCGGCCACTTGACCGTCTTCTTCTTCTGTGCGAATGCACAAACAGTGCCCGAACTCTTACAGGAATCGGCAACGCGCCGCGAGTAATGAGTATAATGGGCGGGGGCACTACGAATGTAATGTGGGACAATACGTTGAGAATGTGGGTTTCGCGGGAGGCGTGTCAGAGATAAATCCCTGCATCCCCGCTATCCTCTGTGTCCTCGGTGGCTCAGATGGATAGAGCGTCCGCCATGTAAGCAGGAGATCCCGGGTTCGAATCACGGTCGGGGCACACATTTTCAACATGTCCCCGTTGACGTATGTCAACGCCTGTAAGCAGCTAACGGTGTTCATTTCATTGTACCCTTTCTTGCCTGTGTGGTTCGTGAGTGATTGCACAAAATTTCCACTCATTTCCAAAGTATCATCAGTATTTACACTAGATTTAGAATAGATTCTTCCTTCAGAAGGGTCTGTTGTAGACTTCCTAACTGTAAAATTTCATTAGGCATACACGATCACAGTCAGTTATGTTGCAATCCGATAGGTCGATTAAGAAAGGGGAGGTAACATGAATTCGAGTGAGTGAGTGTGCCAACGTTTTTAGGCCTATTGACCATTTCGTTTCTTCTAATATTTTTAAGGGCGCTGATAACCTCGCCATTGAGTGCCCGTACATCCCAAAAGTAACAAAAAACGACTTTAAATTACTGGATTCTGACTGAGCAGCAGTCGTAGACAAACAGAACTGAAAATGAATGTAACGTATCATGAAATCCAGTAACGAATCGCCGGCCGGGGTGGCCAAGCGGTTCTAGGCGCTAGAGTCTGGAAACTCGCGAGCGCTACGGTCGCAGGTTCGAATCCTGCCTGGGGCATGGATGTGTCTGATGTCCTTAGGTTAGTTAGGTTTAGGTAGTTCTAAGTTCTAGGGGACTGATGACCTCAGCGGCTAAGTCCCATAGTGCTCAGAGCAATTTGAACCAACCAGTAACGAATCGTTTATGTCGTTCAAATTAACTTTTGTGGAAAGAAGGTAATCCTGCAAGGATCCCCTCGATCCCACCATGCCTCCATCATCGCTTGCTCAGCCGAGAGGAGCGACTTGAGGCTGGATAGCTGGCATCTCTCTCCGGCCACGTGGCAGCCGCGGCCAGGCCACAAAGAGGGCGTGCCGGGCGCGCCCGCTCGCGGTTGCCAGGCGACGGCGGCTGACACGTGCGACAGCCGCTGCCGCCCCAACGACCGCCGCGGGGCGCCGGCGAGATTGCCGCGTGTTATCCGGCGCCGCCGCTGGGAGCGCTGCTGTCGGCGCAACGACTGCCCCGGGAGCAGCGGGCACGCCGCCTGGTGCTGTACGCAGCCGTGCTGTCGGCTGCTGCGCGGTGGTGCGCTCAGCCCTGCTGTGTCCCCAGGCGGAGGTCAGTGCTCCGTCCGAAGGGCTCTGCCGGGCGCTGGCAGGGTAGATTGCGGTGTGAGTGCAGCTGTAAGCCAGTTAAAAGCTACATTTTCTGCTTAATTACTGCAAAAAATGACCACCTATTAAGGACAATATATAAAAGATCCGTTGGCGGCGAAGCTGCGGGATACAAGACATCATTATTAGATTCGTGGGTAATTTCCAAGAATGATTGCCTATCGAAGTTGGAGGGCTCCAAGCGATACGTGTCGAACGTGCGATAGTAAATCGATTATGGAAGTCTCTTGGCGCGCGTTACGAGTATGTTTGAAGTGGTCACTTGAGCAACGACGAAAGAAAAACGTTAGAGAAGCACTTGTAAATTTAAAGGACAAGACTTACCTTACTCGTCGTCAATGTTATCGTCTTGTCACAGTCCGCGCGATGTATAAGCGGCAGGGGAAATTCCTTTTCTCCCGTGTTGTTGTTGTGGTCTTCAGACTGGTTTGATGCAGCTCTCCATGCTAATCTATCCTGAGCAAGCTCCTTCATCTCCCACCACCTACAACAACCTACATCCTTCTGAATTGCTTAGTGTATTCATCTCTTGGTCTCCCTCTACGATTTTTACCCTCCACGCTGCCCTCCAGTACCAAATTGGTGATCCCTTGATGCCTCAGGACATGTCCTACCAATCGATCCCTTCTTCCAGTCATATTGTGCCACAAACTTCTCTTCTCCCCAATCCTATTCAATACCTCCTCATTAGTTACATGATCTACCCACGTAATCTTCAACATTCTTCTGTAGCACCACATTTAGAAAGCTTCTATTCTCTTCTTGTCCAAACTATTTATTGTCCATGTTTCACTTCCGTACATGGCTACAAATACTTTCAGAAACGACGTCCTTACACTTAAATCTATACTCGATGTTAACAAATTTCTCTTCTTCAGAAACGCTTTCCTTGCCATTGCCAGTCTACATTTTATATACTCTCTACTTCGATCATCATCAGTTATTTTGCTCCCCAAATAGCAAAACTCCTTTACTGCTTTAAGTGTCTCATTTCCTAATCTAATTCTCTCAGCATCACCCGACTTAATTCGACTACATTCCATTATCCTCGTTTGGCTTGATGTTCATCTTATATCCTGCTTTCAAGACACTGCCCATTCCGTTCAACTGCTCTTCCAAGTCCTTTGCTGTCTCTGACAGCATTACAATGTCATCGGCGAACCTCAAAGTTTTTATTCCTTCTCCCTGGATTTTAATACCTACTCCGAATTTTTCTTTTGTTTCCTTTACTGCTCGCTCAATATACAGATTGAATAACATCGGGGAGAGGCTACAACCCTGTCTCACTCTCTTCCCAACCACTGCTTCCCTTTCATGTCCCTCGACTCTTATAACTGCCATCTGGTTTCTGTACAAAATGTAAATAGCCTCTCGCTCCCTGTATTTTACCCCTGCCACCTTTAGAATTTGAAAGAGAGTATTCCAGTCAACATTGTCAAAAGCTTTCTCTAAGTCTACAAATGCTAGAAACGTAGGTTGTGAAATTATAGGTACTGGAAGAAGTACAGTTCGTCCCTCTGCCCTGGACGCCCTTCTCTTTTTATAGTAGACCTGACAGACTTCCACAGCCGTTCTATATTCTGGGTATGGACACTGGCGTCATCTGAAGAGACGAACTCCACAGAGTGGTTCACTAATTCGTGGTCGAATCGTTTGGCTTTGAGAGTCTGGTACGACTGAAATCCGTCTGTGATGACTTTTGTTCCAGGCAGTATGAAATGTTTTATGAGACCCACTAAAATCACCTTGTCTCGGGACAATACCCTCACAATGAAACACTTGCGGGACACCCTTTCTATCCCACCGAAAACCCAAATATGCTCTACTTCACTTTTAGAAGGTCGTCCTCTCTGATTCTTTCGTCTAGCAATATGAGATTCGTCTACTTCTACTGTTTTATTCGGTCCACCAACTGGCACATTGTCATTTTTTACTATCTCGTCAAAACCCGAAGTAGTCACACAGGGTATTTGCCGATAACTCAGTTTCTGATGTTGTCGCTTGCAACGTGTAATCCAGCATGACACAAGAATTACACCCGTCTCAATCGATAATTTCGAGGACTCAAACCACGTATTTTTCCTGATGCTGGTTCGCTTTCCGCAAAGTCCGCAATGAAATTGCAACAGAATCTCAGTGTCCACATTCCTCTTACGAAGTTTGAGACTTCGCAGCACCACAGTCCCTCCTTTCCTCTTCCGGCAGATGTCCACATTTCCGGCAAAAAGTCAAACATTTGTCTACGCTGGATATACATGGAATTAGAGTTTTCCATGTGAGGCAATCCGCAGAAGAAACGTCAGAAGCAGCAGACATTACACTCGCTATCAAAAGAAACCATGTCGATTTTCCAAACGAATCACAAACAATTACGGCGGGAATGTAATGTACATGAACTGAAGAAACAACGCAAAACTGATATAAATGACTATTACAAATAATTGATCATAACGCGAGCCACGAGACTTCCATAATCGATTACTATCGCACGTTCGATATGTATTTTTGGAGCCCTCCAACTTCGATAGGCAATCATTCTTGGAAATTACCGATTCGTGTAATGACCGAATCGTGAAGGTTACAAAAAAACAAAAACAAAAGAAAAATCAACTGTGTCTGAATATTAACTGTAAGCCATTTAAATACAGTGCAAGCTGCTTTCGTCAGCCCATGAAGAGATCATACACAATGAGAAACGGCTCATTTCACGCGGTTTGCGAACTGGAGGTAAAAAGCGACGGAGTTGCGTTGCATCTGCAAGAAAAAAGCCCCAAGTGGCGTGTTTATAGGCCATCAAACACCAAGAAAGCGAAAGTCCAGCGACGAGAAGAGTTCTAGTCTCGGATGGCCGATAGCCTTCAGTGGAGTCAGCATTCTCTTCAGTTAAGCTTGTACTCTAAGAAGGACTTGGGAAAATTGCCGTCCTCAGCGGCTCAGCGTTTGTTTGCTGGTTACAGGCTTGGCGAACCTCGGTGGGACTGGTAAGTGCCGCCAGCCCTCTGCCACTGTAAGCTCTGGGCAAGCGACAACTATGTGGCGCAGTGATACAGCACAGTGTGTCACAGGGAATGGGGATCTTGACTTGACTGCCTGGATTGCAAGTACGCTAAATACCTTTATAAAAGAAACCCTTTATCTCAAGGTGTGCTGCAAACCTATGAGATGCCTGGCTGTTCTTGGTGAGCAATCTTCAGGAGAACCTGCAGTACCACAGTTTTATAGGGCTTAATGAGGCCTAGATGCTCCTGGAACCGAGATTTTCTCCTTCTCCACCGAAAAGAATACGAGGGTCACTAGCGGGTATTAACAGCAAATCCATTAAGAGGGCTCGTGTAGCCAGTACAGGGAGTTTGCAGAGTACTCACGGTAATAGTAACAGAACTCGTGCTGCTGGTCAGAATGTATTTACAATAGTTAAGAGGCAAGAGGGCAGCTTCGAGAAAGTGTGGCATCGTTGTATCCAAAGGGCTTAGAGGAAATCTGTGGCACTTTAAAATCTGTCATGTCCTTGCACAGATGGACATAGTTAGAGGAAACTATACTTGCCAAGAGTAGTGGAAAAAAGAGGGCATGGCGCTACTCTGCATTGTTGACTGATTTGTTCAGGCTTGCGGATCCAAGATGGCGACCATAGATGTGGTAATGTTACAGTAACATCATGGTGGAAGGTTCAAATTTTGGCAGGAAAATGGCTCAACTGGGCTATCTCCACTAATCTAACTCCACTCCCTACCCTCCCTTCTCCCATCTGGAAGTTAGTGGGAATAGGACTCATTGTGTGCTGGGCTGCTGGATATGACAGATGTAAGTCTTCATTTTGCAAGCGTTGTGGTATACTGTTTATTTAAGCAATCTGAGTTGTCATAGACAGTGGCTCCATCGAGTGTGTTCACCTTGAGGGCTGGAGATCAACTGACCTAGTTAACAACACCACCACCAGAGGGAGCCGTTTGGCTTCCCCCCTCCTCTCCTATGACGTAATCGAAGATGGCAGTCAGGGGAAATAACGGCTCTAAATTCGCTTAGTCTGTGTCTAGCTGCTATACTGGGAGCATGGACATAATTGTTTACCGTATACTAAGTGTTCAGTGGATGACATGTCTCTCCTGGAAATGGAGAAGTTCAGTGGGTATATTAGCGGTAATTACGCAATTGAGAAATGTGACCATAGCCAACTGTACGATGTCTGGAAAATAATGGTATTAGCATGTGGCCGCCCTGCAGCTACCACGTGGCCTCTTTCAGTGGGCATGGAGACTCAGGGGGAGGGAGCACATGCGCAGGTATGTGTGAACGTCTTGCTTTTAGTACTTAGGGAGACTGACTGGACGTTTATTGAACGATCACAGTTGTGAACTGTAACTTACACCCATTCTGCTGCATCTTCATTGTTTGATGAATTTTTCATACATTCACCAAATATCGTTGCTTTCCAAACATAGTGCAGGTGGCTATGAACACTGTCCTCAGCTGCATGATTACAGCTAATGTACCAATTAAACTCCTCGTTTTCCGACACAGACATCTCATCCATTGAACACACAGTACACAGTAAACAATTATGTCCATCCGCCCAGTCCAGCAGCTAGGCACAGAATAAGCAAATTTCTCACCATTTCCCCCAAAACCATCATATTGGGCCCGTCCGGAGTGGCCGAGCGGTTCTAGGCGCTACAGTCTGGAACCGCGTGACCACTACGGTCGCAGGTTCGAATCCTGCCTCGGGCATGGATGTGTGTGATGTCCTTAGGTTAGTTAGGTTTAAGTAGTTCTAAGTTCTGGGGGACTGATGACCTCAGAAGTTAAGTCCCATAGTGCTCAGAGCCATTTGAACCATTTGAACCATCATATTGGATTTCATCACAGGAGGTGAGGGGACAGCCAACAGTTCCCACTGGAGATGGTGTTGTGAACTAGGTTAGTTGGACTCTTGGCCTCAAGGTGAACACACTGGATGGAGCTACTGTCTATGACAATTCAAATTGTTTATATAAACCTTACGCAACAATGCATACAAAATAAAGTCTCACATCCATCCTGTCCAGCAGCCCAGCACAGACTGAGTCCCTTTCCTGCTAATTTCCAGATTGGTGAGGGGAGGGGGTAGAGGAGGGAAGGGGAGTGGAGGGAACATGGGGTTCAGTCAGGTTAGTGGAGGTACCCCAACTGACCTATTTTCTCGCCAAAATTTTAACTTCCCGCCATAACGTCAGTGTGATGTTGCCAGATCTATGGCCACAATTTGGATCTTGCATCTTGAATAAATTTCACAAAATGCAGGGGGGTCCTTTGTCCCAGTATCCCCTTTATTTTCTTTGGTCATCAGTCTACTGACTGGTTTGATGCGGCCCACCACGAATTCCTTTCCTGTGCTAACCTCTTTAACTCAGAGTAGCACCTGCAACCTACGTCCTCAATTATTTGCTTGACGTATTCCAATCTCTGTCTTCCTCTACAGTTTTTGCCCTCTACAGCTCCCTCTAGTACCATGGAAGTCATTCCCTCATGTCTCAGCAGATGTCCTATCATCCTATCCCTTCTCCTTATCAGTGTTTTCCACATATTCCTTTCCTCTCCGATTCTGCGTAGAACCTCCTCATTCCTTACCTTATCAGTCCACCTAATTTTCAACATTCGTCTATAGCACCACATCTCAAATGCTTCGATTCTCTTCTGTTCCGGTTTTCCCACAGTCCATGTTTCACTACCATACAATGCTGTACTCCAGACGTACATCCTCAGAAATTTCTTCCTCAAATTAAGGCCGGTATTTGATATTAGTAGACTTCTCTTGGCCAGAAATGCCTTTTTTGCCATAGCGAGTCTGCTTTTGATGTCCTCCTTGCTCCGTCCGTCATTGGTTATTTTACTGCCTAGGTAGCAGAATTCCTTAACTTCATTGACTTCGTGACCATCAATCCTGATGTTAAGTTTCTCGCTGTTCTCATTTCTACTACTTCTCATTACCTTCGTCTTTCTCCGATTTACTCTCAAACCATACTGTGTACTCATTAGACTGTTCATTCCGCTCAGCAGATCATTTAATTCTTCTTCACTTTCACCCAGGATAGCAATGTCATCAGCGAATCGTATCATTGATATCCTTTCACCTTGAATTTTATTCCACTCCTGAACCTTTCTTTTATTTCCATCATTGCTTCCTCGATGTACAGATTGAAGAGTAGGGGCGAAAGGCTACAGCCTTGTCTTACACCCTTCTTAATACGAGCACTTCGTTCTTGATCGTCCACTCTTATTATTCCCTCTTGGTTGTTGTACATATCGTATATGACCCGTCTCTTCCTATAGCTTACCCCTACTTTTTTCAGAATCTCGAACAGCTTGCACCATTTTATATTGTCGAACGCTTTTTCCAGGTCGACAAATCCTATGAAAGTGTCTTGATTTTTCTTTAGCCTTGCTTCCATTATTAGCCGTAACGTCAGAATTGCCTCTCTCGTCCCTTTACTTTTCCTAAAGCCAAACTGATCGTCACCTAGCGCATTCTCAATTTTCTTTTCCATTCTTCTGTATATTATTCTTGTAAGCAGCTTCGATGCATGAGCTGTTAAGCTGATTGTGCGATAATTTTCGCACTTGTCAGCTCTTGCCGTCTTCGGAATTGTGTGGATGATTCTTTTCCGAAAGCCAGACGGTATATCGCCAGACTCATATATTCTACATACCAACGTGAATAGTCGTTTTGTTGCCTCTTCCCCCAATGATTTTAGAAATTCTGATGGAATGTTATCTATCCCTTCTGCCTTATTTGACCGTAAGTCCTCCAAAGCTCTTTTAAATTCCTATTGTAATACTGGATACCGTATCTCTTCTAAATCGAATCCTGTTTCTTCTTCTTTCACATCAGACAAATCTTCACCCTCATAGAGGTTTTCAATGTATTCTTTCCACCTATCTGCTCTCTCCTCTGCATTTAACAGTGGAATTCCCGTTGCACTCTTAATGTTACCACCGTTCCTTTTAATGTCACCAAAGGTTGTTTTGACTTTCCTGTATGCTGAGTCTGTCCTTCCGACAATTATATCTTTTTCGATGTCTTCACATTTTTCCTGCAGCCATTTCGTCTTAGCTTCCCTGCACTTCCTATTTATTTCATTCCTCAGCGACTTGTATTTCTGTATTCCTGATTTTCCCGGAACATGTTTGTACTTCCTCCTTTCATCAGTCAACTGAAGTATCTTCTGTTACCCATGGTTTCTTCGCAGCTACCATCTTTGTACCTATGTTTTCCTTCCCAACTTCTGTGATGGTCCTTTTTAGAGATGTCCACTCCTCTTCAACTGTACTGCCTCCTGCGCTATTCCTTATTGCCGTATCTATAGCGTTAGAGAACTTCAAACGTATCTCGTCATCCCTTAGTACTTCCGTATCCCACTTCTTTGCGTATTGATTCTTCCTGACTAACGTCTTGAACTTCAGCCTACTCTTCATCACTACTATATTGTGATCTGAGTCTATATCTGCTCCTGGGTACGCCTTACAATCCAGTATCTGATTTCGGAATCTCTGTCTGATCATGATGTAATGTAATTGAAATCTTCCCGTATCTCCCGGCCTTTTCCAAGTATACCTCTTCCTCTTGTGATTCTTGAACAGGGTATTCGCTATTACTAGCTGAAACTTGTTACAGAACTCAATTAGTCTTTCTCCTCTTTCATTCTTTGTCCCAAGACCATTTTTTTTTCCTGTAACCTTTTCTTCTACTCCTTCCCCTACAACTGCATTCCAGTCGCCCATGACTATTAGATTTTCGTCCCCCTTTACATACTGCATTACCCTTTCAGTATCCTCATACACTTTCTCTATCTGTTCATCTTCAGCTTGCGACGTCGGCATGTATGCCTAAACTATCGTTGTTGGTGTTGGTCTGCTGTCGATTCTGATTAGAACAACCCGGTCACTGAACTATTCACAGTAACACACCCTCTGCCCTACCTTCCTATTCATAACGAATCCTACACCTGTTATACCTGTAGTGTTGGCAGAAGAGCCAACACTGTGTTTGTAGAGGAGGCCGAAATGCACGCGTTTAGTTACACGCTGACTGGCGTGAGGTCTGGAACAGGACAATATCTTGAGAATTGCAAATAAAGTACGTAGATGATGTAATACTTAACTTTAATCCACAAATGTAGAACATCTCTCTTGATGATACATGCTTTACATAATAAATATCAATTGAATACGGCGCCTTGCTAGGTCGTAGCAAATGTAGCTGAAGACTATGCTAACAATCGTCTCGGCAAAGGAGAGCGTATCGGTCAGTGTAGCTTCGCTAGCAAAGTCGGCTGTACAACTGGGCCGAGTGCTAGTAAGTCTCTCTAGACCTGCCGTGTGGTGGCGCTCGGTCTGCTATCACTGACAGTGGCGACACGCGGGTCCGGCGTATACTAATGAACCGCGGCCGATTTAAAGGCTACCACCTAGCAAGTGTGGTGTCTGGCGGTGACACCACAATACCATTTTCTGCTGCTGTTGATATTACCCGATACTCATCTGACCAGAAATCCTTGTCTTCCTTCCACTCCACTTCACTGACCCCTACTATATCCAGATTGAGCCTTTGCATTTCCCTTTTCAGATTTTATAGTTTCCCTACCACGTTCAAGCTTCTGACATTACACGCCCCGACTCGTAGAACGTTATCCTTTCGTTGATTATTCAATCTTTTTCTCATGGTAACCTCCCCCTTGGCAGTCCCCTCCCGGAGATCCGAATGGGGGACTATTCCGGAATCTTTTGCCAATGGAGAGATCATCATGACACTTCTTCAAATACAGGCCACATGTCCTGTGGATACACGTTACGTGTCTTTAATGCAGTGGTTTCCATTGCCTTCTGCATCCTCATGTCGTTGATCATTGCTGATTCTTCCGCCTTTAGGGGCAATTTCCCACCCCTAGGACAAGGAGTGCCCTGAAACTCTATCCGCTCCTCCGCCCTCTTTGACAATGTCGTTGGCAGAATGAGGCTGACTTCTTATGCCGAAAGTCTTCGGCCGCCAATATATTTAGCATGTGCACCATACGTGCTTCAACGGCCTTGCCGCAGTGGATACACTGGTTCGCGTGAAATCACCGAAGTTAAGCGCTGTCGGGCGTGGTCGGCAATTGGCTGGGTGACGATCCAGGCTGCCATGCGCTGTTGGCATTTTTCGGGGCGCACTCAGCCTCGTGATGCAATTGAGGAGCTACTCGACCAAATAGTAGCGGCTTCGGTCAAGAATACCATCTTCTGACAGGGAGAGCGGTGTGCTGACCTCCCGCCCCTCCTATCCGTATCCTCCACCGAGGGTTTCACCTCTGAATGCCTGGAGACTTAACTTTCTTTGACGCAGAATTTTATGCGACCTTTTGGGCACTGGAACATATGAAATATTCTTCTAGTGCTAACTTCCTGTCTAAAGATCAATGAAGCTGTACACCATGAGAGGATCAGAACGGACATGTGCGCTTACAGGATCAGTGCCGTACCCAGACTTCGTGCTGACGCTGGTCAACCACCGCAGCCCGCCCAACAGTAACTACTCGTGATGCGTTAGGCGTGTACGTTCCTTGCTACTCCCGGTTCGCCAGCGTACCATACTCTTGCTCGTCCAGGTATGAGACGTCTCCTTACGAATCGCCCTTTGATAACGAGACCGTTTGAGATCTGAGCGAAGTGTGAAGTCCGTAGTTGTTGGGCACACACAGGCTCAAATCCGGGTTTCTAACCGACTGACATCCTCATGCAGAAGCTCAGAGGATTTTAGATTCAGTACGCTATAGAATAGATTGCACTGCTGACTCTGTTTGTAATTCGCTGCTTCCCGACGTTCGCTCCTGCGAAACGCAACTCGCCCTTTTTTCACATGGTATCTTGCAAACCATGGATGAAGGGTATCAGACGGATACCATATTCCTAGACTTCCGGAAAGCGTTTGACTCGGTGCCCCACTGCAGACTTCTAACTAAGGTACGAGCATATGGGATTGGTTCCCAAGTATGTGTGTGGTTCGAAGACTTCTTAAGTAATAGAACCCAGTACGTTGTCCTCGATGGTGAGTGTTCATCGGAGGTGAGGGTATAATCTGGAGTGCCCCAGGGAAGCGTGGTAGGTCCGCTGTTGTTTTCTATCTACATAAATGATCTTTCGGATAGGGTGGATAGCAATGTGAGGCTGTTTGCTGATGATGCTGTGGTGTACGGGAAGGTGTCGTCGTTGAGTGACTGTAGGAGGATACAAGATGACTTGGACAGAATTTGTGATTGGTGTAAAGAATGGCAGATAACTCTAAATATAGATAAATATAAACTAATATAGATGAATAGGAAAAAGACTCCCGTAATGTTGGAATACTCCATTAGTAGTGTAACGCTTGACACAGTCACGTCGATTAAATATTTGGGCGTAACATTGCAGAGCGATATGAAGTGGGACAAGCATGTAATGGCAGTTGTGGGGAAAGCGGATAGTCGTCTTCGGTTCATTGGTAGAATTTTGGGAAGATGTGGTTCATCTGTAAAGGAGACCGCTTATAAAACACTAATACGACCTATTCTTGAGTACTGCTCGAGCGTTTGGGATCCCTATTAGGTCGGATTGAGGCAGGACATGGAAGCAATTCAGAGGCGGGCTGCTAGATTTGTTATTGGTAGGTTTGCTCATCACGCGAGTGTTACGGAAATGCTTCAGGAACTCGGGTGGGAGTCTTTAGAGGAAAGGAGGCGTTCTTTTCGTGAATCGCTACTGAGGAAATTTAGAGAACCAGCATTTGAGGCTGACTGCAGTACAATTTTATTGCCACCAACTTACATTTCGCGGAAAGACCACAAAGATAAGATAAGAGAGATTAGGGCTCGTACAGAGGCATATAGGCAGTCATATTTCCCTCGTTCTGTTTGGTAGTGGAACAGGGAGAGAAGATGCTAGTTGTGGTACGAGGTACCCTCCGCCACGCACCGTATGTTGGATGGCGGAGTATGTAGATGTAGATATATGAGCACCACAACTATGTATAGCTGTATCCACGGAAAGTTGTGAACTGGGGGATTCCGTTGGCTGCTCTGTTTCTTTCCTTGTTCGTGTCTTCAAGATTCAGTTGCTTCCAGATTTCGTGGTATTCGATGCCGAATTATCCGCGATCTTGCTGGCGTTGGAGCTTCTGAGATGCTCTACGTCTGCTAAATTCATCGTCTGCTACGACTCTCTGAATGCCCTTCCACGTAGCCGAAAAAGTATTCCAGAATATCCAGGTTGCGGTCCTCTAACTTCAACGACTGCGGAAGGAGGTGTCTCTCTTTCGGGTACGTGAGAACACGGGTATTGCGGGAACGAAAGGGTGGATCCAGCAACCAAGGAGGCGTGTCGTGATCCTCAGTCATTTCAGTGTGCCATCCCCTGCATGCTTTCACCCCACTGCTGAGGTACAAAGTCATGCGCCGATGGAAAGACGGGTGACTGGAAGTGACAGACAATAATTTCCATGTAGTAAATCCCACAACGTGGCCGCGGTATATGTCTCTCCAGCCACGCAGGTGGGTCGAGATTCTCCTCACTCCGCTTCACATAGGCCACTTCGCTGTGATGCAGGGCTTCTTGGTCCGGCGAGAGGACTCTCCACTGGGTGGTGCTTGTGGCATACACTGGGCGTCACACTACTTTAGACTGTTTTATTTTCAGAGCAGAGGGCAGCGGCAGATTTTCCAACATATCTGCCCTGTATTTTAAGTGACGTGCGAACGAATGTGATGAAAATTAACTTTCTATTTGATTTATCCAACTTGTTTCCTAAAATTTTAGGAAGCTGTTCGTAGTTTATTAATGGGGCGACTGGCTCAACCATGTTCTTTTTGTAAATGGTTGGCCCTGTGCCGTTATTTTATCTCTCCCGTCGTTTTACTTGTGTTGTGATCCCAAGTATAGCACCTCTCATCCTTTTCAGTTGCCTTAAGGCGTGCGAGTTACATTGATAGTGTGGGTCAAGGGGAGTGAGATGGTAGTGAATGGATGAGTGTAATTTTATAAGTTTCCTCCTCACTTCTTGACAGCAGTTTTAGTCATTTTGTCCATGTTCACCTGTGTTAATATGTGTAACTGCGCTGATAACTTCACTGTTGAGGGGCCGTGAGGTCAAAACACACACACACACACACACACACACACACACACACACACACACACACACACACGAAAGCCTGCCGTTTGGGATCCGCATCGGCATTGGGCATTTGTCGGAGTCACTTGTGGAGGATCAAGTACAACCATAAACCTAGGTTATTAACCGTCTGCCACGCTGGTTACCTCAACACCCTGAGTAATTTTAGATTTAGTGCAGTACAGGAGAGATTGTGATCCTGTAAATATTTTTAATTCTTTATTTTCTGCCATCTCAACTGAACACCACTATTTTCCAGCTTTCTTTGCGGATGGGTCGAAGCAGGCGGACTCCGTTGGTTGTTCTGTTGTTTTCCCTGATCGTATCCTCAAGGTCTGACTGCCTGAAGACGTTGCTGTGTTCCATGTAGAATTACGTGCGGTCCTGCGAGCACACAAGCAGATGAGTCGAGTTTCGAGTACTAAATTCCTTGTCTGTTCCATTTCTCTGAGTGCCCTTCACTCTCTACAACGCTTGTACACAGCGGATAAAGTAGTCCTTAATATCCGGAGAGCTCTCCTCCAACTATAACGGCTGGGAAAGGAGGTGTCGTTCGGCTGTGTGCCAGAGCACTTGAGCGCTGCCAGAACGAAAGGGCGGATGTAGCAGCCGATTAGGTGTGTCGCAATCCTCAGTTAGTTCAGTGTGCCGTCTCCCTATATGCTTTTGCCTCGCTGTTGAGGTACAGAATCGTGCGTCGACGGGAAGACATGTGGCTAGAAGCGACCAATAATAAGCTGCGTCTTGTAAAGCGTCATGCACACGCCGTATGGTCACTTGTGGAGGATACCTGTAGAGGTAGATATAGGTAATAGTACTGCTGTTTCGTCTACCTGCAGGGGATGAAGGGAAAGAACGAAACATTACCACTAGTTTATGACTTATCAACAGCATTACGTTAAATGATGCAGCGACGTTGAAAGCTGATGTCAAAACATTCAAGGATAAGGTGTCCCAAATGAAAAGATTTATACACAGATTACACCACTGGAACTCCCCATTTGATTTATACACAGATTACAACACTGAAATTTCCCATTTGGATAAAATACCATGAAAAAGAATGTCGAATGTTCAACACGTGGTTCATTGTTAAGCACTCTCTAAACGCTTCCGATCTTAACAAAAGATAGTTTTAGTTAAAGCAAAAGGTCACTGTTTAATACGTCGCTGTATGGGTTTTACGCTGCCTTTTGGTGGCCTAATCGAACGGAAACAAACTTCTGTCTTAGGACGATGATACGTCTGAGAGGGTGAAGAGCATTGCGGACCTGCCCATAAAAGTGATTGTCTGCAACTGTACTGTCACACCGACCAGCCAAACAGACGTCGTCGACAGAAAACGTTTTCGTATGCGGATGCGGCAGACATATCCATGCACTCATCGATACCGTGAGACTTTAAACGAATTTGGGTCCTACTTTAATCGAAAAACTCATCTAGTTTTAAACGAATTTGGGTCCTACTTTAATCGAAAACTCATCTAGTTTCCTGCAGACGTACTTCATTTACATTTTTGTCTCTGTAACACACAATCTATTTTCTATGCAAATTTACGGGAAGGCTTCCAACACTGCGTAGATCGGACATAACTACTACAGTGTGACTCGGCGTATTAGACTCCAGCGTTTCGTGAGCGCTTCGGTTTTTCAACTTCATTTCGTTAACTTAATATTCGATGAGGCAGAAAATCACACATTCAAATATCATCACACCTATTGATGGACACATATGCACAAATGCACTTCAAAATAGCAATAAATTTTCGAAATGGTGCTAGACATCAAAAAGTAAGTGACTGGTGCAATTTTCATTACTCAAACCATGCTTCGGTTATTATTTTTGGGATTGTTTCTGATGTAGTTATTCGAAGAGAGAATGCTTAATAAGCCATTTTTGAAGTAACTTATGGTAACGCATTAGAGCCCCGTCTTGCGTGTCGAGTAGGTGCACGACAATAGGATCGAGTGCACACGGAGATTCCGCAGCCGTTTGCCACTAAACACTTGTTATGTGGGTTCTGCGAAGGTCGTGCCAAGGTGGACACACAGTTTCGCGTCAGGTCACCGATGGTAAGTACCACGTGGGGTGGGCAGTATGTGGGTGGGTGACCGTCCGGGTCCGCTGTTCGCAGTTCAGAATTTTGCGCAGAGCACAACTTAATCATAGCTAACACTTGGTTCAAGAATCATAAAAGAAGGTTGTATACATGGAAGAAGCCTGGAGATACTGACGGGTTTCAGGTAGATTATATAATGGTAAGACAGAGATTGAGGAACCAGGTTTTAAACTGTAAGACATTTCCAGGGGCAGATGTGGACTCTGACCACAATCTATTGGTTATGAATTGTAGATTAAAACTGAAGAAACTACAAAACGGTGGTAATTTAAGGACATGGGACCTGGATAAACTGACTAAACCAGAGGTTATACAAAGTTTCAGGAAGAGCATAAGGGAATAATTGACAAGAATGGGGGAAAGAAATACAGTAGAAGAAGAATGGCTAGCTCTGAGGGATGAAGTAGTGAAGGCAGCAGAGGATCAAGTAGGTAAAAAGACGAGGGCTAGTAGAAATCCTTGGGTAACAGAAGAAATATTGAATTTAATTGATGAAAGGAGAAAATATAAAAATGCAGTAAATGAAGAAGGCAAAAAGGAATACATACGTCTCAAAAACTAGATCGACAGGAAGTGCAAAATGGCTACGCACGGGTGACTAGAGGATAAATGTAAGGATGTAGAGGCATATCCCACTAGGGGTAAGATAGACACTGCTTACAGGAAAATTAAAAAGACCTTTGGAGAAAAGAGAGCCACTTGTATGAATATCAAGAGTTCAGATGGAAACCCAGTTCTGAGCAAAGAAGGGAAAGCAGAAAGGTGGAAGGAGTATATAGAGGGTTAATACAAGGGCGATGTGCTTGAGGACAATATTATGGAAATGGGAGACGATGTAGATGAAGATGAAATGGGAGATATGATACTGCGTGAAGAGTTTGACACGGCACTGAAAGACCTGAGTCTAAACAAGGCCCCGGGAGTAGACAAGATTCCATTAGAACGACTGACAGCCTTGGGAGAGCCAGTCCTGACTAAACTCTACCATCTGGCGAGCAAGATGTATGAGACAGGCGAAATACCCTCAGACTTCAAGAAGAATATAATAATTCCAATCCCAAAGAAAGCAGGTGTTGACAGATGTGAAAATTACCGTACTATCAGTTTAATAAGTCACGGCTACAAAATACTAACGCGAATTCTTTACAGACGAATGGAAAAACTACTAGAAGCCCACCTCGGGGAAGATTAGTTTGGATTCCGTAGAAATATCGGAACACGTGAGACAATACTGATCCTACGACTTATATTAGAAGCTAGATTAAGGAGAGGCAAACCTACGTTTCTACCATTTGTAGACTTAGAGAAAGCTTTTGACAATGTTGATTGGAATACTCTCTTTCAAATCCTGAAGGTGGCAGGCATAAAATACAGGGAGCGAGAAGCTATTTACAATTTGTACAGAAACCAGATGGCAGTTATAAGAGTCGAGGGACATGAAAGGGAAGCAGTGGTTAGGAAGGGAGTGAGACAGGGTTGTAACCTCTCACCGATGTTGTTCAATCTGTATATTGAGCAAGCAGTAAAGGAAACAAAAGAAAAATTCGGAGTAGGTATTAAACTCCATGGAGAAGAAATAACAAGTTTGAGGTTCGCCGATGACATTGTAATTCTGTCGCGCTCAGTCCGGAACCGCGCGACTGCTACGGTCGCAGGTTCGAATCCTACCTCGGACATGGATGTGTGTGATGTCTTTAGGTTAGTTAGGTTTAAGTAGTTCTAAGTTCTAGGGGACTGATGACCACAGATGTTAAGTCCCATAGTGCTCAGAGCCATTTGAGCCATTTTTGTAATTCTGTCAGAGACAGCAAAGGACTTGGAAGAGCAGTTGAACGTGATGGATAATGTCTTGAAAGGAGGATATAAGATGAACATCAACAAAAGCAAAAGAAGGGTAATGGAATGTAGTCGAATGAAGTCGGGGGATGCTGAGGGAATTAGATTAGAAAATGAAAAACTTAAAGTAGTAAAGGAGTTTTGCTATTTGGGGAGCAAAATAACTGATGATGGTCGAAGTAGAGAGGATATAAAATGTAGACTGGCAATGGCAAGGAAAACATTTTTGAAGAAGAGAAATTTGTTAACATCGAGTATAGATTTAAATGTCAGGAAGTCGTTTCTGAAAGTATTTGTATGGAGTGTAGCCATGTATGGAAGTGAAACATGGACGATAAATAGTTTGGACAAGAAGAGAATAGAAGCTTTCGAAATGTGGTGCTACAGAAGAATGCTGAAGATTAGATGTATAGATCACATAACTAATGAGGAAGTATTGAATAGGACTAGGGAGCAGAGAAGTTTGTGGCACAACATGACTAGAAGAAGGGATCGGTTGGTAGGATATCTTCTGAGGCATCAAGGGATCACCAATTTAGTATTGTAGGGCAGCGTGGAGAGTAAAAATCGTAGAGGGAGACCAAGAGATGAATACACTAAGCAGATTCAGAAGGATGTAGGTTGCAGTAGGTACTGGGAGATGAAGAAGCTTGCACGGTATAAAGTAGCATGGAGAGCTGCATCAAACCAGTCTCAGGACTGAAGACCACAACAACAACAACAATTTTCCTTTTACCTTTTCGATATAGGGACAAGAAGGCGGCGGCGTTAATTTCCGTTATATAAGGCTTACCTAGGCAAGTGGAGCTCGATCTAGGTGAGCTTTTATTTCCTTAGCAGCTCATGGGAAACAAATGGAACCCTCGAAATTCTCTTCTTCTCCTCCCAGCGGGAAGAATGAACTGCTGGAAGGTACTAACACACAATGAAACGAGAGGGCTCATGTAGCGAATGTTCGTGATTCAAGAGTTGACTCTTGTTAGAAAGGCATAGTGGTAATCAAAATGTGTTTTTAACAGTCAAAACGAAAGAGGGTGATTCCCAGAAGGTTTCGCCTTTCTATATTTCGAAAGGCTTAGAAGGCATTGCTGGCAATTTGAAATCAGTCAGCCGATAGTGTAATGGGACACTTCTGGTAGAAACGTCAGTTCTCAACAAGCCAAGAGCCTCCAGAAAGCTCAATGCCATGTGGAATATGCGATCTCAACTAAGGTAACACCACCTTGAATTATAGCAAAAGTTTAGTGATGTACAGGGATGTGCTGGACATTCCCAAGGAGGGACTGAAAGATGGGTGGATTGAAGCGTGTATAGTCGACATGAATAACATAATGAAGAGAGTTGATGGTGATAATGTAAAATATAATTCCCTTATTAGTAGCACGGAACTTCCTGAGCACATTAAGACAAGTTTCCTTCGCCTAAACATATGGCCTTATGTCCGCAAACCAAAGTATTGTTTCAAATACTTGGCGCTATTGGCATACCACTGTTGTGTCTAAGCGAGAAGCCATCTGTGTGCAAATGTGGTAAGGCCACCCACGAAGAAGTAATGTGTCCATCTCCATTGAAATGAGTGAATTGCACTAGGGCTCATCCTATCTGGAGCTGGGCGCCGATCTTGAACAACTGGAGGCACAAGAGCTTACGACTATGAAGTGCATCCCATAGAGTGAGGGCTAAAAGATGTATAAAGCCATGTTGCCCCCAACGTTCGCTACCTTCGTTACTTCGCCTCTTAATAGCCATTGCAGAAAACAGATGCTGCTACACAAATGGGGGCTGTTACTGCGAACACTAGTATGTGAGTTTGTGAATGCACTTTTGACACATGTATTTCCATCCATAATTTCAGAAAGCGCCGTGGGTGCCGATGTTGCAGAGCACATTGCCCCTCGGAAGACGCAGTGTGGTACGCTGTCCAGTGCTACCAGTATCACAACTGCAATTGTAGCTCCAAAGCCTACCCATGGAAAAGATCTGTGACCAAGCATCTATCACTGACGGAGTCGGGAATTAAAGACTCCGAGAACGTCGACGTCATCCTCTATGACGTCACCCATGATTCTTCTGTAGAGTTAATAGACCTTGATGTCAGAATGGCAAATCCTCTCACCCCAAGGCTGAGCCTCCACCCATGACCGGCTTCCTTTGTCAGTGGAAAGACAGGACAAAAGTCCAACCCATGATAGATGGCCCCAATTCTCCAATGGAACTTAAATGGGTTCAGAACACACATGGAGGAACTGAAATTCCTAACATAGCCATATCGGCAGTGCTTGTGTTTACATAAAACACACTTTTAAGTCACTGACACCCTCGTCTTAAAGGGCTATAGCCTCCAACAAAAGGATGACCGACTGGGGACAGAGCAAACGGAGGGGTTACTGTGTTTGTCAATAACACACACCACTACTCTGCTCTCTCCTTGGATGCCCACCTACAAATGGTAATCGCTGAACTTCACATGTGCCAGAGGATCAGTATCTGCTACCTGTATGTACCTCTGTTGGATGTAATAGTCTCTAAGGCTCTCTTCACCCTCATTGACCAAATTCATTGCTTATTTCTCGTAATAGATGATTTGAGTGGGTACTGTGGGATTGGAACTACACTTGGAACAGGATTCGAGACGGAGAACCTCATAGTGTCTGAGAGGTTGTGCATTCTCATACACAGGCGGTCCCACATTCATTTCTCGGCTGCTACTGGAGCGTCCTCAGCCATCGACCTGTCTTTCTGCTCTCCAGCCTCTGCAGAGTCAATTCACTGGGAAGCAACTGATGATGTTCATCTCAGTAACCATTCCTCAGGTGCTCTCATTGTGGATTCCGGAGATTTTTGTCCTCTGTCAACAACCTGATCCTACCAGATGCGTCAGCAGACCTCCATTTGGCATAGCTGTAAACAGTATCACAGCTATGGTAATGAATCCTGTACAATGCCCATATTTATGGACGATTTCGCTGTTTTCTGTTCCTCCTCCAGTGTTGCACCGGCGACCTTCATTAGCAACTCACAACATGAAAGTTAGGGCCATGGGATGCAAGGATGAGATGTCAGTTTTCTGCAGATAAGAGGGTGAGGACTCATTTCAATCGTTCTTGTCGTGTTTCCAAACTGTCATGGTTACCACACCTGAAAGACCTGAAAGCTAGAACCCAAAGACAGTGAATATTATAAAGTGTCTTAGCCACAGGCCTTGGGGAGAAGGCGGGGTGAATCTATACCAGTTTGATAGTGCTTTTGTGCGTTCTTGGCTACTTCATGGATGCAAAGTGTGCGAATCAGTGACAGTAGTAGAGGAAACTGTGTACCACCCCACATGGCATTGTTGCCAAATTTATTCAAGATAGTGGCGATAGAGATGGCACCATCGCAATGATATCATGGTGTTAAAACATTGGTGGGAAGATTGGTCAATTAGGCTACCTCCACAAACCTAAGCCCTCCCCTCCCTCTACCTCCTCCCTCCCCTCCCCATAGCCCGAAAATGGCAGGACAATGCAACACACCATAACTATGTCCATTAACCTAAGAAAATGGCGGGAAAATCGGTCACTTGGGCTATCTCCACCAACCTAAGTCATCCGACAGCCACCTCTTCCTATAAATCGGTGGGAAAACGACTCAGCCCGTGCAGGATAGCATGGGTGTATGTCCTTATTTAAATTGTCTTTATTTAAACAATTTGAGGCAGTGCCACGATTCGATGTGTTCACCATGAGGTCCAGAGATCAACTGACCTAGTACACAGTACTGCCACCTGAGGGTGCTGTCATCCCTCATGTGGCATAATCCGAGATGGCGGTCTGGGGTAGAATGGTGGCAAAAGGACTCAGCCTGTGCTGGGATGCTGGAGAGAGGAAGGAGTGTACTTCATTTATTTTGGAACAGTTTATTAAAGGATGGATTTGACATAGTATATTTATTACACTGGTATAAAATACTCACTCTGACATGCTTGGAGTCACACTACACAGCACACAGAGATTCAAACTACTCATCAATAATGCAGTACACTGATATGCAGACACAGAAACAATTAGTAAATTACCAAAGCAATGCATTGCACACCCTACAGAGCTGAAAACTACTCGTAGATACCGAAATAATGCATGTAGAACGCTCTACAGACATGCTTGATAATTGTAAACTGTCGAAATAATGCATTGTACAAACTACAGATCTGCAAACTACTCGTAAATCACCGAAATAACGCAGTACATTGATGTGCAAAGAGGCAAACAACTAGTAAATGATCAAAATAAAGCATTTAAAAGACTCTGCAAACACACTTGGTAATCACTAACTGTTGAAATCATGCACTGCACATCTGTTCACAATATAATGCAAGAGACAACAAATCAACTCGTAAATTGTCAAAAGGTAATGCATGTGTAAAGATCACAACACTTAAGCAGCCAAAAATAATCCAGTCCACAGACACACAGTGCACATAAAAAACACTTTCAAACTAACATCATTAACAACTATCAGAGGCTCCAATGTGTGCATATGCTTTGCATGGCCAGCCGAACGCAGGCTAGCACCAGAGCGCTAGCCATTTGCTCTTGTGCCATTACCAATGGCATGTGAAAGTTGTGTCTACATTTAGAGTTCTTTGAGTATCATACTGACGTCCCATCTCTATGTAAATAAGCACCAAGCCAAAGCCACTCTGTGGACTGTGCACATATGTTCACCAATATTGGCATGATCCCTCTCTCTACCTGCAGTCCAGGGAAGACCTAATCGCTGAGCTGCTCACTGTGACATGAGCTGCAGAAATCCGCTCCATTGCTTGCCAGAATAGCACAGGCTTCTTTCTCCCAAGCGATCCTAACTGGACTTGCAAGTGGTGTCTAGCCATGCACTCATGCTTACCTGTGCAGTATGCCTGATGCATCGCAGTGAAATGCACACATGGTAACTCACCATCTAAAAGTTTCTCAGTGTTACACTGATGTCACATGGCTATGTAAAACAAGAGCCAAGTCGAACTCTCAGAAATTGTATTGTGTCCCTAGAAATAGTTAACAGTCGCATTTGAATGCATTTGAAGTTGGGTCCACCAGTGGCAGGACATGGTCCTGGGAGCCATCTGTGACACATGCACATACACTGACATACAGAAAACAGAGCCAGACGCTCTGCAAATGTGGAGTATGTGGTTGGAGGCGACTGGCTAGAATCAAGTACAGTGTTATACTATGCCTCCCGATCAGTGCATTTGCACTAGGTTTTGGCAGCTGTACTACATTTACAAGCAATTTTAGAACACGGAACGATAGGTTCTGTCGTGATCGCATGGATAGAACTGACATAAAATCGATAGAATTGTGAAAAATACATATAAATTGAGGGAATATACACCAAAATGTGGGGAAATTGAGGAAGTACTTGCATGTCTTCTGGTTGGCGCAGATCAATTTGCACAAGGGAAAAAATATGCTACAGCAAGGGGAATCCGAGAAAACATCGACATGGAAATGAAGGGAACTGGGGAAACAGTCACTTTTTTCCCGTCAAGGCAGCATTCTACTGTATGTGTATTGAGGTAACAGTGATACACTCGAGCTAACTACTGTATTTGACGCCTGTTAGGAAGACAGAGAACCATCCACCTCTAAACTTACTAGTATTAGGGCAAGGCGGGTACGGCTCCAAAGTACCATTATCCAAGATGGCGGTGATGACGTCATCCAAGATGGCAGCTGTGATGTCTATCAAGATGGCTGATTTCGGCGGGAAGTTTGAATTTTGGCGGGAAAATAGGTCACTTAGCCTACCTCTACTAACCTAACCCCCTCCCCAAAAAAATGGTGGGAAATTCAAATTCCAACATGATAATCCATCACACCACACTTATCTCTACTAAGCCATGAAAATGGCGGAAAAAACGACTTGTCTTTATTATTTAACCAATTTCAGGTATGTGTGTACGCCACTAGGTCTGGACTCCAACTGGCTTAGTTCAATATCCGTGCCAGCAGAGGGCCCCACCGTGACGTCAGATCATGACGCAAGTACCGTCATTCAAGATGGCAGCACCCAGTGTATCCACCACATGGTGTGGGTGTAGGCCCTGTCGCTGCCATCAGAGGACTCTGTCATGACGTCAGCTGATGACGTTCTGGTATGGGGCAAATGGTGTGAGCCAATAGGACCCCTAAATCAAGTCACGTGTTGAACTTTGGCCAATAGGGTTGAAGTATCTGATTACGTCATTATAGGAGATATGGGTTAAGCTCATCAACTCTGGGGCTTCAGTCTTCTTCAGTCAGTCAGTCAGCAGGAGAAGAAGAAGAAGAACCATGAAGCAGAACCATGAAGAAGAACCATGCAGCAGCAGTCGAACCCCAGCACAGTCATACAGAATAGGATTCAACAGAAACGTAAATATCACCCATCACATTATTCCCTCTCCAGTTAGCTTTATTATTTTTAAACTTTTTACTTATTGGACAATATCTAATGCTTCCTCATCTTTGTTCAACAGATTCGAGCGCCAACATGCCTAGCTCTGCAGACGTGTCTGAGCCTGCAGCAGCCTCGACCACCATCTCGTCGAGACCTACAGCAATGGCACCCATTTTGTCTGAACCAGTAGCGGCCACATAGGATCCTATAGTGCATATAGCCCACTTGTTGCAGCAGGACAAGGAGTTGTTCGTCTCTGTCCCACTCATCGACTTGTGTGATGAGGACGCACGATCTCCACATGACACATCCAATGCTGGCGGTGTTAAACAGCAACTAGATGTATGTCATTACTGGTCACAACATATGACTCATCCCAGCCGAATATTCCTGTGATAGTGCAACCACAGACTTTAGATGCCGTAGATAAAAAGAATACGTCGAGTGCAGCCACGCTTTTCACCACCACATACAATTGAACCTCCTGTGGATCCATACATGTGAACATTGCTATAGAGGTGCATCATGTCTGGGAGGTCTAAGCTAAACTGAGATTGAAGATGTATCCACATGTCTTAAAGTGCCAATTTCCGAGTTCGACTGGGATGAGATGTGCGGTGCAGAGCGCTACATCAATCAGCAGATGACCAACGAATATTACCCAACTCAATCCCTCCCAGACATTCGTCTTGCTGATGCGACACTATCTCTTAGTACCGTTTATGATGACTGCGCCTTATGCGTGAAATCAGGTGATAACTGCGTCCATCTAAGTCATCCATAAGTTACGAAGTTATACGATCTAGACTCTGCCATACCTCTTGTGCTGAAGAGACTGAATCGTTGGTCGCCTAGCATAGAGGACGCATACAGTGAATTTGTAAACTCCCTACGTGTGAATAGTATACATATTGACGATCTTAAGCAACATCTTCGTTCGCACATGACCTCCAAATCCAGAGTACTGCGAGTCACCTTTTGGCTTGAGTGATATACGTGCTGAATTTATTGCCAACACAAATGCACTATTTAGTAGATATTGTACAGGTGCTAAGAAGATACATACCAATTGTAATGTTAGCCCTGAAATACTACATCCAATGTACGATTTTTAAATAAATAATTTATGTCTAATGTCAACTCGTGATTGTGTTTCATTTCATACGACTTTCCGATTATAATCAAACTATTACAATTATTTTGTTTTCAGTGCTACACCAGTTACTCAGATTATGATCATGTTACTCTTCATGAGTAAAATATATACTTGTTTTCTTCGTGTAGTCAATATATCTCAATCGGTTAAGTGATGGAACTATACTGGCTACACACATACTATTATTATTATCTTTTCAGGTTTATTTTCTATATATATAGGTCAACTACATGACTGTGCCTGACTCATTTAGTATCATGGCGGGCTGGGTGAAGCACCCTCACCACAAACACTTTGTTGTCGGTGACTGGTCATGTGAAGATTCAAGTGAAGAAGAACAAGAAGAATGGAATCCTCCTTCCCGATAATATACGAGCAATTATTATAGGCCCGTACAATTGCGGGGAGACTATGTCCTCATGACTCTGCTAATGCATGTAGACGGAGTCTGATTTGAACATGTTTTTGTATTCTCAAAAACACTGTTTCAACCCAAGTATCAGCTATTGCAACAGATATTGCGCGGTGTAGATGGTGTTACATAAACGACATTCGGTGAAAGCGGTGATATCCCCCCACCAGAAAAAGCAAAACCAAACACAGTCTTCATATTTGACGATATTGCCGTCGAAAACGAAGACAAAATTCGAAAATATTTCTGTTTCGGTCGTGATATTTCTGCTGATGTACTTTATCTAAGTCAACATATTCCACAATCCCTAAACAGCTTGTTAGGGACAACGAAAACCTCATTATAGCCTTCAAACAAGACAATCTTAATTTAAAACACATGTACCAAGCACATGTCAGAACGGACATGTCGTTCTATGATTTCGTAAAGATATGTGCAGATTTCTGGAGTCATTCACAGTATGGGTTTCTCGTTATTGATAAAACAAGAAAGCTAAATTAGGGTAGGTACAGGCGAAACTCTCAAGAATTTTCTCATATGTAGATCGATAGAAGAGGTTAGTACATCAGTCTACGCCACATCACGGACAATTTCGAGCGTATGTCCGCCTCTCAACCCGAGAGGAAGGGTGTACACAGACAGAACATTCGCTAGTACTTGCATGCAAAAATTAAAGCTATAGTGCATAAAGTTGCAGGTATGCGCGGGGAACTAGAGACGTATTACCAGACTCTTCTGAGAATGGCGAATGCGACAAATGAGCTAGTTAATCAAGTCAGTAAGAATGTAACCGACCTAACTGGAAAGGTCGATGCTATTCAGGGGAAGATAGATGCAGACTTCCTTGTTGTTGAGAAAGCTGGTCAGGATCATAGTAAGAGGAGGAAGAAAATGAGCGGATACATAAAGCCTCACGCCTCGGAGATGTCTGACTAGCATACACCGAGATGTTGACGAAACAGAAAGTGATTCAAGCGCGTAAAGCAGTTAGTGATAAATTACGGCTACTGAGGTTAAGTCATATGGATCGGAAGCAAGCACTAAGAGAGACCTTTAAGCCGGTTACTGACTCTCTCCGACAGCTCTCAGAAGAAGCAAAAACACACGATAACGAGCGTGTTGTCATTGATGAATTCATTATTAGTCACACTCCAGGTCAGATAGAACACTGGGCGTTAGCAGGGGAAGACCGTACATGCTGGGTGCGCATCCCGTAACTGTAACTGAAGACAAAATACAGATCGGCTATAGTTTTACAGAACACCCGGCTTAATGAATCTTATTTTCTTAAAACCTGCAAGAAAACCTATAAAATATTCAGTTAATGACAGGGACACATACCGTGAAATATTGCACATGACTGGTGTACACAAGATCATCAGCTGCTACAGGTAATACAGCTCATTCGAATGAGGTTGTTTCCATAATCTCGGAGCTTTGAGAGAAAGGTATCATCGAATAAGTATGGAGACAGTAGTTCGAGAACTGCACAAGCCAGCATGCAAAACATACCCTAGCAGGCATGTTATCATTAAAGGGCTCGATGACTTGTGGCAAGCTGATCTTGTAGATATGCGACAATATTCACATGAGAATAATGGATTGAAATACATTTTAATGGTTGTTGATACATACTCCAAATTTGCCTGGGTATTACCCGTCAAAACAAAAACCGGACGAAACGTTGATGACATTTTTGAGCGTTTGCTACAGACAGGAACGAATCGATGCCTGGACGCTCTCCAAACCGATCATGGTGGGGAGTTCTACAATGATATTTCAAGACAGTGATGCAGCAGTATGAAATACAGCACTACTCGACATTCACTCACCTGAAGGCGAGTATCGTGGAGTGCTTGAACATAACAATAAAAGGTCGAATGTGGATGCGTTTTAACCTTCCCGGCTCATACGAATGGACAGATATCCTCCCAGAAATAATTGCTCAATATAATAGAACCAAACACCGCACAATAAAAATGTGGCCAATCGATGTTCGTGATAATGGACTCATGGATACCGTGTACTTTCGCATAAAGATGCTGGATCCACGAAAACAGTAATTTAATGTGGGTGATTTGGTGCGTATCTCACAAGACCGCATTTGAGAAATCATAACTACCGCACTGGTCAACTGAGATATTTACAGTTGCAGAGATGCAGCGAAGGAATCCTAGAACTTACATATTGAAGGGCAGTAAAGGTGAAGAAATTGCAGGATCCTTCTACACTGAGGAGATGCAGGAAAGCTCAGAACTATATGTTTTTCTAGTGGAAAGAGGCATAAGACGACGGAGATATAAGGTACTAGTCAAATGGCTTGGTTTTCCTGCTACACAAAACAGTTGGATTGACGCCGGCGATTTGCTATATAATGAGCGTGCGTTGTCCACAACCAACACAGTAGTGTAACATACCGAGCTAGAAGACACATTAGAGGAGATGGTGGTGTTCTAGACAAACTGCCTGTGGAAATTACACATCCCTGGGTATAACTACTGTGGGCCTGGGACAAAGTTTCAGAAACACTTGGCGCGAGGTGAAAAGGGGGTCAATTTGTTCAATGAAGCGTGTATGGAACACGATGCTGCATACACAGCAAATAAAGATCCATCAAATCGTCACATTGCAGATAGGATTTCAGATGATAAGGCTAAGGCCATACGGAGAAGAAAGGTAATTGGAAGAGGTCAACGCATGGCAGCATTCGCAGTTGATAAAACCATGCGTGGAAAAATCAATTTGGGTTTAGGAGTGATGAATTTCAAGCGACTTATGAACGCTGCACGTTGCACACTAAACAAGAAGAAGAACAAGAAGGGTTGTTTGGGGAACTGAATCCTGACAGCAAAGTATATAGCTAAAAACGCATTGAAGCAGAAAGATCCCCGAACAAGAAGAAGAGCATCAGTTAAAGCACCTCGAGTTCTACCAATACCCGAGACATCCGGAGGTTTTATTCCTTTTCTCATCCCGGCCCTCTCTGCGCTCTCAGCGGTAGGGTCCCTCGCCAGCGGTGCCAGAGCAAAGCTCGAACGGTCAAGAACGCGCAAAACTCCGAAGCGCATTTAAAAGAGGCGAGAAGACATAACCGCATGATGGAAGCCACATCAATCGGTAAAGGGCTACACTTGAAGCCGTACAGGAAGGGTTTCGGTCTATTCATAAATAAAAAAAGCCCATTAGCGGTCCTAACTGATCGACCACTCACAAATACAGATCTTAAGTTTGTTAGAGATAAATTCAAGATAACAAGATTTCGTGGTGTGTTTATGCGGGATACATTACCAAAGACTGTTTGGAAAACTGGTGAATGCGGTATTGTGAATTTAGATGTTGCTGGGTGGCGTACGTCATGAGAGATGCGGATACCCTCTACTATATCGACTCATTTGCTGACCTGTAGCCACCATAAGAATTACAACTGTGGTGTCACCGCCAGACACCACACTTGCTAGGTGGTAGTTTTAAATCGGCCGCGGTCCATTAGTACATGTCGGACCCGCGTGTCGCCACTGTGTGATCGCAGACCGAGCGCCACCACAAGGCAGGTCTCGAGATACGGACTAGCACTCGCCCCAGTTGTACGGACGACTTTGCTAGCGACTACATGGACGGAGCATTGCTCATTAGCCGAGCCGATAGTTAGAATAGCCTTCAGCTAAGTCAATGGCTACGACGTAGCAAGGCGCCATTAGTAACATTGCATGTATCTAAAGAGTCTCACTTGTATCGCCACAATCTCCAGATGTACCAAAAGGATGGATTAAAGTTAAGTATTCCAGAAGCTACGTACTTTTCTTTATAGCATTCATTACGTATCCTGTTTGAGACCTCACGCCATCCTTCGGGTGTTTATCGCGTGCCTTTTGGCTTCATTGTGTCTAGGCTGTCTTGTCTAGACACAACAACAACCGTACTTCACTCGCAGAAGACATGTACTCTACAATTATGGAAGCTATCAGGACTTTAATACACACCTCTGCGGACACCTATGCATCATGTTTCTCTTGGCGATCACAAAGAAGAATAAGAAGAAGCACCCTATATAAGGAGGATGTTTAAACATTCATTCGTCAGTTGAGGTTCAGATACAATGTCGTACACTTTGACGTTGAAAGGACGATCTTCTGTACTGCGTGCTGATTACTTCCAGCCAATTGATTTGAGTGCGCTGGCCGCTGTGGCCGAGCGGTTCTAGGCGCTTGAGTCTGGAACTGCGCGACCGCTACGGTAGCAGGTTCGAATCCTGCCTCGGGCATGGATGTGTGAGATGTCCTTAGGTTAGTTACATTTAAGTAGTTCTAAGTTCTGGGGGACTGATGACCTCAGATGTTAAGTCCCATAGTGCCATTTGATTTGAGTGCTGGTCAATGGAGTATTGCATTGATTGGACTGGAGACGTACAACAGCATCCTGAATATCACCGAGACTAACAATAAACTGCATCTAGATATTAATGGTGAAAAAGATATTTTGGAGATAGAAACTGGTGCGTATGGTATCGACGATTTAAACGACGTCTTAAAACAGTCCGGAAGAGGTACTGAACTACGTGCAAATATCAGTACACTTAAATCTGATAAAAGAACTGTAAATGCAACGATTGACTTTAACCAGAAAGGTTCAATAGGGTGCCTGCTCGGATTCACAAAATGACAGGTTTTGAAGAAGCATCCAGGTAAATTTTACAAGTCGAATCAGACAGTGGACATACTCCCCGTCAGCACAATACGTGTTGATTGTAACATTGTAACGAACTCCTATCTCAACGATACTCTCATTCACACAATTTACGGATTCTTCCCATCAGTTGCAACGGTGTATAAGATTGTTGAGACCCCTGTCAGTGCGATATACCTTCCAGTGACAGCTCAGACATTGAACTATTTGGAGCTGCATATTGTGGACCAGAATAATCAACTTGTTGACTTTCGTGACGAGGAAATCACTGTACGATTAAACCTAAGACAGGATGGGCGTCGTGGATTAAACAGGTGCACGCAATCCACAGCAAGCCACTTCGCTACCGAACAGCAAGTGAAAAACACTTGCGAACTACGAGTTTCTTAAATCAGCTTGTCTGAAGCCGCGCAATGACGTCATCACTCAATATAACCAGTTCAGTAGAGTATAATGAGAGAATTACACGTGAGGAATACTTCTCTCATAAACCTTATGTTGTGACTTGGTAAGACAGCCAAGCCACTAGGAGGTGAAGCCGAATGGCACGCGTTTAAGCTCACGCAGGCTGGCGTGAGGTCTGGAACAGTTAAAGGATTTGAATCTAGCAAACAAAGTACGTAGCTGTTGGAATACTTAACTTTAATCCATAATTGGTGAACATCGGTCTGACGGTACATGCATCACAAGATAAATAGCAATTGATAATGGCGCCTTGGTAGGTCGTAGCAAATGACGTAGCTGAAGGCTATGCTAAACTGTCGTCTCTGCAAATGAAAGCGTATGTAGACAGTGAACCATCGCTAGCAAAGTCAGCTGTACAACTGGGCGAGTGCTAGGAAGTCTCTCTAGACCTGCCGTGTGGCGGCGCTCGGTCTGCAATCACTGATAGTGGCGACACGCGGGTCCGACGTATACTAACGGACCGCGGCCGATTTAAAGGCTACCACCTAGCAAGTGTGGTGTCTGGCGGTGACACCACACCTTACGCTTCAACCACTTTTAACAAAAATGATGAAATCCGCATCGTCATACAGCACCAAGACGCACCCACGCTTCCGTGTAAGAGTTTTATATATCTCGAGGGGTCATTCAAGGTAACAGACGGCAGAGTTACAGTGGGATCCAAGCTGACAAGGAATGCTTTAGCATTCCTCTTCCAAGAGATACGCTATGAACTCAGTGGCTCTGAGATCGACCGTACACTCAATGTTGGCGTAATATCAACGCTTAAAACATGCATCTCGGCATCACCAACAGATTTGCATAGCTTAGAAAATGCAGGATCGTTCATAGACGAACCAGAGGATAGAGCAGTTGAAGAGTACAGGCGATTTACTGCATGCATACCTCTAAAAATGCTTATGGGATACTTTGAGGATATGAGGCAGATTATTATGAACGATAAGCAAGAACTCATTCTGGTGCAGAGTGCGACGGACTATAACTCATACATTCAAGGAGCTGAAGAAGAGAATATGATTGCAACAATATGGAAAATGACTCACATCAGTGTATTCGACGAGGAGCGTTTGAAGCTTTTAAAATTCATGAATTCTGGTACATTTCTGTCACTGACATTCCACTCATGGGAGATCTTTGAGTACCCAGTGCTATCAACAGCGAGCAGACAAACATGGACTATTAAGACTTCTAGCCATCTAGAGACACCCAGATTCATCATACTCGCGTTTCAGACTGATAGAAGAGGTAATTCAGCAAATGATTCCACAGCGTTCGATAACTGCAAGTTAACTAATGCCAAATTCTACCCATGTGACAATCTAAAGCTGCAGTGTAAGACATGTATGCAAGGTTTCGCCTTCTTACTATGAAATTGCTGAAGGAGGGGGAGGGGGTGTCTACTAGGTCCATGTAAGTTCAAAGAGCTTTCACCAATCATTGTAAGAGACTGCTCTAAACAGAATGAGATAATTAAGTCTGGACCTACAGATGTGCGAATTGAACTTGAATCATCGACAAATTTCCCAGAACACATTGCCGCGTATGCTTCAGTTCTACACGATCGTGTAATCAACTACTGTCCACTCACAAGTGTGCGAGCCGTATAAATGAATAGGTACTGCCCTGCACATTGATCATTTGGCGATGGCACTTCACGCAATGAACATCATTGCAGGTATTCAAGGATTCTATGACTGAAAGCGTCGGCAGTTCATATTTAAAGATGTTGCGTGTTTGTAGCGTACACACAAGATGCTGGTATAATAGAGACTTTCGCTGCAAATATTGAATCACCAAGACCCTTCAAGCAAGTGATGTGCTCTAAAACACGGAAGAGCACAAAGTGGTTAACTCATTTCTATCATGGAATTCATTGGCGTGATCCTGGCATACCCTATAAAGGTATGTTGATTGCACTTAAATGATTCGATCATATGGACACCATCGTATACGTGAAGGGAAAGGACAAAATCTCCTGAATGCAACGAATATTTAAATTTGCTTCTATTCAAGACCTGGAATTCTACGGATATCCATCTATCCATCGACTCAAGAACATTTATCAAGTGCTTTGTATTTGCGTATGAGAATGCAAAATTACTTTAAAGTTGGATGAGAAATAAATAATTTTATTGTTCGATAACAGTGCTTGTTTTCTGTGAGACCAAAGTCTGTAGCAAGTAAGTTTATTGGTTATACTGTACCTGAGACGCATTCCACTGGAACTGACTGAGGCACATACCTCAGCCTTTGACAGCAGTTTCCCCTGATGAGTAAGGTTACTGTGTCAGTAATAGACGAGCTTTCACCTCGCCAGCGTGGAAGCCACTCAAAGTGACAGCTCGATGTGATGCGTCATGTACCAGCCAGCCGGTCGAAGTGGCCGTGCGGTTAAAGGCGCTGCAGTCTGGAACCGCAAGACCGCTACGGTCGCAGGTTCGAATCCTGCCTCGGGCATGGATGTTTGTGATGTCCTTAGGTTAGTTCGGTTTAACTAGTTCTAAGTTCTAGGGCACTAATGACCTCCGCAGTTGAGTCCCATAGTGCTCAGAGCCATTTTTGTACCAGCCACGTGCGCGTGACCGCCGCTTAACCTGAAAGTGACTGCTCAGGGGCGATGCATGTGCGGCATCTTTGCTGCCAGAAGCAGTCCAACTCATGTCGTTCAAAAATGATTATTTTAAACCAACGTAACTTAATGGCATGTGCGGTGCATGCATCGTACACAAATACATTTATCATCTTCTAATGAAAAGAATGATAAAAATAAGTTAATTTATTATTCAATTCAGATTTTTTTTCTTTTTTTAAGAGTCTTTGCGAAATATGAATTTAGACACGCATGATTCAGTTTTCGCATTATAACAGTTTACAGATACATGACTGAGATTTATATTTTTTTGTTTTTTATGAAAAATATCAACATTATGATATTTGTGGATACGTGTTTCAGATTTTACAATTGCACTATCTTACATGGTAAATACTATCGCTAGTGAAGTTCCACCTGAAAAAGAAAAGACTTTTAACTAAAGGGGAATGTATTTCTTTGAAGTGGTTGCCTATAAACGTTTTCTATTACCACAAGTAATTGAACATATATATTTCGTGGAACTAAGTCGCTCTAAACATTTTCCACTACAAAAAGCAAGTAAATATATATATATTTCTTTGAAGTCGATGGCTCTAACCGTCTTCCACTACAACAAGCAAGTGAACATGTATAAAGAATTTAATTGGGTGGAACTCACATACTTAAAACTAGTTCTGACTGGATGGCTAGCGGTAGGTGAAACTTACAAACTAAAATCTAATCTATAACCACTAACACGGAAGCACATATGAAGTGTGATAACTTGCTTTTTTTCTTCATATACAGGTGAAGTGCCAAAATTTAGGTTTTGTTAATGTATTAACTAGTAATAGCAATGAAAAATGTTTAGATGCATAGACTTTTTTTGAGTTTTAAATATTTTTTTTCGTTTTTATGATTATCTTTGCCAAAATAACGAATATATATATTAACACAGACACACACTTAACACAGGCTCCCACACTCATTCGCACACTCAGACATACACGGAAACATGCAAACTGATACGCACCACACAACACTCTCATCCAGTATTTTCACTATGATAAAAGAGGGTGAGTCGCTTGGCGATTTGGTCTTCACTGGACCGCAGGTAGAGAGAGAGAGATCAAATGGTTCAAATGGCTCTGAGTACTATGGGACTTAACATCTGAGGTCATCAGTCCACTAGAACCTAGAACTATTTAAACCTAACTAATCTAAGGATAACACACACATCCATGCCCGAGGCAGGATTCGAACCTGCGACCGTAGCGGTCGCGCGGTTCCAGACTGAAGCGCCTATAACTGCTTGGCCACACCGACCAGCAGAGAGCGATCACGTCAGCAGTGGTGAATATATGTGTGCGGCCTATAGTGTGTCTTGGCGCTTATTTACATAGAGATGTGATGCCAGTATAACACTTGAAGAACTCTAACTGTAGACACGACTTTCACATGCTGTTGGCAGTGGCGCAAGAGCAAATAGCTAGCGCTCCAGTGCTGGCTTGAGTCCGGACGGCCCTACAAAGCTCGTGCACCTGTTGGAGCCTCTGATAGTTGCGGTTGATGATAGTTCGAAAGAGTTTTTTACGTGCGCTGAGTATTTATGCACTGGATTATTTTCGGCTGTTTAAGCATTGTGAGTGTTACACATGCATCTTTCGACAATTTACGAGTTGATTTGGTGTCTGTTGCATTATTTTGTGAACAGGTGTGCAGTGCATGATTTCGACAGTTGACGATTAGCAGGCGTGTTTGCATAGTCTTTTAGATGCATTATTTTGTTCATTTATGAGTTGTTTTCCTCTCTGCACATCAATTTACTGCGTTATTTCAGTGATTTACGAATAGTTTGCAGATCTGTAGGGTGTGCAGTGCATTATTTCAACAGTGTACAATTAGCGTGCGTGTCCGTTGAGCGTTTTACATGCATTATTTCGGTGACCTACGAGTAGTTTTCAGGTCTGTAGGGTGTGCTATGCATTATTTCGAGAGTTTACAATTAGTGAGCATGTCTGCAGGGCATTATACGTGCATTATTTAAATGATCTACGAGTAGTTTGCAGCTTTGTACGGTGTGCAATGCATTATTTCGGTAAGTTATGAGTTGTTTGAGTATCCGTACATCAGTGTACTGCACTATTTACTTGTATTATGAAGCTCTGTGTGCTGTGTAGTGTGGTCCCAATCACATCAGATGGAGTGTTTTGTATCAGTGCAATAAATATACTATGTCCAATCCATACCTAAATAATTTGTTCCAAAATAAATAAAGTACTCTCCTTACTCTCTCCAGTAGCCCATCACAGGCTAAGTCCTTTTCCCGCCATTATCCCCCCTCCAAATCGTCAACTTGGATTACTGCACCATCTGGTGATAGTACTGTCTACTAGGTCAGTAGGACTCTGGACCTTGTCGTGAATACACTGTATGGAGGCACTGCCTCCAGTTGTTTAAGTAAAGACTGTTTACATAAAGGCATATGTCCATTCTATCCCACACAGGCTGAGTCCTTTTCCTGCCAATTCCTAGGAAGCCGTGGCAGTTGGATGACTTAGGTTAGTGGAGGTAGCCCAAGTGACCTATTACCTCGCCGTTTTCTTAGGTTAGTGGACGTAGTCATGTGTTGCATTGTCCTGATGTAATTTGAACTTCCTGCCATCATCTGGAGGAAAGGACAGCAGGGTAGAGGGGAGGGTTTAGGTTAGTGGTGGTAACCCATTTCACCTATCTACCCGCCAAAATTTGAACTTCCCACGAAGACGTCACTGCAGCATTGCCATATACACCACCGCCATCTTGGATCCGCCATATTGAATAAATTTGGCAACAATTCAGTGTGGAGTGGTACATAATTTGCTCCACTACTGGTGACACCTTCTTACTTAATGAATATTGACGCCATGATGGAATTAGGCTGGACCAACCCCAAACCCAGTCTCTGTGCTGAGGCTGGAGGACTTTGGAGCAGCCGTTCTCCAATCCTCTATGAGCCACAATGCTGTTTGGGATCCGAATACAGCGTATTTTGATGTGGTAACCTTATGACCCCAAATCCAATCATTTTAACCACCTGCCACCATGGTTACTGCAAAGGCCCGTTATGATTTTAGGTTTAGTGCAGTATAGGAGCGATTGCACTCCTGCTTAATACTTTCTTTTCTGCCATTTTAATTGAGCACTACAACAACAAAGCTGTCTTTACGGATGAGTTTAAGTAGGGGGCCTCCGGTGGTTGCTCTGTTGTTTTCCCTGAGACTCCCCCCCCCCCCCACCCCCCATCCCCCCTTCCTTCCCGGCACAGAACCGTATGCGATCTTGCGGGAAGTGGGGAAGATGGGGAATGTGGCGGGTGCTAAATTACTTGTTTATTCCGATTCTATAAGTGCCCTTCACTCTGAATAACGCTTGTACCCCCAGCAGGAAAATAGTCCCGAAATTTCTGGTCGCCCTCCTCGAAATACAGGTAGTGGGAATGGAGGTGTGTGTTGGTTACTAGGTCACATGGGTATTGATGGGAACGAAAGGGCGGATGTAGCAGCCAAGGAGGCATGTGGCAATCCTCAGTTATTTCAGTGTGCTATCCCCCTGCATCCTATTACCTCGCTGATGAGGTACGGAGTCATGCCTCGATGGGAAAACGAGTGACTGGAAGTGACCAATAGTAAGCTTCGTCTCGTAAAGCCTACTACGCTGCCGTGACTTACCTCCATTTGGCCACGAAGATGGGATGAGTTCCTCCTCATTCGTCTTTGCATAGGATTCCTGCTATGGCGAGTGGACCCTCCAATATGTGGTGCTTGTGGCGTACAGGTAACGGTGTGCCACATTTTACTAGACTGTGCTTTGTTTTCAGACCAGAGGGCAGCGTAGATTTGCTGACAGACCTGCCCTCTATTTTAAGTGAGTTTTAGAGTTTTAAGACCTTGTGATGTGTGCAACTTGTTTCCTAAAATTTTGCGGAGGTGTTCTTAATGTGTTTACAGAGTGGCTGGCTCTTTCAAGACTTTCGTACCCTCTGGGTACAGTTGTGGACATTGACGTTTACTGTGTCTTACCCCAGTGTAATCCTGGGGCACACACTTGTCAATGTTCAACATTTTTATTATGTGTAAGCGCCGCCAGCTGTTGGACTTCACTGTGAGATGACTGCTCGTGACCACCAGAATACAAGGACCCAGCTGGTTCGCTATATTCCATAATTGAATATTGTTATTGGTTATTATTTTTAGGTATTAATTATTAAGTATTGACGATCATTTTACCGTTTATTAAAATAGAGCATATTCGTGAGTAGTTATTTTAGTCCATAAAATGAAGCCAAGTTCACAAAGTATGTTTTGAGAACGAATACATATTTTTCTATAGGTCTTGCATGTAAAACCATCAAAAAATCGCCTAAGCGCATTACCACATAATTAAAAATTTTCCTTCGCCCAGAAAAGATTCAGGTCTGATAGGGTTAATAAAATTTCGAACAAATGTGGTGAGATTTTTAAGGTTTTGTAACTTGTCCAACTTATTTCCAAAAGCCTTAGGGAAATGTTCTTAGAAATTTAACAGTGTCACAGGCTCTTCCCTGCTTTTTTGTATGTGGCCAGCTAGTCTCATTTCCTGTGCTTCTCTTTTTTACGTTTTTATCTCTGTTTTAATTCCAGGTATTGCACATGGCACCTTCATTCAGTTTTTTTCCAGATGCGTAAGATAGAGTGTCTGTGGGGCCCAACGCTAGAGAGGTGTGAGTGAGTAAATGAGAGTCACTTTATGGATTTCCTCCAAACCCTGTGGTACAATTTTAAAGATTTTATCCACATTCACTTGTTTTCATAAGTTCAAGGGCGCTGATAACCTCGTCGTTAAGCGTCCATAAGAAACACACACGCATGCACACACGCATGCACGCAGGCGCTCATGCGCGCGCGCTCCCGCATACACACTGTTGTCTTAGATCTATATCGGTGATCCTTTTTTATTTTACTTCCTGATTAAGGTTATCCTGCTACTTGACATTATCTTGGTGGCAACGTTGTATGGTTCAAAGGGCTCTGAGCACTATGCGACTTAACTTCTGAGGTCATCAGTCGCCTAGAACTCAGAATCAATTAAACCTGACTAACCTAAGGACATCACACACATCCATGCTCGAGGCAGGATTCGAACCTGCGACCGTAGCGGTCGCTCGGTTCCAGACTGTAGCGCCTAGAACCGCAGGCCACTCCGGCCGGCTGGCAACGTTGTACCACGATACACATTTAAACATTCAAATACACAACATCGACACCTGCAAAACTAATTTTAGTTTCTGCTAACTAATATTTTCATATTGCACTACTTTACTTCATTAGTAATTCAATACATTTTAGCTTATCACCCCATAGAATCATGGACCTTGCTGTTGGTGGGAAGGCTTGCGTGCCTCAGCGATACAATACAGTCGTACCGTAGGTGCAACCTGAACGGAGGGGAATCTGTTGAGAGGCCAGACAAACGTGTGGTACATGAAGAGGGCCAGCAGTCTTTTCAGTAGCTGCAGGGACACCAGTCTGTATGATTAACTGATCTCGCCTTTTAACATCAACCAAAACGGCCTTGGTGTGCTGGTACCGCGAACGGCTGAAAACAAGGGGAAACTACGGCCGTAATTTTTCCACAGGGCATGCAGAGTTACTGTATGGTTAAAAGATGATAGCGTCCTCTTACCTGAAATATACCGGAGGTAAAATAGTCCCCCATTCAGATCTCCGGGCGGGGACTACTCAGGAGGATCTCGTTATCACGAGAAACCAAAATTAGCGTTCTAGGGACAGAGGCGTGCAAGTCGGGCAGGTAGGTTAGAAAATTTAAAAATCGAAATTGTCAGTTTAAAGCTGGATATAGTGGAAATTAGTGAATTTCAGTGGCAGGAGAAATAGGACTTCTGGTCAGGTGAATGTACGGTTATAAATAGAAAATAAAATAGGGGTAATGCAGGAGTAGGTTTAATAAAGAAGAAAAACATAGGAATATGGATAAGCTACTACGAACAGGTTAGTGAACGCATTATTGTAGCCAAGATAGTCACGAAGCCCCCGCCTACTACATTAGTACAAATTTGTATGCCAACTAGCTCTGCAGATGATGAAGAGATTGAAGAAATGTACCATGAGATCAAAGAAATTATTCAGATTGTTAAGGGAAACGAAAATTTAATAGTCATGGAGGACTGCAATTCGATAGTAGGAAAAGGAACAGAAGAAAAAGTAGTAGGTGAATATGGACTGGGGTTAAGAAAGCAAAGAGGAAGCCACCTGGTAGAATTTTGCGTAGTGCATAATTTAATCATCGTTAACACTTCGTTTAAAAATCAGGAAAGTCGGTTGTACACCTGGAAGAAACCGGAGACAACGAAAGATTTCAGATTGATAATACAATGTCAAGACAGAGATTTAGGAACCAGGTTTTAAATTGTAAGACATTTCCAGAGGCGGATGTGGACTCAGGCCAGAATTTATTGGTTATGAACTGTAGATTAAAGCTAAAGACACGGCAAAAAGGGAGGAATCTAAGGACTTGGGTAAACTGTAAGAACCGGAGGTTGTAGAGAGTTTCAGAAAGAGCATTAGTTAACAATTAACAAGAACAGGCGAAAGGAATACAGGAGAAGAACAGTGGGTAGCTTTGAGAGATGAAATAGTGAGGGCAGCACAGGGTCAAGTAGGTAAAAGGACGAGGGCAAGAAGAAATCCTTGGGTAACGTAAGAGATATTCAGTTTAACTGATGAAAGGAGAAAATATAAAAATGCAGTAAATGATGCAGGTGAAAAGGAATACAAACGTCTCAGAAATGAGATCGACAGGAAGTGCAAAATGGCCAAAAGGGAATGGCTGGAGGACAAATGTAAGAAAGCAGAAGAATAGGGGGAAGACAGCTGCAGCTACAAGAAAAGAGACCTCTGGAGAAAAGAGAATTACCTGTATGAATATATGAATATCAAGAGCTGGAAAACCAGTTCTAAGCAAAGAAGGGTAAGTAAAAAATTGGAAGGAGTGTATAGAGGGTCTGCAAAAGGGCAATGTACGTGACGGTAATATTATAGAAATGGAGGAGGACATACACGAAGATGATACGAGAGATGTGATACTGCGTGAAGAATTTGACAGAGCACTGAAAGACCTAATTCGAAACAAGGTTCCAGGAGTAGACAACATTCCATTAGAACTACTGAAAGCCTTAAGAGAGCCAGCCAAGCCTTAGGAGAGCCAGCCATGATAAAATTTTACCATCTGTTGAGCAAGATGTATGAGACAGTCGAAATACCCTCAGACTTCAAGAAGAGTATAATAATTTTAATTCCAAAAAAAGGCAGGTGTAAATTATCGAACTATCAGTTTAATAAGTCAATAAGTTGCAAAATACTAACACGAATTCTTTACAGAAGAATGCCAAAACCAGTAGAAGACGACCTCGGGGAAGATCAGTTTGGATTCCGTATATATGTGGAATCACGCGAGGCAATACTGACCCTACGACTTGTCGTAGAAGACAGGTTAAGGAAAGGCAAAACTACGTTTACAGTATTTGTAGACTGAAAGAAGGTTTTGACAATGCTGACTGAACACTTCCTTTTAAATTATGTAGGAGGTAGGGATAAAATACTTGAAGTGAAAGGCTATTTACAATTTGTACAGAAACCAGATGGCAGTTGTAAGAGTCGAGGAGCACGAAAGGGAAGCAGTGTTTGAGAAGGGAGTGAGACAGGGCCGTAACCTATCTCCAATGTATATTGAGCTACCAGTAAAGGAAACAAAAGAAAAATTTGGAATACGAATTAAAATATAGGGAGAAGGAATAAAAACCATGAGGTTTGCCCTGACTTTGTAATTCTGTCAGACACAGCAAAGGACTTGGAAGAACAGTTGAACGTAATGCATAGCATCTTGAAAGGAGGTTATAAAAAGAAATCCAACAAAAGCAAAACGAGGACAATGGAATGTAGTCGAATTAAATCAGGTGATGCTGAGAGAACTTGATTAAGCCGGCCGGAGTGGCCGAGCGGTTCTAGGCGCTTCAGTCTGGAACCGCGCGACCGCTACGGTCGCAGGTTCGAATCCTGCCTCGGGCATGGATGTGTGTGATGTCCTTAGGTTAGTTAGGTTTAAGTAGTTCTAAGTTCTAGGGGACTGATGACCTTAGAAAATAAGTCGCATAGTGCTCAGAGCCATTTGAACCATTTTTTAGAACTTGATTAAGAAATAAGTCACTTAAAGTTGTAGATGAGTTTTGATATTAAAGCAGCAAAATAACTGATGATGGTCGAAGTAGAGAGAATATAAAATGTAGACTGGCAATGGCGAGGAAAGCGTTTCTGAGGTAGGAAAATTTGTTAACATCGAGCATTTATCAGGAAGTCTTTTCTGAAAGTATTTGTATGGAGTGGTAGCCATGTATGGAAGTGAAACAAGGACGATAAACAGTTTAGGCAAGAAGAGAATAGAAGCATTCGAAATGTAGTGCTACAGAAGAATGCTGAAGATTAGACGGGTAGATCATGTAACTTATGAGGAGATACTGAATAGAATTGGGGAGAATAGAAATTTGTGGTACAACCTGACTAGAAGAATGGATCGGTTGGTGGAACACGTAAATCGTAGCGGAAGGCCACGCGGATTCAGAAGGATGTAGGTTGCGGTAGTTACTCTAAGGTGAAGAGGCTTGCGTAGGATAGAATAGCATTGAGAGCTGCATCAAATCAGTCTTCGGACTGAAGACCACAACGCATACTACGGCTATCTACGAGGTATTGTACAACGTATGAATGAAGGTTGTTGGCCTGTATATACCTGTGCCCCAGCACAACCAAGTTTGCTCTTAAATAAATAATTTTCGTCCTTGCTATGTAAGAGAAAGAAGTCTTCAGTGTTTTAGTTCTTGTTCTCACAAGTGACTGTTTATTTTGCTCACTTTTTGTGTCAGTCATTTTTCAATGCCCAAAGATATATGACAATACGTGTCGCTCAGCTCGTGCCGTGTGAAGACAGCAAGAGGTGATGCGATCCCTGCCTAAGCTAAGATGACGCGGCGCCCTTATTGATTACATGTTAATATACACTAAATTGATTACTAACGTTATTCGACGACAAATAGGCTTGAGTCAAAGGGTTTTTCTGCAAAGCGCAAATACATTACGAACAGTATATGAAGAAATATCCAGGTGGGATTAACATTTTCATTTTAATCACACTCGCCGATTTTTGTTCATACTTGATCACTACGCCCGACCCGTAATTATAGACGCATGATCGTTTATTTTAAAGAAAAGACGCAAAAAGAAATTAGATTTGCCATAGTTTTATAACATTATTATTAAATAATCATTCTTCCACGTAATTCAGCAAAAGGTCGCATTCTTGAATAATCTCAGATATCAGTTCCTCAACGTCGATAAATCGCTTACAGAATCTCAATAACGTTATTCAGCTGTAATCACACGTTCTTTACTCCACCTTTATACGCTATTTTCTCCAAATGCTTGTCACTGAGTCATTCAAATTCCCGTTTTGATATACTCAATGTCCCGAAAAACTCACAGCATTGTCAGGCCTAGTCTCCTTTTGCTCACTGTTTTTCAGCTCTCTGTTTGTTTTACAGAGAACATAATTATTATCTCTGGACATAGTTCTCATACAACAGAGAATCTGCAGGGTGTTTCACAATTCATGACACATAGTTCCAGAGGTTCTGAAGGGGACTTAAGAGATCAAGTTTTATATTGGAAGCCATGTCCGGAAACGGTTCGTTTCCATGTTTCAAGGAGAATATGAGTTACTCAGACGCGCTAAATGGCAAACGGCCTTGTTGCAGTAGTTACACCGGTTCTCGTCAGGTCACCGAAGTTAAGCGCTGGATAACTATCCGGTCTGCCGAGCGCTGTTGGCAAGTGGGGTGCACTCAGCTCTTATGAGGTAAACTGAGGAGCTACTTGATTGAGAAGTAGCGGCTCCGGTCTCGTAAACAGACATATGGACGGGAGAGTGGTGTGCTGACCACATGCCCCTCCATAACCTCATCCAGTAACGCACCTAGTCTGAGGATTACACGGCGGCCGGCCGGTACCGCTGGGTTTTACAAGGCCTGTTCGGACGGAGTTAGTTAGTTAGTTGCACTAAACGTGCAGTACGCCTGTTATGGTAGGCTACCCATATGCGTAAATGCCACAATCACGCGATGTATCCATATGTCTTGTTTTCATACTTGCTGGTAATGTGTAGTCGACATTACGGTGACTAGTACAGCAATAACAGGATGCCTGAGGACTCGTTTGCAGAGTACACCGACATGATGTTAATTTATGGTGAAGCTTGCCGCAGTGGAAGGGAAGGTCATCGTGTGGCTCCACCTCATCCCATGTTTGCCAGACGAGAACAATGGCTACGGGAAAGTGGGAAATTCACAAGCGACAGAGCAAACTGTGGCGCTCCGAGAATGCGGCACGATGTCGTATTGGAAAAGGAAGTGCTTCATCTAGTTGAAGGGAACCCGTCAACGAGTACCCGACCACGTGATCTGCACACGTCTTACACGTTTGTGTGACGTGTTCTGCATGAACAACAACACTACTCTCAGAAGGTACACGCCATGCTCCCGGAGGATTTTTACTACGTGTCAATTTCTGTACATGATTTTTACGCCGCTGTGTGGATTTTCCTCAGTTTCCAAAGCGAATTTTGTTAACTAACGAAGCGCGTGTCAAGAGGGATTGTGTTTTGAACTCTCGATATAACCGCATTTGCGATCAAAAATCTCTAAATACACTTGTGTTATACACTACGATTTCAACACACTTTCGGCATCAATATCTGCTCAGGTATCTGCGGTGACAGTGTGTTTGGACGGTACATTCTTTCACCCCACCTAACAGGCGCCTGGTTCTTGATATTCCTGCAGTGCTGGCAGAGTTTTTGGAAGATATGCCATTGGACGTACGGCACGAATTGTTGTTCCAGCATGATGGCGAGGCAGTACATTTTGCAGTTCGGTGTGAAACCATCCACTTAGTCTACAAAGACAGGTGGATCGTTCAAGGTGGACCACATGCTTGGCCACCAGGATCCCCAGATTTGACACTTTTCGACTTTTTATTGTGCGGCACATCAACAGTTTCCTTTTCGAGACCCCTGTCCAGTAGGAGGAAGATCTGGTTGCACGGATAATGGATGCTGGAGAAGTGATTAACCACAGACCAGACAAGTTGGACAGAGTTCACGCGAAATTACTGGCAGATACACTGTACTCACCAAACTTGGTGGTCCTCATATCGAAACGCTGTTGTAATATCACAATAAACAGGAGGGAAATGTGTACATCTTGCTTTCTTTGCAACATGGGAACGAAGCTGTTTCGGGATATGGGCTGCCAGGTAAAATACGATCTACTAAGTTCCCTCTAACTTATAGAACTGTGTAATATGAATTGTGAGATGCCCTGTACATGAAAAAAATGTGTGTGAAATCTTATGGGACTTAACTGCTATGGTCATCAGTGCCTAAGCTTAGACTCTACTTAACCTAAATTATCGTAAGGACAAACACACACACCCATGCCCGAGGGAGGACTCGAACCTTCGCCGGGACCAGCCGCACAGTCCATGACTGCAGCTCCTTTCACCCGCTGTACATGTTAAGTGTTTTACATACATCATACAACGTAGGCAGCATTAATTAAAGTACGAGACAAAAAAAGTATATAGAATCACCGTCACACACAGTATAGAAGCATGCCCATAAAACAACGATCCTGTTACTGAAAACATTTGTTAAAGACTCCGGTACCCCAACTGATGGGAGAGACGGTTTTGATGTTTTCAGTAACTGCGCAGAAGAAATTTATTGGCGCGTCGCTGAACATCGATAATATAGAAAGAATTCCACTTAGCTGGGGCGTAGAAGGCGCCAATAAAAAAGCAAGCTCGTTTTCCCTTCGTGGAGTTTTCGTGCAGCTGTGCTAGATTGTCAGCTATAAGGAGATATTGATTCAGGTAGACGGCGGCTGTGTTTTACGGCGTTGCAGTAACCTGAGGAAAGTAAAGCGAAAGCGAATAACGGTAGTCGTGAAAAAGTTCCGCATGCAGTGGTGCGTTGCGTTTTAATGGCAGCTCGAGCACTGCCTTTGTCAGACATCTTGCAGAAACGGGCTACCTAGAAGAACACTCGTGTGGACCTCTCGTTAAATGGAGAACTGTAAGTGACAATAAAGAAAACACAAAGGAAGAGACTCAATGGAGTTAATAACGAAACTAGTGTCGTGATTCGATATTTACAGCTGACTCATGAACGCTTGACTTTTTGCAACTTGTACTAGGTATTCAGTAAAAAACTTTTTCTTCTTGTTTCAACACATGTTTACAATTTGTTAGTTACGTCTTATTTCACATACAGCAGTTCGGCAAAGTATGGAAACGCTGCGAGAAATGCATGTTTGAACGTAACTGCAGATGCTAGTGAAGCCTGCAGGGTGCGGTTTTGTCTGGCCACGAACGGCATCCGTGCAACGTCCTCAGTACGTGGCAACTGTCAGCCGTGTTCTGTGCAGTTGTGAGTGCATCGCGTCGCAGCTGAGTGAATTCTAACAAGGGAGAATTGGTGGTACTGTTATGGTGGCTGCTTGCCTAACGGAGGTAGTCGAAGTATCGGTGTTTCGAAAAGCAGCATGTAATGATTTGTACCCGGAAAACATCATCCACTAAGTCACAACGAGGACGAAAGTGTGTGTTGAGAGATCGTGACAGACGGTCAGTGAAGAGAATTCAGACGAAAAATAAGATGAGACATTTGTAAAAGTCACTGCAGAACTAAATGTCCCAATACAACGCTAAGGGCCTCCAGAATCAGGGAGCTACAGGGCGAACTAAAATTCCAACCCACTCATCGGAGATGCAAAGGCAAGTACCAGGAAAGAGTGGTGCCGAAGCCATAAAACGTGGACCATGGAGCAACGGAAGTACGTCATTTGGTCGAATGAGGCTTGTCTCTCACATTTTCCAACTACTGATCGAGTTTGCTTTCCATGAGTGAAGCACGGGAGGGGTTCGATGAGGCTGTGTGTGGGCAGTCAGTCACATCGTGGTATTCCAGGCTCCCCACGGTTGCTCTGCGAGGTCGTGTTGCTACCAAGGATTGCGTTGGCATTTTGACTGGTCAGGTGCACCCCACGATGCAGTGTGTTTTCCCCAATGGCGGTGATGAGTTCCAGGACGACAGGTCCCCAATTCACGCCACATTCTCCAAGAACGGTTTTGTGACCGGGAGGATGAATTTTTTGCGTCTGCACTGGCCACTAAAGTCATCAGATCTCAATGTTATTGAGCATTTGAGGTCTTTTGAGAGAAAGGTGCGTGGTCGCTATCCAGTTCCATCACCTATACCTGGACGTGACACTATTTTTCAAAACAAATGGTATAAGATTCCCCTGATAACCGTACATACCCCGTATTTATCGATTTCGGAACGTCTGCAAGCTGCATTGAATGCCAATGGTTTTCTTACACACCATTTCGCATGGTAGTGTGTTGAGTTACTACTGTTATAGTTTTGTTCTCCCATGCACATCCAGTTCATGTTTAGTTTTTCTTTCTTTGTCCTTGCTGGAGTTGTTTCGATGGGGTGAAGGGATACTTTTAGCTTTGATACTCCACTGCGAATCTTTGAAATAAATGGTTTCTGCAACGTGTTCCGTTTTACTTAATGTAATCCTTAATATTGCTAACTGATTGTTGTGTTCCTTTTCTGTTTCTTATTTTACGGGCAGACACATTCCTTTAGAAGATAATGGCTGCTTTGTAGAGCCACAAATAGAAAATGTCGACATCGGGTATACACACCCAGACGCAAAAAGGAAAAAGAAAATATAATATAATAAAATAAAATAAAATTGACGCACTACGAAGGAATTATCCGAATGGGACGGAAATCGGTAGATGTGATGCATATTTACAGACAAACAGATGATTACAGTATCAGAATAACATGATGATTTATTCAACTGAAAGAGCTTAACAAATTGAGCAAGTCAATAACACGTTGGTCCACCTCTCGCTCTTATGCAAGTAGTTATTCGCCTTGGCACTGAATGACAGAGTTGTTGGATGCCATTCTGAGGGTTATCGTGCCAAATTCTGTCCAACTGGAGCGTTAGATCGTCAAAATCAGAGATGATTGGAGGGACCAGCTCGTAATGCCCCGATCGTTCTCAGTTGCGGAGAGATCCGGAGAATTAGCTGTCCAAGATAGTGTTTGGCGAGTGAGAACACAAGCGATAGAAACTCGCGCCGTGAGCGGGAGGACAATGTCTTGCTGTTAAGTATGCCCAAGATGGCTTCCTATGAAGGGCAACTCGTGGGGGCATAAATATCGTAGACGGAGCGCTATGGAGAAAGTGTGCCGTGGATGACGACCAGAGGAGTCCTGTTATGAGAAGAAATGACTCCTCCCACGATCACTCCTGGTTGTCGGACTACAGAGCAGACGGCAGCCAAGTTGGTATTCCACCACCGTCCGGGGCGTCTACGTACACGTATGCGGCCTGGAGTCTCATTGACTTGAGTAGAATTGTCCTACTGATGAGTCCCGCTTTCAACTGAGCTCCGATGACCCAGTAAACACGTGTCTAGGGCGCCCCAGACAGCAATGGGATACCAACCTGTCACCCACCACACGGGCGGACTACAAGGAGTCATGGCATGGGGTCTCATTTCTTTTCATAGCAGGACCCCTTTGGTTGTCATACGCGGCCCACTTATAGCATAAAGGTACGTTGACGATATTGTACGCCCCATTTGCGAGTCAGCAAGATAATGCCAGCCTGCAGACGGCGAGACTTTCTGCTGCTTGTCTTGGTGTATGTTAAACCCTACCTCGGCCAACAAGGTCGCCAGATCTCTCCCCAACTGAGACAGTGTGGTATATTATGGGCAGGTCCCTTCAATCATCTCGGAATTTTGACGATCTAACGGGTCAATTGAGCAGTTTGGCACCAAATGCCTCAGGAAGACATCCAACAACTTATCAATGTATACCGAGCTGAATAACTGCTCGTATATGGTCCAGAAGTGGATCAATGTGTTGTTGACGTGCTCAATTTGTAAATCTCTTCCTCTTCAATAAATCATGTAATTTTTCCGAAACTGACTCATTTCTTTATCTGTACATGCACAACTTATTTGTCTATTTCCATCCCATCATATAATCCCTTCATGGTGCGTATTTTCCTTTGTCTTAGAGAGTGCATTGAGTTCAAGGATCCTGAGTGAATGAAATTTACCCGCCGAAGCGGTAGCTTACGAACTCCCATTTCGACCGATTCGAGGGTAGTTCTCGTCAGTGTGTGAGGCTCACCGTGTATACTTACTAGAGAGGACAGAGATGACACAACGAAGAGCAGCTCAAGGGTTCGCTTATTGAGCTTGATAGGTTCACTTAGATGCTCACTAGAGTCCACTGACATACACCAGGATACGGTGGTGTTTTGTGCTTCTCACAGAGGTTTATTGCTGGGTAAAAATCGTAGATGGAGACAAAGAGATGAATACACTAAACAGATTCAGAAGGATGTAGGTTTCAGTAGGTACTGGGAAATGAAGAAGCTTGCACAGGATAGAGTAGCATGGAGAGCTGCATCAAACCAGTCTCTGGACTGAAGATCACAACAACAACAGAGAGTAATTTTGCAAGAGAAGACGAGTCACGTTAAATGTGTTGGTTATCAGTGGACACGGTCAACACATTCTTTACATGTTTGCAAACGTCGTAATTAATACCGTCACTATCACAGTGGTTTACTGTCGCATCATCGTTTATGCGTTCATTCCGATAGCGCGGTACTTACCTATCTGGCCCCGCCCTATACGTGTCCTGTAAGTATATAACACTAATTTTGATACATCTTACGTAACAAAACTTTTCCAGATTGCGATCACATTGATCTAGATCTGCAGCAGTGGAAGTTGGAAGAAGTTATCATGGTACCACCAGAGGTAATGGCTCTTTGGTGTGACGATCGTCGCTTTTTAATTCCTTCCTAACAAGTGTAGGTCGTTTCACTGATACATTTTTCCGTTGTGGGCGATATAAGCCTTCGTCTTGATTTTCTTTACTCGATCTGTCCTAAAAAATATAATTTACAAAGTTTTTATGAAGTGGCACTGAACATAAAGAAGACTAATGGCAAGAAGAGAGAAACTGTCACATTTACATTAAGTGTATGTTGCACGTTTATAGACTGCGTAATAAATGCAAAATTTGTAGGACTGAATATTGTTTCTCAGTGGAAGTGGTACGAACATAAAAACATACTTGCAAACCGAATATCACCAGCATGTTATGCCCTTAGAGTTCTGTGATCAGTGTGTAAGAGTAAGTGTCTTTCAGTTACGTACTGTTCCTCTCCTCAGATGTTAGCTATACCATTCTTTTCTTGGGAACAAATACAAAAAAATATGAACACAGTTTTCAAGCTGTAGACATCTGATATGAGAATAATTCTACTTGCTTACTTGATTGGCCAATCGATTCACAGTCAGCCTTTGGCCAATCAGCCTCTTCCATCATCTTCGGTGCGCGTATCCTTTTCCAGTTGGTCCTGTCGTACTCGCGTCCTCACTGACCCCCTCAATCCGTCACAGCTGTGGTCCTCCCCTCTTTCTGTTGCCTCTGATTTCTTCTTCCACCACCTGCCTGGTGATCTGACCTTCTCGACGCATTACGCGCCCACACCACTTCAGTTTCCTCTCTATAATCACAGCCACAACGTCTAGCGATTCGGACAACTCCTACAATTTGCGGTTTATCTTTTTCCTCCAGTCGTCTCAATCCTACACTGGTAAACTCTGTCTCAGAGCAGCATACTGAAACGTCAGAAGTTTTCTTTTTATCTTTCATGTCAGACTCCAGCTTTCTGCTCCGTGTACGACGACAGGTAATGTAACTAACTTGCAGATCGTGATCTACAAGACTAATAACCAAAGATAGTATTCGAGGTCATTGTAAAGATCTGTCCAAAACACCAGAGATTTTCACTGTATATATATTTATCAAACGGTTGTGCACATCAAAAATAAAATTGATAATTACTGCATAAACAGCTCTATCCAACAACATCTAGACTCAACTCACATTTACACAGAAAGGATAAACTTAAAAACCAACATACCATTTTCTAGTAAAGTAATAAAACTGTAGAATAAATTGCCAAAGGAAATTACGCAAATTGCTAAAACAAACTGATTTAAAAAGTCAGTTGAAAATATGCATTAAGCAACACATTCTATACATTAAATGATTAATTAGACAACACAGAGCAGGTTCTTGATACTTCATTTCTTTCCTTTTTTATTTACTGAAAATACACTACTGTCCATTAAAATTCCTACACCACGAAGATGACGTGCTATACACGTGAAATTTAACCGACAGGAAGAAGATGCTGTGATACGCAAATGATTAGCTTTTCAGAGCATTCACACAAGGTTGGCGCCGGTGGCGACACCTACAACGTGCTGACATGAGGAAAGTTTCCAACCGATTTCTCGCACACAAACAGCAGCTGACTGGCGTTGCCTCATGAAACGTTGTTGTGACGCCTCGTGTAAGGAGGAGAAATGCGTACCGTCACGTTTCCGACTTTGATAAAGGTCGGATTGTAGCCTATCGCGATTGCGGTTCATCGTATCGCGACATTGCTGCCCGCGTTGGTCGAGATCCAGTGACTGTTAGCAGAATAAGGAATCGGTGGGTTCAGGAGGGTAATACGGAACGCCGTGCTGCGTCCCAACGGCCTCGTATCACTAGCAGTCGAGATGACAGGCATCTTATCCGCATGGCTGTAAGGGATCGTGCAGCCACGTCTCGATCCCTGAGTCAAGAGATGGGGACGTTTGCAAGACAACAACCATCTGCACGAACAGTTCGACGACGTTGCAGCAGCATGGACTATCAGTTCGGAGACCGTGGCTGCGGTTACCCTTGACGCTGCATCACAGACAGGAGCGCCTGGGATGGTGTACTCAACGACGAACCTGGGTGCACGAATAGCACAACATAATTTTTTCGGATGAATCCAGGTTCTGTTTACAGCATCATGATGTTCACATCCGTGTTTGGCGACATCGCGGTAAACGCACATTGGAAGCATGTATTAGTCATCGCCATACTGGCGTATCACCCGGTTGATGGTATGGGGTGCCATTGGTTACACGTCTCGGTCACTTCTTGTTCGCATTGACGGCACTTTGAACAGTGGACGTTACATTTCAGATGTGTTACGACCTGTGTCTCTACCCTTCATTCGATCCCTGCGAAACCCTACATCAGCAGGATAATGCACGAACGCATGTTGCAGGTCCTGTACTGGAGTTTCTGGGTACAGAAAATATTCGACTGCTACCCTGGCCAACACATTCTCCAGATCTCTCACCAACTGAAAACGTCTGGTCAATGGTGGCCGAGCAACTGGCTCGTCACAATAGTCCAGTCACTACTCTTGATGAACTGTGGTATCGTGTTGAAGCTGCACGGGCAGCTGTACCTGTACACGCCATCCAAGCCTTGTTTGACTCGATGACCAGCCGTATCAAGGCCATTATTACGGCCAGTGGTGGTTGTTCTCGGTACTAGTTTCTCAGGATCTATGCTCCCAAATTGAGTGAAAATGTAATTACATGTCAGTTCTAGTATACTATATTTGTCCAATGAATACCCGTTTATCATCTGCATTTCATCTTAGTGTAGCAGTTTTAGAAGCCAGTACTGTACTTACTCCTACAGCTATGCAAAGTATAACTGTAATATGTTATCAACTTTCCGAGCTCAACATCACACCTTATATATAGGGCTGATGATTCGGTTTTTGAGGCTAGCAAATGGCAAGCTGCGGTACACAATATGCTACTGACGTCATGTGATAGTGTGCACAGCGTTATGAAACAGCGTACGTGTAGTGTGTGTAGTATGTGCAGTGAGTGGGAGTAAGAAATGAATGTATAACTAATTTCTAAAACAGTATTGTACGCAAGGGATAAACCGAATGAGGCAGCACTGTCTTAAGCAGAGTGGCCTTGTATTCGGCAGGATGGAGGACTCAGTCTTTACCGAGCCACCCTGATTTACGCTTTCCGTGGTTTCCCTAAATTATTTCTGGCAAATGCCAGGATGGTCCCAACTGAGAGGTCATTTCCGACTACCTGTCCCTGCCCTGTCGTACTAAGTATGTCAATCTCTGCATATGTGAGTTACTTTATACTGTAATACCAAGACATGTCCTATGTCAAAGAGAATCATGGATGATTAGAACTGATACTATTAAGAATAATTATTCGTAAAATTAATATAGTATGGCATTATTCAATGGCACCACTTGATTCATTTGTTTTTGGTAGTTGCCCACTGAATTTCTTCACAGTCGAGGGCGTTTATACATGTATTTTCCTACCTAGCTTGCATGGTGGGGGTGGGTTAAGCGCATCGGCGGTAGAGGCAACCCCAGGTGCAACCATATCGGGAATATCTCTGTGGAGAGTCCCAGTAATATATAGTCCTGGGGTGCAGAGGGAATGGCCTGGATGATTCACTGATTTGGTCTCGTATCGTTAGCCAGTTGGACCTTTCTATGTTCCTACTGGGAACGGCCGAAAGCAAGGTGGGGCTGAAACAGACATATTTTGCAGAACATGGAGTTCAACTGTACGGTGTAATGATGAAGGCATTCTCGTTTGTAACATGTTCTGTGGGTACAATAACCCCTCCCACACAACATTATTCTGATTTCTGGGCGGTTACTATTCAGGAGAGTGCTGTCATCAGTAATAAACAAAACTGGCTTTCTACGTATTGCAGCATTCATTGTTAGGTCCATTAACAGAGTAGGTGGTTAACAGGATGAACAGAGTGAAGTTTGAAATATTGGAAATTACTGAAACGCCACGGCAGGAAGAATAGATCGTCTGCTAAGGGGATACAGAGTTGGCAACACAAAACGAAATACGAGTAATTCAAGAATAGGCTTTATCCACACATATTTTAAAAAATCAGTGTACACATGTACGTATGTATGTATGTCCCTCATCTCCTTCTAAACTACTGGGTTTGTTTTAACCAAACTTGGTACACAATTAACTCACTGTTAGGAAATCATCGCTGTGTGGGTAAAAACTATCTACCTACGAGAGGGGTGGGGTTTGTGGGCAGAAAAGCAATGTAGCACACTACGCGGGAATTTCCATATTTTAGTCATTCAATATTTGAGAATGAGAACACTTGAGGCTTGCAACCGGCTGTACACACAATTTCAATCCTTTGCGAAACTTTTTGTTGCTAACGACCCCCAAAAATCAAAGGAAAAAAGTTTATCGCTGTTCTTGCAGTAAAACTGCCGCAGTGAACCCCGATGTTTGTAATTTATTGCTTCTTTACTACTCACTGCATTCGCGACAGCCTACGGGACTCAGCAGTCTCTTTCTGGGTGAAGGCTTGGCGACTACGTGGTTCCTGAGCTGAAGACTGGTAAGCGCCGCCAGCCCTCTGCCACCGTAAGCTCTGGGCATGCTTCAGCGACCACCGTGCGATGCTGAGTGGGACCTTGTGTGTCACAGGGAACGGCTATCTTGGTCTTACTGCCAGACTCACAAGGACGGCATAAACCTCTACAAAAACCCACAATCTCAAGATGTGCTGCGCGCTGAGGAGATGGAGATGCATGGCTGTTACGTGGAACAGTCGGTAGCGGGCAACCTCTCTGAATCCTGCCGCACCTCGGTTGTATAAGGCTCACTTAGGCACAGAGGGCTTTTCTAGGTGCCCTTTTATTTCGCGAGCTGTTCTTGGGACGGGGGTGGATCCTTCGGAAGTTTCTCTTCCTCCCCCTAACATCCGAACCAACATGTTCGCTCGTGTAGTCAGTCCTTCTCATTCAGGACTTATTCAGAACGTGGCTATTTACAGTAACAGAACACAGATGCCAGCTAGAATGTGTTTTTAACAATCAAGCGGAAAGAGGGCAGTTTGGAGAAGGTTTCGCCCTTCAATATACAAAATGGTATTGAAGCAATCTGGGGCTCTTTAAAGTCATCAGGCCCTTCTCAGTGGGACACTACTAGCAAAATTCCCTTCAAAAAGCTAGATGCCTTTGTGAGTATGTAATTGAAATAGAACTGCACAAGCAGTCGAATTACAGCAAAACTGTTGCACCTTGAAGGTATCTAGTTGATATTCCCAGAGAATGACTGAGAAATGAGTGCACAAAAGAAGTCATAGTCGATGTTGTTGTGTGGTCTTCAGTCCTGAGACTGATTTGATGCAGCTCTCCACGCTACTCTATCCTGTGCAAGCTTCTTCATCTCCCAGTACGTACTGCAGCCTACACCCCTCTGAATCTGCTTAGTGTGTTCATCTCTTGGTCCCCCTCTACGATTTTTACCCTCCACGCTGCCCTCCAATACTAAATTGGTGATCCCTTGATGCCTCAGAACATGTCCTACCAACCGATCCCTTCTTCTAGTCAAGTTGTGCCACAAACTCCCCTTCTTCCCAATCCTATTCAGTACCTCCTCATTAGTTATGTGATCTGCCCATCTAATCTTCAGCATTCTTCTCTAGAACCACATTTCGAAAGCTTCTATTCCCTTGTTGTCCAAACTAGTTATCGTCCATGTTTCACTTCCATACATGGCTACACTCCATACATATACTTTCAGAAACGACTTCTTGACACTTAAATCTATACTCGATGTTAACGAATTTCTCTTCTTCAGAATCGCTTTCCTAGCCATTGCTAGTCTACATTTTATATCTTCTCTACTTCGACCATCATCAGTTATTTTGCTCCCCAATTAGCAAAACTCCTTTACTACTTTAAGTGTCTCATTTCCTAATCTAACTCCCTCGGCATCATCCGACTTAATTCGACTACATTCCATTATTCTCGTTTTGCTTTTGTTACTGTTCATCTTATACCCTCCTTTCAAGACACTGTCCATTCTGTTCAACTGATCTCCCAAGTCCTTTGCTGTCTCTGACAGAATTACAACGTCATCGGCGAACCTTAAAGTTTTTATTTCTTCTCCATGGATTTTAATACCTACTCCGAATTTTTCCTTTGTTTCCTTTATTGCTTGCTCAATATACAGATTGAACAACATCGGGGAGAGGCTACAACCCTGTCTCACTCCCTTCCCAACCACTGCTTCCCTTTTATGTCCCTCGACTCCTATAACTGCCATCTGGTTTCTGTACGAATTGTAAATAGCCTTTCGCTCCCTGTATTTTACCCCTGCTGCCTTCAGAATTTGAAAGAGAGTATTCCAGTCAACATTGTCAAAAGCTTTCTCTATGTCTACAAATGCTAGAAACGTAGGTTTGCCTTTTCTTAATGTAGCTGCTAAAATAAGTCGTAGGGTCGGTACTGCCTCACGTGTTCCTATATTTCTGCGGAATCCAAACTGATCTTCCTCAAGGCCAGCTTCTACCAATTTTTCCACTCGTCTGTAAAGAATTCGCGTTATTATTTTGCAGCCGTGACTTATTAAACTTATAGTTCGGTAATTTTCACATCTGTCAACGCCTGTCGATATGCAATACATAATGAACAGGATGTATGGAGATCTACTGAAACTGGACTTGTTTATATTTACTTTCAACAGTATGAAGCTTCCAGCGCATGTGAAGGCAGGTTTCCTTCACCTAAGCTGCAGCCTTATTCCCCCAACCCAATTCACCGTTTTAAGTGCCAGCGCTTTGGGCAGACTACTGTCGGACGTAACGGAGAAGTCACCTGTTTCAAATGTAGTAAGGCCGTCCGTGAAGGAGTTGGTTGTTCATCTCCTGCGAAGTGTGTAATCTGCTCTGGGGATCACCCTGGCTAGAGTAGGGACTGCAGCGTCCTTATTGAAGAAAGGAAGGTATATGGGTTCAAATCAACTGAGCATATCTCTTATGGTAAGGTCAAGGCTCTATATGACCCTACCACCCCCGATGTTCGCTTCCTCCTTTGCACCTCTTTTTAGCCATACTAACAGTGCCTGTCAGTGCACTTGTTCTCCTGCAGTTGTTTCGAAACCTATATCTTCCACCAGAACATCAGACAAGGATGTAGTTACAGCTGTTATGGAGCTCTCTGCCCTCTAAAGTTTCAGCCTGGTCTGTGGTCGGGTTCTGCTACTATCACAGCCATAGTTGTGGCTCCAAAGCCCACCCAGGGCAAAAAACCAAGGAAACGCGTCAAACACTGATAGAGCCGGAAAATCAATTGTTGTAAAATATCGAAGTCATCATTTCTGAAGTATATCTCGATTCTTCTTAAGAGTTTACGGACACTGATGTCCGACTGGGGCAATCATCTCGGCGGAGCCTCCACACATGGCAGTCTTCCCTCCTAGGTGGAAAGACAGGGCGAAGGTGCAAAGTCGTGATAAATGGCTTCAACAGTCCAGTGGAACTTCAACAGTTTTAGGAGCCATGTGGAGGAACTGAAACTCTAGGCACAGCATCGCCCCCTGTGCCTGTGATTGCAAGAAATGCATTTTTAACCGTCTGATGTCCCCATACTGTGGGACTGTAGACCCTATCGCAAGGATGACCTGACTGGAGAATGAACCAAAAGGAAGGGGGGCGGTCGCTTTGTTTGTTGATAGCATGCACCATTCCTCTGCTCTCCCCCTGGCTACTGACCTGCAAGCCGCTGCAGTGGAAATTCACGCATGATCGAGGGTCACTGTTTGTTCTCTTTTTTTCCACAATAGACTGTGAAGATCATAAAGATCTTATGGAACTACTCCCGCCACCATTTCTCGTACAGGGAAACCTCAATGCACATCGTGCCTTGTGGGACTCGTCCTCTACTTGCCCTCATGGTGGGGTTTTGGAGAGCGTCATGACACCTCGAGAGTTGTGCGTCCTTAACCCAGGTAGTCCCTCTCATTCCTGTGCTGTTACTGGATCATTCTCAGCCACTGACATCTCTTTCTGCTCTCCAGCCTTTGCGGGCTCCATTCAGTGTAACGTCATTGACAGCCTTCGTTCCACTGGCCACTTCCAACACCCAGTTCACCTACTGCATTAGGTTTACTTGAACAGAAGCCAATCAAGTGGATCGTCAGCAGACCTAACTGGACAGTGTTCAGCCAGTCGCTGTGTCTGAACACCGTGATAGTGTCCAGGAATAGGTGGACCACATTACATGAGTGATTCATAATCCCAAAGACCTCAGGTCATCGTAGTAGGCAACCTGTACCTTGGTGGAGAGATGAATGAAGTTCAGCAATCTGAGACAGACGTACGACTCAAATTCTTCGATTGTGTAACTACTGCCCAACAGCCATGCTTTCTTGGACACTATCGACCGTTTCAGTTGCCCTGTAAACATATGGGAGTCCATCTGCACGATTTATGGAAAACATAGTCGTTTACCAACAGCAGCAGTGCTGAAATAGTGGTGTCTCCAGACCCCAGTCAGGGGCATCACTTAGAAGATGGTAGAGAATTTTGCACCAACTGCAGCGAATACCAGCGAGGGTCCAGGGTTTTAGCACTACTGTGTATCTTCAGAGAAGGGCAAGTTTGACTTCAGGTCCCACAATTCTGAGTCTTTCAACTGAAATTTCTCAACGTTGGAGCTAGAACTGGCATTGTCTGAGACTCGTGACACTCTACCCAGTGACGACCTAATCCGGTACTGTATGCTTCGACATTTGTCAGCAGCGTGAAAGGAAATCCTTCTCGACCGTTTCAATTTTATACTCGTGGAGAGAGATAATTCTGAAACCTCTCCGCAAACCAGGAAAGGACCGCGGAAGTTCCAGTAGTTACTGGAGCGAGGCCTTAACACGTTGTGTGGGAAAGACATTGGCCTGAAAAATATTGTAAATTTGTGGTAAGGTCTTACGGGACCAAACTGCTGAGGTCATCGCTCCCTAAGTCTACACAGTACTTAATCTAACTTAAACGAACTTACGCTAAAGACAATACGCACCCCCATGCCCGAGGGAGGACTCGAACCTCTGACGGGGTGAGCTGCACGGAGTCCTTGGCTTGTAAGGCTTGTACAAAGTAGGTAAAGCGTGAGGTGCCAGGACATGGGCACTTACACGTTAGCTTACCAACATTAGTAATAAAAATATAGGGACTGGCAAGGGAATTAGGTAATGACTCCATTGAATTATGACAAATATGAGGCACTCTCGAGCAGTATTCCCTGCATGTCTGCAGCTGGCCGTAGCCCGCCCGGCCACCTTGGGCGGCAGGTAGCGGTCACCGGAAACGCGGGACAATACGGCACATTTGGGGATAGCCCGGCATCCGGAGCCACCTGTGCTGGGCAACACGTGGCGAAGACGGGAATTTCGTTTGCCTAGAGGCGATCTGACCTACTCGATCGTTGGGTAGATTTCAGTGGAGGGATTTCGGCGGTGATAGAGCGTTCGACATTGGCCGAAACGGGGTATTCTTCCGCCACGTCTTCGTACGCGTTGGAGACGGGAGAATTGTGGAGAGGGTGGACTTGGCCGTCAGCCATCGAGCGGTACGGACTTGGAGACGGCGTCTTGGCCATCGTCTTCGAAGGGAGATATACGGTCTGTATCGCAGCATTGCACCAACGCGTTTTCAATGCAGAGTTCTGTGGTTAGTGCTCTTTGTGTGCTCAGAAGCGAGATTTTCACCAACGCTTAACCACTTCCAACAACCTACCTAATATTCTTGATCTGGTAGTTATCCTTGCAGGGCACCTAGTATTTATAAACGCAGCTGCCGGTAATGTTGTGTTGTTGTTGTCTTCAGTCCTGAGACTGATTTGATGCAGCTCTCCATGCTACTCTATCCTGCGCAAGCTTCTTCATCTCCCAGTACCTACTGCAACCTACATCCTTCCGCATCTGCTTAGTGTATTCATCTCTTGGTCTCCCTCTACGATTTTTACCCTCCACGCTGCCCTCCAACGCTAAATTTGTGATCCCTTGATGCCTCAGAACATGTCCTACCAACCGGTCCCTTCGTCTTGTCAAGTTGTGCCACAAACTCCTCTTCTCCGCAGTTCTATTCAATACCTCCTCATTAGTTAATGCCGGTAATAGCGGCGCGTAATTGCAAATTGTTAATGTGCCATTCTCAGAAGTGCGTGGGTGGACAAAGAAATTCACATTTTTTTGTAAATTCTGTCAGTTGTGGGTGATGTCAAATTTAAATGCCAATATTACATAAGATTTATCGACTTCATTGTAGCTAGCATTTACCCTGTCCCAGTATGCTTTAGATGTACTCTAGTCACTGCACAGCTTGCCCAGACGGGAAGGAAAGACGGTTAGCGGTCTTCTATGTCAGCGACGGACAAATAAACTTACAAAAGTAGTCCAGAATCTTCAGGAAGCCCTCCTCAAAATACAACGGCTGGTGAAGGAGGTGTGGTTGTGATGTGTACCAGGGCACGTGGCTGTTATGGGGGATGACAACTCAGACGTAGCTGCCGAGGAGCCCTGTCGTGAGTGTCAGTTACTTCCTTGTGCCATCCCGCCACATACTATCACCTCGCTGTTGCGGTACAAAGTCAAGCGTCGAAGGGAAGCGGCCGGAGGTGACAGGTAATGAGCTGCGTCTCGCAGAGCCACTACGCGACCGTCGCCTACCTCCTTTCTGTCACGCAGGCGAGATGAGGTTCTCTATACTCGTTTTTTCATAGGCCACTGTCCTCTGTCGCATGGCTTCTGCTCTGGCGAGAGGACCTTGTAATGGGACACCTTCCCTCTGACACTACATTTTTTTTTATAGGAATAACTGATAACATGTATCTGTCGATTCTTGTATAGGTGGCATTCTCGGCTGTTTCACTGAAAGAAATTCATTTGATTTTCTGTACGATGTATTATAAAATACATAAAAAGAAATTAATTTGTTGCAAATGACGTGTACTAACCGTTAAAAATTATTCTTGTTATAGAAATATTTGAAATTAGAATTCTGGCATACTTAAAATTAATATTATTAATTGCACAATTTAACGGTAATTATTAAATTTATTTCTGGATTCATGTATATAATAATGATGTGGCTTAGTAAAGATTCTTCTTTTGTCAAGAAATTATGTAAACTCTGTTGGTTTGTAAACTCTTTGGAATATTGTTAGTACCGCAGTAGTGGGCATGCGTCTAATTGAAAGGCACATGTTTCTAATTTTGTCTACAACAATGTAACTGATGGATTTATGAAAATTGAGGTTGTGAATTCAGTGTGATATAGAAGAATGGGATAAAATAAAAGAAAATCATAGTAACAGATAGTACCTCATCACTTATGTAGTCATCTGGAACCAGTAAGTCAAAATTTCAGCCGCAGGAATGTAGCCTCAGACGCAAGAACTGAATCCAACAACAAGAAGAGAAAATGAAGATAAGTAAAAAGTTTTTCTTTTGTGTATCTTAACGCCTCTCGAAGCTTTTGAAACTAATGAAGACACTAAGAAAAATTTGACAGTGATGTGTGGGAAGGTAAGATTACGACCTTCTGATGTACGGTACTTGGAGCGGATAACTGTGCGGCCCGTTTTACAGGTCTGTCTTCTATTTTCGGGCTAGAGGTCAGAAGGTCGACACTTTATTTTAAGTGACGTTAAAACGAAACTGGTATGGTTTTTAAGGTTTTGTGATGTGCCCAACCTGTTTTCGTAAATATCAGGGAAATGTTTTTAATGTGTTGATACGATCACTGGTTCACCCACGTTGTTTGTAAGTAGTCAGAGAGTTACAGTTCCCTTTGTCTTTCTTTTACCTCTGCCGTGATTTTACTGCTGTTCTATTCCCATTAAGGCGTGTGCGATAGAATGCTTGTGTGGTTCAACGCGAGTGGGGTGGGAGTGAGTGAATGAGTGTCGTTATATAGATTTCCTCCTCACTGTGTGCAACAGTTTTTGGCGATCTTATCCACATCTGTTTGTTTTAATAAGTGTAACGGAGCTGATTACCTCGCCGTTGAAAGCCATAAGCTCCAAACACACACACACACACACACACACACACACACACACACGTAAGCACGCAAGTACACACACTTTGTTAGCATTGTAAGACACATAGATGAGGATATTTGATGTCATAAACACAGATTTACGTGAAGATGAAACTGCAGGACGAAACTCGATAGAATACAGGTGAAATATAAATAAATACGTGAAATAAATTAAACACGTGCATACACGGGCGAAGTTGCTGGTAAACAGCTCATCCTAAACACCTGGAAAGATTTCAGCCAAATTTTGTACATATACTGAGACGGCAAAAAAAAAAAAAAAAAGAGTACACCAAAAAAGAGTTGCTAAGCGTGTTTCTACGTCTGAATGACTATTCCCATTCCAATTTCACGTAAGAGTGGCGCTAGCAGCGTAAATCAGGTTTGTTTTAAATAGATGCTGTATCGGTCGTGACCGATAGTTACCTTAAAGATTCGATGCGGTGAGCAGATGATGTTAGTCAAAAATGCCTTTAAGGCTACAAAGACGCCATTATCACTAAGTTACAGCGAGGTCGTGTAATAGTGCTGCAGGAAACCGGATGTTGCTCCTATGTCGTGGCAGCAATGTGGCCTTTATACATGATTGCTGGCCGCGGTGGTCCCTAGAATGAACGGACCCAAGAAGATCGTGCTCCGGACGGCCACGTTGCACTACCGAGAGGGACGACCATCGTGTTCGGTGTATGGCTCTGGTGTATAGTACTGAATCTTCAGCCGCAATTTGAGGAGCGTTTCGTACCACAGCGACACTACGAACTGCTATAAATCGATTACTTCAAGGACAGGTCCGAGCCACACGCCCTGTAGAGTGCCTTCCACTGACACAAACCACCGCCATTTGAGACATCAGTGGCGTCAAGCGAGAGTTCATTGGGTGAAGGGGCGGAAGGAAGGGAGACAGAGTGAAGGTCTGTTGTATTGTGTGACGAAAGCTGGTTCTGCCTCAGTGCCAATGATGGCCGTGTATTGGTTAGAAGAAGGCTAGTTAAGGGCCTACAACCAACGTGTTGGCGTGCCAGACACACAGGACCTACATCTGGGGTTACGTTCTACAGTGCGGTGCTGAATGACACCAGGAGCACTCCCGTCGTTATTCCACGAACCTGACTGCAAATTTGTATATCAGTCTCGTGATTCGACCTGTTGTGCTGCCATTCATGAACAGCATTCCAGAGGTTGTTTTCCAACAGCATACCGTTGCTGTAAGCCGGCACGCTGTGCAAAATGTCGGCATGTTGCCTTGGCCTGCTCGATCATCAAATCGGTCTCCAATCGAAAGCGCACAGGACTTCATCGAAAGACAACTTCCGTGTTATGCACAAACAGTCACTATTGACCGATCAGATGCAACATGCATGGACCTCCATCCCACAAACTGCCATCTACCACCTGTACAACGAACGCATGCATGTTTGCATTCAACATACTGGTGTTTACGCCAGTTATTACCCTACCAGAACTTCACATTTGGATTGGCTTCTCCCGAGCTTACATTAACCAGTGATCCTTCAATGTTAATCGTTTAAAATGTCACGTAGTCAAATGTATTCCATAAATTTCGTTACTCAACAGTAACTATTTTTCGGTGTTGCAAATTTTTTCTGTCAGAGTATTAGTTACAATCTGGAAAGAAATACTGTGGCGGTAATAACTACGAGCCTGCTTTAGGGTCAGCGTGACAAAGTGGAGCGAGAAGGGGACAGACAGCGATGGGGAAGGAGAAGTGGGATGTAGATGGTGGAGAGGAGGAGATGAGCAGGGAAAGGGAGGGCAGGAAATGGACAGAGAGAGGGCAGAGTAGGAGATGGACAAGTGCAGGAGAGAGGATGAAATGGACAGAGATTGGGGAGGAAGGTATAAGTGAGGAGAGTGGGGAGAAGGAGACTAACACTTAGAGAGGGAGGAGGAAATGGGAGAAAGGAAGAGGAGGAGACAGTCTGGGGAGGGGAGAGGAGATTGACAGAGAAAGGAAAGAGGAGGAGATGAACTGGCAGAGGGGTGAGAGGAGATAGACAGGGCGAAGGAGGAGATGGATTAATAGAACACTGGAATAAATATGTAGCCTGGCAACACCAGTACTCAACTAGCAGATAGTATAGGAATGTAGTCGAGCTACTCACACTATGAACAGCATAGAGAATATTACAAACATGGTACACAACAAGCGAACCGCATCACGTTAGTACAGGTTTAAAAGATCGCTAGTTCTGTAACAGATGAAGAGCGTGGCTGAATGTTTGGTAAGAGAAATGTTCAGATCTTTAAGGCAGACGGAGATTTAAATGTTATAGATTACAGGAACGCTTTAGTAAGGAAAAGAAGAGATGGAAAAATGTAGCAAATGATGAAGAGGACGTAAGGAAAGGGGAGCAACGTCGCAGAATATTCCACAGAGTGGAATTTAAGCGTAGGTAAAATCTGGGTTGAAAAGAGGTTTGTATACGTGAAAGAGATCTAGTATAGCCAAACGTTTCATGTACGAAATGTTATGGTCCGACAGAGATTTTGAAATCAAACCTGAAGGTCCGAAATATTTCCAGGAGCAGATGTGAACTCTCACCATCATTTATTTGTTACGAACTCCAAATTAGAACCGAAGCAATTCCAGAAACTTGAAAAATGAAGGTGCTGAAACTGTATGAGACTCTTTTTCTTAAGAGTTTCAAAGTCAGCGCTGGAGAACATTTGACTGAATCTGGGGAAAGGATTGTAACAGAGTCGGTTGCTTTGAGAGATGACGCCAGCAGAAGAACAGGCGAGAAGACGAAGATCAGTAGATATCCAGTTTTTGAGTTTAACTGAGGAAATGAAAAATATGAAAATACAGCATATGATTGAAGCTGAAAGGAACAGAAACTTCTAAGAAATGAAATCAACAGAAAGTGTGAATTAGCAACGCCGGAATGGCCAGAGGAGATTTCAAAGTCGCTGAAGCATGTATGACTATGGGGAACAGATATAGATTACAGGAAAACTAAAGAAACCTTTAGAGAAAAGAGAACCAACTGTAAGTGAATCAACAGCAGTTCAGATGGAATATAAAGAAAGATTACACGGCGCAGAAGGACTTGAAGACAATGTTTTCACCTCGTAACCAGAATGAAGCTACGATCTAACGTGTATGCATTATTGTGTAGCTGTTGGCGAAGCACAATTCTTCGACGGCGACACTGAGCTATCGTTCCCGGACTGATTCGGCCTTCCCAAGGCACATGCCTTTCAGGATTAGTTGTGGCAGATCGTGTCGTGTCGTCGTAACTGCCGTCTGCTTCACGTCTGCTGTGCAGCGAGCTACGTTAGTTTAAGTATTAACTGTATTTTTCTTACTTGTCAATTCTTCTTCCGTGTGTTTTTGCTTTTAGGAAGCTTTAATTGTCGAGTGCTAGTAATAGTGTTCCATAGATTTCGTGTTTGCTTTGAATATAGTCAGAGAGAGTCCCTTTAGTCAGCCATAGTGCCAGTAGTGTTAGTGTTTGTTTTTGATACAGTCCAGAGACAGGTAGTGCTATTTTCATTGTTTTCTACAAGAAGTGGCTAGCAACCACAGTTTAGTCAACAATCAGCCGCCTTTAGTGAATTAGCAGTCTAGTTAAAAGTTGATTAACTCTCTACAGTAAATTGATTTCTTATGATGGATAGGATGTGTGACTGCTGTGTACGGACGCAGGAGGAGCTCGCCACTGTTCGCGAACAGCTGAGCGTGTTGATGGCCGCGGTCAGCCGTCTTCAGGCTGCTGCCTCGGAGTGTAGCGGCAGTGGGGAGTCTGGTGCGTCGCATGGTACACCCCAGGTGTTACATGCTTCACCCACTGTCCCTGCTGTCGAGACATCTTCGCGGGTACCGGGCGCGGTTGGGCCACCCTCTCCCCAAGGGGAGTGGCGGGTTCAGCGGCGTTCGCGGCGCACGAGGCGGTGGGTAAATGTGGAAGCTGGCCGTGTGGCATCGCCCGCTCTGCCTGTGAGTGGACATGTGGCCGAGCAGGCACACGGGGGGAGGGGTTATTGGGAGCTCCAACATTAGGTGGGTGATGGAGCCCCTTAGGGAAATAGCGGAAAGGTCGGGGAAGAAGGGCAGTGTTCACTCTGTCTGCTTGCCGGGGGGTCTCATCCGAGATGTGGAGGAGGCCCTGCCGGCGGCGATAGAGAGCACTGGGTGCACCCGACTGCAAATTGTTGCTCATGTCGGCACCAGTGACTCCTGCCGTCTGGGTTCAGAGGTCATCCTCAGTTCGTAAAGGCGGTTGGCGGAATTGGTGAAGGCGGAAAGCCTCGCTCGCGGGGTAGAATCAGAGCTAACTATTTGTAGTATCGTTCCCAGAACCGATCACAGTCCTTTAGTTTGGAGCCGAGTGGAAGGCTTAAACCAGAGGCTCAGACGATTCTGCGGAGATCTGGGGTGCAAATTTCTCGACCTCCGCTATCGGGTGGAGAAATGTAGGGTCCCCCTGAATAGGTCAGGCGTGCACTACACACCGGAAGCGGCTACAAGGGTAGTGGAGTACGTGTGAAGTGCACATTGGGGTTTTTTAGGTTACAGAATTCCCTCCCTAGGCCCGACAAGACGCCTCCTGAGACGCAGCAAGGTAGGAGTAGGCAAAATGCAACAGGGAATAACAAAATTAATGTGCTAATAGTAAACTGCAGGAGCGTCTATAGAAAAGTCCCAGAACTGCTCTCATTAATAAACGGTCACAACGCAAATATAGTACTAGGGACAGGAAGTTGGCTGAAACCAGACGTAAACAGTAATGAAATCCTAAACTCAGATTGGAATGTATACCGCAGAGACAGGCTGGACAGTGAAGGGGGAGGCGTGTTTATAGTGATAAGAAGTGCAATAGTATCGAAGGAAATTGACGGAGATCCGAAATGTGAAATAATTTGGGTGAAGGTCACGGTTAATGCATGCTCAGACATGGTAATTGGATGTCTCTATAGGCCCCCTGGATCAGCAGCTGTTGTGGCTGAGCACCTGAAGGATAATTTGGAAAATATTTCGAGTAGATTTCCCCACCATGTTATAGTTCTGGGTGGAGATTTTAATTTGCCGGATATAGACTGGGAGACTCAAACGTTCATAACGGGTGGCAGGGACAAAGAATCCAGTGAAATTTTTTTAAGTGCTTAATCTGGAAACTACCTTGAGCAGTTAAACAGAGAACCGACTCGTGACGATAACATATTAGACCTTCTGGTGACAAACAGACCCGAACTATTTGAAACAGTTAACGCAGAACAGGGAATCAGCGATCATAAAGCGGTTACTGCATCGATGATTTAAGCCGTAAATAGAAATATTAAAAAAGGTAGGAAAATTTTTCTCTTTAGCAAAAGTGACAAAAAGCAGATTACAGAGTACCTGACGGCTCAACACAAAAGTTTTGTCTCGAGTACAGATCGCTGATGACCTCGATGTTGAGCGCCCATAAACCCCCCCCTCGAGTACAGATAGTGTTGAGGATCAGTGGATAAAGTTCTAAACCATCGTACATTATGCGTTAGATGAGTATGTGCCAAGCAAGATCGTAAGGGATGGGAAAGAGCCACCGTGGTACAACAACCGAGTTAGAAAACTGCTGCGGAAGCAAAGGGAACGTCACAGCAAACATAAACATAGCCAAAGCCTTGCTGACAAACAAAAATTACGCGAAGCGAAATGTAGTGTGAGGAGGGCTATGCGAGAGGCGTTCAATGAATTCGAAAGTAAAGTTCTATGTACTCACTTGGCAGAAAATCCTAAGAAATTTTGGTCTTATGTCAAAGGCGTAGGTGGATCAAAACAAAATGTCCAGACATTATGGCTAAAATGGTACTGAAACGGAGGATGACAGACTAAAGGCCGAAATACTAAATGTCTTTTTCCAAAGCTGTTTCACAGAGGAAGACTGGACTGTAGTTCCTTCTCTAGATTGTCACACAGATGACAGAATGGTAGACATCGAAATAGACGACAGAGGGATAGAGAAACAATTAAAATCGCTCAAAAGAGGAAAGGCCTCTGGGCCTGATGGGATACCAGTTCGATTTTACACAGAGTACGCGAAGGAACTTGCCCCCCTTCTTGCAGCGGTGTACCGTAGGTCTCTAGAAGAGCGTAGCGTTCCAAAGGATTGGAAAAGGGCACAGGTCATTCCCGTTTTCAAGAAGGGACGTCGAACAGATGTGCAGAACTATAGACCTATATCTCTAACGTCGATCAGTTGTAGAATTTTGGAACACATATTATGTTCGAGTATAATGACTTTTATGGAGACTAGAAATCTACTCTGTAGGAATCAGCATGGGTTCCGAAAAAGACGGTCGTGTGAAACCCAGCTCGCGCTATTCGTCCACGAGACTCAGAGGGCGATAGACACGGATTCACAGGTAGATGCTGTGTTTATTGACTTCCGCAAGGCGTTCGATACAGTTCCCCACAGCCGTTTAATGAACAAAGTAAGAGCATATGGACTATCAGACCAATTGCGTGATTGGATTGAAGAGTTCCTAGATAACAGAACGCTGCATGTCATTCTCAGTGGAGAGAAGTCTTCCGAAGTAAGAGTGATTTCAGGTGTGCCGCAGGAGAGTGTCATAGGACCGTTGCTATTCACAATATACATAAATGACCTTGTGGATGATATCGGAAGTTCACTGAGGCTTTTTGCAGATGATTCTGTGGTGTATCGAGAGGTTGTAACAATAGAAAATTGTACTGAAATGCAGGAGGATCTGCAGCGAATTGACGCATGGTTCAGGGAATGGCAATTCAATCTCAATGTACACAAGTGTAAATTGCTGCGAATACATAGAAAGATAGATTCCATTTAGCTACAAAACAGCAGGTCAGCAACTGGAAGCAGTTAATTCCACAAATTATCTGGGAGCAGGCATTAGGAGTGATTTAAAATGGAATGATCATATAAAGTTGATCATCGGTAATGCAGATGCCAGACTGAGATTCATTGGAAGAATCGTAAGGAAATGCAATCCGAAAACAAAGGAAGTAGGTTACAGTACGCTTGTTCGCCCACTGCTTGAATACCGCTCAGCAGTGTGGGATCCGTACCAGATAGGGTTGATAGAAGAGATAGAGAAGATCCAACGGAGAGCAGCGCGCTTCGTTACAGGATCATTTAGTAATCGCGAAAGCGTTACGGAGATGATAGAAAACTCCAGCGGAAGACACTGCAGGAGAGACGCTCAGTAGCTAGGTACGGGCTTTTGTTAAAGTTTCGAGAACATACCTTCACCGAAGAGTCAATCAGTATATTGCTCCCTCCTACGTATATCTCGCGAAGACACCATGAGGATAAAATCAGAGAGACTAGAGCCCACACAGAAGCATACCGACAATCCCTCTTTACACGAACAATGAGAGACTGTAATAGAAGGGAGAACCGATAGAGGTACTCAGGGTACCCTCCACCACACACCGTCAGGTGGCTTGCGGAGTATGGATGTAGATGTAGATGTACAAAGTCGTACACAACGCTGCTTATGGTACCAAACCTTTTCTTCCGTTCGTTCTGAAATTTGCCCAGCTACTGAGCTCCTCTTCGTTGTTGCCGAACCACTGGCGAGCTGTGCCACACATGTGAAAGTAAACATTTACTAAATATATCGTGTCACCTCACCTGTTGTGTTTAGTGACTCGCTAGAATACTTTCCGCCATTTGTCGGGTCCGGACCCGCGTCTACAGCAGACACTGATGGATGACTGACGTGCAGCTTACTTATTGCTATTTTGGGATTCATTTGGCTTCTGGACCGTGAGAACGATGAAATGCTTTTACTTCCCTTGCTGTCCGTGTAGCCGACAGCTTTTAGTTCCTGGCTTGGAAGTACCTGGTGTCTACACCAAACAATATCACGCAATAACTAGAATCAGTCCCAAATCAGAAAGCAAGGTTGTCAATAATGCGCAAAAGTACGTGTATTACGAGCAGCATGGTACAGCCAGAAGGAAAATGAGCTCCTGGATGTAGAGTGATGCTTTTTATATAAGCATCGAATATTCCAGAATATGGAAATACAAGAAATTTCTAGACACTTTCACTAATGATAAATACTGGATAAAATGTGGTTAGTCGCGTTTGAACTAGTGACTCACAGAAAGCCAAGCAGAGACGCTAACCGCACCACTGGTGGCAGAAATTTTATGGAAAAGGAACAGGAAGAAGATTAATGGGAGTTGGGAGGGGTGAAACTACTGAAGAATGACACACACAAAAGAAAGAACTAAGTACTCACAGCTTTACTTCTGCCAGTACCTCGTCTCCTACCTTCCAAACTTTACAGAAGCTCTCCTGCGAACCTTGCCACAGCCTGGGGGATGTTTCCAGAATGAGATTTTCACTCTGCAGCGGAGTGTGCGCTGATATGAAACTTCCGTACCGGGGGTGAGTCGTGCTTGGGTAGCTCGGTTGGTAGAGCACTTGCCCGCGAAAGGCAAAGGTCCCGACTTCGATACTTGGTCGGGCACACAGTTTTAATCTGCCAGGAAGTTTCAGATCCATGGCTGTTGAGGTGGAACAGTCGTTAGCGGGCAACCTCTGGGGGCCTGCGGTATCTCAGTTGTACAAGGCTTACTCAGGCATGTCGTTCTCTGTCTGAGTGGACGCATATTTCCCCGGCTGCTCGTGGGATCGAGATGTAACTCTCGAAATCATTATCATCATCTTCTTCTTATACCCATACATCCAGACGAATGAGAGAGGCTAGCTAGCCCTTCTGATAATCACAATCAGTTGTTAACCGTGATTTTTAGCTTTCAAAATCTTTCCTTAAAGAATTTAATTTATTTACTGGCGATTCATCACGAAAATTGAAACATTTAATCACATTAGGTGAGCGTGTAAGTAGTTGCCAAGAAGTTGTGTTGTTGTGGTCTTCAGTCCTGAGGCTGGTTTGATGCAGCTCTCCGTGCTACTCTATCCTGTGCAAGCTTCATCTCCCAGTACTTACTGCAACCTACATCCTTCTGAATCTGCTTGGTGTATTCATCTCTTGGTCTCCCTCTATGATTTTTACCCTCCACGCTGCTCTCCAATACTAAATTGGTGATACCTTTATGCCTCAGAACATGTCCTACCAATCGATCCCTTCTTCTAGCCAAGTTGTGCCACAAGCATCTCTTCTCCCCAATCCTATTCAATACCTCCTCATTAGTTATGTGATCTAGCCATCAAATCTTCAGCATTCTTTTGCATTCTTCTGTAGCAAGATTACTTTTAAGAAATGTCAATTTATTCCTAAAAGCTTTTTCAAAACAGATTTATAATTATAAGCAGAAAAGCGCACTGGAAATATCAAGTCACAATTTAACAAATGTGAATTTTATTCCTAAAAGCCATTCCGAAACAGATTTAAAATTATAAGCAGAAAAGCACACTCGAAATATCAAGTCACAATTTAACAAATGTGAATTTTATTCCTAAAAGCCTTTTCAAAACATATTTAAAATTATAAGCAGAAAAGCACCATCGAAATATCGAGTTACAGTTTTATTTAGAGGCAAAGAACACTGTTAACAGTAGGAGCCTTCGGGCTGAGAAGCTTGCCTGCTCCCTTTCAACACGGCAGTAGTCATGACTGCACACAACCACCTCTGAAAGAGTACACTGGTGCAAATCTGCAACACACCACATTACTTTAAACAAAAATTTTTAACAACTCACACAAACACATAAACAATGTACCCCATAAGATGGATGGGAATGATACAAAACACTCACATTAAAAATTATTTGCCACCAAAGTGCAATTTGTTGTTTCTTTTTTTTAAGGAGTCTTACGGTGGAAACCTGGCAACCTTATAACTAAAAAGACCATTTAAATAAAATCCATGAAACGCATAAAATGTACCAACATGCTCTACATTACACATACAACGCCTCGCAAGATGATAGGCAAGATAAAAACATATTTCAGGAATTCGGCCTTTCCCTTAATTCTATAAATTCGTTTACACCGAATCCGACAAACATGACAGAGGCAGCTATTAACGTACGGCAGTCCGACAGACAGACAGACAGACACTAACAGCCTAACAAATGCGGACAAGAGACAGACAAGCAAGCTGGGAACGAGAGACTGTCCAAGAACACAAGTAGAATTTAACAAGTAACTGAAACAACATATCAGTAATCACTTAACTTCTAATAACTGCGACTTCTGGCAAAGACCTGGAGCAGCACCCCCAAAACGCACTCCCGAACCGTCCGCTGCCATCCGCTTCAACGGACGCAGGAAGGCGCGCCGATCTCCCGTCTCACGGCGTCGCTGATCGCCCCGGCCAGACCGATGTCGTGGGTTGACTCCTGTTGCTCTCGTGTCGGCCGCGAAGCCTCTACACCTCGCTATACGGCGCGGCCCACTGGACTCACGTGGGGACCTCACATGCGCCGCTGAGTTCTGTTACTGGCGGAGTGGCAAGACTCTCATTTTCTGGCTTTAAGGTCTGATCCAAACGACAGACATATTAGCACTCCAACGACAGACAGAAACTAACTACCGCACAAATGAAACGAGAGGCAGACCAGCAACTGGTGACGCGAGACTGACCTAGCCTCACTCCGACTGACCACCTTAACGTACGACAGACAGACAGACACTGACTGCCCGACACTGAGCCGGCTGACCAACTGACTAGACTCAAACTGACAGACTGACTGACTCACCTCTACAGAGCTCATAGCGCCCCTTAAATGCACATGAACAGGCAACCTTTTCGCTTTCACACCAGAGGGAGACACCAAAGCTGCGACTGCCACAGCGGCGCCACCGCCAGAAACGGAGGGCGACTGCTTCACACAACGCGCTGCGACGCGCTCTTCCAAAACAGCCATTTTTTACCACAAGGTAGAAGAGGTGCCCGAATCAGAGACTTCACCTGTCTCAAATGAACTCGATATTCCCTACCGGTCTGATCATGTCTGACTAACAGGTTAACCGGCCCCAACACACGGAGCACCGTGCATGGACCTATAAAGCGGGGTGTGAACTTCCCTACTCGGCCCCACAACCTTCCTCGACCCTGAACACTCTTAATATTGCGGTTGTACCGCCTATTTCGGTTGTACCGCACGGCTTGATGACCATGAGCAGCTGCTATATTGCGACGAGCCCGATTCCAGTTCCTTCTAATTATCCCCGGGGATACCCGCTCAGGAAGTAAGTCTTGGATGCGCCATAAGTTAGACAAAGGCGAATTGATAGGATTGGCCAATAAGAGAGAGGCCGGAGTAGTCTTCAATGCCTCTTGGACCGCAGTGTTAAACGCAGAATTAATCCAGGGCAAGTTAGTATCCCACTTACTCTGTTTAACTTGATGGTAAGTTAATAAAGCTGGTTTTAGGTTGCGATTCACACGCTCAGCAAAGGACCCTGAGGATAATACGGTACTGTGTTTATGTGCTTGATGCCATTCCCAAAACAAAAGGCCTTAAACTTATCTGACACAAAAGCAGGGTCATTATCACTAACCAAGCTCTTAGGAGGCCCAAAGATCGAAAAGATGTTGGTAAGGTGAGAGATAGTTACGTTGGTAGTACTACTTCTACTGGGAATAAGCCAAGTAAAGCGAGAAGAGGCATCAATTACCACCAAAATATACATATTCGCTCTACTGGAACGTGGCACCGGACCCACATAATCGATATAAAGACGATCCATCGGATAATTTTCACATTCCGAACACGATAGACCTTGCTGTAGGGCATTGCTAGGTTTCGCGGCCCGGCACAAATGACAACTGGCTACTAATTTCTTAACGTCACGGTCAAGATGAGGCCAGGTCACATACTGCTTAATTTTCTGAATCGTTTTATATGTGACTAAGTGACCTTCCATAGAAGAGCAATGATAATACTGGAATATTGGCTGGATTAATATTTGTGGCAGACAAATTCGGATGTGGCGCTCTCTACCCACTGCTCTACACAGAATACCTTCTCTCAAGCTGTAACCTTCGACTACCTCACCCGACCCAATCCGCTGCTTGATGGAACCCAACTGAACGTCTTAATCCTGGTTCTCTTCGAGATTACAAAACAGTTGGGGTACTTCCTCCAAAACCAAAAGCTGACCCTGGAGTGGACTCTGGTGGTGCTCCTCCGAACAATCGGATGGTGGGTCAATCATCCGGCTGAGGGCATCTGCGACCACATGCTCGGAACCTTTGATATGCCTAACCTCTAATTTAAAGGCTGAGATTCTCACGGCCCAACGTGCGATCCGACCGGTCTTACGTGCCCTTTCCAATACCCAACTCAAGTCTTGATTATCAGTCTCCAGCAAAAAAGGTTTGTGCTCAAGGTAAAACCTGAATTTTTCTAATGCAAATAGGACCACCAAGGCCTCACATTCGTAAACTGAGTATTTGCCTCGACATCATTCAAACGGCGCGAGGCATAGGCCAAAGCTTGCCGCTGACCTCGCCATTCTTGTAGTAAGACGGCTGACACACCCGCACCCGACGCGTCCGTCTGGACTACAAAAGGATTATCAAAATCAGGCACCCCAAGCACCGGTGGATTAGCGACGGCGGTTTTGATCTGTTCGAAGGCCGCCTGCTGGGTGGGACACGAAGTAAATTTAACTCCTTTTTTACGAAGCTGATTCAAAGGGGCAGCTAAGGCTACAAAATTCGGAACGAACCTCCTGAAATAATTTGACAAACCAATAAACTTAGCTACTCCCCGTTTATCAGTAGGAGGTGGGAATGCGCGCAAGGCTTTAGTACGATCTTGATCGATCCGAACCGCATCGCCTGAAACAATATGACCTAAGAAGGAAATCTGGGGACTCGCAAGTGTGACCCTGGAGAGTTTAACGGTTAGACCGGCCTGCTGAAGTTTAGTAAATACTTGGTGCAAATGACTCAAATGCTCTTCAAACGATTTGCTCTATACCACAAAGTCATCGAGGTAATTACAGACAAAGCGTAGTTTAAATTCACCCAGTATACCATCTAACAAACAAGTCAAAACAGCAGCTCCGGTGGCCAAGCCAAAGGGTGCTCGGTTGAATTCAAATAGATTCCAATCGGTGCAAAATTCTGTGACATGTTTACACTCCTCTGTCAAAGGGATCTGGTAATGAGCCTGATTTAAATCAAGAACCGTGAACCAAGACGCGCCTGAAAACCAAGTAGGTCAGGCAATGGGACTGATTCCAAAATCTCCTTTTCATTTAAACGACGGTAATCTACCACCGCCCTGAAACCACTACCCTGATCCTTCGGTACCAAGAATATCGGAGAGGCGTACGGAGAAGTCGAGGGACGGATATCCCCTTGATCTAACATCTTCTGTACCTTTTCCCGCAATATTTTCATCTTAGGTGGTGAGAGACGATATGGGGACTGTCTAACCTGAATATTGTCAGTCAAACGAATATGATATTCTAATTTATTCGTTACCCCAAGCTTATCACTAAATAAGCCAGGAAACGCATCCAACAACTCATGGACCTGTTGGCCCTGCCGCGGAGAAAGATGACATTGATCAGTATCACTACCATGAGTGACTGAGAAGGAATGAGGCGTGGATGTTAACGCCGCTCGACATTCACAAAATCCAAACTTCTGATTCGGCGCAAACTTAAAAGAAAACTTACACCCGGAGTAATTCAAAACTAGTTGAGTTTTAGAAATGAAATCACAATCCAGCACCACATTTACCGGCAAGCTAGCAACGAGAGCAAAGGTCAATGGCCACGAAAACTGTCCTACGGTATCACTACCCTTAACCCACCCTGTCAGAGGCAACACCTGACCAGTGGCCACACGACATCTCCGAAGGATATTTTTTTAGGTCTCAGTTTGGTAAGATCGCCGAATTCCAGAAACCAAACCTCATTAAGCAATGAATACGTGATACCAGTATCTAATAAAGCGCACAGAGGTTCCTGATTTAAATTAAGACAAATATAAGGTAGACAGAACCGGGAATCAGCAGCTACGGCACAACCCTCACTAAACAATAAGTTACTGCTGGAAACGAGCCGCCTGCCTTTATTTCACTTAGTACTTCTTGCCTCACGTAAAACCGGACAACTCCACACCGAAAACATTTCCTGTGTACGCCTTGATAATTACCACCTGGCCGATCGCTCTCCACTCCAAAATTTTCCTTCGCTTGTCCCGACACACTAACATTCCTAGAGTCCTCGCTTAACTTTAGCGCAGATGCAGAAGTAACAACAACAGAGAGCTCTTCCCAGGTCTTCGGGGGTGACTTAAAAATGAAATTTATTTTGTCAGCAGCCGCCATCCCTTCCAAAACTACTGCTACTAATTGTTCTTCTGATAAATCACTTAGCAAGACCTGCGAAGCCACCCTTACCCTTTCCATAAACATTGACAAATTCTCACTAGCGTCGTGCACCTTCCAAATATATTGACTTTCCAGATGTTTCCTAAAGCCGTCTGTAACACTCTCAGCGATAATCAGTTGCCTAAGTTGTCGTAACGAGAACCCCTCCGAAAGAGCTCTATAAATTAATTCCTTACACTTCCCCTTTGCTAACGGGTATAGCAAAGCTAATAGGGTGGAGTGAGAGAATTGAAAAGCACACGAATGCTGCTCAAAATAAACCAGTAACCACAAAATTTCCTGTATCTTCGCCAACGATTCTACACTTAATTCTCCTACATCCTTTAACAGAAGTGCAATCGGATAGGTAGCTTTGCGAAAAACTCCGAGTTAGACTCAATTCCGCGGTTTAGGCTATTTAGTTCGCTTCCTGCCCGTGACGTATCAACTTGGACGCGTTCACTAGATTCTTCGGAGCTAGACTCTAACCCGATTAACCTAATCCGCAACGCAGCCACCTTGCTCTGCAACTCAACCACTTCCTTACGATCAGCCTCGTTTACAACAGGTTGTTCTAAATCAGAGACCCGGTTAAACACTACCTGAGTTCTGTTACTGGCGGAGTGGCAAGACTCTCATTTTCTGGCTTTAAGGTCTGATTCAAACGACAGACATACTGGCACTCCAACGACAAACAGACACTAACTGCCACAGAAATGGAAACGAGAGACAGACCAGCAACTGGTGACGCGAGACTGACCTAGCCTCACTCCGACTAACCACCTTAACTTACGACGGACAGACAGACACTGACTGCCCGACACTGAGCCGGCTGACCAACTGACTAGACTCAAAATGACAGACTGACAGATTCACCTTTTCGCTTTCCCACCAGAGGGAGACACCAAAGCTGCGATTACCACAGCGGCGCCACCGCCAGAAACGGAGGGCGACTGCTTCACACTACGCGCTGCGGCGCGCTCTTCCAAAACAGCCAATTTTTTACCACGGCTCAAGTTGTTCTTGTGTAATAGGACTCAAGGAGTCGTAAATCAAAATGTGTTTCTACTGTTTAAGAGGAAGGAGGGGACGTTTGCAAAAGTGTGTCTATAACTGCTTGGAATGACTAGTGGGATCTTACTGTCCATTAAACGCTTATGTAATGGCTCCTTGTCGATTGACAATATCTAATCCTGTTGTTGTTGTTGTTGTGGTCTTTAGTCCTGAGACTGGTTTGATGCAGCTCTCCATGCTACTCTATCCTGTGCAAGCTTCTTCATTTCCCAGTACCTACTGAAACCTACATCCTTCTGAATCTGTTTAGTGTATTCATCTCTTTGTCTCCCTCTACGATTTTTACCATCCACGCTGCCCTCCAGTACTAAATTTGTGATCCCTTGACACCTCAGAACTTGTCCTACCAACCGATCCCTTCTTCTAGTCAAGTTCAATACCTCCTCATTAGTTATGTTATCTACCCATCTAATCTGCAGCATTCTTCTGTAGCACCACATATCAAAAGCTTCTATTCTCTTCTTGTCCAAGCTATTTATCGTCCATGTTTCACTTCCATACATGACTACACTCCAAACAAATACTTTCAGAAACGATTTCCTGACAGTTAAATCTATACTCGATGTTAACAAACTTCTCTTCTTCACAAGCGCTTTCCTTGCCATTGCCAGTCTACATTTTATAGCCTCTCTACTTCGACCATCATCAGTTATTTTTCTCCCCAAATAGCATAACTCCTTTACTTCTTTAAGTGTCTCATTTCCTAATCTAATTCCCTCAGCATCACCCGAGTTAACTCGACTACATTCCATTATCCTCGTTTTGCTTTTGTTGATGTTCATCGTATATCCTCCTTTCAAGACACTGTCCAATCCTATGCCCTGCTACAAATACCTTCATTTTGACCATACAAGCATGAAGTGTGGAGGTCAAGTGACCTATTGAAAATGTGGAAAGGCAGCCTATGAAGGTATAACGTGACAAAACCCCATGCATTTCCCTCTTCGTATGCTCGCATTGTGCAGAAACCTGCTCCCAAGGTGGATACTTAAATGCAGATGACATCCAGTGTACCATTACACACCACAGTCACCTATGTTTGCGCATGTACGTCCCGAAGCAAAGTGAGTAAAGACAAAGTAATAGTGGCAGCTGCAATAGAAGAGATCAGCAACAGTTTTGCTGTGGGCATGAAGAAGGCACATGAAAAACAGAGTGCCTCTCAACGCCCACTTTCCCCATCAGCGGAGGTAACAGGTCACGAACAGTTCAAAAGCTGTCCTGGGCACTGTCACATGTCATTCGACACATCTGACTGATCAGGAAGACATGATCGAGCTATATGCCTTTTGAAAGGACCCTGGTAGCCCCTTCACTCCCCGCACTCTACAAGTCACTTACCTCTGCTGTGAAATCACACTAATGAAATGGCTCACAGACTACAGGGGAACATGAATGGGTTCAGGATTCAAGTGGGCACAGGCATGATTTTTGTGCTTGTCTTTATAAGAAACACATTTTATAGATACTGAATCCCTGTGTTACAGGATTATATCCTACACCACAAGGTGACCTGAAAGGGGAAGAGCCAGGGGAGGTGTCGCTGCGTTTTCCAATAATGCACACTACTCCTCTGCTTTCCCCCTGGCTACTGGCATGCAAGTATTTGCCACTGAAATTCATGTGTCTCAGAGGATCACTACTGGCTCACCGTATTTACCTCCACAAGGTGCAGTAGACTCTGAGGCTCCGACGGATCTTACAGAAGAACTCCCTTGACCACTTCTCCTGTTGGGAGACTGCAATGCTCATCAATCTTGTGGGGATCGACCTCTACTTGCCCTCTATTTGAGTTTTGGAGAGCCTCATGACGTTTCACGAGCTCCGTATCCTTAATATAGGTACACGCACCTGTTTCTGTGCTGCTACTGGGTCATTCTCAGCCGTCATGTTTTAGATAGATGCGGTAGACAGGCCAGTTGCCAAACTCGTACAGAGAGACAATACTGAGGCCTCTCCTCAAACCAGAAAGAGGGCGACACATGTTCCAGTACTTAACGGCGTGTCGCCTTCCTGAGCTGTCTAGGAAAGACCCTGGAGCGAATGGTTAATGGTCCGCTGGTCTGGTTCCTAAGTCCTGCACTGCTGACGCGCTGTTGGATCGTTTTAAGCGGGAGAATGCCGTTCCTCAGAGTAGTGATTTAAGTGTTATATTATTTGCTGCACTCATAAACAGTATCACGTCTGTGTTGGTGAGTCCTGTACAATGCTTTCTTTTGTGGACAATTTTGAGGCTTCCTGTTCCTCCATCAATAAAGCAACATACACTTAAGAGCCCGGAGCAGTGGGCTGCAAAGATTGGTTTTACGTTTTCGGTGGACAAGTACATGTTTGTTCATTTTAATCGTTCTCGTTGTATTTTTAATTTATCTGAATTGCTATATGGAGCTCCATTCTCCCCTTTGAAGTCTCCGTGCTGTTTTTGGATCTTATTTATCATGGTTACAATCCTTGAAGGACCTCAAGGCAAGGGCCCAGAAGGCACTGAACATTCTGAACTGTATTAACCACAGATCTTTAGCAGCTGACAGGGCATGGCTGCTTCAGTTCTATAGGGCTTTCATTTCATCGCAGCTGGTCTATGAGTGTGCAGTGTATGGGTCAGCGAGGCCTTTATACCTGGAAATCATTGACTCTGTACACCACGAGGAGATCATGCTGGCCACAGCCGCTTTGCAGGATCAACCCCATTCCTGGTCTCTGTGCTGTGGCTGGTCAAACACCACTTACCATCCAGCCACATCTTCTCGGCGTCCATCAGGCAAGTCAGCACCTCAATACTCCCACTTCTGCAGTATACCATACAGTTGCCCATCAGTCTATGAAAGAACTCTTTACGGATCATCCACATGCAGTGAGGCCATTTGTATCTATGTGAAATGTATCTTGCAGCCTTTTGGTGTGAGGTTTGTACAGGCTCAAATCCAAGTTTTTAACTGGCTGCCATACTGGCTATGGCAGAGGCTCAGAGTAACTTTATGTCCAGTGCAGTACGGGATAGACTGCAATCCTGCTTCAGTTCTTAGTGCGATATTTTCCGAAATATTAAATGGGTACCACAACGACGTAGCTGTCTTCACGAATGGGTCGAAACGAAAGGCTCTATTGGTTGCTCTGTTGTTTCCCAGATCATGTCCTCAAGATTCAGTTGCTTCCTTTCACTGCATTTGGTTCTAAATTATCCACTTTGTTGTGGCCACAGGAGCAGATGAATTGTGCCATACCTGCTAAATTTCTTATGTGTTCCAACTCACTGGGCTCCTTTCAGTCTCTGCAGCGCTTGTCTCCAGCTGATAAAATAGTCGAGGATATGCAGCATGCCCTCCTCTGGCTATAATGGCCTTGGAAGGAGACACTCTTCTGCTGGATGTCATGGCACTTGGGTACTGTGTAGAATGAATGACAGGATATAGCAGCCAGGTAGGTGTGTCTTGATCTTCTGTTAGTTCAGTGTGCCAGCCAGCTACATGTTCCCATTTTGCTGTTGAGGTTCCATATGATGAGCCACTGAGAAAATGAGTGGTTGGGGCTGAGAGACTAAACCTTACAACGCAGCAGTGGTGTACCTCGTTTCGTCTACGAAGCTACACTACGTGATCAAAAGTATCCGGGCACCTGGTTGAAAATGACTTTACAAGTTCGTGGCGCCCTCAATCGGTAACACTGGAATTCAATAAAGTGTTGCCCACCCTTAGGCTTGATGACAGCTTCCACTCCTGCAGGCATATTCCAATCAGGTGCTGGAAGGTTTCTGGGGAAATGGCAGCCCATCCTTCAGGGAGTGCTGCATCGATGTCGGTCGGTGAGGCCTGTCACGAAGTCGGCGTTCCAAAACATACCAAAGGTGTTCTGTAGGATTCAGGTCAGGACTCTGTGGAGGCCAGTCCATTACAGGGATGTTATTGTTGTGTAACCACTCCGCCGTATGCCGTGCACTATGAACAGAGGCTCGATAGTGTTGAAAGACGCAGCCGCCATCCCGAATTGCTCTTTAACAGTGAGAAGCACGAAGGTGCTTCAAACATCAATTAGGCCTGTGCTGTGATAGTGCCACGCAATACGGCAAGGGTTGCAAGCCCCCTCCATGAAAAACACGACCACACCACAACACCACCGCCTCCGAATTTTACAGTTGGGACTACACACGCTGGCAGATGACGTTCACGGGGCATTCGTCATACTCACACCCTGCCATCGGATCCTCACATTGTGTACCGTGATTCGTCACACTGCACTAAGTTTTTCCACTGTTCACGCTCCTTGCCCAAGCGAGGAGTAGTTTGACATTTACCGGCGTGATGTGTGGCTTATGAGCAGCAGCCCGACCTTGAAATCTAAGTTTTCTCACCTCCCGCCTGTCATAGTACTTGCAGTAGATCCTGATGCAGTTTGGAATTCCTTTGTGATGATCTGGATAGATGCCTGCCTATTACACAGTATGATCAACTGTCTGCGGTCTCTGTCAGTCAACAGACGAGGTCGGCCTGTACGCTATTGTGCTGTACGTGCCCCTTCACGTTTCCACTATCACATGTGAAAGAGTGGACCTATGAGTGTTTAGGAGTGTGGAACTCTCTCGTACAGACGTATGACACAGGTGACAACCGACCACCTGACCACGTTCGAAGTCCGTGAGTTCCGTGGAGCGCCCCATTCTGCTCTCTCACGATGTCTAATGACTACTGAGGTCGCTAATATGGAGTACCTGGCAGTAGGTGGCAGCACAATGCACCTAATATGAAAAACGTATGTTTTTGGTGGTGTCCGGATACTTTTGATCACATAATGTAGGATGCGGTCCTTCTTACTCATCTTCGCACAGGCACAGATCTATGACGGATGACCCTCCATTGTGTGGTGCCTGGAATGTACAGATCACTGTGCGCCACATGTATTGACTGTGTTTAATTTTCTGAGCAGGGTGTGCAGACACGCTGGCAGATTTGAGATTTGCCCTTTGTTTTAGGTAACATTTAGAGAGACGTTCTTAATCTGCAAACATTGTGACTGGCTCACCCAAATCGTTTGTAAATGGTCAGCCAGTCTCATTTCCGTGTGCGTTTTGTTCAGTTCCTCCATCGTTTTACTTCTATTTTAATCCGAAGGTACCACTTTTCATGCTTTTCAATTGTCTTAAGGCTCGTGGGATAGCGTTTGTGTGGATCAATGCGAGTGAAGTGGGAGTGACTGCATTAGTGCATTTTATGTTTCCTCCTCACCCTGTGTGACAACAGTTTTAGTAATTTCATCCACATTTGCTTCTTTTAATTTGTAAAAGGGCACTGATAACCTCACCGCTCAGCGCTTGCAAGTCACACACATACACAAACACGCGTGCTCGCCGGTGCATTCTGTTGCATGCTAACACATTCCACCAATTCTCGTCGGCGCGTTACAGCAATGTGATTCTACATGCGTTCTTTGAGAGTGGCCACCCAGGTGAACGTCGTGCACTGTTTGTAGCTCCTTGGATGTCGCCTTCGGTCTCTATTGTGCGCTCCTTTGTGATTACTGTGCCGCACCATATTTCATTCGGTGTTCATGGTGCAAGCTGATGGTTTGTTTTGAACATTTCCTGAATTTCGACTACGTCCTTTTCTTCAAGTGTAATACAAACAGCCATAGAAGGTTGATCTCTGAATCTCCCGAACACTCATTTTATGTGGTTCTCGCGATGGACATGGTGAGTCAATAGTAGCTAATAGTTTTCCTTTCATAACTGTTAGCAGAACACTTTAAAATCAGCCCTACTATAGATTGAACTTGCGACCTCTTCCTCAACGAGTTCCTTCAGAAAATAATAGTTGTATTAATCGGATAATGCCTTGGAAAAGAGGTTATCAATTGTATATCGTCGAAAGTGAGATAATGGTTATGGATTGATGTCTAATTGAAACAGGCGAAACTGAGTGAATGTGATCGGGAAATGAGTCACTAAAAGAAATAGATGGGCTTTGGTATTTGGGTAGCAAAATAAATTAAGCTCCAGAAGTAGACAGAATATAGAATTAAGACTGAAGATAGCAAGAAAAAAGTTCGTTGTTTACATCGAACGTAAATTTAGGTGATAGAAAGTCCTGTCGGAAAGTATATCTGGATTCACGAACGGACAAACAGGTAACGTGTCCTCGACAAAATTACTCGTAGATAAAATTGCCATCCCGCGACTTTGAATCGCTGTGGCAAGTAACCTGTACACGGAGTGGACGCCACCTATTCCTGACGAGAAGGTGGGCACGACTGGGCTCTTAGCAGGCTGCCCACCCTCCGGAGATGACGCTGGTAGATGGCAGGCCTGACTCTGGGTCGGGGAGGGACTGTAGACGAAGCGGAGGACAAGTTGGGGGGAGAGAGAGAGAGGGCCGATCGCGTATGCGGCGGAGCGTGCCGCTATCTATAACGACTCTTCCTGTTCGACTCATATAATATGCATTACGGCCGGGAGAGGTCTGCGAGCGCTGCTGAGGATGACGATCGCTCCCTACCTCCGGACCGCGCCGCCTGCCCCACCCCCGCCTGCCCCACCCCCGCTTGCCTCGCTCCCTCGTCCCGCCAGAAGTCGCTGCGATCCGTGTGCGCGTGTCCCCCCCGGGCGCCCCTAAACATTCTCCCTCGTGGCCGCCGCCGGCGCTGTATCAGATTGCGGACCACTTGCTCCCGCTCCCCCTCCCCCTCTGCCGACAAGTGGTCCACGTCTTCTCTTCTCCCTGTGGCTACTCCGAGGGTTCATCGAAAGCACAGAAGTCTCACACAACTCTCAGTTTTGGTCACCAGTCTTTTGTCTGCGTACCGGTCACATTCAAAAACTTTTGCAGTCGCTTATCTTTTGCATTACCTAAAAAAGATTTCAAAACAAGTTAGATAAAGTAGAATTTATTGCCTCAACCAATGGGCACAGCCCAGTCCTGATCGACCACATGTCACACTAGAACAGAAACTGAAAATTCTACGTCTACATGGATACTCTGCAAATCACATTTAAGTGCCTGGCAGAGGGTTCATCGAACCACCTTCACAATTCTCTATTATTCCAATCTGGTATAGCGCGCGGGAAGAATTAACACCTATATCTTTCCGTGCGAGCTCTGATTTCCCTTATTTTATCGTGGCGATCGTTCCTATGTAGGTCGGTGTCAACAAAATATTTTCGCATTCGGAGGAGAAAGTTGGTGATTGGAATTTTGTGAGAAGATTCCGTCGCAATGAAAAACGCCTTTCTTTTAATGATTTACAGCCCAAATCCTGTATCGCTTCTGTGACACACTATCCCATATTTCACGATAAAACAAAACGTGCTGCCTTTCTTTGAACTTTTTCGATGTACTCCGTCAGTCCTATCTGGTAAGGATTGCACAGCACGCAGCAGTGCACTAAAAAAGGACGGACAAGCGTAGTGTAGGCAGACTCCTAAGTAGGTCTGTTACATTTTCTAAGCGTCCTGCCAATAAAACGCAGCCTTTTGTTAGCCTTCCCCACAACATTTTCTATGTGTTCTTTCCAATTTAAGGTGTTCGTAATTGTAATACCTAAGTATTTAGTTGAATTTACGGCTTTTAGATTAGACTGATTTATCGTGTAACCGAAGTTCAACGAGTTCCTTTTAGCACTCGTGTGGATGACCTCACTGACCTCACATTTTTCGTTATCTAGGGTCAACTGCCACATTTCGCACCATTCAGATATTTTTTCGAAATCGTTTTGCAGTTTTCTTTATCTTCTGATGACTTTATTAGTCGATAAACGACAGCGTCATCTGCAAACAACCGAAGACGGCTGTTCGGACTGTCTCTAAAATCGTTTATATAGATAAGGAACAGCAATTCAAATGGCTCTGAGCACTATGGGACTCAACATCTTAGGTCATAAGTCCCCTAGAACTTAGAACTACTTAAACCTAACTAACCTAAGGGCATCACACACATCCATGCCCGAGGCAGGATTCGAACCTGCGACCGTAGCAGTCCCGCGGAGGAACAGCAAAGGGCCTATAACACTACCTTGGGGAGTGCCTGAAATCACTTGTTTTACTCGATGACTTTCCGTCAATTACTACAAACTGTGACCTCTCTGACAGGAAATCGCAAATCCAGTCACATAACTGAGACGATATTCCATAAGCACGCATTTTCACTACGAGCTGCTTGTGTGGTACAGTGTCCAAAGCCTTCCGGAAATCCAGGAATAGGGAATCGATCTGAAATCCCTTGTCAATAGCACTCAGCACTTCATGTGAATAAAGAGCTAGTTGTGTTTCACAGGAACGATGTTTTCTAAACCCATGTTAATTGTGTGTCAATAGACCGTTTTCTTCGAGGTAATTCATAATGTTCGAACACAATATATGTTCTAAACTCCTGCTGTATATCGACGTTAACGATATGGGTCTGTAATTTAGTGGATTACTCCTACTGACTTTTTTGAATATTGGTGTGACCTGTGCAACTTTCCAATCTTTGGGTACGGATCTTTCGTCGAGCGAACGGTTGTATATGATTCTTAAGTATGGAACTAATGCATCAGCATACTCGGAAAGGAACCTAATTGGTTCATAGTCTGGACCAGAAGATTTGCTTTTATTAAGTAATTTGAGTTGCTTCACTACTCCGAGGAAATTCTACGTTACTCATGTTGGCAGCTGTTCTCGATTCGAATTCTGGAATATTTACTTCGTCTTCTTTTGTGAAGGCATTTTGGAAGGCTATGTTTAGTAACTCTGCTTTGGCAGCACTGTCTTCGACAGTATCTCCATTCTTATCGCTCAGAGAAGGCATTGATTGTTTCTTGCCGCTAACATACTTCACATACGACCAGAATCTCTTTGAATTTTCTGCCAGGTTTCGAGACAAAGTTTCGTTGTGGAAATTGTTATAGGCGTCTCGCATTGAACTCTGCGGTAAATTTCGAGCTTCTGTAAAGGATCGCCAATCTTGGGGATTTTGCGTCTGTTTAAATTTGGCATGTTTGTTTCATTGTTTCTGCAACAGTGTTCTAACACGTTTTGTGTACGAAGAAGGATCAGCTCCGTCGTTTGTTAGATTTTTGGTATAAATCTCTCAATTGCTGTGATACTATTTCTTTGAATTTAAGGCACGTCTGGTCTACATTTATATCATTAATTTGGAATGAGTGGAGATCGTCTCTCAGGAAGGTGTCAAGTGACTTTTTATCTGCTTTTTTGAATAGGTATATTTTTCGCTTATTTTTCGATGATTTGGGGATTACAATATTCAATCTCGCTACGACATCCCTATGTTCACTAATCCCTATATCGGTTTTGACGCTCGTTATTAAGTCAGAATTATTTGTTGCTAAGTGGTCAAGTGTGCTTTCACAACCGTTTACTATTCGCGTGGGCTCATGAACTAACTGCTCGAAATAATTTTCAGAGAATGCGTTTAGCACAATTTTGGATGATATTTTATGCGTACCTCCGGAATTAAACATGTATTTTCGCCAACATATCGAGGGTAAATTAACGGGTCCACCAACTATTATCGTATGAGTCGGATACATGTTTGAAATCAAGCTCAAGTTTTCTTTGAACCTTTCAGCAACTGTATCATCTGAACTGGGAGGTCGGTAAAAGGATCCAATTATTATTTTATTCCGGTTGTCAACAATGAGCTCTGCCCATAGTAGCTCACAGGAAGTATCTACTTCAATTTCGCGACAAGTTAAGCTACTTCTTAAAGCAACAAACACGGCACCGGCAACCGTGTTCAGCCTATCTTTTCGGAACACCGTTAGGTTCTTCGCAAAAATTACGGCTGAGCTTATATCCGGCTTTAGCCAGCTTTCAGTGCCTATAACGATTTGAGCATCAGTGCTTTCTATTAGCGCTTGGAGGCCTGGTACTTTCCAAGCACAGCTACGACAGTTTACAACTGTTTTTCCAATGGTTCCGGTATCTGCATTCTTCCTGCGTTCAGCCTGCCCCCTTTGTGACTGTGGCCCTTCTTGTGTTTTCCATAGACCCTCTAACCTAAAAAACCGCCCAGTCCACGCCACACAGCCGCTGCTACCCGTGTAGCCGCCTCCTGTGTATAGTGGACTCCTGACCTATTCAGCAGAACCAAACCCAATAATTCTTTGGACTCTGCAGCCTACACGGTCGCAGAACCGTCTGAGCCTCTGATTCATCCGCACTCAAGAATCGCGGTCCCTGTCCATGCTAAAGACCGTGGAAAACTAAACTATTCAGATAAACGGACTATCGGCACGTGCTGCGCAACTCTACTGCAGACCCTGACGAAAACGCACGAACTGCGTATAGTAATACGCAGATACTCAAAAACCTAACTACCGAAACACTCAAATGAAACTACATAATTTGCCCCTGATTAGGAACTTGTAATATGTCACAAAATCGGTTTCCTTTCTGACGCAAACGAAAACGTGAGAACGGTGGCTATTAGATGTTAAAGCTACACGCAGAAACTCAAGGAACTAAACTATTAAAGCACACAGGTGATACAATAAAATTTGCTGCTGGTTATGAACTCGTAAATGACACACAAGCGGCTTACTTATCTGTTGCTGCGTCTGTCTCGGTCGGCTACTACTGCCTCCTCTATCGAACTTGTACTGTTCTCCACAATTTTTGGGTAAAATAGTGTTCCATTCCATAATTCGGGCAGATACCACAGAGTATAGCGAAATCACTAAATCTAAATTACAGTATTTCCTACTATGTGGTGAACACCTTAGCCCAATATATTTTCAGTTGCAAAGATAAGCCCTAATTACTGGCCAACAGTGCGGCATGTAAAATTACTTGTCCTGAGTGTGATAGCTTTTATTAATCAGGCAGAGACATAGCAACCACGCTGGCAGAACTTGCATACAGCTAGAGTTTTCTGAACTCTGGGTCGTGTAGTCATGCGTCGTCCGACGTACCACTATGTAGTTTTTCGGCCACCATTAGATATGCTGAGTTATGTTGATAAACTGTTCAGTCGTCTTATCAGTTTAACAGTTATGTTTTATCACTTGTTATTTGCAGAGAGGTGCAAAATGTTTGTGGGTGTTCTTTGTTTGTTACATACCTCGACGCGGAGCGACACTTGCCGTCAGAAGTATGCTTGCGGTACGGAGTTTTCTCGAGTCGCTGCATTGCACTGAGTCCGCGGCGAGCAGTTCCCCGGGAGAGCTTCCGGCCGCGTTGTCAAGAAATATACTGTTCCTTCTAAACTTCAAGTAAAGCAGATATCTACGTCTTGCAACGGTCGCTCTTGCACGTAGGTGGTAGTTTGTCTTAAGGTTCTTAATACGTGTCACATGCTGTGCTTTGCTATGAGATAAGAATTCAGTTTAAAGTTCTTTTGTGAAGATGAAGAGTATTTCTCGCGTTACGGCTCATAACAGTAGGTATTTTCATGACTATTTAAATTACTATTGCTGATTTTCGAAAAGAAATAATATATCACAGAAAGTGAAACTTCTAATATCCTAGGTCTTCTAGTAACAACACAATAAATTTGCAAGAGATTAATTTGATAATTTCTAGACGATGGAAGCTGTAAGTGGTCTGCCAATGAAGAGTAAAGTACTTACTCATTTGTTAAGTGATCAGAGTGAGAAAACATCTTTAAAAAAATCAATTTTAACTAGTCTGAGAATGGTCAACGCGTATCCACTGGGCAAACATTACGAAAATTTTTCATTGAAATTTATTGACAGAGGAAGATAAAGTTACTTGTGCAGATATTCTATCCATTAAATATTTAGAAGAACCTGTAACCAAAAATACTTCAGAAACGAAGTGATTTATGAGCGATAAGCCGAGAAGCTATTAATGTATTGCTTTGGGGTTGGGGGTTGGGTTATTTGAGAGAGGAGACCAAACAGCGAGGTCATCGGTCTCATCGGATTAGGAAAGAATGGGGAAGGAATTCGGCCGTGCCCTTTGAAAGGAACCATCCCGGCATTTGCCTGCAGCGGTATAGGGAAATCACGGAAAACCTAAATCAGAATGGCCGGACGCGGGATTGAATTGTCGTCCTCCCGAATGCGAGTCCAGTGTGCTAACCACTGCGCCACCTCGCTCGGTAAATGTATTGCTTTGCACCCAGAATGCTAAGTGATTATATCATCACACCACACACTTATGGTTACGCTACTTACACCGCTCGTAGCGCTTTAGGCCACATTTGGTAAGAATCTACTCATAGCGTAACATTCCCAGGTGTAAAAAAAAAAAAAAAATGGCTCTGAGCACTATGGGACTCAACTGCTGTGGTCATCAGTCCCCTAGAACTTAGAACTAATTAAACCTAACTAACCTAAGGACATCACACACATCCATGCTCGAGGCAGGATTCGAACCTGCGACCGTAGCAGCAGCGCGGCTCCGGACTGGAGCGCCTAGAACCGCACGACCACCGCGGCCGGCTCCCAGGTGTAAACAACTATCCGGGCGTGTAGAGTGGTCACAGTAATACTGCGAGGTGCTGGGGCAAGCAGTGTAACACTAAATTCTTCTAGAATCTACACATGTAAATGATGCTCTAAGCCCCCCCCCCCCCCTATTCTAACTCCGACTTTTGCTGTTGCACATGAATTAAAAAATATACCCGAACTGACTGTAATCAACCCTGCAAGTGGATTAGAAAAGAGTTTGGCACCTGCAATAATTTAATTTGATAAATAAGTTAAATAAAGGAAGGTTTCATTAACGTAGTGAGAAATGATGGGTTGCTCTACCGATTAACAGAATGAAAGTTCTGTCCAAAATAACAATATGATTTATTAAGACTAAACACAAAATAATAAACAAAAACACATGAAACATTTATAATACATCAAATTGGCTCAAATTGGATACTCAGACAAACGCTGTGAAGGTGAAGTTGTCCCTAAACTAGATTGTGAGGTTTATGACGAAGTGGTATGTGGAGCCAATTCCTTGCCACTCAAATCTTAAGAGAGACACACTGCTAACCCAACATTAATTGCGGCTACTCAAGACAGAACAAAGTTAGAAAAAGACGAACAGGCACGCTCTGCTGAGCTCTGATTATCACCTAGGAAAATCCCTATCTGCCAGTGCTGCGGACATACATTACCAAACTGTCTTCTTAACTGCCAGAACACGATCTGGCGTACCGGAGGCGATGGCTGGTTGCTTCGATGTACTCGACCGAAAGGCGAGAGCCGACTACCTAGAGCACCCGTACAGGCCGAACACACAACATTCCCGCCCCCACGACAGTGGCCGTGGTTAAACGTTCGAGTCAGCAACTCGAAAACCGGCGGAAAATTCCACTCCATTGCCGGAGCACTACCATTCCACCAATGGAGATACCTGGCGCCAATTTCTGCGCTGATTTTGCTACGTCACGGAGCTATGCCCTGAGCAAGCCAATCACAGTTACTATTTTGCAGAAAGCGCGGGAATTTTCCCGCCACAACTGCCTGGGTACACAAGTCATTCCCACGCCTCGCTGGTAGCCCGCCAGAAAGTGTTTTCGCTAAGATTCTGCGAAATAACGGAACCTCTAGCCCAGCCGCTACTTCAGACCCCTCCGGGCGTGTCTTTTGACAATGATGGCGTCTGCAAAGCATCCACTCGACTTCCTCACACCCGTCGGCTTAACCCTTTCCAGATCAGTAGAGCCCACCTGTCACCGGACCACCCGGGTGACGAGAGACGCTGCGTGGGAAGTCCGCGTGTGAAGCAATAGCGACTTTTCACTGCATGCAATTAGAGAGGAAAATCGTAAGATAGAAATATGAGAGGGGGCTCATGCCACCTCTCAATACAATACGTTTTTTTTTCAGTTTTTTCCCAGTTTCACTTTTAAGGGGAAAAAACACATCCTGAAAGGTAGTTTGGCGTATTAGGTTTAGAGGGAATATCTTCGCAACCATAATTCATAAATAAATGTGTTCCATGTAAAAGTAAAAACACATTAAAAATACATAATGCATTATTCTTACACTTCTACACACCTGACAAGTTTCATGAAGTGCGTTTATTGGCACCTAGCAATGTCCTCTTGTGACTGAAGACCACACCTCCCACTCCCGCAGCCTCCAACCTCCATTTAGCAAACAAAGGCCAAATAATTGCTCCATTAGAAGCCCTGGAAACCACTAAACATGTAGCATACAGTCCTGATTTAATATTAAATGACGAAACACACTTCAATACTTCCTCTCCTCTACACCTCACCTAAGCCTCAAGGTTCTCCCAATATTACCACAATGTCTCTTCTGTTCCCTTCCTCGATTGTTTCCTGCATTTGTTTCTTTTGTGAAGATTGTCTATGTACTCCATATGTCCTGTAGTTGAATTATATGTACATCTACCGTACTGAAAAACAGTTACTGTCACCACTGACATTTTTTCTAGTTTATGTACTACTCTTTACTGTCAGTTCTGTCCTTTACGCTTTCCATATGCAGTACCGCTTCCAGCTATTCTCCAACACCTTTGCCTTGTATTTATTTTGTTTTATTGTGATTGTCAATTTAATATACATTGTTATTTGGCTATTAGGTTGTTTTCTCAAATGTTCTGTTGAATGTAAATCTTTGGTAATATTTTCCTCTCCTACTTCATCTTCGTGTGCGTCCCTCCCTCCCTCTCTCTCTCTCTCTCTCTCTCTCTCTCTCTCTCACACACACACACACACACACACACACATACACACTCTTGGTCTTTGATCTTTATTTTTAAATTTTTCTGGTCTGTTGTCTTTATATTTTCAAGTATTTAATTATACTACTACTGCAGCATCTAAGATTTACTCTGTCCTTGCACAATTCGATGTGTTACATCTTTTTCAGTGTTGTTCATCACTATTGTATCCACTTCGATGATGACACTTATTTCAAATCTGATTACGGCCTTGTAAACGGAAAACTGGTTGTTGTTGTTGTTGGTGTTGCGGTCTTCAGTCCTGAGACTAGTTTGATGCAGCTCTCCATGCTACTCTATCCTGTGCAAGCTTCTTCATCTCCCAGTACTTACTGTAACCTACATCCTTCTGAATCTGCTTAGTGTATTTATCTTTTGGTCTCCCTCTACGATTTTTACCCTCCACGCTGCCCTCCAATGCTAAATTTGTGATCCCCTGATGCCTCAGAACATGTCCAACCAACCGATCCCTTCTTCTAGTCAAGTTGTGCCACAAACTCCTCTTCTCCCCAATTCTATCCAATACCTCCTCATTAGTTATGTGATCTACCCATCTAATCTTCAGCATTCTTCTGTACCACCACATTTCGAAAGCTGCTATTCTCTCCTTGTCCAAACTATTTATCGTCCATGTTTCACTTCCATACATGGCTACACTCCATACAAATACTTTCAGAAACGACTTTCTGACACTTAAATCAATACTCGATGTTAACAAATTTCTCTCCTTCAGAAACGCTTTCCTTGCCATTGCCAGTCTACATTTTATATCCTCTCTACTTCGACCATCATCAGTTATTTTGCTCCCCAAATAACAAAACTCCTTTACTACTTTAACTATGAAAAAAGGCACATTAGCAGTAACATTAAGGCTAAGCATGTACGTAAGAGTAAAATAAGAATTACATGCACATTTAAGTACAGAAATTTCTACCCCAGTTCACTGCCAACTCTGAGATTCTGCCCCACACATGTTTTCACTAGCAGCTTCATTAGTTTCGAGAACAACTGTAACGTCGGGCAGAAAGCCGTGCGTATTAATGGGACCAAATACGGCATCATTTTCACGGCGTGGCCTGATAATTAAGTTTAAAGGCAAAACTGATCAGGACCCCAGTGGAACGCGACGCAACGATGGCTCATTCTTACGGAAGTTTTAACCGCGTTGTACGGTATGCCGCAGTTAACTAACCATCGACGTTAGCAGAGAGTCCTGGTGCGACCGCCACACACGTGTATCAGACACCGGTGCAGATTTTACGTCAAACGGTATTGCGTGATGGGCCGGAAATTAACAGACGGCACGCTAGACACATCAAAGTTTCCGATAACCGCAATAAATGTCCGCTTATGTTTGTTTTGTATTCGAAACGAGTCGCCGGAATACATTTTTAATTTTGCGTCATTTCAAATGGAGCATAGCACATGGAAAAGAAAACTGCGACCTCTATCCGCCCGTGCTGAATATTCATGCCCCAAATGAACGCATTTCCGTCAGCGTTTCCAGCGGTTTCCCGTGGCATTTGCTGTCCATTTCTGCTGAAGTCTTATGCGCTCTCATGCAGCTCATTAATGTGGTGAGCAGTGGCGGATATGAACTAACCAGAAGTTGAAACCACTGAGTTTGTGGTTGTGCAGTTTGGACAATGAATGAAGCAGTAGTGACGATGCTTAGCTGTGAGCAGTAAGAATTAAATCACTGTTATTTAATAATTTTATTCGCCCTCCAGCTCTTCCTGTAATCCATAAATATGATAATAAACGACCCTTGGGGAAATAAAAACTTATTTCTCAGCATAGCCTTTACTGAGTCAAGCGAGAATACAGTTTAGCTTTTACTCCATCAAAAACTAAAATTGTATACACTTCATAAAACACCGTTACTCTGGTACAGCGAGTACGCGTGTCAGGCTCCGCAGCACAATGGTCAGTGGCTTTCGCTGACTTACGAAAGAGTCGGGTTCGGTTTCCGCTACTACCACGAATATTCCTTGGTGGATGGACTGAAACAGGATGCACTCAACATCCTGATGGTAACTGCGGTGTTACTTGAATAACAAGTAGCGGCTCCAAGGGATAGAAATGAGACAACGGCCGGCAGTGCGGTGTGCTGAACCCACGCCCCTCAGGATCGCATCCAAACGACGCCATTGGCTGAGAAGGCTTGGCGGTCGGTCGGGCCCGAATTGGCCCGTTGGCAATAGGACGCGAGCTTCGCTAGCCACCGTACGCAGCAGCCGAAGTGATGGAGAGGAAGCAGGTGAAAAATGTAAATGTCGTGTGACCAGGGCCTGCCGTCGGGTAGACCGTTCGCCAAGTGCAAGTCTTTCGATTTTACGCCACTTCGGCGGCTTGCGCATCGATGGGGATGAATTGATAATGATTAGGACAACACGAAACCCAGTCCCTGAGCGGAGAAAATCTCCTACCCAGGCGGGTATCGGACCCTGGGCCTTAGGATTGATATTCAATCGCGCTGACCAATCAGCTACCGGCGGCGGACAGGAAGTAGGTGAAAGCACGATAGCTGCATTAATCTGCATCCACTATATCGCACTGCTGTCTGCAGTGCGAACGCTCCAATGAACCATTTACACTTCGTTTATGTTTGTTGGTCAAACGCTAGTAACGCCGTTAGCGTAACATTAACAGCGGTACTACGAACTTTAGCGCGTTAAATACGTTGCTGGGAAGAAGACGCATGTTTACGAAAAAAAACTAAGCAGAAAATTGTCACAACCGTAGTAGAAATGTAAGTGGGCGCTAGACTTTCTTAGCACACACAAGTTGATGATACCACTCTGCCTGTCCGTCTTCTGTAGTCCACCAAGTCTCCGCTAGAAGCGAATGCCAGCAAATGTACGTCTCTATAGGCCGTTCAGAAATGCTTCAGGATTGAAATTTCGGTAGGAACACGAGGAGACGAGGAGGTCAGTTGCGACGTCCAGCAGAGAACACTCAGTTCTCTCAAACTCGCAAACTATTCAGTGTCTTCTGGAAGAGGTGCGTTATGTTTTCATTTTTCTTGTATTTGCGGCAACAAATTTTTTAAGACAATATACAGAGCGTTTACGAGGATGCATTCGCCGACTACGCTACCGAATTTTGTTCTTTCGAGAAACTTTTTTGCTATTGAACTCTACCGAACGCAACATGTAGCCGAAACGTTGAAATCACATCCTATTTTAATTTGCTCCAAACAGAAACGCTGTCGGAGTTTTCGAACACAACATTATTTGAGATAAATTGATGTATGATGCTGCTACCACGCGTCAAAACCTCCGCTGTTGCCCATTTGCTTCACTAAGAAATACAGAGCTCTAGGTTTACAAGTAAGCCGCTATTACGTTTTTGTGGTCAAACTTTACCTTTTTTGGAGCATAAAAAAAAGAATTACGCCTGTTAATCGAAAACCGAAAAAAAGAAGAATAGTTGTGTGGAGTCACTGGATTCTTTGGTGGGTAGGCGGGGACAGATCCAGTCACAGTCCGTTTGGCGGTAGTCACACCAAGCATGTGGCAGGTAGGCTTCGAACCGACGACCATCGACAGCGGTGCCTGTCAGTTAGCCGCCTGTGGCAGCCTCCAACAGCGCCGCCCATGAGCGGGGTAAGCCTGCCCCGTGGTCGTTTCTGCCTCGACGGCGGAATAATATACCGTTATTATGTTAATACTGTGCTCAAAAATCGGAAACAGTCACTACACACACCTTTGGCAAAGTTATCACGCTTATCCAGCCAGTGCGTATTTCCTGGCACTATGCCCTGTAGCGATAGTTTGCCGTTCCAGTACACTTTTCTAGTTAAATAATATGCTAACAACTATACGCTCCAACGCATCTGACCAAAACAAGATTCTCACGTAAAGTACTAATTTGTCAGTATGTACGGAGCGATAAAACGTAAGCAACGTTTGACTTACCTCTAACTGACTGATGTTTTCTTAAGTGGATTAGACCAGAAGAAACACTTCTCTATATTATAAGCAACGGGCGTAAGCCTTCCCCTAATCTCGTTTAATTCAGGCTCGTTAGGTAAGTAAAATTTAATGTACATCCCTAAATCAAATTTCTTCAGCAACTAAATCATAGTTTTGCTTTACTAACATGTACCGAAGCCGAGGAGAAAAATATACATCTCTGACTAGGAGGAATAATTCTGTTAATAGGCAATAATTATCTGTCTTTGGATTTCCGTTCCTAGAGCGTACACAAGCTACCAATTTGTAAATAAGAGCCTACAGATTATTTATTTATTTTTACTCACGACACATACAATGTAAAAGTTTCCAGTTTCTCAATTAACAATCGTTAATGCTCAGAGATACAATATACTGCTAAGCGAGCGATATATCTGACTATATTTCTATATTTATTTCTTGTTAATCTACGCAAATTGCCGTTCTCTTTCATTTATAGGGCAAAATTTTTATAAAGACTACTATTTCGATCGCCTTATCTATACCGGTAATATAATAAAATCCTCTTTTTAATCGTAGAAGTAAAATATCTAGTGCAATTACTTCGTCGTAATTCATGGTTCTCAACCAAAGAATATCTATGATTTCTTCTGCAAAAATCTAACATTCGGTAACTACTAGTATCTTTTCGTTAATATAAGATTTGAATTATTTCTTTATTATTTCTATGTTTTTGACACTCTGTCCTTTTTATCTTTTCTTAACTTCTATTTCTTTCAAATTATAAGCTATTTCTTTTCTTCTCTTGGGATTTCAGTTAATGTTAAGAGGAAGTTACATTTATGGACTAAGATGTACTGGAATTGGAACAGATGGTGGAAACCGTTTATGTGGTATTATGAACATGCCTGTCCTCACCAAAAAATTTACTGAAATGAACATTACTCTCCTTAACGCAGTTGCAGAAATAATTGAAGAGAGTATGAAAATTCCACTTCAAGAGGGCAGTTCAATAAAATTGTGACGCAACTAATATCAAAGATATCGCAGTTACCTGTGACAGTTCCTGGATGAAGAGGGGGCATACTTCACTGCATGGAGCTTCAACAGTCATTAGTGTCGACACTGGAAAAGTAGCAGACTTACAGGTCAAGTCTAAATATTGTTTTGCATGTTCCTTGAACAAGAAATATAACGATACAGGTAAAGAAACAGAATGGCAAGAAGCTCACAAAGTTGTTTGTAGGCTCCAGTGGTCGAATGGAAGCTGCTGGTATGAAACTCGATTTCCATATGTCTTTGTGAAAGTATGGTCTAAGATAAACACCATATTTAGGAGATGGAGACTGTAGTGCTTTCAAGAATGTAAGCTGGAAAACCTGCACTACTGAGAAACTGGAATGCTTAGGCCGTGTCCAGAAGAGGGTGTTTGGATGACTCAGAAGACTTGTTGCAGACACTAAAGGAAAGCTACTAAAGGACTGAGAATCCACTGGGGATAAAAACGTAGTAACAAAGAAGAGAATTAACAGCCTGCAAGTCTATTATGGTGCTGAAATTGGAAATAACTTCACTGATTGGGGTAGTATGTGAAAGGCAGTATAGGCCATTTGGTATCATTACTTGTCGACAGACACTACAGCTCAGCGAGGTCTGTATTCCAATAAACGGTTCAACTATGTGGAAAGCAAGGAAAGTAAGGAAGCTTGCAGCCATAAAAGTAACGTTCCTTATGAGGCTAAAATGGTCATTAAACCAACTTTTCGAGCACTGATTTCACCAGTACTGCTAGAAAAATGTCTGCAATGCAAAATGCAGAAACCTAATGAAAGTTCGATGTTCTTACATGGAATAGATATGCAAAGACTGTGTTTCTTTCCAGTTTGGTAGGGAAGATTTCTGCTTTGGAAGCTGAAGCAGTGTTTAATGATGGGAATGTTCTCTCCTTTCAGGAACACATATATCAGAAACAACTGGAAGGATTTCGATGAAATTCAGCACACCTATTCTTTTACGTGGAAGAAATAATTAAGTGGATCAAAATTTTAACCTAGGCATTATTAACAGCTTGATGGTAGATATTATACGGAAAATTTGTCCGTAAAAATGTTCAAATCCAAAATACCACAGAAAATAACAGCAGTAATTTAACAAAAAGTTACCGTACTGAATTATACATGTAGTAGTGTAGATTACTTTACCATAGAAAAAATTTGCCAAATTTACCTGGAAATAATGAAAAAGTATACCTTAAAATAATAACGTAACATACAATTTAATTTCTCTCACAGCATTAAAATTTTATCAACATTTCTCTAAAAATTGCTTAAGGCATATTGGATTGCTATACACAGCTGTAAAAAATTTCACTGTCATTGAACAAAAACTGACCGAGATATGAATTTACAAAGACATAAGTGCAAGACTGTCACCGTTCTCCCTTAAGGAGTTGTGGTCTGCAGTTTGTCTCCTCTAATTTTAGGGAGTTTTATTTAATATGTTAGCAGTGTTTTGTAAGTGGTCAGCCAGTCATATTTCCCTGTACCTTTGTTTCAACTGTTCTGTTAGTTTATTTCTGTTTTAATCCAACGCCTAGTACCTTTCATGCTTCTCGTTGTATTGAAGTCTGTGAGACAGAGTGATTGTGTGGGTAACGCGAGTGACGTGAGAATTAGTGAATGAGTTTCATTTTATAGCTTTCCTCCTCACCGTGCGACAGCAATTTTAGTCATTTTATCCATATTCATACATTCGTTTGTTTTAAAATGTACAAGGGCGCTGGTGCGGGATTAGCAGAGCGGTCTGGGGCGCTGCAGTCATGGACTGTGCGGCTGGTCCCAGCGGAGGTTCGAGTCCTCCCTCAGGCATGGGTGTGTGTGTTTGTCATTAGGATAATTTAGGTTAAGTAGTGTGTAAGCTTAGGGACTGATGAACTTAGCAGTTAAGTCCCATGACATTTTACACACATTTGAACACTTTTTTTTTTTTTTTTTTTTTTTTTCATGGTCACTGACGACCTCCACGCTCTACGTTGAGCGTCCAGTGAGCTCCAAACGTACACGCATAGACACACACACACACACACACACACACACACACACACACACACACACACACACACACACACACACAATGCGAACGAAAATAGTATCGGCTCTACAGTCATTGATATTAATTTATTCTTTACATCAAAATGCTTTTATTCAGTCTGCATGACATTAATTGCCCAGTGCAGCCCTGGTATGCAATGTGTGTTGTACCTAAGGGCGTGCGTATAGTGATGCCCGCCATTGTCGTGTTCGCAATAGAGAGGACACGCTTAACTTCAATTAAGTGTGGCCTGTCATTAACTACCTACAACTAGAAATAACATGTGAATTATTTCCCGAAGTTGCGATAATACTCTAACTTAACCTGGATCGGTATTTGGAAAAGTAGAACAGTTATATATTGACAAGATATTTATTGTAAAAAAACAACAGTCGAAGAAAAATATGTAAACTGAGTTAATTAACTTCTATTCATTAATCTAAATTTGATATTGGTAAGGCAACTATGACCTGAATCGAAATCGCGCCTCTCTTTACTCGACGGTAACGCTAAATGATTGATACTAATTGGTTCAAATAGCTCTGAGCACTATCGGACTCAACTGCTGAGGTCATGAGTCCCCTAGAACTTAGAACTACCTAAACGTAACTAACCTAAGGACATCACACACAGCTATTCCCGAGGCAGTATTCGAACGTGCGACGGTAGCGGTCACGCGGTTCCAGACTGTAGCGCCTAGAACAACTCGGCCACTTCGGCCGGCTTGATACTAATTAGCATCAAAGTTAAGAAACCCTTTATCTTCCGAGTTGTTGTGCGCATATCACCAAATTCAGTGCTGGAAAGGACAATTCTGCAGCTCCATGCTGTGAATCGCTGCCAGCCATCGTCCAGACGAAGTGCGATCTGTAGCTGTAAATTCTTACTACATAGAGCCCGTCAGATGGCATCCGCAAACTCCTACGGTCGAAACTACTTCATTACAATGCCGGAAATGAATCAATAGTTCTCGTTGCTGATAATCCATGAGTGGAGACTTGATTCACATGTGTGGCCATAAAGAAGCACTCCGTAATGCCTTAGTCTGACAGAGAAACGAATGATGCCATTGATAGTAGCGAATCATATCACTACCTGTCCGCCCCCAGTAGCTGAGTGGTCAGCGCGACAGAATGTCGATCTTAAGGGCCCGGGTTGGATTCGCGGTTGGGTCGGAGATTTTCTCCGCTCAGGAACTGGGTGTTGTGTTGTCCTAATCATCATCATTTCATCCCCATCGACGCGCAAGTCACCGAAGTGGCGTCAAATCGAAAGACTTGCACCAGGCGAACGGTCTACCCAACGGGAGGCCCTAGTCACACGACATTTTTTATATCACTATCTAATAGTGATATGATTCACTGGCACCTTGCCAGCAATGCCTCATAACGCTATCCAGTAATGTGTGTCCTCTCAACACCCGCCAGAGAGTCCCTGCCGTACAGTGCCCAGTTTAGAGCAAGCCTCGACTCTTTAGCACGCATGCTCCGTGCAATTAATGACTGTACCCATTACAAACGGAGTACCTCCCGCTCTATGTGACATGAAGCTGTCATCCAGCTGCTTTCAGCTCATACTCAGTTCGTTAAAAACTTCTAGAACAAATTACAGCTCATCCTACAATTACAATTTCAGTCAATCAGATTCATTTCACTGCCTTGTGGGAATATGCCTTGGCATCTGGCGTGAGACCTTCTGCGACCATTAGCTCGCATCTGTGGCAGGCATTCCTCGCACATACCTCTGCGCTAAAAAGGCTGGTGGCATCACTTGTCAGCTGCTATCTCTATGACCTTAAGCTTTAAGCATCGAATCTCCCCTGTCTCCTTCTTAGCGACGGCACACCCACCACGAGTCACTCATTCGATCGGAGCAGTCCTCGGCAGTAAACGCGCCAGCAATCCTATTCATGCCGGCCGGAGTGGCTAAGCGGTTCTAGGCGCTACAGTCTGGAACCGCGCGACCGCTACGGTCGCAGGTTCGAATCCTGCCTCGGGCATGGATGTGTGTGATGTCCTTAGGTTAGTTAGGTTTAAGTAGTTCTAAGTTCTAGGGGACAGATGACCTCAAAGTCCCATAGTACTCAGAGCCATTTGAACCATTTTTGAATCCTATTCATTTCAGTTACAAAAACTGTCTTGTATCCAGTCCTCGGCCTATGTCACACCTCATTCTCTCTGCTGTCAGAACCAGAATGAAATTATCCTCAAACATGTACTCTACAGAAATGTTAGTATGAGGCTAGTCGGTTTCAACCAATAAATGATTCATAATTCTATAGCCCCACCTAAAAAATGTGGTGCTATGAAAAGTAAACATGAAATAAGAATCATCAAAATTTAAAAACCTTCAACATCGCAGCGCGTCAGCAATCGTTGGTTAATATATTAAAAAACTAGAAACCCGCCTCGATTTCAAAAAAAGCACCTAGTGTTAAGTGTTAACCCAGGTTTCGGCGAAGGTAACTACACCTTGTTCTGAAGAAGGTCTAGTTATCTACACCGAAACCTGAATTAACACTTAACACTAGGTGCTTTTTTCGCAATCGAGGCGGGTTTTTAGTTTTTTAATAAATCATCAAAATCATTAATGTGTGGTGGCAACTGAATTTTAAACAGAATATAATGAAGAGTAACATGTCAAAATGGCTCGTGGCTTTTCAAGAGCTATTATACGTCCCTTTCTCCATATGAGATTGGAACGGAAAGAGATCCAGTAACTTGTAGAGTGATATGAGCCAACTTCATAAACTTCGCAGTGATTTGCAGGGCATGGATGTAGATGTAGCTGTGGAGTGCTGCAGTAGTAGGACTGTAGACGAACACTTATCAGCCAGAATATAATGACCACTGATCTCCTATCGATATAAACCAATCCTGGTGGTAGCAGTGTCACCTGGCGAGGAACGACTGCTAGTCAGACGCATGCACAGTGCATGTAGTATCAGTGAGCATGCTGTCCGTTTGTAAAACGGAGCCGCGCGGGATTAGCCGAGCGGTCTTGGGCGCTGCAGTCATGGACTGTGCGGATGGTACCGGCGGAGGTTCGAGTCCTCCCTCGGGCATGGGTGTGTGTGTTTGTCCTTAGGATAATTTAGGTTAAGTAGCGCGTAAGCTTAGGGACTGATGACCTTAGCAGTTAAGTCCCATAAGATTTCACACACATTTTTGTAAAACGGGGAAGATGCGCGGTACATCTGAGTTTGACCGAAGGCAGATGTGATGGCCCGGCGGCTTGGCACAAGCATTTTGGGAACTACACAAGTTGTCAGGTGTTGGAGATTTGCTGTGGTGAGTGTTTTCAGTACATGGTGAAACCAAGGTGAAACCACGTCTGACATTGTGGGTTTGGGCAGTCACCCTTCATTACAGATGTCAGACGTCGTAGGCCGTCCAGGTTGGTAAAGGAGGACAGACAGCGAACTGTAGTGGAACTAACATCAGACTTTAATGCCAGGAAAAGTACAAGTGTGTCTGAACACATAATACACCGAGCACACCCAACAATTGGCCTCCACAACCGAAGTCCCGTGCATGTGCCAATGTTAACACGCAATAATGACAACTACTAATGAAATGTGCACGTGATCAAATGGCTCTGAGCGCTATGGAACTCAACTGCTGAGGTCATAAGTCCCCTAGAACTTAGAACTACTTAAAGCTAACTAAGCTAAGGACATGACACACATCAATGCCCGAGGCAGGATTCGAACCTGCGACCGTAGCGGTCACCCGATTCCAGACTGTAGCGCCTAGAGCCGCTCGGCCACTCCAGCCGGCGGCACGTGATCATTGGCATTGGATTTTGGCGCATTGACTGAGTGTCATATGGTCTGCTGAATCCAGATACCATCTTTATGATGCCTATGGGATGGTGTGAATCGTCGTCTTCCAGAGAAAAAGTGGGAGGATGTGAAACGCCGCCTCCCAGAGGAAAAGCTCCTTGACACTTGTGCTGCAGGATGGAAACAAGCTGGCAGTGGCTGCATTATGCTTTGGGGAACATTCACGTGGGTATCGGTCCAGTGGATCTTTTGCAAGGCACATTGGTGGCCTAGGAGTATCGTTCACTGGTTGCAGAGAAATTACATCCCTTTATGGCGACCATGTTCCTTGACAGCAGGGCCATTTTTCAGAAATATTATGCACCATCTCACAAGGCCAGGAGTGTGGTGGAGTGGTTCGGGGAACACAGCGTTGAGTTCCAGTTTTATGTGTCAGGCCTCCAGCTAGTCAAATTTGAACCGATCGAACAAACATGGAATGTGACTGAACGTGGCGTCAGTGCTCATCGCCCCTCTCCAATGAATTTATGGGAGTTAGCTGACTTGTGTGTGCAGATGTGATGCAAACTTCCTCCTGCGACCTACAAAGGCCCCATTCTCCCATGCCGCGACGCATCGCTGCTTTTGTCTGTGCCAAATGTGGACTTACCAGCTATTAGCTGAGTGGTCATAATGTCCTGGCTGATCAATGTATAATTGTTTCTAATTTGTTCTGTAACCGTCTGCGTATACTGGATTTTAAAGATACAGACGAAGGGGCAAGCAGAGGACAATGAAACAAAAAAAAAAATAATCCTAATAAACACGGCCCCTGATAAGACACGTGCAAAAATGACAACACAGTTAATGCCACTGTTCTAGGTACCAATTTTCACAGTGAACAGCAAAGACAGCGTACACACGTAACATTCGAAATGGCTGCCATGGCTCCAGACACATTATCAGATTAAGAAATACCTGACATCCACTTCACATACAGGTATGCTTTTGGCAGTGCATGGGACGCAGCAGTATTGCATTATGCAGTGTATCATCACAGAAGGAAATCAGACTGTTCCATAGGTCCCATCAGCATCTGCACGAGACCTGTTCAATAGACCCTAACACGCAACATGGTGTTGGCCCCATTAATGGGGGAGCGTGTCTTACCGCAAGTGGACACAGTGCCAGCATAAGAAAGAGAGAGACAGCTGCACCAAATATTAAATTGCACCCATATTTGTACACAGTGTGCATGCTCCGTCCTCATCTAATATTGAGCCCAGTTGGCTCTTTACCAGGGAATATGTGTAAAAACTGTTAGAATGATACAGGTTTCCTCGTATATGTTTTATATACTTACAAAGCATGCTTTATCCAGGACGGTGTTGTGAACATCCACAACAAAACAGGCTGGGCTGATGAGAACCTACATGGTATCCCTGAGAAGGCACATCAGTGGAGACTCCCCCCCAATGCTTGGAAATGCGTTGCTAATGATCGTTGATGGGGAAACATTTACTACCAGAACCACTTACTGGTCGTGTGTAGTTACATTTCCTGCAACATAAGGTTATCAGATATTTGGATGATGGTTAGTTATGGTGAAATTATGCCTATATGGCATATACATGACAGGGAAGCAGCACACTTTCATGTGGCTGTTCAGGAATATGCAGTACGAATGTTTGATAGGAAGTGTTTCGATCATGGGCCGCCATAATCATTGCCTCCCAAGTCCCCGGATTTAAACCGTCGGATTTTTTTTATTTTGTATGTGGAGATCTTTATGATTTCCGTACACTAAGACCCCATTCATAGTGTCGATGAACTCTGGGAATGGATTATAAAAGGTTTTAAATGCATTCGTAACATGGCTGGCATTTCTGAATTTGTAGAGTAGTCATTGATTAGACGTGTGAAGTTTAGCTTCACAGGAACGGTGGTCATGTTGAACAATTCTTTTAATGGGTTTGTCGTTGACAACATTCCCCTAGTTTGGATCCTAATAAAGGGTTCGTGTAGCCAGTTGTAATATGTAATACTTGGGGAACCATTGGTTTCCAGGCCTATGTTTATTGTGATGACTCTCTTCTTTCATGGTCATCTACTCACCCCATTCGTAGTGAATCACTCAGTCTGTGTCCGCCTGCATAGCTCAGTGGTAACGTGCTTGCCTCCCACGTAGCGGGCCCCTGTTCGATTTGTGGCCGCGTTGGATATTTTCTCCGCCCGTGTACTGCGTGTTGTGTTGTCCTCGTCATCCTCTCATCATCACCGACGCGCAAGTCGCCCAATGTGGCGTCACCTGCATTAAGACTTGCACCTGGCGGCCGAACTTCCCTGGTCGGGGCCTCCCGGCCAACAATGCCAAACGATCATTTCAGATCATTTTATTTTAACTCAGTATGTGATCTCACTGGACCCATGTCTAATTTCCATAGTTTATTATTGATGTCCTCAAGTTTCTCTGTTTGGCATGTATGGACACAGTGGCTTTGTCGGTGAAGAACTCAGCGAACTTCCCTGGTCGGGGCCTCCCGGCCAACAATGGCACACGATCATTTCAGATCATTTTATTTTAACTCAGTATGTGATCTCACTGGACCCATGTCTAATTTCCATAGTTTATTATTGATGTCCTCAAGTTTCTCTGTTTGGCATGTATGGACACAGTGGCTTTGTCGGTGAAGAACTCAGCGAACTTCCCTGGTCGGGGCCTCCCGGCCAACAATGGCACACGATCATTTCAGATCATTTTATTTTAACTCAGTATGTGATCTCACTGGACCCATGTCTAATTTCCATAGTTTATTATTGATGTCCTCAAGTTTCTCTGTTTGGCATGTATGGACACAGTGGCTTTGTCGGTGAAGAACTCAGCGAACTTCCCTGGTCGGGGCCTCCCGGCCAACAATGGCACACGATCATTTCAGATCATTTTATTTTAACTCAGTATGTGATCTCACTGGACCCATGTCTAATTTCCATAGTTTATTATTGATGTCCTCAAGTTTCTCTGTTTGGCATGAATGGACACAGTGGCTTTGTCGGTGAAGAACTCAGATGAATTGCAAAGTGACCTCAATTTGTAAACTGAAGTTACATTCTTCCTGCATCCGCTGCCATCCAACACCTACAAATAGTCACTGCTTCATATTAGTCTTCAGTGTCCCCTCTTACATTTATGTATCTGCCGAAGTATAGTACTTAACATATTATGGTGTCCATTTTGTGGAACCAACATAAAAATAAAAACATTTAGTTGATAGACTGGCGGTTTTCAAAAGTTTGAAAGTGACGTAAACTGGAAACTAATCAACTAGTCCATGTAATAGACTTTGGAAACCACAAACCACAGATTTTTGTGTGCCTTGCGAGGCTAATTTGAGTTTATTGACTCTGACGCTGAGAATTTTAGGAACTATACCAGCTATGCTTTCCGCAGCTCTAGCATATAAATAGGTACACAGAACACCACTAGCGTAGCGAATAGGAAACGCCGTGAACGCTTTAGTTTAATAAACCGGACAATGGGGCACTGGTTGCGCCAAACAACGGCCGCTCCTCGAAACGGGACAAAACCAGCGCGCTGGCACGGCGAGTTCATTCTGCTAGCTTTACAGCCGGCAATAAGGGGCGGCGGAGGAGACAATGGCCTCCAAACGGCGTTTCGGCGAGGGCGGTCGCTTTTCAGGAGCGCAGCAAGAACGTGGCGCTTATAAGGCGACTGCAGCGCCTCTGCGGCGCGTGGCGGAACTAGCCGAACATAGCAGCAGCGTGGGGTTGGGGTCGCCCACCCCCTGTGTCGCCCTGGAGGCCGAGTTTTCATTCCGGGCCGACGTAGCGCTGCGGCTGCGGGCGCGATTCATCTGGAATTCACAGCCGCGGCCAGATTACGCCCACCCTCAACCCACCCCCACCCCCAGTGCTACACCCAACTCCTGCCTCCACCCCGGCCGCTGCCGCCCAAGCCCGCCCTGGCCGTAACTGCCAGTTGCGCAAGCTTCTTGTCTCGCTCGCCTCCTCTTCGCTATAATGCTTTAATTCCCTGGTAGTTTCTGGCCGCCCGTCGACGTCCTCTCATTGACGAAAATCCTTTTCCAACGCGGCAGATCAATTCTATACGTGCAAAACACAGGCCGTGAGGAAATGGTTTTTCATAGGCTACAACACGAAGACCTCTGCACCATTTCTACAGAAACTAGACTAAATACCGACTTTACAGACGCACTTCGAGTCGTCAACTACATAAAGGTACTACTTTTTCGAAAACGATCAAATAAAAACTTTTTTCTTTAGAAATTGCGTTATTGTTTTACAAGTTTTTACAGAACACATAGTTCAGTATATACTTAGTTTCGTTCTATTAAAGAAAAAGAAACAGAATGAAAAAGAATGTTAGCTCAGGTTGTTCAACCGACATAAAGAGGAATGTCATTTCATCTGCATGGGGAGAAGCTACAGTTGGAGTTCACGACTGTCCCGCTGGAGTTCTTCCTTTACCTTATGGAGATGACATTTTATTTGAAACAGAAGGTAGAATTAGTCCTGTGTGCAAGTGACACAACTATTGTTTCTAAGCTGTGCAAACAAGCATCGACAAGAAAATAGTAAATGATATTCTTGTCAAAGTGATTTATTGGTTTTGCACAAATGGGGTTTCTTCAGAGCCTGAAAAAAATGTAGCTCGTCCCGTTTTGTACCGTCAAAAACATCCTAGCTGCTTTTAATCTGTTGTATTAAAATGGGTTAGAACGTTTCAAGTTCCTAGGTATGCATATTTTTAAAATTTTCAATCTGTAAAGCCGTGTGATAGACCTCCTAAAATGTTTAGCTTCAGCTACTTTTGCAACAAGAACAACAGTCTAATTTATGACAGAGAAGCCAGTCGGTTAATATGTTTTGCTTAATTTCATTTGATGTATTACAGGATAATATTCTGGGATAACTCCTCACTTAGGCAAGAATATTCATGGGGCAAAAGAAGGAGGAGGAGGCGGAAGAGAAATAGGAGTAGAAGGAGCGGGAGGAGATTAGTGTTTGACGTCCCGTCGACAACGAGGTCATTAGAAGCGGAGTACAGACTAGAATCACGGAAAATGCGGAAAGAAATCAGCTATACCCTTTCAAACGAACCACTCTGCCATTTGCCTGAAGCGATTAAGTGAAATCATGTAAAACCTAAATCAGGATGGCCGGGCTCGGGTTTTAAACGTTGTCCTCCCTAATGCGGGTCCAATGTGCAAACCACTGCGCCATCTGGCTCTGTCTGCACAAAGGAAAGAAACTAGAACTAAACGTCACGTACACAAGCTTAGCTCTGGAATCTCTTTAAGCATCTAGGAATATTAACAAATGTTAATTTAAGATAAAAACTGTGTGCCGGACCGAGACTCGAACTTGGGACCTTTGCAAAGGTCCCGAGCTCGAGTCTCGGTCCGACACACAGTTTTAACCTGCCAGGAAGTTTCACATCAGCTCACACTCTGCTGCAGAGTGAAAATTTCATTCTTAATGTTAATTTATTCACTTCTTAAGTTTCCTGTCAACAATCCATGTGAAATTGAGAGGAACAGTGGCACTGACAAGCATAAAACTAGGAAGAAAATGATCTATGTTATCCATTAATAAATCTAACTTTGTCACACAAAGGAATGAAATAAAAAATTGCAAAACTCCTTAATAGTCTACCTGCGGATACAGACATAATATACAGGTGGAAATAGACATTATACGGTATTTTCATAGGTAGAGTGCTAGAGTGTTTTATAAATGACGAAACTGTGATTGCAGGAGTGTTTTCAAATGTAGATTAAAGATATTTCTTTTTACCAGCTCCTCTCACAACAGTGGTTTCCAAACTTCCCGAGACCATTACCCGTGACTGTAATAAGATGATAAACATAGCTTCTTCCGACACAACTTAGACTTCTGTCCTTGGGCCAAGATATCAAGTGTTACTTAGATGCTGCAGAACTGGTACCAGGTGGTGTTAATGATCCTCCACCAGTGACGTCACTACATGTACCAGCGACATTGAAATTTAAACTGTAGCGGTTTTATTCTCAGCGTCCCAGGGAGACTTCATGTCGAAAACGTGCTGACATCCGGCAGTTACGGGTGCTGTCTCTCTACCATACTTAAGACTTTAACATCGATGTGCTATATGAGCGAGTGCAATGCTAATTTCACTCGTACATTAATTACGACAAATTAACCAAAACCACAGAAGTATGGCGACTGTATTGCAATGGAAATATCGTCACAATGAGACAACAAATTACATATGCAAATAATTAATTACATTCATTATTTTAGGGAGTATCTGGATAGGATTAGATGTAGGACAATCGGATCTATAATTCAACAGCAAGAGTGCACTGTAAAATATCGATGTATTGCGGCCGGCCGCGGTGGCCGTGCGGTTCTAGGCACTTCAGTCCGGAACCGCGTGACTGCTACGGTCGCAGGTTCGAATCCTGCCTCGGGCATGGATGTGTGTGATGTCAGGTTAGTTAGGTTTAAGTAGTTCTAAGCTCTAGGGGACTGATGACCTCAGATTTTGAGTCCCATAGTGCTCAGAGCCATTTGAACCATTTGAACCATGTATTGCGACCGAAGTTCTAACCTACATGAGTCAAAGAAAATTATTAATAAACGTCTACTATCACGCGAACGTCAGCTCTCTGGACATTAACGGCAAATTGAAGCTCACTACAATCTTAACCATGTCTGAAAGTATCTCTGCCGCACTGGAGGGTACCTAAAAGCTAACTGGAATACAGCTCAGGAAGTGCTGCAAACTTTCATGATCTGCAAAGCAATCGACTGCAAGGCTCGTGAAATGAGAGAAGTGATCAAGTACCCCAAGTTGCACTGTAAATCCTGCAGAATGTTAGCTGCTCAGACGTCTCATCATCCCATTGTCTCTCATTTTGAGAAGAACAGAACTCCAGTGATTGATATTCTCGATGATCACCGAGTATTGGCACTCTAAGAATATTACCTACATCAACCCAGAACCAAAACTCTCACAACCCAAGACTTTCATCAGTCTTCCATCAATATAAATTAGAATTACAGCAAGGCATCATCACCTGTTTGCTGAAAATGACAATAAAAAGGTTAAGGTAACAGTAGTATGCCCAGATTAGTATATATAAAGATGTGTTAATCATGCTATGTTAGGTAACGGTTATTTTACTGAGCAGTTGCTCTCTAACCAACATTCCATGCGAGCAAATCAACTGCGAATTTACCTGATGTTCCTTGTAGTTTAGGTTATTCAGCTATGCATGGCTCTGTTTAAAAAAGAATAGCTTTATAATGTCGTAGGGTTAAGCCGTACATGTCTCCTTTCATGCGCAGTAGCTATCTCACTGCAAATAATAACCTGAAGCTGTGCCTGCAGTCCAATACTCCATTGACAGACTAAAATTGCGAACTAATAAAATACACAGAAATATGGAATGAAAGATAAATGAATAATTTAAAAGATCGTTCTGTTCTAACATCTGTAAGTGATGTACATGACGGAGAACTATACTGAATAATATTAATTCAAGAAAGTACATCTCAGACAACGGAAAGTGAACCTACAATATACAATTAGAAAACAGGCAGAAATGATCATATTAAATGCAGTAAAGTGGCGCTGAGATCGTTAACGAGAATGTTAGCAGAATCCCCAATGTAAACAGTCATCCAAGATGCGCAAAAAAGTAAGTCCATCTCGTGATCAGAATGCACGAAATATTTGACAGCTCAAAATACTTCAGGAGTCAGTGTGATATTTTGCACAATAGCCCATGAGAGACAACGAATATAAACTCATACTTTGTCTACTCTGAATACTGTAACACAATTGGAAAAAGTTATAGTTCTGCACTGAAGTATATTCAGACCTCATAAAAAGTAAGACTTTCCAAAATTTAAAGCATCATAACAGCTGTTCACCGCTCAGAAACTATCACTAGAACGAAAAGCGTCCTACATCATTTGCAAGTCTATCTTCTACATTTAAAAAAAAAAAATGGAGAATCTCTGTCTTCAATACACCAACCAAAAAAAGTCTGTTTCCACTTGACTTCAACTATGTGCCACCACTATCTGCTTCTCCATTGGGTGAAGGGCACCCCACAAAGAATGTTACGTTTTGATGTTCTACAGACGTGATTTGACTCAAATTGACCACACTCCACACTAAACTAGTATATTACAACAATCTTTACATAAAGACAAATTTTCAACATTTGGTCACACTCAGATCATTCCTATAAATGTAAATAACAGTTCGTTCATAAGCAAATATGCCAGAATTCTGGCACCAGGAAGCTCACGTTAAATGGCAACAGATCTTTATTAAATATTGTTTAAACAGCTATTTGTCTCTGCTTGATAGTATCATATTTTGCCACTTTTCATAATAGTGATGTCAGCTATCATGTGCTATTGACCATTTCTTAAATCACCATTAGTTCAAATGGTTCAAATGGCTCTGAGCACTATAGGACGTAACATCTATGGTCATGAGTCCCCTAGAAGGACAGCACACAACACCCAGTCATCACGAGGCAGAGAAAATCCCTGACCCTCACCATTAGTAACATAGTCATTAAGTAAATACAAAAGTATGAGAAAATAAGTGGTGTCCATGCTGCATTCATTTTATGTGTTATTGTGGAGAATACGATGTTCTGAAAAACATTTGCATAATGAAAAAGACCTAAAACGTAATAAATCAATAGGTGGCAGACAAACTAACCTACATCTTCGTAATAGTACAACCAGAAATCCCACTCGTGGGCTCATCGTTCGTTTATTCATGGGGCTTAGCATTCGTTTACTGCGTCAGGGCTTGACGATCCTCGGGTTCCTAAGCTGGGGTACTGGTAAGGCCGTCAGATCCCTGTCACTGTACGCTCTGAGCATGCTTCAGTGACCATCGTGCGGCGCATCAGTGGAACCTTTTGTGTCTTGCCGAACGGGCATCTTGGCTTGCATGCCTGGATTGCAAGGATGTAAAATCCTCTATAAAAAAATCTCAGTCTTAAAGTGTACTGCACGCTGATTAGACGTACGGCTGTTGAGGTGGAACAGTTGTTAATGGGCAACCTCTGGGGAACCTGCCGTGGCTCAGTTATAAAAGATTAATAAGGCATGCGAGGCTATGTCGGGGTGGATGGTTTGTTCCCACAGCTGTCTGTAGGATCACTATGGCATCCACAAATCCTCACGCAGTTCCTCGTGACAGTTTGGGTAGTCTGTTGGATAGTACACCGATTCTGCAAATCAAGCATGGCAGGATATCCCTCCTGAGCAACCTTCGTCTAAAGTTCAGGAACTGCATCGTAACTGGTCCTACCCAGTGTATCAAAATTAGTTTCTTGTGATGAGGAGAGAGGATGGTACATTTGAGAAGTTATCAACCTTCTAAATCCAGAAAGGCCTTTTTGATTTGCCTATAACCCTCAAATCTGTTAAAAGTTTGCGTAATGGCATATTGCTGGTGAAACAGCGACAACACAGCAGGTTCACATTATTCTGAAGTCCAAATTTTTGGGTTAGTATCCTATTGCAATTGAAGAACTGCGTTCTCCTCACTACAGTCAAGGAGTGGTCACATGCAGCGCCATCACACGTATGGACACTCCAGAGCTACAGGAGGAATGGGCTGACAAATGTTTCAGTGAGGTGAAACAAGTAATGTGTTTTGCGGGTGCAAAACTCGAAAAATTTGACTCATTTAGAGTGACGTTTGATTCGCCAGCTTTGCCAGATTATATTAAAGCTGGATTTTTAAGACTGAAAGTCAGACCATACTTCCCCAACCCTATGACATGTTTCAAGTGGCAGAAATTCGGGCAAACCTCACTCGGGTGTAGTGGACGAGTTGCATGTGGTAAGCGTGACATTGTCGATCACGCTGACACAGCTAGGTACACCTCTGCTGTCCTTTGCGTCAATTGGTCTACAAGTAAAAAAGGAAAATCCAAGAGCTAAAGGTTATTAAGGGCACACCTTACTCTGAAGCGAAGAAGATGTACAAATGCTTTCAACCCCGAAAGTTGTACACTTCATTTGCTGCAGTACTCGCAAAGAAATCTGCGACTGTAAGTGTTTCCACCCAGACGTAACCTATGTCCTGTGAAACCAAGAAACGCTCTTACAAGTGCAACTGTAAGTTGCTGTCTCCAGGCAAACTCCTATGGTGACCACTGCTTCCGCTCCTGTTGCTGTCTCCACGCGGATTCCAACGTTTACCACTTTTTCCGTTGCTGCTGGTGATGCTACTTTGGCAAAGCAAGTGATGCACACTGGGTTGGACGGCCTACCTCAGGGTCATCGAATTTGAAGAAGAAGGCTAAGGCAAAGTTTGTTGCCAAAAAGGCAGAATAGAAATAGGTGGCTCATCAGATCCAGGTACACTCAGAGGATGATGATTCAGCCGTGGACTGAGATGAACCCCTGTGTCCTCTGAGTTCCTGAGTGGGTTTTCCTACACTCAGAGGAGCAATGGGAAAACATAAGCCTTCCAGATACATACCTCCTGTGGATATGTAACTGGAATGTATGGAACGTGAATAGGAACATAAAATTTGTTGAGGAGCTGAAATTATTGGTACAATTTGCCCAATTGCTGTTACCATCTGTAATGTGTGTCTGACACCCAACAAAATTTTGTGTAAGGTGAGTCAGTCTGACCTGATTTCGCAATTCCCTCCAACCTTCCTACTTGTGGGAAATTTTAATGTAGAAAATGTACTGTGGGGATCACCATCAACGTGCCACAAGGGTCTAGTCGTCGAAAGGCTTCTTAACGCTGCTGACAGTACACACTTTAGCACTGATATAGGATCATTCTCTGTCACAGACGTTGCTTTTTATTCACCAACCCTTGTCGATATTGCTGACTGGGAAGTGACTTGCATTCAGTGACCATTTCCCTTTTGGATTCACCTCTCAGATAGAGCTGTTCCAGAAAGAACCACCATAGTGGATGCTTAGCAGAGGGAACTGGACACTGTACAGTCATTTAGCTGTTTTTGAAAATTAGGATAGCGTCCAGGACTGGCTCGACCACATTAGTAACGTGATCCACCTTGCACTGATGTGTCTATCCTAAAGTCTTGAGACTGACTTTGGAGGAGGCTTGTGCCATGGTGGAACGATATGTGTCAGTCTGCTATCAGGGAGAAATACTGCCATTGCAATCTGTTAAATGTCAACCTTCTGTTACGAACCTCCCAGCCTCGCGAATAGCGAGGGAAAAGGCATGGTAGACAATCAGGAAAACACGAGAAGACGCCTTGGCAAGTGATTCTGGACACGATTAATCGTTCCACTAGTTCTTCAGAGGTATGGGAAGCTATGCAGAGGATATCTGGCAAATGTGCCACATGACTTGTAATTGCTGTATTTCGGTAAGGCTGTACACGATTTACACTTAGGGACGTACCGAATGCCAAGGTGGGTTTCTTTGGTTCGATCCCCGTCAGTGCAAAACAAGATACCACTCCGGTGCTATTGCTCATTGGTGGAGAGGGGTGGTTGGAATTTTAATTCCCCCAATACTGAAGACTACTATTACACTTTTTTCCACGTGGTAGCTTGGGTGTGCCATGTCTTGGGTCAAGGAGACTGCCCCAAGTAAGGATAGAGTGAAGTACAGCATGTTACAGTGCCTTCCCCGGAGTGCAGAAAATTTACTCTTGTCTTTTTTAATGCAATTTCGTTGACTGGGGACGTTTCTGACTGACGCAGGGAAGCAACTTTGGTGCCCCTTCTGAAAGAACGGAAAGAAAACAAGCGTAGCCCTCATTAGCTGCATACGAAAGATACTAGAACGCATAGTCAACTGCCGGGTTATTTGGGACGTAGAATGGTGGGATCTAATTAGTCGCTCCCAGTGTGAGTTTCGGAGTTGTCGTTCAACCCTTGACAACCTCACCCTGCTGGAGGCGGAAATCCAACAAGACTACCTGTGCAGACAACACCTCATAAGTGCCTTCTTCGATCTTGAGAGGACCTGTGACACTAAATGAAGGCATCCCATCCTGGGACAGCTTCACCAGTGGGGCTTTAAAGGTCGATTCCCAATTTTTGTATGGTCTTGCCTTTCCATACAATCGGGTCGCTGATTCTCTTTACGAGCCATTCGCGCAAGACAACGGGGTCCACTATCAATGGATTTGAAGTGTAGCTCTGTTTACTACTAGCATCAGTGATTTTTTTAGGTCCACAGTTTGAGTGGAAACTCGATACACTCGATGAATTAAGGGAATAATAACAATGTTCGTTTTACTTTAATAGTTCCACTGGATCTTGTGCCATCAAAAAGTTTCAGTTGTAATAAAAGAGGAACAAATTCTAGCTGGTTCGCCAACTTCCATCCTGTCTATAATTTTAGCAGAGTCGCAATATGAAGCGCATTCAGTTTGAAGCATCATCATAAAGTAAATTCCTACCTTAATAGCTTCGTGAATTCCTGATTTTACTTAATGCCGACATATCGTGATCTGTTCCTTATCATGCTTTCTTTTTGTAAAAATGCAACGAATTAATATATATCATTTTTAACAAACACCAACTTGGTCAGAGTATCTCAGTCAACTTTACTCTCATTCCGTCGTAAATACATTAGCACCTATCCACATAATTCATGGTCGTAGCCCGCACTTTACTTTACATTTAGCAGCATATCTAAACTGAGTAAAGATTTGGGGGGGGGGGGGGGCGTTTATATATCAACAACAAAGAAAAAAGACGGAATTACGGATAGAAATTTCATAATCTCCGTGATCATCCAGGAAATGTAAATGAATGTGTTCCTAACTACTGATAACCCCTTCGAGGCCCACTGCGTACCTGACATGTTGCATAAACCAGAGTAAGTCCCAGGACTGGAAAAACCCATTCAATTACATAATCCCAAGAAAAAGAAAAATAATTGACTCATATAGGTAATCATCCTATTCTAAAAATTTAGATATGTCCAATGATTAGCAAAGAAAAACTTCGATGTAGTATGAGCGCCACGTGGTTGAACACACTGGTATGCATGCAAAGAAACATATCTTTTACAAGAAAAATAAACTTAAATCCGGGAGTCTGAACATGTACTGTATAAGCGCTGAAGGTGGAAGCATTTACTAATGAATAATGGAAGGAACATCCTCTGTCCTATCGCCAAAGCCATGGCATCCTAGCTGAACAAAGCTATCAAATTTTAAGACCATGGGATCCAATGAAATATAAAATTCAATTTTGCCCTCCGCGCAACTGCACTCTGCGAATTTAATCTACACACTCGAGGTAATTTCACTGTAATAAATGTAGCGGAAAATAACGTTACTAACCATGTGTTAGCGAACACACTCATTCTCAGAAACAAAAAAGAGGCTCAATCCATACCGAAAAACATCCCCATAACAATTAGCATTATTTCCTCATAACATCCAAAGTACTGAAACTTATTTTTTTAATTACGATCATCACATATTAGGTGAATCTGTGCACCCCTATCCACAAAATGTCTGAAGACACGTCTGACATTATCCAACCTCAGCTGCTAGGTGCACTCAGAGGAGCGGAAACCATCTGTCACTTACACAAGTGGCAGTAGCCAGGAGAGGTGACTACACCACCCACTATTCGACTATCTGCTCAGATACTTGAACTGACGATGAGTATAAACCTCTCTACCTTTCCGCCTAGGCTATCACTATTGGCAAAACTGCACCAGCAGAAAACAGATACTGCCCTCTCTTAAGAGACACTCATTTACTCATCTCATTTACACATACTGGATTAAATAACGGGAAAAGTAGTCAGAATGGACACAAGTATCAATGAGAACATTGACAATAAAACTACTCGCTCCCTTGTGGGACCGATGTTACCTTCGCAAAAGTATAACGAGTGGTTCTAAAACACAGGTTGACCTGCAAGATCAGAAATACAGGGCTATTTCAAATGATTGAAGCTATTTCATAAATTCACTGTAGCTCCATTCATTGACATATGATCATGACACACTACAGATACGTAGAAAAACTAATAAAGTTTTGTTCGGCTGAAGCCGCACTTCAGGTTTCTGCCGCCAGAGCGCTCGAGACAAAATGGCGACAGGAGCCGAGAAAGCGTATGTCGTGCTTGAAATGCACTCACATCAGTCAGTCATAACAGTGCAACGACACTTCAGGACGAAGTTCAACAAAGACCCACCAACTGCTAACTCCATTGGGCGATGGTATGTGCAGTTTAAAGCTTCTGGATGCCTCTGTAAGGGGAAATCAACGGGTCGGCCTGCAGTGAGCGAAGAAACGGTTGAACGCGTGCGGGCAAGTTTCACGCGTAGCCCGAGGAAGTCGACGAATAAAGCAAGCAGGGAGCATCTTTCAACAGGATGGTGCTCCACCGCACTTCCATCATGATGTTCGGCAAGATCAGAAAGATGTTTAAGATGTATTTCATGGATCTGTCTCACTATGATGGATAATTAGACGGCTAATGGATTGATTATGTATACAAAGTAGTTAATAAGAAACACAAAGTTTCCTGTAAACAAATAACAGCTTTTAATTCACAACTAGTTATGCAATTCAGTCTAAGCAATCAGTGCAAACAACCTGAAATAACAGAAACCCTTCTCAACAGAAAACGCTCTGCCCAGAGCGTCAAGTAAATTCAAATACTGCTTCGAACAAGGAAACAGACTGGACATTCTAACTACCAAAACTCCTTTCCTTACGAAAACAATTCGAGTCCCTACTGACTAAAGGATCAGTCGACGATCTACGAAAGTTTTTTCCATCAGTGTTCCACTTATTGTAATTATATCATGTACACAAGTAGTAGTCGAAATTGTTTAGTCAACTAACATAATAACTGAAGAAAAAATTCCTATTTTTGGAACTGCGTTAAAGTCACATGCAATTGTCCTCCACTTATCTGACACATCTTACTTCTCTGGTAGGGTTTTACTAAGCCGACTCACCTACCCGGCCAATTCCCGAGGCCAGCCGCGGTGACCGTGCGGTTCTAGGCGCTGCAGACCGGAACCGTGGGACTGCTACGGTCGCAGGTTCGAATCCTGCCTCGGGCATGGATGTGTGTGATGTCCTTAGGTTAGTTAGGTTTAAGTAGTTCTAAGTTCTAGGGGACTGATGACTTGAGATGTTAAGTCCCATAGTACTCAGAGCCATTTGAACCAATGCCAGTATGCATCGAAACGGAAGGTAACAGAGAGAAGACCGAAATACTGAATTGGGTATTCCGAAATCGTTTCACCACGGAAAATCGTAGCACAGTCCCTCCATTCAATCATAGTACGAACACCGAAATCGTAGATATTGAGATAGCGGAAAGCCGAACAGAAAGGCAACTGCAATCGCTTAGTATTGGAAAGGCATCAGGACGCGGTGAGATACCTATAAGATTCTACTCGAATCCAGTATCGGACCAGGTTTTAGAATGCTTTCAAGACTTCCTTGCAGACAGAACTTGAACGTCGCTCTTAACGGAGCAAAATCGATGGATATGAAGGTAATTTCCGGAATACCTCAAGGAAATGTGATAGGATGATTATTGTTTACCAAGTATATAAATGCTCTAGTAGAGAGCGTCGCATACTCTTTAAGATTGTTCGCAGATGATATGATTGTCTGTAACAATGTAGCATCTAGAGAAGACAGTATCGATTCTCAGAATGACCTACAGATGTTTGATGAATGGTGCAGGCTCTGGCAGTTGCCACCGAACGTAAATACATTTAACATACTGCTCATACGTAGGGGAAGACAGCCGCTACCGTACACTCTTAGTGAGAAACTACTGGAAACAGTATCTATCTGGTAATTATTCAGACCGACCTTAAGTGGAATGACCACATGAAACAAATAGGAGAACAGATGAGATCCATAGGGAAAATCTTAAGAAAATGTAATTCCACGACGAAGGAAGTGGCTAATAAGACGCTTGTTCTATCGATTCTTGAGTATCGTTCATCACTATGGGATCATTACCATGTAGGACTGATAGAAAAGAAAGATAAGATCCAATGAAAAGCGGCGCGTTTCGTCACAGTATCGTTTATTCGACCTGAGCATTATCGGTATCATCAACAAACTTCATTCGCAGACATTACAAGAGAGCCCTTGTGGATTGAAATTTCGAGCGAGCACTTTTCGGGAAGATTCGGAGAACATATTATTTCTTCCCACATACATCACGCATAACGACCAAGACGAGAAAATTCGAGAAATTAGAGTGTATACGAGGGCCTACCGATGGTCATTGTTCTCACGCAACATTTGCGAGTGGAAGAGGATAGGAGGCATCAGCTGGTGGTACCAGAAATACCCTCCGCCATACACATGAGGTGGCTCGCTGAGTATGACGTGTATGTAGACGTAGAAATCTGAACTGTGTTAAAACCTTTCTAAATCAGCTTCATAACTGTTAAAAGCGCCAAATAAACAGCATTATTAACACTTCTTCATGTAGTGATGTTGTATGTGTCGGTTGTTGGTTCGCAGCTTGCGGCCGCAGGTGATAATTAAGAAGCAGGGAGACGTCTTGCTATCATAAGGGTCTGCATTATCACAAGTTGTCCCGCCTTGGTCTTTATGTATAACATAAGTGCGAAAATTAACAAATTACATGAACAATACACAAAGACATGACAATTGTACCTTCTGTTTCTTCCGTGACACCATACACATGCTCCGTATTGCCATTGCCACCTCTGGTACTCGAGATTTGAATGATCGTCCGTCGCAAGAGAATAACAGGCGTCCCTTCAGCATTGCTGCAGGTATCAGCAAAAAAGAATATTCATATTCATTTCTTCTTTCGTATTTCTAACTAATAAAAGATTTTCACTGGATTAATAAGTACTTTTGAAAAGCATGCACATATTTTACTCCCTTTACTTTATGATGCATTACTGTTTATGAAACCTTTTCGACTGTAGTATATGTGGCGGAACTCGGGGCAGAATGGGATAGCGGGAGACAATGGGAAATTGCTCTTCTAGACTGGACAGTGCTGCAACTTGTTGTATGGGCATGTAACTATTTCTCCGAATGGAAGGGAAGTCAGGGCAGCCATATTGATTTAATTTGAAGTGCGAGATCTAAGTGAATTGTTGTCCGTCACGTTACCGCTTCCGTTGTTCTAACGTTTGGTGAATTTCAACGCCAGGTAAGCTGTTAATTGTTAATTGTCTACCCTAAAATGACACATTCCCTTAAAGAGCATGGTATTTCTTATACTTTAGTTATTTAATGCCTTTAAATATGTCAGTTATAACACTCCATAAAAGTTGTTAACCTCGAAAGTGATCTTGGGGCGGAACGGGATGGGGCAGAATAGGATAGTGTCCCGTTCTGCCCCGTCATATTTTGATGCAAGTAGAAAACAAACTGTATTCTTTTTCCTTTCGCCAATGCTGTTCCAGATGGTGCGAACGTACATGAAAAAAACTGATAAACAGCAATGGGACGTAAAAGCGATAGAAATGGCAGTTTCAGCCGTTTCATCTTCCCAGATGGGATTTTTAAAAGCATCTAAGCAGTTCAAAGTATCAAAATCAACATTGGAAAGATATATACGTAAAGTTACGAATAATCCAGACTATATAATTGTCAATTCAGATGGGAAATTTAAAAAGGTGTTCACTGTAGAACAAGAACATGAGCTGGTAAGATATCTCAGTTCAATGGAAAGCAGACTTTTTGATCTAACAATGAAAGATCACTAGCCTGTCAACTAGACGAAAGAAATGGCTTTCCCCACAGATTTGGTAAACAAAGTTGTCTAGCTGGAAAAGACTGGGTTAAAGGATTTATTACGAGACATCCTACACTGTCTGTTCGCAAGCCAGAAAATACTTCTGGTGCTCGAGCGATGAGATTCAACAAAGTAGCAGTGTCACAGTTTAACTCTCTTCTCGATAATGTTATTGATAAGTACAAGCTGACAGCTGACAAAGTATTCAACTGTGATGAAAGTGGCTTGACAGTTAATCCTAAAAGTCAGTCGAAAATAATATCACTTAAGGGAAAAAGGCAAGTTGGAGCGGCAACATCTTCAGAACGTGGAGAAACCGTTACAGAAGGCATCTACATGTCTGCATCTGGGTTATACATGCGACCCATGCTTATCTTTCCAAGGAAGAAGAAGAAACAAGAATTTGAGCTTGGATTGTCTCCAGGAGGCTGGTCTGGAGTTCACCCCTCAGGGTGGATCACTAGCGAATTATTTACAGTATGGTTCAGAAAGTTTGTGGGATTTTCTAAGGCCACGAAAGAATCACCTGTGCTTCTAATTGTTGACGGAAATTCAACTCAGACTAAAAACCTGGAGTTGCTTCATATGGCTAGAGACAATGTTGTTGTCCGCTACACACTTCACATAAATTACAATCCCCGGACGTAACGCTTTTCAAGCCCCTGAGCTGTTATTACAGTGAAGTGATAAAAAAGTGGCTACGGAGCCATCCAGGAAAAGTTGTCACTCTTTTCCAAATATCATCGCTATTTGGGGCCACGTTTTTACGTACTGCAACGATGCCGACAGCTATAAATGGCTTTAAGAGAACTAGAATAATGACGTCTGACCTGAATCTGTTTTCAGACGCAGACTATCTCCCATTAGTGCCAACAGATATTCACTTCGATAACTGCGAAAGTCCGACTACAAACTCTACAGATGGACAATCTAACATTTTGCTTACAGGCTCTCCAGTGTCCACTGAACCTGCCACTAATAGGCATACGACTAAGACTGACCACGGCTCAATCATTGCCCCCAGCCTGGATGCCAGACTCTCCCAAACATCTATGCTCGCCGAACAACTCAGCTTTCCCGATATAGTCCGAGGCTGTCATTCCAATCCCACTAGTCTGTCAAAATTCTCGGCGGACAAGACGAAAAGGAAAAACCGTCGTATTAACAGATTCTCCTTATAAGAAGGAACTGCAGAATGCTGTCGCACGTAAAGTAGGTGCAGGTGCAATGCAACTTAAGGCAAAAATATCAAACTGCACACACAAAAAAAAAACCAAAACAGAGGACATCAAAGACCTAAAGAAAAATAAAAGGAAGAAGATGATGGAGAAGAGAGAATCAGAGAGAGAGGATGCTGAATGTCTCTACTGTAGGGACTTCCACTCCGTTTCTGATAAGGGCTGGGTCGATTGCCAGAGGTGTTTCAAGTGAGCACACAGTTCATGAGCTGGCATAGACAGTGCAGATGAAGAGGAAATACTGACTTGTGACTATTGTCGAAAGAACTAATAGTTAGTGGTTATTAAGCATTGCCCATTTTTCGGAATGACATTAAAATATTTTCTTATTTTGAAGAATGACTTTTTAATTGTTTAAATTACACATTCCTTAGTCTGAATTTCCTTTTATACAACATTTCGTAATAGTTTAATACGATATTCGTAATTCAGATTCAACGTTTATGCACTAATTTAACAAAAAATAACCTTATCCCATTCTGCCTCGTGGGTGGGGCAGAACGGGAAATATGAAAGACTTTCTTTGAAAAATTACAAAAAAAAGAAATTCAAAATGTATTGTTTTAAGTGGTTTTAAAATAAGGTACATTAGGTTACACTATAAGGTGTTTTTTATAACTTTGAAAAGTGTTTCCTTGTGTTCCCTTATTTTATACGAGTTGTTAAACATTAAGTATCCCGTTCCGCTCCCAGTTCCCCTACATCATCAGGTCACAATTGTCCATTAGCAACTGAAAAGTGAATTGACATCTTTTTTAAAAAAGGAAAACGGGCAACTGCGAGAAGGACTTGCTCTCTCAGGGTACTGTACAAACTTAATCATAATTATAGATAATAACAATAATATTTTCTTGTGGCTCAAAGGCCAGGTGCAAGTATTTCTGTGGGATGCCATTTCAGTGATGGTGTGCCCCTAACTTTTCTCAACTGTCCTCCTGCGGAAGGTTAACGTGGAACTCTGGCGACTTCTCACCTTCTAACATTCTGCGTGATGTCTGTTTATTCTAAGTCATGTCTCCGTACCACTTTCGCGTAACGACGCTCTGAGCGTGGTTTTTAGGGAATTGAGTAGTTTGAACCTGGGACCTGTTGCTGGTAAGGAGACGCCAGACCACACATGACATGTAGGGTTCAAAAGAGTTCAGTGAGACTAGCGATGATATAATCAAATATTTAATGATTTCAGCATCAGCTCCACTGCACTCCTTGTAAAAGAATCTTAATACTAACTAAAAACCAACTACTTTCAACAGAAATGTGAACGAATGTTCCCTGAATGGCTTTCCAAGTTCTATAATGGAGCAAAGGATGACCTATGCCATATTACATCGATAATCTAGGTTTAAATTAAGTTTCTTAAAGGTTAAAACTATCAAAAATGGTCTACAGTGACCCTCAAAGATCTTCAATTACTTATTTAACTTGTTGTAAATTACAGTGGCAGATGTGGCTTCTCAATAATTATGTAACAGAAAAATCATCGCGTTTCAGATTTTAACTTCAAGTAGCAAATGTGAATACCACGAAGTTTAATTGACGATCGACACTAGTATTACGTAAAAAGGGGATGTAACGGATGAGACTTCTGCAGTTCTGAGTGAAGCCTTATGCGCTCTTATGCGGCATCGCGTGCGTTCATTACCTTGTCGGTGGTTAGGCAGTGTCAGGGGCGGCTGGTGGCGCATCTCCACACACCTCGCCATCTCGGTAGCAACTCTCTCGAGCTTATCCTTACTACTGTTTACCGAAGTTGGTTTAAGAAAAAGGTATCTGGCTGTGTTTACAACTGACCAATCAGCATCTCAATGTTAACCTTAAGCTCTGCCTACAAAAATTCTGTCCATCCAATGAGAAACGTTATACTTTTCGTGGTGGGGCAATGTTTTTAATGTTTGCTAGGTAACAGAGACTCGTATAGTCTCACGCTAAAACTTGCAGCTGGTGTGGCGCATATCGTAAGATCTATACTGTTCTTCTGGAGGGCTCTATCTTTTAACATGGGCTGAGAGATGGACCTCTTGGCGGTCGGTCGGCGATGCGGGTGTCCCATTGTCCTGCTCTTATCATAGCGCCTTCTAGCCTACACGGCTCTGCTCTCAGCTTCTGTTCTCGTTTCTCCCCTTGGAACTGCGTCTATTTCACGGTGGGAAGGTATGACATGCATTTAGACATTCTTGTGTTAGTCTGTGGTATTCCATTTGTTCACTCGTCACTCGTATTACTTTGGTTAATTTAATGTCACGATTTATTCGGAGCTATGTGACATATTGCCGGATTTGCTATCATGTCAGGGTTTTCATGGAAGGTGTTGGATTTGCCTGACACCTTACAATCTACACCCCCACAAAATGCAGAAGTTAATATCACTGCCACTTTCATCCTAAATATAAAAAGAAGCCCATAAAAAAAACTCTTCCACTTCAGGTGTTGACCACTATTAACAGGGACCACAGTAACATTGGTAGTGGGGTTTAGTGCATTCTCGTGCAGTATGCATTGTTGTCAAATTTATTCAAGGTGGGAAATACATCATCAGTTTTTCAGTTGGGCTACCCACTTTAATAGCACAATTCTGACACTATCCACTGAATCATTTACATTAGTGCCACAACTTTGCACCTCCATGCATAATTGAAAGCTACTGCAAGAGTAGGCAAAGATTTGGGACTTAATAACAGCATTGCTGATTTTTTACTCCAATGCATTCCTTGATTGTGAAGCGACCATGATACTGCATTCCATCTAGAACAGAGTGTATCCTCGTGGGTAATATGCATGTATAGAGTGATAGGTGCCGGGGTGAAGGTGCCGCACTGAAGTTTTTGAAATGCAAGCGCCTATTCACGACCGTCCAAGCACATCGTATCTGCGACAGAAAGGAATGATCTTTTCTTCGTGATTGAATTCATACAAAACGGAGAAACGTGCCAAGGATGAAGAACTTTTGGATATTTTCTATCAACTAAGTAGCAGAATGCATCGCGAGGCGACTGGGACATGATCGACAGCATCACTCTCGGGAGCATGGAGATCTAAAATTTAAAGGCTGGCGGAAGCAGACTAACCAGGCGATTCGCGACATGTCACACGTAATGACCAACCTAACTGAACGACAATTGATCTAAGAGGAAGTGTGTGTTCTTCAAAAAGGAATTTCGCTATCATCCCAAAAACTATACCTACAGACGACATCATTACTAATACTGAAGCGACCATACGTACCCTTCTTTGTGCAAGAACAGATGAAATACACACTGAAACAGCCAGGATACTGCGCCTAGCAAAACCACCAGCTTGCTAGCAGAAGAAAGTAGAGCTACAAGCTATTAAAAATCTTAACGCCGACAAGAGTATATTGGTACTGCCTGCCAATAAGGGAAATGCAACAGTCGTAATGAAGATCCAAGATTATGACCAAAAGATCCGGGACCTATTTGATCCAACAACGTACCGGAAACTAAGTGGAGATCCGACGCAGTGTACCACACGGAATACGAATCAGCTAATCAAGGCGTCTTCTTTGGCGGCGGACATAGAGAGACACCTGCGTAACACAGAAGCCCAACCACCTAGTCGTCATGGATTACCTAAGATCCATAAGAACAACGCTCCACTAAGACCGATTGTTAGCACTCCTAGCTCACCGACGTATAAACTGGCAAAACACTTGGCTTCTCTTCTCCAGCGGCACGTAGGGAGGACTGACACATACACAAAGGACGGACTTGGGACATTTCATTGAGAAGCCGAAGAAACTAAAACTTGCACCAAACGACATCCTGGTCAGCTTTGATATTGTTTCTTTGTTTACGAAAGTGCCACTCATTCACTCTCTGGAGCACGTCGGTTCGATTTTCCCACATGACATCACAAAGCTCTTTCATGCATGTCTCACCACAAGCTGTTTGACGTGGAATGGCAATTTTTACGAACAGTTGGAAGGCGTCGCCATGGGTAGTCCTCTTTGTCCAGTGGTGGCCAACTTCTTCATGAAACACTTTGAAGCGTAGGCACTGGACTTGGCGACCTGTAAACCTAAGGTGTAGTACCGATACTTCTAGGATATTTTAATTTTGTGGAGCCATGATGAAGAAAAGTTCGGTGACTTCCTAAGACACTTGAACAGCCTCCATGCCAACATAAAATGTACCATGGAAGTAGAGAAGAACAAGAAACAACCATTTCTAGATGCGCTGGTCGCAAGGGACCTGGAGTACAGCGTGTATCGAAAACGGACACACAGGGACCGAGACCCGCGCAATTATCAGACCACCACCCGAACCAGAAAGGAGGCACGATTAATACGCTCATGACGCGAGCAGGATGAATACGTAAGCCGCAGCACTTCAGACGTGAAATGCAACACCTGGAACGTGTTCTGAGGAGCAATGGGTACTCCACAAGTTACATTAGAAGAGTGACAAAGCCAAACACTCGGCGATGCGATATAATCGGAAAAAGAAATGTCGGGTATGGCCTTTCTGCCACACATTCCCAGGGTGATAGACAGAATCGGCCGTATAATGTGCAAAAAACACGGCGTAAAGACGATTTTCAAACCGACAAAGAAGGTCAAAGAGTGTCTTAGATCCGAAAAGGAGAAAACGGTCCCACTTGCAATGTCAGGAGCATACCACATACCATGTACATGCTGAAAAGCTTATGCCGTAATGACTGGACGATCAGTCAACACCAGGAACAAAGAACATAAGCGACATTGCAGGTTGGGGCAGGTGGAAAAATCGGCCGTGGCAGAACACGCACTGTGTGAGACCGATCACGAAGAAAAATTCGCGGACACGGAAGTTCTGGGTGTAGAGAAGCACTATCACATCCGCTTGTTCAGAAACACTATAGAAATACAAAAGCACGGGAGTAGTTTCAACAAGAAAGAAGAAAGCCTCAAGGTAAACGTATCCTGGATTCCCGTGCTGCAGCGAACGAGCAATGTCGTGGAGACAATGTTATAGTAAGCTAGATGCTCTGCCTCGGAGACAGATTGTTGAACACCCAGAAAAGGTTCCATGGTGAGACTAGTGTTAAATTACAGTAGCATTCTCACAGAAAGGCACTCGCAGAAATATTCCAGAGATGTCGACGATACACTTGCAGTAGCCCAGCACCTGTGTGATGGAGACGCAGTTCCTGAGGAAGGAATAGTGTCTTCCAAAGGTGTCGGTAGAAAGACTGTAGTGTGCAATGACGAAGAAATTTCTGTCTCCCATCGTCAACTTGCAGATGCGAAGGTAACAGCAAACGGGCAACAGTGCACCTGTTACAAGTTACTGAAAACCCAGGGAGGTTCCATGCGGTGATCTTATGTGAACGCCAGCTCCAGTGCCATAGATATACACTAGGAGAATCACTCCAACGATGTCATTTGAGACATATGCAATAGCGCATCACCCATCTGATGGAAAGGTAATTCGTGACAGGCAGCATTAGTGTCATGGTGAGCCGACCGCAGAATGCCTATAATAGTGCTACGGCGTGGCAAGGTCTACGTCCCTGCAGCAATGTGGTGGAGATAAAGTTAAAGTAAGCTAGATGCTTTGCATCGGAAGCAGATTATTTTAGTCCCAGAAGAGGTTCCATGGTGAGACCACTCGATATTGCCAGCAGCTTTAGCATAGAAGAGCATATTCAGAAATATTCCAACAGTGTCGTGGGGACTCTTGTGGCAGACCAATAGCCATGTCGTGTGGGGCAAAAAAATCACGATATCGGGAGTATCATACTGAATCGTCTGCAGACTGAGTATTATAATGCAATGGCGAAGCTATTACTGTGTCCCAAAATCAAGGTGATGGGACGAGAGTTACAGCCATCGGTTTTGTCTCGTGGAAAGACTACTGGACACGCAGAAGCAGTTCCATGATGAGGCTGTAGCAGGATACCAGGAGGAGTCTCGGAGAAACTCACTTGCAGAATAAATTCAACACTATCGTAGGCCAGCACCCATGAAATGCAGAGGCGACTCCTGGAAGGTAGTCGTAGTATCATGTAGAGGAGTCTGCAGATTGGCTGTCGCAGTGTGATGGCGAAGAAACTTGTGTGTCCCAGCATCAATGTGAGGGAGACAGGCTTACAATAAGTTGTCAGTTGTTCCTCACTTACGCACTACTGGACTCCGTGGTGTGATATGATGGTGAAAACGTTACACAGTGGCAGAAGCCGTCGTAGACTTAAGCAGTATGATGGATTGACATCTGCAGTTACCAGAAACAGTGAAATGGAGAAGCACTCCCAGAACCGCCTTAGAAGTGTTATCGAGGGCCATCTGCAGAAAGCCTCCAGTAGTGCAAAGGCCAAACAATTTTAGTGGCCCAGAATAGATAAGATGGCACGAGAGTTACAGTAAGTTAGCAACTGTGCCTCCGAGACAGATTATTGAACATCCAGAATTGTTTCCGTGGCGGTGCTAGTGTTTAGTAACAGGAGTATTCTCACAGAGAGGCACTCGCGGAAATACTCCAACAGTGCCGTGGCTGCAGTTGCAATAGCGCAGCACCCGTGTGATGGAGACGCAGTTCCAATAGTGACTTCTAAAGGCGTCGGAAGTAAGCTTGTAGTGTATAACGGCGAAGCATTTTCTTTGTCACAACCTAAATGTGAGCGTGCGAGGGTTATAGTAAAGTGTCACTGGTGCATCAGTTACAAGCTACTGAACATTCAGGATAGTTTCCAATCGGTGACCATAGCCAAATGCCAGCGCCAGTATAGCAGAATCACTCCAACATTGTCTTCGAGACAGCCGCAATAACTCAGCACCCATCAGATGGGAAGGCAATTGCTGAGGGACAGGATTAGTATTATGGAGAGGCCATTGCAGAATGAATATAGAAGTGCAATGGCGAGGACATTTCTCTGTGACTGGAACTATGTGGTGGAGAGAATGCTACAGTAAGCTAACTGCTGTGCCTCGGAGACAGATTATTGGCGACCCAGAAGATGTTCCACGGTGAGACCCTTCGATATTGCCAGCATCATTAGCACAGAAGAGCAACAGCGTCGTGGAGACTCTCGTAGCAGGCAAGCAGACATGTCATGAGGGGCAATACCATAATAGCAGCGGGAGTGTCGAAAGTCAGACCATACTTCTCTAACCTTAAGAGGTTAGAAATTTGGTGATACCCTTCTCATGTGTACTCGACGAGCTACATGTGATAAGTGTGTGATGATCACCCACTTTAATGGAACTACGTGTACGTCCCCTGCCGTTTGTGCCAATTGTTCATATACACATCCAGATTGGAGCCGAGAATGTATGGTGCACAAGGAAGAACAGTACATGTATCAGTTATAGGAGATTAAACATGTATCTTACGCAGAAGCGAAGAAGATGTACAAATCCCTCGACCTCCAACTTTTGCTACTTCATTGTCTGCAATACTCACAAAGAAATCTGAGACGGTGAGTGTTTCCCTTCACACATCACCTAAGCACCACGACACCAAGAAAGTCTCTTGCAAGTGCAACTGCAGCAGTGACAGTTCAGCTTCAACTGGTACTGTCACCAGGAGATCTCCAATTGTGAAGACTGCTGATATTGCTTTGGCATATCAGGTGCTGCACAGTGGGTTGGCACAGCTTACCTCAATGTCATCGAATTTAATGGGCAAGGCTAAGGCTAAGAGTATTGTCAAGAAGGCAGAATAGAACAAGATGGCTCGTCAAATCCAGTATCACTCAGCCATCGACTTCGAATTCTCCTTTGACGAACTGTTGAGTGCATCCAGATCTCCTCCTACTGAATTGGGTTCTACTACTCCAGAGGGGCTCTCAACAGCGAGGTTATCACCACCCATACTCAACTAAAAGTGTGCAAGTGTGGTTAACAGTTGTGAGAAGCATGCAACAATATGTAAATAAGAAAATGGAATTCTTGCCCATCCTGGGAGTCTCTCACTCAAACTGTCACATAAAATAGCAAACGACAGTGCGTGAGTAAAATACATACAGTATAACCACAAAATGTCTTGAATAGTGGCACGAGGATGTTGGTGGTTGTTGTTGGGATGTTTAAGGGGGACTAAACAGCTAAGGTCATCAGTCCCCCATTCCAAAAACAGGCGAGACGAAAATTTGCAAAGCAGGTAAAACCCCAAGGGGAAGGAGACTCCCCCCAGGCACTGAAAGAACACAAATGCAGCAACGAACACTACAGACAACAAGAGTACAGATGAACACCAGACAGAAAGAAAGCCGGCCTCAGTGGCCGTGAGGTTCTAGGCACTGCATTCCGGAACCGTGGGACTGCTACGGTCGCAGGTTCGAATCCTGCCTCGGGCATGGATGTATGTGATATCCTTAGGTTAGTTAGGTTTAAGTAGTTTTAAGTTCTAGGGGACTGATGACCTAAGATGTTAAGTCCCATGGTCCTCAGAGCCATTTGAACCATTTGAACCATTTGAACAGAAAGAAACAGAAGAAAAGAAGATGGCCAGAGACTGGTTGACTGGCCATGAGAACAAATAAAGGGAAAGAGGCAACCACCCGACTACACACCAAAATCTGCAACCAATTATGAGAGACTCGAGGACAAGAGACACAGAAAGGGAAAGGTGCAGGACCTCCCTAAATGGAACCATAAAAAGGACTACCACGGATAAAATTTAAAACGTCGACAGCCATGGAAGCATCGTCGCATAAAACCAAAGGCAAAGTGCCCGGGAGATTAAAAGACTGCCAGAGGGTGCGCAGCCGGGGACACTCCAGCAAAATGTGGGCGACCGTCAGCCGGGACCCACACCGACACAGGGGGGGATCCTCCTGACGCAGAAGATGGCCGCGCGTCAGGCAGGTATGGCCGATGCGGAGCCGACACAGGACGACAGAGTCCCTGCGAGAAGTCCACAGGGAGGACCGCCACACATTGGTCGTCTCCTTAACAGCCTGCAGTTTATTCGGGGATGTGAGGCCACGCCACTCATCATTCCACATCCCAAGCACCTTACGGCGAATCTCCAACTGCAGATCCCGAGCCGGGAGGCCGATCTCCAAAGCTGGGGCGTCGATCGCCCCTTTGGCCAGCCTGTCGACTCGTTCGTTCCTCAGGATGCCAACGTGACCTGGCGTCCAAACAAAGGCCACCGAACGACCAGAGCGTGTAATGGCAGAAACAGACTCCTGAATAAATGATGCCAGAGGAGAAGAGGTATAGCAGCGGTCGATAGCCTGGGGGCCACAGGCGGAACCGAGTCCTTGGGTCCTCGTGCCAAGTCCAGACGGACGGACGGACGGGGCAGACACCAGGGAGGCGTAGGTGCACGGACCCGGGAGGGAGGCAGAAGAGGGAATGACCCCAGTTCCGACAGCAGGGACTGGACGCGGACAGCAATGGAAAGCCCAGACCTAGGTCGCCATTCGGGCAGATGGAGGACCATGGCAGGGAAAAGCAGGCGATGATTGGGATGGCCCGGCGAGCAATGCACTTGGACAGCATAGTCAGCGAGCAGTCGATGGCGGCGATTTCGCAGCGGGGGAACCAAGGCCTCCTGGAACGAGGAACTGTGCTTTCACAATCAATTGGAAATTAAACGATGAAGCAACCACCCCAGAAACACATTACAAACTTTTGCCTAAGAAGATAAATGACTTGTGTGCTTCAGTGGAATCTGAATTGGTACGGAACACATGTGTAGAAGCTGAGTCTATTAGCACAGCAGAGATGCCACAGTCTATCTCTACAGGACACACCTTTTAAACCTAGTGATATCCCTGTGCTCAAGGGCTAGAGCCCTCATCAGAAGGAGGATCTCAGTGGAGATAGGGATAAGGTGAGTGGCTCTCCTTGTGATGTACCACTCCACTTCTGTATCTCTCAGAACAGCTACTCACGTAGTTGCCATTACAGGGTGTGTATTCCATTTGCTCTTATCATCTGTAATGTGATCTTCCCCCCCCCCCCCTGCAACTGCAGTTTGGATAGGGTGCGACTTCTGAACTGATTTCACAATTCCCTCCATTCTCCCTACTGGTGGGACATTTTAATGAGCACAGTGTGCTATGGAGATCTCTGTCATTGTGCCCCAGGTGACAGGTCATCGAAAGCCTTATTCTGGCAGGTTAGTTATGCCTTCTTAACGCTGGTGGTGACACCCACTTTTGAACTGCCTTGAGGTCATTCTCAGCCCTAGATCTTGCTTTCTTTTCTCCTGTCCCTGCCGATGCTATTCACTGGGAAACGGTCAACGAGTTGCATTGAGTGACCACTTCCATGTCTGGATTCACCTCTCAGCCGGAGCTGTCCATGAAAGGAAGCTGCTGTGGTGGAGAGTCATCAGAGTGAATTGGACATTGTACAATCAATTATCTACATTTAGGTGTCGACATACTGCCCAGTACTGGGTGGATCGCATTAGTAATTGTGATCCAACATGCCGCTGATGCACCTAAACGGAGATCTCCTCGACGACCTCGGATGGGGCAAATCCCAAGGTGGCACCATCGAGGAGAAATGCATAGGCCTGCAACATTAAAAATGACAACCTTGTGCTATGAATCGCGAAGCCTTCTGAATCGCCAGGGCAAAAGGACGACAGACAATCAGAGAGAACAAGAAGAGGATTGGGCATGTGATTCTGTGCTCGATCAGTCGTTCCAATAGCTCTTCGGAGAAATGGGAAGTCTTACAGTGGCTATCTGGCAGACGTGCCAGATGACCTGTAACTGCTATATTGCGTATACAGTCTACACCTGGAGACGTACCGAATGCAGTGGCGGATTGCTTTTCCAGTGCAAATCAAGATCCCACTTTCTGCTGTCATTGGTGGAGTGGGTTGGTTGGAATTTTAACTGTCCCAACACCGAGAACAACCATTGCCATTTTTCCATGTGGGGGTCGAGTGTGGCCAGTTTCGGGTCGAGGAGATTGCCCCAGGTAAGGATCGAACACTGTACAGCACGTTATACTACCTTCACCAGCATGAGAAGGATATATTCTTGTTCGTTTTTAGTGCAATTTGGTCGACTGGACACTTTCCCGACCCCTTTATGGACGCGATTTTAGTGCCTTTTCTGAAACCAGGGAGGGACCGCATGTTTCCAGCAATTAGCATAGCGTAGCCCTCCCTGACCTCACAGGAAAGACACTAGAACGCTTGATCAACCGCCATCTAATTTGAGTCCTAGAATCACAGGACTTCCTTAGTCGTACTCATTGTGTGTTTTGGAGGTATCATTCAATCCTTGACAACCACGCCCTGCTAGATGCGGAAATCCAGACAGCAGGTCATAGGTGTCTTCCTCGATCCCGAGAAGGCCTACGACACTACTTAGAGGCACCACATCCGAGGTCAGCTTCGCCATTGGGCATCTGAGGTCGATTACTGATATTTGTACAGTCCTTCCTTTCCAGTAGATTTTTGCGACACCAGGCAGGTGACACTCTTTCTGGGTAATATGGGAAATAAAATCGGGTCCATCAAGGATCAGTTTTAAGTGTATGTTCACTACTGCCATCAATGGTATTACGTCCACAGCTCACTCTCCTGTTCGAAGTTCATTGTTTGTAGATGACTCCTCCAACCTTGCAACATCTGTTCGTCAGTGGTAACTTACAATACAGCGAATGCCGGAGTAGGCAAATGGTACAGATCTTAAATTTTCCTCATACAAATGTACTGGCGTTAGTTTTAATCGTTCTGGTTGCCCCTTTTAACCTCCTTCTTCTTACAATGAAGGGGACTCTTCTTGATTTTACATGTACAGTGAAGTTTTTGGGTCTCACTTTCGATGAACGCCTCATATGGTCACCACATCTGAAGGCTGTTAATCCCAAAAGTTTAAAGGCATAGAATATTTTAAAATGCCTCATCCACAGGTCTTGCACGGTAGACCAAAGAACTCTGCTTCAGTTTTACAAGGCACTTGTGCGGTCCCCCTTGACTGTGGTTTAAGTAGTTCTGAGTTCTAGGGGACTGATGACCTCAGATGTTAAGCCCCATAGTGCTCAGAGCCATTTGAACTACACTCCTGGAAATGGAAAAAAGAACACATTGACACCGGTGTGTCAGACCCACCATACTTGCTCCGCACACTGCGAGAGGGCTGTACAAGCAGTGATCACACGCACGGCACAGCGGACACACCAGGAACCGCGGTGTTGGCCGTCGAATGGCGCTAGCTGCGCAGCATTTGTGCACCGCCGCCGTTAGTGTCAGCCAGTTTTCCGTGGCATACGGAGCTCCATCGCAGTCTTTAACACTGGTAGCATGCCGCGACAGCGTGGACGTGAACCGTATGTGCAGTTGACGGACTTTGAGCGAGGGCGTATAGTGGGCATGCGGGAGGCCGGGTGGACGTACCGCCGAATTGCTCAACACGTGGGGCGTGAGGTCTCCACAGTACATCGATGTTGTCGCCAGTGGTCGGCGGAAGGTGCACGCGCCCGTCGACCTGGGACCGGACCGCAGCGACGCACGGATGCACGCCAAGACCGTAGGATCCTACGCAGTGCCGTAGGGGACCGCACCGCCACTTCCCAGCAAATTAGGGACACTGTTGCTCCTGGTGTATCGGCGAGGACCATTCGCAACCGTCTCCATGAAGCTTGGCTACGGTCCCGCACACCGTTAGGCCGTCTTCCGCTCACGCCCCAACATCGTGCAGCCCGCCTCCAGTGGTGTCGCGACAGGCGTGAGTGGAGGGACGAATGGAGACGTGTCGTCTTCAGCGATGAGAGTCGCTTCTGCCTTGGTGCCGATGATGGTCGTATGCGTGTTTGGCGCCGTGCAGGTGAGCGCCACAATCAGGACTCTATACGACCGAGGCACACAGGGCCAACACCCGGCATCATGGTGTGGGGAGCGATCTCCTACACTGGCCGTACACCACTGGTGATCGTCGAGGGGACCCTGAATAGTGCACGGTACATCCAAACCGTCATCGAACCCATCGTTCTACCATTCCTAGAAAAGGCAAGGGAACTTGCTGTTCCAACAGGACAATGCACGTCCGCATGTATCCCGTGCCACCCAACGTGCTCTAGAAGGTGTAAGTCAACTACCCTGGCCAGCAAGATCTCCGGATCTGTCCCCCATTGAGCATGTTTGGGACTGGATGAAGCGTCGTCTCACGCGGTCTGCACGTCCAGCACGAACGCTGGTCCAACTGAGGCGCCAGGTGGAAATGGCATGGCAAGCCGTTCCACAGGACTAAATCCAGCATCTCTACGATCGTCTCCATGGGAGAATAGCAGCCTGCATTGCTGCGAAAGGTGGATATACACTGTACTAGTGCCGACATTGTGCATGCTCTGTTGCCTGTGTCTATGTGCCTGTGGTTCTGTCAGTGTGATCATGTGATGTATCTGACCCCAGGAATGTGTCAATAAAGTTTCCCCTTCCTGGGACAATAAATTCACGGTGTTCTTATTTCAATTTCCAGGAGTGTATTTTAATCTTGACTGTGGTTGCCCAGTTTATGGCTCAGGGTGACTATCTATCTCAAGATAATTGATACTGTTGATCATGACGGGATTCGGCGGGCGACAGAAGCGTATAGGACCAGTCCAATTCCTAGTTTCTGCATTGAGGCTGGTGATTCACCACTTGTCGTCCCTCAGCAGGTCCTCATGATCCACGCCAGAATCACTGGCACTCCTCACTGTTTCTCGGCCTCCACTGGAACGACTGCTTAGAAACAGCCAAGAGCAATGAAGCCATTTAGCATCTGCATGCAGCAAGACTTAATGGTTCTGGGTACAGACCATATTTCTGTGATTCGTCGCCGTTGGAGCTTTTCGCCGTCCATGGTTAATGTGGAGGCCCTGGATTATTTTAGGTCTCTCAGTATCCCAGAAGATTTTTGCTCTGGCTTCTGTAAATCGACATTTTGCAGAATTTTAGCTGAGCACTGGGACTCTGTGGTTATTTACACTGACGGGTCCAATCAGGCTAATTCTGTCGGCTGCACTGTGTTACTTTAAGACTGTGTCGTCAAGATCCGCTTACCTGCTACATTTACAGTGTATAACGCTGAATGATATGCGATCTGTAGGGTACTGGAAAAGATGTGGTGCATTCCTGCTACCAAATTCCTCATGTGGACCGACTCCCTAAGTGACCTTCAGCCTATGGATCACATGGATCCAGCTGAAGAGTATCTTCAGTTGATTCATGGCAGCCTTTTTCCGCTTGTCAAGCAGGAAAAGGTGTCATCCTGCTGGGTGCCAGGGCACTTGGGCATCCAGGTTAATGAAGCAGCAGATGCAGCGGCTGAGGATGCCTGTTTGGTACTACCAGTTTCTGAATGTGCCACCTCTAGCCATGCAGTTACGCTATAACTGAGACACAAAATCAGGCGTCTGTGGAAGGAGGAGTGGTTAGGGTTGGAGAACATCAAGCTGAAGCCCGTGAAACCATCGGCACTACCATGGCATTCCTCCTTCCAACCACTGCGATGGGTGGCAGCACTTTTAACACGCCTCCTGATAGGACACTGTCCTCTAACATATAGGTTCTTGATAATATTCTTCTCGGGTATGCAGCCGGATCATAACGTCTTCATGACACTATATTTCCGCGGTCCATCTGGCCGCCATCTTCAGGTGAGAGTGCTGGTGCACGAACTCGTCGGAACTGACTTCCTAGCGCAAGCTGCGGCCCCTATATAGGCCAGCAGGAGACCCACAACGCGTGCGCGAGAAGGTGCCGTAACTGCCCTCTAGCGCAGTAAACATACCGCGCCGCCAGTGGTGGAAATAGGCGAAATCGAGATATCGCTGTCAAAAATTAAAAAAATTAAAAAAAAAAGTTATTCCGACGATCGAAACACAGACCGTTGTTTTTTGATGTCAGATAACACCGGGTCCCAAGTCTTACTTAAAAGATAGCCCTTGTCTCTATTAAGAAGATTGTCAGATAAACGAATCTCTATGGATTCTTTTAAAACACAGTCCCAATAGCGAGATGCAGGGGCAACCATTTGTGTCTTGTCATAGAGCATTCTGTGTCCTTCGGTGAGACAGTGCTCCGCCGCTGCAGACTTCTTAGGTTGAAGCAGCCGTGTGTGCCGCTGATGCCCAACACATCGGTCCTGAATGGTCCGGATTGTCTGCCCAATATAAGCCTTCCCACAGTGGCAAGGGATCTTGTACACACCGGGCTTCCTCAAACCCAAGTCATCCTTTACAGAGCCAAGGAGTGCTCTAATCTTGGCTGGCGGACGAAAAATACTTTTGATATGGTATCTTTTCAGAATTCTTCCTATCTTCGAGGAAATGCTCCCAGCAAAAGGCAGAAAGGCCACCGATTTGCAGGTATCTTCTGGTGGTTCAGGCGAAGGTCCATACTGGAAAGCACGACGGATCTGTTTATCTGTATAGCCATTCTGCTTGAACGCAACCTTAAGATGGTCCAATTCTTGTGTCAAGCTTTCTCCATCTGAAATGGCATAAGCTCTTCTCGCCAACGTCCGCAGTTCCCCTGTACGCTGGAACGATGGATGACAGCTAGAAGCATGCAGGTAACGGTCCGTGTGCGTAGGCTTTCGATAAACACTGTGTCCCAGTGTCCCATCATCCTTTCTGTACACCAGAACATCCAGAAACGGAAGCTTCCCATCACTTTCCACCTCCATGGTAAACTTGATGCTAGGATGCAGGGAATTAAAATGATCTAGGAGGCGGTCAAGAGCTTCTCTCCCACGAGGCCACACCATAAACGTATCGTCAACGTACCTCCAAAAACAATTTGGCTTTTAAGGACGCCGTCTTCAGCGCCATGTCCTCAAAATCTTCCATAAAAAGATTGGCGACTATTGGGGACAATGGGCTCCCCATAGCCACTCCGTCAGTCTGTTCAAAATATTTGTCATTAAATAAAAAGTACGTCGATGTCAGCACGTGGCGACAAAGCCTGGTTGTTTCCTCATCCAGTTTCTCACCAATTAATTGCAAGGATTCTTCCAGAGGAACCCGGGTAAAAAGCGACACGACATCAAAGCTCACAAGTAAATCCGAGGGACTCGATATCTCGATTTCGCCTATTTCCACCACTGGCGGCGCGGTATGTTTACTGCGCTAGAGGGCAGTTACGGCACCTTCTCGCGCACGCGTTGTGGGTCTCCTGCTGGCCTATATAGGGGCCGCAGCTTGCGCTAGGAAGTCAGTTCCGACGAGTTCGTGCACCAGCACTCTCACCTGAAGATGGCGGCCAGATGGACCGCGGAAATATTGTGTCATGAAGACGTTATGATCCGGCTGCATACCCGAGAAGAATATTATCAATTATTACGCCGGGAAAGCCTTCGTAGCCACATATAGGTTCTTCCTTCAGCATTAAGACCCACATGTATACAGTGCTTATGGTGTACAGATTTCTGTATGTGACATTTTAACTGAACGCGTTTTATATTAAGCCATGAGGGTCGCAAACCACTTACCAGTTGACTGGCTCTATATTTTAGGTGGTGGTGAATCGAATGTGGTTCATGTTTGAAGATTCTGTGCGGTGTCTGGTCTTCTTTGGCAGAAGATTTTTAGTGTGTTTTTGGGGTGGTTGCTTTATCATTTGAATTCCAGTTGATTGTGAAAGCACAGTTCCTCGTGTCACTGTTTTAGACACTGTGTGGTTATAGTCTATGTAAACTTCCTGGCAGATTAAAACTGTGTGCCCGACCGAGACTCGAACTCGGGAACTTTGCCTTTCGCGGGCAAGTGCTCTACCATCTGAGTTACCGAAGCACGACTCACGCCCGGTACTCACAGCTTCACTTCTGCCAGTACCTCGTCTCCTACCTTCCAAACTTTACAGAAGCTCTCCTGCGAAACTTGCAGAACTAGCACTCCTGAAAGAAAGGATATTGCGGAGACATGGCTTAGCCACAGCCTGGGGGATGTTTCCAGAATGAGATTTTCACTCTGCAGCGGAGTGTGCGCTGATATGCAACTTCCTGGCAGATTAAAACTGTGTGCCCGACCGAGACTCGAACTCGGGAACTTTGCCTTTCGCGGGCAAGTGCTCTACCATCTGAGCTACCGAAGCACGACTCACGCCCGGTACTCACAGCTTCACTTCTGCCAGTACCTCGTCTCCTACCTTCCAAACTTCGGTAGCTCAGATGGTAGAGCACTTGCCCGCGAAAGACAAAGTTCCCGAGTTCGAGTCTCGGTCGGGCACACAGTTTTAATCTGCCAGGAAGTTTCATATCAGCGCACACTCCGCTGCAGAGTGAAAATCTCATTCTGGAAACATCCCCCAGGCTGTGGCTAAGCCATGTCTCCGCAATATCCTTTCTTTCAGGAGTGCTAGTTCTGCAAGTTTCGAAGGAGAGCTTCTGTAAGGTTTGGAAGGTAGGAGACGAGGTACTGGCAGAAGTGAAGCTGTGAGTACCGGGCGTGAGTCGTGCTTCGGTAGCTCAGATGGTAGAGCACTTGCCCGCGAAAGGCAAAGTTCCCGAGTTCGAGTCTCGGTCGGGCACACAGTTTTAATCTGCCAGGAAGTTTCATATCAGCGCACACTCCGCTGCAGAGTGAAAATCTCATTCTGGAAACATCCCCCAGGCTGTGGCTAAGCCATGTCTCCGCAATATCCTTTCTTTCAGGAGTGCTAGTTCTGCAAGTTTCGCAGGAGAGCTTCTGTAAAGTTTGGAAGGTAGGAGACGAGGTACTGGCATAAGTGAAGCTGTGAGTACCGGGCGTGAGTCGTGCTTCGGTAGCTCAGATGGTAGAGCACTTGCCCGGGAAAGGCAAAGTCCCCGAGTTCGAGTCTCGGTCGGGCACACAGTTTTAATCTGCCAGGAAGTTTCATATCAGCGCACACTCCGCTGCAGAGTGAAAATCTCATTCTATAGTCTATGTATTTTACTCACACACAGTCGTTTGCTATTTTATGTGACAGTTGGAGTGAGAGAAACCCAGTGTGGCCATGGATTCCATTTTTTATTTTACATATTGTTGCGTACTTTTCGCAACTGTTAACCACACTTGTACTCTTATAGTTGAGTATGGGTGGTGATAACCTCGCTGCTGAGCACCCTGTAAATACCAGCACTATCACCATATCAGCACCTTAACAATAGTGCTCTGCTGTTGGGCGAAATGATGTTTTTAACCCCATGGAAGATACCATATGTTGACAGAACAGTGGTATTGTTTGTGAATTTTATGCTTCGACACCAAAAATACGTCAGGATGTGTTAAAATCACTGTGTAACCATCGCTATTAAGAGTAGAACTAAGTGTGACTGATGTAAGAAGAAACACGGAAATGAATTTTTAGAGTAATGCTTCATTCATGACAATGTGTAATAACAAAGTGCAAAAAATACGCCATAAAATAATAATATCTATTACACCTTTATTGGCTTCGCCAAAAACGCTCTTATCGTAGGTAAGAAAGGTCTCTGACTCACGGCAAAAGCTCCCACTTCTTCCTAGAAGCAGATTTTACACAGGTGAACATTGTCAGAATCTCTCACACCTTCCAGAAGGCATGATACAGTTTTAATATTACCTGCAACCTTTGAGTAATTCTTGTATCTCTCTTCTGGCATATATTATCCACATAGTTCATCCCCCTTCAAGAAACACAAAAGAGGCACTTGGAGAATCACACAGTATGTTCAACCATGGATTATTCATTTCATCCCAAAACCCTCTGTCACAATGGAAACACATGGTCTCATCTCTGACACCATTACAAAAGAAACCAGCTTCACTTAATTTCTCATAAGAGTGCTTAATAGCTATGACCAACCTTTGAAAGATGCACGCTTTGCATGGTATGTTCTATGTTTAGGCTGGGCTCCCATAATCTCCCACACGCCACACACTCAACGGCATAACGATGCTGATTCAGGAGGTGAATGTAGGAGTATCTCCATTCTGTACAGGTTACAAGTAACATTCAGAACAAACAGTTCCACCCACAAATATACCTACCCAAAGACCCAGACATCTAATATGTTATAGAACGAAGGTCTCTTTATATGTAGCCTACTCTAATGGTCCAAGGTACCAACAATTTTTTCTCGCATGGTCATGATGTCATTTCAGGCTATGTACTTTAAATTTGTTTGTAAATGTAGTACAATTGTAACCACTTAGAGCACTCACGCAATTTTACTGTTTGTGTGCATATCAGTGTGTATCGAGTGGTGTGGGGAGGGCGGGGAGGGCGGGGGGGGGGGGGGGACATGGACAGACCATTCTCTGTACCTACTGCTGGTGAATCCATCTTCAGGCATCACTCCAACACATCATGGGTGGATTCACCTTTGAACTCTATACTGGTCCTAATGCATGGTTGATCCACCACAGGACCCTGTCCTAGACATAGCACATGGGGATCCAACTCCAAACCTTATTCTGGCTACAATGCAAAGTGCATCCACCTAAGAACCTTATCCTGGCCATAAGCATAATGGGTGGTGGATCTGGAGCACCTCTATAGTGTGCTAGGTAGATAGCGAAAACATCCTCTCTACATCGATCAGTTATTAATGAGATTGACTAGAATTATTCTCTACTTTTCATCAGTGGCAACTACCCCTCCCCAACTCCCATGTTTCACATACAGAGGAAGAATTTAAATTTTCCGCTGATTTGTGCATTTCGCCATAATTTTTGTATTTCTCCTCAATAGGATGAGGGGGTTAGACAGCGACAGTATTCTGGGGCGGCCATATAGGATTTTGACGACATAGTTAGACTGTGCCATTATCCCAAAATGAAGAAATAAAGAAATTACCTTACGTCCTTCCACACCACCACTATGAAGTTTTATAAGTAAATGTAATTACCATTTTAATTTACCACAAAAATTCGAATTTAACAAGAAAATTTGTATATCGTGCAGGTTTTGATGGCTCTGAGCACTATGGGACTTAACATCTGTGGTCATCAGTCCCCTAGAATTTAGAACTACTTAAACCTAACAAACCTAAGGACATCACACAATACCCAGTCATCACAAGGCAGAGAAAATCGCAGGTTTTGAACTTCCCGCCGATTTTTGAATTATTAGTCATTTTTCAAGTAGCCGAGGGGAGGGCAGGGATAAGGGGTGTTAGGGCTGGAGATTGTCCAGAGGGAAGGACAGAGCAACCCTCAAATGTGCTGTGGGTTTTCCAGATAGGGATAGGAAACTTAACTCATAAATTAAGTAATTGGTCAATTAATTTCATATCAAAGGTGTCACAGAATCGGCGAGGGGTAGGGGAAAGGAGGGGGGAAACATGATGTCCAGTTTCGAGCGCCCTCTGGTTGTGGTAGTCTCATCTAGTCAGTCTGGCTCTGGACCTCGAGGAGAACACGCACAAGAAAATTTTCCAACAGGATAACAACAAAAATAAGAGACTAAACTATCCTATGTCCCTCCACGCCAACGCCTCATGACAGACTGAGCGATATTCCGCCCCCCCCCCCCCCAATTCCCTGCCCAGTTTGTAAGTAGTGGAGCCGAAGTGCAGGAGGGGAGAATGGGGAAAATGCATGACATCATCTGCTGATGTCATCAGTGCAACGTTGTCACATCTGTACCAGGGGACATTCATGAGGTGTGGGGGTCTTCCACCTTAAACAAATTTGGCAACATTGCAGACTGATTGAGAACAAATTCTGCACACTACTAAAATCTACCAAACAGGAAAAGAAGATGCAAGGACGGCTTTTTATTTTCAATTTTCTTTACTAATCCATATCCATCGCACCAGCACGTCAATGCAAAGACTGGTGATATCCTTTGACATCAGTGGAACAAGGTTCACGGGGTGGTGATGCATCAATAGATCAGCAATACACATCTTCACACATTCAGGGGATTTAATCTGTAAGATGGAGGTAAGGAACATATTAATCCGCTCCTAGCATGGATTATCCAGCTGTGAGGACTACTTCAGAAAGCACCAAGAAAAAAGTTCACGAAATATTGTCGTTACTTAGGATTCTTGACAACTGAAAAATGTCAGTCGTCAGTCTATTGTTAGAAATCAGTGACTGTTTTGTCACCACCACCATACAGGCAATGGACACTGTGCACACTAATCCAAGTCACTGAGAGGATCTTCGACCATGGCAAATAGTCTGTGCCAGGAAAGAGAAATGTCTGTGCTGTAATGCTGTCAGGTAGTGTGTGTGTGTGTGTGTGTGTTTGTGTGTGTGCGTGTGTGTGTGTGTGTGTATGACGAATGTCAACATCTGGCGGACAAAATTCCAAACACCGCTCGATGGCCACCATCATCTTGAATGCCACATACGGTTCATAATTGTGATGCTGTCTGATGTGTGTGGTGGTGATCTGACTACCTGCTTCCCATTAACTGTCAGGTACCAAGTGGACTGGACATCTGATCAAAGAATAGGTGAGCACATTGCCTGTCACATGGCATTCCACAGGATGAGGGGGTGTATTTCTTCAATTACATTTGGTGGAAGCCATAGTTGTGACACAACATAAACCTTAGCAAACTCAGTACATCGCAGCATGTCCAGGCATCAAAATGTGTGGCCGTCGAGTGTTATTCTGGTGAGACGTTGTCAGAAACTGAAGAATAGTAGTTCCATGGCGAGAGCATACAAAATCGTGGAAAGAGGGCATCCTTGCCATACTCGTCGTCGTTGTACCTGGATGCGCGGCGTAAGATGATCATTGTACAGGACTCGAGATGTCCCGCCCCGGAGCAACGCATTATCACCTCCACAAAGTTGTCTGGGAATCTCATGTTCTGCATCACCGCTGACAGGTAGGAGTGATCAGACCTATCGAAGGTGTAGCTGAAATAAAGGGAGGCCAAGGCCCACCATGCGCAAGTGAAATTATATCACAATAGTGATGTAAGGCAGTCCGAATGATGTGATCTCCTCCTAGAGACTCCTGACCTTGGGAGACCATGAAGTGGGCGACCCTTCGTAGGCGTCCTGCCAAAACCTAGGTAAATATCTTCATGTGGGCGATAGTCATTCCACTATTTGGTTTATGGACTGGAACAAACTGTCCTTCGAGGAAGACGGCAGAAGCTGTACCACAGGGGACATTAGGTCATGGCATATGTCTGTCCAGGCTGGTATCAGTAACTGCCTGCAGACCATGCAGAACTCTAACAAGAGACTGACAGGACTTACTGAATTCTGAGGCATGCTGGTCCATATAGCTCCAGTGATCTGCTCCTCCTTCATGTCTCCTAGCAGTGCCGCTTGCGCATCCTGTGATAGCATGCAATGTGTAAGGCAAGAGATCTCCTCAGTTGTGTCTGAGTGATAATGGTGGTCTGCGAACATTTGACCATAGTGAGCATGGAGAGCATGTTTAATCTCATGTTGCATAGTGAAACAGCAACTGTTAGCCAAAGTTACTGCAAGCATCAGCGCCTGTCACCAGTGCCCACTTTCAGTGACTCTGTGATAAATCAATGGCCCTTCCTGGTTCTTTCTGTCCAAGGTGTTCACAGAAACAAACGTCGTTTCGATTTACCGCCTAGTGAGTGCCACGATCCGCACTTTATCATGAATCTTTGGTTGCTGACAGTCTGCTGTGTGCGTCTCTGTGGAAAAATCACGCTGAATGCGGTAATAAAAATCCAGTGAGTGTCATCTCCAGGCGGCGAACTCCATGCTGAGGCCACTCGGTGCCTTCCCAAGAGACAGCTTGGTGCTTAGCTTTCACCCAGACAGTGTGGTCGTGTAAGCCCCTCACCAACAGCTGCATCATGTCTATGTTGCCTCCACAAGCTGTTGGTATTCAGGCAAATGTAAGACTGACATGTAATTTCCATGGTCCGCCCATGCCATACCATCAGGCATCGCAAGCTAAAAGTGCATATATAGGCCACATGGTCGGAAAAGCCAACAGGCCATAATACAGCAGCCGTTGAGCCCAAACAGTAGAGTGGGGAAGAAAGACACGAACTATGTGGTTGGTTTTGATGGCGGAGAGCACTGGATATGGAGCATAGTGTCGCAATTGATCCTTTGGCGCCTGGGTGAGTTAAACTCCCCACCAAAATTTAAAGTGTCCTGACGGTCCATAAATATGGGCGCGACTGTTCACAGCGACAGCCCAATCTGGTCGATACTGCAATTCTGTTAACAAGGAGAGTAGCACCATGCCTCTCGTGTCAGGTAGGAAATCCATGCCACTGCTAGTGGTAGATGTGTGGGTGATGTGAGCAGTGTGTTCAAAAGGGCTGACGAAATCTGCGACTTAGACCTCCTGGAGGATGGCTATGTCTAAATCCGTCATGTTCAGCTTATCTTGTAACATAGCAAGTTCGTGGCGCACACTGACGTTCCGGATGTTGAGAGAGGCCAGTCGGTACTGTCGAGTCTCTACATCCACCAGGAAGGTCATATCCACGCCAGTGGCTGCTGCCTGGAGTAGGACTAGCTGCAGCATCCATTATGTTATCAGTCAGTATGCAGTTACTTGCCTGCGTGCACTCCCCTCCGCTTCACCGGTAGCAGCACACTGTCATCCCCTACCCCATCTGCCCAGGAACCCAACTGTAGAGATGTTGTGCCCTTTCTTGGGCCGTCGGCTGCTTACGCAGTTTGGTACCGCAGGAGGAATGCTACCCAGGATGTATGCGGGATCGATTGGAGTGACCGTGTCACAAAGAAGTGAAACGATCGTGGGGTGATATGGGAGAAGATGACCGTCCAACATCAGACTGTCAGAGCTCTTGGCGTCATCGTACATTTTGTCGTTATCATGTGTTCACATTCGTTGAAGATAATCATCCGAGGGCACGTGGTGCCATTTCAGGAACTTGCATGGAAATCTAGGTATGTGCTGAATTGGAATAGTAGTGATTATCGGTTGCCTTCTTACCAGTTGGAAAGGTAAGAGAGTAGTTTATCTGTAGGTCTTAATTAGTGAGTTTGCGGGTTACGTAACTACTGATAACGGGCTTGGACTCGCCGATCGCGCTCCGGCAGGGGTTATCCCGCACGCGTGCTGTAGTCTCGCTCACAGCACGCCTACCCTCGTGTGCCAAGTTCAATGGCGCCGAGCCAAGTCGGGCGGGTTGCGTCACCGACTAGCCAGGCGCTAGCGGGCAGTGCGGCACTATGCTCTCGAATTTTTTCAATCTGTTGCATCCTTGAGCCCCCGGTTCGCGATGTACGCTCCCCCGTTACAGAAGTCAGGGATCACACTTTATTAATATAGTACAGAGTAATATCTCCATTTACAGTTACATTTTCTGCAAGTACACCAAGTCCTTTCATACATACATGTACTTTTTCATCATTACTAACTTTTCTACAGGAACGGGTATACAATGTAAAAGGTATATTAGGATAAATATAACTACGTCTACTCTGGGTCTTCGGATCGATACCACAATGCCAGGTTTTGTAGGCGATGACATCTCGGTCGGCGAAAGACTCAAGTCCAGGAAGGGATGCTTTTTCACAACGAACGATGGACGGTGTAAACCAAACACTATCAGAATTTCCAGTGGCGGCGTTCAGAGTAAAATTTACCCTGCACCCGCGGAAGAATATAGGTCCATTCAATATCACGGCTTGGGCTGCTCCATTTCCTCCAAGTTTATTCTCGAGGCTAATAATGTGTTTATACAGGGTGTTACAAAAAGGTACGGCCAAACTTTCAGGAAACATTCCTCACACACAAATAAAGAAAAGATGTTATGTGGACATGTGTCCGGAAACGCTTAATTTCCATGTTAGAGCTCATTTTAGTTTCGTCCCTCCACCTACGCTCAATGGAGCACGTTATCATGATTTCATACCTGTGCTGCTAGAACATGTGCCTTTACAAGTACGACACAACATGTGGTCCATGCACGATGGAGCTCCTGCACATTTCAGTCGAAGTGTTCGTACGCTTCTCAACAGCAGATTCGGTGACCGATGGATTGGTAGAGGCGGACCAATTTCATGACCCGATGGATTGGTAGAGGCGGACCAATTTCATGACCCGATGGATTGGTAGAGGCGGACCAATTTCATGGCCTCCACGCTCTCCTGACCTCAACCCTCTTGACTTTCGTTTATGGGGCCATTTGAAAGCTCTTGTCTACGCAACCCCGGTACCAAATGTAGAGACTCCTCGTGCTCGTATTGTGGACGGCTGTGATACAATACGCCATTTTCCAGGACTGCATCAGCGTATCAGGGATTCCATGCGACGGAGGGTGGATGCATGTATCCTCGCTAACGGAGGACAATTTAAACATTTCCTGTAACAAAGTGTTTGAAGTCACGCTGGTACGTTCTGTTGCTGTGTGTTTCCGTTCCATGATTAATGTGATTTGAAGAGACGTAATAAAATGAGCTCTAACATGGATAGTAAGCGTTTCCGGACACATGTCCACATAACATATTTTCTTTCTTTGTGTGTGAGGAATGTTTCCTGAAAGTTTGGCCATACCTTTTTGTAACACCCTGTAGACAGGCATGCTGTGGCGGCGTTGACGTATATGTCCGTATCGTTCGACTGCAGTGCCTTACAAGCTTTAGTTTGTCGTACACCGCAGGGAACTATAGATCGTAGTAAGTGACATACATAACGACTCATTCCAGAAAGAAAGGCAGATCAGACAAAGAGACGGACAACAGATAGTAAGAAAAGAAAAAAATGTGTGACGTAATTACAAATCCACGTTTTCAGATTTTCCCACTTACCTGTATTGTTAAACCTTGATTCTTGCCAAATTTTATGATTCTACGTCAACGAGAAGTACCCTACAAGTTTCAATGAGAAAGTTTTCGAGTATCGAATTACACTGCCGGAAAAAACCACAAAGGACAAAAAATAATTAGTGTATAGTAATGAAAATTCGGTAATACATTTGTATGCAAAAGTGCATGTATTGTGGTGTACAGGTGCCGGATGGTAGCTTGTGGGATGGAGTTCATTGCCTGTTGCACTTGGTCGGGGAATACAGGTAGGTTTAATGCTGTTCGTGGATGAAGCTGAAGTTGTCATCCGACGATGTCCCAGACGTGCTCTATTGGAGGCAGATCTGGTGATCGAGCTGACCAGCTCAGCAAGTCGACACACTGTAGAGCATGTTGGGTAACAATAGCGCGATGCTTTTGGAAAACACCACTTGGAATGCTGTTGATGAACGGCAGTACATCAAATCGAATCACCAGACTGTCGTACAGATTTTCAGTTAGGGTGCGTGGGGTAACTGCTGTCATACAAAGTCGCATGCCAGACCATAACTGCACTGTGTCTAGCACGCAGAAACGTTTGTAGTAGGCCCTAATCTAGCACCGTTCTAATCAACAACAAAGAAATGGCTCTGAGCACTATGCGACTTCACTTCTGAGGTCATCAGTCGCCTAGAACTTAGAACTACTTACACCTAACTAACCTAAGGGCATCACACACACCCATGCCCGAGGCAGGATTCGAACCTGCGACCGTAGCGGTCACTCGGCTTCTAATCAACACATGGTCATCACTGGCAGAGAGCCAGAACCAACTTTCATCAGAAAAGGCAACAGACCTCCACCCTGCCCTCCAATGAGCTCTCGATTGACGCCACTGAAGTCCAAAAAGTGGGTGGTTTGGGTTCAATGGAATGCACGCTACAGGGCGTCCTGCTCGGAGCTGTCCATGAAGCAACTCATTCGTAACGGTTCGTTGAGTCACTGAGGTGCCAACTGCTGCTGAAATTGCTGCTTAAAGTGCAGTACGATGCGCCAGAGCCATACGTCGAACACGATGGTCTTCGCTCTCGTAGTGTCACGTGGCCGTCCGGAGCCCGGTCTTCTTGCGGTCGTACATTTTCGTGACCACCTCCGCCAGCAATGATGTATAGAGGCTAAATTCCTGCGAAGTCTTTTTGCAGTATCGCAGAAGGAATATCAACTTTCGTGTAGCCCTATTACACGACCTCGTTCTACATCTACATGACAACTCTGCAATTCACATTTAAGTGCTTTGCAGAGGGTTCATCGAACCACAATCATACTATCTCTCTACCATTCCACTCCAGAGCAGCGTGCGGGAAAAACGAACACCTAAACCTTTCTGTTCGAGCTCTGATTTCTCTTATTTTACACTCCTGGAAATTGAAATAAGAACACCGTGAATTCATTGTCCCAGGAAGGGGAAACTTTATTGACACATTCCTGGGGTCAGATTCATCACATGATCACACTGACAGAACCACAGGCACATAGACACAGGCAACAGAGCATGCACAATGTCGGCACTAGTACAGTGTATATCCACCTTTCGCAGCAATGCAGGCTGCTATTCTCCCATGGAGACGATCGTAGAGATGCTGGATGTAGTCCTGTGGAACGGCTTGCCATGCCATTTCCACCTGGCGCCTCAGTTGGACCAGCGTTCGTGCTGGACGTGCAGACCGCGTGAGACGACGCTTCATCCAGTCCCAAACATTCTCAATGGGGGCAGATCCGGAGATCTTGCTGGCCAGGGTAGTTGACTTACACCTTCTAGAGCACGTTGGGTGGCACGGGATACATGCGGACGTGCATTGTCCTGTTGGAACAGCAAGTTCCCTTGCCGGTCTAGGAATGGTAGAACGACGGGTTCGATGACGGTTTGGATGTACCGTGCACTATTCAGTGTCCCCTCGACGATCACCAGTGGTGTACGGCCGGTGTAGGAGATCGCTCCCCACACCATGATGCCGGGTGTTGGCCCTGTGTGCCTCGGTCGTATGCAGTCCTGATTGTGGCGCTCACCTGCACGGCGCCAAACACGCATACGACCATCATTGGCACCAAGGCAGAAGCGACTCTCATCGCTGAAGACGACACGTCTCCATTCGTCCCTCCATTCACGCCTGTCGCGACACCACTGGAGGCGGGCTGCACGATGTTGGGGCGTGAGTGGAAGACGGCCTAACGGTGTGCGGGACCGTAGCCCAGCTTCATGGAGACGGTTGCGAATGGTCCTCGCCGATACCCCAGGAGCAACAGTGTCCCTAATTTGCTGGGAAGTGGCGGTGCGGTCCCCTACGGCACTGCGTAGGATCCTACGGTCTTGGCGTGCATCCGTGCGTCGCTGCGGTCCGGTCCCAGGTCGACGGGCACGTGCACCTTCCGCCGACCACTGGCGACAACATCGATGTACTGTGGAGACCTCACGCCCCACGTGTTGAGCAATTCGGCGGTACGTCCACCCGGCCTCCCGCATGCCCACTATACGCCCTCGCGCAAAGTCCGTCTACTGCACATACGGTTCACGTCGACGCTGTCGCGGCATGCTACCAGTGTTAAAGACTGCGATGGAGCTCCGTATGCCACGGCAAACTGGCTGACACTGACGGCGGCGGTGCACAAATGCTGTGCAGCTAGCGCCATTCGACGGCCAACACCGCGGTTCCTGGTGTGTCCGCTGTGCCGTGCGTGTGATCATTGCTTGTACAGCCCTGTCGCAGTGTCCGGAGCAAGTATGGTGGGTCTGACACACCGGTATCAATGTGTTCTTTTTTCCATTTCCATGAGTGTATATATATATATATATAAAACTATCAGATTGAAATTGAAAAATTTCAAATATATTTAACCTATTTTTTTATCATACTAGGCACTCTTATGCGACTGGCGCGAAATTTGCACAGACATTATCTTTCAAGTGCAGAGACACGGCTACCGACTTTAGTTTATGTCACACAACTCCTTCTTGTTGTCGCAATTTTATTCTGTCAGTGTATGTGACATAAATGTCCGTATTGTTTGATTTCATTGACGTTGCCTACATCTTACACACCACTAAAGAACCATTTACCTTAATATGTCACATAAATTTCAAGTTGATAGCTGCACGGGCTCCTGAGGAAACAGACAGACGGACAGATAACAAAGTGATCCTATAAGGGTTCCGCTTCTACCGACTGCTGTACGGAACCCTAAAAAGGAACCTGTATAACAGCTGTGATGTAAATCACACAGTTCCCTGAAGTTACTGTTCCATATTTTCAATCATATCCCTCATTTTAAGAGCACTGTTCATGTTTCAACAGAGTTTCAAAGTGAGCTTCATTAGCTGGTCAACTTTGCCGTTCATCGAGGGTACGCTGTTAGCTCAACAATCGAAAGACAAGTAGGTCGCAGAAATAACTCACTAAAGTAGAAGATCTAAAAGTGCTCCTCCTTCCCCTTACACCTGCTTGTCATGGTACTGCATGTAGACTACCTCTTAGCGTTGGCTGAGTTCTGCTAAAATTGCCGGCAACGTGTCAAAACAACTGTACCAAAATCTCAGATTTCTTTCCCTATTAGTAGGGCGAAATTAAGCAGAGCCTTTCTGCACACGCCGATATGACTTCGCTATATCTGCATTTTACTGTAGCTCTGCAGGGAAGCTACACAAACGCTAGTCAGATTAGAGTCGTATTTAGGATCAAATAAAACAGACACACGATGCTCCTCGAAGATACATTAATCGGAGCAAACTATAACGTAACCATATGCTGGGAGACGTCAGATAACACATAACATATTAGTTGATGCACATATGATTGAAATTCCTCATATGTAAATGGCTGGTTGAATGCACCTTTTAACTCAGTGCCCATTTCATGTAGCTGTTTGATTATGAAAGTTCCCTAAGGGAAAGGAACAGTGCAAAAGATTATTTCATTTTTCTGTCGGTCACGCGAAAAGCCCATGTTTTATTGCAGTCAGCGCATTCGTGCCATTCCAGTAATCACAGTAGGCGACGCAAGTAGACGCACTTTGCGGAAGGGGCGATAAATCACTGTGACGCGGACAATATTTGTGAAGGGAGCTACGACGGATGACGTGAGAGTGCGTGCAAAGCATTGATTAAAGTAGCATTTTGGGTTGAGCATCCACTGTGTGCGAAAGTGAGAGTATTACAAGTAAAGTAATGAAAGAGTCCTCTCCCGGTAGCTGAGCGGTCGTCCATAACAAGCACTCATCCATTTTTTTCGGTCAGAGGGTTAGCTATCCTGCGTAATAAAAAAAACTGAGTTAATTGATCAACGACGAACTTAAACGGGTGTTTCACGACGTCCGCCCCGAGAAAATGCAACGAACGAAAACGAACAAAATGAGATTTTAAAAAAAGTGGTCAGCGTGACAAAATGTCAGTCCTGAGTGTCCCAGTTCGATTCCCGGCTGAGTCGGAGATTTTTTTCTCCGCTTAGGGACTGGGTGTTGTGTTGTCCTAATCATTATCATTTCATCCCCATCGACGCGCAAGTCGCCGAAGTGGCGCCAGATAGAAAGACTTGCACCCGGCGAACGGTCTACCCAACGGGAGGCCCAAGTCACACGACATTCACATTTATTTACTAATGGAAGAGATACACAAGTGGTGTCAAAGTTTACCACATTGTCCAAGATGACTGATCAAGCTTTCTCAATCGCAATTAATTTTGTGTGTTACGAGTTTTTCCCGGAAAAGCAAAGTGATGAACAATAATTTACAAATCAAAGACGCCGGCCGCGGTGGTCTAGCGGTTCTGGCGCTGCAGTCCGGAACCGCGGGACTGCTACGGTCGCAGGTTCGAATCCTGCCTCGGGCATGGGTGTGTGTGATGTCTTTAGGTTAGTTAGGTTTAAGTAGTTCTAAGTTCTAGAGGACTTATGACCTAAGATGTTGAGTCCCATAGTGCTCAGAGCCATTTGAACAAATCAACGAGACTAAATTTAGGTTTCTTATTCAACTTAATCATCTTCCTACACAACGACTCCACAAAAGGAGGAAGGCGTGCAGTCACGGCTCGCCGCCTTGCTGTGGGTAGAGCAGCCGCAAATTATTCGCATGTTCTGAGAAACGTGTCTTGAAGCGTAGAAGACCGGTCACGGCACACTTGTCGATTCTGCTGTCACTGTAACAACATCACATAGCTTCTCAACCAGTGAAGTTTCACTTTGGGTCCTCTTCCTCTTATGGGTGCTTCAGGTTTTTGTCAGGCAGTCGAATTTAAATATTTAATTAGATGTCATGTAGAGAAATTTGGACGCTAATTTTGCGTAATCTCTGCTATGACGTTAGCGATGATGCTAGAGGAAAAATGATTTTCCATTTTGCTTAGTCTCTTCTACAAAGTAAATAGCGATCTCGATATCGCCCAAGCGAAAAGAGTGTGTGACTCTAGATACTTAATGTTGAGCGAATCTGCGCAGGTAATTGGGGAAATGCATCTTCGTGATGGACGTTCGGTTTCGTCTACCACGTGTGCAGTACACAAATCGAGGTTATGTTGGTAGCAGCAGGTGGCAGACTGTGGTGCTGGCTGTCTCATCGTTATGGTCTTTGGCCAGCCGGGGTGGCCGAGCAGTTCTAGGAGCTATTGTCTGGAACCGCGCGACCGCTACAGTCGCAGGTTCGAATCCTGCCTCGGGCATGGGTGTGTGTGATGTCCTTAGGTTAGTTAGGTTTAAGTAGTTCTAAGTTCTAGGGGACTGATGACCTCAGATGTTGAGTCCCATAGTGCTCACAGCCATATGGTCTTTGTTCCCAATCTTCCTTCCACGCTTAAAATAGAGGGATGTGGCCGGATGCACTGAAATACGGGTTCAGCAAGTTCCAGTAGTGTCATTTATGTTAGACATTGTGTCAAGAGCAGGGTGTGATACGAATTGTTACATTACTTTGAAATATCAGCAACGCCTAGGTCACTTGTAAATCTCTTGTTGATTACCGTTTTTGGCAGATCTGAGCTGTCATCAATGGATCTTGTAACATATTAACATGTTAGAAAATCCGATGACGACAGCGCAGATCTGTCAAAAAGTCTAATCAATAAAATATTTAGAAACGATACTGGCGTACCTGGTACATCAGAGTAACATTCCAGTGGTGCGCAGCTATCTAGAGAGAATTTACGCAACATGAATTCCCTGCTGCTCAAATACCGTCCGCATTATGTTCAGAAGATGATAATTATTGCCTCTCCGCGTTGCTGGTGTTTTATAACACTTACTCAATGGCTCTGTGTCACTCTTTGGACCGGACGCCACTTTGGCGATTTCCCAGCGACAACCAACCCCAGATACCCAATCCGACCCACAGTTTAACGACAAGTGGGAGCCACGTGCCGCGCCAGCGACTTCTCAGATCGGTCTGAGGTGAAGGCTGGACTGAAGGCTGACCGGATGCTATAAGACGAGGATGCCCTCGAAGTGCCCATTCAGATCAGCCCTAGAGGCCTGACGGTCTGGATGTTTTAATCGAAATGCCCAGTGCATATGCAAGGTTGTTCTGATCGCTTTGCTAGTGTTCAGTGTTTCTAGATTGGAAAGACGACGCTAGAATAAGCGAGTAACTGAAATATCAAAAGGACTTTGAGAGTGCCGGTTCGTCTGATGAAGTAGAGTAAGATTTCTGGCTCTTTGAGGCGTAAGTTTTATTCCCACGTTTTATATTTCATTTCAGCGAAAATACGACAGATGGCACATGATGTCATAGAATGGAATGAGGCGGGAACGACAGGTGCTACTAGCCAGACACTATGCCAACGGAACCGACTTGTCTGACTGACTACTGCAATAAAAGATAGGGGGACTACCCTCGGCCTGCGCAACAGAACTAATATTTTAGTTTAATAATTATCGAAAAATTACCATCCAGATATTGTTTATATTGACATTAAGAATGTCTTGCTTCTGCGCTGTCATTACATAATCAAGACACCAATTTGTTTCAGTTTTTAGGAAAGAACTGAGCAACTATAAAGGGCTAATTACTTTGTGCCAAACATTTCTGTTGCGGAAGACCCGAACCGTTAGGTTGGATGGACTGCAGTGCACACCTACGATCGCGGCACTGTGAGGGATGCACAGTGTAACGGAGTTCAGTAAAGTGTAATTTGTTTCGTGAAACTTTAAGAAAGTTTGCTATCCGTACTGAAAGTGAGAAATAACCATGAAAATCATTAGTAACTTGGCGTGTGATTCCTGTAGGTATGCCGATAATATTATCACATGATTCTGCAATTTGCTGTTTTGTATAAAGGTATGTGCGGAATAAAAAGTAACTGACGCCCCTGTTCCAGACTAAAACTTTTTGTTTCAGTAAGAAAGAAAAAGTTCAAATGTGTGCGAAATCTCATGGGACTTAACTGCTAAGGACATCAGTCCCTAAGCTTACACACTACGTGACCTAAATTATCCTAAGGACAAACACACACACCCATGCCCGAGGGAGGACTCGAACCTCCGCCGGGACCAGCCGCACAGTCCATGACTGCAGCGCCCCAGACCGCTCGGCTAATTCCGCGCGGCATTTCAGTAAGACTCAGCGTCAGTATCTTTCTTCGTAGTTCCGTTATCGCTTCACTCCAAAAGCAGCGGACATTTTAGACGTCGTCGGTTTTGCTTGGAAACGGTGAAACACAACCAGCCCGCTTACAGGTTCTGCTACTCCTGTACAAATCGATACAGAGGAAGGTGTCTTTCTCTGTCACCTTTCACGAGATTATTGGTGGTAGTGATTATCGTTGATTCGTCACTTTCAGTAGATGCAATCAGTGATAAAAAGTGAAGTAAATATAAAAGATAAAAAATGTAAGAGTTACTTTCCATATGAGGTAACACGGAGGAAAGAACCGCAGTCACACACATAGCGACGCGCTGACATCGTCGTACTATAAAGTACCTAAGCGTTCTTACGAAGTTAAGGTTAGAGCAGTAATATCATTGGAGCGCTTGTGCAGCATAGCTATTTGAACAAAAGGTAGCACACAAGTGTGCAGAGAAAATCGTAGCGTAAAGGAATAGAATTGGAAGGGTGCAAAACGAAACGGGTCCTGTGAATCTTCTGCTACACCTAATACGGTGCCTTGCAGAAAGCGAAGGGGAAACAGACAGTGTCCAGGCGAGCAGAAACGGCCCTAGTTAGTGGAGTGACTGGGGCAGCTTCCTCCGCCGCTGCGGTGTCCGGCGGCTCCGGGTGGCTCATTAGCCGGCCAGGCGGAGCGGCAGCCGCTCCGTCCCGTCCTGCTGGGAGCCGAGTCGACTGCCGGCTAATCGCGACTGCACTCGATCCGGCAATCGATAGTGCAATCTGCAGGCGTGCGCCACCGTAGCGAGAGGGCCAGTCCCAGCTAGCGTCGGCTGCGGCCTGCGCCACCCAGTGACGCCGTGCTGCCCGTGCCATTTCGCTGGGTCCGTAGCGGCATCGAATCGGCATCTGGATTATCTAAGTGCAAGATCACTGACCCAAGTTGGGTCTCACGGGCACGTCGCTCTCTGTGACAAGCCACCACGTCGACGTTATAGCGACTGATTAGTCACTACCGACACACTAGCGTTCCTTTTTCTGGTTATTCCCCGCTCTGTATAACTGATATGAAATGGAAAGTTATGGAATGGGAACACTCAGTAGCATGAAAGCAGTTCAGAAAGTTGTTTGTTACAAAACATTAACGAAACTGATTCGCATGCTACCAAGAAGGAGAACAAAAACGAAGGTCATTCATTAGGCCTGGAGTGACATGGCATATATTTTCGCTAGCACATTTCTTCTCTATGGCCACATTAACGCAGTAACACCAAGTATCAAACTGGTATTTCCTCCATTGGAGTAGGTGGCACTGCAGGATTTGTAAGTGGTAGTTTGTCGTTCGAAATCCCCTCTCAGAACATCCAGATTTACAACAAATATTCTTGGTCATCTTGCCGCTTCATTTACAAATGATACCTCAATCTTTCCACGGTTACTTCCATCGTCTTCCTGAGCAGCTTCTGACGAAAAGAACGGTATCAACAGCCGAATTTGAGATGCCATTCACAGTTGATGCGGCAAGAAGAATGAAAATATTTTGAAGAAAATGATCGTCATGATAAACTTGCGTTTCACATCCACATTTATATTTTCCATGACTTCCCAGGATTCACCAAAACCGGTTTGTTGCTTAGGGCGATTAGTGGGCTACATCTCCAGGAAAGACATTGGCGATCCTGTTCTCTGTCTGCAGTGACCTCTTCGCGGACGAGACATTAAATTTACAACTTTCATCCTTTTCTTTCGCGCCGCCTCCCACTTTCCTGTTCTGTATGTATCTGCCCTGAACAAAGGTCAGGTGCAAGATGATGTGCGTTAAACTGGAAATTTACTTTTCCGAAGTTGTAAATCGATATGAAGTGGAACAAGCAGTAATGTCAGGGTAGCAGGGGAGGCGAATCGTCATGTTCGGTTTACTGGAAGAATTTCATGAAAATGTGGTTCAGCATAAAGGAGGATGCGTATAGAACGCTACTGCAAACCATTCTTGAGTACCACTTTCGGGTCCCTACAATACAAGATTTAAGGACGACATCGAAGCAATTCAGAGACGTTTTGCTAGATTTCATACCGGTAGGTGATATCAGCATCTAAGTACTGTATTACGGAAGTGGAGTGTGAACTCAAATATTAATTCTTGGAGGGAACATTGTGCTCCCTTCCCGAAACACTGCTGAGAACATTTATAGAATCGGAACTTGTGGCTCACTGCAAACCGATTCTACTGCCACAGACGTACATTTTTTTTGCGTAACTGAAGAACAAGACAAGAAACACAAGGCCTGGAATATACACGGTCTTTTTCCTTCGCTCCGTTTGCGAGTGGAACAGGTAAAGGAATGACTAGCAGTGGTACAAGCTAGCCTGCACCTTGCAGCGTATTCAGGCTTATGGAGTGTGTATGTAGATGTAGAGTGGAAGCTTCTGTCCCCGAAGAAACAGCCTTTATGTGGAGATAACACTGATGTGGAACATCCACGCACTGGAATCGTTGTTTGCAGTTCCAGTAGAACTAGTTAGGTGAAATCAGGAATGATGGCGCATTATGAGACTTGTATGAGAAGTTAATGTATAGATCACTGAAAATCTTTCTGAAACGTTATATTTTGAAAGTAATACGAAGTATATTAAGAAAAATTCAATTTACTTTTCACAGATTCATTATCAATGTTCATATCAGCCGGCCGCTGTGGTCGAGCGGTTCTAGGCGCTTTAGTCCGGTGCCACGCGACTGCTACGGTCGCAGGTTCGAATCCTGCGTCGTGCATGGATGTGTGTGATATCATTAGGCTAGTTAGGTTTAAGTAGTTCTAAGTCTAGGGGACTGATGACCTCAGATGTGAGTCCCACAGTGCTTAGAGCCATATGAACCATTTTTCAAAGTTCATATCTCTTTTATAACCACAGGTGCAAGTATTTTTAGATGGTATCATCCTAGACAATGTCTCACGTTTTGGAATAAATCACCAAAATACGACTGACTATATGTTTCTGGCTACCAGAAAGCAATACGTTGTACAAAAGACAAACATTGAACGGGAAAGAAATTAACAGCGCATGTACTCCAAGAAAAGGTAAATTACTAATGCTCTCCATATACGTGAACGTCCGATAGGTGGCGGAGCTATACGCAATGCTGCTACAGCATGTTTACCAATTTCAGTATCATAGCTGAACCGCCAACCCCTCTCAACTTTGTGAGTATCGTTGCGAAAGTAGATAGATGACTGTGCAGTATGTCCATTCATTGTTAATTGTCGAAAACATACATCATCATAATATACCAGACAGTGCTCTACATTTTGCTAACACCTCGACCATAGTGCTTACTTTACGGTGTATCTCTATGCTGATGGGGAGTCACAGAGCTTTCTGACAGTCTTAGGGTAAAATTAGAGATTGCAAGACACCTCACACTGGCACTGACCAACCCGCCCTGCAGCACAGTTACCGATTTAATCTGCAACTGACCAGAAGTAGACCACTACATTTCACGTCTCGTGAATGAATGGAGCTAGCCAAGTCCTTGCCCATCCAAGTACACAAGATTTCTCCAGATACACCCATGTCGAGGAGGTTAGCACCCCTTATCGGTGTACAGTAGCGGATTTGAAAATGTTCTGATGTAATAGCAGGCGGTTAAGAAGAAAAAGAAAGAGATGATTCTTATGCATGGTGGAGCTCCAGACGGATGGAGTTTGAAGCATTTTACGTATATCAACTACGCTATCAACTCTACTGTATTGTGCTACAGTCTGGGATCAGTACCTGGAAGGTATTGGTAAGAGAGAACATAAACACACACACTCGTAAGGCTACAACGTCCTGCACTTAAAACAGGCAATAATGTTTGATCGCTTGAGTTTTCGACCTATCAGTCCTGCGGAATGGAGCACTGTTGCTATTCCACTGTAAGAAATATATTTCCAGTGCATGACATACATCCTTCCTGCAGGTTTCTCTGTATGATAAACTGTGGTATCAAGCCGTAAAACGAAAAAACTACTTTCTTAAAACAGTGGCTCTGTGTGATAAATGCACAATATAGCTTTCCAGCGATGTATAGCGTCCTCTGTCCACATCCGATCACGGTTCAGAAACTATACTATGCCCACATCAGTCCTATATAAATGACCCTTAGAAGCTGAGAATAACTCTTGCAAGGAAACAGATAAATCCATAACAGCGGCGTCGCACATGTGAAATTAAAAGTCATGCCACCACCAACTTTGTAAACAACACATCTGTCTTGTAGATGTACACACAGGGGATTGCAGTTTTTCACGAATATCTATCGCTAACTTAGTTAAGAAACTGAAGTATCGATTTAAGATGCGTCAGGGGAATGGAGTATATCGCATAAATCTTTGCTCATTTAGAGGAATGTGTCACGTTTCATCGCACATGAGATGGAAGTCCTCTGATGACCGAGAGGTTTACTGTTAACGATCGCCGGCCGCGGTGGCCGTGCGTTTCTAGGCACTACACTCTGGAACCGCGTGAACGCTACGGTTGCAGGTTCGAATCCTGCCTCGGGCATGGATGTGTGTGACGTCCTTAGGTTGGTTAGGTTTAAGTAGTTCTAAGTTCTAGGGGACTGATGGACCTTAGAAGTTAAGTCCCATAGTTCTCAGAGCCATTTGAACCATTTTTTTGTTAACGATCCAAAGTAGACACTGTATGACACTAGCCCGCAAGTTGACACCAAGTATAATACTATGCTCACAAACTAGTGTTACCCTCTGGGAGGAATTTTGATGTCCTGACCCTGTGTTTTCCTAGTGAATAGAGGGTGTCAGGCAGTAATTTTGTACCATTGGTAAGTGATAGAAAACTTAAGAGGCTTTACTTTGGGGTTAATGAAAGTAGAGAAGTGCATACAAATGAAATAACAAATTGTTGCCAGCCTAATTAGGCATAATAATTTGAAACATTATGTTCAAGAAAATTGAACATGAGTAACTAAAGCAACTTTCATTAACACTCCCTTTGAATAGCGCTTTGGATACACATGAATACAGTGTGATCTAAGTTGTGAGTAGCAACAATTACTATAAATGCACCAGCTAGTAATCGTAGAAAGCAAGATATTGCCTCAGTCCTCATAGTAACTGTTGTAATCACAATTGTAGCGGCACCACCGTTTAAGATAGGAAAAAGTTACATTCGGTGAAATATTTTTGAGCACACAAGTTACAGCCAGGCGCAGGCCTCTTGACAGTAAGTTATGCTTACCAGCAGTTGCAAAGTAGAATGGAGGCCACAGGCTGTAGAACTGCTGAAAAGAGTAAACGCAGTGATTTGCATGGCGCAAGTTACAGGCAGAATGGGCCCACTGGCCCAACCTAGGTATTATGAGTACACGACTCGGAGCGGTGCGTTACCAAAACAGAAATACACAGCCACGTATAAATAGGTTCTGGTTTTCTAATGAGGGGGATTTCAAGTGTGGCAGCTCTCCTGGACTGCGGGCCATGTCACACCACTGGCTACACGCAGCAACAGGTGGGGTACCAGCGTTCCAGTCCACAGCGGGTCGCTGGTTAGACCCTCTGACGCCATTGTGGGGTTCGTAGCCAGCCAGCAGCTGGTCACTCGACGGCACGCTACCACAGGCAGTCAGGTTGGCTCCCAACACACGCCAGGGGCATCCTGCGGCGAGGGCCACAGGTTTGGCTGTCACGTCACGGGCGAGTGTTATCGCCAACGATCTTAATCATAACGGCGAAGAAGCATGCATCGGGCCACTCTGTGACTCCCAGCGAGCGGCGCTGGGGCGATGGGGATGAAGACCACTGAATCGGCTGCCGGCGCATCCTGACATCGTCAAAACACCACGGCTGTACATGGGTACAGTACGTTGCACAGGTCCCTGAGGTAGCCCTTCCTCACCAAGCTGTTTTGCAGACAGCAAAGTGGCATCATCAGCATCGCGGGACCCTGTGACACAGACAGAGGCGAATGCGGCACTGTAGTTGGAAATAATAAAATACTTGAAGATCAAGGCTTAGTATTAATATGGCGCGTCCTGACAGTTTCCATCCATGTCCAACACTCCTCCACTGCATGGCATCTACATGCAGCAGTGACAGCTACACAATCGTTATGTAACACGGTTTTAAGATGAAACTGCATTGGGCACTGAGCTAAATTTGGGCATGAAAAGAGTTCTGACTTAACTGGCCTAGGAATATTACGAAAAAAATTAAATAACGCAACACATACACTTTTTATATTCTCATTAATATGCAGATATCTCATTTCTTTAGTAAAGGTAATATTCCAAATATCTTTTTAGTATGAGAAGACTATGATGGGGCGCCCATAAACTGATACTGTCTCTTTAGGCAAGCTCTACGATAATTTCATCATTTAAGTTCAATTCTATCATAATTGATTATTAGTCCTAGTTGGAATAGTTTAAATTTTCATCTTTTAAAGCAAATTACTCAACACTGTACTCAAATAATCTCAACAAAATCGTTCATGATAGCAATCGCCAGTCGGTGTGGCCGTGCGGTTCTAGGCGGTTCAGTCTGGAACCACATGACCGCTACGGTCGCAGGTTCGAATCCTGCCTCGGGCATGGATGTGTGTGATGTCCTTAGGTTAGTTAGGTTTAAGTAGTTCTAAGTTCTAGGGGACTGATGACCACAGATGTTAAGTCCATAGTGCTCAGAGCCATTTGAACCATTTGATAGCAATCAAGGTTAAACTACTTTTCAAATAAGTTTAATTTTGTGTGCCTTTTCATCATCTGTGAAGCTGTTATTTTAGACAGTAACCATTATACAATTTGGCACCGAATTATTGCACATTTAACACACAGAAACAAATCATCGTTTTGATAGGCACAGGATACTCGGTATTCTGCTCACATAGGAAAGGATCCTGCATAGGTTCATGATCTCGATAAAGTGAAGGTTCAAAACCTGAGTTTATAGCACTTCGATTATTATTGCAAACACTCACACAAATATACTGGTCCATGCTATAATGCGTATCTGTGTTCCTGAAGTTGGCGGAGCAATGGCGCAATAGTGGTGGCAAGCAATGTGGCGGCTAACTTGTCCCATACTCTTGAAGTTGAATGCTCTTAATAAATTGTTCTTGATGACGTATTTTTCTCGTTTTAGAGCCATTCCATAATACCAAGAGAACCATCGGAGAGCCGAATCCACGTCCGAGGGAAGTTTTCAATAAAGATTAGCTTCCAAATGTCTCACTTGGCACGCTCGATGTTAACCGTGCAATGGCTAGCCACTAACTATGTAGCGTACACACATAGCAGCCGCTAAATAGAGCAGTGTAGCGTTTTCCATCAACTATGGTAATGTGAACCGGCCTTCCTACACTTCAGGGACAGTTTTCTGCCATATCCCTTCTTTTTGTATACGTGTGTGTGTGTGTGTGTGTGTGTGTGTGTGTGTGTGTTTGTGTGTGTGTGTGTGTAGTGTACACACATGTTGCTGAAGAACTGTGCATTTGTACGCCGATAGGAAGCTGTCATATCCCTTCTCACCATTTGTGTACAAGTTCCTCAGCAGCAATTTCACTTGCATATCAGTAAGATGAAAACTTCTGGCAGCAGCTGTACGGCAATTTCCAGCCAATTTTTCAGTGGTATTGGGGACTAGGGCACACACCAAGGTGAATATACACTCCTGGAAATTGAAATAAGAACACCGTGAATTCATTGTCCCAGGAAGGGGAAACTTTATTGACACATTCCTGGGGTCAGATACATCACATGATCACACTGACAGAACCACAGGCACATAGACACAGGCAACAGAGCATGCACAATGTCGGCACTAGTACAGTGTATATCCACCTTTCGCAGCAATGCAGGCTGCTATTCTCCCATGGAGACGATCGTAGAGATGCTGGATGTAGTCCTGTGGAACGGCTTGCCATGCCATTTCCACCTGGCGCCTCAGTTGGACCAGCGTTCGTGCTGGACGTGCAGACCGCGTGAGACGACGCTTCATCCAGTCCCAAACATGCTCAATGGGGGACAGATCCAGAGATCTTGCTGGCCAGGGTAGTTGACTTACACCTTCTAGAGCACGTTGGGTGGCACGGGATACATGCGGACGTGCATTGTCCTGTTGGAACAGCAAGTTCCCTTGCCGGTCTAGGAATGGTAGAACGATGGGTTCGATGACGGTTTGGATGTACCGTGCACTATTCAGTGTCCCCTCGACGTCCACCAGTGGTGTACGGCCAGTGTAGGAGATCGCTCCCCACACCATGATGCCGGGTGTTGGCCCTGTGTGCCTCGGTCGTATGCAGTCCTGATTGTGGCGCTCACCTGCACGGCGCCAAACACGCATACGACCATCATTGGCACCAAGGCAGAAGCGACTCTCATCGCTGAAGACGACACGTCTCCATTCGTCCCTCCATTCACGCCTGTCGCGACACCACTGGAGGCGGGCTGCACGATGTTGGGGCGTGAGCGGAAGACGGCCTAACGGTGTGTGGGACCGTAGCCCAGCTTCATGGAGACGGTTGCGAATGGTCCTCGCCGATACCCCAGGAGCAACAGTGTCCCTAATTTGCTGGGAAGTGGCGGTGCGGTCCCCTACGGCACTGCGTAGGATCCTACGGTCTTGGCGTGCATCCGTGCGTCGCTGCGGTCCGGTCCCAGGTCGATGGGCACGTGCACCTTCCGCCGACCACTGGCGACAACATCGATGTACTGTGGAGACCTCACGCCCCACGTGTTGAGCAATTCGGCGGTACGTCCACCCGGCCTCCCGCATGCCCACTATACGAACTCGCTCAAAGTCCGTCAACTGCACATACGGTTCACGTCCACGCTGTCGCGGCATGCTACCAGTGTTAAAGACTGCGATGGAGCTCCGTATACCACGGCAAACTGGCTGACACTGACGGCGGCGGTGCACAAATGCTGCGCAGCTAGCGCCATTCGACGGCCAACACCGCGGTTCCTGGTTTGTCCGCTGTGCCGTGCGTGTGATCATTGCTTGTACAGCCCTGTCGCAGTGTCCGGAGCAAGTATGGTGGGTCTGACACACCGGTGTCAATGTGTTCTTTTTTCCATTTCCAGGAGTGTATATACAGGCAGCAGTCTCTATAAGTTGCAAAACACATCCTCAGTCCATACTTCTGCATCATGTTACTTGCTGAAAAGTATACCCCCTACGCTCATCCATCTTCACCTCACTCCATTCCCTGTGAAAGAGACTATGTAAGCAATCCTCAGCTGTATACTTATATGTACCACACCTCTTAAAACCCTCTTTGTCTAACACCAACATCTCGTGAACTGGAGACATTTCTGAGCAACTTAATTAATTAATTAATGTCTACATAAATAAACTTGTAAGGTGTCAGGCAAATCCAACACCTTCCATGAAAACCCTGACATGATAAGCAAATCCAGTAGTATGTCACATAGCTCCGAATAAACCGTGACATTAAATTAACCAAAGTAATACGAGTACTGAGTGAGCAAATGGAATACCACAGACTAACACAAGAATGCCTAAATGCATGTCATACCTTCCCACCGTGAGACAGAAGCAGTTCCGAGGGGAGAAACGATAACAGAAGCCGAGAGCAGAACCGTGTTAAGCTAGAAGGCCCTACGATAAGGGACGGACACTCACGTTTCCAGCTAACCGCTAGGACCACGCCCCCCCCCCCCCCCCGGCCCATGTTAAAAGCTAGAGCCCTCCAGAAGAACAGTATAGATCTTACGATAACACTAAAAGGGCCACCCCAGCCGCAAGTCTTAGCGTGAGACTTTTTCGCGTCTCTGTTACGTCAGGACCACCCCCCAGCCCATGTTAAAAGATAGAGCCCTCCAGAAGAACAGTATAGATCTTACGATAACACTAAAAGGATCACACCAGCTGCAAGTTTTAGCGTGAGACTTTTTCGCGTCTCTTTTATGTTGCAAACCTTAAAAACGTTTCTCACTGGATAGACAGAATTTTTGTAGGCGGAGTTTAAGGTTAACATTGAGACCCTGATTGGTCAGATGAAAACACAGCCAGGTAGTTTTTTTAAACCAACTTTAGTAATTTGTAGTAAGGAGAAGTTAAGAGGGAGTTGCTTTCGAGACGGCGAGGTGAGCAGAGCTGTGCTGCCCGCTGCCCCCTGACGGACAAGGTAATGAACGCACGCGATGTCGCATAACAGCGCATAAAGTTTCACTCAGAACTGCAGAAGTCTCATCTGTTACACCCCATTTTTGCGTAATACTAGCTTCGATCGTCAATTAAAGCTCATGGGGTTCACATTTGCCACTTGAAGTAAAAATCTGAAACACGATGATTTTTCTGTTATATAGTTATTGAGAAGCCACATCAGCCACTGTAATTTACGACAAGTTAGATAAGTAATTAAAGATAATTGAGGGTCACTGTAGACCATTCTGATAGTTTTCTCTCTTGTGAAACTTAATTTAAACCTAGATTATAGATGTGATATGGCATAGGTCATCCTTCGATCCATTGTAGAACTTGGAAACCCACTCAGGGAATATTCGTTCACATTTTTGTTGAACGCAGTTGGTTTTTATCATCCTGTATTAAAACATTTCCTTTTATCAATAGTGCAATTTATAAACAATGTTTTATGAGTAGAATAAAATTTCCAATGGTAAACTTAGCTGCTTTTTCGACGTTTTTTTTTAACAGCTAACTAAAAATAGGAAAGCCTTGAACCCCTTCCACTAAATTTAGTTAGTATTAAGATTCCTTTACAGGGAGTGCAGTGGAGCTGACGCTGAAATCATTAAGTATTTGGTTATATCATCGCTAGTCTCACTGAACTCTTCTGAACTCTACATGTCATGTGTGGTCTGGCGTCTCCTTACCAGCAACAGGGCCCAGGTTCAAACTAGTCAATTCCCTAAAAAACACGCTCAGAGCGTCGTTGCACGAAAGTGGTAGGGAGACACGATAAAGAACAAACAGACACCACGCAGAATGTTAGAAACTATATATTGCTCCGATTTACTGCTCATTTCGTGCTATAAGATCTGTTTCTTTATGAGAGCGCTATCATATCATCCTGCCAATTTGGAGTACTTGTGTTTATTTATATTTTAAGCAGCAAGGCTGTAGAATATTTTTCTGATCGATCTCCCCATCCAAATTTTAAGAAATTCTTTCAGTAGCTTAATACATGTATAAATAAATGAACCCAGTTTCCAAGATGGGACCTTACACCCTTCCTCTGCAGCAGCTCTGCACAGACTGCACCTTTTTCCCACCAATTCACAAGTTGGTGAGGAGATGGGAAGTGAGGGAGCAGAGGGAGAAAGGCGGGGGAAGTGGGGAAGGGGAGAGGAATTGATGTGGTAATCAAAGCAACCTTGCCACATCCACCCCCGATGCCGAGGAGGTGTAGAGTACCTAGGAAAAGCAGCCAACTTCACTAAATTTGGCAGCAATGCAGACTGCACCAACTTCTGCGACTCTCCCACATCTATTCCCTGGGCACAGCTAGTGGGGGGTTCCAGGGTGAACCGCCATCTTGAATAACGTAAAACTGTACCAACACCCCTCTTCCGCCCATTCCTCCGCTTGCTGCTTTTATTACATTTCCACATCAAACTGTGCCATATAGAAGGAGTGCAAGTGGTGCAGTATGACAATACGCATATGCGGTTCTGGAAGCCTTGTATTACTGTCCCGTGGTGTTCTGGCACTAACGAAAAGTGAGTAGGCAACAGGGACTGAGAGTAATAACTGAGAGACATCAGTGAGGTCAAGTCTACTGACACAGATAATAAGGGCAAATGATTGCATCGTAAGAAAGTATATATTAACGATTATAGATCATTTTACACAGTTTATACAATGTAAGGCAAATGAGATGACGCTCCACACAGGAACTGTCCAAATGGGAGGTAAATCGGTAGATTTGACGTACGTATACAGGCAAACAAATGATTACAATGTCATAAAAATTGGATGATTTATGTAAGAGGAAGAGCTCCACAAACTGAGCAATTCAGAAACGCATTGGTCCACTTCTGGTCATTATGCAAGCAGGCATCCTGCTTGGAATTGATTGAGTTGTTTGATGTGCTGCTGAAGGTTACTGTGCCAAATTATGTCCAATGGGGTGCTATAGATCGTCACGAGATGGTTGGAAGACCCTGCCCATAATGATCCTAACGTTCTCAACTGGGGAGAGTTGTGGCGTATTTGGTGGACAAGGTAGAGTTTCAGAAGCACGAAGATGAGCCGTATAAACTCTCGCCATGTGCGGAATAGCATTGTCTTGCTGAAAGACAATGCTCACTATAAAGTGATCTCAGATAAGAAGTACTTCTTAGCTGAGATCGCTATAAAAGAAATTTTAAAAAACTTTATAGCGGATAACCAGTTTCGCCGAAACTAACAGATCATCATAACCTCTTCATAAAGGTTATTACAGACATCTTGAGTCATCTTTGTTTCTATTAATTTTTTATGAAGAACTGAAGATGGTAATCTAGTTTTACTGATTCTGGTTATCTACAATAAAGTTTTTTAAAGTGATCTCCACTAAGAAGTTGTTCTTTTCATAAGTAATCACAACAGATCGTCCATATGGACTCAATATATGTAAACTAATCAAGTATCCCTCTCCCCAGTGGGAAATCCCTGATCCCTCCTCATGCCTCCCCACATTCACCCCTTCTTTCCCCATCTGGAAATTGATGGGCAACTATCAGCCACTCCCCAACCCTTCGTCCACCTGAAGAAATGGTCGGAAAGTCCCTCAGTCTATGCTGAGATCTTGGTGTGGGGGGATAATATACTCTTTACTTCTGGAAATTATGGGTGCTATCCTGTTGCAAAATTTTCTTGCAATTGGCAGAAAAAAGCTCTGTGTGTACTCACATTGATATGCAGGGATCAGCTGAGCTAGTGTACAACGTCACCACCAGAAGACGTTACCCTAGCCATCCCTCTCAACTAATTCCTCCCTACCCCTCCCATAAAATATTGGGGGAAAGTCGTTGAGCTGATGTAGTGGCAGGATCCCACGACAGGTAATTCCAATACACTGAAGGGGACATAGTAATAATGATAATAATACAATGTTTATTTATACAATTCAATTTGCATGCAAGTTCGCAAGGGTTGGTTCTCTCTGTTATTTGCTGAGAAAAGCTTATCATTCTCTAGGTTTATTTAAGTTTGAAAAATGGAGGTCCTGTATAACACATCGAAAAAAGACTTAAATTCGCAAATAGATCACTTTTTCCAATCACGTAGGGAATACCATCATGAGATCGACAAGAAGTACTCGCCTCACTAACTACAACAATCAACTTCTTCCACGAAAAAACACTTGTGATGCAGCTGTGGCATTAGACAGGAACTGCCCTGCTTCCCCACACCATCAGCAGGGCGGTGCCCCACCCCGCACCAAAGCCAAGGTCAGGGGCCACACTGCACCTTGAAACTGCTGTTAGGCCTCACCACTGAAGCCATGCACTGGGCTTGCACCTCCATTCAGGGGCCCTGACCACTGCATCAACCACTACAGTACGCTAATAACACATAATGTGCTGCCGACACTTTCATACCAGAGCCATTTCCTGCTTATCTCTCTCTCTCTCTCTCTGTCTGTCTCTCTGTCTCTCTCTCACTCTTTTCATAACTCTACCACTATCTCTGAATCAAGTAGTTACTTAATGTTTTTGTGTGAATCAACATTTGCACACAGACCAAGATGTTCCCCCACCCCACCCTCCCCCCATCCTCCCTTTCAAACCCGCCCAGCGCAATCACCAATCATGCAGAGCTGATGAGGGTAGTCAGTATATTCCTTTGTTTTCACTCTTCTGGAAACCTATAGGAGATGGAAGGAAGACATTCCGGAAGAACTAGGTAGCGTCTATTGTGTGCCACCGGAAACAACACTAACCACTACTTTGTCTTAAACAACGTCTCAGGTACATGGGAAAACCCCAAAAATACTGGATTGTGAAAGTGTTGGAAATAGGTCCCCCACTCCATCAAATTTACTGACTAATTAATTAAATCGACACTCTCTGTGTGGTACTATTTTTCCGTGCATTCTTTTGGTGCATACTATGACTGGTATATGTGATGCTAAATTCCAGGATTTGATCCCTGAACTACCAAGTGAATCCTACGCTTCCCCCTTCGAAATTGTTTTTCTTTATCCTACTGGTGATTACAGACAAAGTTGTGGTTTAGCAGGGAGTCCATTACATTGGAAGTTTAAATGGTTCAGATGGCGCCAAGCACTATGTGACTTAACATCTGAGGTCATCAGTCCCCTAGACTTAGAACTACTTAATCCTACGTAAGGACATCACACACATCCATGCCCGAGGCAGGATTCGAACCTGCGACCGTAGCAGCCACGTAGTTCCGGATTGAAGCGCCTAGAACCGCTCGACCACAGCGGCCGGCTTATTAGTGGTATCTGGCAATTTAAAAATTCAGCTCAGTTACACCGCGTCCTTAAAAAATATTTTTGGCGGGTTGGACAGATTTGTGTCTGCAATGCCACTATCAGAAACAATTAACTGATTGACAGACAATATAGCATCGCAATTAGAAGCAGTGCTATATAAAATGATATCTGAAATTTCTAATTTTAGCAAGAAGTTATGCCGTAAAGGTTGTGGAATTTGTGAGCTCTAAAGGTCTATTAAGCGCTTTTCTTTAAGCACTGTAGGATTCCTAAGTTGGTTCTCTATGGAGAAGAGAAAGAAAAAGAAGGAAGCATCTGCTACATGATAGTGTAGTAATAACAACAAATACTACTGCAAGGCAGAGTACACCAGGCTGTCCTGAGAAGCAATAAACACACATAATTACACCATGATTCATTCTACAGTTCCTTTAACAGCTAGATGTTGGAGATTGCGGCAACTTCTGTAGGTCACTACCATGGATTGCCCGTATGGGTTTGCTTGCTAATCTCTCGGTAGCCACACACCGGCTGTTCTGTAACCTCAGAGGTCAGAGGGTGTGCTGCAATGACCACCCAGCAGTCAACTGACCAATTTATGTGTGGGAGATAATAATCGAGCACAAACATTCAACATATTGAATCTTCTAAAATTCCTGTGTAAAAACCGGAGAATACGCGTAACACGCACGGTCGTGAAGGCTGCCCAATGCATATTGAGTATTAGTATGCTAGTCACTCACCCAGGACGCGACACAGTTTGGTCAACTCCACACTCGTACCCCACCTGTCCAGTTCAGGAGTATCATGAGCTGCCCGTGCCTTAAGCCAGAAATGTCCATTTGTTTTGGTTGCTGGCTACCACCACCGTGAGTCCAGACACCTTGCAGGTGCGTTCTGAAACCAACCACATGTTGATCATTGTAATTACAATTAAATATTGCGACTGTAGCGACAATCTGATGATATTCGACAATGAACAAGGTATCCGAAATACCTCTTCCTGACGACTCTTGCTCTGGAAACTTCAATTTCCCACGTAAATCTCTACCCTTCTTATGAGTGGACATAATTTTTCATATAAAAGCCCTCTTCCTAATTACGGCTTTCAATGCACTGAAATCACAATTTTCGATGTCATATCTATACTTCCCTTGCGATCAGACATAGTCACACCAACACGATTTTCTTTGCATGTGCCAGGACACTGACCACAGTAGCCTTACACTTCAACACCTGCACATTTAAGAGAAGCAGTGCAGTAATCGTTTATATGTGCATAGCAACTGAAAAAATTATCCTATCTCCACACTCAAACTGGCTAGATGTCTCAATTTTCTACAGAACTATGGCATTATTTGACATTTAAGCCTTCCAGCCAATCACATTCGGGAACAGACTGCAGGTTTCCAATCAGCACTTCCAGAAAGTGCTGCATCCTGCCAAGACTCTCAAACAAGTGTTGTAGAGCACTGTCGTCCTACACCATGTGCTAATCAACAGCGCTCCCAAGGATGGAAAGGTTGGAGAGACACGTTCGATATCGGCTGGTGAACCATTATAGACAACCAGTCGATAGTGTGACAAAGAACATGTGAGAAACAGCGGTGCCGATGAGAGAGCTTCCTGCATATCCATTTTGTTACAGCCATATTGCCTACCTGTTTGTAGATAGTAAAACCATTCAGGCAACGACACATACAGAAAAATGGAGCAGTTATGCTAGGTGTTGACAGTTGTACTACATTCACAAGAAATATTAGAATACGCAGCGAGAAGTGATGTCATGATCACACGAGCGGAAGTGATGTGAAATCGGTAAAACTACGAAAATTGACGGAAAATACGTATAAATTAAGGAAAAATACGCCAAAATGCGGGAAACTGAGGTGCAGTGCAGGAGCACTTACACATCTGCTTGGTGCAGGAAAATTCTTGTACAAGAGAACGAATATGTGATGGCATGACAAATAAGGGAGAAAGTTCAAATGGAAGAACTGGGAACCAGGGAACCAACCATTTCACGTGGCCTGAGTTATGACGGCTGAAATAGATTGTTTAACGTGGATGATCGCCGAATGTAGGTTAATAAATTTACATACGTCGGCTCGCAAGTCCTGGTGTGACCCCAGAGGTATCAGAAGTTGCCTTGTAGACTTTTATAAGTGTCCTTAGCTAAAGTGCGTTGTATTACCATCTTGGGGACTGCAATATACAACTCCAGAATGGATCGCATGCAGTACTGACAATGTACTTCTCTCTACACTCTACCAATCACAACCTTGCAGTCAGCTAACAAATACCTTTCAGAACAATAGGTGCACGGTTATTAACAGCATTCTGCTGGAAGTTGTTAGGTAATAGGGATACATTCAATCTGACTGCTGTCTTTGGTGCTTCCTGGAAAAGAAAATCATCTGTCACTAAATTGACATGGATTCGTGTTAAAAGATGGACTGAACAGTTGAGAGGGGTTGTAACAAGGCATGATTTAAAGGTAGAGTGATGATGCATTCTAGGGAGACGGAAATGTTGTGGCAGGTCATTTATCACACATTTAACCATTTCTTCCGTTGTTCTCTCAGGGTTTTTCCGTTGTATTAGACTCTTGCGCAACTCTGTTTTCTGTATGTGACTTAGAGCCGTATCCAACTGCAACCGTTAACACCAAACCTCTCAAAACCAAAGTTAGCAGAGAACTTCCAACTCATTTGTCATGAATCATGTCCACCAAACCGATGGAAAACCTATTTCGGCAGCCGCCTCTAGGAGAACAAAGATGTATCCGAAGTACTCATATTTCCCTGCTACATCTTGGACATAAATCGAGTCTTCAGTTTCATAACTGCAGTGATTCTAATTTAGCGACAGGAGTTTGTGAGGCACTGCAGTCCCTGTGTATACATTTTCTTGATGGATGTTGTGTGGGGAAGAGGCTGTGTTCCTTTCAAGGAGTCAGTGCAGCATGACAAGTAATTTCAAATGTCAAACACGTCTGCCATGCTTTTGGTTACTTCCTCAAAAGATTTCATTGTTTCATTCATTTTCTGTTGCTGACGATCAGTTTGTGGGACTGATACGAGCACAGCATAATTTGCGAACCGTAACTGGATGTGTACAGTGGGTAAAACACATATCCGGAAAGCCATATAGTGATTATATCACAAAGTGTCCTCGCTTTCTTTCCTGTGGTTTTTTACCATATTAAAGTTTCTCACGTGTGGGCGGCACAGAAAACTCGTTGCGTGAATGTACATCAGCTGTTGGAAATATATTTCCACATTGGAGCATTAACTGCGTTTCATTTCCCGTGACTAGTACATCCAAAATCACACCGCTTTAATATTATAGCATGCTTCAGTGCAGAACTATGTAGCCTTAGCAGTGTGTGTTCAGGTTCCACGAACATTTCTCTCCCCCCACTATCTTCTTGATTTGGAATCCAAGCACTACAACAATAGCACAGAATGGATAGCACAAGTGATTTACATAAGAAGTTTCAAACTCCATCCATCGAGAAACTCATCATGCATAACCATACGTCTCTTCTTCTTCTTCTTAATCATCATCATCTGTTACATAACAATAACACTTCCAAATGTATGAGGCTCATATGTACTGTACACCAACAAGATGTGCTAACCTCCTCCGCATGCATTCACGCAGAGAGATTGTGTATGACGCAACTCTAATGGTGAATTCTGGAAACAGAAGGAGCAGGTCGTTTCGAAATGGAGGACAGAGTGTTGCTATGGAAATGTTTGTTGGGGTTTTAATCTGACTTTATGCTGCGAGTGCGAGAATACCTTGTGATTCCCATCCACACAGGGGGAAATGGCAAATATTAATAAACGCTTATCGAACTTATGAAGTGTTTCGGTTAAGGAATGAACTTTCTGCACCTCTTCGTTCCTGACAGCTATTTCCTACATGAAGGCAGTACTCGCGTGAATGATATAGGCAGGGTAAGAGGGTATGCGATGTGTCCACATGTATATGATCCTTGCAAAGTAATGAAGGAGATGGTTCCGCAGTGATACAGAAATTGACAACAATGCTGCACTGTCATTAGCTGAAAGCATCACGAGATCGACACGATGAGACTTTCTTTTACGTGACTACTCGTCAAGTCCTTGAGTAATTAATTAAATTATGGAAAACCTGGTAAAATTGTGAAGGTAATATCTAACACGTAAAAGAGATGGAAACACGACAAAAATGTCGAGGGATGTGGGCAGTTACGTGGTCACCTGCGTGTCTGATTATAAGTCATAAATATGAAAGACACAGTGTCCATAGATTTGAAGATCAGGATGACTAGCACTTAGGACACCAGAGAGTGCTCACATAGTTGAGTGCAAAATACAACAGCAATATGAGGATTCAGTGTTCTGGGTCTCTTCGAAACTGGAATTCCTAGACATCTTCACTGGAGAAGATGAGATCAGATGTAGAGCTCATCACCTTCAGACAGCTGTATGGAAACACTCCAGAATGCTGCGAAGTCATCCAGTTCTCATACGTCGCGATGTCTTCCACATTTTTGTTAGTAAGAAAGACTGTCTTTTCTTTCAAATATACTATTATTTGTGGAAGAAGCATACTTTCACCATGCGGTGTCCAGCTTTGTGTGAGAGCCGATCTGCTGAATGAAAACACTTAAACAAGGGGAGAGAGAGAGAGAGAAAGAAATTGTGCTGTCAACGAAGGCTTGGACACCATTACACTATTATATTTCTAGCATGGTAATCATAGGAATACAATAAAGGAAATATCAACATAACAGGGGGATGTTTATAGACTGTCACGCGATGCTTCTGAATTTCTTTGTGAGTCTGTATGGTTGTGAACTTTCTGCTCCAAGTGTGCTACTTTTCTCGTTGTGATAGCTCTCTACCTAGTCAGTGAAAGGTGAAGGACTAGAGAGCCTTCTACAAGGGCAACTGTTTCTTTACAGTGGTAACTGTTTCTTTACAGTTCGTAAAAAGTAGATATGTGTTTCTAAGTTTTACTGACTTTCGAATAAGTCACCAGAATTGTGTATAGCCCGCTGCCAGCGATGGGGAAGTCATAGGATACACTTCACAGTGCCAGTTGTGGTGACAGTTCGAGCGGCGCGGTCTATTTCCCGACGAATTTGTAGCAGTTCTGAAGCGAATGCCTTGAAGTGTTTTCTTCAGAAGTGATGACACTTTCTGCAGGACCTGACCATCATTTTTCAGGACAATGCTCAAGCATGGACAGTGCAAGCTGTTACTGATTTGTTTGACTGATGGGGCTGCTAAGTACTATGCCACCTACTGCACTCCCCTGACTTAAGCCCTCGTGAGTTCAACTCGATTTCTAAACTGAAGGAAACACTTCACAGCATTCGCTTTAGAAATGCTACAAATTTGTCGGGTAGTAGACAGTGCCACTCGAACTGTCAACACAAGAGGCACTCCGAAGAGTATCCTACGACTTCCACATCCCTGGGAACTGGTTATACACAATGCTGGTGACTTCTTTGGAGGTCAGTAAAAGTTTGAAACATGTATCTATTTTGTACGAGCTGTTAAAGTTCCAACCCTCGTAACTACGGAACAGTGCTGTTGGAACGTGATGGAATTTAGAGAGAATTAGTAGAGGTCTGGGAGGTGCCTGGTGGTGGTATCAGTTCCTCCTACTCTGCAAACGCCGTGTATCATGCAGGAACGCACCAGACATAAATAAAAGATACGGGGGTCTTTAATTGTAATTATTCCCTTCATTCCTCGACGAATATATATTAATTATGATGTGACTGGATGGTTTTTCTACTGGGAAACTACGACAGGTTGTGCCAAACGACACCCCACTGGTGTGAGTGTGAACATAGCATAATTTTACGGACACCATCCACCTATAAATGACAATCATGCTACTTGTCGATACTTTTGTGCTTTTGGAACGTAAAGTTACTGTGATTAGTATTCTAGCGTTATCACCAAATGTTTGCACGAAGTGATCAGGCTGCTATTCCTGAAAACAATCTATCCGTAAGTGGAGGATATATTGGAAGACTTGACATGGGGAATCGTGGTTACATTGCATTGTGGAGTATATCTGAATGTACGGGGTACAAGACCCATTTCATAAACAGCTGCTCAATATAGTAGTGCAAGGGTTCAACTGCATAGGCGTTAGTGTACAAACTGAGCAGGCAATATGCTGTAACAAAATGGATACACAGATCTTCCTCTCATCGGTTCCCCTAAGCAGACCCTCAGATGTTCTTTGTTCCACTATCGACTACAATGTTTAATACTGTACACTAAGCCGTATTGGTGATGTCTTTCGAACCCCTTCGTCTCCAGGAGCGCTGCTGGTTATCACATAGTGCCAGACGCCTGCACACTACAACACTTGTTTGAGAGAGATGTTGGTGGGATGCAGCACTTTCTGGAACTGCTGCCTGGAAATACCTGCAGTCTATTCTCGAGTATGATGGGCTGGGAGACTCACTTGTCAAATAATTTATACATGTACAGGATGGGGCGTATGGGCAGGCGGTGGGCGTTGTGGAATAATAGGTTAATTTTTAGAGAAAGGCCATTTATTGGCTAAAGCATGATGAAAAGGGGCTACATAGGCCTAGGGAGGTGAGGGTGAGCCAGAGCTTACAATTTGGCGAACATTGTTGGCGAAGCTACCGAAAGTGGTTGTCTGCCAAAACTAAGTCCACAGTGCCGCAGCACCGGGAGAAGCGGGAGATGTTCAATGCTACAGGGCGCGTATCCGACTCGCGGGTGAGCAAGAATACAAGAGAGCGAGCCCGGCAACGGGCGGCCGGGTATATTTGACGCACCACGCGGCTTCCTCCGCCCTGATTGGTCAGGACTGAGAAAACCGTGCGGGCGGCATGGAACTTTCCAGAGCGTTGCCTGCTAAGCGACGCCAGGGGCGGCGTTACCTCGTCAGCACATGAGAGAGGCGCGTTAATAAGGTGCCCTTCATCGGTGCTGACTTCCTGTTACTAAACCGTGGGACGAAAGAATTTACAGGCAGCTAACGCTGCCGGCCGTGGCTTGGCCGCAATGGAAAAATGAAGTTACTGGTTGGAGGCTCACATAATAAAGTAAAATCTCCTACTGTCTGGCTCATCCTTTACATACAGCCGAGGAGAATCAAGACACGTAGCCGATGCGGGTGTGGACATACCATAATTGTTTTGGACGCTATAGACTTATAATCGGTAACTACACTGCTTGTCTGAAGTGTGCATGCGCTGGAGTGGAAGTTAATGTGGTCAGTGTTACGACATGTGCAGAGAAAATGATGTGGGTTGGACTATGTCTGGTCATAATGGTGGTATACATTTGATGTGGAAAACTGCAATTTCGATGTTAACACATCGATAGCCGTAAGGAGGATGAAAGATATTACATGAAAAATTACGTCCAGTCATGAGAAGGATAGAGATTTTACTTGGGAAACTAATGTATTCAGAGCTATCATTGTTAGGAGGAGGTGTTTCTGACACTTTTCTCATTGTCAAATGTCAACAGATTTGCACAATGATTCTAATATTTAATTGTAATTACACTGATAAAATGTTGCTGGTTTCCCAGTATTTCTCTGCTAGCATCCAGGCCCATGGCCAAGGTAGCTGGTGACCAGAACGAATGGGCATTTACTGCTTAATGCAACAGCCACTCTCGAGCCACCCCTCTTGTGAAGTGGACAGGTGGGGTATGAACATGAACTTGACCTAACCATGTCACGCCCTTTGGGAGGGTGAATGGCGAACTAATGTTCAGTATGTGTTGGGGAGCCTTCGTTATCGTATGTGTTGCCAGTATTCTCCGATTTCTACATGGAATTCTGAGATGATTCAATATGACGAGCGTTCATTCTGGACGAATATCTCCCACATATAAATTGTTCTACTGATGGCTTGATGCTCACAGTGGGGGTACTCTCTCTGACTTCTGATCATCCAGAATGGCCAGTGTGTGGCTGCCAGGAGACCAGCGTGCAGCTATCAGTGTGGCCTATAGAAGTTTCCACGATCTTCGACATCCAACTGTGGCATGTTCTGTACGAGAGTGTAAGTTTATATTTTTAGTGCTTCTCAATACAGCCCTGTGGACTCTCTCTTGCAGCAGTATTTCTTATTGGTCCTATCCTATGGTGCAGTAGAACTCTCCTCCTCCTTCACCTTCTTCTCCATAGATAACCAACTGAGAAATTCAGTACTGCTTTAGAAAAAGGAAAAAAAGAAAAAAAAACATTATTATCAGACGTAGTGATCACGAATTCCACAACTGCGATGCCATAAGGGGAAAAAATCACACAAAAAGGGTATCGATTTAATTAATGAATCAAAATTAATGAATCAGTCAGTTTGATCGAGTGAGAGACCTATTTCCTAGACATCCACAGCCCAGCATTTTCGGAAGGACTGGGTTTTCTTAGGTATCTGTTACTTTATTCAGAACAAAGGAGCTGTTATTGCGGTTTCTGGTGGCAGACGAGAGATGCTACCTAGTTCTTCGGGAATTCCTTTATTCCATCTGCTACAGGTTTCCTTAACACCAGAAATGTGAGAACAAAGAGATATATTGACTACCTGCACGAGGTCTGCATGAGGGGAAGTGGGCTGGGCAGGGAGTGGAAGGTAGGAAGGGTGATGATGGTGGGGGTAACATCTTGGTCTGTGTGTGTTTGCACACAAAAACAGGAGGTAGCCACCTGAAGCAGAGAGAGGGATAGAGAGAGAGAGAGAGAGAGAGAGAGAGAGAGAGAGAGAGAGACTGTCAGAGCCAGTAGGTAAGTCAGCTATCCCAGCTCTGCCTTCACATGTTGCTATTGTTTGGGGAGGGGGGGGGGTATCACGGTCCGGTGGCTGCTACAGTGGTTGGGTCCATGGCTGATGGTGTGAGGTTACTACATGGTTCCAGCAGGGAAATGCTGACAGTGGTTCCAACACATGATGTAGCCACAGACCATGGTTTTGATGTACATGGTGGGCACACCCCACTGGTGGTGTACTTACTACAAAGGAATCAGGGCACTTCTGATCTTATGCTGCAGCTGCAACAAAAATGTTTTTTAGAGGAAAGAAGCGACCATTGTAATTATATGTAGTGAGTGATTGTTGCTTACATCATGACAGAATTGCACAACTGAAGAAAAAGTGATCTATTTGCATATTTAATTACCTTTCTATGTATTTTACAAGATCTGCATCTTCTAAAATTAAATAAACAGAGAAAATGATGAACTTTCCCCCTCCCTCCCCAAAAATCTATAACTTTCTCTGCAAACTGCATTTTGCAAATAAACAATATATCATTAATTTTATTATGATCTCTTCAATGTAATTCAATTTCCTGTTGTGGGATCCTTTCACTGTATCAACTCAGCCACTTTTCCCATCACTTTTTTCTCGAAGAGTAAGAAGGGATTGAGGGGACAAGGGGTGGGGGAGAAACATTCTCTAGTTGTGGCATTGTGTACTAGCTCAGTTGATTTGAATGTCTACGTCATAACTCACAGAGCTTTTCTTTCTAATTTTGAGAAACCTTTACAACAGTATAACACACATTATTTCCAAAAGTGAAGAATATATCAAACCATACCAACAGTGCAGTAAAGACTGAGTGACTTTCCTGCTATCTCTAGCCGGTGGAGCAGTGGAGCGGTAAGGAACAGGGCTTTGCTTTTCCCACCAATTTCCAGATCGGAATGGAAGGGCATGGAGTTGGGAGGGCATAAGTTGACATGAGGGACCTCCCAGTTTTACCAAAACTTGTTATCTATAGCGATCTCAGCTAAGAAGTTTTTCTTCTCCTATTTTTAATTAACAGATTGACTTCATTAATTAGTCAATTAATTTGATTTCAAAAGTGTCGTTGTATCAGCATGAGGGGGTGGGTGGGGTTGAGGATTCCTTAGAGTGAAGGGGAGGTGGAAGAGGAGGGGGAGTGGGAGGGATGGTTAGTTTCTTGGAAGAACAGATCATTCCTGGTGGGTCATAAATGAACTGCCAGCCTTCATAAATCCAATAACAGTTATTAGGTTTGCCCCTGAATGTTTGCTCGCCCCTTGAATGTATGCAACCAACACTAACAAAATGCCTCAGAACTGGAATTACCCTGCTACTAAGGGACACAGGCAATAACTGAGACACCAACATGGGAAAAAATTCTGATATTGGGGGTAAATGACTGCATCATCAGCTGCAGTATTTTTACATCCGGCTTAAATTACCCCATTTCATCAGGGACACTGAGTGTCTGGTCATCTGGTCTGTATCTCAGGTTCCAGTTGAATGAGATTCTCACTAGTTGGTTGGCGAATTCTTGATGTGCCACCTACTGCTGAGAGAAAACGTTACCACCAAGCCCCTGTCCAGTAGCTGGTTTGGAACTTAGCAGACCCATCTGAGTACTGTATTACTGGCTACACATGGTACCACCTCCCTGGCTGGGCACTGGGATGCTGATCCGGATCCTGGGTGCGGCCTTCACAACACCCTCTGTCTGTGACATGTTGTGGGCACATATTGAAACCCACGTACGTGTTCGAGAGCTCTAGGGACGGTCACACGAGTCACTGGTGAGCCACAGTAGTCTTGCTCCTGTAGACTCACGTTCTGACTACCAGCATGCGCGAGATCAGTGTTAATTCCAGATATGCACAGTGGCCGCAGCCATCAGATTACTGCATCTACACTTCTTTCGACATGCGAGAGTGTGATTCAGAAGACCTCGCGGTGTGTGGGGAAGATAATCTATGCTGACAAGTAATAAACATGTTTCCAAACAATGCCTTAAATGAACATTTAAATTAACTATCAAATCTCCTAGCAGCAAGATCATACCTGGTTTATGAAACATAAAGGTGTATAGAAGAGCGTGTGCAACGAGAATATGTGGCTCAGTCTGTTGTATTACCACTAGTGGAACAAAAACTGAATTGATCCTGCGATATCGTTGGCTTCTATGAAGATTTCGATGCTACTTACCTCGAAAAGCCTCAAAGATGATGGAGAGAGGCCAAAATTATACTAGTACTGAACAAATAACTGCTTCTGTGAAAGCAGCTTGTGTGACTTAAGACGTTTGCTGAGGAAAAGTCGTCACAGCAGAACCTCAACTGCAGCTTTAATCGAAAGTGTATAATCGCATGGCATGTAACATAGAATCATTTCAACTATTACTTTAATAATGCAAGGAAACGTAAATACACTGACTGCTAAAAATAGTCGCAGTACCAAAAAAGAATTAACGTTGAGTAATGAAATTTTCGAAATACATTGGTCTAGGTATCATATTTAACTAATTAACATTGCAAGATTACAGGCTAATGTAAGCGCGAATTAAGCCATTGCAAATGTGACGTCCTGGTGCATTAATAACGGGTGTAACCGCCAGAATGTTGAATGGAAGCGTGGAAAACGCATCCATTCTTCTGTACAGGTGCTGCATGTCAGTTTGTGCGAGTGGCTGCTGAGAGGTGCAGTTGGCACTTCCGTTCCACCACTGATGAAGAGAGCAAATCTTTTGAGGTGACGTCACTTCGGTGACTTGTGCGTCGATGAGGATGAATTGGTGATGATGATGATGGTGACACAAACACCCAGTCCCTGAGCGGAGAAAATCTCCAACCCAGCTGGGAATCGATTCCGTGCCCCCTGGCATGATAAACCGGCGCGCTGTCCACTCAGCTATTGTAACAGCATCCCTTAAGTTACTATTTTAAGTGTGGCTGTCTTTTCCATAGCTGATAATAGTAGTACGTCAGTTGTTAAATATCCTGTCTGGTGTTCCTTGTTTGTGGATGACTTCTCTGCGTTTTGTTCCTCTTCAAGGCTCGCAACGAAAAAACATCAGCTGCAACTGACTCTTCGACGGTTCAGTGAATGGGCAGAGAAGCGTGGTTTCAAGTTTTCGACCGAGAAGTCTGTGTGCATTCTTCTTAAGCGTCCTCATTCTAAGCCTCCATGAGTTGAAGAGGAGAGACACTGTTCTTCATTGTAAATCCCGGTGATCTTTCTGGGGCTCACATGTGACTCGAAACTTATATATTGCGATACCTTAAGGACATCAAAAGACGGTCCCTCAAAGCACTGTGTGTTTTATAATGCCGTAACAACAATTCAAGGGGGCACACAGGACTTGTTTGCTCTGATTTTACAGAGCCTTCGTGTGATCTCAGCTCGACTGTGGTGCACGGTTGATGATGAGTCTGCAAGATAATCTTATTTATACATGTTGGACTTGGTGCACCATGAAGGGATTGAGGTGGCCACTGGCTCGTTCTGTGTCGAGGCTGCTGAGTCGTCGCCTCACATCAGGCGGCGGCTGCTGGTTGTATGCTAGACATATAAAACACTGTCCACGCCATGTACACCTGCGTACCCTACCATTGCTGCGCATCCAGTCGAGAGGCACTTTCGTGGTCAGCAACGAGCGACGAGACCATAAGGGCCCGTGCAAAGAATTTCCTTTTAGAGAAGTGTGTGAGTGGTTTTAAGGCTTTACACCAACGTCGGAGCAGATTTCCTCCTTGGCTCCCACAGAGGCCCAGAATTATTTTAGATTTTACGAATTTTTTGAGAGACTGCACTTCTAATTTTCGCTCTCTTTTTTTAACATTTCAGCAACGCGTCATGGTTTTATAATGGTGTATAAGATGGCTCCGAACAAGGGGTCTGCCTTTGCCGTCCTATCGTCTTCCTCAATGATATTCACATTCCTCGTACCCATACTGTACTTATTTTATCTGATGACGAGACGCGTGTGGCGAAGCTTTTAAAATTTTGTGGTATGTCTGCACTGTGGCCTAAACATTTTTCTTTGCAATTCTCATGTTAGTAATTATATGATATTCCTCCACATTCATCTCATTACGCTTTCTGACGGCACGTTGCTATTGTTCGCCCTCAAAACCTTACCATCATCATCGACAAAAATTGAACCCCATGTGAAGCAGCAAAGGGCGTTTACGCTTTTTCAGCCTTCCTGTTTCGCGCCCTCGTGTTGTGTGATCAAATGTAAGCAATCTTCGAACTTCGGAATAATTTAAATCAGAGAATAAATTCACGTCTGCTGGTCTCAGCACACTGTCTGTAACCATCCCCTACCTTTTTCATGAATATTAATAGTTCGTTTACCTGTTAGTTATGGTGTTGCATATGTCCACACTTTAGTACAAGAGGGAGATGTTAAGTCAGTTGCATGAAGTACACTGAAAACGCAGTATCAAACCCTATACATTTCTTTGGCCGCCAGTTTCTTTTATTAAACGGTTACCTCTTTCCATTCGTGGAACGTACTAATAGACACTGTCACTGTAGAACTCACTCGTATTTGCTTCATTTCTTTTTTTTTTTACCTTAGCATGTTGTTGTTGTTGTGGTCTTCAGTCCTGAGACTGGTTTGATGCAGCTCTCCATGCTACCCTATCCTGTGCAAGCTTCTTCATCTCCCACTACTTACTGTAGCCTACATAATTCTGAATCTGCTTAGTGTATTCATCTCTTGTTCTCCCTCTACGATTTTTACCCTCCACGATGCCCTCCAGTACTAAATTGGTGATCCCTTGATGCCTCAGAACGTGTCCTACCAACCGATCCCTTCTTCTAGTCAAGTTGTGCCACAAACTCCTCTTCTCTCCACTCCGATTCAATACCTCATCATTAGTTATATGATCTACCCATCTAATCTTCGGCATTCTTCTGTAGCACCACATTTCGAAAGCTTCTATTCTTTTCTTGTCCAAACTAGTTATCGTCCATGTTTCACTTCCATATACGGCTACACTCCATACAAATACTTTCCGAAACGACTTCCTGACACTTAAATCTATACTCGATGTTAACAAATTTCTCCTCTTCAGCAACGCTTTCGTTGCCATTGCCAGTCTACATTTTATATCCTCTCTACTTCGACCATCATGAGTTATTTTGCTCCCCTAATAGCAGAACTCCTTTGCTACCTTAAGTGTCTCATTTCCTAATTCAATTCCCTCAGTATCACCCGATTTAATTCGACTATATTCCATTATCCTCGTTTTGCTTGTGTTGATGTTCATCTTATACTCTCCTTTCAAGACACTGTCCATTCCGTTCAACAGCTCTTCCAAGTCCTTTGTTGTGTCTGGCAGAATTACAATGTCATCGGCGAACCTCAAAGTTTTTATTTCTTCTCCATGGGTTTTAATACCTGCTCCGAACTTTTATTTTGTTTCCTTTACTGCTTGCTCAATATACAGATTGAATGGCATCGGGGAGAGGCTACAACCCCGTTTCACTCCCTTCCCAATCACTGCTTCCCTTTCATGTCCCTCGACTCTTATAACTGCCATCTGGTTTCTGTACAAATTGTAAATAGTCTTTCGCTCACTATATTTTACCCTGCCACCTTCAGAATTTGAAAGAGATTATTCCAGTCAACATTGTCAAAAGCTTTCTCCAAGTCTACAAATGCTAGAAACGTAGGTTTGCCTTTTCTTACTCTATCTTCTAAGATAAGTCGTAGGGTCAGTATTGACTCACGTGTTCCAACATTTCTACGGAATCCAAATTGATCTTCCCCGAGGTCAGCTTCTACCATTTTTTCCATTCGTCTGTAAGGAATTCACTTTAGTATTTTGCAGCTGTGACTTATTAAACTGATAGTTCGGTAATTTTCACATCTGTCAACACCTGCTTTATTTGGGATTGGAATTACTATATTCTTCTTGAAGTCTGAGGGGATTTCGCCTGTCTCATACATCTTCCTCACCAGATGGTAGAGTTTTGTTAGGCCTGGCTCTCCCAAGGCTGTCAGTAGACCTAATGGAATGTTGTCTACTCCCGGGGCTCTGTTTCGACTTAGGTCTTTCAGTGCTCTGTCAAACTCTTTACGCAGTATCATATCTCCCATTTCATCTTCATCTACCTCCTCTTCCATTTCCATAATATTGTCCTCAAGAACATCGCCCCTGTATAGACCATCTATATACTCCTTCCACCTTTCTTCTTTCCCTTCTTTGCTTAGAACTGGGTTTCCATCTGAGCTCTTGATATTCATGGAAGTGGTTCTCTTTTCCCCAAAGGTGTCTTTAATTGTCCTGGAGGCAGTATCTATCTTACCCCTCGTGAGATAAACCTCCACATCCTTACATTTGTCCTCTAGCGATCCCTGGTTAGCCATTTTGCACTTCCTGTCGATCTCATTTATGAGACGTTTGTATTCCTTTTTGCGCGCTTCACTTACTGCATTTTTGTGTTTTCTCCTTTCATCAGTTAAATTCAGTATCTCTTCTGTTACCCAAGGATTTCTACTAGCCCTCGTCTTTTTACCTACTTGATCCTTTGCTGCCTTCTCTGTTTCATTCCTCAAAGCTACCCACTCTTCTTCTACTGTATTTCTTTCCCTCATTCCTGTCAATTGTTCCCTTATGCTCTCCCTGAAACTCTATACAACCTCTGGTTTAGTCTGTTTATCCTGGTCCCATGTCCTTAAATTCCCACCTTTTTGCAGTTTCTTCAGTTTTAATCTACAGTACATAACCAATAGATTGTGGTCAGAGTCCACATCTCCCCTGGAAATGTCTTAAAATTTAAAATCTGGTTCCTAAATCTCTGTCTTACCATTATATAATCTATCTGAAACCTTTAGTATCTCCAAGGTACTTCCATGTATACAACCTTCTTTCATGATTCTTGAACCAAGTGTTAGCTATGATTTAAGTTATGCTCTGTGCAAAATCTACCAGGCGGCTTTCTCTTTTATTTCTTAGCCCCAATCCATATTCACCTACTACGTTTCCTTCTCTTCCTTTTCCCACTGTCGAGTTCCAGTCACCCATGACTATTAAATTTTCATTTCCCTTCACTACCTGAATAATTTCTTTTATCTCATCAAAGATTTCATCAATTTCTTCATCATTTGCAGAGCTAGTTGGCATATAAACTTGTACTACTGTAGCAGGCGTTGGCTTCGTGTCTATCTTGGCCATAGCATATGTTTTTTCTATGTGCAGTGTCAAAATTTGCAATATATTTTACATTAATTTTCCATTGTCCACATTCTGTAAGTTTCTACAGTTCATTGGACCCTTCAAGGCCTAACGTTTCTTTCTTTGCACCCTGACAAATTGAGCAGTTTGTTACTAACTTTGTCCCTTGGTTGTTGTAAGTTAAGTTCATTGAAACAATAAGCATATCAATATAAGGTTACAATTCTGCACCAAAATTCGCGCAGATTTGTAAACAACGGGTATAATTCATAGTACTGATATAAATTCCTCTTAAACATTTTTTTCATTAAATACTTTTTTGTGCCACTGTTTCACGAGCCGCGCATCATAGATATTGTTCGCAATGCCTGAGCGCAACAAAATCTTATCTGTAAGTTACAGGCGCATTCACATGCTTAGACGAAACAGTTGCTGAGATGCTTACGGTAGATAATTGCTATATATTTATATGGTCACCCTTACTAGATATGTACCACAGTGCTAGAGAGATTTTACTGTCTGCTGAATCTTTTAGATTACTAACAAACAATTTATAGAACTCTGTGTCACAACTTTATCCACTTCTATGGAACAAATTGGCTTGCTCGCTCACCATTTTCGAAGTGAGAGCAGCTTTCTAATAAACAGTTTATAGTCGCTGCAGCAACACACAAGTACGATTGTTTCGTTGTACATGTTTTTCGTGTAACTGGACACAGGTACGTCCACCGCAGTAAACACTTGCTTGTGCATTGTGTTCCATATCATTAGAGCGAGTTTTCCATATAAAAGGAAAATAAAGTAGAATGTTTGATCATAATTGAACGTCATAGTACCTGACAGGGAAGTGAAGCTCACAAAAGACATGGCCGGATGTCAGCGCAGCTTCCCACACGTGCTCGCCAACGGCGGATACGTAAATTATTAGAGCAGCTGTTTTCTGTGATAGGAACAAGGGCCACCAGAGGGCGTTAGTGCTGTTCGTGTTTGGTGCTGTTACCAGGTCTGGTGGAGTGTACGAGGATCGTGGACAGTTTCTGATGTTGATTTATTACTGTGAAGGGCACGGAGGTGCGTGATACAGTTTTAAAGGGTCGTCATTGTGGTTAACCGTTTGGACGGCTAGTCAAATCGTGCAGTATCGATATTTGTGGGGCGTTCGGGTGTGACAGCTGCCCGATGCTGGACTGCCGAGGAACAAGGGGGTAGGTATGGTCGTCACGATCCTCCAATCGACCAAGTCTGGTCACCAGGATCGCCGTATTGCGCACCAAGCTCGCCGTAAGCCCTCCACATCTACGCCCGCTATCCGAGAACAAGTAATGGGCTACCTGCAACATTCTGAGTCATCGCGCAGCCTTAGTCGGAGACTAGCGGCGGCTGGACCAGGGAATTACATCCCCGTGCGTTTGCCACAGTCAACACTACAGCGCAGACAGCCGAGTTTGGAGTGTTGAAGTCATCAGGAAGCAAGGACTGCTTGCGAACGGTGTTGGACTGTGTCCAGCGATGAATCGCGGTTCTGCACTACCCTCTACGACCAGCATCGGCCAAGATGGTGGCAGCCTCGCGACAAACTGCGTTCTTCCAGTGTTTTGGACAGGTACAGCCGTGGTGTGCAGAGCCAACGAATAGGGCTTCAGGTTACGGCCAGCAGTGATCTAGGGAACTCTGACACAGAATGCTAGTCACAGACTTCCTGCGTCCTCATATGTTACCGCTCACATGAGACCATCGTGATGCTCCTCTTCTCAAAGCACGTGTCTCAGTGAACTGTGTGTGTGGTCCTGAAATACTTCATGGTCAGCGAGAATCCTAGATCCGTTTCCAATACAAAATGGGTGGGAAAAACTCAGCGCAAGTAACATTTACAGTTCTGAGTAAAATTGAGTGTCTCTACCGTAATTTATCTCAATTTTCCCCAATTACCTAGAAAAATGATACATGTCATCGGATACCACGGCGCGTAATTACTATATATTGTCGGTAATACGCACTTTATGTTTATTTATTCATCATCTGTACCACTTCTGTAGCTAGAAGGACAGAAGAGGAGAGTTTATCGTCCCATAGAAAGGCGAGCTCACTAGAAACCTTTTGATGCTATAATTTGACTGTTTCATGATACGAGTTCTAGACAGGAATCAGGTTTAAATCAAGTAAATCTCTAAATACGGCGAAGGCCGTTGCTTGGTGTTTTGCCTCCCTATGCGAAAATTGAAAAGTAACACTCCCTTTTTTTATTTGTGCCGTCAGTCTCCCCGATATCACCACTCATTCACCACCACCAACGTCTAGCTGCACAACATTGCAAATCTCCAGAATGAGATTTTCATTCTGCAGCGGAGTGTGAGCTGATATGAAACTTCCTGGCAGATTAAAACTGTGTGCTGTAACGAGATTCGAACTCGGGACCTTTGCCTTTGGCGGACAAGTGCTCTACCATCTGAACTACCCAGCAGAAGTGATCTCGTTGGTTGGTTCGTCGGCCGGCTTTCAGTTGGATTGCCTCCGGATTAAGACGTTGTCGGTCTGGCTGCCTGTCTCAAATAAACGTGCATTAGTGTGACCTTCCCAGGGTGACCCTTGGAACCTTCTGACCGCTGCTCCTTGTGTTTTACATAGTGATTTCCGTTTTAGTCTTAAACACTCTGTGTGGCCTTCAGCCGAGTTTTATCTTATTATAATTGCAAGGCTTCTTCTTAGGTCTTAAGCCAGCCGAGTTTTAGCCTTTGAAGATTAAAATCGAAAATTCCTCGTGTCTAGGCCTTAACCTGTAGGAAATATTTTCTAGTTGTATGTGGCCTTCAGCCGAGTTTTCCAGCTTAAATTAAAAATTGGAAATTTCTTGTCTGGGCTTTAAGTTGTGAGATTGTTTGGGTTTCATATGTGGCCTTTAACTGAGTTTTATGTGAATCATTTTAAGATAAAGCCTTTAGCATAATTTAGTTGAAAATTAGAAGCTCTTCCCCTTAGACCTTGACCCGTAAAACTGTTTTCTGCCTTCAGCCGAGTTTTAATCTCTTAAATTAAAAATTCAAAATCCTGGACTTGCCCATTAGTCATAAGATTGTTATTCCTTAGTATGAGGCCTTCGGCCAAGTTTTACACGAAATATTTTAAGATAAGGCCTTCAGCCTTTTCAAATTGACAGCTCTTCTTCCTAGCCCTTAAGCCGTTAAATTGTTTGTTGATACGTAGCCTTCAGCCGAGTTTTCAGCTTACTTACATTGAACATTGTAAATATCTGTCTTGGCCTTAAGCCGTAACACTGTTCTTGATTAATGTGTGACCGTCAGCCGAGTTCTATGGACAAAATTTAAGATGTGGCTGAAAGGTAAAAATTAAAGGTAAAAATTTTTTTTTCTAAAGAAGTGAAACCTCCAGAAGAACTCCTGTACCTCAATGCCTTGCTTAGGCCTTGTGCCTTGGATTTTCGATGTAGCCTTCACCTGATCTAAATTAAATCAAAGAAGGCCTTTCGTTAAATCCTTGAGAGTTTTTGATTCTTGCTTGTGTGATTGTGTGTTTTAACAAATAAGGTTCATATGTTGAGTGCAACTGACAGTAACTTATTTTGGCCCCTTTCCACAAATATAACCTCATCCGCAGTGTCCTGCAAGCCCAGGCATTTCAATAATGTCGTCGGCAAACCTCGAAGTTTATATTTCTTCTCCTTGAACTTTAATTACCTTTGCAAATTTCTCCACGGTTTTCTTTACTGCTTCATCAAGGCACATGGTAAATGATATCGGGGACAGATTATAATGATGCCCCCCTGTCCTTGGACTGTGATACCCGCAGTCCGGCTTCTGTCTAAGCTTTACATAACCTCTAGTTACCAGTATTTCATCCCCACTATCGTCAGAGTTTCAGAGAGTGTATTACAGTCGACGTTGTCTGAAGCTTGCTCTCAATTTACAAATGCTATAAGCTTAGGTTTCTCTTTCTTTAATCTATTTTGTTACATATCTCGTAAGGTCAATATTGCAATACATATTCACACATTTCTCAGAAACCCAAGCTGATCTTCCATTTGGTTGGCTTCCAACAGTTACTCCATTCATCCGTAAATAATTATTGTCATTATCTTGTAGGTGTGACCCGCTAAACTGATGGTTCCTTACTAGTCACACTGATTACCAACTGGAATTATTACGTTCTTCCTGAAGTCCGAGGGTATTTCGTCTGCGTCGTAGATATTGCATATCAGATGGAATGTTTTGATATGGCTAGCTCTCTCAAGGATCTCAACTATTCTCGTCCCGGGCCTTGTTTGCAGTTAGTTTTTTCAGTGCTGTATCAAGTTCCTCTCGTTGTATATTATTCCGCGTCATAGCTTTGTTTAATTCCGTTTCATTTCCATAATCCCTCCTTCAGCTTCGTTTCTACTGCATAGCCCTTCTACATATTCCAATCAGCTCCTCGTTCTTTGTTTAATACTGCCTTACCATCTGACCTCTTGATATTCGTACAGCTGTTTCTCTATTCTGTAAGGGCCTCTTTAATTTTTTTGTAAGTGGTATCTACCTTTCTCCTAGTAATTTCAAGTTTCCAAAGTTCGTTTTCTAGCCATTTCTGCTTATACATTTCTCACTTTCAATCAGTCGCATTCTTTAGGTGTGTATATTCTCTTTCCTGCTCCAGTTCAAATCGTTCAAATGGCTCTGAGCACTATGGGACTTAACATCTGAGGTCATCAGTCCCCTAGAACTTAAAACTACTTAAACCTAACTAACCTAAGGACATGACACACATCCATGCCCGAGGCAAAATTCGAACCTGCGACAGTAGCGGTCGCGCGGTTCCAGACTGAAACGCCTAGAAGCGCTAGGCCACCCTGGCCGGCTCCTACTCCAGTTATTGAATTTTTATATTTTCTCCTTTCGTTATTTAAGTCCTGTATGTTTTATCTTATCCAAGGAATTATGCTGGGCCTTGCCTTTCTACCTTTTTATTCTCTTCTGCCTTCATAATTTTACGTCTCAAAACTACCTATTCGTGTTGTGTTGTATTCATTTCCCCTGTTTCAGAAAATTATCACAAATGCATTCATAGGAGTAATACAAGTGACCGTAAAATGAAAACGTGATGTCGAAGCCACAAAGCTTGGAATATGGAGCAGTGGAACGGAGGCATACAGTCGGATGAGAGCTATTTTGCCCTGTTTCCAACTTCTGGTCGAGTTTAAGTCCCAAGAGTGACACATGGCAGGTGTTTGGTGATGATATGGGCGGCCATATAGTGGTATTCCATGTTTCCATAGTTCCTCTGCAAAGGGAATCATTGCGGAATATTATCTGTCTCTTTAGGTTGAACAAGTCCACCCGATGGTAAAATACTTGTTCCCCAATATTTATGCTGAGTTCCTGATCGACAACCTCCAATTTAGCGCATTTTCTTCATCCAGGACTGTTCTTTCGAGTACGACGATGAATAGTCGTAGCACCCCTGTCTATCAAATTCATACATCCCATTATTATCGAGCATTTGTGAGCTAGCTTTGAGTGAACGGTGGATGATCGGTACCCACCTCCACCATAGTTACCTCAGCTTGCCACTATTTTGCGGGAAGGGTGATATAAGATTCTCTTAAAACCATACAGGACCTATATTTAATCATTCCAAGATGACTGGAAGCTATCTGAATGCCAGCGTTATTCCTGTACCGTATTAGGCATGATAATGTGTTGAGTCTGGTGTTTCCCTACATTTGCCTACCCCCTGTATGTGTGTCGTGCAGGGACGAAAGCCACCTCATCTCGGCAAAGTGCTCTGTTTGTCCGGACTGCTATGAGCCTAATAATTGCAGCTGAGGTTCCTTGATCAACACACGATGTGTCGAAAAGTGATACCGAAATTTTATTCAACCGGTATTATTCGAATTAGTGTTGTAGAATTTCCTGAGGATGCCTGTTACGTTGTCGCACTGACGACTGAAATACTAATCGTCTACCTGCCTTCTAAATAAATTTAACAAAATATTTTCTTTCATTATAAAATTATAGCGATCATAAAAAGAGATTAAACGATGTATTTAGCTGAATAAATAAAAATAAGGACACGTTACCATGTATGTATGTCACAATTGTATTCATTAGGCTGACAGTCTACATATTGCGTACGGATGTAAACAGATTTTATAGTATCTTGTCTGGTATCGCGCGCCGTGGAATTTGAATCGCCGCCAGTCATCATGGACGTCGAACAACCATAGAGGTCTCTTCACCATCGCGCCGTAAGCTGTGGCGGCGCGCGCCTCCTGGCCCTCATTTAGGGAGGATGCTAAGTTCACCCAACCTGGATATGATGTGACGTCATTATGACGTATATACGCTTTAGTCGATTAACACACCTATGGGGGCCTTTATATTTTAGGAAGTAACAGCTTTTTCATGAGATGAGAAAACATTTTCCAAGCACAGATCAAAAAATAACAAGAATAAACAACTCATAACTAAGCCGACTACGGCAAAGATAAATATCTATCAGCTGCAGCTTTCACCCACTGTTTTTGGCACAGTGGATAAATGACGTCGCCACATCAGCCCCCCTCCTTTTGAAACCGGGTGCACCAGGTATGTGGGGAAACTTGCACTTGATTTTTCTACCAGCTCTCGTGAAAACATCTGATGCAGGCAATGGCTGCTCCTGTTCTGCACTTGCTGCTTCGTTGTCCTCTTCTGAAACCGAGGGCTCGGCGAGACTCTCTGCTGTTTGTTTGGCCTCCACGTTTGAGGGTGATTTTGCAGACCGAGGAAGGAGTGTACCCTCTTCGGTGTAAGCAGGTTTAAGCCGCTCAATTGAGACTGTCTCTTCTTTATCATCCTTATCGATTTTGAAGCTGTGGCTTCGTCTTGTGATTACCCTGTATGGTCCAGAGTAAGGCGAAACAAGCGGCGGGCGCACCGTATCATCCCTAAGCCACACGTGGGACGTTGCTTTCAGGTCTTTATGTACAAACACTCTCCGGTCTCCATGTCTGACAGGGTTAGTGGGTTTGATGTTTCTCATTCTAACGCTGAGTTGTCTCGCGAATTGCGTGCATAGCTCAGGGGCGAACGGCTGTGTAGATGCTGGAACGATAAATTCTCCAGGAACCCTCAATTGTTCCCCATAAACCAATTCTGCGGAAGAGCATTGTAAGTCCTCCTTCACGGCCGTTCTCAATCCGAGTAGGACCAGCGGTAGTGCTTCAGGCCATTAAGTGGAACTACACATTAATGCAGCTTTTAGCGTGCGGTGTAGTCGTTCCACCATTCCATTACTAAATGGATGATAGCTTGTGGTGCGTAGGTGGTTGCACCCGCACAGTAGTAAAAGTTCATTGAAAAGTTGGCTTTCAAACTGCCTTCCGCGATCTGTTGTTATGTTTTGCGGAACGCCAAACCTGGAGAACCATGAATGCAACAGTGCTTTTGCAACCTACTCCGCAGAAATGTCTTGTATTACAACTACTTCTGGCCAACTGGTAAAACGATCAATGATTGTGAGCAAATAGCGTTGTTCTGAAGAGCATGATAGCGGGCCCACAATGTCCACATGTATATGTGAAAATCTTGCAGATGGCGTCGGGAAGTCAGCAATTGGTGCAAAGACATGTCTGATTTTATTACGCTGGCATGCTAGGCATGCACGCGCCCATGCACGACAATCTTTTTGTATTCCAGGCCACACTACTTTGGAGGAAACTAACTTGGCTGTAGCTCGTACTCCTGGATGTGATAGGTTATGTAGTGCACTTACATCTCGCGACGATATTGTTCTGGTATGTAAGGTCGCTCCTTTCCTTTTGCTACATCACACCAAATTCCGTCTGGAACATTTGGGACAGACACACGTATGAGCTGCAGCGCAGTTCTCTGTTCCTCTATTAGACGGCGCAAGAAAGGATCTTCTCGTTGTTTAGACGCTAACTCGGTCCAACGAATTGAATTTAAACTGGCACAATTCCTAGACAGGCAATCTGCGACAGGGTTGTCTTTTCCTGAAATGTGACGCACGTCAGTTGTGAACTGTGCAATGTACTCGACTTGCCTGCACTGACGTGGTGAATTGAGCTCTGTGTCTCGTTGAAATATAGCTACTAACGGCTTGTGATCGGTAAAAATTGCAAAGTGCCTCCCTTCGACAGACGTGCGAAAATGATTTACGGCAAAGTAAATAGCAATCAACTCACGGTCAATAGCACTCCATTTTTGATGCTGTCGAGTCAGGTTTTTAGAGAAAAATGCGAACGGCTGCCATCTGCCATCAACTTCTTGCTGTAGCGCTACACTCACTGCTGTTTGGCTCGCATCAACCATGAGCGCTAAAAGAGCGCTCAATCTTGGATGTCCCAGTAGTGTTGCCCGAGAAAGACATTTCTTTAAGTCATGGAAAGCTACTTCAGCATCTGGACTCCATGGAATTTTACGATTTCCTGTTGTATTTTTACCTACAAGTAACGTTGTGAGTGGCTCTTGGGCGGCAGCTAATTTAGGTAAGTGACGCCTGTAGTAGTTGAGCATGCCTAAAAATCTGCGAAGTCCTTTGTAAGTTGTAGGAAGGGGCATCTGTTGTACTGCTTCAACCCGCTCAGGCAAAAGTGACAGGCCTGCTGCTGAAACCAAATATCCCAAGATCTTAACCTCGCGTTTTCCAAACGTGCACTTTGATTCGTTAATAATTATGCCATACTCTGTCAGACGGCGGAAAAGCTGCCGCAGATGTTCGACATGCTGATATACAGAACCAAAGAATACTAAAATGTCGTCCATATAACAAAATACGAATGGTAATTCCCGAAGCACCTCATGCATGAGTCTTTGCCATGTTTGGGCAGCGTTTCTGAGGCCAAATGGCATAAAATTGTACTCAAGCACACCAAATGGTGTGATAACTGCTGTTTTTTTAATGTCAGGTGGAGCCATTGGAATCTGGGAAAATGCTTTGGCGCAATAAATCACACTAAATATTTTGGCATTGCTAATCGTACTGTGAAAGTCAGTCACATTGGGTACTGGGTAGCGGTCGGGAATTGTGCGGGCATTGAGCGCCCTGTAGTCTCCACATACTCTCCATGAATTGTCTTTTTTACGGACCAAGTGAATTGGAGATGCCCATGAACTATCAGACCTACTTACAATACCTGTTTTTAGAAGTCTGTCGAACTCAGCTCGCGCCGCGAGCAGCTTCTCTGGAGGCAGACGTCGCAGGCGGAAGGCAACAGGTTGACCTAGTGTCGTGCTGATGTGGTGTTGAGTATTGTGTCTGCATTTCCTGGTTGCGTTGACGGGTTCGGTAAGTGCTGGAAAGTCTTGAAGCAGTTTACGAAAAAGTGATTCCTCCGACAGTGCTCTGATATTGCCTACAGTATACGAATCGTTACGACTGTCGGGTGTCTTCTTGCGTGACGCACACGTGTGCGCCCCGCTTAGTTGCGGGTACGAAATCGTATCACAATATCCCGACGCGGATGACGCGGTAGAGGAGCCGGAAATCCTCGTGCGGAAAGACACGGGCACATCGCACTGCACTTGAACCGACGCGGAATACGAAGTAGGCAGTATCCCTTCTGTGAGAACTGTCACCAAACGACGGTTAACCAGGTCGGGCATAAGTCGGTAGTTCCGTAAAAAGTCCGCTCCAATTATAGGACTTGGCACATCAGCAACCACAAAAGTCCATTTTGGATGGAAGTTGGAATTCAGATGTAATCCCAACTGTTTCTCACCATAGGTAGATATTCTGGAATTCCAGAATGAGATTTCACTCTGCAGCGGAGTGTGCGCTGATATGAAACTTCCTGGCAGATTAAAACTGTGTGCCCGACCGAGACTCGAACTCGGGACCTTTGCCTTTCGCGGGCAAGTGCTCTACCATCTGAGCTACCGAAGCACGACTCACTCCCGGTACTCACAGCTTTACTTCTGCCAGTATCTCGTCTCCTACCTTCCAAACTTTACAGAAGCTCTCCTGCGACCCTTGCAGAACTAGCACTCCTGAAAGAAAGGATATTGCGGAGACATGGCTTAGCCACAGCCTGGGGGATGTTTCCAGAATGAGATTTTCACTCTGCAGCGGAGTGTGCGTTGATATGAAACTTCCTGGCAGATTAAAACTGTGTGCCCGACCGAGACTCGAACTCGGGACCTTTGCCTTTCGCGGGCAAGTGCTCTACCATCTGAGCTACCGAAGCACGACTCACGCCCGGTACTCACAGCTTTACTTCTGCCAGTATCTCGTCTCCTACCTTCCAAACTTTACAGAAGCTCTTCTGCGAGGTTCGCAGGAGAGCTTCTGTAAAGTTGTTAATGAAACAAGATTTTTATTGATAGAACTATTTGCAAATATCGTCAGTTGATATAGTGACTAGTATCTGAGAAATAATAGCTCTTTTGTCACTTATTTTCTGTAAAATGCTGTACTCTTCATGTAATCAAACAAAATGAAAAGTTAACTTTGCAGTATGATGTGACGAACTCTGGGATATGGTAATAAAACAGACTAGCACTTGTGATCCTCCCTGGTGAAATTTAAAAGCTGGAGTATCTGAAGACCATACTCTAGAGACAACCTCACACACTGATGTTTTTGAGTGTGTTACTTGTTGACAATACAGAGGTTAAATGTCGAATGATTCTTTGGCATTAAGACATTTGTGTGTGTAATTTTGACAACTGACTCTTCTGAATGTAATATATTTGTCAAACAATGGAAAACCCAGGTTGTAATATAGCAATAATGAAAAGGATAGATAGACTCATTGCAAAGATGACACATTGTGCCTGTGTGGGGCTCACTTGTCATCTTTGCGGTGAGTAGTTATCTACCTTGTTCCTTATTGTTGTAATATATTTGTGCCATGCATAACAGTTATGAGGAAATTAAAGATAAATAATTTTGAGGGTTTGCTTGTTACATTAGTTATGTGCATGGTCTACAAAATGTAAATGAAATAAGATTCATAAATTGTGTACTTAAACAGCCTCATTATTGCCCATATTGTGACATCTGAACTTTATGCGGTTTTGGACATGAACTTCACAACTGGTGGCATTTTATGCTCCCTATTACCTAAATATATTCGAGGAACTTTAAGAGCAAGGAAAGTAAAACTGCTGCAAAATTTAGAAGAACACAAACTACTTGGTTTCAGTTGAATAAGGCGTATTAGCCCAATCCTTTCATTTCTTTTGAAAGAGATATGCACCTACTGTAATATTAATTCACAACACCTCTTCCTGAAAGTTAACATTTTTCACCCCTCTATAAACAATTTCTGACATGCCTGTTATTATAAGAATGGACCGAGTTTCTATTGGAATCTTCTACAAAGAGAGGGTGGGGAATAAAAGGAAAATTTGGATTCAAGCTACACAGACACAAAATAAATCTAAATTCCATGATTAGAGAATTCTTTATTTTTTATTCAGTTTCACCTTAATTGTATGTGACACAATACATTTGAGCACAGTAACAATGATAATTACATATCCAGGCATTTCAACAATTATTGAGCAGTTCAGGATATTACTCAGCACAAGGTAACACATATCTTTATAAGTCTATAAAGAGCACAAAGCCCTTCAACATATAACTAAATTGCTTACTTCTGTATAACAGATAACAATCATGTGTAAAAGTATGATGCTACAGATGCATTTCATGGAAAATAGCATAAAAAGATGTGCACAAAACAATTACATGGCTGAAAGGAACAGTTAATGATAAGAGTGTCATACCAGAAGAAACAGCAGACAAATGAACAGAGTCTACACTGGTTATCACAGCACATTTGAAAAGTCTCACCCACATGTTTGTTTATTCCATGAAAAAATCAAATAATTAACACACTCATGTTTTATGGAGTACAGCGGAAAAGAACTGAAGATGTTTTGCATGTTTGGTACTTCAGTTTTCTTTTAGAGTTTTCAGTAACATAATGACTAGTCATTGGATTAGGCTGTAGGCAGCCACTGATTTTCACTGTCACCCATGTCCTATAACAACACCAATTTGATAACAAGTGAGCTTTCACAGTGTCTTAATACTAACAGAATTCCTTCCTCAGCATGTACAATTCTTTTTTGGATCTGCAAAGCAAATCCATGGCTGAAAAAGTCAGACCAGATCACATTAAAACTACATATCTTACTCCTTGGACCATTTTTATTCCCTTATAACAAAGCAGTTTTTGAAACTAAAAGAACTACAAATGATTACGATGCTCTGCAAAATTAGATCAATGAGTGGAAGAGAATTAACAGGTGACTATTTCCAACCTTGTGCAGATGTAGATGGAGAGGTACAGCCACTCCTCTTGTGATACCAGACTAGATGGCAAATTGAACTACTAAGTATGGAACAGTACACTTGCTTGATGCGACAAAGCCACAAAGTAGGACATTCCACTGTCCTTTATAACAGTGAAAGCAAAAGTGTGCTATTTAGAGGTAGGATTTTTATCTTCAGGTAGAAGACACAAGATAAATTTGTAAAGCGCTAAATATTTTTACAAGGAATAGAATACAGACATAAATCCTGAATACTGCGTTACCAATTTCTCAGAGTCTGAGATAAATGCAATTCAGGGAGTACTTCGCTGCTTTAAAGTGTATCTATGTTTATTTCACAGGGAGGTTGGTTAGTTTAATAGATAAAAGGACACCACACATGTGCCCACAAAAGTGCTGCAGGCCCCCTGGGAGAGGGGGGGGGGGAGTTGGCTGGCTTGAAGGATGTGGTTATGAAAACATGCAAAAGAACAAGAAAGAGATAATTGTTAAACTGTGATGCAATTCAGGGAGTACTTCGCTGCTTTAAAGTGTATCTATGTTTATTTCACAGGGAGGTTGGTTAGTTTAATAGATAAAAGGACACCACACATGTGCCCACAAAAGTGCTGCAGGCCCCTGGGGGAGGGGGGAGGGGAAGTCTGGCTGGCTTGAAGGATGTGGTTATGAAAACATGCAAAAGAACGAGAAAGACATAATTGTTAAACTGTGGAGGGCAGTTAATTTAGGGAAAACGAGAATTCATAGTGTTTTTGAAGGGAAGGAGTCTGTATTACATTACTTTGAAAAACTGTGGGATCCAGGGCATTATAGATGGGTAAAAGCTTTTAAGTACACAGACATGTTTGCCAGTATAAGCACAACAAATTGTGCTGAAGAAATGAACAGGTTGGTGAAATATTCACACCTTCACCAAAGTACAAATGTAACATTAACAGGTTTTATTACAGTTTTAGTCCATAGTTACCTCCCAGGTCTTATCGAAAAGTATTTTAAATTAAATTCTGTTTATTTTATTGCAGTATCAGTAATGATGGTAGCTACGGGATTGTTTCATGTGAAATGTGAAGGAACTGAAGAATCATTGTATGGTAAACTTTGAAAAACCTGATCTTGTCCAGTTTATCGAAAGTTCAACTATCCATGCAAGAACTTCTGTGCCATTTTCCATTTCTCAGAATGGGGGTTTCTCAAATTGGCACATAAAGCAGTTACAGTACAAAATCTAGCACTGCAACACATGGCTTACAGGATACCAGCAGAAATCACAAAAGAAGCAGCACATTCCTGAAAGAACAAGAGGGGGTATATGATCTGGTCTGCTTCTCAATAAGTTAAAAAAAGTTTCATTTCTGTTGATAATGATAACATTTATATATTTCCAGTTGCTTTAGCACTTTTTCTTTTTATTAAAGCCCTGTGGATTCTTCATTAACTCCATACCTGTAACACAATACAGAGATTTCAATTAGATTAGTTAGAAACAGTTGCTTAAGCAGCATACAAACAATACAACAGCAAAAATGTAAGCACTGAGGTAGAGACGTGTGTGAATACTTTTAAGCGTCAGCTACAACGAACATGTTAAAATATAGGCTATCTTTAATGCCACAATTTTACTCACTACAGCTGCCAGATCACAATAGGCTGGAAGTATTTGCAAATAACTGGAAGTATTTACAAATAACATCAACAGTAACTACTTATACACAAAATTGAACTAAATTTAAAGCTGCATTTACTTTGTTACACCTAGTCAACATGCAACATCAGTATCTATGTGCAATTTGCTTGCAATTCTTTTGCCAATGACAGACAATTCAGACGAATTTTCACATACTGTGTGTGTAATTGAATTTATTCACGCTATCATATAGCTCTATATTGGTGTGTTCTGAAGTAGAAGCATCACAGAACATTCAGACACTTTGCACTCCAGTTTGTGGTTCTTTGTATCTATTGAACAGCTCTGCACAGATTACAGTAAGTGGAATTCACTTTGAATACTTACACCTACTGCTAGCAATGAAAGTTGTAAAAAATGAACATCACCAGTAAAATCTGAATACTAGAAAAAAATGTACCCTCTACAGTTTAATCTTTTAACATAAGGCTCATGCCAAATCTACATTATGCATAATGCCAAAAGATTTATCATGTATAAAGCAAAGCCAACAGCCTTGGCCGAGTGGATACACAGGTTCCCCTCATATCACTGAAGTTAAGCACCACTCTGTGTGGACAGCACTTGGATGGGCGACCATTCGGTGCTTCACATTCTGTTGGCTTTTCAGAGTGCACAAGTATATTTCTGTCACTTTGAAGTTGATGCCACTGCTAAAGGAAGGCCATTGTCTGTAGGGTTTGATGACTCTACATCGTGTTGCAAGGTTGTGAGGTGTTCAATCATTTTATTAGCTGTTTCATTACTGCAATTGTATGTCAGATTTATGAAATTCTTACACACTTCTCTTGCCCGTTGATGCACTGCCGAATTACCATTTGATGTTTCAGGAATGTGCTGTTCATTTGTTTCATGACTTTGGGTGGTATCCTGCAAGTCATTTGTTTCAGTGCTGGTTTCTGTACTGCAACTGCTTCGCGAGCCAAACCCATTTGTTTCGTCCAAGCAAATCAATGGACTAGTCCTATACCTGAAATTCAATTTGTGAAATCCCCATTCTGAGAAATGGAAAATGGCACACAAGTGCTTGCAAGGATACTTGAACTTTTGGAAATCTGGACAAGAGCAATCAGGTTTTTCGAAGTTTACTGTGTAATGAGAGCATTTGCTTCCTGCACACTTTACATGAAACAATCCCGTAGTTACCATTGTTACCGATTCTGCACTAAAATCAACTTCCACTGATTCATATCGCTTCATTATGTGCCTTGTGAAGTCGGGTGTCATCCTATGCCGGAATACAGGGATCATCTTATTGTATGACTTAATGGCAGAATTTAATTTACAATACTTTTCAATGAGGCTAGGGTGGTAACTATGGACTAAAACTGTAATAACGCCTGTTAATGTTGTATCTGTACTTTGATGAAGGTGAATATTTCACCAACCAATTCATTGCTTCAGCACCATTTATTGTGTTTATATTGGCAAACATGCCTTTGTGCTCAAAAGCTTTCACCCATCTACGATGGACCGGAACCCATTGTTTCCAAAATATTTTAATACAGACTCCTTCCCTTCAAAAACATGATGATTTTCCATTTTTTCTAAATTATCTTTGTACTATTGCAAGGAGGACGATGCTGCAACTCTTCTCCACTGATTAACTATTGTCTCTCTGTCTTCTTGTTCTTTCACATGTTTACGTAACCACCTGTTCGAAGCTTGTTCCCTGTGAAATGAACATAGATACACTTTAGAGCAGAGAAATATTGCCTGAATAGCATTTATGTCGGATCCTGAGTAATCAGTTACCCAGTATGCAGGACTCATGACCACGTTCCACTCCTTGAAAATATTTAACGCTTCACAAATGGATTGTGCATCTTCTACCTGAACAGAAAGGAAACCTACAACTAAACAGTACACATTTGCTTTCACTGTTATGAAAAACAGTGGAATGTCATACTTAGTGGTTTTATATGTCGCATCAAGCAAGCATACTGTCCCATACTTTCTTAATAATTCCCCTTGCTACGCAGTCTGGTAGCAAAAGAGTAGTGGCTGTACCTCTCCATCTACCTCTGCACAAGGTCTAAAGTAGATATTGCCACCTGACAACTCTTTCTTCCACTCACTAACTTTCATCTGCAGAACATCCTGATCAATTGTTGTCTTTTTCATTTTCAATATAGCATTATACATATGATTATAAATCGTTTTATCTCAGGGATAAAACATTACATTGTCACGATCTGGCATGGTGGTTGCACTGAAATTTGTCAAGATGTAATTTGCTTACCGGTACCAATCTTGTTCCTTCTTTAACAACATTTCCTATTTCATTTGCTAGCATAGGGTGTATTTCTGCAGTAACTTTGAAACTTTCTGTACTGTGTGTGTGTGTGTGTGAGCCTACTGGTGAAGCAACCACATGAAATCTAAGAAAGCTTGTGGGCTGATTTGGGGACACCAAAGCCTCTCTCAAGCTTTCCAAAACTAACACAATAGACTTAATTATAGCAGATAAGTACTAATGGTCTCAAACTGAATGTAGACATCCACTGCTTAAAAAATATATTCAAGTATGTTCAAGTCTTAACTCACCTTTTTCTTAGGATGAGACCCCTCTGACTCAATTGAATATCCAGGGTATACCAGGATACATTTAACAGAGAATGTAGCTGGGCAACCACTTTTCTTTGTGTCCATAACACAGAGTCTCTTCCTGGGGTCCATATGGTCAGCCTTGAAGTAAAAAACAAAAATTAATTAAAAAACAACATTTTATTGATTCTGGTCAATGTGGTTTAAATGTTTCTTCCTCCTTACAGTGCTTTCAAAACTAAATGTTCCAGTGTAAACAAACGAAAAAACCATCTACACACTTAGAAATGACTGGTCTAGGACTTAGTTACAAACTGTGTGAATAAAACTACACAAAAAGAATTTTAATTTACTTCCTGGCAGATTAAAACTGTGTGCCGGGCCGAGACTCGAACTCGGGACCTTTGCCTTTCGCGGGCAAGTGCTCTATCAAATGAGCTACCCAAGCACGACCCACGCCCCGTCCTCACAGCTTTGCTTCTGCCAGTACCTCGTCTCCTACCTTCCAAATCTCATTCTGCTATTTTAAGTTAATTGGCAAAAATGTAATTGACTCCAGCATAACAAGTAAGGATGAATCCACACTTGCCTCCTTGATGAAACCAATAAAAACAGCAACTCAAAGGTACAAAAAAGCCTACTCAAACAGACTGCTGCTAATCACGGAAGGTATTAAAACAGGTTTAGCATAGAACATTCATGCAGGATGCGTGCTCAGATAGCTTGCAATGCATTGCTTCCACAATACAGTTAAGGGGTACGACCACTAACATTTTGTCTAGCACTAAGGTATTACCTAAAGTCATTCCACCCACTTTGACCTGAGGTGTCACCAAGATGACACGATAACCTTACTTCAACCGTATACATCTCAAGTGAATCTCTTGATACCATGAACCCAAATCCAACTCCAAAACCAGATATTACAAATTTTACTTTACTTTTATTGCGTCTAAAATGAAGTCCACAGCACCAAACACCAACATAGACATTGTTATGTCAGTTATCAAAACCTTTACTCATCCTGTCTAAAATGAATCCCACAGTACAACAAACCAAAACTCAATAACATAACTAACATCAAAAAGTTAGCAGAATCAATGATGCTAAAGCAATACCTGCAGTACCTACCACCCTTGAGACTAGATTTAACCAGCTACAACTTAACAGGAAAAAACAATGCCATAATGTGAGTCAGCATGTTATCAAATGAAGAAAACGGTAATAATTTTTTGTAGGAGATGTTAGCTAAAACAAGACCTATATATTACAGTAATTTTGAAGAATCCATGCACAGGGCTACATATTGATACTCTTGCGGTTCAAAAAAATCAAATGGTTCAAATGGCTCTGAGCACTATGCGACTTAACTTCGGAGGTCATCAGTCGCCTAGAACTTAGAACTACTTAAACCTAACTAACCTAAGGAGATCACACACATCCATGCCCGAGGCAGGATTCGAACCTGCGACCGTAGCGGTCGCTCGGTTCCACACTGTAACGCCCAGAACCACACGGCCGATACTGTTGCCAAGGTCACACTTTATCATCAGTGTTTTTAATTTTAAAAAAAAAAATCACAGAAGGTAGGGTACTCTCCACTTACATCCTAACTTCTCCCATGAAAAATTTTTGTTCCCTCTCCTTAAAAATTAAAAACAATCTGCGACATTGGCTGAATTATTGATATGTAGTCCCACGCATGAATTCTTCAAAATTACCTATTTTACTGAAGTAATTACACAGTTGGGTTGCCTACTATTTCAATTTATATGCAAATTACAAAAGTGTGTAGCTAATTTACAACAACGCTTGCATCATTAAGGGATTATGGGATATCGATGTAGCGACCGCCATGGAGTCGGATATCGATTATGTGTTTCAATGTGGCGTGGATATAAACATTAGTCCTTGAACGTATTACGTAAATGAAAAAGGCTAAAATGTGGTGACAGACTGATCTGTAGCGCAGCCCAAGGTTTAGGTTAGGTTTGGAGGCAACAGTTTGGTTGTGAACTGGCGAAGCCAGCGAATGTGAAACCTCAATAAAGGTTGTGGTAATGAAATTGACCAGTTTCCCACGCCGCGACATTCACCAGTTCAATATATATCGTTATGAGATCGCATCATCGATATCCCACAATCCCTTAATGATGCAAGCGTTGTTGCTAATTACCAGTGTTTAACATTGTTAATTCACCTGTTTTGAAATATGGTACATTTAATTAAGCACAATATATTGACAGTGATAAGAGCAAGTAAAAAATATCACTGTATTGTGGTGACATCTTAAGAATATTTGTTTGTTTTGTAGTACACTTTGATTCATCCATTATATAAAAAAAAGATTATTTTATAACAGACAATATTTAATAACAGGACTACCCACAAAAATCAGCTTCCAGCATAATTGCAATCTTAATTCTTGCAACCTAATAATGCAAGATAATAAATGCTACTGGTATGCATACTTTTCGTAGTTTGTACTATAAGCTATCGGTTAACAGGGTCTACTACTAGGCAGATGAAACATAGCACGATGTTACAAACCAGGTGATCTGGAACAGGAAACCCTTACTTTTCTTTGTAGTACTTCGGGCCAAGAATACATTCCCGGTGACTTCCATTTTCCACTGAGAAAGGATATCTGAAAAATCGGATATCCACGCTCCCACTCTTAAGTCTGAAGAAAAGTTTTGGACAACCTGCAAAATCAGAAATAAATTGTTTCTAAATAAGTGGTTGGAAAACTGGACAAAACTCTGAATATTTACTTCATTATGGGTAACTAATTAGATTATCTTCTTAAACAAGAAAAGATTAAGTATTCAATTTGCATGTTTTCATGACCTCATGGTACGATATGAGAACAATAAACAATTGTAACCATATTTCTAAATTGTAACACAGTTCATCAAAACTAAAATAAAATGAGACACTTATTCACTTACTCCTTGACGCATCTGAAGATTTTGGCTGCTGAGTGCTTCTTCTCACCGTGTACGAATAACCGACCCACTTCAGCTGGGTCAGAAGTACATCAATTTCTGCTTGAGACTCACAATAACCACGCAATTGCCCGTCGTCATCGATGCTGAACTCTTTCAGCTTTTCTCTCATTAGTCTCTCGAATGCTGAAGACATAATTAGAAACGAGCAAACGAAAAACAACGCACAGGACACAAACACAGTACAATACACGTTTTAAACGCAAGGAACGCAAAACACATTTAAACGAATGGCGCAGAGCACAGCGCTACCCTGTCACAAACTCTCGAAAGTTCACAAAAGTCGAATAGTCGATACACGGTTTCTATCGTTTTCGATGTAACGTGTATACGTCATAATGACGCCATATCGTATCCAAGTCCGGTGAACTTAGCATCCTCCCGCATTTAGAGTGAGGGCGCCCCGGTGGAACACGTGGTTGCAGCGGCCAATAGCGGCGTCCCCGATCGAGTTCCTAAGCGCCTGCCTGTTGCTCAGCCTGCCAGTCTAACCTCGCGTGTGTCTCAGGACATATCGCCCCAGACAGCGTATTCACTTTTGTGTTTCAATACGAGTGGACGTGGTGGTCTTGTTTGGTTCGTTACTCTGTTGTCTGTCTGTCCTTGCTGTGTCGTAAGGTCATCCGCTGGTCGTGTCCGTCCTCTCCCGTTGCGTTGTTGTTCGCGGGCCACTCCACGGGTCCCGCCGCGTTTCCGTCACTTCAACCCCGCGACGGTTTCGGTCGCGGTTACAACATCTTGGTGCTAAGCACTTACACATTTCAGTTTACTTAACGAGTCGCTAAAAGCAGAGAGCAACATAAATTACAATTTTTGACGCGCGTACACGGAATAAACTGCATAGCGCAATTTTTGGTATCAGAGTGATCCAATCTATGCGCCGGTTTACTGTTCAACAGTCCAGCACACAGTTAAGCATGAGTGTAGTTCTTAGACCGCTGCCCATGCCTGTTGCTGAAAACAGTTGCTGGTTCCAGATACCTGCCTTCGAAAACACAACACGTCATTCCAGAATGAGATTTTCACTCTGCAGCGGAGTGTGCGCTGATATGAAACTTCCTGGCAGATTAACACTGTGTGCCCGACCGAGACTCGAACTCGGGAAGTTTGCCTTTCGCGGGCAAGTGCTCTACCATCTGAGCTACCGAAGCACGACTCACGCCCGGTAATCACGGCTTTACTTCTGCCAGTACACATCGTTAGTTACACTCTGTAAAAGTGTAAGAGACGCACAGGGGCAACAAGAAGGATGGGAGGGACTTTAGGCATTTAACGGCACGTCGGTGACGAAGTCATTAGAGACGGCACGGCTAGCAGTCGGCACATGGATCGTGCGTGAGAACAACGCCGAGCGTGCCGAGTTCAGCCTGCTGCTGAACGCTCAGAAACGACACGACTTGTGCACACGGTACGTGGGCCCTAACGTGGTGTGCGTGATCGTAACGTTTTCCAGCGACAGTTGTCGGCTGTATCTGGATTGTAAATCGTACAGTTCACGAAATGGACGGTCGTAGCTTTATTAAAATGTACATTTCCTCCCTTATCCATATGCTATGTTGTTCTGTCTGTAGTATACATAAATACACTACTGGCCATTAAAACTGCTACACCAAGAAGAAATGCAGATGATAAACGGGTATTCATTGGAAAAATGTATTACACTAGAATTGTCATGTGATTACATTTTCACGCAATTTGGGTGCATAGATCCTGAGAAATCAGTACCCAGAACAGCCACCTCTGACCTTAATAACGGCCTTGATACGCCTTGGCATTGAGTCAAACAGAGCATGGATGGCGTGTACAGGTACAGCTATCCATGCAACTTCAACACGATGCACAGTTCATCAAGAGTAGTGACTGGCGTATTGTGACGAGACAATTGCTCGGCTACCATTGACCAGACGTTTTCAATTGGTGACAGATCTGGAGAATGTGCTGGTCAGGGCAGCAGTCGAACATTTTCTGTATCCAGAAAGGCCCCTACATGACCTGCAACATGCGGTCGTCCATTATCCTGCTGAAGGGTAGGGTTTCGCAGGGATCGAACGAAGGGTAGAGCCACTGGTCGTAACACATCTGAAAGTAACGACCAAAGTGCCGTCAATGCGAACAAGAGGTGACCGAGACGTGTAACCAATGGCACCCTATACCATCACGCCGGGTACTACGCCAGTATGGCGATGACGAATACACGCTTCCAATGTGCGTTCACCGCGATGTCGCCAAACACGGATGCGACCATCATGATGCTGTAAACAGAACCTGGATTCATCCGAAAAAATGACGTTTTGCCTTTCGTGCACCCAGTTTCGTCGTTGAGTACACCATCGCAGGCGCTCCTGTCTGGGATGCAGCGTCAAGGGTAAACGCAGCCAGGGTCTCCGAGCTGATAGCCAATGCTGCTGCAAACGTCGTCGAACTGTTGGTGTAGATAATTGTTGTCTTGCAAACGTCCCCATCTGTTGACTCAGGGAACGAGACGTGGCTGCAAGATCCGTTACAGCCATGCGGATATGATGCATGTCATCTCGACTGCTAGTGATACGAGGCCGTTGGTATCCAGCACGGCGTTCCGTATTAGCCTCCTGAACCCACCGATTCCTTATTCTGTTAACAGTCATTGGATCTCGACCAACGCGAGCAGCAATATCGCGATACGATAAACCGCAATCGCGATAGGCTACAATCCGACCTTTATCAAAGTCGGAAACATGATGGTGCGCATTTCTCCTCCTTGCACGAGGCATCACAACAACGTTTCACCAGGCAACGCTGGTCAACTGATGTTTGTGTATGAGAAATCCGTTGGAAACTTTCTTCTTGGCAGCACGTTATAGGTGTCGCCAACCTTGTGTGAATGCTCTGAAAAGCTAATCATTTGCATATCCCAGCATCTTCTTCCTATCGGTTAAATTTCGCGTCTGTAGCACATCATCTTCATGGTGTAGCAATTTTAATGGCCAGTAGTGTAGAAACTTTAATACACACGGACAGGTCGTAAGTCAAAAAAGAAAGTACCAATACCAGTCAATGAGGAGATCGGTTTGTAAGAGTTCCATTATTAACATTGGGAAAAAACTTTGCAACAGTTCTCCACATGAGGTAAAAATTATTTCATTATTTTCATTTTTTAGTGAAACCATAAGGTCATTCTTACTTTATCACTGATCCTATGCTGTAGCAAAATATTTAAAACATATGCAATACAGATCATAAAAGAAGAGACGGCAAAATGACTTCCTGCAAGTTGTGCAGGCAGGCCTGTAGCTTAAGCTAGTCGAAAAATCTACAATTATAGTGTAAACTTATATTAAACTAATAAGAAATAATCACAACCTATTAAAATGCTGCGATTAGTCAAAAAATTTTGGTTCTAGTGGGACGCGAATCTACAAAGCATCACATTTTTCGTTATAGATTTGTGACGCACATCGCTGAACTAAACCGTCTACAAGTGTTTGTTACAGCTCCTGCAAGCTTTAACCGCAACTATGTTAGTAACTTAAATTTAATTTCGATAAATTGTACCAAGAACAACGCGTTTTTGATGGATCCCAAGTGTGTCGTTAGCGTCAAACGTCGTAATCCCATAATAATCACTTTACGATAGTTCTTTAACCACGATTATGACGTTCCTTGTAATTTTATTACGACGAATCATCTCAGTAACGACGGGTTTTCCAGATATCTCAATTTTCTAGTAATCAGAAACGGAAAATGTGCATATGACTTTCAACTGAAAGCCAATATGATGCCTTGCGACTCTGTACTGAAGGGATATGGCGTGCATATGACGTAGACGGTGTTCTGCCATCTCATTGGTGAAGGTTCAAAGGCAAATTCAGAGTATCTGACATCCTAGATATTGATTTGCGCGTTTGGGAAGACTCTCCAACGTGCTGTTCCACGATGCGACATCAGAATCTCCGTACGCTCAACGCTCAACGTTCGAATCCTCGGTCTGGGTGCCGACGGCTTAACGCTGAGGTGGCTGTGGTGGAGAGCTGTCACCATCACGGTTTCTGCTAGCAGAGCTGTCTGTGATGTGATGGTACGTATATACGTCGACAGCTTGCCTTTTAATGGCGGAACTCGTATTAAAAGACCGTGATCATAGGCACTAATTGCTAAACACAGTAGGCTCTACGTTATTTACTTACGACATGGAAAGCACTTTCTCTCTGTATAGCAGAGTCCCAGTTGCTCACATACTGGTACATACTTTTAGTACCTCTACATATACCTAATTTCCTACTACGTGACATACTAAGTTCCTTGTCTCAGTTACATCAATCTTAATATTGAGATCACGGTTTATTATTTCAGGTCTACTGATGTTTCCTTTCGATTTCGTATCGTAGTTATTTCTGTACACGTATGCAAAACAAATAATCATGTGCAACTCTTCATCATTTATGTTACCTTTAACTGACTTACGTCTACTACGTGAACGCTCTGAGGTATCAATAATTCACTCATAGTACTTACATAGTGCCGCCACTTAAAATTTCCCAGAATGATGAAATACGTTTTGAAATAAAAGTTATGAACTGTAGTAAATCGATAATTTGCTTATCTCTGTTACATGTATTAGAGATATCATATCTGTGACAATGATTTCAAATGAATGACAACGTTCTGCCACATCAATCACCGCCTTTTTCAGTTTTCACCCTTTTTTCAATGCACTACACACGTACAGGGCATGCTTTGGCCATTTAATTAATTTACATTACGTTTTACCTGTTCCTGCAGCTCTATGTCATTGTTGCTCGTGGAATGTCTTATCGTAGACGAAATGTTGACACTCGTACTCGGCTTCCTGAATCAATGAATGGCTCCTTAGCAGCAAAATTCAGTTACAGTACTGGTTTCTACGTCTTACTTATATCAATTAAACATTATTTGTATACTAGATCGCTGAGGAATCCCACTACTATCAAATTTGATTTCTCGTAATCCGTGTAGTTTCCATTTTCTAAACAAAGCCATTTTTCTATGTATCGCGCATTCATTCATTTTTCTATTACAACATTTGAGAATGAAAAGCAATGCGTCTGTTTGTAACACTGCAATAAAATCGCCCATATACACTCCATATCAGCAGATGTATTTCCTCAGAACAATAAATGGCAAATTCATTACGTTTTTTTCCTATTCATCTGACTCACAGCCTTTCCAAGCGATTCTTTTTGAACCTCGAATAGTGTCTTAAAAGTGCTATTAGTGTGACGACTGCGATGGTTGTCTTACGCTTTATTTTAACGGCGAGCCAGCCGCTGTGGCTGAGCGGAGTGTCTTGCAATAGAAACAGATATTCACTTTCTTAGTCAAAGGATCGATACGTTGTTCACATCTTCGCTTTCTCTTAGTTACGATATTCATTCCCAGGCGGAATTCAGATGTAACTTTGCTTCCTGTTTTATTCTACAGAAAACAATTTTATGTTTCTGTGTCATGTGGGGACCAAGGTCAGCAGAATTTTTAAATTGTATCCAAAAATTGCAGTTATTTCTCTAGTCTCTCATGATCCAAGCACTGAAATTTAACTTTTAATATGTTCACATATTTTTCAATCATTTTTGTGTATGCGTACCTAGATCGTCAGTTTTTGGATAACATATCAATTAATTTTTCCACATTAACATCCATCTGCCGATAGTCCTATATATTTCTAGCTGAATACTATTGTAATTCATACTTAAAGAGATCTGTAGAAAACTTGAAAAGATAATTGCTGAAATTAAGAAATGACGATTACTTTGAGACAATCTATATGTAACGCGTGAATGTGAAGATAATATCACAGTTTTCTGCCTTACAAATATGGCTGTTGTAGTTTGATGGACAGCAACTTTTAGGGCGGAGTTACGTTGTCTGCATCCCCCACGTGAAATGGGGCCATTAACCGTATGGTGAAGGCACAAAGGACAGGTTATCCTGCACGGAATAGCCCTCGCCGTGGTTTCGACAGGCACTCTGCTTGCGTTGTCATTGTCCGCCGACGCTGCAGTAGATAGAACACGTGAATATCTTTCAGCCGGCGTATGTTGCACACAATACCCCTCTGTCTGACTTCTCACATATTTCCTCGTAATACGTGGCATAATGTCCTGTCAGAGTAGTAGTGCCGTATTCGAAGTATGAATCACCTGTCATTGTTCAATGCGAAAGCCTCCCTTCATTAATAACGTAAAGAGAGCAACAGCCGAAGTATTGTCTTTCTGTCAACAAATGTAGGCCTATGCCTAGAATAGTTGGGGGTAAAGTCTCGCAATTTTCAATTTTTCTGATATTACTATCAGTGAGGGGTAGTCTTGGATGTGATTTCAAGTTAGAATCATAGGTTGGTTTGGTACATATAACTCATCCAAATTCCAGTCTGTCTGATTGTTAATTAAAGAGAGATTTACAATCTAGTTTAAACAAGAATTGCAGGTTTTTACTCTCCAACATGGCATAAATCGGCATGCGAGTATATAGTTATAGCTGGTGACTCTAACATAATTTTCTATACGATAGTCTTTCCAGTGTGAAATTTAAACGGATGCTTTCATCGTCAAAAGTGTCTATACGATACTTTTTCCACTGTGAAATGCAAACGGATCTTTTCATCTTAAAAAATGTCGCTATTCAACTTGATTCTACCCATCATACGAACAGCAGTCACACTCTCATGGTTATATTTGCAATGATATCCCCAAACAGAATAATTCGCGCCTCTCAAATATCTGCAACTGGCAATTCTGCCTATGACAATTTTTATGACATACACGTTAGAATTTCACATAAAGGAATAACAACTGATTAAGTAAAGAAACCAGACGAATTAATCTATCTGAACTTGCAATTGAGGCGCAAGAAATAGTATGACGGAGGATTTCTATTCCGTTCTCGGAAATACACGAAAAACTTCATGGATTTACTAACTGAAGAACTACAAAAGCTCATGAATCTCAGAGACTCTGCATATCGAACATACAAGCTGAACCCAACGCCTGAAAATAATTTTACTTACAGGCAGAAGCGGAACAGAGTCAGTCAAGCTATGAGAAATGCAAAACTGAGACATACCCTTACATTAACCGACAACAAAATGAGAACACCTGTACTACGGGAAAACCTGCTTGGCCGGCCGCGGTGGTCTCGCGGTTCTAGGCGCGCAGTCCGGAGCCGTGCGATTGCTACGGTCGTAGGTTCGAATCCTACCTCGGGCATGGATGTGTGTCATGTCCTTAGGTTAGTTAGGTTTAAGTAGTTCTAAGTTCTAGGGGACTGATAACCACAGCAGTTGAGTCCCATAGTGCTCAGAGCCATTTTTTGAAAACCTGCTTGGTCTTGGTATAGACAAAGCAAAAGATGGAGCTGATCCACTTGTCCCAGCCAAAGAACTGAGCCGCCATGTCACCTAACCAACAATAACACTTGAACCACAAATGTAAGAGAGACTCGTTGATTACTTCATGGGGATAAGTTAATGTAGCCACGAAAAACCCAATCTAAAAATGTTATTTTGACTATCAGATCAGTATCTTCTGTGTTGTCACCGCCAGACACCACACTTGCTAGGTGGTAGCCTTCAAATCGGCCGCGGTCCGTTAGTATACGTCGGACCCGCGTGTCGCCACTATCAGTGACTGCAGACCGACCGCCGCCATACGGCAGGTCTGGTCTAGGGAGACTCCCTAGCACTCGCCCCAGTTGTACAGCCGACTTTGCTAGCGATGGTTCACTGTCTACATACGCTCTCATTTGCCGAGACGACAGTTTAGCATAGACTTCAGCTACGTCATTTGCTACGACCTAGCAAGGCGCCATATTCAGTTACTATGTGTCTTCTGAACAGATAATATTGTGAATCATGTACCGTCAAGAGCGACGTTCATCCTTAATTGATTAAAGTTAAGTATCAAACTAATTACGTCCGCTTTCTAAATTCTAATTCCTTGTCATGTTCCAGACCTCACGTCAGTGTAGTTCTTCCCTCCTCACGCCAGCGTGCGTGAGCTAAAACGCGTGCATTTCGGCCTCCACTAGTAACACGGTGTTGGCTCTTCTGCCAACACAACATCTTCTGCACACAGTTCATCACAGTTCAAATGATGAAGGTTATTACTGACCCTCTACTGCCCAATATAACAAATATTTTCAACCAGTTCATAGCCGAGGGGTGCTTCGCTGAGGCTCAGAAATAGGGAATAGTTATGTGGGGTGTTGCCCACTCGTCGTTTATAGCGTGCCTAAAGGATGCTGCGTTCTCACACTGCTACACAACAATTCAAGGAAATCACATTAATAGTTTTTATTCCAATAAAAAAAATGACAACACTCAACTTTGAATTTACTACGGCGTCGGAAGCGATGGGCGACATGCAAACAAGTAGTGTTCTTCCCTATAGACAGTGTCCACGTAAGCAATGGATAGGGGTCACTAATAGCTGCTATCGTAGTGTCGGGCTACAAGTGTGCCGGTCTGCGAGTCCCGGGCCAATAGTGTGCGAGTCCTGTCTAGATCTGCGTGGCCGAAACTGGCAGGAGTGGCGCTTATGTTCTCGCCTTGTAGAGACCGTTGCTGTCGTGGTGCGCTCCTAGTCAGCGGGCTGTTGGCTGACGTCTCAATGTCTAATCGCCTTCTCTGCTCTTGCGATCTTCATCTTCGTGCCGGCGCTTTTCGTTACGCCGGAACAAAAAAAAATGGTTCAATGGCTCTGAGCACTATGGGACTTAACATCTAAGGTCATCAGTCCCCTAGAACTTTTAGAACTACTTAAACGTAACTAACCTAAGGACATCACACACATCCATGCCCGAGGCAGGATTCGAACCTGCGGCCTTAGCGGTCGCGCGGATCGAGACTGTAGCGCCTAGAACCGCTGGGCCACCCCGGCCGGCGCGTCGGAACAAGTTAAGCCACTACCTAAGATGAACGTTGCCACATCACCATCTGATTAACGTCCTATTTGTGTTCTTCTTGCACTGTCCGAGGCATTACAATATATAGTCTAAGACCAACTAACAAACTGCCCAACCACAAGCAACCTACTCAGACGAATGCCAAACAAGTTTCCGTAAGCATCGCAGCACAGTAAGCAGTATGGAGGTATAAATACAGTTGTTTTTCCCTCGGTCAGTCTGTGAGTGGAACAAGAAAGGAAACGACAAGTAGTCGTACAGGGTACCCTCCGCCACGCACCGTACGGTAGCTTGCGGAGTAGCAATTTAGATGTATATGTGGAAAGGTAAGATGGTGTCCATCACTGATTCTTGAACCATAAATTCAAAAACACACATTGTCAGTGTTCCTCTTCTGACAGCTGCTTTTGCTTTGTATATCGTGTAGTTTACTGTGTTGAAGTGGTTTTAGTCTCTGAAACGCATCTCTTGCAATTTTTGCAAAACATTCGTAAGCTGTTTGAGTTTGCCTATCTTGACCAGTGTATTTGGTGCAGCTACATTGGAAATTTTTGAGGCCAACTGCTAAATAGCAGGATCAGACTTTTTAAAATAAAATTGTGTACGAGTTGTAAAGTTGTTGTAGATCAACAACAATGTGCAAAGCGTCGCAACTAACCCACAAATGTAGTGGTAGTTCCAACTCCCTACCTACAATTTTCCCGTTAAAATGAAAAATAGTTGTCACACATGTTCCCATTCATTCAGTGCAAGTGCCATGCTCCACAGATTCAGATTGCTCATGAAGTAAATAGTTTAAATTCTGAAGTGGGCAAATGTACAAACTGCTATTACACTTCCTGCACGCGAAGCTGTCGTAAACGTGTTTTGTTCCGATCGGCTGAAAACAGCAGTGGAGGCTGCATCCCATTAACAGTTGGTGTATATGTGTTTGGGCCTGTTCTGTTTACAATATTACGTGATATGCGTGGATGAGGAGTGCCAATATATTTCGAGACACTGAGTACATTTATGAACGGTGTACTTAGAGCACGTCATGTGTTTATGTTCCAGTGAGTGATTTTAGCATCACGTGAGGGAAAGTGTGCTACAGACCGACATAAGCAGCTTCCCCCGTTTATACAGTTTTTCTTGTTGTCACACATGAGGTTTTGTTTCGTACAGCATTTGTAAACATTTAGCGTTATAGAAGTTAAATTTCTGCGTAACACACCGAGTTGGCAAAAGTCATGGCATAGCAATATACAACTACACATATGGCGAGAGTTTCGCGTACACAAGCTATAGAAGGGTAGTGTGCTGGTGGAGCTGTCATTTGCACTCAGGTACTTCATGTGAAAAGGTTGCTGATGTGATTATGGTAGCACATCAGGAATTAATAGATTTTGAACAATGAATGGTAGATGGAGCCAGACGCATGGGACATTTCTTTTGGAAATCCTTAGGGAATTTAGTATTCCGAGACCCACAGTGTAAGGAATGTGCCAGAGACCTTCAGCGTGGTCAACACAGTGGCCGGCGGCCTTCCTTAACGACCGAGAACAGTTGCATTCGGTAGTACCGTCAGTGCTAACACTCAAACAACACTGCGTGAAATAAACGAAGAAGTCAATGCGAGACGTAAGACGAGCGTATCGGTTCCAACAGTGTTTGAATTTTATCGTTAATAGGCTATGGCAGTAGACCACCGATGCGAGTACTTGTGCTGACAGCACGACATCGCCGGCAGCGTCTCTCCTAGGCTCGTGACAACATCGACAGCGCGCTAGAAGACTGGAAAGCCGTGGGCTGGTCAGTTGGTAAAATCCGATAGTAGGGTTCGAGCTAAGCACTTACCCTCGAAGCCATGGAGCGACGTTGAAAACAAGGCACTGTGGAAGCTGGTTGTTGGTGTCTGCATAAATGTGTGGGCTGTATTTACGCAGAATGGGCTGGGTCCTCTGGTCCAGCTGAACCGTTTATGGTTGTGTTCGGCTACTTGGAGACCATTTGCAGAGGTTCATGGACTTCATGTTTCCAGATAATGTTGGAATTCTTATGGATGAGAATGCGCCACGTCGCCGGTCCACTGTTGCCTGAGATTGGTTTGAAGAACGTTCTGAACAATTCGAGAGAATGGTTTGGCCATCCAGATCGCCCGGTGTGAATCCCATGGAACATTGGTTGGTTGGTTTGTGGGATTGAAGGGACCAGACTGCAATGGTCATCGGTCCCTTTTGCCAAAAAAATTAAAACCACCCAAAGAGAATAAAAACGAACAACAGGACAAGAAATACTCCGACAAAGAACAGACAAAACAAATTAAAATCACACCAAGTGTGACGGTGGTTGGCCGACCATAGAGAAAAAAGGGAAAAGTCAACCACCGAGAAACGCATTAAAAAAGCAAACCGTAGGCCATAGGCCAGAATCAACACAAAAAACACACACATTTACATTAAACGATAAAATCCCCCTGCCCGAATAAAACGCAAAACTAAGTCCGCTATGGTAGAGTCGTCAGTTAAAAGCGCAGGGAGCGTATCAGGCAGCGCAAAAGTCTGCTTGAGCACAGTTAAAAGGGCGCACTCCAACAGAATATGGACCACCGTCAAGGACGCCCCACAACGACAAAGAGGTGGATCCTCACGACACAGTAAATAACTGTGCGTCAGTCGGGTGTGGCCAATGCGGAGCCGACAAAGGACGACTGAGTCCCTGCGGCTGGCTCGCATGAATGACCGCCAAACAGGCGTCGTCTCCTTGATACGACGGAGTTTCTTTGGCACGGGAAGGTTGCACCATTCAGTGTCCCAGAAATCGAAAACTTTGCGGCGTAATAGTGCCCGCAAATCAGTCGCCGGGAGGCCAATCTCCAGAGGTGCTTAACTGGTGGCCTCTTTCGCCAGGCGGTGAACTTTCACATTGCCGGGTATCCCAACATGGCCTGGGGTCCACACAAAGACCACAGAGCGGCCGCGACGTGCAAGAGTATGCAGGGACTCATGGATAGCCATCACCAGGCGAGAACGAGGAAAACACTGGTCGAGAGCTCGTAAACCACTCAGGGAATCGCTACAGATAATGAAGGACTCACCTGAGCAGGAGCGGATATACTCTAGGGCTCGAAAGATGGCTACCAGCTCAGCAGTGTAAACGCTGCAGCCAGCCGGCAAGGAACGTTGTTCAGAATAGTCCCCTAGAGATAGCGCATAACCGATTCGACCAGCAACCATCGAGCCGTCAGTGTAAACAATGCCAGAGCCCTGATACGTGGCCAGGATGGAATAAAAGCGGCGGCGGAAGGCCTCTGGAGGGACTGAGTCCTTCGGGCCCTGTGCCAAGTCGAGCCGAAGGCAAGGGCGAGGCACACACCACGGGGGTGTACGCAGAGGCGCCCGGAAAGGAGGTGGAACAGGGAAAAACCCAAGCCCGGAGAGAAGCTCCTTGACGCGTATGGCGATCGGACAACCCGATCGGGGCCGACGAACTGGCAGGTGGACGACTGACTGCGGGAACAGGACACGGTAATTTGGATGCCCGGGCAAGCTAAAAACATGGGCAGCATAAGCAGCCAGTAATTGTTGGCGTCGTAACAGCAGTGGAGGGACACCTGCCTCCACAAGTATGCTGTCGACAGGGCTGGTGCGGAAGGCACCAGTGGCAAGTCAGATCCTGCTGTATAGTATTGGGTCCAGCACCCGCAATGCAGATGGGGATGCTGAGCCATAAGCCAGGCTCTCATAATCCAGAGGTGACTGGATTAACGCCTGGTAGAGCCGTAGGAGAGTAGATCGGTCGGCTCCCCACCTGGTGTGGCTCAGGCATCGCAGAGCATTTAGATGCCGCCAACACATCTGTTTAAGCTGCCGAATATGAGGCAGCCAAGTCAGCCGGGCATCAAAAACTACACCCAAAAACCTGTGGGTCTCCAACACAGCAATGAGTTTGTCGGTTTGTCAGCAAGATAAAGCCACGGCTCAGATTGGACTGTTCAGCGCCATGGAACATTTGTGGCAATATTCGAGAGGTAAGTTCGTGCAGAAGCTCGTGCACCAGCAGAGGCAGGAGGGCTTGTTGTAACTGCGACCAGGACAGTCGCGGGGTAGCAATGACGGAAGACACGGCGGGATCCGCGGAGAGGCCCGAGTACAACAACACAACGGAAAAGGATGGGCACGACCAACGTAGAACGACAGAACGAATACGACAAGACCAAACAACAGAGTCACGAGGAAACAAACTCGTACACGAACCAGGAAGAAAGCAGTCTAGCGCAAGCTGAGTACGCCGCTCTTCAGCCTTGAGATTTACAATAAGCAATAAATAGAGGGGACACAGAGAATACAATCAAAATGGCGGGCAAAACAATGTAGACACCAAAAAACAAAAAACACGGAGCCGTTCACGCCTGACGAGAAAACATCACAGACACTAGTTGACACGGCACACAAAACAGGGATGATGGCGATGGTACACGTGAACAGTGGCGGCGTTTCGGCGAACAAACACTAAACACAAACGAAGGCACACACACGAGACACTAATGGCGATGACCTCCGGAGCGCGAATGTTCACTGTGCGTGTGCGAGTCCGCGGACCTGCCAAGAGAGGAGGAGGAGGAAGGGGAGTGGGAGAGCGAGAGGGGGGAGCAGAGATGCCACGGGCAGGGGGACAGGGGGAGGGAGGAAGGGGGAGGGGAAGCCCGGGGGAAGAGGGGTGGAAGTACGGGACGGGGGAAAAGGAAAGGGGAAGGGAAGAGAAGGGAGGGAGGGTGCCTAAAGGAAAGGATACCGGAAGTGGGGGGGCAGGGTCAAAGTTGATAGGAGGGGTAGATAAAGGGGAGGAGGACATCATAAGGGAGGGGGAGCTGGTGGAAGCCACCTTGGGAGAGGGTAAGGAGAGTTGACAGATGGAGACTGGGTGGGACGTGGGAATACAGGCGCAGCACCGGGCGGGGGTGGGGCTGGCTGAGCGAGTGGCTGGCGCTTAAGTAACCTCTCAGGGGCTCCGCTATAGGCCGCTGGGACCACGTGTTCCACTGTGGCACCCTCACACAACAAGCGGGCCAGGAGGCGCGCGCCGCCACAGCTTATGCTGCAGCGACCTCTATGGGCCTTCGACGTCCACGACGTCTGGCGTGGATTCAAATTCCGCGGCAAGCGGTACCAGAGGGCTCAATACTTCTGCAGGGGACTTCCAACGACTAGTTGACTCCATGCTGCGTCGAGTTCCTGCGCTGCGCTGGACAGAAAGAGGACTGACAGGATATGAGGAGATGTTCCATGTTTTTTTGTCACTTCAGTGTACATTAAAGCTATTTGTGAACCTCTGTTGATTCCTATGTCACATAATTTTATGGCGAGTAAAATAATTTTGGAACTATTTATAAACCATGTGGACGGTCAGATTATATTGCATTTGTTCTACACCACCTTTTACCTTGAAAGAGAAGGTCTTTCGCCATGGAGAATGTGATAATTGCAAAGAAAATTAGTGTCTTTCATTTAATTAATCTGTTCTACTTAATTTGATTTCATTTATTGATTGTTGTGTGCAGTAGAGTAATAATTTAGCAGGAACAAGATTAAATAGTAAACAAATACATAAATAATAAGTGAACAAATAACAAATAAATTTGGAAAACTCTAATTTTCCGGAAAAATTTTATAACTTCAGGAAAAGACTGCAGCACAAAAAAGTGAATGCAATAATGAAAAAATAGAATAAGGAAATGTATTGAACTACTGTTATAAGGGTGACTAGAGATGGAAGTCTGAAAAGTTTAACGACGTACAGGAGTCTCCCTTACACTGTACATGTGGAAAGTGTATGCAAAGACAAAGGATGATGTTTATTTAAATTCTTGATCCTGCTGCGTACATGCCTGAGGACATGAGCAAACCTATAGTGAATTTCAGATGGACAGTTAATTTAACTTCATATTTTTTTTGTCACAGAACCCTAGAAACTGAATTAATCGCTATTTAATAAGTGATTTAAATAAGTTGATTCGTGTTAACGTTTTTAGACTAGGTTATAAGTTGATTCCCAGTTAGCTACAGTACGTAATCTTAGGTCGGCCACCCTGTTGTGTTGTAGTGTACATTCCTCACAGGTGACACACCTAATCCAGTTCATATATTTAACTGCCGCTCCACGCTACAGATCACCTTTACACTTAGATAGTATATAACAAGTGGATTACGAGCTGAATTTCAACGTTTTCCCTACTGCTGCGATCATTATTTGCTGAGAGAAGTATATATAGCAAACAAAGAAAGGAAGTCGAACAACTTAGAGAGTAAAGTCGTGAGTCGCACACACGGACGGGGCTCCGTAGAGGGGCAGAGAAAAGTTCCCCGATAACCATGTCACAAGGCGGCCAAGTTGAAAATAAGTTTGGGCGCGCGCAGTCGCTGCTTAACGCGAGAAAGAGCCGCTCTCTGCCGCTGCCGCTGCCGCCGCTGCTGCTGCTCGGGGGGCGATCGCTCCGGCGCCGCCGCCGCTGCCAGAAATATCGGCAGTCGTTACGCCGGATTTGCGCCGTTACGCCGGCGCTGCGGCGGCCCCTAACGTCGTTAGCCGGCGATCACGTTCCTCACGAGGCCCTCACGTCTGCCGAGCCCCGCTCACAAGTCAGTCGCCGGCGAATTGTCGTCTCTTCTGGGGGCTCGCTACGCGACAAGGGGGGGGGGGGGGGGAGCGCTCCCAGATCCCTGGCTGCTCCCCTCTCACAAAAAGAAGCTACTTGTCTGCCTGATCCTATGGAGAGCATGCGCCGAAAGGCACCTGCTTTCGACTTGCAGAAAGATCGACTGCCAAAGTCCGCAAAGGGATGGATCACAACAGTATTACGCGGTAGCGTAGCACGTGTCCCGACATGTCCGCAGGCACCGTGCAGAATTACGGAAACTTCCTCCACCAGAGTTTCACCTCCTTACTTGCCTCCAGATAGATGAAAGAAAATACCAACGTATGAACTTTGTTCGTGTTCGCACCCTCTTGCCGCAAGTGGTAGCCGCGCGGTCTAGGGCGTCTTGTCACGCGGTCCGCGGAGCTCCCACCGTCGAGCGTTCGAGTCTTCCCTCCGACGTGGGTGTGTGTGTTGTCCATACCGAAAGTTAGTTTAAGCTTAGAGACCGATGACCCAAGCAGTTTGGTCCCATAAGATCTTACTACAAATTTAATTCTTTTAGACCCTCATGACTGTAATTCACCATAATTCTTATACAAAAAATTTTTGTTGTATATTTGCTGTCCCATAATCTGTTTCAGGCCAACTAAGTTCATCTTTAGTTTTATGCAGGCAGTTTCAGAATGAAGTTTTAAAAATTTGGAGCAGATTCCTTACACCAAAACAATAAAAAATAGTCGAGTAAATGTGCGCTCTTAAATGATGCTTTAAGGGCTATGGGTACTTGATCATCCTCGATACTGCAAGCTTTTTGGTTTCCATATTTTCTGAGAGGGAAAGGCAACACAATAAGAAAAAATCGTCCAGTAAACATGAGCTCTAAAATGCGTATGTTAAGAGTTCATTTGTTCAGCTTCCCTACAATGAAAAACATCTGTCCTACTGAACAAGGGCCTGTAGACAGTTCGTCTTCGCTAGCGTCAAACACATTTCTGCTACTGAAAAAGTGCTCTCAGCACTTAAGATCAGAGCCCACTTTTATCGTGTAAGATGGCAAGAACTATGCCCCTTAGATGAAGTCATTAAAGATCACCAAAATCAAGTTGAGAGAACAGAAAGGCTGAGCAAAAATGACTGACAAGGCACAATGCATCTTGTAGAGGGTATGGTATGGACCTATTGGGATAATTAATGTTGGGTGATGGTTTTAGTTAACGCGACATGAAAACTTTATGGAAACGTGTCGATTTACTGGAGGCTAGTTTATCCCAGTGAAGTTTTCAGAGTTGACCGCAGCTGGGTGGCAGCGTGCGGCTGGAGAGTGGCGAAGGGAAGCGACAATAGGCAGCTTAGGGGGGCTCAGGCTCTGAGAAAGCAGCAACGGGCGGTGGCCTCCAGCTGCAGTAAGATGAGTGACAGCGAGGGGGTGGTTCACCCCATGCTGGTGTACCAGGAAGCAGACAGAACTTGTACGCCTGTTGATAAATGTCCGTCATCCCATTTTCAGCGAAACATGCGAGAAAGACGCGCAAAGCTGCGGTGGAGTGGTCAACAGAGGCTGAAATATGCGCGTTCATGACTATAGTAACTTCACGCTGAATTCACGGTCTGCAGAGTCTGAAGTAAATCAGGTGAAGAGCGACAGAATGAAATATGCTGGCCTCCGATGGGAACGTAGGACCGAGGAATTTGAAGTACACTCCTGGGAGTCAGAATTTCGGAAAAATTGGTGTTTTATGTAGATGCTAACTTTGATGGGGGGCCTGGGAGGAGCTAAATAGCAGAAGCTGAGAGGAAGGGAAATTTTGTGGGAATTTGTTCACTTCCCAGAGCAGGCATTGGTCGGCACTGGGAAGCGACGCATAATTAACGCGACTTGCGCTGCAATTGGCGTAAGTGATTTTGCTGGAGGGGAAACCGAGGCAAAGATCGGACTGGCAGAAGTCTCCGTAGAGGTCTTCCATTCCCAGCTTGCCTAGAGTGCGGACATGGCGTTGTTTACTCAGCTTGCCTGAGAGAGAGTGAGCATCTCTGAAGCTTTAGCAAACGGAACGATTGAGCTTGGAGATAGAAAGTTTTCGTTCAGCTATGTACTGAGCAAGATAGCTAGGAGTGAATAGACGAGCGCAGCCTTGCAGCACCACGAGGCCGGCCGATGTCTGCACAACGACGCCGCCCTGCCTCGCTGAATTCGGTGGTATTGCGCCCGTTCCAGCTTGAATTAGGCCACTGATTAATTTGTTGGATCATGTTGGCAAAGTTTCCATGAGGGTTTCATGGGCCGTGTATTGTAGAATTCTTCTCGCACTTCGCTTTACACCTGGGTCAGTCGATAGGAATTAATTTTTCTTTTAACGCGATTTACTCCATGTAAACGCAATTTATTCCCACTGCCTGTTAGGAGAGTCATGTAATGTAATGATTGAAGGTCGTGAGTTAAAATAAATTTTTGCTAATCGACTGCATCTGTTTTCAATCAAGTTGTTGAAATCCCAAGTCACTTTCTTAATTAATTTTATGTTCAACATTTGCATCTGTTGTTCAATAGCTGAATATAACATCAATGTGCACATCTTTTTAATTAAAAGGGATCAATTCTGAATCAATTAATGTCAAGAGTGCCACCGCAGTTCAATGAGGAGTCACAGGGCCTTATTACTTTCTTTGCGTTATCCGATATTGCGGCAGTTTTGCACTCTCTGTTGATCTGTTAGTCCATTAGCTGGGGTGAACACACGCCAAAACCAGATAAGTGACGGGTGGGGTGTTAAAACTGGACTTTTTTCTTCTTGTTTTGATGTAAGAAGGAATCTGTCTCCAAATCTTTAAATTTTTGTTTCGAAATACTCTGTATAGTTAATCTGTAAACATAAATTATTACACATTTCCCTCGGTGGATGCCATTTTTTTGCACCTGAGACTGAATATGTTGTTCTGCCACTTCAGTCATTTGTGGCTTCACAGAAATTAATTACTATTATTCCTTCTAAAAGGCTGAACACTAACATCGCCTTTGCTTTGTACAGGGAGGACGAAACAGAGCTACAGCTCATGAAAGGGAGAATGCATTATTTATTGATACTCCAATGAACCGAAACATTACGTCCTCCTCCTCCATAGCGAGTTCGTCTTCCTCTGGAACGCGCTACAGCAACCTTTATGTGTGCAATTGATTCTACACGTCTTTGGTAGGTTTCTGCAAGTTTGTGGCATCACATACATGTCTTTGAACAGATCACGAAATTTTCGAAATTTGGAGTTCACTGAAATGTGGGTCTGGAGCCGGCGCCCGTTACTGTCCCAGATGTGTCCAGTACGATTCATTGTAGACACCAACCTGAGTTCACAATCGTGTTCCTCGAGCCACTGGCCATTTTACATGGACAGTTATCATGCTGGAAGGAGCCGTAGCCGCCAAGCGAGACATCAAACATGAAGGGACGCAGCCTGGTACCCCATGACGACCACATATTCCACATCTGTCATAGGGGCTTTCGATTCGACTGTAGGTCCCATAACATCCCGATAGCATACTAATGGCCACATCAGCCTACGACCATGGTGGGCTGCAAAATTCTAGCAGCCATTCGCCTAGCTGCAGCATGTGTGGACCAGACCAGAGACCTAACTTAAGAACTGTGAATCATGAAACCAGACGACACGTTACCACTGACACAAGATCCAATCTCGACGATCCTGTGTGCACTGAAGTCGTAGACTAACCATGCCATAGGGGTTGTGACCTGCAGTGCCCCATCTTCATCACTGTGCACTGAACGCTGTGCTCGGAAACTCTCTTTCCTCCAAAGCATTGCAGTCTGTTTTCAGATCTGCCACAGATTGTCGCCTGACCTGCATTATAGAACGGGCAAGCCTCCGATCCCCTGGCTCTGCAGTGAGGTTTGAACATCCAACACTGTTGTTGCCTACTCATATTTTCGTAGTTTGTCAACAGCCTTCCACTGATGCTCAATACAGCAGCACGCTGGCAGCCTTCGAGATTCGACGTTTCTGAGATGCTCGTTTACATTCGTTCCTCCTCCACTCTGACACTTTCCTTACCGCGGCACGTTCATTCGTGGTCACCACGGAAAATTCAATCCCGCGATGGGCAGCAGTCATAACGATTTAGCTCGTCAGGCCATTCATGAACCAACAGCAGAGGGAAAATATGAAGTATTCAACGATTTCTTTAACTACTTGCACTTTGCAAGAGATGACCCAGAAGCATGGAAAGTTAATAATGAAAATAAAAACGTGCCAGATGATGTCCATAATACCAATAAAAATGGATAAAGATTGGTATGTATACGTATAGAAAATATTAAAGCCAAAGGAACAGAAATAGAAATAAAATCTGCACAGTTATTCGCACAGTGTCTGAAAAGACAGAAAACAGAAACACAAAATCAGCTATAAGCCATCAGTCTCCGAATTGTGCAAAATATTCCACTACAGTGATCACCAGCTACTAAGAAAAATCGATACAGTTTAGTCAGAGATTGGATCAGCCAGTCCTTAGAAGCGGATGCATCGAAACTGGGCAACTGAAAGCCGTAAGCAAAGCAACAAAACGGGACAGTGGATTTAACTTTAGACTTCGTCCGCGACTCAGATTCTGAATAAGAATTAGACGTATTCTAAACGAAACCTGTATCACTAACAATTGAGGAACAGAGCTCTGATAGAAGCTACCAACATCCTTTAGACTTCATCTGGCTGGCGAGATATTCAGTTTTCAAATACGAATATGGAATGGAGAGTCCATGTGACTTTCACTATTCTCAGCACTTGTGGGGGAAAGGTTTGAGATAATACATAAACTGAAAATTCGAATGCTTGCATGTTAATGGATATATGTGAACTATGCTCGAGTTCACGATTCGAAAGCGGAAATGGAACAGTTTAATGAGTCAAATTTCGATGTACAACTCACGATCACTTGTGTTAATAATAAAGAAAATGTATAATTAACATATCGAAAAGAAAATAATAGAAATTAAACAAGTAAACAAAAGCGTTGTTACGTCCTGGAGTGCTTTTGGGAAACAAAAACTTCCATTGTGGCTTAAACGGAAATTTTACAATCAGAATAGCCGGCCGCTGTGGCCGAGCGGTTCTAGGCGCTTTAGTCCGGAACCATGCAGCTGCTACGGTCGCAGGTTCGAATCCTGCTTCGGGCACGGATGTGTGTGATGTCTTTAGGTTAGTTAGGTTTAAGTAGTTCTAAGTCTAGGGGACTGATGACATCAGATGTTAAGTCCCATATAGTGCTTAGAGTCATTTGAACCATTTTACAATCAGAATGTCTTACTATTTTATTTTACCATTACGAGACACTGTGTTTAATGCGAAAATGAACTGTCAACAAAGGAAAAACCTAGAAAACAAGAAACAGAAGAGTAAACATGGCCTGGAGCGCTTTTAGAAAACAAAGTTTTTCTTTTGTTTATGAAATGAAAAGTTCTTGATTACTGCGTAGTACTGTTCTGACTTATGGAACGGCGATGTGAAATGTAATGCAAAAACCATCCGTCTACTGAGGGGTCTTAGTTTGCAAACGAGAAATACATGGAGCGAAAAGCTAACTGAGGCAGGGAAACACGGTAACGAACTGGGGAAAACAGTACAGCTGAAAATGTAAGAATAGTTACAATGACAATTAATTAGAGATGAGCAGGATACGTAGCTGGGCAGTTATATGGTGTATGGCTCGAACGTGCCCTTTTCTGAACTGAAACACATAAGAACAGACAGAGACCACGATCTAATTGGAGGCGAATAGGTGACATGAGAATACATGGAGCAGTAGTGGAAAAGTTTTGATATCAGATTGTCGAATGGTGATTTAAGCGAGTTGTGAAATCGCAAAGGAAATACATGTTGTTGTTGTTGTTGTCGTCTTCTGTCCTGAGACTGGTTTGATGCAGCTCCGTACACTACTCATTTAATCATACAGTAAAGCTGCATGCCCTCGGGAAAAATTACAGCTGTAGTTTCCCCTTGCTTTCAGCCGTTCGCAGTACCAGCACAGCAAGGCCGTTTTGGTTAGTGTTACAAGGCCAGGTCAGTCAATCATCCACACTGTTGCCCCTGCAACTACTGAAAAGGCTGCTGCCCCTCTTCAGGACCACACGTTTGTCTGGCCTCTCAACAGATACTTCTCCATTGTGGTTACACCTACAGTACGGCTATCTGTATCGCTGAGGCACGCAAGCCTCCCAACGGCAAGGTCCATGGTTCACGCGCAGAGGGGGGCGGGGGGGGGGGATACATGTATTGTAACAAAATAATACCGATAAACTTCAAGTAGAGGATGTAATGAGGGACAAATTGAGGACAGAAACACGTCAGGAAATATCCAATGACTTTACAGTGTGTCCAAGAGTGGCACTGGGCCATCCTTCGGGCTGGCAACACTGCTTTACTCTCTCTACGCCATGAGTGGGCAAAAATTCAGCTTGTGAGCCACCCACTGCTTCACAGGACACAACACTCAGCCTGGCTGCCCACTTCCCGCACTGCCACGTAACTCTGTCTGTCGTTGAGGAGGGGGAAACGAGGGAAACTGCTAACACAGCATATTTAGATGGCAATGCAGTCGCACTGGTTACAACTTGGTTTCGTATTTCACATTTCTCACCACACAGATCCCAAATGAAACAAATTTTCAGTATATTTAATGTATTTTGGCATTCGGTAAACATGGTATAATTTTTATTTGGTTCAAACTGTCGGCATACAGACAGACACAAACAGTTTCACAGATTCTCACACTGAGGTTTCCATCTAATAGTGACTTATTTAGTTTCAAAAAGGTCTTTCACACACACATGTTGGTCAAGAAGTTGCTGCTCTTTTGCAACCTCATTATGGAGGCGTTGCAACGCTACCTGAAGGAAACAATGTACATGTCCTGCACAGTTTAAAGTAAAAAAAAAAAAGAAGGTTGTCTTCAAAATGGAAATTATATTGCAGATCCAACAGTTCCATCTGCACATGCACAGAGGACTTCCGACTGAAAAGGCAAACGATCTCAAAAACAGCTTGCAAACAAATAGAAAGATTAACAGTGTCTTCGAAACGGTTAGAAAACTATCTTTGTACTATTTTCAAAGCCACCCTGAATTCTTCAAAGCTCAAACTTTTTTAACGCCTGTGTGCTAAGGGAACTGGACTGTTTCTTTTGTGTCAGAATGTGTCCCTTCTGCAATTTTATTTATTTATTTATTTATTTATTGTTCCGTGGGAACAAATTAATGAGAAGTTTCCATGCTCATGGAACGAGTCAATACATGAAATTATAACACGATGTTAGAAACAGATAAAATGAAATATAAAAAAACATATTCAGTTGACAAGTCGTAAGTTTAAATGAAGAAAATCAACAATGTAACACTGGAATTTGCTTAATTTGTTAGCTCTTCCAGGAGCTCCTCGACAGAATAGAAGGAGTGAGCCATGAGGAAACTCTTCAGTTTAGACTTAAAAGAGTTTGGGCTACTGCTAAGATTTTTGAGTTCTTGTGGTAGCTTATTGAAAATGGATGCAGCAGAATACTGCACAAGAGTCAAGGAAGTGCATTCTACATGCAGATTTGATTTCTGCCTAGTATTAACTGAGTGAAAGCTGCTAACTCTTGGGAATAGGATAATATTGCTAAAACAAACGACATTAAAGAAAATATGTACTGTGAAGGCAATGTCAGAATTCCCAGATTTTTGAATAGGGGTCGACAAGACGTTCTCGAACTTAAACCACATATAGCTCGAATAGCCCGTTTTTGAGCCAAAAATACCCTTTTTGAATCAGAAGAATTACCCCAAAAAATAATACCATACAAGCGTATGAAAATATGCGAAGTAGACTACTTTTCGTGTTGAAGTGTCACTTATTTCAGATACTGTTCTAATGATAAATAAAGCAGCATTTAGCTTCTGAACAAGATCCTGGACATGGGCTTTCAACAACAGCTTACTATCTATCCGAACGCCTAGGAACTTGAACTGTTCCGTCTCGCTTATAATATGCCTATTCTGTCTTATCAAAATATCGGTTCTTGCTGAATTGTGAGTTAGAAACTGTAAAAACTGAGTCTTACTGTGATTTAGCATCAAATTATTTTCCACAAGCCACAAACTTATTTCATGAACTACATTATTTGTTACTGTTTCAATATTACACACAAGATCCTTCACTATCAAGCTGGAGTCATCAGCAAACAGAAATATTTTTGAGTCACCTGTAATACTAGAAGGCATATCATTTATATAAATAAGAAACAGCAGTGGCCCCAGCACCGACCCTTGGGGAACGCCCCACTTAACAGTGCCCCATTGGGACTGAACATCACTACCACTCTCAATATTGCGGAGAATTACCCTCTGCTTTCTGTTCTTAAACTAAGAGGCGAACCAATTGTAAGCTACTCCCCTTACTCCATAATGGTCCAACTTCTGCAGTAATATTTTGTGGTCAACACAGTCAAAAGCCTTCGTTAAATCAAAGGAAACACCTAGCGTTCGCAACCTTTTATTTAATCCGTCCAAAACCTCACAGAGAAAAGAGGATATAGCATTTTCAGTTGTTAAGCCATTTCTAAAACCAAACTGAACATTTGACAGCAAATTATGTGAATTTAAATGCTCCAGTAACCTTGTATATACAACCTTCTCGATAACTTTAGCAAACACCGATGACATAGAAATAGGTCTAAAATTGTCAACATTATCAATGTCTCCCTTTTTATAAAGTGGCTTCACTACCGAGTACTTTAATCGATCAGGAAACTGACCACTCCTAAAGGAAAAGTTACCGATATGGCTGAGAACTGGGCTAACATACATAGAACAATACTTCAGTATTCTGCTAGATACCCCGTCATATCCATGAGAGTTCTTGGTCTTTAGTGATTTAATTATTAACTCAATCTCCCTCTTGTCAGTATCATGGAGGAACATTTCAGGTAACAGTCTCGGAACACTTTTTTCTAAGAGCGATATATGATTCCCTGTTGGGACTAGGTTTCTATTTAGTTCACCTGCTATATTCAGAAAGTGATTATTAAATACTGTACATATATGCGACTTATCAGTAACACGGACATTCCCACTACGCACTGATTCTATATCCTCGACCTGTCTCTTCAGACCAGCCACTTCCTTTACGACTGACCATATGGTTTTAATTTTATCCTGAGGCTTAGCTATTCTATCTGCATACCACATACTTTTTGCCTTCCTAATAACATTTTTAAGCACCTTACAATACTGTTTGTAATGGGCTGCTGCATTTAGATTTTGCCTGTTTCTAACGTTTTGATATAATTGCCACTTTGTTCTACAAGATATTCTTATCCCTCTAGTCAGCCACCAAGGCTGCCTGTTTGTGCTAGTACCCTGTTTTAAACGTTCTAACAGAAAGCAACTTTCAAAGAGCATGAGAAAAGTCTTGAGAAAAGCGTTATATTTATCGTCTACTGTATCAGCGCTATAAACATCTTGCCACTCTTATTCCTTTATAAGGTTTACAAAGGTCTCTACAGCAACTGGATCAGCTTTCATGAACAGCTGATGACTATATTTAACACGTGTTGCAGCACAAAAATCTTTTAAAGTTAAAATTTGTGCATCATGATCTGAAAGGCCATTCACCTTTTTGCTAACAGAATGCGATATTCCTTTTAAATGTATCCACATCAAATCAGAAGTAAGCTGTTTCTGACCTTGCAATACCTTACTTTGGGCAATCCATTTAAAATACAGAATGTGCAATGGATTCTAGATGTTCTAATTTTCGTTCATGCACTTTTTTTCCTTCATAAATTCAACAAAAGCGGATTTTAAATCGAAAAAATCTTTCCAGGCATGCCCCTCGGCTTAAAAAATGTACTTTGCAGTAGATCCACCCCCGACGTTCAGTTCCACTGGAAAGTATTGCAAGCGACAGAATGACAATACGTGAGACTTCAGAAATTTAACTATTCACACCAAATATTTCTTCACGTTTTCCATACCAGAAAATTTAGCATAAAGTGCTTTCAGGCGACTAAACTATACAGCCACTGCAAATATTTACTTCTGTGAAACATCGGTACCAACAGTAATACATTTATCCGTAAAAAATTTCATGTCAGAAGTACTGCCGGTGAATGTGTTGTCATTGACGTTCTCTGCACTGAGTTGTAGGACTATGTATTTCCCCATTTCGACACACCGGCATGCCAAACCCATACCCTTCCTTCCGAAATTCGTAGCTGTGGCATGGGCGCATGGAGTGTGAAACGTTAGCCCTTCATACACCGCTCGATGGTCTCACAAACACACAACAATCAAATAAGATTTCTGAATGACGAGTCATCTCCGTAGCCTTTATTTGTGTACAGAATGGAGATGGTGTTTCATTTATCTACTTCGAGCGGCTGCTCTCCAAATGCTAATTAATTACCTATCCAAACACGTACCATGCTACATTCCAACCTGACATTTTCTCATGTTGTTCCAATGTTAATGGCTGGCTACAGACAACTAGAGGTTAGCATTATCTTCTGCTTGTCGACAGTACCTTCAGCGTCATAGGATTATTGCGAAAAGACTCAAACATCTCAATCGTATTGGAGGCATGCTGATCCAGTTGCAGGGCAAGCATGTGGGATGTTGCGGTGCACGGAATGGAAACCAACCACGCTAGTAAAGGTCTGGTTGCTAGCTGTGTGTGTGTGTGTGTGTGTGTGTGTGTGTGTGTGTAATCTGTGCAATGGCTGGTTTTGAGAGATGAATAAACAACGTAGAAAGTACTTTTTGGATTATAAAAAGATTTTGCAAGAATGTGTAAACAAAGCAATATTCCGCTCTATGAATAAACTGAAGTACATTACCTGGTTTTAAACAGAGTTATCTTGTCCAGAATGAGATTTTCAGTCTGCAGTGGAGTGTGCGCTGATATGAAACTTCCTGGCAGATGAAAACTGTGTGCCGGATCGGGACTCGAACTCGGTATCTTTGCCTTTCGCGGGGAAGTGCTCTGCCATCTGAGCTACCGAAGCACAACACACGCGCCGTCCTCACAGCCTTACATCTGGCATTATCTCGTCTCCTACCTGCTGTGTCTGTCACCTTACCTCTCTCCTACGCGTCCGCATTTGTAGACTGTGTCTAGGGCTAGTCGGATTGGGCCCTACCCCTAACCCTGCTTTGCTACTTTGTTCGTTTGTACCACCGTTGCTACGAGGGGTCTCACAGACCCGATCTGCGTATCACTCTGATTTGTTAAGGATAGGGAGCAAAAAAGGGCTTCACACTCACGTATGTTGTCTAGATGAAGTAAACAAACACGTTGTATGATTAACACGTTGTAATCAAAATGCCCAACGGGCGTGTGCTATGTATGTTGCTCGGTATCCTGGACGACATCATCCAAGTGTCCGGACCGTTTGCCGGATACTTACGTTATTTAAGGAAACAGGTAGTGTTCAGCCACATGTGAAACGTCAACCACGTCCTGCAACAAATGATGATGCCCAAGTAGGTGTTTTAGCTGCTGTCTCGGTTAATCCGCACATCAGTAGCAGACAAATTAAGCTAGAATCGGTGTTGAGAATGCTACATCAACATCGATACCACCCCTACCATATGTCTATGCACGAGGAATTGCATGGGACGACTTTGAACGTCGTGTACAGTAGTGTCACTGGGCACAAGAGAAATTACGGGACGATGACAGATTTTTTGCACGCGATCTGTTTAGCGACGAAGCGTAGTTTACCAACAGCGGTAGCATAAACCGGCATAAAATGCACTATTGAGCAACTCAAAATCCACGATGGCTGCGACAAGTGGAATATCAGGAACTTTGGCGGGTTAATGTATGGTGCGGCATTATGGGACGAAGGATAATTGGCCTATATTTTATCGTTGGCAATCTAAATAGTGCAATGTATGCTGATTTCGTACGTAATATTCTACCGATGTTACTACAAGATGTTTCACTGCATGACAGAATGGCGATGTACTTCCATCATGATGGATGTCCGGCACATAGCTCGCGTGCGGTTGAAGCGGTATCGAATAGCATATTTCATGACAGGTGCATTGGTCGTCGAAGCACCATACCATGGCCTGGTTTTCTTTCTGTGGGGAAAGTTGAAGGATATTTCTTATTGTGATCTACCGACAACGCCTGACAATATGTGTAAACGCATTGTCAATGCATGTGCGAACACTACGGAAGGCGAACTACTCGCTGTTGAGAGGAATGTCGTTACACGTATTGCCAAATGCATTGAGATTGACTGACAGCATTTGAGCATTTATTGCATTAATGTAGTATTCACAGTTAATCACGCTGTAACAGCATGCGTTCTCAGAAATGATAAGTTCTAAAAGGTACATGTATCACATTGGAACAACCGAAATAAAAAGTTCAAACGTAACTACGTTCTGTATTTTAATTTTAAAAAACCTACCTGTTAACAACTGTTCGTCTAAAATTGTGTGCCATATATTTGTGACTATTACAATGGCATCTATCATAAGGCGAAAAAAGTGGTCCAACTAAAACATTAAAACATTTATATTTCTTTACGTACTACACGAATATGTAATAAAAAGGGGGGTTCCTATTTTAACAAACGCAATTGATATCCGTTTGACCTATGGCAGCGCCATCTAGCAGGCCAACCATAGCGCCATCTGGTTTCCCGCTTCAAGATAAACAAGTTTTGTTCTTTGTAGTTTTTTCGTTTGATGCTTATTTCGTGAGATATAGAGGAACATAAATATTATGTTTACATTTAGTTACTCTTTTACACAGTATTTACATTTTATGTCTAATTATTCTATATGCAATATTTATATTTTAATCAGAACTTTCTAGTCATTATTTACTATATTCGATGAATATGAGAAATGAAGACTATATACATATATCGGTTTTACATACGCAAGAAGAAGTGTCTGTGTAAAACATAAAAAAACAGTTCTAACAAATTTGCTTCCAAATTATTGTATATAAAAAAATACTCTCGTAAAAACCCACTGTGAGATGTGTCATCAGAAACAAATAGTATTGTAAACAGAAGAAAAAATGTTCACTTACAATAACAATTTATTGAAAAGTTGTATTGCACAAAAAGAAACTGTTAATGATAAACTATAAAATTATTCTGCTATATTACTGCTTACCAAGCGAGGTGGCGCAGTGGCTAGCACACTGGACTCGCATTCGGGAGGACGACGGTTCAATCCCGCGTCCGGCCATCCTGATTTAGGTTTTCTGTGATTTCCCTAAATCGCTCCAGGCAAATGCCGGGATGGTTCCTTTGAAAGGGCACGACCGACTTCCTTCCCCGTCCTTCCCTAATGCGATGAGACCGATGACCTCGCTGTCTGGTCACCTCCCCCAAAACAACCCAACCAATTACTGCTACAAGTTCCCAACTGAACATTTCCCCATGATGCACAGACCTCACCTGAAGAAGAGTATACAGTTGAGTTATTTATAAAGGATGTTGAGGGGAGTACAGTAAACATGGATCTTATTGGTCCAGGGATTTGCCGCCATGGTCCAGTGAATTCCCACGGACTTTATGTCTCATAATGAACAGTGAATTATGTCATGGTCTTGAAGCCCTCAGGAGCGCAGCATTTATTTCCTGGGCACCGGCATGGCGACAAAAGGGTTTCAGAGCTGAGGACTGACAAGCGCCGCCAGTCCTCTGTCACCGTAAGCTATGGGCATTATTCAGCCACCACCATGCACTGCAGGTATGGAACGTTGTGTGCCACAGGGAACAGGGATCTTGGCCAAGATGGAGAAAATCGTAAAAATTTCTGTAAAATACCCTTAAATCTCAAGGTCTGCTGCGCGCTGACGAGATGCGGGCGACCTCTGGGGAACCCAGTTGTGTAAGGCTTCCCTAGGCCTGCAGGGCTCTGCCTAGGTGGATTTTTATTACCCTAGCTGTTCGTAGAACAGGGATAGAACCTCGAAATTCTCTTCGTCTACTACTACCGAAAAGAGTAAGCCACTGGTAGATACCAACACCAAATCAAAACAGGAGTGTAGCCAGTCCCCTGACTCGGAAGCTAAATCGAAAAGTTTAGGGGTCTACTAACAGCATGCATGCTGGTTATAAGAATGTGCTTTTAACAGTTAAAAGGAAATAGGGTAGCTTCGAGGAAGTTTTTGATGTGTCGGCAGCTGGGCCAACACCTTGTAGATCGAGATGGCTGAAAATGCACGCTAGACTAACGCAGACGGGCGTGAAGTACTGGAACAGGCTACGTAATTAATGCTATAAAGAAAAGTACGTAGCTGGATTAATACTTATCTTTAATCAATCATTGTGGTACATCGCTCTTGACGATACACAGGAGACTTTAATTACAATCACTGTAAGGCTAATGGCGCCTTGCTAGTTCGTAGCCATTAACTTAGCTGAAGGCTATTCTGTTTCTCGGCTAATGAGAGAGAAAGGCTTCGTACATCTAGTCGCTAGCTAGGTCGTCCGTACAACTGGGGCGAGTGCTTGTTCGTATCACGAGACCTGCCTTGTGGTGGCGCTAGGTCTGCGATCACACAGTGGCGACACGCGGGTCCGACATGTACTGAATGGACCGCGGCCGATTTAATCTACCACCTAGCAAGTGTGGTGTCTGGCGGTGACACCACAGTTTTTCCTTTCAGTATTCAAAAAGGCTCAGAGACAACTCCTGGCACTTTAAAATCAGTTTGGCGATTGCGTAATAGGAGACTGTTTGTGAGAACGTGTAGTTGTTAACAAGTTAAGAACATCCATGAAGCTCAATACCTAACGGAATATGCCATCGCAACTGAGCTGCATAGCATCTTTGATTTACAGCAGAGGCATTGTGATGCGAAAGAGTATGGTGGATATTTCCAAAGAGTATCTGAAAACTGAGTGGACTCCAGAACGTATAATCACCATATGAAACATCGTATAGAGGGTGGATGGATATCTTATTAACTTTAACTCATTTATCCTGACGTTTAAGACGTTTAATAGCACGTAACTTTCTGAGAATATTAGTTTCCTTGAGCTATACGTGGAGCCTCATGTGCCCAACACATTGCGCTGTTTCAAATGCAAGCCCTTTGGACATACGAGATCTGAGTATAAATTAGAACCCACTTGTGGCAAATCTAGTAAGGCAACTTACGAAGGAGAAACTTGATCACTGTTGAAGTGTGTGAATTTGTCATCCTGTCTGAAGTCTGAAATGCAGTGTACGTCTGGAGGAATGAAAGATACAGGACATCAAAACAAATAGGCGTATGTTGAGGCCAAAAAGCTCTATAGAGCCAGACAGTCCCCGACGCTCGCTACCTCCTTTGTGTTTCTTCTGAAACAGCCAGTCCATGAAACCGATGGTGCTACACAAATGAAGGTTGAAAGTGTCAACACTGGTACCTACGTCTGTCGTTACACTTGTTCTGCTGCAGTTATATCGTAGCACATACCTCACTGCAGAATATCTGACAAGGCTGTGGTTGAACCCGTTGTGTAGTCCCTGCTCCCCCCCTCCCCAGAAGTTCAGCCTGGTCCACAGTCCAGTGCTGCTACTACCACATGCACGGTTATGTTTTCAAAGCCCACTCAGGGCAAACAATCCAAGAGAAAGCGTCAACCACTGACAGAGCTGGGAAGTCAACTGTCTGATGCTGTCGAAGACATCATCACTGGAAGACCCTGCAGGAGAGACGCTCAGTAGGTTGGTACGGGCTTTTGTTGAAGTTTCGAGAACATACCTTCACCGAGGAGTCAAGCAGTATATTGCTCCTTCCTACATATATCTCGCGAAGCGACCATGAGGATAAAATCAGAGAGCCCACATAGAGGCATACCGACAGTCTTTCTTTCCACGAACTATACGAGAGTGGAACAGAAGGGAGAACCGGTAGAGGTACTCAGAGTACCCTCCGCCACACGCCATCAGGTGGCTTGCGAAGTATGGATGTAGATATAGATGTAGACGTATCTCTCGACTGTCCTTCAGAGTTTATGGACCTTGGTGTTGGATTGGGGCATTCCTCTCGCTCCAAGACTGAGCTTCCGCACATGTCAGGCTCCTCTCCTAGGAGGATAGACAGGGTGAAAGTTCGAAACCCGAAATAAATGGCTGACATACCCCAGCAGGGCGTTAATGGGTTCAGGACACATCTGCAGGAACTGAAGCTCCCAGCACAGGAACCAACCCCCCCACCCCCTCCCGCCCTGTGGTTGTGTCTGCAGGAAACAAAGTTTAAAGCGTCTGGTACCCGAGTTCTACAGGGCTATTCACTCTATTGCAAGAATGACCTGACTGAGGAAAGGGCTTGGTTGGCAGGAGTTGCTCTTTTTGTCAATAACTGCACTAGTCCTCTGCTCTCGCCCTGTCTACTGACCTGCAAGCGGTTGCAGTTGAAATTCACGTGTCAGAGGGTAGTTATTTGCTCACTGCATTTACCTCTGGAAAACGTTATGCGAGTATACTCTGATACTTTCATAGATCTTGTGGAACAACTTCCCCATACATTTCTCCTATGGGGAGACTTCAATGCTCATCGCATTTTGCGGCGTTTCACATCTACTTGTCCTCGCGGTCGGGTCATGAAGAGCCTCGTGACGTCTCACAAGACGCGCGTTTAACAAAGATACACCCACTCATGTCTGTGCTGCTACTATGGTATTCTCAGCCATCAACCTCTCTTTCTGCTCTCGAGCGCTTGTGGATTCTGTTCAGTGGGATACCATTGACGGCCTTCATTCCACTCTGCATTCAACTATTGGATGGAGAATTGTTTGAATGTAAGTCACCGGAACGGATGGTCAGCAGGTCTAACTGGTCGCCGTTCATACAGCATCCACACATGGGTGGACCACATCACATCAGCAATGCGCCATGCCTCTGACTTCTCGAACCCAATGTCTTCACGTCATCTAGGAGCCTGTAGCTTGGTGGACTTGTGAATGCCGCTCAGCAATGTAGGACCGGCGTGTGGTTCTCCGACGGCTTAAGTACCGCCCAACACCAGACAATATCACAGCCTCTGAGGTCGCCAGAGCCAAGTCTCGATGCGTAATTCAGGAGAGCAAGAAGAAGTCATGGCAAGCTCTTCTGGACACCATCAACCATTCCATGTCTTCTGCAAACGTAAGGGAAGCCATCAGGAGGATTTCCAGTAAACACAGTCGTTTAACAATAGCAGCACTGTTGAATCAGGAGTGTCTGCAAACAACTCCCAGAGACATCGCTCAGACGATGGCAGAGCATTTTGTAGCAACTACTGCCGATGTCAGCCAGCACCTGGCGTTTTGCCGCTGTCGTACGACTGTAGACAGATGCAACTTATACTTCGTATCCCACAATTTTGAGTCTTACAGCTACCCTTTCTCCACGTGGAAGCTGGAATCGGTACTATCTGAGACTCCTAATACTACTTCCAGTCGCTACCAGATCCGGTACTGCATACTTCGACATCCGGCAGCAGCGTGAAAGGAAATCCTCTTCGAAAGTTTTAATTTTATGTAGCAGACAGACGACTTCCCCAATTTGTGGAGAGAGGCAATTCTGATATCTCTTCTCAAACCAGGAAAGGATAGAACGTGTTTCATTAGTTACCAGAGCGTCGACTTAACAAGCTGTGTAGGAAAGACACTGGACCGAATGGTTAAACGTTGGATGAGCTGGTTGTTAGAGACCAGGAAACTCCTTAGCCCCTCTCAGTGTGCATTCTGGAGATTTCGGTCCGCTGTTGACAACTAGACCCTACTAGAGGCTGCTATTCAGCAGGCTTTCCTACGTAAATAGTACCGTCTATGGATATTTTTGATACTTTGAGACAAAATATTCTGTTGCAATTCCATGAATAGAGCTTTCGTGGTCGCTTCCCCATCTTCATACGGTAATTTCTGCCCAAGCGCTCCTTTAGGTTCCTGGTTGGTGACATGCTGTCGGATAGTTCTGAGCAGTCGATGGGTGTTCCTCAAGGCAGTCTTTTAAGTGTTACTCACTTTCAGATAGCAGTAAATAAAATTATGTTTAAAGTAAGGAGACCTGTACAGTGCTCCTTATCTGACGATTTTGCTGTTCCTCCTGCAATGTTGCAATAGCGACCCCCCCACCCCCTCCCCTCCACAAACTTACTTACAGTACAGAGGTCAGAGGAGTGGGCTGCAAAGGCGGGTTTTCTGTTTTCTGCAGATAAATTTGCGTGTGTGATCATTTTAATCGTTGTCGTCGTATTTTTAATTTACCTGATTTGCACATAAGGGACACCATTCAACATTTTAGTTAGGTTTCTGGGCCTCATTTTTGACTCCAAGTTATCATGGTTGCCACGCCTCAGGGACCTCACTGCCAGAGCCACGAAGGCACGGCACATCATAAAGTGTTTAGGCGCTGGTCTTGGGTAGCGTTCAGGACGCGTCTGCTCCAGTTTTGTAGGGCTTTCGTGTGCTCGAGGCTAGACTATGGATGCACATGCTTTCTTATTTGGAGATGACTGACGCTATCCACCGGCCTCACACCTAGTCTGCAAGCTGAGGCCGGTTAACCGTCACTTACAATCCTACAGCAACTCCTCGTTGTGGGTCAGGAATCTAAGTTCTTCGTAGCTCCATATTCATCTGCATACCATACTGTTGTTTCTCCATCTATGAAACGGCATTTCTCCAATCGTCTACTAGCAACAAGTCCGTCTGGGATACACTTGCAGCGTCTCCTGGGGCCACTTGGTGAGAGGCAAGTACAGCCCAAACCCAGGGTCTTAACCGTATGCCATCGTGGTTACTGCACACGTCCAAAATAATTTTAGATCTATTACAGCACAGGAGAGATTGCACTCCGGCATATGTTTCTGATACATTATTTTACGAGATTTTTAACTGAGCACCACAACAGCTCTCTTTACGGCTGGATCGAAACAGGGGGACTCCGTCGATACCTCTATTGTTTTCCTTGATGGTGTACTCGAGACTTTACTGTCATTGATGAGGATCTATATGCAGGCACTAGAGAAGGTGAGTTGTGCTTTAAGTGCTAAATTCCTTGTCGGTTCCGGTTCTCTGAGTGCCGTTCACTCTCTACTACTCTGGTACCCAGGAGATAAAGTAGTCCAGAATATCCAGGACACCCTCCTCCAGCTACATTTGAGAATGGAGGTGCTGAGTGCCAGAGCACACGGATATTGCGGGGAATGAAAGGGCGGATGTAGAATTTCTTAGTGTCATCTCCCAGCATGCTCTCTCCTCTCTTGAGAGGTACAGTTACCACTCGTCGATGGGAAGAAGAGTGGATGGAAGTGACAGACAACAACCTGCGTCTAGTTAAGCCCACTACGCGGCGGTGGCGCACCTCGTATGAGCCACGAATGCGGGGTAACCTCCTGCTTACTCGTCTTCACATAGTCCGCACTCTTCTGATGCTTGGCTTCTTGTTGCGGCAAAATGGCTCTACAGTGTGTGGTGCTTATGTCGTACAGATTACTGTACGCCACATTTTACTAGTCTGTGTTTTATTTTCGGACGAGAGAGCAGTGGCAGATTTGCCGGCAGATCTGCCCTCTACTTCAGGTGTTGTTTAAACAGACGTGGTGAGAATTTTAAGGTTTTGTGATGGTCCAACTTGTTTCCAAAAATGTTCTTAATGTATTAACAGGGTGAGTGGCTTACCCATGCTTTTTGTAAGTATTCAGCCGGTCACATATTCCCGTGCCGTTGTTTTAGCTCTTCTGTCTTTATACTTCTGCTTTATTCCCTGCTGCAGCATCTTTCACAGTTTCTTCATTGTTTTAAGACGTCTAAGGTAGAGTGGCTGAGTGAGTAAATGCGAGTGAAGTGGTAGTGAATGCACGAGTGTCGTTTTGTATGTTTCATTCTCACTGTGTGCAAAAATTTTAGTGATTTTATCATATTGATTCCTCTTAAAATGTGTAAGGGTGTTGATAACCTCACCGTTGAGAGCCCAAAACAGACACATATTTTTAAGTTGTCCACCTGCCTTAGGTGTGTGGGTAGGGCCTCGCGACTGGTTTCGAAGTACGCCATGACCTAGGATATAGATCGTACAATCGCCTCAAGTGTGTGGGCCTGTCTTCTGGGTGGCCCTGATCAGTTCCCAGTTGTTCCCCAAGGGAGAGGAGTGCGGGGTGCCTTTGAATATAAATGACCCAAGTGTATAACCTGACACCGGATGTGTAATGTGATAGCCACTTTATTTTATCACTGATCTTGAGATAAGGTCGTCAGTTTGAACTATCATTGTTAACGTACTGTTTAGGAGTTACCACCTTACCGCATCATGTGAAGTGACGTATGGCTCGATGTTTACCTGCCCCAGAATTGGCCCTTGATAACTACACCTGTAAATGTTCCACAGTCGTGTAATCATACGATAAGGGGTCTCCTGTCTATACATACGCAAAACGTTACGTTTGTTTATGGTGAAGGTCAACTGCCACTCCCTGTATCAAGTGTCGATGCTCTGCAAATCTCGCTGCATTTCTCTGGAATTTTTTTGTGTTGCAACTTCTTCAGATATAACGGAACCATCCGCGATAAGCCACATGGAACTTGCTACGTTATCTACTTAGTCATTTGCAGGTATTGTGAAAAGTAATGATCCTCTAACATTCCCTTTACATAGGCCTGAAATTACTTTTACGTCTAAATATTTCCGTCCACTGAGAATGGCTCACTGCGTTCTGTTTGCCTCGAACTCTTTGATGCAATCACACAGTCGCTCTGATATTCCGCACGCATGTATGCTGTTCAGTAGTCAGTAGTACGGAGCTGTTCCGAATGCCTTTCGTAAGTCATGTAACACGGCACCTTCCTGGACGCCTGTATGTACATCTACTGAGTCTCGTGGACAAACATACGGAACTTGGTTTCACATGATCATTATTGTCGGAACCTATATGATTCCTACAGAGGTGACTTTGGGTCTTCAGAAATGTTATAGATGCGAACATAAAACGCGTTCCAAAATCATACAACAAACTGATGTTATATAAGCCTACAGTTTTTTGTGTCTTTTGACGAGCTTTCGGGGATGACCTTGCTTTTTCCAAACGTTAGGAATTCTTTCCTCTTCCACAGACATACGGTACACTGCTTTTCAGAAGAGGGATATATTCTTTCGCACACCCCATGCAGAATCATACTGGTATCCCACAGTCCATGTTTCACTATCATACAATGCTGTACTCCAGACGTACATCCTCAGAAATCTGTTCCTCAAATTAAGGCAGGTATTTGATATTAGTAGACTTCTCTTCGCCAGAAATGCCTTTTTTGCCAGTGCTAATCTGCTTTTGATGTCCTCCTTGCTCCGTCCGTCATTGGTTATTTTACTGCCTAGGTAGCAGAATTCCTTAACTTCATTGACTTCGTGACCATCGATCGTGATGTTAAGTTTCTCGCTGTTCTCATTTCTACTACTTCTCACTACCTTCGTCTTTCTCCGATTTACTCTCAAACCATACTGTGTACTCATTAGACTGTTCATTCCGTTCAGCAGATCATTTAATTCTTCTTCACTTTCACTCAGGATAGCAATGTCATAAGCGAATCGTACCATTGATATCCTTTCACCTTGTATTTTAATTCCACTCCTGAACCTTTCTTTTATTTCCATCATTGCTTCCTCGATGTACAGATCGAAGAGTAGGGGCGAAAGGCTACAGCCTTGTCTTACACCCATCTTAATACGAGCACTTCGTTCTTGATCGCCCACTCTTATTATTCCCTCTTGGTTGTTGTACATATTGTATATGACCCGTCTCTCCCTATAGCTTACCCCTACTTTTTTCAGAATCTCGAACAGTTTGCACCATTTTATATTGTCGAACGCTTTTTCCAGGTCGACAAATCCTATGAAAGTGTCTTGATTTTTCTTTAGCCTTGCTTCCATTATTAGCCGTAACGTCAGAATCGCCTCTCTCGTCCCTTTACTTTTCCTGAAGCCAAACCGATCGTCACCTAGCGCATTCTCAATTTTCTTTTCCATTCTTCTGTATATTACTCTTGTAAGCAGCTTCGATGCATGAGCTGTTAAGCTGATTGTGCGATAATTCTTGCACTTGTCAGCTCTTGCCGTCTTCGGAATTATGTGGATGATGCTTTTCCGAAAGTCAGATGGTATATCGCCAGACTCATATATTCTACACACCAACGTGAATAGTCGTTTTGTTGCCACTTCCCCCAATGATTTTAGAAATTTTGATGGAATGTTATCTATCCCTTCTGCCTTATTTGACCTCCAAAGCTCTTTTAAATTCCGATTCTAATACTGGACCCCCTATCTCTTCTAATTCGACTCCTGTCTCTTCTTCTATCACATCAGACAAATCTTCACCCTCTTAGAGGCTTTCAATGTATTCTTTCCACCTATCTGCTCTCTCCTCTGCATTTAACTGTGGAATTCCCGTTGCACTCTTAATGTTATCACCGTTGGTTTTAATGTCACCAAAGGTTGTTTTGACTTTCCTGTATGCTGAGTCTGTCTTTTTCGATGTCTTCACATTTTTCCTGCAGCCATTTCGTCTTAGCTTCCCTGCACTTCCTATTTATTTCATTCCTCAGCGACTTGTATTTCTGTATTCCTGATTTTCCCGGAACATGTTTGTACTTCCTCCTTTCATCAATCAACTGATGTATTTCTTCTGTCACCCATGGTTTCTTCGCAGCTACCTTCTTTGTAACTATGTTTTCCTTCCCAACTTCTGTGATGGCCCTTTTTAGAGATGTCCATTCCTCTTCAACTGTACTGCCTACTGCGCTATTCCTTATTGCTGTATCTATAGCGTTAGATAACTTCAAACGTATCTCGTCATTCCATAGTACTTCCGTATCCCACCTCTTTGCGTTTTGATTCTTCCTGACTAATGTCTTGAACTTCAGCCTACTCTTCATCACTACTATATTGTGATCTGAGTCTATATCTGCTCCTGGGTATGCCTTACAATCCAGTATCTGATTTCGGAATCTCTGTCTGACCATGATGTAATCTAATTGAAATCTTCCCGTATCTCCCGGCCTTTTCCAAGTATACCTCCTCCTCTTGTGATTCTTGAACAGGGTATTCGCTATTACTAACTGAAACTTGTTACAGAACTCAATTAGTCTTTCTCCTCTTTCATTCCTTGTCCCAAGCCCATATTCTCCTGTAGCCTTATCTTTTACTCCTTCCCCTACAACTGCATTCCAGTCGCCCATGACTATTAGATTTTTGTCCTCCTATACATACTGCATTACCCTTCCAATATCCTCATACACTTTCTCTATCTGTTCATCTTCAGCTTGCGACGTCGGCATGTATACCTGAACTATCGTTGTCGGTGTTGGTCTGCTGTCGATTCTCATTATAACAACCCGGTCACTGAACTGTTCACAGTAACACACCCTCTGCCCTACCTTCCTATTCATAACGAATGCTACACCTGTTATACCATTTTCTGCTGCTGTTGATATTACCCGATACTCATCTGACCAGAAATTCTTGTCTTCCTTCCACTTCACTTCACTGACCCCTACTATATCTAGATTGAGCCTTTGCATTTCCCTTTTCAGATTTTCTAGTTTCCCTACCACGATCAAGCTCTGACATTCCACGCCCCGACTCGTAGAACGTTATCCTTTCGTAGATTATTCAATCTTTTTCTCATGGTAACTTCCTCCTTGGCAGTCCCCTCCCGGAGATCCGAATGGGGGACTATTCCGGAATCTTTTGCCAATGGAGAGATCATCATGACACTTCTTCAGTTACAGGCCACATGTCCTGTGGATACACGTTACGTGTCTTTAATGCAGTGGTTTCCATTGCTTCTGCATCCTCATGTCGTTGATCATTGCTGATTCTTCCGCCTTTAGGGGCAATTTCCCACCCCTAGGACAAGAGAGTGCCCTGAACCTCTATCCGCTCCTCCACCCTCTTTGACAAGGCCGTTGGCTGACTTCTTATGCCGGAAATCTTCGGCCGCCAATGCTGATTATTTATCAAAATTTAGGCAGTGGCGGGGATCGAACCCGGGACCGAAGACGTTTTGATTTTTCTTTAAAAAAAATCTCATTTTGTTCGTTGCATCTTCTCGGGGCGGTCGTCGTAAGATATCCGTTTAAGTTCGTTGTTGATCGATTAACTCAGTTTTTTTTATTACAGAGGGCAGCTAACCCTCTGACCGAACACGCTGAGCAACCGTGTTGGCATCCTAGACCACGGGTACTGATACTGTAATGGCGTTTTGAGGCATGACACCCTATTCTACGCTGAATCGAAAATTTACTGTCGGTTTGTCTTCAACAGTTCAAAAATGGTACCGTCACGAAACTGTTTTCTGATAAATTTCTCACGGCAATTTTCCAATAAGCTGCAGAGAACAATGTCAGACGATTCCTTGACACTACTACCCGCCCTAATTACTTGAGTCTGTCAGACTATAGGTTGTAATTTGACATCACCGTTTAATGTTATGACCACGATATGTACGCAAAACATTCGCCTCTTTTCCCCTAAAATGTTTCGTTACTACTGGTCGCCAGGCAACAATGCCTATAAAACCATCCGATGACCATGTTTTGGCCGCCCTTAACACCTTCACCCGAAGTATTTTTAAATCGGAATCTGTACTACGAGGGCAGTTCAATAAGTAATGCAACACATTTTTTTTCTCGGCCAATTTTGGTTGAAAAAACCGGAAATTTCTTGTGGAATATTTTCAAACATTCCCGCTTCGTCTCGTATAGTTTCATTGACTTCCGACAGGTGGCAGTGCTGTACGGAGCTGTTTAAATGGCGTCTGTAACGGATGTGCGTTGCAAACAACGGGCAGTGATCGAGTTTCTTTTGGCGGAAAACCAGGGCATCTCATATATTCATAGGCGCTTGCAGAATGTCTACGGTGATCTGGCAGTGGACAAAAGAACGGTGAGTCGTTGGGCAAAGCGTGTGTCATCATCGCCGCAAGGTCAAGCAAGACTGTCTGATCTCCCGCGTGCGGGCCGGCCGTGCACAGCTGTGACTCCTGCAATGGCGGAGAGTGCGAACACACTCGTTGGAGATGATCGACGGATCACCATCAAACAACTCAGTGCTCAACTTGACATCTCTGTTGGTAGTGCTGTCACAATTGTTCACCAGTTGGGATATTCAAAGGTTTATTCCCGCTGGGTCCCTCGTTGTCTAACCGAACACCATAAAGAGCAAAGGAGAACAATCTGTGCGGAATTGCTTGCTCGTCATGTGGCTGAGCGTGACAATTTCTTGTCAAAGATTGTTACAGGCGATGAAACATGGGTTCATCACTTCGAACCTGAAACAAAACGGCAATCAATGGAGTGGCGCCACACCCACTCCCCTACCAAGAAAAAGTTTAAAGCCATACCCTCAGCCGGTAAAGTCATGGTTACAGTCTTCTGGGACGCTGAAGGGGTTATTCTGTTCGATGTCCTTCCCCATGGTCAAACGATCAACTCTGAAGTGTATTGTGCTACTCTTCAGAAATTGAAGAAACGACTTCAGCGTGTTCGTAGGCACAAAAATCTGAACGAACTTCTCCTTCTTCATGACAACGCAAGACCTCACACAAGTCTTCGCACCCGAGAGGAGCTCACAAAACTTCAGTGGACTGTTCTTCCTCATGCACCCTACAGCCCCGATCTCGCACCGTCGGATTTGCATATGTTTGGCCCAATGAAGGACGCAATCCGTGGGAGGCACTACGCGGATGATGAAGAAGTTATTGATGCAGTACGACGTTGGCTCCGACATCGACCAGTGGAATGGTACCGTGCAGGCATACAGGCCCTCATTTCAAGGTGGCGTAAGGCCGTAGCATTGAATGGAGATTACATTGAAAAATAGTGTTGTGTAGCTAAAAGATTGGGGAATAACCTGGTGTATTTCAATGCTGAATAAAACAACCCCTGTTTCAGAAAAAAAAGTGTTGCATTACTTACTGAACTGCCCTCGTAATTTTCGTACATATTATCGTATAGTTATGGCCTTAAACACACGTCCACCACCAGCGTTCCAGCAGAGGAGTTTATAATTTCGTTGCTATTAAAGCCTGGTTTTACGCAACTATCTGTCCCTAATACTATGTGGGCACTGTTACCGTTTAAGCTACAAGCAAGACCAATTCCGGAACCTTTCCAGAGACACTCGTGCAGTTAACTAACGCCATAATAACATTTTCTTTCTCGAGTCTGTTATGACGAATGCTACCCTCTCTGGGACCATAGCGCATCTTATTGGACCAGTGTAGGGATTTCTCTGTCCTACAAGAACCGCAGGTGCTCGCCGGACGTACTGTGCTTGACCTACGAAGGGGTCCTACGAATCAGCACCCAACAGTGGAGGTCGATATCACTGCAGATTCATCTGAGCCTCTGCTTTAAGCCTTCCAGTCGGCTCCAAGCCAAAGGACGTCGATTTGATCTGGGAACGGTGTTGTAAAACGACAGCTCTGATTCCCCGCGCGGGCGACGCTGTCTTCACCAAATACGCCGGCTGCCTGTGAGAACCGAGACGGCCTCTAAACGCAGGCGGCAAGCTGTCATTAGCGCCTACACGGGCCACGATTAGGAGCCGGGAGCAGCTAACGTACTCGCTCGCTGCTGGCAGAGAGTCCACCATATCTTCGACTAGATCCGAGCAATGCAAACAGAGTCGACACTGGCCTTCTTTACCGACCTGCCCGCTGTTTCCCTGAGGGGCTCCGTCACCCGCCTCACACTGGAGCTCCTAAAGACAAGGAACATCGTAATAATACCCACTAATAATTATCATATTGCTAGTTCCAAGATATTTTATCTTCAACGTAATATTACTTGTAAAGTATCCTGCAAGTTAAGGATTATGTTTCTTGCTTCATTCTTAAACATAATGTTGATTCGTGCTGCCGGCCGAAGTGGCCGTGCGGTTAAAGGCGCTGCAGTCTGGAACCGCAAGACCGCTACGGTCGCAGGTTCGAATCCTGCCTCGGGCATGGATGTTTGTGATGTCCTTAGGTTAGTTAGGTTTAACTAGTTCTAAGTTCTAGGGGACTGATGACCACAGCAGTTAAGTCCCATACTGCTCAGAGCCATTTGATTCGTGCTGTGAACACGGGACATCGTTTATTTTTTTCACAACTGCTGTCAGTGTTCTTCGATGTCTAAAGATATATGTAAAGAAGTTCCCTCGATGTCGGCGTGTACCACAGTGCGTCGCTTCGCTGATTCTGCTAAGATGACGTGGCGCCTTTACTGATTTTGCGAGAATGTGCACCAACATAATTGTTAAAATTGCAGGGTTTGAATCAAACAGCTTTTCTGAAAAATACAAATAAATTCGAAACAGAAGTCCTATATGTCCCCTGCAAACATGTTAGAAAATCGGCTGCATTGAATTTTTATTTGTAATCCAATCTTTGAAACATGTTGTTGTTGTGGTCTTCAGTCCTGAGACTGGTTTGATGCAGCTCTCCATGCTACTCTATCCTGTGCAAGCTTCTTTATCTCCCAGTACCTACTGCAGCTTACATCCTTCTGAATGTGCTGAGTGTATTCATCTCTTGGTCGCCCTTTACGATTTTTACCCTCCACGCTGCCCTCCAGTAGTAAATTGGTGATCCCTCGATGCCTCAGAACATGTCCAACCAACCGATCACTTCTTCTAGTCAAGTTGTGCCACAAGCTCCTCTTCTCCCCAATTTTATTCAATACCTCTTCGTTAGTTATGTGATCTACCCATCTAATATTCAGCATTCTTCTGTAGCACCACATTTCGAAAGCTTCTATTCTCTTCTTGTCAAAACTATTTATCGTCAACGTTTCACTTCCATACATGGCTACACTCCATGCAGATACTTTCGGAAACGACTTCCTGACACTTAAATCAATACTGATGAATTACTCTTCTTCAGAAACGCTTTCCTTGCCATTGCCAGTCTACATTTTATATCCTCTCTACTTCGACCATCATCAGTTATTTTGAAATATATGTGCAGGTAAAACTCCCGACCACGCTCGTTTTAAATCCAGCAAATTCCGATGTAACGTATTTCCTAACCTAATCTGTATGTATGTATTACAGAAAAATGAGAGAGACATAAAACCCGCTGAGGAAGCAACGACTGTGCTGAACCTTGTTTGGATGTTGAAACAGTAACGCCTGTACTTGAATCCTTAATTCATTAAAATTGACCCAGAGGTGAACAGAGCCGCCGGTGCTACCACTACTGCTACTACCCCCACCACCGCTAACCCTACCAGCGGTAGAAGAGCGCTCGAGTGCGTCATACAGTGTATCGCGGTCGTCACAAATTTTCTCGTATCGTTTAGTGGACGCCCTAGATATCGCAATACGTGGAGGGGGTCTGAGGAAGGGCAGCTGCGGCCTCGCAGCGCTGCCGCTGTCCCGTGCTGTCCCGTGCTGCGCCCTGCTGTCCCTCGCTGTCCCGCTCGGGCTTGGCGCAGGTCGCGGCCCTCCAGCGCGGCGTCGCGCCGCTTCGATCGGCGGCCGCTCCGCCTCCACTGTGCGGCGCTGCCTCTGGCCGGCTAATGGGTTCACGCCCTCCGCCCTCCGCCCTCCGGGGCCCCAGAGGGCAGCCGGCGCTCACAGCGGGCGCGCTGACCCGCTTATACCGGCCGCCTGCTGGCGCGCCAGACTGCTGCTCCGGCAGCTCGCTCCCGCAGCACTGCGGTCGGACCGCTTACGCTCGTTTTTACGGGAAATATCGTAATCCTTCGATGGAGACGTTTCTTTATTACACTACTGGCCATTAAAATTCCTACGCCACGAAGATGAAATGCTACAGACGCGAAATTTAACCAACAGGAAGAAGGTCCTGTGATATGCAAACGATTAGTTTTTCAGAGCATTCACACAAGGTTGGCGCCGGTGGCGACACCTACAACGTGCTGACATGAGGAAAGTTTTCAACCGATTTCTCACACACAAACAGCAGTTGAACGGCGTTGCCTGGTGAAACGTTGTTGTGATGCCTCGTGTAAGGAGGAGAAATGCGTACCATCACGTTTCCGACTTTGATTAAGGTCGGATTGTAGCCTGTCGCGGTTGCGGTTTATCGTACCGCGACATTGCTGCTCGCGTTGGTCGAGATCCAACGACTGTTAGCAGAATATGGAATCGGTGGCTTCAGGAGGGTAATACGGAACGCCGTGCTGGATCCCAATGGCCTCGAATCATTAGTAGTCGAGATGACAGACATCTTATCCGCATGGCTGTAACGGATGGTGCAGCCACGTCTCGATCCCTGAGTCAACAGGTGGGGACGTTTGCAAGACAACACCCATCTGCACCAACAGTTCGACGACGTTTGCAGCAGCATGGACTATCAACTCGGAGATATGGCTGCGGTTACCCTTGACGCTGCACCACAGACAGTAGCGCCTGCGATGGTGTACTCAACGACAAACCTGGGTGCACAAATGGCAGAACGTCATTTTTTCGGATGAATCCAGGTTCTGTTTACAGCATCATTATGATCGCATCCGTGTTGGCGACATCGCGGTGAACGCATATTGGAAGCGTGTATTGCCGGCCGCGGTGGCTGTGCGGTTCTAGGTGTTTCAAATGGTTCAATGGCTCTGAGCACTATGGGACTTAACATCTGTGGTCATCAGTCCCCTAGAACTTAGAACTACTTAAACCTAACTAACCTAAGGACATCACACACATCCATGCCCGAGGCAGGATTCGAACCTGCGACCGTAGCGGTCACGCGGTTTCAGACTGAAGCGCCTAGAACCGCACGGCCACACCGGCCGGCTCTAGGTGCTTCAGTCCGGAACCGCGGGACTGCTGCGGTCGCAGGTTCGATTATGATTACCGAGCGAGGTGGCGCAGTGGTTAGCACACTGGACTCGCATTCGGGAGGACGACGGTTCAATCCCGCGTCCGGCCATCCTGATTTAGGTTTTCCGTGATTTCCCTAGATCACTCCAGGCAAATGCCGGGATGGTTCCTTTCAAAGGGCGCGGCCGACTTCCTTCCCTATCCTTCCCTAATCCGAGCTTGTGCTCCGTCTCTAATGACCTCGTTGTCGACGGGACGTTAAACACCAATATCCCTCCTCGATTATGATTATTAGTGTTTTAGGGCGCACAACAACGAGGTTATCAGCGCCCGGGCAGGTTCGAATCCTGCCTCGGGCATGGATGTGTGTCATGTCCTTAGGTTAGTTAGGTTTAAGTAGTTCTAAGTTCTAGGGGACTGATGACCACAGATGTTAAGTCCCATAGCGCTCACAGCCATTTTTGAAGCGTGTATTCGTCATCGCAATACTATCGTATCACCCGGCGTGATGGTATGGGGTGCCATTGGTTACACGTCTCGGTCACCTCTTGTTAGCACTGACGGCACTTTGAACAGTAAACGTTACATTTCAGATGTGTTACGAACCGTGGCTCTACTCTTTATTCGATCCCTGCGAAACCCTACATTTCAGCAGGATAATGCACGACCGCATGTTGCAGGACCTGTACAGGCCTTTCTGGATACAGAAAATGTTCGACTGCTGCCCGGGCGAGCACATTCTCCAGATCTCTCACCAGCTGAAAACGTCTGGGCAATGGTGGCCGAGCAACTGGCTCGTCACAATACTCCAATCTTAACTCTTCATGAACTGTGGTATCATGTTTAAGATGCATGGCCAGCTGTACCTGTACATGCCATCCAAGCTCTGTTTGAATCAATGGCTAGATGTTTCAAGGCCGTTATTATGGCCAGAGGTGGTTGTTCTGGATACTGATTTCTCAGTATCTATGCACCAAATTTTGTGAAAATGGAATCATATGTCAGTTCTAGTATAATATATTTGTTCAATGAATACCCGTTTATCATCTGCATTGCTTCTTGATGCAGCAGTTTTAATGGCCAGTAGTGTACCTAGGTACTAAACCGCTGTAAAATTTCCGATTACAGTTGGTACCAATCCGCGGCTCCAACCAATCTGGTATTCTCAGTATAGGTCTAAGGCAGCTCGTTTTTTATTTACTTTGTGTGTGACATACCGTCGGAGACCTTAGATACCGATGATCCAGAACATTACGACCAGCTACCTAATAGCCGATGTGTCCACTTTTGTCACGGATAACAGCGACGACGCGTCGTGGCTTTGAAGCAATGAGGCCTCGGTAGGTCGCTGGAGGGAATGGGACACCACATATTTACACCTAATTCGCGTAAATTCCGGGGAGGCAGACGGTGAGCAATGACGTCACGTTCAACCACATCCAAGATGTGTTCGATTAGGCTTAAGATATGTCAAGATGGGGTACAAGCACTTCAATTCAAACTCGCCACTGTGTTCCTTGAACCATCCCACCACACTCCTGGTCTCATAACGTGGCGCATTATCTTGTTGAAAAATGCCACTGCCGTCGGGAAACATGCTCGTCATGAAGGGGTGTGCGTGGTCTGCAACCAGTGCACGATACCCTTTCGCAGTCAAGATGACTTGCACGAGGTCCACTGGACCCGTGGATGTCCATGCCCACATGAATGTTCCCCAGAGCGTAAAGGAGCCGCCACCAGTTTGTCTCCATCCCGCAGTAAAAGTGTCAAGAAGCTGTTCTCCAGGAAGACACGGGATTCGCGCCCTCCCATCGGCATGATGAAGAAGCTGTAGAGGTTCATCACACCATGCAATGCTCGACCACTGCTCCAACGCCCACTGCCGATGGTCACGAGCACATTTCCATCGTAGTTGCCGATGTGCTGTTAACTTTGACACGTGCATGTTGACTTTGACTCATGTCGCCGGCTGCGGAGATCCTTCGCTAGAACTGTTCGGTGCCTTGTATGTCCAGACACACTTGTACTCTGCCCAGCATTGAAGCCTGATGTAGTTGCGCCAAGAGTTCGCCGCCTGTCCTGTTTCACCAGTCTGCCCAGCCTACGACGTCCGACATCTGTAATGAGTGGTGGCCGCCCAGCCCCGCCACGTGTTGAAGACACTCCCTACAGCTCTCCTCGGACACCCGACGAGTCGTGTAGAAGCCGAGCCTCCGGACCACCACAATGCGCCCTCAGTCAAACTCGGACAGACTGTGCGCCTTACCCATTCTACACACGGACAGCGAGCTCACTGACTCTACCCGCAACGCGCCTGTGTCTCACTAGCAGTCTTTCCCCGCCAGGTGACGCTGCTATCGCCTGGAGGAGGTTGTGTCGACAGCACGTCGATGATCATAATGCTCTGGCTGTTCAATATAAGTTCAGCTAACTAATGCATGAACTGTAACTTATGACTCCCTTTGAATAAAATATGGAACAGGAAAATTTACGATCGTTTAGTATGAATGTGCCATTTTCCCCCTTTTACTGATCTAGGGTGAAATAAGGTGTTTCCGCCTTTCCTCGACTTCACACATTAGTCGTGTTCCAAAATTATCTTTACAACTTTTTATCATTTATCCATATCATTACGCATCTATTCCGCAACCCGCAATCCAATTTCATTTTCAGTATTTCTCATAATGGGTGAGCAAATTAAAAAATTGAAAACCCCGTCATAATTTACTTACTGAAACCTACAATTCTACGTTGAACGTTTCACACAATAAGCCAAGTATTTCAGGTAGAAATCGCGTGTTTGCCCTGAGGCAGCATGACTCATGGATCACAAATTATCTGAATATACTCTTCCAGTGTTTGAGGTTGGAAGCTCTTAGCGACTTTCTACAAATTTTACACTTAACTTCAAAGTTTTTGCGAAACTTTTTCTCGTTGACACACAGAGATGAAAGTAAAAAAAAGACCATCGCTTACTCACTTTTCCTGTTAACCCACTAAAACTGCAGCATCACCACGACGTTTCTATATATTTCTTCTTTGCTACCTGACAAACGTAACAGAGAGGCTTTACATATATCGCGAAATGTACGTGCAAAATTATGTCATTGTACGAGACATACTCAGCAGATACAACATCATAAATTATGAGACGGGTGAAAAATTTGCCCTTGCTTAAAATGGAACACAGACTACCCAGACTCTCTTCATCCAGTGTTTCATAAAGCGAGCTCTTAACCACTTCAAATAAACTTTAACTGTTGTTTCAAACTCAGTCCAAACTCTTTCTTGCTTACACGCTTAACATCAAATATTTCACGCAGTAATTCCTTTTTAATTAGAAGCTGTTTCATACGTGGGAGTTCATTTCTTTGGGGAATCAGGTATTTCATGGCATTGCAGATGTGGAGATAGGACAGTGTTGTTTTACGAGTAAAGTTTCCATGCACCTCAAGTTTTAGCGCCATTTAACAAAGTTTAAAGTGTGCGCTATCTATAGAACGCACGACATCGAAGCGGTATTTCAGTTCTTCCCATGTGTGCTCTAGCATGTACTCATGTGAAAGTGTTGTTCTGAGGTCAGCTCGTAGTTCCTGCAAGTCCCACACTGGGTTTTGGCAGACAGCATGCTTTACAGAGTCCCAATGAAAAAATATGTAGGGAGATCACGTTTAAAGGTGTTAGGAGCCAGGAAGTGGATTCCCACCCTCCCAATCCAGCGACCGGGGTGTGTCCAAAGCCTTCCTAGCGATCGAGTCCCAGCGAGGACGGCCCCGATCTGCTGCTGCATAACGTCAGGTAGCAGTTCTTCGAACTATGGAAATGCAAACTGTTCCCACATGTCCAAGTAAACAGTCGAGCCTGCTGCCGCCTTTGAAAGGAAAAACGTTCCCTTCGCACAGCCATGAGAAGCAGACCACACTACTCGTCAACTTAGGATTCTCGCGGGAAATTTCCAAGCTAAAGCTCGCGTCCCCAGAGCCCCAGACCATCACATTGTGTAGGTTTACGTTCCTGGAAAAGAAAGCAGGCTTCGCCTGTAAACAACACAATTTTCTAGTAATTTGGGTTTTAGTCGATGCGATTCAGACTCTCAACTGCAGATGCGCTGCCTTTTGTCCTGTTATCAAGTTGATGTGTATGCAGCAACTGCACCTTGCAGGCTTTCTTGTGTAGGACCCTGTGTCCTGACGCTGGTGGCAGCTTGCTTTTGTGCTTTCATAACGTGTCCGGAAGTTCTGCAGGACCTGCCACATTTGGGCGCTGACAGCCGTTCCACACATTGTCATTTGCTGGGCAGGAGTAGGTGGACATTTTCCTCAATGATTTACCAAAAAAAAAAGAACTTTAAGGGCAAGTGAACATTATGCTACAAGCCGCACCATTCTGCCAATCCTCATTTCTGACATAAACATGATGAATGTTGTGAAGATTATTTTGGAACACGTCATACCTCTGAGTGTGTAACCGAACTGTTTTTGTTTTATGAAATACGCTATTACCCTCTGCTGGTGGAGCGGAGTTATGCTGTTTGTACACGCCGCCTGAACTGTGGTCTATTATTGCTGACGCGTCACAGTTTGACCGAGCGAGGCGGCGCATTCGGGAGGACGACGGTTCAAACCGAGTTCCAGCCGTCCTGATTTAGTTTTTCCGTGATTTCCCTATGTCTCTTCAGGCAAATTTCATCCTGATTTAGGTTTTCCGTGATTTCCCTATGTCTCTTCAGGCAAATTCCGGGATGGTTCCTATGAAAGGGGACGGTTGACTTACTTCTCTCATCCGATGGGACCGATGACCTCGCTGTTTCGTCCCCTTCCCCAAAACAAGCCACTGTTTGCCAATTTCCGACGATCACTGCGCACTTTCATGTGCTGATGTTTTTAAAGCCGCACAGTATATTCAGTGAAACGCACATTCACTCAACGTTTCCCAAGTCTGATGGATGTAATGGCCAGCGAGACCTCCATAAATTGAGTGTCGAACGCTGAGCATTGTTGAAACTGAAACCTCGGCCCCCTTTATTACAAAGTAATTTTGTTGATTGTGTTTCACAGCTATAGTAAATTATAGATATGTCGTCATGTAATACCTTAAGCTGCTGTTTAAGTTACTTCTAATTGTCAAAGACCATTATTCAGCACAAATTTTTGTTAAGAGCAAGAATTACACACATATATGGTTAAAAGCGTTGGAGGGAAAGGTCAAATTTTTTGCGAAATATTTGTCTAAAACTAAGAAACAAAAGAGTTTAGAGAAGTTTTGCACGTACCCTTAAATGACGCCCGAAATCGCTTACAGCATTTCGAACACTGAAGCAAGAACGTGATCGGAACTGCTCTGCAAAAATCAAGTACTTAAATATTTAAAATCATAAACAAGAAACCGTAAGAGCCCCAATGCTCATACGTTAGTTACGCAGAAAGAGCACTAAGCAGAATATGGTGTTCGATGTACTGTTTCAGTTAACTCCATTTTTTTCATTTAGTTTCTTTATTGGTTGGTTGGTTGATATGGGGGAGGGGGGAATGGGGGCAAACACTGAAGTCATACAGTAGATCTCATAGGGTTAGGGAAGGATGGGAAGAAAGTCGGTCGTGTCTGTTCAAAGGAACCATCCCGGCGTTGGCCTGAAGAGATTTAGAGAAATCACGGAAAACCTAAATCAGGATGCCCGTACGCGGGTTTGAACCGTCGTTCTCCCGGATGCGAGTACAGTGTAATAACCACTGCGCCACCTCGTTCGGTGTCTTTATCTGGAAGAGTAAGTGAGCAGGAACAATGATGTTGACACCATTTTGCAAACTCCACTCTCCTTCCTAATTTCATCTATAGTCCACATCAGTCTTTTATGAAGAAAAAAATGTTCAAATGTGTGTGAAATCTTATGGGACTTAACTGCTAAGGTCATCAGTCCCTAAGCTTACACACTACTTAAATTATCCTAAGGACAAACACACACACCCATACCCGAGGGAGGACTCGTACCTCCGCCGGGACCAGTGGCACAATCCATGACTGCAGCGCCTAAGACCGCTCGGCTAATCCCGTTCGGCTTTTCATGAAGATTTGAGAAGAGCGAAGATAACAATAAACTTTCTAGTTTACATAGCTTGTCACGTAGCGTTGGCTCCTGTTCTTCTCATCTAGGGGTCTGATTGTAGAAGCTGAAAATGTCGCAATTTAGGTGCTCACGGTTTGATTGATCTAAATAAATTTGAGGATTGTTGTTGCAGAGTTTTTGTTTTTATGTAAATTAATTTTTCTCATTTTAGTATATCACTCAGTCTTTTGATTTTTCTCATTAACAAAGCAGAAATTACAAAAATACGTCCGATCACATCAGAGACATGCTTTTGACTCTGACACTCTGCAGAAATAACCACATTCCAGAGGATTTACAGTTTTCCTTAACAAATGAATTTCTACTAGTTTCTGTTACATTATTACTTTCGATTATTACTTCATAAATGAATCCAGAAACAAATATAGTAACCAGTACGGTATTGCGTAACTAATAATAGAAATTTTAAGTGCGCGAATAGTTCGTAATTTCAAATGTTTCTAAGAAAAATGATTTTAACTCTACATTCAGAACTAGTACTTATCGATTATAACATCGAGACTAAAACATTTTAGAAAGTAATTCATTTTAATGTATTTTAGATTGAGGTTTAACATACTGTGTGTAAAATTATATGAAAGTTTTCAGAAGAGCAACTGCTTTGTAACAAGCCACCGGAGGCCGTGGACCCATTATACCAAGTTGCTCAGAAAATACCCCTGAATATCCTTAGAAATTTAGTCGGTGGAATTCTGGTGAACCCTGCTTATTGCCTAGTAAAATTGTAAATGTTTTTGGTTGAATTAATATTACATAAATAGGATTATAATTATGAAGTCCAGTAATTGCAATAGCTAATCATTAAATCATAGCTGCAAGTGACTACCATGTTGTCCAAAATTCGAAAAATAATACTAGTACCAACAACTGCTGTTGAGGAAAAGTAACGCTAGACGAAGATGTCACTTGTAAGAGAGAAGGATAGGCACAGAACAGTCAGTTGCAATCCCATTACTTTTTATTATACTTGTAAATCCAGAGTCCGGCTATAAATAGCCATTTTCATTGCTACATACAAGGACAAATTATAGTATCCAAATTAATACGGCAACAAGTGACTACCATGTTGTCCAACAGCAGCTATCCACTCTTGTCAACATACCATTTTCGTTACAGTTCCACAGGCTTGTGGCAGTTCACGTCCCCATATGTTCTAATAGATGTATAGGCAGAAGGATACTGAGGCGCTTGTTTACAGCAAGTACGACAACCTTACTTTACGTCGTGTGATGCCCTCGATGTTACAAATTAACTAACAGAGTTTTGTTACAATACAGTAGTTAAAAAAGTCTTTTTATATAGTATCTAAAATCAAAAAGCACATATCTCGTACATCACTTTAAAATATGCAATAAATGCTGAGTTATAACGTACTTTCTTAAACTTTAGTTGTGGAGCAATTCATCAAAACCTTTGCAAGGATTATTAACCGGTTACATAACTATCAATATACAGGTTTATTACATCACTTTAGAAATAAAACTAACAAATTAAAAAGATTTGTTGAAGGTCGTCTTGAAAAAGTGCAGTTACATAAAAACAGAAATTCGTCAGAAGCTAAAAACCTCATATCGTAGTGGTTGTGTGATACACTAAATATTTAATATAAAAGATATAAAGTCCTTACAAACAATTTTTATGAAGGTCTGTTAACATCATATTCAAATAATGAAGATAAGAATTGTAAGGCTGATGTACTAAAACAAGCAAACATCCTCTATGGTCGTAAGAGCTCGTAGATAAACGTATAGTGTAGTTGCAAATGCTTTCCTCTGTTTGCAGAAAGACGATAAAACAAACTGCCATTATGCCTATCCTTTAGGCAAAAATTGAATAGTAATTTACTTGTTCGGTGGTAAAATAGATGTCACATTGTGTAATACCAACAAAATGAAAGACAACATGATCCTCTAATATTAGCAGACGTTGAAAATACCCGCTTCAGCTGTAAATTACTTTATTTTCACACGACCGGTTTCGGACTGTTACAAGCCCATCCTCAGGTGTCGTAGCTGTGCTGTGGCCCCCGAGCGCCGCGTATACCAGGCGCGGTGTGTTGCCTATGAGCCTCCCTGTTCTGCGCACACACAGCACAGCTACGACACCTGAGGATGGGCTTATAACAGTCCGAAACCAGTCGTGTGAAAATAAAGTTATTTACAACGGAAGCGGTATTTTCAACCTCTGCTATAATGCTCAGTTGTAGATGTTCATCCAACAGGATTGACTCTAAGATTAATAAATTACGTTCTCGCATCCTATCCGCCAAGTCTTTTTAAAGGCAGGTCGAAATTCCCATATCTGTTCCCTCCTGGGTTATGACGGCTATTGTCACGAAGCAGGAGATCGTCGAAGAGCTACCAAAACTGGATGCATATCACCAACACCTGCAGGTGGACCCGAGATGATCTCAAGTGGCAGTATAAGTCCATTTCCTCTAGGTGGTCCATGAATCTGCCTTTCTCAGTCTTGTGCAACAACTTGGCACACAACCTCACAGAGATTTTTTTTGTGTATGTATATGCACGTAATATAATGCACCACTCACACATCTGGAAGTTTCATCACACTGAGGTATGAATACAAAGAGGGCAATATTAGAACTATAACAACGCCAAAGACAATGTGCATACATATACTCAAAAAAGTGCATTATACAGGTTTGGACGTTGCAAGATGATAAGCAACCAGCTCTGGAATGTAATGACGCGGATTGTATGTAACCGAAACATCTCCCATTTAAGAATAATACTTTGTTTACAACACTTCAAATCGTCGTGAGGCAAAATTACAAAAAAAGACGTCATCTCACATCTTGTTTTGGTTGTAGGGCATCACAACCCCAGTAGTTTCATCAGATGGGGAGACGAAGCACGAGATGTAATGTAAAACGTGAACTAGCCGTCTGGCGATGAACCAGTCTGTTAGAAACCGGTAACGGCGCTGTTTAAATAAATAAATAGCATTGTAAAAAGTGACCGGTTGCTGTAATATTCTGTGTGAGAGTCAACCTATAATAGAGCAAACCATGTCCTCCAATGATCTCCCGCATGACACCTCTGAAGTCACATATTGTGGTCTACAGTCAGTGGAATGCACGCTACATGGCGTCTGGCTCGGACACATCTTTGAAGTAACCGGTTTGTAACAGTTCGTTGCGTCACCGTGGTGCCAACTGCTGCTCAGATTGCAGCTGGAGATGTAGTATGATGCTCCTGAGTGACACACAGAACAAGATGGGCTTCCCTCTCGGTCGATCTGTTGTAGAATTTTACAACACGTTTTTTGCTCACGTATCATGTCGTTTCTGGAAACCCAGAATCTAATCTGTAGGAATCAACATGGATTCCGTAAACAGCGATCGTGTAAGACCCAACTCACTTTATTTGTTCATGAGACCCAGAAAATATTAGATACAGGCTCACAGGTAGATGCCATTTTCCTTGACTTCCGGAAGGCATTAGATACAATTCCGCACTGTCACCTGATAAACAAAGTAAGAGCCTACGGAATATCGGACCAGCTGTGTGGCTGGATTGAAGAATTTTTAGCAAACAGAACACAGCATGCTGTTCTCAATGGAGAGACGTCTACAGACGTTAAAGTAACCTCTGGCGTGCCACAGGGGGGTGTTATGGGGCCATTGCTTTTCACAATATATATAAATGACCTAGTAGAGAGTGTCGGAAGTTCCATGCGGCTTTTCGCGGATGATGCTGTAGTATACAGAGAAGTTGCAGCATTAAAAAATTGTAGCGAAATGCAGGAAGATCTGCAGCGGATAGGCACTTGGTGCAGGGAGTGGCAACTGACCCTTAACATAGACAAATGTAACGTATTGCGAATACATAGAAAGAAGGATCCTTTATTGTATAATTATATGATAGCGGAACAAACACTGATAGCAGTTACTTCTGTAAAATATGTGGGAGTATGCGTGCGGAACGATTTGAAGTGGAATGACCATATAAAATTAATTGTTGGTAAGGCGGGTACCAGGTTGAGATTCTTTGGGAGAGTCCTTAGAAAATGTAGTCCATCAATAAAGGAGGTGGCTTACAAAACACTTGTTCGACTTATACTTGAGTATTGCTCCTCAGTGTGGGATCCGTACCAGGTCGGGTTGACGGAGGATATAGAGAAGATACAAAGAAGAGCGGCGCGTTTCGTCACAGGGTTATTTGGTAAGCGTGATAGCGTTACGGAGATGTTTAGCAAACTCCAGTGGCAGTCTGCAAGAGAGGCGCTCTACATCGCGGTGTAGCTTGCTGGCCAGGTTTCGAGAGAGTGCGTTTCTGGATGAGGTATCGAATATATTGCTTCCCCTACTTATACCTCCCGAGGAGATCACGAATGTAAAATTAGAGAGATTCAAGCGCCCAAGTAGGCATTCCGGCAGTCGTTCTTCCCGCGAACCATACGCGAGTGGAACAGCAAGGAAGGTAATGACAGTGGTACGTAAAGTGCCCTCAGCCACACACCGTTGGGTGGCTTGCGGAGTATAAATGTAGATGTAGATGTAGTGCCACGTGGCCGTCAGTAAGACGGTTTTCTTGAGGCTGTACATTCTTGTGACCTTCGCTGTCAGTAGTCATGTACAGTGGCTAAATCCCTGTCAATGGTTTCTGCATTATCGCAGAAGGATCATCCAGCTTCTCGTAGCCCTATTACACGACCTCGATCCAACTCAGTGAGCTGATGTTATCGGCGTCTTTGTCGCCTTAAGGGCATTCTTGATTAACATCAACTCACCAAGTCCAACCTCAAAGATAACTAACGCTTACGACCATTCCTAGGTACATTTAAAGAAGCCATGATTTGCAACATCATAGTGGCGCTACTAGCCCAATTTTCATGCCACTGGCGCGGAATTTGAATAGACATCATCTTTCAGATGTAGAAACGCGGCTACCATCTTTCGTTTATATCTCACAACTCCTTCTTGGTACTGCGATTTTTTTCGGTCAGCGTATTACATACTCAACTATCCGCCGGTATTTTATTATTATTAACGGTATAAAGATCAAGAGAAAACCAACGAGTTGACTACTGAGTGTTTACAGCTCCACGTGTAGCATCGAATTTTAGTGAGTACTAGAGGATACTTGTCTGGTTGAAGTTTCTTCATTATGTTGGTTATTTTCAGGCAGTTAAATCTTTCCCAGGACGAATTGTTCACTCTTCAGCATAGTCTCAGCATAGTTTGCCCCTATCCGTAACTTCATGGCAGATTGAAACTTTGTGCACAAACGGAATTCGATCCTTAGACCTTTGCCTTTCGTCGGAAAGTCCTGTACCTAATGAGCCGCTACGGTCGCAGGTTCGAATCCTGCCTCGGGCATGGATGTGTGTGATGTCCTTAGGTTAGTTAGGTTTAATTAGTTCTAAGTTCTAGGCGACTGATGACCTCAGAAGTTAAGTCGCATAGTGCTCAGAGCCATTTCAACCATTTGAACCTAACGAGCAAACAACTCAAGATTTACAACCCGTCGTCACAACTTTACCTCTGCCCGATCCACATTTCCTACCTTCCAAACAATACAGACGTTCTCCTGCATACTGCATACGTTGCGCGACATGCACTTCTGCAAGGAAGGGTATTGTGGGGACATACTTTAGCCACAGCTTGCGGGATTGTTTCCAGAATTAACTTTCACCCTGCAGCGGTGTGTGATCTGATGTGGCACACCGCTGCTGATCGACTGTAGTAGTGGAGTGCAGTAGTGTAGTGCTGTAGGCACTTCTCAGCAGATTGTGTGCCGGAGTGGGACTCCAACACGGGACCTTTCCCATTCGCGAGGAAGTGCTCTACGGACAGAGATTTCCAAGCACGACTCCGGATTCGCCGTCACAGCTTTACATCCGCCCGTACACTACCTCCAACCTTCCAGATTTATATCCTTTCTTCCAGGTGTGCATTGTCGCGCAAGGTGTACAGAAGAAGTTCTGTGAAGTGTCGAAGATATCAGATCAGCTGTTGCCGTGAGTACGGCTGTGAGTCGTGCTGAGGCAGCTCTGTCAGTCGTTACTTTGCTGGAGAAGGCAAACGTGCCAGGTTCAAGGCGACGATGACGCCATTTATCGGCCTCGTTTTCAGTGCCCTTATTTATTATGAATTTACCCGTTTAACACCGGCCGGTGTGACCGAGCGGTTCTAGGCGCTTCAGTCCGGAACCGCGCGACCGCTGCGGTCGCAGGTTCGAAACCTGTCTCTGACATGGATGTGTTTGATATCCATAGGTTAGTTAGGTTTAAGTAGTTCTAAGTTCTAGGGCAGGGGTTCGCAACAAAATTTTCTCGAGGACCCCCTCATCGAGCATGATTGGTACCTTGTCATATCACAGTATCAAGTACCTAAAAACCTTTTTTTTTTTTTTACAGGAGGTGGAGCCCCTCCACGCCCACACCGGCATGATGGCCAACACAAAAGTTCTACTGCCATCTCTGCATAAGGGTTAGTATTCACTAAAGTGAGGTGTCGCAGGATGTGGGTGCTGCGATGTTTGCGTACGTCTGGTTAGGATTAACCATTAATACGCGCTCATCTGGAGATAGATTGGTCGAAATCTGACGAAGGGTAGCGGTTTGAAGGGCAGAGGAAAAAAAGTGCCAAGGCAAGAGCCAAGGGAAAAAAACCTCTGCGAAAGTTAGGTCGGGCGGCAAGAGCAGTAGCGGTTGTCTTGCTGCCTGCGATAGGTTGTGCAAGGATAGGCTTTGTTAGTAGTGGGTATCATGCATGTCGATACCTTGACGTTGTGCGTTTGTGTTGCTCGGCGGCTGGCGCTGGGTGCTGGTACAGAGTCCTCGTTCAGCGTCCTGCAACCTGCAACAGTTATGTTTGTTATCGATCTTGTGTCCGGTAGGTCATAAAAACCAAAGGAAGAGTCTTTTTATACGTTTTCTATGTGTCATTTGGCTCTAGGTAGACGCTAGACGCAGAAGTTAGCGTCCGCTAAAGCTCTGCTCATGCAGAAAGTTTCCAAAACAAACAAAATCTGTTATCATACGAAATATATTTAATACACTTTTTATTCTAATAGCATCTTGCGGACCCCTCTGGCATAGCTCGCGGACCCCTGGGGGTCCGCGGACCACCTGTTGGGAACCACTGTTCTAGGGGACTGATAACCTCAGGTGTTAAGTCCCATAGTGCACAGAAGCATTTGAACCCGTTTAACGAGACAAAGCAAGTATGTTAGAGATTTGCAAGACGGTCTAGCAATTAGAACACACATAGTAGCTGCTTATGAACATGTTAAAATGGATAATAAATGCTGTGTTTGCCGGTGTAACGAGGTGTAGAACAGATCAAGCTCTACAGAATGACTAAAACCTGAATTTAAATGGTTCAAATGGCTCTGAGCACTTAACTTCTGAGGTCATCAGTCCCCTAGAACTTAGAACTACTTAAACCTAACTAACCTAAGTACATCACACACATCCATGCCCGAGGCAGGATTCGAACCTGCGACCGTAGCGGTCACGCGGTTCCAAACTGAAGCGCTTAGAACCGCACGGCCACACCGGCCGGCCTAAAACCTGAATTTATTTATTTTCAATACATGTAGTAGTAGCGGAGTACCTGCCGTTGCCTGGTACGTACTTATTCCTATCTCCTGTTCGTCCAGCTCTTGTTTCCCTCAGTTGACTTCCTTTTTATCCTTAGTGTTCTGGACTGGGCGGTAACGATACAGCGAGTCAGTCATTCGGGACAATGCCTTTATGTATAGAGGTATACATTCCTTTGGAGGACTTTTACGTCATTGATGAGGAGGAGGGATACATGTAGAGAATGCACGTAGACATCTAATCTATATAAGCAAATGTTGCTACATCAATCAGATGTATCATCGTAAAGTAAAACACATGAATTATCAATTGATATGAAAAGTTGAACATTGAACTGTTTTACAAAGGGAATTTAAGGCTGAACTAGGCCTTAAGACGTGATAAGTGCAAAGTTATGGAAATATCACACAAATACAACCGGTGACTGTACGCAAGGTTAGTTAATTACAGAAAGGACACGGAAAAGTAGGGTTGAACACCAGGGAGACCGCCAAAGTGCATACCGAAAGCGAACCAGCTGGGTGACAAACATTAAAACCGAACCGCATCCGTACAGAAATGCCAATCACAACGATGGCGCATCACACTCATCACTTAATGTTCAACTCTCTCTCTCTGCCACTCATTCTCAATTGGAGAAGCCTGCAAAGCCCACCCCGTCACTTGTCCGGCAACATGTCTTTCATCCACCACCTCGTAACATGAAGTGTACTCTCTTGTCGCCTTGTGCGAAGTGCCTATGAATAGTCTGTAACTCGGCTGCATTCCACCAGAGCAGGAACACGCCGGCCAATAAGACGCAGGTAAAGATATTAAGCAGTCTCCTACACCTGTGGAATTTTGCTGTTTTCAACCACCAGTGCTGTGAGGTGTGGAAGAAAGCTGAAAATCTCTCCCACTGCATAGCAAAATTTTCAATAAGATGTGTAAGATAACGGAGAAGTAGGTAAAGCCGAGAATTGCGAGATCTGCGAAACGATGTCAGTAAGAAGCAACCAGAACGATAGATTATGAAAGCTTAAACCGAACATTATTTCGACACTTCGTAACCAAATTCACACAATCGTCCGGTGAGATATGGCTGGAGTTCCTTTATCCCGCTAAAAGGCAAGAATTTTATGCTTTTTCGACAGAAAGTGGCTGTTTCAATACATTCCTGGATAGGATGCGGGAACGGAATGATTGTTCATCTATCTGCTGCTGTGCCTGTGCCCAGGATTTGCAACTTATTTATGGTACCCAACTGTTTTTAAAGTGATCCTTATCTACCTTTAGTGAGCCCATAGGCTTCCAATAGAGAAGTGCCTCTACCATACTAAAACCGAGAAGTGAAAAGAAAGTAATACAAGCGACAATAGTAGTGGAACAAGGGTGGTGCGACCCCACATTCCATAGTTGCCAGATGTGTCCAATAAGGTGGCAATGACGTCATCCAAGATGGCGGCATATAGATTTGGTAACAGCGCATTATGTCATCCATATGGTGGCCATGACGTCTTTCAAGATGGCGGAGTTTGGCGTGAAGATAGGTCCATGAACCTAGCACCCGTCCCCTTCCCTCCCCCAGAAAAATGGCCATAAGTTCAAATTCCCACAGGATAATGCATCACACCACAGTTACCTATACTAAGCTAAGAAAATCGTGGTATGATAGGTCACTTGGGCTAGCCCCACTAACCTAAGTTACCCAACTGCCACCTCCTTCTAGGGATTGCTGGGAAAAGGACTCAGCCTGCACTGGGCTGCTGGAGAGAGGAAGGAGTGTACTTTATTTATTTTCAAACAATTTATTTAGAGATGGAGTATATTTATCACAGTGAGACAGAACACATGCTCTGACATGCCATACAGCATACAGACCTGCAAACTACTCCTAAATAACTCATGCATAATGCTCTACACACGTGCTCGCTAATTGTAAACTGTCAAAATAACGCATTGCACAGTGTACAGACATGCAAACCACTCATAAAGAAATCAATACATTTACGTCCAGAGAGCAAAACAACTCGTAAATTGTCAAAATAATAATCCATCAAAAAGACGCTGCAAACATTCTTGCTAATCATCAACTGTTGAAATTATGCACCAGTCTTTATTTAAACAATTAGAGGCAGCACCACCATTTAGTGTGTTCGCCATGAGGTCCGCACTCCAACTGACTCAGTACACAGTACCAACACCAGAGGGCACTGTCATCTGTTCAGTGACATTATCCAAGATGGCAGCCTTGACATCAGCTGATGGCCCAAGTACCATTATCCAAGATGGCGGCAAACAATGTGTTCACCATGAGCTCTGGACCTAAAACACAGTACCGCCACCAGAGAGTGCTGTCGTCCATTTCATAATGTAGTCCAAGATGGTGGGGGGAAATGGCAGGAAACCGACTCTGCCTTTGCTGGACATAAGTTTTTATTTTGCAGGCAGTGTCACCACCACGAAATTCAGACTCCAACTGACCTAGTACACAATACTACCAACAGCGAGTGCAACATCCCTCCTGTGATGTATTCCAAGATGGTGGTCTGGATGGGGAAAATGGCGCGAAAATGACTCAGCCTGCGCTGGACTGCTGGAGAGAGTAAGGAAGGAATGTACTTTACTTATTTTGGAACAGTTTATTTAGGCATGGAGCATATTTATCACACTGATGTAGAACACATGCTTGGGGTCACATCACACAGCCCACAGACCTGTAGCCGACCGCGGTGGTCTCGCGGTTCTAGGCGCTCAGTCCGGAACCGCGCGACTGCTATGGTCGCAGGTTCGAATCCTGCCTCGAGCATGGATGTGTGTGATGTCTTTAGGTTGGTTAGGTTTAAGTAGTTCTAAGTTCTAGGGGACTGATGACCAGAGATGTTAAGTCCCATAGTGCTCAGAGCCATTTGAACCATTGAACCACAGACCTGTAAACTGCTCCTAAGTAATGCTCTGCAGACATGGAAACAACTCCTAATTTGCCAAACTAATTTCAGTACAGATATTCAGAATTGTCCTAAATAATGCAGTACACTGATGTGCAAACATGCTCAGTACACATAAAATGTCCAAATAACGCATAGCGCCGCCTACACTCTGCTCGAAAAATAATACAACAGACACGAAAACAACATACGCAGGTGCCATCCGCCACCCCATGTCCAGTAGATGGCACAGGAGGCTACCTGCAGCCCCGGAAAGTGACATAGCCATCTGCTGTCAAACCGTGCACAGATCCCCTGAAGCACGAGGCGGCGACATCCCTTTTGTACTTGGTACCTGAGAAATTCCTCTTGAAATACGTGTTCACCTCAGCACCATTGCTGACGTGACCAGGCAGAAGCACAGACGCTCATGGGGCATAAGCAGCGTCACAGCCGCGAGCCACCATTGGATGCAGCTGAAAGTTGTTTCTATTTTCAAGTATACAGTCAGTGTTATACTGATGTCACAGGACTCATACACAAGATGCCACTGGGCAGCATGTGTCTTTATCATTGATGACAGAGTAGCACAGGGGGCATTGTTCCTAGTGCGACATGAGAGATGCATCTAACCATGGATAACTGCCCAGCATGACTGATGCAATGCTGTGAAGTGTGCATGCATAGCTACAAACTGTCGCAAGTGCATCTGACAAGGTTCTCAATCTTATATTGATGTCACATGACTATGTTAAAATAAGAAATGAGTCGACCTCACGGAAATTGTATAGTGTCCCAGAAATAATTAACACTCACTTTCTTGATGTCTCAGCTTGTATGCACAGAAATTCTAGCCCTAACAGAACCTGTTAACGAAAATAGCTCAGAATAACGTCGAATGCAGTCTTCCTCGTGGACCTAACGTGGTAACCCTTCCATCAGATGTTACCCTTCATGCTTTCAGCACACGCAAATGTTTCCTCTCCTGTGTAGAGTCTCCTATATCCCAGCACAGAGGATGTGAATGAATCGAATTTTATGATCGGCTCTTATTGAATATACCCACTGTAATAATGGATGCTGCCAGTATCAAAGCACCATCTGCGTTTTTTCCTTCTGCAGACTAGACTTTCAGTGGTTCTTTTACACAGATCACCACATTGAACTGGCAATTAAGTCTTGCAAACTACCACACATACCGTCAAATAAGGAAAAACTCTCACTCACTTACACTGCTCCCCCACTGAGGACATGAGCTTGAATATTAGGATGTGGAACCGTCCTGCGACCCATCAATATATCACCATGTACCCTACATATCGCCAAATATGGAAAGACTCTTACTCAATTACACTGCTCTCCCACTGAGGACAGGAGTTCGAATGTTAGAGAGCGTGAAACCGATCTCCAACCCAGCAATATCTCACCGCATACTGTGTCGATGTAGTAAAAATACAATTCACATCCTCCACCCTACAAAATCATCCCTTTTACATGAGAAAGCCGTCAGTGGATCAAAGTCACTCTCAGACCTGTTGTGCAATGACTGGCTCGTGTATTGCATCATTTTGGAGGATTCTGCATGTCTGTACTGAAATTATTTTTGTAAATTAGGAGCTGTTTGCATATCAGCAGAGCATTAATTAGGAGCAGTTTACAGATCTGTGGGCTGTGTGGTGTGACCCCAAGCATGTGTTTGTATCACTGTGATAAATATACTCCATCCCTAAATAAATTATTCCAAAATAAATAAAGAACACTTCTTCCTCTCTCCAGCAGCCCAGTGCAGGCTAAGTCCTTTTCCCACCAATCTCTAGGAGGAGGTGGTGATCAGGTGACTTAGGTAAGTGCGGGTTACCCAAGTGATCTATCCTCCTGCGATTTTCTTAGGTTAATAGAAATGGCCTAATTGACCTATCTTCACTGTGAAAATTCAAACTTGGCGCCAGTTCCTAGGAAGAGGTGGTGGGTGGGTGACAGGCTAGTGGAGGTAGCCCAGTTGACCTACCTTCCCACCAAAATCCACCATCTAGTATGACATCACAGCTGCCATCTTGGATACATCTGGCAACAATGGAATGTGGTGCCGCACCGCCTTTGTTCCACTGCTGACAGTAACTGGAGGTACTGAATCTTGACTGCATCGTCCATAGTAGACTATCTCATCAAGGTAATGACCATGAAATTACTAAAGTAAGCTGTTGGGCAGTTTCAGAGTAGTCCAGTGACTGATACTTAGAAATATAAAAGGCATTGGAGCACATCCCAGGCGCAGATAGTTACCAAAAAAAGAAACTGTAAGTCACTAAAAATTATTCCCACTGTGAGTCATATATTCTCAGTATATGAAAGAAAAACGACGAATTGATGATCATATCTATTTTGTATATACACTGCAAAAATTTTTGTGGTATTGCGGCCTGCAGTATCTGACTATACCTTAGTGATATTGATTCTATAACGACACCTGTTATCATGGCGTGGGGTGCTGAGAAGCTTCTGCCAGTTCAGAACGAACATGAAACAACGATTGCCATAATACGATTTCGTACACGATATTCGCTCTTTAGGGAACAACACCGTCCCCTTGCTTTTTGGCCACTGTTCTGCCCATTTGCCTCTGTCGTATCCAGCAGCCACGTACTTCTTTCCTTGGAGGGTGCAACTAGATGGTGGCGCAGTACGTCTTAGCCCTTGACAATAGCTAACAAATGTCCTAAAAACAAACGACGAAAGGGCTTTCCCCCAATTTCTGCCCTTATCCCGCCGCACAGCAGATGTTTTCAGTACATCGTTCTAGTTCCCTAATTTGGATTTACCACTCGGCTTGGGAAAAGAAAAATGGCGAATGTAACTGGACCGTTGCACACTAATTCTCAGTTTTGGTCGTGTTGTCTGCGAATAGCAGTAGTAGCCCATTTCAAGCGTTGTAATAGCTAGAAGCGTGCGTTTACGGTCTAGATTAGGGGGACTTGTGTATCGGATAGGACGCCCTCTGGGAGTTTCTGTTTATACGGGTGAGTGCACACTCGCCCCTCTTCTGGTCCATCGACCATTTGGCCCCTTCCGTACCCGCTCCTGTGAGGTGACACCAGGTGACTCGGGCCATAGCGCCTGGCTAGACCAGGCTGGCTACTGGCTGCACTGGTCCACAGCACTGCCGCCCGCCGGTGTGGCCCTATTTCGCAACCGCTCCGGGCGGTGCACGGCAGTCTGTTTTGTACAAGGCGAATGCGGCGCTCTGTACGGCGCGTGTAGCGCGTCGCATTAATCACGGCGGCGTCCTCCTGCACAGCAGAGCCGGACCGTGCGCGGCCGCATCCCGCCCGATACGTGCGCCGGCTGGCTTCATTATTCGCCCAGCTACCGCTGCAGGAACGCCCTGTGGCCGACAGTGGAGCGCCAACAAGTATCGGAATTAAATGCGTCCGTGCACTGTTTGTGGAACCTGGACACCGCGCGACAGGCGTTAGGAATGTTTATTTTACGTGCACGTGTTGCTTTTTGCAACTCTATCCACGACTTTTTGTCTTTCTGTCAACACCGATTGTTCAGATGGGAAGGACGCCAGCTGGGAAGGCCAAAATAGAGTGAACGTGCTTCTACGATACTGTGGCGCGTATGTTCTACAGCGCATCAAAGATGTTTGCGTGTAAAATTGCTTTTCAGTGCAAATGGTGTTTGACGGTTAGTGAATGAACGGAGTGCTGGAGTACAAGGCACTAAGGAGACAATACCGTGTAGCAGACAATTTTAGACCACCGCACTCACAAGGATTTTAAATGATGTATTACTTGAGAAAGACAGATCAGACGGTCCCTCAACGAGCCACACAAAATAAATTAAAAAATCACTCCAAACATACTTAATCTGCGTCAGCCATCAACCATTTACTTCATCGATACAGAAAAGTCTCTGAGGCAGAGAACCAGTTGTGCTGCCAGCATACCAGAACCGAGCGACAAAGTTTAACGCATCCGTGAGACAGTGAAACCCTGTCCCAGCTGGGTGGTTTGGAAACGAGCACCGGCCATCCCACTTTCTGCCCTGATCGTACCTGAAGCATCGAATTCATCTCGTATCACAATCGTGACTCCCTTTTGTCTTCATAATCAGAATGGGGCAAACCTACGTTTCTAGCATTTGTAGACTTACAGAAAGCTTTTGACTATGTTGACTGGAATACTCTCTTTCAAATTCTAAAGCTGGCAGGGGTAACGTACAGGGCAGTTATAACAATCGAGGGACGTGAAAGGGAAGCAGTGGTTGGGAAGGGAGTGAGACAGGGTTGTAGCCTCTCCCCGATGTTATTCAATCTGTATATTGAGCAAGCAGTAAAGGAAACAAAAGAAAAATTCGGAGTAGGTATTAAAATCCATGGAGAAGAAATAAAAACTTTGAGGTTCGCCGATGACATTGTAATTCTGTCACAGACAGCAGAGGACTTGGAAGAGCATTTGAACGGAATGTACAATGTCTTGAAAGGATGATATAAGATGAACATCAAGAAAATCAAAACGAGCAGTCAAGTTAAGTCAGGTGATGCTCAGGGAATTAGATTAGGAAATGGGACAAGTACTAAAGGAGTTTTGCTATTTAGGGAGCAAAATAACTGATGATAGTCGAAGTAGAGACGATATAAAATGTAGACTGGCAATGACAAGGAAAGCGTTTCTGAAGAAGAGAAATTTGTTAACATCGAGTATAGATTTGTCAGGAAGTCGTTTCTGGAAGTATTTGTATGGAGTGTAGCCATGTATGGAAGTGAAACATGGACGATAAATAGTTAGGACAAGAAGAGAATAGAAGCTTTCGAAATGTGGTGCTACAGAAGAATGCTGAAGTTTAGAGGGGTAGATCACATAACTAATGAGGAGGTATTGAACAGAATTGGGGAGAAGAGGAGTTTGTGGCACAACTTGACAAGGAGAAGGGATCGGTTTGTAGGACATGTTCTGAGACATCAAATGATCACAAATTTAACATTGGAGGGCAGCATGGAGGGTAAAAATCATAGAGGGAGACCAAGAGATGAATACACTAAGCAGATTCAGAAGGATGTAGGTTGCAGTAAGTACTGGGAGATGAAGAAGGTTGCACAGTATAGGGTAGCATGGAGAGCTATATCAAACCAGTCTGAGGACTGAAGACCATAACAACAACAATCGGAATGGACAGATTAACGACAGTATAAAGCACAAGTACACTGAAGCGCCAAAGAAACTGATTTAGGCATGCGTATTCAAATACAGAGATGTGTAAACAGCCAGAATACGGCGCTGCGGTCGACAACGCCTATATTAGACCACAAATGTGTGGCGCAGTTGTTAGATCGGTTACTGCTGCTACAGTGGCAGATTTAAGTGAGTTTCAGCGGTTGTTATAGTCGGCGCACGACAGATGGGGTACAGCATCTCCGAGGTAGCGATGAAGTGGCAATTTTTCCGCACGATCATTTCACTAGTGTACCGCGAATATCAGGAATCCAGTAAAATATCAAATCTCCGACATCGCTGCTGCCCGAAAAAGATCCTGCAGGAACGGGACCAGCGTCGGCTGAAGAGAGTTGTTCAATGTGACAGAAGTACTGTCCTTCCACAAATTGGTGCAAATTTCAGTGCTGGGCCATCAACAAGTGTCAGCGAGTAAACCATTCAACCAAACATCATCGATATGGGCTTTCGGAGCCGAAGGCCCACTCTTGTACCCTTGATGACTGCACGACACAAAGCTTTAAGCCTCGCCTGAAGCCGTAAACACCGACATTGAACTGTTGATGACTTGTATAAAGAAGATGGACTTGCACGGGTGTGGACACAACCTCATGAACCCATGGACCCTGTAAGTGAGAACGGAACTGTTCAAGATAGCGAAGACTCCGTAATGGTGTGGGATGTGCGCAGTTGGAGTGATATTGGGCCCTGATATGTTTAGATACTACTCTGAGAGGTGACACGTACCTAAGCTTCGTGTCTGAGCACCTGCATCCATTATTGTCCATTGTGCATTCGGACGGACATGGGCAATTCCAGCAGGACAATGCAACCCCCCTCACGTCCAGAATTGCTACAGAGTGGCTCCAAGAACACTCTTCCGAGTTTAAACATTTCCGCTGGCTACCAAACTCCGCAGACATGAACATTATTGAACATATCTGGGATACCTTGAAATGTGCTGTTCGGGAGAGATCTCCTCACCTTCGTACTCATGGATTTATGGACAGCCCTGCAGGATTCATGGTGTGAATTCTCTCCAGCACTACTTCAGGCATTATTCGAGTCCATGCCACGTCGTGCTGCGGCACTTCTGCGTGCTCGCGGGGGCCCTACACGATATTCAGCTGGTGTACCAGTTTGTTTGGCTCTTGAGTTTGTGCTTAAACAAGAGTCAACAACAGCCCCAAATATGTACAGGTGATTCTTAGGGCTCATAGAGATCGGTAAATGTATCAGTCTGTGAGGGGGGGGGGGGGGGGGGGGGTCGCTAGTCTGCAAACGACCGAGTTGAAAGGTGTAAGTGAAAATCGACTCAAGTTCGTCTGAGGGCTGCGCTGTTCTCAAACTAAAGGCCCCAGCTTCCGAATCCCGATCATGAGATACAGATTTATCACTGAGTATATCCAGTACCCTCAGATAATTTTTCTTGAAGGACAATTCAGCGCGCATAACATGATGCCACAGGGACCGAACCTCGAGGCTCTACTGTACAGTAATAACTAATTCCATTTACCTGGACAATATTCACAATCTGCTACACTTACAGTAGTTGTTCTAGATGGCGTCCCCCAGCATCGATACAGGCGTGACATCGTCACCCAAAATTTCATCGTACCCATTCTAATACCCCAACGTCCGTTAAATACTGATGCAAGCGGTGAGGATTTTTGCCAGGAGATCCTCTTCAGCCTCTGCAGGCGTATCGTGCACAACAATGACCCCACAAAAAGAAATCACACGGGATGAGATCAGGTGAAAGTGTTGGCCACGAAACAGGGCCTCGTCTGCATAATCACTTTTCAGTGAATGTCTGAGCCCAGCTTTCGCGAACACTCACTCCAAAGTGAGGCTGGGCTCCGTCGTGTTGAAATAACATCTGTTGACGAATAACAAGCGGGATATATTCCAGGAATGTGGGCATTATGTCTCACTTATACTGGTTGCTCAAGCTAGCAGGAAGAAGGAACTGGCGTACTACGTAATCACTGACTATGAGTGCCCACACGTTGACTGATAATTTGTGTTGATGGCTCTTCACAACTGCATGGTGGGGATTCTGATTGTTCCAAACATAGCATTTGCATATATTTAGTACTACATTTCTGGTGAAGCAGGTTTCATCCGTGAAAATTACGTACGCAGGAGATTTAGGATCGACTTAAAGAGCTAGAACAACAATTGGCTAAACATAAGATGAGGTTTGAAGTCAGAACGAATCAAAGCATGTATGTCCTGTGAATGAAGGAGGTGCATCTGCATTTTCTGTAATACACGTCACCCAATACACTACGAAACATTCATTTCAGATTCAACCCGTCGCAGGCGCCTCATCCACTGTTGTAAGCACTGCATCTTCGAAGTCGGACGTCCGCGCTGTTCGTCGTCCAACTCGGTCGCTGTAATGTGGTACAGTCGACACAGTTTCACTTATTCGCTGGGAACGTCTTGTAAACCTGGTGTGAGCCGTGTGGCATCTGTGCGAACGTTTGGGTCTGTACTAACTTTTAGCCTCTCTGCCGCTTCCATCCGGTTGCCCATACACTATTGTCATTTCTGCAGCTACCATCACCATGCACAACTCCATCTGGTTAGGGCTGATCCACGTTAGTACTTCAGCTTGTAAACACAGACTGCAGTCTGCTACAGGACAGACATCGTACACCAGGATTGTTCGTCAGTACACACTATGCCATCTGCAATGGATTAGTTGAGTTATTATCCCAATCTTCCAATAAAGTGCTACGTCTATGAAATGTGTAGTAGACATAACGAATCACTGGTTTCTCTGAGTGCACTTTCTATCCCAGTGCTAAATATGTGACTCCATGTCCATCATGTTGCAACAGTGCCCACGTATAAGTCTCCTTTGTGTTATATCACAAAATCTATTTTCCAAGTACGAAGCCTACCGCTTGTTTCACACAGACTAAACCCGTGTGATCATTCCACACAAAGGCTTCGCAGGCTATAGCTGTGGAACATGTGTGTGAAATTACGAGCTTGCAAATGAACTTAATGATTCTGTAGCCAGAGGCTGCTTCCATCTTTCACAAAGTGGAAATTCAGATATAAAGGCAGCTATCACATTCTGACTAGGCTAGAATCTTTTAGTACCTTCAAGGAAATTATTCCTGTGTTAAACGTTATCGAAGTCGCCTTATTCTTCACATATTATGCTTTGCGTGTTACGCCGGATCATACAAATTTGTTGATTGCTGCATCTGGTTTTTGGGACTTCTTCGACCATTAAATTTGTATTTGTTGCCGGCCGAAGTGGTGGTGCGGTTCTAGGCGCTGCAGTCTGGAACCGCCAGACCGCTACGGTCGCAGGTTCGAATCCTGCCTCAGGCATGGATGTGTGTGATGTCCTTAGGTGAGTTAGGTTTAAGTAGTTCTAAGTTCTAGGGGACTAATGACCTGAAAAGTTGAGTCCCATAGTGCTCAGAGCCATTTTTTTGGTATTTGTTGATGGCTTCTCGTAAGCTGTCATCCAACATTTCTCTGGTTTAGTTTCTCTGTTTTCTTCCGTATTACTGTATCTTTTTCTTTTTCATTTGTGGCTTTAATCCTAATTCTGTGATTATCTCTGTACGTGACTTTAGATCTTGTCTTGTCTACCAAGTTACGAACTACAAAACTTTAACTCCGCCCTCTGGATTGAAAGTGTATACTTTTTTACTCTGATCCAAGTTTCGCTTCCCAGGAACCCAGGAACTAGGGTGAAAGGGGGGGGGGGGGGTTCTCTATGCTATGCAGAAAATCAACTGCATTTTCAGATGAATTATAACATCAGAAGTATTTAAAATTTGTTTGTTGACTGTTTTCCAAATTACTTTAATTTGAGACTTAACGTTGCTTTTTCCATAGAACACCATTACATCGGAGATTTTAACAGGTGTCCGCAAGTTCCTTGAAGCAGATTATTTCCACTTTCAGCAATAATCATCCGTTCATCTGTGAATAGGATCATCAGTACGTAATTCAGAATTATAACACTAAAACAGTAAAATGACTTGGGATTTATCCATTCCAGATCGACTTAATTCACATTTAACGGGTGATCAAAAAGTCAGTATAAATTTGAAAACTTAATAAACCACGGAATAATGTAGATAGAGAGGTAAAAATTGACACACATGCTTGGAATGACGTGGGGTTTTATTAGAATCGAAAAAACAACAAAGTATTGCTAGACGCGTGAAAGACCTCTTGCGCGCGTCGTTTGGTGATGATCGTGTGCTCAGCCGCCACTTTCGCCATGCTTGGCCTCCCACGTCCCCAGACCTCACTCCGTGCGATTATTGGCTTTGGGGTTACCTGAAGTCGCAAGTGTATCGTGATCGACCGACATCACTAGGGATGCTGAAAGACAACATCCGACGCCGATGGCTCACCATAACTCCGGACATGCTTTACAGTGCTGTTCACAACATTATTCCTCGACTACAGCTATTGTTGAGGAATGATGGTGGACATATTGAGCATTTCCTGTAAAGAACATCATCTTTGCTTTGTCTTACTTTGTTATGCTAATTATTGCTATTCTGATCAGATGAAGCGCCATCTGTCGGACATTTTTTGAATGTTTGTATTTTCTTGGTTCTAATAAAACCCCATGTCATTCCAAGCATGTGTGTCAATTTGTACCTCTCTAACTACATTATTCCGTGATTTATTTAGTTTTCAAATTTATACTGATTTTTTGATCACCCAGTATATTTATAATTAAGCTATACACATAACTAATTGAACTATTCGGCTCTTCGTGCATGCTTTTTGTGAGTTTCATCAAATGTCGAGGTTAATCATCCTTGTTAAGTTACAGGAAAAGTGTGCCTCTTTTTGCGCTTTCAAAGGACTTAATGTAGTCAATGTTTCACCAGTTTCCCCTCTTAGTTTTAGAGAACTTGAAGATAGTTACGATTTCAGAGCAACACCTTCACATGAATCCTGATTGATGCTCTTTCAGAATGACCGTTTCTTGAAATACCTGTGAGGAATATAATAAGTGGTGGTATTACCCCTCCAAAGTTCGAAGTTCCTATCAACTAGATGTGAAAAAATAATAGGGAAGACTATACGGAGCGTCGGTCTGCCCTGAGAAAAAACTCGCAGTGAGGTCTGCCACCGGCACAAGTTCCAGCCCAGCTGTACAGAACGACAATGCTGCGACTGTACTGCCGCTCCCACCCTCCCTTAGGCCCTCCCGCAGCGTCCCGGACACGTGGGCCAGTGCGACATGAATAACAACAGGCGGCCCCGTTCAATTTTCACCTCCCGAGTGCACCGCATGAAACAATGGACTATTTTACCCCGCGAAGAAGGCGGCATAGCATTACAGTCCTAAACGTACGATTCCATCTAGACGTGCGCGCTCTCGCATGTACTGAGAAGAGAAACCCCTTTGTTATGAGCGAGTCGAATCATCGATCAGAGGAAAAAAGAGAAAGGAAAGACGGATAAGAAATGGAACGCTAATAATTGGACAGGGTCATGTACGGATACATCACAAAAGTAATGTTACACTTTAATGGATGTTTATGTTGCTCTCGCTATCTGTTTGAAGCATTATTACTTCACCATTTCTTCCTAATGTTATTAATATTCTTGATGCCAGCGGCGGAACACAGAACGTTGAACGCTAGTAAACCAGTAAAGCATTCTCTCTGTCTCCGTATGTCCGCCTCTCTCTCTCTCTCTCTCTCTCTCTCTCTCTCTCTCTTTCTCGCACACACACACACACACACACACACACACACACACACACACACACACATGCTTCCGCTTCCAGAGTAATTTAACATTCGAAGACAATGGGATAGGTACATTTCCCAAATCCAGAAAAATAACTTCAAAGTTCAGCATCAATAGAATGCATAAAACGTTTTTCAAAAATCTCGAGTCGTCAGTATTGGTAGATGTTTCGGGTAGGTTGGTCATAAAATAAGTGTGAGCGTTCTTTAACAATAATTTTCTAGCATCACTACTTTAACACAACTCACACCCAAAAATATTCATCACTTGGATCAAGGCAGATTCCTCGCCTGGCAATCCACCTTCCTCCAAACATAGAAACATCATCTACTGTATGCTGTTCCTTTTGGCAAAATCTTTAATTCTGACAACCAACGTTTTCTATCAACTGAAATTAGCGAAGAGTATACAGAACATTAAGTTTTCTGGGGATACATACTTACGACAGAAATAGCAGATTGAGAATATTCTAGTGCTACTTAAAATCACCTATATTTGTCTGATGAGTAATATTCTAGTGCTACTTAAAATCACCTATATTTGTCTGATGACTAATCGAAAACTTGTGGGACACTGCTTACTAATAAGTGATTTAATTCCGTGTTTCGCTGGCCGGGGTGGCCGAGCGGTTCTAGGCGCTACAGTCTGGAACCGCGTGATCGCTATGGTCGCAGGTTTGAATCCTGCCTCGGGCATGGATGTGTGTGATGTCCTTAGGTTAGTTAGGTTTAAGTAGTTTTAACTTCTAGGGGACTGATGACCTCTGAAGTTAAGTCCCATAGTGCCATTTGAACCAATTCCGTGTTTTGTTAGGTAATTACGTGTCCCACATCACATTCACAGTAAATGTTAACATGCTGGATTTGTCGACTGAACAATAAGTTGCAAACTTTCCTTAAAGAAATATTTTATTAGATGTTGGCCAACCACACGCTTCAAATTAATTTCTTATTTTTATTCACGAATACCACTATATTATGCAAGCAGTTGTAAAAGAGAAATACCAATTTGTATTAAAGAAATGTTGCTGTCATATAGCATTTTATTTTTTCGTGTAGGTAGCAAGAATATTCGCACATGTTTGTATATTACACTTTTCGTGCAAAAATGATATTCACAATCGAGGCTTACTTACATATTCTTCATAGTGGACACTACACAAACAAATTGTTTTGAATGAAGGTGACACATTTCCAGTATGAATGTAATATAAGGGGCAGTCAAATGAAAACTAATCACCAACCACTATGCGACCATGAAATGGTTCCATTCAAAAGAAATCGCTACACACGTTAACATTTAACCCACTGGTGGACGAGACGATCAGTTCGCGTTCCCTAGAAGCATGTCAGCGGCTGACGGATCTACAACCACACCCACTCCTGTACTCCCTCAACCGACTTAAACCGACTTCCACACATGTCTTTCTTCAGGACGCCAAAGAAGAGAAAATCACGGGGTAAAAGGTGCTGGTTGTACAGAGAATGTTTCAGTGTTTCCCATCCAAATCGCTGGAGCTTAGCCTTCGTCCAGTAGGCAGTGTGGCGGCGGGCGTTGTTGAGCAATAGGATGATTCCACCCGACAGCATTCCTATGCATTTTGACTTTACTGCGCATCGCAGTTTCTGCAGAGTGTCTTCTTAGCGCTGAGCAAAGATCGTGGTTCAACGCTCGAGGGGTATCGGAATGCCCGACAGCATTCCTATGCATTTTGACTTTACTGCGCATCGCAGTTTCTGCAGAGTGTCTTCTTAGCGCTGAGCAAAGATCGTGGTTCAACGCTCGAGGGGTATCGGAATGCCTTCGTACAGAATCACCCTGTTGCATGATTTCGTTGGTAAACACTGCAACATCTCTCGTACAGCCCCAACCTTCCACCATGTATTTTTCACATCTTTGGCGAGCTGAGAAAAGACATGCGTGGACGTCGGGTATGATGGATGGGAAAGTGCAAGAGTGGATGCGGTTTACAATCCATCATCGGCCGATCGCATTCTAGGGGACGGGAGTTGATCGTCTCGTCTTCCTGTGGTAAAATGTCCTAACGTGTGTGGTGTTTACTTTTGAATGGAATCATTGTGGTGGATGTTTGGTTTTCATGTGTGTGCCCCTCATATTTACTAAAAGCCCCTCCCAGGTACTCAAGTAGTTTCGACTGGTAGAGCTAATTTCGAGAGTTCAAGAAAGCAAGGTGCCTCAGACATGAAAATTGCCGCGTGGGATTGGACGAGCTGTCTCATGGTCTGCAGTCATGGACTGTCCGGCTGGTCCCGGCGGAGGTTCGAGTCCTCCCTAGGGGCATGGGTGTGTCTGTTTGTCCTTAGGATAATTTAGGTAAAGTAGTGTGTAAGCTTAGGGACTGATGACCTTAGCAGTTAAGTACCATAAGATTTCATACACCTTTGATCATTTGAACATGAAAATTTCCGTGAAAGATGGAACACAGTGTGAGTTCCATTCCAAGCTCATGCCTGCGGCACCATGTCTTGGGTAAACACACCGAAACAGCTACGCACAAGTAAGTCAAAATCAGTTCTAATTTCTGTCTTCCTAGAGAGCTTTTATCTTCTATAGTTTCCTAAGTACGATGGAAGCCATTTCTGGATGTTCTTACACACGTCCTCTCATCTAGTCCACTTTTCTTGTCAGAGTATAAAAATGTTTCTGTCCTGGACGATATTGCGGAGAAACATTTCATTTCTTATCTTATCAACACAATTATGTAATTCTCAGCATCCTTTTGTAACACCACATCTCTCATTCTTCGATCATTTTCGTTTCCGATTATCCCACCATCCGTGACCGATTTTCACGTAGTTCTGTCCTTCAGACGTAGATCGTCAGAAAAACCTATGTACGAGAGTAGCAGACTAACTTTGGTGTGGAATGTGCTCTTCGAAGTTGCTGGTTGGCTTCTTAAAACATCCTTGCTTCATCTGTTGTGCCTTATTTTTCTTTCATGCTGTCAGAATTACTTCACTTCTTTTGTTACGTGGCCCCCAATTATTTTGAGACGAATTTTATGCCTAATTTCATTTCTGTTACTCTGCAGTTATTTCATCATTGTTGGTTTACTGTCAGTTCACGTTACGTCCTCAACCGAATGTTCACTCTGTTCTGCCTTTGCTGAAAGTCTGCTTCACTTTCAGTGGGAATTGTCACGACATGATCGAGCCTCATCGTCAACTTCAGTTAATCCTGTACTTCGACCCACTCCTGAACCTTGCTGCTATCTCCGTGGAGTAAGTGTAAACGACTCCCCGAACAGTGGCGGCGGACGCGTGCCGGCAGCGCTGAGCGGCGGCCGCCTGTGTGACTGCGAGGTGAGGGCGTCGCTGGCGCGTTCTGCGTGCGACACGACCGTAGTCTCGCCTGCTTCGCCTTCATGATTCCTTAAAATGAATTACACTACTGGCCATTAAAATTGCTACACCAAGAAGAAATGCAGATGATAAACGGGCTTTCATTGGACAAATATATTATACTAGAACTGACATGTGATTACATTTTCACGCAATTTGGGTGCGTAGATCCTAAGAAATCAGTACCCGGAACAACCACCCCTGGCCGTAATAACGGCCTTGATACTCCTAGGCATTGAGTCAAACAGGGCTCGGATGGCGTGTACAGGTACAGCTGCCCATGCAACTTCAACACGATACCACAGTTCATCAAGAGCAGTGACTGGTGTATTGTGACGAGCCTGTTGCTCTACCACCATTGACCCAGACGTATTCAATTGGTGAGAGCTCTGAAGAATGTGCTGGCCAGGGCAGCAGTCGAACATTTTCTGTATCCAGCATGGCCCGTACAGGACCTGCAACATGCGGTCGTGCATTATCCTGCTGAAATGTAGGGTTTCGCAGGGATCGAATGAAGGGTAGAGCCACGGGTCGTAACACATCAGAAATGTAACGTCCACTGTTCAAAGTGCCGTCAATGCGAACAAGAGGTGACCGAGACGTCTGACCAATGGCACCTCATACCATCACGCCGGGTGATACGCCAGTATGGCGATGACGAATACACGCCTCCAATGTGTGTTCACCGCGATGTCGCTAAACACGGATGCGAAAATCGCTATGATGTAAACAGAACCTAGTTTCTTCAGAAAAAATGACGTTTTGCCATTCGTGCACCCAGGTTCGTCATTGAGTACACCATCGCAGGCGCTCCTGTCTGTGATGCAGCGTCAAGAGTAGCCGCAGCTATGGTCTCCGAACTGATAGTCCATGCTGCTGCAAACATCCCCATCTGTTGACTCAGGGATTGAAACGTGGCTGCACGATCCGTTACATCCAAGCGGATTAGATGCCTGTCTTGGGTAAACACACCGAGGCCGTTGCGATCCACCACGGCGTTCCGTATTACCCTTCTGAACCCTCCGATTCCATATTCTGCTAACAGTCATTGGATCTCGACCAACTCGAGCAGCAATGTCGCGATACAATAACCCGCAATCGCGATAGGCTACAATCCGACTTTTATCAAAGTCGGAAACGTGATGGTACGCATTTCTCCTCCATACACAAGGCATCACAACAATGTTTCACCAGGCAATGCCGGTTAACTGCTGTTTGTGTGTGAGAAATCGGTTGGAATCTTTCCTCATGTCAGCACGTTGTAGGTGTCGCCATCGGCGCCAACCTTGTGTGAATGCTCTAAAAAGCTAATCATTTGCATATTACACCACTTTATGCCTGTTGGTTAAATTTCACGTCTGTAGCACGTTGTCTTCGTGGTGTAGCAATTTTAATGGCCAGTATTGTACAACCGAAAGGTTACCGTAAATGTTTCGTTTGATCGGGAATTCATTAGACTGACAGCTGTTGAGACGAAACCTGTATGGCAGAAAAAGTGAAGGTCAACTACCTCTTCCTGTTGTCACAAATGTTGAAACTGAGCAGTAGTATAGAGGTGTGTAATTCTATCGTCAAAGAACCTGGCGGCGCCTTTAAAGTTCAGTCACAGAGTGACTGACGTTCTCGATACTCACGCTGGACTCAGTATCAGACCGGATGGAACACTAGCACTTCCGGTCGAGGTCCCTGCTGAATTACTTCTTTACACGAGGGGTACGAAAGAGACGCTGCAAATGTTGCAGAAACGTGCTCTTGGTCACATACGTTCCCTTTTTCAATGGCGTGATACAGGCCACAATTAAGTTACTGAAATATATCCTCGCGATCACTAACGTGTGAAGACACCGTTAGCTTGTGGTGTAGGATGGCCAACGGTGGACCTGTGCAGTTTGTAACTATTCTCCAAATGACACAGACTCTGCCCCAGAAGACGCATTCCTTACAGTCCAGTTAACGAAGGAATGTTATGAGAAAACTAGTGTAGTCCCAAATTTTTGAGAGCTGTAGGATGGAGTGTCATGAAGAACGCACAAAAAATCCTGACCAGTGGGGCAGAAAACCACGGCTTCTAGAGATAATGTTTCACAGTACAACATTAAGCTATTCTTTTTTCGTACTTCTTAGTTTAAAAAGCGTGTTTTCATGATATAAAGTTAATATTTATTGGTAAATGAAGTGGATTAAGAATAAATATTAATGTCTGTACCCCATAAGAGTGCAAATGATAAATTGTATTGTGAGGGTATACGGTATGGATGTCTTTGCTGGAGGTGAGAAATGTGAGAAAAGGATGGTCACCGGTTTGTGGCCACGCATTTCCCTCCTTCATAGGTTTGCAAATTGAAGAGCGATCACACGATTCCACACTCTATTTACCCCACTATATCACAAAAAGCAAACTATAGGGCGATGCAAAAAATTATATCGATGCTTCCTCAACTCGCATATGTGTGCTGATATGCTCCTGGTGTTTATTTTCCACAAACTGCGTGAACAATACGTGGTATGCAGATATGAGTTGCTGATAATACTTACACATGAAACAAATAACTACGCAATCTTCATGAATCTGTGCACCCTGTTCTGTACTGCTAGAGGGCAATGATTCTTTGTCATCCTGTGGGCCTCTGCTGGGAAAGGCAGCTTCCCGTACCTCTAGCGGTGCTCGCTTTTCAGTCTACAGCTACCTCAGCAGGTCCTGCACAGTCCTCTGTCGCCTCCTCCACCCCCGCTCCCTCTCCTCCCCCACACCATCCACTAATCGGTCCACCAGAGTGTCACAGCCCCAGAACACAACTTACCCCTTAAGACGGTTCTCATGCCGTTATATAAGGCACACGCTTTCAATATTTGTTCTTAATCCACTTCATTTAGCAGTAAATATCAATTTCATTCCATTAAAACACTTTTTTAATAATGCACGCTTTTTTCATGCCTTGCAATGCGGAAACTATTATTCCTAGAGAAAAAAATAGAATATGGCGGCGAGTGAGTGACGTGCGTTAGTTTGGCTCGCAAGTTTACGTGAAATCTGGAGGTGTTCTAAGCAGTTAGGCTAGTCCACATATACTAAAGCCGTATATCTACTGCCAAGTGTCGTATTTTACATCGCATACTGTGTACCAATTACACGGAATCGCACTTAAAATGGAAAATCGCCGAACAACGCGCAGTGCAGCCAACTGCCAGGCCGTAGACAGCGCAGGCGTGGAGTCTACACCGGGAGCTGCGGCCGCTTCGCCCGGCATCGCCGACATCGCCGCACTCGTGAAGGCTGAGGTGAGTGCCGCGCTGCAGGCTAAGGAGACGCTCGGGCTCGTTGTTCAAACCATCACTGATGCTGTCACTGCAGCAGTGACGGACAAAATACAGAAAACTCTGGAGGCGAATGCGAGCGAGATCCGTGCACTGGACGCATCGTTAAAAGCAAGTGAGGAGAAAGCACGACTGCTCGAACAGAATTTGATTGAGAAGACGGACGAGCTCGAACAATATCAGAGACGCAATAATCTCAGACTGTTCGGCATTCCAGAGAGCAGCAGAGAGAACACAGACGAACAAGTGATAAACCTTGTCCAAGAAAAGCTAGGCGTGCAGGTGACTCTGAGTGACATTGACAGAAGTCATAGAGTGGGTCGTAGGTCGCCAGGTTCTACAAAACCAAGACCTATAATAGTGAAATTTGTGTCCTATAGGAAAAGATCTGAAATCTTCAGAGCAAAGAAGAATCTCGCGAAGTCGGGTCTGACAGTACGTGAGGATCTGACATCTGAAAGACTAAACATTTTGAAGAGAGCGATTTCGAAATTTGGGCTACATAACGTATGGACAAATGACGGCAGGATAATGGTTAAGACCGAAAACGGAAAGAGAACAATTTGCAGTGTTAATGAACTCGAAAGCCTGCGCTCTAGAAGCTAAATCAGTCTAATCTTGCTGCCACTAACCTGTATGTTTATATTGTTTACACTGTCAACCATAACTTAACTAATGTATTATCAAATTTTTCGTTTCTCCACGTAACTATATTTTTTATCTCTATTTGTTTTCTAATGTAATTTTGTTATTATTTGTATTATCAACTTTTCGTTTCTCCACATAACTATTTTAATCTATAATTGTTTTCTCATGTAATTTTGTTAATTATTACATAAGGTAGTCTCACTTCCATCTTTAATTGGCAACCCACCATCATACTTTGGTTGTTATCCTCGTAAGTGCAATTAATATCACACTCTACCGTTTCGTGCAGATTACTCCCGTTGTGTTTAGCGAAATTCCTTCCCCTGCCGGCCCACGGCTACTTCCAGAACCGTTGCAGACCTCGCTGACCTTGGCCGCAGTTCAAGTTGCCTCCCCGGGGACCCACCCCCTCTCCCCTTCGGCCGCTCTCCTTGCTCAGAACTGGGAGGACACTCCTTCACCCCCTCTCCTTCACACGCCTTCCGCATTCCTCATGCCAGACCCTCTTGTCACCGCTAACCACGACCCGCAAACATCTGTCGGCAGTCTCCTCGGGAACTCAACACCCGAACGCACCAAGCTGCATATTGCACATGCAAATGTCCAATCTCTGCCAGCTCACTTCGACGAGTTCAAATATATATTTCAGACTACTGATATACACGTAATACTTTTGTCAGAGACTTGGCTGAAACCAAGTATTCCTACAAATTCCGTAAACCTAGATGGCTATATCTTCCTCAGGCACGACAGATGCAACAGACGAGGGGGCGGAGTAGGGGCGTACATACGCTCTGATTTGTCACCTACTGTACTACACACATCCGACAACAATGTAGATAAACAAGAGGAATATATGTTCATAGAGATCAAATCCCTTAACAGAAAATGCTTAATATGTGTCCTTTACAAACCTCCAAAAGTAGGCGGGTTCGCCTCCTTCGAAACTGCCCTCTCTAGTCTCGAATCGTCATATGAACATGTAATTATAGCAGGTGACACTAACATTAATTTTCTGTGCAATAGTCCTTCCACTGGGAAATTTAAGAGGATGCTTTCTTCCTCAAATATGACGCTACTTCAGTTGGCACCTACTCATCACACGACTACCAGTCACACTTTCATAGATATATTCGCAACGAAATCTCCAAACAGAATAATCCGCACCTCTCAAATATCTGCACCTGGCATGTCGGCCCATGACATCATTTTCATGACGTATTCACTAGAATGTCCTAGAAAAAAACAAAAATTGTCTACATACCGAGACTTCAAACGCATAAATTTGCCTCAACTCGAAACTGAGGCGAAAGAAATAGTTTGGAGGATGACCTCTACTCCCCTCATGGACATAAACGACAAACTCCAAGATTTCACTACCAAAATTACTAAAATATATGACAAATACGCTCCAATAAAGACCAGAAAAGTAAAAAGGAAACCTGCACCTTGGCTGACTGATGAACTAAAACAGCTCATGAATCTCAGAGACGCTGCTCATCGAGCATACAAGATACACCCTACACCTGAAAATCACATTGTATACAAGCAGAAGCGAAACAAAGTCAGTCAAGCGGTGAGAAACGCTAAGCTCAGGCATGCCCGTACATTAGCTGACAACAGATGTAGACCAGCTATCCTGTGGAAAAATCTCCGTAGTCTCGGTTTAGGCAAAATAAAAGTTGCAGAAAATCCCATGGTCCCAGCTGAAGAACTAAACCGATTCTTCACATTACCTGCAACCACAATTGAACCGCAAAAAAAACAGAGAATCATTGATTACTTCATGGGGATGAACGACTGTAGCAAAGAAAAATTCTATCTACGGCACGTCACTTGCAATACTGTCAAGAAAGCAATAATGCGGATTAGATCAGCATCTACTGGACATGACGGCATCACTATCCAGATGGTAAAACTTATTATTGATCAACTACTGCCCTCTATAACAGACATTTTCAACGACTCATTAATCACAAGTGTTTTCCCTGAGGCCTGGAAACTGGGACAAATTAAGCCACTGCCTAAAAAGGACATCGCCACAGCACCCTCTGACTACCGCCCAATCTGCCTTCTTCCTGCACTATCAAAGGCCTTAGAATATATAGTCCATGACCAGCTCACCAACTACCTAACTACTAACAACCTACTAGACGAATACCAATCAGGTTTCCGTAAACATCGAAGCACAACATCCGCACTGATAAAGGTGACAGATGACCTGAAACTTGCCATGGACAGACAAGAAGCAACTATCATTTGCTTCTTAGATTTCAGCAAAGCATTTGATACTGTCGACTTCGACATCTTACTAGCCAAACTTAGCGGTCTAAATTTCTCACCAAGTGCAGTGCAATGGTTTCGCTCATACATGACGTCTCGTCAGCAACGCGTCCTGTCCGGGAATATAAAATCAAAATGGCGGCAGGTAGTGTCAGGCGTTCCCCAAGGCTCAGTACTAGGTCCCATACTCTTCTCTCTGTATGTCAATGATGTGTCATCGGTTCTGACTTATTGCAAATATCATATGTATGCTGATGACCTTCAGTTGTATCTAAGTGCGGAACCAAACAATCTGAAGAAAGCTATTGAAAACTTCAATACTGATCTCGATGCACTATCAAAATGGGCACAGGACATAGGACTAAAACTAAACCCATCTAAAACCCAAGCGGTACTTGTTGGTCACTCTAAGCTCATTAGCCCAAAACATCGGGAATCCGTACCATCTCTTATCCTAAATGGAACAAATATTAACTTCTCTCCCTCAGCAAAGAGTTTGGGAGTAATAATAGATGAAAATCTAAATTGGACAGAGCACGTAACTGCAGTGTGCAAAAAAGCATCAGCATCCCTTCATGTCCTACAAAAATATAAAAAACTCTTCCCTTTCGATCTGAAAAAGAAATTAGTACAAACGCTTATATTCCCAATCATTGATTACAGCGATATTCTCCTACAAGGCCTCTCTCAGGAAAACTCGCGACGTCTGGAACTGGTCATGAACGCCTGTGTCCGATATATCTGTGACATTCGACTTTTTGATCACATTTCACCAGTATATGCAAAATTGTCCTGGCTGCGTGCAGACAAACGCAGAGACTTCCATACACTCTGTCTCATCTACTGCCTTATAAATGTACACTGTCCCTCATATCTCTCCTCGTCCTTAACGCTTATGTCTGAACAACATGGCAGAAACACACGTTCCCATCATAATAAAATCCTCTCTGTTCCACTGCATCGCTCAGTCGCCTTCTCCAAGTCCTTTACAGTAGCGGGAACCCGACTCTGGAATAACCTCCCTCGGTATGTTAGAGAACTTAAAAACATGTCTAGCTTCAAAAAACAGTTAATGACGTATCTACTTAAGCAACAGTAATGCTTTCCTTTGTACACAAATGCACTTCACCTCATTACTTCCCTCTTTCCCCCTCCTTAAGTCTCCCTCCCCCAAAACTCGCTATACTAGTAAACATCTACCTTACACACCAAGATATTAATGTACATCTGCACAAATCTTCATTACTATTGCCAATTTTTCTCATGTTTATCATTATTATTTAATTTTTTTTTACTGTTACTATTATTACTTTTATCATAATTTGTATGTATAGCACCTGTCGTAAAAATACTGCCAGTACTTACTTTATTAGGTCTTAGTCATTATTCTTTATTCATATTGTGACTAGAGCAATCTAATTTTCTTATTTAAAGTATTGTCATGATGTCACTCTGATGTGTGAAATGCTGCATGTGTGAAACACTGGTCCGATGTAAGAGAGGGCCTGATGGCTCTAATCTGATCAGGTTAAATAAATAAATAAATAAATAAATAAATAAATAAAAATGAATAGATCTTTCTCTGTAGTAAATGTAATGTAGTTTAATTTTGTATTGGAAAAAGTTTGTCTAGAAGTCTCAGTTTTCGAGACATTCAAGAAAAATTACCATTAAATCACCGCCACAGTGAGCTCACACCCCACTCGTCAAAATTTTTAATACGCCCCAGAAAACGCGGAGTAAATTTACTAAGGTTATCGTCGCACACCTGCCTCCCATGGAAATTGCGGATGTATACTTAGTGCCCCGGCCTACCCTTAAAGGTTTCCCGATTACGATTATAACGCTTAGCCTGCTTATTACGAGCTCTGAATATATTACGCCTGGCTCGATTCGAATGTTCCTCCATGACCCACTGATTAACGTCAGGTGGAATAAGATCCTGAATCCCCCCACAAGTTGGAAAGAGGGGAATTAACTGGGTAGGAAAATATCAAGGATACAGGCGTACTTCGCGAGGCTTCATGAATGGTGATATTAAAGGCGAAACTGAGCCAGGGAAGACTGGAATCCCATTTGCTGGCTGTTTTCTGATGATAAATAATCAAAGTGGACTTAAGATTCCGATTAACCCTTTCCGCAAAGGACCCCTGGGGATAATACGGGGTGGTGGTGACATGCTTAACCCCATTCTGAAAGCAGAAAACCTTAAAGGGGGCCGAAAGAGAGGCTGGAGCATTATCACAAACCGATTGCTTAGGCGGCCCGAAAACACTAAAGACACACGTCAAGTGATTAATAGTGGTGGTAGCGGTAACGTTGCGGCTCGGAAGGAGCCACGTAAACCTAGAAAATGCATCAAGGATGACGAGTACATATCGATGACCACTTTTGGTCCTAAGGAAAGGCCCCAAATAATCAATATAGAGCTTGTGAATGGGAGAGGACTCTCGTTCAGAACTCAACCAGCCTTGTTGAAGGGCATTGTTGGATTTGGCTATGCTCCACAAGCGACACTGAGCTACCATTTACCTAATCTGCTCGTCCATAGAGGGCCAAGTTAAATGTTCCTTGATCTTTTGGAGCGTCTTATAAGGCCCTAAATGGCCGCCCACCAATGAATCATGAAAATAATGAAAGACTGGATGCACCAAGGTAGCAGGCAAACAGATCTTAAACTGCTTAGCATTGCCCACCTTCCTGCAAAGAATCCCCCTCTTAATCTCATACTCTTCCGAGAGCTCTCCGGTCAACACACGTTGCTTAATACCAGCCCACAGAGGGTCCTAATCCTGATGGTGTCCAATGTCTTAAAACAAAGGTTTCAACTAACACAATACAATTAAGATTGTCGCCGTCTCCCTGCTTGCTTCCCTGACTAGACACGTCTTCGGTAAACATCCGTCTGAGAACATCCTCCAAGACATTTTCAGAATCTTTCACAAGTTTAACTTCGAACTGAAACGCCGAGATACGTACTGCCCACCTGGCAATACGGCCAGTCTTACGCGGTCTCGCCAGTATCCAGCTCAACGTTTGATTGTCGGTTTCCAAAGATGCTAAAGGCAGAACCGATACTTCTCTAAAGCAAACAAAACGGCCAAGGCGTCGCACTCAGAGACAGAGTACTTAAGCTCGGCATCTGTGAACCGCCGAGACGTGTAAGCTAATGTTTGTCTCTGCCCCTCAAATTCTTGTAGAACAGATGAAATACTGGCATCAGACGCGTCTGCATAATAAACCTCTTGCTAAAATCGGGTACCCCACGAACCGGCGGGTTGGCTATCGCAGTCTTAATATGCTCAAAGGCGGCCTCCTGGGCAGGTCCCCACTCAAAACGCACGCCCTTACGTCATAACTGATTTAAGGGTGCCGCCAACTGAGAAAATCGGGCACAAAACGTCTAAAGTAATTCGCCATGCCTATAAATTTAGCGATTCTCCGCTTATCAACAGGAGGAGGCAATGCCTGCAGGGCTTTCGTCCGCTCTTGGTCAATGCGAATACTCTGACCCGAGACAATATGGCCCAAGAAGGATACCTCCCGCCTAGCTAGCGTAATTTTACTAGGTTTAACAGTTAAGCCAGCTCGCTGTAACCTCAGAAGAACTTGACTGGTATGCTCCAAATGATTCTCAAACGAACGGCTATAGATAACCAAGTCGTTCAAATAATTATAGACATAAACTAACTTCAAATCCCCAAGAATATTATCCAAAAAACGAGTAAGCACCGCCGTTAAACTCGAACAAGTTCCAATCAATACAAAAGACGGTGACATGTTTACATCCCTCAGCCAGAGGACTTTGATAATAGGTATGATTCAAATCATGAGCAGTAAACCAATTAGCGCCGGCAAACCAGGTAAAAGAATTATGAAAATCCGGTAAGAGTAGTGATTCGAGTACAACCATCAAGTTCAAACGCCGGTAATCAACAACAGGTTTAAATTCGGGCCCCTGATCCTTAGGTACAAGAAAAATTGGAGAAGCATAAGCAGAAGTAGAAGGTCTGATGATTCCTTGTTCCAACATCTATCTTAGTCTTGAGTATCTTAACCTTCGGGGGTGAGAGGCGGTGTGGAGATTGCCTAGCTGGGGTGTCATCGGACAAACAGATATAATATTCAAGAACACTGGTGACGCCCAGGTTATCGCAAAGCAGTTGAGAAAAACTGTGCAACAAATCGCGTAACTAAGGTGCCTGATTAGGCAAGAGATGGGCCAGATCGAATTCGTTAGCTGCCACCTGTACGCCGAAGGTCCCGGCAGTTCGCCATGCTCCAGGTCTAGCGCACTCGCAAGGGCTAAACTTCTCGCCAGGAGAGAACCTAAAGGAAAAGGGGCATCCGGAATAATCCAAAATGAGGCCAGTTTTATAAATGAAATCGCACTCCAATATTAGATTAACAGGCAATCCCTCAACCAAGGCTAAAGATACAGGCCAGGAAAAACCGGCAACCGATACACTCCCCCGGACCTAACCCTGCAAGGGTAACACCTGGCCATTGGCCAACCGACATCTCTGCACCAGGGACGGGACCGAATGAAGTCTAGTAAGATTTCCAAATTCCAAAGACCACTCAAAACTCAATATTGACACGGAACTGCCAGAATCCAAGAGAGCGCAGACGGGCTCGCCCCCTACCCGAGAACAAACATAAGGCAAAGGGGATGATGCGGGTGCGGGTACACGAGTAGGCCTACACCAAGGCCTAAAGGTTGGAACCCGGGTTCACGTACCAACCCGGCGTCATCTAGTAGCTCTAAAAGCACGAGTCTGATCACAAGAGCGTAACAAATGAGCTGAACTACCGCATCTGAAACAACGCCTGGGTTCCCTTCTGCTAACTACCACGGATGTGGGTAATCCGGAATCGGCCCCTATGTCGCGCCCTACAAACTCCCGACGCCCGTGGCTCTCAAGTAGTAATGCGGATGCTGCTACAGCCACATCACGGAGTTCTCCTCTGGTCTCAGGCTGCTTACGGGAAACAAAACGTGACTTATTCGCCGCACGCATTCCCTTGAGAATAATACCAAGTAATTCGCGATCAGACAATTCAACAAGCAAGGTCAAGGAGGCTGTGTGAACTCTACCGACATACTGATGTAACTTTTCGTCACCCCGCTGTATTTCCCAAATGTGGCCGGCACTCAAGTTGTTTCCGAACCCCGGTGGTTAATCTTTAACTAATTATAAGCCCCTTAATTGTTTCAAGGTAAACTCTTTGGCCATGGCCCATGAGAGGCTGTTCTGCAACTCGCCTCTGCCTAGCGGATCTAGCAGCGACAGGATTACGTCGTGCGGGACGTGAAAGGCGGTAGCGTGCTGTTCGAGACGAACCAACAACTACAATAGCTTTTCTACTTGATCAATCCGCTCTTCAATCAATTCGGTCAGACCCTGAAAGAAATAAGCCAGAGGGTTAGGCAACTTAGCAAAGACGGTATCTAACTTAACAGCCGCTGGAAGAATGCCAACCCAGGTCTGGCCCCCATGTTCCCCTTGATAGCGCGAGTCACTGTCCCATCCTACTCCAAGCATGTAAGCTGTAACTGCAACGCGCTCACCAGTTCCCAACTCAGCAGCCGACTTTTTGTGATGCTCTCCCAACTCTAACGCACTCAAGTCAGCCACCCGATTAGCTAAATGCGCCAACTGTGCCCGCACCCGACCCAACTGACTGACACCAGGTTGGGTTCCTTCTAGAAGACCAATAGTGTCCTCGAGACCTTTAAGAGCCTCACCAACAAATCGGATGTCTGCACCTGTCTCACCGATCACTGCCGAGGTGACTTCAACCGGATGCGCCACCGCAGCGCGCAAACGGGCTACCAATTTTGGAACACTGCCCCCCGTAGGTTCACGCCTCACTGCCAACTCGTAAACGAGATGGTCTCTCCTCAGCAGATCGATTCCCGGACACTGTCTGACTGCCATTATCTTAACATCTGAAAAAATACCAACCAAACAGTACGATGCCTCAAACACAATAGAAACAAGAGTGAAACTGACCGCAATTAAGGGTTGCTATGTACGAAGGTAACCACGCTCTGCTACCAGTGAAAGGCCCGCTAAACCCGCTGGGCAGAACAGGTAATAGGATTGTGGAAAGGGCCAAGGGCTGAGGTCAGTTTCTGCTTCTAATTGTCATTTATTGTAATTTAATAACCTTTACAACCAAAGCGGCACATAGCCGAATCTTTACGGTATGCAACTCTTTCACGGCTGAAGGCCTCCAACAAGAAATCTCAACAAGATAAAAATTCAGATAAGATAGCAATAAAATAATTTAAAACCCAAAAAGCAACATATACAAGGTGCAACACAAATGGCCGAGGGCCTCAATTAAATTTGAAAACTTCAGAATATATAACCATAAACCTTTGAAAGCAGAAGGCCAGCATGTTTAACGTCAAGAAATCTTAAAAATCAACAATATAAAAATTCAGTTAAGATAGAAATAAAATAATTTAAAGGAGCAACACATGCGACGTGCGACACAAATGGCTGATGGCCACAATTACATTTCAAAATCTCAGAATATATTACAATCGACCTTTAAAGACAGAAGTCCGCAGTATTTAAGCTTGAAAAATAAATTTAAAAATTAATTTTGCAAAATTTAAAGAAACGAAACAAATAACCATAAGCCTAAAATTTAAAATAATTGACAACAGATAATTAAACCCCGGTGGCACTCAGAATGCTTCCATGGAGGTCAGTCTGCCCTCGTTCACTTAGGTGAGACAGGTGGTGAGCCCAACTGTACTTGATCCGTCGGAACCCAACCAGGGGAAGGCACGGACCGACCGACACAACGACTTGCTTCCTGTCACTCAGTATAGAGGAACACAAACCGGCAATGTTACAAACGGATAATCCACAATGGAGTACTTATTAGCTGTCAAAATTATACACCATGTTGGACAGCGACCACAGGTGAGGAAAGAACACTGTCTGAATTTACGTCACTGCCCAGGGCAGGTAACCAGAACACTAACGGCCACAAGACAGAAAATTCCACTGGTGCACTGAAATTGTAGTCCACCAAAATAGTTAATCGCACGGCATGGCGGCTAAATGGCTCTGAGCACTATGGGGCTTAACATATGAGATCATCAGTCCCCTAGAACTTAGAATTACCTAGAATTACTTAAACCTAACTAAACTAAGTACATCACACACATCCATGCCCGAGGCAGGATTCGAACCTGCGACCGTAGCGGTCGCGCGGTTCCAGACTAGCGCATAGAACCGCTCGGCCACATCGGCCGGCGGCGGCTAAATCTCAGCAGAAGAACCACTCTGTGTTGCTCATCAACAGTGAAACACCGAAACGAACCACACAACATGAATGGACGTGATTTGGGTAGTTGAAATCACTACTCAACTTTGACGAGCTGGGTCGGTGAACCACGAAACTCGTGGCGATTTGACAGCTCCACACACACTCCTACACTGCGTAGGGGCTGCCAGCGTCCCCAGCCGACTGCACCGAGCGGAGATGACCTCCCTCATCCACAACCGACTGTGTCCTTCTAGACCCCCTTGCCGGAAACTATATGCACCAAACCAAAGATGGTACACGGCGCAAATATCGATACACATCACTGCTGCCACACGTAGAAGGAAGAAGAACCACGACGTAACCACTAGCTGTAATAGTAAAAAGACATAGCTGTATGATCCAACTCAAGTATGTGGTTGAACGGATAGATTTGATTCCAAATCGGAGACAGCATTACTATAAGAAAGCCTAATGCCATCAGGACTGTTGTGTATGCCTGTAGAACCAAGACCTCTTTTCGTGCAGGGTGATGGTAACACAGTCGTTGAGCTCGTGTTTTTAATAGTACAGCCCCAAGAAAAATGTATGTTGCCGGTAACACTGTGAAACCCACACAATCAAATTCATTATTATCATTACTTTTAAGTTTCTTACTTCGTTTATACCGCAAATTAATATTCTGTTCTACAAAAAAATTGAAGAATTCAATTGCTAATTATTTTTAATCAGCTATAAAGCATTTACTTGTGACCCTTTTAAACAACTTTTTATTTCTAACATTGTTCAGCTCCTTCAAAAGGGCTTCCATTTATATAGAACAATTTCAAAAACCATGTCAGATTACATCATAATTTTTTAGAACAATTCTTTTATCATACTGAAATGATAGTACTTTCTTAGCACCCTTCGTATCTAAATTTTTAGTGTGTACATCTCTAGTTATTTGACTGTACTCTAATTGTAGTTTACCCTTTTCTTCATCTTCAGTTAATTTTATCATCAAATCACCATTCAGGTTTTGGATATTTGTACAATTTAGAGTGAATCCCTTTCTCATCATCTCTTTTTTTTATCATTTTTCTCAAAATAACAACTTTTTGGTACAATTGAAACCCAGTTTGTAATCCATTTAATATCTTCTAATTCATAGCCCATTCATTTAACACACAATCTGTTTCCACAGTATTTTTGTTGTTAACAATATATACTACATCCCTTCTATCAAAATATATAAGAGCTTCTCCTAGTTTACCTATCATATGATATAACCAGAGTTTTGCATTTGATGTAGAAATGATGGTATAAAAAATTTATATAAGCACTCTTTCCATATAATAATCCTTGAAATCGTACTTTGTTTGAACCATTTTTGAGTAATAAAATTTATATCTACATTATCTAACAAATCATCAGACAGTATCTCATAAAATTTTTGTAAATCTGTGACATACTCAGCTTTACACATATTGCGACATTGTCCAAATTTCCCCGATAATGAGTTCAGGGATACCTTAGAAACAAGTAATTTTAGAGGGTCTACTTTTGTTTTCAGAAGATCAAAGTCATTACCTACTTTTTCTTTGATATATTTATATATATATATGTCCTGCATCACAGAAATATAATATCAACATCATTTTTTGTTCATGATGAAGTGCTCTGATCTACCACTGTCTCACGTAGTCACTTTCTGAGTCTCTCTTAAATTAACAGCAGAGAGAAGTCGTAAACATGAGGTTTATACGACATATCACTTTATAAATTCGGTAATACTTCTGATTTTATTACGATGGTCATCTCTCTCTGTGTATTCAAATATCGATAAAAGATTGTGTCGCAAAGGAAAAAAGCGCCAAGTCAAGAAACATCACCCACCAGGTGGTATGTCACTGATATCCAATTATAGGCTAATTAATTAAATTGCTCATGAGAGTCTTTTCACGTGGCGAAAAATTTTTCTTTTCCAGTAGTCGGATAACACTCGCCACGTAGTTCAGGTGGGAATCACTGGAGGGAAGGCGATGTTATTGTCGACAAACGTTATTTGAAACGCCCTGCCAAGCCTGCAGGACTGTCAACTGGGAGGTACAGGGCTATTACAAATGATTGAAGCGATTTCATAAATTCACTGTAGCTCCATTCATTGACATATGGTCATGACACACTACAGATACGTAGAAAAACTCATAAAGTTTTGTTCGGCTGAAGCCGCACTTCAAGTTTCTGCCGCCAGAGCGCTCGAGAGCGCAGTGAGACAGAATGGCGACAGGAGTCGAGAAAGCGTATGTCGTCCTTGAAATGCACTCACATCAGTCAGTCATAACAGTGCAACGACACTTCAGGACGAAGTTCAACAAAGAGCCACCAACTGCTAACTCCATTCGGTGATGGTATGCGCAGTTTAAAGCTTCTGGATGCCTCTGTAAGGGGAAATCAACGGGTCGGATAGCAGTGAGCGATGAAACGGTTGAACGCGTGCGGGCAAGTTTCACGCGTAGCCCGCGGAAGTCGACGAATAAAGCAAACAGGGAGCTAAACGTATCACAGCCGACGGTTTGGAAAATCCCACGGAAAAGGCTAAAGCAGAAGCCTTACCGTTTACAATTGCTACAAGCCCTGACACCCGACGACAAAGTCAAACGCTTTGAAATTTCGGCGCAGTTGCAACAGCTCATGGAAGAGGATGCGTTCAGTGCGAAACATGTTTTCAGTGATGAAGCAACATTTTTTCTTAATGGTGAAGTGATCAGACACAACGTGCGAATCTGGGCGGTAGAGAATCCTCACACATTCGTGCAGCAAATTCGCAATTCACCAAAAGTTAACGTGGTTTGTGCAATCTCACGGTTTACAGTTTACGGCCCCTTTTTCTTCTGCCAAAAAAACGTTGCAGGACACGTGTATCTGGACATGCTGGAAAATTGGCTCATGCCACAACTGGAGACCGACAGCGCCGACTTCATCTTTCAACAGGATGGTGCTCCACCGCACTTCCATCATGATGTTCGGCATTTCTTAAACAGGAGATTGGAAAACCGATGGATCGGTCGTGGTGGAGATCATGATCAGTAATTCATGTCATGGCCTCCACGCTCTCCCGACTTAACCCCATGCGATTTCTTTCTGTGGGGTTATGTGAAAGATTCAGTGTTTAAACCTCCTCTACCAAGAAACGCGCCAGAACTGCGAGCTCGCATCAACGATGCTTTCGAACTCATTGATGGGGACATGCTGCGCCGAGTGTGGGAGGAACTTGATTATCGGCTTGATGTCTGCCGAATCACTAAAGGGGCACATATCGAACATTTGTGAATGCCTAAAAAAACTTTTTGATTTTTTGTATGTTTGTGCAAAGCATTGTGAAAATATCTCAAATAATAAAGTTATTGTAGAGCTGTGAAATCGCTTCAATCATTTGTAATAACCGTGTAATAGCAGTCAGCAAAGATAATACGGCAGGGCTATATCGATAAGCGTTGCTGCTGCCGCTCACGGGCAGGGAGAGCAGCAGCTCAGTGACAACAGAAATTGAAACTAACATAACGAGGTGGCAGAATGGTAAAAAAAGGATAAAGGTTGTAAAATAAGAGAAGGCGCAATCACGAGCCACGCACTGCTCAACCTCCCCCCCTCCCCCCCCCCCCCTCAAACATCAACCCGGAGGTCACATACCGGAATGAAATCAACTAGCAGCTCTTAATGACGACAAAACACAATCCACAAGCGGAACACTCGCTCGGACCCACCCCTCCAGAGGGAACAAGCCCACTGGCAACCCGACATCCCTGCCCCAGGAAGGGATAGACATAAGTCCCGCAAGACAACGAATTCAAAACCGCTACTAAGTCAGCAACGAAAATAGCAAGATACCCGCTCGGACTACAACAGTGCAGAGGAAGCATGCCCCAAGGCATCCCGACATCCCTACACTGAAGAAGGGACCGAGCTAAACCCCTCAAGATGACCAATCTGAAGAACAATTCGAAGCTGAACTACCAAAAGCAGCTACAAGAATTTAAAGGCCATCAAAAGTTGACAAACTACTCAAAACGGACTAACACCCTATTCAAATGACTGTCAGCAGGTTGAGTGCCTTTCCAAAACACAAAGAGTGTCCTCACGACCTTTAATAGCCTCAAACAGAATTTCAATTGCCGCTCCTGTTTCACCCACCACCGCCGACGTGACATCAACGGGCGGGACTTGGATAAACTGACTAAACCAGAGGTTGTACAGAGTTTCAGGGAGAGCATAAGGGAAGAATTGACAGGAATGGGGGAAAGAAATACAGTAGAAGAAGAATGGGTAGCTTTGAGAGATGAAGTAGTGCAGGCATCAGAGGATCAAGTAGGTAAAAAGATGAGGGCTAATAGAAATCCTTGGGTAACAGAAGAAATATTGAATTTAATTGATGAAAGGAGAAAATATAAAAATGTAGTAAATGAAGCAGGCAAAAAGGAATACAAACGTCTCAAAAATGAGATCCACAGGACGTGCAAAATGACTAAGCAGGGATGGCTAGAGGACAAATGTAAGGATGTAGAGGCTTATCTCACTAGGGGTAAGATAGAGACTGCCTACAGGAAAATTAAAGAGATCTTTGGAGAAAAGAGAACCACTTGTTTGAATATCAAGAGCTCAGATGGAAACCGAGTTCTAAGCAAAGAAGAGAAAGCAGAAAGGTGGAAGGAGTATATAGAGGGTCTATACAAAGGCGATGTACTTGAGGACAATGTTATGGAAATGGAAGAGGATGTAGTTGAAGATGAAATGGGAGATACGATACTGCGTGAAGAGTTTGACAGATCGCTGAAAGACCTGAGTCGAAACAAGGCCCCAGGAGTAGACAACATTCCATTAGAACTACTGATAGCCTTGGGAGAGCTAGTCCTGACAAAACTCTACCATCTGGTGAGCAAAATGTATGAGACAGGCAAAATAACCTCAGACTTCAAGAAGCATATAATAAGCACGGCTGCGCTCAAACGGGCTACCAATTCCGGAACATTTACTTCAATCTGATGTTGCCATATTGACAACTCGTAAACAAGGTGGTCCATTCTGAGCAGGGCGATCCCTGGACACTGTCTGACTGCAATTACAATAAGCACCCGACACAAGTAACAGAAAAAACAATTTGGTACACATCAAACGGAAACAAGAGTGAAACTGACAGCAACTAGAAGGACATGTGCTCTGCTACCAGTGAAAAATAAAGGGGGGGGGGGGGGGGGAGTGTGCTGGGCCCATAACCCAGAGGTCCGTGAGTTGAAAACACGCTGTACTACCAGTGAAACGCCCTGATAAATCCTCAGGACAGGACGACAGGTAGTTGGAATTGTGGAAACGGGCAAAAACGAGCGGCTGTCAGTTACACACGAACACATTTAACTTTGAAACTTCCTGGCAGATTAAAACTGTGTGCCCGACCGAGACTCGAATTCGGGACCTTTGCCTTTCGCGGGCAAGTGCTCTACCAACTGAGCTACCGAAGCACGACTCACGCCCGGTACTCACAGCTGTACTTCTGCCAGTACCTCGTCTCCTACCTTCCAAACTTTACAGAAGCTCTCCTGCGAACCTTGCAGAACTAGCACTCCTGAAAGAAAGGATATTGCGGAGACATGGCTTAGCCACAGCGTGGGGGATGTTTCCAGAATGAGATTTTCACTCTGCAGCGGAGTGTGCGCTGATATGAAACTTCCTGGCAGATTAAAACTGTGTGCCCGACCGAAACTCGAACTCGGGACCTTTGCATTTCGCGGGCAAGTGCTCTACCAACTGAGCTACCGAAGCACGAGTCACGCCCGGTACTCACAGCTTTACTTCTGCCAGTACCTCGTCTCCTGCCTTCCAAACTTTACAGAAGCTCTCCTGCGAACATTGCAGAACTAGCACTCCTGAGAGAAAGGATATTGCGGAGACATGGCTTAGCCACAGCCTGGGGGATGTTTCCAGAATGAGATTTTCACTCTGCAGCGGAGTGTGCGCTGATAAGAAAGGCAAAGGTCCCGAATTCGATTCTCGGTCGGGCACACAGTTTTAATCTGCCAGGAAGTTTCATATCAGCGCACACTCCGCTGCAGAGTGAAAATCTCATTCTGGAAACATCCCCCAGGCTGTGGCTAAGCCATGTCTCCGCAATATCCTTTCTTTCAGGAGTGCTAGTTCTGCAAGGTTCGCAGGAGAGCTTCTGTAAAGTTTGGAAGGTAGGAGACGAGGTACTGGCAGAAGTAAAGCTGTGAGTACCGAGCGTGAGTCGTGCATCGGTAGCTCAGTTGGTAGAGCACTTGCCCGCTAAAGGCAAAGGTCCCGAGTTCGAGTCTCGGTCGGGCACACAGTTTTAATCTGCCAGGAAGTTTCATATCAGCGCACACTCCGCTGCAGAGTGAAAATCTCATTCTGGAAACATTTAACTTTATTTTTGACCAAACATTACAGTACAGATTCTTGAACTTAGTTATCGGCTGAATTGTCAAACTACCTTATGCCTTAATGGCACGACCACTTTAATTTTTTTTAAAGAAATGATAAAAGCGATTAACTCAAAATTGAGACGCGAAAACAATATTTAGAAGGCAGACGGCCTCTCATAAAGTAAGTTCTATAATTTGGCTGAAGGCCAAAAAATCTAACACATGAAAAGCAACAACCTTAATTTAAAGACTGCTGAAGGGCGATGAATTAAGACTCACGGCAAAATTAAATAAAATAACACAAGGCAGAAGGCCTTATCTTCAATTAGGTTGCAGGCCCCAAACAGTGTGATGCTCGAATGACAAAGATCCTTAATTTAAAAACGGCTGAAGGCCCCATGACTTAAAACACAAGGTAAAATAAATTTAAACAATAAAGCCTTAAAAGGGAAATGAATAGGTTAAAGTTAGATATAGTAGGAATTAGTGAACTTCGCTGGCAGGAGGAACAAGACTTTTGGTCAGGCGAATACAGGGTTATAAATACAAAATCAAATAGGGGTAATGCAGGAGTCGGTTTAATAATGAATAACAAAATAGGAGTGCGGGTAAGCTACTACAAACAGCGTAGTGAAAGCATTATTGTGGCTAAGATCGACACGAAGCCCACGCCTACTACAGTAGTACAAGCTTATATGCCAGCTAGCTCTGCAGATGACGAAGAAATTGAAGAAATGTATGATGAAATAAAAGAAATTATTCAGATAGTGAAGGGAGACGAAAATTTAATAGTCATGGGTGACTGGAATTCGGTAGTAGGAAAAGGGAGAGAAGGAAACGTAGCAGCTGAATATGGATTGGGACTAAGAAATGAAAGAGGAAGCCACCTGGTAGAATTTTGCATGGAGCACAACTTAATCATAGCTAACACTTGGTTCAAGGATCATAAAAGAAGGATGTACACACGGAAGACGTCTGGAGATACTGACAGGTTTCAAATAGATTATATAATGGTAAAACAGAGATTTAGGAACCAGGTTTTAAATTGTAAGACATTTCCAGGGGCAGATGTGGACTCTGACCACAATCTATTGGTTATGAACTATAGATTAAAACTGAAGAAACTGCAAAAAGGTGGGAATTTAAGGAAATGGGACCTGGATAAACTGACTAAACCAGAGGTCGTACAGAGTTTCAGGGAGAGCATAAGGGAACAATTGACAGGAATGGGGGAAAGAAATACAGTAGAAGAAGAATGGGTGGGTTAGAGGGATGAAGTAGTGAAGGCATAAGAGGATCAAGTAGGTAAACAGACAAGGGCTGGTAGAAATCCTTGGGTAACACAAGAAATATTGAATTTAATTGATGAAAGGAGAAAATATAAAAATGCAGTAATGAAGCAGACAAAAAGGAATAGAAACGTCTCAAAAATGAGATCGACAGGAAGCGCAAAATGGCTAAGCAGGGCTGGCTAGAGGACAAATGTGCGGATGTAGAGGATGGAAATGGAAGAGGCTGTAGTTGAAGATGAAATGGGAGACACGATACTGCGTGAAGAGTTTGACAGAGCACTGAAAGACCTGAGTCGAAACAAGGCCCCGGGAGTAGACAACATCCATGAGAACTACTGACAGCCTTGGGAGAGCCAGTCCTGAAAAAACTCTACCTTCTAGCGGTTCTAGGCGCTCAGTCCGGAGCTGCGCGACTGCTACGGTCGCAGGTTCGAATTATCCTCGGGCATGGATGTGTGTGATGACCTTAGGTTAGTTAGGTTTAAGTAGTTCTAAGTTCTAGGGGACTGATGACCACAGATGTTAAGTCCCATAGTGCTCAGAGCCATTTGAACCATTTTTTGCTGACAGATGTGAAAATTACCGAACAATCAGTTTAATAAGTCCGGATGCAAAATACTAACGCGAATTCTTTACAGACGAATGGAAAAACTGGTAGAAGCTGACTTCGGGGAAGATCAGTTTGGATTCCGTAGAAATATTGGAACACGACTTATCTTAGAAGCTAGATTAAGAAAAGGCAAACCTACGTTTATAGAATTTGTAGACTTAGAGAAAACTTTTGACAATGTTGACTGGAATACTCTCTTTCAAATTCTGAGGGTGGCAGGGGTAAAATACAGGGAGCGAAAGGCTATTTACAATTTGTACAGTAACCAGATGACAATTATAAGAGTCGAGGGACATGAAAGGAAAGCAGTGGTTGGGAAGGGAGTGAGAAAGGGTTTTAGCCTCTCACCGATGTTATTCAATCTGTATATTGAGCAAGCAGTGAAGGAAAAAAAAAGAAAAATTCGGAGTAGGTATTAAAATCCATGGAGAAGAAATAAAAACTTTGAGGTTCGCCGATGACATTGTAATTCTGTCAGACACAGCAAAGAACTTAGAAGAGCAGTTGAACGTAATGGATAGTGTCTTGAAAGAAGGATATAAGATGAACATCAACAAAAGCAAAACGAGGATAATGGAATGTAGTCGAATTAAGTTGGGCGATGCTGAGGGAATTAGATTAGGAAATGAGACACTTAAAGTGGTAAACGAGTTTTGCTATTTGGTGAGCAAAATAACTGATGATGGTCGAAGTAGAGAGGATATAAAATGTAGACAGGCAATGGGAAGGAAAGCGTTTCTGAAGAAGAGAAATTTGTTAACATCGAGTATAGATGTGTCAGAAAGTCGTTTCTGAATGTATTTGTGTGGAGTGTAGCCATGTATGGAAGTGAAACATGGACGATAACTAATTTGGACAAGAAGAGAACAGAAGCTTTCGAAGTGTGGTGCTACAGAAGAAAGCCGAAGATTAGATGGGTAGATCATATAACTATTGAGGAGGTATTGAATAGGATTCGTGAGAAGTTTGTGGCACAACTTGACTAGAAGAAGGGATCGGTTGGTAGGACATGTTCTGAGGCATCAAGGGATCACCAATTTAGTATTGGAGGGAAGCGTAGAGGGTAAAAATCGTAGAGGGAGACCAAGAGATGAATACACTAAGCAGATACAGAAGGATGTAGGTTGTTGTAGGTACTGGGAGATGAAGCAGCTTGCACAGGATAGAGTAGCATGGAGAGCTGTATCAAACCAGTCTCTGGACTGAAGACCACAGGAACAACCACAAAGCCTTATCTTAAATTAGGCTGAAGGTCCCAAACAGTATATCACTTGATAAGCAAGGAACTTTAGTTTTAAAGCGGCTGAAGGTCCATGACTTAATACACCACTAACAACAATTCAACTTTGATTCAAAACCATTGGCTATGGGCCATACAAATACACACAACAAAAAATAAGAAAAGGCAGTGCAGCTAACGGCGCTCAGACATTTCGGGGATCGGTGAGCACTTGAAATACTAACGTTCACTTAGTTGAGTCAGGCAGTCCGCCCAACCATTCACGATCAGACGACAACCCAACCAACAGACAGTCAACGGACCCACCGGCAAGGTAAGTTGCGCTCCACTCGACCAGCACACAACCGCGAGTTCAACGCAAACGTAAAAGCCATGGACGCCCACAACCAAGCGTACATTAAGCTGTCGAACTACACACCATGCTGGACAGCGACAACACGGTGAGGAAAGGACACTGCCTAAATTGACGACAACGGCCAGGACAGGTAACCGGAACATTATCGGCCACAAGGCAGAAAATTCCGCTTGTGCACTTCAATTGCAGATACCCAAATACAGTTAGACTCCACCGGACGGTGGCTAAACCTTCGCCAACTCGAACACACACGTTGTTGTTCGCAGGAATGTTCCAACATGTCAGGATAGTGCGACCAGGGACACAACTTTTGTGAACTGCAAGGAACATGGGAAGCAAGACCGACAGGCGGCTATTTTATTGCCCTCGCAACAATTTTTTGAACAAAAATAAGAAGCTTTATTGGGCGGAATTTGTCAGTGTATGAACGTGCAGATGTTTTCAGGATTCAGACTATCGTGTCATCCTTCAAATCAACGGGAAACATACCTACCCTGCAAAACCTTATTTACCAGCGACGTTATTGTGTCGGCTATAAGTGGCTAAAGTCGCCCATATAATTATTTAGAGAGCTATCTAATCCCAGTGATTTAAGCGAGGGTGAGTGAGCGGTAAAATCATAGATGTCACCTTGGTGAAAGCCACCTAAAAATTAAGCATTTAATGTGGGAGTGACTACACAATCCATAGAAGATGTAAGATCATCTGGCAACACAGTATCAAAACAAGTACCGCATAAAGATCAGAACAGTACTCGTGTATCGTAGGCTACGTGTCGTGTTGTGACGTCATAACGTACCCATGCTTATCTGTAAGAGTCACGATACATCCGCGTTTACAACGCGCTCGAAGCCGAATAGGACTGTATGAGGAGGTTAACTCATCTTGAAGCAAAGACTGTGGACTCAACCTAAACCTTTCCACTTGCCATCGTTTATGCTAAAGCAGTTTTTACACTCTGAACGTCTGTAAGCCTCAGGGGAGGGCGCCAGGCGCTGTCGCAAAGATTTAGTAAAATAGCATAGTAAAATTCGTGATCTTTCGAATTTCCGTCGCCCTTGCAGCGCCCTTGCAGCGGTTTTCCATTCTCTATCCATCAGTCAATAAGTGAGGGATATTGTCCCTCGGAACGAGGGTTGCGATCCCATACTTCGCTACTAACACCATCGAGAGAAAGGTCCTCTAAGTGCGATATATTTAGCTTCGAAGAGCAACAACGGAGGTGCACCGATTTTCACACGTGACTCTAGCTCACAGCTACGGAAAGTGATCAGTGAAGCTGGCGGATATAACGTTTATCGCCAATAGTTGCGCATATAATAAATTGTAAAAATAAAAACGGTTAAGCTTGTTGCTAGACGTAGGTTTAAAATATGTACATTTGACAAGGTTAGGAAATTTGCATATCCATGCATCCCGTAATCGTAATGAGCTAACTAAATCATTAACTCCCTCGCTGAAATTGAAGCTGGGGTGCGGTCCACGGGTGGCAACACAAAGTTAAAGTCACCGTCTACCAGAACTCTATGTGGACTTCTACGAAATAAATACACAATTTCTTTCTTGCGAAAAGGCGAACTACCCGAAGAATGGCCACATCCCGATAGGGCATAAAGTATAATTAAAGGAAGATCATTAAAAGTACAGCCTATGCCCTGACGATTTTCAAGTTTCTCGGTATTATTTCTCAGCAAACGCACTATATATAACAACGCAGGTCCAGCAGAATGTTCAGAAGCCACATTAAAAAAACGCAGCAAGCCTTGGAAGAAAACTGATCAAACAAAACTTCTTACAAAAACGTGACATCGGCACATGAATCGTATATAAATCGGCGCAACGCCGCAGAACGGAGTTCAGAACCAATTCTGCTTACGTTCAGATTATGAAACGTACATGTCGGCATCCGTTGCTACATGAATGAGTTAGAAGTCACTAATGAAAGATAACATCAGTATTGAGCCTCGTAATCCATGGCACAGTTCATGGTCGATTCGAAACGTAAGGGACTTGAGCCCCCACCTCCAGATTCATTAGATTCTTGAAGTTTCTTCTTCCTGCGTGCCGCCGCACTAAACATTGTTTACTGCAGCTTCGCGGCAACACAGCTTTTCTCTGCCTGCGGTAACGTGGGGGATCGTGTGTAACATGCAAGTCTGTCACGGAGGAGGAAGTCTCCGCGCCCCACTGGATGTATCGGGCAAGAATCTACTCGACTGACTAAAGAGGAAGCAGACAAAAAAATTACTCTGAGCACTATGGGACTTAACTTCTGACGCCATCAGTCGCCTAGAACTTAGAACTACTTAAACCTAACTAACCTAAGGACATCACACACATCCATGCCCGGGGCAGGATTCGAACCTGCGACCGTAGCGGTCGCTCGGTTCCAGACTGAAGCGCCTAGAACCGCTCGGCCACTCCGGCCGGCTTTATTTTTGTCCGTGAGTCTTTGACTACCTTTAAAATTGCGGTGAAGCTCTCTTCGTTTTCGTAGTGAATTACTATCAAGGCTGTCGAACCACGGCGTGTCTTTTCCATCCTTCTGCACGTACGTACATACAACGTTTTGTACAATGCTCTTGAACTATGTCCATTGATATTCAACACTGTTAGTACTACAGGAAGCAGAAAGTATATGGGCTGTCAGCCAGTATTTCTTACGCCGTAGAGTTGCCCGTTAAATTTTCAAATGTTCCAATATGTGTGATTTCCTAAGGGACCAAACTGCTGAGGTCATCGTTTCTCGACTTACACACTACTTAAACTAACTTATGCTAAGAACAACACACACAACCATGCCCGAAGGAGGAATCGAACCTCCGGCGGAAGGGGTCGCGCAGTCCGTGACATGTTGCCTCTAACCGCACGGCCACTCCATTGAGCTTTAAATTTTCATTGGGCACCTGTTTCAGAGATTCTTCAAGAAGGTGGGGAGAAGAAGTATGAAAACAATAGGAACCCTCACGTCTGTCAAGTACTTAAGTGTGATTCGCACAGTATTCATGTAGATGTAGACCTCACACATTACTTGAGTAACCTACAATAGGCGAAACGATCATGGCGGATTCCCGTTAATGGACCGAAGACGTTTTGATGGAATTTATAATGAAGTATAAAGAGTATCAGTGGTTGTGGAAAGCAAAATTCAAACGTTATCACTATATAAATAACAATTTAAAGACTGAGGCATACGATAAGTTTACTGCGTTTTAGAAACCAGTTCTCCTCGAAGAGAACATGATTTTGTTGTAAAAAATTGGAGAAAGGGAAAGAAAGTGACGAAGGTCATTTACAAAGTAAAGAAGGTTTGTGACCATAAGCGCAGTGGCACATCTCTCGACTACATTTATGTACCTACGTTTTGGCGTTACGACTTGTTTTTATTTACTGTGCATTAAAAGCTGCCAAGGGCTGGTGAAAACTTTGGCTACACACATTGAACTGCGTGAGAATAATATGTGTGGGAGCAGGTTGTTACCAGCACCCTTCCATACTTCAATGGCTTTTTCTGCATCGTCTCCCTCTACATCGGCAGGATCTCCCACTTCTGTTCCAAATCAAGGCACTATTACCCTTAACACAGTAAGCAAACAATAAAGTAATTATTTTTACTTGTTTTTGACCAGTGACGTCAGTAAAAAATCTGATTGGATTTCTCTGTTAAATTTCTTCCTTTTAATTTTAAGGAATTTCTTAAATAAAAGTATTAATACAATAACGAATACTTTTAAATGTTAATCTTCATAAACTTTGTTCGCATGCAACATAAAGTGCTTCGCATGTCTTCTGAGTCCGCCTCCATAGGCGACTTATGAGGGTAGCAGAATGCCATGCGAGGAATCCGGGATCGGTTCCCGGCTGGGTCTGAGATTTTCTCCGCTCGGGACTGGCTGTTATGTTGTGTTGTCGTCATCGACACACAAGTCGCCGAAGCGGCGTCAACTAAAAAGACTTGCACCACGTGACCAGTCTGTCCGAGGGGCGGCCCTAGTGACACGCAAATTTTTATTTGATGTCTTGGGAATTACATTAGACAGAAATGGTTGTGGCAAATTTTAAATCTTTGAGGGGGTGACCCATAGCTAAAAATCTGAGAGGAACTGTAAAACGTTCCTTTGCAGAAATGCTATTCCTCATAACTGTGTCATTCCAACCGATTCTCTCCTTGACGGTATCTGGCAATGTATGATTCAGATATAATCACAATATAAAAATGTTGTTTGCTTAGGAAAAATTGAGTTTAGGTATAATGGAAAGATGTATACAGGGTGTTTTAGAGGTGGTGGTCAACAATCCACACAGGGAAAGTAGGGACCAAAAGTAGCTAATAAGCTCCAATAAACATGGGTCCACAAATCAACCGTCGTCGAAATACAACACATGTTCTGTTGCGATTCATAAGTGTCTAGAAACACATGGCATCTATAAACGTTAAAATAGGTGTCCGAAATGTCCATGCAACTGAATGTAACATTGAAATCGTCTCTGAAATTAGATGCGAATCCTCTCAGAGATTCCTAGGAAATTCTATGAATTCTGGAACGCTAATTCAAACCGCAAGCGTAATTCCTCAAGAGAGTTGACCTCCGTAACGTAGTCCGTGCTTTTGGCATGAACCCACACACAGAAATCCACGTGATTTAAATCCGGAGACCTTGTAAACTATGACACACGCCCTCCCCTACCTACTCAATGTTGATCATACGTCCTAAGTAAATGCTGACAAATTCGTAAATGAAAATGTGTTCGAGCAACGTCATGCATGAACCACATTGTTCAGGCGATGGTTCAGAGGTCATCGTCATATACATCTGGAAGTACCGTCCGCAGAAATCGGATGTACTGCTGTCCGGTTAGTCTACAATGGTTCAAATGGCTCTGAGCACTATGGGACTTAACATCTGAGGTCATCAGTCCCCTAGAACTTAGAACTACTTAAACCTAACTAACCTAAGGACATCACACACATCAATGCCCGAGGCAGGATTTGAACCGGTGACTGTAGCGGTCGCGCGGTTCCAGACTGAAGCGCCTAGAACCTCTCGGCCACACCAGCCGGCTGTCCGCTTAGGCTCTGAGGTAGGAAATGTGGTCCAGTTATGGGGTCTCCGAATAGTCCTGACCAGACGTTCAACAAATAACGCTGCTGATGTCGTGAAACGTGTGTTGCATTAGGGTGGACAGCTGCTCAAATGTGACGGTTATGATACTTAAAAATACCGTTACGGGTAAATCGAGACTCAACCATGAACAGAATACTGCTTACAAACAGGGGATTCAGGCAGAAATTTTCTCTACCAGGAAAGTCTGCATTCTTGAGGGCTTTCAATCGCTGCAGATTTTATGGATGGAGTACTTGCCGATCCACCACATAATGCTATGAGTCAGGTCACTCTCTTGTGTAGCAATCCTACTAGTTGAAGTAGTAGGACGTTTGGGTGCAGTGGGTAACACCTTTTCCTCAACATCGGGTCTTATGGCTATGAGTAGAACTTTTCGCACATGGCGTCCGAAATTCACAGTTTTTCTATGGCCAAATGTACGCTTGTCCGGCTGCGTGCGGAGAGGTAAGGCTTCTTCATACAATAGTGCAGCATCAAGGGCACTGCCATTCCCTTTGCCATACATTCAGTGCATCTGGTGTAACCTCTGTAAATGGTGCCTCCACGTTGTAACTCATTGCTAATCTGGTGCGGCACAGTGCACGAAGGGGAAAAGGGAACTAGTTGCGCCTTCGTAAACAAACAAATAGTCGAAACCAAACCTCGAGATACGAACGTAAATACCGCCGTATCCAGGAACATTTGCAGTTGGTTAGCAACTCAAATTAATGAAATATCTCGGCAACGGAACTTCTTAGCTATTTTTCGCCTAAACTTTCCGTGTCTGAATTGTTGACCGTAATTTCTGAAACACACTGTATATGTATTCATACGGGGTGAGCAAAATAAAACCATTGGAAAATATTACATGCGCCCTAAGATAGGCAGCCCAACTAGAATCATCTGCTCTCAGGCTGGACGATATAACTGAGTTCCTTATCTCAGGGTGCATGCAATACTCTCCGGGTGTTTTCTTGTGCATGTCCTCAATACGAGTTCTCTAGTTCGATCGCTATCGATAAATCCTCTCAGGTAGGAACAAAGTCGTCGTAGGTGAAGCTAATTTCGGAAGTACACCAAGGAAGTGCGACTGGAATGGAACTGACTACGGTATCTACACCCGATATAGTACATACAATCAGGAACTAGGCGAGGTTGTTCTGGGACGAAGCAGTTATCCTCAAAAACGTATCAATGCTCGAATACCCTAGCAGATTTAAAAAAGACCTGCAGAGAATCGATGAGTGGTAGCAGTTATAGTAGTTGACCCTGAAAGCGAAAGTGATGGATGGTGCATGAACGAACAGGCAACGATGTCAACTACTTTATCATTACGCAGTTGGCGACAAGTCACTGGCAACAGTAACTACCGTGTTACACACAGGAGTAACAAACAATGCAGAGCGAACTAAAGTGCAAAATATACACATCAAAAAAGTTTCGCAAGACCTCGGTTCCGAGAGTTCCAGAACCCGTACAGAAAACTGAAATAGAGATCAACGTAAACATCATTTCCGCCCTTTTTATTGCTCAAGGAAACTACACATTGCATGTTGTACCACCATACAGCGAGACCATCAAAGGTGGTGTTCCAGACTGCTGTACACACCGATACCTCAATAACCAGCAGCACGTCCTCTTGCATTGATGCAAGCCTGAATTCGTCGTGGCATACTATCCACAAATTCATCAAGGCATTGTTGGTCCAGATTGTCTCACCCCTCAACGGCGATTCGGCGTAGATCCCTCAAACTGGTTGGAAGGTCAAGTTGTCCATGAACAGCCCTTTTCAGTCTATACGAGGCATGTTCGTTACGGTTCATGTCTGGAGAACATGCTGGCCACTGTAGTCTTGACTTCCTGAAGGAAGTCATTCAGAAGATGTGCACGATGGGGGCGCGAAGTGTCGTCCATGTAGACGAATGCCTCGCCAATATACCTATATTGTTGCACTACCAGTCGGAAGATCGTACAGCCGTCACGGCGCCTTCCGTGACTACCAGCGGCGTACGTCGGCCCCGCATAACGCCACCCCAAAACAGCAGGAAGGTCCCACCTTGTTCCACTCACTGTACAGTGTGCCTAAGGCATTCAGCCTGACCAGGATGCCTCCAAACACATCTCCGACGATTCTCTGGTTGGAGGCATATGCGACACTCATCGGTGACCCTGAGGGGTCCCTTCGGCATGTTGTTGGGCCCATCTGTACCGCGCTGCATGGTGTCTTGGTTGCAAAGATGGACCTCGACATGGACGTCGGGAGTGAAGTTGGGCATCATGCAGCTTATTACCCACAGTTTTAGTCGTAACACGACGTCCTGTGTCTGCACGGAAAGCATTATTTAACCCGCTGGCGTTGCTGTCAGGGTTCCTTCTAGCCATAATCCGTAGGTAGCAGCCATCCACTGCAGTAGCAGCCCTTGGAAAGTCTGAGCGAGGCATGTCATTGACAGTTCCTGTCTCTCCATGTCCGAACAACATCGTTTTGGTTCACTCCGAGGCCCTTGGACCTTCCCTTGTTGAGAGCCCTTCCTGGCACAAAGTAGCAATGCGGACGCGATCGAACCGCGGCATTGACCTTCTAGGCATGGTTGAACTTTAGACAACACGAGCCGTGTACCTCCTTCCTGGTGGAATGACTGGAACTGATGAGACGTCGGAATCCCTCCGTCTAATAGGCGCTGCTCATGCATGGTTGTTTACGTCTTTGGGCGGGTTTAGTGACATCTCTGAACAGTCAAAGGGAGTGTGTCTGTGAAACAACATCCACAGTCAACGTGTATCTTCAGGAGTTCTGGGAACCAGGTTGATGCAAACCTTTATTGATGTGTATATTAATTGGTTCAAATCGCTCTGAGCACTATGGGACTTAACTGCTGTGGTCATCAGTTCCCTGTGTATTAATTGTGTGAAAAGCAGATGTGAGGTTGAAATTCATTAGATTCTTAAGGAACTTTAATTATTCTACTAAAGAAGTGGTTTACAAGATAGTGTTGCGATCGATTCGTATCGCTCATGAGTCTGAGTCCCTTAGAAATTTGGAGTAATAGGAGAACATACCAAGAGCGGCGTGTTTCAACACGGCGGCATTTACTTGACGCGAGAGAAGATGCTCGGCAAACTCCAACGGTAGACGCTACAATAGGGACGTTGTACATCATAGTAAGTTTCATTATCGAAATTCTGATCGAGCATTTTCTGTGAAATGATTAGAACGCGGTAATCAGAGAAATGAGAGGTAACGCGGACGTTTTCCGACAACTATTCGCCCCTCTCGTCATTCGCGAACGAAACACAGGTGAGGGAAGTGGTAATGGTTTGAGAAAGTACCGTCTGCCACACAAGGTAGTTCGCGGAGTGAAAATGTCGATGGTCTTCTTGATGAGTGACTTCCCATATTGCGCATCACTTCAATGATACAATACCTATTTTCGCCTTAGTTTGTAGCAGTTTTGATACTTTCGCCAGTAATTGAAGCTTTGCAGTGTTTTTCAACGTATTTCTTGCAGTCTCACTTGTATCAGTAGTGGACCCCTCCAATGGCTGATTACGCACTGGCACTCCAGTCGAAACTATTTCGGATCCTGGTTGTGGAAGAAGCCTTCACAGCCAGTATTTGTCGAGAATGGGAGGTCAGGTGGCGTGGCGTGACGTTCATGAGCACCAGACCTTTCGCCATTATCCTAAATTAAATTCCAAACCTCTCCACAGTGTTTTGTGGAATGCCGGCACAAGATGTTATTCACAGTGATCTGTGGCACATGGCAAGTTGCTGTTTCAGAAGAGTGGCCTGTGTTCTAGCAATGGCCTTCTCTCATCATCATTGTTGTTGTTGTGGTCTTCCGTCCAGAGACTGGTTTAATGCAGCTCTCCCAGATGCTGTTTCAGAAGAGTGGCCTGTGTTCTAGCAATGGCCTTCTCTCATCATCATTGTAGTTGTTGTGGTCTTCAGTCCAGAGACTGGTTTGATGCAGCTCTCCCAGATGCTGTTTCAGAAGAGTGGCCTGTGTTCTAGCAATGGCCTTCTCTCATCATCATTGTAGTTGTTGTGGTCTTCAGTCCAGAGACTGGTTTGATGCAGCTCTCCCAGATGCTGTTTCAGAAGAGTGGCTTGTGTTCTAGCAATGGCCTTCTCTCATCATCATTGTAGATTGTAGTTGTTGTGGTCTTCAGTCCAGAGACTGGTTTGATGCAGCTCTCCATGCTACTCTATCCTGTGCAAAGTACTTCATCTCCCAGTACCTACTGCAACCTACATCCTTCTGAATCTGTTTAGTGTATTCATCTCCCTCTACGATTTTTACCTTCCACTCTGCCCTCCAAAACTAAATTGGTGATCCCTTGATGAGTCAGAATATTCCCTACCAACCGATCCCTTCTTCTGGTCAAGCTGTGCCGCAAATTTCACTTCAATTCTAGTCAATACCTCCTCATTAGTTATACGATCTACCCATCTAATCTTCAGCTTTCTTCTGTAGCACCACGTTTCAAAAGACAATATGTCTTCTTGTCTAAACCATTTATCGTCCATTTTTCACTTCCATACAGGGCTACACTCCATACAAATACTTTCAGAAACGACTTTCTGACACTTAAATGTACACTCGATGTTAACACATTTCTCTTCTTCAGAAACGCTTTCCTTGCCATTGCCAGTCTACATTTTATATCCTCTCTAGTTCTATCGTCATCAGTTATTTTGCTCCCCAAATAGCAAAACTCATTTACTACTTTAAGCTCTCATTTCCTAATCTAATTCCGCAGTATCACCAGATTTAATTCGACTACATTTCATTATCGTCGTTTTGCTTTTGTTGATGTTCTTCTTATTTCCTCCTTTCAAGACACTGTCCATTCCGTTCAGCTGCTCTTCCAAGTCCTTTGCTGTCTCTCACAGAAATAGTGTCATCTGCGAACCTCAAAGTTTTTATTTGTTCTCCATGGATTTTAATTCCTACTCCGAATTTTTCTTTTGTTTCCTTTACTGCTTGCTCAATATACAGATTCAATAACATCGGGGATAGGCTACAACCATGTCTCACTCCCTTCCCAACCATTGCTTCCCTTCCATGCCCCTCGAGTCTTATAACTGCCCTCTGCTTTCTGTACAAATTGCAAACAGTCTTTGCTCCCTGTGTTTCACCCCTGTCACCTTCAGAATTTGAAAGAGAGTATTCCAGTCAACTTTGTCAAAAGCTTTCTCTAACTGTACAAATACTAGAAACGTAGGTTTGCTTTTCCTTAATCTTTCTTCTAAGATACGTCGTAGGGTCATATTGCCTCACGTATTCCGACATACCTACGGAATCCAAACTGACCTTCCCCGAGGTGGGCTTCTATCAGTTTTTTCCATTCGTGTTACTATTTTGGAGCCATGGCTTATTAAACTGATAGTTCGGTAATTTTCACATCTGTCAACACCTGCTTTCTTTGGGACTGGAAATATTATATTCTTCTTGAAGGGAGAGTATTTCCCCTGTCTCATACATCATGCTCACCAGATGGTAGAGTTTAGTTCCTGGCTCTCCCGAGGCTGTCAGTACTTCTAATGGATTATTGTCTACGCCCGGGGCGTTGTTTCGACTTAGGTCTCTCAGTGCTCTGTCAAACTCTTCACGCGATATCACATTTCCTATTTGATCTTCATCTACATTCTCTTCCATTTCTATAACATTGTCCTCAAGAACATCGCCCTTGTATAGACCCTCTATATACTATAGACCCTCTATATACTCCTTCCACCTTTCTGTTTCCCCTTCTTTGCTTAGAACTGGGGTTTCAGCTGAGCTCTTGATATTCATACAAGTGGTTCTCTTTTCTCCAAAGATTTCTTTAATTTTCCTGTAGGCATTATCTATCTTACTCCTAGTGATATGTGCCTCTACATCCTTACATTTGTCCTCTAGCCATCCCTGCTTAGCCGTTTGCACTTCCTGCCGATCTCATTTTTTAGACGTTTGTATTCCTTTTTTCCTGCTTCATTTACTGGCTTTTTATATTTTCTCCTTTCATCATTTCAATTCAATATCTCTTCTGTTACCCAAGGATTTCTATTAGCCCTCGTCTTTGTACCTACTTGATCCTCTGCTACCTTCAGTATTTCGTCTCTCAAAGCTACCCATTCTTTTTCTACAGTATTTCTTCCTCCCATTTTTGTCAATCATTCCCTAATGCTCTCCCTGAAGCTCTCTACAACTTCTGGTTCTTTCAGTTTATCTAGGTGCCATCTCCTCAAATTCCCACCTTTTTGCAGTTTCTTCAGTTTAAATCTATCATCATTATCCACCACAAATCTGCCACCACACTTTACACACACACACACACACACACACACACACACACACACACACACACAACACACGGTATTAAGTATCAACACCACCCGACGGCATGTCAACATTGGCCACGGAATTGCAATTCTCTGTCCAATGCCAACAGCAGTCATGCAGGATCCGACAGACCCAATAGAGCACGCCTGCTGAGCCACATCTCCAGCAGCTCTTACCATGAGCGCCCCTGCCGCCACAATATGGGATGGCCCGTGGCAAGCACAGAGCCAACTCGCACTCAGAGCCACTTCGCTATGACATGTCATGCAGACATCAACTGGTGTGAACCACTGTTCATGCTTTAGTACAGATAGACTCTCCCTTGTGCACAGTGTGATAGCTGGACTCTTTTTTCTTCCTGTGTTAATTGTATTGAGTCGTCGTTTCCTTTCAAAAATACAGGTAAGTAAATCTCATGTTTTTTGTGTTAATTTGTTCGCTAATCATTTCTGCTCCTGTGCAGCTTTCCTACGACAACAGTTGCCACACCACTCTATAGCACACTTCTCCTTATCATTGTGTAGGGAGTTGTGCACGACAACACACAAACACACGTTACTGTCCCCGACAGTCTAGAGATTCCCTTACGAGAGAATTCTCACTACTGTGCCTGGGGGAAGACAGCCTTTACGCTTAGGCAGCATGCCAGCTCATCGGGGTCTTTCAGGCAATTGCCATAGAAATCCTTTTCTGTTATATTTTCCCTGTAGATTCTGTTCTCGTAAATACCCACAAATCCCCACACGTTTTTTGAGGACTGTTGGGTCATCTCTGGAGGCAGGTGAATAAGGTCACTCTCTCAACCTCCCACGAGGCTGTGGCTGGCGGCGGAGTGTATAGTGGTTACTCCGTTAAATAGGCGACGAGCTAATCCCTCTGGGGAGCAGCGGTCATTGAGGCGCCCATGACTTCGAGGCTTTCACAGCGTAGAGGGCTTAGCGGTCGCTGCTGTCTTCTCGCGGCGACAAACTTGTGCCAGAGTTCCCGCTTCTCGTTCCAAGCGTCGATTTCACACGTTGTAAAATGTAACGGTGACCAGTAACTCCAGCTAGCGCTTTCTGGGAAACCTGTCTCTTCTCTCTCGTGTACGATTCTTTTGTCGAGTATTGGGTTAACACCTAGGCCGTTGAATTGGCAAAGGACACTAGTTTACAGAGACGATCTGTCTCTTGCAATAGTAGCAGGTTGTATGAGCGACCATTACAGAAGCTGGTGTTCGACAATACCTGAAGGAACGTTTTCCTGGCTGCGTATGCATGTTTCTAAGTGATACACCTGTCTCCAGCACTAAACTTGCAACACGGTAATTCCTTTAATCTCGTACCATCTTCATATTTTTTCCGTCGTATTATGGCATTTTAACAAACTTTAATAGTGCTATAACTGTTAGTTATCGATCAAACTACATATGTTTCCATACACGATCGAAGAAGCACACTCGCGAACACAGTTAAAAACGCTGTGTGAACATTATGATTGAAGTGACACGGCATTACAAGACATTCGTGCTTGCGTGAAGAAGAAGATACATCTGACTAATACGTGTGCCAAGATGCAATTCAACACAAAGTCTTAACTGTGCAGCTTAACGCTGACATACTCTAACGTAATGGTTGGAAATTCAACAAATACGTTGGAAACTTATAACAATTAGTCAGCTATGAAGCCAACGAAGACAGACAATAAAGAAATAGTAACAGTAGTGTGTTTTGATATGATGTTTTATGCCTCTGTCCACACCTATCCTCTTGTACTGTATACTTCGCAAAATACCGCACTGGGTACCGATATAGCAACGAGTACATGGTGTAGAAACATCGTTTTTCAACATTTCTGTTATTTTCGAAGACGGTGTGCAACAAGAGACATTACCATCTACCCCGCCCCCTACAGACGACACTACTAACTGCGTTGTTTAGGACGAGCCACGCCTTTCCGCGTCCAACAAGGTCCGTGCGGACGCAGTGTCATTATCTGCTTCACCATCAGCTGCCTGCAGTAAGCGAGGCGATCGTTGATCACACTTACACCGATTGTTGCCAGTAACGTACAGTGCGCGACGCTATCATAGCGTATTCTCGTGGCTGGAGCAAGGACCTTCCACGGAATTCACTAATTTGTAGTGCTTGTGGAAAGTGAGATCCAAATACTACATAAAAAAGAATATAAAAACTGAAATCTGTGATAAATTGGATGCGTTTTGCAAACCATTTTTCCTCGAAGCGAGCCGTGATCTTTGTTAGAGAAAGAGAGAGAGACAGGGACTAGAAGGCTTACGGGGTTCATTTACAAAGCAAGTGAAGAAACTTTATGGGAGTAAACTAAATGGCACATCTTTGGGTTACAGTTTCGTATCAACTTTGTGGTACTACGACTTCCTTTCATTCACTGTGGATCAATAGGGGCCACGGTTTGATGAAAACATTGATTGCACAGACTGATTTGTGTGGCTGTAAGATCTGTAGAATCAGACCTTTCCTCCGTCGTCTACTTACTGTAAACCGGATCTCACGCTCGTGTTCAGGATCAAGGCAATTTTACGGCTAATATATTAACTGCACTTTATATCCACAGAATGGTAAGGGTGGCAACTTTTCTTTCTCATTCTTAAGCAGCGTCATCGCTAAAAATTTGCTTGGATGTCTGTGTGAATAAAATTGCATGTAATTTTCAGGTGTTTCTTAAGTAATAAATATTAATACAGTGCCTAATATTTTTAACTGTTTACCTTGAGGAACTCTGGTTGTAGCACATGGTAAAGCGCTTTGCATCATGTTGCGAAGTGGCTCTGAGTTTGAGTGGGCCTGCGTGTGCCAGTGGCTGTCCCATATTGTGGCGGGTTCAAATTCAAATGGCTCTGAGCACTATGGGACTAAACTTCTGAGGTCATCAGTCCCCTAGAACTTAGAACTACTTAAACCTAACTAACCTAAGGACATCACACACATCCATGCCCGAGGCAGGATGCGAACCTGCGACCGTAGCCGTCGCGCGGTTCCAGACTGTGGCGCCTAGAACCGCTCGGTCACCCAGCCGACCATTGTGGCGGGAGAAGGCGTTCGTGGTGTCGAGCCGCTTCAGGTGTGCCCCAACGGCTGAGCTCTGTTGGCTCTGCTGGATTCCCACGTGACCACTGCCGGCGCTGTACAGAAACTGACGGCATTGGTGGGCCCAAATTACACCATATTTTGTGCGAAAATGAACTGAACATGTATCACCATCTTTCCGAAGCGGGTTAAATACTTCTTTCATTAAAGATCAGCGACACTTGTCGAGATGACTGTCGGAACTGTTTAACAATGGTCACTGATTGCTGGATATAACGAACGACGAAACGCTGATGGGGAAGAGTGTTTCTGCATTGCAGCGACTTACGGCTCACGCACATCATTACGAACTGGTCGCTCCCTCGAAAATTTAAAATCTCCCACAAGAATTTCCACGCCGTCGCTGTGTAACATGTCACTGTAATTTGAGCCCACCAGTGCAAGAGATTGTAAGACAAAAATTTCGGTGGCCTGGAGGACAGAGAGGGGGAAAATGCCAAAACCGCTGAGAAGGGACAGCTGCGAGACCAACTGGAAGTGAAGCTAACGCTCGATCGGTTAGTAAGAAGAGGACCTGAGGTTGTGTGAGAAGAAGTGATTTTGCTTGCAACTTCATACAAAGCTTTCTAACTTTGCCTTGTGGACGCAACTCTATTTCCAGAATTGCATTCATTTCAACGTTAATCACCATTTTGTGACATTTTCATTTTCCGCTCCACGTCGGTTAGACAGTCAGATGCCGTGCGGAGTGGCCGCGCGGTTTGAGGCGCCATGTCACGGACTGTGCGGCCCCTCCCGCCGGAGGTTCGAGTCTTCCCTCGGGCATGGGTGTGTGTGTTTTTCTTAACACAAGTTAGTTTAAGTAGTGTGTAAGTCTCGGGAACGATGACCTCAGTAGTTTGGTCCCTTAGGAATTCTCACACTTTTGAACATCTTTTGACAGTCGTATGGTCTGACACTGCAATCTTTAAGCATCCGAATCTGCATCGCTTTCTGTCCTCAGCTTTCAGATGAGTAAGCAACGCCGCGTCTGACAGCTAATCGCTTGGGATAATAGACGCCGATCATGAGGACAAAGACTCTCCATCGTCCAGCTGCGTAAGCTCTACCTGACGATGGAAGGAGAGTCGGGCCACCAAGGGTGTTTCCTCGGAGCCGTGGGCTGCAGCTGGTAAAGGATGCCGTTTGTCAACGCGCAGCCACGTAGCACCACGGGAAAAAGACCGGCGTCAGTGATTTCGCGTCAACTGCCCGTGCCTACAACTGGTGAGAAGAAGCGGTTAATACAACCCCCTCTTGTCGTCAGCGTCCCTCCTTTACTTACCAACTCTTGCCCAAGGTAAAGTCCCGAGTGACTGGAAAAAAGTGCAGGTGGCGCCTGTATACAAGAAGGGTAGAAGGACAGATCCTCAAAATTACAGACCAATATCCTTAGCATCGGTTTGTTGCAGGATTCTCGAACATATTCTCAGTTCGAATATAATGAATTTCCTTGAGACAGAGAAGTTGCTGTCCATGCATCAGCATGGCTTTAGAAAGCATCGCTCCTGAGAAACGCAACTCCCCCTTTTTTCACACGATATCTAGCGAACCATGCATGAAGGGTATCAGACGGATGCCATATTCCTTGACATCCGGAAAGCGTTTGACTCAGTGCCCCACTGCAGACTCCTAACTAAGGTACGAGCGTATGGGATTGGTTCTGTAATATGTCAGTGACTCGAAGACTTCTTAAGTAATAGAACCCAGTACGTTGTCCTCGATGGTGAGTGTTCGTCGGAGGTGAGGGTACCATCTGGAGTGCCCCAGGGAAGTGTGGTAGGTCCGCTGTTATTATCTATGTACATAAATGATCTTTTGGATAGGGTGGATAGCAATGTGCGGCTGTTTGCTGATGATGCTGTGGTGAACGGGAAGGTGTCGTCGTTGAGTGACTATAGGAGGATACAAGATGATTTGGACAGGATTTGTGATAGGTGTAAAGAATGGCAGCTAACTCTAAATATAGATAAATGTAAATTAATGCAGATGAATAGGAAAAAGGATCCCGTAATGTTTGAATACTCCAATAGTAGTGTAGCGCTTGACACAGTCACGTCGATTAAATATTTGGGCGTAGCATTGCAGAGCGATATGAAGTGGGACAAGCATGTAATGGCAGTTGTGGGGAAGGCGGATAGTCGTCTTCGGTTCATTGGTAGAATTTTGGGATGATGTGGGTCATCTGTAAAGGAGGCCGCTTATAAAACCCTAATACGACCTATTCTTGAGTACTGCTCGAGCTTTTCGGATCCTTATCAGGTCGGATTGAGGGAGGAGATAGAAGCAATTCAGATTTGTTACTGGTAGGTTTGATCATCACGCGAGTGTTACGGAAATGCTTCAGGAACTCGGGTAGGAGTCTCTAGAGGAAAGGAGGCGTTTTTTTTGTGAATCGCTACTGAGGATATTTAAAGAACGAGCATTTGAGGCTGACTGCAATACAGTTTTACTGCCGCCAACTTACATTTCGCGGAAAGACCAGAAAGATAAGAGAGATTAGGGCTCGTGCAGAGGCATGTAGGCAGTCATTTTTCCCTCGTTCTGTTTGGGAGTGTTAACAGGGAGAGAAGGTGCTAATTGTGGTACGAGGTACCCTCAGCCACGCACAGTATGGTGGATTGCGGAGTATGTATGTAGAGGTAGATGTACCAGACTGCTGGCTCGTGGCTACGCGCAGACAACCGGCACGCAGTTTTTTATTAGTAACTTTGAGCTTGAACGATGAATACTGTATTTCAATGTAACGTTTCTGAATCTATTCAGCACATATTCAGTGTCCAGCTTGCGGCCATTTCAGTATTAACCCCCAGTCAGTTGGAACTTGTTACGATAATATCTCGTCCTAGGACGTACTGGGAAATATGACTAGTTAAATGAGAAAGAGAATATGATGGGTACACTATTTAAAAAAAAAGTGATACCTTATGAGTTGTAAATTCGGTACCAATGGATACTAAGGACAAGAAACTGATAGCAAAATTCGGAATTTATGTAGTATTTTGAAAAGATTATCTTCAAATATGCTTGTAGATCCGGAAACGGGTATGGCTCGCTACTTACGACTGTCCCTATGTGGACCCCACTAGAGTCGGGCACGAGCCCTCCGCGGCTCCCCCGTTAGTGTCGGTACGCAGCTAATAGGAGCGGCCGTTGTTTAACTGGCAGGGCTGTGAGTTCCACACCCTGAGGCGGGCCGCGCCGCCGTTAATGACAGGGGCGGCGGCCTGGGGCGCCGCTGCCCGCTGCTGATGAGGCGCCACCGAGGTCGCGGCCGCAATCACACCGCACGAGGGCCCTCCAGACGCCCTGACTCGCCTCCATATAGCGGGGCGCGCAGCCCTCCTCGAGAGTCGTATGGGGGGCCTCCTCTCCAGCTTTATTGGGACCTGCTCCCCGGCGCCTCAGACTGTAGCAGTCACGTGGAAAGGAGTTATCTGCGAAGAGCGGAAATTCCATCTATAGGGTGAGGATCTAAAATTTGTGGTTCACTATATTAAATCCAAACGTTTTATCTACATATACATCTACATCCATACTCCGCAAGCCACCTGATGGTGTGTGGTGGAGGGTACTTTGAGTACCCCTACCGGTTCTCCCTTCTATTCCAGTCTTGTATTGTTCGTGGAAAGAAAGATTGTCGGTATGCCTCTGTGTGGGCTCTAATCTCTCTGATTTTATCCTTATGGTCTCTTCGCGAGATATACGTTGGAGGGAGCAATCTACTGCTTGACTCTTCGGTGAAGGTATGTTCTCGAAACTTCAACAAAAGCCCGTACCGAGCTACTGAGCGTCTCTCCTGCAGAGTCTTCCACTGGAGTTTATCTACCATCTCCGTAACGCTTTCCCGATAACTAAATGATCCAGTAACGAAGCGCGCTGCTCTCCGTTGGATCTTCTCTGTCTCTTCTATCAACCCTATCTGGTATGGATCCCACACCGGTGAGCAATATTCAAGCAGTTGGCGAACAAGTATACTGTAACCTACTTCCTTTGTTTTCGGATTGCATTTCCTTAGAATTCTTCCAATGAATCTCAGTCTGGCATCTGCTTTATAAAAATGAATATACGAGGGACAGTCAAAAGAAAACCGAACACCCGCAGCAGCGGAACCATGTATGGTTCTATTTAAAAGTAATCACCACACATGTTAAGTCATATATCCTACTCGGAGACGAGACGATCAATTCGTGTCATACAACGCATTCGGGCACTGACCGATCCATAACTGTACCCCCTCTTGCACTTCCTCGTCCGAATCAAACCAATGTCCACGCATGGTCTTCTCCAGGTCAAATGTGCAAATCACACAGTGAAATATCCGGGCTCTACGAAGGATCTTGCAGTGTTTCCCAAGCCAAATCGCTGAAGCAAAGTCCTCGCCGATTAGCAGTGTGGGTGTGTTTTTTATCAATCAACAGGAGAATTCCGTCCCGACAGGTTTCTGACAGCATCAGGGCACACGGCAAAGCCAACAGTGGGAACTTCCCTCATCTCCACCGCCAAAGAAATCCAGAGCTGCTCACAGGAAGTCTGGTAAAATGCTGACGACCTTCTCGGGCTGCAGGTGCCCTATGCTCATTGAGTTCCTCAAGCATGGAACCACAACGAACGTGCATCGCCATGAAGACACTTTTCAGAAACTGCGACGTGCCATAATGTCAAAACGCCCGTGAATGCTGTAAGGAGTCATCATTTTGCACGATGTCGCTCGCACCAAGACTACTAATCGGACGAAGGCTATGCTTCAGCGATTTTGTTGGGGAACACTGCATCCATACAGCCCGGATCTTTAGCCTCGTGACTTTACCATGTGATTTTCTTTGGTGACCTGAAGAAAGACATGCGTAGACGTCGGTTTTGGTCGGATGAGGAAGTGTAAGCGTGGGTGTAGTTGTGCATCCGTCAGAGGCCGATAGCGTCCTACAAAACATGAATTGATCGTCTCATCCCCCAGTGGGCTAAATGTCTTAACACATGTGGTGATTACTTTTACATGGAACCATTCCATGGCCCCATTCACGAGGATGTTCTGTTTTCATACGACTGCCCTTTTTATTACGTATGTTCCGCATCTCCTCATAAACTATTAAATCGATTTGAACCAAACTTTGTATATACGTCACTTACTATCTGGAATGTGGAATGAAATAATGTTTCGGAAACAACGACAAAGTTCTTAATGGGTTGGGTGTGATAATGTGGAGATAGAAGGGCGAGGGGTAGATCGACACACGTATGGGTGAAGATGTACAGTGAGAGGGCGACGGATAAGTAGGCAGGGGGTGCAGAAGGTGTACAGAGAGGGAGGAGGGGAAGGAGAGGATAGACAGAGAGATGGGAAAGAGGAAATGGATAGGTAAAGGGAAGAGTATGAGGGGAACAGGGAGAGTGGGAAGAGGAGATGACTGGAGAAAGGAATGAGAAAGAGATGGACCGAGGGAGAAAGAGAAGGATATGTACAGAGAGATGGCAGAAACAGATGGGCACAGCGAGGGCGGAGGAGTAGGTGTGGAGCCAGAGAGTGGCGGAGGACATAGAGAGAGAGAGAGAGAGAGAGAGAGGGAGAGAGAGAAAGAGAGAGAGGAAGGGCGAGGGACGGAGACAGGGGCTGACGACATGTACAGAGAGGGAAGGAAGGGGTAGATGGATTAATAGAATTGGAGTGAGTATATGGCCAGGCAATGGTGGTCGCTCAGCTAGTGAATTAATAAAAATTTTACATTTGCCGTTCTAAGGAGTACTACTATTCTAAGGAGTACTATTAGAGTCACATGAACAGAAATGCACATTTTTAAAAATCATACTTTTTTCTACGTTTTTGCTATACACTGTCATAGAAAGGTTCTTTGTGCTTGAATTCCAATTATTTCAACCTGCTTTCGCAAGTCGCACTATTGTAGAACTCCGTCAATATTTTCGTTCAGAGAAACGTGATGCTGCATAGTTCCTGTGTTGTGAGAAAGAGATAGTGACAAATATTCACGAGTGATTGAAGAAAGTGGACGGAGACGACGCTGTTGATTGCAAAATGTTTAGTCGTTGAGCAAGCAGGTTATCCGGTGGTTGAAGTCGGGACCTCAGGCGCGCGCCACACCAAGCATACGGCGACAAAAAAGGAATAAAAGTGAGATAGTGTTAATACTTTCCTCCTTCTTTACCTCCTCTGCATTACTGCAGATGACGTGTCACTGAGCACATTTGTACTGTGCATGCAGTACACGTGAGGTGGCTAGTTTCCACTGCCCTGTGTGGAATACATAAGTTTTTGTACACTTCAACAACCTGCTGTCTTCATGATCATGATGTCCCCAGCGCAGAAAACAGCACGCAGGTCGTGGATTCTTTTCTTGAGGCTGAAATTAACTTCGCTAGGAACTGCTGCTACGAATAAACTATAATTCATTTGGGATGCCACTCGTGTTTTATTGATATAGACACGAGAAACTATTATTCATCACAACGTATTGAACATATCTTTCCACAGTCATTATATCTGGCTAAAATAACATGAAATACATCCTGCCACAGACAACATGTCTGTCTACTGGAACCGTCAGAACTGGAGACTAAAAATACATGAATCAAATACTACTATTACAGACAACATGTCTGTACGTAGCGACGGTTGGAACTGTAGTAAATAAAATTGCACGGAACAAATACTGCTATAACAGACAACATGTCTGTCTACTGGAACGGTCAGAACTGGAGAGCCGGACTGCCCGAGACACTTCGCACGCCAAGCCAGCAAGGCGTGACCCGAACGCCACCGAAGTGCATCGGCAGTAGTATCGTCAGTCTTTTGTTTTAGTAATACTTTGATTTTAATAATTTTGAAACGACTGATTGATAGCTTGATTTAGATATGTTTATTTAAAAAAAATGAAGTAATTTGGATGACAGGTTTAATTAATAATGGCAACTACAGTTTAACGTTTTGGCGCCCTACCGCCGAACACAGCAGCCAATCACAGAGCAGCAGCATCATGCAGGCGGTCTTTCTCACGGGAATGGTACCGAATCTAACATCTGTCACCGGTACCTCATCCCACATTACGTCATCTCTAGGCTTCTTGCGTGTCCACTGTCCTGCGAATAGCTTCATGGAGCCTAATATGATGGCTGAATGAGCCAGAAATATTACAAGCAGTGCCCACACTCCCGGCAGTGTGCGGCGTACTCGCAGGCTTGAATTTTGCTGACAGACGCCTCACAGCGCACGAACAGTCTGAGTGGGAGTGGGAGATGCGAGTGCTGACAGGTGCAGAATACTCCGGCGACGATTCCTTGCAGGAACTGTAGCGGGACATACGACACCATTGTCATGTTTTATTTGTAGTTCCCTGTTGCTATTTGGGATCACATATTGTCATTCTGTGATTTGGAGAAAGTGAGTGGAATTGTGAACACTAGGAAATGAAGTGCCAACAATTTGTGATTGTTAGGAAGAAGAATACAATGAGCTAATTTTTTCTCTGGAAAAAGAAAAAAATCGATGGGCCTCGTCTATCTACGTTTATTTTTTTTCTTATGTTATTTTCTACCATTTTTTCACAATAAGTATAGTCCATACTGAGGTACACATTGACAGCAACACGTGGTCAGATCTGCACTTCGGGCAGAAACGTCGATGAGCGCCTCGCCGCGTATCTTTCAAATGTGCTACTTGCGACTCAGCAAAATAAGTATACGGTATGAACTGTTATCATTCTAAAGCTACCATTCGGACTTAAACTAAAGAACTTTAATATGCGTAAAGGAAAGAGAGACATTTTCGTCTCCAACCAACACGTCAGGTTTTCATACCATGTCCGATCGCCTCCAGAGCACAGCAGTCACTGTGTCTAGAAAACAGGGAACAACTCCGATTCCCGGTTATGCCACGAATTTTATCTTATTGAGAAGATTTGATTGGGTTGCAAACAGAACTCCAATTTCCTGTTCCAACTGAGAACGCTACTCAGGAGTAAACTCTGTCAGCCAGTCTCCGCAAGAAGTCCAACTTCTTTAGGTTCACCACCACGTCATTTCCACAGAGGAAGAAGTCCCGTGGAGCGAGCATTCAGATGCGCAGAACAGTACTTCTGTCTTTAACGATTGTTACCTCCCAAGTCACGAAAGGCTTAGCCGTAGGGGCTCCGCGTATTTTTGATATCATTACATCGTTGGTACAGACAGACCCCGTACAAAAATACCGTAGTCTTTCTTGACGCGTTTCATAGGCATGTTAGTAATTTGAATTGGGTAGTCGGAATAGACGTGTCTTAAGGCTTTGAAAAAATAAATGCCATTGCAATTTCCCTGCTATTTTTCAGGTTTTGAACTGCGGCTGGTGGCACCGCCGAGTCTCAGTTCCAATAAATTACACCTGACGGCACTGCGAAGTGGCTTTCTCGCTCTCCGAAGTAAACGCGCCCAGAAAAAAACATCGAAACTGCAGATGCGACGTGTAGCATATTAGCGGTTTACGCCTGTCCGTTATTTTTGATCGGTTTTCCTTTACTCATTTTGTCTTTCAATAGGGAGCCCACTGTCACAGTTAACGGTTTAGGCATCTGAAGGAGGAGTGTCCTCTACGTAACAGAATTAGCCTAACGTGAAAAAGCTAATAAAACATAGCCAGCCTGCTAACTACTCCATGTGCGTTATCCACAAACACACACACACACACACACACACACACACACATAATTCAAGTTTCTGCCTCTCAAAATATTATTCCTTTATGTGTTTTTTGCCCATTGTGAGGTATGTTTGGGCGTGGAATTCTTTCCGTTTTGTTTTGTCGAACCGTATTTTTAGTCCTCATTCATCATTAGGTACCTGCGTAAGTACATAGCGTTTTTGTTTCGCATGTTGTTATTGCAGCCTGATATCTGTTTAATTGTCGACTGTCATTTTTTATTTATTTATCACTGTTGCTATTTGAGTTTACCCATTATCAATTTGTCATCTGGAGAAAGCGAATGGAACTGTGAACGTTAGAAAATGGAGTGGCAAATGGAGAAATCGGAATATTTCCGACATGCACTTCCGTTTGAGATCAATAGAGAGGTGACAGCACTGGAGGGAGTCAAAAACGTATGTACCGTGTATGGGGACAATGCCACTGGACAGAGCACGGCTAGAAAATGGTATTCTGTTTTAAGTGGGATCATTTTGACTTTGGTGACTCTCCACTTTCAGGAAGACCTCGGAGTTCGATGAAGATCGTTTAAACGCGCTAATCCACAATGATCCATGTCAGCGTAGTCGAGAACTGGCGAGTGTGGTGGACTGTGATCATTCCACCATCGTGCCGACATTAGCGTGCAAAGGGAAACGCTCAAAAATCGGGTGTATGGGTACCGCAAACTATGAACCAAAATCACAAAGCTCTGCAGGTGCTCATATTTGTCGACTGTCAAGTTTTATTTAATTATCTCTGTTGCTATTTGAGTTTACCCATTATCATTTTGTCATCTGGAGAAAGGGAATGGAACTGTGCCAGCTCGCCATCAGCTGACTCGAGGACGACCTTCACGTATCGTTACCGGCGACAAGAAATGATGTCTTTATGCTAACATAAGAAAAATAAAAGTTGAGCCCAAACAAAGTGGCAACTCCCCATACAAAGACCTGCGCTCATTCAGAAATGATAATGTCATGCATTCGGAGGGACAGGGACTTTGTGGTGTACTAAGCACTGTTTCGTGACGTGTAACCGTCACTGTTGACATTTACTAACAACAGCTGAGAGATCCTGCAGACGAAACACAAGAACAACGACCAGGAAGGCCGCGTGAAGTGGTGCTACTCCACGATAACGACAGCACGCATTCTCCATACTGACAGGAAACGTTATACAGGAGTTGCGTTGAGAAGCCATTCCACACGCACCTTATTCACGTGATCTTGCTCCGTCAGATTTGCACCTTTTTCGTTCTCTATCGAACAGCCTTCAAGGGACATCCTTTCCGAATGAAAACGCGTTTTGAACATAGCCGGACAAGTTCTTTGCCTCAAAACCAAATGGTCTCAACAGTTGCGGAATCGAAAAGTTACACAACCATTGGCAACCCGTTTGTAAATAACAAAGGATAATGTGTTACTGATGAGCAAAGTGTCTGTTATGTGTATCTATTAAACTTATGTATAAACGCTAAGGACTAATGTACCAAACTAATGAAACATTAATCGTAGATAACAATTCACCACCTCGTAAGCACAAGAGTGGATATTCCTTCGGTAATTTCTGTAAAACAGATACAACTGTTTCGGAATCTGTATGATATACACGAAATGATTGAGACTCTGGTGCATAAAACGTATCTGCTGATGAATGTTATTCGAAATGTCTGTACATTCAACAGATAGACTGGGATCACATTTCCGCATTATACTAATCATCTAGCACTTACCTTGGATATTTGGCGCCATATGTAAACACGGATTAGTCCAACAATATCAAGTAAACGTTTTTTCAGAACGTAAGTGTCTCATTCTGAAATATTAATTATAAATAATCCATTGTGGTATTTACCTATAAAAAGCCACTTTTCCGACTGTGACGTATTTCTATTTGCAGTTATATCGTCAACAACTGTTGTTGTTTTGGGCTGTACGGACGCTTAACGGCGAGGTTATCAGCGCCCTTAAACAGTTAAGAGGCACGACAAAGGGGAAAACAGCTAAAGACGTCGGTACAGTCATCCAGACAAGCACTCACTGACTCACTCACTGCCTTACTCACTCACTCACTCACTCCTCTCCCGTTGACCCAAACAATCAATCCAAACGTGGCGCAGCAGCGACGAAAACAGAAGTAAATAGACAGAGAAGGTAAAACAACAGCACAGAGAAACGTGATTGGCTGACCACTTATAAAAAACATGGATGAGCCGGTCAATCTCCTAACTCATCAAAGACATCTTCCTAAGATTTTCGGAAAGAAGTTGGAAGGACCAGAAAACCTTAAAGCCATAACCACATTAGATTCAGTGTGAAAATAGAGAGGAAATCTTCCGTCAGATCTGCCTCTGCCTTCTGGTTCGAAAAGAAGACACAATAATGTAAAATACGGCGCACAGTGATTTGTACTCCGCGAGCGCTACACATTAGGGGACCCTCTCGTCCGAGCAAGGAGTCACGCGTCAGAGGACTATGTCCCATGCGAAGACGAGTAGAAAGGACCGCATCCCGTCCACATGGCTGAAATGATGGTACTCCATGGCCGCAAAGTGGGCTTTAATTACAGCAGCTCATTATATGTCACCTCTAGCCACCCGTCTGCCAATCGACACATGACTCTCTACCTCAACAGTGAGGTGACAGCTCGCATGCGGCTGGCACACAGAAATATTTGAGGATGACGACATGCCTCCGTGGCTGCTACATCCGGCCTTTCATTCTCCTGCCGTTTTATATGTCCTGGATATTCTCGACTTCTTTATCTGCTGGGTACAAGCGTTGTGGGAAGTGAAGGTAACTCTGTTCATCGGAACAGACAAGGAATTTAGGACTCGAAACACACGTCATCTGCTCTAGGGCTCGCAATCTCACATGTAATTCTGCATCGAAGACTGTAAAGTCTCGAGGCAGTCGGACCCTGAGAAAACGATCAGGAAAAACAAAAGGGCAACTGACGGAGTCCCCATGTTTTCACCCATCCGTAAAGACAGCTGAGGAGTTGTGGTGCTCACTTAAAATGTCTTATGCACGTTTTCAAAAAAGTTTCATATGGCTCTGAGCACTATGCGACTTCCCATATTGTTCAGAGCCATTTTTTTTTGTACGTGCTTTCCACCAAATGGCATTATTGCTCGTGGACTATTGGCGAAAAGACGCTGCTGAATGGGCGACCAACAGAGTGGTACACAGGATAAGTCAGAGCTACAAGAAATTTACATTCCTGGCGCACCACGAGGAGTTGCCGTCGGATTGTAAGTGACGGTTCACCAGGCGCAGCACAGTGGGTGGGAATGTGTCTGGTACTATAAGCAACTGATTGCCAGTCTAATCCTCTCACGGTGGATAGCGTCAATACTCTTCAGGCACGAAGGCCCCATACACTGTGCAACCATAGTCCAGCCGTGAACGCACGAAAGCCCTATAAAACTGGAGCAGACACGCTCTGTCTGTTCCCGAAGATCCGTGACTAAGGCACTTTATGATATTCAGTACATTCTGCGTTCTCGCTTTAAGGTCTCTGAAGTGTGGCAACCTCCTCGACAGTTTGGAGTCAAAAAGAAGTACAGAAACCTCACTGAATCTTTGAAATGTGGGATGGTGGCTCTCACATGCAGGTAAATTAAAATAGACGAAAACCATTAATATGAAAACATATACACTTATCTACAGAAAACTGAAAACCCGTCTTTGCAGGGCACTCCTCTAACTTCCCATTGTAAACTGCAACAGACGAGGCAGTGTTGACAGAATGGAGGAGGAACAGAAAATATGGAATATTGTACTGGGCTCCGTGCCGCAGACGTGATACCGTTTGTTGCTATGGCCTATATATCTGCAGCAGTCTGTCGCTCCGAACTGTAGCTTGTAACATGGTGGTAAGAACGTATCTACATCTGTGTCAAAAACAACGCACAGTATTAGAGTTTCGAACTGGAAGAGCTCGCCCACACATGGAAGAGCCTCTACTTCAACACGACAACGCCAGACCACTCACGAGTGCTGCATCATCCGCAACAATCCGACACCTTGGATTTTACTCAAAAAAGCTTTTAGGGCTTTTCATATAGAAAATTCGAAGGCATTTCTTCTCATGATGCTCTAGTATTCGCTTTTAATTGTGCTTGCAGGCACGAAACAGGAAATTCTATTTTGGCATCAAAGTATCATTTAGGGTAAGTTGAACAATGGACATATTCTCCTTGCACATGTGTACGACTTTCCTTGATGAGATTACCCCCCAGACTTTCAGGCCTGAAATTTTAAAACAGAGAAAATTTAGATTAAGCATATCCATTACGAATATTTTAGAACTCGTGACTGTTAATTGAATGTAAATACATAATAACTGCTACCAGTAACTTTTTTGAATAGTTATTATTCCGTGAACCGGTTTTCGAACCTTTTCAGGTTCACCTTCAAATGTTTTTCTGGAAGTTACATCACTATCTCTAGCATAATTCTGGGTGCTGGCTCTGTGACAAGAAGATGGAACGCTTTAATGTATCGCCATGACTGTTGTTTATCTGTCGATATGCATGCAGAATTTTAATTTCGTTTCGGAGGCTTTATTCCATTAGTGTCCGTCTGTCTGCTGAGGAAAGTGTATAATGGAACTTTTTATGAAGTAACGGAAAGAAAAAAAATCAGTTTTTGTAAATAAGAACACAGTACGAAACTTCTGTGCGGCGTGTAAGGCCGACTCATTCGGCACTGTTGGAACTTGATTCAGGCCCGGCAGCACATTCCAAACTTCTTTCTCCGTCGTTCGCCATTGCTGGGGGCTGTGGCAGTAAAAAAGAAGGACATGGCCACTCAGAGTTTCTCGCGATGTACCTCTCGACCTAGTTTTATTCTTTAGTTGTCCTCCAGCAGACAAACCGCTACGAACAGTCGTCGACGACACCCGAGGCGCTAAGCGGAAGTATAAACTGTGTTGTCACCGACTTAGATATACAACACATCTGCTTGAAGCGCTACATAGGCGCAAAATTTATCCATTTTGTAATTCTCATGTACAAATTGTATCTAAATAAAGCCGACGGCTCTTAGTACATTGTATGTGTGACCGAGATGGTCACGTCCAGAGAGGAAATCCGTACGCGGAACTGGCACGGGGCATCGGATCCGGCTGCCCAGGAGGCAGATAGGGAGTTCCCGACCAGCTCCCTATCTGTGTGCTACCTCAGGCAGTGGCTCAAGAGACCGCAGGAAACTGGAGCCTGGCCCGAGCAAGCGGAGGGGGCAGTAGTTTGACCGCGGATTCCATCAACTACACTACACGATAAAAAGTATTCGGGCACTTATTAGTGAACACCATTTAAGTCGTACGTTCAATGTATCGGCAGCTGCGAATGTGGACAATCACCAGCTGTATAATGGAATGACGACAGTGAAAATTTCTGCCAGACCGTTACTCGAACACATACTTCCCGCTTATCGCGATTTTTTTTTTAACTTTTTACTTGGCATATGCTGTATCCGACCGAGCCATTTTTGTTTGCTCTACTACTTGGTTTTTCTTCTGCCTCTAGACAGAGAAAGGGAAAATACTTCAAAAAAATCTACTTGCCACCGCCACTTGTGTCCTAAAAAAAAAGAATAAATAAATAAATAAAATGCACTTCTTCAGGCGTTGGCACCTATCTAGGTCTACCCCAAAACAGCTAAACTATTACTACAAGGGTTGGGAAAGGAATAAAGTAGAGGGGAAGAATATAGAGTAGCGATGAAAATGAAAATGTGCTTTTGTTTTTTAGTTTTTCGCATTTTTTGCTTTTTTGCGTTTTTGTATACATATTTTTATTTTCTTTTTCTTTTTCTAATTTTTTAAAAATTTCTTTTAATTAAATTAGTCTATGTACCAGAATTCCAGGAGTCGCTAGCGCCTTCAGATTGGTAGAACCTCCAAACGTGCTTTCTCGAAAATTTAATGGAGATTCCGTTTGTAATGGGTTCTGAACATTATGACGGCCGAAAAGTATCACCAGCTAATGGCTTGGACGTTCCAGTGGAAATCGGGTCGTGAAAGGCGCTTCGTAGAAAACTGGAAACGAACTGCTGGTATCTGGAGTTGGGAACAAGTGCACAGTATTGATCGTTAAGGTACGTCCAATAACCTACACTACTGGCCATTAAAATTGCTACACCAAGAAGAAATACAGATGATAAACGGGTATTCATTGGACAGATATATTATACTAGAGCTGACATGTGATTACATTTTCACGCAATTTGGGTGCATAGATCCTGAGAAATCAGTACCCAGAACAACCACCTCTGGTCGTAATAACGGCCTTGATACGCCTGGGCATTGAGTCGAAAAGAGCTTCGATGGCGTGTACAGGTGCAGCTGCCCATGCAGCTTCAACGCGATTCCACAGTTCATCATGAATAGTGACTGGCGTATTGTGACGAGCGAGTTGCTTGACCACCATTGACCAGACGTTTTCAATTGGTGAGGGATCTGAAGAATGCGCTGGCCGGGGCAGCAGTCGAACATTTTCTGTATCCAGAAATGCCCGTACAGGACCTGCAACATGCGGTAGTGCATTATCCTGCTGAAATGTAGGGTTTCGCAGGGATCGAATGAAGGGTAGAGCCATGGGTCGTAACACATGTGAAATATAACGTTGACTGTTCAAAGTGCCGTCAATGCTAACAAGAGGTGACCGAGACGTGAAACCAATGGCACCCTATACCATCACGCCGGGTGATACGCCAGTATGGCGATGACGAATACACGCTTCCAATGTGCGTTCACCACGATATCGCCAAACACGGATGTGACCATCATGATGCTGTAAACAGAACCTGGATTCATCCGAAAAAATGACGTTTTGCCATTCGTGCACCCAGGTTCGTCGTTGAGTACACCATCGCAGGTACTCGTGTCTGTGATGCAGCGTCAAGGGTAACAGCAGCCATGGTCTCCGAGCTGATAGTCCATGCTGCTGCAAACGTCGTCGAACTGTTCACGCAGATGGTTGATGTCTTGCAAACGTCCCCATCTGTTGACTCAGGGATCGAGACGGGGCTGCACGACCGTTACAACCATGCGGATAAGATGCCTGTCATCTCGGCTGCTAGTGATACGAGGCCTTTGGGATCCAGCACGGCGTTCCGTATTACCCTCCTCAACCCACCGATTCCATATTTTGATAACAGTCATTGGATCTCGACCAACTCGAGCAGCAATGTCGCGATATGACCTTTAGCAAAGTCGGAAACGTGATGGTACGCATTTCTCCTCCTTACACGAGGCATCACAACAACCAGGCAAAGCCGGTCAACTGCTGTTTGTGTATGAGAAATCGGTTGGAAATTTTCCTCATGTCAGCACGTTGTAGGTGCGCCACCGGCGCCAACGTTGTGTGAATGCTCTGAAAAGCTAATCATTTGCATATCACAGCATCTTCTTCCTGTCGATCAAATTTCACGTCTGTAGCACGTCATCATCGTGGTGTAGCAATTTTAATGGCCAGTACTGTAGTTCTGATGCCTCGTCGGGGCCAAAAAGGTAGCGGACCGTATGATCGCGTATCCAGTTCACTGCGTTAGTTTTTGTTGCGGGGTAATGAATCACATGCTGGGATAAAAGCGTCAGAAAAGTGATCCGAGCAGGTGTCTGTCGGGTAAGGAAAGTCAAGATACGCTGCGCGACCCTGCAGACGTCAAACGACGGACCACATCAGAATCGATGAACGTCCGTGTCCTCGACACCACAGTGAACACAGGGCTGTGTGTGAGAGAGGCGGATGCGGCGCAAACGAAACTGGTTGACCTGTTTGCCACTGACGGTGATACACCAGGTGGTCTGGACGCTGGTGTCGAGATAATCAGCATGCACCGCTTTCCACACACGACGCCATATGATCTGGGGAAACTTGTGTTCTATGGCGTTGGGGGTTCGACACTTTTGTAATGTGTCGTGTACAGTCTTTGTCTGGAGTATACGTGAAAGGGGTAAGGAGTGCAGGAGGTAACATAATTCAAGAAAGAAGAATGGGGGGTGGGGGGGTGGAATGTCCGATAACATGACTGGGCCTGACTTGGAGACTGGTACGTATTCATACAAAAGCAGTCCGGTCAGGCTCGTTGGCCAGCGACGCCAGACTTTCAGCTGGGAGCTAATAAAAAGCGACGTAACTCTATCTGGCACACGGAATAACCCCACTCCACCACGCTACCGCGGGAGGGCAAAACAGGAATATTGAACTTTAAATAACATCCCGGTACAGACGAAGGATCCCATCGCCATCAACATATTACGTGCGAGGGTAATCGGGACCGGGAGCACTTGTGCCACATGGGGGATGCTTGAGACGTGTTATATATTCACCTATTGCGCACTCCAAGGGGCAGTGCCTGATGGTAGGGCCACCTCGATCTGCTCTATCGTCTGCATCATCAGCCCAGGAGACTCGAACCGGCGGCGTCGAGGACGAGTTGTGGTTCCACTGCAGTGGCTGGGCCCGGGGACTCTCCCTCCATGGGATCCATCTTTGTCGGGTGGGACTGCTCCTCAGATGGGACACTGGGAGAGGCCACTCCTGTCGTCAGGGCGCTCGAAGGGAGATCACTGTCTTGTACCCGCTCCCCTGCCTGTGGTGGCATAAGAAGAAATGTGTCATCGAATGGCGTTTCACTTCTATTCTTCCGTTTTCGGGGCGACCGCTGCTTTCGGAAGTGCTGTTCTGTATCAAAGTGTGGACGTTCGATGTCCGAGGTCGCGCCCGTCTGAAGAAAAACAGAAGTAGGCACTGCACTCGCATCGATGTCCATCGAAGATCGCGGGCTGGTCATCGAGCTCTGGAGAGGTCTCTTAGCCGTCGGAAGAGATGGTGCCGGTGAAGCCGTGACAGCGCCGTCATTTCCAGTCAGTGGCGAGTGCCGCGGGGGGGGGGGGGGGGGGGAGGGGGAGGGGGAGAACAGGCGCTCCCTGAAGTGGCGCATCGGAGCTGCGTACGGCTGTGCCGTAGCTGACTGGTAAAGAAGCGACCGTCGCCTTGGGAACTGAGTCACTGGTCGGGTCATGGAGCAAACGTCGGCGGAGACAGTCTGACCGGACATGGCCCTCTTGCCCGCAACTGGCACACGTCCGCGGCTGGCCATCATACATAGCGATGGCTCGCACGCCACTTATCAGCAGATAGGATGGTACATGTTTGGAGAGTTCGGTTTTGATTTGGCATACACCATTCAACACATGGTATGTCGCGAAAGTCTTCCATTTTTCCGCGGTGTGCTCCACAACATTAGCGTAGGGTCGGAAAGTTGGACGAGCGCGTCTTGTGGCACTTCGAAAAGGAGCTCAAAGACCCGAATTGTAAGAAGACCGAACCCAGCGTGACCTAGCGTTACCTCTCCAATATACCCGTCAGAATGGCCTGCCGGTGTGGCCGAGCGGATCTGGGCGCTTCAGTCTGGAACCGCGTGACCGCTACCGTCGCAGGTTCGAATCCTGCCTCGGGTATGGAGGTGTGTGATGTCCTCAGGTTAGTTAGGTTTAAGTAGTTCTAAGTTCTAGGGGACTGATGACCTCAGATGTTAAGTCCCATAGTGCTCAGAGCTTCCGATGTTACAGTCGTCTGCACACTCACCTATACTTCTGATTCTGGCACCAGAGCGATAGTATGTGGTGTCACCGCCAGACACCACACCTGCTAGGTGGTAGCCTTTAAATCGGCCGCGGTCCAGTAGTATACGTCGGACCCGCGTGTCGCCACTGTCAGTGATTGCAGACCGAGCGCCGCCACACGGCAGGTCTAGAGAGACTTCCTAGCACTCGCCCCAGTTGTACAGCCGACTTTGCTAGCAATGGTCCACTGACAAATTACGCTCTCATTTGCCGAGACGATAGTTAGCATAGCCTTCAGTTACGTCATTTGCTACGACCTAGCAAGGCGCCATTATCAATTGCTATTTATCTTGTGATGCATGTACCATCAGACCGATGTTCACCAATTATGGATTAAAGTTAAGTATTCCAACAGCTACGTACTTTATTTGCTAGACTCAAATCGTTTAACTGTTCCAGACCTCACGCCAGCCTGCGTGAGTTTAAACGCGTGCCTTTCGGCTACGCGTCATTGTGGATTGGCTGTCTTGCCAGTCCACAACATAGTACACAACTCTACGAATCATTTGATACTTTTTCCGTATTGAATGCTCTCCTGCCTTTTACTTGTGGTCGGATATATTTGTTTAAACCTCTCCCATCCTCTCCTCTCGCTTTGAATTAATTACCTCTTGTTGGCTCTTAAAATATTAATGGTATACGTGTTCCTTCTTTTTCCGATGTTGGTGACAGGTTTGTAATGTCTTTTCCTGCACTGAGGTCTTCAATCGTGCTTTTGATTTTGTTTCTGCTTTCATTGATACGAAGTTGCGAAGCCTCATCGAAGCTCTGGTCGCTATGCTACTCTGCGCCCTTCGTGGTTTGTTTTTGATATACTGGTGATCAAAAAGTCAGTATAAATTTGAAAACTTAATAAACCACGGAATAATGATAGAGAGGTAAAAATTGACACACGTGCTTGGAATGAGATGGGATTTTATAAGAATCCAAAAAACACTAAGTTCACAAAATGTCCGACGGATGGCGCTGGACAGCAAAACGTCAGTGACTGCGCATGACAGTCGTGTATAAAAGAAGCTGTAATGAGAGAGAGAATCAGATGCGCCAGCAGTTGCAGCATGTTGACGTTACCTGAAAAGGCGCTATTAGTGAAGCTGTATTATCAGAATGGGGAATGTGCTAGTTCAGCGTTACGCTCCTATCGTCATAGGAAGGGGATTCGAACGGGTAAAGCTCCGTTGACAAATGCAGCTGTGGCGAGAATGATTTCGAAGTTCGAAGCCACGGGATGTTTAGACTATAGACCCCGTAGTGGCCGACCGAGCACAAGGCATAATGCTGCAGAGACAGTTCAGGAAGAAATGGAGACCGTAGCGGGTTCGTCTATGCACGGGGAAGTCAGCGGCCGTGCAGTCGCACGTCGCACCGGCATTCCATATACTACTGTTTGGTTGGCACTGAGGCGTACCCTCCGATGCTATCCGTACAAAATCCATCGGCATCGTGAACTGTTACCTGGCAATTTAGTGAAGCGGAGGGTATTTGCAGTGTGGGAGTTTCAAAAGATGGCGAAAGATGACGATTGGTTGAGTAACGTGTTGTGGACTGACGAAGCTCATTTCACGCTCCGAGGTTCTGTCAACGCCCACAACTGCAGAATTTGCGCTTCCGAAAATCCTAGAACTGTCGTCGAAACTCCATTGCACGACGAGAAAGTCACGGTATGGGTTGGAGTTACCACATATACCGTTTTCGGGCCTCTTTTCTTCGAGTAAATGCGTGATTCTGTTATTGTAACTGCTACCGTGACTGGTGAGAGGTACGCCGATATGTTCCAGAATCATCCCCAGCCTAGCTGATAAACACCTGCTGGAACGTACGATGCTTATGCAGGATGGCGCTTCACCCCATATTGCTAGACGCGTGAAAGGTCTCTTGTGAGCGTCGTTTGGTGATGATCGTGTGCTCAGCCGCCACTTCCGTCATGCTTGGCCTCCCACGTCCCCAGACCTTAGACCGTGAGATTATTGGCTTTGGGGTTACCTGAAGTCGCAAGTGTGTCGTTATCGACCGACATCTTTAGGGATACAACATCCGACACCAATGCCTCACCATAACTCCGGACATGCTTTACAGTGCTGTTCACAACATTATTCCTCGACTACAGCTATTGTTGAGGAATGATGGTGGACATATTGATCATTTCCTGTAAAGAACATCATCTTTGCTTTGTCTTACTTTGTTATGGTAATTATTGCTATTCTGATCAGATGTAGCGCCCTCTGTAGGACATTTTTTGAACTTTTGTATTTTTTTTTTTTTTTTGTTCTAATAAAAGCCCATGTCATTCCAAGCATGTGAGTCAATTTCTACCTCTCTATCATTATTCCGTGATTTATTCAGTTTTTTTTTTCTTTTAAATTTATGCCGACTTTTTGATCACCCGATAGCTTCATTGTGGATTTTTATTAGGTGTTAACATTTCGTTCACCACCAATTTTGCAGTCTCTCCTTTATGTATCGCCTTTTCCGCCTTTTTCTGAGATTTCTCTGCCAATTGGCAATTTTATTTTTGTTTCTTCCCTCATTACCGGAATTTCGTTCCTTAGACTGTTTCCGACGTTTTCATTTTCTTCCCAGATATTTTCCTACATCTCTTAAATTACTTTCCTCGTGTCTATAGTTTCCTCTTCTCCTCATGTCTTTAATTTCCTGTTTACTCTTGTCCCGCAGGTCTATATTTTCTTTTAGCATTGCTTTAAAAAGTCAGATTGAATTCATTGTTCCTTAACATACTGATTCCAAATGGCCAAGCAACTCTAGAATATACTGAGTCACTTTCTACAGCACCTCCATTTGATTTGCTGATCCCTTTCTTTTCCTCATTGTAACCTAGTCCTGGCTGCACCTCTCCTTCCTCCTCTTTGTCTCTACCACTAACTGACTCTCCGCGTGTCATCAGCACATTGTCGTCTGCAGTACGTGTCTTGCATGGACTACCTTAATCTTCTTCTGCTCGATGATTATTCCTCTTTGTGTTCGCATCCTCGACTTTTGCTTGATTTCTCACACTTCTTGTATTTCTAATTTCCTCTCACTGCTTCCTAATAACCCGATCTATGTATTTGAGCCTAATATAGTCACTGTATCCGTCGGTGGTTTCCTCTGTTTCATCGACATCGTCTTTAAATTTGTTTTTGTCATAGTGGTACATGTACGGGTCATGCTGTGGTGTCATGTAAGTAATGAACTCGGACCATTCCATGTATGCATAAGGTTCATACGTCATGTAACAAAGAACAAATACGGTGAATTCTGCCAGGAAATGTTGATTACTCTATTTAATGCACTGAAGTACGAAATATATATCAGTAAAGATTAACCTCCTTTGAGATCTTGTTCGGTAATTGCAGACGTGTTAGTCCAATCTCCTTTAATGTTCATACAACATACTACACTAAATACTCCCCCATGCATTCCTATCAACGACACTTGTTACCCAAACTGTAACACGAGGTAAAATCGGTTATCCCTTCACTTTAACTCCACGTCTATATTTTCATCAATTGCAGCTGACATTGAAAAGCTGGAGGAGTGTGCTGCAGAGACTGGTTTTACGATTTCTGAAGAGAAATGTATGTATGTGTGTGTGTGTGTGTGTGTGTGTGTGTGTGTTTTTCAATGGTTCTCGTATTTTTAATTTACCGGAATTTTATGTGTGGAACACCATTCTCCCTTTTAAAGGTTATGTGGGGTTTTTGATTGTTATTTTTTACTCCGAACTGACGTGGCTACCACACCTGAAGGACCTGAAGGCACTGAACATTTTGAAGTGTCATAGCAATAGGTTTTGAAGAGCATTCAGGATTTGCCTGCTCCAGTTTTACAGGCTTCCATGCAATTGCAGTTGTACTCTGGGTTCATACGTGAAAATCAGTGAAGCTGTACACCATGAGGGGATTTGTCTGGCCACAGGCTCTAAGAGGAGCAGTCCCATATCCAGTCTCTGTGCTGAACCACCACTTACCATCTGGCCGCAGCTGCTAATGGTGAGTCAGGCATGTCAGCTCCTAACTACTCCCACTTCCAAAGTATGCCATACCATCGCTAGTCCAGCTATGGAACGCCTCATCACGAATCGTCCATGAGCAACGAGGCCGTTTGGTATCCTTGTGAAGCCTACGATGGAGTCCCTTGGTGTGGGGCACATCCAGACACAACTCCTGTATTTTGACTGACTGCCACTTGATTACTGTTGTGGCACAGAATAATTCTGTACAGGAGAGATTGCACTCAAGCTTCTGTTTTTAACACGACATTTTTCGAGCACCACAACTGTGGTGTCACCGCCAGACACCACACTTGCTAGATAGTAGTTTTAAATCGGCCGCGGTCCATTAGTACATGTCTGACCCGCGTGTCGCCACTGTCAGTGATCGCAGACCGAGCGCCACCACAAGGCAGGTCTCGAGAGACGGACTAGCACTCGCCCCAGTTGTACGGACGACTTTGCTAGCGACTACACTGACGAAGCCTCGCTCCTTTGCCGAGCAGATAGTTAGAATAGCCTTCAGATAAGTCCATGGCTACGACCTAGCAAGGCGCCATTAGCCTTACATAGCAATTGATAGTTATCGTATGAAGCATGTCTCATCAAGAACGATGTATACAACAAGGATGGATTAAAGTTAAGTATTCCAAAAGCTACGTACTTTTCTTTATAGCATTCATTACGTATCCTGTTTCAGACCTCACGCCATCCTTCGTGTGTTTATAGCGTGCATTGCGGTCCCCTCAAATCACACTGTGTCGGCACTTCTGTCGACACATCAACAACTATGTAGCTGTCTTCACGGACGGTCTAAATGGGGGCACTCTGTTGGTTGCTCTGTTGCTTTCCTAGATCGTGTCCTCAAGATTCGGTTGCCTGGAGAGTTCACTATATTCGATACCAAAATACCCACATTCTTGATGGTGCTGGAGTGGATGAGATGTGCCATGCTTGCTAACTTCCTCGCCTATTCCGACTCCCTGAATGCCCTGCAGTCTCTGCAACGCATGTATACAGATGATAAAGTAGTCCATGATATCAGGTACGCCCTTCTTAGCCTTCTTCGGCTGAGGACGGAGGTGTCCATCCTCTGGGTGCCAGAGTACATTGGTATTGCTTGGACCAAAAGGGCGGATGTAGCAGCCAAGGAGGAGCGTCGTAATCCTCGGTTATTTCAGTGTGATATCCCCCGAAATCCTCTCGTCTCTCTGTTGAGGTAAAGAGTCACACATCGATGGGAAGATGAGTAACTGGAAACGGCAGACAGTAAGTCTAGAAAAGTCTAGTAAAGCCCACGACGCGGTCGTGGCTTTCGTCTTTCCAGCTATGCACACAGGGTAAGGTTCTCCTAACTCATCTTCGTACGGGGCACAACCTGATGACGCATGGCTTCCTGCTCTGGCGAGAAGACCCTTCGATGCCATGTTTTATTAGACTGTATTTTATTTTCCTACCAGAGGACAGCGGTAGATCTGCCATCTCTTCTCAGCGACGTTCAAACGAATTTGATTTGTACATATTGTTTCCTAAGAATTTAGGGTTATATTTTTAATGTGTTGATACGGTTACTGGCTCACCAATGTTTTTGGTAAGTGGTCAGCCAGTCACATTTCCTGTGCCTAACTTTTCTGTGGATTCACATCCGTTTTAATCCGAAGTATATCACCTTCCACCCTATCTGATTTCTCTTCAGACGTGTGAGATAGAGCGGTTGTGTGGCTCAACGCGTGATGGGAGCGAGTGAATGAGAATCAATGTAATAGATTTCCTCCTCAGTGTGCAACGATTTGGACATTTTATACGCATTCGTTTGTTTTAATGAGGGTAAGGGCTCTCACAAGCTCAAAAGACACGCACACTCCTCCTCTATTACTGCTCCCTTACTTTTCATCATACACAACGATGCAAAGCATTTGCAATCTTGTTCAGAGTGCCCGTTTTGCTTGCATGTGCTACAGATTACGTGTTTCCTTGGCTTCATGGTGCTCATTGTCCCGTGATACTGCACTAACTACATTTCGTGGAACGAAAGATTTCTGTTTGTTGTGGGTTACTCCTGAATTCATGTAAATCAGTTTCCGTACTTCACGGACCAACCAGACCCGAAATACAGGATACTGTGACATTGTATTACTACGTTACGAATCTACACTAAAGAGCCAAGAAATTGGTACACATACCTAGTATTGTGTAGGCCCTCGCAAGCACGCAGAAGTACCGCAACTTGACTAATTTCTGAAGCAGTGCTAGAAGGGATCGACACCATGAATCCTGCAGCGCTCTCTATAAATCCGCAAGAGATCTCTTCTGAAAAGCACGTTGCAAGGGATCCCAGATATTCTTAACACTGTTCGTGTCTGGGGAGTCTGATGGCCAGCCGAAATTTTTAAGCTCATAAGAATGATGCTGGAGCCACTCTGAAACAATTCTGGACGTGTGAGGTGTCGCATTGTCCTGCTGGAATTGCCCAAATCTGTCGGAATGCACAATGGACTTCAATGGATGCAGCTGATCATACAGACGCTTACGTACCTGTTACCTGTCAGAGTCGTATACAGACGTATCAGGGCGGCACCTTGGACTACAATAAACGCGATACTATTAGTTGTCTCTTAGCTTAGTCAGCAAAAAGTGTATAAAATATATGCAACTGAAATTATGAGAACCTGCACTGTACGATAACACTCTGATTCATGAAACTGCTTACTTTCCTGAGAACCGAAACTCAGGCACCGTGTCTGAAGGTATTTTTGAGTATTGCTCGAGGGTTCTTTGCATTTCAGTTTTCAATTAATATACTGCCTGACGTAGGATCTTGCTTCAGGTTGTATTTTGATGCTATGACAACTAATTATGGTATATCACCGGTAGTGAGAACACAGGCTGCATGTATTCACGCCATTGTGTATTTCGTATATTATAATGCGATTTTTTAAATTTGAGTATGAATAGGTGCTCATATGAACTAGGGTTCTTCTAATCTATAAGAATCATGTTAGGTATTTTATATTAAAAAATTAAAAAGCTTTCTTGAGGTAAGCTTCTAATCATATATTGTTTGTTTTTGGCTTTTTAATTTTGGCATGTTCTCTTATAACCCTGCGATGTTAAAATACCTTCATTGGTAACTATCATGTACATAGATTCTATTTTGTTGAGCTTTATGTAAACAGGAACTTGTCTTAACGCTGCTACTTGGGCTCTGTAGTTTTTTGAGTACTTTTATTATTACCCATCACTTTCTGTAAAGCTTTCCGCGGTACACTCTGATATACGAGTACACAACTCTTCTTGTTATGTGGGGGGTCTGCAGATGGTATACTGAATTGCCGAACTGGAAGCGAAAGCAAAATAAAATAATTTCTCAACTTTCAGGGCTATTTGGTGAATTTAATTGTTAAATATTTGCCCAGTCGCTGTCCCACTTCCAGAATGGATCAACAGAGTCCAAAACTAACCTCTAAATATTTGCGCACAAAGTTAATTGGATAATGCGAAGATTTGAAGCTAGGCGTAGTTCCTAAAGAGGGAAAATTGTGAAACAAATACCTGACTCTGATAAACACTATTTGACTGGACTAATGTGTTGGTTACGATTTTGACCTTATTAGAAATTCCTTCCAACACAAAGATTGCAGGGCTACAACTTAAGTGAAGGGGTCGAACAGAAACAATGATTACCCTCAATACTCCCTTTTACTCACAAATTCAATTACGAGATCAACATGTAAAGTGAATAAATGAATACACTGAGGTGCCACAAGTCACAGGTTACCTGCTGATACCGTTTCCGACATCCTTTTGCCCTGCATAGTGCAGCAACTCGACGTGTCATGGACTCAACAATTCGTTGGAAGTTGCCTGCAGAAATAGTGAGCCACGTTGCCTCTATAGCCGCTCATAACTGCGAAAGTGCGGCTGGTGCAGGATTTTGTGCACTAGCTCACGTCCTATAATGTGCGGCTGGATTCATGTCCGGCGATATGTGAGTCAAAATCATTCGTCCCAATTGTCCAGAATGTCCTTCAAAGCAGTTGCGAATAACTGTGGTCCAGGCACATGGTGCACTGTCATAAGAAAAAAGAAATCCCTCTGAGCCGTGGAAAAATTTGCTGTTAGAAGAGCGCGCCGCAGCGCGTTGTGTGAAGCAGCCGCCCTCCGTTTCTGGCGGTGGCGCCGCTGTGGCAATCGCAGCTTTGGTGTCTCCTTCTGGTGGGATAGGGGAAAGGTTGCTTGTTCACATGTATCTAAGGGGCACTATGAGCTCGCTAATGGCGAGTCTGGTCAGTTGGTCAACCGGGTCAGTGTGGGGCAGTCTGTCGTCCGGAGTGCTAGTATGTGTTAGGCCGCCAGTCTGCTCGAGTTTGTTCAGGCAGTGGACATTGGCGGTTGGATTCATCGCTAGGTCGGTCTCTTCCCAGGGCAGGGATGTCGGGTAGCTTGGGGGCATGTATCCTCTGCAGGGGTGGGTCCGACCGAGTGTTTCGCTTTGTCAATGTCGGTCTGTCGTCTGGAGTGCCAGTATGTCTGTCGTTCGGATCGACCCTCAGGCCTGTTGGATCGAGCAGTTAGTCGGTCACGCACTGAGACACAAGATGACTTGTCCGTCTTGAGCGTCGGCGCATGTGAGGTCGCCACGTGGCAGCCAGTGGGCCGCGCCGTATAGCGAGGTGTAGAGGCTTCGCGGCCGACACGAGAGCAACAGGAGTCAACCCACGACATCGGTGTGGCCGGTGTGAGCTGCGGCGCCGTGAGACGGGAGATCGGCGCGCCTTCCTGCGTCCGTTGAAGCAGCTGGCAGCGGACGGTTCGGGAGAGCGATTTGGGGGTGCTGCGCCAGGGTTTCACCAGACATCGCCGTTTATTAGAAGTTAAGTGACTGCTGATATGTTGTTTAATTTGCTTGATAAATTCTACTTGTTTTCTTGGTCAGTCTCTCGTCCCCAGCTTGCCCGTCTGTCTCTCGTCCGCATTTGTTAGGCAGTTAGTGTCTGTCTGTCTGTCTGTCGGTCTGCCGTACGTTAATAATTGCCTCTATCATGTTTGTCGGATTCGGTGTTAACGAATTTATTGCTTAAGGTGTAAAGGCCGAATACCTGAAATATGCTTTTACCTTGCCTATCACCATGTGAGGCGGTATATATGTAATGTAGAGCACGTTTGTACATTTTATGTAAGACTGCATTTCATGAGTTTTTATTTAAAATGGTCATTTTAGTATATAAAGTTGCCACTCTTCCACCGCAAGAGTTTTCTTTTAAAAACAAGTTGCACTTTCGGTGGCAAGTACTTTTTGTTGTGAGTGTTTTGTATCATTTCCATCCCTCCTACGGGGTGCATAGTTTATGTGTTTTGTGAGTTGTTAAAAATTTTAGTTCAAAGTAATCTGGTGTATTGCATATTTGCACCAGTATAGTCTTTCAGAGGTTGTTGTGACCGGTCGTGACTACGGCCGTGTCAAAAGGGAGTGTCATTAAATGTGTTAATGTTCTTGATGAATCGCTAGTAAATAAAGCAAATTCTTTAAGAAAAGATTTTGAAAGTAAATTCACGATTCAATCGTTGTTTGGCTACACGAAGTCCGTGAATCGCTTCAAATAGTCTCCAAGTAGCGGAACATAACTATATCCAGTCAACGACCGGTTCAGTTGGACCGCAGGACCCAGTCCACTCCACACAAACACAGGCGACACCTTTACGTTGCCACCACCAAATTTCACGGCGCCTTGTTGACAACTTGGGTCCATGGCTTCATGGGGTCTCACTCGAAACCTAGCAAAACCTCTTACCAACTGAAATTGGGATTCATCTGACCATGCCACAGTTTTCCAGCCGTCTATCGTCCAATCGATATGGTCATCAGCCTAGGAGAGGATTCCATAGCCCATTTTCTGCCATAGCCCATCAACGAGAGATTTCACAGCACTGTCCTAACGCATGCGTTCGTCATACGTCCCACATTGATATCTGGAATTATTTCACGCACTGTTGCATGTCTGTTAGCACTGGCAACACTACACGAACGTCGCTGCTCTCGGTGAAGGCCGTCGGCGACTGCATTGTCTGTGGTATTGCCGGAAATTTGGTTTGCTCGTCACACTTCTGACGCTGTGGCTGTTAGAATGTTGAATTCAGTAACAATTTCCAAAATGAAATGCCCCATCGTCTATCCCCAACTACCATTTCGCGTTCAAAGTCTGCTTAATCCCGTAATGCGGATATAATCACGACTGAAACCATGTTGCGTGAATCAGCCGAGTACAAATGACAGCTCCACCAATGCAATGCCCTTTGTATACCTTCTGTGCTACCGCAACCTGTAAATGTGCATATCGCTAACTCGTGACTTTTGTCGTCTCAGTGTGTATCTATACAAATATGCGGGAAGATTAAAGGGAAGGAGAGTCACTCTCCTATCAGTTAAATTATTTCTTGCCATCTTAATAATTTACTCTCTCTCTCTCTCTCTCTCTCTCTCTCTCTCGATGCTCACGGGGACTGACAATTACTTAATCTCGTAATTCTCTATGGGAATGGTGACTGGAAGTTGGTGACTGAAACCCAGAATACCACATATTCATAACCAGTGCAAAAGCAGATAAGACAGCCGTTCGTTTCGATTTCTCAAGTGTGGAACCGAATTGAACTACTCAGCCAGTGCTGAGAATTAAACTCACCACAAGTACAACTGGGATGCGCCGAGCTTCAGACGTGCCGGCGCCTCCTTGAAAATTGTGTTCTCAGTAACTATGCGATGTGGCAACCTCTACATCCTACCATTGACAGCTTCTATTGCGGCCCTCACATCCTGCGTATTCCTTGCTGTCAGTTGCCAGTCGCAAAATTACGAACCACTGCGGCCCAAACACTAGACATCCCTCGAGTAGAGTATTCCGCCAAAAATAGCACGTATTTTCCAGCCTCCAGTGATAACATGAAACTCTCTCCTGCTACCAGAAAACATTCATTTCAACGCTTGCAGTCTCACATCACTTATATTTACGCCTAACCGCATGTTCCGTCGCAAGTATTCATAGCCTCACAACAAATTTAGACTTGACCGCTGCAATGCAACAATTTGTTTCCTATGACCCGTGGTTACCATCAGCGGCAGATGCTAATCTTCGAAGAAGTAAGAAAACGCGGGAAGGCGTCCCAGACTCCTGTACATCCCTTGGTTGGACTTTAGCCACAAGCAGTAGTGTGGGAGGGCTATGTTTGCCTTCCCCTGTGGGGCCCGCGCTGACCACACTTCCAAGAATCTTACGCCACCTCGGCCTCTGTCCCGTCCACTGGTTCAAATGGTTTAAATGGCTCTGAGCACTATGTTAAATCTGAGGTCATCAGTCCCCTAGAACTTAGAACTACTTAAACCTAACTAACCTAAGGACAGCACACACATCCATGTCCGAGGCAGGATTCGAACCTGCGACCGTAGCGGTCACGCGGTTCCAGACTGAAGCGCCTAGAACCGCACGGACACACCTGCCGGCGTCCACTGGTCACAGACCTGCTTGGCCGAGGATTTTCCTATTACTCTGTTTCGAGTCCACTGCCCTCCACATTTGTACACACCCCAGAATCATTCATAACCCATTAAAAACTGCCAGCGATTTAATAACGATCGATATTCCAATTTCACAGGGAACCCTACTGCCAATCACCGTGTTTTGTAATATCAATAATTTTTTTTTTTTACGCCGATCTTCCTCTGTTTTCAGACTGTATTACATAATGTACTTTCGTTATTGTAGAAACCATCGTGCAAAATGCCTGCCGCGTTTCAAATTGCCCTATTTTGCGTTGCTGGTGATGCACCACTAGACACAGAAATATCACAAACCCGCTACTCATTATTAGCTCTTATCCTAGTCTTTGCCAGCTCCAGTAATACCTCTCTGACTCGCAGCTGCCCAGTCTCTTTCCTCAGGTTCCCAAGACTTCTTTTTTAGTGTGAGGCAAAGCGCTCGCTTCGTTGAATGGCACTGGTCGCGTGATCTCAGAATCCGTTTTGTCCAGAGCCTGTACTCTTCGACAAAGCGAGGGCAATGGCATGCATCCCAAGACACCAGAGTTACAAGTGCTCTGTGTTACTGCCAGTCCTGTATTCCAAACCTCCCTAGTCACGATCTGTTGACTTGCTGCTCTGATTTACAAGATTTCAAGTGACACAACTGCTGCGGCCATTCCACTCAGAAATTTCCCACATGAGAGCCTCTCGTGCTAGTGGTCCCTCGTGCCTGCTGTTTTTCCTTGCTTCTCTAGTCTTCTCCGTACTAGGCCTCTATGTGTATGGAGAGTTTAACATCAACAAACAACACCGAACACAAGAACATCCTCACTCGTAAATATGAAAATTTCATATGGAATACAAGGAAACTACACATGGCACACGATGTTTTAAAAAATCTCCCGCGATACAAATAGAAACAAAGCATCAATAAACAACATAAGGTCAGTATGGCACCACATAACCCTGCTCTGGAGCTTTTTATGCATACATCAGTGTACAATGGCACAAAATTGTCGTCACAAATTTTGTACCCCAAGTGGTGTTTCACGGTGCCATCGTGACTGCAGGAAAATCATACAAAACAAAGGTAAGCTCCTGGACCAGGATCGACATGAATTGTGTATAGTTTCTGTGTCCGATGATGCCGGTCGAGCACATCCAGTGCTCATTGCTTTCACGCAGCTACACTTAAGAGTACAGGATGCTGATGCGAGATGAACAAGTGCAATGCTCTTTCCTTCAACAAAATAATGTCCGGAGAAACTGTCGTACTCATACAAGGCGACCAAGACGAATATGTGCAACGGTCGATGCTTTGTAAAATTAATAAGCAAGTTATACTTGTAATAAGTCGCTGGATAATGCCGACAAGTGAAGTGAACCAAATGGGAACATAACTGGGTGTATTTGTTTCTTAATTAGTCACATAACGAGGATAAGTTGTAGAAAAAGATAAAGAATCTTGATACCAAAATCAAGACTGAGATTAGGACCTTTTTTATTTGTGGTAATGACTGACATAAGTAGTAATGAGATTCTAAATAATTCACATTAAAGGACAAAACGACACTAACACAGTGGGAGGTAGTACATCTTGCCCGATGTATCGATATTTTTACGTAGTTTTTGAAGTATCGTGAACTTGGAACACTTCTAAACGAAACACACGAGCATGTAGTTCATTCTTTATATTTAAGGACACAATGAATTCAACACAAATGGTCTTCGTTGACCGTCAAAGAAACAAATAACCGACCTTGTAATTCTTTCGCAACAGGGAAATAAGTTCACAACTACAGGCAAGTATTTGGAGCAACAAAAGTAAGGCTTTCGCAGTCAGAGTTCGTTCTCTACCAATTGACTACGAAATGTTTAAGTCCTCGCTCTCCGTGAGCAGAGCATATTGGAAGAGATAAACATTTAAGTTACGTGTGTATTTGAAGATGGTATCTGTTCTTTCGGACATGTCCGAAAGAACCGATACCATTGTCATATATTTATAGTTAACGCTCACAGGCCATTTAACCAAGCCGGCCTGAGTGGCCGAGCGGTTCTAGGCGCTTCAGTCTGGAACCGCGCAACCGCTACAGTCGCTGGTTCGAATCCTGCCCTGGGCATGGATGTGTGTGATGTCCTTAGGTTAGTTAGGTGTAAGTAGATCTAAGTTCTAGGGGACTGATGACCTCAGATATTAAGTCCCATAGTGCACAGAGCCATTTGAACCATTTGACCATCTTCTTCTGTGCAAATGCACAAACAGTGCCCGAACTCTTACGGGAATTGGCAAAAAGCCGCGAGTAATGAGTATAATGGGCAGGGCTACTATAAATATAGTGCGGGACAATAAGTTGGGAATGTGGGCCTCACGGGAGGCGTGCCAGAGATAAGTCACTTTAGTTGTAGTATGCTCTGTGTCCTCGGTGGCTCAGATGGATAGAGAGTCTGCCATGTAAGCAGGAGATCCGGGGTTCGAATCGCGGTCTTGGCTTATATTTTCAACTATCCCCGTTGACTTATATCAACGCCTGTATACAGCTAGGGGTATTCATTTCACTGTAAGTTAAGGTCTGTACGAGTTCATAAGTGTCTACAGTCTTGGGAAGTGAGTCTGGTAGAATGCCAACAGACCCGCGAGCGAGTTACCGCGGTCGCTTGACGGCGACGGCGGCGTGTGGTCGGCAGTGTTGGATCCGGAGCAGTCTTCCTCTCCCGGATGGCTGTGTCGTAACTGCCGTGATCGTCGCGGACGCGGTCCTAAATATATGCACAGGTACACTTCTTTCAGATTGGCTGCCCTTGGCATAGGCGGATGCAGCAAAAAGTTCGTGGTAAGAGAGATCTTGCACGGCCTCCCTACTGTGGTTGCCAATGACGGAGTCGGAACGTAGTGTACTCGCAGGGGCTGAGCTGGCAACCAGCGCGACGGCGGTGTACTGCCGTGTGGCGTCGTCGTTTGATAACTTTTGCGACACGCCAGTTCTCGGCCAGGGTCCCATGACGCGTTGGCAGAGATAGGCCCGTGCGCAAGAAAACAAGCCCTTGTTAAGGGTGTGAGGGAATTAACTGTGGGCAGTTGCCTCACACTATAGGCAGCCACCGGTGGAGCGAGCCAGTGCGGGTCGACAGAGAGGACGAGTCAATAATAACCGAAAGGTGCCCTAGGCCGCTTTATCTTTTCTATATTGAAGTTTATTTAGTGTTGAAGGATCTAGTGCCCAGAGATCTATTTGCTGGTTTCTAGTATTAACTGGTTTTAGTCACTAATCATCGAAAGGTGTCAAAGACCGCTTTATCTTTTCTATACTGAAGTTTGTTTAACATTTGGGGAGACTATTGCCTGCCATCTACTTGCTGACTTTTCTGTATTACTTATTTTAATCACTAATCATTTAAAGGAGCGAGGACACACTTATTCTTTATACATTGAAATTTGTTCATCATTTGAAGGGCCTTGCGCTTGCGCCCGCCATCTATTTCCTGGTTTTTCTGCATCATTTCTTTAATCAATAATCACCAAGACGGGATAGTGCCCGCTTTGTCCTTTCGACTTTAAAAGTTTTTTATTATTTAAAGGAACGAGAGTCCAAGGTGCATACTTAAATTTTCTTAACATCTTACAGGGCCTAAGGCCCGTTTACCTTGCTATATCCAAATCATTTTGACATTTTGTGCGGCTCGTTCCCGACCTTCATTGATTAAATTTCTTGTCTTGGATTTCAGTATAAGGAATGGCTAATGGTCGTAACTTGTCTTAGGCAATCATACTGTTATTTCCTGTGTTAATAAAGTAAATTAACAGCAAGAGCCTTTAGGCATTAATTTCAGCATTTTAAAGGACTTAAGTGGCAAAAGTGGTTTACTAATTGTTGACTACTTATCGTAATATGATCCCTGTTTCGCAACTATCATGCTCCAAACAACGCGCAAATATAAGTTTCACGAAGCAAAAATGTTTTGGGAGACTGTATGGAGCTTGTGCAACAAGCATAAGTTATCTGAGCAGCTTACACAATAAAGTCAGTGTTACAACAACAAGTACACAAATATAACCGAAATAATCAAACACGTTGCATGGAAGATAAAGAAATTAATGAGTTTGCACAGAATATGGGTGGACGGCCGGGAACAGAATACTCAGAATTCGACTTCATGGCCATCAGATCCCTACTCTCTAAAGCCTCAACACGGAGTGGACGCTGGTCCCAATGTCGCAAGCGAGAACTGTTGCTAAGTTCTTGTAAAGCAATGGAAGGGCTACACAAGTTCCCTCCTTTTCAGTACAAGATGCATATCTTTGAACACAAAGTTGGCACTCATCCGAATCAGTGTCTTCATGACATGACAATCCTACGCGCCAAGAACTCTGTCCAGAGGGATGTAGTACTACTGGCCGGACCATTTGTTTACCATGACTCTCCCATGACGCGATGGTGCCGCAGCCTCTGAACCGTTGGAGTTGCGCAGTAGAGAATCCAGGCAGGAACTGTCCAATCCCCCCCCCCCCCCCCCTTTCAACAGTAGGTTGCCTCTACCAAACGAGATTCAGCGACTGTCCTACCGACAAACTGACAAAAGAGGCTGTGGAGACATTTCCGGCGGAACACCACCCACTGTGGCGAGTGCAGAGCAGCATTCTCAGACATGCTGAACCAGTATGGTTAATAGATAACTGCGAAATATACGCAGACACATGAAGTAACGGCACATAGCGATATGTTGTGGTGACGTCACGTTGTGACAATACTGTCACATAGGTTACAGCAATAGCGTTACGAGATCGAAAGAGCATCCAACTCGTGAACCGAACAGCTAGAGAAGAGACCATTAATGAAGCTGTCTTCCAACAGACCCTCCATCATCTACGCCGAGCCGCTCAAAACGAACTGTCTGGATGTTTTCCAGCTTTATTATGCTGCTTTACCATAATGCTCACTAGTGTCCTGCTACGTTGCCTCAAGTTTGTGCGCGAACATTATGAAAGTTCGCATTACAGACCCTACTTCACCGCGAGTTATGACCACATTTTTGCTAAATAAATGGATGTTTTTCTCCGGACATTTCTATGGAAAATACAGCGATATGAAAGAGGACACTAGTGGGTGATTTAACAGCATGGCGGCTACTGATTACGCAAAAGGCATAGGAAATTTTCTAGAGTGCTACGACAAAATTTTAGTTTTTAATGGGGACTAAGTATAAAAATAACTAAAATATGAATGTATGCTATAAAATAGGGTATCTTTCATTATGTTGAATAAACGTATCTGGAGAAATAATCGTTCTTCATTTTCAGAATAGTGCTGGGACTCACTTATGACTTATATATTTTCTTCACGTAACGGTACACCTACACCAGATTTTTTTATTCTTCTGTGAAATAATGATCATAAATGTAAAATTACAATAACATGTCACAAACGTTTTCTGTGTGGTAGGAGAAGGGCGTCAAAGTCCGCGGGAAAAATTGCTTGGATTGTATGCTCGAAACTGGTGGAGACACATGGCATTCAACCAAGGGCACCGAGTCCACAACTCACGGCTTCCGCGCCGAAATACGTGAGTCGATTTTTCTGTATTCATTCCTGACTGAATTGCTTATATGTTTGCTGCAAACCAGCCTCTCGCAGTTAACTGAATTCTGTTAAAACGCAGATAGCAACCGATTAGCACATGGCGCAGTGATTGTATACTGTAAGAAAAGGAAAAAAAACATGTACCAGGAAGGAATTATCCGAATGGAATGGAAATCGGTAAATGTGATGTACATGTACAAACAAACAAGTGATTGCAATTTCAGAAAAAATTGATAATTGTTGAGAAGAAAGAGTTTCACAAAGTGAGCAACGCAGTGAGTACCGCATTCGTCCACCTATGGTCCCCTTATACCACCAGTTATTCGGCTTAGCATTCACTGAAAGTGTTGCGGGATGTCCTCGTGAGCGATATCGTGCCAAGTTCTGTCCAGTTGGCGCGCTAGGTGATTAAAATCACTAGATGGTTGGAGGACCCCGCGCATAATGCTCCAAACGTTGTCAAATGGAAAGAGATCCGGCTGTTACACTGGTCAAGGTAGGATTTGGCGACATCGAAGACAAGCAGTAGAAACTATCGCTGTGAGAGTGCGAGCATTACCTTCCTGAAATGTAAGTCCACGATGGCTTACCATGAAGGGCAACAAAACGGAGCGTTGAATATCGTCGACCTACAGTTGGACTGTTAGGGCGCCGCAGACAAAGAAGTCCTGCTGTGAAGTCAGAGGGCATCCCAGACCACCGTTCCTAGTTATCGGGCTGTATGGCGAGCGACTGCCAGGCTGGTGTTCCGCCGCTGTCTGGGGCACCTCCAAACACGGCCTCGCTGCTCATCGGGTCTCAGTTCAAAGCGGAATTCATCACTGATACAGTGGTACTCAAGTCAATGAGATTCTAGGCAGAATGTGCCCGACACAATTGAAAACGGGCTCGTTAGTGTAGTGTTCAATGGATGTCGACGTAAGTGCAGCCCCGTTTCTGTGAGCCACCTGTTAATGGTCTTTGCGGCGACTGAAACAACGGTTCCAATGCTGAATTCGGGGCCCTGAGTGGGCATCAGACGACTGCTCGGTCGTCACGCCCTCTCGTCCGTCTCTCTAGGTCGCCCGCTCCGTCCTTGGCGCTCTGTTCGACCGTGGCTCACCGATTCCTGCTAAAACTGTCGAATAGTGGCGTCGCTCCTATTCACATGTCGAGCGATTCGCCCATTACTTCAAACGGTTCTCTGAACCCAACTACACGTCTGGCTTACTGGTTGATGGTCTCCAGTGCTAATCCGGTGCTTCACAGTCTATTTATCTAATTTGCTCTTCACCTGTGGATTGAAGCATTCAGAGAACTCTTGAAGAATGGCAAGTAGCTTCTTCTGTTGTTCCTTAGTGAGATCTGGTGACAGTTGAGCTAGAAGATCTTGTCTCATAGTGCTGACATCTGCGTATATTGCTCACGCGCCTGTGGGCGAGGCATGGTTATTGTCCAACTGAGTACATGGAATGAAATTCGTAAAGATTTTATGCCCTGGTACCGACATGTCCCCTGTTTACTATCCTTGGCAGTGGCAAGCATTTATCCATCGACCGCGGAAGTTTACAAATCTGCATTTTCTGTCGACGACTGCATGAATACACCAATCTACATAACTCCTTCGTGGAATGATTTTTTTTCGTTTCTATCTTTAGGTTTAGACTGTATATTTCTTTCGGAATATATGCTATTTGTTTCCAGTAGTTCATCCTTTTCATTAAAAACGAAATGATGTAAAATGGATATTATTTTAAATTAAATAGAGTGCAGTGTCCTTTATTTATTAGCAATTGTTGTATGAAACTATGACACTCATTTATTATTACTTTTAACGGGGAGTATTATTTTCTTTTATTGGTCAAGTCTGGCCAGCCAAAACTTGATTGTCGCTGTGAGCTGAACATTTCTTCAGGACACAATTTTATATTTAATGGCATTTCGTGATACAACATTAGGATTTTCAGGAGATTATTATGTTAAGGTCCTAATACTGTGGTGTTAATATTTAATTTTTGCAGTACTCTTGTGAACTAAATTTTGATACTCCTCCTAATAAACTGAGTCGCTCACGTGATAACAGACGCCACCACAGTTGCTTTAAATATCGTTTTAAAATGTCATACGGGTAACGTTTTCTGAAGCCATTATGAACGTTAAAAGTCATTGTTAAACATAAACATGTAAGTGGAACTAGTGATACTGGAAGAAGACGCGTACTGAGTCGAAGTACGAGCTCAGTGAGCCGTGCCAGTCACAAAGTTCAGGTGCCATGCAGACGTATACCAACAGAATGTGTTGGACGCTGAGGACCGTGTACTTAATGCGAAGGCTTGCTGTCTGTACATTCCTTTGCTTGCTGACTTGAGGGTTCCCGTAAGATAGAAAACGGTGGCGTGTGCTCCTGCTTGCTGACTTGAGGGTTCCCTTAAGAAAGAAAACGGTGGCGTGTGCTCTGCGAAGGCGGCCGAACAGAGGGAGCTGTTAATTAAGTATGACGTTTGGGATGCGGAGACACGATAGCTGTCTGGAGAGAGGGAATAATGCATGAGCAGGGCCGTCGTTTACCGCTGCACTGGGGGCAGCAGTGCTTCATTAATACCCGTCCCGGGGGCCCGCACGGGTTACACACCGCGCCGGACCCTTCTCCTCTGTAAACATTAATTAGACGGCAGGGTATGCACGCCTCGTCTGACCGGGCAAAAAAGTACACCGGCTCTGCTTCGAGCAGAACGACCCGCTCAGGTTGTGGGCGTGTAGTTTCTGCGTTCTGCATAAAAATATACTGTCCAGCGAGAGCATAGAATTATTGTCTTTCACACAGCAAGACTGGAAAACTCAGCGGCGTACGCACTATCACAATCCGGTCAATAAATATGGTCGTCAAGAACACCAAATGGTCTTTTGCAACGGTCAGCGGAAGATCAACTCCAGAGTAATTTTCGTAGTGTGGCGCCGTCTATAGTTGCTATCGGTTCATAGTCTGAGCCTTCATTCAGTGTAGCATTAGTACACCACAATTTAATTGGATTTAATCAACTTAAATACAATAATCACGATCGCTGCAGACACTTCCGGATCTCTGGTCCGCTTCTGCTGTCAGATTTTGTGATTTACGTGCAAGGTAAAAACTGTGAAACGTCTCTGTGAAGTCGTTTCATAAGACGTTTGTCGAATTCGGTACAACCTGTTCATTTTACTACCTGATTTTAGCTCAATTCATGAACTCTTCCAGAAACACTGAGCACTCAAACAAGGGCTATTGATTATTATATGTGTGTTTTAATGTGGGTCATTATCTGTTATCATCGTCTGTTGGGAGCAGACGATGTTGCTTCTCGTTCAGAGGAGAGCACAGTACGACCAACTTAGGTTTCCAGTACCTCAACAGAGAGGTTTACCCATCTTAGTGGAGGGCTGTGTCGAAGGCTGTTTTTGTGTGTGAGGTTGGTGACGGAGGGCTACCCCTCTGGTAGCTTCCGCTGCAAGAGGAGCTAGGTAATCTGGAAAGAGAAAGGAGCACTCTTCGGTGAACGCTTGGTGAGTACGGATCGTAGGTTATAGGAACCAGGTTGAGTTAGGACTTCGTAATGTTTAACTGGTGAAATACTTAAGAAATTTAGCTTATCTGAAGCGTGTGAAGCGAGTTATTTTTTTAATGATTTTTAATCTTATATTTTGTGGAAATTGCTTTTGTCTTTGTGTGTCGATTTTGTTCCACGTGTTTAGCAATCAATGACCCTTCTGAACCACCACGTGAACCACCACGGCACCGCAATAGGCTTTATTTTCACAGTTTGCTTGTTTATTGAGCTACAATTCCTGCACAACAGTTAGAGTCAGAATGCACCACGTGCTCTAGTTCGGCCGTTTGCAAGCAGCAGATGCAGTTAGTATGTTAAATAATTATCCCACAGCCTTGTGTATTCGTTAAACCTCTGTCCAGAATAGTGCATGCGTAGAATCATAATGCAAATCTCACTGAGATATTTTTATGGTATTAATGCAAAGGAGATGATAGTATAATTATCTCCCACCCCCGTCTTCTGTGTTTCTACTTGCTGTAGTTAAATTGTGCTCTGTTTCATTCACACGTAATTCTTACTTAAATATTTCGAGTCAGGCACCAGTTATGTGTAGTTAGGATATGCAACCAAATATTTATTTACAATAAATAATCTACGTGAAAGATAAATTCTTTGGTGTCGATCTTACCCCCTTACTCCGATTTCCAATATTGAATTAATCAAGTTGCTTCACGCACGACATGGAGTGCCATTTATCTGGCTGCTTAAAGAAATTTGCTTACTTGTAATTAAATTATTAAAGTAATTAAACTAATAATTTTCCAGCTCTGTTTTTTTTCTAAATGGTTAGGAAGGGCCTGGGCTGGTGGCGACCTTGAATTTCTGAATTTTTATCATTATTTGTGTGAGAAAAGCAGCCAGAAATGCGAGATAACGTATATGGCTCGATTAGCAACGTCGTGAACATTGTAATACGTTACAACTGAGCGTTTATTTTGTAAACAACTAATCTCAGTTGCACATGACTGTAATCTGGCATGTTTACAAACTATTTTCAACATTCATTTGGCTGGATTGCGTGTATAAAAGAGTGGGGTTCAACGAGACATGCTTCAGCGTGACTGACTTTCAAGTGATCCTTGATGTCCGCACAAAATGTGAAAATGTATTCAAACACATCATTGTGCATACGGAACGAAGAATGAAAACGTGCCGGCCGGGGTGGCTGAGCGGTTCTAGGCGCTACAGTCTGGAACCACCCGACCGCTACGGTCGCAGGTTCGAATCCTGCCTCGGGCATGGGTGTGGGTGATGTCCTTAGGTTAGTTAGGTTTAAGTAGTTCTAAGTTCTAGGGGACTGATGGCCTCAGAAGTTAAGTCCCATGGTGCTCAGAGCCATTTGAACCAATGAAAACGTGTACAGGGTGACTCGAAAAGCTGCTCACAGAGTAAAGGAGCTCACAAAGGAATCGGAGTACAACAACTTTGTAACAGGAACTTATCTTCTTGGAAGTAATCACCAGGCAGTGAAAATTTTGCAATGTCAGCTACAACCAGGACAATCGATGCAAACGCGCCGTTAAGTACAACAGTTTCTGTGTATGCACAACCGCGTGTGCGGCCACATCAAAAGCCTCGTGTAGCTTTGTTTGTTTTAGGCCTCAGAATCAACTAAGGTCACAAGCACACATGTTATAAGCTTCGATCACGAAGAAGTAAAAGAATTTAAAAGCGACTATACTCTAAGCCCGATGGACAGAAGGAAAGCGAGCTAAGAACAATGACTTCCTCGCCTCGAGTACCGTACGTGACAGCGCTTCGCAACAAAGAAACGTTTCTCGTCGGGACACTTACAGCGTCTCACGACGCACTCAGGATTCTTGCTACGTTTAGTAGAGAACTCTAGACTTTTCTTCGAAGATGTTGTGCCAGTACCAAATTGGGGGTCACCATTTTGAAAACCTTCTGTAATAGACAACTGCGTTAGCTTCGCTGAATATAACGCGCATGTGCGTTGATCGTCAGGTCGTTCCTGACATTTCAAAAGTTTCAATGGCTCAGGATTACTGCCTATTCCAAAGTTGTGGCATTTCGACTCCTCTGTCCGCGCCTCCATTTTGTGCGCCACCTTTTGAATCAATATACGTAACAACGGAATTGTCTGCCTTTATTTTAGAATTAACTCACGAAGTTTATTCTACTGCAAACGAATTCTTTTTGAAAGTGCATGCATTAATATTGTAGTAGCTATACTTCAGCCGATGACTGTATGTCGAATCGTCATCATGTCCCGAGAGCACTCGATGAGTGGAAGCTTTCGTGCGCTACTTGTAGACCTCCAGCAGTTGCTAGATACAACATATAAGTCGGAAGGAGTACGAAACACGGTGAGAATATTTAAGGAATTTCGGTAGAGATTCTGGGTGCCCGCACTTGCTACATGAAATCAGAATACTCCTCTGGTACCATCTCCCAACCTAACTTCTTATTAGTAGCCCATCTGCTGCTCTGTAAACCTACCTCCGAAGCAATGGCTGCTGCCGAGGCTAGTCAAATAACCGAAGTCCGACGTCCGACTATATGTGACACAGATGGTGTGTCGACTGGAGACTGCAGTGTCCCACTCTCGGTTGTCTGTCGCTGTGCTCCTATTTATGTGGCATGTAGGCCTGCTTCCAGGGCACTGTAAGCCGCTGGTCACGTGCATAGTTTTCTTCCGTTACCATATATGCTCATGTCTGGAGACTGACGCTGGTTGTGTCACGGCATGCAGACAATCACATTCTAGCCCTGGGTGTAGCTCTGTTCTTCACAAGGCACCTCGAGGTCGGCTCACGCTACTGTTATCGGTTTCAAACACAGAGGCGGTGTTTCCTGGCCTCCATTATGCAGATTTGTGGATTGCTCACTGGAACAGTTCTCAGTTTTTCTGAAGTGTATGTTTGTTAGGCCTCAGATTTGCAACACCTCCCATCCGCCTGGGGAACTGTTCCTCTCCCCAGTGAGTCTTTTACAGGTACTTGTAATGAACTACCATAATTTTTAAATTCAATTTTTCCGGATTCTACAAGCATACCTGTTTTTACATCTTTATGTCCTTTACAATCATTTTCGTGATTATAATCTATCACGAGGATAAATTTGATGTCGATTTTACTTGATTCTGAACTAATTAATCTTGATAAATTTATTATCCAACAACAATGCAAGTTATGTTTATCTCGAATTAAGAAAAAATTGACATGTTTTTCATGTTTATTTTTTGTGTGATAAAGTATATATACAAGAAATTTTTCATCAGAAGCATAAATAAACATTAATTGAAACACTTGACTTCTTTTCAAATTTTGAAATATTTGTTAACTCAATAGGAAAATTTATTTTCTCTTTTCCAAAAATGTCACCTGATTCAATATATTTACAATTAGGAACGCTTTCTGTGTGATCATTTGCTGGATATAAAGCTCATTTTATTCAATAAAGAAAACGTTTTTGACCTGTGTTTTTTATATTAATTACAACTTTTACATCTTTAATCAAGAACTGGATTGTGTCTGTTAAGATTTAATTCTAAACTACTTATATAAAATAAAGACAACCAGATTTCTGCTTTTTTTGCATTTCTTCTATTTTGGTTAACAGTTTATTTGTTGATTTTGATAATAATCTTATAAGCTCACTGTTCTTAATGAAACTTAATTTCTTCTTTTGAAAGTAAGTTCTTGTGTTTTGGTTCAAATGGCTCTGAGCACTATGGGACTTAACTTCTGAGGTCATCAGTCCCCTAGAACTTAGAACTACTTAAACCTAACTAACCTAAAGACATCACACACATCCATGCCCAAGGCAGGATTCGAACCTGTGATCTTGTGTTTTGTATTTATTTTTAAAATTATTATAATGTTTCATATTATCTTTAATTGCTCTTCTTCATATTTAATATTCTAAAATTTATTAATTACTTCTCCTTTAATGTGATTAAAAAGTTCTTCCAGTTCAACAATATTACCAGTATTATTAATTTGGCAAGTTATTATTCTCAATTTAAAAGCAGAATCGTTTCTATTAATTCGCTTAGGTGATTTAAAGGAATCGTCATCATCTAGAAAATTGAAACCAGGTAAATTTTACCGATAATTTTTTGTTTAATGTCTGTATATATATCTACTAGATGCTTTTGAAAATAATTCTCATTATCGGTATTTTTAATATTACCCCCAGATCTACTGATAAGATTGATTAATTGTTGATATTAAGTTTAGAGTAATTTTTTAATTTTGTTCATTTGTTTGAAGTTCTTTTACATTTTTGTGCCTTCTTCATTTCTTTCACATTAAAATAACCAGTAAATTCCTCTAGATATTGTTTAGTTACACTTGATTAACATTTTCCGTTCAAATAATTTCCTAAATTAGCATAACTTAATCCACAATTTTCTTTTCAGTTATTTTCTGTTTTGAAGTAGCTCAGCTTTGGAACACATTTTTGTTTTGCTTTATTAGATTCTTATTTTCAAATAAATGAAAATTTGATTCTTGTATATATATATATATATATATATATATATATATATATATATATATGTATGTATGTATATATATGGTGTTACAAAAAGGTACAGCCACACTTTCAGGAAACATTCCTCACACACTAAGAAAGAAAATATGTTATGTGGACATGTGTCCAGAAACGCTTACTTTCCATGTTAGGGCTCATTTTATTACTTGTCTTCAAACCACAGTAATCATGGAATGGAAACGCACAGCAACAGAACGTACCAGCGTGACTTCAAACATTTTGTTACAGGAAATGTTCAAAATGTCTTCTGTTTGAGAGGATACATACATCCACCCTCCGTTGCATGGAATCCCTGATGCACAGTGCAGCCTTGGAGAATGGCGTATTTTATCACAGCCGTCCACAATACGAGCACGAAGAGTCTCTACATTTGGTACCGGGGTCGCGTGGACTAGAGCTTTCAAATGCCCCCATAAATGAAAGTCAAGAGGGTTGAGGTCAGGAGTGCGTGGAGTCCATGGAATTGGTTCGCCTCTACCAATCCATCGGTCACCGAATCTGTTGTTGAGAAGCGTACGAACACTTCGACTGAAATGTGCAGGAGCTCCATCGTGCATGAACCACATGTTGTGTCGTACTTGTAAAGGCACATGTTCTAGCAGCACAGGTAGAGTATCCCGTATGAAATCATGATAACGTGCTCCATTGAGCGTAGGTGGAAGAACATGGGGCCCAATCAAGACATCACCAACAATGCCTGCCCAAACGTTCACAGAAAATCTGTGTTGATGACGTGACTGCACAATTGCGTGCAGATTCTCGTCAGCCAACACATTTCGATTGTGAAAATTCACAATTTTATCACTTTGGAATGAAGCCTCATCCGTAAAGAGAACATTTGCACTGAAATGAGGATTGACAAATTGTTGGATGAACCATTCGCAGAAGTGTCCCCTTGGAGGCCAATCAGCTGCTGATAGTGCCTGCACACGCTGTACATGGTACGGAAACAACTGGCTCTCCCGTAGCACTCTCCATACAGTGACGTGGTCAACGTTACCTTGTACATCGGCAACTTCTACGACGCTGACATTAGGGTTATCGTCAACTGCACGAGGAATTGCCTCGTCCATTGCAATTGTCCTCGTCGTTCTAGGTCTTCCCCAGTCGCGAGTCATAGGCTGGAATGTTCCGTGCTCCCTAAGATGCCGATCAATTGCTTCGAACGTCTTCCTCTCGGGACACCTTCGTTCTGGAAATCTGTCTCGATACACACGTACCGCGCCACAGCTATTGTCCCGTGTTAATCCATACATCAAATGGGCATCTGCCAACTCCGCATTTGTAAACCTTGCACTGACTGCAAAACCACGTTCGTGATGAACACTAACCTGTTGATGCTACGTACTGATGTGCTTGATGCTAGTACTGTAGAGCAATGAGTCGCATGTCAACACAAGCACTGAAGTCAACATTACCTTCCTTAAATTGGGCCAACTGGCGGTGAATCGAGGAATTACAGTACATACTGACGAAACTAAAATGATCTCTAACATGGAAATTAAGCGTTTCCGGACACATGTCCACATATATTTTCTTTATTTGTGTGTGAGGAATGTTTCCTGAAAGTTTAGTCGTACCTTTTTGTAACACCATATATATATATATATATATATAAATATATATATATATATATATATATATATATATATATATTATGAAGGTCTCATTTATAAAGAAAACAAAAGAAATTTATTAGATTTCATAAATAAATGAAAATTTTGTTCATGAAATGTACTAGATTTTTATTCTTCAATCAACCAAACATTTATTCTTCAATTAAACGAAAATTTTTAAATGAGGAAAAAACTAAAATAAAATTTTGGTTGTAAATCTGAGACTTTTTGTGAAATATGCTGTTTGGTCCAGAGTTGGCATTGATGTACTACTTTATTAGTATTGTTACAAGGTGTATTTTTTTACTTCCACTATCCTTGAACTGTTCTATGTGGACACTTAACTTGCTATTATTTGCACATTTTGCATCACGCTTTTATTGTCTCGTTAATGCCAATTAATGATGCTCATACAATTGTAACCTGTTCCTCAGACAACCTCAGAAGTTCCTACTGTTGTTTTTTCAGAATACATCATTTAAAGAGTGAGGCATCTTTATCATTGAGAGTACTGAACAATACCTTACTAGCTTGTCTAATAAAATTCAGAATACCTCATTTTGAATGCACATGATTTAGTCTGGCCAGTTGCCCTATCAACTGTTTAGCCTTTGTTACCTTTCCCACATCTTCTTCCATGGCCTGCTGCATAACCTCACATGCAACTATGCATACTTTTACCTGGTTTTGCTTTGTCATTAACTGTGATATCGCTCCTAAACTTGTCATGCAGATTTTTTAATTAAAATAATTATCTGCCAAGTGCTAATGTACACTTGACAGCAAAAAAACTGCGTCATTGCTGAATACAACCAACACAACGTAGCTGCGTTGCAGGTCCTCTAAACACCAAAACCTCATGGGGTACTGTCGTTTGACTACACACAATGGGTACCGCAAGAGACTACTAAGAGACCAAAGGTCTTTATGGTAGTCAGTCTAAGCGTCAATTAATATCGTCATACAAAACATATTAGAAAACACATTCTTAGCGATGAGAAGCCCCATAACACTCATAAACTAACCTTAATTACAACAAGTGACATTCCAAAAGTTCTGAGGAAACTGATTATTTTACATACATCGTACAGTAATCCTTAGTCAAAATTAAATACTTGAAACAAAATATGGAGTTTCAAAGCTGTACGGCAATTGGAAAAAAGTTTTTCGCTCTCTAAAAGCTTTTCCATTCACGTGCTGAATGTCGCTCAACTGCGAGTGGCTCTGGAAACTGGATATTGGACGAATCAGTAGAAAAACGCGATTAACGGCAACAAGCACTTTAAGGAAATCTCAACATTAACAGCGAATCACCAGTAATATCATTGTTCTCGTAACACATCAACAGCTACATGTACACAAATTTGAACTTTAAATGACATGACCAACGTCGTCGTTCTGGACCTGGATTCAAACCCAGCACCTATAGCAATTGCTAACCAAGCTAAGCTTTGTTTTTGCCATATTGAGACCGGATCACTAGGCATAAAGAGATGTGAAGTATAGACGTTTGCACTAGTATCAGTTATCAATTCAGATCCTGAAAATAAATGACGAAAATGTTTGTACTGAACTGGGAATCCTGTGATATCAGTTACCGTCCTCGGAACTACCCCCAACGACGTTTAATATGGTGTCATTCACAAGGAACAACGTATGCTCATGTTTAAAATTGAAATACCATTATATAAGGCTTGTGACAGGGATACGAACCCAGCACCTAAGCGGACTGTTAACGAAGTACAGTCATTCTCAAAAGCATCCGAACGACCTGGATTGTATTTCGCCTGATTCCCATGCAACGCACATAACGCAGCTGTCTAGCAGGTCCTCTAATCGCTCCTTGCTACAGTCGATTGACTATTGAAAATGGTTCCAACAAGTCACCACTAGAAAACACTGCTGTGTATCGCAATAACTCAGGATGTAATACCACGATACTAAAAATATCAGGGAACAGCTCCTCACAGATAAGACTGTCCTTAAGGCTTGTAAGCTCACATTTATTGCAATAAATGACATACCTGAAATGTTACCACTCTCATTATTACGTCAGATAGGTAATGCACGTAGTAAGTTCGTCGTATTCATGATTTCGTCTTCAAAGTAACATACCATACTTGTTATTTAACACAACATGTCCTTAATAATCTACGTTATTCACGAGCAGCTAGTTGAGAATATGTATGAACTTCAAATGAAACGACGAACCAACTCGTTCTGCATATGGATTCAAACCCGGGTCATGCAAAATACACTCCTGGAAATTGAAATAAGAACACCGTGAATTCATTGTCCCAGGAAGGGGAAACTTTATTGACACATTCCTGGGGTCAGATACATCACATGATCACACTGACAGAACCACAGGCACATACACACAGGCAACAGAGCATGCACAATGTCGGCACTAGTACAGTGTATATCCACCTTTCGCAGCAATGCAGGCTGCTATTCTCCCATGGAGACGATCGTAGAGATGCTGGATGTAGTCCTGTGGAACGGCTTGCCATGCCATTTCCACCTGGCGCCTCAGTTGGACCAGCGTTCGTGCTGGACGTGCAGACCGCGTGAGACGACGCTTCATCCAGTCCCAAACATGCTCAATGGGGGACAGATCCGGAGATCTTGCTGGCCAGGGTAGTTGACTTACACCTTCTAGAGCACGTTGGGTGGCACGGGATACATGCGGACGTGCATTGTCCTGTTGGAACAGCAAGTTCCCTTGCCGGTCTAGGAACGGTAGAACGATGGGTTCGATGACGGTTTGGATGTACCGTGCACTATTCAGTGTCCCCTCGACGATCACCAGTGGTGTACGGCCAATGTAGGAGATCGCTCCCCACACCATGACGCCAGGTGTTGGCCCTGTGTGCCTCGGTCGTATGCAGTCCTGATTGTGGCGCTCACCTGCACGGCGCCAAACACGCATACGACCATCATTGGCACCAAGGCAGAAGCGACTCTCATCGCTGAAGACGACACGTCTCCATTCGTCCCTCCATTCACGCCTGTAGCGACACCACTGGAGGCGGGCTGCACGATGTTGGGGCGTGAGCGGAAGACGGCCTAACGGTGTGCGGGACCATAGCCCAGCTTCATGGAGACGGTTGCGAATGGTCCTCGCCGATACCCCAGGAGCAACAGTGTCCCTAATTTGCTGGGAAGTGGCGGTGCGGTCCCCTACGGCACTGCGTAGGATCCTACGGTCTTGGCGTGCATCCGTGCGTCGCTGCGGTCCGGTCCCAGGTCGACGGGCACGTGCACCTTCCGCCGACCACTGGCGACAACATCGATGTACTGTGGAGACCTCACGCCCCACGTGTTGAGCAATTCGGCGGTACGTCCACCCGGCCTCCCGCATGCCCACTATATGCCCTCGCTCAAAGTCCGTCAACTGCACATACGGTTCACGTCCACGCTGTCGCGGCATGCTACCAGTGTTAAAGACTGCGATGGAGCTCCGTATGCCACGGCAAACTGGCTGCCACTGACGGCGGCGGTGCACAAATGCTGCGCAGCTAGCGCCATTCGACGGCCAACACCGCGGTTCCTGGTGTGTCCGCTGTGCCGTGCGTGTGATCATTGCTTGTACAGCCCTCTCGCAGTGTCCGGAGCAAGTATGGTGGGTCTGACACACCGGTGTCAATGTGTTCTTTTTTCCATTTCCAGGAGTGTATATATCGTGACTGACGGAAGTTAACAGTCATTCCTGAATAGACATAAAGAGAGTGATATACCTCGATTTTAGACAGTATCAGTTAACAAATATCAACTTTAAATTACATAACGTAACATTTTTAACGGACGCGAATTCCTACCCAGCATCTATTGTCCCTGTTAACGGACTACGAGAGATGTCAAATACTGCTTCTTCCCAAGTAACTTACTTGAAATGCAGTGAGGTAAAGCTTTGTGTTGGACAGGGATTCGAACACAGAACCTAACAGGATTGTTATCGAAGCACAATCAACTTTGACATATCAGATTTTCTCGGCAGTAGCTAGATGTATTAACTGAAATGACGAGACGAAACATTAATTGTTTCCTTCCCAGGACTCCAACCCGGCACGTATCGCTGTTATATTCCAGAGAAAAGGAACGATAAGTATGGGTTTGTTACACCTGCAGCGACATGTGAGCATGTTTGAACTAGAAATAATATGACGAAGTGCTCAGTGCTGATTGAGACTCGAACCCCAAACATATCGTTGTTGACTACACACAAAGAGACGACACTTACAGAATTTTACTGCACCAGCAGCTCGGAATAACATCATTGAACTTACAGTGATCTCGCAAATAGTTCTGTGTCTCACTGGGAGTCAAAAACGTCAGATATCGTTAGTGTTGACGACGAATGAAAATGCAATAAAAATTAAAATTATTATCCACCAGCAGATAGTTATTCTCATGCTAGAGCTTGATAATACATAGTGAAAAGTTTAGTGCTGGGCCAGAATTCCAACCCATTCATGGGCAATATGTGGAGATGTTGAGGAATCTGCAGTTATGAACAAACAACAAGTTGTAGTCGAGCTGTATTGTCACGAAGGGATCAAATTCCGCGTTGAGGACGGTCTGAGTTGTATTCCCAGTTCTGAACCAATTTTATCGACATACAGAAGCTCAAATAAAAGACGGAATAAGTGTCCTGTGACCATACACAGGGTTTGTGTCGTCACTAGAAATAAATAACTAGTATTAGATAGGTTAATGGTGATAGAGTTTCTACATGTCGTCACTCCTTACTTTATTGTGGTTCCCCCTAACATCTACTTGGTAGAGAAGGAATACCATGTTTAATGTGATTTTCAGACCACAATGCTATTATACCTTCTTCACTTGGCGTAGCCAGAAGAGAATAGAATCTGCCTCTCCCTATCAAAAAACATTGGCAGAAGTGGGAATCGAACCTTGACCTTCATCATATGAAACTATCATCAGTCCAACAGACCACCAAACCCTCTTCTCTACGACTCATTTCTCTATCATCACACCGTTGCGCCACACAAGATGAGAATTCTGACACACAGGCTCCCTGTAGTGGTTTGCAGGATGTTCAGTACATTCATTTACTTGGTTGACCGAATCGCCATGAACTAGCTGCCTTGGCTACCCAGTGTATACATTCGACTCTATTTTGTAATCACCGAAATAAAATAACGTAACTACCACCTACACAGAACTGCCAACAGTGTAGCATGCAGAAATTTAAATAGGAAGTGTTCCTTTCCATTTGAGCTACTCTATTGCGCTATCTGTTTGTTGAAACCATCGTGCAGTGCAAAAGAAATGCTGTAACTGTCTGTCTCTCAGAAGTCTAGATCCGGCCATATGCATTATCTCACAGCACTGTGGAACACCGAAGTTCTGGAGGAACTGTCGTTCACTTCCAGAGGTACTGTAGCTACGTCACAGCTAGTAGTTAACGGTAAGCGTCGCGCACTGTTGATAAGACGTCGCGTGTTCTATTACATTCGCTACTACATTTTTTTAAAACGCAATTCTGCTGTCTGCTGAAGTTAACAATTTAATGGAACTTTGAGCATAATTCTCTTCACGTCTCAACCCAAAATAGTCGAATGTGGAAAAAAGGCTAACTTCTGGGTCATTTTGTTCTTTTCAGGTTTAATAGACGGCCAGGCAGCAGATGCGTTCGAAGCTTTTGTATTATGTATGGGGAGAGCGCACCGTGCCAAAATAGTCAGAAAAGTATTTTCTACATTAGCTGTCGTCTGGTAGTGGCATTTTATTCTTCTTCGAACCTTGTTTGACAGCTTTAACTCAGAATAAGTTTTCTACATGCATGTAATCAATTAACTGCATGTGCATTCTCAGACTGTTACAGATAACATCAGAGGATTCGGTTATATCGTTGATGATTAATTTCTCTCTCATGTTTAGTATTGTTTTATGTACACTAAAAGAAACCTTACGAAAACTGTGCACTGTATTGTAAGAAATGAAATAAAACTACCCACGATAACCTTACGACGAAACTAAGTCTGTTTTAACAAAACTGAGTATCTGTACACAAGCGTGCCTCTATCTGCACGAATTAGTAAAACACTACTCACTTAGATTTCGATTGGGTCTGTGTTTAAATGGTATGCTGTGTCATGCTCAAGAGGTATACAAACGTGGCATTTCATAAATAAAGTTACATATTCCTAGAAACCCAAATTTTGCTTGTCAGCAGTTGAAAGAGGCGTTACCTGTTGTGCAGGATTGTAAGTTTTTCACCATTGCACTATGAGCTGAAAGTATTATCTTACGATTTGCTTATCGATGTAGGATCTGACTGCTTGCAGCTCTTACACAGAAGGGATAAAAAATGTCACATTCAGCGAAGCTGGAACCGCGAACCACAACAGTCGGGTTTCCGCAGGCCAACACGTCAACACAGAGCTAGCGGATAGAGATAGTTTGCACGTTCCTCTTACGAGGCCAATAGTGGATAGAACTCGTAAACCGCAATTTACAGGACGAGATTAGTTGCTATTGCCACGTTCAATGTCTTTGCTGGGCTGAAAACCGTAAATTTACAATCTTCTGTTACAACTCAGGTTATTCAATGGAAATGACACGAGAAATCAAGTGAACTTTAAGGCTTAATTCCGTGCACACCAGGAAGTAACTCGTCGATTACAGAGTTGCCAAACTTACCTTGCGTTGTTGCCAAATCTCAGTTACATTACCAGCAGGAAGAAGACGAACCGATGTGATCCTACAGCAGGGTGGGAAGTGACCATAGCTGGCGCCTCAAAGACGCGGTTGCTTTGGCCTGAAATACGTAATGCGTCTGATTAGCATTTCTGTAACTTGGTTTAGGGAATGGAGCTTAGTTGCTAATAATACTCAGAACTGACTGCTACTAAGCATCATAAATAAGTAACTCTCATTGTTGGTTTTGTACACTCCTGGAAATTGGAATAAGAACACCGTGAATTCATTGTCCCAGGAAGGGGAAACTTTATTGACACATTCCTGGGGTCAGATACATCACATGATCACACTGACAGAACCACAGGCACATACACACAGGCAACAGAGCATGCACAATGTCGGCACTAGTACAGTGTATATCCACCTTTCGCAGCAATGCAGGCTGCTATTCTCCCATGGAGACGATCGTAGAGATGCTAGATGTAGTCCTGTGGAACGGCTTGCCATGCAATTTCCACCTGGCGCCTCAGTTGGACCAGCGTTCGTGCTGGACGTGCAGACCGCGTGAGACGACGCTTCATCCAGTCCCAAATATGCTCAATGGGGGACAGATCCGGAGATCTTGCTGGCCAGGGTAGTTGACTTACACCTTCTAGAGCACGTTGGGTGGCACGGGATACATGCGGACGTGCATTGTCCTGTTGGAACAGCAAGTTCCCTTGCCAGTCTAGGAATGGTAGAACGATGGGTTCGATGACGGTTTGGATGTACCGTGCACTATTCAGTGTCCCCTCGACGATCACCAGTGGTGTACGGCCAGTGTAGGAGATCGCTCCCCACACCATGATGCCGGGTGTTGGCCCTGTGTGCCTCGGTCGTATGCAGTCCTGATTGTGGCGCTCACCTGCACGGCGCCAAACACGCATACGACCATCATTGGCACCAAGGCAGAAGCGACTCTCATCGCTGAAGAGGACACGTCTCCATTCGTCCCTCCATTCACGCCTGACGCGACACCACTGGAGGCGGGCTGCACGATGTTGGGGCGTGAGCGGAAGACGGCCTAACGGTGTGCGGGACCGTAGCTCAGCTTCATGGAGACGGTTGCGAATGGTCCTCGCCGATACCCCAGGAGCAACAGTGTCCCTAATTTGCTGGGAAGTGGCGGTGCGGTCCCCTACGGCACTGCGTAGGATCCTACGGTCTTGGCGTGCATCCGTGCGTCGCTGCGGTCCGGTCCTAGGTCGACGGGCACGTGCACCTTCCGCCGACCACTGGCGACAACATCGATGTACTGTGGAGACCTCACGCCCCACGTGTTGAGCAATTCGGCGGTACGTCCACCCGGCCTCCCGCATGCCCACTATACGCCCTCGCTCAAAGTCCGTCAACTGCACATACGGTTCACGTCCACGCTGTCGCGGCATGCTACCAGTGTTAAAGACTGCGATGGAGCTCCGTATGCCACGGCAAACTGGCTGACACTGACGGCGGCGGTGCACAAATGCTGCGCAGCTAGCGCCATTCGACGGCCAACACCGCGGTTCCTGGTGTGTCCGCTGTGCCGTGCGTGTGATCATTGCTTGTACAGCCCTCTCGCAGTGTCCGGAGCAAGTATGGTGGGTCTGACACACCGGTGTCAATGTGTTCTTTTTTCCATTTCCTGGAGTATATTTTGTGTAAGAGGTATTAAAGTAGTGTTCCTGCAGCCGTGGGAATTATTGGTAGAAAACGAGTTTCACACCAATGGCTACAGTACTGATAAATATTCAAAATGATTATCAACCTAAGTCTGCATTCATCCACAAACAGAGGCGTATTTGTAATACTGAAGCTAGACTAGGTATCTTGACTTCCTTGAGTGGGCATTGGAAGGCGTTTACACACACGTATATGAGGGTAATCCCAAAGGTAAGGTCTCCTAAGGGACACTCAAGTGCCAACGCAGGCACAGGCGAGAGATCCTTAATTTTAATGCCAAGCAGAAACCACAGTGTTGGCTGCATCGTGGCAAGGTGATAAAGAGCAAAACTATGGATACGAAGGTCTCAGGTTCGATCCCTCACCAGTCCCACGATTTTTATGTGCCGTTTCACACATATTTCCCCTGGGGCAGGAATGTGAAAAATGCCGAGTTGCACTGTGGTCCGAAAGCCACGTAAAACTGTAGGTTCCCCTAGTAACTGGCTAGATAAGTCAACTCAACGGTCGGATGAAAGCAACAGCACACCACATCCAACAAGTCCGTGCCTATTAAAGCACTGTGGTGTTCAAACCACTCTTACGACTGATGATAGCTTTACTTTTTATGGGTTCCAAAACTAATGATCTTCGGGTTATTAACATTTTTGTGTTTTCATGCTGTAGCTTCGATACCAGTAAACGTAAGTAACCGGCCGAGCACAGTCACAGTTCGAGTTGTCAAGCTGGTAGACGACGATACTGTCGACCCCAGTTACAATTTTGGTCATGGCTATGTTTCAGTCGAATACCTCTATGGGCCTTTCTGCGTATTTCAAGATATACTTTTATACACTTGGTACGCTTCCAAATTGATATCTGAAAGAGCTGTATTTAGCAACATGAATCAGATATGTTTTCCGTGCAATATAACGGACAACACGTCAGTGCAGCGAGATCTCGTTTATGTGTTTCGCATGGTGTAAGAAATATTTGTGTTTTGCTTGCTTCTGTGATAGGTTTTACCCCACTGAATGCGAGCAGGCTCACGAATAGACTGCCAATAACTGGAATTACGCAACAAAACACTTAAAAGTTGTATTTTTTGCATTATGTATCCCGATGAAAATAACTTTTAACGGGTTATATGCCTACTTGCTTATTATCGCGCTTCTCGATGCTTTCCTCAAAAAATTAAAATAAAAATAAAAAGAGAGAGACAGAGAGAGAAAACAGAAATGTATTTCAGATATCAGCTCAGTGACGCCATGTTCGTCTCGTGATGTAAAGCAAGAAGAGTTGATAGATAATATCTCGTTGTACTAGCAATATGTATGGCTACAGGGTTCTTTGTTTTCTCTCTGCAAACAACTAGAACCGAATTCAGTAACAAAGTGGTAAGAACACCTACTCACTGCGCCAATTAAACACTCAGCCATTCTTGGTTATTTTTTTAATCGTCTGTAATGCAGTAAACATTCTTGATTATTGATTTTTAATTACTACTACTGTTATTGTTATTCGCCACCCCACAACAGCTTTCCTATTACTCATTGTCGCTGATGCACGTAACGAATGGATCAGGATGAATGGAATGTGGGATGTTTCGTCACGGAGAATATACATATTTACCTCGGCGTCTTGTGTCAGGGTAATATGAAAATCTCAACAAGAAAAGACGACAATAACACCCAACTATTTCTGTCCACTTAACACCATGACGACAGACAAATTGGCGTCTCACTATATTTTGATTATAATTCGTTAGCCTTTTTGCGACCTCATTTTAATACCTCGTGGTAGCAGGCGTAATATTTTGCTTTTTGAACACCGAACAATAACACAAAAAGATAGGAGATGGAAGGATACAAAGAAAAAAATCAGACTCATGGGTGTGGATCCAGTTCATCATAAGAAGACTAAACAAAAGGGAAACATTACGAAAGCAATGAATACGCTGGTTAGTATACATTATTTGTATAGATCTGAGGATGAAAAAGCGCAGATCTGCACAGTGCCCACATCTGCACTTTAGTTTCTGTCTTAATGGGCATAATTTTTAGTTTCTTCTCTTCTGAATTATCAAATGAATTGATTATTACGTGGTACAGAATAATTAGGTAACTGTGTCTCTTACAGCTTCCATTCGCACCAACATTTTTCTACTTTATCGTGCAATTCATGAAATTCTACTTGTATGATCACAAGACTGCACACACATGCAATCGATTTCGAGGTGCAAACTGTTTGTTATCTTACTTTTCGTGACAGGTTGGCAAAGTTGATTTCCAAAGACTTTTTATTGTACTGAAATAATCTTTTGTAACAAAGTAACAAGGTAAGTGTTTTATTCGTATATATTTTGTGAGAAACTGTAATCGTGATGGAAGATTACACACTGAATGTTTGACACAGCTGGTAGGAGAAAACGCTGCATATTAAGCAAACCTCGCGCCTCCTCTCGGTATCCTCCTATGACACGAGTACATGAATCGCCTTCTAAAACGCTACAGAGCTGTTCCTAGCACAACTGAGAATTGACAACATCGTCACAAACATTTGGCAACACTGCGACAGTGCAGTCACTTCCTCGTATGGTTGTGAACTGAATCGCTAAATTCACTTGATATTCCCTTTCCATTTGAATGACACGTGGTATATAATCCTCACGTAAACTAAGACACTGAGACCGAGATTTCAATTTTTTGGCTATAGAAATGCTATTCCTCACATAAGTGACAACTTTTAATACCTTTCACGATGCGTTATAAGGCTGAGCGACCAATACCATGACGAGAGTGGCCTGCTGGCCGCAGTGTGTCCGTAGTCCCGTGGTACCGCCCGCGTCTCGTGTTCCAACGGTTAATAAAACCGTCAGTTGTAACCGTGGTAGGGGCAGCGCGTGTGAGCTTTTTCTGTGTATTATTTCATGGAGCTGCGAATTCCCAGAAAAAATTCTGTAACAAAGACGAAAACCTTTACACATCAAATCCTCTTGGCAGCTCGACTCAGTAAGTTGTGTTAATGGTCGTATATCTCGGCTTTCTGACTGCCACTGCCAAGCTGCTGTACAATACAAGCGTCTCTGAAGAAATTCGAATCGACCGTCAACGATACGAAATTCAACAATGTTCTTCACTTAAGACTCCCAAGCCAGTGTGATAAGTATCAATGAAATAAATTGATTAGCAAGTTGCAAGAAAATACTTTCAGCTCAAAGTGCAATGGTGAAAAACTTACAATCCTGCACAACAGGTAACGCCTCTTTCCACTGCTAACAAGCAAAATTTGGGTTTCTAGGAATACGTAACTTTATTTATGAAATGCCACGTTTGCATACCTGTTGAGTATGACACAGCATACCATTTAAACACAGACCCAATCGAAATCTAAGTGAGTAGTGTTTTACTAATTCGTGCAGATAGAGGCACGCTTGTGTACAGATACTCAGTTTTGTTAAAACAGACTTAGTTTCGTCGTAAGGTTATCGTGGGTAGTTTTATTTCATTTCTTACAATACAGTGCACAGTTTTCGTAAGGTTTCTTTTAGTGTAGTTAAAACAATACTAAACATGAGAGAGAAATTAATCATCAACGATATAAGCGAATCCTCTGATGTTATCTGTAACAGTCTGACAATGCACATGCAGTTTATTGATTACATGCATGTAGAAAACTTGTTCTGAGTTAAAGCTGTCAAAAAAGGTTCGAAGAAGAATAAAATGCCACTACCAGACGACAGCTAATGTAGAAAATACTTTTCTGACTATTTTGGCACGGTGCGCTCTCCCCATACATAATACAAAAGCTTCGAACGCATCTGCTGCCTGGCCGTCTATTAAACCTGAAAAGAACGAAATGACGCAGAAGTTAGCCTTTTTTCCACATCCGACTATTTTGGGTTGAGACGTGACGAGAATTATGTTCAAAGTTCCATTAAATTGTTAACTTCAGCAGACAGCAGAATTGAGTTTTAAAAAAATGTAGTAGCGAATGTAATAGAACACGCGACGTCTTATCAACAGTGCGCGACGCTTACCGTTACACTACTAGCTGTGACGTAGCTACAGTACCTCGGGAAGTGAACAACAGTTCCTCCAGAACTTCGGTATTTCACAGTGCTGTGAGATAATGCATATGGCCGGATCTAGACTTCTGAGAGACAGACAGTTACAGCATTTCTTTTGCACTGCACGATGGTTTCAACAAACAGATAGCGCAATAGAGTAGCTCAAATGGAAAGGAACACTTCCTATTTAAATTTCTGCATGCTACACTGTTGGCAGTTCTGTGTAGGTGGTAGTTACGTTATTTTATTTCGGTGATTACAAAATAGAGTCGAATGTATGCACTGGGTAGCCAAGGCAGCTAGTTCATGGCGATTCGGTCAACCAAGTAAATGAATGTACTGAATATCCTGCAAACCACTACAGGGAGCCTGTGTGTCAGAATTCTCATCTTGTGTAGCGCAACCGTGTTATGATAGAGATCTGAGTCATAGAGAGGAGGGTTTGGTGGTCTGTTGTACTGATGATAGTTTCATATGATGATGGTCTCGGTTCGATTCCCACTTCTGCCAATGTTTTTTGATAGGGGGAGGCAGATTCTATTCTCTTCTGGCTACGCCAAGTGAAGAAGGTATAATGGCATTGTGGTCTGAAAATAACATTAAACATGGTATTCCTTCTCTACCAAGTAGACGATAGGTGGAACCACAATAAAGTAAGGAGTGGCGACATGTAGAAACTCTATCACCATTAACCTATCTAATACTAGTTATTTATTTCTAGTGACGAAACAAACCCTGTGTATGGTCACAGGACACTTATTCCGTCTTTTATTTGAGCTTCTGTATGTCTATAAAATTGGTTCAGAACTGGGAATGCAACTCAGACCGCCCTTAACGCGGAATTTGATCCCTTCGTAACAATACAGCTCGACTACAACTTGTTGTTTGTTCATAACTGCAGATTCCTCAACATCTCCACATATTGCGCATGAATATGTTGGAATTCTGGCCCAGCACAAAACTTTTCACTATGTATTATCAAGCTCCAGCATGAGAACACCTATCTGCTGGTGGATAAAAATTTTAATTTTTATTGCATTTTCATTCGTTGTCAACACTAACGATATCTGACGTTTTTGACTCCCAGTGAAACACAGAACTATTTGCGAGATCACTGTAAGTTCAAGGATGTTATTCCGAGCTGCTGGTGCAGTAAAATTCTGTAAGTGTCGTCTCTTTGTGTGTAGTCAACAACGATATATTTGGGGTTCGAGTCTCAATCAGCACTGAACACCTCGTCATATTATTTCTAGTTCAAACTTGCTCACATGTCGCTGCTGGTGTAAAAACCTGTACTTGACGGTCCTTCTCTCTGGAATATAACAGCGATACGTGCCGGGTTGGAGTCCTGGGAAGGAAACAATTAATGTTTCGTCTCGTCATTTCAGTTAATACATCTAGCTACTGCCGAGAAAATCTGATATGTCAAAGTTGATTGTGCTTCGATAACAATCCTATTAGGTTCTGTGTTCGAATCCCTGTCCAACACAAAGCTTTACCTCACTGCATTTCAAGTAAGTTACTTGTGAAGAAGCAGTATTTGACACATCTCGTAGTTCGTTAACAGGGACAACAGATGCTGGGTAGGAATTCGCGACCGTTAAAATGTTACGTTATGTAATTTAAAGTTGATATTTGCTACCTGATACTGTCCAAAAATGAGGTATATCACTCTCTTTATGTCTATTCAGGAATGACTGTTAATTTCCGTCTGCCACGAAGTCTTAACCTGCATGATTGGTTCAAATGGCTTTGAGCACTATGTGACTCAACATCTGAGGTAATCAGTCCCCTAGAACCTAGAACTACTTAAACCTAACTAACCTAAGGACATCACACACATCCATGCCCGAGGCAGGATTCGAACCTGCGACCGTAGCAGTCACGCGGTTCCGGACAGAAATGCTTAGAACCTCACGGCCACCACGGCCTAGCCCGCATGACATGGGTTTGAATTCATATGCAGAACGAGGCGGTTCGTCGTGTCATTTGAAGATCATACATATTCTCAACTAGCTGCTCGTGAATAACGTAAATTTTTAATGACATGTTGTGTTAAATAACAAGTATAGTATGTTACTCTGAAGAGGAAATCAGGAATTCGACGAATTTACTACGAGCATTACCTAACTGACGTGATAATGAGAGTGCTAACATTTCAGGTATGTCATTTATTGCAATAAATATGAGCTTACAAGCCTTAAGGACAGTCTTATCTGTGACGAGGTGTTCCCTGATATTTGTAGTATCGTGGTATTACTTTACATCTTGAGTTATTGCGATACAGAACAGTGCTTTCTAGTGTTGATTTGTTGGAACCATTTTCAGTAGTCAATCGACTGTACCAAGGAGCGATTAGAGGACCTGCTAGACAGCTGCGTTATGTAGGTCGTATGGGAATCAGGTGAAATGCAATTCAGGTCGTTCGGATACTTTTGAGCACGACTCTACATAAAATTAGAAGTTAAATATCAAATGTTTTCACCGATAGCGAAATGCTGGAACCTCGATTGACGATAGAATTGTTTTTGCCTGACTGGGATTCGAATCCAGCATCTAGCACCATCGTTTTCTAGCCAGGAACAGACGATAAATGGCTATTGTTGGTTCACCAGTAGCGAGATGGGCGCATGTTTAGCTAGACATCAGGCGACGAAAAGTTTTGTGCTGAATGGTTCAAACCCCGCACACGTGGTCATGAAGAAACTTTAACTATCAAATTCTTTTCCAATAATAGCTAGGAATAATGTGATGGAAAATACTCTGCTGGCTAGAAGTTGAACCCACAACATGTCGTCGTTGGTGATCACAACGAACACAATGTCAAACCCAAATCCGTTTTAACCAGTAGGATGGAGAGGAGTGTTTGAACTTGAAAATATGTAAGGAAACGTTTGATCTTGTAATTTTGTGATAAAAAGCTCATCATGTGGCTGTGAGTTGAAACGAACACGTTACAGCTGACAACGCACGAAGAGACGTTGAAAATGCAACCATTTTTCACCAGTAGTTCGGAGTGCACATGCTAGGGCTTGAAATGAAATAATGGATGTTTTGTGCTGATCAGGATTCGAAACCCGATAGGTGCCTTTCGAGGACGCCTAGAAGAGTGCCGGCCACGGTGGTCTAGCGGTTCTAGGCGCTCAGTCCGGAACCGCGCGACTGCTACGGTCGCAGTTTCGAATCCTGCCTCGGGCATGGGTGTGTGTGATGTCCTTAGGTTAGTTAGGTTTAAGTAGTTCTAAGTTCTAGGTGACTGATGACCACAGATGTTAAGTCCCATAGTGCTCAGAGCCATTTGAACCATTTGAATCTAGAAGAGTTTGCAATCTTCGGGAACACAGTGAAATCTAATTCTAATCCCAGTCCGGCATCACAATTTTCAACGTCTCAGTTTGAAATAAAGTAAGAGCCTTGTGAACTTACATGGCCATTGGTTCATTAAATGAAATACGTTTTCTAGTTTACGACGGCGTGCTGGTGACAGAGTCTCTGCCTTCCGGGGTTTCTCCATCTGTCACAGCTCAAACGAATGCCCAGTCGGCAGCGAAGGGATGTTATCTTTACTGCGGATAATGAACTACGGAGCTTACTGGCGTTGTGCACTTGGCGTTACTAGGGGTGAAGGAGAGATACATGTGTGTGTTAAAAATCTACGCTTGACGTGAGATGTGAACCTACACGTTTTACATATCAATACAAGATTAATCCACCAGACCACAGAACACCCTGCCAAACACCTAATTATGAATTGTAGAGTATTCATTTAGATGGAGATGCAGATGTCAACGGACGCGTAACAGGAAGGAAGGCGGGATCCGGGAATGGATAGAAGTACAGAAGTGCAAAATATAAGCGTGAAATGCTTGCAAAGTATTGTTTACTTAGATGTGTGCCACAGTTCGTTTTATCTTAGGACCGAGAGATAAGGAAGGACTGTTCTCAGAACGAAGAATGGGTTATAGGGAAGGGGAGATCAAAGAATACGGTTTCATAGGTGGTGAGAGGAATGATAGAGAATAAAGACAGCAGCAATTAAAAGAGAAAATGTAGCGTCGTTGGAAACCGCTAGAATTGTTTACAAAGTTTTGGGGGAGTGTAACAGAAGGGCACTTGCGGCAATAGTGTCAGAGAGTGAGAAAGAGAATAGAAGAGATATTAACAACGAGTAAACATAAATGTTCAAATGTGTGTGAAATCTTATGGGGCTTAACTGCTAAAGTCATCAGTCCCTAATCTTACACACTACTTAACCTAAATTATCCCAAGGACAAACATACACACATGCCCGAGGGAGGTCTCGAACCTTCGCCGAGACCAGCCTCACAGTCCATGACTGCAGCGCCTGAGACCGTTCGGCTAATTCCGCGTGGCGAGTAAACATAATATCAATTCGTTGGCGCATTGTGTGGAAGACGGAGGGTGTATTCATGGATGGAGGGGACGAGAGAGACGTATTTGGAGTAACAAAAACTACTGTGACAGAGTCCATCTACGCTGATTAGTTTGTAAGTATGTAGACAGGGTAAAAATGAAATCAAAATAGAATACTTAACAAACTATATATTCAAAAGAAACCCACTTGAATTAAAAGGGCAACTCAAAGGAAACCTAGCCCATATTGTATCTTTTCTGTTGCCACGCTATCTTCCACTAGCTCCCAATAAGGAAAAATGACGAAAAAGAAGACATAAGAAAACATTTTAAGACCTCTAATATTTTATCCAGAATCCTTCATTATTTTGTACTTCCATCACGCGTCTTGGCATAGAATGTATAAGCCGTCGGACGTAACAGCCTGAGGAAGCAACTTTCTCCCAGGCTTCCAGGACGCAGTCTCAAAGAGCGTCCGCAGTAGTTGGTTGGTTTCGTGGCCAGTTCTCTGTTAATGTTCTGGCGACCTCAGCCCAAATGTTTTCCGTTGTTGTTGTTGTGGTCTTCAGTCCTGAGACTGGTTTGATGCAGCTCTCCATGCTACTCTATCCTGTGCAAGCTTCTTCATCTCCCAGTACCTACTGCAACCTACATCCTTCTGAATCTGCTTAGTGTATGCATCTCTTGGTCTCCCTCTACGGTTTTTACCCTCTACGCTGCCCTCCAGTACTAAATTGGTGATCCCTTGATGCCACAGAACATGTCCTACCAACCGATCCCTTCTTCTGGTCACGTTGTGCCACAAACTTCTCTTCTCCCCAATCCGATTCAATACTTTCTCATTATTTGATCTACCCATCTAATCTTCAGCATTCTTCTGTAGCACCACATTTCAAAAGCTTCTATTCTCTTCTTGTCCAAACTATATATCGTCCATGTTTCACTTCCATACATGGCTACGCTCCATACAAATACTTTCAGAAATGACTTCCTGACACTTAAATTTATACTCGATGTAAACAAATTTCTCTTCTTCAGAAACGCTTTCCTTGCCATTGCCAGTCTACATTTTATATCCTCTCTACTTCGACCATCATCAGTTATTTTGCTCCCCAAATAGCAAAACTCCTTTACTACTTTAAGTGTCTCATTTCCTAATCTAATTCCCTCAGCATCACCCGACTTAATTCGACTACATTCCATTATCCTCGTTTTGCTTTTGTTGATATTCATCTTATATCCTCCTTTCAAGACACTGTCCATTCCATTCAACTGCTGTTCCAAGTCCTTTGCTGTCTCTGACAGAATTACAATGTCATCGGCGAACCTCAAAGTTTTTATTTCTTATCCATGGATTTTAAAACCTACTCCGAATTTTTCTTTTGTTTCCTTTACTGCTTGCTCAATATACAGATTGAATAACATCGGGGAGAGGCTACAACCCTGTCTTACTCCTTTCCCAACCACTGCTTCCCCTTCATGTCCCTCGACTCTTACAACTGCCATCTGGTTTTTGTACAAATTGAAAATAGCCTTTCGCTCCCTGTATTTTACCCCTGCCACATTTAGAATTTGAAAGAGAGTATTCCAGTCAACATTGCCAAAAGCTTTCTCTAAGTCTACAAATGCTAGAAACGTAGGTTTGCCTTTCCTTAATCTTTCTTCTAAGATAAATCGTAAGGTCAGTATTGCCTCACGTCTTCCAGTATTTCTACGGAATCCAAACTGATCTTCCCCGAGGACGGCTTCTACCAGTTTTTCCATTCGTCTGTAAAGAATTCGTGTTAGTATTTTGCAGCTGTGGCTTATTAAACTGATTGTTCGGTAATTCTCACATCTGTCAACACCTGCTTTCCTTGGGATTGGAATTATTATATTCTTCTTGAAGTCTGAGGGTATTTCGCCTGTTTCATACATCTTGCTCACCAGATGGTAGAGTTTTGTCAGGACTGGCTCTCCCAAGGCCGTCAGTAGTTCCAATGGAATGTTGTCTACTCCGGGGGCCTTGTTTCGACTCAGGTCCTTCAGTGCTCTGTCAAACTCTTCACGCAGTAACGTATTTCCCATTTCATCTTCATCTACATCCTCTTCCATTTCCATAATATTGTCCTCAAGAACATCGCCCTTGTATAGACCCTCTATATACTCCTTCCACCTTTCTGCTTTCCCTTCTTTGCTTAGAACTGGGTTTCCATCTGAGCTCTTGATCTTCATGCAAGTGGTTCTCTTATCTCCAAAGGTCTCTTTAATTTTCCTGTAGGCAGTATCTATCTTACCCCTAGTGAGATAAGCCTCTACTTCCTTTCATTTGTCCTCTAGCCATCCCTGCATAGCCATTTTGCACTTCCTGTCGATCTCATTTTTGAGACGTTTGTATTCCTTTTTGCCTGCTTCATTTACTGCATTTTTATATTTTCTCCTTTCATCAATTAAATTCAATATTTCTTCTGTTACCCAAGGATTTCTACTAGCCCTCGTCTTTTTACCTACTTGATCCTCTGCTGCCTTCACTACTTCATCCCCCAAAGCTACCCATTCTTCTTCTACTGTATTTCTTTCCCCCATTCCTGTCCCTGAAACTCTGTACAATCTGGTTCTTTCAGTTTGTCCAGGTCCCATCTCCTTAAATTCCCACCTTTTTGCAGTTTTTTCAGTTTTAATAGATTGAGGTCAGAGTCCACATCTGCCCCTGGAAATGCCATACAATTTAAAACCTGGTTCCTAAATCTCTGTCTTACCATTATATAATCTATCTGATACCTTCTAGTATCTCCAGGGTTCTTCCATGTATACAACCTTCTTTCATGATTCTTAAAGCAAGTGTTAGCTACGATTAAATTGTGCTCTGTGCAAAATTCTACAAGGCGGCTTCCTCGTTCATTTCTTAGCCCCAATCCATATTCACCTACTACGTTTCCTTCTCTCCCTTTTCCTACTACCGAATTCCAGTCACCCATGACTATTAAATTTTGATCACCCTTCACTATCTGAGTAATTTCTTTTATTTCATCATACATTTCTTCAATTTCTTCGTCATCTGCAGAGCTAGTTGGCATATAAACTTGTACTACTGTAGTAGGTGTGGGCTTCGTATCTATCTTGGCCACAATAATGCGTTCACTATGCTGTTTGTAGTAGCTTACCCGCTTTCCTATTTTCCTATTCATTATTAAGCCTACTCCCGCATGACCCCTATTTGATTTTGTGTTTATGACCCTGTAGTCACCTGACCAGAAGTCTTGTTCCTCCTGCCACCGAACTTCACAAATTCCCACTATATCTAACTTTAAACTATCCATTTCCCTTTTTAAATTTTCTAACCTACCTACCCGATTAAGGGATCTGACATTCCACGCTCCGATCCGTAGAACGCCAGTTTTCTTTCTCCTGATAACGACATCCTCTTGAGTAGTCCCCGCCCGGAGATCCGAATGGGGGACTATTTTACCTCCGGAATATTTTACCCAAGAGGACGCCATCATCATTTAATCATACAGTAAAGCTGTACCTGTTTTCCATGGAGTTCATATCAGCCGCCCGTGGCGGCCAGCCCATGACGTTGACGCCAATCGTGGAGAGCCGCTGCTGAACAAATGCAGACTTGTGAATTGGAGAATGGTCCTCTTACAATGTGACGTTCCCTTCTGCGTACAGCATTCGCACTGACGAAAGCATCACATTTTTCCAATATGTGAGCATACTGCGCGCTGTATAGAGTTCCTTCTATCCTGTGAAGAATTCCCGCCCCTCTCGCAAAATTCCAACCCCAGCAGGTAACAGATAGCCGGCCACTTCTTCTCGTTGTGGTTACATATTCGCGTCGATGGCGAGTCCCTTGCGGCCTGTAAACGATTCGTGGACCGTCGTTATTGGTGGTAAAGACCTTCTCATCAGTGAAAATGACGTTGTCCCACGACGCCCTCAGATGGAGCTCCGCAAATGCTAGCCGGTATAAAACGTTGTCTTCGCAGAGCTCTTGTTTCACGGCGGATCGTCCTGCATGCAGTCCAGCGTCCCTCAGCCTTCGGCGAATCGTGTCACTGGAGCCGGGGAAGTTGGTCTCCCGCCGCAACTGCTTCGCGTTCAGAAAGGGATTTTCTCTGCTCCTAGACACCAGGTCCCTGTCTTCCTGCTGTGAGATCACTCTCTTCCTGCCTGAGCCAGCAGCCCTGTTGGTGGTGCCTCTTTCAAGGCAGATCCTCTACCATCCCGTTGCAGTGGTATGTGATACGCCACACCGTCTGCTACCTTCTCTGATGGAACATCCTCCTTCCTCAATGAGAGCGAGGACTCTACCTCGGCCGGCCGTAGTGGCCGAGCGGTTCTAGGCGCTTCAGTCTGGAACCGCGCGACCGCTACGGTCGCAGGCTCGTATCCTGCCTCGGGCATGGATGTGTGTGATGTCCTTAGGTTAGTTAGGTTTAAGTAGTTCTAAGTTCTAGGGGACTGATGACCTCAGATGTTATGTCCCATAGTGCTAAAAGCCATTTGAACCATTTTTTGTCTCTATCTCGAATTGACCTCTCCCAGTGAGCCATTACGGCAGACAGCCTGATGTGTATTTCTGCTGCCGCTCTTATACTGATTCCAGGAGAGGGGGTAAACATATTTACGTCAAACGGAGCGGCAGAGGCAGAGGCATGCGGCGCAGCCGTGCTGGCACGTCCCGGGCTTGTTGCCCCACCAACGACACCGCCAGCTCGCTCACTTGCGTCTCTCCTCGGCCAGCCTGGCTGGCCAGTAGCTCGCGTGCCGCGGCTAGTACAGACCCGGGCCGCAAGGCCACGATCAGTCCTTGAAGGATCAAAAGTTACACCTAACCTACCCAAGTCTGTAGTACAAAATAACGCAGCTACAGCTGTTATGCTACAACATGTGCAGGCACACCTACAGTTGACGATTCATTCAAATATTTGACGAACAATACTTTCAAAAATACATTCATTTTAAACATAGCTACCACAAAATATTTCACCTAGCTAGCAATAGCATGACGCAGGAAACTATACTTTCTTGTAAGCGCTGTGCATTGGTTGGTTGGTTTGTGGGATTAAAGGGACCAGACTGCAACGGTCTTCGGTCCCTGCTGTGCATTAGATGTAGCCTTAAGGAAACCTGTATTCAACCACGACAACTGAGCGGAATGTAAAAGTAAACAGGTTTGGCGGCAGCTCTCCAAATAATAGTATATACTTAGTATATAATACGCGTTTTGTGCACTTATAACATGTACTCAGTGTCGCTGAAACAATACGTGCTGCACGACGGAAATTACTTTCTGCTGAGGCACTTCATTTACATCTCAATGATACACGACTACTAGAGAACATTGCTCTTTACGGCAGTCAATCCACTTGTAAATTAACATCATGATATCGCAGATATTAAGCAACACGTTACTAGGGATGAGTAAGGCCTTAAGGTTTGCACTAATCATGCTACTCCTAGCTACTACTGAATATGAAGTTAATTATTAACGTGACTTCATAACTATGTGTGCGGCGTTCGACTCTCAGTCAGCATAGACATTTTCGTCACCTTATTTCTAGTTAAACGTGTGCACATCTCGCTGATGGTGGACTAACATTGGACATTTCTCGTCTGTTCCTGGTTATTCAACGAAGGCGGTAGGCGCCGGGTTCGAAACCCGGTCAGGCACTAACACTTCAGTTGTCATTTAAGGTTCCAACCCCACTACTGGTGACAAACTGTGATATCTACATTCTGATTTTTCGTACTTATTCAACAATCCGATTAGGTGCTGGGTTCGCATCCTTGTCCCCAGCATTACATGGTGGCATTTCAATTTTAAACATGTGCATCCTTTATTCTTTGACAATGCAACACTATACAACGTCTTTCGAGGTTAATTACCAAGAAAGTAATTGTCATGTTAGGGTTCCTGCTTTCGTACAAACATTATCGTCATTTACGTCCAAGTTGAGAATTGATAACTGATACTGGTGCAAACGTCAATATTTGACGTCTCTTTCTGCCCAGTGATCGAGTCTCGATAAGGCACAAAGCTTTGCTTGGTTAACAATGGCTTTACGTTCTGGGTTTGCATCCGGATCCAGAACGACGGCGTTGGTCATGTCATTTAAAGTACAACTTCGTGTACAAGTAACTGTTGATGAGTAATGTGATCAATGATATTACTTGTGATTCGCTGTTAATGTTGGGAGTTCTGTAGAGCGGTTGCTGCCGTTAATCACGTTTTCTTTTAACTGCTTAGTATTACATAAAGTTGATGCGAAACCACTCCCCGTTGAACGTTGAACGACGTTCAGCATGTGTTGGGTAAACCTTTTAGACAGCAAAGAACATGTTTCCAATTGCCATACAACTTTATAAATCCATATACTGTCTCAAATATTTAATTGTGCCTAAGGATTACTGAACGATTTATGTGACAAAACTAGTTGTCCCACAACATTTGAAATGTCACTTATTGTAATTTAGTTTATAAACGTTAAGGACTGTCTGATCTCTTCTGCACATCGTGGTGTTTCTATACATCTGGACGGACTGTCATAAAGACTGGTGTTCTCTAGTAGTTTCTTGCGGTACAACGACTGTACTGTGGAGGGTTGCGACTATATGCAACACAGATACGCTATGTTGGTTGCATACATTCAGGTGCAGCCTACACGTTGGAATTCCGGGATGACCCACTTCTTTTGCTGTCGAGTGTACAAGCTGACCATCCTTTGGTTGTGGTAACAAATCCTTGGAACTGACTGAAAGCACTGTACAGTGGAATTCCTAGCCTTACCAGGCTGGTTACCACTGTGCTTCCAATAACTGTGATTCCCCACAGTGTCTCCATTCCAGCCATCTGCCAACAGAAGTACTCTTTCTGTTGGTTTGCATAGACCCTCATACATTTTTGTCCCTTCATTCGAATTAGTACATTAGATCTGTTGATAACAACAGTATTTACCCTTTCCATTAGCTACTGAATTTACTTGAATGGCCCCTTCTAACATTTCCTTTAAACAATAGAACTTGGTCATGTTTGTCGGAAAATCTTCAGGCTCAGTGTTTTATCATAGTGTGTCTTATGTCGTTCTTTATGCTGTTGAGTAACTGCCCTTCTATCTTTACACAGCATCTGTATTGTCTGTCATGTAATCATTATAATCATACATGACATTTGCTACTTGTTTCTGCAATAGCCCTGGTATATTATACTTTCAGCCAGAAAAGAGTTCGAAAGGCATTTGCCTGGTTGTACTATAAAGTGTGATGTTGCACACAGATGTAGCATATGGCATCCGTCTGTCCCAACCGGTTTGATCTCTGTTTATTTACTGTTATAGCATCTCAGTCAGAGTCCAATGTGTACATTCAAGTACACTGTTCGTATGTGGGTGGTAATTAGATGTTTGTATTTTATCGATCATTAGTAATTTACAAACATGCATCATTGAGTCACTGATGAAGATGCTGTCGATTTCACATAACAACGATATTGGAATTCCTAATGTTAGGATAGTGTTTTCTACCTGTTTCCTAGCTATTGTATCCATATCACGACATCTGATTATTTTGGAAATAACATATTTAATCACTGGGTCCTTGTAATCTCACCCTCCCACACATCACTATAAAAATTCTCCCACACATCACTATAAAAATTCTCTGTCTCTGCACAAGTTTTGAAGGCTAACATGAGGCGTAAGATATACAAAACAAAAACTTTTTACTGTTCTCCATTTTCTCTTCATGGTTTTGGCTGCAGTTACTGTGTCCAGGGATACATTCTTGCAGCTGAAATTTTGATTTAACGTTGTGGGTTCCTGACGATTAAATAACTGATGAAGGTTTGCCTATACTACTCTTTAATTTTATTCTTTGTCACATTTTTCAATATCACACCGTTTTTACGATTTCCATTTAATATTCCAAATTACATTTTTAGTGTCGATCATATAAATATGTCTGTCTCCATCAGAGGCATGCCCACTACTACTAACATTCTGTGGTATTCACAATATTCCAAAGAGTTTACAAAGCAAAAGAGTTTACAAATTTTCTAGACAAAAGAAGAATTTCCACCAAGTTATATCATTATTTTGTAGACGAGCCCAGAAATAAATTTAATAATTAGTTTTAGATTGTGTAAATAATACTATGAATTTTAGGTATGCCAGATATTTTGTAATTTCAAATATTTCTAAAAGAAGAATAATTTTAACTGTACATACAGAGTGTTACAAATGAACTTCTTTTTATACATTTTAGCCAGAAACATAGCACATTGTATACAAAATTACATGAAGTTCATTGCATTGAACAGCTGATATAGTGTTCGCCTATACAAGAATCGGTAGTATACATGGTATCGGTTATTTCTATAAAAAAAGGTAATGATACAGCAGGGTGTCCCATTACATCCTGAAATGTTAAAACGTATCTGTTACGTGTGTTCGACTGTGGTAGGGGAACGACAATGTCAGTGTCACAGCAAATATGAATTCATGTGTAGGCGTTAATTTTTGTCTGAGAGATTGTATTCTTCTGGCAGTTCTCACAAGCCCTTATAAACCTCTCAATATTGGATTTCATTCTGCGACAGGTACAATATTGCTTCAGTCGTTGGTACATCCCTCCCATCATCTTGTGACTGGCCATTGGCGACACATGGATTTGGGTGAGGATGGCCAGCTTCTCCTCTTTGACCAAGTCGGTAGTTTTGCTTTCCTTTCCTGTGTTTACTATTCCACAGTGTCTACGATGCCTTCTATCTCTGCTAGCTGTCTCAACCCACAAGGGCCGTGGACTCCACATTGTCATCCACGCTCTTCCTTCTGCTGGGCATCTGTGCTTCTGCCACCTCCTGCATGTTCATAATTTGAGATGGTGCATCCACCACACGGTTACACTTTCATTCCTAGTGTAAATCTGGTAGTCAAATTCTTCCAATTTTAACCAAAATTTCATTAGATGAGACGATGGGTCTGATATGCTTCCTAGCCATGCAAGTGGTTTGTGATCGGTCACTATTTTGAATTTTCTGCCAAATAAATATGGTCTGAAGTATTTTATGACCAATGCAATCATGAGCAACTCTCACTGTAACTTAGTGTAAAACTGCTCGGCTTTATGAAGAGTCCACGATATAAAAGCTATGGGTAAATCCTTTCCCTGGCTGAGATATGCTCCAAGTGCAAAGTTACTATAGTTCAGTCGTTACTATAGCTCCTTTCAAAAGTCTGCATACCCTAATAATTGGTGGAGAGATCGACCATTCCTTTAGCCGTGGGAATGCCTCTTCTTGATGCATTCCGTAGCTACAAGGGACTCCTTTCTTTAATAAACCTTGCAATGGTTTCGCAAGTTTACTGAAATTAATAATACCCAACGAGACCGACGACACTTTCATCTGTGATTTCATTGTTGGTTGGGGTTATTTTTTTATGATTTCTGCTTTGGCACGGTCAGACTGCAATCGTGAAGCTGTTAATACATGCCCTAAGAAGGTGACTTCCTTCCACAGTAATTCGAACTTACCTTCTTGCAACTTCAAATTTCCTAGCCCCAATCGCTCAAATACCTTTTATAAATGGGCATTATGTTCCTCTACCTATGCACCAACACCACTATTTCATCTAAGTATATAAAGACTTAATACCCTCACACTCTGGTCAGTACTATATTCATCAGTCGCCGAAATGTCGAAGGAACAGCTTTTAGTCCCTTGGCCAGTTTATTACAAACGTAACTTCTAGCGGGTGCACTAAAAGTGAGCTTTTTACGGTCCTTCTCATCTATTAACACTTTGTAGTAGCTCTTTGCTAAATCTAGCGTTGAAAAATATTCCTGTTCACTTAGACTGTCCAGAATCTCATCGATCCTTGGGAAGGGATATACCACGTTGAGTCAAATATCAATGAGTTTCCCATATCACTGAGTTTTCTATGATCATGATCACTTCTGTCTACCACTGGCTTCAAATTTTTTGGTTACCACGAGGAGAGAAAGGTTCCAGGGAGTTGAGCTATGGAATATTATCCCAGCTGCTATCATCCCCCTCGACTTCTACCAGCAGTATTCGGTATGGCCTATGATTTAAGACCATGTCTTCTGCCTTAGGCATCAGAGGTTTACTGTGTTTCACTTAACACATCCCCACGCAGGTGAAATATTTAAATACTTAGTTTGCATATTTTCCTTGAGCAGACTGAGTACTGACTTGTTCACGAGCTTCTGTCTGGTTGCTACTTGCCGAATATTTGAACTAATGGGCTGGGGGGTGGTAGTGGTGGGTGGTGGTTGGTTTTCGAACACTTCGTGAATCTTAATCTAATGTCTTCGTTACAAGTGTTAAGTATGCTAGTGATGCAAGTTCCTCCTCAAACGGTCATTAGCGCTTCTGGAATGTGCACTCCTGGTGGAATTTCTTGCTTGGGATTCAGAACTTCTGTCCCTAATACTTCCACATAGCATTCCTCCCAAGAACCGATTACAATTTCTCGTCTGTGCTTAAGTGTCGATAAATTCCACTGGCTGGACTCCTTCACATTCGTATTCCTCACTTTGTCAACACTGACACGAATCACGTTCCCTCTTTCCTTCTGTTGCTTACTGGGGGCGGTTCACTTTGTCAACACTGACACGAAACACGTTCCCTCTTTACTTCTGTTGCTTACTGGGGGCGGCAGGCGACGCCACGTGAGTCGACTGGGCTCGTAGCGGAGCCACATTTGACCTCATTACGAGCGTAAACCTTGACTCACGTCGTCCGCGGCGCTTACACTCTCTTTTTGTGCCCTGGGATGTTTGACTTTTCGCGTCGCAACACCTCTATTTGTTCACATTCCCTTGAGCATCCGTGCTCGATTACAAATGCGTAACTGACTTTTACGGTCTCTGCTGTTGCATTTATTGACATGGTCAGTTTTGATATCTTTGCTTCCTCTTTGCCCTCCCTCAGCCCTACTCATTCTTCCCGTAATCTAACTCTTCTACGTGGGTAGCCAAACACAACTTTATGTCTTTCTACGAAACCCAATCCTAGTAATCTGTCAAAAGCTGCTTATAATCTGAAAATCCTGAGCACATTCAGTGGCCATCTCGATATGCACATTCAACTTAACTTGACCCTCGGTTCAAATCTCTTCGTCTGCTAGTCTTCGAATTGTTACATCTTTCCTCAGGTCCCCGTTCTTTCTTCTTAGGGCGGCGGTTTTCATCAAACTCACGTGGACTCCGATATCAATTAAGAAGTTCACGTGAGTGATGACGGTGTTAACACTCGGTAATTGTACGTAGCCATTCTTTCCTGTGCGATCTGCTGCACGTATTATATCCGAGGCACCGTATTGTAAGTGCTACTCCACGCTCGCTGTTCGTTTCCCGTCATGTTATTACTGCGTACTTTCGCCCACCGGTTCTCTTAGCAGTCTCACGAGTAATGCTCGGTTCGATGACATGTGAAACAAGTAATTGGCTTCGCTCGAGAACACGAGGGAATTTGTCCTGCCAAAATACACTGTGTGCATCTGACTGGAGGGGAGCACTCGGATCGTGAGCCATTCCCTCTGTACCGCCGCACATCATTATCAGTAACAGGTAACCTGGCCGGCCGGAGTGGCCGTGCGGTTCTAGGCGCTACAGTCTGGAGCCGAACGACCGCTACGGTCGCAGGTTCGAATCCTGCCTTGGGCATGGATGTGTGTGATGTCCTTAGGTTAGTTAGGTTTATGTAGTTCTAAGTTCTAGGGGGCCGATGACCTCAGAAGTTAAGTCGCATACTGCTCAGAGCCATTTGAACCATTTTGAACAGGTAACCCGGCCCGTTCCGATCGGGGTTTGTGCTGCCTGTGACGGGCTAATTTTACGTACATGAAGTCTTCCTCTGTGATCGTGCACCGTATCTTCTTTCCTCCCACAATTCGGTCTGTCGCTATTTTTGGGCCTTTTTCCGGTGTATAATTGCCTTGTAGCTTTCCCGATCGGAACTGCTCGCACATTCTGTTGTGGATGCCAAGTCAATTGCTACCGATAAGGCTACCAGTTCCCTTGACCACGCATCAGCTAACTTTGTTCTATTGTCGGACGATCCTTGAATGAATAATGCCCGGTCCTTTTTACCGAATGGTGCATCAGTACCGGAAACTTCGTCGTTATTTGTTACTCGCTTCACTGTTTCACGGAGATGGAGTTGCATTTATCAACACGGGTGCCCCATTGAACCACGCTTTTCTATCTAATTTGTCTACTATTAAACATCTCACAAGCAAGGTATTCTAGTGTCCGTTTGTCTCACAATTTTCAGTTAAGATTTCCCTTATCGCGGACCAAGTCTCAGTGTGATCTCTTACAAGTAACTTACGATGGGCAGATCCCGTGATTTGTGGGATAATATATACTAAAAATACTTTTTAGCTTTCAGTCTGTCCAACTCGTAGACACTATCACAGTTATACATTAAATGAACTCGCAATTGCGAAATAGGGCAACAATCAACTGTAGAATGGAATAACGATGATGAAAATTTGTGCCTGACCGGGATTCGAAACCGGATTTCTCGACTCACGGCGAGACCCAGACTTCCATTTGTTGTCAACGGACAGCCAAATGGCGAGGTGACCGCTCGCGGAGAGCGGGAAATCCGGGTTTGAGCCCCAGTCCGGCACAGATTTTCATTGTCGTTATTCCATTCTACAGTTGATTCTTGCCCTATTTCGCAATTGTGAGTTCATTTAATGCATATCAAAACGGCTGCAGTCGCCGCAGTTCCTATACCTTTGGATATGCATACATGTACTAAGTAAATTTGCATCGTAATCAAATACAGGCACTGCAATATCTTACTTCACAGTTATCCAAAAACTCAGAAAGCAGGTCGCTGCCCCGTCGAACTTTCTACGCACTAGTTTGGTGGCGTTACTCTAACCCATATTCTGTCTACATTAGTCGTGACGTTATGTACTGAGTCAGTATCCTTCTGCAGACGTAGAACTGCTAGCTGTGTCAGTCTGCTCGCTGTGTGGCCCCTGGTACAGTGAGCCTTTCGCTCAGGTCGGTTGTCAGCTGCAGGTGGTGACACCTCTGGTGCGCTAGGCCTCTCGCAACGTCGTCCACAAGTAGCAACACCTCTGAAGGTGGCGACGCCAGAATGGTTTTTCTTCTCTCAGAGCTGGGCTGATTCTGCTCATATTCCCTACATTCCTTCATATATCACTTACAAAACTCCCCACACCTGGCACCATTTTTGCTTCCGCCCCCGTCATGTCCCGAGACGGAGTACGAAGGACACGTAGCTATACCAACAGGGATCACGGTAGAAATCCTAAGTGGCCCAACCTGCTACGTAATATCTGAAGACGGCTCTGGCATCACTTCCTAACCTCTCATCAGAAGCACATTTTCTGCACTGAAAATCTATCACCGTAGCAACGGCTGGTCCCGCAGCTTGTCCGACGTCAGATGACATGTGACACAGAGGCGGTGTCGATTTTAGACTACTCGTGCGTCGATGTGCTCCTGTTTATATGGCATCTAGACTCGCTTCCAGAACACTCTGAACTGCTGATCATATGTTCCTCCATTACCGCGTTTGGTCACGTCTGGAGACTCCTTCCTGTCCCTGGTTGTATGTAAACATGCAGACAGTCACGTAGCCCCGTGTGCAGTACTGTTTGTCACAAGGCGCCTCGTGCTCGGCTCGCGCTCTTGTGTTGCAAACACTGAAGCAATGCTTCCTCGCTTACCTGTAGCCCACTTCTTTTGTTTTTCAGTGGAACAGTTCTCAAATTATCTAATGTTCGCGTATGGAGGGACTAAGATTTGCAACAACCTGTCTAAAGCTTTAGAAAAGGAAAATTGAGAGGTGGCATGCATTTAGATGCACACAGTGAGTTGCCCCCTCTCATATTTACGTATATTGCATGGGGGCTTAATTAAATAAATTTGCAAATACTTTTTAGTTTTTAATAGCTGTATGTCCGATTACGCTGTTTCGTAAACGGTTGGCCCTGACTAGTATTATTACGCAATCTGACTGCTTAGAACAACAACAAAGAATGAAATGAAAATTTTCATTAACACAATTAATTAATTAAGTCCCCAGCAACTATAAAATCTACGAACCCAACAAGCACAAGTGTAGCTGTTCTGTATGTGGTAGTATGACTCAACGCACATCTGGCACGGTTCTTCTTCAACAAGACAAGAATTTTAAATACCAATTATACTGACGTGATAAAAGAAAATTAGAAAAACTATAATTACGCAAGAAAACCAGAATTACACTCTAATACAAGAACACACGCCAGATGCTTTGTTGACTGAACCTGTAATGACGCATTATTTAAAACATGCAATTAATGAAAAAAACACGCAATATTTTACCTTCATATATATTGACGAAAAGCACTCTGATCGTTACAGTATTTCCATTAGAATAACATCTGCTATCTCTCCCATCAATAACTGCATAAAACATGGAACAACACTCTCCACTATTACATCTCACTCCGACTTCACGACAAGCAGTGCCCACTAGCACATCTCGGCACGAACTGTCTTCTACGAGCTCTCCCCACGCACTGACTACTACGAGCTCTCAACAAGCACTGACTTCTACGAGTTCTTAACAGGCACTGTCCTCTACGAGCTCTCAACAAGCACTGTGGAGGCGGCTTAATAGTACTCTTTGGCGCAATCTCTGGCGCAGTGGCTCAGTGTAGCCACCTTTCAATATCTTACTCTGAGTAATTCGATTTCGGGAAGTACAGTCGAGTATGGTCATTACATTGCTAGTATTGAGAACTCGGAAGATGTGAATATTTTCCTCTGTAATTGCATGCGGTGAGAAGTTGCTATTCCTTCACGCACGCACTTCCCGCGCAGCGTCTCTCGTCACCCGGGTGGTCCGGTGACAGGCGGGTTCTGCTGATCTTGAAAGGGTTAAGCCGACGGGTGTGAGGGAGACGAGTGGATGCTGTCCAGACGCCGACATTGTCATAAGAGTGGGGGCAACACATCCACAGGGGCCTGAAGGAAAAGCTGCGGTTAGAGATTCCGTTACTTTGCAGAAACTTAGTGAAAACACTTTCTGGCGGGCTACCAGCGAGGTGTGGGAATGACTTGCGTTCCCAGGGAGTCTTGGCGGGCAAATTCATGCGTTTTATGCAAAATCATAACTGTGATTGGCTTGCCAAGGGGATAGCTCCGTGACGTAGCAAAATCGGCGCAGAAATTGGCACCACGTATCTCCATTGGTGGAATAGTAGTGCTTCAGCAATAGAGTGAAATTTTCCACCGGTTTTGGAGTTGCTGATTGGCACGTTTAACCACGGCCACTGTGGTGGGGGCGGTAATGTTCTGTGTTCGGCTTGTACGGGTGCTCTTGGTAGAGTCGGCTCTCGCCTTTCGTTACAAGACTGAGCTCTCGCTGATCTGGACAGCCTGCCTTCCGTTGGCTGTCTAATATACTTTCATTTAATTGTAACTGTTTGACGAAGTTGCTGAAGTTTCGACTTCAACGTATCTTTCCGAGTACAGTTGGCAATTGAGCATTCTGCGTACAAGCGGCCTATGTTGTCTGTCTTGAGCAGTTTTGCCTAAAGTCGACTGTATCAGAGTTATTGTGTGACTTCGCTTGTTAAAACCAATCACTGTACCGTCAGTATTGTGTAGCGAGCCTTCTTCGTCTCCCTCAGAGGCGCATATGTGTTGCTAGGAAGTCTTCAGTCTGGAACAACCAGACCAGGATAATTTGTTTCGGGCTATACTCGCGACATTTTCATCACGACGACGGGACGTCGAAGCAACCAGCCATCGCCTCCGGTATGCCAGATCGTGTGCTTGCACTTATGAAGACAGCTTCGTAATGTATGTCCGCAGCAATGGCAGATTAGGGAATTTTGCTATGTGACAATCAGAGCTCAGCAGAGCGCGCGTGTTCCCGTCTTTTCTTACGTCGTTTTGTCTTTGGTGTTCATTGTCTGAGTTCTCACTACTGTAGCAGCAATTGATATTGGGTTGGCTGGGTGTTTCTCTTAAGATTTCAGTTGCAAGGAATTGGCTCCACATACCTCTTGGTCATAAATGTCACAATCTAGTTTATGGATAACTTTACCATCACAGCATTTATTTGAGTATCCAATTTGATGTATTATAAATGTTTCAAGTGTTTTGTTTATTATTTTGATTATTTAGATCAAATTATTATTTTGGACAGAACTTTCATTCTGTTGATCGATATAGCAACCCTTTCATTTCTCACTACGTTAATGAAACTTTCTTTTATCAAATTAATTTATATCAAATTAAATTATTGCAAGTGCCAAACTCTTTTCTACTCCACTTGCAGGGTCGATTACAGTCAGTTCACGTTTCTTCTTAATCCATGAGCAACAGCAAAAGCCGGAGTTAGAAAAGAGGGGGGGGGGGGGGGGGGTGCGGGGAGAATTTCTATATGAAGGTTCTAAGGTTCTAGAAGAATTTAGTGTTAAATACACTGTTAGCCCCGGCACTTCACAAAATAAGTAATGTTGTTTCGAAATTTAGAAGCAAACTGTGTATAAAGTGTCTCATCTTTAAAGAATTTACTTGCTGATGTCGAGACCTCTTTTAAATTTTCAGAGTTTGTAATGCTTTAGAAGTTATGGAGGATTTAGCATTACGAATTACATTTTTATAATATTAATTCAGCAGATGTGTTTGAATAACAGTTGTATTGGTAAAATATGATCTTCTTCTCTGCAGCGTCTTATGAATAAATATTACAAATATATCTTACACGGTAGCTCCTTTTGTTCTTATGCTACAAAGTTTCAAAATTAGCCAAATAAACAGATTCCAATTGTAATCTGTTACCCGGCCATGGTCTCTAGTCGCTAAAGATCCTCACTTCATGATAAATCACGCAAATATTGGGTGTGTAAATTCGTCTACATAATTAGGGATTACAGTTACGAATAACGTAAATTTGAAAGATGATGGAGATAATGTTGTGGAGGAAGCTAACCATACTCAGCGTTTTACTCACAGGACAGTTAGAAGATGCAACGAACAGACTGCCTACAATATGCTGGTCCGTTCTCTTGTTGATTACTGCGGCACGGTCTGGGGTCCGAGCCAAATAGAGCTGACGGAAGACATCCAGAAAATTCAAACAAGGGCAGAGTGTCTTGTATTATAGCGAAACAGGGAAAAGAATGCCATCGATATGATACCCGAATTGGGTGGCAATCACTAAAACTAAGATGTTTATGGTAGCGGCAGGAATTTCTAAGGTAATTTCAATCGCCAATTTTATCTTCCGAATTCGAAAATATTATTTTGGCACCCATCTATAGTGGGAGATATCATCATTGTAATAAAAAAAGAAAAGTCAGATCTCGCTCAAAAATATTTAGGTTTCCGCTTTTCCCACGCACTGTTCAAGAGTGGAGCCATAGAGAGATAGCTCTCTGTCAGACACTTTATTGTGAATTGCAGAGTCGTCATGTAGATGCAGATGATAGAAAACTACACTCCTGGAAATGGAAAAAAGAACACATTGACACCGGTGTGTCAGACCCACCATACTTGCTCCGGACACTGCGAGAGGGCTGTACAAGCAATGATCACACGCACGGCACAGCGGACACACCAGGAACCGCGGTGTTGGCCGTCGAATGGCGCTAGCTGCGCAGCATTTGTGCACCGCCGCCGTCAGTGTCAGCCAGTTTGCCGTGGCATACGGAGCTCCATCGCAGTCTTTAACACTGGTAGCATGCCGCGACAGCGTGGACGTGAACCGTATGTGCAGTTGACGGACTTTGAGCGAGGGCGTATAGTGGGCATGCGGGAGGCCGGGTGGACGTACCGCCGAATTGCTCAACACGTGGGGCGTGAGGTCTCCACAGTACATCGATGTTGTCGCCAGTGGTCGGCGGAAGGTGCACGTGCCCGTCGACCTGGGACCGGACCGCAGCGACGCATGGATGCACGCCAAGACCGTAGGATCCTACACAGTGCCGTAGGGGACCGCACCGCCACTTCCCAGCAAATTAGGGACACTGTTGCTCCTGGGGTATCGGCGAGGACCATTCGCAACCGTCTCCATGAAGCTGGGCTACGGTCCCGCACACCGTTAGGCCGTCTTCCGCTCACGCCCCAGCATCGTGCAGCCCGCCTCCAGTGGTGTCGCGACAGGCGTGAATGGAGGGACGAATGGAGACGTGTCGTCTTCAGCGATGAGAGTCGCTTCTGCCTTGGTGCCAATGATGGTCGTATGCGTGTTTGGCGCCGTGCAGGTGAGCGCCACAATCAGGACTGCATACGACGAAGGCACACAGGGCCAACACCCGGCATCATGGTGTGGGGAGCGATCTCCTACACTGGCCGTACACCACTGGTGATCGTCGAGGGGACACTGAATAGTGCACGGTACATCCAAACCGTCATCGAACCCATCGTTCTACCATTCCTAGACCGGCAAGGGAACTTGCTGTTCCAACAGGACAATGCACGTCCGCATGTATCCCGTGCCACCCAACGTGCTCTAGAAGGTGTAAGTCAACTACCCTGGCCAGCAAGATCTCCGGATCTGTCCCCCATTGAGCATGTTTGGGACTGGATGAAGCGTCGTCTCACGCGGTCTGCACGTCCAGCACGAACGCTGGTCCAACTGAGGCGCCAGGTGGAAATGGCATGGCAAGCCGTTCCACAGGACTACATCCAGCATCTCTACGATCGTCTCCATGGGAGAATAGCAGCCTGCATTGCTGCGAAAGGTGGATATACACTGTACTAGTGCCGACATTGTGCATGCTCTGTTGCCTGTGTCTATGTGCCTGTGGTTCTGTCAGTGTGATTATGTGATGTATCTGACCCCAGGAATGTGTCAATAAAGTTTCCCCTTCCTGGAACAATGAATTCACGGTGTTCTTATTTCAATTTCCAGGAGTGTATTAACGTATTAAACTGTGTTTAAAGTTCTAAATATGGTTTCGTTAAAGGACTCCTGAATACAATTTCGTAAAATCTGTATTGTATTAGTAAACGAACAGCAACATTTTACCGTTTTCATAAATATATCATGTATAAAATAATAGTATTCATGGCGTATAAAGTTAGGTTTGAAGAGTTTGTTATTGGGTGTCACGATCGGCTTCGCTTTGGTAACCGGTTATAAAGTTATATGACGGTTGGTTGTATCTAAATCATTCCAAGGCAATATCCTGTTCAGGGGAAAGCTGTCACACATAGGTTATGCAGAAGAGTTTCAGTAAAGTGAAGAAAGTAGGACTGAGGAACTGCCAAGAGCGAAGCTCTGAAGCTGGATCGTGAGCCACTCTGCTTAGGCTTCAGAAATGAAGAATTTTATTTTTCATAGACGAATATTATAGTTCCCTCCAAGAAGAACAACGCTTTATTTACAAGATGTCCAAAAAATGACGCACTGACTTTTAAATTAAATAACATGAAAAAAATACTGAAAAATGCAAGAAATGGAACGTTTATTGCAGAGGCTTTAAGAATTTTTGTTCAGAAGTTTCTAAGTATAGTTGCGAAAGCTGCAATGGCGTAGTAATCGCAATATAAAATATTTACTATCAAAAACAGTCTTGATCACAAATTATTTATTCCGGGGACCAGTTTCGACCACAACTGTAGTCATCTTCAGACCAATGAGTAAGACCACAGTTGCGGTCGAAACAGGTCACAGGAATAAATAATTTGTGATCAAGACTGTTTTTGATAGTGAATATTTGTTACAACACTGATCACTGTTCACTCCCATTCAGTAGTGATTTACCACCAGAAGGAGGTTCTTACTCATTAGTGTGAAGATGACCACAGTTTTGGTCGATACTGGTCACCGGAATAAATAATTTGTGATCAAGAGTGTTTTTGGTAGTAAATATTTGTAACAACATTGATCACTGTTCACTCCCACAATATATTCAAAAGCAATATAAAATGCCTATAAATAGTGCTACGAAGCCCAGAGCGATCAGCTCTAGCATAGAAACATTAAAAATGTTAACCCACCGAAGGAAAAGGTTAAAATCCTGTATTCCATTGAACAACGAGTGTTTCTAATACTGTAATGTCACATAATAGGGCATAGTATGACGGCGAAAAGGCCCGGTTTTCAAGTACGATATTGTCTTCCAAAAGGACCCAATTAGAAAACCATTGGAAAACTCTTCGATTAATTAGAACGGACAGGTAACGTGGCTGATGGTCTAGTGGGGAATTGCAGCAGAGACTGGACTGAAGCGTCCTGACACACATACAGTATCGAGGAACAGTTTACTCACGTTTTCATTCAAAATCCAAAGTCACCCTTATGAACGACAAAGCGCTGACTTAGTGAACCATATTATCAGACTAATCGATAATGCGGGATTTTATGTTGGTTACGTCTGATTGAAATATGAAGCATATTTCTAGCTGAATGGATTCGCAAATAAATAAAACTGCCAATACTGGGGTTCCAAAACTCCCCATTTGTCTGAAGCGAAATCACTGCATACTCATTGTTTTTGCTGTCATATACAGCAGAGGCATTGTCGACCATTTCTTCATGCGAGAATCGGTAACTAGTGAACGTCACGACGCAGTTTCCGAACAGTATGTGGCCGCATAGCAAGCATGGGAGTATCTATCGGGCACCGAGTGGTTTATGAAGGATGGAGACTGGCCACATTGCACCAAACAGCTGTTTCGCTTACGTCAGTAATAGAGAAATTGTGCTGAATTATCTCCTAATTTCCTGGGGTATGGATGAACTGGCCCCTATATCCAGCTGGTCAAATCCTTGTGATTATATTTTGAGATTCGCATTAAGAGTCACAGTGCAACGGAAACATCCCACCATGCTGGACGAGTTGGAATCGTCCATCAGAGTGGCCACTGATTCCATTTCAGTTGAAACACTGCCAGGTGCCGTGGTAAAATTTCATTGATAGTTTGCACAATCTGTCCACTGCGAACAGTGGACATTCTCAAAACGCTGTGAGTGCCTGCAAAGATTGCAAAGGACGAGTTAATTTATGCATTCTGATAGAAGTTGTACAACTTACTGTTAGCAGCTTTCATTACTACTACTACGAATCTTTTGTACGAAAGACTTATTTAGTTATTTAGTTTTAAAATCATGAAGTCTTTATTGCACATTATGTATCGAGGAACAAGAATGTTTTTATTAATATTTATGGCACAATAGAAAGTAAGAATCCTACACGACGACTCACTAAGAGAGTCCAAGGACGGAACTCTCTCCCGGTTCGGCCTACGTAGAGGTCTCTCCACGTATCGCAAACTGTTTTCAAAATGTCGGATTGTGTGTATTTATCTGTCAGTGTGCTGATGATGTGTCTGAATGTGCGTTGCTGAATGTTATACATTGTGAAGTTAATGTTATGCCGTCTGAAAATGTTTGCTATTTTATAGGAGACCTTGACTTTCAATGATATCAAAGCAGTGGGCTGCTTTTTCATTCTCTTTTCGGCAGTTCTTTTATTATTTTCAGCCTGTCTGGGTCTGCAGTGTTACTTACGAAAAATATTAAATTAGTCTTGACGAAAATTGCTCCGCAACAAATTCTACTACTGAGACATAACATATCTACAGTTCCGTCTGCGCTATACCTATGATGCTCAGATTTATATGGTATTAGACACCGACAGCCATGGGGCTGAAATAATCTCATAGCACCAAAAAATAACATAGTAATAAGAGGTTCTTGAATATGGCAGCAGTTTGGGTTACTAAAGAGATACTGATTTGCTTTTTTTTTCTTTTCTACGTTGTCAGTAAGCGTGTTATTATACCAATTTGCTGCAGCTTTTTCTTTGATTGTGCTGGTTTCATCAATCTTCAGATACTTATCCATCCGTACACTGCTGGCTCTGCAAACTAGCACCCTGTGTGCACCATATTTGTGTGCTTTGGGGTGGCGAGTTAAAATTTTTATGGTGGCGTCTGTTGTAGTTGTTCTTCTGTAGACTTTGTAGATGTGCAAATTTTTTTTACTGATGTTGACGTCTAGGAACTTGATGCTAGTATTAATTTCGTATTCAACAGTTAATCCTATATTTTTGTTCTGTTTTTTGAGCTTATCTAGTATGTCGTGAACATCATTTATGTCACCATATACCAGGAGCAAATGATCATCAACATAAATTTAGTGAACAATTGTTTATTTTATTGCAAGAGATTTTTGTTCAAGGTGGTTGCTATACTGAATATTTTGTCAACTTGATCTGATATACTTGAACCAATGTGAGGTCTCTATATTGGAAGTAGATGTTACTGTCAACGTAAAATATTTGTAGTGTAGTACTTGCTCAATAAGGTCCATGAATTCAGTTTCAGGTGATGACAGTTTTCTTATTTTTCCTTCATGGAGGCCCATAGTAATGTAGAAGTTTTTGGAAGAAATATCTGCCACTTCATAGTTGTTTACACAGATTACAGTCAAATGATGGTGATTTTAAAAAAATGCTTTTTATATTTTATGAGGTTTGGCGTGATGACTTTGAACGTCTCTGGAAAGGATAAGTTTGTATATAGGTTTTTAATGCCAAATTATAATGTTTGATCTGAATGAAGGTATTGGTGTTCTTAATTTGTTCTGTTAGTTACTCAGTGTTTTGTAATAAGTAATTTTCCGTGGATGTACATGTCTTTGTTGATATCTGGTAAAGTTTGCTTGTATTTTCGTAATGTGGGCTGTTTCTTGAGTTGACAATCGGTTGATCAGGCCACTCTCCTTGTATATATTTGGTTGTGATCTTACCTTCAGTTCCTGAGGATTCAGAATGGTGTTATACCACGTCTCACAGCCAGTCAGCAAGAAACGCGTTTCTTGTAGCTGCGATTTGAGTTTTGTCGGAAATGCTTCCGTGAGCTCTTTTTCTATTTCAGTAATGCCATAACCAGAAAATAAATCCCGCTTGAAAAACTCAAATCAGCGCTAAAAAACGCCCATTGCGAGACTGCACTCGTCTTTGCGATTTGAATTTGTTTTGAAGGACTACAGGCGACGTAAAGTTTACTCCCTGATAGCAATCACTTTAAATTGTGAATCTTTTACTTGTATACCTGGCCATGAATATGCTAAATTGATTCTACTCTTTGACAATTGTTGTTGCTAAACCGCAGTGGAGATTACCACATTTATCAGAGTCTTAAACAAGACTTGAATGCTGAAATAATTTAATGAAAGTGGCACTTTCATTACTGTTGTCAATTATTGATGGAAGATCAATATATCAAAACGAGATTAATCTTTTATAAAAAGCTATGGCGTAAGTTTTTCGACCATTAAATAAGACAACACATCTTAAGCGAGATGACAAATAAATAGTGAATTTTTGGCAACACAAATAGACGCAACAAATAGTCAGCTGTCAACTGCATGGTAGTGGTTGACAAAAACTAGGGTTTACCAATTTAATCTGTTTACTCGGGCTCAAAACGTGGATAACGCAATCTGGGATTACACAACGCTGAAAAGACTTTAATGGATTTACTGTACACAGAAATTATCTTACGCTGATAAACTGAGAACACATGGCGATACTGTGATTCTGTTTGCCCTAACAATCCGGAGCAAGTACTATACCTTTTTCGATGTGTAGCACTGTCTCAGGTGACAGTCGTGGTGCAAACGTCTGCAGGCTAGTCATGTATGACGCCTGTAGTTCATTATTGCAGGCACGAAATATGCAAAGTCGCGGGCTGGCGATGTGTTAGATGGAACGCAATTAATCTCTGATGGAGCCCTGAAATCTCTGCAGATTCCAGCGTGTAACCCTCCGTTCGAGTTGTCTGCAATGACTGAGGTCTAGACTGTCAGTATAGCTAAGACTTCACCACGGGCTCCCCAATGAAAACCAATGCCAGTCTGAAGTCACGCTCAGGACAAGTGTCACACGAGTGACCGACTCACAACAATGGTGAAGACCAGGATCTCCTCTCCAGACTAGTGTCTGAATCAGAAAACCATATTTCTCCACTCCTCCCTTTCCATCAAACCTCTGTAAACTCGAAAAACGCACTCATGCCACCGTCCCCACAAGTCTCCATGAACACCATGTCTCTCCTCTAACTCGCCAGCTCTACGCATCGGCCCTACTAACCACCTTAATAACATTCTTTTCCGTCATGGAGAAGCAGCGAATCCCAGACTCGTAAATTCTATTGCAGGAAGGAGAAGACATTGTGCTGCAGAGCTCTGTTTCCCATTACCACATTGGGCAGCATATTGTGAGTTTCCGTTTACGCTCAAAATGAAGGTCACAGAGATCATTATCCGGATGGGCTGGACCCTGTTGGGTTTCTGACCATGTGTCTCGGCTAAACTGGGAGTGCTTTATGTCCCGACATAGACCATTTCAAAGCAGCCATAAGTGTTGCGTTCTGGTCTAAAATTATTCCAAAGGCTTGAGGCTTGTCAAAAATCTCGCCAGGCAGAGGGACGACACCACGTGGCGGCTCCCTCGATAGCATTTGGTCCAAGAGGAACATGGAAACACTCGAATTTTTATCGCCGCCATGTCTTTATACATTGTGTGTTTACGACACTGTCGAAACGCCGTGGCCAGGTGACCTGCTTCTCTCGTGCGTCCCCTGTACCTGCTGTGGCCAGAAGCATTCAGAGCGGCAGTTTTTTCACCTCTTCGGCCGAAAGCGTTGTCAGCACACCAATTCGAGAAATTATTGGGACCAGGGTTCTATTCCCAGTAAGTGCTTCAAGATGTTTCTCTCCCTAATAGCTGCATGTGGCGGCACTGCAAGATCTACTGTTAAATGATCAAACCGCCCGCTTAATCTCACCAGTGCAGAAAATACTATTCGAAGGAGAGCCATCATAAAGAGCCAGCATACATTAACAATCTATATGTTCTCATCACAGCCAGTTGATATTTTAACTCTGTCATTTGCGAAAAATGGTGTCTACGATTTAATAACAATATTAAATAGTAGACTTCAATATGAAAATGAGTGGGAGGGTGACTCGCCCCCTTTCACTGCCCTCACTTCAAAACGTTAGAGTGTAACGTGGAACAAAGATCTGGCAGTGATAATATAAGTGTTGGAGGTGACTTTGCCAACCAAGACCACGCATGAAAATCATTTTAACTTGACCTCATTCAGCGCAAGGGTCACTCGCTCACACAAAGCGGATGCATGCGAGATGAACGTATGAACATTGCTGAGTGTAGTAAGACTACACACAGCCCTCAAATAAACAGTTATTAAGTGGATACGAAGATCATGAAGCAGTATTTTTCCCCAAGCATACAATTTCTAAGGTCAGAGACGACTAATTTCGCAAATTATATTACAGTTCTGTGAATTTCCAACCATTCTCTGCTCAGAGATTTATCCATGCTCAGTCATCCAGCAGGTTTCAGTCATCCATAACATAAACGGATGAACATTATAATTCAAGAACACACTCATTCTCAAAATGTAAACAAGCAAGTAAGAAATGTCAGCTGCTGTGCTTATTTCTAGGGCAGCGTAATATTTTTTCTACTACCTACAAGACTTTTGCATATCACTTTTTATGAATAGGATTTAGAAAATGTTTGACATATTATCTTCTCTAGTGTCGCTGTATTAAAAATTAAAGCAGTTTCACAAGAAGATATACAGAATTACACGAGAATACATAAATGGACAATAATTGTAATTTGGGAAACACACTCATTCTCAAAATCTAAACTAGTAAGAACCATGGTTCATCTGTTGTGCTTATTTCCTAGGGCAGTGTAATATTGTTTCTACTACCTACAAGACATCTGCATGTCACAGTTTTGAAATAGACTTTACATAGATGCCTGCCTGATTATTTTCGCTACAGTAGCTGTATAAAAAGCTAAATCATTTCCACAAGAAAATATACATAATTACATGTGAACTGGGGTAGCAAAACATCCTATTGCTCCCTCACAAAAGCAGACCAATCAAAAGACTGATGACTCAAAGAAAGAAAACGATATATAAACAATCTGACGGATAGCACGACCAGAAATCCGCGACGGTTCGCTGATGATGTTTTAATGGGACAGTCGAGTGTCGTGGTTGAGTAACTTTGAAGGGTTGAGGATGAGTTGGTCAGAATTTTTGTCTGATCTGATCATGGCAGCTTGCTGCAAATGTGGAGAAATGCAGTGCAATGTAGATAAGTGCCAAAACCGATATTGTAATGACCGAGAATAGTATTAGTGGTGAGCTGCTTGACACACTCAGATCATTTAAATATGTATGCATCACGTTGCGAAGCGATATGAAATTATCGAGCTCGTAAGATTTCGGTTTAATAGGAGCAGTCCCAGAGAGCGTACCTCATATATAAGGTAGACGGCGTGCAAACACTTCTGAGATTCATTCTTGACTACTTGTAAAGTGTTAGTGATCTCCACAAGGTCGGATTAAAGGAATAATTCAAAAACGTGCTGCTAGATTTGTTACCGGGGGGCTCTATCAACAGGTCAGTATTACGGAAATGCTGTTGTTGTCTTCAGTCCTGAGACTGGTTTGATGCAGTTCTCCATGCTACTCTATCCTGTGCAAGCTTCTTCATCTCCCAGTACTTACTGCAACCTACATCCTTCTGAATCTGCTTAGTGTATTCATCTCTTGGTTTCCCTCTACGATTTTTACCCTCCACGCTGCCCTCCAATGCTAAATTTGTGATCCCTTGATGCCTCAGAACATGTCCTACCAACCGGTTCCTTCGTCTTGTCAAGTTGTGCCACAAACTCCTCTTCTCCCGAATTCTGTTCAATACCTCCTCAGTTGTTATGTGATCTGCCCATCTAATCTTCAGCATTCTTCTTTAGCACCACATTTCAAAAGCTTCTATTCTCTTCTTGTCCAAACTATGTATCGTCCATGTTTCACTTCCATACACGGCTACACTCCATACAAATACTTTCAGAAACCACTTCCTGACACTTAAATCCATACTCGATGTTAACAAATTTCTCTTCTTCAGGGACGCTTTTCTTGCCATTGCCAGTCTACATTTTATATCTTCTCTACTTCGGCCATCATCAGTTATATTGCTTCCTTTGCTGTCTCTGTCAGAATTACAATGTCATCGGCGAACCTCAACGTTTTTATTTCTTCTCCATGGATTTTAATACCTACTCCGAATTTTTCTTTTGTTTCCTTTACTGCTTGCTCAACATACAGATTGAATAACATCGGGGACAGGCTACAACCCTGTCTCACTCCCTTCCCAACCGCTGCTTCCCTTTCATGCCCCTCGACTCTTATAACTGCCATTTGGTTTCTGTACAAATTGTAAATAGCCTTTCGCTCCCTGTATTTTACCCCTGCCATCAATAGAATGTGAAAGAGAGTATTCCAGTCAACATGGTCGAAAGCTTTCTCTGAGTCTGCAAATGCTAGAAATGTAGGTTTGCCTCTCCTTAACCTATTTTCTAAGATAAGTCGTAGGGTCAGTATTGCCTCACGTGTTCCAACATTTCTATGGAATCCAAACTGATCTTCCCCGAGGTCGGCTTCTTCCAGTTTTTCCATTCGTCTGTGAAGAATTCGTGTTAATATTTTGCAGCTGTGACTTATTAAACTGATAGTTCGGTAATTTTCACATCTGTCAACAACTGCTTTCTTTGGGATTGGAATTATTATATCCGTCTTGAAGTCTGAGGGTATTTCGCCTGTCTCATACATCTTGCTCACCAGATGGTAGAGATTTGTCAGGACTGGCTCTCCCAAGGCCGTCAGTAGTTCTAATGGAATGTTCTCAACTCCCGGGGCCTTGTTTCGAATTAGGTCTTTCAGTGCTCTGTCAAACTCTTCACGCAGTATCGTGTCTCCCATTTCATCTTCATCTACATCCTCTTCCATTTCCATCCTCTACATCCTTGCATTTGTTAGCCATTCTGCACTTCCTGTCGATCTCATTTTTGAGACGTTTGTATTCCTTTTTGCCTGCTTCATTATTGCATTTTTATATTTTCTCCTTTCATCAATGAAATTCAATATTTGTTTTGCTACCCAAGGATTTCTACTAGCCCTTGTCTATTTCACCTACTTGATCCTCTGATGCCTTCACTACTTCATCCCTCAAAGCTACCCATTCTTCTTCTACTGTATTTCTTTCCACCATTCCTGTCAATTGTTCCCTTATGCTCTCCCTGAAACTCTGTACAACCTATGGTTCTTTCAGTTTATCCAGGTCCCATATCCTTAAATTCCCAACTTTTTGCAGTTTCTTCAGATTTTATCTACAGTTCATACCCAATAGATTGTGGCGAGAGTCCACATCTGCCCCTGGAAATGTCTTACAATTTAAAGTGTGGTTCCTAAATTTCTGTCTTACCATTATATAATCTATCTGATACTTTCTAGTATCTACAGGATTCTTCCATGTATACAACCTTCTTTTATGCTTCTTGAACCAAGTGTTAGCTATGATCAAGTTATGTTTTGTGCAAAATTCTACCAGACGGTTTCCTCTTTCATTTCTCTCCCGCAATCCATATTCAACCACTACGTTTCCTTCTCTCCCTTTTCCTACTCTCGAAGTCCAGTCACCCATGACTATTAAATTTTCATCTCCCTTCACTACCTGAATAATTTCTTCTATCTCATCATACATTTCTTCAATTTCTTCATCATCTGCTTAGCCAGTTGGCATATAAACTTGAACTACCGTAGTAGGCATGGGCTTCGTGTCTATCTTGGCCACAATAATGCGTTCACTATGCTGTTTGTAGTAGCTTACCCGCACTCCTATTTTTTTATTGATTATTAAACCTACTCCTACATTACCCCTATTTAATTTTGTATTTATAACCCTGTGTTCACCTGACCAAATGTCTTGTTCCTCCTGCCACCAAACTTCACTAATTCCCACTATTTCCCTTTTTAAAATTTCTAACCTACCTGCCCGATTAAGGGATGTGACATTCCACGCTCCGATCCATAGAACGCCAGTTTTCTTTCTCCTGATAATGACGTCCTCTTGAGTAGTGCCCGCCCGGAGATCCGAACGGGGGACTATTTTACCTCCGGAATGTTTTATCCAAGAAGACGCCATCATCATGCCTCGGGAGAAATTACGGCTGTAGTGTCCCCTTGCTTTGAGCAGTTTGCAGTACCAGAACAGCAAGGCCGTTTTGGTTAGTGTTACATGACCAGATCACATGTCGTGTAAGGACTGCGAAAACAAAATAAGAGAAATTAGCTTTTGTATGGAGGCACAGAAACGGTCATTTTCCCCCACTGCATTTGCGAATGGAACAAGATAAGACAGTGAGAAGCAATAGTCTGAGGTGCACTCCCACATGCGCCGCAAGGTGGCTTGAGGAGTATGTGTGTTGCGGTGCATGCAGACGACGACATTAAGTCAGATCCGATACTTCGACGGAATGCGGAAATTGAAATATTACGTTGTCGCAGTGCGTGCGGTACAGCGCGTGTACCACCAAACATGTTCCAATAATAATAGTCTTATCGCCAGGGAATAATAAAAGCATCGCGACAGACTGCTCACGTTATCTCGTGCTGCGCAATAGACGCAGAGTCCCGAAGAGACGCGGAATTCACGGCAGCAGCGATAAACGGCGGAGCGTTATCACGGTCCGCGGCCAGGATCGCAACGCGCTCGTGCAACCCGCGTGGTTGCCGGCCGTGCGGGCGGGGGTTTTTGAGCGGCGGCGTGCCTTTTACTGCAGTCGTACGATTATTATTCAGCGTGTGGTCGCCGTTAGGATCCGGCGGACCCACGACGAGCAACGGCGACGGCCTGGCAGTGCCGCGATACCATCTGGCCGCCGCCGCCGCCGCGAGGGATGCGCCGGACGCTGTGGCCGCGACGGACCGGATGGCCCGGAAAATTGACTTTTCCCGTGCACCGGCGGCGGGGTCCGCCAGTCCGACTCGCCTCTGCAACACACACGTGCATTCCCTCACTCCCCTCCCCCCTTCCACTGGCAAATACTACCGCGTCTCCCCCTCACCCATCCACTGGCACCACGCGCGGACGATAGCAGCAACTTCTGCGCTGACCATCGAAACTTTCTCCGTTAGTCGCCAAAATTTGAACTTTCCGTGTGCGGAGTCGCGGAGAAATCACAGAAGAGGAAGAGCCCCTTTGTTTCCTACTACTGTCCCATCGCATTCAAACTCCTCCAGATCTTCCCCCTGCCGCCTCCGAGGTGATTGAGGACTCTTATTTAAGCGTTCTCTCAGTTGGAAAACTAATTTGTAGGATCGGAGCTGGAGGGACAGGGACCGTCGCGGGATCGCTACGCCCCCTCCCTCCCTCTTTCTCCGCGATATCCGCTCCCGGCAGCCCATCTCATCACATCTCGACCTCTCTTATCGTTCTTCCCTCCCCCTTCACTCCCTCACTACTCGAAATTGCGTCACTGATCCATTACTCCGTCTCTATAGTCTTCATCTTGCGATTACCGAGAGGGGAGATAAATCCAAAGTAGGAGCTATCTGATGGAGCCAAAATATCGGCTCGCTACCCTTACATCATTCACATTGTTTGGTGACATTGCATCAATTAATTTGTGAAACTGCCTTGGGAGCACCAGAATACATAAAGTTGCCCAATGAACTACACTGATATTAAAATGTGAATTATTTCTAGGACAAAGGGCTCTGTGTGAGGATTGTCTTCCAGTTAATGTACATAGCACCTACAGTTAGTAGAGTCGTAATGATCTGGACATGTCTCACACCTTGGAGGGCTTTTACCACCTAAAATTACTGTTTGCATTATTCCATGTTATTGCTTTTTTGTCTAAACCTGACATGGTGAGACAGTGGCTGTACTGAAATAATGTAAGTTGATTCTTACAACGAAGAAGACAGCAACCAGCCACTATTAATAGTGGCTGGTTGCTGTCTTCTTCTTTGTAAGAATGAACTTCCATGTCATTGCTGCTGAGCCGTCGATGTTCACAGCGAAGAGTGGTTCGATGGAGTTATGTCAAAGGCTCTTTTTCCATTCCTGAATCGCAACTGCGACCTTTATTCACAGGAATCTGCTTACTGTGCTCCAGCCTTGATCTCCCTCCATAGTGTTTACCCTGCACTGTCTTTCGTTACCAGACTGACAATTGCTCGAAGCTTCAGATGGTGTCCTGTCAACCGATCGCTTCTTATGGTAAATTCGTAGCACCAGGTCGACCTTAGGCCAATTTCAGGTTCTTAAGAATAGTTGCTGCCTTCAGTATCATCAAAATTTGGGACGACAAAAATTTTCATATTGACCTCTTCCATGTGTTCTATATTGCTTGTGATCTAAACGCTGTTCTCAGCGAGCCTTGAGTCATTAGTCATAGCCTGTACTTCGAATGTGATACATTAGCAATGACAATAAACAAAAAATTGACAGATACTGGAGGTATGTAGACATTAAAATGTTATTAGCATCTCTGCAGCCAAACACAAAGTTATTTTCCTTCCATTTCATCATGATACCTCTCAGAGCTCTTATGCTTTTTAATCTGTAGTAAATGTCTGCCTTTGAATTTTTATGACGGTCGTCTTGTTGATACGTTACGCCCATTTATCACCTTCTGATGTAGTACTCAGTTGTTCATTACATTATAACTAGTTTCCTTCAATTGCTTTTCCTCTCTTCTTCTGTGTAGTTCGCAGCTCCGCTCACCAGCTTCTGCTCAATAGATGCTATTCTACTCACATCCCTTATGTGAAAAGCCCATGCGCTTTTATCATAACAAAGTACAAGGCTTGGCAAAGTTTCGTGTACGCTGAAGCGAGTGTACTCCTCCACCCTTCACCTTGTTTGTTATTAGAACAGAAATTAAAATTCGCACTTTACTTCTACGGAATCTTAGTCTTCCAGTAAAGATAGCTTAAAACTTATATATTTCAGTTCCTTAACTCGTGCTATGGTTTTGTTGCTCATACAGATATTACTGGCTATGCAGTCTTTGCCCCAAAGAGGTCTCATGCTGGTTTTGTCACACAATATTTTTAACCAGCGTTTGTCTGAAATGTTTGTAATTTTATAAATATGTCTTTGTGTATTGGTGAAGGCTGTAATCGACAGAAATGTAACAGGTCTATTAGAGCACTGCCAGAGGCGATCCGTCATTCTGGTGCATGCAAGATAAGTACACTCCAGGAGCCGGCAATCCCACTTTCACGTTCTCGGGGGAAAATTAACAACTGTCAGTTTTGCATTGAAAACGATAGTACTGGGCGAGCGAAATTTTTCTGATTGATAGTACCGTTTAAGATTACGTGGATTCAGTCGGTCAGAGATTATCTACGTCCCTTCTTGCTCCTTTTGTCATCCTTTCACGTGAACCATTTGGCAGTATTGCGTTTTTACGAATTGTTTGTCTGTAACTGTCTGACACATTTATGTGGAGCTACTACGTTCTGATATATGATCCCGCTACAGTAGTGGTTCATTCTCAACCGTTGCAGACAAATGTTTCCAGCTTCCATCGCGAAATACAACGTATGCCATAGGATCAAAAGTATCCGGACACCACTTCGTAATGCAGGAAGAGGCGGGCAATATTGTTTAGTCGCTGTAGAAGTAAGACCAGCAGAATAGGTTGGACAGGAGATCTTTGTGACTTCGAACATGGACTTATAATCACTCGGCATCTCCACGGTAACAAATCCAGCAGCGACAATTTAACACCTCTGAAGCTGCCTAAGTTGGCTAATGATGATATGGTTGTGAAGTGACTACGCGAAGGAAGAAGTGAAGCCAAACTACAGCCCAGCCACCGTCGAACATTGCGGTGGAAAAACGGATGACTTCTACAAGCAGTCCAATATTACAATAACTTCGTGTAGAGGGTTGAAATGAACGGGACACATTGATCGGGCAGGTCCCCATAAGGCGCACATTTACGTAGTCAGTGCTACGCGACGCATAAGCTGCTGTAATGAGTGACACCACTGTACAGTGGAAGATTTGAACGAATAATTTGGAGTGGTGAGACGCGCTATACCTTGTAGCTATCCGGTGGAATAGCTTGGGTTGGGCGAATACCTCGACAGCATCATCTGACGTCTTGTGTAGTGCCAGTTGTGGAGCACAGAGAGGATGGTGGTACAATGTGAGGGCATTCTTCGTGGTTGGGATGCGGACTCCTTACTCCGATTAATGCTAAGGATATGAACACATTTTACAATATTGTGTACAGCGTACCATAGAAGAACGGTTCTGATACGATTATTTGTATCGGAATGACACTGGACCCTGCCGCAAAGCAGCATCTGTCAGCAGTGGTTTGTGACCAATATTCTTGAAATGGACTGGCCTGTCCAGAGTGTTGACCTGAACCCAATGGAATGCTTTTGGCTCGAGTTATAACGTCTACTCCGCTCCAGTCCCCACTGTCTACCGGCAATACCTTCTCTGGTTTCGGCTTTTGAGGAAGAAAAGGCTGCCATTCCGCCACAGACATTCATATGCTTCATTGAAAATGTAAGCAGCGGAGTTCAAGCCTCAGTAAAGGGGGTGGTTGGACTCAGCCTATATCAGTTGTTGCTAATAGGTGTGCACATACTTCGATCTGATAGGCTTTTCCAACAAGTGTGCCACGTCGTTTTACTAACACTCTCCTATGGAGTGCGCCGTGAAACGTTGTTCTTTAATTTTGTACGGTAGGTCGCGTTTTACTTCCCAGCCTGAGTTGTAGTAATTCGTAATTGAATTGTTGAGATTAACATCGAAGAGATTCCGCATTTTGATCATTTACTTCACGAGGGTAAATACGTCTAATGAGTTAGTAAAAGAAACCTTCCTGATGATTCAAATGTATTTACTAGGTTTGTGATCACGAAAACAGAGAGGGAGAAAGAAAGCGTCACTGTAATGTTTTCCTTCTCGGCCTCAACAGTCAGGCAACGATCCGACAGAAGTCTCTGTTTTGTATTACCGTATTACAGTATTGATATAATGCCGACACTTTATACATATCACGAAGTCACAACAAAAACGTGGGCCAGACGACGTCCGCATCTTCCTACGCGTCTGTGCAGAGAAACACAGAGACCTCCACAAAATCAGAATCAGACGAAAGTCCCTTTCTAACATCACAGGCTATGACTAGACGGTTGAAAAGAGCGTATATTTACTCAATACACCAAATAAGTCTACAGGCGACTACCACGACATCCAATTAATGAACCTTACTTCAATTTTGCGGTTAAGTGGATGCACAGTAACCCTCTCGCACCTGCACACAAAGTTTACAGTGACTACACAAGCTATTGAAACAACGCTGGAATTCCTGAGTGTATACGTCCTTCAGACTGTCGGTAAAATCAAGTTCGCCGGCCGGAGTAGCCGTGCGGTTCTAGGCGCTACAGTCTGGAGCCGAGCGACCGCTACGGTCGCAGGTTCGAATCCTGCCTTGGGCACGGATGTGTGTGATGTCCTTAGGTTAGTTAGGTTTAATTAGTTCAAAGTTCTAGGCCACTGATGACCTCAGAAGTTAAGTCGCGTAGTGCTCAGAGCCATTTGAACCATTTGAAAATCACGTTCGGTGGTGTGTGTGTCACTGAAATATTTCCTCTTAAAGCACATTTAATTTTCAGAAATAGAAAAAAGGCTGCAGGTGCGAAACCAGTCTTATAAGGTCGGGCACACAGATTTGTTTCGATTCTGAAAACAGTTTCACGGGTAGTCTGCAATCATCCAGTGTATTGTCATGAAGAGTACCTCAACTCTAGCTTTGGAACAGATGCGTTCTGACAAGATAAATTGCGAGCAAATAAAAGTTGCATGACTCCTGAATACTGCTGTCCGGTAGGGAAGAAATTCACGATGGATCCATCAAGAAGCGTTGAAAGAAACAACACCCATGCCTTGATGCGTTGTTTCTGCAATCTGTAATTGTAATGCCCCGTTGACCATGTTCCATGCCATTCAGTACTCTGCCGTTGTAATATTGTTATAAGATAGTACTTATGACCTGTAAACATCTCTTAATATCTGTTGCGGAGAAAGAGACGTTTATTAGTAAATGTTTGTTAAGGAAGATTACTTGCTTCGTGCCAGAATAACTTCACTTTGCCTACCACCTCGCTGCTGACGTAACGTGCGTTGACATGTCTTAGAGCCTCACGCCAGCGTCCTATGCCAACGCCATATGCTCCTCCGGTTCATTCAGCCAGCGTGGGAACTGAAATATTATTCGTGACTGTGTGCTTTCAGTAATACCACTTTACTCATTGAATGCTACATTGTATCTGCAGATACGATACAAAATTGTAAAACTTGAAAATAAGGGAATAAAATGTTACTTGAACGTAAAGCGATTCTACGCTGGCGACCATCATAACTCGTGACTGTTTCAGTGTAATTATTGCTTTTTATTAAAAGTGCCTATTCGTCTCATTGTGTATTTCTATTAGCGACCTTCTGCAGTTTGCACTGCATCAGACAGTGGCAGTTCATTGTATATATATGGTCCAAGTATAATTGAGCTATGTTGCTTGACAGTGATGTACAGTGCGAAAGTTACTTTCCTCCTTGAGTTCTGGACTCCAATGTAATGTAGGACGTAGAGTGCAAGTGCACTCTAAGTGGATACGATTGGCACAGGAGAAGAAGAAGTGGTGGGACACATCAAACCAGTAACAAGACTGATGACAAACAAATAATCTTTACCCAAATTACGGTCCAGAATTAAATGCTGCGGATTGTGCGCTGATAAGGAACTTCTTGGCAGATTACAAGTAAGACTGTGTGCCGGACCGAGACTCGAACTCCGGACCTTCAAGGTTCGCAGGAGAGCTTCTGTGAAGTTCGGAATGTAGGAGACGAGGTACTGGCGGAAGTGAAGTGAAAACATCGCTTTTCTTCCCCAGTCACAATTCGTTTCAACACATTGGAATCCTCATCAGCTACGGCGGTGAAACTGGCGCAACATGCAGCTGACGCGAGATTTCTGCAACATGACTGTCTTCTGGCTCGGTGACGATGTTCAGTGCCATTCCGTTCCTCGACGTTTAGTGTGTGCGGAGAACTGAAAACACGAGTTTCGATCCCCGGTTACAATACATTTCCACAGATTGAGATCTCGATCAAATGCGGCTATGAAACTAGGGCAACATCCACCTCTTCTATCAATTAATGTGCCGCAAACTGGGAACAAATTATAAAAACCGACCTTCTATCGGTATAAATCCGTCCAGGTGTTATCAGCGCCACCTGACGAGGAACGACTGCTAGTCGGACACACGCACTGTACACGTAGTATCAGTGACAATGCTGTCCGTGTGTAGAATTGGGAAGGCGCGCGATCTATGTGAGTTTGACCGTGGCTTGGAGGCTCTGCACGAGCATTTCGGAAAATGCACAAGTTGTCGGGTATTCGAAAACAACTGTTTTGAGTGTCTTCAACACGTGATGAAACCAAGGTGAAACCACGTCCAGACATTGTAGGTTTGTGCAGCCAACCTAAATTCCAGATGTGGCGTAGGCTGGCCAGACAGGTAAAATAGGACTGGCGGAAATAACATCAGACTCTAATGCTGGGCAGAATACAAGTTTGTCTGAACACACAGTGCACCTGACGATCCTAACGGTGGTCCTCCACAGCCGACGACCCGTGCATGCGCCAATGTTAACACCATGACATCGGCAATTACGAAGGAAATGGGCAACTGACCATCAGCACTGGACGCTGGCGCAGAGGCAGTGCTGTGCATCGGTTGATGAATCCTGATACCTTCTTCATCACGCCGATGGGGGACGTGAAACCGTCGTCTTTCAGGGGAAAAGCTCCTTGACCCCTGTACTGCGGGACGAGGACAAGATAACGGCGACGCTATTATGCCCTGTGGAGCATTCACGTGGGTATCCACAGATCTAGTGGAGCTCGTGCGAGGCATCATGACCGCCAAGGAGTATCGTATACTGGTCGCGAATCGGGTACACCCCTTCATGACGATAATGTTTCTCAACAGCAGTGGCATTTTTCAACAAGGTAATGCGTCATGTCACAAAACCAGGAGTGTGATGGAGTGGTTCGAGGAACACGGTAGCGAGGTCCAGTTGATGTGTTGGCTCCTCATATCGCCAAATCTGCACCCGATCGAACGTATCTGGGATGTGATTAAACATGGCACCAGAGCTCATCGCCCCCCTCCCCGAAATTTACGGCAATTAGGCGACTTGTGCTTGCATATGTGGTGCCATCTCCCTCCATCGACCGACCAAGGCCTCTCTGCCTCCATGCCAAGATGCGTCGCTGCTGTTATCCGTGCCAAAGGTGGACAGACCGGCTATTAGACAAACGGTCATAATGTTCTGGCTGATCAGTGTATTTCTCTTGTGCCAATCTTTCTGTGAAGTGGACCTAGCCGTTTCCTTATTGACACCAAGGTTCACTGCAAGGATTGTGGTTGTAATTAGTCTATCAATGGCAACAGTTTTCCTGGGTTTTTTCACAATTTCATCTGCCCGAGCAGGTACAAGACGTCAAACGCTTGGTGCATTTTCTAGGCACTGTCCTCCATTCTTAAATGGTGAAACCAGCGGAATGCTTGTGCACGACGTAGAAAATCATCCCCATAAATACTTTTGTATGGCCTTGCAAAATTCTGATGGCGGTTTTCCTTATCTGCAGTAAAATTTTTCACAACTCTTCAATCCATGACGCCACGTTTAATCACCGCTATTAGCACAACGTTACTTTCATGGCAGATATGCATGCACTCACTGAGTCATCGATACGATCGAAGCGGTTCCGTGTTCGGCATAAACTAGCGCTTTTCTTGAAACTGTTCCTGAAAAAAAAAAAAAAACTCATTACTTATGTGACACTGTGTATTTTCGCTGTAACACTTTCATCATATGTGTCCCTTATGTGTCCCTGATTTTGCAGTAATAAAAGAAGACTTATGCCTGATTGATGGAATACATTCACCAACTCAGTTTAAGGAACTGATACGTAAATCCAAGATCTAATCAGCGTTTGAGGTAAAGCCCATACTGCATCACGACGCATGTAATTTCAAGACATGGCGACAATATTTTTGAAACAAAAACATAAAATATGTGCTAAGCAAACTAACTTTTCAAATAATGAGTATATGCAGACATTTTACGCATGCATGAGATCAGAACAATTTGATTGAAAGTTTCACAGTGATGATTCCGAATCGTACAGGTGTGGCAAGTTTGCCCTTCTTACTGTCAGAGTGAATGCCGACAATATAACTGTCACGAAGAAGAAGCCTCAACATATTGTAAATTTATTCATTTATGTTTGTGATGACTGCAAAGTCTACCACCATTAAATGTCAGTGTGTCACCTAAGGACATGTAAAAGTAATGGTAATGTTCACCGTACTGCACGTGTCAAAATCATGATTTTGTATTCACAATTTTTTCGCTAAGCAGATTCATTCAGGTGTTCTTAAGGGCGGAGGGATTCCAACATCTGACCCTCTGTTTCCTGCAAAAAAAAAAAAACTAACAATTTTCTCTTAACTAACTAAGATCTGGTAGTTCAGAAGGTAATCAATCAACCAACCACACCACCCTCCCAACTAGCCAGTTTCCCCTAACTCCCCCCCCCCCCCTTTACATCCCTCTCCTTACATCCTTACTACAACACTGGTGTCAACGTAAAAATGTTACCTTAAAATAAATCCTGTATTATATTTCTCAATGTGGAAGACCTCTACTGTTAACATAACTCAATACTTGTATACATATTACCTTTAGCTGAAACAAACAGAATGCGCCTTTACTAATATTCCAGATCATGTTTATATAGGAACAGAAGTAAGTCATCAATTCATTTGAAAGAGTGTTCTTGTTTTTAAATATAAAGTTCATGGTCATACAAACTGCTTTAGTTCATTGCAAATACTATAACTATTATACATATTACCTATAGCTGAAATAAACAGAATATACCTTTTATAATATTCCAGATCGTGTTGATATAAGAAAAGAAGTCAGCAGTTCATTTGAAGTTTTGTTCTTGTTTCTCAGTTTCAATATAAAGTTCACTGCAGATACTATAACTCTGTATTATTTTATTTCCGGGCATTCATGTTAATCCAAATCTCGATTAAAGTTTTTGCTTATAAATTGACTGTATTATACGTTGATGTTGGAATAGAAATAAATCCTCAGATCTCTTGAAATTTGATCTTGTAATAATTTAGTTATTTATTTTATTTTGGGATCTCATGTCAACGCCAGTTTTGATTAAAGTATTTGCCCTTATATCGGCTTTCATACATGCAAACCAGCAAAGTACGCCTGTGCCGTATCGTAATGCCAAGATCTTTCTAACAAGTAATGGTTGTACAGCAAGTACTGAATGCTGGCGAAGTTTCGCTATCACAGTGTGGATGCATACATGTTCTGTAGAAGTTTGTGATGTGGTACCACCTGGTCACCACAGGGGAAGCAGACAGGTGAATACTAACAAACAAAAAAGCAACCATACTGTTGCAGTAAGTACAAAACTAATTTTTGAATCGAAATCAACAGATAAACAATACTCATGGCGATGTATTAAAGCATGATCCATCTTACTGTCACGGAGCCAGCATCCAGAATTATGCCTGAAATAGATAACTTCCAGAAAACCATCTGAAGATGAGTCTGAAAAGTTTTGAAAACCTGTTCATGGAATAATAAAAAAACTATTTCTAAAAACTGACAGTTTGCAGTTTTCTGTATTTACATAATATTCTACTACCACCATATTTCTTTCTTTATTTGAGTTATTTATGTAGTCATCCACTTTTTTAGACTGTTGACGTAAAAAGTAAACAGTTTTTTCGCGTTTTCGAAAAGCTACACTGCGTAGAATGTTCCCCTTCTTAATCTCACCCGTTAATTTCGAGAAAATCTGTACAAGTCAGTGACGGCAACAGCGGATATGAGCTATCGATTGCGGTTGTCGGTAGTTCGAGAGACGGTGTAAGTCTGGAATAGTGGTTACCTTTCGCTACTCAAACAATGGTAACATGAGCAAGAAGAACCAGCTCACCGACTCAATCCAAGTATATGCACGGGCTAACTAGGAGAGATCAGAGAACTTGTATTTCCGTTTTGTTACTAGTAAAAAGCAAGCTGAATAACGTTTTAGGACTCTTAAAACTGTCATTCCAGCAACAACTTACATGAACTGAAATTGCTACTATCATCAGTATTTACGAGTAGTGCCTAGTAAGTCACAAATACAGAGCTGAATATGTGCGATGTGAATAGTGTGTGCCCATGTGAGATTTTCTTTCTCGACATGGATTTCGCAGTTGAATCTCCTGGTCTGCGCGATCGACCGGTTTTGCTAAGAAGTAACTCGGACCCAGAATCACATCGGCTCAAATACCATGTTTCATGTGTTTGCCAAAGACTTTCTCCCAACGTATAATTCCCTTTCGTGTCATCAAGGTCTGTACTCCCACCAACCGTGCCTCTGTTGTACTATTACCGGAGAATGTCTGAGCGCTCGTTCGGACAAACTGGAGGCTAACGAATATGTCATTGAGGAGCTGAGTTAGGTCAGCCATGAACGTCCGCAAAACTAACAGACAAGGCGAGCACGAGTGACTAAGTAGCAAGAAACCCGCTCAAGTTTACTGCGAACGCACTGTAATCATCACACTATAAGTTCAGTGGTAACTTTCTTCAATCTCAGCAGTACGTTATTGACAATAACATTACTTGGTGAGGAGATATGCCTTATACATTGAAGGCATGTGGGCAATTTGCGTGACGGAAGATGACTTGTGAAGATGATGCAATGGATTCAACTAACAGAAGAAGAAGAAGACATTCAAAAACAACATGGGAAGAGAGCATTAGAAGAGCTATGTGAGAAGGGAATCTGGAGGAGGAATACCGGAAAGACTGGAGATTTTGGAAGGTGGGATGTGACGAACAACTATAAATATATATAGGAGTCTAATTGTAATTTTAAAAGAATCATTTTATGCACGCATATGATAAATTTTCGATTGTGGGTACCCACTGTGTGCGTCATGTGAGTCAATAACCCATGTCAAGTATACAGTTCACAGTAATGTAGTATATGATCTTTGAACCGTGATTTATTTTCAAAGAATATTCTTAAGAATTTATTTTATTTACTAGCGATTCATCAAGAGCATTAACACATTTAATCACACTATGTAAACACGGAAGTAGTTGCCAGGGAGTAACTGATGAAATCATAGCCAAATTTCTTTTAACAAATGGGAATTTTACTCACTTTAATATTGCCTAAAAGCATTTTTTTAAAGAAACAGATTTAAAATTATAATCAGAAAGCACCCTCTAAATATCAAAGTTACAATTTATTCACAGTTAGAAAGAAACAAGTTTTGACTGTATGAGATTTCGGGAAGAGAACCTTGCCGTTCCTTTTTGACACGGCCGTAGTTGCGACCTCTCACAACAGCCTCTGAAAGACTACACTGGTGTAAATCTGCAACACACCAGATAACTTTAAAGTAAGAGTTTTAACAATTTACACAAGCACACAAACTATGCAGCCCCTGTAGAAGGGATGCAATCCTTGCCAACGAAGGTGCAACTTGATTATAATTCCTAAGAAAATTCTTACGGTGAAAGGATGGCAACTTTACATACTAAAATGATCATTTAAATAAAAGCACATGAAATGCAATCTTATATAAAATTCTACAAGGTTGGCCAAACAATAGTTAAGATGCTCTACAGTACACAGATACCGCCTCTCAAGATCATAGGCAGTAATATCAAGGTTTCCAAAGATTAAAACATATTTCAGGTATTAGGCCGTTACACTCCAAGCAATAAATTAGTTAACACACCAAATGTGACAAACCAGACAGAGGCAGCTACTAACGTTCGGTAAATTGATAGGGAGATTACCGAACAACCCGAACCGCGAGTCGCTCTAACCCGCCCCTACTCCACAAGGGAAAAAGGGACCAACGAATTTATAAACAACCACCTTCCCGTGGGTGGGCAAACGGAGAAGGATGGTGGGACGACCCCAAAGCAAAACGGCTGGTGACCTCACCAAAAAAACAAGTAGAATTTAACAAGAGTAAATCAAACAAGGTATCACCAATCACTTAACTTCTAATAAACTGCGATTTCTCGAGAAGACGTGGTGCACAACCCCCAAATCGCTCTCCCCAACCGTCCGCTGCCAGGGAGACACCAAAGCTGCGATTGCCACAGCGGCGCCACCGCCTGAAACGGAGGGCGACTGCTTCACACTACGCGCTGCGGCGCGCTCTTCAAAACAGCAACTTTTACCACGACTCAATCTTTTATTCGAAACGAGAATAATTATTCTTAATTTGACTACTGTCGTAATTACGTGCGTACAACATTCCTATCCTTCACCTGTTATGCCGTTCGACTTACTGCTTGTGATTATAGGAATGTATTCCCTTGTATATTAAAGTCGATGTAATTACAGCATTTGGCTAATAATGTCCTGACATAGCTATCCACCAAATACAAAGTGCAATAAGAGTGGCCTAGAGACCTGTTCAGCAGATGGCTTTAAAATTTTAAACGCTTAAGTTCAAGAAATGGGTTTGGAGCTCGACGACAGAATATGGTGTGTTGGGGAGGGGAATGAGGGAACAGTGCCCCATTCCCTTTACCATGAACAAAAACATTATTGTTACATGTAGTGTGCCACTTCATACACAATAGTAAGGAATGGTGGCTACAGAGTGGTGCAGCAGTTGTCATTCTAGGGAAGCTGGACACGAGCATAAATGATTACTGTACACATAAATGCAGTATACAGAAGTTTTACTTAACTTATAGCTTCCTCCGAGCGTTGCGAGCAAACTTTACAGAAAAACAAACAGCCACCAAATCCAGCTGCTAAAGGAACAAAATTATAGAGCGTCGTGCAGTGAGAGAATCCCGCCAATAACGCACGAGCGAAGTGTCGAGTGCTGGCTGAGACAGTCGAAGGGCGACTGAGGCTCGACTGTGTAGCTGCCGCCAGCCGTCCTGCTGTACATCGCGGCGGCAGAGGCGGAGCCACTGGAGGCGTGTCCCAGTGGGCGCGTATCATTAGATCCTCCAGGTCATTGCACGACAGATGTAGGCGTCAGTCGGAAACGTGCTCCTCCGTCGCCTGTTGTGAGGCGCCGCTGAGGGTGCTGTCGATCTCTCATACCACATTACGAGTATGGTACAGGTTGAGAATTCGGCATGCAGTGCAAGCTTCTGGCCAGCTGCGGTTACATAAAGAATGAACATCATGAAATACTCCAAGTCCATGATATAGCCCTACTTTGAAAAATCCAGCCAAACACTAAAAACAGTCAAAGCTCACAGCATAGGTCGTCAACAACGGGAAAGTCAGTACGCATAATGTAAATGTGTAGATCTAGAGACCACGTGTTTACACTGCATGAAGTGTAGTGACGTGGAGGAGAGGGTTCTCGCTTTAAGGGGATGAGGGGGCAGGACATAAATCGTTATCAGGGCGCTGAGACGCATGGGACAAATTACGGATATGCAAATTCGACATATTCTCCTCTACATTTCGTCTTTTTCTCCTTTTACTCTTTTCTTCCTATAAATAAGTAGTGCATGTTTTGTTTAAACGGGACGAATGGTGATTAAATCTTCTTCTTGCCCTTCTTCTTCCTGAAACATTTCTATTAATGGAGGTCGTTCAAAAAGCATTTCCCAGTCTTCTCCTTTACCCCAAAGTCAAGCGTTCAGGATTTCCTTCCCACTGTGGTTGACATCATTCTTCACCTGATCTCTTCAACTTTATCGTTACCGTCCAGCCTGTGCCATCTAGAGTAGTCTTTCTTGTCCCATTTTTATAACATGACAAAATCATTTTAACTTATTTCTCTCCACAGTTTATTGTAGTGGGCTAATATCGTGTTTACTATTGTTTCATTCACTACCCTGTCCATTCTCGTCTTATCATGGATCCTTCAAGAAACCACATCCGTGTCATGTGTATTTTGACAAGATTTTTCTTTATCCAGGTCCAACATCTCATCCATAGCTCAAAATTGGTGGATAATATGGGTTCTGTACCGTGGTCTTTGACTTGGCTGATATTATACGATTACTAAGTATGTTTGACACTTAATAGTAAAATTTTGAGCAATTTCCTATTATCTCCAAAATTTCTAATGATTAAATCTACAGGTAAATGCATGGTGTTAAATTTATATGTATATTTGTGCTCAAATTAGAACCGCGTCCTCTTCTATTCTTCTGCTCTGTGTAAACAGAATCTCAAGCTGGAATATTGTTCAATCTGTCAGCGTCTAGATCAATACAACATCTAGGTTGACCTTGAGAACTGACGCGCAACAATCTGGAGTCGAATGGAAGCAAACTTGCCCCCACAGTTTGACAACATCGATATGTTACTGTATAGACAGTTCATCTTTAACAAATAACTTATGTGGGGTTAAAATCCTCTTACATAAGATAGGAAAAGAAAAAAAGACACAAGGCAGGGCGAATCGCATCGTTTTTCCTTTGACAGCACACATTTATTTACGGAACATATTACACTAACAAAGCAAATACAATATTAACCATGCCAAAGAACGAGCAAAAGGACTATTTTTCTTTCGTCACAAATAATCCCGAGTCACTACAAGAAGTGAGTAATGAATACAACGTTGCAAGATGATAAGGTAAGACTCTTCTTAATTAAAGCAATATGGGCTTGCAATTATTAAAAGAATTACTCTCGCAAAACTTTAAGAACAAACTCTGACTTACGGTCCTTGAAGGGTTTTAAAAAAAATTAAATTAATTCATTCATGAGACTAGCCTTAGAGAGGAACACCTGCAGCTGCGATTACTAATTATCAATACACGAGTCCAAACATTCAATTTTCCGAACAGACCAACATTGAAAGCTAAGTGCCAACATTTACGATCCAGCACGCTTTTCTTTTACATCCACGGAATGGATGGAATACGGACATGATGGCAGAATAATCAGAAAAAAATCTCAGACATTGACCACTAGAGAAAGTAATATCAGGGTTTCCAAATATTTACACAATAAGTACAGGCAGAAATAATCTGATCTAGTAAATCTGATAAGCCTTTTAATATTACCCACTTTAGGAGAGACGTAAAATATTTCGCGGAAAATATTAACATAAGAGCTTATAAATAGGAGCACAGGCTAAACAAACTTGTTGCTGTCTTCAGTCCAGAGACTGGTTTGTTGCAGCTCTTCATGCTGCTCTATCCTGTGCAAGCCTCTTCATCTCCGAGTAGCTACTGCAACCTACATCATTCTGAATCTGCTTGGTGTGTTCATCTCTTGGTCTCCCTCTACGATTTTTACCATCCTCGGTTCAATACTAAATTGGTGGTCCCTTGATGCCTCAGAATGTGTCCTGCCAACCGATCCCTTCTTCTAGTAAAGTTGTGCCACAAATTCCTCTCCACCCCAGTTCTGTTCAGTACCTCCTCATTAGTTAGGTGATCTACCCATCTAACCTTCAGCATTCTTCTGTAGCGCCACATTTCAAAAGCTTCTATTCGCTTCTTGTCTAAACTTTTTATAGTCCATCTTTCACTTCCATACATAGCTAAACTCAATAGAAATACTTTCAGAATGGATTTCCTGACAAATTTATAATCGATGTTAACAAATTTCTCCTCTTCAGAAACGTTTTTCTGGCCAAACCCAGTCTACATTTTATATCCTCTCTACTTCGACCATCATCAGTTATTTTACTTCCCATATAGCAAAACTCATCTACTACTTTAAGTGTTTCATTTCCTAATCTAATTCCCTCAGCATCGCCTGATTCAATTCGACTACATTCTATTATCCTCGTATTTTATTTTGTTGATGTTCATCTGATATCCCCCTTTCAAGACACTGTCCATTCCGTTCAACTGCTCTTCCAAGTCCTTTGCTGTCTCTGACAAAATTACAATGTCATCGGCGAACCTCAAAGTTTTTATTTCTTCTCCATGGACTTTAATAGCTACTCCTGATTTTTCTCTTGTTTCCTTTACTGCTTGCTCAATATACAGATTGAATAACATCGGGGAGAGGCTACAACCCTGTCTCACTCCCTTCCCAACCGCTGCTTCCCTTTCAGGCCCCTCGACTCTTGTAACTGCCTTTCGCTCCCTGTATTTTAGCCCTGCCACCTTTAGAATTTGAAAGAGAGTATTCCAGTCAACATTGTCAAAAGCTTTCTGTAAGCCTTAAATGCTAGAAACGTAGGTTTGCCTTTAATCATGTTCTAAGATCACTCTTAGGGCCAGTATTGCGTCTCGTGTTCCAGCATTTCTACGAAATCCAAACTGGTCTCCCCCGAGGTCGGCTTCTACCAGTTTTTCAGTCAGTCTGAAAACAATTCGTATTTTGCAACCGTGATTACTCAGTAATTTTCACATCTATCAACACACATTTTCTTTGGGATTGGAATTATTATGTTCTTATTGAAGTCTGAGGAAATTTCGCCACATTGTCTAGGCCTGGAGTTTTGTTTCGACTTACTTCTTTCAGTGCTCTGTAGAATTTTTCACGCTGTATCATATCTCCCATTTCATCTTCATCTACGTCGTCTTCCAATTCCATAATATTGCCCTAGAGTACATCGCCCTTGTCTAGACACTCTATATACTCCTTGCACCTTTCTGCTTTCCCTTCTTTTCTTAGGACTGGTTTTCCATCTGAACTCTTGATATTCATAGAGGTGGTTGTCTTTTTTTCAAAGGTCTCTTTAACATTCATTCCTGTAGGGAGTGTCTATCTTACCCTTAGTGACATATGCTTCTACATCCTTACATTTGCCCTCTAGCCATCGCTGTTTAGTCATTTTGCACTTCTTGTCGATCTCATTTCTGAGACGTTTGTATTCTTTTTCGCCTGCTTCTTTTACTGCATTTTTATAGTTTCTCCTTTCATCAGTTAAACTGAATATCTCTTCTGTCACTCAAGGATTTCTACTAACCACTTTTACCTACTTGATTCATCACTTTTGCCTTCTTGCTTCTCTGCTGCCTTCATTCACTATTTCACCTGTTAAAGCTACCCCGTTTTCTTCTACTGTATTTCATCCCCTTGTTCTTTCCAACCGTTCCCTAGTGCTTTCTCTGAAACTCTCTACAACCTCTGGTTCTTTCAGTTTATCCAAATCCCATCTCCTTAAATTCCTACCTTTTTGCAGTTTCTTCTGTTTTAGTCTACAGTTCGTAACTAATAAACTGTGGTCAGAGTCCACATCTGCCTCTGGCAGTATCTTGCAATTTAAAACTTTCTTCTAAATTCTCGGTCTTACCATTATATAATCTACCTGAAACTTTCCGGAGTGTCCAGGCCTCTTCCACGTATACAGCTTTCTTTCTTGATTCTTAAACCAAGTGGTAGCTGTAATTAGGTTGTGTTGTGTGCCAAATTCTACCAGGCGGCTTCCTCCTTCATTTCTTCCCCCCAGTCAATATTCACCTACTACTTTTCCTTCTCTTCCTATACCTACTATCGAGTTCCAGTCCCCCAAGACTGTTAAATTTAACTAATGGAATATACTGCTAGCGCGAACAGCTCCACTAAAGTAATGTCGGCCGGCCACAAACAGCGGACTTGTATTTTACCCCTGCCACCTTTATAATTTGAAAGAGAGTATTCCAGTTAATATTGTCAAAAGCTTTGTCTAAGTCTACAAAAAATATACAAGGTTGGCCAAACAAGTTAACATGCTTACAGTACACAAATACCGCCTCTCAAGATGATAGGCAAGATCAAAACATATTTCAGGAATTAGGCCGTTACACTCCAAGCAATAAATTCGTTAACACACCGAATCCGACAAACATGACAGAGGCAGCTACTAACGTACGGCAGATTGATAGGGAGATTACCGAACAACCCGAACCGCAGAACCCGTTCCTACTCCACAAGGGAAAAACGGACCACCCAATTCATAAATAACCACCTTGCTGTGGGTGGCCAAACGGAGAAGAATGGTGGGACGACCCAAAAAAAAAAAAAAGCGGCTGTTGACCTCATCAAGAAAAAAGTAGAATTTAACAAGTAATAAGCTGCGATTTCTGGATAAGACCTGGCACAGCACCCCCAAATCGCTCTCCCGAACCGTCAGTTGCCAGCCGCTTCAACGGACGCAGGAAGGCGCGCCGATCTCCCGTCTCACGGCGTCGCAGCTCGCACCGGCCAGACCAATGTCGTGTCCTGTTGCTCTCGTGTCGACCGCGAAGCCACTACACCTCGCTATACGGCGCGGCCCACTGGACTCACGTGGCGACCTCACATGCGCCGACGTTCAAGACGGACACGTCATCTCGTGTCTCAGTGTGCGACCGACCAACCGATCAATCCAACCGCCAATGACCATTGCCTGAGCAAACTCGAGCAGACTGGCGGCCTAACGCGCAGACTCAGATGCAGGAACTAAGCCCCGACCGGGCGACCACTCGCTGAGTTCTCTTACTGGCAGAGTGGAAAGATTCTCATTTATCCGGCTTTAAAGATTGATCGGAACGAAAGACATACTAGCACTCCGGACAACAGACAGACACTAACTGGCTCACAAATTCGGACGAGAGACAGACTAGCAAGCTGGGGGCGACAGACTGGCCCAGACTGACTGACTGACTGGCCAGCTCATGGCGCCCCTTAAATGCACGTGAACAGCAAACCTCTCCCCTTTCCCACCAGCGGGAGATACAAAAGCTGCGATTGCCTCAGCGGCGCCACCGCCAGAAACGAAGGGCGACTGCTTCAGACTACGCGCTGCGGCGCGCTCTTCAAAACAGCAATTTTTACCACAGCTCAACGGCAATAGCAGAGAACAAGCTTCTACAGTCATAATCGAGAAATGACGCAGTTTAACCATTTCATAGACGCTGCAGGCCCATGTTACAAGAAGTTGATTTTAATTTTTCTTTGTCTAAACAGTGGATTGTCTCTCGTATACGAGTACTGATACGAAAAACATAATGTAACGTATAGTTTTTGTTTCCATTATTTGGCTATGAGTGCTGTCAGTCAATGGTCGCATTATTTTTTTTTTTTTGGCTATACCAATTAGACATTAAAGAGCCCGTCATATTTCTTGGTCGATGACGTAGGCGTCCTCTAGTAGGAGCCTTGATAAGATGTCTGTTCTGACTCAGACATCCACTAAGCTTTTCAGAATGAGTACAGAGTCGAAATAGCTTTAGACAATAAGGAAAATAAAATTTGTGTGGCCATTGACTAATAATATTATCCATCAGATTTAATAACCTCACAGTTGCCCTCCGCCAACACATGACAAGTAACTTATCCATAAATGATTATTACGATTATCACACAGCGGTTCAGATATCAAAATGCATATTATAAATTAGTGCTTAAATAGGTTAAGAAACTGTTCCCGAAAGAACAGTTACCGTGGATGACCATGCAGCTTTGCTAGAAATGAAATGATAGTTAAATGGACACCCTAGCTGCAAACAGGCGTTGATGTACTTCATTGGGGACATGCTGAAAATGTGTGCACCGACATCTATCAGGCGCACTACGAATGTAGTGGTGTGGACATGTTGGGAATGTGGATCTCACGGGGAGCGTGCAAGGGATAGGTCCCTGCAGACGCACTATCCTCTGTACCCGCGGTGGCTCAGATGGATTTTGCCGGCACGGTAGCTCAGCGTGTTCGGTCAGAGGGTTAGCAGCACTCTCTAATAAAAAAACTGAGTTAATCGATCAACAACGAACTTAAACGGATGTCTTACGACGTCCGCCCCGAGCAGATTAAACGAACAAAAGCGAACAAAATGAGATTTAAAAAAAAAAGATGGATAGAGCGTCTACCATGTAAGCAGGAGATCCCGGGTTCGAGTCCCGGTCGGGGCACACATTTTCAACATGTCCCCAATGAAGTACATCAACGCCTGTTTGCAGCTTGGGTGTCCATTTAATTATCATTTCACTTAAATAGGTTAGTTACATTTTATTGGACGTTGGCTTCAGGCGTTATACGGAAGTAAAGTAATGTTGTGAAGAGTGACTACATAGTTCTTAACAGTAGTTCCACAATTCACTAGCGCTATGGGTAAATTTTGACTGACCCTGACTCTTCATGTACATTTTTAAGAAGAGGGGAGTTAGTATTGTAGTGTAACTTTTCTCTATTCGGAATGGTAATTTTATTATGTGCACACGGTAAATATTTAGGATGTCTTGTTCAAATGTGTGACAAAAAGTAAAATATTTAATGAAACAAAAAGTTACACTTCATCAAAGCTGACAAAAATATACTACGTAAGACGAAAGAGAAGACGCGGGATGAAAATAATTTCAAACGATGAGTAAAATAAGTAGTGCCAACAAGGAAGTTGCGAGTAGTAATTTGGAAGTTATTTTAATAATGGTGGCGATGTCTCGCAATGTTATCGAATGTGACTAATGATTTAGAGAAGTAATGCATTTCGCTCGACTCGACAGCCAAATAAGTGAGTTAGTGCTAATTCCTCTGTGCAATAAGATCAGTAAAGCATAAATAGTTTCAGTTTGCTATCAAAACGACTTTCATTTCTTATCAGCACATCTAGTACATTCATGATATGGTCTAAGATTGTTGTAACTGCATTCTGTGGCAGAATAAGTCGTGAATACAGCAGATTGTTGATGTATCTCGTCTTATACTTCTAAATGCTGCTATTTTTAAATATTGATTATTTGTTAACTATGAGCAATATAAAACAGTGAACACGTTGTGAGACTTTTTATCTTGCCGCTGCAATAATTGCTTATAGTGGATTACGGGCTGTGCTCCACTTGTTAAACTCCCTGAACGTTTCTGTACAACGACTACTAAACTGCACAACCACGTTGACGTTTCCATCGTAGAATCTCCTCATATGCGTGGCGGATTATGAGAGAATCGTCCCAACAAGCACCGTTATTGGAGTGGAATACCACAGAGACTCACCGTGCGAAATGTAGACCTCTAAACGCTTCATGTGAATTGTCCAGCGGAGAAGCTGCACTGTGGTGACACGTAATCCTGGAGATGACAGACTGTCATCCAGAAGTTAAGGCTCTGTTCATCACAGTTACGGTTAGGTTTCATGGCGTTGTGCTGATTTTCACATAATGGGATATCTCTACCAATGGGCGGAGCAGTTCAAAGAGAAACAAGGCAAGCTTCCACACGAGTCCAATTCTGGTAGCGTTGTGAGCGGCGAACCCCTCTGCTCACGAAGTGAATGCCGAAGCAGTAAAAGAATGCACTTTTGACTGCCCCAGATTGGATTTGGGAGCAGCGCAACTAAAGATGTGGTCCAATGGAATTTTTGAGAATGCAGACTGTTTATCGTGATCTGACCACCGCACTAGGTGTGTGATCAGCTAAAATTCTCTGACTCATTTCATTGAGAGATTGCAAGTTCATGTTGTACGACAAGATAAAAAAATTTGAAAATTGCTTACAACGTCACGCGTGTTGGTGCCACACCGAAGTGCTGCTATTCTCCCACAAAAACGCTGAAAAATAAAGTTTGTAGCACAATGAGTATTAATATAATATATGGACAGGTATTGTAATAAAGTATTCAAACATATTTCGGATTAAAGTTAGCTCAATATATTATAAATTATTTTGACCTACAGGCAACGATGCTTATATGAGAAGATAAGGCTGGTGAAAGACGCCAGGCATCTCCTAGTTGCCTTCGAAGAAAAAACTGAAGGTTGTGGCCTCCTTTATTTTTAATTTATAATAATGAATGACTACGAAACTCTTTGTGGCTTTGTTGTGAGTAGTCGTTTAACTCGTAGAAGTGATATACACATTTTTGCATTCGAGGAGGTATGTTCCGTCTGTGCAACTAATTAAAGGCAGTTTGTTTATTGGCATACGCGTTTCGCTTTATTTGTGAAACATCTTCAGGGGCCTGTAATATGTGTTTCTATTTATACATATAATAAACGTATTATATGGTAGTTACAATATGTTACTGTGTTCCTTACGATTTCCGGCGCCGTTAGCCCACCGAACGATAATTTCACGTCATGAAATTTTTGCTACAGAAGTTGATTCTAACCTAAGAAACAAGAAGAAAAACTCTACAAGATATAACATAGTAACATATTGTAACTACCACATAGTACGTTTATTGTACGTATAAAAAGAGACATGTATCACAAGCCACTGGAGATGCTTCACAAATAAAAGAAGCGAAACGCGTATGGCAACAAACAAACTGCCTTCAGTTAGTTGCATAAACGGAACATACCTCCATGAAATTTAAAGCAAATAAGGAACGACCGAAAACAGAAAAAATGACGACATTTTTACATGTTGGATGAAAACAGTCCCACAATTGCATGATTAATTAGGTATCAAGCTCCTGGCGCAGGTGTATCCATAGATATACGTCAGTATAACATTTGAGCAGCACTTTTCTTCTGAGGGTGAGAGTAGACACTTGTTAATTTGTGTACGCGATACATTTCGCGATTTAAGTGGAGAAGCGACATCAGGTGCAAGGTGCATGACATCACCTGGACAGCGTCAAGCCAGCCCACACAGTTTCCTTCAGTAGGCCCTGTGGACCACCTACTCAGCGCCGTGTTGTGTTGCTGCTTGTCACCCTTGTGTGCACTCACACACGTGCAGCAGTGCTAAAGTTCCGGGATTCGTGAAACAGTTGTATCGTGCCCCTCCTTTCCAAGAAGGAGGATGTTTCCCCACAGCGGGGCGTAGACCAGCTAAGAAAAGTTTTCAGTTACCTGTTTTGTAAATAAAACTGCCTTTTCCTGCTGCCAGTTACTTTATTTATCCCATACGCGTTTCGCCTTCTCTTGTTCTAAGGCATCATCAGTGGGATATATAACGATACATTTTGTTAGTTATACATTATCAAACAGTTCACTTCGCGATTTTTTGTGAAAAGATCGAAAAGCACACAAAAACTGCTGTACAAAGAATGGAAACAGTTCATAGAAGAAAAATCAGTTATGTGGCAGTAATAAAAGTGGTAGTTCGACCTCCAGACCAGATGTGAGGAAACGCAGATCAGCAAATCGTAAGTAATTACTTTTTTACATAAAATCGCGAAGTAAATTGTTCGGTAATCTATAACTAACAAAACTGTATCGTTATAGACCCCACTGATGATGCCTTAGAACAGGAGAAGGCGAAACGTGTATGGGATAAATAAAGTAACTAGCAGCAGGAAAAGGCAGTTTTATTTACAAAACAAGTATTTACGTGCTTGCTGCGGAGGAAACAAACTTGTTATACAGTTACCTGCTTCGTGTGGTAGCAGCTTTCTGACTCTGAGAGTACCTTGTTGTTTTGCCTGAAACAGGGCAAAGTATTTCACTACCAGAGATGATAGCGACCTGCAGGTTCCGTCTAAGAAGGACTACGCCATTGATCCCCTCACAAAGGAGCCACTCAGCGAAAATCTGCAGTTACCTCTCACTCTGTGTGGGAACTCACAGCTTTGTCTGAAACACACTAGCGATTTTTCGGCTCTTTCTAAGAAGGAAGCTGGCGGGTCTCTCCTTGTCAAAGGCAATGGAAACACCTGCACATCAGCAGGTTCCTGCCTTTAGAACAAAGACTTACAATGCGTGAGGTCCAGAATTCCTCGGCTAACCTGTCCCAACCTGTCGGTCGCTGTTCCTGCATTTGTACAGGCTGTCGCTAAACTAGGGGGCCGAGCTTGAAGTTATTTAAACCCTACCCCCACCAAAACCATCTTCATTCTGCTCATGTCTTTGGCTACATTCAGTTGCTGTGATGTTTTTTGGCTCTATGAAATAATAATGATGACGCGATCCTCATCTATCAGCACTGTAAGAGGCAAGTGCTTAAGGCTGGATGAAGAAGAATTGCACTGTAAGTATATATTTTACTCTTCAACGAATCAGTGCTGTGTTATTTCGTTTCGTAGCATGTGTGGGGACCAAGTAACTCTATGTACACTACTGGCAATTGCTACGCCACAAAGATGACGTGCGCCAGACGCGAAATTTAATCGTCAGGAAGAAGATGATGTGGTATGCAAATGGTTAGCTTTTCAGAGCATTCACACAAGGCTGGCGCCGATGGCGACACCTACGACGTGCTGACATGAGGAAATTTTCCAACCGATTTCTCATACGCAAACAGCAGTTGACCGGAGTTGCCTGGTGAAACGTTGTTGTGATGCCTCGTGTAAGGAGGAGAAAAGCGTACCATCACGTTTCCGACTTTGATAAAGCTCGGATTGTAGCCTATCGCGATTGCGGTTTATCGTATAGCAACATTGCTGCTCGCGTTGGCTCAAATGGTTCCAATGGCTCTCGGCACTATGAGACTTAACTTCTAAGGTCATCAGTCCCCTAGAACTTAGAAATACTTAAACCTAACTAACTTAAGGACATCACACACGTCATGGCCCGAGGCAGGATTTGAACCTGCGACCGTAGCGGTCGCTCAGTTCCAGACTGTAGCGCCTAGAACCACTCGGCCACTCTGGCTGGCGCTGCTCGCTTTGGTCCAGATCCAACGACTGTTAGCAGAATTTGGAATCGATGGGTTCAGGAGGGTAATACGGAACGCCGTGCTGGATCCCAACGGCCTCGTATCACTAGCAGTCGAGATGACAGGCATCTTATCCGCATGGCTGTAACGGATCGTGCAGCCACGTCTCGATCCCTGAGTCAACAGATGGGGACGTTTGCAAGACAACAACCATCTGCACGAACAGTTTGACGAAGTTTGCAGCAACATGGACTATCAGCTCGGAGACCATGGCTGCGGTTACCCTTCACGCTGCATCACAGACAGGAGCGCTTGCTATGGTGTACTCAACGACGAAGCTGGGTGCACGAATTGCATAACGTCATTTTTTCGGATGCATCCAGGTTCTGTTTACAGCATGATGATGGTCGCATCCGTGTTTGGCGACATAGCGGTGAACGCACATTGGAAGCGTGTATTCGTCATCGCCATACTGGCGTATCACCCGGCCTGACGGTAAGGGGTGCCATTGGTTACACGTCTCGGTCTCCTCTTGTTCGCAATGACGGCACTTTGAACAGTGGACGTTACATTTCATATGAGTTACGACCCATGTATCTACCCTCATTCAGAGCCTGCGAAACCCTACATTTCAGCAGGATAATGGACGACCGCATTTTGCAGGTCCTTTACGGGCCTTGATGGTGCCCTGGCCAGCACATTCTCCAGATCTCTCACTAATAGAAAACGTCTGGTCAATGGAGGCCGAGCAACTGGCTCGTCACAGCACGCCAGTCACTACTCTTGATAAACTTTGGTATCGTGGCTACGAAGTCTTTCGTGACGTATTTCTTGAGTAAAAATCTCTCGGTGTACATGCCGCGTCAATTGGTATCGTGTTGAAGCTGCTTGGGCAGCTGTACCTATACACGCCATCCAAGCTCTGTCTGACTCAATGCCCAGTCGTATCAAGGCCGTCATTATGGCCAGAGGTGGTTGTTCTGGGTACTGATTTCTCAGGATATATGCACCCAAATTGCGTGAAAACGTAATCACATGTCAGTTTATAACACTACCGTCTGCTACTGCTGTACCATAACCTTAAAGCTGGAAACAGGTTTTGAAATAAAACTATTTTGTTAAAGTAATTATGGTATAAAGCAACAGAGCAGTGTTACCCTCTGAGAGGAATTTTGTTATGTTGACCGTGTTGTACCTAATGGAGGTGGCTTATCGGAAAATGAATTACGTAAATATTCGAACAGTAACAAACAAGATTTTTGCCTATCTACACTGTTTAAGGAAAAAGGAAAACAGTCGCCAGCCTAATTAAGCAAGAGAAAGATTAACGTTCTCTTTTAAGAAAGTAGGTATGCGTAACTTTAACGGACAAACACAACTTAGACTTGGCCACACGCGAGTGCAATGAACTCTGACACCTGCATATGTTAACGTTAAGGTTGGAACAAACAGCTAGAGCAGCACAAAGTATTTGTAAAATTATAATAGATAACGAAACACTATTACTTTCAGGGTTTATTCAAACTGAATGGTCTTTATAACGTTACTATTTATATTCACTGCAGAATCATTAATTGGATATAGGTTAAGTCTCTCTCAGTTAAATACTTTACTACTTAAAATGAAAGTTAATTGGAATCCACTGAAAGGTTGCTTCTCACTATCATTTGAAGAAAGAAATTATGATTTTCATAATTATTAGTCTTTCCGATACTTGTTACCGAGCATTAACACAATAGACAAACTGTGGATCCAGTTATACTATTAATATGCACTTCCAATACACAAGAGAGACAAACAGCAATCATGAACATACAATTTCCTACTATTGCAGTTTTCACCATTACTACAGCGAAACACAATGTTGACAAAATTTCAAGTAACTGACTCACCTTTTAGAATCTACTACAGATATCAAGGTGATCATTTGCTAAGCAAAACTTTATAAGTCTCAGTCTTAAGAACTTTTAATTTTGCAGTTGGCAACAGCACTTTAATAGGCAGTTTTAATAGGAAAATTATTTTCAGCTAACAACATTTACTTTAACTCACTCTCTTGCCACATTTACTTTCTTTTTACTAAGTTCAAGAGGCATTATTTAGCAAAACACTGGTCTTTAATGTTCTTTCAGTAGGGACACTCGGTAATTACTTACGTTCAAACGGAAAGGAACCTGATAGGTGTTATGATAAGGTAAAAATTAAGGTAGGTACATAAATTCAGCTATAAATTACCTTATATTTGTGCACACTAAAACATCCAGTAAGCTGATCCTTCACTGTAGATCATTATAGTATTACGTTACAGTGATTGCGCAACGTAGTGGCAACTGCATGTTGGTAGGTGGATTCACAGGCAGAATTGCTGGACTCTGGCCCTTCTTGGTGGCGATGATGAATACCAAATCCACAATCATTCCAGCTATTTATCCATCCATCCGAGGCATTGGACAGCAGCAGAAAAAGCCTCTCTCGGAACCAGCACAATATGCATCTTTTACATGGCAGTGCACAGTTTGGTAGCTCGTCCCCAACTGGTGGCTCGTCCCCGGCTAATTATCAGTTCCACCTTTTCTACCTAGGCCAACCACAATTTGCGCGCGCTACACAGTTCCGTTCCCGAGGGGAACCACAAGACGTTTTACATACAAACTAACTTGTCTGTCATAATTAAAATCCGATAGCCAGTTGGTCTAGTGTTTCTGTATTTTTGGCTACACCGTGTGGTGGTCTAGACAATGCATCAGCTATAATGTTTTGTGTTCCTGTGCTGTGAAATACGTCAAATGAATATTTCCGTAAGGACAATGCCTGTTGCGCCGGCACCAGTGTAATAATCTACACGATATCAAAAGACCCAAGACTTGGTTATCAGTATACAACTTTATATTTTTGCCGTAAATGTAGCACTTTAATATTATGAACGCCCATGCGATTGCTAATGTTTCTAATTCTGTACGTGAATATCAACGCCCATGTAAGGGGAGATTCTACTTGCAAAGCTAATCATTTTTACTTCATACTTACCTTTTTGTTGATCAATTTGAAGCAAACATGAGCCTAAAATTGTGTATGAGGCGTATTAGGATGACATAGGATATCTGAGTTAACAAATGCTCCCGTGATTGCATTAAAATTATCTGTGCATTCCTGCATCCAAAGCCACAAAGCGTTTTTCTTAAGAGACCCTGGTAAAGCTGTTCTATTTAGTATCTGTTCTGGAACGAATCGACAAAAGAAAGAGCAGGGACTGAAAAACACCTTTAACTGCTTCCAAATGTTTCGTTATGGCAAATTCTGGATTGCGCTAATTTTATCAGGATCTAGTAATATTCATTGACAGGATCTTTATGGCCTAAAACTTTGATATCTTCTCTCACAGACTGAGATTTTCGTAAATTTGCCATTGCTCCTGTTTGTGAAAACTTCTGAAATGTTCTTCCTGGAAGGAGTAGAGATTCTTCCCAAGTATTTGCCACTATTAGAATATCATCAACACGGAATGTTACACTTTCTAGCAGTTGTGGACCTAGTACTAAGTCTAAAACACTGAAGAACACTCCAAACTAAAACTAAGTTCGAAAGGTAGGATGAAAAACTGGTAATTCCTATCTCCAAAAATAAAGGCTACTTATTTCCTATATCCTGGCGTCAGTTTTACCTGCCACTGTGAACATTTTAAATCAGTACACCATGAAAGTTTTGTAATTGTTCATTGAAGTTTTCAGGTTTACTACACATGGTGTTTGTTCTTTCGGACATGTCTGAAGGAAGTGACGATGCACAACGAGCTCGAACTCTTACGGGAGTTAGCCAGCGAGATGCCGTGAGAAATCAGGCTATGGAGCAGGGACACTACAAGGGTAGTGTGTGCTATCAGTTGCGAATTTGGGTCGGACGCGTGTCGTGCTATGGTAGTCCGTGCAGCTGTGGCGGCCACTGTGTCCAGATGGCGTAGTGATCAGCACATCTATGTAGTAGGCAGGAGACCAGAATTCGAATCCAGGTCTGACAAAGATTTTCAGCTTGCCCCTTTCACATAATTCAATGTCCAGTGGCAGACTTTAGTATTTTGTGCATACAGGTACAATAATTTTATTTATGGCTTGTGCATCTAACACAAGACGAATATCTCCACAAGGTTTGGTTACCGCTACCAATGGGCAACAGTTTGACGATATAGACGGATCATTAATGTTCGATTCTAGCATTTGCTTGATCTCATCTCTCACTGTTGCTCGCTTTGACCAGGGCATCATATATGTGTTGTGGCAAAATACAACATGGGGGCGAACTTCGATCTTGTACGCATACGTTTTAATAACGCCTGATTTTCAGGTAAATATCTGTAAATAGTGCGGTAATAAATCACATGACTTACCTTGTTGTAGCCTCTAAGTTTCTTTAATATCTGGTATCTTTTGTTACAGGATGGCTAAGGGTATAGTTGCCATCATTGAGTAAAAATTTGATACGACAGTTCTTCTTCTTCTTCCGTGTCCTGATGCACCAATTATATCTTCCCTTCCCAGTAATTAGCAACGTAAATTGCTTTGTCATTGACTTTCAAAATATCATCTTTAGTGCATGTTATAGACATACCTGGCCAAATCAGTAGGTGGTCCAAGTCCTGTATTGCTCCGCAGTCACACCTATCGCTATCACTGTAACCCCATTTAAATAGGTTTGATTTGCACCCAGTTACTCCAGTGCGCAGCCGGTTTAATGACCTCAAAGTTGTAAAAGGTAGTTGAAATCCTGCAGATCCCTCCTCAAGTAGTTCCATTGTGGAGTGTGGCACCATTTCTTCCCAAAGAGATAGCCGCCTTGCGACGGGCTTGGTGCCGAGCTCTTCAGTAGTTTCAAAGAAACTCCTGCGGGATTTCAGCCGGACGTTGTTTTCGGTGCATATGCATCGGGTGTCGAGGATCATTCTTTTGTTTTGATCTATCGATCTCGGCGGCTACTTGTCTGCGGATAGTGGGTGGTGCTATGCCTATGATGGGGTAAATGATGTCTGTGGGAGTTGGTTTGAGGCATCCTGTGGCAATACGTACAGTTTCGTTTACGGCGAAGTCAACTTGCTTAGTGTGGGCAGAGTTCCTCCAAACTGGCGCCGCATATTCCGCTGCTGAGATACTCAGCACCAGACCCGTGGTGCGCAAAACATGTGGTTGAGCTCCCCACGATGAACCTGTTAGCTTCCGCAGTATGTTGTTCCTGGCACAGACCTTTTTTTTAGTGTTGTGGCAGTGCTGCTTAAAAGTAAGTGCTCTGTCCAATGTTACTCCCAGGTATTTTGGGCTGTTTGTATGTTTCAGCTCTTCCCCTTGCCACATGACTCGGAGTTTCCGTTTGGCTTGTTTGTTCCTAAGATGGAAGGCGGATACTTGAGATTTACTAGTGTTTGGTTTGAGATTATTGCCGTCGTAATAGGTAGCAAGTTCTGTTAAGGCTCCCGTGAGATTCTCCTCCACTTGTTCAAAGGTTTTATCCTGTGTGGCCACTGCTGCATCATCAGCATATATGAACATTCGTGTCTGGTGACTGATGGGAAGATCATTGGTATAAATGTTAAATAATATTGGAACCAAGATACTGCCCTGTGCAAGTCAATTTTTCTGTGTCCTCCATCGGCTGTTTTTAGATTCTAAGGTTACATAGTAGCGTCTGTTCTGTAGCATACATTGCACGAACATAGAAAGGGTGTAGTCCTTAGTGACATTATACACTTTCTGGGTAAGCAACTTATGGTTAACTGTGTCATATGCAGCACTGAGATCCAGGAATGCGACCCCAGTTACTTCTCCCCTCTGATAGCCGTCTTCGATGTACTGTGTGAGATTAAGGATTTGGCTACAGCATGATTTTCCTGGTCGGAATCCAGCTTGTTCGTTAATGAGGGCTTTGTCCACATAATCAGCTATGCGTTTGAGGATCAGTCGCTCCAGCACTTTAAATAAATGACAAAGCAGTGAAACAGGCCGGAAATTTTTAGCTTCAGCTGGGTCTTTCCCTGGTTTTAGTAACGCAATAACCCGAGCTTTCCTCCACAGTTTAGGAATTTGCATTGTTGTAATACAGTTATTCATTAGCTCTAGGATCCATGCTTGTACTCCCGGTCCAAAATGTTTAATTTGCTCAGATCTCAGATCGTCGAGGCCAACGGCCTTATTGTTTTTCAAATCTTTGATGGCATCTTGTAGCTCCTGAATGAAGAACGGGTGAGCTAGGAAGCTAATCTCCTCGTTCAATTTTCTTTTAATTTTGCCGTTCCTGATCTTCCTTTTAGTTTTTCCGTTCATGAGTAGTTGGTGAGCTATCTGATCAGGTGTAACTTCACTGTAATTTGGTTGTGGTTCTGTTGGGTCGTTGTTGAGACTTTTGACCAGTTTCCATGCCTTCCTACTGCTGTGCTTCATGTCCGTCTCTTTTAGGAGGTTGCACCACTTTTCCTTTCTCGCTTCGGAGATACCAGACATCAGTACCTCACCTGCCTGGATCGTTTCCTCTGAGAAGGGGTCCTTATTGTACAGTTCTTCATACTTTTTCAGAGCTTCCTTGCTGCTACCATTGAGTCCAGCGATATACCGGGTGCGGCACCCTCTAGGTATGCGCCGACGAGAGATTTTCTTGACAAGGTCTATAAAGGTTTCATATGATTGTATCTCTGGTTTAATTTCCAGGATATCCTTATCAAGGTCCTCTGTGAAAAGTTCCCAATGAGCTTTTTTGAAATTGAAGCGTCTCTTGAAGGGCATTACATCTGATTTGATTACTGCAGTAATGCAGCAAGTTATAGCTCTGTGTTGCGATCTTGGAATTGGGTCCTCGATTTGCTTTACAGTTTGCAGGGATACCTTTTCGGAGACAAAGATGTTATCTGGATTATATCCTCGTTTCCATCTTCCGCTGTTAAATGATGCAGGCAACTTTGGGTCATGTATCAATTTCAGTTTAGTCTGGTCTGCCCAGGTCTCCAGCATTTCGCCATCGTCATTTGTCTCTTTATAACCCCATGCGAGACCGTGACAGTTAAAATCTCCTAGTACAACTTTCATGTTTTTTGAATGGAAATTTCCAGGCTCCGTAAATTTGAACCTCGCACTGGGTGGTTTGTACACGGATGTTACAGTACATGAATGTAGCTCAATAGTTAAAATTTCTATATTTTCTTCGCAGGTCAGAGCGCAGGAGCATACGTCTAAGTTCGGTTTCACAAATATAGCACTTCCGTACCTTTCGTGTAGTCTCTCAAGAACTAATTTCATGCCCTGTATTTTTGGTCTATGGCTAGTTGGTGCTCTGTGTGTTTCTTGTAACACTAAAACATCACAGTTGTTTCGTTTGCACATGTCAGATAATAAAATTTCTTTATTTACAGATAAGCCTTCAATATTGCAGGAAGTGATGGTCTTGATAAAGGGCTTTTTTGAGTCTCTTCGGAGAGTTGTTTTGTCATCTTTGGTTTTGGTGCTCCGGTGTTTGCAGGATTGGCCGACTATGTCGTTTCCAGGGGACGCCCGATTGCTTGTTGTCCGTGTGGTGAACACAATCTTCGTGGAGGCTCCTGCAGTGTCCCCCATACGATAGTTCTGACAGTATTTATCAAGATTTAACTTTCTTCTCCACAGAATTACTTCAATATTTTCGACATTTCGCGTTAATACTTCAATATTTTAGGTGTTGTGCGTTAAGAAATATTTTCCTAACGAAAAATCGATTAAGGCGTCTTTCTCCCTCCGAAAGTCAACACCCATCAGACAATCAGTTACTAAATGATTAGTTACTAGGAACGGGCAATCCATTACCCCATTTACATCTTGATTGTCACAAAAACCTTCATTCTAACCCCGTGCGACTTAACGCCAACTGCGCTCACGATTCGAAATCTCTGGATGGGAAATATCATCACCTTGTAGAAATTGTATGGTAGAGTACATATTGCTGTTCCCGTATCTGTAACAGCTGTGGTTGGTACGCCATCCACAATAGCTTGTGCTATGGCCCGTATCACTTTATTCTGTGAGCTGTGACATTTCTTATTCGCTTCGGTTAACTAGTCATTAAAGTAAACGTTTTTGTTGTACCTCAATAGGAATGCAGTACCTACCTGATCACTATTTTGTTGCTTCTGGTTGTTGTTGTTGTCAAAGGCTTTTGTCCCGTTAAGGTCCCTGGTCATCATCTAGGGTTAATATGAGACCCAATCTAGTTCTGAGGGCCGCCATTCGACGTCAGAGGCTCATTCACTAGCTCTGTTATACGTTCACATGACGGTGGGGTGTCCTCCAGTCACTTTGGACCACACGACTATGTTTGTTATTTTGGGAACTATTCTCGTTTTAGTGTTATTTTTATAGGTAGGTTGGTTTCCAGGACAATTATTATTGTTGTTTGATGGGTACTGTCGCCGTTGTCCGTTACTGCAAGTATTGTAATCACCATTATTACGGTGATTACCACAATTACGGTTTCCCCTGTCATTCCTGCTCCTGTTCTAATTGTTTCGTCTGTTATGATTACTACTGCATCCTGGAAGGAAACGCTTTACATTCTTACTTTTCTTATTAGGCGAATTCGGTCCATAGTTCTGAGGAGCCTGATTCGTATTTGGCGGCTGATACGCTTTCGCGATGCGAATTATATTGCCTGTAGCGCCGCGACTGCATTGTTAGGTCTGTCTGGCTATTGTTATTTTGCGAGCCGCTTATGTCTGAGATTGTGAAGACTCCTCCGTTGACCTGTTTGACGGAGAAGGATCAGCTGCGTGATGTTGGACACCTTGGGTTTGTTCATGAGTACTGGCAACATTTTCATACTCTGCTCTTCGGTATCCCACAGCGGAACGCAGGTTATGAGCCATCCTGAAATATCCAACACATAATACAGACGGACCAAGACCTCCCACCTCAAATGCAAACAAAACTCATTCTGACAAGTACAATGCCAACGCTGTTTCTCCGTAGCTAACTTGTTAACAAGCCTATATTTGGTTTTACCCTGATTAGGAGACCTCACTACCCGTGAGGCCATTTTCTAGGATGGCCTTCGGCTGTGCGTCTGAGGTATGACTTTTGGGGTTTTTAATATTGAGTCTCTAATAGTTATACCACAAAGGCCTATAACGTCCTTGCCTAAAATCATAATACCTATGTGCACACCTTATTCCATTAGGCATAAACACAAACTCTCTATATGCATCCCTGAATTGACGAATTCAATCATCAAGATTTGGCTTATAATACCACAATTCTTCAAGTACAATGACAGCTGCTGAATAATTTATTTTGTTTCCATAAAATGTAATAGCTAATTCATCAATCCTTTCTTGGCTTGTAGGAACAAGGAAGGCGAGGCGCAGGTCGTCCGGATAATTTCTGATATGGTCCCAGTTGCCATAAAAAAACTCCAACGCAGACATTAGCTGTAAACAACAAGCTTTATTCGTGGAGTACAGACGTAATGCATCCTGTATCTGTCTCTGGAACTTGTATACGTTTTCAACGTATCTCAAATGTTGATTTTGCTTTTAGAATCCGCAACACGTCACAGAATCGTACCAGCAGTGCGTCATTACGTACTTTCCAAAATAGTGCCATAGGCTACCTTGACTTAGATTAAAGAATTCTGGCTCTAAAATCTGTTTTCTGAACCATTTCTGAAAGAGCCTGACTGAAATTTGTTCCGAAAAGCCAGTTAAAATTGTTTGCAATCGACACAGTTTTCCAACGGTTTCGGTTGTCCATCAGGCAGTCTCACGGCGTAGGTAGCCTTCTACGAAATTAGTCTTTTGTCGGTCAGTTCAATTCCGAGGCAAGGGCATTTTGAATGATTTAAGAAAAAGGATGACTGGACAACTTTTTCTCTGGAAGGATACCTGGAGCTGACAATGTTTTTTTAAACTCTCGTCTAGTAACACAGTTAACAAGCTAGGTACTGATCTAGATTACACGGGAACTGTGTACCATACTCATTTTCAGTGCCGTAAGTTCACACAGTTTGATGCGTGGGTGCAGCCACGGTAGAGGAATGTGTTACACTTTCTTGTACCTGCTTTAGTTAATTTTGGATATTAAAAAACTATGAAGACACATTTCGTTGCCAAACCGGCAGATCTTTGTTAACAGTTTGTTTAAGTTATTTAAATTCATAAATCTGTTTAGGTTTTGAAACCTCATTGTTTGCACCGACCGTCGTACCATCTGCGATAATTTTTCGCTAATCCATTTATTAATGTGCTTATCTTTGTTATTTACTCATTCGGAATAATTACTGCTAAAGGTATGCATATACTCATCAAATTGTACTTTGAACTATTTTCCTGTGCAGTACTGAAATGTTTTACTTTAGAGTGAAGTGTAATGACAACGTCACGGTGCCTGGTACTTTCACTAGTGAACTTGCCCAGATTATTAGCCAAAGTTTGACATACAGTAGATAACATTGCTAGCCAACGTTACTTGGTGTTGCTTCAACTTTCTATTTTCTTGAGATATTTGCCTTACACTAGGGAAATGTTCCTGAACCGTGACTTCAAATTATATACAGTAGACGAAAGCTTTCAAATTTGTGTTGTGATATTTTTCGTTGCTTCATCAAACTTGAGGTAATTTTGTTTGATATGATTGCAGCAACTTCGTCCTTAAGAGTGGTCATTTCATCTTTGTTATTCAGAGTGGTCATATCAGCTAATATCTTTGCAACATTTGTCGTATATCGAGTTCACTAGAAAACTGTACGGGCGGAAATGCGAGATCTTCTAAAGGCGGAACCACTGCTTTCGGGACCTTTTCATTACTTGTGGTTGGCTCAATATATGGTCTAAACGTGCCACTTTTAGACTTCATACTGGTTTCACGAACCGCAGCATTACTATTCTCCATCTTTGAATTAATTTCTACTTCGTTGCCTTCTTCGTCTGGAGATATCTTACCAAAGTTTGTTTCTACGAATTTTTGTTTTGTGCCAGCTTTTATTATAATATTGAAAGGCAAATAAGTCGCTATTAAGCGTATATTACAATAAATAATATTATCTCGTAATGGAAAATATTAACACTACTACTAAATGACCACAATACAGATTGCATTTACTTCAGTAATGAACCACGCCATGAAGCGTGAGATGTGACAAGATCAGCCATTTTTGACCAGCTAAACTGCGTATTGTTATGAATGAAAGTATGTGAGCAAGATAAAAAAAAACTTTTCTCCTGAGATATTTCAGTCAAGAAGCATAAGTTCGCAGCTTAGCACACACTATTCTAAGCAGTGAAGCGCAATTGTGAATTCTCTCTTAATTAAATGTTTTCATTCTACTTCCACTTGTTAACATTACTGATTTCTTTGCATGTTTTATTTCCACTCACTTTTAGTTTCCATTTACTATGTACTTCGAGCGATCGTTCGGTCACGAAAGAAAGACAGACAATTTGAACAGTTACAGGTTTGTAGATTCTCGGGCATGGATGTGTGTGATGTCCTTAGGTTAGTTAGGTTTAAGTAGTTCTAAGTTCTAGAGGACTGATGACCTCACGTGTCAAGTCCTCAAGTGCTCAGAGCCATTTGAACTTTTTTTCTTACGGGCGCCTTGGACTGTGGGAGTTGGCTTCCGCCACCGGTCACAAAATGAATACCGAAGCAGTGAAATAACGCGCTATGTAATTGTCCCAGATTCGTGTTGGGAGCAGCGCATCTAAAGATGCGGACCGACGGAATTTCTGAAAATGCAAATTTCATATCGCGATCTGATAACTACCCTATGCTGTGCGATCACTTAAAGTTCAAGGACTTTTTCTCGAATGGCTGCAGGTTCCGGTTGTACAATAAGAAGAAACGTTATTGAGAATTGGTAATAAAGGGATAGCAAAGGCGGGTCGGTACCACACCGAAGTGTTCCGTCTCTTCACATAAAAGCTGAGAAGCGTCTGATGAGAGAAAGACGCACTTTCTCGCAGTTGTAACGGGGCATAAAAAATACCCTCAGGAATTTGTGAAAGGCACCACGAAAGTTAATGGGGAACAAGACGCATTGCATGAATTGTGGCCGGTCCTGACTGAATCCAGTTAAACGACATGAAAATTATCTCTCGCGAGAGTGTCGTGAAAATCATTTCGACAAATGAATTAACAATAAGAGAAACAGCTTAACCGAAAAAATTTCAATTTTGTGGCTGTAGTGTACGTAGTTGCTTTACAATTCCTGAGGGTATTTTTGATGCGAGAAAGTGTGTCTTTCTCTCATCAGACGCGTTTCACTTTATTGAAGTAAAGCATCGCCCGATGTATCTAATCAAAGACATTTGCAATCTGATTTCCTTTTAAGATCGAAAAACAGTTCATTAACAATCTGTTAGCTTTTACTTACTGTAATTTATGTTTGATTTTTCGCCGAAATCAGGAAATGCCGTCTGTTAGCACGTCTTTGATTTCTTTCCTCATTGGTCACTGATACCTGTGGGCTAATTTCTCGCTGTTTTTTATAACTACATATTTTGTCAGTTTTACACAGCACATTTTTTTCCACACCGCTGCTTACCGTTTATTTCCAACATTAACACTATTTTTTCTTTGACCTATACTCTTTATTTTCGTTTTACTCTGTAAACTATATGTACGCTATCCTATTTAATTATGTTCCCGTATGGTTATGTACTGTGCAAGAGTAATGACGGAGTGCTGATGGAGGTGTTTTTTGTGGCGAGTAGGTGGGGGAGATAGAAGAAGGGTGAGTGAACATATGTGCGTAGCAGTTGATGGAGAGTCAGTTAGAGGAAAAGACCAAGCACTATTAACGAAGATATGAACATCATAGAATTAGCAAAGACAGACGCCTCCTCCCTTTACAAGAAAATTTCCACTTATACAAAGCATTAACAGGAAACGAACTCATTACTCTCACACAGTATACGAATACACAGCAACATAATTAAATAGGATTACACACTTATAACTTACAGAGCAAAAAAGGAAAGTGTCGGTCAAAGACAAACTAGTGCCAATATTGGCAACACTAAAAGACACAATACTCAGAAGGAAACAAGTAATCAGTAAACTGCAATGTACGAAAAATGTGCTGTGTGAAACGTAAAATATGCATAGTTCTGCAAGGCACTGAAAGATTAGCTGCTGGCAAACCTTTCGGAATATCATTGTATGATGTGAAAGATTAGACCACAAGTATCAGAGTCTATTGAGGGGGGAAACCAAAGGCTGTGTGAAGAGTGAAATACATATAGTTGTGAAATGCAGTGAAATATTAGACCAGAAGTATCAGTGTCTAATGCAGAAAGAAGCCAAATGCGTACTAACACACAGCAATCCATACCGTAGGCGAATGTTAACGAACTCTCCGTCCAAATTCGCGCATGTAGGTTTCTGGATCCCGCTCCAGCTACTGCCGGGTCTGGGTGTTGACGAGTCCTCTGCATTTGGCTCGGTCCTCCCATCACTTTTCTTCCTCCACTTGCTGTCAGGTCACACCTCCCCTTTCCACAGATATTTTCACTCCCGTTTTTCCACTGTGTTCTTGGGCGCCCTCTACGTCTTTTTCCATCCATCTTTAGTTCTTCCGCAATTTTTGGAAGTCTCTGCCCATGCATCCTCTTAACATGCCCGAAACATATTAATCTCTTTCTTTCGATTTCTTCTCTCATACTTTCTTGTTTAAGGTTCTTTCTACTATCTGCATTCCTTACTCTGTCCATTCTTGTTTTTCTCTTAATTACTCTGAGAAATTTCATGTCCCCTCCTTGCAGTCTGCTCTAGTTCCTTTGTATCATTGTCCATGTTTGTCCTCCATAGATGACAATAGGGAAGTAATACCTCTTACACATAAGAAGTTTTGCTTCTCCTGAAACTTCCTTATTCAAAATCAAGTGTTTTATTGTTTAGTAGAAATTGCCTCTCTTCTGTAACCTCCTATTATTTCGTTGGTTATTCTTCTATCATTAGGTATTTCACTCCCTAAATAAGTGAAACTGTCTACCACTTTGAGGGGTTCTCCATTCAAAGTAATATTCCCAACGATCCCTTTGTCTCTTCCAAATACCATTACTTCACTCTTATCTTTATTAATTTTAATGCGTACCTTTCCATTATTTCCTTCCACACATCAAGTTGTAATTGTACATCTTCCTCTTTATCACCCCATATTACCACATCATCTGCAAAAGTCATCTTTTTGTCTTTTCTTTTACTATATCTTTAACTGCACTATTCATTCCCTCCATCACAGCATTAAAAAGTGCAGAAGATGGAATACTTCCTTGTTTAAGTCCTTGTCTTTTTTTAAGTATTCAGAATTACCCAGTGGTGTTCTAATTCTACAATTGTGTCCTCTGTACATTGTCTTTATTACATTAATGTACCCATCTTCTTTATTTCGTCCCAGAGGCTCCTAAAGATGTAAACAGAGGATGGCACTGTGATTGAAGATCCAAGGAATGTAAAAGATCTCTGGAGAGAACATTTCAAGAAAGAGTTAGACGCTGAGGAGCAGGTACACGAGGAAACAACGAATAATGGACAAACTGGGAAGCATAATTATTAGAAACTACACGGGAAGAAATAGATGTGAAGAAGCTGAATGGGGGGAAGCCCCAGGGCCTGATGAAGTATCAGTGGACATGTTAAGAGTAGCAGGTCCAGAGGAAATGCAGTGGCTGTACTGTCAAGTGTGTGGAGAAATAGTACAGTACGTGACGATTGGAGGAGACATTGTTCCCATCTTCAAAAAGGTCAATAAAAGACATTGTAAAAACTACAGACGAATAACCCTGATGAGTCATACAGCCAAGATATCTACTACATCGAATAAGTGAAACGTTAAAAAATGAGCTAAGAGACGAAATACGTAAGAAATTCACACTGAGCAATTCATTGGCAAGAGTCATACAGCCAAGATATTTACTACATCGAATAAGTGGAACGTTAAAAAATGAGCTAAGAAATAGATGTGAAGAAGCTGAATGGGGGGAAGCCCCAGGGCCTGATGAAGTATCAGTGGACATGTTAAGAGTAGCAGGTCCAGAGGAAATGCAGTGGCTGTACTGTCAAGTGTGTGGAGAAATAGTACAGTACGTGACGATTGGAGGAGACATTGTTCCCATCTTCAAAAAGGTCAATAAAAGACATTGTAAAAACTACAGACGAATAACCCTGATGAGTCATACAGCCAAGATATCTACTACATCTAATAAGTGAAACGTTAAAAAATGAGCTAAGAGACGAAATACGTAAGAAATTCACACTGTGCAATTCATTGGCAAGAGTCATACAGCCAAGATGTTTACTACATCGAATAAGTGGAACGTTAAAAAAGGAGCTAAGAGACGAAATACGTAAGAAATTCGCACTGAGCAGTTCATTGGCATAAGCTCCGACCATACGTCTAGGTCACAAGGGCAGCATTATATACTCCACATCGAAGGTATGCGCCTGCGAGTAACAGACGCTTGTCGGCAGCAATAAGATACACAGGCGCCGCCTGTGGCGAAGGCTTACAGATATTCGATTCGGTTACCAATATATGTCTGGCGGTGATGAGACCACGACGACTTCTCTGCAGTTTAATTAACCCAAGAGCCGGATTCCATGTTTCTTCCAAATTACAACTCTATTTATTAAATTATTGGCTAAACTAATCCCTATAGCTTCTTTGAGGCCAGAATCTCAAAAGGGAGAAGTGGATGTTAGAATCTTCACATCACTGTAGTTCGTGGAATGCCCTGTATCAATACACTGTTCGTCCACAGCTGACTTGTCTGGCTGTGATAAGCGTGTGTGCCTTCGATGTTCCACACATCTCTCATAAACGGTGCGTTTTGTTTTCCCTATGTACGACTTCTCAGAATTTCCGCAAGAAATCTGGTACACACCCGTCTTACGAAGCAATAAATCGTCCTTTACAGAGCCGCGTAAGGCTGCAATCTTCGTGGGAGAGCGGAAGATCACCTTAACACAGTGTTTCTCGAGAATACGGCGTATCTTCGAAGAAAGAGCACCCACTTAACGGCAAAAACGCGCTTGATCAGAAGGAATTACTATCTTCTTTTCCATCACATACTTGCATTCTAGGTTTTACATTGAATGCTCTGCAAATTTGTTGCGGAGAAAATCCTTTCTCTTTAAAAATGCTCTCGAGGTATGTGAGCGCTTCTTACAAATTATCGTTATCGCGTATACAGTGTGCCCTATACACTAAGGGTTTAAGGATACCTATGGTCTCTGAAGAGTGATGGCAGCTACTGGCATGTAGATATAGATTTGTATGTTTACGTTTACGACGTACGGCCTGTCGTAATGTGCCATCAACTTTACGGCAAACGACAACATCCAGAAAGGAGAGGGAGCCGTCTTTTTCTATTTTCGTTGTAAAGTTGATACTAGCATGGATAGAATTCAAATGCTCAAGAAATCGATGCAATTGAGCCATCCAGTGCGGCGATACTACAAATGAGTCATCCACGTACCTCCAATAGACCGTTGGATTAAAACTTGCTGAGTCCAGTGCCTTGTCCTTGAAGACTTCAATAAATAGCTACCAGTGGGTGAGGGGACTTCCCAAAGCAACTCCATGAATATGCTCATAAAATTCGCCATTAAACTGAAAATGGGATGACAAAAGCACAAGGCCGTGATGTTCTTTTCAAAATGTTGGGCGATAAGAGATAAAGAGACCTTTAAATGTACCTTGGTATATAATGGAACCACTTCTAAACTAACGAGCACATCCGTACTAATTACCCTGACAGTGTTGAATCTCTGAATAAAATCCATAGAATTACCAATGTGGTGACTAGATTTTCCCGCTACTGGTTCTAATAAGGCAGCTAAATATTTGGTAGAAAAATACGTTGGTGAATCAATAGTGCACGTTCTAGGTCTCATAAACAAGTCCTCTAGACGCTCAGCCTTACCCATCTTGTGAACTTTAGGAAGACCATAAAATCTCGGTGGTACTGCACCTCGCAAACTTCTTTTGACTTCTTCGGTAGTGATGAAGCGTTCAGCAAGGCAGCAGTCCTTATTGTCACCTTGTTAGTAGGATCTTTGTTAGTCTTCCGGTATGGATCAGAAATAGACCACATATCTTTTCCTTGTAGACATTCTGAAGCAAAAGCTCGGCAGCATTACCTTTATCAGCACGGAGGACTACTGTGTCAGTATCCTCACGCAGCTTTCGTATCGCAAATCTCTCTTCCTTGGGAACATTACATCTTTGTGGACGATGTTTCGTAATTGCACGGCAGCTTTCACGTCCGATTTCTTCCGCTGAATCTTCTGATAGCCGTCGAACAGCTTCTTCAATGACACTGATGAAAGATGATGTCGGCAAAGTCTGTGGAGTAGGGGCAAAATTTATGATTCAAATGGCTCTGAGCACTATGGGACTTAACATCTGAGGTCATCAGTCCCCTAGAACTTAGAACTACTTAAACCTAACTAACCCAAGGACATCACACACATCCATGACCGAGGCAGGATTCGAACCTGCGACCGCAGCAGTCTCGCGGTTCCGGACTGAAGCGCCTAGAACCGCACATCACACACATCCATGACCGAGGCAGGATTCGAACCTGCGACCGCAGCAGTCTCGCGGTTCCGGACTGAAGCGCCTAGAACCGCACGGCCACCGCGGCCGGCGAGGCAAAATTTAGCCCTTTGCTTAAGACAGATAACGTAGCTTCGTCCAGATCCTTACCCGTCTAATTTATGACAGGACGTCGCATAACAGAGTCCTCCTGAGAAAGCTGATCTAATCAGCTATACCTGACAATCTTTTTTTTTTTTTGTATCCACTTAACGAACCCAGTCAGACTTAGCCCTGTCGTGCCATCAGTCCATTCCAATGAGTCAGGAGATAAAACAGCTGCTATCTTCAAATGCAGATGATACAGGTGTTCAGAAACAATGTACAACTTCCGACGAGTATAACGAATTCTTTCTCTGACCATAGCAGAACCAGCCCAACGTAAAATTCTATCTACTGCAGCGTTCTTGACAAAGTGGACGAACCTTGCAAATTTTGGTACAACTCTGTGGTCCCGGCAATTCAGTAAGAAACTCAGGGAGCTCAATGGTCTTGCTCTCTGGTGTCATATTTGTCCAGACTATGGACCCATGAAACCATATCCTCCCCGAAGAGGTACTTGATGTGCATTTTCAGTTTTTCGCGGCGTAAAGAATAGTCCATTAAATTTCGGGTGTGCAGCAGCGCAAATAAAATTTCTTAACACTGATTCTAACATCCACCTCTTCCATTTGTGATTCTGTCTTCAAGGAAGCTATAGACATTAGATTAGCTAATAATTTAATTAATAGAAGTAATGGTTTTAATTTGAACACATCATAGGGTCCCGTTCTCGGGATAATTAAACTGCAGAGAAGTCATCATGGTGTCTTCGCGCCTCCAAGCGAATCGAATGTCTGTACACCTTCCACACAAGCGGCGCGTGTGCATATCTTTGCCGCCGATCGGTGTCTGTAACTCGCAGGCGCGTACCGCAATATGGAGCATATAATGGGCGATTGGGAGTTTGTCGTTCGTGCTGGATGTAATTTGTGTTATTATATTTTAAATCCGAATTATACGCAATGGGAGTCCGTGACAATTAACCTCACTCTCGAACAACGGATGCCAAGCCTGAACGAAATTCAATCCCCTCCTAACTTGTAGACAGGGACTGTCTTGTTATCATTACGTTCTCAAGTCCGAAGTGTACGCAACAGTGGCACGCGACATTCACTACACTCACGGATAGCGACTGCCAAGACTGAACGAAATTCAACCTCCTCCAACTCGGTGGACGGGGTCAGAAGAGCAACTTGTCGGTGACGACTTGTCCAATCGACAATGCGAATTTGCAACGCTATTAGCTATCTCTTTCAATAAGGAGACAAAATACCTGGTTACTTTGTACAGAATTTCCCACCGACTCAACGTGATTAGCGTAAGATACAACGTCGAAGATTTGGACAGTCAACCGCGCAGTCAGGGTTGCCCTGTCAGGCTTCGCGCGGCTTATCCCGTCGGAGGCTCGAGTCCTTCCTCGGTTATGGCAGTGTGTGTTGCCCTTAGCGTAAGTTAGCATCGGAAACCTAAATCCAACGCGCGTTCCCAAGCTCTGCTACAAGGTGAAAGCAACGAAACCCACCTGAATATACCAACGTGCATGTATTCACACATTCGTGCCATCAACCAATCATCGATGTTTAGGAAATGTGGGCACAGTTGCGTGGAATGTTGAATGTGAAGCTTAAGGAAAATGAGAATAACGATCAGTCAGATCGGTTACCAGCGTAAGGAGGAATCTGCTCATACACGGGCATGAAAAGACACTGCAGAACTTAATAAATTAACAAAACACGTGGAAGGTGGATTAACTGCTGCCTTTGAGTCAATGTGATTCCTTTTCATCCGGCGTAAACAAGCATCTGGGGAATCCCGGGAGGTTAGCTAATGAATAAGAAATGCGAAACTGCGAACTGAGGTCGTCGGAGGATCCCGCTGCGAACGCGAGTGCCGCCGGAGAGCGGAGTTGGGCGGCGGCAGTCGGTCCGGCGGCGGCGTGCATCGCCGATGACTTCCGCCGCCGACACCGCCGCGGCCGGACACGCGGCAGCAGAAAACTGCGGCCGGCGAGGCGCTGAATAATGCACGCGCGCCTTCTGCGCCGCGTTAATCATTCACGCCGCGACGGGCCGAACTGCGGCAGAGCGGCGCGCGTCCGGCCGGCCGCGCGAAAAGCGAGTCGCGGCCCGTGATTAGGAGGCCGGAAAAGCTGGCGGGCGTCCATTATTCAGGGCAGGCCGGCGGACGCTAATGCGGCTTAAATAAATATGCCTGCCGACTGGCCGGCCGCCTAAATAGTGATGCGGGCGCGGCCGACGTCGGGCGGCCGCGTTGTGTCGCCGCCTCGTCGAGCCGCGTTGAGCAGGCCTGCCCAGGGGGGCTCTTACCCAGCTCGTCCTGACCTCACTTAAGCACGATCTTTCTCCCTCTCACTGCCCGGTCACACACACCGCCAACACACCCGTCTGGCTTTCACCATCCGCTTACCGCACGTGGCACAATTCCCTTAAAAGCTATGAAGCGTTCTGTCTCTCCCTCTCCCTCCCTCCGCCACTTTCTCTTTCCCATCTCTCTCTACCTCCCTCCCTCTCTGTTTATCTGTCCCTCACTCCCTCCCTCTCCCCCCTCTCTGTCCCTTTGCATCCCTCTGCTCCTCTCGCCCTTCATTCTCTCTCTCTCTGTACCTCCCCCTCCCCCCCCCCTCTCTCTCTCTCTCACCCACTCATTTGGCCGTCCTTATGATATAACCTAGTCTCCTCTGAAGAAGAGAAATTTGTCAACATCGGGTATAGAAGTAAGTGTCAGGAAGTTGTTTCTGAAAGTATTTGTATGGAGTGCAGCCATGTTTGCAAATGAAACATGGACGATAAATAGTTTGGACAAGAAGAGAATAGAAGCTTTCGAAATGTGGTGCCACAGAAGAATGCTGAAGATTAGGTGGGTAGATCACATAACTAATGAGGAGGTATTGAATAGAATTGGGCAGAAGAGGAGTTTGTGGCACAACTTGACAAGAAGAAGGGACCGGTTGATAGGACATGTGCTGAGGCATCAGGGGATCACAAATTTAGCATTGGAGGGCAGTGTCGGGGGTAAAAATCGTAGAGGGAGACCAAGAGATGAATACACTAAGCAGATTCAGAAGGATGTAGGTTGGAGTAAGTACTGGGAGATGAAGAAGCTTGCACAGGATAGAGTAGCATGGAGACCTGTATCAAACCAGTCTCAGGACTGAAGACCACAACAACAACAACATGACAACTGAAGTATTCTGGGGCTATCACTAGATCAACTTAGTCGCACAGAACAATATATTAGCGACTACTTTAAATGCTGTCCTGCCTCACTCAACATATTTTTTTCCAGGATGCTGGATTCATTTGGTTCCTGTCACAGAAACAAAAACACAATACCGTTCCTAGACTGAAGCGCCTAAGAAGCTGGTATAGGCTTGTGTATTCAAATACAGAGATATGTAAACATGCAGAATACGGCGCTGCGGTCGATAACGCCTATACAAGACAACAAGCGTCTGGCATAGTTGTTAGATCGGTTACTGCTGATACAGTGGCAGGTTACCAATATTTAAGTGAGTCTGAACGTGGTGTTACAGTCGGCGCACGAGCGAACGGACGCAGCACCTCCGAGGTGTCGATGAAGTGGGGATTTTCCCGTGCGACCGTTCCACGAGTGTACCGCGAATACCACGAATCCGGTAAAACATCAAATCTCCGACATCACCGAGGCCGGAGAAAGATCCAACAAAACCGCGACCGGCGACAACTGAAGAGAATCGTTCAATTTGGTAGAATTACAACCCTTCCGGAAATTGCTGCAGATTTCAGTGCCGACGCATCAGCATGTGTCACTGTGCGAACCATTCAACTGCATGGCACAAAGCTTTACTCCTCACCTGGGCCCGTCAACACCGACATTGCACTGTTGATGATGGGAACATGTTGCCTGGTCAGACGAGACTCGTTTCCAATTGTATCGAGCGTATGGACGTGTACAGATGTGAAGACAACCTCGTGAATCCATAGACCCTACATGTCAGCAGCAGACTGTTCAAGCTGGTGGAGGCTCTGGAGTGGTGTGGGGCGTGTACAGCTGGAGTGATATGGGACCCCTGATACGTCTAGATACGACTCTAACAGGTGACACGCACGTAAGCATCCTGTCTGATCACCTGCATCCATTCGTATCCATTGTGGAGTCCGGCGGACTTGCGCAATTTCTGCAGGAGAATGCGACACCCCACACGTCCAGAATTGCTACAGAAGTGGCTCCAGGAACACTCTTCTCTGTTTAAACTCTTCCGCTGCCCACCGAACTCCCCAGACATGAACATTATTGATCATATCTCGGATGTCTTCCAAAGTGCTGTTCAGAAGAGATGTCCACCCCATCGTACTCTTACGGATTTATGAACAGCCCTGCACGATTCATGATGGCAGTTTCCTCCAGCACTGCTTCTGACGTTAGTCGAGTCCATGCCGCATCGTGTTGCGGCACTTCTACGTGCTCGCCGGGGCCCTGCACGATATTAGGCAGGTGTGCCAGTTCCTCTGGCTCTTCAGTGTAATACGGTGTAGGAAACCAAGTGACATTCAATACCACTTCCAGAACGGATAATTATAGGTCAAGCGCGGTTTTCTAGGGTGTTTTATACCACTCTTTCTGCAACATAGTGGAAAATACAGGCAATGACAATGCAAGTCGTTAGTTATCACACACCCTTCTCTCAAAAGCAGACCACAAAAGCTGAATAATTTTCTGATCTGGTGACTCTGGTGGCCAATAGAGATCCGACAGTCCATCTTCGTGTTCCCAAAACCAGTCCTGGGATGCGAGCTTTGTGAGCAGGGGCCCTGTCGTCTTAGAACGAAGCATCAACATTCGGGAACAAACGATATACCATAGCCTGGAATTCATTAGCTGAAATGACCACATAATCTGGTATTGCGACCTTGCAGACTAACCATGGTGGACATGGAATATCACGATGTGGAGGACCAAAACTTCGCAGAACCACCGCCATCTTTCAGCTTGGAACGCAAACTCCTTCAGAAGTTAGAAAAAGTGTACAACAAGACACATCCGACCCCAAATGACATTCATCCATCGTTCCATAGTCCAGGTTTTATGACTTCGGCATCTCGTTTTCCTGTTACAGGCATTTGAATCAGCGATGTGAGATTTTCGAATTCCATCTCGCCTTACAATTCCCTGATTATGAACCTCCCTTCGTGTTGTTTTTGTACTGACGAGCTTCACAAATTCTGCAATGATCCTTGCAGCTGTGGTCCTCATATTTTGCGTCAAAAACATCTTCTTTGACCTCCTGTCACAATCATTCAAAACACACTTTCGTAAAGCATAAGGACGTACCGGATGATGTTTTCAGCCTTTCCTATAAGCGATGTAAATCTTCTATTCGCTGCTTCTTGAATTGCCAAACGTTTCCGTTTTCTTGGTTACGGACGCACCCACCGCCGGAGCGCCAACAATTTGCCCACTTTCGAATTATCTTGGGACCGACATAATGCACTCACAACTACACAGAACACTGTTATACTTACGACTGACACTTGCAGCCTGTTGAGGGTAGTGCGCAGGTGCCGTTCTTGGTCAAATACAACAGCGGTGTTGACCCACAGGCTTGGCTAGCAACATAACTTTCGTTGAAACATGCATTTCTCGTGGGGTTTTCATATTTTTGTCCTACACCTGTTAGCCTAAATTACGCACACGCTACGTGTATGCTGCCGAGAATCGTATGACACTGTAAGAAATTCAAATAAAATACTTCAGCGGTAATACATCATATAAATAGGGATGAATACGTACACAAATTACCGGCGAGATAATACTGTAAATATTTGACAAGATAATAATTTTGATTAGTGTTAGCACAATCGACTGGGACAAATAATTCGGTATGACATTCACTACATTTACATCCAACACAACTTTCGGAAGTCAAACGCTGAAATTTGGAAACCGGTTTTCGATGTCTTATTTACATGTTAAGGTCTGAAACGGGTTTGTTAGATCAAACATCGGATTCTGATTTCCAGTTCTTTCATACAAATGCTTCTGGAAATCAACTGATCCAGTTTCTGATTTAGTCAGCACAATGGGTGCTTCTCTTCTGTTACATATTGGTATTGGACAACTTCATGTTTAGGCTAAGTTTCTACTCGTGTTTCCCCAGCCCAAACAGTCACTCCGTCACTACTACACGAAAATTGTTAAAAAAAATGTTAACCGACAACCCAAGCACGTTTTTTGCGTTTCAGTGGTAGCAAAAATCAGCTGTGGAAGAGGAATGCCAGCAGACAGAATCGTGTTTCCGGAATCGATACTAGGGTATTTACATAGCCACCGAAAGCGGTATTGGGGAACCTGTTTACAAAGTACACTTTGGGAGGCCCGTATAGACAGTGATTCAATACATGGCACTTCGAAATTACGTGATTAACTTTTTCTATCTGTATAAAATAATAAATGACACTGCAATGCTGTTCAATTTGATTGGTTCTTCGAATGCTGTTCCTAATTATCAATTTCACGCAACGCGAAAGTTTATTTTTTAGATTACAAAATGTTCTACATTTCACGGTATTATTCTTAACGTTTTACTGTTTCTTCTCGAAAGTGATAGTCTAGTACCTTCCGCCGCGGAAGTCGAACACGCGGCAGAACAAATGGACGTGGTCAGCCCATAGAGGGCTCCGCGTCCGCGGCGGCTATTCCGGGCAGACAGCGGCCAATAGCCGCTCCCTCCGGTTTCGTATATAGGGACCCGCTCTGCCCTAGTCCAGTCAGTCTGGTACTCGCTCTGGATTTCGTTTCTATCTCGGTGGTACTGCGTTCTGGTCGTTGCTCGTTGTTGACATTTGCCTGGCTCTGGTTGTGAGTGGTGTTTGGTGTTGTGGTTTCCACAAGCGTCCGTTGTTTATTTCTTCCTTGTTGTGTCGGTCATAGTCGGTCGTGTTCGGTTGTCGTCAGTGGTCGTTGGTCTGTCGCCCGACTCGTCCCTCGTCCTGTGTTTACCCGGTGGTGCGTGCCCCACCGCCAGCGGCTTCCCCGCCTGGCGGCTCCGATCCGCAGCCCAAGGCGCTCACGCAGTTGGTTTTGGTTACTACAGATTGCGTTTTTACGCTTTCAGTAGCCTTAATTTTGATTCAGCATTACTAGTTGTAAAGTTCGTACTCGTAAATGAATACTGATCAACGAAGTTCTCAGTAGCTGCACCCTTTTTTCTTGAAACGGCTGAGATTCTTCCAAGGCGAGAGAGATGTGAGTGTAGAAACTTCTTGAAGTAACGTAGCCTCGCTATTGTGCAACTAAATTAGCGTCCGTCGCTACACAATGACATAATGGACGGTAATGGCGCATTGCTGAAGTTTTAATTGCTAAATGGCAGATTAAAATCAGCGGATGAACTTCATTTCAACAATTTACAATACACTCAAGATCGCAGCAATCACAGATTCCAGCTAAGCTTGGAGTTTGCGGTCCAATTAGGGCAAAAAACGTTTAATACGGTCAACATTGCACGAACGTTTTTTCATAGACAGCTTCTTTATTTTAGTCCACACACACAGAACACGTAAAATTTGCAGATGAGTCATACTACAGGTATTTCCTGTCATTTTGAACTGCAACTTACCGTTCATACGACGTCGATAGCTTAAAATCACTATCTTTGATTAATTTAACCATGAGGAACAATCACAGTTCGATATACGAGGTGCGTTTGAAATGTCCGTGCAAAGTCCGAGAGATGGCACCACCGGCGCATACGAGATCGTGTTTAGTTAGTAGTATCTTTGGAAAAAACACACTCCAAGTTTCAGGCATATTGATCTATTTCTTTGTGTTTGGCATTCGTGTTAATCAAGGAAGTCGAGTTCAAATGGTTCAAATGGCTCTGAGCACTATGGGACTGAACATCTGTGGTCATCAGTCCCCTAGAACGTAAAACTACTTAAACCTAACTAACCTAAGGACATCACACACATCCATGCCCGAGGCAGGATTCGAACCTGCGACCGTAGCAGTCGCGCGGTTCCGGACTGAGCGCCTTAACCGCGACACCACCGCGGGCGGCTGGGAGTCGAGTGATTGTCAAAAAATGGACGAAGAAGAATTTCGTGTGATGATTAAACATTACTTTATGAAAGGCAAAAGCCTCAGTAGACTAAAGAGAAGCTTGATAAACATTACGGTGACTCTGCACCTACGATTGGAACGGTTTATAAGTGGTTTCAAAATTTTCGGAGTGGCCTTATGGGCACAAGTCATGCTGGAATCCCTGTGCAGATTACGACTCCAAAAATCATTGATAAAATCCATGATATGGTGATGGATGACAGAAGAGTTAAGGTGCGTGAGATTGCTAGTTCTGTGGGCATCTCGAATAAACGGGTACATAATATTTTGCATAAACATTTGGACATTAGAAAGCTATCCGCAAGATCGGTTCCCCGATTGCTCACACTTCACCAAAAACGGAATCGTGTGAAGTGGTGCAAGGATGGTTTGCAACTGTTCAGGAAGAATCCGCAGAACTTCAAGCGTCGTTTCGTCACTGTGGATGAAACATGGATACATTACTATACCCCTGAGACCAAACAACAATCTAAACAATGGTTTACCAAGGGAGAACCTGCACCAAAAAAGAGGCGAAGAGCATTCCTTCGGCCGGAAAAGGTTAGGGCGACTATCTTTTGGGATTCGCAAGGGATAATCCTCATCGACTATCTGGAAAAAGGTAAAGCTATTACAGGTGCATTTTATTCATCGTTATTGGACCGTTTGAAAACTGAGCTGCAAGAAAAACGCCGGCGATTGGATCATCACGACAATGCACCAGCACACACGTCAGCAGTTGTGGTCGAAAAATTGTTGGAAATAGGATTCCAACTCGTTTCACATCTCCCCTATTCTCCAGGCTTGGCTTCCTCGGACTATTATCTGTTCCCCAATTTGAAGAAATGGCTGGCAGGACAAACATTTTATTCAAACAAGGAGGTGATAGCAGCAACTAATAGCTATCTGCAGGCTTGGACAATCCTATCATTCGGAAAGGATCAAAATTAGAACAGCGTTGGACGATGTGTATAAGTCTAAAAGGAGACTATGTCGACAAATAAAAAAGGTTTACCACAAACACGTAAGTGGTTTTTATTTTTGCACAGACTTTTCAAACGCCCCTCGTACAACACCACGTTATTAACAAGGTTTACAGTTCTTATCAGGAATTCACACTTATTAAACTTCACCTTCCACGTAGTTCAAACACTGAGGTTAATGTTTAAACTGTGTGTGTGTGTGTGTGTGTGTGTGTGTGTGTTTGGAGCTTATAGACGTTCAACAGTGAGATTATAAGCACCCCTTATACTCATTAAAATAAACAAATGTGGATAAAATCTCTAAAACTGTAGCATACTTGTGCAGTCACTTCCAGCTCACTAAAAGACTGACCACACAATCACAATCTCACATGCGCCAAAACAACGGAGAAAGAGTAAAAGTAGCCATACCACGAGATAAAAACACAAGTAAAACGACAAACGAGCTAAAATAAAGGCAAAGGAAAATTTTACAGGTTGACCATTTACAAAAACCGTGAGTGAGCTTGTTACCCGGTTAATACATTAAAACCATCTCCTTGAAATCTTGGGAGAAAATTGGACAGTTAACAAAACTTTAAAGTTCCAACCACATTCGTCTGAATGTTACTTAAGACAGAGAGCAGATCTGCATGCCACACCTCGGAGGGTCATCTGGCCGGAGCAAGAAGTCATGCGTCAAAGGGCTGTGACCTGTGTCAAGTCGAGTAAGGAGGACGTCGTGCCGTTGACGTGGCTGTAGGGAGGTACGCCACGGCCACCTTGTGGCCTTTACTAGATGGAGAAAATTGTCTGTCAATTTCAGGCTCTCATCTGCCACCGACGCAAGGCTCTGTTTCTCAACAGCGAGACTGTAGCATGCAGGGACAAAGCAAACCGAAAATACTAAAGATCGAGGCACGCCCCTTGGCTGCTAGAGCCGCAATACCCACGTGCCCAGGAGAAAGACACATTTTGCCTCACTCACTTTAGTTAGAGGAGGGCATCCTGGATATCATGGACTGCCTTGTTGGCTGGATGCAAATGTATTAGAGTGTGAAGAGCACGAGGAGAATCGGAACAGAGAAAAAAATTTGCGCTGGAAGAACGTGTCAGCTGCTCCAATGCCCGCAAGATCGCATATAATTCGGAGTGGAAGGCAGTGAATTCTTGAGGCAGCAGGACCTTGAGGACCCACCCGTGAAGACAGCTATACAGATGTGGTGCTCATATAAAATGTTTGAAAATATCTCATTAAAACAGAAGCAGGAATGCAATCTCTCCTGTACTGCGGTAAATCTAAAATTACTTTGGGCCTCTGTAGTAATCAGGTTGACAGACAGTCAAAATATTGGCTTTGAGATTGTACTTGCTTCCCTCCAAGCGATTTCAGCACATGCCACATGCAGATCCAAAATGGACAATTGTTCGTGGACAATGGAATAAATGGCGTTTCAGAGGGGGATGAGCAAGAGTATTCTATGTGGCGTACATACATGTGTCATGCAAGATGAGGAGTTTCTGTCGAATTGTAAATGGCTGCTCACCACTACCCAAATATCACATGTCTCTGACAGCGCCCATTTCAGTTCCCACTTGGAGAAAGGTTAGTTGTAAGACCCAAAATTTTTGGAACTGAAGTTGAGAGGTTCCATCCCCTCATTTGCATGTCTCCTCTTATTTTCATCAATTTTATTAATGTTCTACGTCATTGCGCAGTAATAACAGAGCGAAAAAGGTTTTTGTAATGAGAGTATCTGCACCGAGAGCTCAAAAAAATTCTTTTCGCTTGATTCCTAAACACGTTGGGTTACTTCCCTGGGTGGCCTGTGCGAGACAAGCATCGGAGGATGCGGCACACGGCACTTCCGGTTGGGCGCTACACTTCCCTGAATTCGTGTACTAAGAGGGGTGTAACAGAGCCAGACTAATTCACTGACTCGTCAGCTCACAGCCGAAACCGCTAACTGCGTGTATCATTTCAGGTGGGATTATTCGAAATTCCATGCATAAAGGTATTCAAACAAGGAACCAAGTGTCTTTTGAAGATCTGTCGGTATTAAGGCCGTTCTGAACGGGTATTTGGGTCCACAGTCAGAAATCAAGAAATACGTGGTTAACCGTTTTTGAAATTCAACCATTAAGAGTGTAAATTAGTGGGTGAATGTTTGTTGTTGAAATAATTGATTGTCAAAGAACTACTAAAGCATTTTTAAATCTACATTTGTGAAAACTGATATTTGACTTATTGGTTACAAATGGAAAATAGAAACTTACCCTCCTAAGGGAGTGAAGTAGGGGATGAAACATTTTATGAAGTTATTTATCATAAAAACATTTTCAACGCTAAATCTATGAAAATTCCTATTTGGTGCTTCTGTTATAAATTTAAAAAATAGGCGTTTCACTGTTTTGGTAATTCAACCACTTAAGGATGTGAAATAGGGATTGAAAATTATTAAGAAAATATTTCGTTGTATTAAACGATTTTAAAACCCAAATCTATGAGAACTGATACTTCACGTCTCGGTTAAATCTAATGAAACATGCATTTGGGAATGTCACCTACTATAGAAATATCATCACAAGAAAACAAAAACCAAAACCTTGGACTTTATATACTAGAACCACTTTTAAGTCACAAGTACATTCGGAAAAGACTATTCCTCTATGACCTCAATTAGCGTGAAGAATTTAGGTGTTGCAATTTGTGAACAACACAAAAATTTGATTAAAGGAAAACAAGAAAATCTGTGGAGACTATACAGATTACATAAGTCACTTGGTGAGCATTAAGCTAGTATGTGATATATCTGGAACTACTGTTCGTGATACAATCACATGGTGTTACGCACATTAATATCTGTTAAACCCGAACGTTGGGGGAGGAAAGGGGGGAACCAAACATTCAACTATCTTTATCGATATGTCTGTGCAGTTGAGGATATGTGATTTGGGGTAACACTGTATAAGTTTTTGTAAGTTCCTGGTTTGTACCAGCAGGTCATTGAGCCATTTGGTACACTGTATGTCTATCAGCTTAAGTCGGAGGTAATGAGGAGGTACATAGCAGTCACAAGTGAGAACGGTCTGACAAATAAATCTAAAGCCTTGAAATCTCATGTCGCAATTTTTCTGTTAGTGAAGCGAAGGTAGTCATGTCTGGTCGTGAAATGAGTGCTTTGACTAATGAGAAATGATTCATGTCCGAACTTGAAGCCTCTTTTTACATAGAATTGACATTTGTTTTATACTTTCAGTCTTGTATGCCATATCTCCATATCTGTTAGCAAATCATTCTCCCCTTACATTAAAAGACTTGATGAAATCAAATAATTGGAGATGTTTACTGCAAAAGCTGTACCACTGCTCCATTTTCCCTTAACTCAGTTTTTCCCTATTCACGTCGTCGTTCTCCCTGGTGTTATAACGATCTTCCAGTGACGGCTTTTCCAACTCATAGTAGTACAATGGTGTATTAATCACTTTGTATGACATTCACAAAGTAATTGCCATTCAGCAACGCATGATGTAATTTGTCCAAGGTTTCTTTTTTGAACAAATGCGTATATGAAATGGTGTTCCTAATTCAGAACATAAATCTCACTTTACACATTTAGTATTGTTGGCAAACCGTTCTGGCATTATCCAGCTGCAACCTTTCATCTCCCGTCCCTCCGCGCCTCTCGGCACCACTCAAAGTTTCATCGAGCTATGACACATCATGTGAAACTTACTGTTTTCGTTAAGTTTTGTACAGCAGTGTACAATACTGCATGTCATAAACGAATGAAAATAAGGGGAGCAGTTCGATTTTCGTGTTTGCTTATCATTTACTGGTAACGGCCTTGCCGCAGTGGATACACCGGTTCCCATCAGTTCACCGAAATTAAGCGCTGTCGGGCGTGGCCGGCACTTGGATGGGTGATCAACCAGGTCGCCATGCACTGTTGCCATTTTTCAGGGTGCACTTAGTCTCGTAATGCCAAATGAGGAGCTACTCGACCTAACAGTAGCGGCTCCGGTCAAAGAAAATCATTATAAGAGCGGGAGAGCGGAATGCTGACCACACGGCCCTACTATCCGCTTCCACAGCTCAGGATGACACGGCGGTCGGTTGGTCCCGACGGGCCACTTGTGGCCCGAAGACGGAGTTCTTGCTTTATGGTTTATTGCACGTATTGCTGTACTGCTAGATATAGCAGCATTTAGTTTTAGAATTAAGGTCCTGTACGTAGGCTTTCCGTGACAGCTTACCATGTATCTCAACATCTACCTATTTTGATTTTTCAGCTTCACGAATCATATTCCTCTTCTCTGTAAACAAAATGTTGATTTTAGCTGTATTGTGTGTTAGAAACAGCAACAACAGATTCTTGCTGTGATTTAGCATCAGTTTATTTTCGCCAGTCCATTAACTTACGTCTTGAACTGCACTACATGCTACATTGCCCATGTTCCACTCAACATCTTTCAGTCCCCAGCTACTGTCATCAGTAGCCAGAAACATTTTAGTGTTAACTGTTATATTAGAAAGCATATCATTTGTATGTATGAGAATCTCTTAAACACTCTTATTTGTTTAGGAATAGAAGGAATAACTTTACTGGCTACTATAATACAGAGGATAAACAATGACAGATGAGAACAGAGGAAACATTCGCCCCACTGGAATCAGTCTCCTCATCTGACGGCCAGTACATGTGAGCCTCGAAACAAACATCGAGTCTTGCATCCCCAAGGAAACCGTGCTTGACGTATACCTACTGATGAGGAATACTCTTGCACATGTGTACTTAGATGAAAGATGTCCAGGATTTACGTTTTCCCTTATAAGATTCCTGTAGCATTTTCATAATATATTGCTTTCAAGTATTACTTCAAAATACTTGTGAATTTTTACTACTTCTACAATGCTAAAATGGAAAACGCTGTGAGAATAATTTAGTGTTTTTCATAGTTTTCCACAGTGGATGGACACTGTGCGTGTTCTCACTTGAGTGGGACCTGGGGTAGCTACTAACGTCTGCATACGAACTCCAGATCATTCACAGGTACTGAGAGCGTTTACTGTGTTGTTTATGTTTATATATCACAATAAAAATAAATCAGTTTCAAAATAAAGTCGGTGTAAAGTGTAAAGTTTTTATATGTGAGCTAATAAGTCAGAAAGACCTAGACTTATTTGGAGGACACCCAAATTTTTTGGTCCTCCACTTAGAATCACATACTAGGTTATATTTTAGTCCAGTCATATTTTACAGTTACGTATCTGAAGAGATACTCAATGATTAAATATCTTGTATATTTAGTGTCTTGGAACAATATTAAAAGCTCCTAAAATTTCGAGCAAACGAATATGAACTCCAAAATGGCATCTAAAAGAGACCAATACCATCGGTGCTTTTCTAGGTTTTTTCCATGATAGTATATCACGTCAAAAACCCGAAAGTACATATAACGTGACGGATACCAATTAAGTTCTCCAGAAAGCTTCAGGTTACGTATTTCTCGTCTGAACAGCAGCATAAAACAACATTTCATAATAATATTTATGGCTTACGCCTTAAATCAGTGCAATGAGCTGATCACCTGCTTCATTCGCGGTTCAGCGAATAACATTTCACGAGTTTTCGTTGCATGTTGCTCTGCACCAGCGAAGCCGGGAACCCGAACGAAATTGCGCCAACCGACATAGTTGCGCCAACGTCACATAAAATAACGCAGGCGCATAATTACAAAGATAAAATTGCCGCTGTAATTTCATTCGGAATGTTAATTTGCAGATTTCTGTTGGTTCTGTTCACTGCATCACTATTCCATTTTCGATAAAGAAAACGCTGGCTGTATTATACGAGCATGTTACCGGCGCCATTAAACGGAATCCAAATAACTAAATATTTAATTATCTTCTGTTGACGGAATGTATTAATTAGCTGTTACATCTCTTCACCTAGAAGGTCACATCTGTCATGAAACTGATGACTACTATGTAAAGCGCACGCAGGAGGTGACTGTCACCTGCCTCCTTTCACATTAATCGAAGCTATATCCGCTTGGAAATGTTTTTGAATAGGTGTGAAAATTGTATAGTAGGAGACATGAAATTATTGACAGACTTGTTCTGTGACTTTAGCCAGTTTTTAACGTTCCGAAGCTCATTCGGTAAAAAAGGGAACCCTTGAAGGATCCCTTCATTGTCCGCATTTCTGTCTCTCGGATAGGTAGAACCGATATAGGTAGAAAGTTGAAATTTATGGCACATACTAAACTAAACGCCCCCTTGACGGTGTAAAACATTTAAACTTCTAAGTTAGTGCAGTCAAAAAATAGGGCCATTTATGTCACATTTTTCGATATTTGCAAAATGACTCATCGAAACCTAGAGGGTAGTTCCCGTTGATATAGAATCATGAAACTTCAGTCTAAATGTAAAAATAAAATTCTAAATTTGTAATTATATCACATAAGTATATTTTTTCCGTTTATTGTCCGTTTGTCTGTCTGCCTTTTTCTCAGGAAAGGTGTATGTATAAAAAATTTATGTCGCCTGTGAAGATATACCGTTCCTTGGAGTGTAGAGACTGGAACTTCTAAATCAATGAAATCAGAAGATAGGTTATTTAATGTACTTCCATCCGAATCTGTTACTGTATTCATCTCTTGGTCTCCCTGTAGGACGTTTTCCCCCCACCCCCTGCCCCTCTTGCCGGCCGGAGTGGTCGTGCGGTTCTGGACGCTACAGTCTGGAGCCGAGCGACCGCTACGGTCGCAGGTTCGAATCCTGCCTCGGGCATGGATGTGTGTGATGTCCTTAGGTTAGTTAGGTTTAATTAGTTCTAAGTTCTAGGCGACTGATGACCTCAGAAGTTAAGTCGCACAGTGCTCAGAGCCATTTTGAGCCCTGCCCCCCTTACTTTTCTCAAATAATAAATTCGTGATCCCTTCATGTCTCAGAATGCGTCCTATCAACCGATCCCTTCTTCTAGTCAGGTTGTGCCAGACATTTCCTTTCTCATCAGTTTTACTCAGTGCCTCCTCGTTAGATATGTTATCCATGCATCTAAACTTCAGCATTCTACTGTAGCATCACATTCCAAAAGCTACTATTCTGTTGTTGCGGAAACTGTTTATCGTCCATGTCTCAATTCTATTCATTGTTTCGCTCCAGACAAATACCATCACAATAGACTTCCTAACACTAAAATATGTATTCGTTGTTAATAAATTTATCTTCGTCAGAAACGCATTTCTAGCCGTAGCCAGTCTACATTTTATATCTTCACAACAGTGGACATCATCAGTTACTTTGCCGCCCAAATAGCACAACTCTCGTTTCCTAATCTGATTCCCTGAGCACCATTTGATTTAGTTCAGCTACATTCTACTCTCCTTGACTTTCTTTTGTTGATGTTTACCATATATACTCGTTTCAAGCCACTGTCAATTCCGTTCAGCTGCTCTTCCAAGGATTTTGCTGTCTCTGACTCAGTTACAATGTCATCGGAAAGTTTCTTATTTCTTCTCCCTCAACTTTCATTCCTACTCCAAATTTTTGTTTGGATTCCTTTACTACTCGGTCAATGTAAAGATTGAATCAGATCGGGGCGAGGCTACAATCCGGTCTTACTCCATTCTTAACCAATGCTTTCCTTCCTTTACGGCAAATGAAAGAGAGAGCGAGAGAGAGAGAGAGAGAGAGAGAGAGAGTGAGAGGGGGGGGGGGATGTAGCGAGAGGAGCATGATAAATACCTCCCCTCGAAAATCTTCTCCGTTCATACCGCCTCTGTCTTTCCACAGATGACACGTCACTGATCTCATTTGTACAAAAGATCGCAGATCACACGATGTGCCTAGTCACTTACACCGCCCTGAGTGGGACGCATAAATTCTGAATAATATTCACCAACCTGTAATCCTGTACAGTATAGTTGATGTCAACTGCGCAGAAAACAGCACGTAGGTAATGAGTAGGTAGTCTCGAGGATATAACAAGCTGTTAGTGAGGAACTGGCATTGTAAAACTAGTTAAAATTTGAATTGGTTTTGTTTAAACGGGGTGCCACTCACATTTTATTAAAAGAGTGCGAGAAAACTGCACAATTACAGTCCACTTTACGAATCATAAGTAATTTGCATTCATAACAGTTTCACAGAGAATATACAAAACAATGGACTGCGCATTTGCGTAGTTAGTATCAAATTACTTCTCAATTACATGTCGAAAAAACAAGAGATTGCTAATTATGTTCTTAACCAACACCGATCGCAGACGACAACACTTCTGTCCTCCGAGACTGCCTAACGAGTTCTGATCTTTCAGTCGAACCATATCGCCGCCATCCAAGCTAGACACGATCCGAAGATCTCGCAAGTGCTTCCTCTGCCTTTTCGTTTAGCTATTGTTTATTATTCTGCCAATAATTAACACTTTTGAAACAATGGTATGATAGACTGCTATTGAGAGATGGTTTTACATGGAAGGCAAATAATTCGCTGTTTATTTTTTCTAATATTAATTTACGGAAGTTTATCATTTTGGCGCGCTACTTCCGAACACAGCAGCCAATCTCAGTTGACGACCACAACTTAGGCTGTCTTTATCACCATATCCGTACCGAACAAATCATCTGTCATCCATACTTAACTCCATATTAGTCATATTCGCACTGTTGCCTTCTGAACTGCTCTAAGAAGAGTTTCTTGAACCTGAATAAGATGGCTGTAAAGTCAGAAATATAATACACCCCCTTCTTCCTGACGTTTCCACAAATCGGAATGTTCTTGCTGCCACCAATCAGTTTTGGAACTAAGCAAATGTTTACTCAAGCTTTTAGAAATTTTTGAGGTGTCGTCTCTCAAAATCCATACCATTGGAGTAATCTTTTGATTCGTTATCATTTTTCAAACCTTGAATCTGCCTTGTATTTTTTCCTTCTCAAATTATTAATTAATTTATATAATCATAGACTTAATTTTTGTGTTTAGAAAACACTATTTGATACCCTCAATAAATTCGTGTATAACCTTATGTGCCCAAATTGTTAATCTTTAGTTACACTTTCTATACTATTTACATAACTTTTTTAATGGCAAAGAATTTCAAAGTAGCATTATGCTGCACCTTTATATTGTTGGTAGTCTTTTGTTAACTTACAACCTATCAGTTCTTCTAGAACACTCTGTAGCAGTCCACTACATCCTAGGCAACTTTCAGTCACAAAATTTTATCCAGCTGTTAAACTACTATCGGTGCATTGCCGTCTATTAAATTCAACAAAATACAGCATGTATAAAAAGAATCATCCGATTTAAAAGAATCATAAATGTTATCTTATTTGAGATACGTGCGTGAACAGCGTGCAGTAGGACGGAGCGAACTTTCGAGTTTTCCTTGGATCCCGCTAAGCAGTAGCAGCGTGCGAACACTTCAGTTCTAGTAAAAATGGTGTCGGAACAACAGATAGCGCTTTGTGCTTTACGTTTTGCGCAGCATGTATCAGTAATAACTGTTCAGCGTGACTTTCGTGCTAGCTGTGCTGTGGATCTTCTTAGGGCACAGAGCATTTGACGATGGCATGAAAAATTCCGAGAAACGGGCTTTTTGTGTAAAGGCAAATCGCCAGGCTGCCCCCGAACGTCTGACATCGCCATAGTTTCATAAGGACTCGGCAGAAATCCGTTCGGCGTACAGCTCGACAGCTCAACGTGCCTCCATTTTCCGTCTAGCGTGTGTTGCGTCGATGTTCACACATGACCCCACACAAAATTCGGCTATTGCAAGCTCATCGTGAAGGTGACAGGAACAACGTGTGGAGATCTGTAATTTCGTTCTTAGCAAGATGGGAGACTGTAATGTGCCGTGCAGATTACATCTACATCTACATCCTTACTCCGCAAGCCACCTGACGGTGTGTGGCGGAGTGTACCCTGAGTACCTCTATCGGTTCTCCCTTCTATTCCAGTCTCGTATTGTTCGTGGAAAGAAGGATTGTCGGTATGCTTCTGTGTGGGCTCTAATCTCTCTGATTTTATCCTCATGGTCTCTTCGCGAGATATACGTAGGAGGGAGCAATATACTGCTTGACTCCTCGATGAAGGTATGTTCTCGACACTTCAACAAAAGCCCGTACCGAGCTACTGAGCGTCTCTCTTGTACAGTCTTCCACTGGAGTTTATCTGTCATCTCCGTAACGCTTTCGCGATTACTAAATGATCCTGTAACGAAGCGCACTGCTCTCCGTTGGAACTTCTCTGTCTCTTCTATCAAACCTATCTGGTACGGATCCCACACTGCTGAGCAGTATTCAAGCAGTGGGCGAACAAGCGTACTGTAACCTACTTCCTTTGTTTTCGGATTGCATTTCCTTAGGATTCTTCCAATGAATCTCAGTCTGGCATCTGCTTTACCGAAGATCAACTTTATATGATCATTCCATTTTAAATCACTCCTAATGCGTACTCCCATATAATTCATGGCATTAACTGCTTCCAGTTGCTGACCTGCTATTTTGTAGCTAAATGATAAGGGAACTATCTTTCTATGTATTCGCAGCACATTAGACTTGTCTACATTGAGATTCAATTGCCATTCCCTGCACCATGCGTCGATTCGCTGCAGATCCTCCTGCATTTCAGTACAATTTTCCATTGTTACAACCTCTCGATACACCACAGCATCTTCCGCAAAAAGCTTCAGTGAACTTCCGATGTCATCCACAAGGTCATTTATGTATATTGTGAAAAGCAACGGTCGTATGACACTCTCCTGTGGCACACCTGAAATCACTCTTACTTCGGAAGACTTCTCTCCATTGAGAATGACATGCTGCGTTCTGTTATCTAGGAACTCTTCAATCCAATCACACAATTCGTCTGATAGTCCATATGCTCTTACTTTGTTCGTTAAATGACTGTGGGGAACTGTATCGAACGCCTTGCGGAAGTCGAGAAACACGGCATCTACCTGTGAACCCGTGTCTATGACCCTCTGAGTCTCATGGACGAATAGTTCGAGCTGGGTTTCACACGACCGTCTTTTTCGAAACCCATGCTGATTCCTACAGAGTAGATTTCTAGTCTCCAGAAAAGTCATTATACTCGAACATAATACGTGTTCCAAAATTCTGCAACTTATCGACGTTAGAGATATAGGTCTATAGTTCTGCACATCTGTTCGACGTCCCTTCTTGAAAACGGGAATGACCTGTGCCCTTTTCCAATCCTTTGGAACGTTACGCTCTTCTAGAGACCTACGGTACACCGCTGCAAGAATGGGGGCAAATTCCTTCGCGTACTCTGTGTAAAATCGAACTGGTATCCCATCAGGTCCAGTAGCCTTTCCTCTTTTGAGCGATTTTAATTGTTTCTCTATCCCTCTGTCGTCTATTTCGATATCTACCATTTTGTCATCTGTGCGACAATCTAGAGAAGGAACTACAGTGCAGCCTTCCTCTGTGAAACAGCTTTGGAAAAAGACATTTAGTATTTCAGCCTTTAGTCTGCCATCCTCTGTTTCAGTACTATTTTGGTCACAGAGTGTCTGGACATTTTGTTTTGATCCACCTACCGCTTTGACATAAGACCACAATTTCTTAGGATTTTCTGCCTAGTCAATACATAGAACTTTACTTTCGAATTCATTGAACGCCTCTCGCATAGCTCCCCTCACACTACATTTCGCTTCGCGTAATTTTTGTTTGTCAGCAAGGCTTTGGCTATGTTTATGTTTGCTGTAAAGTTCCCTTTGCTTCCGCAGCAGTTTCCTAACTCGATTGTTGTACCACGGTGGCTCTTTTCCATCTCTTACGATCTTGTTTGCCACATACTCATCTAACGCATATTGTACGATGGTTTTGAACTTTGTCCACTGATCCTCAACACTATTTGTACTTGAGACGAAACTTTTGTGTTGAACCGCCAGGTACTCTGTAATCTGCTTTTTGTCACTTTTCTAAACAGAAAAATCTTCCTACCTTTTTTAATATTTCTATTTACGGCTGAAATCATCGATGCAGTAACCGCTTTATGATCGCTGATTCCCTGTTCTGCGTTAAATGTTTCAGATAGTTCGGGTCTGTTTGTCACCAGAAGGTCTAATATGTTATCACCACGAGTCGGTTCTCTGTTTAAGTTCTAGAGGTAGTTTTCAGATTAAGCACTTAAAAAAAATTTCACTGGTTTCTTTGTCCCTGCCACTCGTTATGAACGTTTGAGTCTCCCAGTCTATATCCGGCAAATTAAAATCTCCACCCAGAACTATAATATGGTGGGGAAATCTACTCGAAATATTTTCCAAATTATCCTTCAGGTGCTCAGCCACAACAGCTGATGAGCCAGGGGGCCTATAGAGACATCCAATTACCATGTCTGAGCCTGCTACGCACTCGCACAAATAAAACAATGACGTTCTTCTGGGACGAAATCAAACTGACAAACATCATTAGAGTATTATTTCGGTTCAATATGAGCATACGAAACCTTGTTGAATAATCCTACAGGCGACTTATACTTTCATGAAATACATAGTTGTATGTCGTAGTTTCTGATGAAACAACGATATTTTTATTACGTCTCATTTACATTTCGTTGCGATCCAGCGACTGTATTATTCGCAGCCTGAGAATTCATCATTTTATTCCACTGTTTCAAATGTATTGCGAACCTGTTCTTTCGTAATGATGCTTTTCTTTAAGTATTTTGCTTTCCGGAGATTGTTTCTTTTGCTCAAGGCCGACTCAGTACAGTTGTTATTATTACATATTTCTGAAATAACTTATAGCTAAATCCTTGGTTTTCTACGTTTCCGTAGAAAACATTATATTTTTGGCCCTTGCTAAGTCCAATAAATGGGATTAACTTTATTTTAATTAACTTTCCCTAAAGCAACCTTTCCTCTCTCTGTCTTTCTTTATCTCAGTCTCTTTATCTCGTTATTTCTGTTTACTAAAAGAATGAAAACTTTCTTTTGTACTTTCTCTACAAATGACGTACGCAGAACACAGTTTTAAACTTTCACATAATTAAACAATTTTGTTTTTATCTTGAAAATCTAAATGGTCACAGTTTATGGTGGTTGGTTCAAGTACTGTTTCCAAACTATTCCCCTTCGAATCGGAAAACAAACTAAAAAAAAAAAAAAAATCCAACCGTCACCGCCTCTTTGTATTCTATTTTAAGATTTTAGCAAAACTCAGAGGTCCTCAGGCGTTGACATTCGCGTACCCAGTAAAGTTACTAAATCAATTACAGCACTTGAACCGTAAAAGATAATCACCGTTCGTGCCTCCTTTAAATGGTTCTTGATTGAATCGTTTTCTGCCATGACTCTATCAAAATATCGGAAGCTAGTCCGCTTCCAAAGACAATCGCGATATATGGTACAGTATATTAACGTTGAATGACGCAAATTTCGCCATCCGGACCTCAAAACTACAAGTCTGATCTCAGTAGGTAGTCGTCGGGTTCTCAAGCGTTGTTCAAATACCTTAGAACAGGCAATAATAATAATTCTAATTGGCCGATACTCACTCTGTATTCCTTTACACCCAATACTTCTATGGGGCACGCGATAAATACTACAAAACTATCCAAAATGTTGGACAGTTAACGTATGTGTTCTCCAACATTCACATAAATCCCTAACCAAAGAAAGGAAACCTCCACAACGTCTAATAACCGGTGCGACCAACTATTCTTCAAAATTCATCAACAAATCTACCATATAATCGCGTACGGTATTTTCACGCGTAGCGTTACACGGACGCCACCTTGATATCTTCTGAATCTAAATTGTCATACGCTCATATGGCAATCACGTTAGGCTTCCACGAAGACAACAACACTTCTCAGTAATAATCGAATCGATTAAATTCCCGACCTCAAGACTGGCAGCCGAACTTGTCGGATTATATGATTACTGATGACGAACGAGAATTTAGAACCACACTATGACACTTCAGTGTCCTATTACATACCAGTACGACCGGCCATTACCTGTCTGCGTCATAACAGCGACTACTCACGCTTCTTTCCTCGAGGATCGAACTAAGAACCATTTTTCGAACAATCTTAGAACGGTGAGTTTCCCTTGTACATGTTGAGTTCATTCTTCGTTGCCTTCGGTAACGTTTCTGGTGGCTAGTTGCACTGGTTGTAGCGCCTCTGACTTGCGCTGCTACCCACTCGCTCAATTGATGGAGCATCTCTGACTGCGACCTGGTTTACCTCAGCTTTTTCTCTCGTTCTTTAGATACTATAACATGTCGAAGGAATACCTAGTAAAACATACTTTTTACAAAGTTTAAGCAACCATTTTCTTGTCGAGACTGAATCGGTTCTATTACGTAATGCGAAACGAAAAAATCTTAACAAGAATTTTTGGCGCAGTACAAGATGATAGTTTCCTTCCATGCTTAGTTTTTAGTGACGAGGCAACATTCAATTTAAATGGAAAGGTGAACGGTCGTAATATCAGAACTTGAGGTAGGGTACAAGCACATGAAGTTGTACAACATGAAAGGGACTCTCCAAAATTTAATATGATTTGTGCAGTTTCACGGGAAAAGGTGTACGGTCCACATTTCTTTGCCGAGAACACTATTACAGGAAGCACGTATCTCGATATGCTTAAAAACTTTCTTTCCCCACAGTTGGAGACTGATTAAAACGACTTCATTTACCAACAGGATCGGGCACTGACACACAGGCATCGTGAAACACGGGAATTTTTAAATCAAAGGACTACTGAACGATGGATCGCTCGCATTGCACCGATTTATTGAGACTTACTTTACTGGCCTCCAAGGTCACTGGACGTGACTGTATGTCATTATTTATTGTGGGGTTTTGTAAAAGACCCTTTTTATGTGCCTCCATTACCAACAACAATGAATGAACTAAAACACTGCATAACAACAGCTGTGGGAGCTGTAACTCAAAACATGCTAGCTGCAGTGTGGAAACAATTTGAATACCGCATTGACGAATGCTGTGCATCTCAAGAGGGGCATATTGAACACCTATGAAAAGGTATGAAGGATCTTATTGATTTCCCGTTCATCAAAAAACAAAATTCATTATTTATGTTTATTAATTTCAGAAGTATAGACGTGCCAAATAAGATGATTTTTTTTATACACACTGCATTTTGCATGAGAAATCGAACTGCTATACTGCTATACACTTTTGGCACATTGCCGTTGTTTAAATTGACCAACTATTTGTCATAAGAAGGTAGGTTGCTGTACAAGTATACGGGCGTATTGCCGTTCTTTCAATTCGAAGAAACATTTGCTTCATCATGCACTTTTCCTCACTTTTACGTCGGCCACACGGAGTTCAGCACTTATTTATATTTGGATGCGTCATAAAAACGTCCACTTCAAGATTTTCCAAGTAAAGCAAACACAACACCTGTACTATTCACAAATACATGGAAACCAAAAATCATTCACTCACGCCTTTTACGAGAACATGCGGAAGCCGCCCACTACAGTAATCCATATTGCTGATTCTGTTGTCCGTGGTGTGGCCTTGCAGCCACGAAAATCATTGTTTTTATTTTGATCACAGCTGTATCCATGTTTACGTACAGCTGGGGCTTTGTCCATCGCAATCTTCAGAGCGTGATGCTTGCTCTCACCGTCTGTTGCAAGTGACTTACCTGTACAGGTGCTGTGTTTGCTTTACTTGGAAAATCTTGAAGTGGACGTTTTTATGGCGCATCCAAATATGACTCTCGCCGCTATTCAGCGTGTGCTGCTATGAGCTTTAAATGTTACGAACCGAGGCTTACAACTGCTGTTCACAGATGCATTGAGAAAATCTTTTAGAGTATTGCTTCAAGCATAATGCACAAACACTCATTTACCAAATAGGTGCATCAGTTCACTGTATGAGGCATCATTACTTTTGTATTTGAGTGTCATTACTGCTACAAACTGTAGCAGTAGAACTTCATCCACGTAATGACAGTGTATATTCTACTGACTGTCTTATACGACCATTATGTGACTCCGTAAACTATAGGGGCTAATTATCTTATTCTCAGCTCAACCTTTATTCCACATTCCTTTCATACTTAAAACGAGTGTCTGTCATTACTCTCTATGTTTCGTATTACGTGGACTCCTATTTAAACCTTACTTAGTACGTTTATGTCTTTTACGAGATGTCCACGTCAGTGTTGTGTCTTATACCGACAATGCGTCGACTCCCTTGTATTTCATAAAATAGCTGTCGGAAACCACTTCGCCAATAAATATTAATTAACTGTCCTCTTACACGCCTCCTTTTAACGTTGCTTCCTCACTTTTTCATAAATGATTGACCGACTTTCCTGTCCCCTGATACTCACCCTTGTCCTTTCTCTCTCTGTGTAAATAATTGCCCGACTTTTCTGTCCCCTACTCTATAACTCTGCACCTACCATTTTCTCGCTTCGTAAATAATTTTTCAGTAACCTCTTTCGAAGGACAATTCATAGCCTACCAGTGTATCAAAATTCGTTACAGTGTAAACCACTCGCCGTTTAAATTCATACTAAAGAATAATGGTATGATTATTTTGACACAATCAGCACATTATCTCAGGGTAAAGTTCATTTATTTCCATTTTTTGTCACCAGAATTTCTTCTATTGTACATGGTCATATTCACGTGAATGGTTTATCACCGTCCTTTTCTTCTGCAGATTTCAGCTTATTTTTATGCATTATTTCATCTGTGTTATATATTAAAGGTCTTGTCCTGCTTGATTGTTCTTAAAGCATTGTTGCAGAAGAAGCTGAGCAGCAGAATTATTGCATGGAGTGTCGTGAGCTCTTAACTCACCTGGACTGTGCAATTTTAATTTCTATATTCGGTTCGAGCCAAACCCAAAAAAGGTGAGATCCATAACGGAATTTCCTATTCCTAAAAGTACTAGAGATGTTCGGATTGTGTTCTTATTACCGTCGTTTTATCAAAGACTTTTGTATCAAAGCCAGGCCACTCCAAGAGTTGTTAAAAGCTAATGCTAAATTTGTGTGTGATGGTGCTCAACAAGAGTCTTTCGATGTGCTGCGAAAAGCTCTGACGACTGACCCTTTACGTGGTCTGTATGACGAGAGAGCACCTACAGAACTACACACAGATGCCAGCGGGTATGGGATCGGTGCTGTTCTGGTGCAAATTTCGGGTGGAAAGGAGCCTATGCTTCTAGAATACTTACAAAAGCTGAGAGAAACAACTCAACTACAGAAGGAGAATGTCTCGCTGTGATCTGGGCCATGTGCAAATTTCGAAGGCATGTCTATAGAAGGCCATTCACTTTGTTGGTTGACAGGTCTTAAGAATCCAACAGGACGACTCGCCAGGTGGGTACTACGACTTCAGGAGTATGACACTATCACAGTGTACAAAAGTGAAAGAAAACTCCAAGATGCCGACTGCCTCTCAAGAAACCCTGTGCAAGACCATTAAGACTTGGATGAAGATAGTGACTGTCTCACTGCACTTCAGGATCTCTCTGCTGAGCAGAAGAAGGACGCCAAGATATCTCAAATTATGCTTGCCTTAAATCGGTCAGAGGATGTGAAAGGACAATTTAAGGTAGTTAGTGGATTACTTTGCAAGAAAAACTTTGATCCGTTAGGAAAGAGGTGGCGACCAGTGATTCCTAAACACATGCGATTAGATATTCTACAGAGATTCCATGACAAACCTGAGGTCGGACATTTATGATTTACTAAGACATACCATAGGGTCCGCAAGAGATTTTTCTGGCCAGGTTTATTTAGGAGTACCCGTCACTATGTGTCGCAATGTCGAGAGCGCCAGAGGAGAAAGGCAGTTCCTCAGAAACCACCTGGCCGACTCATATCAATTCCACCAGTCGAAACGCGTTTCCAGCGTGTTGTGATTGATCTCCTGGGACAATTTCCAACGTCTACTAGTGGCAATAGATGGATTATTTGAAACGTCCCCTTAGAACAATTATATACGTGACTGTGCTTAAACTGACACACAATATTTTTTTTTTTTTTTTAGCGCAACGCAATCTGACTTTCAAATACCCTACAAATGAATGGCCCTGACTAACATTAAACCTATACGTTTCACAAATCACTTACCTCACAAAAATCTTGGTTCCTCGAGCTACTGCAATAAAGCGAGCGCCACTACTGCCAGCTAAATAAAAGATTCAAACTACGGAAGGCACTAACTACTGATAGGGATAGTTAGCAAATGAAAGATATTAATAGAGAACAAACAATGTATTTACCCTAATAGTCATAATATATATAGCAGTTCATGACAAATTACAAAACTCCGCCATCTCTCTCCCCACATCCACCACTGCTGGCGGCTCACCTCCAACTGCGCAACGCTACGCGCTGTTCACATCCAGCTGCCGCTGCCCAACACTACAGTGGCAGACAACAATGCAAACTAGCCACAGACTGCACACAGCACACCCAGTGATTCTCACACAGAGCGCTACGTGGCGTTACCAATAAAAAAACCTAAACAGCCTACTTACATATTGTTTGCACTGATTATCTGACACGCCATGCCATTACAAAAGCCGTGAAAACAGCCGAAGCATCCGAGGTTGCCAAAGTCATCGTGCCCCAAGTTCGTTAATTACGGATCGAGAGAGTGTTTTTCAACTTAATCTTGTGACAGAGATAAATCGTAGATGCAACATTACTCATCACATGACGACTGCCTACCATGCGCAAACTAACGGTCTTACTGAACGCCTTAATAAGACCTTGGCCGACATACTGTCCATGTTCGCCAGTGTTGAGCAGAGCAACTGGGATGAGTGCTACGTTTCGTGACGTTTTCCTACAGCATCGCCTAAGAAGACACCACAGGATTTACGCCATTTTTCCTGGTGCATGGGCGCGAGGCGACTACGACGATAGACACTGTGTTTCCGTTACGTCCTGATGACGTGGACGACGACTACATCGGCCAGGTGTTAACCAGAGCTGAGGAAGCTCGGCTGTTAGCTCGAGTCCGCACGCTGTAGGAAACGGTCGCCGAAGGTATGACGCGAGCCACCGCCCTGTTGTCTACCAGCCTGGTGACCTCGTCTGGATCTTCACTCCCGTTCGGAAGGTTGGTCTCACTGAGAAGCTCCTCTGGTGCTACTTAGGCCCTTATAAGGTTGTAAGACAGTTGCCTGATGTTACTTATTAAGTTGAAGATTTCGACCCCAACACAAGACGACGAAAGATCAGAGATACGGTCCATGTCCTTCGAATGAAGCCCTATAAGGATGCTGCAACCCAGGGCGAGTGCTCTACCAACTGAGCCGCTAAAGGCAAAGGTCCCGAGCTCGAGTCTCGGTCCGGTACACAGTTTTAATCCGCCAGAAAGTTTCATATCAGCGCACACTCCGCTACAGAGTGCATATCTCATTCTGCAAACATCCCACAGGCTGTGGCTAAGCCATGTCTTCGCAATATTCTTTTTTTTTTTCAGGAGTGCTAGATCTGCAAGGTTCGTAGGAGAACTTCTGCAAAGTTTGGAAGGTAGGAGACGAGGTACTGGCGGAAGTAAAGCTGTGAGGACGGGGCGTGAGTCGTGCTTGGGTAGCTCAGTTGGTAAAGCACTTGCCCGCGAAAGGAAAAGGTCCCGAGTTAGAGTCTCGGTCCGGCACACAATTTTAATCCGCCAGGAAGCTTCATATCAGGGCACACTCTGCTACAAAGCGAATTCTCATTCTGAAGTTCTACGAAGATCACCACCAAGGCGAGGATTAGTCATCAGGACTAGGAGTATGTAGGACCGATAACTCGTTCCCGGATTAGGAGGACGCAACACCGAGACGCTGTTCACTTAAGGAGGGAGCAGTGTGGCAGAAGAAGCTGAGTAGCACCGTGGTGTAGTGGTATTGATACTAGACTGTCGCATAAAGCGAAATTAGAATTATATATTAATACCTTCAGCTGCTGACGGGCGTTGATATATATCAACGAGGACAGGTGAAAATGTGTGCTCCGACCAGGACTCGAACCCGGGATCTCCTGCTTAAAAGACAGACGCTCTATCTATCTGAGCCACCAAGGGCACAGAGGATATTGCGACTGCAGGGACTATCTCATGCACGCCCCCGCGAGACCCACATTCTCACCTTGTATGTCCACACACTGTATTTGTAGTATCCCACCTCAACACACTCATTACTTGTGGAAGACATTCTTACGAAATCCCGTAAGAGTTCGGGGAATATGTGTGCATCTGCACAGAAGAAAAAGGTCATGGCCGGTATTGTCAGAACTATATACTTATATGGATATGGTTTCTGTTCTTTCGGACATGTTCGAAAGAATATACACCATAGCCATATACGTATTACATAGAGGGTCGCGAGTTCAAACTTCATCTGGACTGAACAATTTTAATTTCTATATTCGGTTATAGTACATTCTACAAGTATCCAAAAATGTCAGGGCTCATTGTACTGGAATGTTCTGTCGCTGTATATATACGTATGTGTTCTGGCCGGAGGCAGTTCGCTCCGCGCTTTTGTATGTGCAAATGCTGTATAAATCTTCGTTAAGTGAAGTTAGTGTTCGTCATTCATTTAATCGCACCTTTTTCTACGTGACAATATTTTCGTACACAAAGATTTCTTTATTCCCTCAAATGTCTGTTTTACACCGGTGTTATGCAGATGTTCACCCCTGTTCACGAGTCAGAGTATTTCGACGTTGGCCTCTCAATATATATATTCCTTACTGTCATTTCTTGTTAACAATATTAGCTTATTCCCAAGAATAAGCACCTTTCACTAGGTTAATACTCGACAGAAATTAAACCTGCATTTGGATCAAACTTCCTTACCTCTTGTGCAAAAAGGAATGCAGCATGCCGCTGCATCCATTTTCAATAATCTACCTCTCGATTTCAAAAATCTTACCAGTAATCCACGCGCTTTCAAATCGAAACTGAAGAGTTTTCCTCTTGGGTCACTCCTTCTATTCTGTCGAGGAGTCCCTTGAAAAATTAAGCTGATTCTTCTTGTAATGTCGATTGTGTTTACTTATGGACTGACGTTTTTCGGGTTGAGAAACATTTATGTTCATCTTTTATGTTGCAATTTCATGCACGGACACGTTCCATGACCTTGAGATTTTCTCCTCAATTTGGTCCTACGGAATTTGACGTTGTTGTTGTTGTGGTCTTTAGTCCTGAGATCCCTTCTTCTAGTCAAAAGGTGTAAATAAATAAATAAATAAATCTTCTGCTGGGTTTCTTTGTTTTTGTCATAGCTTGTTTCTTTGTTGTCACAGTCAGTGCAAGGAAATTTTCTTATTTGAACCTTCATAATGAAGAATGGTAAAGAAGACAGATATAGCTATGACTGAAATAAGGGGACGAGCTAACAGCAGGAAAAGAAAATTAAGTATTCTCTCGGTTAGCTCGCGTACCTGGTAATCGTCAGTGACCTAGGAATACAAAGAACGTTCTTGCTCTTGAGGTTTAATAGTTATAATATATTTTGGTGACCACATTGTATACTTCTTTGCTTGTTGCTGTTTTAAGGTTCGCTACCTCCACTGCATTTAGGAGTGCTATCTTAATGATTTTGTATGGTCTTTCGTATATCATATAAAACTGTTTGACCTCTGATTCTACATTAGTAGACACATGTGTTGAAACAATCAGTACCAATGACTCAACTTTAAATGATCTTCTCTTAACGTGCTTGTAGTATTTATTTTTTCCTTTAGTTGCTTTCTCTTTGATCCTAGCTAAAGCTAAACTCCTCTGTCCATTAACTGAAACATCATCTCTCTGTGGGAAACTTAATATCTGTTAAGTTACAGTAGGTACCTTTTCACCTGTTAGCAGTTCTCGCGGTGATATTTCTGTGCTAGAATCCGACAATTCATTCATAATTCGCTCAAATTCTTCAATGTAATTCAGTTACTCGTGATGTTTTCAAGAGCATTATGCTTTAAACAGCCTATTTAGTTCTCTCATAATCTTTTCACTTATAATTTATTGAGTATCGTATTTAGATGCGTGTGTGGGTTTTATGTCAAGATCCCTCAACATGATTTTCTAATACACAGATATAAATTGTGGTCTACTGTCACTTATGATTCTGTTTGGTATACGTACATCCATTACATAGTCATTCTTGATTTTATTTGGGGACTGTCTTACCTGTAGCGTTTCTGAGTGTATACAGTTTCAAAAGTTTTGTAAACATGTCTATCACAACGAACAGACATACGTACCCTCTTTGTGAGGTCTGAAGGGGGCCATAGAGGTCAACGCATACCTTTACAACGTTTTTGTTGGGATCATGCTATGCATTTCAGCTTTGCTGCTAGAGTTTAAAACTTCTGTTTTCTGACACGCATCGCACAATTTTAGTGTTTTGTGTACTCTCTTTTCTACATTATTGAAATAGTAACTTTCATTAACTCTGTCTGCACATTCCTTGGCACCAAAATGAGCCTATGTGAAATGTATGAACCACAAAAGCCTCACAATTTCATATTTTGCTGGGTCTCTTCTACGATACAATACACCTTCATGTATGACATAGTACTTCCTCAACTTGTCATTCGTTTTCCTACTGCGTCTTGATTTTATCGTTTTAATAATGTCATACCTATTCTGTTCACTTCTCATATTTTTAATATTTTCTTTATTTTTTCTTCGTATTTTACTTTTGCTAGGTATAACATGGAGAATCTTTTCTGCCCGGAATCATTAAAATGTAATTTATCCATAAACACAGACATTATGCATAACGTAACAGCTACTGTATTGCTTCCTCCTGGCAAGTATTGTATTACGAAATTGTATTCCTGAAGCGCTAAAGCCATTTTGTTGATCTGTTATGGCTCATCCTACAATCCTTCAGGACTGAAAGTGCCTTGTCTGTAATCACTTTTACTTTCCTTCCCATAAGGTTGTATCTGAATTTCTTAACCGCCGATATCACTGCTGACGTTTCCATTTCTGTTACCGAATACCATCTCTTACACTTGTTTAGTACTTGAATGGCAAAGGGAATTGATTTTTTTTCCACTGTATCTCCGTTTTCTATGAACTGATAGAGATGAGGCCCAAAACGCTTTCTAAGCTGTTAGTAAAGATGCAAAAAGGTACATTTAAGTCAGTATTGTGACAAAATATTGCTATTACATAATTCATCTTTTATTTTTTGAAGTTCTTACTCGCACTCCTATGTCCAGATTCATGGGACATTCTTCTCCGTTAAATGGAGTAAGACTCTCACATTAACCGTTTCATTGTTCGCAAATTTGCGATTGAATCCTGTTACACTGAAGAAGGCTTTCATCTGATTTTGGTTCTTAGGTTCGGAAAGTTTCTTACGCTATTGAACTTCTCTGGGTCTGGCTCAATAACCTCAATTGACATAATATGCTCCAAAAATTTAATTTCACTTTTTCTGAATTTGGATTTTGTCCAAATTTACGCTAATGTTATTCTCCTCCAATTTAGAAATGACTTTTTCAATACATCATTGTATTCCTTCCATATTTTGGCAGCAATCAAAATACCATCGATATATACCATAATTTTCTTCAAGATCTACTCTCCTGGAACCTTAGCTAACATACATAAAAAGCAGCTGTTGAGATCTTTCAGGCGAGTAGCAGTACCTTGGTTTGGTAACTTCGTCTCCCATAAACAAAAGTGGTAAATTTTCTGTGTCTTCATCCTCACGTATAAACATATGTAGTGACGTAACAAGACTGTTACGCCACACGGTAGTAGCCAAAAGAAAGGCACGCTAACGCTGTGGCCGATAGTGCACGAACGGCAATAAGCAGACGGGCGTGAAGTCTGGGACATGAGAACTTATGAATGAATAAGAAGAAAAGTATGTAGATACTTTTTACTTATCTTTTATTGATTCCTTGGAATACATCTCTCTTGAATACTCGAAGCTATAGGCACTGATACAAATGGCTCCTTGCTAGTTCGTAGCCATTAACTTCTGATGGCTATTATGTCTCTCGGCTAATGAGAGAGAAAGGCTTCATACAACTGGGCGATAGCTAGGTTCGCATACAACTGGGCGGTAGCTTGGTTCTCGTACAACTGGGGTCGAGTCCACTCTCGTATCACGAGACCTGCCTTGGTGGTGGCGCTAGGTCTGCGATCACAGTGGCGACACGCGGGTCCGACATGTACTACATGGACCGCGGCCGATTTAAACTACCACCTAGCAAGTGTGGTGTCTGGCGGTGACACCACAACATATGCTTCCTTCTGGTTCATGGTTCTAGTCAAATGGTTCAAATGGCTCTGAGCACCATGGGACTCAACTGCTGATGTCATTAGTCCCCTAGAACTTAGGACCAGTTAAACCTAAATAACCTAAGGACATCACAAACATCCATGCCCGGGGCAGGATTCGAACCTGCGACCGTAGCGGTCTTGCGGTTCCAGACTGCAGCGCCTTTAACCGCACGGCCACTTCGGCCGGCATGGTTCTAGTCCATCTGATCTCTTATAATCTATACTCTTGTATTAACACCATTATTTTGTAGCCTCAATTCCACTAATTTTAAATACATGCTCCTCCTGTTGTTCTCTTATACTCATTACACCCTCTGAAAAGTCGGGCACTTCTCTATCAGTAATTAGCCAATCTGTCCCCAAAATGTGACTGACACCAAGTCCAGGAACCACCATAGCATTTACTGTGATTGTTTCACATGTTACATTCTATTAAAAACTGTCTGTTTATCATTTTACTTTGAGGTCCACACGCTGTAACCACTCTAACTCAGGAACATGTGTAATGTTCTTTATTTCCTCTCATAAATTACTAGAGGCAGCACTAATTTCACTATCTGAATCTAGGTTTGCAGTTGTTTTCGTGATTTGTATTTCAATTTCAATTGCTGGTTGATACATTTCCTTTAATTCCTACTTACCTTCTTCCATGAGGTCACTTTATTCCATCCATTGTCATACCGAAGAATCATACCAATGGTCCATTACATTCGGCAATTAGCGATTGGTGGTGGTGGTGGTAAGCTCCTATGGGACCAAACTGCTGAAGTCATCGGAGCCTAGGCCTACACACTACGTAATCTAACTTAAACTATCTTACGCTAAGGACAACTCGCAAACTCATGCCTGAGGGAGGACTCGAACCTCAGACGGGGCAGCCGCGCGAGCCGTGGCAAACCTCCTCAAACCGCACGGGTATACCGCGCGGCCCATTTCGCGATTGGACCAGGTCCGAACAGCCCACTAATTTTCGGGCTCCGTATGATTCCCTTCGCTTTCCGGAGCATGTTCCCTATGTTGATTATTATGGTATTCCCTGTTTCCACCACAATAACATCCTGTTTTCATATCCCTTTCAAAGGTGCCTCTCCCTCTTCTGGTGGGGCTACAACAGTGACGCGAATACACTATTTTCCTGCCAGTCACGACGTTCGTCATTTCGATTCGTATCTCTGTTGCGGCTTTGCTCTGTGTCATTACAGCGGTCTGGCCGCCACATGTTCTTTCTCCAGCCTTGCGGTACTTGCCTGTTCCAGGACAACGCGTCCAACAGCTCCAGCACGTGCACTGGGTGAGTGACGTCCCTTTTATTTACACTGATTAACCTATCTTGCACTGAACTATGGATTTAACTATAATAATTTCTCTTAGGTCGGATTCCGTTAATGGGTTACTTAAGTATTGATTCTTTTCTCAATGACGTTAGAAAAATTCTTTGTAGTTGCTACAACCACTATTCGCAAAGCTCAAAAATTTCATTTCTAACAGTTTTGTGTTCTAGTAGGCAAGGATTGATTAAAAAATACTTGCGCAAATTCCTTACATACGTTACTTGCCCATGTTCCCCATGATATTGCTTTCTCTTGTAACCTACTGATCTCGAATTTGCTTTTTTTTTTTGTTCTGTCATGTTTTCAGGAATGATGTTGTCAAACTGTTTACTGAACGCTGCTCCTTTACCTGAGAAAAGTGTTAGCATGATTTGCTGCCTCACTCACGTCAACTCTTTCTTGTTCACACCAAATTTCTACTTTTTGTGTAACTTCATTTTCTATTTTGCCTTACATCCGAGGAAGTACGTTTTGCTCCATTTCTCTCATTTTATCCTGACTCGCACTTGTGTTGCCTTTACAAGAGAATTCTACGTGTGAAATATTACTACTCAGTATTTTAAGGACTCTTTTTATACTCTGTAAATTAGTCCATTGTACCTTGTGTGTATCGTTACATGCTTTTATAGCTCTACGTTACTCTTGTCTTACATCACTAATTTCATCTATTTAACTTTTTGATTTAAGGGTCATTTTTTGACTAATTTCTGACTTACAAACTTCCATTTTTATACTCCATTCTTTTGTTTCATAATGTATTTTCTTGCAACATCCCTAAGTTTTAACGTCAAGATTTGTAACCTTTTGTTCCGAAGGACTGAACTTAGCGTTAAGTTGAGCTGTTCCCATCTTAACTTCTCTTAACTCTTTACCTATATTCTCTATTTTATTTTGTGTTTTTATTAATTCCCTCTTTTTTTCTTTTTAGCTAATTTTTGTTCTGCAAAGTTAATTAGCATGGAACTTGTATCCTGATCATCATACTGAGTTAGCAAAGTGTCGGCTGATGCCGCACCATGACTCAATGTATGTAACTCATCTGTTTGCTCATTAGTACTGTCGATATCAGAGTCATTTTCTCTGGCATCGCCATTCTTATGTCACTTCATTTATTACTCGGTATTACACATCCTGGGTTAACATGATCATTGTTTGTCACTAAACTTACATTTGCACTGTCTACAATCTTGGTTAACTTTACATTCCCAGTAAAATCGTTGATGGCTACTTCAGAATTCTGAATAAGATTATTGGCAATTGAATACACTATTTCAGGAATTGCCAAAGTTTGAACTACTGTTCACTTGTACTTGATCAACAGGACCGTCGCTACTACTGTGAGACGGCTGTTTCTCTACTTCTGAGAGCGTATCTCACTTCCCTTTCCCCAGAGATTTTACTACTACTAACGTTACAATTACAAATCTTAGACTGCAGTATGCAAGCACAACATTTACACTACTTTTCTTCCTCGATGTACTGTCTGTGGTTCTCCTGGGTGTGTTTTGATTTTGCAGCGTCAATTATTATACTGTGACTGAAGTTCAAAAAAGTTCAAACGCAATTACAAGCATCCTTCTCGTGTTCCTAATGCAGTTCTCTGGTCAATTACGCAGTTCACTCGTGTCACAGCCGTTACAGTGGTGAATACAGAAAAACCTCAAGGAGGGGGCGCTGAAGATACCTTGAGCTACATTTACTTTTATCGTAAAGAAAAGTAATCAAGGCACAAGAAAAGTCTGAGAAAGCTTTATTTAAACTGATTATACACATATACAAGACAATGCTATCTTATGATATAAAAACGTTACAATTGTGTCTTTCTTCCTTAAATGCTGAATTCTATGCGGCTATCCTTCCTGGCAAACTGGTTAATTAGATCGTCAATACGACAATCAATGTCAGGGTGAGTGTTGAACAGAGCCATTAAGTCGATCCTCCTTCATCGTCGACCTCAGCCATGTCTTTGTACGTCGCATATTGAAAAAGTTCTTTCTACTGTAGTAATAGATGCAGATAGACAAGCAAATACTGTGCAAAGCGTGTGCAAAGTAGGATAGTCAGATCTAGGACAAACAGACAACGCTTCCATAACAGAATCGTGGTCATTAAGGGCGTTTATGCTCTTTTGCTTGTATAGAATAATCTCTCCCAGTAATCTCTTTTTAATCACAAAGAGCGGTTCGTCTTCAAAGAACGGTAGTTCAGTTAAGCGCTCATTCAATTTATGTGCCAGATCATTACCGTCATGTTTCAGTAGTTGTGAGGACAAAAGTATGTCGAATTATAAATGATAAATATTTTCTTCAACAACACTTTCTCCGATGTCAGTCGTGACGTGGTCCAGTGTTGAAATAAAACCAGTTCTTTTCCAATATGGCATAGCATCATCATTATGATCGCAGTTTTCCCTGTGTCTCTGTCCGTCTGTAAGACGACGAACACTCATCTCCACATCTAACTCTTCCATAACTGCCTTCGCCTCTTCAACAATGCGACTAAAGTAGCTATCAGCATTAGCTCTCATGCCGTCGTGCACCTTGAGCGTCGAATCTAATTTTGCTTTCGCCATCGTGAAGTCCAAGCTAGGGTCTTGTAAGACTTTGCCGACTGGATATGTTATGCTCATAACGTCACACAGTGTAAACAGAGTGGTAATAAACTCGCAATTAGAGAGAGCTCGAAGGAGAATACTGGCTTTGGCAGCCGTTGTTCTATCCCTCGAACACTGTATTTCATTAAGAACTTTGCAAACTGTTCCGAGATCAGCTGCGAATTGAAGAACAGCACCATGTCGTTCATCCCATCTCGTTTGACCATGTGAGTGCAGGGAGTGTTTTCGGTGACTCTTCACTGTTGCGAACCGCTTGCTAGACGCTGTAAAGATCAATACTACTTGTTCAATATTACGAAGTGCGTTTCTCACACTTGTAACTTTGTAACTGCGAGAGACAACGAGGTTGAGCTGATGACTTCGACACGGTGCTACTTGCGCGTTTATAGCTTTCTTCTTTATTGTAGCCACAGCTCCTTTCAGTTCCGACATGTTGACTGAGCAACCATAACAGCCTATAACTACACAGTTCTCCAGTGACAGAGAAACGCTTTCCATTCTCTTTAGAACCGCAGTACCTAATACTCCACCAGTAACGCTACGCTCTTCATCTTGGCTCTTGTGAGATTCATCATCAATGTTACCACTACAGTTACTGTCTTTATGAATGTAAGTCTGTCGTGTAATTTGCCGTCACCACTAACGTATGTTGGGCGATGTGCGCTATGTACGTATTCTCATCGAAGATTATGCTGTAATAACGAGAACCTTTCATTTCCTCCAGTATTCTCGGTAACATCACTGTTATCTCATGCTTTGAAGTTCGTTACATGTTGTTTTACTTATGTAAGTGGCGTTCGCTTTAGTGGTATCAAGGTGTTGTTTTATTTCCAGCGTCAATTCTAAATCTTAGAAGAGCTCTAAAGTTTCCCTCGTTATTCACTATACTTTCACGATTATTTTCGTATTCTAATAGAATTCCATCATCTCTATACCCCCGCATAAGAATATTTTGCTTTCCATGAAATATGATTGTTTTTGTTGTAAGTACACGATGGTCTCTGTTCTCCCTAATGCTTTTCATTCTCTGTCTAGAGAACTGATTTATGTTCTCAAATTCGCGGTTGTTTCGTGTCGCTAAAAATAATTTTGCATCTATTAACGCTTCAGCGTGGTACTTAAGCTGAGAGTGGGTCTCAAGGTTACTATTTTTACCAGTAAGTTTGGCAAACTTTGTTAGTGTTTCAGTCACAAGTATCTTGGCGATAATAGAGTTCTTTCCTCCAGCTACTTTATTATTCACAAAAATTGAACAGTTAATGCAAATAAGTCCCTTTTTAACTTGTGAGAACACCAGCCATGGATACTGTTCAAAGTGATAATAGTGGACCTGTCTGCGTCCAACCGTCCCCTCTTGTTGTGGTCGGAGGTAGGGAAGTTATAACCTTTTTCAGGTTTCCTTGGAGCTCTGAGAAGCTTGTGTTTTATATCATCATTAATATTTCCTAACGCTAATATATCCAAATAATTGCTAATATCCGTGGGATTAAAGGAATCAGTCGATGAACTTTTTTGTGGAAGTTACGACGAAGTCCCGTGTGGAGTTTGCTGGTCTCCCATCGGGCGCCTCCCCAGGTGGCGGATAGGGGAATGCTCACCAGATATGGTGGGTACCGGGGAAATAAAATACCCGGGGTGGACCAAAATTAGCAACTGCTGCCTTGTAGTATGATATTGGCTTATCAAAGGGTAAAGGAAGAAAACCTTGAGCAAAAATTACCTGGTCCTCCAGGTTGGGGGTTGTGCAGTGGGCCAGCTCCTCACTAACATAAAAACATAAAAATGCTAAAAAACCTAATAATATGCCTCGGAAAAATTGGAACTTTGGACGATGAACTGGCAATGAGAAACGGAAAATTATGTTTGGATGCTGGAATGTGCAAGGTATTTCCACTAAAATAAATTTACTCCCCGCAGAACTTGACATGTTCAACATGGATGTTGTCGTACTCTCTGAAACAAAGAAGAAAGGCCAAGGAGAAGAAGAACTGGATAATTATGTACATATCTGGAGTGGGGTATCAAAAGCAGTAAGAGCCAAAGCAGGAGTCTCCATTATGATACAAAAATCATGGAAAGAAAGAATCACAAATTGGACATTCATCAATCAACGTATAATAACTGTTGAAATGACATTATTTGCTAGGGAAGTTGTGATTATTGGCGTATATGCACCCACGAACGACACAAAAGATAAGGAGAAAGATACATTTTGGGACCCCCTCAGGGAGACTATTGAAAAAATCCCAAGAAGAAAGGAACTGATTATCATGGGAGATCTGAATGGAAGGGTAGGAATTAGAGAATCTTGTAGAATAGTAGGAAAACATGGAGAGGACGAATATAATGACAATGGAGAACGATTGATTGCAATTTGTGAACAATTTGATCTAAAAATTACCAACACATTTTTCAAACATAAGGACATTCATAAATATACTTGGCAACAGAACACCAAAGAACTTCGTTCTATAATAGATTATATTATCATTAGGCAAACAAGTAGTTTCAAGGCAGTAGACGTCAGATCTTATAGAGGAGCCCAGTATCAGAACACTCTTTGCGGCCAGGATGGAAAGGAAACTGGTTCAATCATTTGAAGGAAGTACAGAGGAAATATATGACTATATAAAAGCTAATGTGAAAATCATAGCAACAGAGGTGTTGGGTAAAAAAGATAGCAACCACAACCGTGCAGCAGAGTGGTGGTCAGAGGAACTAGAGGTCCTCATTAGAGAAAAACGAAATGCGTTCCTTCAGTGGTTGAATGATAAATCAGAAGAAACAAGGACAATATACAAGGAAAAGAAGAATGAAGTGACGAAAAAAATAAGGATGGCAAAAAATGAAGCATGGGAAAGAACATGTGCCAAGGTGAATAGCAAATTAGGATTTGGGAGAGCAAAAGAAGCATGGTCAGTATTGAAAGGTCTTCGACAGGATACAAAAAGCAAAACTAATCTCCAACTAATAACACAAAAGGAATGGGAAGAGTATTTCCAAAAATTATTAAATGAGGACAGAGAAGAATATCTAGAAGAAGGAACAGGGGAAGATAAAGGACATGAAGATGATGAGATCCAAATTTTAAAAAGTGAAGTACTTCAGGCGTTGAGAACAGGAAAGAATGGTAAATCACTGGGACCAGGCAATATCAATCTGGAGTGTCTGAAATATGGTGGTGACAAAATTGTGAAACTGATAACACAGCTCTTCAACAAAGTGATACATGGAGATTCAATACCCAACGAAATGAAGCTAGGTTACATTAATACAATATTGAAGAAAGGGGATCGCAAAATTTGTTCGAACTATCGAGGAATTTGTGTTACAAACACATTAATGAGAATTTTTGCGAAAGTAATTAAAAACAAAATGGAAAAAAAATTTTAGAACCCAAGAAGAACAATGTGGATTCACGGCTGGGAGATCATGTGTAGACCATATTTTCACATTACGACAGATTTTGGAGAAACATAGGGAAAAATCAAAAAGTATAGGATTAATTTTCATAGATCTAGAAAAAGCGTATCATACTGTTCCAAGAAAATTACTTTGGAGAGCACTACATATGGCAAACATAAACCATTCCTTGATTAAAATAATACAACAGATGTATAAACATAACATTTGCCAAGTGAAAGTTGGTAATAAACTTTCACAGAAATTTAGAACAAGCAAAGGCCTTTTACAGGGCTGTCCCATGTCACCATCATTACTTAAAATCTATATAGATATTAGCCTTAGAACATGGTCTCGTAAATGTAATAGTATGGGATTAGAAATAAGAGATGGAGTTTACCTACATCATTTATTATTTGCTGATGATCAAGTAGTCGTAGCACAAGATGGGGAGGATGCTAACTATATGTGCAATCAACTAGCAGTAGCATACAAAACTTGGGGTTTGAAGATTAATTACCAAAAAACAGAATACTTGACTAATGATTCAGATGAGCTATACATTGAAGGAAAGAAAATCAAAAAGATAAACACTTTCTGTTATTTGGGATCCATTTTAGAAATCGAGGGAAAATCAGACTCAGAAATCAATAAAAGAATTAGTAGCGGACGGAGGGTCATTGGGATGCTTAACTCAATCTTATGGAGCAGGAATGTAATGAGCAGAACTAAAAAATTAGTATACAAATCCATATTAGAGAGTGTGGTTCTGTATGGAACGGAGACCTGGACAATTAACATGAAGCACATTAAAAAATTACAAGCTCTAGAGATGGACTTTTGGAGAAGATCGGCAAGAATCTCCAGGAAAGAAAAGATAAGGAACACCGAAGTAATAAGGAGAATGGAAATAAAAGAAAGAATATATGACGTAATGGATAGGAAGAAATTACAGTGGTACGGGCATGTACGACGAATGGAGGAAGCCAGAATACCAAAATTGATACTGGAGTGGGAACCGGAGGCGAGAAGAAGAAGAGGACGACCTGTGACCACCTGGCTCCAAAATGTACAGCACACAATGAGGAGAATGGGCGCAGAGGAAGAGGACACGCAAGATCGAAACACCTGGAGAAATATTTTGAGAGTATAGTTTAAGAACGTTTATTGTTTGTATTGTCATTTCCAGGTAAATTATTATGTTGGAGATAAGCCTCTGTAATGAGGAAAAGCTCAAAATAGTAATAAAAAACGACGAAGTGCTGGGCTCTGCTTCTACACCTAGTGGGGTTTTTGCGTCTGGAAGGTGACCGGAATCATCAGATGTTTCTAATTATCTTTTTCTTATTACTTAACGATACATTTGATTATGCTGCTACGACGTAGGTAAATTAGATGCCAATTATTCTCGAATAAACACTTTATTCGCACTGTAAAATGCAATACTAGTACATTTAGCACTAAACGCACATGGTCACACTCCGCGTGTTTCTAATATCACTAAGCACCACACTGACTGAAATCCATGGTAATAGTCAATAATCGCAGTCGTTCACTTTTTATCACTTCCAAGCTATCGAGACGATTGTAGCTTTCAAACTGACTACCTGGCAGCGACTCTGCTTCCCATATATTTGTGGTTCGGTTGTTTCGAGAACATTCGCTACCAGAATGTTGGCTTCCAGACTTTTTATGGAGTGTGAATAAAGACTTACTGTGAAAGCGACAAGCCAATATGTACTTCACAACGTATAATGTAAAGGCGAGTTTCCAATGATGACATCAACCAGCAATTTATGTGTGTGGAATTTTTTTATTGTCGATGCCGTTCCTTTCTTGTGCATTCGATAGAGGGCCTATATAGTAACAATGCGTTTTTATGAATCTTTTCTAAATCTATTATCGGAGATAATAGGTATTACGAGTAAGGTATGAAACTATTGTTACGTTAGTAGTAAAAATATTGTTACGTCCCTCGTGACAATAGTTTTACTGAGAAATTACTATGAATTACTATTGTTAATACTTCACAATCAAATGATCACTCACACTCTTGACTAATCTCCACACTTGCACAGGCTACAACAAGGACTTTTTACTTACTCACTCTTCTGTCTTAATATTTCTGCTTCTGAATGCAAACTAGCTTCCTATTCGGCGAATAGCCCGTATTTATAACGCTACGTATCGAAGGTTCTCTGTACAAGAAAACCGCAGAATATTCACGACCTTTCTCGAACAAATGCCAGACAGAATAACGTATCGAGATCACTACAATGGCCGCCCCCCCCTCTCCCCCCCCCCCCCCCCGACATGAATCCGCCAGTGACCTGTTACACGCTTCGCTTGTCGGTTACAGTAGCTTTCCTAGCATTTTTTCGTGCTATTTCCGATGAGAACAGCCAATCGCGGGTGACGACCAAAATTTAAGCGTTCTTTCTCACGATAACCGTACTGAATAAATCAAACGTCATCGGTGCCCCACACCACATACATCTCTGCCCACTGCTGCCTTCTCAGCAGCTCTAGGGAGAGCTTCTTGTAGCTGAATGCGGTGGTTTTAAGGCCAGAAATATTACACTTTTCATGCCTCTCGACTCACATAACTGCGATCTGGTTTCTGTTCAAGTTGTATACAGACTTAAGCTCCCTTTATTTTACCCCTCCTACCTTAAGAATTTCAAAGACAGTAATCCAGATAATATTGTCGAAACCTTTCACTAAATCTATAAATGCTGTAAACGTAAGTTTGATTGTCTTTCACGTGTCTACTAAGACAGTCCGCAGTGTCAGCTTTGACTCGCGTGTTCTACCGTAATCTGGGATTCAAACTGATCTTTCCAGAAGTTGGCTTCTACAAGTTCTTGCATTCTTCTGCAAAGAATTCGTGTCTGTATTTTCCAACAATGGCTTATTAAACTGATAGTTCGGTAATATTCACCCTTGTCGGCACCAGCTTCCTTTGGAATTGAATTTATTACGTACTTCTTGAAGTCAAGATACTGCGTCTGCCTCATAACATCTTGCCCACCGGACTAAATAATTCTGTCGTGGCTGGCTCTCCCAAGGCTATCAGTAATTCCAAGGGAATGTCGTCTACTCTGAAAAATCATGGAGAAAGGATTTGGAAATGACAAGGGGTTATTCTGGAATATGTTATGGAATAAAGAAGGGGTTTCGGCTAGCCGAACAATCACCTTAGCTAATGAAGAAAAAATTGAAAAACAAAATTTCGTTATGAATACACAGATATAAAAATTAAAAATGTTCTTATGTCCTTTCTTCAAATTATTTATTATACCTCTTCAAAGTCGCGGTGACACGTTGGTGTTTCCCTCCATTTTTACTGCTGTCCTTGCAGGTCCTCACGATCGTTCAAACATTTATTACGATGTACTTTCATGCACTAATAAATGAATATTCAAACAATTTTCTAAAACTGTCCCGAATATATTTTCACACACAACCTTTGCATAATACACTCACAAAGTTAATAATAATTGGCGTGCGTACATTTTTTATGTAAGTCCTCTTATGCGTCTTGTCGCTTTCAGATGTCACCACAGACAGACAGCTACTAATTAACTAGTGCGCACTGGATTGCTCATTACTTATCATCTATGGCCTCACTTTTATCCTTGTCACAGGTTTCATCCCTGTCTAGCGGCCACAGAGCGCATCTTTTAATCAACTTAAAAATTACTGCCACAAGTCCCAGCGCCTTATTTCGACTTAGGTGCTACAGTGCTTAATCAATTTTTTATTGCAGTATCATAGCTCCCATCTCATCCTCGTCTACGTCCTCTTCCCTTTCTGCAACATTGCTTTCACGTTCATCTCCCTTGAATAGTTCATCTATATATTTGTTCCTCCTTTCTGCTTTCCCTTCTTTCAACAGGGCTGGTTTTCCATCTGAGTTCTTGATATCCGTAGGGTAGTCTTGTTTCCATAAAGATTTGTTTAACTTTCCTACCTTTCCTCTAGGGAAATGTGTTTCTACATCCTCAGAGTGGTCCTCTAGCCATTCCTGCTTAGTCATTTTGCACTTTCTGTCAGTTGAAAGGTGGCTACACTGAGTCACAGCGCCAGAGATTGCGCCAAAGAGTATTATTCAGCCGCCTACACTGGCAGTGCTTGTTGAGATGTGGTAGTGGAGAGTGCTTGTCGAGAAGTCGTCGTGGAGAGTGCATATTGAGAAGTGGGCAGTAGGAGTTCCGATGTAGCCGTGACTAGTTGTGAGCATGTTGCATGCAGTTGTTCTGATGGGCTAGAAAGCCGATGCTGTTCGATTGCTGATGTTGCAATGATCAGAGTGTGTGTTTCGTCAATATATATGAAGGTAATAAATTTATTTTTTATTTTTATTTCAAATGTCTTAAACAACAATGCCTCTTGGTCACAGGTTCAGTCAACAAAGCATCTGGCTTGTGTTCATGTATTAGAGTGTAATTCTGGTTCCTATGTGCAAGTATAGTATTTCAGTTTTATTTAATTAATTCAGTGTAAATGGTATTTAAAATATCTTGTCTTTTTGAGGAAGAACCATGCCATGCTGGGGACTTAGTTAATTAATTGTGTTAACTGAAATTTTCTTTCATTCTTTGTTGTTATTCTATGCAGTCAGGTTGCGTACTAATACTAGTCAGGGCCAACCGGTTACGAGACTTCGTAATCGTACATACAGCTACTAAAATTAAAAAATATTTGCAATATATTTAATTAAGCCCCCATGCACGTGGCGACCGCTGTTTCGGATCGTCCCTTGGAATTCTTCTGATAGTAAAAATAGCAGACAGTAGTATTGTTGAAGTAATTTGTAGTTTAGTAGTTGTAGTCTATATTGCATGTGTAGATTTGGTAACTGAACATTTGTAGTTGTCTTGTCATTCTTTTAATGGTATTTTGGCAGAATTTAATTTTTGGTGTCTTGTACATGGGTTTGACAATTTTGTGCAATTATGAAGATTTCAATTGTTCGTTAATCGTGTTTGTCGGAAAGCTTTTCGTGTGAATGGTATTGTTGGAGATAAAGTGTCATTGTGTGTAATTTTCGTATAGGGACGAGTTTTGTATATTTTGTAAATGATTACGCGATCGATGAAAAAGGCAAAAATGATGGATAGTCAGAATGACGAAATTGTTGACATGGCGAACTCGCCAACACAGGACAACAGTATGATGAATAATGAAGTTGAAAACAATTTAATAAGTCTGGAAAATAGGCCGGAACCAGTTCAAAAGTTTTCACAATCAAAAAATTTTCAGAATACGAGATTAACGACAGAAGATTCTGGAATAGTATCGAACACAGATAGCTTTACAGCTTTGACGGAAGAAGTTGGTTTTGCGGGAAATGTTAGGGGTGAAAGGAATTTCGAACCAGTTAATATGGAGCAGTTGATGAGTGCAATATTTAATTTGGGATCTGAATTAAAAACAGTGGGATCACAGTTACGATCTGAAATTAAAACAGATATGGGAACAATGGAAATACAGTTAGACTCACTGGGATCACGGATGGGAATAATGGAAACACAGTTACGACCTGAATTAAAAACAGTGGGATCACAAATAGGAACAATTAAAACAGATATGGGAACAATGGAAACACGGTTAGACTCACTGGGATCGCAGTTAGGATCTGAATTAAAAACAGAGATGGGAATTTTGGCAACACGGTTAGAAACTGATATGGGAACAATGGAAACACGGTTAGACTCACGAATAGGGACATGTTTCAAAAACATGAAAGATGAATTAAAGAAAGAAATTAGAGAAGTACAACCGATTTTGAATGCTCACAATAATATATTAATTTCAATAGAAATCAGACAAAAGGAACAGGATAGAGAACAGGAAGAAAGAGATCGCGTGATAGTACAAAAATTTTCAGAGTTAAATTTACAACGTGCACACGATAAGGAAGAAATACTTGAAAGAATCGAGGAATCCGTACCAAATGACAGAATAAATAACCTAACACAACAGTATGAACAGTTAACTACTAAATGTGTCAATACTGAAACCCGAGTCGCGACACTTACGGAAGACGTAAATAAACAGAAAGAACAAATAGGTGACTTATCGGAAAGAGCTGAGGAGATTGCAGATAAATTGACAAGTCTTAGTTTAAATGGGGACAGAGATTCAGATGATACAGCTCCATTGCTATTTGCAGAAACAGAAGAGTACCAGAGCATAAATAAACATGTTGAAAGTCAGGGAAAATTTAATGAACGCGTTAAAAGGGAATTTGAGGCATTACGAAAGCAAGTCAAACAAACTGAAGGCGAAATCGTAGAAAAAGACAGCAGAAGAAATTTAGAATCACAGATAGCAGAGGGCTTTGAAGAAAATAATTTATTTCATTTACGAGATGCAAGAAGAGAGCTCCAGGCGCGCGAATTTGACAATAATCAACATTGGGACTGGGACAGACGCGGTAGGTCTTTGTCGCCACGAGGAGAAAACTTTGACTATAAACACTTTTTAACTGTTCGCAAATTTAAGATCTTTCGCAATTCTAAGAATGACATACATCCATGTTCATGGTTAGATCAATTTATGTACGCACTTCCACCAAATTGGCCACTAAGTCACAAACTGGAATTTATGTGTGGATATTTAGATAACGAACCGGCGACGCGCATGCGCATACTTATTAGAGATTGTAATAATCTAAATGATTTTTATCATGTATTTCTATCGGCATATTGGTCCGAAAATACGCAAGACAGAGTCAAACATAGTCTTATTATGCAGCGTAATTTTAAACAGTCTGAGTTCCGCACGCCAGCAGAACACTTTGAAGACATGATTCGAAAGAATCAGTTCCTTTCCAACCCTTATAGCCCGACTGAATTAATTCGCATTTGTTTAACTAAGCTGCCACAATCGATAAGACAAATTTCTTTAGCCGGAAGATGTAAAGACGACATTGAGACTTTTAAGACGTTGCTACAAGAACTTGAGTATGACAACGACGACGGGACTTCTTGTAATTTTTTCAGTAACAGTAATTACAATAGATTTTCAGAGAAAAGGGATAGTTATCGGAACGGACGTTATAGTGGTAATTTTGAAAATGACAGACGTAACAGACAGGACAATAGATACCAGCTTTATGACAATAACAGACGGTCTAACAGAAATTACACAGACAGTTTTAATAACGGAAATTCCTACCGGAATGATCAATCATACGGAAACAGTAATCGGTATCATCAAGACAGAAATTATTCATACAGTAACAGGAATTCTTACTACAGAAATAACCAGGGTAGTAGATATAACAATAATTTCAGAAGTGACAGTCGAAATTACACAGGAGGTAGTCGTGCAGGTAGCCAGGAAAACAGAAATTTTAATAACAGACACAACCAAGAATTTACAGGTAACAGACAGGAGGGACCTAATTGGCATCCTCCGCGTGACAGAAATTCAGAGAGACAAGTGCAAATCGTAGAAATTGCTCCGCGAAATGACGGAAACAATCAAAGACGTGGCGCCAACAATCGACAATGACTTGTAGCTTCGGCTTCTGGCAGCAATATAGACGGTTCAGAAAGTAATGACCTCCGACTTTACACTATGTACGCCTGGAAGACATGAGAGACATTTTGCTAGACGAAAAGGAACATAATGTAGACGCATTTTTACATCCTGTTATTGAAGTATGTGTGGGTAAGAATAAGTACACTGCAGTTTTAGATTCTGGGAGCCCATTGAATGTCATTAGTGAATCAGTTTTTCGTATATGTGTAAGAACTATTGCTTGTCCTGTGTTACCTGTTTCTAAAACTACAATTCGAGGCGCTATTTCTGGAAAAAGTGTGGAAGTCAAACAGCAGACCAACCTAAATTTCAGTTGTCAAGGATACGAATTTCCTGCTAATTTTATTATTGTTCCATTACTCAACACACAAATTATATTAGGTATGGAGTTTCTTAACGCACATAAGGCAATTTTAAACTTTAAAGAAGGAAGTGTGAAATTGACTGTTGCCGGAATGCCGAAAAGTTTGAAATTTTTCGAGTGTTTAACAAAATCTGAATCAGACACAAAATGTTTAAGGTTTCTTACTTCTGATGTTTTCGCTGAGCATTATGACGACAATGTGTTCATTCATGACAATGACAATAGATACAGAGACGGGATGGATGATATAATTAATAGCGAAGAATTAATTAATGAAAAGGTGAAGAAAGCTGAAGTGCCAGATGACGTTGCAAGAGAAGAACTGCACCAAATTTTGACTCCACATGCTACAGTATTTAGTCAACACACAGGAACTATACAAGGCTTACAATATTTATTTAAAGTAAAAGAACACACAACATTTCGGGGGAAAACGTACGCTATTCCTTTGGCTTACAGAGACAAGATTAAGAGTGAACTTCAATACATGTTAGATCAAGGCATTATTGAGCCAGCAGTCAGTCCTTATACCAGCCCATTACACGTCGTTCTTAAAAAGGATGGGTCAATTCGTTTGGTTCTGGATTCCAGACAGATAAATAATATCATCATTCCTGAAACTGACCGTCCAGAAAATTTAGATGAACTTCTTCAACATTTCCGTGGAATTAAAGTTTTATCCACGATTGATATGCGCGCAAGTTTTTGGCAAATAGAACTCCACCCGGATTGTAGAAAATGCACTGCCTTTTTAGCCTTTGGTAACTGTTACCAATTTCGGAAATAACCGTTTGAACTTACTGTATCTTCAGCAGCATTCATTCGTAGTTTAAATGAAATTTTACCTGTTTATCTTCGTGACAATATTACTTCATATGTTGACGATATTCTTATTGCTAAACGTTCTTGGGACGAGCATAACAAAATTTTGGATTCATTATTACGTATTTTTGCAAGAGTTGGCATTACAGTGAACTTGGAAAAATCTGAATTTGGTCGATCTCAGGTGAAATTTCTTGGTCATATTAATTCTACAGAAGGTATTCTTCCTGATCCAGACAAACTAGACGCTATTCGTAATTATGCTGTTCCTACTACAAAACGTGATGTTCGTAGTTTCCTTGGTGTCTGTAATTTTCTTAGACGCTTCGTTAGATTGGACAATTTGGCCACACCTCGTTTATGTGAACTATCCGGAAAGAATTCTAATTGGTGTTGGGATGAGGAAGCTCAGTCAGAATTTGAACAACTTCGTGATGCTTTAGTTGCTGCTCCACTTCTTTCACATCCGGATTTATCTAAAGATTTTTGTTTGGCGACGGACTCGTCATACAAAGGCCTAGGTGCACACTTATTTCAAGAGGTAGAAGAAAACGGCGTTGTAGTACAGAAAACTATTGCATTTGGAAGTCGTGTTCTCTCTAAATCAGAAAAGAATTATTCGATTACAGAACTTGAAGCCTTGGCTGTTATTTGGGCTTTCACAAAATTTCGGACATTTTTGCTTGGCAGACATACTAAGGTTTACACCGATTATCGGGCTCTGGAATTTCTTATGTCAACAAAATTAACACATGGAAGATTGTCACGATGGGCGCTGTATCTACAGGAATTTGATTTTAGTATTGTTTACATACAGGGTTCTTCAAATATTATTGCTGATGCTTTATCATGTGCACCTATAGGTTTGAAACAAAGTGCTGAGGAGGACTGCAAAGAAAACAATTATTGTTTGATGTATATTCAAGGTGTTGCGTTTGAGAATTTTATTTTGTCTTTGCACCAGGACATCGCTAAGGAGCAAAATAAGGATCCAGTCTGGAAGGACATTAAGGAGAAGTGGAGGAGAAAGGAAAGCGTAGCGATTAGGCAGTATTATTTAGTTCGCAATAACATTCTTTTTAAACGAAAATCGGTCGACAACTCTGTTTGGTTAGTTTGCATTCCTGATGAGTGGGTTAATAAATTGATTTGGTATACACATTTCAGTTATGCACACTTTGGTCCCAGAAAATGCTTTCATAAATTACGAGAAAATTGCTACTTCAGTAATATGGAAAAACGTATTCGATCTGTTCTTGCCAAATGCAAATTATGTCAAAAGGCTAAGCCGCCAACTATTTCTCACAGAGCACCGTTGTTTCCTATCATTCCAGCGAAATTAAAGGACATAGCTGCAGTCGATTTGTTTGGTCCAGTGGTTCGTTCTACTAATGGTTTTGCGTACATTTTGGTAGCAGTGGAATTGACATCAAAATATGTGTGTTTTACACCTTTACACAAAGCAACAGCTCGTTCAGTATCTAATGCTTTCATGAAACATTTTCTTAAAGAAGTGGGTCATGTTGATAAGGTTATATCAGATAATCGATCACAGTTTCGTTCTAAAATTTGGCTTCGTACTCTACGGCATCGTAAGATTAAACCAATTTTCATTTCACTTTTTCACCCTCAATCTAACGCTTCAGAGAGATGGATGAAGGAAATCAATAAATTGTGTCGACTTTATTGTCATCAGAATCACAGAACTTGGGAACAGTATCTTCATATTTTTCAAAACATTCTGAATGAACTCCCTAATGATTCAACTTCTTTACCGCCTATATTGATATTAAAAAATAAAGCACCGACAAATCGCATTTCTGAAATCGTTCCTTTTCCGCCTACATGGAAACTGTGGCATTCTGAAGTTGTCAACATGGCTCTGCAAAATATTGCATCTGCGGCTGCTAGAAGAGAGAAATCAGCTAAACATCCTGGTCGTTTAAAAACCTTGTCAGTTGGTCAAAAGGTATTAATTAAGTCTCATCGTTTGTCTCACAAAGGAAAAGGCTTGTGTCGCAAATTTTTTCTGCTTTATAACGGTCCGTATAGAGTTCGCAAAATTATTCATGATAACACTGTCAAAGTAGAAACTCTTAAATCTCGGCGCTCTAAGGGAATACATCACATATCGAACGTTAAAATTTATGTGGAATGACATACTTTCGAGAAACCAACAGTTATACGTAAACATGCAGAGAATACAAGGATCCACGCCGTGTTCTGGCGGCGGCACATACTCAAAGCAACAGTCAAGTCTGCGTGGCGCACAAGGCAGTCGTTGACAGCAAACAATTACTTCCTACGTCACGCGTACCTACAGCTGATCGAGCGCTCAGTGCGAATGCACTGCCAGCAGTAAACAAATACACAGTGTAATTTCTCCGAATAAATTCAGTATAAAGCTATAGTGACTTGCTGAATTATGTTATTAACGTTCAGTATTTTTCAGGATACGGTTGTATAAAATATTTAAGAACTTCAGGTAAATTCTGTGTGTGTCCGACGTTAAGAGGACTTGCTATCGAGAAAATTTCAGGAAGAATGTAATTTCGAAGAAGAAAGTAATAAACTAAAAAGGTAACTATTAATTGAGTTTATTTTTCAGGTAACATATTTTCACTTGGTACGTACTTTAGACGTAATTTGCTGCTTGCGATTACGTGATTCATACTTCGTGTTAACTGATATTGACAATGATTGATTAATGAACAGGGTTGCTACTTGTTTATATTATGCATCACTTGACTGCACTGCTTCTTCACTGATGTCATATTTTTCTACTATGTGCCTGCTGTGCTTATTTATTTAAATTATAATTGTCACCTGATTAATTGTGCTGACTGTGATTATGTATGTAAGTTATACTTTGTGATTTATCTGCTTGCGCCTTCATGTTTACTTATTAAGTTTACATATCAACATTTATTTGCTTATGCTGAAATGATGCTAATGACCTGTTTATTATGTAAGATACATATTTGCTGCTTTGCGTATGGATTGCATATTTACACATTTCTGTTTTGTTGCCATAAATATACTCTAATTTGGTATATAGAAATGCTGATATAAGGTGTACGAACATGGAGTTTAGACCACAGTATGGTGTTAATTATAGATTGTTCGCTTGGCAGAGCCTCGTTGTAGGAATTGTGCTGCATCCACTTGTTGACATTCTGTTCTCCACTGGTATATTTACTCGCTATTGCATGTTTTGCTTACGCTCAGTGCTTTATATTTTAAGATAAGAAAATGAACTGCTATAATTCGACGAACGACATTAGTACAAGAAACTTCATAGAAGTCACATGAGCTGGAGGTTTTATGGAAGCTGTATAAATTTATGCTAATAGGAAGGAAGCTAACGACATGACATACCAACACTAGGTTTAGACCATTGACAGTGACACTTGACACAAGAAATACTCCACATGTTTGCTTCTGTTTTGCCATGATTCTTAAAGTGGTGTACACACTGTGAATTATTACTATCATTCACACTCCGTACTCGCACCTACTTACTGAAAGTTATTCAAACTAATGGCTGTTAGAGGTCATGTATGCATTTCTTTTATTTAATGATGGACAAGGAACCAAAATGTATTTTATAATTCGTAATGAGTAGAAGATTTGGGTCAGATGGATTACACAGAGGTTGTGTGTGGACATTGTGTCTCCGGATTGTATGGGATGATGAATTGAAGTTTGCACTATGATTTTATCTGTACTTGTTCGAGGAGACTGACTAGAGGAAAGAGTTGTTATGGAAGTGAAATGATATTGGCGATAAGGTTTATATGTATCGACGTAAGAGGTATTATTGAAGTATTAAGATTATGTGATGCTGATGATTATTGGAGTTTTGGTGGATAAGAGGTAAAGTAAGTGAGAAGGATATTTTTTTTGTTGGTTTATATGGAACAAGGAGGATGAAGATAGCAGACTAGAACACTCAAGTGGAAAGAAGATTGTCTACACACACACTTTGTTAAATCAATAAGCATTATATACTTTTTTTTGGAGAGAGGAAGTAATTGCATATCTTGGCACACTGACAGCTGTTCAGCAACCGTACATTTTGATTTGGCTTGGCAAACATTGGTCTTGACATGATGACTACGACGTTGACTAACTATTATTGACTGTTATACATTGCTGCCACTACTACTTGATACACAAGTTGAACATAAAATTTTGGACAGAATTGCATTTACACAGTTAACACTATTCAATTACACAGTAGTACTTAATGTGGATGAAAGATGAGTGAGTGTGTTTTGTGTGTTTCCCCTTCCTAATCCCAAATAATTGGTACCGACCTATCTCCTAAATATTATTTTACTTGTTTGTTGTGGCTTGCACTGACACCCATAAATATTATAGGTTTACTGATATTTGTGTATTTGTAATATATAATATGACAATTCCCCCCCCATGAACCACGGACCTTGCCGTTGGTGGGGAGGCTTGCGTGCCTCAGCGATACAGATAGCCGTACCGTAGGTGCAACCACAACGGAGGGGTATCTGTTGAGAGGCCAGACAAACGTGTGGTTCCTGAAGAGGGGCAGCAGCCTTTTCAGTAGTTGCAAGGGCAACAGTCTGGATGATTGACTGATCTGGCCTTCTAACAATAACCAAAACGGCCTTGCTGTGCTGGTACTGCGAACGGCTGAAAGCAAGGGGAAACTACAGCCGTAATTTTTCCCGAGGGCATGCAGCTTTACTGTATGATTACATGATGATGGCGTCCTCTTGGGTAAAATATTCCGGAGGTAAAATAGTCCCCCATTCGGATCTCCGGGCGGGGACTACTCAAGAGGATGTCGTTATCAGGAGAAAGAAAACTGGCGTTCTACGGATCGGAGCGTGGAATGTCAGATCCCTTAATCGGGCAGGTAGGTTAGAAAATTTAAAAAGGGAAATGGATAGGTTGAAGTTAGATATAGTGGGAATTAGTGAAGTTCGGTGGCAGGAGGAACAAGACTTCTGGTCAGGTGACTACAGGGTTATAAACACAAAATCAAATAGGGGTAATGCAGGAGTAGGTTTAATAATGAATAGGAAAATAGGAATGCGGGTAAGCTACTACAAACAGCATAGTGAACGCATTATTGTGGCCAAGATAGATACGAAGCCCACACCTACTACAGTAGTACAAGTTTATATGCCAACTAGCTCTGCAGATGACGAAGAAATTGAAGAAACGTATGATGAAATAAAAGAAATTATTCAGATTGTGAAGGGAGACGAAAATTTAATAGTCATGGGTGACTGGAATTCGAGTGTAGGAAAAGGGAGAGAAGGAAACATAGTAGGTGAATATGGATTGGGGGACAGAAATGAAAGAGGAAGCCGCCTGGTAGAATTTTGCACAGAGCACAACATAATCATAACTAACACTTGGTTTAAGAATCATGAAAGAAGGTTGTATACATGGAAGAACCCTGGAGATACTAAAAGGTATCAGGTAGATTATATAATGGTAAGACAGAGATTTAGGAACCAGGTTTTAAATTGTAAGACATTTCCAGGGGCAGATGTGGACTCTGACCACAATCTATTGGTTATGACCTGTAGATTAAAACTGAAGAAACTGCAAAAAGGTGGGAATTTAAGGAGATGGGACCTGGATAAACTGAAAGAACCAGAGGTTGTACAGAGATTCAGGGAGAGCATAAGGGAGCAATTGACAGGAATGGGGGAAATAAATACAGTAGAAGAAGAATGGGTAGCTTTGAGGGATGAAGTAGTGAAGGCAGCAGAGGATCAAGTAGGTAAAAAGACGAGGGCTAGTAGAAATCCTTGGGTAACAGAAGAAATATTGAATTTAATTGATGAAAGGAGAAAATATAAAAATGCAGTAAGTGAAACAGGCAAAAAGGAATACAAACGTCTCAAAAATGAGATCGACAGGAAGTGCAAAATGGCTAAACAGGGATGGCTAGAGGACAAATGTAAGGATGTAGAGGCCTATCTCACTAGGGGTAAGATAGATACCGCCTACAGGAAAATTAAAGAGACCTTTGGAGATAAGAGAACGACTTGTATGAATATCAAGAGCTCAGATGGAAACCCAGTTCTAAGCAAAGAAGGGAAAGCAGAAAGGTGGAAGGAGTATATAGAGGGTCTATACAAGGGCGATGTACTTGAGGACAATATTATGGAAATGGAAGAGGATGTAGATGAAGATGAAATGGGAGATACGATACTGCGTGAAGAGTTTGACAGAGCACTGAAGGACCTGAGTCGAAACAAGGCCCCCGGAGTAGACAATATTCCATTGGAACTACTGACGGCCGTGGGAGAGCCAGTCCTGACAAAACTCTACCATCTGGTGAGCAAGATGTATGAAACAGGCGAAATACCCTCAGACTTCAAGAAGAATATAATAATTCCAATCCCGAAGAAAGCAGGTGTTGACAGATGTGAAAATTACCGAACTATCAGCTTAATAAGTCACAGCTGCAAAATACTAACACGAATTGTTTACAGACGAATGGAAAAACTAGTAGAAGCCAACCTCGGGGAAGATCAGTTTGGATTCCGTAGAAACACTGGAACACGTGAGGCAATACTGACCTTACGACTTATCTTAGAAGAAAGATTAAGGAAAGGCAAACCTACGTTTCTAGCATTTGTAGACTTAGAGAAAGCTTTTGACAATGTTGACTGGAATACTCTCTTTCAAATTCTAAAGGTGGCAGGGGTAAAATACAGGGAGCGAAAGGCTATTTACAATTTGTACAGAAACCAGATGGCAGTTATAAGAGTCGAGGGACATGAAAGGGAAGCAGTGGTTGGGAAGGGAGTAAGACAGGGTTGTAGCCTCTCCCCGATGTTGTTCAATCTGTATATTGAGCAAGCAGTAAAGGAAACAAAAGAAAAATTCGGGGTAGGTATTAAAATTCATGGAGAAGAAATAAAAACTTTGAGGTTCGCCGATGACATTGTAATTCTGTCAGAGACAGCAAAGGACTTGGAACAGCAGTTGAATGGAATGGACAGTGTCTTGAAAGGAGGATATAAGATGAACATCAACAAAAGCAAAACGAGAGTAATGGAATGTAGTCTAATTAAGTCGGGTGATGCTGAGGGAATTAGATTAGGAAATGAGGCACTTAAAGTAGTAAAGGAGTTTCGCTATTTGGGGAGCAAAATAACTGATGATGGTCGATGTAGAGAGGATATAAAATGTAGGCTGGCAATGGCAAGGAAAGCGTTTCTGAAGAAGAGGAATTTGTTAACATCCAGTATTGATTTAAGTGTCAGGAAGTCATTTCTGAAAGTATTCGTATGGAGTGTAGCCATGTATGGAAGTGAAACATGGACGATAAATAGTTTGGACAAGAAGAGAATAGAAGCTTTCGAAATGTGGTGCTACAGAAGAATGCTGAAGATTAGATGGGTAGATCACATAACTAATGAGGAAGTATTGAATAGGATTGGGGAGAAGTTTGTGGCACAACTTGACCAGAAGAAGGGATCGGTTGGTAGGACATGTTCTGAGGCATCAAGGGATCACCAATTTAGTATTGGAGGGCAGCGTGGAGGGTAAAAATCGTAGAGGGAGACCAAGAGATGAATACACTAAGCAGATTCAGAAGGATGTAGGTTGCAGTAGGTACTGGGTGATGAAAAAGCTTGCACAGGATAGAGTAGCATGGAGAGCTGCATCAAACCAGTCTCAGGACTGAAGACCACAACAACAACAACAAATATGACAATTATCTGATATCATTTGTATGTTTATTATAATTTGTATGTTTAGTGTAAGAGCATTGACAATAATTTTGTAAAAGCAATTGTGTGTGCATTCAAACTGTTGTTCGTGCTTGCACCTATCATCATTCATGGGTGCCACCTGGAAATGTTTAATTTCTGCTGATGAACTCTGATGAACTGTCTAATTAGTGATAGTGAATATTATGGACTGTTACCTGCACTTGTTCAACATGATAGGTGCCACTTGGAAATGTTTAATTTCTGCTAATGAACTCTGATGAATTGTCTGGTTAGTGATAGTGAATATTATGGACTGTTACTTGCACCTGCTCAACATTACTGGGTGCCACTGATCGACTGCTTCTACTGAAATGATGTCACTTGTTGGTGTCTGCACCTGCTCAACAAAACTGGGTGCCACTGATGGAACTGCTTCTACTGAAATAATGTCACTTGTTGGTGTCTGCACCTGCTCAACATTACTGGGTGCCACTGATGGACTGCTTCTACTGAAATAATGTCACTTGGTGGTGTCTGCACCTGCTCAACATTACTGGGTGCTACTGATGGACTGCTTCTACTGAAATGATGTCACTTGTTGGTGTCTGCACCTGCTCAACAATACTGGGTGCCACTGATGGAACTGCTTCTACTGAGATAATGTCGCTTGTTGGTATCTGCGCCTGCTCGCCATTTTTGGGTGCCGCTGTTGAAGCTGTTTAAATACTGCTGATGAAATGTTATGAGACTGCTATTTGCACCTGTTGATCATTGCTGGGTGCTACTGTTGGAACTGTCAACTACTCTGAGGAGTCCTACTTGTTTATTGAACTATTGAAAGGATTTTATGTGAATATTTGTATAAACTGAGTTTTTATGTGTTTACTGTTTATGAGATGTTATGAGACTCTTACCTGCACCTATTCGTCATTGCTGACGCTATTGATTGAATTGTTTAACCACATGATACTTGTGTAAACTATTATGTAAAATCATATGTATGAAAGCATTTGTATTCCTTACTGTATTATATATATTAGGTTATTGAAGGGTCAGTGCAAAGCCAAAATTTATCTAATTATGTGATATTTACTTATTAATATTATCTTTTAATTTTTGTCTGTATTTTTTGGACGAATTTGGTGGTATTTTCACCACCAATGCTGGCAAAAATACCATCAAATTCTAGCCTGTGGAGAAGGGGCATATGAAAGATGGCTACACTGAATCACAGCGCCAGAGAGTGCGCCAAAGAGTATTATTCAGCCGCCTCCACTGGCAGTGCTTGTTGAGATGTGGTAGTGGAGAGTGCTTGTCGAGAAGTCGTCGTGGAGAGTGCTTATTGAGAAGTGGGTAGTAGGAGTTCCGATGTAGCCGTGACTAGTTGTGAGCATGTTGCATGCAGTTGTTCTGATGGGCTAGACAGCCGATGCTGTTCGATTGCGGATGTTGTAATGAGCAGAGTGTATGTTTCGTCAATATATATGAAGGTAATAAATTTATTTTTTATTTTTATTTCAAATGTCTTAAACAATAATGCCTCTTGGTCACAGGTTCAGTCAGCAAAGCATCTGGCTTGTGTTCATGTATTAGAGTGTAATTCTGGTTTCTATGTGCAAGTATAGTATTTCAGTTTTATTTAATTAATTCAGTGTAAATGGTATTTAAAATATCTTGTCTTTTTGAGGAAGAACCGTGCCAGATGTGTACGTTGAATCACACTTCCACACACAGAACAGCTACACTTGTGCCTTGTTGTTTCGTAGCTTTCATAGTTGCTGGGGACTTAGTTAATTAATTGTGTTAACGGAAATTTTCTTTCATTCTTTGTTGTTATTCTATGCAGTCAGATTGCGTACTAATACTAGTCAGGGCCAACCGGTTACGAGACTTCGTAATCGTACATACAGCTACTAAAATTAAAAAAATATTTGCATTATATTTAATTAAGCCCCCATGCACAGTCTCATTTTTTAGTCATTTCTATTCCCCTTCATCTGCTTCGTCTGCTGTAATTTTAAAATTTCGCCTTTCGTGAATTAAATTCAATATCTCTTGAATAATCCAAGGATTTCTACTTGGCGTGCTGTTTTTACCTATTTGACACCTCTGCTGTCTTCATTACTACATCTCTTAAAGCTACCAATTCTTCTTCTCCTGTGTTCATTTATCTGTTCTTGTCATCCACTACCTAATGCTGCCTCATACACTTCCAACAACTCTGGCTCTTATTAAGCTCTGAGAAAAATTCTACCACGTGGCCTCCTCTTTCACTCCTTTCCCACAGTCCGTATTCACTACTATTTTTCAGATGGTTCAAATGGCTCTGAGCACTATGGGACTTAACTTCTGAGATCATCAGTCCCCTAGAACTTAGAATTACTTAAACCTAACTAACCTAAGGATATCACACACATCCATGCCCGAGGCAGGATTCGAACCTGTGGCCGTAGCGGTCGCGCAGTTCCAGAATGTAGCGCCTAGAACCGATCGACTACTATTTTTCCTTCCCTTCTATTTCCTACCATCGATTTCCAACATCACAATTAAATTTTCGTCTCCCTTAACCATGTGAATAATATTTTGCACCTTCACATACGTTTCTTCAACCTCTTCATCATCTGTTTCGCTAGTTGGCATATAAACTTGAACCACTGTTGTGGGTGTTGGCTTTGCATCTATCTTGGCTACAATAATACGTTCACTCTGCTGTTCATAGTACTTTCAACACATCCCTTTTTCTTATTCATTATTAAATCTACTCTTGCATTACCCCTATTTGACACTGTATATATAAACCTGCAACTGACTAGAAGTTCTGTTCCTACTGCCACCGACCTTCTCTAATACCCGCTAGATCTAACTTCAACATATCCATTTCCCTTTTTAAATCTTCTAATCTTCCTGTGCCATTAGAGGATGCAACATTCCACACTCCGATCCGTAGAGCGCTACCTTTGTTTCTCCTGACGATGACATCCTGCTGAGTAGTCCCCATCCGGAGATTCGAATAGAGGATTATTTTACCTCCGTATTATTTTACCCATAGGATTCCGTCATCATCCAACTGCACAGTAGAGCTGCATGCCCTCGGGACGCCGTTTTGGCTGATGTTAGAAGGTAAGATCAGTCAGTCATCCTGACTGTTGCCCCTGGAACTACCGATAAGGTTCCTGGACTCCTCAGTAACTAAACACCATAAAAGGAAAATAAGTCACGAGGGAAACCGACAACGAAGTCGTTGGAGATGAGCACAAATCCGGATTGGATGACGGTACGAGGGGGGGGGGGGGGGGGGTCACGGTGGGAAGGGGTGTGATGGAACGGATGGATGGGCCGCCACCACTCTCCTTATTCACCTTAGTTTAGGCACCTCACGGAAAATCTAAATCAGGACGGCTGGACGGAGATGTGGCCAGAACGTGAGTCCACAGCCTGCACCACAGCGTCTCCACACTCATTCTCTCCTCTCACCAATTTCGTCCAAGTTTATGATATGTTCATGGTTTGGCCAGAAATGAAAGAGACAGAAATCGGAGCTCCAGGCTGCGAATCGTTTACAAAACGAGGGATTTTTGATGCAGGCACACAAGAATTTCGTAGATTTGTATGATTTTAGAGTTGATGACTTACAAGTTTTGGGGTGATATTTATCTTAAAAAACAGAGGTGGTGATTACTACCTAGGCATCTTTCATACGTCGTAAATACCACATCTCTACAGTTACGTGACTGTGTCAAAGCTTCTGTAGAAAAACGAACATGGTTCACATTCACAATAGGTCCTGCCCCATCGCACGGCAGTCCAAGACTAACGCATTATTCCATCAAATATTGGCGAGTATAGTTGCTGATGTACAATGTAATGTATTTTGATGCAGTCTTTTCGAGATGTGATTTCTTTTTCTCTGTCGGTGGACAGATTTTGTGTGCACTGAGTACCTATACTACGCCTGTAAATGCCTATGGCTGCTCGAAGGCGAAGTATGTATGTATGTACGTATGTATGTATGTATGTATGTGCGTGTGTGTGTGTGTGTGTGTGTGTGTGTGTGTGTGTGTGTGTGTGTGTGTGTGTGTGTTTGACTTTACGGGCGGTCAACAGCGAGGTTATCACCACTCTGACAAATTTTAAAAGGAACGAATGTGGATAAAATCGCCAAAATGTTTGCACACAGTGAGGATGAAACCTAGAAACCGACACTCATGCACTGACTTCCATCTCACTCACATTCACTCACACTGTCACTCTATCTCATACGCCTTAAGACAATGGAGAAAGTGTGAAAGGCGCTATACCAGCAATTAAAACACAAGTAAAACGACAGAGGAGCTGGAACAATGGCACAGTAAAATGATATCGGCTGATCTCTTATAAAGAAAACTTGGGAACACATTGAGATCGTCCCCCTAAAATCTTGGAAAAAATATTTAGAAAATTTACAAAACTAACCAATCTCGTCGTAAAGTCACGTAAAACAGAGAGCAAGTCGGTCGGGAAATCTGCCGCTGCCGTCTGGTCTGAAAATGAAACACAATCCATTAAAATGTGACGCACAGTGATCTGTAAGCCACAAGCACTATACACTGGAGGGCACTCTCAAGAAGGCATGCAACATAGGGCTGTGGCCCGTGCGAAGGCGAGTATGGAGGACCTCGCCCCGTCGACGTGACTGCAAGAAGGTGCGCCACGGGCGCGTTGCGGTCTTTACTAGACTGAGGTTATTGTCTCTCACTTCGTCACTCATCGTCCCAGTGACCCGATACACTGTGTCTCAACAGCGGGGCTTCAGAATGCGGGGTAATGGCACACCGACCTGACTAAGGATAACGACATGCCTCCGTGGTTGCTGCACCCGGCCTCTCATTTCCTGCAATACTCATCTGCCCTGAAACTCAGCAGAAAGACCCCTCCTTCCCCAGCAGTTGTAGTTGGAGCAGGGGGTCCTGGAAATCCTGGACTACTTTATCTGCTGGATGGAGGCGTTTATAGACTGGAGGGCAGTCAGAGATTAGGAACATATAAGGAATTTGATACCCGAATCACGTTCATCTGCTGCAGCGCCTGCAAGATCGAGTAAAATTTCACGTCAGAAACAATAGAATCTTGAGGCAGTCGGTCCTTGTAACACGATAGGATAAAACAACAGAGCCACCAACAGAGCCCACCTCTTTCGATCCATCTGTAACGACAGCTGTAAAGTTGTTGTGCTTAGTTAAAATACCCTTAAATAATATATATGCTGGAGTACAATCTCCCTCATACTGAACTAAAAGGAAAACTACTGTGGGTCTCTGCAGTAACTAAAGTGATAGACGGTTAAAATCATCGGAAATGGTTCAAATGGCTCTGAGCACTATGGGACTTAACTTCTGAGGTCATCAGTCCTCTAGAACTTAGAACTACTTAAACCTAACTAACCTAAGGACATCACACACATGCATTCGCGAGGCAGGATTCGAACCTGCGACCGTAGCGGTCGCGCGGTTCCAGACTATAGCGCCTAGAACCGCTCGGCCACCCCGCCCGGCTAAAATCATCGACGGGGGCTCGTACTTGCTCCACAGCAAGTGACTCCAGCAAAAGGCGCATGCGGATCGAAAACGGACTTGCTGCTCGTGGGCAGTTGGAGAAAAGGAATTCCAGTGGCGGACGAGAAACAGTATGGTATGCAGGCGAATTCGGAGCTAGGGGAAGTTTACATGCCTAAGGCAGCGTGAGCAGCTTCCGTCGGATTGTGAGTGGCGGCTCACCAGCTTCAGCACAGAGACTGAGTACGGGGCTGGTGCTGTAAACACCTGTGGCCAGCCTAATTCCCTCGGGATGGACAGCGTCAGCGATGCTCACTTAAGAAGGCCGCGCCGATCCGTGTGGTGTGCACCCATAGTCTAGCTGTGAACGCACGAAAGCTCTATAAAACTGGGGCAGACGCCTGTGGCTCGGTAGTTCATGATATTTGGAGTAAAGAATGAAGCTTGGATACCCCAATGAGTCTTTAAAACCTATAATGGTGTCCCTCATATGCAAGGCATGTAATTGAAAAATATAACGATATTGATTAAAATGAACGAACTCACACACATACGTGCAGACAGCTGAAAACCCATCTTCTCAGCCCTCTCCTATAATCTCGGCATTGTGAGTTACAACTGGGGTGTCATTGTTGCAACACTGGAGGAGGAACAGAAAACTGCAGAATCGTCTACAAGTAAGGACCACTGTACAGGATTCCTCCCTGCAGACGTAATACTGTTTATGGTTATGGCAATGAGGCTAACTCTTAAAACACTGTCCTGAGCTACTCCATTCTCCTGCTCAAAATGATCCGACAGCATGTCTCCAACGTGGGACCTAAAAATCCAGTTATACAGGAATGCCAGTATGAAGATGGGAGGTGGCAACGAAGCACCATTGACGAAGTAGATGTATAATACTGTCTCTCTAGTAGTGTCGTAGTCTCTGTTGATGTCAGTGAATATACCGAGACAGTGAGTCATAGCAAAGGCTGCTGAACAGCTAACAGGGTCAAGTGGTCGACGGTGGACCAAAATCTCTGGAATCCACACTGAGAGCGACTAAGGAGTCGCCCATTCTCTGGCAAGCAGACCAGGAGACGGTGAACCACTCGAGACAAGTGTCGAAGCATGCAGTACAGGATTTGGTAGTGACTGGGTGCAGTATCGTGAGTCGGAGACAGTGCCATTTCCAGCTCATACATCGAGAAAGGGTAGTTGAAAGACTGAGAATTATTAGATCCGATGTACAAGTTGCTCTAGACAGCTGCACAGTAGCGACAGTACGACAAATCCTGACTTGCATTTGTTGTAGTCTGTAAAAATGCTATGTCTTTGTCTCTGGGTGCAATTTGGAGAAACCCTTGTTTCGTTACTGCTGCTATTGGTAGACACCTGTGTTTAAAGGAATCCTCCTGATGGTTTCCCATACTTGAGGAGAACAAGTGGAATGGTTGATGGAGCCCAGGAATGAATATCATGACCTCTCCTTGATCTCCTCAAGAAACGCTGTCAAGATGTTAGCTGTTGGGCAGTACTTAAACAGTCGAAGAGCCACACGCCTGTCCCAAACGGCTGAGCAGCAGTCAAGAGTCCACCAACGAACAGTTTGTCTCCTAAGGTGACCCGAGGACTTTGGCATGGATAGGTCAGCGGCTTGATGGATGTAGCGGTTCAAAGAGAGAGCTGGCGTAGTTTGCATTGTTTCCATACTTATACAAGATGGTGATTCTCGCTGAGGGGTCCTTCCGCTTCATCTCCAAATGGGTATATGTGGTAACACAGCATTGGAGACGTCACCACCACCACTTCCAACCCATCCCTGCTTCCTCAGCCTCTCCCTCACTTTCCCATCCATTCATCACTTCTGAATTGATGGGAAAAATACGCAGTCCACACTGAGCTACTGAAGAGGAAGTATGTAAGGTACTGTCCTTATTTATTTAAGTGCGTATTATCTTGCTTGTAGGATTTGCTATATTTTGGTAGGGAAACTGTATTGACAATTAACCTAAATTCTTGATGCCAGAAATTCAAATAAACACAACTGCTTAAAATTGTTAGGACAAAAAAACAGTTGTCCACACACAGAAACACATTGAACAACTGATAACTGAAACGAAATGATAATCTCCCCTACACATCGAAAAACACTTTGTAACTCACCGCATATCGCATAAACTTCGGATTACACATAGAAAAAAACCTGAAAAACTTCGACGCAAAAAACCTGTTCTAATAACATACTGCTTGCTACAGATAGAAGAACTTCGTCGGTACAGATATAAAAACACACACATTAAGAAACATCAATGGAATGGTCACACAACAACACCAGAGAACACAAGAAAAGCATTGATGAAAATTGTCCTAATTATGCAGTGCTAAAAACTATGCTGAAACAATACCATAAACTGATCAACACCTGGAAAACAGCATTTTCATTAAAGAAAACCGCTCACCACTCGTAAATGGTCGTATCATGAAAAGACAGTGGTTAAACAATATTGGTAAGATTCATCCAATGTGATACACTTAACTGTCAGCGCCAGCGAATCTTTGGGACAACACTATATTCAATACCTGCATTACCGATGGAGGGTTCAAATGGATCAAGTCATGCACTGCCACTGCCAGTAGAAGGCAACACATCTGTCAACAAACTGAGGCAGCTGACTGAGTGGGCTCTCATGGCTGCTACTCAGACTAGTCAGCTTTCTGAGTTGGCTTGCACGGTGGGATATTGTATCGGTCCGTAATAGGGTATCTGCTCACCATCGCACTGCTATCTGCTCATGGGCATGGCACTATCTTCTCGGAGGTGCATTGTCCTGGACAGGTCATGTGTGTGTGTGTGGGGGGGGGGGGGGGGGGGAATTACTTAGCAAACGCCTCATGACTCTTAACAACCAGCCCAGACTCTATTTGTTCTCCTAGAATATCCCAGAGCAATTGGGGCGCCTTGACAATACCTGGCTCTTCACCAGCGTTCCCTTCAGTGGGAAACTGCAGTTTTGTCTGAAACACAGCAGTTTACCTCACTAGCGATCTACCAGCTACTTCTACGAAGGAGACGTTGTAGTAGAAGCCACAGGTGTGTGCCTCTCTGAGACAAAAGGAACATCTGCATGAGAGAAAGCTCTTGGCCTAACATGTAGAGACAAGCAGACTAGCAGGCTTGCTCCAACTTACAGGTCGGAGTTCCTGCAGTCTTTTCTGTAGCTGCCAGAATAGAGGGAGGAGCTGTCGGAAAGGCATTGAGACAGCATAAGTTGTGTTTACTCAGCTGGGAGGACAGAACGTGGCCCATGTCTTTGATAATAGTAGTAGCAATATCGTCTTGTTATTTTCCTCTTCTGAGAATAACAACATTTTCACATGCATCTTATGCTAATCAGCATATTTCGAGAAATGGACGGACCGACGTCTGTGTTCGACACTTTACCAGCATCTGACTTGCACTTACCCTGGGTGTAAACATGAACTCGTATATTGGTGTACGATGCCTCAAATTTAGGTATTTCCTGAGGTTTAACGGGGATCTCTATACCATCAAAGTTGTAAAACCCACGAACCTCTATAAGACTGCTGTGTACAGATGTATGCTGCAAATCTTTCTTGCAATTTGTTTTTCAAGCCAGTATTGACCACACAAAGCGTTATTGATCGTCGTTTTTGACATTAATACATGCCTTCACTTTAGCTGAAGCTTCATAAAGCTGGACCTTCGACTTACTGGGTCACTCACGTAAGCATGCATATCAAGTTGTCTTATTCAGCTCAATGCTTCTCCTGAACCTCTAACTTACATAGCTTTGTCTTGTATAACACTCAAGATGAAATCTTCAAACCATGTACCGATTGAGGTGTACCATTGTACCACTACATTTCTTCCCCAAATGTAGAAGGTGCTGGTCTCCTCTGCAACTCTGCCTTGTTCAGGGGATGCATAAGATGGCAGCACAGCACAACATGCTCTTAATGGAGGGGCACCGCAAGTGTTTTATAAGCTGAGTGAGATCTCTCTCCAGCAGGGTAGGCACACTTTCAGAAACCCTAATGTGTCTTTGTACTCCCCTGCTTGGATCTCATCAAAGGCATCCTCAAACACCACATAGTATAGCTCTGGCTTACGTTACCAGCCATGTGCTCATCACTATTAGCACAGAAGAGGGAGTTGCTGCCAACCACAGAAACACTGTAACTAATTATTGGTTGGGTAGGACGCTGCTGACAGTCTTCATTCCTCTGGTGTGAGCATCCGGGCTGGCATGATGGAGTGATGCAAGCTAATGGGATGTACCAGCAGTGGCGCATACCCCTGCTCCAGATGATTTGGGTGGAGGTGGTAGTGCCCCAGCAACCAGAGGGACTGTCTCCTGTGGATGCCAGTGTGGGGGGGTGGCGTGATGGGGACAGCAGCAGTAGCAGCGGTGAGGCTATGCTGGCTGAGACAATGGCAATGTCTGAGGAGTTGCATGACTCACCCTGCAGATCGCGGCATACCAGACAGGTCTACGCTTTGAGCCGGCCGGAGTGGCCGAGCGGCTCTAGGCGCTTCAGTCTGGAACCGTGCTACCGCTACGGTCGCCGGTTCGAATCCTGCCTCGGGCATGGATGTGTGTGATGTCCTTAGGTTAGTTAGGTTTAAGTAGTTCCAAGTTCTAGGGGACTGATGACCACAGATGTTAAGTCCCATAGTGCTCTGAGCCATTTCATTTCTGCCCTTTGACAATGTCACCATTCATATTGCCGCATGTGCCACAGTATGCTGCGATGATGTAGCTGCGGAGATAGAAGCAATAAGTAAGTATACTCATGCATTACTACTACTTGTGATGCTACTGCAGAGAACACTGATTATATGTAATAATGATTACCTGATTCCCAGTCTCCCCAAGACGATACCTTGTTACAGTTGTCTGTATTGTATGGGACTTCGTGTGCCCAGTCAAGCACTGGAGGGGACTAGGGTTCCAAATACCCTACTCACACTCCATTTAGACAACCCAGTCCAACATGGAAGACGTAGGTTCAGGGAGCTGCTGTGCATTCAGATACCTCTCGACTAGCCTCTCAATCTCATCAGGATCATGTACTGCAACAAGAAAAAAGAACTGTAAAGTTCTTCTAGTGTAAATATGCACTACAAAATTTAAACACTAAGCTATCCTTATACAGCTAAGTTATATAACACTGAGTTATACAGCTGATGTGCTGGGGAATCTCAGCTGGACGCTGTTCCGCGATTTGAGGGGGCTGCATTGGTACCACAACTCTCTCAGCCTCCACCTGCTGAATTAGCTAATTCAGTTCTTGATTAATGAATACTGTAACAGCAAATAAACTTTTTGGAACGAAAATATATGTAAGGTACGAAAATGTAGTACGAAATGTGGTCAAACATATACACACAGAAACACGCGCGCGCACACACACACACACACACACACACACACACACACACACATTGAATGAATGAATGGGTCATTAAACTGTCACTGAATGATAGGAAGAGTTATCTTCTATCAGTCTATTTATGAAGAAGAATAGCCATGTAAGTAGATATTTTCGTCTTCAATTTAAAAACGTGTATTCAGTCTCAGGTGTTTGCTGTACTGGGCACCGCTGCTGCTGCTTGGTGCTACTGAATGTCTTGTAAAGATTTTCAGAGAAAAAAGTGAGGAAGATGACGATACACAGGCACACTGACATGACGAAGGATGATGGCAGAATGAGGAGGTGTAGGGCTTCTACAACTGCAAACTCCTCTCCCTAATCTGGTGACAGCACATCGGATTGCAAGAACTCTGAGCAGCAAAAATGAGCAAGTCTGCGAGAGTACCTGATCAACATGTTAGGTCAAGAGCCTTTCTCCAGCAAGCAGGAACCTGATGACATGCAGGTGTTCCCATTGTCTTTGAAAGGCAGAGACCTGACAGCTTCTGCTGGGTGTTGTCCCTCTTAAAAGTACCAGTAGATCACTAGCGAGATAAACTGGCATGTTTCAGACAAATCTGCAAGTTCCCACACAGGAAGTAACTGCCTACTTCTCCTGGGATGGTCCAGACACCTTTGTGAGGGGAAGAACTTGTATAGTCCTTCCCGGAAGGAGACAAATTGGTTCAAATGGCTCTGAGCACTATGGGACTTAACTTCTGAGGCCATCAGTCCGCTAGAACTTAGAACTACTTAAACCTAACTAATCTAAGGACATCAAACACATCCATGCCCGAGGCAGGATTCGAACGTGCGACCGTACCGGTCGCGCGGTTCCAGACTGTAGCGCCTAGAACCGCTCGGCCACTTCGGCCGGCCCGGAAGGAGACAGTATCGCTTTAGACGGTGAAATATTTTGTTCTGTTTGAGGCACAGCTATGGGTCCCAGTTTTTTCTGAACTCTCGAAAACGTTTCTGGAGTGTATGCCACTGGCAAGTCGTGTATTGTTAGGGCACTACAGTCGTTCTGGTAGATATGCTATACGGACGTCGTGGCACCTGAGCTCTGGAGCACAGTAGGGTGACGAACGGCCGCTGTTGTTGCAGGACCGGAGGGATAACCGGGAGCTCTGCAGATCTTGGTCGCACGTGTGAGTAACGAAGAAGCGGGACCTCAGAAGTCATGCATGCTGGGTTATTTCGAAGGATTTTTACTCAGACGCATACTATTGTACGAGTATAGGTTTTTCCTCGCAAACTTTTCGCACTGGACGACAAAAGACTAAAATGTAGTTGGTCGGCGTTCGGAAGAATCTGTAGAGAGGGTTTCGGGAATATGATTCGTTTTCGCAATTACGAGGGTGTGGAGTCGAGCCTTGCGGGGAAGCCAGCGGTGGAGAGATGAGGTCTTCCATTGTGAACACCCATGTGTGACGGTCGCTCGGTATCAGCTTTGCTGGTACGGACGGACTTGCTGTCTTTGCTCTCAGGAGACTTTGTAGTTGGAACAGTTGGGCACTGCACTGTTGCGAACTTGTACGATTGTGGACTTCACCTCCGGGTTGGAAGTCGTCGTTGAGTATGCGGCGTTCAGTAATTCAGGGCACTTCTTGTGCCTATACTTACGTTGAGACGTTATCTGAACTCCATTATTATGGCAGGGAGTTCGCATTTCTCGTCTCTAGAACACAGAGAGGAGAAGACAGTATTAGAGTATATTAGTCAGAGGACCGCCTTCTGCCGTCCTAGTGTTTGAAAGAGTTTATTTGTGGCTGGAGTTCTTCCATCATCGCACGACGAGCACGAGTACCATCACTTCGACGCACTGGACGCAGTACATGTGGTGATATCGCAAATTGCTTCGGCTTATTAGGGCTATGAAGCTAAACAGCTGTGATCATGTTACTTTATTTCCACTGAGGTTCCAGACCACTGTAGATCGTCCTTGAAAGTAGTGTCTTCTAGTGTTTGGTACGGAGATAATGTCAGTAGCTCGCGTTAGTGATACTAGACCGTGTAGTCATAATAAGGGGTAGAGTTGGGTAATTGATTAATGAGTTTAGTTAGGAGATGTAGAAAATTGTACTTAAAGTGTTGATTTTAATCTGTAATAAGTATATATTGAACAACAACGTTTATCATTGTAGTATTAGTTGCCTTCATCATTCATTTATGTTTAGATTGTAATTTACATGTGAAAAAGACCATTAAGAGAACCTAAGATCTGCTTCAGGAGGTAGTCAGACATTGCCAAATCATCATTTTAGCGTTTATTATTTTCCGCTGCTCACATTCATCTTTACACCAGCCTGGAGTAGCATCTTGGATATGGCTTACGCTGTCAGGATCCTACTTAGTCTTCTGATAGTAGACATAAGGTGGTTCGAAATCTCGGAAATGTTCAAAAACGATTTTTCCCATTTAATTTTTAGGTGTTATTTATAGTGATCACCAGCTTGCGTGTATAGTTTGCAGTGGTAAAGTCACGCGATAACACTAAAAAATAATAATAATCTTTGTGTATTTTCTTGCATTTCTCTTCAGAGGCGTTGCGCTTCCGCCGGCTGGCTGCAGTGTATTGATTTAGGATGTCATTTGTCAGTGTATTTTGTTTGTATTGTAACGACACTGTTCGTTCACGACTTTGCCTCTAGTTTAACCTCTTTGTTGTAGATATTTTATGTTACACGTCAGTTACATAATAAATGTGGGTAGTGTAGATTATGAACCTTTAAGAGAGAGCTGTTATCAGTCCATGTTAACTAGGGCGAAAGCGCGCTTAGTAGTACAACATAGCACTAGTTGTAACAATATAGAAATGGCAGATACACGGGGTAGTCAAGAAAGCCTATGGGATGAGAAAGAGTTAGCTATGTTAGCAGCACAAGGCACTGGTGAAGGGATACCGATCCGAGGCAATTTTGTGAGGATGATAGACACAGTGAAGCCCGTGGTGGACAATCTGATAGCGAAGATGAGGAATAGAGACACACTGAGGCAATCGTAAGGATACGGGACTATAATGTAGGGAGTCCAAGTGAATGCAGAACAAGTAAGAATTGTGGTAGATCGCCGTCAGTGACATCGACACGAGGCAGCATATCAAGGGCACGCCGTGATGTCTTTTTTGTATACCAAGAAATCAAGAAATGGAAAGGGAAAAGAACAGGAAATCACCTAGGAGTATAGAAAGTGAAAGCCACAATAGGAGAGAAGATTTAGATAACACGGGTATGATGGACATTCTTGCATACCTAAACCAAATGGGAAATAAAATTCAAGTGGTCAACTCTGAACTGGGAGAGCAAATAAAAAGGAGGAATGATGAAGTACACGCTGAATTGGGAGAGGAAATAAAAAGGGGGAATGATGAAGTATGCGCTGAATTGGCAGACCAATTAAAAGGAGGGAATCATGAAATACGCTCATAAATGGGATGAAAAATTCAAAATGTTAGTTCGGAAATGGAAATTAAAATTCAAAACCTCAATGTCAAGATTCAGCTGTCAGACTCGTATCTAGACGTATCACGGGTCGCATATCACTCCAACTGCACACACCCCACTCCATTACAGAGCCTCCATCAGCTTGAACAGTCCCTTCTTTACATGCGGGGACCATGGATTCACGAATTTGTCTCCATTCACCTATTCGTTCATCCGGTTGACACAATTTGAAACGAGACTCGTCCTACCAGTCAACGTGTTCCAGTCATCAACAGTCCAGTGTCGGTGTAGATAGGCCCAGGCGAGGCGTAAAGCGTTGTGTCGTGCAGTCATCAAAGGTACACGAGAGGGCCTTCTGCTCCGAAAGCCCATATCGACGATGTTTCGTTGAATGTTTCGCACACTGAGACACTTGTTGATGCTCCAGCATTGAAATTTCCAGCAATTTAGGGAGTGGTTGCACTTCTGCCACGTTGAATTATTCTCTTCAATCGTCGTTGGTCCCCTTCTTGCAGGATCATTTTCCGGTCGCAGTGGTGTCGGAGATTTGATGTTTTACCGAATACCTGGTATTCACGGTACACTCGTGAAATGACAGTACGGGAAAGTCCGCACTTCATCACTACCTCGGAGGATCCAGACATAAGACACGCACTTGAGGAAAAACACATTACAACAAGTGTCCCACAGGCTTCACAAAGTCTCCTCACCAGTGTACGTACATATAGGCGTATCCTCAAACACAGTCAACAGCCAATGATGTTGGCGGAGTTCAGTGAATTTATGAACCGGACTGGAATACACTGAAGCTTTCTGATGTCTCCACACAAAGGAATCGAACTGGTTCAATTCGGAGACCTGGGAGACAACGGTATTGGCGAGCAACAACAGATACATTTGTCGAAGCTTCGAGACATGTGTTCCAGAACGGACGAATGGAAGTGTGCCGCTGAACCACCATGCAAGTACTACTTTGACATCATTTCATCACAAGGAATTCAATCCGAGATATAAGACATTAACAGTTTTGTAACATCTGCATGACTACAATTGTTTGTTCGCTGTATCGAGGAAACCACTAAATTCCAGATATACCTTTATTAGGGTCTCATTATCCTCTACTCGCCCCTTTCGTTTGTGTGTATGATAGTCGCCCAGTATCACATATACAGATACATGGTTTTAGAGATACAGGGTGTAAGTACAGACAGAGTCATCGTTGGTATCTCAATATATACACACTTCAGTGTGTTAGTTGTGTTTGCTCTGCGTCTACCAGTCTCCCTGCAAACACATCAGATAATCTACTGCCTGATGTCTTCTGCACTGCATCACTAAGTGGACTACGCCTGTCAGTATAGACTAACACTTTGCGCTCACACGTCCACATTTCAGCCTCCGCCTGCTCCCAGGGGAAAATAAGCATACGTAATTGAAAGTACCAACCAACATGAAAACAGAGCACACCTAACAGCCATAATCATTAGTCAGAAAGTGAAGTAAGTAATGATGCAATGATGTTCAGCACACACTCCTCAGTCACCAATAAAACTGTCGCGCCTAAGAGTTGTAAGGCGCATTTTCTCTGTCTTTTTCCATGTGTGCTGGAGTCAGCCCAAAGAAACATCACTCATCACATGTTTCAGGTTACGCCCTGTGTCGACGGAAAACGTCGGTCTGTTTCTCGTTACAAATGAAAGGAATTTTAGAGCGGAACTGTACGTGCTCATACAACACAGCGCTCCCAGAATAGCCTAGTGCTATTTGTTTTATCGATATCTGCCAAAACAAACATAAAACTCCAACAGCGATAGTAGCGTGCTGACTGCTACTGCCATGCAGCAGCGCTGCTCAGTTGCTGCTGGAGAAGTGGTAACTTATGGTGTTTCAATGTTCCTGTTAACAGATATCGATAAGCAAATACCGCACTAAACTAATTTTGAATCGCTCTATTGAATGAGCACGCAGAATTCCGCTTTCAACGCAAGAAAGAAACTGACGCTTCCCGTCGACATTGCCTTTCACATGCTACACATAGTAAACACTAAATTGTGTATATATGCAGAAACATCAAAGGAAATGCCCCTGACGCCTCTTAGGACAGACACACTATCTATCTAGAGAGAGAGACGCACACAAGTACGGACACTTGCAAAAACACACACACACACAAACTCAGTGAATATGCTCATGGCCTTCTCCGTGGGGTTACGTGTGTTTGTTTGTTTGTTTGTTTGTGTGTGTGTGTGTGTGTGTGTGTGTATGTGTGTATTCAATTGTGTTACAGTGAAACGCCAAAGAAACTGGTATAGGCACGCTAATTGAAATGCAGGATACATAAACAGGTAGAATACGTCGCTGCGGTCGGCGTCGCCTGTAGAAGACAATAAGTGTCTGGCGCAGTTATTAGATCGATTACTGCTGCTACAATGGCAGGTTTCAAGATTTAAGTGAGTCAGAACGTTGTGTTACGGTCGGCGCACTAGCGATAGGACACAGCATCTCCGAGGCAGCGATGAAGTGGGGATTTTGCCACACGACCATTTCACGAGTGTACCGTGAATATCAGGAACCCGGCAAAACATCAAGTCTCGGACATCGCTGCGGCCGGAAAAAGATCCTGCAAGAACGGGACCAATGACGACTAAAAAGAATCGTTCGACAGAAGTGCAACCCATCCACAAACCGCTGTAAATTTCAATGTTGGGCCATCAACAAGTGTCAACGTGAGAACCATTCAACTATACGGGCTTTCGGAGCCGAAGGCCCTCTCGAGTACTCTTGATAACTGCACGACACAACGCTTCACGCCTAGCCTGGGCCCGTCAACACCGACGTGACTGGAAGCATGTTGACTGGTCGGGCAAGTCTCATTTCACACTGTATCGAGTCAATGGACCTGTAGGGGTATGGAGACGACCTCCTGAACCCATGGGACCTGCATGTCGGCAGGGGACTGTTCAAGCTAAGAGGAGGTTGCGTATTGGTGCGAGTTGTGTGCACTAGGAGTGATATGGGACTCCTTATACGTCTAGCGACTCTGCAGGTGACACGTACGTAAGCATCCTCTCTGATCATCTGCATCCATTCATGTCCATTATGCATTCCGACGGACTCGGGCAATTCGTGCAGGACAATGAGACGCCGCAAACGCCCAAAAGCGCTACAGCGTGACTCCAGGAACAATCTTCCGCTGGGCACCAAACTCCCCAGACGTGAACATTACTGAGCATATCTGGTATGCCTTGCAACGTGCTGTTCAGAAGAGATCTCCACCCGCTCGTACTCACACAGATTGGTGGACACCCTGCAGATTTCACGGTGTCAGTTCCTTCCAGCACTACTACAGACATTAGTCGAGTCCATGCCACGTCGTGATGCGGCACTTCTGCGTGCTCGCCGGGGGCATACACGATATTACGCAGGTGTAGCAGTTTATTTTGGCTCTTCAGTGTATAAACCTGTTGGATAACGTAAGTTGTCGTTGTCCTTTTATTATGTTATCAACCACTTAAATGTAATTCATGCGGAAGCCTCCTGAGAAATAGCAAGGGAAACAGAGTGTTGCTTTCAAAGCACAGGCAGCCGTGTGGTATCTCGAACTGGAACCACGTAGCTCGGAGCTCGCTAGAAGGAGAGTGTATATATTTTCTTCAATCTCGCCACCCGCAGCGGAGATTCTTGTTCATCAGATGACGGTTTCCAGGAAGAGCGGCTAAATGCCATCTCATTCCAGGAGACCCCGTCTCTCTGGAAATGGAACGTGCCGGTACCGCGGTTTATCTTTGATAACGCTTGGCACGTTGTGTGCGGCCTGAATGCGCGCCCTACGGAGCACAACGGAATTATTCGGAAACACCTCGCAGAGAAGAGGCGGCCTCGGTGTTTCAGTGGTCCCCCCCCCCCCCCCTTCACACACAAATTGTCGCCGCCCGCCGCTCAGCACATGCCTTTGCTCTGTAGCTGGGACACGCGCCCGCACCCCCATCCCTACAGACGCGGCACGCGATAACAGCCTGTGTGCGGATTCCCTGGTCAGCTTGTCTGCCGCTACTGCCAGCAAGCCGCTGCTAATATACTGCGGTAATAAGAGCGAATTATCCGCTCGAAATCTCTTTCGGTGCGCACGGAGGGCCCCGGAGAATCCGCTGCGGCTCACACCGACCGGCAACGGCCATATTTCCGCCGGCTCTGTACATCGCGGTAGCCGCGCAATATTTTCCCCCCCCTCACCCTCCTCTTTTTTTTTAATTTTATTTTTGTGCCTACCCTCGACTCCATCCTGTAGGAGGATCGGATTTTGCAGCATTAGTGCTCCAGCTACTCCGTAAATTCGGCGATTTGGCTCCCCGCGCGGCGTTAGTGAATGGTTTATTTTCGCCCCAGTGCTGCCAACCTCTGGCTTGTTTGCGAGATAACACCGAATGTCGTCTACGGTCGACGGTACGTGCACAGTGCAAAATTAGCCGTCCCCTGTTGTCGGGAGATAAGGGGCGACGCAGCTTGCCTGCGGAGTACTAACTGAACCAGAGGGTCTACTGGGACGGGGAACAGCGGTACTCGCCGCACTCCCGCGCCGCGCGCTGCCATTTAACAGCTTGATATCCTGCGCGATGTTTATTCAAACAACTTGCGGGAATCCAGCAGGGTGACGTCTTCGACAACCGTCGATATTTCGACAGGTGAACACCTCTGTCGGTTTCGAGGCACAAAAGCAGAGAGGATCGCTTGTCCAAGGAAGTCTGAACCTTCTGTAGGCTCAACTACGCCGAATACGGAATATGCGGAAACACAACACACACACACTGTACACAGCTAGCGCCACCACACAACGAGAAACCACCGAAGGGTAGTAGGAGTAATCCATCGAACTACAGACCTGTACCATTGACGTCGGTTTGCAGTAGGGTTTTGGAGCATATACTGTATTCAAACATTATGAATCACCTCGAAGGGAACGATCTATTGATACGTAACCAGCATGGTTTCAGAAAACATCGTTCTTGTGCAACGCAGCTAGCTCTTTATTCGCACGAAGTAATGGGCGCTATCGACAGGGGATCTCAAGTTGATTTCGTATTTCTAGATCCCCGGAAAGCTTTTGACACCGTTCCTCACGAGCGACTTCTATTCAAACTGCGGGCCTATGGGGTATCGTCTCAGTTGTGCGACTGGATTCGTGATTTCCTGTCAGGAAGGTCGCAGTTCGTAGTAATAGACGGCAAATCATCGAGTAAAACTGAAATATCAGTTGTTCCCCAGGGAAGCGTCCTGGGACCTCTGCTGTTCCTGATCTATATACATGACCTGGGTGACAATCTGAGCAGTTCTCTTAGGTTGTTCGCAGATGATGCTGTAATTTACCGTCTTGTAAGGTCATCCGAAGACCAGTACCAGTTGCAAAGCGATTTAGAAAAGATTGCTGTATGGTGTGGCAGGTGGCAGTTGACGCTAAATAACGAAAAGTGTGAGCTGATCCACATGAGTTCCAAAAGAAATCCGTTGGAATTCGATTACTCGATAAATAGTACAATTCTCAAGGCTGTCAATTCAGCTAAGTACCTGGGTGTTAAAATTAGGAACAACTTCAGTTGCAAAGACCACATGGATAACATTGTGGGGAAGGCGAGCCAAAGATTGCGTTTCATTGGCAGGACACTTACAAGATGCAACAAGTCCACTAAAGAGACAGCTTACACTACACTCGTTCGTCCTCTGTTAGAATATTGCTGCGCGGTGTGGGATCCTTACCAGGTGGGATTGACGGAGGACATCGAAAGGGTGCAAAAAAGGGCAGCTCGTTTTGTATTATCACGTAATAGGGGAGAGAGTGTGGCAGATATGATACGCGAGTTGGGATGGAAATCATTAAAGCAAAGACGTTTTTCGTCGCGGCTAGATCTATTTACGCAATTTCAGTCACAAACTTTCTCGTCCGAATGCGAAAATATTTTGTTGAGCCCAACCTACATAGGTAGGAATGATCATCAAAATAAAATAAGAGAAATCAGAGCTCGAACAGAAAGGTTTACATGTTCGTTTTTCCCGCGCGCTGTTCAGGAGTGGAATGGTAGAGAGATAGTATGATTGTGGTTTGATGAACCCTCTGCCAAGCACTTAAATGTGGATTGCAGAAATCGTAGATAGTCAACACCAATTACCAACGTGGGAGTAAGTAGTACCAACTCTGTCCCTCTGTTGTTTGACCAGGAGAGAGAGAGAATCCAAGCATAATCTAAGCAAAAATATTTTTCAGTTATTTGATCACTCGCTAAATGAATGTCAATTGCTTCCTTAACAACATTCTTCCAGTAGTTGGAAATGCACCCCAGAATCTCTGTAACGCTATATTCCATAGTATGACAGATATCAAGACAGTGTTCTGTAGTAACAACTTTGCTCGGCTCTCTGTGCACCGATCCTTCACGACCCTGGCGGTCTGACTGATGTAGGGCGTGTAACTGAATGTGGTAGACAATCGCCTCACGTAAACCAAAGTCCTAATCTTGCATCGTAATCGGGAAACACATTTCACATCTTGTTTCAGAGGAATACATCTGCAGAAATTCTAGAAAAGTTTCTCGATGAAAATTACAGAGAATGACGGTGTCACTGACAAAATAACAAAATTTATGGTGTGTATTCACGAATAGGTGACTTCTTCCACTCAGCTGCCAAGTGAGCTGAGAATTCTGCTATAGACGTTTCCGAGCGGTTTCCTTGTACCCTCAGTTAAGATTTACGTACTTGACACACAATACGAGGGTGGACCAAAAGAAAAAAGGCTAGACTGAGAGGGCATCGCCATTCGTGTTGTAATACAGACTCCTCCCGCTACACCGAGTTAGTAGAGACCTCCACGAAACAACTTTGAAAACGGCATAAGTGTATAGGTGAACGTGTGAGTGCAGTGTTGTGTTTCTCTGACTGTTGGCGTGTTCCACTTGCGGAGTCGTTACGGCAATCTTATAGGACCAAAGAGTCTGTGTGGAAGTTAGTTTCCTGCTTACAAAAATCAGCACGTAGACTCACCAAATACTTCAAGAGGCTCTCCAGGAAAATGCTATGAGCCACACACAAGTTTTCATCTATTTTGGGCACTTTCGACGTGGTGAGATGAGTACTGAAGACCAGTCTCGTTCCGAACGCCTTGTAACATCTCCAAGCGACATTTTTCTCTCACTTTTGAATATTTTTCATTCTAAAATCATTGTCTTGGAATATCATTTCATAGGAATAGTTACTCTCCCCATTCCACTGTTTGGTATTACGCGTTACCACATGCAACAGTCTGAATACGTATTTAGAAACAGAAATCTAGCTTAGCCACTGCTTGCTTGCTGTTGTGCTTTCGAGAAATCTACAACAATGTTGTCAAGACGCAAGGCAAGCGGAAATTTTCATTAGTACGAGATAATTGTTTTACTTAACTAGCGCATTTAATATAAGACAAGTTGCATTCATGTAAGTTACAGCTCAGTTCGAATTAGGTTCTGTTTAGTCAAAGGTTAGCATACGAGTATCAGTTGGACAACAGTTTGTGGGGGCATGAGTTTGGCAATACGTAAACTTTTATAAGGTGGGAGGTAAAGGTGAGCTAAATTTTATACAGAAACGAATATAGTCGGGAGGTTATGCAACAACAACAACAAAAATCTGTATTCATTTCTGTGGTGTCACCGCCAGACACCACACTTGCTAGGTGGTAGCCTTTAAATCGGCCGCGGTCCGTTAGTATACGTCGGACCCGCGTGTCGCCACTATCAGTGATTGCAGACCGAGCGCCGCCACACGGCAGGTCTAGTCTAGAGAGACTCCCTAGCACTCTCCCCAGTTGTCCAGCCGACTTTGCTAGCGATAGTTCACTGACTACATACGCTCTCATTTGCAGAGACGACAGTTTAGCATAGCCTTCAGCTACGTCATTTGCTATGACCTAGCAAGGCGCCATATTCAGTTACTATAATTACTTCAAGAATGTATTCTGAACAGATAATATTGTGAATCATGTACCGTCAAGAGCGACGTTTATCGTTAATGGATTAAAGTTAAGTACCAATCTAATTACGTCCGCTTTCTGAATTCTCATTCCTTGTCATGTTCCAGACCTCACGTCAGAATAGTTCTACCCTACTCACGCCAGCCTGCGTGAGCTAAAACGTGTGCATTTCGGCCTCCACTCGTAACACGGTGTTGGCTCTTCGGCTAACACAAAAATTTGTCTGTCAGTCTCTGCTTCCAGTGCTTAGCCCTGCATAGGCAAGTACCTAACTAGGAGTAAACATAGGTAGAGACGCAGCTTGTTTGCTCGTATGACATGCTGTTTGGAAAAGCGACTAGTCAGTAGAAACCGTTGGATACCATCGCACCCGTCAGTACAGTTTGGGATGGTCGTGAATTTCCTTCAGAACTTCTGAATAACGACCAAACTCCTCTGTTTTGCGTTGGAGTTTAACAAGTTCTGAACAAAATTTGATGGCACACGTCTCACAAGGCACGTTTGCACAGCTTTTATAATGCTTGTTCCAGTCACAGAAAGTTTAGCAAAGAAAAGAGTCAACATTTCCAACGCTGTGCTGCACTCTCAACCTTAAAAGAATATTCGATGTGTATTCCTTCTTAATCTTTTCCACAAAACTTGAAAATCTCCTTCATACCGTAACGTATGTAATGTTTTCGACAGACAACAGGAAACTAAGCATGCAATCTGTAGATGAATGCCGTATTTTTAGGAAACAATTATACTAACGCAACAAGTGCAACTTAAAATTTTTACCTGTCTTTTGATAAGAATTCAAGCCACGCTTTTTTATCGGACATCGTGTTTCCGCATATCAACCGTTGTCTTCTGTTCTTCACACATTCAGGTATTGTTTTGCATATTGATCGCAGCACCACACCTTGTCAGTAAAGGCAGCCTCGTCATCTATGTTTAGGGTGTAATCACACACCGAGCAGCGATAATTTCTAACATTTTTTTCTTTGCTGCACGGCTGGCGAGCTACACGGTTTCCTCGCTATTTCACTCAAGAGAAGCGTTTAGTTAAACTGGACGGTGATAGCATATCGGTTGCGGTAGTACGAATTCCTTCAAAGGAACGAGTGATAGAATTGCTCTAGCGGATGGCTCCCACTACCGATATTTATACCGGGGCAAAAGCAATACTCTTTATTTTTCCTCCAAACATAACACAAAGACCAGTATTTGTATTAATAATACTTGGAAATAACCATCAGAATTGAAAACATTGTTTGAAACAACACGTGCAATTTGATTTCATATATCAGCCATGGAAAAGGACGTTACTCATGAGCTTGGTTTGTTATGAGTGGTCAGATTCAATCCAGAATCTGAAGAGCCCTTAGGTGTGTGGTTCTAGAGTGTTGTTGCTTCTCGAAAAAACTCGCCGATAATATCAGCATCACCATGCGTGTCCCAAGCAAATATTTTGGCCAGCTGTTTATCGGTTCTTCTACAAATTCATCACTTTTTCTTTTCCCTTTAACACTTCAATTAGTCCACCTGGAAAGAGAAATTATCGAAGAAGATGGTATACAGTTGCCTCTGAAACTAATTCGTAAAATTTGGTAGCATACATGATTAGATTTGAGGTATGCTGCATGAAACACTGAGGATTCAGAAGTACTGTGACAGACATGGTGCTATTCCTCACAGACCACTGCCGCAGCTGTACGTGCGTTCGGTCGTAACGCATTTGCTCCACAGCTTCGGTAAATTTGGAAAACATGGTTATGGTAAACCTAGAAAACATCGTTGTGATTCAGAAACAGGCCAAAGCTACACAAATGGTTATTTATTCACAGATCCGCTCGATCGTTACGTGATATCAGTCCACATTTTTAGTCACAATTACAAACTCAAGAGTATCACAGCGTAACCCGGTGAAGTGACATCCACATGTAATTAACTACAGTGCAACATATAAGTGGAATGGAAACATGTAACTAAACATTGTGTCATTCATACATAACACCGGGCAGACACTTCTGAGGTATAACCTGGCGGCAATCTCTAGAATAACTAAATAAACCGGTATATAGTCGTGCATAGATAACGTGCTTATAAGTGAGATGAGTGCAGACAGATATCTGTGTTCCACTGTTTTTCAGATCAGAAGGGCTGCAATCCACGTCCTACTATTAAGTGCGCTTAGTGAAGGATCGCTTCCTTAGCCCTCAGCTACCACTTCCAGCACACAGATCAGAAAATTCGCACCGACTACAGTATAACTTAAAAAAGAAAAAAAACCTGCCGATGATTATGATATGTACTGCAGTTCGGAGACGTTTTCCTTTGGAAAAAGCAAACCTACAGTTAAAGCATTTGTACGTCGAAAGAAATCTTCTGACAATGTTGGCTGAATTACACCTTTTGAAATTTTGACGGCAGCAGAGATAAAACAAAGCGGGAGGAAGGTTATATACAACTTGCACAGAAGCCCGACTGAAGTTATAGGGTAGTAGTAGCTAAGAACGCATTGAGAGAGGGTTGTGGCCTATCCCCCATTTCATTCAATCTGTAGATTGAAAAAGCAGTAAAGGACATCAACGAGAACGGAATTAAAGTTTCGGGAGAAGAAATGAAGACTTCGAGGTTTGAGATGACGTCGTCATTCTTAATCATACAACAGGGGACCACAACAGCTGTGTTGATACGCACTGTATAGGTTTCTTATTAACAAGCACGAGAATCAGCTGTGGAGGTCAAGATGATCAAGGTTATTTTCACTGAAAAAGCTCTCGGAAGAGCAACTTAGCGGAATGGATAAGGTCTGAAATAGAGACTCCAAGATTAACGCCAACAAAATATTGCTATGAACTGCAGTTGAATTAAATCATGCGACGCCGAGTGCATTATACAGGGTGTTACAAAAAGGTACGGCCAAGCTTTCAGGAAACATTCCTCACACACAAAGAAAGAAAATATGTTATGTGGACGTGCGTCCGGAAACGCCTACTTTCCATGTTAGAGCTCATTTTATCACTACTCTTCAAATCACATTAATCATGGAATGGAAACACACAGCAACAGAACGTACCAGCGTGATTTCAAACACTTTGTTACAGGAAGTATTCAAAATGTCCTCCGTTAGCGAGGATACATGCATCCACCCTCCGTCGCATGGAATCCCTGATGCGCTAATGCAGCCCTGGAGAATGGAGTATTGTATCACAACCGTCCACAATACGAGCACGAAGAGTCTCTACATTTGGTACCGGAGTTGCGTAGACAAGAGCTTCCAAATGTCCCATAAATGAAAGTCCAGAGGGTTGAGGTCAGGAGAGCGTGGATGCCATGGAATTGGTCCGCCTCTACCAATCCATCGGTCACCGAATCTGTTGTTGAGAAGCGTACGAACACTTCGACTGAAATGTGCAGGAGCTCCATCGTGCATGAACCACATGTTGTGTCGTACTTGTAAAGGCACATGTTCTAGCAGCACAGGTAGAGTATCCCGTATGAAATCATGCTAACGTGCTCCATTGAGCGTAGGTGGAAGAACATGGGACCCAATCAAGACATCACCAACAATGGCTGCCCAAACGTTCACAGAAAATCTGTGTTGATGACGTGATTGCACAATTCCGTGCGGGTTCTCGTTAGCCCACACATGTTGATTGTTAAAATTTACAATTTGATCACGTTGGAATGAAGCCTCATCCGTAAAGAGAACATTTGCACTGAAATGAAGATTGATACATCGTTGGATGAACCATTCGCAGAAGTGTACCCGTCTAGGCCAATCAGCTGCTGATAGTGCCTGCACACGCTGTACATGGTACAGAAACAACTGGTTCTCCCGTATCACTCTCCATACAGTGACGTGGTCAACGTTACCTTGTACAGCAGCAACTTCTCTGACGCTGACATTATGGTTATCGTCAACTGCACGAAGAATTGCCTCGTCCATTGCAGGTGTCCTCGTCGTTCTAGGTCTTCCCCAGTCGCGAGTCATAGGCTGGAATGTTCCGTGCTCCCTAAGACGCCGATCAATTGCTTCGGACGTCTTCCTGTCGGGACACGTTCGTTCTGGAAATCTGTCTCGATGCAAACGTACCGCGCAACGGCTATTGCCCCGTGCTAATCCATCCATCAAATGGGCATCTGCCAACTCCGCCTTTGCGTTCTGGCACACTTTTAATACCAAATTGATATGCAGATAATTAAAACGTTACAGCTGATCGATTTATGAGCTGAACCTATTGCTCTGCTAAGAAGTTTTTCATGTTAACCTTCACCATCCCCTTAACTGATTGTCCTACAAAGGCCACATCGTACACATAGTGATTATTGCCAACTAGCTAGTCGGCAATAACCACTATGTGGACGATGTGGCCTGTTCTACACCATATTTTAAATCTATGTGACGATGCTATGCTGGTTATATTTATATGTTTTGACGATGCCATTATGGCCGTATCACTTTAGGACATTGTGTAAAAAAGATCTGAAGATGGTCATTACAGACTGAAACCGGTGATCGTCTAAAGATTTCATTTGTGATCAGAGACTGGTATAATAAAGCATTTAACTAAACTGTATTCCAGACACTGACTTGTATCCCATAAATTGTTTAAGAAACAATATTTCACACATTGCTTTGCCTACCAGAAATTGTTTAAACAATATTACACACACTGAATTCGGTCAAATTCTGTAAATAAATAGATGACCTATATTCCATATATCGCCCTGTATCCAATAAATTGTTTAAATAAGCAACATTCCACACATTGCCCTGTCTAGCAGAAATCGTTTAGACAATACTCCACACACAATAAACGATTGCCCGCCAAATTCTTTAAAGAAAAAAGTATACTATATCCTATACACCATCTTGTATCCAATAAATTGTTTAAGTAAACAATATTCCGCACTTTGTCTTGACAACCAGAAAGTGTTTAAACAATTACAGGGTGAGCACATAGAGCAACTGCTTCCACTGACCTTGTGTAGAAGGAGCATGTTTTGGAGTGGATTGAGCAGGTGCTGCAATTGGTAGTAGCCATTTGAGATTGCAAAGGACACCACCATGAACAAAGGAGACTGTTGCATTCGATTTCCCACTAAATAGCGAATCAATTGAGTCCCTTTTTGCACTAATTTCCAGGTTTGGAAGGATAGCGGTAGTTGGGGGAAGGGGAGTTCAGGGCTGGGCGATTCCCAAATGGGTGGGGTTAATTAATTGATCAATTTAATTAATTAGATCGATTAAGTTGATATTAATAATATGCTTGTATCGGCGAGTGGATTTCCCAGAGTGGTGGGGCAGGAGGAGGGGAAGGGATGAAGGTTTCCTGGAAGGACAGATTATCACCAGGGGGTCAGAAATCAACTATCAGGGGCTCATAAACCACTTTGTAGGACAATCAGTTAAGGTGATGGTGAGGGTTAACATGAAAAACTTCTTAGCAGAGCAATAGGTTCAGCTCATAAATCGATCAGCTGTAACGATTTAATTATCTGCATATCAATTTGACATTAAAAGTGTGCCAGAACGCAGTTTGACCTCCTACCGTCGCTGCCTGCACAGTGCAGCTCACGAAGGCACATGTCTCAGTCAGGTGACATAGCATGTACCTTTGAATGGGTGACTATGATGTACCTCGATCGTAACAAACCACACACAGTGTTTTAGGAGGAGCTTATTATCCGTTTGTTAATGGGTAGTACTGTGAGTTATTCTAATGGAAAAACAATGCGAAAAATGTTCAAGCTACATTAATTTGAGATCCACTGCAATTACTTGAATGTATCACTTACCTGACTCACCTGTTCACTTCTGAGTTACATGCGTAATTTTAAAAGGTTGATACTACAGGATAAAACTCGAATAGAAATAATTACTCAGTTCTGAAGAGAAGACGTGAAAATGCTCTTGATATAAAAATGCTCATTATATAGAAATTTTCAGTCTTTATTTGATACAATTTGTAAGGTTTGTACGAACAGATACATTAACATGTACCCACTTCAGTGCGTTTCATTTTTTCTTTCCTTCTCTGTGCCTAATAATTTTTCCACGAATGCATCACGTATTTTAATACCTGTTGTTTTCCGCATGTTGGTCGCTGTGCCACAAAGAGGACTATACTTGGCGCTGCAGACTTTCAGTGTTGCATCCATGTGCCCACACATCAGTACCTGACCTGCTGCCCAGAGAAAAATACACATTAATGGCTTGCTTGAGCAACTCTTCGAGTTTCCACATTTTGCCATGTCCTCAACATTTTTGTCAATAATGAACTCCGCCTCTGTCTCTTATTTCAATCATGGTGTGTGTTGTGGGAGCATGCGATGTCCATCTTTCTGCGAGAGCCAATGGAGCGAAACGTGTTAATGTTGGTTTATAACCTGATGCAGAACTCGAAAACAAATAGTAGAAAAGCAGATTGTATGGCAGCTATAGTCATACACTGCTTGAATGTGTTAGAACAGAAAAACATTGAATGAGATTTATTGTGAAAGGACAACACAGGAAACCTCTCTTGTTATTGATATTCTGGGATATGGTCCTCCCAGAGTATGGGTATCGAAATTTTACACCGGCCTGTGCAAGTCACATCGATCAGTTACCACCTGCTTCAGTCGGTCAATAGCTGTATATTTAACGTAAGATCGCCACATATGCTTGATGTCAGCACACAGACGGTATTTCTTTTCGGTACATCGCTAGAGGGGACCACAGCAGTACCTCACTGAGTTCTCTTCTAATGACGTTAGTGAAGATTTTTGCAGTTCTTAGTTTTTCTCTGCTGGATGGCACAAAATAATGAGCAGAGAGAGACTATTTGGGTGACAGACATGAATATAGCCTGAGAGACGCAAATATCCTGTATATGGCAGTACCTGTATGTAGTTTTTAAATGCATTACAATGCGATAGCAAAATTCTCATCTTTCTCCTGGATCCTGTATGATGTGAAGGTTCCCTAACTTTCCCTATAAGAAACACCAACATAACTGCTTCTACTGTCTATCCTACTACTTCACATTGCAGGAGAAGGCTTCGTTTGGGACTGGACATACACATCGTACATGACTGGCCAAGCTACAGCAGCTCTGACTGGTTAAAAAACAAGGTCCTGTCGCATTAACTCAGCTGACCCTGTTTCTACATGGGAAGCAGAAGATGATAAATATGGCGCTCTCCGACTTCCACTCATTTTCAACTTATATTGGAACAGTCACATGGACAAAGCAGCAGATAGGTATGATCACTGTCTATATTCAGTGTCGCAGTATTAGTGTTGAAGACCACGTCATTTGGAAGTAATACTACGCCTCGATTTATAAGGCATTTTTGGTTTTTAACGCGGATATCGTTAGCGACTCTTGTGTGTGCCTTAGAAACCTGACCACATTTTACACGGGGTGACAGTGACATAGTCATTGCGATAGCGTTTTTGGCAGCTGGTCACTTACACGGATGTTTATGTATCTCTTCCTAAGACACACTAGAACCATTCACACGAAAAACGAATCGAGCATGTCTATCCATCACGGAATTTTCGCTCAATATTGTTTGGTGCCACCAGCATTCAGTGATTGGAAATTTGGAAACTTGTGGTAAGTTACTATGGGACCAAACTGCTGATGTCATCGGTCCCGCCACGCTGTGTGGCCGCGTGGTGCGAGGCGCCTTGTCTCGGTTTCCGCGGCTCCTCCTGTCGGAGGTTCAAATCCTCCCTCAGACAGGTGTGTGTGTGTCTAGTCCTTAGCGTAAGTCAGTTTAAGTTAGATTAAATAGCGTGTAAGCCTAGGCACCAATGTCTGCAGCAGTTTGGTCCCATAGGAACTTACCACAAATTTCCAAATTTCATTGGTCCCTAGGCTTACACACTACTTAATCTAACTTAAACTAACTTACGCTAAGGGCAACACACACACTCATGTCCGAGGGAGAACTCAAACCTCTGACGGTGAAAGCTGCGCAAACCGTGGCAAGGTACCTGACACCATGCGGCTATCCTGTGCAGCGGCTTTCAGACATTGGCAAAGTATTGTACTTAGTGGAGTGTGTGTTGCAGATTCGCTGTGACCAGCGGACTTATAAGATACGTGTTGGGTTGTACAGTTATTGTGGTTAGTGTTCCAACATACGCAAAGAAAAAGAGTATGTCCGGTTATAAGGGAGGTATGGATTTGACGTGTAAAACAGCGACTTCAACTCATCGATAGCCGTAAGAGGGATGAACGATTTACATGGTAATTATGTCGAGTCATAAGAAGGATATAGATATTGATATTTTGGGGCGGCCACAGCCATTAGAAGGAGGTATTCCTGATACTTCGCTCATTGTCGGATGTCACCAGGTTGGGGTTGCAATTGTAATATTTAATTACAATTGTAACGATAAATATGTCGGTGGTTTCCTAGGACGAGAAAGTTTGGGTAGCAGGGTGCATCGTGGAGGTAGCTAGTGGCTGGGACAAATTAACGTTAGCAGCTTATGGCTGTAGCGAGTGGTAGGTAGAAAGAAAAAATTCTGACTGGCTGGATAGTCCACCTTTGCACACAGCCATGTGAACAAGCCCTGGTGGCGGTCTTCACAGCGTCTTCTGGACAGCTGAATAGTGAATTAGCCTGTATGGTGGTAGAGTGGCGACAGAAGCAGAGATGTGTATTGCGTGAGAAGAATCAATGTGACTGTTGTTTGCGCTGAGACACACTGCCACCTGGTGCTGCCATCCTCAACCCTTAAGCGAGTTTGTCCAGCAGTATAACTGCCACATTAGTTTAGCGAGGAGGGAAACGGACTGTACAGATTCGCAAGGTCATGAATAAAACGATACATAGTGCAGACTGCTTCGAACGTCACTACTGAACTGGATACGGAGTTTTACATATCTCGACAAACTAAATATTATTGGAGCTCGTTTCCTTTTACGTGGGAAAAGAGGGCATTAAACGACTGTAAAGGAAGGTGATAGCCAATAATTTAAATAGGAAGCCGAGGAATGGCATGTAAGGACGAAACCAGAGCAAATGTTGGAGAACACCAAACACGTTTCACGCACCTCGTCTCCGCTGTTGCTGCGAGGCTTTAAGTAATAAAGAAAATGGACTTCAGTGTTCCCATAAACATATACTTACTCATGATCCCAAAATAACACCCAGGAAAACAACCCCGTAAGTCTACTTTTTACAAAAGTAAGAAAGTTGTGCGGAACTGCTGGCTGCGACATCCGAGCCGGTCCGTTCAACCACCTAATCGGAAACGGTTCTCTTTGTCCACACACAATGACCTCATTGTTCTTCGTACACGCCTTGGGGCGCTGGCTGATGGTCGCTAGAAATGGGAGTTACTAGACAGGTAGTAACAGCTTTCCCTTGCCTTCAGCCAATAATGATGGCCTACGCTACATTGTTTAATGGGTTAAGTTTGGTAGGTACTCGGAGCAAGTGACTATCAGTCCGATATCGAACACTGTCTAGGGACTTTCGTTGAATCTGCTATTTTAGGAGTGCACAATTACTGGGCGTTAGAAGTATTTCATAAACGTATCTCTTTATTGAAGATGTCAATAATATGTGTGTGTGTTAAGTGTGTTTTCATGTTTGTGTTGTATGAGAATGACTGTGGGTAGAGGATGAAACCCGGTACTAAACCATTGCGTACTCGTGTCAAACAGCACAAACGACGCCGTACCTAATGTCCTCGTCCAGTGGACGCAACTGCAACCACAGTGTCAAATATCCTCACTTGATGAGTCACTGCGAAGAGTGTTGTGTCGGTAGCTGGGCCGACACCGTGAAGTTGAGATGGCTGAAAATGCACGCTAGACTAACGCAGACGGGCGTGATGTACTGGAACAGGACACGTAATTAATGTTAGGAAGAAAAGTACGGAGCAGGTTTAATACTTAACTTTACTCAATCATGGTGGTACATCGATCTTGACGATACACAGGAGACTTTAAGTACAATCACTATATGGCTAATGGCGCCTTGCTAGTTCGTAGCCATTAACTTAGCTGATGGCTATTCTGTCTCTCGGCTAATGAGAGAGAAAGGCTTCGTACATCTGGTCGGTAGCTAGGTTCTCGTACAACTGGGGCGAGTGCTCTCTCGTATCACGAGACCTGCCTTGGTGGTGGCGCTAGGTCTGCGATTACACAGTGGCGACACGCGGGTCCGACATGTACTAAATGGACCGCGGCCGATTTAAGCTACCACCTAGCAAGTGTGGTGTCTGGCGGTGACACCACAAAGAGGTTTTTAATTTATTCCAGAACATTTGTCCAACGTCTGGTTATCAGAAACTCTACACAACCACCTTTCCCCTTCTTGCTGGCTAGATAGTGGTGTAGAAAAGCTCTTCCACCACGAGGACAAGAACTGGCTAAACAAAGTAGACCACCACCACACAAGAGTGCGCTAGTATTCTTCGCTGTGGTGGCTGATACTGACAACGGATTGGACATATGATCATTTTCTTCATGTCTGTCTTTCATGCAACAACGTTCACTGTATCAAAACACGTATTTCAAGGGGACTTGCAGTCTGTCTAATAGTGGTCCTAAACAGAATATTTTCTTGGAATGAAAGTAATGAAAATGGACTTTAATTCTGTTTCTGAAACTGGAGCAATTCCTACTTTTAATTACCATTAGTTACAGATACAATACTCTTGTGCTAATTTTATCATTAATAAAAGTTACTGACATTAATCACTCCCTACGTATTGCTGCGTGGTCAGCGAGTCTCATACCCAGTCCGAATCGTGATAGGGATTTTTCGTCGATGAGCGCCATGTCCTCGAGAAGATACGGGACGCAGCCTACATAGAAAGCAACCTATCTCCCTAGGGCTCTGTCGTAGTGCAGTAAAAGTCACACTCTGGGGACGGCGCGTACAGTAAGTACTGTATTAGGCATCTAGTAGTTACCAAGGGGTATCCGTCAGACGTGAATACAAGTAGAGACACGGCTCCACTCGTCAGTCACCGTCGCGATAGTACCGAAAACACTGGACAGGAAAGATCCAAAACTAGACGTTACACAACTGATATTAGTCACTGTTCACTATATACAAGACTATGCCAGCGTTGAAAGGTAGATCACTCCATGTGAACATTGATTTCCACGCAAAATCGCAGTCAAATATTATAAAATTGGTTTCAGTTAGTTATTTTAAATTATAGTTAATATGCATTGCACACTATTATTGCCATAGCTGTTGCCTAACCCTGTTTGGCCCTGTGAAAAACGCTGTGCGGTTCCTTCGTACGAGCAAGACACCTCATAACAATAACTTGTCAGTGGTGTGGGACACTTTCTGTGTTTGTTGCTCACAAAGTGGTAAGAATGGAACGGAGTGCACTCAGCATCGTGAAGACAATTGAGAAGCTAATCGACTGAGAAATAGCGACCACGACGTTTGGAGATCTGTCAAGATCCGGGAGAGTGGTGTGCAGAGTCCGTGTCCTTCCGCACTGCATCTGAGTGGCGCTATTTTCCAGTGGATTCCACAGCGGGCAGCGTCCTCTGGACCTGATCAGCTAAATTCTTCTTATTGGTTGATTCCCAAAGCTGATCTCGCCAAAATTCATCACCTCGTGAAATGACGCCCATTCTTATGCCGTAACTACGTTCACGCTACAGCTGTAACGGTGTCGCAGTTTTTCGCCTGCATTGCAGTAAAAACGGAGATTAGCAACAAAAGTAGTCCATACACAAAATTCCCCCTCTAGCAGTAATGAAACTCCGCAGTGTCCATTTCTCGTTGCAGCATTCCCCCTGCCTTTACGCGCAAAGCACGACTCTCTTTAGGGAGCGGGCGTTTAACTCCGTCCTGCTGATGCGTCCATCGCGCGGAACGGCGGAACGTTTCGCAGTTTGCCGGACGTAATCTTGTTTGCGCGCCGCGCCGGCATTCAGGTTTGCGCTAGCCCCCGCATCCGCAGCGGCGCTAAGTAATTGCTGCCAGTGGCTATTTGTCTCGGCACGGGCAGCGTCGACGGTACAGGTGGTGCCCGATTGCAGCCCTGCGATACGTTTTTTTGCCGTGTCCGGCTGTACGTTAGCTCCGCTGGCCATTTTCACGACCGACTGCGGACGTACAGTACGTTCACACCTCGACAGTTTAACAGGGCTGCGCCGGCGGACGCCCGTCGCCCAATAAACGTCAACGGTCGCTCGTAACGGCACGGCGTCGCGCAGAGGTGTCGAACCTAGCGGGCTCACCTCCGGTACGCTACAAGCTACAAGTATGCTACAAGCTACAAGTGGCAGATTTCTGATGAGTCGTAGTTGGTAAGTTGAAAACCGTCTACTAGAAACGTCTTTCATATTATGTATCGATAAGCGAGCTATGAACCACTTGCGCGGCTCAAAAATCTGTTCAAAGCTCTCGTGTAACAGGAAAGTCACATCTTTAGTAGCATGGTAAAGCATTCCTGTAAGCTATACTTTGGGAGCGGAGCTCTGCCGATCAATCATATGCCTAAGTGATCAGTCAGAATAAGGACGTGTGGTACGCACCCGCTGTTGCTCGACTTCTCTGTGGAGTTGCGTCTTGCAGCAGCTAACATCATTCTACTTGTTAAGTGCAGACGTTATATCATGTGCGTTGCAGGAATGGGCATTTTTATCCGTAAGTTGCAGGATTTAGGCTACAGGGTGAAAGCGTTGCGTGCTCGTATTTAAGCCTCGTAATTCTGTATTACATGATTTTTTCCGCTTTGGAAACGTGTTTTCATTGGTACACACGCCTGTTATTTTGTTTGTTTTTTTGTTTGTTTATCTAGTTAGTGGATGTCAGCGTCTACCTCTGTTCGAGCCCACTCCAAATACTACTCACTTTCCTTTTGTTCGAGCCCTCACCAAATACTAGTCATTTTTCCTTTTGCATTCTCACTCATTTATTGAAAAATGATTGGAACTAATCCCCAGTTTGTCCTTAACTATCTTCCTTCTGAAATCATTTACCAACACTACCACTTTTCTGTTCAATCTACATATGATTATTTATCCTTTGTTCATGTCAGAAGCTAATAAGAGCCTTGTTTATTTAGCAGAATGAACAGTATTATAAACTGTTATCAGCACACAGAATATTTGTTCTTGGAATGCAGATTCAGCCAGTGTAAGATGTGTCTGAGCTGCAGACAACTTCGAGACACGTTCTGCCTTCCTGAGTACATGGAGAGTTGGTTCTGTTGTGATGCGTGCTTCTTGGCGTTAGGGGTTAGGTAATAGAAAATGGAGTTTAGATTTGCATTGCATGTAATTCCTCTACAAGCGAATGGTGGGAATTCTTGGTTATAATTCGAATTACTTTAACATACGTTAAGGACTCCTTCATATATTCCGCGGCGCCATGAAATTGTTCCTACTGACAAAAATTTCATTAACAGAGTCAGATCACGTGGTTGTTCATTCATGGATCATAATTTTGTACAAAATGTTAGAGTCTAACGGGTAGCCGCTAGCTTTTAGAGTGAGTACGTGATGTGTCTCTTAAAGTCTTTCAGATGGACAGAACAGATGCTTCCGGGCGTGTATCCGGGAGATAAATGTTTCTTCTTTCGATATCTCGGCTGACAGCCGCACAGCCATCTTCAGAGTCAGCCGGTGGCTGCATTAAAACTATTTGACGCAACGGTGTACTCGTGCTTTGAAGTAACTGCGCTTGCGTCATATACAAGGCAACCGACAATCACTACACATTATATCGATGCATGTAACGGTTTTAACTCAGCCACCGACTAACCTCGGGGATGGTTCTCAGAGGAAATATCGGGAGAGGAAATAATATTTTACCGGATGCACGCCCGGAAGGTGATGGTATAGTAACAAGAATGTTTAACAGTCGTATTTTTTATGTACTGCGAAAATACTTCAGTTATGAGCATTTAAAATAACGAGATAATTGGAGGGAGGCGGTTGTCCCGGTCCACGTCGAACCACCCAGATTTGGCTTGAGGCTAATGCCGAGAAGATTCCCCTGGAAAGGACACGGCCCATGACTCTGTGTTTGCTCAGTCCGTGAGTGGTATCAGACGCTAACGATCTCGTCGACGGCGGGACGCTAGATCTGCCTTTCCTCTTCAAACAGAACTGCGCAGGGTGTTTCATTGTAAATGATTAGTCGCCGTAAGAAATTTCCTTTAAAATATCACAGAAACATACAAAGGATCTGAAGAAACCAGGCCACATGGTTGGATGATACTGAAACATTACACACATGAATAGTATCAGATGTGGAGTGATCGCTCTGAAGGAAACTGATACGTCGCGTAGTCGTGTGAGGCAGCTTTATCAGCATTTAACAGAGTCTGAAAGGGGCCCCATTTTTGATCTCCATTTGCATTTCTGGTCGAATCGTGCAGCATCCAGATCTGTGTGACAGAGGCCTGACATAGGACTGCATGGGAACGTGGATCACAGGCTCACACGCCATCAAGCTTCCGGTGTGTAGTGTGCATGGTCATGGAGACAAACACGCAAGAAACAGTATGCCCAGGTAACACGGAACGATTGTACATTTATCAAACCTAACGAACAGAAAAAACGCAGTTTGGTGGAACGTAAGGCTTTACTATTTGGTTCAAGCTGGAAGTCAATCGCTAACGCTACACCGGAATGTCGGCTGAAAGCCAATCACTCACGTTAAATTGGAATGTTCTTTCATAGACGAAATCCGTGAGATCGTGGTCTCCAGTGAGCGGTAGGCTGCGTGCATGGACTGAATGAAGATAAGAGTCCAGTGAGGCAGCGGTCGCAAGGATGGTTGAGGTCGAACTTTATGTAGTCGACGAGCTCGAGGCCAGGTTGACAATTGTCCAGTGAGGCGGAGAGCTCATGCACCGAAGTCCAGAAGACGACGTCCAACGAGGCGGCTTTGATGGGCTACCCCAATGCTGTGGCGAGGTGATTCTCGTTACACTCGATGATTTAGACTGGCTGTACAGTGGCCAGGTGGCGTCCTAAACACACAATCAACTGAACGACACCGGCCTTGGACCTACAGTGGCGGCTGCTGGAGATTCCGCCGAAAACAAACTGGTGTGCTTGTGTTGTTGCCGTACTATTTTCGTTGACCTCCACAGGCTTAGTGTGCCACAGCTTCAGCAACTTGTAGTACATGACTGTACGGTTGGTCGCAGTCGGTAGCCTCTGAATACTGCATGAGCGACCGTTTTGACCATCTCACGTTTCGATTGCGCAGATTCTAAGCATTTTCTTTGTAATTCTGATTTTTATTGGGCCAGTGAACACTGTGTGTATCATAGAGTTGCTGGATAATTTCAGTGTTTCTGGAGGTGCACCTTATCATTCTGGTAGTGGTTTTTGAGTAACAATTTTCATTTAACCTCTTGCACAGGGAACGTCAGTTAGTTTCGTCTATGTAAATGCCTGCACTGAGACATGCTGTTCGAAACAGTAATTTCAATTCAACCTGTTTATAACAGGGGCAGTACAATCAAATTTATGAAAGAAGCAGGTAAACATTTTAATGCTCTTGCATGAACGAACAATCGAGTTGGAGCAAATAACTTTCATACGTCACGTTGCTGCTTATCAGTGGACTGTCTACGAGCTCCTACTCCTGTGGGTTTCTGTTGTTAGTTATCCTTCCTGCTCCCCTCCACATCGACGTTTATGGACATCATTCTAGCGTGCACCTATCGGGCTAAGTCGAGGATCGACATTTCTGATTTCAAATTGTTTGGACATTGGTTCTCAGAAGCTGTGTTTCAGTACTATTACTACTAAAGGATTTTAAAATAAGATTCCGTCGATAGCCCCATACGACCTGTACCGATCCATTCAGAGATTGGACGCTTTTTGGTATACCAACGGTTTTCCTACATCATGTTAGGTATGATAATCGGTAATATTTGTAGTGTTTCCATTTTTTTGTCCAACCCGTGTATCTGAAGGCGAGAATTAATTCGATGCAACATCGCGGATTGTATGATTTTTCTGCCAGTTCTGAAACGCTTATCCCCATATTGCAACTAAGGCACGGTGCGTGATATGTATCATTTACTTATGTGTGTGTGTGGTAGTTTTGTAGCAGTCATCTACTGGAACCTTCACGGTATTTATGAGTAACTCAGTATTCACACCGGATTTAATGTACACAAAAGAAAGTCATGTATTTGTTTATAGTGTAATATGCCGCTTTTGCATCGCAATTCTTGCCAACAGATACGTATGTACGGACTTGCCTCAGTGTTACAATCAGTAGATGTCCAGCCGAAATTTTTTCTCAATTTAATTTCTTAATATTGTGTTGAATAGCTGGAAGGATATCTGAAATATCTCCACTAACAACCTTTAGCAGTCGAAACATTTGGCCTGCTACATCGTCAGATGTTTCTGGTCCGCGGCTGTGTTTGCTCGGTGTGGGACTGACCCTGTCCTACTGTCATTATCATTGGATTTTCTTCCTCGTGAGGCTTACGTCCTGTGGACAGTACACTGAGCTGTCCATCGCCTGGTGAAGCAGTGCGACGTCTTGGCAACAAAAGATGAGCAGTGTGCAACAGTAAAATCGGTGCCACATGTTGGCTTCCCAAGCAGAACAAATACTTCGGATTTGTTTTAAAATCTGAAGCTTTTTAACTAACGCAAAAAGTCAGCTTCATGTACTGCTACTAATTTTTGTGTTTAGAATAATAACATGACTGCCGGCCGCGGTGGTCTAGCGGTTCTAGGCGCTCAGTCCGGAGCTGCGCGACTGCTACGGTCGCAGGTTCGAATCCTGCCTCGGGCATGGATGTGTGTGATGTCCTTAGTTAGGTTTAAGTAGTTCTAAGTTCTAGGGGATTGATGACCATAGATGTTAAGTCCCATAGTGCTCAGAGCCATTTGAACCATTTTTTTAATAACATGACTTCCAGAATGAGATTTTCACTCTGCAGCGGAGTGTGCGCTGATATGAAACTTCCTGGCAGATTAAAACTGTGTGCCGGACCGAGACTCGAACTCGGGAACTTCGCCTTTCGCGGGCAAGTGCTCTACCAACTGGCAGAAGTAAATCTGTTTGGACGGGGCGTGAGTCGTGCTTGGGTAGCCCCGTTGGTAGAGCACTTGCCCGCGAAAGGCAAAGGTCCCGAGTTCGAGTCTCGGTCCGGCACACAGTTTTAATTTGCCAGGAAGTTTTAATACCATGACTTATTTATGCATAGGAACTGCCGATAGTAAAGTAAATGCAGTCGGAGGTGAGAAGTATCTCTGAGCTCCAGCGGTGGGACGTATCCGAATAAACAAATAGCTGAGCAAACAGTAGGACGGTTCAGGTCTTAGTACACGGTCAGACCTAGTCTAAAGCAGAAGTGTACAGTGACAGGTGTGAGGCTGAGCAATGTCCTTCTGCCTGATCTTGCAGTGTTATGAAACCTTGGAAAGGGTGCGTTTCAGGCAGTTCGCCATCTTCCGCTCTTCCTGTAAAGTAGCCTGCACATTAACTTGAAAGCTAACTGTTTTTTTTCTATTACATTAGCTGTTAAAACCAAGAAAGCTGAATTACTTGTAAGCGATATTACAGGCGTTTTTCCCACAAGCATTAGGGTATGCAAATTAGACTATAATTTATGTGGCTTCGACAGTTAACCTTCGCAAGCGCAACGTGAAACATACTCGCGTGTCACAAAAGGAAATTATGAATTAGTACATCAAGGAATGTAGAGGAATTAACGGCTAAGGATGATTATGAAATTTTAGAGCAACGGAGATCACATTATAGACCGTCTTCCGTGCTATGCGCACGCTTTTGCTGTTTGTATAATCTGAGACAACTCTGAACATCATTTAAACTCAAAAACTCGGACATCCTAACATAAAAGAAGAGGTATTCTGTACGCATATGTTGAGGGTTGATCTGCTGTTACCTTCAGTCTGATTTACAAATACCTACCCAAAAATGTTGAAAAACCGCGTAATATGCACTAATAATCATAAAACATAGACATCTTAAATGAGCACTTGCTTGCACTAAAAATAAGTAAGATTTCAAGATTTTTAGTAACTTGTTCTACTAGAAAACCACTTCCTTCAGAGACCAAGCAGATGTACAATGTATCTCCTTAACCGACATCGAAATTCAAAGTGAAATAACACAGGCCAACGATGGAAAACCTTTTTTGATTAAAATACCTTGTTCTTATGTTTTTTTAGGTTGGGAAATCCAAATATGATACTTAACAAAAACTGTATCACCCACGATTTCTTCACATTTTGCAGTTAAATTTATTAAATTAAGCGATTTTTAAAGAATTTAACAGGGTTGATTTAGTTAAAATAATTTAAAAGGAGGTGTAATGAATGTAGATGAGGTTGGTGGTACTGCTGGAAAACATTTGCTGGCAAAAAGGTCGATTCTATTTTTGTGTTAACAGATGGTGATTTCTTTACTGTTAACCTAACCTCACTTTCCCGTTTCCTGTACATGTGCTCAGTACAATGTCTAATCGTGGTTGTAAAAGCTATGCTAATCGTTTTTGTTATATTTGTTGAGAATTTGTGATTAAAAAACTCCAAAGAAACATTACATACTTCGTGAAAAAGGTTTATTTATTATACCTTGGGTCTAAACTTGGTGATCAAGATAAATCTTGAGCACTACATAAGGAATGTTATGTGTGTGTCGAAGATCTGAGAAAATGGTCCAAAAAGGAGAAAAAAGCCTTTAGATTTGCTGTTAGTATGGTATGGAGGGAGGCAAGAAATCATTCTGATGATTGCTATTTTTGCAGTGTTGATATTACTGGTCGTAATTCGAAAAATAAGAAGGTAATAAGCTACCCTCACTTTCCGTCCGTCATCCAACCAGTAGGGCATGGTGTAGATTTGCCGGTTCCTAAACCACAAAATGATTTAAATTGTATTCCAACACAAGTATTTTATGATGTACAATCTGATTTACATGAACCAGATAATGATGAATTCCATTATGACACAGAAAGTCTAGAAACCAACTTGTTTACTCAGACCTAGCTTAACGATTTGGTTAGGGATCTGGGCTTAACGAAAGAAAAAGCTGAATTGCTTCGCTCTAGATTAAAAGAAAATAGCTTATTGGCAGTTGGAACCAGCATATAAATGTATAGAAAGAGAGAGCAGCAATTTTCCAAGTTTGTTCAACAAGAAGGTGATTTAGTGTAGTGGTCAGACACTGCCAGTCTGATGAATGAGTTTGGTATTGAATACAAAAAGGAAGACTGGAGGCTGCTCATTGATTCATCCAAAACCAGTTTAAAGGCTGTTTTATTATATTATGGTAACATGTATGCATCTATACAAATGAAAGGAAGCTATGGAAATGGAAATGCCGTGTGGCTAGGGCCTCCCGTCGGGTAGACCGTTCACCTGGTGCAAGTCATTCGAGTTGACGCCACTTCGGCGACTTGCGTGTCGATGGGGATGAAATGATGATGAAAGACACACAACACCCAATCATCTCGAGGCAGAGAAAATCCCTGGCCCCGCCGGGAATCGAACCCGGGGCCCCGTGCGCGGGAAGCGAGAACGCTACCGCAAGACCACGAGCTGCGGACAACGGAAGCTATGAGAACCTACAAATAGTGCTAGTTAAAATTGGCTATTTTGCTCATGCTTGGATGATATGTGGCGATCTAAAAGTAACATGCATGCTCCTTGGTCAGCACGGTGGCTTTACCAAATTTCCATGTTTCTTGTGTAAATGAGACAGTAGGGCTAGGGATCAACGCCGGTGCAGAAAAAACTGGGCTGTGAGGGAGTCTTTACATCTACATCTATATCTACGTGAATACTCTGCAAATCACATTTAAGTGCCTGATAGATAGTTCATAGAACCACCTGCACAATTCTCTATCATTCCAATCTCGTACAGCGTGCAGAAAGAAGAAATACCTATATCCTCCCGTGCGAGCTCTGATTTCAATTATTTTATAGTTTCTCCCTAGGTAGGTCGGTGCCAACAAAATATCATCGCATTCGGAGGAGAAAGTTGGTGATTGGAATTTCGTGAGAAGATTCCTTCGTAGCGAAAACCGTCTTTCCTTTAATGATGTCCTGCCCAAATCCTCTATCATTTCTGTGACACTCTCTCGCATATTTCGCGATAATACAAAACGTGCTGCCCTTCTCTGAACTTTTTCGATGTACTCCGTCAGTCCTTTCTGGTAAGGATCCCACACCGCGCAGCAGTATTCTAGAAGAGGACGGACAAGCGTAGTGTAGGCAGTCTCCTTAGTAGATGTGTTACATTTTGCAAGTGTCCTGCCAACAAAACGCAGTCTTTGGTTAGCCTTTCCTACAACAATTTCTATGTGTTACTTACAATTTAAGTTGTTCTTAATTGTAATACCTAAGTATTTAGTTGAGTTTACGGCTTTTAGATTAGACTGATTTATCGTGTAACCGAAGTCTGACGAATTCCTTTTAGCACTGATGTGGATCACCTCACACTTTTCTTTACTTAGGGTCAACTGCCAATTTTCGCACCATTCAGATATCGTTTCTAAATCGTTTTGCAATTTGTTTTGATCTTCTGATGATTTCATTAGTCGATAAACGACAGCGTCATCTGAAAATAACCTAAGACGGCTGCTCACATTGTCTCCCAAATAGTTTATATAGATAAGGAACTGCAAAGGGCCTATAACACCGCCTTGGGGAACGCCAGATATCACTTTTGTTTTACTCGATGACTTTCCGTCAGTTCTGACAGGAAATCACAAATCCAGTCACATAACTGAGACATTATTCCATGTTGTTGTTGTTGTGGTCTTCAGTCCTGAGACTGGTTTGATGCAGCTCTCCATGCTACTCTATCCTGTGCAAGCTTTTTCATCTCCCAGTACCTACTGCAACCTACATCCTTCTGAATCTGCTAGTGTATTCATCTCTTGGTCTCCCTCTACGATTTTTACCCTCCACGCTGCCCTCCAATACTAAATTGGTGATACCTTGATGCCTTAGAACATGTCCTACCAACCGATCCCTTCTTCTGGTCAAGGTGTGCCACAAACTTCTCTTCTCCCCAATCCTATTCAATACTTCCTCATTAGTTATGTGATCTACCCATCTAATCTTCAGCATTCTTCTATAGCACCACATTTCGAAAGCTTCTATTCTCTTCTTGTCCAAACTAATTATCGTCCATGTTTCACTTCCATACATGGCTACACTCGATACAAATACTTTCAGAAATGACTTCCTGACACTTAAATATATACTCGATGTTAACAAATTTCTCTTCCTCAGAAACACTTTCCTTGTCATTGCCAGTCTACATTTTATATCCTCTCTACTTGGACCATCATCAGTTATTTTGCTCCCCAAATAGCAAAACTCCTTTACTGCTTTAAGTGTCTCATTTCCTAATCTAATTCCCTCAGCATCACCCGACTTAATTAGACCACATTCCATTATCCTTGTTTTGCTTTTGTTGATGTTCATCTTATATCCTCCTTTCAAGACACTGTCCATTCCATTCAACTGCTGTTCCAAGTCCTTTGCTGTCTCTGACAGAATTACAATGTCATCGGCGAACCTCAAAGTTTTTACTTCTTCTCCATGAATTTTAATACCTACTCCGAATTTTTCTTTTGTTTCCTTTACTGCTTGCTCAATATACAGATTGAACAACATCGGGGAGAGGCTACAACCCTGTCTTACTCCCTTCCTAACCACTGCTTCCCTTTCATGTCCCTCGACTCTTATAACTGCCATCTGGTTTCTGTACAAATTGTAAATAGCCTTTCGTTCCCTGTATTTTACCCCTGCCACCTTTAGAATTTGAAAGAGAGTATTCCAGTCAACATTGTCAAAAGCTTTCTCTAAGTCTACAAACACTAGAAACGTAGGTTTGCCTTTCCTTAATCTTTCTTCTAAGATAAGTCGTAAGGTCAGTATTGCCTCACGTGTTCCAGTGTTTCCACGGAATCCATACTGATCTTCCCTGAGGTTGGCTTCTACTAGTTTTTCCATTCGTCTGTAAACAATTCGTGTTAGTATTTTGCAGCTGTGACTTATTAAAGTGATAGTTTGATAATTTTCACATCTGTCAACACCTGCTTTCTTTGGGATTGGAATTTTTATGCTCTTCTTGAAGTCTGAGGGTATTTCGCCTATTTCATACATCTTGCTCACCAAATGGTAGAGTTTTGTCAGGACTGGCTCTCCCAAGGCCGTCAGTAGTTCCAATGGAATGTTGTCTACTCCTGGGGCCTTGTTTCGACTCAGGTCTTTCAGTGCTCTGTCAAACTCTTCACGCAGTATCGTATCTCCCATTTCATCTTCATCTACATTCTCTTCCATTTCCATAATATTGTCCTCAAGTACATCGCCCTTGTATAGACCCTCTATATACTCCTTCCACCTTTCTGCTTTCCGTTCTTTGCTTAGAACTGGGTTTCCATCTGAGCTCATTATATTCATACAAGTCGTGCTCTTTAATTTTCCTGCAGGCAGTATCTATCTTACCCCTAGTGAGATAGGCCTCTACATCCTTACATTTGTCCTCTAGCCATCCCTGCTTAGCCATTTTGCACTTCCTGTCGATCTCATTTTTGAGACGTTTGTATTCCTTTTTGCCTGCTTCATTTACTGCATTTTTATATTTCCTCCTTTCATCAATTAAATTCAATATTTCTTCTGTTACCCAAGGATTTCTACTAGCCTTCGTCTTTTTATCTACTTGATCCTCTGCTGCCTTCACTACTTCATCCCTCAAAGCTACCAATTCTTCTTCTACTGTATTTCTTTCCCCCATTCCTGTCAATTGTTCCCTTATGCTCTCCCTGAAACTCTGTACAACCTCTGGTTCTTTCAGTTTATCCAGGTCCCATCTCCTTAAATTCCCACCTTTTTGCAGTTTCTTCAGTTTTAATCTACAGGTCATAACCAACAGATTGTGGTCAGAGTCCACATTTGCCCCTGGAAATGTCTTACGGTTTAAAACCTGGTTCCTAAATCTCTGTCTTACCATTATATAATCTATCTGATCGCTTCTAGTGTCTCCAGCGTACTTCCATGTATGCTTATTCCATAAGCACGCAATTTCACTACAAGCTGCTTGTGTGGTACAGTGTTAAAAGCCTTCCGGAAATCCAGAAATACGGAAGCGATCTGAAGTCCCTTGTCAATAGCACTCAACACTTCATGTGAATAAAGAGGTAGTTGCGTTTCACAGTAACGATGTTTTCTAAACTCACGCTGACTGTGTGTCAACAGGCGGTTTTATTCGAGGTAATTCATAATGTTTGAACACAATATGTTCCAAAATCTTGCTGCATATCGACGTTAATGATATGGGCCTGTAATTTAGTGGATTACTCCTACTAACTTTCTTGAATACTGGTGTGACCTGCGCAAGTTTCCAGTCTTTGGGTACGGATCTTCCGTCGATCAAACGGTTGTATATGATTGTTAAGTATGGAGCTAATGCATCAGGATATTCCGAAAGGAACCTAATTGGTATTAAACCTGGTGAGAAGAACATTCTACGCAAAGACCTTGTAGATCCAAAAAACATACACCTAGCACCTTTACATATAAAGTTAAGCCTAATGAAACAGTTTGTAAAGGCTTTTCCTAAAGATGGACCATGTTTTAAGTATCTCTACCAAAAGTTTCCACACCTTTCAGAAGCTAAACTAAAAGAAGGCGTCTTTGTCGGACCTGACATTAGAAAATTGATGTTTGCTGTTAACTTTGAATCCACAATGACCTTAAATGAGAAAGGTACGTGGGTATCATTCAAGCAATCGTTACAAAGTTCTTAAGACATGAAAAAGACCCAGAATACTTTTCTATTATAGTTACAATGTTAAAGAAGTTTAAAAATTTAGGGTGTTTAATGAGCCTAAATGTTCACTTTTTTAAGCCACCTTGATTACTTCCCGGACAATATGGGAGATGTTAGTGAGGAGCAAGGAGAGCGTTTTCACCAGGACATTAAAGTGATGGAGAAACGCTACCAAGGCCGCTGGAACAACAACATGACGGGGGACTGCTGTTGGTCACTTCACCGAGAAGTTCAGCAAGCGACTCATCGTAGGAAAACTACACAAGAAGATCGGAAGAAAAAAGAGAAAGAAAATACAAACCAATTCCAGTTGACAAGTGAATCTTCTATTAACACGTATCATTGTTTTAAGTTTCTTACTTTAAATCCAAACCATGCTTATGTTGTAACAAAGCGTTTCATTAATTTCCCCGCTTACCGTATAGCATAGGATTTTTATACTATGTACTTAAAACCATACTGCTCGAAAACTAAGGGTGATACAAATAAACTAAGGCTAGATCTATAAAGATCAGCTATCAAAGTAAAAAAAAGTTCTTCAAACAAAATTTTTCATTCTCCTGTGTAATCGACGTAACAGGATACATAAGATAATTACATCAAACAGTCGAGCTGTCTTGTTACTGGATGGGAACGTGGTTTAGAATCTAACACTACCACGAATGGAAATAGCATATATGGGTATCGCGGACAATACGGACACGCGATTTAAACTTCCCACAGGGAAAGAAGTTCCGTTTTCAGTCAGAACGCCAAATAATAGAGACTTACCGTGTGTAACGTTATCGTCTGGCTATAGACACTTAGCACTACACGCGCGATACTGTGGAAGGTGCTTGTATTAGTCTAGATTATCATAGGGAACTTGCGAAAGTTAGCTGCCTTTTGTATTCTAGTAGTTCACCTATTTCTTTATACGAAAATCTATGCATTTAGCAAACACACGGTGGATGGGAGTAGGTATCTAAAGACCACAGCACAGCACATCGTACGTAAAACTCAGATTAAAATGATTAGAAAGTGTTGTATGTAAACAGAAGCGTCTGCTGATAAGGTATTGGAGTGTAATACTCTCAGCTATGCCTTACACTCTCATAGATATACGAGTTGGTACAACCTGTTCTCAGTCCTACACATTTTCATTTTCCTCTTTCTGTCTCTGATATGAAGCTTCTTGACAGATTATAACTTGTGTATATTGGGTCTCGAGACCAGAGTTAATCCTTGTATCTACACTTCACTCTGGGTTTGCTGTGAAGAGTTACACGGTAAACTAACATATTTATTTTTATTGATGCTACGTTTAGTTTATCTATACGAGACGAATTTTCAAACAACAGTTTCTGTTTTATATTGTAAGAGTTTGTTTTGAGGCAGTAAGTTTCCTTCTTTTCACTTCCTACTGGAGTCCTTTCTTTTCTAACGATTCACACCAGTAGGTAACGGCCAGTCGCTATTCCAAACATCATTTTACGCGCGCTTTTCGCAATGAGCTATTCTAAACTGTGTACATAAAAATATGGCTCACAATTCGCCACGAAAGGTAATAATCTTGCATGAGCATTGTTACAGTTTGGAGACTGCATAACCTTCCCCGCCATTTTGACACAGAGCTATAAACATGACTGCCGTACATAAAGATAACATCCAAATGTTTCCGCCGGCTGGACTAGCTATAAAACTAGTCCATCGGTTAGTTTATTAAATAAATTGTGGTTTGCATAACACATCACAGCTGTATCTCTATTGACTACACGTCATTTTGTCGCAGAACGGGTAGCCAACTATTTCACTGGCTTAATATCTCTTTGCAGTTGGAGTTGATTACTCGGGCGATCGAATAACTTCCGCTATAAAAAACTATTTGCTCCACTTGTTCACAGTCTGTACTGTTCGAGCGTTGGAAAGTGGGACGGCTACCGGCATTTCTAGTGGCGCATAACGCGTTACTGTGCACTTTATATTCTCTTTAAGGTCACTGTAACGCGTTGGCGTTATTTCATTCCTGCACCCGTTACATACTTAAAAGTACGTGCGTAATAACTTGCAGTTTTCATTGCTCCCCATTTCATAGAAAACCACTGTGTATCGATAATTGCTAGAACGATGTAAAAAAATGGAAAATGGTACTGTTTTAAACACCTCAATTTTCCTGGAAATTTATCGATACTCTTCATTTGAAAGTCAAAGTTTAATAACAGCTTATTTTTATGCAGTCAGTTTAACGCACAGCAATTGGATTCGAAGTTATAAATAAAATGACCACCCTACTGTTGTAACGTCAAGTACAATCATTATAAAAATCGAAAAGAAGACAAAAATCTTTTTATTATTGCTGAATGGATGTGGAAAGCGGAAGTAATAGGACCTTACGTACGTATGAATATACAACAGTAAAGAAGAAATCATATGAAATGATTGAAAGATGCCAGTCGCAACAAGGAAAAGACAGGTGACTTTGTATGGACACTTAAAAAGAATGAAATCTGAAAGTGTTGGAGATAAGATATTGATTTAGCAGGGGAACAGAAAGATGAAAGGCACCTCAGAGAAAGAAGTGCATCACGATATAGAGAATAGTGGAGAAAGTAAAGGAGAACTAGGAAACAGGCGGAGTTTCAGAGAAAAAAAAATAGCATAATTTGTGGATTCGTCCCATAAAATAGCATAAAACGTGAGGTTGAGTGAGTTAGAGAATAAAGGAGTCCTGGAGAAAGAGAAAAGAACTGAAATTGTGAAGGCAGTTGTGTAATCGTAGTCAAGAAGTGGCTGAAGCGATCAAATAAATACAGTATGTAAAAGATGCAACTTTGGATTTCGCTTGAAACGCATCAGAAAAATTACACGAAATGTAAAGGAAGGAAAATAACACCGTGTGATTAGGTGCAGAGGATGCCATGTGCTGGTGTGGCGTGGGCGCAGCACGATGGCCCCGCAGCCGCAGCCAGCTGTAGGGACTCTCTGTTCAAGCGGCTCTTTAACTGATCTCACGAATCTGAGAGTATCCAGTTACATTCCTCCACCTTGAGAAAGTCTCGGACAGTGCCGAGAACTGAACCCCGGTACTCTCGACGCCACAGACACCCCGAAATAGGAGCCCTGGGTTAATATTCGTCTACCTTAATGCTCGGCTCCTCGTGTGCAAACTTTGTGGAAATATCTTGGTGGAAAGGATTTTCCGAGAGGATGTACGTTTGGAAGAGAAACGTTACTTTGAAACGTGCCTGTTGTTCTCGTTGACTCATTTCGTTGGTGCACTGAGATGACGATATCTTGTGTTACACAGAGATGCTTGCGCACATAATGGGATCGACGGTGTACTGATCAGCGTGGCTCTTTGGCCTGACCGGACGGCTGACGCATCCTACGGGAGGCTCTGTGGTTTGCGGAGGCCTGTCACCTTCCCAAGGGAAGTCGTTCTGAGCTTGGCGTGGCGCGGCAGCAGTAAACTTTGCTCCTGTTGTGGTCTCGGTTCTGATCAGCAACTTGGTCGTAGGTTTCCGTTCCGTTTCATGCTGCTGTAAATCTGCTGGTGAGGTCGCTACGTGCTGTTGGCGGAAGCAACACGTCGGAAATGAAATCTGGTGCATTGTTGAAGGACGAGCTTGTATTTTCGATATCGCTGTTAGGCACGGTAAGTCTCTACTAATTGTGCATTCTGACTGAAAACGGACCTTAATTGTGTTTGAGTCGCGAGTCCACATGGTCCGAAACACCTACATATGCCCGGCCGGAGTGGCCGAGCGGTTCTAGGCACTACAGTCTGGAACCGCGCGACCGTTACAGTCGCAGGTTCGAATCCTGCCTCGGGGATGGATGAGTGTGATGTCCTTAGGTTAGTTAGGTTTCAGTAGTTCTAAGTTCTAGGGGACTGATGACCTCAGAAATTAAGTCGCATAGTGCTCAGAGCCATTTGGACCATTTGAACCTACATATGCTGATCTGTGATATCTGTGATAGTGTTAGATTGTAAAACACTCGCTCACCGAGTAACAAGACAGTTTAATTTAATTATTTTAAGTATCCTGTTAAGCGATCTTTTTCGCTCTCTATTTGAATTTCGCTTTCGATTAAGGAGATTCGTTGTGTGTCCGCTTGTTCTGCGAAGGAAGTGGTTTTCTAACAGAGCAAGTTACTAACAAATCTGGTGTCAATTTGACCACTTTCTTAAAATGTCCCTTATTTCCATTGCAACTGTGCATTTTACATCGTTACGATTGGCGTTCCATACCACGTCGTTTTTCGGCATTTTTGGGTAAATACTTGTAAGGCAGGCTGAAGTTAACAGCAGGAAAGCAGCCACGTCACGCTGCAGTTCACCTGTCACCACATACTTACCGGCAACCTTTTCCTTTTTGGTAGGGGGTCAGACCGTTTGAGTTCAAGTAATGTTCAGAACTGTCTCATGTTACACAAACAGCAACAGCAGGTGCATAGCACGATCTATAACGCCATCTCCGTTGCACTAGAAGTTTCATAATCGTTCTTCCCCCTTGGTACTGTAACATAACGTAAGGTTCTCTGAATAACTTTGCCCGTTGTTTGAAAAGAAGGCCCATCTAAATTTTAGTTAACAATCCCTTCACAGATTAAGTTTATAAAGATCGCAACGGATAACGCAATGAATTATTATGGGGCACTCAGAGAAAATTACGTCCCGTTAGCTACACTTGTGCGAAGAACTACGTATTTTAGTAGCATAATCATCAATGAAACAAATGTGACTCTATTTAGAGACGTATTGAAAAGGGATAAATTAAACCAGCGCGGAAATAGCTTCAAATTATGAAATATTTATTATGGCTAAGATTTCGTATGATAGCGGTAGTCTTTTGTATTTAACAGATAGGCAAAACATTCTTGATACATTTATATAAACGGAGCTATGGCCTCACGTTTGCCTTAATCTGGCGAGTCCTGTGGGGTGGGGAAGATCTGGAGAGCACGTGGTCCCTGCTCAGTTTCGAAACACAAACACTCACGTGCACTAAATCCACATGCCGAACAAAATGTTGATAGCATTTTTGTATGTACCTCGTGGCCGGCATCGAACAGGATTTTGGGTGGCTGCATACATTTGCGTGAAGCGCTTCGAATCAAATCGATTCATTCTTTGCCAAATGTACTCTCGATATAATTTTATTGATAATTTGAAAGTTCACCAAAAATAAAAAAATACGGCAAGAGGAAATTGTTGAGGCTTGGGCTACGATTTCAATCTAGGGACCGTGTGGTCGCCGCTAACGGAAATCATCTTATACGCCACTGATTAAATGAACCAAAATTGTAACCAGAACCTAAATGGTAATTCGAAATACCTAGGAGAACGAATTATTGAGATTAAAAATTATTAACACATTGAAATACACTACTGGCCATTAAAATTGCTACACCAAGAATAAATTCAGATAATAAATGGTATTCATTGGACAAATATATTATACTAGAACAGACATGTGATTGCATTTTTACGCAATTTGGGTGCATAGATCCTGAGAAATCATTACCCAGAACAACCACCTCTGGCCGTAAGAACGGTCTTGAAACGCCTGGGCATTGAGTCAAACGAAGCTTGGATGGCGTGTACAGGTACAGCTGCCCATGCAGCTTCAACACGATACCACAGTTCATCAAGAGTAGTGACTGGCGTATTGTGACGAGCCAGTTGCTCGGCCACCATTTACCAGACGTTTTCAATTGGTGAGAGATCTGGAGAATGTGCTGGCCAGGGCAGCAGTCGAACATTTTCTGTATTCAGAAAGGCCCGTACAGGACATGCAACATGCGGTGGTGCATTACCCTGCTGAAATGTAGGGTTTCGCAGGGATCGAATGAAGGGGAGAGCTACGGGTCGTAACACATCTGAAATGTAACGTCCACTGCTCAAAGCGCCGTCAATGCGAACAGGAGGTGACCGAGACGTGTAACCAATGGCACCCCATGCCATCACGCCGGGTGATACGCCACTATGGCGATGACGAATACATGCTTCCAATATGCGTTCATCGCGATGTCGCCAAATACGGATGCGACCATCACGATGCTGTAAACATAACCTGGATTCATGCGAAAAAATGACGTTTTGGTCATTCGTGCACCCAGGTTCGTCGTTGAGTACACCATCGCAGGTGCTCCTGTGATGCAGCGTCAAGGGTAACCGCAGCCATGGTCACCGAGCTGATAGTCCATGCTGTTGTAAACGTCGTCGAACTGTTCGTGCAGATGGATTGTTGTCTTACAAACGTCCCCATCTGCTGACTCATGGATCTAGACGTGGCTGCACGATCCGATCCGGCCATGCGGATAAGATGCCTGTCATCTCGACTGCTAGTGATACGAGGCCGTTAGGGTCCGGCACGGCGTTCCGTATTACCCTCCTGAACCCACCGATTCCATATTCTGCTAACAGTCATTGGATCTCGACCAACACGAGCAGCAATGTCGCGATACGATAAACCGCAATCGCGATAGGCTACAATCCGACCTTTAGCAAAGTCGGAAACGTGATGGTACGCATTTCTCCGCCTTACACGAGACATCACAACAACGGTTCACCAGGAAACGCCGGTCAACTGCTGTTTGTGTATGAGAAATCGGTTGGAAACTTTCCTCATGTCAGCACGTTGTAGGTTTCGCCACCGGCTCCAACCTTGTGTGAATGCTCTGAAAAGCTAATAATTTGCATATCACAGCATCTTCTTCCTGTCGGTTAAATTTCGCGTCTGTAGCACGTCATCTTCGTGGTGTAGGAATTTCTACATTTTTGTCCTTCGTTCGACGCAGACGTTCTGAAGCAACGGCTGGTCGCTTACCTGTCTTCCGGACAACTCTCTGTAACTGTCGTGCGGAGCCCTATCCGAACCGCCCGAGGCGGTGGTGGAGGCCCATGACCAACCTCTGCTTCGAAAAACGTTTTCGTTTTACTCATCTTTGGCCACGCTGTTCCCGCTCCAACAATGTCCTTGATTCTTAAGCAAGCCTAATGGCGAAGAAACTCTTCAGGGAGGCAATAGTCTCTTTGAGAGACGTCGGCAGGGCGCCTGTAGTATGCAATAGCAAAGCAATTTCTTTCTGACATCGTCAATGTTCGGGTGCGACGGTTACAGTAAACCTGCAGCTGTGCATTGGTCACAAGCTACTAGAATCCCAAAAGAGCTTCCTTGAGGTATCATAGATGTACACTGGCAGATTGCCTCTAACAATGTTATCGATTCTTCTGCAGTAGCCCAGCTCCTACCTAATTGTGAGGCAGTTCCTTAGGACGGAGAGAGAGACCGTAGAATTCATTATCAAGCAATATCTGTGTCCCACCGTCAATGTGACGGTCCGAGGGTTACAATAAACCGGCAATGGTTCTTCGGTTACAAGGCTCTGGACACACAGGAGAAGTTCCATTCGCTGTCGGTAGCCGAGACAGCGTCATAGATGTACGCTAGCAGCATCAGTCCGACAGTGTCCTCGACGCTTGTGCAATAGCGCAGCACCCGCCTAATGGCGAGGCTGTTCATGAGAGCGGCGTTAGCCTCTTGGGGAGACGTACGGAGAGAGCCTTTAGTATGCAATGACGAATTAATTTCTTTTTCCCATCGTCTATGTGAAGGTGCGAAAGTTCCAGAAAACTGGCAGCGGTGCATCTGTTACAAGCTACTCGACTCCTATAAAAGGTTCCATTCGGTGAACGTAGCCACGCGAGTATCACGGATGTACACTAACAGAAGGACTCCGTAAGCCGCGCGGGATTATCCGACTGGTCTATGGCGCTGCAGTCATGGACTGTGCGGCTGGTCCCGGCGGAGGTTCGAGTCCTCCCTCGGGCATGGGTGTGTGTGTGTTTGTCCTTTGGATAATTTAGTTTAAGTAGTGTGTAAGCTTAGGCACTGATGACCTTAGCAGTTAAGTCCCATAAGATTTCACACACATTTGAACATTTTTTGGACTCCTAAAATATCCTTGAGGCTCGTGCAATAGAGCAGCACCCGCCTAATGGCGAGGAAACTCATCAGGACGGCATTAGTTTCTTGGAGAACGTCGGCAGTGACTCTGTGGCACGCAATCGTGAAGCAAGTTCTGTGAGGCATCGTCAATGTGAGCGTGCCAGAGCTACAGTAAACTTGCATCTGTGCTTCTGTTTCAAGCCACTGGACTTCCAGGGGAGGTTCCATTCGCTGGCGAGGGCCGAGCCAGTGTCAGAGATGACAACTAGCAGCATGAATCCACCAATGACATCGAGGTTTGTGCAATAGGACAGCACCCGCCTAACGGCGAGACAACTCCTGAGGGCAGCATTAGTCTCTTGGAGATACTTCGACTGGGAGCCTGTAGTATGCAATCGCGAAGCAATCTCTCTGTCACATCGTCAATGTGTGGGTGCAAGGTTTACTGTAATCGGGCAGTGGTACATCGGTTAAAAGTTGCTGGACTCCCAGGAGAGGTTCCTTGCGGTGACTGTAGACGCGTCAGTGTCGTAGATGTACACTAGCAGAATGAGTCCGACGATGTCCTTGAGGATTAAGCAATTGTGCTGCACGCGCTTAATGGTGATCTATTTCCTGAGGGACGCATTACTTTCTAGTAGAGACGTCGGCAGAAGGACTGTAGCAAGCAGTCCCGAAACAATTTCTGAGTCACATCGTCAATGTGAGCGTGTGAGGATTACAGGGAGGCTCTGTAGTATCCAGTGGTGAAGCAATTTCTTGTTCCCATCGTCATTGTAAGGGGTAGGAAAAAGAAATTGCAATGTAAGTCCCCCCCATGGGGAGGCTTGCGTACCTCAACGATTCAGATAGCTGTACAGCAGGTACAGTAAATGGGCGGTGCCTCGGTCACAAGCTACTGGTCTCCTAGTAGATGTTCCATTCGCTGGCAGTAGCCGAGACAGAGTCATGGATGTACACTAGCGGCATGACTCCGGAAATATCTTCTAGGCTTGTGCAACAGCACAGCATCCGTCTAATACGAGGCAATTCCTGAGGCCGACATTAGTCTTTTGGAGACACTTTGAAAGGGAGCCTGTAGTATGCAATCGCGAAGCTATTTCTGTGTCTCATCGTCCTTGTGTGGGTGCAAGGGTTACAGTAAACGTGCAACGGTTGAAGGCTACTGGATTCCCAGGAGAGGTTCCATGCAGTGACTGTAGCCGCGCGCCGCGCGGGATTAGCCGAGCGGTCTCAGGCGCTGCAGTCATGGACTGTTAGGCTGGTCCCGGCGGAGGTTTGAGTCCTCCCTCGGGCATGGGTGTGTGTGTTTTTCCTTAGGATAATTTAGGTTAAGCAGTGTGTAAGCTTAGGGACTGATGACCTTAGCAGTTAAGTCCCATAAGATTTCACACACATTTTTCTTTTGGTAGCCGCGCCAGTATTATAGCTGTACACAAACACAATGACACTGACAATATCCTCGACTCTTATACAAAAGCCAAGCACCCACCAAATGGGGAGATATTTACTGAGTGCGGAGTTAAGTCAATTTTCAGGATGTATAGGGAGGCTCTGTAGTATCCAGTGGTGAAGCAATTTCTTTTTCCCATCGTCATTGTAAGGGGTAGGAAAAAAAAAAATTCAATGTAAGTCCCCCCCCCCCCCCCATGGGGAGGCTTGCGTACCTCAACGATTCAGATAGCTGTACAACAGGTGCAACCACAACGGAGGTTTATCTGTTGAGAGGCAAGACAAACGTGTGGTTCCTGAAGAGGGGCAGCAGCCTTTTCAGTAGTTGCAGGGGCAACAGTATGTATGATTGACTGGTTTGGCCTTGTAACACTAACCAAAACAGCCTTGCTGTGATGGTACTGCGAATGGCTGAAAGCAAGGGGAAACTACAGCTGTGCTTTTTCCCAATGGCATGCAGCATTACTGTATGGTTAAATAAGGATGGCGTCCTCTTGAGTGAACAATTCCAGAGGTAAAATAGTCCCCCATTCGGATCTCCGGGTGGAGACTGCTCAGGAGGACATCGTCATCAGGGGGAAAAAAAAGCCCCCTCGTTCTCTAGACCGGAGCGTGGAATGTCAGATCCCTTAATCGGGCAGGTAGGTTAGAAAATTCAAAAAGGGAAATGGATAGGTTAAAGTGAGATGTAGTGGGTATTAGTGAAGTTCGCTGGCAGGAGGAACAAGACTTCTGGTCAGGTGAATACAGGGTTATAAATACAAAATCAAATAGGAGTAATGCTGGAGAAACTTTAATAATGAATAAAAAAATAAGAAAGCGGGAAAGCTACTACGAACAGCTTAGTGATCTCATTAATGTGGCCAAGATAGACACAAAGCCCTCGCCCACCACAGTAGTACAAGTTTATATGCCAACTAGCTCCGCAGATAGCGAAGAGATTGAATAAATGTACGATGAGATCAAAAAAATATTCAGATACTGAAGGGAGACGAAAATTTAGTAGTCATGGGGGATTGGAATTCGACTGTAGGAAAAGGTAGTCAAGGTAAAGTGTGGGTGAATATGGAATGGGTGTAAGGAATGAAAGAGGAAGCCACCTGGCAGAATTTTGCACAGAACATAACTTAATCATAGCTAACATTTGGTTTAAGAATCATGAAAGAAGGTAATGTATGTGGAAGAGGCCTGGAGACACTGAAAGGTTTCAGATAGATTACATAATGGTAAGACAAAGATTTAGGAACAAGGTTTTAAACTATAAGACATTTCCAGGGGTAGATGTGGACTCTGGCCACAATCTGTTGGTTATGAGCTGTAGATTAAAACTGAAGAAACTGCAAAAAGATGTGAAATTAAGTAGATGGGACTTGGATAAACTGAAAGAACCAAAAGAATTAGCGAACAATTGACAAACACGGGGGAAAGAAATACAATAGCAAAATAATGGGTAGCTTCAAGAGATGAAATAGTGAAGGCAGCAGAGAGTCAAGTATGTACAAAGACAAGTGCTAGCAGAACTCCTTGAGTAACAGAAGAGGTATTAATTTAATCGATGAAAGGAGAAAGTACAAAAATGCAGTAAGTGAAGCAGGCAAAAAGAATACAAACGTCTCAAAACTGAGATCGACATGAAGTGGAAAATGGCTAAGCAGGGATGGCTAGAGGACAAATGTAAGGATGTAGAGGCATAAATTATATCACTGGGGTTAAGACAGATATTGCCTACAGCAAAATTAAAGAGATATTCATTGAAAAGAGAACAACCTGTATGAATATTGGGAGCTCAGCTGGAAAACCAGTTCTAAGCAAAGAAGTCAAAGCAGAAAGGTGGAAGGAGAATATACAGGGTTTATACAAGAATGAAAATGGAAGAGGACGTAGGTTAACGTGAAATGGGGGATATGATATTGCGTGAAAAGTTTGACAGAGCACTGAAAGACATAAGTCGAAACCAGGACCTAGGAGTAGAAAACATTCCATTAGAGCTACTGATAGCATTGGGAGAGCCAGTCACGTGAAAACTCTTCCATCTCGCGAGCAAGATGTATGAGACAGGCGAAATACCTTCAAACTTTAAGCAGAATATAATAGCCCCAATCCCAAAGAAAGCTGGTGTTGACAGATGTGAAAATTACTGAACTATCAGTTTAATAAATCGCTGCTGAATAATACTAACACGAACTCTTTACAGACGAATGGAAAAATTGGTAGAAGCCGACCTCGAGGAAGATCAGTTTGCATTCCGTAGTAGAGTTGGAACACGTGAGGCAATACTGACCCTACACATTATCTTAGAAGCAGATTAAGGAAAGGCAAACCTACGTTTCTAGCATTTGTAGACTTAGAGAAAGCTTTTGACAGTGTTGGCTGGAATACCTTCTTTCAAATTCTGAAGTTGGCTGGGGGTGGAGTACAGGGAGCGAACGGCTATTTACAATTTGCACAGAAACCAGATGGCAGATATTCGAGTCGAGGGGAATGAAAGAGAAGCAGTGGTTGGGAAGGGAGTGAGACAAGGTTGCAGCATATCTCCGATGTTATTCCATCTGAATATTGAGCAAGCAGTAGAGGAAACAAAAGAAAAATTCGGAGTAGGTATTAAAATCCATGGAGAAGAAATAAAAAGTTTGAGGTTCGCGGATGACATTGTAATTCTGTCAGGGACAGCAAAGGACTTGGAAGAGCAGTTGAACGGAATGGACAATGTCTGGAAAGGAGGATATCGGATGACCATAAACAAAAGCAAAACGAGGATAATGGAATGTAGTAGAATTAAGTCGGGTGATGCTGAGGGAATTAGATTACGAAATGAGACACTTAAAGTAGTAGATGAGTTTTGCTATTTGGGAAGCAAAATAACTGATGATGGTCGAAATATACAGGTTATAAAATGTAAAATGGCAATGGCAAAGAAAGCATTTCTGAAGAAGAGAAATTTGTTAACATCAAGTATAGATTTAAGTGTCAGGAAGTCGTTTCTGAAAGCATTTGTATGGAGTGTAGCCATGTATGGAAGTGAAACGTGGATGATAAATAGTTTAGACAAGAAGAGAATCGAAGCTTTAGAAATGTGGTGCTACAGAAGAATGCTAAAGATGAGATGTGTAGATCACTTAACTAATGAGAAGGTGCTGAATAGAATTGGGGAGAAGAGAAATTTGTGGCGGAGGACTTGCCCGCTAAAGGTAAAGCTCCCGAGTTCCAGTCTCGGTTCGGCACACAGTTTTAATCTGCCAGGAAGTTTCGTATCAGCGCATACTCCGCTGCAGAGTGAAAATCTCATTCTGGAAGTTTATGATTGGTCAATAAGCAATAATGTGACATTGAACATAAAGAAAACTAATGCTATGAATTTCCGTTTGAAGAGGAAAAATGACAATGTTAAATTAAATTTAGATGGCAACTCTGTGGAAAAGTGCAAAATTTCTAGGAATGAATATTGATTCTCAATTGAAGTTGCGTGAACACACAAAGGTACTTGCAAAGAGAATGGCATCAGCCTCACCAGTGTGTAACATGCAGTGTCTTTTAGTTACATATTATTGATATATACACTCAGATCTTAGCTATGGCATTCTTTTTTGGGAAACAAATGCACAAAATATGAACACAATTTTAAAATTAGAGAAAAGAGCCATAAGAATAATAACCAAAAATACTAGTCGAGCTCATTGTAAAGATCTGTTCAGAACACTGGGTATTTTAACTGCTCCATGTGAATACATTAACCAGTCAGTTGTACACATCAAATATAACATTGGTAATTATTGCACAAACAGCTCTGTCCATGACCATGCAACAAGAGATAGACTCAACTTACATTTACCAAGAAAGAAAAAAAACATAAAACTTAAAACAGCATTTTCTACCAAGGAATAAAACTGAACAATACATTACCAAACGAGATTAAAGAAAGTGCAAAAATACACTTATTTAAAAGGCAGCTAAAAAGTACCTGTTATGCAATACATTTTATTCACTGAAGAATTACTTAGCTAAAAGGGAGTAGGGGTTTGATAAAAAAGTTATACAAATAAATAATAATAATAATAATGATTATAAAATATCCGACATTGCACATAACACCTTCACTTTATGTTTTTCTCTTCTAAAAATACTCACCCCCAAGCTGTACATAGCACAGTACTAATACCGATACCTGTTTCTGAGCTCGACATCTCACTCATTACGGAGCGATGCTGATTCAGTTTTTCAGGATAGCATATGGGAAGTTGCGGTACAGAAAATGGCCGAGAGATCAGCAGTGTGTGTGTGTGTGTGTGTGTGTGTGTGTGTGTGTGTGTAGTGAGTGAAATGTTATGAAACAATGTGTGTATAGTGTGTGCAGTGACATATAGTGAGATACGAGTGAACAATGTGGCATTACATTGTTTAGTAAGTTATTTGTAAAAAAAAAAGTACTGTACACCAGAAGTAAATCTAATGATTTTCTCTAACTTGTGTGCATACGAATTAGCCTATTTTAAATTGATCTAAATTTGTATATACTTTGGCATGTCCTTTATCCTTGTAAAAAGAGATCTACGGATGAATGAAGCTACTGCTACTACTACTACTACTACTACTGCTACTATGTGTAGCTGGGGTAAGCGCAAACAAACACCGCTCGTCGTGTCTATGATGCGACTTCCAGTGTCTGCGGAAAGCGTCGGTTTGTTTCTGCTACAGACAAAGCGTTTCTAGAGCGGAATTTTACGCGCTCATTCGACAGAGTGGTCCCAAAATTAGCGCGACATTTGTTTGCCGGCGACTGAGCACCGGTGCTGCAGTCAGCGCCCGCCAAGGAGGTGCTGTCGCTGCTTCTTCGAGTTCTGCTGCCCCTGTTAACACATAACGACGAAACAAATGTTGCACTAGACTCGTTTGGGACCGGCCTATCGAAAGGGCATGTAAAATTCTGCTTTAAACATAATTACCCTGACGAGCCAAAGTATTGCGACCATCTGCTTAATATCTTGTTGGGCCATCTTTGTAGCGCGGTGTCTCACCGGTCCTGCATATCCATCCTTCCTACAGTTGATTGGTGGATTTATGTAGCTATGTGACACCAGCTGGCTACGCAGAAGTCATGCGCTTGACGTAAATAACTAGCCGCTGATTTCTGCACGCGGTGATGCCGCTCGACAGCGATCCCGGATGAACCATCGGATTCGCATCAGGCGGATTTGGTGGCCAAGACATTAACGTAATGTCACTGTAACGCTCCCCGAGCCACTGTAGCAGGATTCTCACTTCGAGACCAGGACAGTTATACTGCCGAAGGATGGGTAGGTCCCGTGCAAGCGGAAGGAGAATGTTTATCGTGGCACAATGCTGCTCCCGCCAGCCTGCGTCCGTGGCGGACTGCACGTTTCCAACAGCCACTCGCCTGGAAGATGGTGTCTGTGGAGACGAGCATCGACCTTGCGTGGCAAAAACGTGACTCATCCGACGAGCCGACACGTGTCCAGTGATGAGCGGTCGAACATCGATCATCCCGAGCTCACTAAGAGTCGTGGGCGTCCAACCACTTAGCGGCTAGTGGTAGTTTCAGTGCCCTTCTACCATTTTCCGTAGATGGTCACGACAGCAGCAAGTGAATATTCGACCAGTTTCGCCGTTCTCGAGACACTCGTTCACGGGCTCTGCGTCATAATAGTCTGTCCTTTGTCAAAGTCGCTCGTCTCAGCGGATTTCTTCTTTTGCAGCGGCGCAGGAATGTTGTCCTTTCTGTCTTGTCCGCGGAACCTCTGCCTAAGCATATTGTGGTGTCACCGCCAGACATCACACTTGCTAGGTGGTAGCCTTTAAATCGACCGCGGTCCGATAGTATACGTCGGACCCGCGTGTCGCCACTGTCAGTGATTGCAGACTGAGCCGCCGCCACACGGCAGGTCTAGAGAGACTTCCTAGCACTCGCCCCAGTTGTACAGCCGACTTTGCTAGCGATGGTTCGCTGACAAATTACGCTCTCATTTGCCGAGACGATAGTTAGCATAGCCTTCAGCTACGTCATTTGCCACGACCTAGCAAGGCGCCATTATCATTTGCTATTTATCTTGTGATGCATGTTCCGTCAGACCGATGTTCACCAATTATGGATTAAATTTAAGTATTCCAGAAGCTACGTACTATTTTTGCTACTATAAAGACCTTGTCATTTTCCAGATCTCACGCTATCCTGCGTGAGCTTAAACGCGTGCCTTTCGGCTTCCTCCTAGTGGCTTGGCTGTCTTGCCAAGTCACAACACATATAGTGAGAACTATGGAATACCGACGGTACCGATTGCAGCGAAATGCAGGAAGATCTGCCGTGGATAGACATTTGGTGCAGGGATTGGCAACTGACCCTTAACATAGACAAGTGTAATGTATTGCGAATACATAGAAATAAGGATCCTTTATTTTATGATTATATGATGGCGGAACAAACACTGGTAGCAGTTACCTCTGTAAAATATCTGGGAGTATGCGTAGGGAACGATTTGAAGTGGAATGATCATATAAAAGTAATTATTGGTAAGGCGGGTGCTAGGTTGAGATTCATTATGAGAGTCCTTAGAAAATGTAGTCCATCAACAAAGGAGGTGGCTTACAAAACACTCGTTCGACCTATACTTGAGTATTGCTCATCAGTGTGGGATCCGTACCAGGTCGGGTTGACAGAGGAGATAGAGAAGATCCGAAGAAGAGCGGCGCATTTCGTCACAGGGTTATTTGGTAAGCGTGATAGCGTTACGGAGATGTTTAGCAAACTCAAGTGGCAGACTCTCCAAGAGAGGCGCTCTGCATCGCGGTGTAGCTTGCTGTCCAGCTTTCGAGAGGGTATCGAACATATTGCTTCCCCCTACTTATTAAAGGATACGAGGGCCTGGTGACAACCATTCAGCTTTACACAAATTCGGCAGCTTGAGTGGGGCTTGCTATTTAATTCAAATTTTTTTTTTTTTTTTTTTTCAAGTCAGGCCGAGTGGATCATATTACAGAAGTTTATACCGTACAAGAATCTAAGATATGTTTATATGAACCTTTACAGTGGTTGCTAACATTCTAGGGTAGCCAACTCTCGGAGGTGGTTCTATGGACCAGAACAAGAAGAAACATCCATTAAACTTAGGCTCTGAAATGCGCATGTTAAGAGCTGTAAGAGTTTATTTATCTTCGATAATGTGCAACACCTACATGAATAAGTGGCCATACCTCTTACGGTATGCACTTTGGAGACAAATTTACTGGACATTTATTCTTCGTATTTTAGGGATCCCGCTTTTTAGACATTATTTTCTTGTTTTGGTCCGTACTAGCACCTCCTACCCCACAATCTTAGCAACAACAATACTGTCAGAGGTACCAGAAGTACTTTCGGTTATAGCATTCGGCTCGTTCGTTTCCCAGTCAGTCAGAGTCCTTCACCTAAATTAATACATTAATCATTCCCATCGTCACTGAAGCTGTGTAACATGTTCACTGAGGCACCCGGCATACACAGTTTAATTTATTGGCTTCTGAACGTGCCTATACAACATTGGAAATTTTATAACTGACATGAGTTGTTTTGACAATTAAGACTGTGCAGTAGTTTAACTCGTAGCCTGCTTCGAGGTTACATAGGCTTAACGAAGGGCAAGTTCTGATATAAATCCAATTTTATATCTGTAGTATACTCAAAAGAGTAAACAAGATGAAAATGAAACACAGGACACACAGACATAGAGTGACAAATAAGCGTCAGTAGGTATTTGGGATATTTCCAATCCAGTATTAATGAATATATCTGTAAATTAGCAACGAAATGTTCTTTTGCATATATTGTAAGAATTGTTTCAAAAGCTGCGGATTGTGAAATGAATACATGTGATGGTCTATAAGCACCATCTATACAAAGAACATTGGAACAGTATAGAAGAAGCAGATTTGGGTATTAAAGCCACACATATAGATACACAGGTATTCAGACACATATATGTAGGAAGTGCATAAAAAAAAATTGTTCAAATGGCTCTGAGCACTATGGGACTTAACATCTGTGGTCATCAGTCCCCTAGAACTTAGAACTACTTAAACCTAACTATCATAAGGACATCACACACATCCATGCCCGACGCAGGATTCGAACCTGCGACCGTAGCGGTCACGCGGTTCCAGACTGAAGCGCCTGGAACCGCACGGCCACACCGGCCGGCAGGAAGTACATAGTTTATATCTTTGACGCTAGAGTTATTGTGTCTTTCATTGAAAGATTTATCGCACATTATGACATTTTCAGTTATTTCAATCAGGCAATAAGTATATGAAATACTGAAAATGAAAGTTTTGGCCCTGAAAACTGTTAGGCAGACTTGATGCAAGCGGGACTGGGTGCCCGGTTGACTCTTTATCCCTTCATGCTTTGGTACGGGGGACTCCGTTTTGAATTTTGTGAACGGATGCTATTCGTAGATCCTTCTATTTTACTCCTAAAGTACACTCAACAGTGTGCAACGCACGTGCAAGTGATACTGCAAGGTGATGCAGCTGTTAAGAGATCTGCAGCAGAAACGCGTTGGGCTACATGATTCTCTGTGAGTCACGGCTACGTCTTCACACGACACCTTCTTTCTGACATTCTCTCAAGACTCTGCCTACACTGGTCCAACTGTGCTATCTCCGTATAACCAACTGACACATAAAAGAACACTTCAGTAGTTCTACACCACCGACATCTCTCCAAAGCAAACTGTGTGCTCAAAAGAGCAATAGGGGAAGGTAGATATTTATCCGCAGAGTTTTCCCGCTCTCTCGCAAAGATCGATTTCCAATAATAAAAAGTCGGTGGAAGAGAGAACGGGCAGAAAAAAAACATAATTCAGGTTATAATGTAATTTAAATATTGTAGGTTATCAAATATCATTACATACAGAATAATTCGATTTAGTAGTTAAATTAAGGACCTGGTCGTGCGGTAGCGTTCTCGCTTCCCACGCCCGGGTTCCCGGGTTCGATTCCCGGCGGGGTCAGGGATTTTCTCTGCCTCGTGATGGCTGGGTGTTGTGTGATGTCCTTAGGTTAGATAGGTTTAAGTAGTTCTAAGTTCTAGGGGACTAATGACCATAGATGTTAAGTCCCATAGTGCTCAGAGCCATTTGAACCAAATTAAGGACCGGTTCTACTCGAGACAGATGAAAAAGGGTTTGTTTTATATAATTTGCATCCGTGAGTTTTGTTGATTATTCCTGCAAAAGATTTTTTCTTATAAAATCTACCGTATTTTAGGAGTTACAGCTTCTTGAATGGAATCATGCGTCGACCGAAATAATTGTGCAGGCAGCTGTAGGCGGTCGATGAATTAGTCCAAAAAAAGATTTGATCAGTATACGAATTTCAGTCCAGTGAAAATTGCCTTATAGGAGCACCGGTACCTATACGAAAAATGACCACGACAGCATCCACGCGTGTGTTTGGAAACTTGTACCGAAACCTCTTCACTGTGGGCTGAAAACTGCTGAAATAGCAGCACATCAAGCCACAGGTACATTCACCGAAGGTTATTCATCTACTCTGGAGACCGTAAACGTGTTAGGAATCGTCGCACGGATGAACACCAAAAGCTTTCGGAGTTATCTCTCAGGAAATGCATGGCCACCGCGGATCAAGGAAAGTCTCAGTTTGTTAAAAGAACCCGGATTGAAAGAAATATAGCACCTAGTGCAGAACCGGAGCATGTTTGAGGAAGAAGAACTTTGCCTCGACGGCCTTGGGATCGCAGATTAAACGTAAGTTTTTAAACAATGTTTTTAGTGCGTATTTTAAACACGTTTCTACCGAAACAACATTTTTGTACACGCAAAGCGCTCGAGAGTCTCGACAGATTAACCCATTCATCTGATTATTTTTTAAATGAATGGTAATTCAATTGAGGAAACCCTAGCGGGATCTATTTTGGTATTCAAATTTTAAATATTTCTTTTTTAACGGTTTGAGCTTAGAAAAGTATGCTACAAAATTGACATGTTTTACAAACTGCTGCCTTTTTTCGAGGTATTTTTAAAAACCTCATTGTGACGACCTTTCAAACTCAATCTAATTTAAAAGTTATCTATTTCTACGCGTTTCAGAATTAGCTACGCTCTGCGCAAACGAGGTTGCACAGCGAGGTGCTTAATTTGACAAGCGCTGCTGCCGCCATTTTTAATTTGTTATGAGATAAGCAAATGTTTTTCGTACACGATTGTGTGTACTATAAAGTGGTAAAGCTGGAATTTTAATAGAAAAAATCCTTCCACAGAAACATCAAAAGCTCACTCGTTTTTCGTGCCTGTCGCCCAATACCCCTCTTAAGTACACAAACAAACAACTAACAACATATCGTGTGGAGAAATGAACCCGGCTAAAAGGCTAGAAGAGAAGAGTATGAGGCCCACAGGACAGAAAATCATGGTACGGGTACGTAAGAATGTTGTTGGGCTATATGGAGACGCTTGCAGCGAAGGCTTTTGCAGTCCCACGTCTTGGGTAATTACTCCCACATCCCAGCAAGTCAACATCGTTCACTGCAGATAAACAACCAAGCATTATGATAACAGGCCACGAGGGATTAAATAACAATAAGTGGTTCAAATGGCTCTGTGCGCTATGGGACTTAACTTCTAAGGTCATCAGTCCCCTAGAACTTAGAACTACTTAAACCTAACTAACCTAAGGACATCACACACACCCATGCCCGAGGCAGGATTGGAACCTGCGACCGTAGATGTCGCGCGGTTCCAGACTGTAGCGCCTAGAACTGCTCGGCCACTCAGGCCGGCATTAATAACACCTGGTGGCGTTGTGCCCACGTGAAACTGTAAGGAACGTGTATAAACGGGGCAGAGCCGATTGCAGAATGCTTCTAGCGGCGATACGCGCCGAAAAGGGGAAATTCAATGACGTAATCGACTTAGGCAAAGGGAATATGGTTGTGACCCGACGCTTGGAATCGAGCATTTCGGAAACAGCGAAACTGGATGGCTGTTCGAGTGCTTCCATCATGAGAATCGATGGACAGTGGTTGAAGGACTGTGATATCAACCAATGTGGAGGCTGGATGATTGCCAGCTCTGTAAAGCAGGACGCACAGTGACCTGTGGTAGATATGACGATACAGTAAAAGACTGGTGCAGCGCAAATATTTGACAGAACACCGTACAAAGCGCAGGGTTCAACATGGGGCTCTTTCAGCCATCCAGCGTGTTTTTATGGCATCGTCAAATAAGATTGCAATAGCAACGTGATCATTTAGATAGGTACGTGAATCAATGGGAACGTGGCAGCTGATGGGATGAAGCACATCTGTCGTTACAGCGGGTGTTCGAATAAGCAGTCAGCGTGGCTCACAGTTGCTTGAAACATGCAGTGCGCTAAGGACACAGGCGGTAATCTGCTTTCTACTATACCATTCTCGACCAGCGCGCGGAGAAAACGAACGCCTGTGTCTTTCCATGCGAGCTCAATAAAATATTTTCCCATTCGGAGCAGAGAGATGATCACTGAAATTTAGTGAGAAGATTCCGCCGCAACTAAAAGCGCCTTTACTTTAATGGTGTCCATTCCAAATTCTTTATGTTGTCCCTGACACACTCTCCCCTATTTCGCGATAATACAAAACGTGCTGCTTTTTTAAAACTTTCTCGATGTACTCCGTTAATCCTATCTAGTGAGGATCCCAGACCGCGCAGCTGTACTCCAAAAGAGTCTCTTTAGTAGATCTGTTACATTTTCTAAGCGTTCTGCCAGTAAAACGGAGTCTTTGGTCTGACTTCCCTCAACATTTCCTACGTGTTCTTTCAAATTTATATTGTTCGCAACTGTAATTTCTTGGTATCTGGTTGAATTTACGGCCTTTAGATAAGACCAATTTATTGTGTAACCGAAGTTTAACTCCGATTAGCGCTCATGTGGATGACCTCATATTTTTCATTATTTAGGGTCAATTGCCAATTTTCGCACCATTGAGATATGTTTTCTAAATCGTTTTGCAATTTGTTTTGATCTTCTGATGAGTTTATTATACTATAAACGACAGCATCATCTGCAAACAACCTAAGACGGCTGATCACATTGTCTCCTAAATCGTTTATACACATAAAGAGCAGCAGAACGCCTATAACACTACCTTGGGTAGCGCCAGAAATCACTTTGTTTTACTCGATGGCCGGCCGCGGTGGTCTCGCGGTTCTAGGCGCGCAGTCCGGAACCGCGCGACTGCTACGGTCGCAGGTTCGAATCCTGCCTGGGGCATGGATGTGTGTGATGTCCTTAGGTTAGTTAGGTTTAAGTAGTTCTAAGTTCTAGGGGACTGATGATCACAGCTGTTAAGTCCCATAGTGTTCAGAGCCATTTGAACCATGTTTTTACTCGATGACATTCCGTCAATTGTTACGAATTGTGACGGCTCTGACAGGACATCACGAATTCAGTCACATAACTTGGATGATATTCTATGAACACGCAGTTTCACTACAAGCCGCTTGTGTGATGCAGTGTCAAAAGAATTTTGGAAATCCAGAAATACGTAACCAATTTGAAATCCCTTGGCAGTAGCACTCAACACTTCATGTGTGTAAAGAGCTAGTTGTGTTTCACAAGAACGATGTTTTCTAAACCCGTGTTGACTGTGTGTCAATAGACCGTTCTCTTCGAGATAATTCGTAATGTTCGAACACAATATATGGTTCAAAATGGTTCAAATGGCTCTGAGCACTATGGGACTTAACATCTGTGGTCATTAGTCACCTAGAACTTAGAACTACTTAAACCTAACTAAGCTAAGGACATCACACACATCCATGCTCGAGGCAGGATTCGAACCTGCGACCGTAGCGGTCACGCGGTTCCAGACTGAAGCGCCTAGAACCGCACGGCCACACCGGCCGGCGAACACAATATATGATCCAAAATCCTGCCGCACATCGACGTTAATGATATGGGCCTGTAATTCAGTGGATTCTTCCATCTACCTTTCTTGAATGGTGGTGTGACCTGTGCAGCTTTCCAATCTTTGGTTGCGTATCTTCCGTCCAGTGATTTTTAAGTATTGAGCTACTGCGTAAGCATACTCTGAAAAGAACCTAATTGTACCCGGTGTGGACCAGAAGACTTCCTTTTATTAAATGATTTAAGTTGATTCACTACTCCGAGGACATCTACTTCTAAGTTACTCATGTTGGCAACTGTTCTTGATTCACACTTCTTTGGTGAAGGACAGTGCTTTTGCAGCATTGTCATCGGTAGCATTTCCATTGCTATGGCCCAGAGAAGGCATTAACTGTGTCTTACCGCTTGCATGCTTTACATACGACTAAAATCTCTTTAGATTTTCTGGCATGTTTCGAGATAAAGTTACGTTATGGAAACTATTATAAGGATGTTGAATTCGTGTCTGCGCTAAATTTCGAGCTTCTGTAAAAGATCGCCAATCTTGGAAATTTTGAGTTTGTTTAAATGCTTTTTTGGCAGTTTCTGCAACAGTGTTCCGACCCGTTTTGTGTAACATGGGAGATCAGCATCGTCATTTGTTAATTTATTTGGTATAAATCTCTCAATTGCTGTCGATAATACTCGTATTTCTTTGACTTAAAGTCAGATCTGGTCTACACTTACACTGTTAATTTAGAAACCGCGTTGTCTAAGGCGCCTTGCACGTTTCACGCGGTTCCCCCCGTCGGTGGTTCGAGTCCTCCTTCGGGCATGGTCGTGTGTGTGTTGTCTTTAGCGTAAGTTAAAGTAGGATTAAATTGTGTGTAAGCCTAGGAACCGGTGATCTCAACAGTTTGGTCCCCTAGGAACTTGCCACAAAATTTAACTTTAAAAAATTTAATTTGCAAGGAGCAGAGATCGTCCATCAGGAAGACATCAAGCGGAATTTTGCCTCCTTTTTTGAATACATATATTTTTCTTTCATTTTTGGTGGATTTCGGAGGTACGATATTCACTCTCGCCACCAAAACCTTTGTTTACTAATCCCTGTATCCGTTTGATGCTTGTTATAAACACAGAATTACTTATTGCTAGGAGGCCAAATGTACTTTTACAAACGTTTGCAATGTACATGGGCTCATGGCCTAACTGCTCGAAATATTTATCGGAGTATGCGTTTAGCACAATTTCGGATGACGTCTTAGGCTTGCAGCTACATTGCATCCGGAAGTCGTCCGTTCCGATCCAGACCGGTGAAGGGCAATAAAGGTTCCCCGGCGTCGTCCGACGTGGATGCCTACACTGGCTCCGAGCCTATACGGCAACGAAGCGCAGGTGCCCCACGTGGGACAGGAAGAGATTACACTGAGCGTCAACCCAGTGTACTGTCGTCATTCGTGAGTTTCTGCACAGTACTCCGTTACACGCTATAAGTTAGCAGTTGCAGTTGTTTCGAAGCTATCTTGAATGATTCGGATGAGGATTTTTTTTGTGTTGTCTGCAGCTAGACAAGAACGTTCGCCTTAAAAGGCGTCGGAAGAGGACTTGGGTGCATCGCTTTAATGAAGACAGATCTGCAGGGGAATTTTTACTTGTCAGTCACTGCGAAATTTTCCAGACAAGTTCAAAGACTACTACCGAATGTCTACAGAAACGTTTGACTATATATTTGAAATCATAAGAGACGATATAATTGGCCATTGCAACTTGAGGGAATATGTCAGTCGAGAAGAAAAGACCTACTATCACAATCAGGTAAGTCAGCGTTAAAAACAGGTGATAGCTTTTTTGTTATTGTGAGCGGCATAACTGGTCAAATAGTATTAGAATATCATAAATAAATTCTGGCATCAGTTACAGTAAAATATATTTATTACATAGACATATATTTGTTAACGTACCTTCGCAATAATATTAGATATTATTAGCAAATAAGCAACTGTTAACAAGTATCTATGTACTATCTGAAAATCACAATGAAACGATTGTTTGGTTCAAGACTTACAAATATCTGGGTTGAATGTGATGAGGAAAATTGTGGAAAACAGACGTCTAGTTCATACATAAAAACATATTAACAGTACATTAGAGATAGCCCATTAAAATGAATTGCCATCAGATTGTTGGGCAGGAGTACACATTTGAACTACGCTCACAAAGGAAGACTTATCTTGAGCACAATTATATGCACCTGGTGATGGGTAAGGTGACGGTTATGAGTATGGTATAAAACTTGACAATCTCTCATCATTTTTGAAGTTGTGAGCTTCTAAGGCTTCGGTGACGTCCCCCAAAATTTTCATACGTAGTCTCATTTTCTCCAGTTGATCCAGTTGTTTGACTGATGGCCTTATACTCATGAACAAGGAGTAATCGTCATCATCCTGATATTTTTGTTTTCGAGAAACATGTTGTTCAAATATGTCGATCGTTCTTTTCTCAATATCCAGTGCTGTGAATCATTATCAATGTTTTACATGACGTTTTGGTCTGTTTCTGTGTGCTTTCACAGAAGACGAAGTAGAAGCAAACGCCTCTCGTTCTGCTGAAGAGAGACACATTTCACCATCGTTTGTACTTTTCTCTCTTGCTGTGGTGGGACTTCGATCACGTGGAGAAGGCTCGTTCTCATTCTCTGTGGCAGGCAAGTTTCCTGAGCTAAGCCTAGGTGTTGTGATGTCTTTCAAAAACAACATGGTGGCCGGGCGGTTCTGGGCACTACAGTCTGGAACCGCGCGACCGCCACGGTCGCAGGTTCGAATCCTGCCTCAGGCATGGATGTGTGTGATGTCCTTAGGTTAGTTAGGTTTAAGTAGTTCCTGATGACCTCAGAAGTTAATTCAAATAGTGAAAAAAACAGCATGCTTTTTAAATAGGGGCATTTATCAGATGCAGTACCTGCCTGACCGCTGTTGGAGTCATGCTGTATTTATAATTTTTTCCTAAAAGTATCTCACAAGTTCTGCCATGTTATCCGAGCCTGTTCACCTGAAAAAGGGAACATAAATCTCACAAAATCAGCACAGGTGTACTCCGTTCTTGGACCAAATGTTCTACTGTTGTTTATGTATGATTAAGATTCCTAAAATATCACCAACAAAGGCTACCCCCATCATTTGAGTAATATTCCATTACCATTTCACTCTTTCAGGTGCTTAGTAACTGGGATGTTTTTTCGGTTCTTGGGTCTAACATTTGGACTGAGTGATCATACAGTAGGTAAGTGTGTCTCGGCATTTGGGGATGCGATATGGAGGAATTTTTGTGAGCGACGTCTACCAGTTCCTGATCAGAAATTTTTTTAAGAAATAGCGAGAGGATTCCAAGAGCGGCAGAATTTTGTCCATTCGGTTGGATGCGTTGATGGCAGGCATATTCGAATTAAATGTCCAAAACAAAGTGGAACTACGATTTTTAACTACAAAAAGATTTTTCAATAGTTTTACAAGTTGTGGCGGACTACAATTGTCGATTTCTTTTTTTAGATGTGGGAGGTTACGGAAAAAAGGGAGTGACGGAGGAACGTTTTCGGCTTCTACTTTGTCTGCATTCTTGGAGAACTGTAATCGTACGCTACCGCAACCTTCGCCTGTCGAAGGAATTACTACAGATATGCCGTTTGTCTTGCTTGAAGATGATGCATATCCTTTGAAAACTTGTCTCCTGAAACCCTGTTCCAAACGACATCTCTTATACGAAGAAAAGCTTTTCAATTACAAGCTATCGAGGGCTAGAAGATGTGTGGAGTGTGCTTTCGTTATCATGACTGCCAAGTGGCGTTTACTGGGAAAATGTATTAAAACAGCACCTGGAAAAGTGGAGAGCATAATGAAATGTATTTGCTTACTTCACAATATAATTATTGGCCATGAAGCTGGTGACTTGTTCAACTCCGCAAGTTTAGAAGAAGACGGAAGTGCATCTCCACGTCAAGAAAGTGGTTAATTAAGAACGTTCAACAGACCGTCGCAACACGCTCAAATTATCAGAGAGAAATTCAAATCATACTTCAATGGGATTGGCGCCGTTCCGTAGAAAAACGAACGAATCGAGTAACATTTTAGCAATTAAAAACCCATTTTTTTTCGACAGTTTGATAAAGAATTATACGCTAAAAGTAATATGATTGGAATTAGTACTGATTTGTAGTACCATGTAGTGATTTGAAAGCAAGCATCAAAGCTACAGCAAAATAATTTCGATATTTGCCTTTGACTGATAGTTGCTCCCTAATAGATTCCCACAGTTCTCGCTTAATATCTCGGTTATGGTAGCCTTTAGTCCTCTGGTCCCACATTGGTCGGCAAATCCGGCAGTCCGGTGCCGGACGACGTCGTACTGCGCGTCTTCCTCCAATGTAGGCACGTGCATTGGCCACGTGGTGTTTGTTTCTCAGTCCGGCGTTAGCCGACGCCGGACCGGATCGGAACGGACGACTTCCGGATGCAATGTAGGTGCAGCCTTATGCGTACCTCCGGATATAAATATGTATTTTCGCTAACACATCGAGGATAAATTAATGTCACCACCAACTATAACTGCATGAGTCGGGTACGTGTTTGAAATTAAATTGAAGTTATCTTTGAACCTTTCAGCAATTTTATCATCTGAGTTACGAGGTCGGTAAAAGAATCCAGTTATTAGCCTACTTTATTCCGCTTGCCAAGAATCACCTCTGCCATTCTAACTCACAGGAACTATCTACTTCAATTTCGTGACAAGATAAATTACTTCTAACGGCAACAAGCACACCACCGCCAACCATTTAACCTATCTTTTCTGAACACCATTAAGTTCATTGCAAAAATTTCGGTTGAACATATGTCCGGCTTTAGCCAATTGTCAGTGCCTGCAACTATTTGAGGATAAGTGCTTTCTATTATCGCTGGTGCTTTTCGAATACAGCAGAGACAGTTTTCAACTGTTATACTGATTGTTATTATGTCTATGTCGTTCCTGTGTTCGACCTGCACCCTTTGAAGCCCTTTTTGTGTTTCCATGAGACCCTCTAACCTAAGAAGTCGCCCAGTCCATGCCACATGTCCCTGCTATCCGTGTAGCCACCTCCTGTGTGTAGTGGACTCCTCACCTATCCAGCGGAACCCGAAACCCCACCACCCTATGGTGGAGAACTGTGCAGCCTACACCGTCACAGAACAGTCTGAGCGGCTGATTCAGACCATACACTCGGATCTGTACCAAACGTCCGCTATCGGTCCTGTCGACTGTGCTGCAAGTGGTGAGCTCTGCTTTCGTCTCACAAACAAGCAAGCAAGACTGGCAGCCTTTACCACTCCTGTTAGCCGCTTGAAACCAGAGAGAATCATTCCGATCCAAATGACCATATCATTGGTAGCGAAGTGAGCCACCACGTGCCGTTGGCTGCACCCTGTACTCTTTATGGCATCTGGAAGGACCCTTTCCATTTCTGGAATGCCTCCATCCGGAATGCACACTGAGTGCACATTGGCTTTCTACCACTCCTTGGCAGTAATGGGCAGTACTGAGCAATGGGCCACATTCATTTGGGCTTCCATGGGAAGTGTGGTATTAATCGAAAACACAGACAGCTGTTTACTACGTAAGCATTAATGCGGAATAGCAGTATCCCTTTACGTTTGATGTCTTCCTCGACGGATACAGCAACTTCTTGCAGGTCTGCTGACCTTATCGCTCTGTCGGAATCGTCTGTTTTTTGAAAGCAATACAAGGTGTTACAAAAAGGTACGGCCAAACGTTCAGGAAACATTCCTCACACACAAAGAAAGGAAATATGTTATATGGACATGTGTCCGGAAACGTTTACTTTCCATGTTAGAGCTCATTTTATTACTTCCCTTCAAATCACATTAATCATGGAATGGAAACACACAGCAACAGAACGTACCAGCGTGACTTCAAACACTTTGTTACAGGAAACGTTCAAAATGTCCTCCGTTAGCGAGGATACATGCATCCACCCTCCGTCGCACGGAATCTCTGATGCGCTGATGCAGCCCTGGAGAATGGCGTATTGTATCACATCCGTCCACAATACGTGCACGAAATGTCTCTACATTTAGTACCGGGGTTGCGTAGACAAGACCTTTCAAATGCCCCCATAAATGAAAGTCAAGAGGGTTGAATTCAAGAGAGCGTGTAGGCCATGGAATTGGTCCGGCCCTACCAATCCATCGGTCACCGAATCTGTTATTGAGAAGAGTACGAACACTTCGACTGAAATGCGCAGGAGCTCCATCGCGCATGAACTACATGTTCTGTCGTACTTGTAAAGGCACATGTTCTAGCAGCACAGGTAGAGTATCCCGTATCAAATCATGATAACGTGCTCCACTGAGCGTAGGTGGACGACGAAATTAAATGAGCTCTAACATGGAAATTAAGCGTTTCCGGACACATGTCCACATAACATCTTTTGTTTATTTGTGTGTGAGGAATATTTCCTGAAAGTTTGGCCGTACCTTTTTGTAACACCCTGTATATGAAGACTTTCCTACTGACTTGCTAGGCCTAATGCAAGAAAGGATTTTCTGTTGGGGATGTCCCCTAAGCCTTTGGAGTTTCTCCTCCACCACAAGGTAGTGGTTCCCTTCTCATTTAATCTGCAGAAAGAAGGGTTGCCTCATCTTGACCCGTAACCCTGGGCATGGGTTCCGAGTTATACCCCACGGGATTGGATCCCTGCCTGAACTCACCCATGCTCTCACTCCCGCGTACTGAAGTGTGGGATGCCCACCCCCGCGACGTGGAAGCCCCAGACAGGAATTACCCCACTGGAGGAATAGGGAAGGGACCCTATCTCCCTGGAGTCGGGCTAATGATTGTATATGGTGCCACAGTCAAAGGCCCTTCAGGATATCTGACACATGACAATGAACTGTCACCAATGTCTTCGCCGTGATATTCGCCTGAACTGAACGCTATGGAACACGTCTGTGATACTATTCGGTAGCAGCGCTGCGTCCATGCACGACAAACTCGTAATTTACGCGAACTGCATAACCTGTGCGTACACATTTGGTGCCACAGTCCTCCAGACTCGGTGAATCAATAGCAGGAACGATTACCACTGTATTGCTTTCAAGAGCTGGACGAACGCCTCATTAAGCAGGTAGTCCTAACGTTTCTGCTCATCAGTCCATTTAAGAACCTCTATTGTAGGTCTCTGCCTTTGTTTCTCAGAAGAACGAATGCCTGTATCGAATTGTCTCTGTCGGTAGCAGGAAACTTGTTCGTTTCGCCTGTATGACGCGGGCGGGATATGACATTTAGAAGCGAGAGTGCCTGTCTATTCAGATACATCGGCGACACTTGTGAGGGGGCGTCCTACACAGCGCATCCATCTGCCCGGCGGAATCGGAATTTATTGCTTATAACTGCAGGGAGCCCTCCGGGACGCGGAATATTTCCTGCTTATATTGACAGCGGCACCAAAGTCTGGGCGCGGCGCTGTCGCGTCGTACCTGCACGCCCCCCCCCCCCCCTAACCCCCCCCCCCGCCCCCTCATGCCTCTCGTAAGCGGCTGAAGCGCGGGCGAGCACAAACATGACACGCGCGAGGAAAGTACGGAGCGAGCAGACGTTCCGGAGAACGCAACAAGAAGAACGTTTGCAGCTCTATGAGGGAGACACGTGTGTGTAGAAGGACGCCTTTTTACCACACGTTACGTAGAACTAGGTGACCTTCTTCATACATGGCGTAGTTTACTATTTCGTTTTGTGGCACGTGGCTCAAGCTTTTGATCTTGAGGGTTCTGTGACGGGTAAGAAGCACACAATAAACGCGCAGCTACTAACATTTATTTCCTTTTCAGTAGTCTCTTTCAGAGCCCGTTGAAGTTCGTAAACAAGTGTAATATTCCCGCACAAATGTATGTTCTTGGTGTCAGACTGTCATATTGAATTGCTGGTCAGTTGCCTCGTGACACCAAATAGAAATTTACAGATACACTGGAACATTTCATGAGATTGAAAATATTTGTTAATATTTGTTTAATAACCATTAAATATTTTGATAACCGCTAAATTATGTATTATTTCCAAAATAGGTAATAAATATAACATGAAGACATGGAAAACAACGTCTTCTGAGACAAAAGACAAAAAAAATATTGTTCACAATAAAATATTAAAGCACCTGAAGCATTTCGTCTTTCTAGCATGTCAAACTACTTAAATATTAAATTCTTAAAATATATGTGGAACGATAAGTTGTTGTTGGTATGGTCTCCAGTCCAGAGACTGGTTTGATGCAGCTGTCCATGCTACCCTATCCTGTGCAAGGTTCTTCATCTCTGAGGAACTATTGCAACCTATATCCTTCTTAATCTGCTTACTGTATTCATCTATTGGTCTCCCTTCCACGCTTCCCTCCAATACTAAATTGGTGGTCTCTTGAAGCCTCAGAATGTGTCCTACCAAAGGATACCTTCTTCTAGTCCAGTTGTGCCACAAATTCCTCTTCTTCCCAATTCTATACATCGTTAGTTACGTGATCTACCCACCCAACCTCCAGCATTCTTCTGTAGCACCACACTTAGAAAGCTTCTATTCTCTTCTTGTTTAAACTATTTATTGTCCATGTTTCGCTTTCTTACATGACTACACTACATACAAATACTTTCAGATGGCGCTTCCAGGTCATTTGCTGTCTCTGACAAACCTCAACCTCGTAGGGTCAGTATGGCCTCCCATGTTCCAACATTTCTTTGGAATCCAAACTGATCTTCTGCGAGGTCGGCTTCTGTCAGTTTTTCCATTCGTATGTAAAGAATTCATGTTAGTACTTTTCAGCCGTCACTTATTACACTGATACTTCGATAAATAGATACCTGGAAAACCATATACAGAAAGAGACACACAACTGTAATTTTCCAACATCACGGCAGTTATTGCTCCATTATACGCGAGTGAGCTATGTTTCGCATAAAAACAATCGCAAAATCACATTTCTCTGAAAAGTAAAATTCTGTAGTGGATCAGACAAATAAGAATGATGACGCTAGGAATGCACTGCACATCTACTAAGTAAGAGATAAAATTAATGAAAAGTGGAGTGAACACTCCAATAGTTTCAATAGCCAATGAGTACCCTCCAGAATCATTTAGTACTAACCAAAAGATAGAAGAATTAACTAAACACGAAGAAAAGTTGGTCACAACAGGTGTATGCCTGATGGTTAAAGCGTAGGAGAAACAGAAAAATAATTACAAGGAACATTTATCTTTCTTCACACCTTTTGAGACAACAAGCAAAGTTGCTAATGTGGTCATTAGGCATTGTAGCATCTGAGTATCGAATTATATTATGTATAACCATAGTTGTTCATGAAGTAGTCGTTTAATCAATGTGGATACCACATGTTACATCTGTTTGCGTATTTCATTGATAATGGCCTTCTTGTCTGTTTCACGTTGACGGATACATTACTGATGTGAGAAACGTTTTGGCAAGCACGCCACTACAGTGGGGGTAGGGAAACTTGTGAGAAGCTGTGCCGTCCCTCTCGATCTATTGTTTTTATCCAGGCAGAATGTATCACGATACCCCCGTTCGTCAGGTTGGCAACGAAGAACCACTCTGCCTTTTTGTGCTCCGACCCTCAACACACTAAACCTGCGACATCACACCAGTGCACGGCGGCTGGGTGACCGATGTACGATTGGGGAATGTGGAGCCCCAGGACTCGTTCATGTTATCAGCCTGCATCACCGTTCGAAATTTTTACCACTTGTTGTGTGGCGGTGGTTCCCAAGACAGTGCCGAGTGCAGTGATCCAGTGCTGTTCAGTGTCTGCCCTGCATTTCTTCGCACCCAATGACAAGCATCTGTATCTCTCTCCCTCTGTCGTCTAGTGGCAGACCGCACAAGATACATGTACCATGGCGACAGATAGCAAAGTAGTAGTTAATTATTCCTGTGGGAATTTTTGCGGGCAAAGAAATTGTGCATGTCACTCCAACCCATAGCGAGTGTGTAATAGCCATTATTTTGACTAGGGAAAGATTACCGTTCTACAGAATGCAGGAAAGTTGCGAATGAGTGAATTCAGTCAAGACCAGAGTTGGAAATTAGCGTTTCAGATCCAGCACAGAGACAACACCATTGCAGATGCCACTTCATGAAGTACCAGCGCGCATTAGGCCACAGTAAAGGTTGATTCTATATTTTGCTCACTCCAACTTGAGTATGCTTTGACCACTGAATACCAAAAGCTAGGTTACTAACCTACCCTCGCATTGAGTACATAAGAGCTTTTTCATTGGTTGAAACGTTTATGTATTCTCGACCAACTCAGTGCAATGACCAGCAGATATAAATGAGCTAATGAGGACTTTTAATAATCATCCTTTCCTGTGATAAAAAATTTTCATGCGTAGAGATAACGATTTTAATCATCGTCATTTCACTGTGTCCAAGAATTAAATATTTTGTTACTGAATGTCAAAAGTAATTGAACATGATTGTTGTTTATCACTTGACACCTGGAAGCAAAAGTTGATCAGTTATATGTAGAGTGAAAAAGGGGATAGCTGTGTTGCCTTTCTAGAATAGACCCCAACCTTTCACTTTTATTGACTCTTGCATTCTAGATACGTGACTAAGCAGGGATGGCTAGAGGACAAATGTAAGGCTGTAGAGGCTTATTTAACTAGGGGTAAAATAGATTCTGCCAACAGGAAAATTAAAGAGACCTTTGGAGAAAATAGAACCACTTGTATGAATATCAAGAGCTCAGATGGTAACCTAGTTCTAAACAAAAAAGGGAAAGCAGAAAGCCGGAAGGACTAAATAGAAGGTCTATACAAGGGCGATGTATTAGAGGACAATACTATGGAAATTGAAGAGGATGTAGTTGAAGATATGATACTCCGTGAAGAGTCTGACAGTGTACTGAAAGACCTGAGCCGAAACAAGGCCCCTGGAGTAGACAACATTTCATTTGAACTACTGACAGCCTTGGGAGAGCCAGGCCTAACAAAACTGTACCATCTGGTGAACAAGTTGTATGAGACAGGCGAAATACCCTCAGACTTCAAGAAGAATATAATAATTCCAATCCTAAAGAAAGCACGTGTTGACAGATGTGATAATTATCAAACTATCAGTTTAATAAGTCACAGCTACAATATACTAACGCGATTTATTTACAGACAAATGGAAAAACTGGTAGGAGTCGACCTCGGGGAAGATCAGTTTGGATTCCGTGGAAATATTGGAACACGCGAGGCAATACATACTCTACGACTTATCTTTGAAGAAAGATTAAGGAAAGGCAAACCTACTTTTCTAGCATTTGTAGACTTAGAGAAATCTTTTGACAATGATGACTGGAATACTCTCTTTCAAATTCTAAAGATGGCAGGGGTAAAATACAGGGAGCGAAGGCTGTTTACAATTTGTACAGAAACCAGATGGCTGTTATAAGGTTCGTGGGGCATGAAAGGGAAGCATTGGTTCGGAAGGGAGTGAGACAGGGTTGTAGCCTAACCCCGATGTTATTCAATCTGTATATTGAGCAAGCAGTAAAGGAAACAAAAGAAAAATTCGGAGTAGATATTACAATACATGGAGAAGAAATAAAATCTTTGAGGTTCGCGGATGACATTGTAATTCTGTCAGAGACAGCAAAGAACTTGGAAGAGGAGTTGAACGGAATGCACAGTGTCTGGAAAGGAGGGTATAAGATGAACATCAACAAAAGCAAAACGAGGATAATGGAATGTAGTCGAATTAAATCGGGTGATGCTGAAGGAATTAGATTAGGAAATGAGACATTTAAAGTAGTAAAGGTGTTTTGCTATTTGGGGAGCAAAATAACTGATGATGGTCGAAGTAGAGAGGATATAAAATGCAGACTGTCAATAGCAAGGAAAGCGTTTCTGAAGAAGAGAGATTTGTTAACATCGAGTATAGATTTAAGTGTCATGAAGTGGTTTCTGAATGTATTTATATGGAGTGTAGCAATGCATGGAACTGAAACATGGACGACAAACAGTTTGGACAAGAAGAGAATATAAGCTTTCGAAATGTGGTGCTACAGAAGAATGCTGAAGATTAGATGGGTAGATCACATAACTAATTAGGAGGTATTGAATAGAATTGGGGAGAAGAGGAGTTTGTGGCACAACTTGACAAGAAGAAGGAACTGGTTGGTAGGACGTCTTCTGAGGCATCAAGGCATCACAAATTTAGCATTGGAGGGCAGCGTGGAGGGTAAAAATCGTAGAGGGAGACCAAGAGATGAATACACTAACAGAGGGATGTAAGTTGCAGTAAGTACTGAGAGATGAAGAAGCTTGCACAGGATAGAGTAGCATGGAGAGCTGCATCAAACCAGTATCAGGACTGAAAACCACAACAGCACCAAGCTACATGACAGCAGAATTTCTAATGATTTTTGTTACGATCAGCACCTGATATTAACTGCCTTACAGGTCCAGTGTCATATTCATTTAGAATGTCTGTTTGGCACCCTGGGCTTGAGAAGACAGTTGAGATGTTTTGTCCATTTGCGCGCTACGTCGTAAGCTAAGTTTTCACACGTCAGTACACTCACTGTGCAGAAACAAAGGTCAGACGTGCGACAAAATGACGACCCTGCCAGGATATGAAATTACAGCATTCTGATACAGTGAGGATTTAATTGTGATAGTTACAAAACACATAAACCTCCCAAACAATAAGCTGGCACAAACTGGAAGAAAATGTAAATGTAAATGTGACTCAACTGTGTAGGAAGCGTAGATAAAATTGTATTCATGTATTTCTTCCATGCTGGAGCACCACATCATTGAAGTGGGTTGTGTTGAGTAACCAAAAGACTGTAGAAAACCGAGGAAATGGGTTCAGATATTGAATATAGGACCGTGGATTATAATCAGATGTTTACGCATAGTCAGGTTAGTATCGTTCAAATGGCTCTGAGCACTATGGGACTCAACTGCTGTGGTCATAAGTCCCCTAGAACTTAGAACTATTTAAACCTAACTAACCTAAGGACATCACACACATCTATGCCCGAGGCAGGATTCGAACCTGTGACCGTAGCGGTCGTGCGGTTCCAGACTGTAGCGCCTTTAACCGCTCGGCCACTTCGGCCGGCTTCAGGTTAGTAAAATTCGCGAACAGCAACGCTTACTGGAACGCTCAAGAATGACATAAAATAATCGATTAATACAAAGAGAAGTCATGGAAGATCTTCATAGGATCGAGTTGGACACGCAACAGGTAGATCAGCGTGAACAACGCGAGACAGAACACCTAGGAATACCGAATGAGCCCGAAAATGAAACACATGATGTTCAACATGGTTCAAAGAATGGACATTAGAACGGCGTTGCTAAAGAATCAGACGCTGAGTCTTTACATAGTGATTTACAGTATCTTGTACCAAACGTAATCATGTTGAATAAGTCAGGCTTGCAATTGCATGGAAATACGAGTGTTAGTGCTCCTACACTATGTTCGGAAATGAAGGAAACAAATGATAATTAAATCAAGACCCTACGCTGTCAATAAGCGTTGATGTACATCAACGGGGACAGTTGAAAATGTGTGCACTGAGCGGGACTCGAATCAGGGGTCTCCTGCTTACATGACAGACGCTCTATCCATCCGAGCCACCGAGGGCACAGAGGATAGTGCGACTGCAGGGATTTACCCCTTGCACGCTTCCCGTGATATCCACATTCTCTACTTAATGTCCGCACACGACATTCGTAGTGACACGGCCTACTTGCCCACTACACTCATTACTCGCGGCAGACAATCTGACCCGTAAGAGTGCGGGCAATGCCTGTGCATCCGCACAGAGGAAGAAGGTCACGGCCGGTTAGCCTGAACTATATATGGAGAGGGTATCTGTTCTTTCGGAGATGTCCGAAAGAACAGATACCATCTCCATATATAGTAAAGCAAACTATCTCGGAAAACGAAATAGGGAACGGTTGCATCAGATGGCAACTGGCGAAACTGGTGTAGATGAAAACGCCAGCATATCTGGAATGTTGCAGCGATTATTACAACAATCTCAGGAATCAGAAAAGCGTATAGAGGGGCGCGTAACACATCAAACAACACAGTTTCAAGAATCAGAAAAGCGTGTAGAAGGATGCATAACAAAAGGGCAAAAAGAATCAGAAGGGCGCATAACGCTGAGGCTGAAAGAAGCTAACAAGGAAATACAAAAAAACGCGTGATAATGTTAAAGGCCAAATCATATGCGAACTGAAGCTAAGCAAATAACGTTTCAAATGCTCGTTGCAGGGCACAAACAATTGATAACAGACATTGACACTGTCCAAACAGACTTGATTACGTTGCGTGAAGATACGCAACAAAGTGTCAAAAAGGTTAAACAACAGGTCGAAGCTTTTGCTATCAAAACAAGGACGAGGGCGAAAAATGTTATTCCTGAGACGACGTCTCACAAAAGAACGACAAAACCAGCAATAAGAAATTCGATGCTTGTATTTTAAAAATACAAGACAAAAACGAGCACTAATTTCAACGGCTGAGATCGGAAGGTCGTGGTGAGGTTGAAAGCGTTAGTGAGGAGTCGCAAACGACAACAGAATCCACTTTAGTATCGGTAGATAGTACTGTGAATACTGCAAAATCAACAGTTGTCAATAATACGACAGCAGGGGTGTGCGAAATTTCGTGTGACGTAAGACGGAAGGGCACATGTGGATGCTAGACCGAAACAGGAAACAGCGAAAGGGAAATTAGTCCAAACAAGCGTATGCCAGAACATCATGGTAACCGTAGGGAACAGTTTGGATTGCGACCAGTTGTTCAAAATAGAATAACAGGTCAATCTGAAATCCAAGAGCGTGGTTTGCAGCAAGGTTCAGTACGTCAAGCACAAAGCGTGACATACGCTGAGGAGAACATAGTGACGCGTTTCGCAAAGCCACAACCTGCAGTACGAATACCGACGGGTTACAGTACGGCGTCTAACGAGCCAGAATTATTTACACGTCAAGATACAGAGCCGGTAGCGAGCGTTATGCACGCTTATTGCGCAATCAGACCTGCAAGTGACTCTGCGGCACAAATGTCACAGAATGAATCAAGTTGCAAACGTTTGCGTAGATTTGACGCAAACCAAGGACAGAATTCCAGTCTTCAAAACCCAGCAGATACATCACAGAGAGAAATACAATACAGGTTTTGATGATAACCACTTTCTTACAGTGCGGAAATACCAGCACAATAAGGAAGATACAAATATTGTCCACCCCTGCACGTTTATTGATCAACTGAAAGTAGGAATACCGACACATTGGCCATTGAAACATAAGTTAGAATTTATTTGCGCACATATGGAGGGAAGTGTTGCAGAAACTATGCAGAAGATAGCAGAAACTTGCGGTTGGTATGATTCATTTAGAGCTGCCTTTATAGCAAGATATTGGTCATCTGAGGCTCAGATGACAGTAAAATATGGATATTACAAAATGTCTCATTCCAAAATTCGCGTGAGAAAACAGCAGTCAGATTCTTTGAGAATATGGCTAAAAGGAACCAATACTTAGATAATCCATATAGCAATGGAGAATTGATTCAAATATGCAAAACGAAACTGCCAATGAAGTATCAACAAGCCTTGATAGGACGTGGGGGCATTAATGTAGAAACATTCACAGGTATTTTGAGAGAAGTAGAATTCATGCATGAAAACGACACTCAAAGACGTCACGATTCAGGAATCTAAGTGTGAAGTACTGTCACACTTAAAGAATAATTACGGAAATGGGAGTAGTGGAAACACTAGACCACAGCGTAATGGATATGGTTTTAATAGTGGTTGGAACAGACGGAATATAGACGAAAACAGGAATGGAAACTCGAGAACTCGGGATAACCGAGAGACCGACTTTAATCAGCGATCTCCAGGTCCATGGAGAGAAAGCAGATTGGGTGGTGGTGCGAGAACGCAGCCACAGACAAATACTTGGGATGGTTACCGGTGAAACGAACCACAGATGGAGATTGAGTTACGACCACCAAATCCTGGGAAGCGTGAGTACTGAGTGACGTTAGGTATTGAAGGAGTTCAAGTAGATAACACACTTTCTGGAGAAACGGATGACAAGGCGACGGCAGCAATAAATAGGTTAAGGTGTGACGTACAAGAGTCGGAATTGGGAACAGGAACGACAGAAAGATAATCAAACGTATCCGTACAGGTACTAAAAGTAGGAGGAAGGTCACAACTGAAGCGTTGGGACGAGATAGGTTGGATTGACGCTGATGATGAACTCCCAGCATTACCTAGTAATGAACTATTTGACTATGACGAAGCATTAATTTATATGGTGCAGGTGTTTGATTCTGCACAGATGAAAAATGATTTTCATCAGGATAACACATATCTTACTACAACCCGTGACGATACGATTGATGAAAATGAAAGTATTAACCGACAAAATACGGTTAATACAGGTCATAGAAAAAAGAAGGAAGTGCGGATAAGTACACTTGATCAAAATTTCAACACGTTGCAGGATCTACTAAAATCCCCCACAAAACGTTGGAAGAAAAACAGAAAGAGTCTGAGGCATTGCGAATTGCGAGAATCGAACAAAATCGGGAAGAACAAGTCGATACACGTGATGACTGGGTGTTGTGTGATGTCCTTAGGTTAGTTAGGTTTAAGTAGTTCTAAGTTCTAGGGGACTGATGACCATAGATGTTAAGTCCCATAGTGCTCAGAGCCATTTGAACCAGCCAGGTCGATACAAGTCGATAATAGAGAAAAATAACAGGGAAAATACCCCGTCGGGATAGGAAAACGAACAAGATTGTAAAGTATGTGTACAGTCTGATAAATCAGATTCAAATGTATACAATTGTGGCACATACGAGAACATAGTACGGCAGTATTACCGAGACTATGTAATCATCACACCAGACAGAAAACAGCATCGTAACAAATGATGACACAGTTGAAAATATGCATCTGCAACTCTCAGTGGCAGATAACAAATACGATAACGGTTAGAATCAGGGTGCGAGTACAGACACACTTGACGTAGTGTCTGACGACTCCCCAGAATCTAAGGGTGAAGTACTGTCACACTTAAACAATACTTGCCAGGCTCTAAAATCCAAACTAAACACTATTACACAGATGTGTGACGAGGAGGCAAACTTAAAGGAAATAGCAAGAAGTGAAGATTAGGGGTTAAAATCTGGATTCGTTACTCTAGAGGCTGATCTAGAAGCAGCGTGACTAAAGCTCGACATTTTAAAAAAGGGAAGTACTTCTCCCCAAAACTCTCGAGGAAGACCACCAAATGTTGGTGGAAAATGACGCAACTATGGATGTCCATAAACATCCAGTTGTGACAGAACAAACACACATACATCGGTTAAGTTATGAAGTAAGCGGGGACACATTAATGGAGGAAATCGAACACGAGAGTACTTCAGAGATAAGACCGATACTTCGCGTAACAGTCAAGGATGTTGTTGTTAACGCAATAGTGACAGTGAGAGTGGAGTAGCAGCGATATCAGAGCCGTCATTCAATCGTTGCTGTGGTTACAATGACTTATTAGTGTTAAAAACATGAAAGGTCAAAGTACACGGACCAATTATGGGATGTTCGTCGAACGTCACAAGGCAGACAAGACTTGCATTTGGCTTTTAGAGTAGCTCCATATAAAATCCCATTGAGTTACCGACTTTCTGTGTTCTTGGAGTTAAATAATATGGAACAAGATGGTGTTGTTGAACAGCTGAGTGCGCCGGCCGGAGTGGCCGAGCGGTTCTAGGCGTTACAGTCTGCAACCGCGCGACTGCTACGGTAGCAGGTTCGAATCCTGCCTCGGGCATGGATGTGTGTGATGTCCTTAGGTTAGTTAGGTTTAAGTAGTTCTAAGTTCTAGGGGACTGATGACCATAGTGCTCAGAGCCATTTGAACCATTTGAACCATTTTAAGATGTCATGGCTGTTGGGGAAGACATCAAGCATAAGGAGTTACAGGTGATCCCTAATAATGTTCACGTAGTCCGCAGCTGCCATAATGCCTTCCATTATTAACACAAGTGAATCTCTCACACACCATAATACTGCTCCTACCTGCCTCCGTCTATGGAATGCTCCATGCTCCGATCAGCCGTTCGCCTGAAAGACCATCGACCTGGTTTAACAATACGTGGGATTCATCTGACAAGTGTACACGATTTCACTGATCCGCTGTCAAATCTCGATGATGCCACGCCCATTGTAATCATAATTGACGGATGTTGTTGCGTCAACATGGAAACACGTAGGCCGGCCGTTGTGGCCGTGCGGTTCTAGGCGCTTCAGTCTGGAACCGCGTGACCGCTACGGTCGCAGGTTCGAATCCTGCCTCGGGCATGGATGTGTGTGAAGTCCTTACGTTAGTTAGATTTAAGTAGTTCTAAGTTGTAGGGGACTGATGACCACAGATGTTAAGTCCCATAGTTCTCAGAGCCATTTGAACCATTTTTTTTTTCGAAACACGTAGCAGTCCTCTGCTACGGAACACCACGTTCAACACTGTGCGCTGGACGACGTGCTGGAAGAAACTGAGCCAGCACTGTACTCTGTCCTCAGATCTGCCACAGCTCGCCGGCTACCCTGCTTTAGAGAGCAGGCAAGCCTCCGATCCTTGTTCTGTGATGATGTATGGACGTTAAACTTCTTGTCGCCTACTACTGGTTTCAGCATTTTTCGAGCACGTCCATAGGTGCTCACGACAGTAGCATACGAACAGCCGACCAGCTGCGCCGTTTCCGAGATGTTCGCTTCCAGGCACTGGGTCAAAATAATGAGGCTTTTGTCAGAATCACTTAAGTCAGCGGATTTCTGACTTTGCTCCACTTATCGCCCCTAGAATGATTCCCATGTCGTCTGTGCTCGCCTCACATACTTCTCTTGCAGAGGCACGTGAGCTCAGCGCCAGCAGGCAGCATGCAACCCCGTTGTGGGCAGTGGTCGTAATGTTTTGGCTCATCATTGTATAACTGCGTACGTGTCACCTACCGTTACGTGCCAGTTTTCACCCTCCAAAAGTTCCACCTGCTCTTCCATAACTTTTTTTTAAAGTTATGCGTGCAGTCTACCCACCATCAAACCTTTGCAGATATTGCGTTTCCCATTATTTAACTTCTTTCCGACCTGAACTTATAGAACCTGATCCTCATTCCACGTGATCTCCTTTCCCTAATCCGTACCAGTCGTTTACTACTGACCAACACGCACACTTTTCCAAGTCGCGTCCCAGTGTGCTTCGTCCTATCACGCACGCCGCTACGTAAGCCCGCCTCAGCGGCGCCCGGCAGCCTGTCTCAGACCGCCATCGTCGTCCCATATTTCCGCCGAAGAGCACCTCATTTCGTGAGCGCGCCTTTCGAAGCCTTTCACGGCCGACAAGAAGGAAAAAGCAATCTCAGTCGGCGAGGAGCCGGGCAGAAATAAAGAGCCGACGGCCGACATCGTTCACCTGCCGAACGGATCGGCGCCGTAATGAATTGCCGCGCCGCCTCCCCCTACTACCTGTCAGCAGGTGTTTGCGGAGCGATGCACCCGTCGATCCCATTAACTGCCCGGCCTGGCCTCCCGTATTCCGCCGGCCTTTGTGCGCGGGTTCGGCGCCTTTTGTGCGTCGTGATGGATTCCTGTTCGCCTGTTGCGGAATTAACGGCGGGAACGATAGCACACAATGTCGTGTGGCTCTTCCCGGCGCGGTCGGTACTCCCAGGTTTCCGCGGTACGGGCGAGGAAGAAAGGGCGGGTTAACGAGGAAAAGGGTTGACGAGATATTGCGGATATAACACTCCCGTCCTATAGGCAGCTCCTTTTGTCGAGAATCTCACCGAGTTCCGGAATTAATTCACCGCATGACGTCCACCGTCGATTAGTATTACGTGCGCACCAAAGAAAATGTTCGCTAGGTGAGAAAATAAGGGTTCTATATTCCTACTCTAAGATGTTATTGTAGGCCTACATGTAATGAAGTGTATATGCTTATTCTGACAGGACTAACTATAATAAATTCAAGTAGTACTACTCATCATCAGGCAGAAAATCAATATACTTCAGCTTACAAATATAAGAGTTTGGAGTATTAAAATGTAAAAGCTGCTTTCAAGCGGCACTTACATGTTTTAAATATGAAATCCCCTCAGTACAGTCGCTGGAGCGATTATCAAGCGAGTACGAACGGTGTACAAGGTACATGAAAGATCACACAATGGACTAAAAGTGAGGCCATTAATGCTCTTAATACATTCGTACGGTCCCAGTTGACAGGTGGGTAGCAAAACCGACCGATGTACACTGTGGAGACAACTTCGAGGCAGTACGACTCTGGCGTTGCAGAAATAGTGAGCACAGTCGGTACGGACTTCACAGCTTCGACCACAATTTGACATCCACGCAACCAGACGTTGTAGCAGTTCACACTTTACTTTAAGATAAGAAAACGTAACGGTGTAGTGCAAGAACTGGTGGGAGTGCAAACTGCCTGGGGTTTTCGTGGGAGCTAATACTAACAGAGTATAAACACATTTATAAATAATGTAATTCAGCAGGTCAGATCACATGAGGAAAATTAAAACACGAGTAAAATGACCAGCACTCAATCGAATGAATACGAACTTAGTATGTAAGGTAACATGCCAACACGATAAAATTCTTTCCTCTGAAATGGACGACACAAAACAGTAGAGAACACTACCATTAATGATTACAGAAACTGGAAAGAATGGCAAGAAAAACAAAATAGCAGGGCTCTGGCTCAGGACACAGTATCCAAAATGAACAAACTAATGCCAATTCCACTAATCAGTTAGAGGTAATAGCAGAAGAGACTATTAGAGCAGATGGAACAAGCCTCCCCAGTGCTGCCAAATAGATCAGACTAGCAATACAAAATGATTTCTACAGTTTATATATAAGAAAGGTAAAACATTAAAGCATAATTTCCAATAAAATGAGATACAATCCTCAGAGCCGAGCTCACTTACAACCTTCTCCTTTTGAAACCAGCACTAAAAGTTGCAGCAACCCCACCTTTATGACAGTATAACAACTGGCACAACTGAAGCTGAAACACTGCCAGACACATCCCTCTGCAGACTGGTTCTTCCACTAAGCACAACTCCTACACCACCCTCCTCCAGCATCACCGGTTCGCCTCCGTTGGTGTCTCGTCAGCGAGGGCTTTCCTGGAGCCAAGACACCAGTCAACCTCTGCTTCCGTAGAACAGGAACCTTTGCATCGTGTTGATAACAATTCGCTGGCAGCGCAGATCAGACCTTGACCGAGCTACCCCCATTGCTGACGTACCTGTCGCTTCGTCTACGCAGCTGACATCGTCCCAGATGTTCTCTTGCTGCCGCTCCTCAACGGCTCTCTGCATGCTCTTTGTCTTCTTTAGCTTCCAGTGGCCAGCCCTCTCCTCCACATACATGGAATCGCTTTCACTGTCTGTTTCTAGGCAACAGCCACCCATCTTAGCAGGCACTGTCACTTGTTGGCCAACTGCCTGAGCAGTCACTCTGCGATGTAAAACAACGCCAGGTGGTGCGCAAAACGTGGTGCGGCACCGCTTTTAACTTCTGTCCTGACGCTGCTGGCAACAGTCCTCGTGGATGGCTCGATTTGTTGCCACACCCTTTCCCCACAACCAGGGTTGCCATATATAGCTGGGACCTCGTTGGGACACTATGGCGTGGGGGTGTAGAAAAGATAGTAAAAAATTAATTTAATATAATCACTTTTTATTTACAATTACGTGGAACCTTCTGCGGCAGAAGTAGTTGATACACCATATTTTTCGGAAGATTTCACCTTTTTCATCAAATCCTTTTTCCCTTTCACGTATTTATAAAACTCCATGCAAGTCAGCTTGCAGTTAAACTGGCACTGCCAAATTCGGTAATTTCTAACAGCAGTCGATTCTTTTCGTCAGTCCACTGGGCCGACATCAACGAAAATACTTTTTTTTGTAGTAGCGTTGTGTGCGGGAATGAAAAACAAATATTCGCATAATTTTAGCAATTGACATTTGCGTTCAGGATTTTCGGTTTCCTTAAGAAATTAAATATACCTTTCTCCCACGGAGTGCTTAGTTCTTCCAAGTCACGGTTAGTTTCTGAAAAGCTCTTCAGATACATATATCCCTGAAAACAGTTGTCGCCTGAAATCTTCTTGCGATTTTTAGATGGCGAAAACCATTGTCTCTTCCTGAAATTCAGAAATAAAATTAATTATTTCTTGGCTAGGGTTCTCATACTTTAATTTGTTCAAATTCACTCTGGTTTGCATAGCAATAAAATTTGCAGTCTTCCTTTCATTCAGACATCTTTGAGTTTCGGTTGACATATTTCTTACCTTTGAGTGTCGATTAATATGTTTCATATCTTTGAGTGTCGATTAGTATTTTTCTTATTTCAGTTGTAGATACTTTTTTCTTCTCCACGATTTTTACATTTCTTCTCAAACAGAAACAAGTGTGACTGCAGAAACATGAATTTCACTGATAGGTCTACTGAAAAAATCTGAAATTATTTTCGGTGGTAGCCTTCGTCGCTAAAAAATTGTTTAAATGCAAACCGAAGCTTAAGAGTTCTCTCAACTGCGGACAATAACGACAGCTAACTTGTTTCTGAGTGAGATAGAAACGTCTGATGAATGACATCAACGTATATGCTGTACTCTTTCAGCTTGCTTGTTCTTACCATGTATATCGAAAAATAATTAAATATTTTTATGACGATTATTTGAATGCCGGCAATGAAGACTCCAACAGCACTAGGTATGGTACTGTGAGGAATGAGGGCAGGCTATCCAATTTATTTTGCATTTTTTATAGTTCTTCTTTAATTTGGTGAAACACATTCCGCTGGTGGCTTCGATGAAGCCCTCCTAAGTTGGTATTGGTATTGCCTCCACAAAAAGCAATTAATTTATTTAAAAAAATGGCACTTGTCTTAGAATATCTAGACAAAACTATTCAGTTGTCTTCAATATTTCGTTATTCAGCGAATCAAACTTCATAAGCTTCTTTTGGATTCTGTCGATTTCAGTAAACTATTGAACAACTAAGAAAATATCTTTTGAGCCTTGTATTTCGATACGTCAACGCCTGTGCCGTAAAATAAAACTTCTTGCAGTTGTTTTATATACTCTGACACGGAGTATGGAGCGAGAATATTTTCAACAATTGGTGTAGCTTTGATCGTGGCTGGGAACTGCTTCGCGTTGACGTTGGAGTCAGAATACTTTGCGTCATTCAGTTTTAGGGTACAGTCAAGCTAAATGAAGGACTTATGAAGCTTTATACATTGTTAGTTCTGGAGCATCAACGAGCATTGTAGAAATAGGCCTTATTGTCAATGTTACCGTGAATCTATTTGTACCATTTTTGATAGAGATGTGATGCCTCATATCTGCGTTACCTCCGTGAGTTACTTAGATGACAATGACGCAAGTCTCAAACAACGCTTCCTGATCCGTAGTTCTTTTTTGACAAAAGATAACTCTTTTCTGTAATCATCCGAAAAAGTGCCACTTTCTCTTTCCATCCTTGGGCATTTTCGTAAGCTGTGATGAGTTTATTAGACGATAAGCAATCGGCAATAACGCTTTAGTCATCGAAGTACTCGTCACTATATACCCGCAGAAAATACTTCAAGTGTTTCTAACTTGCACTCATTGTGCATATTAAGTTTAGAAAGAATCGTGTTATAAAATCGTTATTCAAGTGAAAAAACTGCCCGATTCCTCCGCGTGGAGATGCTTAAGTTGTTCCAGCCCCTGTATAAATGGAGAAGTTTGCTATTTTCTCTAACTACGGCGATAGTTCCAGAAAGTGCTTGCATCGTCGATATAGGATTCGCAAAATGCAATGCCATGTGTGAGACGACCTTGTCAACGTGAACATGTTGACATGAATAAAACGAACTCAGGCTGCATTTACCTCTTACGCTAACCGACTGTGTTACTTTAGTACTTGAGGCAAGCTCGAACGAGTATTTTGCAAAATTGGGACAAAATTGGATTTTGTCGATATGTCGGGAGAAGAAAGTCCATATCGGTGACGGTCCCGATACATCGGGACGGACTGCAATCCTACCCACAACGAACTGCTCTCCGCTGTTGTGCAGTTTCGTCTGTGCTCTGATGTGACCGGAACACATCACAAGCTCTGGCGCCAGCTGCCACTTGCAGGAAGACTCCACCTGCGCCATGTATCGCTAATTCGTGGTAGGAAAGTGTGTTTAAAATTCTGATAGAACGGTAAAAATAATAAAATCGAGATAAGCGTGTGTTGTAGCATTAAGCGACGAAACGTCTCTAACTGTAACTATGAGATGTTACTTACTTGTGTTTTTGTATTTTCAGAGGAACGCAAAACGCCAAATTGCGTCCTTTCACTTCTAATCCACTCGTTTGTTATTGAGCAGATGGAAAGAAGATTTTGTAAGACGTAAAGTGACAAAATATCAGGCTCATGCGTGATGCTCGTTGGTGTATCGTAATACGAAGAATGACCTAGGAAAACGCCCTCGTCCTCTATGGTTCAAATGGCTCTGAGCACTATGGGACTTAACATCTATGGTCGTCAGTCCCCTAGAACTTAGAACTACTTAAACCTAACTAACCTAAGGACACCACACAACACCCAGTCATCACGAGGCAAAGAAAAGCCCTGACACCACCGGGAATCGAACCCGGGATCCCGGGCGCGGGAAGCGAGAACGCTACCGCACGACCACGAGCTGCGGACGTCCTCTATGAAACAAAGTCATCTGGCAGACGTGGTTAGCAGCAATGTGGGAGCCCCTCTAGTGTTCAATAACGTCCGAGTATTCAAAGAATCGGAGGGATCTGCAGGGATTTTCTGTTTGTTGTGATAAGCTGAATTTTTGCTTTAAATATAGATAATTGTAACGTAATGTGAACTGACACAGGAAACACTCCAGTAAAATTAGGATACAGCTGAGTGGTTCTGTGCCTGAATCAGTCAGTCACAGCCTTTGAGACCCGAGTTATTTTCTGGCGGAAGTAAAATTGTCCTCTAACGTTCTTAGGTGGTTTTTTAATGACTTATACAAATAATGTATCCGTTTTCAATACATGATTTTAACATTTGGTTTCTTTTTATGGACTAAAACAAATAATTTTGAAGTGTTCACTGTTTTAATAAATAAACTGATAACTGGGAGAAGCCAACCACAGGAAGTCAGCAGAGGCCAGTATCCACCTAAACAAGATTAGCAAGAAACTCAGGGATAACGCCAAGATAACAGTGACTCCTGGGCAAAGAAAAAACATAAAAGCTCAGATGGCTGTGGCACTGTAGGAATGTGAAGAAAAAGCCGACATGTCCACAGCAGGTCCAAGAAGAAGAGGTGAAATGGCACTCCAACACACACGCACAGGAAAGGCAGCTGGGCCAGACAACATCCTCCCTGAATTTTTGAAAAATCTTGGACCAAAAGCGCTGAAATGCCTATGTTAACTGTTCAAGAGGATAATGGAAACCTGTGAAGTCCCCAGAGAATGGAAAACGGCCAAAATCATTGCCATACTTAAACCAGAGAAGAGTGGGACTGACGCAGGGAACTTCAGGCCAATCTCAATACTGTGCATAACCTAGAAACTGTTTGAAAGGATACTGTTGGAAAGACTTAAACCAGTACTGTAGGAACAACTACCAGTGGAGCAAGCAGGTTTTAGACAAGGAAGAAGTTGCTGCGACTAGGTGCTGGCACTTACCACACACATTGAACGAGGCTTTCAGGAAAAGAAAAAAAAACAGGGATAGTCCTCATTGACCTGACATCAGCGTACGACACTGTATGGCTAAATGGTCTCATGTTAAAACTGGCAAAGACAATCAAATGCAAAACAACGTTGAAACTCATGAACAACATGCTGAGCGAAAGGAAGTTCAGGGTCAAATTAAATAGTGAAACCTGCAAGTGCCACACCCTAAAAAATGGTCTTCCGCAAGGATCAGTCTTAGCTCCCTGGCTCTTCAACATCTATATAGCAGACTTGCCTCATCTGCACTCACGTAAATTTGCTACACATATGATTTAGCTATTACAGCGCAAAGTAACTCGTTTGAATATCTGGAATCAACACTAAATGAAGATTTAGCTACACTGAAAAAATACTATAACACATGGCGTCTAAAAATCAATGTGACAAAAACAGTAAGCACAGTCACGCATCTAAACAACAAGGAAGCGAGAATGGAACTGCACCTGGTTATAAATGGTACAGCTGTCAGCCACGAGAATTTCCCAAAATATCTCGGTATTAAGCTAGATCGCAGCACGACTTTCAGACAACACCTAACTGATACTGCCCAAAAGCTAAAGACGAGAAACAACCTGCTAAACAGGCCGGCAGGCACCACTTGGGGTTGTGATGCTGCCACTCTACGAAGTGCTGCACTGCCCCTGGTGTATAGCGCTGCAGAATTCTGTGCCCCAGTCTGGAGCAGAAGCCTGCGCGATAAAAAAGTGGATGTACATCTGAATGCCACTTTGAGAACCGTCACCGGCACTCTCTGGCCAACCCCCGCTGAGTGGCTTCCGGTGCTGGCAAACATCGCTCCTGCTTCCACACGTAGATAGAAAGCAACCCAGGGCATAGTAGAAAAAATTGAAGCAAACCCAAGGCTACCCATACATGTCGATATGGGAGGAGCCACGAGACTCAAGTCCAGGAAACCTATCGTCTGGAGCAGAACATTGGGCACAGAGGGGCTCGATGCTGAATGGAAGAATGCATGGCAGGGTCTGAGAAGAGGCGTCGTGGTAAACCATCACCTAATCGACGACCCAACCAAAAGGGTTGAAGGCTTCAATCTCAGCAGGAAACACTGGTCGGCTCTAAACAGGTTTCGCACGGGAGTTAGACGATGCAGACAGCAAACAACCAAATGGGGCTATACAGACGATTCGTGTCGTGACTGTTGCGAGGTACAAACAATGGACCATCTTTTGGTTTGTAACATTCATGGTTTCAGAGACAGATCTCTGATATCGCTCCACAAGTTAACGGACAATGCCAGGAAATGGCGCCATAATCTTAATGATACTGTGTAATTAATTGTCTTCAATTTATGCGATTTTTGTTCCATTTAATGCAATAATGTAGTTTACCTGGCATAATTGTAATGTAATAACTAATTTGTTTCCGCATTGTAAGTTCCAAACGTTTATTATGATTCATATTAATCCTATCTGTTCTTTGTAAAATGTATCTGGCAGATCGAACGAGAAATAATAATAACTGAGTAATTACTACGTAATATAACAAAATAAAATTCAATTATACTGGGGAGTATAACTAACTGAAAACTTTCATGCATTCTGGCGGTCACAAGCTGCTGCACATTGCGACATTCAATTGTTGAAGTTTTTATAGTGATGCTCAGCAGGTGGGAGCACTTGTGCATGATGGAACGATTGAACATGTGTACGGGAGATTTTTATTGAGGAAAAATATTTCTGTAGCAGCTAATGAATACCAAATATTAATGTACACAATTGTAGCCAGAGGGTTCGAAAGAGTTAAATACAAATCGTAATGTGGAAAAATGCACCTTATTTGACATTACAGGAACATGAAGGCAGCATGCAGTAACCGTAAAATTCTCATGGTGTACGTGAAAAGCCCGCAATGGAGCATTTAAGCGCAACAGTACAATGTAGGTAGCAGTGATCACATCTACATTCTGTCTGTAAGGTGCCCTGATTTCATGGCGCATTTGATGTTTTGCTTCACTCAGAAGGTGCCACCCAACATGGAGGAACTTTCCTGCTGCGAGGAGAGGGGCGGAACGGGAATGAGTCACTTCTGGCGCTTCTGCAGATGGTAACAGCAAATGGAATATAACCTGTGACGACAACTGCCCGAATAGCTGTTCTGACTGAGACTGAAGGGCAGTGGTAAGTGTCATACCCTGAACATACGGGTATCACCACGTTCCAAATGCCTTTCCTGCAGACGCAGACAAAGGGGTTTCTTCTGTACCAACATTTTCATCTCTTCCACATGTGTTCTGTAGCCGTTCATGTTCCAATGAAGCACAGGAGCCATCTATCTCAGAGGTTACGCTTTCCCTTACCCCTCTGCGTGTAGGAGAACCCACTTCAGAAGGAGGAGAAATGAGTGGACTCAAGGGTTCACCGAAGCAGAGTTCAGAGTCCATGGCAGAGCCGTCATCATCTGAGTGTACCTGGATTTGACGGGCCTCAGGCTTCGATTCTGTCTTCTTGACAGTAAGCTTAACCTTCGTCACCTCCTCCAAATTCGACGACACCAAGGTAGGATGCGCCAACGCAGCGTTCCGAATTTTCGCTGCCAAAGTAACATCAGCAGCAAGAACGGAAGAGTGGCCACCGTTGGAGTTCGCGTAGAGACAGCAACATTTACATGTGAACTGTCCTGTCCACAGGTATACTGTCAAGAGCATTTCCAGGTATCAAGGTCCATAGGTAACCTCTGGATGGAAACACTCATAGTCTCAGGTTTCTTCGTGAGTTCTGCAGGAAATGAAGTGGAAAACATTGGGGGATCTTCTTCGCTTCATCAAAAGATACACACTTAGTCACATTTACCTCCGTAATTTTGTTTTCTTTCTTGTACACCATACACTCGCTGCTTCAATCTGGAGATGGAGCTGAGCAATTGGCGCAAAAGTCAGGGGAAGTTCACGTAGTTCCGTCAGAGTGAGCGGCCGTACCGCTCTCACCACAGGTAGCTCGTCCATTACACCCGGGAGTGCTGTGCCCGAATTTCTGGCACTTGTAACGCCTCATAGCGTTGGGAAACTATGGTCTGATTTTCAGTCCTAAAAATCCAGCTTCAATATAATCTGGCAAAACAGGTGAATCAAAAGAGTCAGAGTGACCCCTTCGTCAGCCTCCTGTAGCTCTGAAGTGTTCTATGCGTGACGTCACTGCATGTGACGGCTATTTGACTGTAGTTAAGGGTAAGATGATGTTTTCTACTGCAACAGAATACGTGCCTGAAAGTATATACATCAAAATGTTGTTAACTTGCTGTGTTGTCACTGTTTCGACAAGTGTCATTACGCACCACTTTAACGGGTTTCAGAGTTCCAGCCAAACCATAAGGACCTTTCTGGATATACCTCCTCAAGCGTACTATCTTCTCTCCTGATGACAAGAAATAAATTTTGACGCACTGGGCGTGTCCTTTTACTATACAATGCCTAAACATTACAGGAAGATTGCACAGGATGGCTATCCTCCTGTGCTTGCTTTGAAGAATGCGTGTGACTACTACCCAACGGACTACTAAAACGTCGGGAGGAAGTGCGTGAAAAGTCGTGAACGCCATAATAATCTGACGAGCTGCTAGGGAAACAATCAGTCCACCCGGATAGAGCCCAGAATGCCTGAGTGAGCCTCATACAACTGAGACGCAGTAGATTCTCCAGAGGTTTCCCGCTAACGAATGTTCCCCCTCAACAGCCACGCATCTCATCGGCACGCAGCACATCTGGGGTCTTTCATAGGCGTTTTTACCATCGTCGTCATACAGGCGGTCGAGCCAAGATCTCCACTCTCCTTAACGAACAACGTTCCACTGCCGTGACACACAGTGGTCGCTGAAGCAAGCCCAGTGCTTACGGCGAGTGAAGTCTGGCGGCACTTACTAGTCCCCAGGGTCGTCAAACAGATACCCAGCTGAGACGCTGAGGACAGAGATGAAATTTGTTGATTAGGCACCACCGTATTTCACTTAAGAATTTTTTCTCAGGTATAAGACAAATAGAGAAAGATGGATTTTACTGATGAGGCAGTACAGTATTTTACAAGAACAATTTTTTCAAAAAATGGCTCAAATGGCTCTGAGCACTATGGGACTTAACATCTGTGGTCATCAGTCACCTAGAACTTAGAACTACTTAAACCTAACTAACCTAAGGACATCACACACATCCATGCCCGAGGCAGGATTCGAACCTGCGACCGTTGCGGTCACGCGGTTCCAGACTGAAGCGCCTAGAACCGAGAACAATTTTTAATTGTTGTATAAAACAGAGAGATAAAATTTGCTGATGACGCGAGGATTTTAGGTGCGTACGTACCTCCGATAAGTATGCTTCACCAATTACACACTTATGATGCTCTGTGTGAACATGTGAGATGATGGTACTGAATACATTTCAATTGGCCCTCCTATCTGAAATTAATTAACCAGTCACACTCCAAAATAACGAATTAGGAATTCAATAAGTAAGTGAAACAAAAATCACAGTTAACTCGTTGTACTGCTTTAAAATAACTCACAATCTTGCTATGAGCGATGGTAACTCTAAAGTAAAACCATGTGTCATCTAACTGAAGGGTGTTGGGTAAGATTCTAATAATAGCGTATAGATATGAATTAATTGCAATTGCGAGTCTGTCGTGATGCTAGCGTAGGAAAATAGATGGTACTTGAGGAAGGAATGATTTGTATCTTTGGCCAGAGTTGGAAGCAAATTGGTCATTTGTATTTCTAAAGCATTTCATCGGAGTTCACTAAAATTCTGTGCAAGCGACTTTATTACTCCTACGGACTGTCTCGCCGTCGCTTCTCGATCTCACCGTAGCAACCCGTAGGGGTTCGCTGAACCGGCAGGAGAATCAGTCGTTGGCAGAGCACCAATGACTCGCACCTGCGGCTAAGTTCGAGTCAGCCTGAATCCTCGATAAGTTCCTCAGCTCACACGCTGATAGGTGGACTCTGGTAGCGTTGCAGGCCAGCGTGGGAGATGTCTGATGGTGATTCCTCCTAGAGACGAAGAAGTCTTAAGAGTCGAATGCCGAAAAGCGAATGAATTTCTAATACGTGTTTCTTAACAGGAAAACTAGGATTTCTACGTTTAGCGTTCTTTACACTGTTCGCTGAGCTACAGCTATTCCAAATGCTGACAAGTAAAGATATTCCTTAAGATATGCTGGTCCCATTTCGTGAGTTTTTCTTCATGTGGTTAACCAGTAATGTACTTCCTCCCGTACAATGCTGAAAAAAAAGGCATCTCACTCTCTCTATGTATATCTTTCTGTGGTCAATGGAGCGAAACCTCACCAGTTTCCCTCTTTAAATTTCTGCTACGGTCGCAGGTTCGAATCCTGCCTCGGGCATGGATGTGTGTGATGTCCTTAGGTTAGTTAGGTTTAAGTAGTTCTAAGTTCTAGGTGACTGATGACCACAGATCTTAAGTCCCATAGTGCTCAGAGCCATTTGAACCATTTGAACCTCTTTAAATTTCAGTTTATTAAAATTAACTAATCCTAGCAATTCTTACATTTCGTAAAAAATTTTGGATCTGAATTTTGGTAGGCATCTCATATTTACAAATAGGTCTCAAAAAGTCGGGTAAAACAAAAACAACTTTCTGTGTTTTGTTCACAGAAGCGCGTTTCTAAAGCCTTGCTAAAACCAACAGTTCGCCTCTTTCCACCTTCGAATCATAAAACAGTCACTGCCGGAGGACTTACTCCAAGGGGCACGGTATCTATGGCGCCTTTAGGATGACTGGTTCCAGTTGCTGAAACACGGAAGGAAAATCTGGATATGCATACACTACTGGACATTAAAATTGCTACACCACGAAGATTGCGTGCTACAGACGCGAAATTTAACAGACATTAATAAGAAGCTGTGATATGCAAATGATTAGCTTTTCAGAGCATTTTCACATGGTTGGCGCCGGCGGCGACACCTACAACGTGTTGACATGAGGAAAGTTTCCACACGATTTCTCATACACAAACAGCAGTTGACCGGCGTTGCTTGGTGAAACGTTGTTGTGATGCCTCGTGTAAGGAGGAGAAACGTGTACCATCACGTTTCCGACTTTGATAAAGGTAGGATTGTAGCCTATCGCGATTGCTGTTTATCGTATGGCGGCACTGCTGCTCGCGTTGGTCGAGATCCAATGACTGTTAGCAGAATATGGAATCGGTGGGATCAGGGCGGAACACCGTGCTGGATCCCAACGGCCTCGTATCACTACCAGTCGAGATGACAGGCATCTTATCCGCATGACTGTAACGGATCGTGCAGTCACGTCTCGATCCCTGAGTCAACAGATGGGGACGTTTGCAAGACAACAACAATCTGTACGAACAGTGCGACGACGTTTGCAGCAGCATGGACTATTAGCTCGGAGACCATGGCTGCGGTTACCCATGACGCTGCATCACAGACAGGAGCGCCTGCGATGGTGTACTCAACGACGAACCTGGGTGCACGAATGGCAAAACGTCATGTTTTCGGATGAATCCAGGTTCTGTTTACAGCATGATGGTCGCATCCGTGTTTGGCGACATCGCGGTGAACGCACATTGGAAGCGTGCATTTGTCATCGCCATACTGGCGTGTCCCCCGGCGTGATGGTATGGGGTGCCATTGGTTACACGTCTCGGTCACCTCCTGTTCGCATTGACGGCACTTTGAACAGTGGACGTTACATTTCAGATGTGTTGCGACCCGTGGCTCTACCCTATTTTAGATCTCTGCGAAACCCTGCATTTCAGCAGGGTAATGCACGACCGCATGTTGCAGGTCCTGTACGGGCCTTTCTGGACACAGAAAATGTTCGACTGCTGTCCTGGCCAGCATATTCTCCAGATCTCTCGCTAATTGTAAACGTCTGGTCAATGGTGGCCGAGCAACTGGCTCGTCACAATACGCCAGTCACTACTCTTGATGAACTGTGGTTTCGTGTTAAAACTGCATGGGCGTCTGTACCTGTACACGCCATACAAGCTCAGTTGGAATCAATGCCGAGTCGTATCAAGGACGTTATTACGGCCAGAGGTGGTTGTTCTAGGTACTGATTTCTCAGGATCCATGCACCCAAATGGCGTGAAAATGTAATCACATGTCAGTTCTAGTATAATAATTTGTCCAATGAATACCCGTTTATCATTTGCATTTCTTCTTGGTGTAGCAATTGTAATGGACAGTAGTGTATATCTGTCTCAGTGTGCGTGTGTTGATTAATTATTGCTATGTAATGAGTCTTTACATTGTGATTTGATATTAGTTATCGCACACTCCTGAAAAATGATTTTCTTTCATATCTTTCATAGGTAATGAAGATCGTTCACGTACTTCTGAACATGACACAACTTTTAACTCATTCAGATACTCTTGAAGATGGTCCAAAATTCAGCTTGTTTGGAGACTTTCGAACGTGATACTTAACATTGAGATCGTCCTGCTACTTTTTAACATGGTGCAAAGTTCAGGTTGTTCCAATAATTCTGAACACTGTGCAGAATTCAGGACATTCAGGTATTTATAATCATGAGCAAAAATTCATATCGTTCAGATAATTTTTAACATGTCGCCAGTACACACAATTTAGGTGAAACGTACCTATCATTATAAATAACGCAAGTTGTTCAAATACTTTCTAACATGACACTGTCTGGGATTGCGGCGTCAAAACATAACTGGTCTACTTCTGCCACCAAGGTCGTCTGAAGCTTAGGCCGCTTGTGAAGCATAATGGCAGGGACGGCTGTGAACAAGAGAAGGTTGTTGTTGTTGTTGTGGTCTTCAGTCCTGAGACTGGTTTGATGCAGCTCTCCATGCTACTCTATCCTGTGCAAGCTTTTTCATCTCCCAGTACCTACTGCAACCTACATCCTTCTGAATCTGCTTAGTGTATTGATCTCTTGGTCTCCCTCTACGATTTTTACCCTCCACGCTGCCCTCCAATACTAAATTGGTGATCCCTTGATGCCTCAGAACATGTCCTACCAACCGATCCCTTCTGCTGGTCAAGTTGTGCCACAAACTTCTCTTCTCCCCAATCCTATTCAATACTTCCTCATTAGTTATGTGATCTACCCATCTAATCTTCAGCATTCTTCTGTAGCACCACATTTCGAAAGCTTCTATTCTCTTCTTGTCCAAACTATTTATCGTCCATGTTTCACTTCCATACATGGCTACACTCCATACGAATACTTTCAGAAATGACTTCCTGACACTTAAATCAATACTGGATGTTAACAAATTTCTCTTCTTCAGAAACGCTTTCCTTGCCATAGCCAGCCTACATTTTATATCCTCTCTACTTCGACCATCATCAGTTATTTTGCTCCCCAAATAGCAAAACTCCTTTACTACTTTAAGTGTCTCATTTCCTAATCTAATTCCCTCAGCATCACCCAACTTAATTAGACTACATTCCATTATCCTTGTTTTGCTTTTGTTGATGTTCATCTTATATCCTCCTTTCAAGACACTGTCCATTCCATTCAACTGCTCTTCCAAGTCCTTTGCTGTCTCTGACAGAATTACAATGTCATCGGCGAACCTCAAAGTTTTTATTTCTTCTCCATGAATTTTAATACCTACTCCGAATTTTTCTTTTGTTTCCTTTACTGCTTGCTCAATATACAGATTGAACAACATCGGGGAGAGGCTACAACCCTGTCTTACTCCCTTCCCAACCACTGCTTCCCTTTCATGTCCCTCGACTCTTATAACTGCCATCTGGTTTCTGTACAAATTGTAAATAGCCTTTCGCTCCCTGTATTTTACCCCTGCCACATTTAGAATTTGAAAGAGAGTATTCCAGTCAACATTGTCAAAAGCTTTCTCTAAGTCTACAAATGCTAGAAACGTAGGTTTGCCTTTCCTTAATCTTTCTTCTAATATAAGTCGTAAGGTCAGTATTGCCTCACGTGTTCCAGTGTTTCTACGGAATCCAAACTGATCTTCCCCGAGGTTGGCTTCTACTAGTTTTTCCATTCGTCTGTAAAGAATTCGTGTTAGTATTTTGCAGCTGTGATTTATTAAACTGATAGTTTGGTAATTTTCACATCTGTCAACACCTGCATTCTTTGGGATTGGAATTATTATATTCTTCTTGAAGTCTGAGGGTATTTCGCCTGTATCATACATCTTGCTCACCAGATGGTAGAGTTTTGTCAGCACTGGCTCTCCCACGGCCGTCAGTAGTTCCAATGGAATATTGTCTACTCCGGGGGCCTTGTTTCGACTCTGGTCTTTCAGTGCTCTGTCAAACTCTTCACGCAGTATCATATCTCCCGTTTCATCTTCATCTACATCCTCTTCCATTTCCATAATATTGTCCTCAAGTACATCGCCCTTGTATAGACCCTCTATATACTCCTTCCATCTTTCTGCTTTCCCTTCTTTGCTTAGAACTGGGTTTCCATCTGAGCTCTTGATATTCATACAAGTCGTTCTCTTATCTCCAAAGGTCTCTTTAATTTTCCTGTAGGCGGTATCTATCTAACCCCTAGTGAGATAGGCCTCTACATCCTTACATTTGTCCTCTAGCCATCCCTGCTTAGCCATTTTGCACTTCCTGTCGATCTCATTTTTGAGACGTTTGTATTCCTTTTTGCCTGTTTCACTTACTGCATTTTTATATTTTCTCCTTTAATTTGTGTACACCTCTGCGGCGTATTCCGCACATCAAGTAGTGTCGTGAGAGACAAAACACTGAAGACCAGCCTCGTTGCAGTCAAAAAAATGGTACAAATGGCTCTGAGCACTATGGGACTTAACATCTGAGGTCATCAGAACTACTTAAACCTAACTAACCTAAGGACATCACACACTTCCATGGCCGAGGAAGGATTCTAACCTGCAACCGCAGTGGTCGCGCGGTTCCAAACTGTTGCCCCTAGAACCGCTCGGTCACTCCGGCAGGGTCGTGGCAGTCACCTGGAACTACGAACAGCAGTTGCTGATCACTAGCTGGCAAGTATTACACGTAGGTACCCCTAGGAGTACGTGGCAGAGCCGTGCACTGAGCTTTTGGAGGCAAGCGGAAGACCTTTGGTGAGCCAGACAGTAGACGGTGGGCGTTGAGCTAGGAAAGGAGAACCAGAGACGGCTCGACCTAACTTAGGACATTACTGTTGGCGGATTCGTGCTAATAGATACGAGTGTGGTATTTCGTGTAACGTTGCGTAAGCAAGAGCGGGAGTTGCATCAAGTTCTCGATCCATTTTCGCGACACCTAACAGCAACTGGATGTTGCACGAGAGTACTACTCAAGTGACGAAAAGACAGCTCGGTCTAAGATGGTGGCTACCTACGAAGAGGCACCTCCAGGCTCTGCGAACAGTTGTGTATCACTGGGCTTGGGAACTGGTCTCTCAGGACATTTTTTACCACGGCCACACCTGTACAGTGCACCTCCGCGATCCGTGGAAAAAGTGCCAATGCAAACACATCCGGAGGCGGCCGGTCTAAGCTTCGTGCCTGCCGCACTGGAGCCCCAGCACTGCATTTGAAGATCATATAGCCGCGCCTGTTTGAGTGCCACACATCCGAAACGCGCGAGGCTTGCCCTGTTGTTGCACTGAAAATAGCGGCTACTAAAATTAAGGCAACCGGCCATCTTGAGGAATTTTAATACTAACTAATCGCTGACCAGAGAAAATCGTTAGGCCCTCCACCCGACAGCTTGTTTTGAAGGCGTGAAAACGCTGTCGTTTGACGGCCGGCGAAAGTTCGCTTTAATGGTAAAATCGAAAGATTGAATTGAGAGACTTTTAAATTAATCAAGTGATATATCTGCGTTTGGCATCAATCGACTCGTCTCGCCAGCGGTGTAAATTTGTATTCATATTATTGGGATTAACATACACCATGCTCTCTCTTTGTTTTTGGCACTGGGTAGAGCAGCCATTGTGGCCACGCCACATGCTATATCTGCCCACGAAAAGTCTATATGCAACGGAGAACAGTTTGGGCAATGGATAGTTCTCTCAAGACGATGACGAACTGCCAGACCGTGCTAGTCTCGCGAAGATCTTCCTCCAGCTGAAAGAAATGGACTGCCGCTTCTTCTGACGTCCTGTTTAATGGTGCTCGGGCACAGCTGGTCTCGCAGTGCCTCGTCGTAGGCACCCACGTCAGAGTCTGGACGGCCTCTGGAAACCCGCCGTGGCTTCAGTAGCAACGGCTCGGCCAACACGTGGTGGGCATACCAAGAAGAATCATGGCGTATTATAGTGCACTGGCTGCTGCAAGGCGGTACTGAATGTACCACAGCAAAGTTCCCTCGAAGAGAATGTCGGTATTTTGAATACAGTTTCCTGTAAATTTCACAGCGAAGTTATTTGTTGTAGTTTCATAAGCTCTTTTCTTCCATTCTCTCCTCGCTTGCAACGTAAGCGAGAATATGCAGGTAGAACAAAGCTTTCTTGGTACTTCATTATTTGGTAATAGTAGACTGTGTCAAATGGTTCAAATGGCTCTGAGCGCAATGGGACTGAACTGCTGTGGTCATCAGTCCCCTAGAACTTAGAACTACTTAAACCTAACTAACCTAAGGACATCACACACATCCATGCCCGTGGCAGGATTCGAACCTGCGACAGTAAAGGTCGCGCGGTTCCAGACTGTAGCGCTTAGAAATGTGTCCAAAATTAAAGCTACAAACCGCAATTTCTTCGTCCTGTGTCTAATTCACATTCGCACGAAGATGGCGGCTGAAGTGTAATAAGTTAAGTGTTAAGTTCGGCTCTCGAAATTTACTTGTATTCGAAGGTAGTCCCTCAGGTGCTGTTGTCTAGTACCAGAGGAAATTGTGTAAACAACAGTGTTCTGTCCAGTAGTACTATTTTTCCTGTGCTTTGCCAATATCTACCCTGGAGAAATGGTAAACAGGAGAGTCAACAGCAGCGGGGAAGCAGCAGGTGCGGTGCTCCTGCTCTCGGCGGAAGGTGTGGCCGCGGCTCCCGGTATAGCGGAGCTTGTCCGCTCTGAGGTAAACGCTGCGATAAAGACAGTCTCGATCTGATAGCAGGCACTATATCAGATACTGTAACGGCAGCATTACTGGCCCAAATGCGTGAAACTGTTGAGGCCAGTACTGCCGAAATTACAGCATTAAAAAAAAAAGTCCGTGTCTGAGTACGAGAAAACGACACGAGAGTTGGAAGTAAAACTATCTGCCGCGACAGACGAGCTAGAACAGTACCTGAGGCGAAATAGTCTATGACTGTTTGGCGTAGCAGAAAATAAGGAAGAAGACACAGACAAATTGCTTATACAGGTTGCATGTGAAAAATTAGTCGTTGAAGTGACTAAGGAAGACATTGACAGGAGCCATCGGGTGGGACGAAAACTACCAGGTGCTACCAAACCTCGTCCAATAATAGTTAAATTTGTCTCATACCGAGAAAGGGCAGAAATCTTTACCCAGAAGAAGAGGTTAGCAACGACAGGGCTTACAATAAGGGAAGATCTCGCACGTGAACGGCTCTAGATTATAAACAGTGCCATATTCCATTTCGGTCTTCAGAATGTGTGGACTCAGGATGGCAGAGTAATTATCAAGACAGCAGCTGGAAAGAAGACATTCACAAACATGACAGAACTGAACAGTGTTAAGTGACGCTACTCGAGCCGAAAGTGCAAACTTAACATCATTTGCAAATCGTAACATTCCCTATACTCAGCTATACTGTCTTGTAATTGTATTAACTTTTTAATTACCCCCATGTTTGTACCTTCAACTAATTGTTTTTGTAATTATATTAAATTTGTATTATTTTTTATACCCATAGCTCTAACGTTTACTCAGTTTTAGTTACTGCTAACACTATTTTTATTCTCTTCCATTCTGTAATAGTACCATTACAATTATTAGTTTCTCCTTTAGTTCATTAATTACCCATATCTTCGGCTTAAATCGTTCATAACAAAAATCAATGTCAATATCAAACTTCCTGGCAATGTCAGACCAAGATTGAACTCGTTCCGGCACACAGTTTTAATGTGCTAGGAAGTTTCATATCAGCGCACACTCCGGTGCAGAGTGAAAATCTCATTGTGGAATATCAGTATCACTTTAGTAAATTTCAATTTAATTGTAACTGCCTACGATAATCTATTAGTTAATAAGCTTACTTCTCTCTGCTGGCAGCATCGGCCTCTTAAATCACTCCCCTTTTCCATATTTCCACGCTAAGCTGTTGCAAATACACTAATTACATTTCATCTCTTACGACAGAGGATACACAGTTACACACAGCCGTCACTGGTTTGGTCGTATTCTCCTTGCACCGAATACCACTATCCTATTTTCTATACCCCTGCAACCTCTGGAAATCTCTTGCAGTCGCCTTTCTTTCTGCACTCGCGGAGCCACAAACAGAGCGCGCAAAATCTCGGACACCCCTGTGTTATGTCACTTCGCGGAAGCAGCGGCCAGTGCCCCTCGCGGCAGGTAGTACCTAACAAAGGGACAAACCAGTCTGCCACCCTACTCCAGGCTGCCCAGTGGAACGCGTCAGAACTTTTAGTGGCGCACTGCAACCTCCAGTATTTATCTGCACATTACGAAGAACTTAACCTCCTCTTCAACCAACTAAACTACCACGTAATCCTCTAATCCGAAACGTGGTTTTAAAACCACACATATCCTCTGCATCTCCCAGGGTACACATTTCTTAGGGCAGTCAGATCAAAAAAGCTAGGTGGCGGGGTCGGCGCATATATACGATCAGATTTCAAAGCGAAAGTCTTATGTACGTCAAACCCTGCGGAAGAAAAGATGCTGAATTCATGTTCATTGAAATAAATATACAATGTCGGAAGTGCTTGACAGGTGTCGTGTACAAGCCGCCAAAAATAAGCTCAATGGGTTCTTTTCAGTGAGAATTACATTTACTTCAGTGTCAATACGAACATGTCATCGTAATGGGTGACATGAACATAGACCTGCTAAGAAACACTCACTCCTCAATAAACCTAAGAATTTCAGTTGCACTAGCATGAACATTCTTCCATTACAAACTACACACCATACGTCGCCACAGTCATACTCTTATACAAGTAGTCGCAACAAAACAGAATGACAAAGTAAGAGATGTTGGTCAAACTTCAGCCCCAGGCCTCTCAGCACATGATGTTATATTCCTGGCCTACTCTGTGCAGCCGCCAAAGATCAAATCGAGTTACATAACTTGTAGGAACATGAAACGATTGATCTTGACGCTCTAACAGCCGATTGCTCAGAAATCTCATGGCATCAAATGATCAGATAACCTACAATCGATGGCAAAATTAATGAACCTGGTGATAAAACTCACTGCCCTCTATGACAAACATGCACCTGTAAGCACAATCCGTGTAAGAAAATCTCCTGCTCCATGGGTGACAACTCATTTACGTCAAATGATGAGTAATAGGGATGCTGCCCACAGGAGTTTCAAGGCAAATCCGAAACCCGAGGGTTTCGAAGAATATAGAAAGCTACGGAACAGAGTGAAACGATGCATTCGCAATGCTAAAATCAGTCACGCTCGCTCCCTTCTATGCAGAGATATGACACCCATCACTCTACGGAAGAATTTCCGTAGCTTGGGTGTGGAATAGGTAAAATCGAAAACTGCTTCTCATGTCTCAGCTAACGAGTTAAATGAATTCTTCTCTGCTCCTCTGAATACCCATACAGTTGATAATTACCGTCCACAAGAATCCCCTAACCGGATAACTAACAACGATACCTTCCATCTAAAACACGTAGCAACAAATACGGCAAGAAAAGCAATAATGAGAATCTCTTCTGATGCGATAGGCAATGGCGTTATCAAAATAACCATGATTCAGAATGTTGCCAATATCCTAGTACCTGTCTTAACTGACATATTTAATTTTTCCCTCGTGAAATTTTTCCACTGCGTGGAAAAGAAGCATAATTCGACCCCTCCCTAAGATCGAAATCCCGCAATTGCCTAGTGATTACCGACCAATTAGCGTACTGCCTGCTGTTTCCAAAGCACTTGAATATGTTGTTCATGATCAAATCACTGAACACCAGCATGAATTCAACCTATATGCAAATTTCAATCCGGTTTCCGTAAACACCACAGCACAGACACTGCTCTAATTAAATTAATGTGATGACTTGAAATATTCCATAGACAGCCGAAAGGCAACAATATTGAAGCTACTATACTTCAGCAAAGCTATTGACATTGTTAACTTTGACATATTGCTCAGAAAAATGCAACACCGTAATTTCACATATAGTGCAATGAAATGATTTGAAAGCACAGCAATATGTTGTCTGTGTAGATGAAAAATCTTTCTGGAAACGTGACTTCTCAGGAGTGCCACAAGGATCAGTCTTAGGACCACTTTTATTTTCCTTATATGTCAATGATATTTCGTCGGTTCTGTCCTCCTGTAAATATCATTTCTATGCCGACGACCTCCAGCTCCACCTAAACGTCAGGCCTGAAGATGTAAACACTGCGATCGCTCAGATGAACAATGATCTGTCTTCAGTGGTGACATGGTCAAAAAACCTGCTGCTTAAACTAAGTGCAAAAAAGGCACAAGTAACCTTAATTGCTCATCATAAATTAATGCGTTCAGATTTCCGCGAACGGCTGCCTCCTATTCTGATCGATGATATTCCAATAGCACATAAGAAAAACAGTTAATAACGTGGGTGTAACTTTGGATGAGCATCTCAACTGGGCAGAGAATACAGTCGCAGTGTGCCGGAAGACGTCCGCCTGTCTCTATTCTCTCAAAAGGTTTCGGAACGTATTTCCATAGGACGTGAAACGCCAGCTCGTGCAAGCATTCGTTCTTCCGAACCTCCACTATTGTGATGAAATTCAACAAGGCATGAGTAGTGAAAACAAAAGACGGCTAGAACTAACCATGAATGCCTGTGTGCGTTACACCTGCAACATTCGCCGATATGATCATGTTAGTGCTTCATACTCCCAGCTGGGGTGGCTGCGGCCGGACAAATTGCGTGACTACCACACTCTATGTGTACTTCACCGTCTCCCCGTCGCGCAAGCACCCCAGTACCATGCTGCAGAGACTAAACACCTTTCATGCCATCATAATCGAAACACGAGGTCTGTTATTTGGTATCCTAACTGTGCCCACTCACAAAACAAAAACTTTCGCAAACTCCTTCTCAGTTGTCGCTGTCCCCCTCTGGAACAAACTGCCTCTTACCTTGCTCAAAATTCAATACCCTCCAGCTTTTAAGAAGAAGCTGAAGCATTTCCTATTGCCATCCTCATAACGTTTTCCACAAAATTAATGTACAAGGCCAATCCTCCCCTTTGTCAAATAGCAAAGTTAGTGCTCCTATTTGCTCCTTTCTCTTTATCCTCTTCATCTACCTCTATAAGCCACGTAATCTTCTTTCCCTTTATATTTCATTAATTATGTTTCATCATGTCCCTATTCTTCTCCTGCCTTCACCATCAGTCTCCCTCATATCCCCTTCTGTTAGCAGTCCTATCTAAAATCGGTCTTTATCATAATGTCTAGTTATAGCAGTACTTATCATCTACAAACATAAACTGTATATGTATATATTTATGTAAGTGTGCCTTTGTAATTGTTTATTTCACCTTTTGTATTAGATGTAGCTTAACATGCCTACTAAAACATGAAAATAAAACAAGTACAATTCCTGGTTAGATGTAAGACAGGGCCTGATGCCCCTAATCTTGCCAGGTTAAGTAAATAAATAAATAAATAAATTTACGGTATAATCATACGAACTGTCAACAGATGTCCATACGATCATTTTCTGCACAGATCGGGTTGACGGAGGAGATAGAGAAGATCCAAAGAAGAGCGGCGCGTTTCGTAACAGGGTTATTTGGTAACCGTGATAGCGTTACGGAGATGTTTAACAAACTCAAGTGGCAGACTCTGCAAGAGAGGCGCTCTGCATCGCGGTGTAGCTTGCTCGCCAGGTTTCGAGAGGGTGCGTTTCTGGATGAGGTATCGAATATACTGCTTCCCCCTACTTATACCTCCCGAGGACATCACGAATGTAAAATTAGAGAGATTAGAGAGCGCACAGAGGCTTTCAGACAGTCGTTCTTCCCGCGATCCATACGCGACTGGAACGGAAAGGGAGGTAATGACAGTGGCACGTAAAGTGCCCTCCGCCACACACCGTTGGGTGGCTTGCGGAGTATAAATGTAGATGTAGATGTAGATGTAGAAGATGGCATATTGCTCAAGGGAAAACCACGCCAACGATGAAGTCAGGGCACCTATCAAACGGAGTGGTGTTTGCCGCGTAGTCCGACATCCACAACTGCTGTGTACACAGTTACAGACATTGCTGTATGGCACAAAGAACATCTACCAGACTCTCTGCATTGGAGGGCCATAGGAATAATGGAAGCGGGACGGTCACAAACTCATGTGGCCCGATGGCTTAACGTGTAGCGTTTTGTTATTTCTCGGATGCGGCGACGGTTTATAGAGACCGAAACTGTACCTCGAAGACCAGGGCAGGACCGACCACATATAGCATCAGAAAGATAGGACCGTTATGTGGCTGCAAGGGCACGACGGTACAGCCTTAGTACTGCGCAGCAACTGGCATCTGTCCTCGCAGCACCCACTGGGCGTGTTGTACCCAGGCAAACGGGCCAGAGAAGGCTTCGACAGAGTGACCTTTACTGTCGGAGATGTCTAGAGTGGAGTCGTCAACATGCCATCTAATCAGTAGAACAGTGAGCCTATGTTCTTTTCGCAGATGAGTCCTGATTTGGTCTGGAAAGCGGTTCTTGACAGATTTGCATCTGAAGGGAATCTGGAACACGATTACGAGATCCGAACATTTTGAAAAGACACCGATATCGAGGAGGATCACTGCTGGTGTGGGCGTGGATTATATTGATCACTCGAACATCTCTTCATGAAATTGTTTGGGTGAATCGGAAAGATTTAGCTACTTACTGGTATCGTGACAAGGTCTTGGAGCATTATGTACAGTTGTTGCGAGGTGCTGTGCGGTCAGACTTCGTACTGATTGACAGTAAGGCTCGATCTCATGGAGCACGGGTTTTTTCTGTTCTCTTGGAAACTGGAGATACTGCATGCATGGCGTGGCCTATTCAGTCTCCCGATTTGAATATCGTAGAGCATGTCTGGGATGTACAAGGGAGACGGCTTGCGTCACTTAAGCATCTACCAACCACTCTCCACGACTTTCGAGTAGCTCTGCAGGAAGAATGGGCGTTATTACCTCAACATGAGATTGATGACATGATTCACAGCATGCCCCATCGTTGTTATGCCTGCAGTGCTGCCAGCAGTGGTAACAGTCTATTCTGAACACATTAACCAGTTGTCTGAATGTGTTTGCAAATCCGATAAGTTGGAAGAAACAAAGAACATTTATGTCTACAGCTACGAATGTTTAAAAGTTCACGTTCTGTATTTTTTACATTGATTCCACATTACTATCACATGTTTATGCTGCTTTGTGGCAAAATAAACGCAACCTTGCAAAATTTCCGTTTGTTGCTTTAATTTTGGACACCAGTGTATAACGGATCACAAAGAAAACAAGGCTAGTGGTAGTGCGTAAACATGCGTAGCAGTAGACAGAAAGTCAAAGTACTTAGAGAATCAACTTCGGGTGAGCACATGCAGAAAACGTGCACCGCCATTTCAGGCAAGGAGGTGATTTGCCTTCCTCTTGCCTGTGATGAAATGGCAAGATTGTATCTATGCCGTCTGGATAACTGTGATGTGTGCTGGTGCAGGGTGGTGTAATAAGTTTCTCTTTTGTGGGACCTAAAATTCAATATAGGAAACATGAAAACATTCAAGACTTACCCATTCCTTCAATCGTTAGATCCCAGTGTGTTTTTCTCTCTAATCTTGCAACAGTATTACAGAGGCCGATTTTCTTTCAGCGACAGAATCTACTACCTCATCAAATTTCGTCAAACGCTTTGGTGCATGAAAAATCAATAAGTCATTGTCTAATACTGAACGAGCTGTTAATACGAGTAGCACCCAAGGCTGGTACGGTTTCTCGATCTAATTGTCTACTTTGTCACTGTCTCCTGGATAAATCGAAACAGGCCATTCTAATATCCCAGCAATTTTAACACATGCCAAATAAACGAGATTATTTTGGCACAAATGGTCATTTTTATCTACCTTATTTCATAAGTAGCACTATAGAGTATAATTCACGAAGCACCAGTATCAAATGCTTATGAAGCCTACAAACAAAAATTTTTATATTAGGAAATATTTTCACATTTCATTCACACGCTCCAGTTTCTCGAGCATGAGATTGAAAAGTAGTAGTGCAAGATAGTTACATAATTTAGAATCGTGAATTCTTCCACATAATTTGTGTAATGTCCCTGTTTCTTCTCCTTCCTCGTTCTAACAAACAATCTTGACATCACTAAATCTGTAACTATTCCTGCCATTGTCAAAACTTATGCTCCGGTTAACTTCCCTAACCCTGCCAGAATCACTAGTTTAGTTATCTCGTATATATTCTCCGATTAGCCGCTATTACGTATCGGTAGCACATGTTTTCGCGCTGTTCCAAGAATACAACTTAAGCGGCTGCTAATCGGGGACTGTAAAACTGGCCCTTAATAGTGTAGCGATCTGGCAAAAATTTCCTGTCAAAATTTCATTTTCTTGCATACACTGGGAAGATCAATACGCAATCTTCCTTACTTGCTATTGCTGTTCGCCGCTTACTTTCACCCTAGTTGTTTGAATCTACTGATTTCGCTAATAACTATAACAATGCTGATCATTCGCACACTCGATCAACCACATAAATAAACAGCGATTGGCACTCAAGTGTTCAGGTTTATTCGGCGTGATTTCCCTAAATGCTTTGGTCAATTGCCAGGATTGCTCTTTAGAAAGGACACGGCCGACTTCCTTTCCCATCCTTCCCTAATCCGATGGGACCAATGACCTCGCTGTTTGGTCCCCTTCCCAAATCAGCCAACCAACCAATCGTTTATTCGGCTCAGCTGGTACAGCCCCGTCCATTTTTGTCTGCGGGAAAGTTTTTTATTTGTGGATGCGATGAGGATTCCGCTGGCAGAGACATCACATACACTGTGCACGCATTGAAAAATCAACTTATGGTTCGTTCAGAAATCAACTTAGAATGTGTTCAAAATTGTTCGAAAACCAACAGGGGTGCGTTTAAAAATGATATGAATAATCGATATATCGAGGTGCTGTGGATACTACGCACATTTACTGCTCTCTTTGCCGGCCAAATGCTGTCAATGAATATTTTCCAACATCAGCATTGGAGCCGTCTGGAGAATCACTTTATGGCGTATGTTAGAGACATCGGCTAGGAAGGCCCTTGAACGTATTATTCCAGAAAACTTTAAAAAACTGCTACCATAATTACCAAAAACTAACGAATAGCTACATGTGTGGGTCACAGAAATTTGTGCATTCTAACACACACTTCGAAACTATCGACTAGAGTAATACACAGTCGCATTAAGAACAAACCCGAAACAAATTTAAAGGAAGACCAGTCTAGCTTCCGAGAAGGCAGAAGCTTAAGAGAAGCTATCTTTTGACTTTCCAGTAAAACTGAAGAACGCACTAGGGTTAACAGAAAAATTCTGATAGCTTTTGCACATCTCAGCACGTCTCAGCACGCACTCGACTGTCTCAACTGGAACAAACTAATGGAAATTCTAAAAATCATTATATTAGACTATAGAGACAGAAGAGTAATTAAATAACCATACAAAGAAAAAACGGCGACATTCTACGTAAGAAATACACGATTGAAGCTAGTATCGTTTAACGCATTAGACCAGAACGTTGTCTCTCCCCATTCCTATCCAACAGGTAAACAGTACATGCAATAAACGAGTGCAAAGAATACTGTACAAATATCAGAATTAACAAAAAAGAGTGCAGTTGCTTAGCTTTTCGGATTACATAAATGCAATAGCTCCACGAGATGACAGAGACTTCCACAGAATGTTAGAAGTTATGGGTGCAGTACTAAGTACGAAGTGAAAATACCTTTTTGCTCCAGGGACCCAGAAGAAATAAATATTAAAATTAGAAGAAATAGAGCGAAAAATTCATACAAATATTTACGAAGCAAGAAAAGTGAAGATGAAAGAGTCGAAGAAAACTAAAACAAAGAATTAGAGAAGCATAACCAATGTTCATGAGTAAAAGAAAACTAATGAGAGGAAGATCCAGTTGGTTAAGAGCTGCATTTGGGATGTAGCAGTGTATGGCTCTGAAAAGTGAAGTATAGGAAAAATTAAGTGAAATCTTTAGAAGCACTTGATGATGAGGCTGGAGACGCCTGTTACATGTAAGATGGGTAGATAAAACCACCAGCTATAAAGTCCTACAGAGAATTGGCGAAGAGATGTCATTTAGGGTATCAGTAGAGTGGAGTGGATACGAGAGGTTTGATCACATGATACGATGGAACCAGTATGACGTACCCTTTCGTTATAGCTGTTAATTCTGGTATGGTACGTATTTATTATCCAGCTACTTGTAACAGCCAAAAAATATTAATGTTTATGGAATGCGCATTTGATATATCTGCCCACAGTTTTAAATGTTAAAGCATTTATGTATGGCATCGAAATGCTAGGAAAGTCACTGAGACATTCTGTACATGTAGACTACACAGAAACTCTGAAGGATTTATCATCAGATGGTGTCTTCTTCACCTGAATAACTACGTTAGAGCACTTGGGATAAAAAATCAGTTCTTTGTAACGCACCATCAGGCTACTCTGCAATAGAGTACGTCGATTCAGTCTTGAGGTAAATTGGTAGACAAACGGTTTATTGAAATAAGGGAAAGCCTCACTCATTTTTTGCTTTATCACATATTAATTCCACGATTCTACTGTGATAAAACTGTTGCCATACGCTCTGATTACCTACTGCATGCAAGGTTTTCACTACGCCGAATGTTGTCAAAAATAAACTTGTGCGAATAAATTTATATTTAATAGTCAGCTATGGCTTACAGCCAAAGTATTCTGTCTCAAAACTGTTACTTACCTGCGTACATTTACACTGTTCGACATCACTCGCGAGTGTTCACTCTAGCGCACAGCACCAGTCTGTCCCGTGCTCAAGTCCTGTTCCGCCGCCCCCCCCCCCCCCCCCCCTGCTTCTGCTTTGCGCCCCTTTGGGGGGATATCTTCTCTGCTGATGGCACTGGATAGCGTCCTTGAGTTATGTGAGATGAATTCCTCTTGTTACAACATACGGTGCCATATGATTTCACAATTAATGCCATACTCTATGAATAATTTCGATTTCTCATTGATGCCTTCTTCTAAACCAACAGCCACATACTTTACGGTGTCATTACTTTACATACACGAAGTTTGTCACTGAACGAAATGTATGGTGAGATAGGAGGTTTCCATACATTATCATCAACCTATGACAGTTCCTCGTAATAGGAAGACTACGACTAAAACATTTAAAACAAAGTGTCCATGGGGCATGAGTCATTAGAGACTCATGCCCCATGGACACTTTGTTTTACTTCGCGGGAAAAAAATTTTCTTCTGTTGGGTGCAGGTGGAGAGTTGTCAACCAGTCGAATTACTTGTGGCATAAGTGTTACAGATCGCTCTGCAGTCTTGTTTCATTGTTATGATACTAATTTGTGATTATTTGATTGGCAGTGCATAGTATGTTCCCTTTGGTGGAAAGATTTGCATTCTTATTGCTAGGAAGCTGTGCTCACAATGACGTATTTAGTTCCTGTTTGTCAGCAGAAGGGAGTCAGTGGTTTCATTAGGAGAGGCAAGCATTCCCATTGAGCGGTTTCGCAGAGGTGGATGCGACTCCATGCTTTCTTTGGCTCTAGTCGACGCCTGTCCTCACTGAGGGCCGTGCCGCTACTGCAACCCAGAAAATAACTCAGCACGACATTCTCGTTTCTTGTTTATTTAGATGAAAGGACAGTGGTGTCGGAGCGGAATGAGAAGTTTGGTTGCTTTAGCACCAAATTTTTGGTATATCCCGTCGGATGAATCTCCCACACCATCACGGTTGGTGCTAAGAAGTTGAATAACTCCTTACTTGTTGATGTGTATATTGTACCCCGATAGCGGGAAGCTTTTCCTACAATTCCCCGTTTTCCCGCGAAGTAAGCGATATTCTTGTCCATTATATTGTAAACATTGAATCGCCCCTCCCTGTGGAGTTTTTTGGAGCTTGGAGGTTGAGGTTGGACAAGGATGTTTCTGGGCTTGTCGGTTCCTGGTGAATTCGGATCTAATGTGACAAAACAGAAGAAAAACTCCAATTAAATACGCTGTGCATGTTGTGTGCAAGATAGAGTATGAGATGCGAGCTGTCAGAATTTGCAAATATCCGGCACTTACGTTACCCTCTAAATCATGTAAGGTGTGCCATTCAGCACAAGATTTTGGGAAAAATGTAAGCGTCGCAACTCTGCAAATTCCGAGCAGTTCGCATCTTACTTGTTCTAGAACACAGCTTGAGTAGCCTAATTGATTATAATTTTTCTTCTCTTTTGTCTCGTTAAATCTCAATTCACGAGCTACAAAGTGAGCAAATCTTGCTGCATATTCTTCATAGAGTCTACCATATTATTTGGTAACCCCCCCTCCCCCCTTCGAATCAGAGTGTTAGTGTAATTTTGTCTAGTTACTATTGTGATTTTAGAGAGCTTCGCCCTCTGACAATTTTATTTGAATTATGTTCATCATAAAGATTTAATAGAAGTCTGCCATACTCAGACATGACTTAATCGTTCTACTACTTTTCCATGTTTAGGCGACACACAAATAATAAATATTACTTGTTGCATACCTAAGTTGTTTTCACCATGAACGTGTTTGCGATATGTACACTGGACGAACACAGGTAACCGATGACTGAAGATGTAGACAGACCATCATTTCAGACTGAAGATGAAGAAGAAGACAGGTTTGTACTACACACAGATTTATCACTTTGCTGTGAACGCTGCTACTGGAACCTCCAGGAAATTAATGTAAATGTTAACTAACTTGGATTCCTGTGTGGGCAGCGTCTGTTGCATATTCAAACCGAAGAAATGACAGAGGTCAGCCACAAAAGCCCGTAATTTGTAGCAGAAAACTATGTCTGCTAGGCAAGGTCTAGTGCCATTTTGTCATATACTAGGATGTGACAAAAGTCATAAAGTAGCAATACGCACACACACGGATGGCGGTTATATCGCGTGCACTAGGTATAAAAAGGTAGTACATTGGCGTAACAGTCATTTTGTACTGAGGTGACTCATATGAAAAGTTTTCCGACGTTCTTATGGCCACACGACGGAAATTATTACTGTCTGAACGCGTAACGGTAGTTGGTGCTAGTTGCAAGGAACATTCCATTTCGGAAACCGCTAGGGAGTTCAATATTCCGAGAATCACAGCGTCAAGACTGTACCGAGAATACCAAACTGCAGGCCATCACAACGACCGAGAGCAGCAACGTTTGGTAGATTTTTCAGTGCTGACAGACAAACAACACTGCGTGAAAGAAACGCAGAAATTAATGTAGGACAAAAGACGAAAGTTTCCGTCAGGACAGTGCGGAGAAATTAGGCGTTAATGAGCAATGACAGCAGAGTACCGACGCGAGTGCCTTTGGTAACAGCACGACATCGCCTGCTGCGCCTCCACTGGACTCGTGATCACACCAGTTGGACCCTGGACGACTGGAAACTGTGGCCTTGTCAGATGAGTCCCGATTCCAGTTCGAAAGAGCTGACGGTAGGGTTCGAGTGCGACGCAGGCCCGCGAGGCCATGGACTCACGTTCTGAACAAGGCACTGTGCAAGCTGGTGGTGACTGTGTTTGCATGGAATGGATTGGGTCCTCTGGTCCAACTGAACCGATCACTGACTGTAAATGGTTATATTCGGCTACCTGGGTACCATCTGCAGCCATTCATGGACTTCATGTTCCCAAAAATGGCACCGGGCCACAGTTGTTCGCTATTGCTTTGAAGATATTTCTGGACAATTCGACTGAATGATTAGTCCACATCCATCGCCCCACTTCAAATCCATCGAACATTTATGGCACATAATCGAGAAATCAGTTTGTGCACAAATTCCTGCAGCGGCAACACTTTCACAATTATGGAAGGCTCTGGAGGCATCAGCATGTCTCAGTTTTTCTGCAAGGGATTTCATTGACTTGTTGAGTCCACGCCGTGTCGAGCTGCTGCACATTACTGGGCCAACACGATGTCAGGAGGTATCTCACCACTTTCATCACCTCACTGCATTACGCGCTGACACACTGGCACCTGTATTACTGTGTTATAGTCGAAATCTAGATATGTAACAAATTACGTTTTGCACCCTGCCCTGAAAGGCGGCACGTGGATCTGCTCCTGTGAACTGCTTCTGCAAAACAGGCCGAGAGTGAAGGACGCAAGTAGGAGCTGGAAAAGGTGAAGTACTTAGGTACACTCTGTAGATTTTACAAGTTTACTATAGGCAAAAATATGACTACATGAATGGTTACTTAACTTTGGCTGAGATGAGCACGTTGGTGCGAAGCCGAACAGGTATCAAAGCTAACAGCTACTAGAAGTTATGAAGTCACAATCTGTAGTGGCTCGTCCACTATGAAATAAAAACAGTGTTGCTTCGTTGTCTGCTCTTGATCAAATGGGCTGAATGTGGAACGGTGCCCGTTGAGCTCCACAGTATCGGGTAGAGGGGGCTGTGTTCGGCGTCGTTCGTCCGCTCTCGTAGTGCCAACCCACGAGCGTGCACCTACGCTGTGGCATCGTAGCTATCGATACCACATTACGGATTCTGAGACTGACTGCTGTTCTTTCTTTAATTTGAAGTGGATGTGGCTGGTTTGTGGCGGGGAGAAGGTAATTCCGATATTGTTCTGTAGTTGCAGTCCACTGTCAGAGCAGGTTCTTCACTGTATGTGAGTATTCTAGCGTATGTATGCGTGCACCTTTGAGAGGGAGAGGGAGAGAAAGAGAGAGAGAGAGAGAGAGTGTATACGTGTGTGTGTGTGTGTGTGTGTGTGTGTGTGTGTGTGTATGTGTGCGTGTACGCAGTGTGTGTGTGTGTGTGTGTGTGTGTGTGTGTGTGTGTGTGTGTGAGAGAGAGAGAGAGTCCAGTTGTTGGCCACAGAGAGGCCCCTCGTCAAAAGTGACCTCACTTGGCTGGACGCTCGGCCCGTGGCGCGGCTGCCGGAGTTCTCGCCGCCACACAAACGCGGGTCGCTGCGAATAATGCAGGGCGGCGCGTGGCGGTCGGCAGCGGCCGCCGCCGCTGCCGTTGTCCGGACTGCTGTCACGTCCGCCGGTGCTGAAAAATTACTGCAGGCCGGCGGCGGCCTGAAATCCCGCTGCAAAAGTCATAACTCGCGCGGCCGGTCCAGTTCGAACCCGAGTTTGCCGCATCTGCCATCTCTCCCTCCGGTGTAACTGTGATATTGATGACGAGGTCAAGGTAACTCGAAATATCAGATGAGAATTTGAGTGATCATTAGAATATTACACATAAATACGTATATACTGGGTGTTCGGAAATTCAGATCATAAACTTCTGTGACTTGTAGACGGGAGTGACTATATAATTATTTGAACAGGAACCCATGTCCGGAGACGTACTGTTTCCATACAACGACCACTTGGAAACTTGGTAGTAACAACATTTGCAGCTGGTATGGTTGTAATTGTTGCTCAGGTAGACTGCTTGTGTTTCCATTGACGAGTTATCTTCAGCGTAATGTAGTACGGCGTGTTCCACTTCAGGTGTGCAGCGCCTCCTGTGAGCACCACCACATTCACTCCTGCAGACAGTGAAAGTATCCCTGTCACGAAGCCGCTGCATAACTGTGGCGAAAAGGGTATGAGATGGAATCGGACATGAGCTTCGCCATACTGAGGGATAATGTCGGTGCATTCTGCAAACGCGTACTCGACCATGCTGCTCTAACATTCAAAGACACGTGAATGACGCTTCAACCAGATCAGAAAGGTTGCATAGACGTCAAACGCCATCAGCCGGTCCGACGTAACCACCCTCTGCCAGAACAACCTGTTGGGTTCCTAGCTAACAAACATGATTTGAAACGGCTGTAGAGCGGAAAGGGTACGTTTCCCATCATGGGTTACTGTTCAAAATGTTATGTGCTCACTTTCTTCTATAAGTTCTAGAAGTTTCTGATGAGAATTTCCGAACACCCTGTATGAAGGTGTAAAGAAACTGGTTCTCTACTTCTAAAGAAAAACAAAACATTTTAAATAATAAAATATGATCTAAACAAGGAATCTGATTACCCCTGTTAGTCATGTAGGCCCCTGCAATAATTTGTTTTTACTTTTGCAGGTTTACTGGAATTATATTGACTTCAGTTGTTCATTTGGCCCCCCGTTAAAGTGATTTATCGCATCTATATAATAATTGTACTGAGTTACCTAATATACGAGGGCCGTTCAGAAAGTAACCTCCGGTTGATTGAAAAAAATACACCAAGTTAAATAAAAATATTTTAATATATACATCTTACAACTACATCTTTGCACTATTTTTCTACATAGCCTCCATAGCGATTGAGGCACTTATCGTATCTCTTCACAAGCTTTGAAATTCCTTCTGCATAAAAATCACCCGCTTGTGCCTGGAGCCAGCCTGTGACCGCATCTTTGAGCTCTTCGTCGTCATCAAACCACTGTGATCCGAGCCATTTCTTCAAATGCATGAAGAGGTGATAATCACTTGGCGCCAGGTCTGGGCTGTAAGGTGGATGGTTGATAACGTCCCACTTGAAGGACTCAAGAAGGGCCGTTGTTCTGCGAGCAGAGTGAGGACGGGCGTTATCGTGCAAAAAAACGATACCGGAAGTCAGCATACCACGGCGTTTGTTCTGTATAGCACGTCGTAACTTTTTTATTGATTCACAGTACACGTCTTGATTAATGGTCGTACCACGTTCCATGAATTCAACCAACAACACCCCTTTGGCATCCCAAAACACCGTTGCCATCAGTTTTCTGGCAGAAAAATCTTGCGAGGCTTTTCTTGGTTTGGTAGGCGAATTTGAATGTGCCCACATCTTTGATTGTTCTTTTGTCTCAGGGTTCACGTACTTAATCCAGGTTTCGTCACCGGTCACGATTCTGTTTAACAATGGTTCTCCTTCGTCCTCATAACGTGACAGAAAGTGTAATGCAGAAGCCATTCTTTGAGTTTTGTGGTGGTCGGTAAGAATTTTGGGCACCCATCGTGCACAGAACTTACGGTAACCCAATCTTGCTGTCACTATCTCGTACAAGAGAGTCTTAGAAATCTGTGGAAAACCAGTAGACAACTCCGACATTGAGAAACGTCGATTTTCACGAACTTTTGCATCAACTGTCTGAACGAGTTCGTCAGTCACCAATGATGGTCTACCACTCCTCTCTTCATCATGAACGTTTTCTCGTCCACTTTTAAATAAACGTACCCATTCACGGACAACTCCTTCACTCATAACTCTTGGTCCGTACACGGCACAAAGCTCACGATGAATAGCTGCTGCAGAATATCCTTTGGCTGTAAAAAACCTTATGACAGCACGCACTTCACATTTGGCGGGGTTTTCTATTGCAGCACACATTTCAAACTGCCACAAAAACTAAACTAGCGCAGGTACGACGTTCACTCGACGACGGCTTGATGCCGACTGACCTGTTGAGTGCGTGAACGCACAGATGGCGTCGCTACTCCCCCCACAACCCGCACTGTGACCAATCGGAGGTTACTTTCTGAACCGCCCTCGTATATATATTTTTTCTTTTTCGTCCATGTCTTTACAAGGGTTATCAAATGAAAACCGAACACCTGCCGCAATGGGGCCATGCTATGATTCCACTTTAAAGACAACACCATTTACGACATTTATCCGGCTGGGAGAAGAGATGATCAAGTCCTGTTTTGTAGAACACGGCAGGCTGCTAACGGTTCTATAAACGTACCCATTCTTGCACTTCCTAGTCCAGCTAAGACTAACGTCCACGCTAATGTCTTTTGCAGGTCGTTGACGATATTAAAACTTTCGCGTCCATTTTGGAAGATCCATGCTATACAGACGATGCCGCAGCGTTTCCCAACCTAATCGATTTCGTCCCGTTGGCAGCCTGGAGGCAGGCGTTATCGTGCAATGCAGTGGTTCTTCTGTGGAATCGTGTAACGATACCAACCCAGTTGGCAAAAGGTTGGATGGTTGGTATTGGGGGACGGAGACCAGACAGCGAGGTCATCGGTCTCATCGGATTAGGGAAGGACGGGGAAGGAAGTCGGCCGTGCCCTTTCAAAGGAACCATCCCGGCATTTGCCTGGAGCGATTCAGGGAAACCTAAATCAGGATGGCCGGACGCTGGATTGAACCGTCGTCCTCCCGAATGTGAGTCCATTGTCTAACCACTGCGCCACCTCGCTCGGTAGTTGGCAAAAGAATCGCAAGTTTCCGTCAGACAGCAGTCGTGTCCGATCCGACAGACCCAGTGAAGCGTGCCTGCTGAACCATGCCTCCTGCTGCTCGGTACCGACAGCGCCGTCTCCACCACAACGTAGAATGGCCGGCGGTAGTTGGACCGCCTGTCGCACTTGGAGGCACACTGCTACGTGAAGCTATGCAGACGCCACCTTGCCGTGGCTCCGACACCATCGTTCGTGTTTTAGTTCAAAGAGCCTTGTCCTTGCTGACTCTGAGAGCTGGACTGTATATTTTGCTGCATTATTTGTAGTGAGTCTTCGTAAGCTTGGAGATATAAAACTTGCCGGCCGGAGTGGCCGAGCGGTTCTAGGCGCTACAGTCTGGAACCGCGCGACCACTACGGTCGCAGGTTCGAATCCTACCTCGGGCACGGATGTGTGTGATGTCCTTAGGTTAGTTAGGTTCAAATAGGTCTAAGATCTAGGGGACTGATGACCTCAGAAGATAAGTCCCGTAGTGCTCAGAGCCATATAAAACTTAAATAGGTCTACTGTTTATTGTGATGACTTGTTCTTTAATCATTTCTGCTCTAGTCCATCTTTCCTATGATGAAAATTACTGCATGCTCTGTAGCCTAACTCCCCTCACCACTGTGTATGATGTCGTACACACAATCTTCTCGAGTTCCTTGAGCATGAAACCACAATGTGCAGTGCTATGGAGATACTTTGCAGAAACTGCGATACACCATTAAGTCAAAACACCCAGGAATGGTGTCGGATAGAATCATCTTCTTGCACGATAATGGGCACCCCCACAGTGCCAATCGGACGAAGGCTGTGTGTCAGCAAAACAGGAACTTATTTCTAGTCTCTCAGTGTGACAAATGTCTTACCACGTGTGATGACCCTTCCGGGGCTCAGCCTTCGTTTGCTGGGTACGGGCTTGGCGACACTGGGGTTCCTGAACTGAGGAGTGGTAAGCGCCGCCAGAACTCTGTTACTGTGAGCTCTGAGCATGCTTCAGCGATCACCGTGTGCCACGTCAGTGGAACTTTGTGTGTCACAGAGAACAGAGTCTTTGCTTGATCAAACAGATCGTGAGGATGATAAAAACTTCCATAAAAATTTTTTAATCTCAAGGTACGTTGCCCATTGCTGAGTTGCACTCCTGATGTGGTGGAACAGCCGTTAGCAGACAAACTTTGTGGAACCTGCCGCATGTCAGTCGCACAAGGCTTACTTACACACATGAGACCCTGTCTAGGTGGACTTCTATATCGCTAACTGCTCATGGGACCAATATGGATGCTTCTAAATACTATTTTCCTCCTCCCATCGGAAACGGTGGGCTGGTGGTATGTACCAGTACCCAATCAAACAAGAGGGTTCGTGCAGCCAGTCCTTCAGACTTGGGGATCATAGAGACTCCTTCAATATCGAGCATGCTGGCAGTCAGAATGTGTTTCTAATAATTAAACGGAAAAATACAAGCTTTGATAATGTTTCACCTTTTTTACACACAAAAAGGTTTAGAGGGACTCGCTGAAAGTTTAATATCAGTCAAGTTGTTGCGAAACAGGACCCTGTTCATAGAAATATCTAGTTACCAACAATCGAAGAACAACCAGAAACCTCAATGCCTTGGGGAGCATGTAACAGAAAGTGATCTGCACAACACCTTGAACTATAGCAAAGATGTGGTGATCTGCAGTGATCTGGCTGATATTTCCTGAGAAGAACTGAATGGTGCTTGGTTGATGCACATAACGTAATGGAAATGGTGCATGGTGGACTCACGGACCCACTTATACTGACTTTCAGAAGCACAGAAGTTCCAGAGCACATTAAGTTTGATTTCCTTCCCCCTCAGAGTGCTGCCATATTTTCCTAAGCCAATGCGCGGTTTTAGATGCCAGGGCTTTGAACACAGCACCTTATGATGTAAGGAAGTTGCCACTTGTGGAAAATATCGTAGGACCGTCCATGAAGCTGTTGGTTGTTCATCTCCTCCAAAGTTTGAAAACTGCTCTGTGGATCACCCTGTCTGGAGTAGTGTCTTCTTTGAAGAGAGAAGGATACAGGAGGACAAATCAACTAAGAAAATCTCCTATTGTGAGGCGAATAGCATCTACAATGCTATTAAGCCCATGAAGTTTGTTATATCCTCTGCTTGTGTTCTTAAACAGCCAGTGCAGCAGATTGATGCTGCTACAGTAATGGATGTCAGCACTAGTACCTGTATTTTCCAGTGCACTTGTGCTGCTGCAGTTACTTCGAAGCCTACATATCCTCCCAGAATAACAGACAACACCATAATCTCTAACATTGGAAAGCTCCCTAATCGTCCAAAGATTCAATATCATCCACCGCCCAGTGCTGACACTACGACTGCCGCAGTTGTGGCTCTGAAGCCTACACGGGGCAAAACATCAAAGGTCAAAAGGCAACCACCGATGAAGAGGACTTCATCTTTTCTGATGTCTCTCTTGGCTCTTTAATAAAGCTAATGGACCTTGATGTCATATTGGAGCAATCATCTCCTCCACCCCCCTCCCCCCAAGACTGATCACCACCTATTTCAGGCTTCCCTCCCTGGTGGACAGATAGTGTGAAAGGCAACTCTCATGATCGATGGCTCCCTTATTACAGTGGAACCTTAATGGTTTCGGGACACATGTGGAGGAACTGAAACTGATAGCACAGGAATGTACCATGAGCCTGTGTTTACGAGAAACACATTTTTAAACCCCTGTGCTGTGTCGCTATAGGCTTCATCGGATAGATCACCTCACTGTGGACAAAGCAAAGGGAGGGGTTGCTGTTTGTCAACAACACGCATCAATCCTTTGCTCTTCCCCTGGCAATTGACCTGCTAGCAGTTGCCGTTGAAATTCATGTGTGTCATCACAGTTTGCCCACTGTGTCTATCCCTCCAAGATGGAATAGATTCTGAGGCGCTCATAGATCTTATGGAACAAGTCTCACGACCATTTTTCCTACTGGGAGACTTGAATGCCCATTATGTCTTGCGGGTTTGATCTCTACATGCCCTCATGTCGGGTTTCCGAGAGCCTCATGATGTCTCGCGAGCTGTGCATTCTTAACACAGGTACTCACACTCATTTCTCTACTGCCACTGGGTCACTCTGAGCCATCGACCTATTTTTCTGCTCTCCAGTCCTCGTAGTCATTGACGACGTTCTTTCTAGTGACCACTTCCCACTCCACGTTCATCTACTGGCTGGAACGTTTCTTAAAGAGAAGCCACCAAAATGGATGGTCAACAGAGCTAACTGGATGCAGTTCAGCCTGATGGCTGTACCTGAACATTGCGACGTGGGTGGACGACATTACATTCATACCAAAGTCGTCAGGTCATCACAGGAGCCAATGTGTTTGTTGGTGAACGAGTGACTGTCGCTCAGCAATCCAGGTCAGGCGTGTGGCTCTTCAGCAGTTTAAGTACAGCTTCACAACAGACAACTTCACAGCATTGTGGATGGCAAAAGCCAAGGCTCGAAACATAATTAAGTAGGGGATGGAAAGGTCATGGCAGGCGTTGTTGGACTCAATCAGTAGTTCCACTTGTTCTACAACAGTATGGGAAGTCATTGCGGGAATTTATGGTGAACACTGTAGTTTGCCAGTAGCAGCGGTGATGAAAGAGTGGTTCCTCCAAACAACAACGCGACACTTTCCTCAGCCTATGACAGAGCATTTTGTAGCAACTACTTCCCATGCCAGCCGGGATCTATGATTTCGTCACTACCATGTGACTGTAGAGAGGGGCATGTTGTACTTCAGATCCAACGGTTCTGAGTCTTACAGGTACTATTTCTCCATGTGGGAGATGGAATCGGCACAATGTGAGTGCACTGGGCCACGACCAAATCTTGAACTGCATTCTTCGACATTGGCCAGCGGTGTCGAAGGGAAAACTCCTCAACTGTGTTAATTTGAGATGGCAGACAGACCCCCAACTTGTAAAGAGAGGCAACTTTGATACCTATCCTCAAACCAGAAAAGGACCCCATATGTCCCACTAGTGACTGGTGTATCGCCTTAACGGGCTGCCTGGTCTGATTGAGCGTAGATTCACGTTAGAGGCGAATGTTCAGCAGGATTTCCTACGTAAACATCACTGTATCAGCATATTCTGCGATATCCGTAAGGCTCAGACACCGCTTGGAGACACAATATTCCCGCGCAACTGCATGTGTTTTTTTTTTTTTTTTTTTTTTTGCCACTTCTCCATCTTCACACGGCCTTTCGATCTCAGTGACTTTTCTATCCCGTGTTGATGACACGTTGTCACACCGTTTTGAGCAGGACCGTATCCGCCAGGGCAGTATCTTAAGAGTTACCCTCTTTTCAATGCCCATCAATATTATCACATCTACTCTATAGAATCCGATACAATGTTCCTTACTTTTGGACAATTTTGCTGTGTTATGTTCCTCCTCCAGTATCACAATAACGAGCTGTCAGTTGAAACTTACAGAGCGGAGGTTAGAAGAGTGGGCTGCAAAGACGGGTTTTCAGTTTACTGCAGATATGTACCTGTGTGTTCCTTTTAACGTTCTTTCGGAATTTATAATTTCCAAGACTTGTATGTGACGGACACCATTCTACATTTTAAAGTCTCGGTGAGGTTTCTGGGCCTCATTTTTGACCCCAAAGTATCGTAGTTACCACATCCGTGAGACCTGAAGCCAGAAAGCAACAGTCACTGAATGTTATAAAATGCCATAGCTACAGGTATTTGGGAGGAGAAAGTGCACATCTCCTCCAGTTTTATAGGGCGTTTGTGCCTTCAAGGCTAGACAATGGATGTACACTGTACAGGTCGGTGAGGGCTTCTTACATGAAGGTAATTGACGCTCTCCGCCATGAGGGAATTAGGCTGGCCACAGACCAGACCCACACCCAGTCACTGCGCTAAGGCCGTGGAACAGCCACACACCATCCGTCGGCAGCTCCTATGTGTCAGACATGTAAGTTGCTCGCAGCTCTGAATTCACATATCTACCATACTGTTGCTCGTCAACCACTGGAACGTCTTTTCTCCAATCGTCCACGAGCAACAAGGCCGTTTGGGATGCACGTGCAGCGTGTGCTGGTGTCACGTCCCAAATCCAGGGTTTTAATGGCCTGCCACCATCGTGCTGCTTATGATGTTGGAGGGCCCACATTTGGTCTATAATGGTCGGTACAGTTTCCAGCGACCGCCAAGGCACTGTCTTCCGCTGGGGGCAACCTGAGGAACGACAGATATACAAGTCCGTTGCAGCAACAATGACTGTATTAATGTTTTGAATCACCTCATCGGTGTTGCCATGCAGTGGAGATCCATTGGTGGAATTGAGTGTCCAAGTTAGTCTTGGTAAGACGCCATCTGGGCAAACGTCCAGGCGAGTGACGCTAGAGGAGGGACAAGAAGAGCAGAAAGTGGTGAACTCTCCAGTGGGTAGAAGGCAGAAGGCCAGAACTGGAAATACAAAGATGAATGACTGAGTATGTGTCATGTGTTACACTGAAATGAGTGGAGGCAAAGACTGAGTTGAATTAGTAGATTCTCAACGTCTTTACCATGGCTACTAATCTTGGTGCCATCCCAAAAAGGGTTATGGGCATTGAGGTGAGCCAGAAGCAGGTAAGGTTGAGGTAGTTGAGAAAAGAGTGCAACCAATACATTTTGTGGTGATCTGGAGGAAAGTGCATATAGCAGATGGTAATTTCCTATTATTCCCACCGTGACAGCCACAGCTACTAAAGGTGTCCGAAAGGCCACAGGTTCGCTGTATACAAGGATAAGGACATATATACACACTCCACCTGACACCCTGTTATTATGATTGGGTGTAATATAAGCGATACTCATAGTTTCCTGAAGGGCAACGCAGAAAACAGATGTAGTACTTAAGACTTGTCGCAGCTCAGTCAGGTGGTGGAAGAAACACAACAATTCCACTGAAGGATGACGCTTTCTGTAAACTGGAAAGCCATGAACGGACTGAGGAGGCAGTTTACACCTCAATGTCAACACTGGTCCACTTCTACTCTGGCTGCGGTGTAGGCGAGATCTAGGTCCTTGGGGAAGCTAAAATTTGCAAATCGTCCTCAGCTGCAGAACTAGTAGGGAGTGGTGTTGCAGGGGCGATCGGAGTCTCACGGTTCTCAATAGTCTTCTTGGGCTGTTTGCCCTCCCATTGCTCTTTAGGGGCATACTGGGAGGGTTTCTCTGAAATACCTTCAGGTAAAGATGAATATCGTGAAGCCCTGCCACCAGCAAATTCTGGCTCCTTCAGCGACTGGCTGGTGTCCACTTTTGCGTGGTGGGAGGTCTTGGAAGGATCCCAAGCGACCCTTCTTTGCAAGAGAAACCACGTAAGGCTGCTGCTTCTCTAGCTTGGGGGGGGGGGGGGACTGATGTCCATGCTTTTGGGGGTGTACTGCTCCCAAAGCAGGTGCTTTGAGAGCAGCAGCAGAAGAAGTGTGCCTGATCACCAAGGGGGTGGGTGTAGTCAGGTGGTCCTGAGGACCCACTGTAGAGGGTTTAGACATGCGGGCTGCCATCGCCAGTGAGAGTGTAGCTGCAACATGAGGGAATAGCATCCACCAGCGTTCAACATTCCATATTTCTGTTTAGCCTCTCAGCCAGCCAGCCTGTCCAGGACCTTGTACTCCACAATTTTCCTCTCCTTTTGGAGTACCACGCAGTCCAGTGAGCAAGGGGAGTGGTGCTCTCCAGAGTTGGCACAGGTGGGAGGAGGAGCTGTGGAAGTCTGCAGTATCTTCATGTGGCGTTGGAATTGCAGCAGGAAGACATATGACCACATTTCCAGCACTTAAAGCACCACAACAGGGATGGGACGTATGGTTTTATGTCACATCTGTATACCATTAGACTGACCTTTTCAGGTAATGATTGACCCTCAAAGGCCAAGAAGAAGGCACGCCACCCTATCATCTTTTGGTTCCTTATAGATGCGCTGAATAAAATGAACACCTTGCTATTCTAAATTGGAGCAGAGCACCTCAGCATTAGGTCTTTAGCCTTCTATGGGGATGACTGAATTGGGAATGTGATCCACTTTCTCATAGGCGAGCAGCGCCTGTGACTGGGCTGTGGATGCTGTCTGAATAGGGACTGACCCATTTCTCATTCTGACAGTGCAGCTACTTCCACAAACTTGTTCTCCAGACTTAAAAAAATGGACGATTTGTAGACAGAAAGGAGTCCCTATCTGTTGTGCTGCAAACTGAATACCAAGGCAAATAGTGCTCTCTTTCTTTTATAGACTTACGTTCCTTCCATAGTGAAGTGGACGAGGGGAACGATTTGGAGTCATAGTTCTCTGCATTACAGTCTATGTTGCCCATTTTAGAGACTGCTGCAGCCGTTCAGTCAGCAGCAAAGGATGACTTGGTCGTCTTTATTGCGGGTCATCCACCATGATGCCACTGACTCCATCACAGGCTCTCCCTGTTAGCGACACCTAGCCACGGCAAAGGCCGTCTGGTACGTTGGACATTGCCAGGAGTCCTGATGCCCCAAGAAGGTGGGCATCTACTCCTTGGCATACGTGGGGAGATTGAAGTTCAGGCATCAGTAGTGTGATCCCTGTCTTATCTGGGGACTACAAGCAAGTAGGTGCATCACAGCCTCTCCACCAGCTGCCGTCGTGGATACTGGGTGTAAAGAAATCCAATATAGTCATGGATTCAGAAGAGGACAGCAGACAATGGACGGAGATGATACCCATAAGGTCCTCACCCAGATAGTTGGATGGAGTCGCAGACATGATAATAATATATGTACAAGGTCTATGATGGATACAGGATGCACCATGTAAGGCCTCTTTCCCCAAATGGCTTACACTACTAAATAATTTGAGAAGTATAGAGGTCAAACCTTAAAGTGGACCATAAAACAACGTCGAAAAGTAGGAGGTTCCTTTTTGTCGATTGTTAGGGTATGCATGAATACATTAGGCCTATTCTAACACCCGAACCCAAGGGCAGGATTAAGAGTATTGAGCAGAATGTAGCTTGCAGTAGCTATTAAGAGATAAAGAGGTTCGCACAGGCTACAGTAGCATGGAGAGCTGCATGAAACCAGTTTTGAGACTGAAGATTACAACACAACACCAATTTTAACACAAATATTAATATTTATAAACCTGAAAATACGGATTACAAAAATTCTGGTTACTCATATCTTATTAAGTTTTATTAAAAGAATATTTAGATCCCAAATACAGGGTTATTATAAATGATTGAAGCGATTTCAAAGCTCTACAATAACTTTATTAATTGAGATATCTTCACAATGCTTTGCACACACATACAAAAACTCAAAAAGTTTTTTTAGGCATTCACAAATGTTCGATATGTGCCCCTTTAGTGATTCGGCAGCCATCAAGCCGATAATCAAGTTCCTCACACACTCGGCGCATCATGTCCCCATCAATGAGTTCGAAAGCATTGTTGATGCGAGCTCGCAGTTCTGGCACGTTTCTTGGTAGAGGACGTTTAAACACTGAATCTTTCACATAACCCCACAGAAAGAAATCGCATGGGGTTAAGTCGGGAGAGCGTGGAGGCCATGACATGAATTGCTGATCATGATCTCCACCACGACCGATCCATCGGTTTTCCAATCTCCTGTTTAAGAAATGCCAAACATCATAATGGAAGTGCGGTGGAGCACCATCCTGTTGAAAGATGATGTCGGCGCTGTCGGTCTCCAGTTCTGGCATGAGCCAATTTTCCGCGGGCGACAAGTGAAACTTGCCCGCACGCGATCAACCGTTTCTTCGCTCACTGCAGGCCGACCCGTTGATTTCCCCTTACAGAGGCATCCAGAAGATTTAAACCGCGCATACCATCGCCGAATGGAGTTAGCAGTTGGTGGATCTTTGTTGAACTTCGTCCTGAAGTGTCGTTGCACTGTTATGACTGACTGATGTGAGTGCATTTCAAGCACGACATACGCTTTCTCGGCTCCTGTCGCCATTTTGTCTCACTGCGCTCTCGAACGCTCTGGCGGCAGAAACCTGAAGTGCGGCTTCAGCCGAACAAAACTTTATGAGTTTTTCTACGTATCTGTAGTGTGTCGTGACCATATGTCAATGAATGGAGCTACAGTGAATTTATGAAATCGCTTCAATCATTTGTAATAGCCCTGTATTTTATTGTCAATAAATTTTGGGAGAATTACTTTTTGGTAAAAGAAAAACGTCCCTTCAGTAGAAGAGAAAAGCAGGTTTTGAATGAAGTATGACAAAACAAAAATGACTTCCATCTCTGTAGAAATCTTAGATAATTCATATATTGCAGGTGCTGCAATTTTATAATGGTTCTTTAAATAAGATTGTTTATATAAAACTAACCACACTAATGTACTAAGCAGAGTGATGACTAAATGGTGAATAACAAAGATTAATGTTAAACATGCATAACAATATTTACAGTTTCTGGAACATATTTATTTAATAGCTAGTGTAAAAAAAATATAAACTCTTATCTCGACCATTAATTCAACCTTTTCGTTCCAGTTACTGGCTGCATTTTAAAACAAATGGTGTGGTCACGAACCTCTTTTACCATAGGTTAGACACACGTGTTACACTTCACTATATCCTAAAAGAAATGTTTTTATTAGTCAAAACACATGCCGAATAGTATACTTACTCATTTGCGATCACACATACCGTACAATTCATATCTACGTTGATAACATATGATTTTGTAAACTTTGTAAGGGCTACTAAAGTAATGCGAAATATGTCTTTATGTGAAAGGCGAAATGAGTGTGTAACACAAGTTAGTGAAGACCGCAGCAAGAAAAATGCGTTCAGTTTATAAGACGAATGTTTATCTACTTGTTCCAAAAATTAGCCACACCGACAAACTCGCTAGTGACTACATTTTTTCGTCTCCTAAACGACAATCAGGCTACAACCACGACTGGAGTTATTATGTGAGAGCTACGGCGTTTAGATCGTTCGTTGGCAGTGGGTATCCTGCAGGAAATAAGAAGCAATTAAACATAATTACAAGTGGGTATAGGAAAGATGCGAGTTACTTGTCAAGATGATGATAAAAATTTTGCAGTGGCTATAATCTCGTGTGTCACTCGACTGGCTCATTAGCACAGCCGCCGTCGGCCAGATGGCAGGGATGGGGCCCGTCCCTTATAACAAAGCTAGTCAGCAGGGGGCGACACCCTGCGCTGGTCAGCAGGAGCGCCTGGGGCTGATCGCCGTGCAGACGGGACCCGCCTTGTTAAGGCGACCGCAGGCTGCAGTCAGCACTTTGCAGCCAGCAGTTCTCAGCTCCCCTGCCGGTCGACGGCTGTCGACATCCGGCGTCCGACTTCCGACCGCAGATCGATCTTCGATAGTCTCCACTGCTGCTCCTGATAACGGGTGAATTATCTTCAACTTACTGTTTCTGTGAATTAATCCCAACACAATCCTGCAGAAAAAGAGAAGTGCATAACCACTGTCCACTGCTGAAGACAATGCTACGCTCCTGATCAGCTGTGAATGCGTCCCCGTCACGGCACCCATAAAAACCCATACGTTTGTACTGCGGCAGCCTATCCGCGGAAGGACGATTCCCTAGTCTGATTACTGCTAGTCTTCCACCAATGGTGTAGGACGATACAGAAGTTGCAAAGAGCCTGCTGGAAATGTTTCCGGACGGCAGGTGAACATGTAAAGGGGTTACTATGCGCTTGGTGCGCTGCAAGCCGATCTTCTCTTGTGGTGGTCAGCCGTGGTCTACCGGAGGTTTGTCGAGCATGCCTGCGCTCAAGCTCCCATCCAGGTCAACATCGCACGGCTGTCACATCCGCATGCCCCAAAAATCTGGATACTGCACGACTCGCTCAGCCAGCCACATAGAGGCCCACAACGACACCCCCTAAACATTCTCTCAGTAACTGACGCCGCTCTGTCACACACGTACCGAGCATCTCCATATCATTCATACTGGTCAGTCAACTTCTCACACTCCTTACAGTTCTTTCATACTTAAGCAGACCACCTAACAACAACAGATACGAACGACACTAACGCCGCTTGGAGGCCGTTCATATGAGTCAACTATGGAAAATTACTTCTGTAAAAAATGTTTCCAGCTCAGTAACCCTAACGCTCATTACCACCTATTCTGAATAAGGCATCCTTCTTTCATCACATCGAGTGTAATTTTTTTCACGACTCGCAGTGTGCAATAACCTCTGCCTTGCTCTGAAGGGCAAGATATTGATTTCGATATAAGTGGTAAAGTAAGTGCAATGGCCGCAACAGATGTCCGTAAACCAGTTGAACCACAACATGAAAAGACGCAAAATTCGAGTGACCCACATAATCTAGAATTAATTACCTTGCTAAATACAAGTATTTTATTGGTGGCTTGCAAACTATTACCATGTGAGAAGGTAAATTTCTATTGAATGAAAAAGGCATTTTGATATTGCACCTTTATTAACAACAGAACAAAAACAGAATCTTTTACAAGTACAAAAGATGAATCTTGTTATTCTGATAGCGATAAATATGATCTTGAAGGGGATGTGGAGGGGGCATGAAGGAATTAGTCCAGTGGCCTGCCTCAGGGAAACAAAAGAGTGGCAGACAACGAAACAATGAAGCTGGTCGTCGTGACTAAAGGTAACGTTACTTCTCAATGCGAGAATGAGGTGATCGGCATGCAACCGCCGCTACTGTAAACTAAACAGAACAAATGCTGAGTACTACGATAACAAGACACCACAATGGCCTTCCGTCCGGAAATCAAGTAACAGATATCGATTTCCATGACAATAACTTTCACCTGAGCAAAGACGATCAAATTACCGCGAACTATTGCCATGGAATCTTCATAGGCACGTCGTCACGTGGTCTAGCACAACGGACCAAGCTCATTTCACAAAGGAGCCAACGTAAATATTTAAAGAACCGTAATTCCACGCTCATATCACGAAGGAAGGAAACACACAGAGAAAGAATGCAGAGGGCAAAGATGTAGTCTTTAGCCTTATATTAGCTACAACCAACTCCTCGCGTCTAACGGACAGAGGTCGGACCAGTATGACAGAGAAATCTTAGAGTTACGAGGTAAACACCGGAGAAAACCGAAAGCTATGAACTCGCTGTAAATGATTTCCTAACTCGACATCGTAACCAAGGAAGCTGGAGTCACGAAGTGCACTCAGGCTTAGCAATACTACATCGCTCCTACAGCCACGAACTCCAACAGACTAGAACTGACTGAAGATTCCTTGTCTCCAAAGGGGTGCTGGGACTGTTGGGAAGGGAACATTGGTGCGCTCATACACCGGCCAATCAGAGGGCCCGGTATTACCAAGCAGGCTACTCTGTGTCATTAAAAGAGAGTGAGAAATGAAGTTTCATAATTGCTGGGAGAGCTTGAGAGACTAAAAAGAGGGACAACTTCGGCCGTCATCTACCTTTTAAACTGACCCCACGGGCTCCCTCTGGAACACTGATAACGCGGGAGAGATGGAGCCGTTGTGGCTACAAGGGAGGCTGCTGAATTGACTGCACAAGTAAAGAAAAATATACAGTGCCCATCCTCCCTCACTAAGCAGTGAGATGGTGACAGCTGTGGCAAAAGTAGATGGCAAAACAGATTAGCAACAATTTGCAATGGTTTATCAACATAAGATTACACGATACGTAACTTGAGTACGAAGGTGGTGCGTGGCAGTACAACTCACAATGTTATCCTGCACGGACACGTCTTTAAACCTGGTATAGACTTAGATGCAATCAACGATGACTAACATTACTTGTTTGGCTGTGTCGGAGGCTACTGTAGAAGACTCGTCAGATATTCCTGATAGCATCCTGATTATTGTCTTTCAATACCGCCAAACTAACGAAATAACTGCTGAGTAATCCGTGTGACTGCTTGCATCTACGATTGCCGGATATGTGTCCATTTACCACCTATGTCTACAGCGTAAGGCAGAAGCCAAACGTACTCTGCATAACAAAATATGTAATGTACGCAGAAGGGGAGCAGGGTGCGAAATGAAACGTCGTGGGCTGATAGGATAGGTACTGTTTTTTATTGATTAGAGTATCGGAACAGATATACAAATAATTTGGCAATATGAGCTCGCTTGTCGGTATGACGTCGCTTCCCCCTGGCGTGGACTTCTTTAGTTGGGAAGGGTATCGTGAAGCCTTTTTATCCTCGCTTGAGGCAAACTGGCCCACGACTATTGTTAACTGGTCTTCAGCGCCCTGGAAGTGGCACTGGGACAGGGTGGACGTCCTAGCTGGTCCCACACGTGTTCTGCTGCGGAGACATCTGGAGATCTCCCTCGCCTTGGGAGTACCTCAACATCACCAGACTGTCGATAAACATGGGTGGGCGAGCAAGGTCCTGTTGAAATATGGCACCGAAATAGCTCACATAAACGTCAAAACATGAGTACACAAGATGCCTGTGACGTAAAACTGTGCTCTCAAAGTTCGCTCTATCAACATACGTTGTGATCTGATGTTATACTCGATGGCTCCCCTCACCAAGACATCAGAGTAACGTCACTGTGCAGCTCCAAAACTATGCAAGAGTGTCACCTCTTCTCAAGTCGCCAACATACACTCCTGGAAATTGAAATAAGAACACCGTGAATTCATTGTCCCAGGAAGGCGAAACTTTATTGACACATTCCTGGCGTCAGATACATCACATGATCACACTGACAGAACCACAGGCACATAGACACAGGCAACAGAGCATGCACAATGTCGGCACTAGTACAGTGTATATCCACCTTTCGCAGCAATGCAGGCTGCTATTCTCCCATGGAGACGATCGTAGAGATGCTGGATGTAGTCCTGTGGAACGGCTTGCCATGCCATTTCCACCTGGCGCCTCAGTTGGACCAGCGTTCGTGCTGGACGTGCAGACCGCGTGAGACGACGCTTCATCCAGTCCCAAACATGCTCAATGGGGGACAGATCCGGAGATCTTGCTGGCCAGGGTAGTTGACTTACACCTTCTAGAGCACGTTGGGTGGCACGGGATACATGCGGACGTGCATTGTCCTGTTGGAACAGCAAGTTCCCTTGCCGGTCTAGGAATGGTAGAACGATGGGTTCGATGACGGTTTGGATGTACCGTGCACTATTCAGTGTCCCCTCGACGATCACCAGTGGTGTACGGCCAGTGTAGGAGATCGCTCCCCACACCATGATGCCGGGTGTTGGCCCTGTGTGCCTCGTTCGTATGCAGTCCTGATTGTGGCGCTCACCTGCACGGCGCCAAACACGCATACGACCATCATTGGCACCAAGGCAGAAGCGACTCTCATCGCTGAAGACGACACGTATCCATTCGTCCCTCCATTCACGCCTGTCGCGACACCACTGGAGGCGGGCTGCACGATGTTGGGGCGTGAGCGGAAGACGGCCTAACGGTGTGCGGGACCGTAGCCCAGCTTCATGGAGACGGTTGCGAATGGTCCTCGCCGATACCCCAGGAGCAACAGTGTCCCTAATTTGCTGGGAAGTGGCGGTGCGGTCCCCTACGGCACTGCGTAGGATCCTACGGTCTTGGCGTGCATCCGTGCGTCGCTGCGGTCCGGTCCCAGGCCGACGGGCACGTGCACCTTACGCCGACCACTGGCGACAACATCGATGTACTGTGGAGACCTCACGCCCCACGTGTTGAGCAATTCGGCGGTACGTCCACCCGGCCTCCCGCATGCCCACTATACGCCCTCGCTCAAAGTCCGTCGACTGCACATACGGTTCACGTCCACGCTGTCGCGGCATGCTACCAGTGTTAAAGACTGCGATGGAGCTCCGTATGCCACGGCAAACTGGCTGACACTGACGGCGGCGGTGCACAAATGCTGCGCAGCTAGCGCCATTCGACGGCCAACACCGCGGTTCCTGGTGTGTCCGCTGTGCCGTGGGTGTGATCATTGCTTGTACAGCCCTCTCGCAGTGTCCGGAGCAAATATGGTTGGTCTGACACATCGGTGTCAATGTGTTCTTTTTTCCATTTCCAGGAGTGTATTTGCAAACGATAGTCATCTGGGCTAGTGAAGAATCAAGATTCATCGCTGAACTCATTGAGACGCTATGCATCAGTAGTCAATGCTTTCTGGTCACATTACTACTAAAAACCCAACAGCTCGTGTTGTGGTACTACTGTGGATTGTTGGCATACCAATGGGAAGTAATTCCCTCGTGTGGTTGCTGCTAGACTGTGACCTATGATGCGGGATGTCACATAATGATGGAGGCAGTCAATTTCTTGTTCTCGGATGGCAGGCTCGGGCGTGAAGACGTTACGACGTGCTTGGTGGCCTGCACGGCGATCCCACCTTCTGGTGGCCAGACTGGTCGACAGGAAACTTGGCGTCGAGTGTGCCTGCCCTCCCATGGCCATGTGCTCAGCGTGAGGCCACTGTCACAGCTGAGCGGCCCACAGACCTGGATGTTATACAGATCATCCCGCCGACCACATGGAGACCTACAATCAAGCCTCTTTCAAAGTCTGCCAAATGCTGATTACGTTGTCTCTCAGAAGTATGTGACATTCCCATTTTATTCATAGTAGATCATTCAATATTTGACGCTGTTCACGCCTCCTATCTGTATTACAAAGCGAATATCCCGGAAGCCGACGTTAGATGCAGGCTGCTTTCCTAAGTGGTACCCGAGACAAGAAAAATTTGTTTCTCAGTATTCCGCGTAATTATTGACGGAATTTAAAGTGTAAAATTCTTTCGTATTCTACTCGTTAAGAGGTGTAATCTAACGATAAAAGTTGAAAACCATGAGACAAGTATTGCAGAGAGAAATTGTGTCTTTGACTTGACGCAGCTTCACTAATGGTTCAAATGGCTCTGAGCACTATGGGACTTAACATCTGAGGTCATCAGTCCCCTAGAACTTAGAACTACTTCAACCTAACTAACCTAAGGACATCACACACATCCATGCCCGAGGCAGGATTCGAACCTGCGACCACGGCGGACGCACGGTTCCAGACTGAAGCGCCTAGAACCGCTCGGCCACAGCGGCTGGCGCAGCTTCACTGACGGCGCGCAAATTCCCGGACTTTATTCATTCAGTATTTGAGAGTGAGAGTACTCAACGGCTAGCAACAAACTTTTCACAACATTTCAAACCCTTACGAAACATTTTATAGCCGCCAACCTACAGCAAAATGATGAAAGGAGAAAAAGTGTATTGCTTATTACATTTCCGCTGTTTATTTGGTAAAGCTTCAGCATCAGACATTAGGTTTTAATTTATTGCTTCTTTACTATCGGCTCTATTGGCAAGACATATTGCAGACGGTATCGACATGTACGGCTGAATGTACGTGCAAAATTATATCGTTTGGAAAATCGCAGTTCAGGAGATATCACGTCGCAAGGACTGGGATGCATGAAATAAGCGCCTTTGGTTGAAATGGAAAGCAAATTACCCAGAATAAATTCATCCAGTGGATCATAGTGAGAGCAGTTAGCCACCACCTTGTTATTTCTATCCTCAGCCCCAGGCTCGAAATGGGTGATCCATGTGACAGCGTGCGAAATTTTTCTGAATTTGTGCGTATTCTGTAACTGAGACGGGATGGGATCAGCCCCATATTGACTTAGTCGGATGTGGGAAACCGCCTAATAACCACATACAGGCTTGCCAGCACACCGACACACGTCGTTAATCCACTGGCTGGATTCAATCCGACGCTGAGACATCTCCCCAACACGGATGCGGCACTTTAACACGGTTCAATAAGTGGTCGGGTTATCAGTGGCACAGTGTTCCACCCACAAAAAGCGGCAAAGACACATGGGAGTGAGTTGCAGAGATGAAGAGGTAACTCAGCACTTCACACCGAATGAATAGGTTAATTAACTATAAGAAATGAAATCGTCATAACTTCTGAACTGATTACGTTAGGACGTTCAAACTGCACGGTTGCCATGGGGCATGATGAGAATTAGTATACGTGTGCATGGTTTGGTTTAACGACGAAGCCCAGTTTCATTTGGTTCATTTGGTTTGTCGATAAGCGAAATTGGCGCCTTTGAGGGACTGAGAAGCCGCATTTCGCGATCGAAAAGTCACTTCGTCCTGAACGGGCGACTGTGTGGTGTGCAATGTCCAGTCACGATGTAATCGGTGCGATATTCCTCGATGGCACAGTGACTCCAAACGCTTTTAGAAGATGATTTCATCACCATTACCCAAAGTGACTCTGATTTTGACAAAATGTGGTTCATGCAAGACCGACCTTGACCCCATCGAAGCAGGAGAGTGTTTGATGTCCTGAAGGTGCACTTTGGGAACCACATTCTGGCTCTGGGGTACCCAGAAGCCACTGGCATGGGCCTCGATTGGGTGCCATATTCTCCGGTTCTGAACACATGCGACTCCTTTTTGCGGAGCTACATTAGACAAGGTGTATAGCAATAACCCCAAAACCACTGCTGAGCTGAAAGCAGCCATTCAGGGGGTCATCAGCAGCTCGATGTTCCGATACTTTAACGGGTCATGCAGAATTTCGCTATTCGTCTGCGCCACATCATCTCCAATGATGGCAGGCATATAGAATGTATCATAACCTAAATCTGAATAGCTGAATATCTGTAGTGACGTTTTACATGTTGAGTGAATGAACGCCGTAGTTTGTAAATAGTTTACGTTTTTCCCATACAGTTCAATAACTGCCACCCTGTGTACTCTGACACAGGGAAAAGAACGATGTTGAAGTAATTTTCTGAAACCACGCCAGACGAAAATGTTGATGCCCGTTAAGTCTTACCAACCGTCCGGCTTTTTCCGGACACGTCCGGGATTTCGATCCGTTTTTTAATGTCCGACCGCAATCCCGGTGTTTTAGAAAATATCCAGCTTCTTCGTAACTAACGTGCATGTCATCTACTGATGAATTTCAGTGTAGCGTAACCTGACTGAATTATAAACTGCACAGTTCTGGCTACATATTTTTTCACGATGTTCACTACCAGTGGTGTAACTATTGGAGAAACGTTGCATTCGTAGTCGACGAATAGGATACCTCGATTTGAGACATTGTAGTTTGTCTGGCACTATGAAGCAAAAGCACGCTAGTTGATACCTGGTTTGAAGCATGTCGACTTTTAAGTAGTGATAACAAAAGAAGGTAGTGCAGTGTGTGATAGTTACGATAATATGGGCTATAAGGCTACTATGAACTTGGAAAGACATCTTAGCACAGAAAAAGAGATAGAAAAATGAAACGAACCAGCTCCACCTCTGGCTCAGTGCTCGATTTTGTGAATAAATAAACAGACGCTTGTGTCAGCAACGTTCAAGACACAGAAGACTAGTATCATTCGTACAAATTTATGGATTGTTCAAGGAAATTACATAAAAAAAACTGTTTCCGAAATCTGAGATTGCACAAAATTTATCTTGTGGAGTAACTGAAACAGAAGTCATTATAAAAATGTCATTGCACCTCACAATGTAGATGAATGACAAACATGTATATTTTGGTCAGGGTACAGATGCAAGTAATAATGGTAAACTGAAAGTGTTCCCAACTGTAATTCAAAAATTTCCAGTCTGCTCTCAAACGACACTAAAAGCTAAAGCATACAAGGAGTTGGATGCCTTGCACATTTACATATTACATAACACCATCGAACATGGAATTTATTCCGTCCCTTTGGAATCTTTCGTTATGAAAGTGCTCAACTCTTTTCACGTGTATACAGTATCTCCAGAGGAACTGAGAGATTTCTCCGAATTTCTGTACATAAATTACCATCACATCCTAAGCCATTCTAGGTGTAGACAGCTATCCTTGTATCGAGAAACGGAAAGGATTCTGCAGTTGTGTCCCACACTTAAATCGTAATTTTTCTCCCAGGATTAGAAATCAGTGCCTATAACAGTTAGAAATTTTTTACAGAAGAACTTTCCAGAGCAATAACGTCTGATTCTCTCCTCGACCACGCACGTTATTAATTGCAAAATGATGTGTGAAGGAAAGGGAAACAGTTCTATGGTAGAGGTGCGTGAATTATTGGAAACGGTCATAATTTCTCTGAAAAACAGGCTTTACAATAATAAGAAAACATACCTCTCACAGTCATACAAGCTTTTAATTTCTTTTCGGAAGCTGGCTTGACAAACGACCGCCAGGTGGACATGAAAAATTGGTCTAGTTTCTATGAAACTTGCACTAAATACTGGGAAAAAATATTGCAGCACATGGAAGAGTTCAAGTGCTTCAAATGGTTTAAACTCAAAGACTTAAAGGACCTTTGCTTTGAGAACATTCTTCTATGCCATCGGTACCTACATACGAAAGGCTTGAAAATAGATGATTCGAAACTGTTTAATCAGTTCTGCAACATCAAGAATTGTGTCAAATCTGCAGTGTCAGACGAAAACTTTAAGCCAGAGCAACAGTGGTGTTCTTCGTTCAAAAAGTGTCAAAACTTCGAAACATTTTCTGAAGGTTTGCTATTTATTCTTTGCAGTTCCTGGTATCAATGCATCTACTGAACGTGTGTTTTCTCTCAGCTGCTCAGTGGACAAAAGGGAGGAATCGTTTTTTTTTTTTTTTTGATCGATCAAGTCAAAGGAATTTTACTGGTCAAGTACAATTTTAAGGTTATGAGGAATATTATTGCTATGTTCTCGAAGATAGTTTAGTTCTTCTTTCAATGGTACATTCTATTGAAACATACACTTTCAAAACATACAGTAATATTAGAAAATTGAGTCTGTCCTGATGCAAAACAGCTTGTTATTCGTTTATTTTTTTATTCTCCCAAATTACTTTCGGTGACAAATATCACCATCATCAGTGTTTTTTTAAAATCTAAAACATACAGAAAATAGCATGGTTATACAAACACAGTAGGACATTACCAAATTTTTTCTATTCGTTTTTTGAAACATAGTTTTCTATGGATAGTTTTGTGCTACCTTATTTATTGGATGTTACAGCATGTTTTAAGCAATTATTATTTATTCTGAAATAATTTGTAAGGCTTTCTTTTAAACAAAAGTATGGTTTTTTTCTGAAGCACTATACTGCTTTTGATAATTTTCAGTTGGTAATACTCTGCCAGGTCCAAGATATTTAATTATGCTCCTTTACAGTAAAAGTCCATTGATTGAATCCTTGAATGTGTTATTACGTACCCGTTCTGTCAGGATACCGTTGAGGAAAAGCACCTCTGTCTCTGCCTCGTGATGACTGGGTGTTGTGTGCTGTCCTTAGGTTAGTTAGGTTTAAGTAGTTCTAAGTTCCATGGGACTGATGACCATAGATGTTAAGTCCCATAGTGCTCAGAGCCATTTGAACCATTTGAACCACCTCTGTCATGAGCGTTATTGCTTACCAGTGCGCCCCACTCAACTCACCACTCACAACGCGGTGCTCCGCCAGTTGGCGGCATTCGCTTTGTCTTTGATGCGGCCCTCCAGCTCTTATCTTTGTGCTCACACCGGAGGCAGCCGTTCCCACAGTGGTCAAAGGTAAATAAGGGCCCTGGAGCTTACACGGGCAACATCACGTCACTGGTAGGCAGAATTATGACTTTAAAGCCGACCAAAGCCGACCGCGAGGCAGCACTGTCTACGTTGTGAATTGCTAACTGAATGTGAACGGCGAAACACTGGCCGTGGTGTGGACGTACTGCCTCAATGTCAGCGTTTTTCGAAAAATTGTGTTTTCACGGAAAGGCGTCGTGTGGAATTAATGGTCACATGAAATGAAAGATATTTTTCTGTGTTATTCTTTTTTGTAAGTGCAACGTTGTTACTTCCATCGGCATTTTCTAAGCCAAAGTGCAGCTCCTACCTCAGTGTAACAATGATAATCTATCCCTTTCGATCCACTGCCTCCCAGAAGTTTAAATCGCAACCCCTCACGCACAAAACTGGCTGCATATTTCACTTCCATCGTTTCACTGTCCCACGCAAACAGCTGCTGCGTGTCCACCTCCACCGCCTCAGATGCAGTACGCCCTGTGTCGAGTGTTCACTTACATCTCTGAACAGCTTCAACAAATAACTCCGACTGCCCTTTCCGTAACGCACCTGAACGCTAAAGTCAGATACTTCCAGAAAAACTCCCATTTCATCAGCTGTCTAAGAATTAAAATTCAATCCCACTCCAATTCTGCAGAGTCTGTGCAATCTCACAACTAGCAATCCACGACTGAGCGAGATGGTGGAGCGGTCAAGACGCTGGCCAGCCACGCACTGAGGACGGCGGTTGTTTAAACTTTCATCCAGCCATCCTCATCTACATTATCAGTGTTTCCCGAAATAGCGTAACGTGAATACTCGTGTGGGTCCATTGAAAAGGACATAGCCGATATCCTGTTCTATGCATTCCTTATCCGACCTTGTACTGTCTTTAGTAACATATTCACCCATCTTCCAAATACTCTTCCACACCCATTTAGATTAAAGCTAATTACGTAAACGCATTCCTCAACTGACCAATTTCCATTTCCCCTTGTCATGTTCAAAAATGGTTCAAATGGCTCTGAGCATTATGGGACTGAACATCTGAGGTCATCAGTCCCCTAGAACTTAGAACTACTTACACCTAACTAACCTAAGGACATCACACACATTCATGCTCGAGGCAGGATTCGTACCTGCGACCGTAGCGGTCACGCCTTGTCATGTATCACTCCACAAGTGGTTGCTGCAAACCACTTTGCGTTAGGTACTGCTTTCGTCTTTACTTTTTTTCCGTGAAGTATTTCTTTATTACTGACTGGCGCTCAATCGAGTAGTTTTCAACTCTGCTCCCAGCTCATTTTGACCTGTCGCAAATTAAACGAGGATAGATAGAGGTAACTGTATCTTCTCTTCTCCTGGTAGCCGTGGGATAGACAGGACGCAGAAAAGGCACACTCGTGAGTTTGCACCATTATTGAGGGTAGATTATGAATTTAAAAATTCTGTATTGGGGACTACGTTATTTCAGATTAGCGCTAAATTATTTTGTATTTTGCCAAGATGGAGAAAGACTACTGCGCGAGCGAACAGACACAAGGTGTTTTCGGCCAGTCTCAGCAGTAGTAGTAGCAGATAGAAAGAAATATGAGACCCTCCTCCGCCCAAATGAACTCGTCAGCTCATTACCTGTACCTTATGTTCATTTTCCTCTCCACAAATCCAATCCGTTCAACGGTTTACCCAGAACTGTTGATTAAGCTCCAGTAGATTACTTTCGGTAAACCCACAGGAGGTGCAATGTCAACAATCCAACAGCATAAATATACCCGGTTGTCGAACACTGCATCTCGTCATTGGCAGAACAAGCCAAGCATTCTCGCTCAAACCGTTAAAATGGGATAAAAAGTTTTTAAAAAACTGGAGGCGCAATTTTCTTAGCAATCATCAAGGAAATTAATCTCTAAAATTATGCCCTGCTAATGTGGGGACGTAGTGAATTGATGAAAATATAGCGGTTTGGAACAGCTCATTGTAAAGCTCCCGATAATTTGATCCCTGTGGCTTTTGATTTAGATTACTGCACTGCTAATACACTGTGAACGTTTTTAACGTCTCCACACTGCATCATTAGATGTGTTTGAATCACACCATAGAGTCTCCGAATTTGCACTTCGACGACGAATAACGGAGGAACGTACAACAAAGCTACTTCCCTTTTGGAAAGATCTGAGCTGGTTTTGACATTCTACAGCGCTGTAGAACTTGGGTGAGATCGTTTCAGTTACTTACTGTGGGGAAGGTTAGGTGAACTGGTTAGTTTATTTCGAGACTGCTGCTAAATTTACTTGAAGTTTCTCTACAACACCGCGTTCAGACTTGAGATAGTATGGAATTCCGAAAATGAAAGCTCACTATAGTGACGAATGTTAAAAGAGGAGCCTGGTAGTGAGATGTGGCACTATGAGATTTCTAGGACAGATTGCGTTCATTTAGTGGAGTTGTTTAATCAAAAACGGATATCGAATTCTAGGCAGAGGAGAGAATTCCTGCCCAAGATTACTATGATTAATATCTTTCAACACATCAAACGGGCTTCGGTTAAGTCGCAACTAATGAGACACATTAATTTTCGATGAGTAAGAATGGTAAATAATGCATCTACAAATGTCTGTAGAATGTGTAATGATCGTGTTGGATCAGAGAAGAAATTGAGCTTTCACATGAATCTAATTCGTCAAACTATACGCAATAAACGTGCAGGATCCGACCTGCCGTGCGACGATCGTTATTCTGTTGTCATTATTTTGTTTACAAGTGTTACCAAATTATAAAACTATTAACAAGTGCTTGGAAATTTTCCTGCATTGACTATTTTTTATGGGGAGGGTGAAAGGTATAACCATTAAAAATGGAATTTCGAAGGCAAACTGCAAATTTATTACTCAAAGTATCTTGTATTGTAATTCATTATATCATCTCATATATAATCTGATCTGTCTGGATATCATCCCAGCAGTTTCATCCCTCTCGATAAGAATAAGGTAAAGTAATTAGACGAGAGAAGGACGTGCGGGAACTTGACCGTTGCGGAACGAAGTTTGCAATAATGCTTGCAAAGAACTGGAAATAGTAAGCATGCTGACTACATCGATCGAAGAACTCGGTTAAAAGAAAAAAGTGGCCTCCATCCACACTTGTACGTAAGCTTACAGAAAATCATTGACACAGTTCTGGGATTAATGGCAAGCAAATTTATTACTACTGTCGCGAACACAGATATTTATCATTGAACTCTACTATAACAACAGATTAACCACTCGCCACGTTATCTCACGAACAAGCACAAAGCAACAAGATGTCTCTGGAAAAATGCATTTAGCACACTAAAGACAAGTGAGAAACGTCACTGGAGGAAAGGCTGATCAAAATAATCGCGAAAGGAGTTACTTAGTGTAGGTAAAATTAGATAACGGCAAAGCACGAGCTGATCATCGGACATCATCTCCCTCTCCTAAAAAATTTGACCTCCGCTCTGAACAAGGAACAGAGTTTGACCATGTGTTGGGGAATCGTGTTCCAGCCCGTGGTCGATGATAAGGTGTGCTCCTAGTGGACGCAGAACTGGATTAAGTCGCGATGTGTTTCAGTTATGATATCAGTAAACTTGAAAGCATCCGCATTTTCTTGTTCTCTTATAAATTCTTTGCGTATATTCTTATTTTCTGCGTGTAAAATTCACTTACTTCTGAGCCGCTTTGATCTTGCTTTCAAGTTTACTGATATCATAACTGAAACACATCGCGACTTAATCCAGTTCTGTGTCCACTAGGAGCACACCTGATTATCGACCACGGGCTGGAACACGACTCCCCAACACATGGTCAAACTCTGTTCCTTGTTCAGAGCGGAGGCCAAATTTTTTAGGAGAGGGAGATGATGTCCGCTTCACTAGTCAATGAGGATGGGCAGAAAGACGCAATTTTAACAGATGACTCGGACGAGGTGATTCGCTGAAGTTGCTTCAACGATGGTACTGCTACTTGGGAGAATAAGCAAAGGGTCATCTTTGGCTTCTAAAAAGCATGCTAATCACTCACTCATACTTTCAAACTAAACGGTCAACGTGGGCAAAGGAGACCAGGAAGACCGCGGTATTTCGCTTCCTTACATGATCAATAAACACAATTAATTTGATCGGTTAGGTTAACATATTTCTGTCATCTTGGAATCATGTTATTAGCCGTACAGGTTGATACTGGGCACTTTCACACTAACAGCTGTCGTGTTGCTCGCTTACTAAAGCAATTTTTGCGTTGGTCAGGACAGCAAGAGAGGCTGAGGAAGCGATGGACTGTCACCAGTTGGGTGGTTGGGAGGGGAGCGAGTTGGGAGTTTTTTCTCAGCAGCCGAAGGCAGAATTTTACAGCTCACCGCTAAGCAGTCCTGCGGAGCGACCCAGCGAGAGTCGCCTCCCGTTTTTAGGGGAGCGGACGAAAGTTGAAAGAGGGCAGTAAAGATAGCCATCTAACAAGAATCGCCTGCAATTTTTTCAGCCCCCTCTCCTGTTGCCTCACAGGCGCCCGACAGTCACTGGTTAAGAATTCTTCCCATGCAGAACGCGCAGCACTTTCCTGCCGCTATATCCAAGAGGCCTTTTGGTTGGTTAAACCCTTCAGACAGATGTTGCTTTAAACTGTTTGGGAAGATTCTAGAACGTTTTGTACTAACTACTGTTGGTTGGCCAGTAGTTTCATGTCTAGCAAGAGTGGAAGGAAGTCAGGTTGTTATCGATGTCGTCACTGGCAGTATCGAGAGTCTTCATTAGTGATAAGATGTTTGCTAATATCATGGCAAAATGTCTCGACACTCTCTAGTGGCTGTCCGGCCGACACACATCGCTGGAGAGTGTGTAATTTTTTTGAGGCATTGCAGGCAAAAACAGCTTCGTCTGTCAAAGTGCCTACTGCACCACTTGAAGCAGACTCATTTTGTTTCTCTGTGATCAGAGGAGCAAATTGGTGCGTCTGCACGGAGCTTTAGACATTCCAAAGCGCGCACTTCTGAACGCTCACTTGAATCAAGTGTGTGCTCCTGGCAAGTGTGCAAGCAGATCGTCTTGACTCGTGAATGTACTCTGTATACGAGTAACTTGGGATGTAGGATTTTGCTGACGCAACAACACGTCGTCTGTGTAGTTAAATTCACATCTGCACTCCATACTTCGTCTCCAAGACGACCGTGACTTACCACAGATCGACACTGCAGACGTGCTCTTCGCTCTATTATTTACGGTGAAATACGGAACTGCAACGATAAAAATATTCAGTTCCACTACATTGTTCTTTGAGTTCTCTGTTGTCGGCGCCGATCAGGATGAAAGTTTTCACTAACAAAGAGGCTATACAGTATTAACCATTTAAGTGTTCCCGTCGTGAAAATAAGGATCGCGATTTTTGCATGGAAGGTAGTTGTTGTGCCAACCGCTAACGTAGTGTTAGTGTACATATCTTACTTCGCAGTTTCATTGATTATTTTGTAATAAGTATTATCATAACATCTTACTACTCTGATTTAACTAGGATTAACAAGAACATTAATCAGTCAAGATCAATTAAGTAATTTGTGTCTAATGTTTCAGGGTGGTCAACTACAATTGGGCTTGTCAGATGCCAAGGATTAATGTCATGACCAACCCGAGTGTTACAACCATTACGGCTACATGAGAGAGAAGCTGTGTTAAAAATGAATAAATAAATAAAACAAAATACCTTGTCCCCATCCTCTCTCAAGTAGCAATGTGATTTCGAGATAGCAAATTAAGAACAACGGGGTCATGCCTTCGCAAGAATAAGAATGAAATCAAAGGTGAAGAAATAAATTATGAAAGGGGTGTGAAGCCGGCACATGTCTTTCAGCATTACCTTTTGGATCCAGTGTCCTGTAGAGTCAATGGCAACGTCCTCTACTAAACTATAGAAGATCTGCTGTCTTGTTAAAGTTGTGTACTGAGAAATTGCTACTCCGATTCCTCAGTGTGAAATTCACGTGTGTTGTATTGCCTTGGGGATCCACGGGCTTCTAAATCAGCTACATTCCTTCAGTGACAATATATTTGTTTTTCGATGCACTTTTTTAGAAATTGATTGCGCTTTATTTGTTACTTGTACGTGATACAGACCCATACTACTATGCCCCAATATTGCTTTCGCTTGGATGTTTCTAATCACGGCCCGTAAATATTCGTATACTTTGTTATCTTTGTGTGATACAGCGTGCCCTGCAATGCCGCCATCTTACTTTCATATGTTTGATTCTAATCACGCCCCCTTAATATTATTATTCTGCAATGCCGCCATCTTACTTTCACATGTTCGATTCTAATCACGCCCCCTTAATATTGTTATTCTTTGTTACCTGTATGTGATACAGTCCAGCGCCGCTATGCCGCCATGTTGTTTTCAGCTGGCTGATTCTAATCACGTCCTGAAAATATTCTTATTCTTTGTTACTTGGTTGTGATAAAGTCCCACGTTGCTTCACGACAATATTTTCACTTGCTTGATTCTAATCACGTCCCTTAAATATTTTTGTACTTAAGAGGGAACATGAAGAATTTATTTTCCAACTACGAAACGTTAGAAATAAGTTTTCTCTTTTACCTCGAAACTAGGTTTGAGGTAGGTCAACGACTGTGGTCATGGCAATCAGTGTTTACTAAATATGCTGCGGAGTGATCTGACACCCTGCTGAGATGTTAGATGGGAAAGAAACTCATAAATTTTGTGTAAATTTTGATAGATCGTTTTACTCTTTCATGCTGACAGTCAATGAACGCATGCTTGAGGGGACATTCTTATTACTCAGTCATCGATGTTCAGTTGATAGCTAAGAAAAGTTCCATTTCATCTGCACTTAAATTGTGTAAGTGTGTGTGTGTGTGTGTGTGTGTGTGTGTGTGTGTGTGCGTGGAGGGGGCACCAGGAGGAGGACAATTTTGTTAATCATGGGGGGATAGAATGGGTTTCCAATTTCGTTCTGGAGCTTCAAGGTACACACTTCACTTATAGCTTAACATTTCAGAGCTTCTGTTTCACTGCTCATTGCAGCAGCTCACTTTGTAACACAATGCGTGTGTTACAGGTTCTAAAGATGAACCAGTAAACCCCAGATTCTATACAGACTCGAATTTCCATATGTATAAGGACATAAAACGCCTGGTAACCTTACAAATGGGTTAATGGATTGAGTATGTAAGCAGTGGTCCTAACCTGTGGTCACTGACGCTCTTGTGCACGATTCTCACAGACACTTCTTCCACAAAGCCATCTCTTTCTCTTAACAGTTACTCTTCACAGAGATGCCAATTTCTCATTGTTAACTTCATTATTTTGTTACGAAGCCGAAACAGAAACTGACATTATTCTCAGCAATCTTCCGTCACATATTTTTAAAACAATTCTTGCCATTAATTCGTTGATCCATACGAAATGAACAACTTCAACGTAAAACTCTCAGTGAAACTGATAAATATAATACAAACTCTAAAACATTCTGGTCTGTGTTATTCTGTATTTTTGTGAGATACATCACTCGAATGCCGTTGTGTGTGACCAGCATTCTTTCCAGTACCGCCGAGACACCCTTACTGGGCCACTTTTTAACGTTTACAATTTTCTGTTCGACCGGTGTATGTTTGGCGCTTAACGTACAGCAGTTTATGTTTCCCGTATAGTGTACGGCAGAGGAAGTTAACCTTTTACGACCCATAACACTTTACGTGGGATAAGCTACGTGTACCGCGACGTTCACTCGAAAGAGGACGCACGTGACCTGTGTTCCTAACTCAGTGTCACTGCTCCATTAGATCACCGCTTGCAGTACGCTCTCAGCCAGATCGAGATACCGATGGCACATAGTCTACCAGACAGAGAGATTTGAAGCATTGCGGCCAGATAGTTAAACCACTCGTCAGATTTAAGTTTTAGATAGTTTCGTAATTCGCTTAAGACCAGTTCCGGAGAGGCTTGCTCGAAAAGGGTACATCTGATTCCACTCTTAACAAACCTGAGCTTGCTTATTGTTCCTTCTGAAGTCTTCAACGGATATTGAATCGTTTACTGTAATAAAGTCCTCACTGTGCTGTTACTATAATTTCCACCAAAATGCCTACCTTAAAAGTTATAAACACTTATTCATTAGAAGAGTTGTGTTCCAAAGTAGCGAATATGAGCAGTGCTCATATCTCTAAAGTTATGCGTTTTTGAGCACATGTTTACTGGGAATTTCTTCTTTCTTTGCTCCATATTACCACTTCCAAGAATATGGAAAGCAAAGAGCTTGGAGCATAAGAGATCTCTTACACAGTGTCGAGGAATTGCACACAGCTCTTAAAATATGCGTTTTAGAGCCTATGTTTACTTAAATTTATTGTTTCGAATGATTATACTTGTCATATCCCTAAATATTGACCATTACATCTGAAACACCCTGTATAACGAAATGCTAGCTGCCCGAAGGAAGATGTAACTTCAACTGTAGAGAAAGCAATAAAACAGTAAATATAATAACAGGTTGTAACTTCATTGGCCTCGAAAGGGGTGTTGAACTCATAGCTAAAAAACGCTGGGAGGGATGAGGTAGTGATCAGAATACTGTTTTCCATTTTAATACAACTAAAGCCGAACCCACGTCCAACCATTCACGATGTCCAACACGTTCTATAAGGCAGTTCCGCCACATAGCATTTTGACGATTACCTCGACAATAATCGTCCAATGGAATTAGTGCGCCGGCCGGAGTGGACGAACGGTTCTAGGTGCTACAGTCTGGAACCGCGCGACCTCTACGGTCGCAGGTTAGAATCCTGCCTCGGGCACGGATGTGTGTCATGTCCTTAGGTTAGTTAGGTTTAAGTAGTTCTAAGTTCTAGGGGACTGATGACCTCTGAAGTTAAGTCCCGTAGTGCTCAGAGCCATTTTTTTGAATTAGTGCCTCGTTTCTAGTGTCCACTCTGCAAACGAAGTACTAAATATGTCAACGGTGGTCCAGGAGCACATGTATTGTTGTCCAGTTTGAACTTATTTAGACCTGCGCGGGTTCCACGAAGTGGTGTACGTAGTTGGTTTTAAAACGCATCATATAGAGTCCACCTCGATGTTCTTTGCGCATTATCTATTAAAGTCAACACCTTTATCTGTAAAGGGGATAAATACTTATGTATTTTCTCTTCAGTTTTAGATATGCTACATAACCGTGACTATCGTACCGTTATTTGTTTACCAGCCTCCGTAACGGACGTATGAATCGCATCGTTTTGCTGTTGTGTTTATCTCGGCGATAGCCTCTTCGAATGTTGCTGGTGGGACACACTTTCGCCCGAAGTACTTGGCAGGCAAGGAGATGGGAGATGAGGTTGTGATGGAAAGTTGAAATAGTCAGATGCTAAATCAGTAATCCGGGTGAAATTCCAAAGCCACAGTATCTTAAAAAGTGAGGGTGTGAGAGTGAGGCTTTCGTGAAACGTATAACCCGTGTGTGTAAGCCTACGCATCTGTCCAGTCCACTCTGATACAAAAAAGGAGAGTTCAATTATAGTATAATCACGTTTCTAATAACGGATAGACACCTTATATCTTGGTCCAGTCGCATTAATGTGACCACAGTCTGTGTTTGACGCCAACGTCAATAACCACTCACAGACTGCAGATGGCAGACAAGCGGTGAAGGTTATATAAAGTGTGGTGGGGCATGCGAAAATAATGCGGTCGTTGTCGTATTGTAGAAACGGAACGATTTATCTGACATCCAAATGGTATATATATATAAGGTAAATATATTATTTGTTCTCTATCAAAATCTTTCATTTGCTAACTATACCTATCAGTAGTCAGTGCCTTCAGTAGTTAGAATCTGTTTAGGTTTTTATGTTGGTAACGTCACGTAGCGCTCTGTATGAAAATCACTGACTGTGCTGCGTGCAGTCTGTGGCTGGTTTGCATTGTTGGAGTATTTGCTAATGTAGTGTTGGGCAGTTGGATGTGAACAGTGCGTAGCGTTGCGCAGTTGGAGGTGAGCCGCCAGCAGTGGTGGATGTGGTGTGGGGACAGAGATGGTAGAATTTTGAAAAAGGTTTTTTTTTCACTCAAAAACAAGTTCAGAGATGTTCAATATGGCCCCCTCCAGACACTCGAGCAATATCAACCCGATACTCCAACTCGTTCCACACTCTCTGTAGCATATCAGGCGTAACAGTTTGGATAGCTGCTGTTATTTCTCGTTTCAAATCATCAATGGTGGCTGGGAGAGGTGGCCGAAACACCATATCCTTAACATACCCCCATAAGAAAAAATCGCAGGGGGTAAGATCAGGGCTTCTTGGAGGCCAGTGATGAAGTGCTCTGTCACGGGCTGCCTGGCGGCCGATCCATCGCCTCGGGATAAGGTTTCATAACTAACCTTTTTCGTAGCACTCTCCATACAGTTGATTGTGGAATTTGCAGCTCTCTGCTAGCTCTGCGAGTCGATTTTCCTGGGCTGCGAACAAATACTTGCTGGATGCGCGCTACATTTTCATCACTCGTTCTCGGCCGTCCAGAACTTTTCCCTTTGCACAAACACCCATTCTCTGTAAACTGCTTATACCAACGTTTAATACACCACCTATCAGGAGGTTTAACACCATACTTCGTTCGAAATGCACGCTGAACAACTGTCGTCGATTCACTTCTGCCGTACTCAATAACACAAAAAGCTTTCTGTTGAGCGGTCGCCATCTTAGCATCAACTGACGCTGACGCCTAGTCAACAGCGCCTCAAGTGAACAAATGTACAACTAAATGAAACTTTATAGCTCCCTTAATTCGCCGACAGATAGTGCTTAGCTCTGCCTTTTGTCGTTGCAGAGTTTTAAATTCCTAAAGTTGTGGTATTCTTTTTGCATCACCCCTGTATATAAGGTAAATATATTATTTGTTCTCTATCAAAATCTTTCATTTGCTAACTATACCTATCAGTAGTTAGTGCCTTCAGTAGTTAGAATCAGAATAGAGTCTATGTGATTGCCGTAAGCTTAGTGACAACAGTGCATCCCAATTTAAGTTATACAATATAGCACTGAAGATGGTCACTCAGTGACAGAAAATCGATTTTGCAATAGTAAAAAATATACGACCAATGCTGTCTCTTTTTTGAAATAAAAGAAGCTTGCAGTATTTCTGTCTTTGGCGCCATTGTCCCGTGCGTAGAAACATTGGCGTTGTTACTGTCCTGGGCATTCAATTTACCTTGTCAGCTGATACTGAACTAAAGGGAAAGGCACCCTCTCAGAGCATCTAGATACGTTACAAACGTTCACAAGCAGCGTAGACTCTGTCACAAGGCCAGTAAAATACAGAGACGATTATTACAACAATGTATCCAGATCAGTGACTTAAAACTTAATGTCACGTTCTACGGAGCCCGGCTAAGCCACAGCCCGCATATCTAGGCATAATGCTAGATCGCTCAATCGTAAACACCTCAAACTCATCGGTCAAGGATTTAACACTAGAATGCACCCGCAGATAAATACTCCTTGAGCGCACGTGTGGGCTACATACGTAGCCTAGCAAGAAATTTTTTATTTACAGATTTGGACATAATTTAAAGAAAATACTTTGTATAAATACCATACATCTTCATTTTTATCGCCTGTACACATAAAATTAACCAAATTAAACTTTTTAGCTACCGTAAACAAATAAGTAGAAAACTATTTAAAACATCAGTGTTCAAGCACCGGTTTTGATGATGTTCACATAATTTTTAATTCCAAAACAATACTTATTAGTTTCCTGGTTTATGATCATCTACTGGAAAAAAATAATCAATTTTTCACGATCATTTTTATTTGATTGGCATACTTTCAGGACACAAGACAGCCTGATGACAGCAGCAAATGCGTCTCGTACATCTGCTACGTTGTTTACGCATGCTGCAATCGCGAGCTCTGCTACAACACGAACAACGGCCAGCTTAGCCATGAATAAGTCTAACGGGGTGCATGGGTTGTTCTCAAAGTCCGAGAACTGGTCTGCATTTCAGTCTGGTAGCTCTGGGTATGTTTTGCTGTGATATTCGACGCTCAGTAGAAGGTCTTGGTAGCATGAATCCAACTTCTTCAAGGTAGAGACGGCGAACGACTTTCGTTTCAGAGTTGTCCATCTGATATATCAAAAGATCATTTCTGCCCGACGTATTGACAAAATTATAAAACACTGTGAGAGATCAAGGGCGACTGTTCGAGTAACGTCGTATTGTCTACACATTTTATCAAAAATATCGACGCCACATACTGTTAGGTTTTAAAATGTGATGATATTCCGCTTTTCTAGCATCACCACTAGCAGCATCGCTTTTGTCACCAATGTGAAGTGTAGGCAACAATATAACTACACGATAAAGGATGAATTTCAGCAGTTGCTCTTTCAGCCATGTTTAAAATCTTGAAACAACAAAACTACTTTATTACGCTTCGGCTCATAACTGACTAGCGTGCAATCAGGTTGAAAACCGAAAAAGGATTCATTTACTTCTCGGGTTTTGTGTTGTTTTGACCAGGTCAAGTATCTCTGGTTTAGTGTTCCTATGGCCGTAATCTTGTGAGTCAACAGTTCTTTGCATGCAGGCACACTAGTAAACCAATTTTCCATACTGATATTGCATCCCAGGAAATATAACGGACTCAAAATTCGATAGACGATATCACGCACTTTATTTGATTATCTAAATGGTTCCTATGGTTGCATGCCTACGTAAATCTCAAAATTATAGGGATGTGGATACTTGTCGCCCACCACCAGAATGATCTTTGTACCGAACTTTACTAGTTTGTTTGCCACGTACTTCACGAAACCGCAACGTCCCCTTCAAAGTGACTAACTACTCATCGGTCGTAAGATTTTCGCTTGGAGTGTAATATCTCTTACAGTTGTGAAGCATTATGTTAGTAATGTGGCGTATTGCAGTCAGTCGGTCGTTTGCTTGACGAGCCTAGCTGTTTCTTACATCATCAAAGCGGAGAATTCTCAGTAGAAATCTGAATCTTCTCTCTGACATAGGTTTATATACTAATTCAATGCCAGAACCTTTCGAATTATGCCTACAAGTGCCATGGTTTCAATGAGGTCAGTATGATATGCCTCACTGCCTTGTCGCGTCGCAGCACAGTTTTGTAGTGCAATAGGAATGTTGACGACAATCTGATGGTCGTTGGAGCGTCCACCTTTGTTGTCGGAGATGAGAGGGAGAAAGCTGTCCGAGGTGTAACTGGATGGTTATTGGTTGCAGTGGCAATCTTTTAGGATTAATGGCGGGATAGGAATGCTGAAGAGTTCATTATTTATTTAAGTAATTCATTTATTATCTCTTTTATAATTCATAAAAGAGGTGGCAGTTCCTAACCCCTTATTTAATAAATGTCAGACTCAATTTATTCTTATCAACAGACAGCTCACCTAAGCTTACAGGAGACAATTACTATTCCGTAAATTGTTCTTGTTAGTTACGAATCTACAAATGCTGTCTATTCCTTGAGACAAAGAGAGATCGTCTATGTTAAAAGCTATTCCACAGAATATATAATGATTACTAGTCTTGCAGCTGATGTGCGTGCCACCAGATCTGATCACAAACTCCTCGCTGAGAATATTACTTCTGCTGCTGCTGCTGCCTGGCGTAGCTACACGGTGGCTGCTCAAAGCGGCCACCCGCTAGTCGACCATACCACTGCTCTCTGAATTCTCTCCCAGAATCTCTTGCTTGTATACCGTTCTAAGTCGCGGCTGACTTTCTATAATGTCCGGTCAGAATACTTCCATTAGCCGGCTCCTTCGACGTGTAAACATTTTAATATTCGGTTTCTCTTATAGGTTTCTACTCGATGTTACCGCTTACGTATACTGGAAAGCTTCCGTTAGCGTCAGGGTTTGTGACCCTTGGCGCAGTGTCAAATAGATCCATCACGTGTTTAATCCGTCATCCGACTTGCTACTTCATGTCCCTACTTTACGTAACACATGGTAAACTTCTGCTGACGTCTCACTGCTGTTCAAATAGTGTGTTAATGCGCGTGTATTGATCTTACGCGTCTTATCACTCTTCCCTTCACAAATATCCTCCACTATGGTTTCCCAATTCTTAAACTCTGATACTCCAAATTTCATGAAGATACAGTTGTTCTCCTTTCATTTGAACTGACAAGTATTGCTTATTAAATTTTTTCTTGGGACTGACAGTCCCCTTAATATTTGCATTTTATGGTGCCAATGTAAATGTATGTCGAATCAACGATAATGTGCCAAACACCGTCATCGAAAAATAGCAGAAATGGTAGAAGAGCTGTTTTAGCATCGTTAGTTAAAACCTGTTGCGTCTGGTGGGCGTGCCAAAATGTTGTGAGATCTGGTTCGTAAATTGGGTGGTGGGAATTTCCATCTCGTGCCCTTACAGGATTGAAAGGTAACCAAAGCGGACGAAGGCATATTTTTATCAGCAGCGTCTTTCACATTTTCCTGTTCCGTATCAAACTTCTGAGGAGACACAGGCGTCTCATTTTCTTCCACGAGCCCTTCTTACTCCTCACTTTCGCTCAAAGCGTCACCATCTTCGTCATCCTCCAGCAACCATCTTTGAATCTGTTCATTCGTCGTATTTATATATCCTGCTATCTAAAAATACAATAAGAAATGATTCTACCTGCAAAAATACTATAAAATGCGCAATGCTTTTGTAGTATTTATTACAGTAATTGTATCACATTTACATCAGTTCACAACAACCTTTGCCATCAGAAGTTTAACTTCCACGAACGGTTGCGGGGGTTACAGGCGCAGCCCACAGGCTTCAACGAAAATTTATTATCACGTCTTTGGCCGCGGGAGTGGGCACGCTACCAGCGAGAACTGGGGTTCATACCTGAGGAATACACGAAACGGCGTCATTGCAGAGCGCCAGTTGTTGAAAATAAAGGACTGTCTTACTCGCTGGGCTGCACATGTACCTAGCACGTGCGCTCTAGTATTAAAATTAGAAACAGTATTGTCACGAAGAGGACTGGAACAGGCTCGAGGGACAATTAACGTACAGCGCCACAACTGATTCAGCATTCCGTTGCCCTGTGTTGCGCACCTATGTAGGCTTGTAGCAGTCATGTCAGATAGACTGTTGTCGAGATAAACTACACGTTGAGAAGACACACTCACACGTCAAAATCAACACCAGTTCGCCCGGCTCCTGTTTCTCTAGTATAACACCACTAGATCTGAGAAGGTGAAAAAGACTCTCCTAGATTCGTTTCATATTATTTGAAATGTATCTCGTGCTGTTCGCACTCATTCATTTGTGACTCAGTTCTGTACTTTTCGTTTGTCACCATTCAACGGTATAGAGGTACTTAAAGTATCGACTCTTCCAGTATCCCAGTTATGTATATTGCTATATTTTCCGCTTCCAAATGTCCCTTCTCCTTCTAACCTCTGCATGAGGAGATTAGCGTTCAACGTCCCGTAGACAACGAGGTCATTAGAGACGGAACACAAGCTAGAATTAAAGTAGGAAGGAGAAGGAAAACGGCCGCGCCCTTTCGAAGAAACCACCCCGGCAGTTGCCTTAACCAGTCTAAAGAAGTTACGGAACCTAAATCAGGATGGCCGGACGACGAATTGGACTGTCGTCCTCCCGAATGCGAGTCCAGTGTGCTAACCACTGCGCTTCCCCTCTCGGTTCTCCGTTTAAATGAAAGTGCGTATTTTAAATTTATCTTTTACATGGAGCAGTACAGCATCTGGCTGTCTGCTGTTGTTCAAATGGTTCAAATGGCTGTGAGCACTATAGGACTCAACATATGAGGTCATCAGTCCCCTAGAACGTAGAACTACTTAAACCTAACTAACCTAAAGACATCACACACATCCATGCCCGAGGCAGGATTCGAATCTGCGACCGTAGCGGTCGGTCGGTTCCAGACTGAAGCGCCTAGAACCGCTCGACCACTCCGGCCGGCTCTGCTGTGGTAGTAGCAGTGTATGAAACGTAGCCTTCTCAATCGAGGCAAAGAGATTTATGCCCTTTGGGTAGTCATTCGACAGTAGTTACGTTGGTAGCGAAAAGGACCCCTCTGCTGTCTTCCGGTTACCTGGGGAAATTTCGTCACAGGTAGAGCGTGCTCTCGACACTCGCGGTTAAACTTTTCGTAAGTGAAAACGGCACTCTTAGAGCGACGTGGCACTGTTGAGTGTCTTAATGTGTGATTATGTGTAGCGATTCTGACTCATTTGCTAGTTCAGTCTCAACTTCGATAGTCGACTTTTTCAGCGTTTAGGCACGCGTTAAATTTCTGTATGTAATACGTTTTTTCCTGTCCTTTCTTTTTATAACCAGAAGACGTGGTGGAGGAAGTTCGGTACTTCAGCGGGTTTGAAATTATTTTGTGATTTCTCTTTTAACTGGAATTTAAATGTGAATTTTTCTCCTGTGTATGTATCTTGTATCCTTTGTACTGCCGCGCGGGATTAGCCGAGCGGTCTCGGCGCTGCAGTCATGGTCTGTGCGGCTGGTCCCGGCGGAGGTTCGAGTCCTCCCTCGGGCATGTGTGTGTGTTTGTCCATAGGATAATTTAGGTTACGTAGTGTGTAAGCTTATGGACTGATGTCCTTAGTAGTCAAGTCCCATAAGATTTCACACACGTTTGAACATTTTTTCCTTTGTATTTCATTTCCTTTCAGCCTCAAGATTGTGTAGCTTTGCTCATACTACGTGGAGATACTTTCACTGTGTGTAACTTCAGTACCATCTTGTTTTTATTGTCAATTCCACTTGATATTTTACTGCTCTTTGTGTCTCTGCGATCTACATTGGGGTTCTTGAAGTCTTGACAAGTGTTACTAATTTTTATTTTTTGTTGAATATTGCGGGTGTTTCACGCCAGCGTAGTTTAGTTTCATGTGGAAGACGATGAAGATAAGTTTCTTTGTCGGAAAGTGTTCCATGTTATGCGTGTTGACAATAATTACGTCGTAGCTATAGGGATGAACCCCTGCATCTTTGACGTATTGAGATTGGTAAAATTCTTTTTATCTCTATTACTCTGTGTGTGAATCGTTAATTTTTATGTGATCTTTGCCCGTGTGCGCCTCAGATTTACTTTTTATTTGTGAGCACAATATACCTCAGCATTCAGTATAATAATAGTATCAGCTAGTTAAGTAATTAAATAACAGGAAACGGCAAATCACAGTTAAAAATTATTTTGTGAATTTTTAATGTGATATTGTATTTGAATGATCTGTGTTAAACTGTCATAACTTTTTTTCAAACAAACATCTCCCGTTTTGTAAGATTATTTTAATATAGCCAACATGGTGTTTGTGAAGCGCAAAGGCAGGGCTTGTATTTCTAGAATTTTGTCTGACTGTAAAATTTTTTGCTGTTTCTTAATCTCCTGCTTCCTCTGATTTATTTGATTTATCATTTGTACCAAACCTGTTCCCGTATGCTCCTTCCATCTATTCACTTGGATCTTTTCATTAATGCTAGCACGTCAGTAATGCTTTCCAATTCCGTGCGTAACTCAGTTCTTATTCTTTATGAAACTGGGTGGCGACCCAGCAAAATTTTGTGGCACACGGAAATTACAGAAGATTGCGGAGTTGCAAATTGGCTAACTTTACCGTTTCTGTTTGAAAATCACCTACTAGTTAACCATTCAGACATTAATAACCGTTTAATTGAAAGAAGTGTGGGTTGAGAATGGAGAACAATATTCAATGTATCAATCCCTAAAATCTGTCCAAGCAACAAAATTTGCTTTCGCCTTCCACATATCAAGCTTCAGTCTAGAAAGACTATGTAGGATGTAAATATTCTCCACCAACATACACCTTGCGATTCGGAAGAGCATTGTAGAACTCACTCGACAAAGCTGGACGAGGTCTGTCGAATATTTAGTATTGTAGCTGTGCTCACCCACAAAAAAAGAACTTTCGACAACCCCTTCTCTATTGCCGCTGTCCGCCTGTGGAACAATCATTCTGGGCATAATTAAATGCTCCCTTGGTTTTAAGAAAAAGTTGCATAATGTTGTGTTTTGAAGGTTACATAAAAAGTGCTTGAATGACTTTTTGGGTATAAGAGAGGGCCAGATGGCCCGAACATTGATAGGTTCAACAAATGCAACTATTATTATTATACACGATTAAGTAATGCAAATATCAATTAATAACAAAGGTTTGGAACATACGGGCCGAATAAAACTATGTGCCCGTATGAAACCCGAAACCAGGACCTTTTCTTTTGGTGGGAAAGTGCTGTGCCAACTGAGGTACTGACGTACCCAAGCACGTCTCACGCGTCCCTCCAGATTTATTTCCACCATTTCCTTATTACCCAACTTTAGCATCCTCCTTTCATACACCAAGCGAGCCTACATTATGTGGTCTTTCGAAGAACGTCTTGGTCTGCCTTGTTTACGTCTGCTACCTGGTTTGCATTAAAAATCTTCTTTCGGCATCGGTGATCTATCATTCTCAACAACTGACGATTTTGGTTTACGGATTTTCTTTCAAACTTCTCTATCAATGTTTCACTTGTCCTCACTCCAGCTCTTACACAATAATCAAAAATATTATATTTCCATAGCTATCAGATTTCTTTTGAGCTAGTCATTTAAAATCAATATTTGTGATCCACAGCACAGAACAGATTCAACCATTAGGATACCGACGCTATTCTAATAGTTTTTGGAAATCTTGTCACACTAAAAGGAATTCATACATGCTATAACTTTTCTGCTTTGCTGTATTCTGTATTTTGCATCTCTATTACATGATCCGCATTTCCTAATCTGTGATCCTTGGTATTCAATTTTTTTTTTTCCCACATGCTCACAACCGCTCCGTCATTGATGTGTACTTCAATTCTTTAGTCACTATTCCTGTCAGATATTCCTCTTTCGTTAGACTCCTGTGCGGTCCCCACTTTCAATGCTCGCCATCCAATCTCCTGCTGCACAAAACCTTCCCAAGATCACTAAGATACATGCACCCACTCGCTCTCCTGCTTTTGTAAGTGGAACACTTGGGTGTGTGGCTTCACTCTGGAGCTGTGCACCACAGGGAGTGGATCAGGGAGTCGCTATTTATTAATAACAAATTACTGTTGTTGAAATGACATTAAGTCACATCACTTCAGGTCAAGAGTGTGGATACTTGTGAACAACGAATTAAATTTAGGGTTATGCGATTTTCCTCATTAGTCAATCTGCTTTTAACAGTGTAGCTGCGCAGACGACTGGTTTACATCCCAGCCACAGAGCTCGTCCTCGTAACTGTCTTAGCATGCTATAATTTACTAGAAGAAGACTGAGTTACTCCCTTCGTAAATCTATAATGATCAGTTTTCGACTGAATGTGCACAACAGAAGGTGCTTGAAACTGAGCAGTTTCTCAGAGATGAAGTAAACATTGTTTGAATCGATTTTACTGGCCAAAAGATATCTGTGGTAAGGACTATGGAACCGAGCTGCTGATGTCATAGGTCCCTAGGCTTACGCACTACTTAATCTAACTAACTTACGCTCAGGACAACACACACACCCATGCCCAAGGGAGGACTCGAACCTCCGACCGGGGGAACCGTGCGAACCATGACAAGGCGCCCGCGACTGCACGGCCACCCCGCTCGGCGATATTATTGGCACTGACCTTCTATAGTGAGCTGGGAGGTGTATGTGAAACTGATTAAAGACAAAGTATGTGATATAATTCTACGTGCGACTAGAAGTGGTCTAAAATTCTGTCACACAGACAGACACACAAGTCATGAAGTGTGGAGCATGTGAGAATTAGACGGTGGAAAATCTTTGTTCTTTAACTTATCTCTTAGGTCCCTTTGTAGACAATGGTATCTGCACTCTGCCCATATGGTAAAGTGATTTGCAACTGAAAAATTTACCACACAAGTAGTTCTCAATGGAGGGCGACACATCTGCATACATCTGATGAAACATGCGTCATCCTACTTATGTATTTATGAATGCTTCGCCATTATACTTTATGATGACCAGCTGAAGACATGTTTAGGATGTAGTCAATAAGAACACATCCGTTCCAGCTGTGTGCAAAGCTGGATCATGCAGCTACCACCTGCGGATGAACAGATCACGACTGCTTTGAGGGTCCTATTGCAGACATTTCTCGAAATTCTCTAAAACGACCTCTAGCCACAGTCATGCCGATTCCTACTACTGATCCATCACCGTTACTAGAACTACGACAAGGTGTTGTGGATGAACGACGACCATTTATATTTTCCCCCCTCTATCAACTGTCTTGTGCAGCAGTTACCAATCTGCAGCAGAAGGGATAAACTTTGACTCTATGTTCATTCCTACTGGTTCCTTTGTGCCTAACGTTCAAGACCCACAGCCATCTTTGGACAATGAAGAACACATTAAGGTGACCTTGAATATAATCAGGTGACTTGCCTAAGGTGCATGGGGGGGACAGGTGTTCCCCTGGATGACTTTGATCAATTGCCGGTGTTTGGTAAGGGAGAGGGAACAGGGGATGTCCTTGAACACAAGTTAGCACAAATGTGTAACCAGGCATTGGAAGTGTTTATCAGCGACCTGGAGCTAAGATCCTTCTTATACGTCCTCATTCCTGCCCTCTTATATACTGCCATGTTGTTAAAACACTTTCACTTGTTGATTACTGCCTTCATTTAGCATATAGTAATTTCGTTGTTTACACATTGCTTTCAAATTTAGAACATTTTCGTTGCAGTTAGTCACAACTGTTTAACAAATCAAACAGTACAGCTTTTCTTCAAAAATAAGCGTTACGTAACAACAATAGTATGTCGGTGTTTAATTACACACACAAATTTCGTGACAAATGATCATTTGAAGGAACTTTCAGCTATAATAAGAAATTAGAACTGTACAACATGGCAGTGCATACCAATATCCAACTCGGTCAATATGCGCCTTCAGCTACTAACCATGAAAGACAGACAGTGTATGTATCAAAGAATGTGCAGGGTGTTTGAAGAAAAAATCCCTGGTTTTAAATATAAATTTAATGGGGAAATTAATGAAAAATTACATCGATGAGTACATATTATGAAAGAGATTTCCGTCAAGTTTTGTTTAATGTTGGTAGACGTCAACGTGGGATCCATTTGTTGCATTGCACACGTCGAGACGATAGTCGATTTCCCGCCACGCATTCACCAAAATTTCAGGTATAACTGTCCCAGCCGCTGTGACGATTCTTCCCGTAAATAATTGATGTCTCCGATCTTTTCACTGTACGCAACATTTTTTATGTGGCCCAAAAAGAAAAAGTCCAGTGGGGTTAAGTCTGGGCTTCGTGGTGGCCAAGGTATTGGGCCAGTCCTCTCTATCCACCTTCCTGGAAAGAGAGTGTCAAGAGCCGCACGCACATGATTATTTTATTGGTGTGGGGCGCCATCTTGTTAGAAAACACAAGCCTCTTTTGCACCTCAATATCGTCCAATTGAGGAAAGACAAACTCTGTCATCATGTCACAGTAAACATCCCCGTTTATTGGTTTTTCTACAAAAATGAGAGGACCAATCACACGATCTTCCATCAAACTTCATCAGACATCAGTCTGGGAGGGCCACGTTGATGCTTAATAACCTCATGTGGATGCCCTGCCCCCCAAATTCTGCAGTTATGACGATTAACTGTTCCACTGACATGAAATGTAGCCTCATCAAAAAAGAGACTCTTTTTTAAAAAACTGAAATCATATTAAACTCTGTGCAGAAAGCCAACAGCAAACTCATACCCTAAGATATTATAAGTATGTTTTATTTCATGAAAAGTTGTAATTTGTAGGCGCAGAAGTGAAGTCTTTTACGCACAACATCATACACAGTACCTTTAGGCGCACCCAATTGTACACTACTTCTGACCAATGACTGCTTCAGGCTCCGAACACACGAAACATCACCACGATATTGTCCTCTAAAATTACGTTTTACTGTTATAACTGACTCAGTTTTCAGAAGCCAAATGACGTGCTGCGCATTCTGTTCCGGAGTGCACATTGTTGCTGAGTTGCACGACATTGCACTGCATGCACTCCTGGACTGAACTGAGGCGACAGAGGAAAGGTCAAGCAGACCTGCCAACTACAGGGGAGCCAAACTTGGAGAGTTGATGAATCAAAAACCACAAACTACAATAGTGTATGTCACTTTGTACAGATTCAAGGACACAATAAAACTAGGGAGTTCTTTTTCATACACACTGTATTACGCATAATAAATGAATTATTTATTGATAATCTCCTGTGAAGCTATTTTTAAAGTTTATATTAACAAGTGTTAATTTTATGACTTCTAATAGATGTATCACTAAATAAAGAAATTTTGAAATACAGTATATGAAAGAAATTAATTTTTTGTAAAGCAATATATGAAATCTATATATGGAATAAGGAAGTTTCAGAAAAAGCAAAACTCCTTATGTATAAGAATTATTGCTTCCCTATTGTCACCTATGGTGGAGAAACATGGACAATGACAGAAAGGGACTGGAGCTGACTGCAAGCAGGGGAAATGAAATTTCTCAGAGCAGTTAATGGAAAAACAAGAATGGACAGAGAAAGGAATATAGATTAGAATGGACCTTAAACAAGTAAGTATGAGAGAAGAAATTGAAAAAAAGAGATTAAGATGGTATGGGCATGTTAAGAGGATGCATGGGCATCGTGGATGAACTCAAGATGGATGGGTAAAGACCTAGAGGGCGCCCAAGAACACGGTGGAAAATGGGAGTGAAAATATCTGTAGAAAGGAGAGGTGTGACCTGGCAGCTAGTGGAGGAAGAAGAGTGGTGGGAGGACCGAACCAAATGGAGAGGACTCGTCAGCACCCAGACCTGGCAGTTGCTGGAGCAGGATTCGGATATAGATTCGGATACCGAATAAAACTCTTATTGTTTATGTTATTAAAACTATCGAAATGTAAAACAATAATAATATTGAAGCTTTTTGGAGTATATAGTTAATTTTACAGTGTACCATGTAATCCTTTTCTTTACAGTACTGATTATTTCTCTGTGTAATAAAAAGTGAACCACTGAATGCTGCTTCTGTATTCAATCAGCTTCTCATATGGCTTGACTAGGTTGAGTGTACACCGTTCCAGACCTGAGGAAGTAGCAGGATGGATATGTCAACAGTTAGACGACGAATGTGGTCTCTATAGTCGTATCATACACAAAATAAGTCACCTAAAACAATGAATATGTGAATAAGAAAGATAAAGCAGCGTTTCATGACTGCACGCTTTGGAGTAAAAAGTAGTTTTTTGAATAAGAGTCCAACGAGGGTACCGTACCATACACAAGGCCGCCCCAAGCACAGGCCACTACCAGACCCACCCGCATGTCCTTGACCAGTGGTGCGACTGGCACAGTCGGATCGTACCGGCAGCACAGCGCACGCACAGACCCCATCAGCGGCGGCTAATTCGCAATCATGCAGTCAATCACAAAGCGATAATGTGGACGAATACGGCCGGCGCTGTGGCCAGACGCTGAATAATGTCTGTGGCCGCCGTAATTACGCTATTAGCGCGCGCCGGGAGTCTATCCCACGGCAGTGCTAAGGCAGCTACTGTATCGCCTCGCATACAGATTCACTTCTGTCCATGCTGCTCGTTAGTTTCCCTTGCCTGCTTCTCCTATCTGTTGTTTTCGTTGTCGTTTGATGCAGCTCTCCGATCCACTCAGTCCCCTATGATCCCATTCATCTCTGGATAATAACTGCTGCCTCTGCATCATTTGAACCTGCCTAGTGTCTTCAAGCCTTAGTCTGCCTCTACAATTTTCACCCTGCACATTTCCTTCCATTACCAAATTCGTGGTTCTCCAATGCCTCACAATTTGCCCTTTGCAGTTGGGCCACAAATTTCTTTCTTCCCAAGTCGGTGCAGTAGTTACTCGATGTACCCTTCTAAATTTGAACATTCTTCTAAAGCACCACACTTCGAAAGCTTCTAATCTCTTCCCGATGGAACTGTGTATCGCCCGTGTTCCACTTCTTACAAGGTAGCACTTCATACAAATACCTACAGATTAGACTTCCTGAAACTGTAGTTTACACTAAGAAGCCAAAACAAATGGCTCAAGTGGCTCTGAGCACTATGGGACTTAGCATCAGTCCCCCAGGACTTAGAACTACTTAAATATAACTAACCTAAGGACAACACACACATCTATGCCAGAGGCAGGATTCGAACCTCCGGCCGTAGCGGACACGCGGTTCCAGACTGAAGCGCCTAGAACCGCTTGGCCACACCGGCCGGCGAAGCTAAAACATTATGACCTCTTCGAACCGCTGCCGTGGATGCCATCTGGTGGGGTGACTTAGTAATGGAGTATGAAAGCGAAGCAGACACGAACGGGGATCACCCTACCGAAGATAAGCGAATTTGACAGGACATTATTATTACGCAGAGCCGCTGAACGAGTGTCTCGTAAACAGCGAAGTTGGACAAATGTTCACGTACTACTGTCGTGGGTATCTACAGAAAGAGATAGTAGGACAGTTAAACTGCTACTAGGTGCTAAATGGCTGCACGTCCATGACTCTTAAAAGAATGTGGTGCTTGGAGACCTGTTTCCTCTGTAAAGTAGAATAGATGGTCATCTGTGGCATCTCTGGCGAAGGGGCACAATGCTGGTGAACGCACAAGTGTTTCCGAGCACACCGTTCATCGCACATTCTTGAACATGGAGCTGCGCAGCAGATTACCCCTACGTGTTCACATGTTGACCCATCGACATCGTCAACTACGGTTGTTGCTGGCACGGCACTATCGGAATGTGACCGTCGATCAATGGAAACATGTCGGTTCTTCGGGTGAATCATATTTTTTGTTACGCCGTGTCGATGGTCGTCTCCACAAACGCCGCCATCGAGGTGAACGGCTGCTCGAAACGTGCAGCGCGCCTCGGACACAGGCTGGGGGGAGCAGGTTGTGCTATGGGAGACATTTTCTTGCGTTTGCATGGGACATGTGGTATAGACGCTGACAGCTGCGAAGCGCTTCTATCTCGCCGGCCGATGTGGCCGAGCGGTCCTAAACGCTTCAGTCTGGAACCGCACGACCGCTACGATCGCAGGTTCGAATCCTGCCTCGGGCATGGATGTGTGTGATGTCCTTAGGTTAGTTAGGTTTCAGTAGTTCTAAGTTCTAGGGGACTGATGACCTCTGATGTTAAGTCCCATAGTACTCAGAGCCATTTTTTAACTTCCATCAATTCGTGCTCGAGGTCTTCCTCGACGGCAGTGGCACCTTTCAGCAGTATAATGGTCCTTGCCTCGGAGCCTGAACCGTGCTACAGTGCTATGAGGATCATTGTAGTGAATCTTGTTGATATCTCGGTGACTAAATTCGCCTGATGTAAATCCTATGAAACTCCTTCATGGTCGCTATCGGTCACCATCACCGCGTACACGAATCAGAGACCCAGTTATTTACGTGAGTAACGTGATCAGTGCGTAGACGTCTAATACCACATACCTCCACAAACCCACTACCAAACTTTCGGATCCCTGATACGCTAAATCAGTGGTTTATTTACTTAAAAAAAAACAGATAAAAAGCTATCAAGCAGGTGATCATAATGTTATTGCTCAGCAGTGTATATGCCATGTTAACAAATTTCTCTTTCCCAGATACGTTTTTCTTGCAACTTCCAGTCTGCATTTTACGTCTTCTCTACTTCGGGCCTCATCAATTGTTTTACTACCCATATAGCTAGTCACTTCCATTAATTTTAGTGGATCATTTCCAAACCAAGTTTTATCAGAAACACCTGATTGAATTCGATTATATTCCATTACCGTTATACCACATTTTTTTAAATCCCTTATAAGCACTGTTCAGGTTACTATCCATTCCTTTACACTCCTTTTGAAACTCCATGGCCACCCCCTGTCAGAATTTTAATCTCAGCGCGAGATCCATAATTTTTATTTCTTCTCCATGATCCTTAATTCCATTTCCAAATTTATGTGTGTTTATATTTATTGTTTGCTCAGTAATACATTAATTAACAGTGCAGAGATACTAATAAAGCATATAAATTCCCTGAATGACTCAGCAATCATTATGAACGTTTCGTGAATGAAACTTTTTGGATCGCAAAATAAATTTCTTTATTTACTGTGCCATTTCGACTACAGCTATCAGGTATCAGCTGCTAAGATTAGAGGAACGTAAAGAGTGACAATCGTTCGTTACACATCAAGGTAAAAAATTTTCAAGAATATTAAGAAGTTCACTCACCAAAAAACGTAAATGGTGAGTGAAATTCCGAAAAATATTACTTAATTTTTTAATTATTTGTAGTATTACGTTAAATAACAAACGTCGCTCGTTCATTATGCTCCTTCGCTTACATTTCAGATGTCTGTTGATGACAGTAGCCGAAACAACGTAGCAAGTAAATTAATTTATTTAGAAATCGAGAGGGTCTGAATCACAAAACTCTGAGGACAGGCTTCACCGCCACCTCACTCCCTTCTCAACTGCTGTTTCCCTTTCACGTCATGCATGTCTTTTAACGACACTCTTGTTTCTATACTAGGTGCAGGTAACTTTTCCCTTCCTGTGTTTTACATCTCCTACTTTCAAAGCTTTAAAGAGTGTATTCTAATCAACATTTTCAATAGCTTTGTTTATTATCTACAAATTCCACGAATATTGGTTTTCCACTATTTAGTCAGTTGACCACTTACATATTCTCCGGAACACAAACTTATTTTCCCTGAGGTGGGCTTCCACTAGTTTTCCCATTCTTGTGTAAATAATTCGTGTAAATATCTTGCATGTGTGACTTATTGAACTGATGGTTCAGTAATATTCACAACTGTCACCGCCTGCTTTGGATGTAATAGGAATTACTACGTTCTTCTTGAAGGGTAAGGGTGTATTGACCATCCAATAATATCTTGTACACAAGGCTAAAATACGTACAAACAAAATTATCACCCAAATGAACATTAGTTGGTGTAATGAAACTAAATATGTATTAATAAAGTCACAACGGACGTCCTTGTCACATTTGACTGCTAAAATAGTTTTATTAGAAAATCCACTACTGCGTTTTTGACCTTTAGTGATTTTCAAGTAGGTCAGAGAGAGAAAAGTTTTATTTCAACGCACACGATTTTCACTTATTTTTTATCTTTTTGAGACCTCAGTCTTCTTATTGGTTTGATGCCACACGCCACGAATTCGTTTCCTGTACCAAACTTTTCATCTGACTGTAGCGACTGCAGCGTACATCCCCAGTTATTTGCTTGATGTCTCTATCTTCCCCTGCAGCTTATCCTCTTCCGCTCCATCTCGCGTCGTAGAAGTTTCTCCATGATGTGTTAACAGATGTCCTATAATCCTGTCGCTCCTACCTGTCTGTGTTTTCCATATATTCCTTTCCTATCCGATTCTGTGGAGAACCTCCTCTTTCCTTACGTTTTCATTCCACCTACTTTTCAACTTTCGTCTGTAGCACCACACCTCAAATGCTTATGTTTCTTCAGTTCCGGTTTTGCAGCAGCCCATGTTCCACTACCATACAATACTGTGCTCCAAACATACATTCTAAGAAATTTCTTCCTCGAGCTAATGCGTATGTTCGACACTAGTAGACTTCTCTTGGACAGAAGAGCCTTTTCGCCAGTGTCTGCTTTCTACTCCAACTTTGCTCCGTCTGTCATGGGCTATTTAGCTGCCTATAGCGGCTACTTCGTGACCCTTGATTTTTATGTTAAGTTTCTCGCTGTTCTCACTTCTACTACTTCTCAGTACTTTAGCGTTTCTTTGTTTTGCTCTCAGTTCGTATCCTTCCTCATTAGATTGTTCATTCCGTTCAACTGATCTTGTAATTCTTCTTCACTTTCATTGAGGATAGCAGTGTCATCCGCGAATCTTATCATTGATATTCTTTCACCTTGAATTTTAATCCCGCTCTTGAACCATTCTCTTATTTCCGTCGTTCTTGTTTCGATGCATACAATGAACAGTAGGGGCGAAAGATTACATCCCTGCCTTTCACTCTTACTGTTCCTTCTTTGCTCTTGTACGTGTTGTATATTACCCGTCTTTCACTACAATTTACTCCACTTTTCTCAGTATTTCGAACATGTTGCACCATTTGACTTTGTCGAACCCATTCTCCAGATCGACATATGCTATGAAAGTGTCTTGATTATTCTTCAGTCTTACTTGTATTATCGACTACAACGTAAGAAATGCCTTTCTGGTAGCTTAAGCTTTCCTAAAACCAAACTGATCGTCATCAAACAGATCATCAATTTTCCTTTCTATTCTTTTGTATATTATTCTTGTGAGCAACTTTGTTTTGCGCTACTTCTTCCACTTTTCAGCTACATCTACATCTACATACATACCCCGCAATCCACCATACGGTGCGTGGTGGAGGGTACCTCTTACCACAACTAGCATCTTCTCTCCCTGTTCCACTCCCAAACAGAACGAGGGAAAAATGACTGCCTATATGCCTCTGTACGAGCCCTAATATCTCTTATCTTATCTCTGTGGTCTTTCCGCTAAATATAAGTTGGCGGCAGTAACATAGTACTGCAGTCAGCCTCAAATGCTGGTTCTCCAAAATTTCCTCACTAGCGATTCACGAAAAGAACGCCTCCTTTCCTCTAGAGACTCCCACCCGAGTTCCTGAAGCATTTCCGTAACACTTGCGTGAGGATGATCAAACCTACCAGTAACAAATCTAGCAGCCCGCCTCTGAATTGCTTCTATGTCCTCCGTAAGTCCGACCTGATAGGGATCCCAAACCCTCGAGCAGTACTCAAGAATAGGTCGCACCAGCGTTCTATAAGCGGCCTCCTTTCAGATGAACCACATCTTCCCAAAATTCTACCAATGAACCGAAGACGACCATCCGCCTTCCCCGCAACTGCCATTACATGCTTGTCCCACTTCATATCGCTCTGCACTGTTACGTCCAAATATTTAATCGACGTGACTGTGTCAAGCGCTACACTACTAATGGAGAATTCAAACATTACAGGATTCTTTTTCCTATTCATCTGCATTAATTTACATTTACCTATATGTAGAGTTAGCTGCCATTCTTTACACCAATCACAAATCCTGTCCAAGTCATCTTGTATCCTCCTACAGTCACTCAACGACGACACCTTCCCGTACACCACAGCAGCATCGACAAACAGCCGCACATTGCTATCCACCCTATCCAAAAGATCATTTATGTAGATAGAAAACAACAGCGGACCTACCACACTTCCCTGGGGCACTCCAGATGATACCCTCACCTCCGCTCTTGCTATCTTCGAAATTCTATGGATTTCAACGTGAATAGTCACTTTGTTGCCACTTCCGCCATTCGTATTAGGAATTCTACTGGTAAATTATCCTTAGCGTCTACCTTATTTGACCTTAATTCTTCCAAAGGTCTTTTAATTTTTTATTCTAATAATGGAGCACCTATCTCTTTCCTGTCGAATTTTGTTTCTTCCATGGCATTATCAGGTGAATCTTCCCCTAACATGGCTACGAAACACTAAACTAAACTAAACTCCGTTCGAACAGTCCTCGGATGACCCAACCGCACAGATCGATCGCCGTGTCATCCTCTGAAAACTGGGATCATCGGATACTGATTTGTAGGGGAATGGAATCGGCTCATCGTTCTCCCGGCCGTTATAAGGTTTCGTGAAGTGTAGGCCGTTGCTATTGGGTCAAGTAGCTCTCCGAATGGCATACCAGGACAGAGAATACCTCAATAGATCAACAGCACACGACGGCCCGGGTGGTCACCTATCCAGAGGCGAACCATTCCCGGGAGGGCTTACCTTGAGTGATCTGACAGCAACTGGTGTATTCGCCGTTGCACGGCCTTTGACATTATAAACCACACCACACAAAATTTCTAAATTTCTTCTACCTGTAACTGCAGGGAGTTTCAAAGTAGGCGCAGGTGTTTTGAACCAATCCTGTGGAGGTACCGTCAAGGTTCGATCACTACGTACATTTCGGCACGTTGCTCGGACTACTGGAGGCGGCGTATCGGTTTTGGTGCTCGGCTCTTGGAAGGGAATTCAGGAAAAGGGGAAACAGTTGTGTCATTTAGCACTCCAGGCTGGCGTGTCAATAGAATCGCACACTGAGCTGAGATCAAACTAAAACTGAAGCCTAAAAAATGAGCAGTATTTCGATCATTGGGTGGTCCAGGTACTGCTGCCAATTGTTTGATGAACCAGTTGACCATGAAATGCTTATTTCGATGAAGTACATCGGCTGATAGGAAAAATTCAGGTACCTACCAGTGGAGATTAATATGAGGTGTATCCACCCTTGGTCCTTATGACGGCTCGAAAACTCTGCTGGCGAAAAATTCATTGAGTTCTTCGAGAGTCAGTGGAGGAATAGCAACCCATGCTTATTCAGAAGCATAGGTCAGAGAAGTTAATAAACTGTGGGCGCTGGAGTTTGGAGGGAAATCGACGGCCTAATTCATCTGAAAGGCGTTCCGATGTGTTCAGGTCGGGCCTCTGTACAGGTCAGTGCATTTCATGATTGTTTTTGTACAAAATACGTTGCCATTTATGTCAGGGTGTGTTGTCATCCTGATGCAAACCATTATCGTCTCCGAACTTTCCCTCTATTGTACACAGTACAAAATTCTGTGAAATTAGTCTGTATTCTTCCGCAATTATCTGATCTTAATTGCAAGAAGGAAAGTACACCCTAACGACGAAAAACACCCCCATATCGTAGTCCCATCTCCTCTGGTTGCACTATACATGAAGGTCATTGTACACGAAGGTAGGTAGTGTTCTCCCGGCATTCTTCAAACGCAATCGCTTCCGTTAAGTTGCCACAGGGTACAGAGTGATTCATCACTCCAAATCACTCATCCGGTGTCCAGTGGCTCTGCACTCTACACTACAGAAGTGTGTGGCTTATGAGGAGCTGCTCGACCAGTGTACCCCACCCTTTCCCATTCCCTACACATAGCCACTGTGCCAGCTGGATTTCTCACAACGCCTTGGAACTCACGAACGATCTCTTTCGCTGATTTCCTGCGATGTCTTACAACCACCCTTCGCAATTCTTGACGACCTAGTCCGTCATTACATGAGTTCTGGTTCATCTGCGGCTGTTCCTCCACATTTGCATTTCACAGTCACATCACGAGAATTTGTCATTGGTAGCTTTAGATGGGTTCAAATATCGCTGGTGGATTTGTTCCTCAGGTGACGTTAAGTGACCAGTCGTTGACCGAAGTCTCTGAGCGCGGCTGACTGACCCCTCCTGCTGTCACTGCTTCTCTGCTGCCAACACAACACTCCCGTCCTCCTTTGGTATTGACGAGTCCATCTTTCGTAATATCTAGTGATTAGTTTCGCGTTACATGATGTTGTCCATATACTATTGACCAGGTACTCTATTAGACATATTATTAAGATCTATCAGTATCAACTAGGTGAACGATTGGTGCTGCAGTAGTGAAACCAGTTACAACAAATAGCCTCTGAATAGTGTGCGAAGAGGAGAGATGTGTGCAGTTAATGAAACAGGAGTTATTGGACGTTTTATATTTTACCAAATCATAACTGCTGTTAGGTGTACTCGAGCCTTATTTCAGAGAACTAACCAACAGATCTATGAGTATATGAGTGGTGACTGCGCTTTTGGACTTGTTCGAAAGAAGAGACACCATTTCCGTGTTTGATCCAGTGGCCAGACACAGAATATGTTCGGAAAGTCTAAATTCAGATCTTTGTCACGTTCGGACAATGAAATAATTCATTGGTGATAAATAAAAATTTGTACCAAGGCCAGGACTCAAACATGGGTCTCTCGGTTACTACGCCCCTTTTCCTCTTTTTGCTTGTCGCTTCACGCGAAGACCCACATGAGGTTGGGCGAAGAGTACTCTGCACTGTACTTCATGGCACACACACACACACATATATATATATATATATATATATATATATATATATATATATATATGACCACTCTCATGTACAAACAACCCCAGTTTAATCGACACGTAGGGCTGAAAATGGGCTGAGCTATGCCGTCTGCATCAAAAATTGCGAGAAGGTGAAACTGGAATATCCACCAGTGTCTCGAATGGCACGTCCTCGATGGAGTTATTTCGGTGTTGGACCAGCTGTTCCTGGTCGATCTAGACCTTCAACATCTGTCGCCTCCTCTTGACTACCACGACGCCCTGGTGTGTGTGTGTGTGTGTGTGTGTGTGTGTGTGTGTGTGTGTGTGTGTTTGCCGTTAATGGTCGGTCAATGCCGAGGTTATAAGTGAACTTACACCTATTAAAAGAAATGAATTTGGATAAAGTTACTAAATTTGTCTCACAGTTTGGAGGAAATCTGTTAAATGACACTCATTCACATACTCCCACCTCACTCGCATTGACGCACGCAATAGCCGTACCTCCCAGGCGTTAATACTACGGACTAAGGTGAGATTAAAACAAAAGGATAATCACAGAATAACTAAAAGAAAAGCACATGGAAATATGACTGGCTGACCACTTAAAAAAACATGGGCGTGCCAGCCACCCTGTTAATACGTCAAGAACATTTACAGAAGCAAGTGGAAAGATCACAAAACCTTAACACTTCTACGACATGATACCCTGGATCCACAAGGGGCTTTGGCCAAATGTGGAAGCTCGCAAATGCGAGCCGATACGATAATACGGCAGGGTGTGCGGAGCCCAAAGCCTGCGCCAATTGATGCAAGAGGTCAAATAGAGTACGTGGTCAGCGCCATTGAAAAATTACGGCTGGGCTATGCCCATTGAGAGGCGTGGACTGGTACGTGGCCAGATGGTCAGTGCATCGCTTGAGCTCGCCAATGTGAATATATTTTTCGTCAGTGGCTTGAACATACTGACCAGCCGCTCGGGTTCCGAATTAGATGGCGGACGAAAAAAGGCAGTGGTGAGATGCTCGGTACCATTACGTCTGCAAACGCCCTGAATCGCTGAAGTCGTAAGTTGTGGGCTGGTGTCGGAAACTTATATATCTGGGGCCCCTTCTACACCGAAGGTAGTAGGCAAGGTCCAGACCATGGCCCTAGAGGATGTTGTAGACATTTGCTGCACACACGGAAAATATGAGTGAGTGTCAACGACCAACAACCACACTGCTCTACATGAACGTCGGGAAAAGTCTACCTGTACTCGTTACCATGGGTGGTCAGTGTGAAGCCATGATTTAGAACGCTGTGCTGGGGCCGACTAATTATGCGCACAGAGGCAGCAGTTGCGGACAGTACGTGCAATGGCGATGTCTACGCCCAACCAACACACGTCACGTTGCCTCATTGCTTTCATTTGACACATTCTACAATGGGGAGTTTGGAGGAGTTGCAATATCGGGGGGCGGAGGACGGAAGACACAACTCTCGATATTCCGCATGCTTTTATCCATAACATTAAGTCTGTGCCTTAGGAAAAAATATGTGCGTAATTCGGAGTCCATATCTTTAGGCAGATGTTCAGGACAGCCCTGCTACACCGCAGATAACACCCTGCAAATGAATGGGTACCGGCTTGTTCCTGCCGCCACATAGCCTGCCGTAATGGGAAACTCGTCAGTGCTAAGCCTCTGGTTCGTGACCAAGGTAAAACAGAGCCTTTCATCTCAGTCAAAATCAGCATTAGGGCCAAAAAGCAAATGAAACAGGGCTTCGCCATTAGAGTGCTGTGTGGTAGTTCTGTAACTGACGTCACGCGTATAGTCACTTAGAAACAACAATATCACTGCAGCGCTCGCGTCGTTTTGTCCAGAAGTTTCGCATGTGACCCAAACGTTGACAGCAGAGGCTTGTAGTCCATCATTAGAAGAAATTTGGTACCATAGTGGTAGACATAAAATTTCCGAATGCTTCAATGAAATGTGTGCGAGAAGATTCGTTGCACAACATAAGGTATTATTTACGAATAATATACAGCTACACTACTATGTAAGTTGTTTATATTTTATCTCGTTCAACCCGATCGTTTATTGGTGTGTGTGTGTGTACCGATTTCTCTTTGGGATTGCACAGCCACTGCTCAGTGTCTTTCATGTCTTCGTGTAAGTGTTTGTCAAACTGTGTGTGTAGTTGGTTTCATTTCCACTGACAACTTGTTTTAAATGTTGTCTGCGTACTGCCAGTGAGTTGGTCGGTTGGAGCGGATCAGCAAGAGATTCTCCGCACGGCGCAGTCGGCCGGGCCCGCTGGCAGTCTCTGCTCAGTGTCGGAGTGTGTGGGGGCTGTTCCGAGTGCTGCGAGGTTTGTGGATCACCAAGCCATGACATGAAAGTTGAGTGGTGATTTAATTACCGAAGCCACGTCTGTTCGCGTTGTCCTGTTGGTTGGTGGTTTGCTGTTGGTGGTATTCCTGGGCGCAACAGCGAGTGTTCGAGATGGTGAATGATGGAGTTAACCTTATTTGTCGATTTGAAATTCAAGTGCACCAGCGGAGTTTTCTGCCTTGTGGCCATTAGTGTTCCAGTTACCTGCCCTGGTCCCTGGCGTAAATTCAGGCAGTGTCCTTTCCTCATCTGTAGTCGCTGTCCAACACGGTATGTAGTTTTTGACAGCGTAATGTATATTTTGTTGTATAACGTTTTGGTTTTGGAATCCTCGGATTCTGGTCGGTGGTTAGCAAGTCGTCTTGCCGGTGGGACCCTGACTGTCTCTTGGTTGTGTTGCCAGCGGATCGAGTATAGTTGGGCCGACTTCTTGTCTCACCTAAGCGAATGTTAAGAGTTCAAGGGTAGACTGAGCCCCCTGGAAACTTCTGAGCGCCGTTGCCTCTACTGCCTTTGTTATTGGCGTTTAATTGTGTGTTCTTAATGGCTCATAGCCGATGGTTTGGATTTGTATGTTTGTAATTATCAAAGGCTTTCTGCTGTTGCAAAATTTATTGTATTTTTTTTATTTTTTTTAAGCATTGGCCTTCAGCCGATTTAAGTTTTAAGGATCTTACTTATCAAGTATTACCTTTCGGACGATAAAGCTGTGGACTTTCTGGCTACGAAAATTTATTGTAGTGTAATGTTTTTAAAAACTTCGGCCTTCAGCCGCTTTAAGTTTTAAGAATCTTACTTATCAAGTATTATATTCTTTCAAGATAATCTGTGGGCCTTCTGCCTGTTGAAAATTTATTGTGTTCTTCTTAAAATGATGGGTCTTCAGCCGCTTTAAAATTTTGGATTCTTACTTATCAAGTCTTACATGAATATGGAAGGTTAAAAGCTTTGGGCCTTCTGACTTGGAAAATTGGTTGTAGTTTTTTTAAAGCAAAGGCTTTCAGCCGTTTTGAAGTAAGGTTTCTTATTGGTCATAAAGCTTGGACCTTCTGCCTCTTGAAAAGTTATTGTAATTACGTTGTTTAAATTTATGGTCCTCAGCCGCCTTTTAAAAACTTAATCTATCTGATTAGTCAAGTCTTACATCGCTTAGCCTTAAATACTACTTGAGGTTTAGGCCTAGAGCCTTCTGTCTCAAAAAAAATAGTAGTTGTATTTAATTCATGGGCCTTCAGCCGTTTTAGAATCAAAAACGTCTTCTGTCGATAGTCAAGCTTAGACGTTGCTCTGTAATGTTTGGACTACCAAAGAAAGTGTTACGTTTCGAGTGTAACTGACAGCCGCACATTCTGGCCCCCTTCCACAATTCCTGCTACTTGTCCTGTCCTGTGGGTTTAGCAGGGCATCTCAAGGTTTGTCGCCTATTGGGAATTAACTGCGTCAACCAATAGTTTTGCGTTTCGCAATCGCTTGACAGATTTCAGATTACAATCGACGTCCTCTAATCCTTTTTGAGTGGGCGAAACTTTCTCAAATGTATCCTCTTTTCGCTTCACAATAGAAAACACATTCTGACCAACGTTCTGTTACTGAGGAACTCTGTTTAACCCCTGACTCAGGAAGACTGGTTACATGAGCCCACTTGTTAGACTGGGTGTTGGTACCTTCCAGCGTTTCACCCTTTCTGTTGGGAGGAGAAAAAGAAACTTTCAAAGGATACATCGTGGTCCCACGAGCATTTAGGCTAATGACAGTCCACCTAGACAGAGCCTGCATGCCTAGGTAAGCTTTGTACGACTGAGGAGTGGCAGGCTTTCCAGAGATTGGTCGTTAATGTCTGATCCACCTCAACAGCCGCACATGTCGTCAGTGCACAGCACACCTTGAGACTGAGTGGCGTTTTATAGAGGTTTTTACCGTTCTGGCGATCCAGGCGGTCAAGCCGAGATTCTCTTTCCCTGCGACACACAACGCTCTACCGTCGCCCCGCATGGTGGTCGCTGAAGTATGCCCAGAGCTTACACTGACGGAGGATTACTGGTGGCGCTCACCATTCCCCAGCTCATGCACTCCGGGGTCGGGAAGCCTGTACTCAGCAAATGAATGTTGAGCGCCTGTGGACAAATATGATTGATGAGACATCAGGAGATGCAGTACGGGCACCTATTAAATACAGAAGTTGGAGGAAAGACGAGATGTATATATGCAAAAGAGTGACGTGCTGTAGGAGGTATCATAACAATGATGATATGATTTTCTACATATGGTCTAGACAATATCATCCTTTTATACATAAACATACAGAATAGCTGAGTATTTATAACAGAGGAAACGAACTGGGACTATGGAAGTCCCTTTCAGCTAAAAGAAAAACACATATTAACATGTTGAAAGCAAAACACAAAACTTAGTAACCATGTAAACAGAGCACGTCTACAAGAAGACTACACGAATGGCCTCCAGACACGTTCTGAAACCTGAGGCATCTTTGCTAGAAAAATTGATGGAATCCGGTGGTCAGCTTCCGATATTTGTTTTGCTATTTCAAAGTTCTCTTATCATTGCCACACAATAAAAAAGAATAGACCTGGAATAAAATTTTCCCTTGTTACTTCATCTAGTGACAGAATAACTGCGAATACTTGTTTTAATACAAAGTTCTATGATGTTTCGACAAACCGAATCCAAGGGCAACCAAAGAGATTACTGGTTGTTTATTTTCCCCTGTGCACAGTATGCCCAGACCACAAGTTGTGATATCTGAGCCGACTGCTAACGCAATAATAAACTTGAGTAATCTCTAATTTCACCTGCCTGGCAAGCAGCACTGGTTGATAACACCTTTGGTATCGAACAGCTTTGAGAGAAACTATTTCTTTTTCATTCCAAGTCCATTTGCTGTATGTTGCTGTGCTCTAGTGCTAAAAGATATACAGTGTAAATTAATTTTTAAATGCGTTTTATCTTCGTGTTGAAAATACACGTATACGGCAAGCACAAAAGCAATTCATTCCACTTAATGGCACGTCAGTAACAGGAATTCTGCCCAAAAATATCTTTGCGACAGGGATTTTAACAGGATGTTGACACACAGCCGCCGTATGTGTTTGGGTAGCATCGCGGCAAACAGATCCCGCGTGAAACACATCTTATCGCTTTCGATTTGGCATTATTTTCTCTATCAATATCAAAATCTAAAATTTCTGCCTATACATGTTTTAAGTTATTATCGCTGACAACAGTAACCTCTACATCGCCTGTTTTTGCTGTGGTGTATTTTCCTCTTGCCATTGTATAGTTTAAAATCACTTTGTTGTTTACGTAGACTCTACAGTTGAAGATCGAATAACGTAAGAAGTGAAATAAAGCACTAATGAGAGGAGAACGCGTGTAGCTGCACACAGCTGAATGCCCCGTCCCATTCAAATGACAGCGATGGAGAAATGGTTATCGTAATAAATGTCATCCGTTGCTGACGATCATTCAGTTTATAATTGTTCTCTCCTTAACACTTGAACTGCGCACTGACTGTTGGTCACATCAGTTTACATGTCTGCTCTTATAACAGCTCTGACGTCAAAGAACGTTATCATTCAATGCTGTTATTTGCTATGTACAAAAAGGAGAGACGTTTTGGACATGCGCTCGCTAAATACAGAATCAATTAATGTACTGTCCGTTTAAATAACGTTGCTTTGTACACTAGCCGGCTGTTAAGACATCAATCAATGTAACTAATCCAATCGTACATTGTACTACGTGAGAATAAAACGAAAGTTTCTCGAGTTTGTCTAACTCGACCAAATCAGATAACTTACACGTTGTTTTAGTGACAAATATTTGCATCAGGCATTACTCTGACACATAGTTAAAACATATCAAAAACAGAAGATGAAGTTATAAGAGATGAAGTTGTATCCAGAGAAAAAATAACAAAGAAGGGTGCTTATTTCCATCCTCGTGTCGATAGATGACAGTGCTTGTTCGTACACAAACACGCACAGAAACCACATTAGAGATTTACCCAACAGATTGTTTCTGGAAAATAGAATGTTTGAAGCATATGCACTGGATGCTCGAAATGTCTCTGCATCAGCTCAAAATTGATGCGAACAACGTGACATTTTCTACAACGATGTTGAAACTGTTTATATTTTGTATGTGCAACAGTCACCTACTGAGGATTCAAGACTAAAGCAATGATAAAATTGATTTACGCAAGGAAAACGGTGTTCTATGGTATTACTCATTAACAAAATGAAACAGAAGGTATGGGGGAGGTTGCAAAAACTGAACATCAGAACTCTGATGATTTCCGATGTAAAGTAATTGATATAATATTTATCTCATGTTTCACTCCTATCGCAGGGAGTTTCTGCCTGCACCGTAGAGATTAATAGTCTTTATACGAGATGGACGAAGTAAATGCTCGGATCCCGGATTTCCATTTGCCTCAAAATGTCCTCAAGTATCACACCAAGTAATCCGTAGTGATATACAAGAAAAGCAGTAGGAGATTTCTTTATTATATTTCTTTCAGTGGTCTTTCATGAAGCAATGAAATAGTTACAAAATTTACGGTTTATATCTTGAAATGTCTTGTTAGGTACAGAGTTAGTAATAACAGAACTTTGTTAACTGTCAAAAGGAGTTTGTAGTTTGTGAAGAATCTTGTTTGCCTTTCCTAAAGGGGAGTTCTGTAGTGTTGGCCTCCTTTATTATAAGCTTTGCCTTGAAGACTCGAAGTTCCGCAACAATTTGCATTATCTTTCGCAATATTCATTAAAACGGGTGATGAAATGCATTACAGATTTGCAAGCACAGAGCTGCTATTTCCTCTTGAAGTATAAATTACCTTGCTTGTGGAGTTGGGGACAATGAATACCTTTATCCCGCGTAACTCGTACGCATATTAGCGAACTCGTGTTCATAATCTTCATCTACAGCCACATCTACATGGCTACTTTGCATATCACACTTAAGTGCCTGGCAGAGGGTTCAGAGAACCACCTTCACAATAATTGTTTATTATTCCTGTCTCAGACACCTCGGAAAAAAACAAACACGTATTTCTTTCCGTGCGAGCTCTGACTTCCCTTATTTAATTATGATGATCGTTTCTCCATATGTAGGTTGGCGTCAAGAAAATATTTTCACATTGGAAGGAGAAAGTTGCTGATCGAAATTTCATGATAAGATTCCCCGCAAAGAAAAACTCCTTTGTTTCAATTATGTCCATCCCAAATCCTGTATCATATCAGTGACACTCTCCCCCCTACTTCGCGATAGTACAAAACGTGCTGCCAGTTTTTGAACTTTCTCGATGTACTCCGTAAATCCTATTTGTTAATGACCCCATGCCACGCAGCAGTACTCCAAGAGAGGACGGGGCAGTCTCTTCAGTAGATCTGTTGCACCTTTTAAATGTTCTTCCAATAGAATTCAGTCTTTGGTACGCCTTCCCCAGGAACTTTCTATGTGTTCTTTCCAACTTAAGTACTTCGTAGACGTAATTTCTAGGTATATAACTAGGATACATTGAGGTGACAAAAATCATGGGATAGCGAGATCTACGTATGCAAATGGCGGTAACATAGCGTACACAGGATAAAAAAGGGCAGTGAATTGGCGGACCTGTCATTTGTACTCAAGTGATTCATGTGAAAAGGTTACCGACGTGGTGATGACCGTACGACGTAAGTTGACAGATTTTGAAGGCCAAGTGGTAGTTGGAGCTAGACGCATGGGACATTCCATTTCGGAAATCGTTAGGGAATTCATTATTCCGAGATCAGCAGCGCCAAGAGTGTGCCGAGAACACCAAATTACAGGCCTTACTTCTCACCACGGACGACGCTGTTGTCCGAGAGCAGCGGTATTGGCTAGAGTACTAACAGACAAGCAACACAACGTGAAATTAAAGCACAAATCGATGTGGGATGTACGACGAACGTATCCACTAGGACAGCCCGGCGGAATGTGGCTTTAATGAGCTACGGCAGGAGATGACCGATGTAAGCGCCTTTGCTAACGGCACGCACATTGGCTGTAGAACTTCTCCTTGGCTCCTAATTATATCAGCAGCCTCATCAGATGAGTCCCAATTTCATTTGGTGAGAGCTGACGGTAGGGTTAGAGAGTGTCGCAGAACCCACGAAGCCATGGGCACAAGTTGTGGGCCGGAGGGTGTGGCCTAGCGTTTCTGGGCGCTTCAGTCTGGAACCGCGCGACCGCTACGGTCGCAGGTTCGAATCCTGCCTCGGGCATGGATGTGCGTAATGTCCTTAGGTTAGTTAGGCTTAAGTAGTTCTAAGTTCTATGGGACTGATGACCTCAGATATTAAGTCCCATAGTGCTCAGAGCCATTTGAACCATTCTTGAACACAAGTTGTCAACAAGACACTGTGGAAGATGATGTTGGCTCCATAATGGGGTTATTTGTGTTTTCATTGATTAGACCGGGTCCTCTGGTCCTAATGAACCGATCATTTACTGCAAATGGTTATGTTCGCTTACCTGGACACCATTTGGAGTCATTCATGGACTACTTGTTCCCAAACAACGATCGAATTTTTGTGGATGACAATGCGCCATGTCGCTACGCCACAATTCTTCGCAGTTGGTTTCAAGAACGTTCTGGACAGTTCGAACCAATGATTTGGCCATCCAGATCGCTCTTCATGAATACCATCGATTTTATATTGGACGTAACTGAGACATCACTTCGTGTGCAACATTCCGAACTGGCAACACGTACGCAGTTTTGTACGGCTATAAAGGCAGGATGGCTCAGTATTCCTGCAGGGGTCTTCCAGCGACTTGTTAAGTCCGTGCTCGTCGGTTGTTGCTGCACTATGAAGGGCGAAAGCAGTTGCGAGACACGATATTAGCAGGTATCCCATAGCTTTGACATATCAATGTATTCCCTATGTATCATTTTCTGAAGGACATCATATTCGCCACTAAAAAAGTGTAAAGTGTAAGCCTCGACCATGAGAAATTAACTGTATGTATCAGTTTCAGATATGGGTGTACCTCTCGTAGACATTAGACCTTTAGGGATCAGTATTTTAAAAACTAATCTCAAAAGGTATCACGAGGGCTCTAACACGCTGATTTTATTATATATTAGTGATGGAGTAACAATGAAATTAAAATAAAGGAAACAGTATGAATAAACGTTGCGAACTCTATCAAGTTCACTATTTGTGTATGATATTACATTTTGATCTTACGTCTCACAAACAAGTTCAGAAGATGCGTCATAAGGTGAACACTGGTTTGTAATCATTCGTAATTTCCACAGCATAGTTACATGTAGCAACTAAACCTGAGTTCATTCTTGCCAAACGTACAAAATTGTTGGACATTATACAACTAGCTCTGTAGCTCTACACAGTACGATGTTGCTTCTGTTTCTTGGTAAGCATCTCGAGCATCCACGACCGTAAGTATGAAGATCGACTTACATTTTAAATATGTCAGCTTATTATCACGTCCATGGGTAGAGGTCCCTGGTGCTCCTTCACGTTTTGAGCCGGTTTTTTTGTCATCTGGCCAAAGAGTAAACTTCCAAACTACGATCTTCGATAGCCGGTATGAAATCAGTGTCGCTAACTTCGGACAAACAGGCAGCCATCTGCAACTTAACCTTATTGGCAGTTATCTTTGCCCTGCCCATATTTCACACACGCTGCCCACTACCAACTCAGGTGTCGCCTATTATACGTCGCTCGTGGATGCACTGTTCGAATGTAAAGCGAGCTGTCCGTTACAATAATAACCTAATTCTTAACTCAACTTTATTTCATAGGTTAATTTCGTGAGAGGCCGTAACAGAGCAGACAGAAGAATGATGACTCAAGAGTAATTGTTAATGGAGGCTGAAGGCCAGTTTACTGTATGCCTGAGTCCGTCGGAGAATTTCGGTTCTGTGTGCATAACAAATTGTGTTTTACGGTATTAATAGAAAGAGGGTGACATGAAGTTCATAGCCCAAGACACACAGAAAAACAATATTTTCCGTAAAGTCACTCAAAATGAAACTGAATGGAATATTAACTCTATCCATATTTAAAAAATGTTACCTGGAACAACTGAACAAGGTACTATATTTGTACCTACAGAATGTACACGAAAAGTAATAAATATTTACGTGTCTATGTCTTGATCTATCCGATATAATTACAGCGTGGTCTTAGCTGCAAAAAAGTGTCTGAAGCAGTATTTAATCTCCTACTTGGAATGTAATAATTGATTTTCTTCAATAAACACACAGTAAAATGTATTTGCGTTCTCATACAAGTTTGACAGAATTTGCTCCTGAATCTGTTCTCCAGAAATACCAGTTAACCAACTGTAATTATACCTATAAATAAGTGCTACGAACGTTAGCACAATATCTTTGTATGAAATCTACAGAAAAGTTGTGTTCATGTGATGACATCAGTAAGATGAATAGGAAGTAAAAAGTGAAAATTTCTATCAGTTTTGTGTTGTAGCTGAAAGTAATTATTATCTTCTAACAGAACCAACTTTTAACATATGAAAATCTAACTTAGAGAAATATTGAGTAAGAAGAAATGACTCACATATTATTCGAGTATTGAGTGTTGAGTTTTGTATATTGGTGAGGACTGTATCACAACAGCAATCTTAGATTCTAGCATGATGGAGTACTAACAGACTTCAACTTTCAAACATAACAATTTTGTAGCTATGTGGAGATTCATTGATTGAACACCCATTCTGTTGCACTCCACTCAAACATAGCAGTTACCGTGCTGTGTGTCTAAAGCACTGGTGTCAGGTGACAAAAGTGTGAGCAATACAGTTAGCACTGTCGTAGCCTGCAGGCGTAATGCTTGACACCCAACTATTAACTGCAGGGACTTTGAGAGCAACGGGTTCGTGCCTCGCTGCAGGTTTCGAGGCGGTGAACAGAGGGAGTGATTCCTTTTAGTAACGACAAGAGAAGTAGTAAAAGGTCTGCAGGCAGCATTCAGAGCTCTTGCCCGTAATTCTGGGATCAGATTTTTGGACAACATGGTTGTGGAGATGAAGCAGCGGTTATTATTATTAATAAATAATTCAAAAACAGTCTTAATCGCATTTATTATTATTATTATTATTATTATACCGCCAACCGGTTTCAACCCGACGTAGGGAAACTACGCATAGTTTCCTGCCGTTATGTAACAGGAGTGACGCCACCAGCAGTCGGTCAATGGTGTAAACGTCCAGAGGATGACCCCTACGTCGGGTTGAAACCGGTTGGTCGTATAATAATAATAAATGCGATTAAGACTGTTTTTGAACAATTGATTCTGGGGTCAGTTTAGCAGGTATTAGTTATGTATATACCTATAGCACATAATATTTACTGAATAGGAAATCACATAGCACTGTAGAGGCATCCCATTTTTACCTTGTGTTCTCCTACACGAATGCGCTGAGTTGCATTTTTTCCAGCCACCATACTAGATATGCGAGGTTCATTATTTATAGCACGTAACATAAAGAAGTAGTCAGTACATATTTAGCACTCCTAAACATCTCGTGACTTCTGTTGATGTCCATCGCTGAATACAGTATCCCATAACTACTGTGGCTGGTTACAGAAGAGCCTGATGTCTGCACGTGCTCCACACTTCACCGACGTCCATTTGCTAGCGCTCTCTACCGACTGTAACTCAAACTGACTGTCCGAGGTCATTCTACCGATGGTAAACCATGCTAAGATCATTCTATCCATTTTAATTTGGAGCAGTCACTTTTATGCTACTTGGATGGCGTAGAATCTCTTTCCTTTGTGATGTGCTGTAATGACTTGCTAAAATCTATCCACCTTGAAAGCAATTCTATATTATCTATGCCTAGCGACTACTTGGCTGTTTCCTCATCAGGCTGTTCGTTAAATGCGCGTTACATATTAGCACTGAGTCTACATCCGGCTACTTTTCAAAAGACGTTCAACCTACGCGTCTACTGCAAACAAAAGTGACGTAATAAGCACCTCATCTTGCACATGGCAAAGCCTGCTCACCCCTCCAGTTCTCAAACAGCGAATTATTTGTGCCAACAAAGAGTATACATGCCATTGCTGGTCGTTTCATACTCGAAAATATGCACATATTCTGATATAACGAGCCGAATATTTGTGACAAGAACAATATGAACTTCATAGCTGGTCGTTTCACTCGCAGCGACTCAGCAGACGGCAGTTGATATCTACGGCAGGCAACAAACCACTGTCTGCTAATCGTGGACTCCAGCGTGCTTACAACGACTTTTCGATGATACTCTTTATAAAATCTGTATAGCAGTGTAATATCAAGGTGGTAGCTGTTTCTGATAACCACGAAAGAGAACATCAAAACTGACTCACTCTTTGTTATGTTTATCCTGAGCTGAGAAAATAGTACCTTAGCAAAATGTTAAAAAAATATTGTATTTGCTACTGATCCTCCCACCGGAGGTTTGAGTCCTCCCTCGGGCATAGGTGTGAGTATTGTTCTTCCTTAGCTTGAGTAGCGTGAAAGTCTAGGGAGAGGTGACCACCGCAGTTTGGTCCGTTACGAATTCACATACATTTGAATTTTTTTTTTTGGTATTGAAAAGTTTTGTAACTTGAGATTCGCGCTACCAATATATTTGCCTATAACACAATACAATTTAACATCGGTCTCATACGTTTCAAAATAAACTGATCTAGATAAACGCTTCCTGGCGATAGTAGCGTCACCTGGCGAGAAATGACTGCTAGTTGACACAAGCACGACGCATGTACTGTCAGTGAGTCCCTGTGTAGGATGGGAAGGGCGCGCGATCCATCTGATGATGAAGCTGGTTTGTGGACCTCTCTACATCGTGTTCATCAGCGCCCTTACAAGTTCCAAATCTTTCCATTTCCAGTCTCGGCACTTCCCGAATGATAAGACAATGAGGAAAACACAAACACCCAGTCCCTGGGCGGAGAAAATAACCGACCCGGCCGGGAATCAAACCATGGACACCGTGACGCATAGGCAGCAACGCTAGGCGGTGGACCACTTTCTGCTGTAACACTCTCACGTTCACGCTGGTTCTCGACACACTAATTTCTTCGCCATTACAATATATTATTCCATCGACAGGCGCCTCAATATATTACCGGCACCGTTATGTTATTGCAACAGACGTGTCATGGAGTCTGCTGGCCTGCTACGAGAGTCTCCACGACACTGTCGGAATATTTCTGAAAGTGCCGTTCCATGATAATGTTTCTAGTAATTAGGAAGGGTCTCCCCATGGATCCTCTACTGGGTGCCCAGTAGCTTGTAACCGAGGTGCAGCAGGCTTCCCACTGTATCTCACGTACCCTCTGATTGAAGCTGGGGTGCCACTAACACCGTCCTTCAGGAATTGCCTCTCCATTACACAGATACTGGGCTACTGCAAGTCCCTGTCACACTGCGGTTCTGTACGTGTGTTTCTACTGAACTGCTGCTGGGTGTCTAGTATCAGTTCAGCGACACAAAGCTAACGGCTTTCTGTAATATTATCCCCATCGCATTGTTCCTGGGGCACAGTATTCCCTCGGCATTGCAACAAGATAAGCATTCTGCAGGTGTCTTTATGAAATTCACGCTGGCGCTCAGCTATGCCTCTCCATAACACGGCTGCTGGCCTGCTGTGTGAGTGTATCGTCGACATTGTTGTAATATTCCTGTGAGTGCCTTTTTGTGAGAATGCTGCTGTAACTTAGCACTGGTCTCACCGTGAGCCAGTTGACACATCATCTGCGTATCCAGTAATGGGGTTGGGTTGTTTGGGGAAGGTGACCAGACAGCGAGGTCGTCGGTCTCATCGGATTAGGGAAGGATGGGGAAGGAAGTCAGCCGTGCCCTTTCGAAGGAACCATCCCGGCATTGGCTGGAGCGATTTAGGGAAATCACGGGAAACCTAAATCAGAATGGCCGGACGCAGGTCTCACTATGGCACATCTTCTGGGTGGCCAATAATATGTCTCTGATTCACAGTTGCTAGCTTGCTATACCTTCCGTTCCATTTTAATGTTGCTTGGAGACTAAAACTGCTTCGCCTTTCCAGTACTACAGGCATTCAACACACGACCGACGATGAAACTATGGCTGCCCCTCAGGAGTCGAATCTCCATCTCATGTGTGATCACCTGCAGCAGGTGTCTCTATGACACTACTTCACTCATTCTGCAAGAGCGTTTCTCCGAGACTCCTACCGGCATACTGCTAGGGTCTCTCCATGGAACACCTGGGTGTACAGCACTTACTGCGAGACTAAACCGAAGACTTGATGTAACTCTCTCCACATCAGATTGGTTCTGGGACACAGTACCTGCTTCGCCACTGTAATTTAATACACAATCTGCAGACGACTTATTATGACTCTCCAGCTACCGTTATGTTATTGACTCTAAATTACACAGATGGTGGCTATCTTCAAGAGACTCCAAGACACTGTTGCAATATATCTGAAAGTGTCCTATTACGCTATTGCTGCTGGTAACTTCGAATCGTCTCACAAGGGACCTCTTCTGTGTCTCCAATGATATCTCCGAGGCAAAGCATCTAGCTTACTGTAAGACTGTCTCCATCACATTGCTGCAGGGACATAGAAATTCCCTCGCCGAGCACTACTACAAGAATTGTGTAGACGCCTCACAATGCCACTAAAGCTGCCCCTCAGGAACTGCCTTGCCATGACACAACAGCTAGACTACCGCAAGAGTCTCTGTCGCACTGCTGGAGTCATTCTGCATATGTATTTCTCTTATAATGTTCTGGGATGAAGCTAGGGTCACACCATGGAACCTCTTCTGGGCATCCAGTAGCTTGAAACCGAGGCACACCGTGGCTTGCTGTAACCCCCGCTCTGGGATGCAGATATGATTCGCCATAAGACTTCTACAGACATTTTGCAGACGCCTCACCACGGCACTTTGGTTGCCCTTTAAGAGCCGCTCACCACCTTACGTGTGCTGACCTACTGGAAATTTCTCTATGACACTGCTGGTGTCATTCGACAAGTGCTGTCAGCATCCTGCTAGGGTCTCGTCATGGAACACCTTCTGGGTGTCCAGCAGTCTTTCTGGCAGACAAACTCTATGGCTTGCTGTTACTCTCTCGCCATCCCGTTGGTTCTGGGAGACAGAAACAACTTCGCCACTGCAATATAATATATATTCTGTAGACACTTCCATATGACATTTCCGATACCGTTATGTTATTGCTTCTCCATCAGAAGGCTGCTGAAATACTACAAGAGTCTGCACGACAGTATTGGAGTATATCTGAAAGTACTCTTCTACGCTAACGCTGCTGGCAATTAGGAAGGGCATCACTATGGAACGTGTTCTGCGCCTCCATTAATCTGTCTCCGAGGCAAAGCATGTAGCTCACTGTAATACCCTCTCCACCACATTGCTCAGGGACATAGAAACTGCTTCGCAACTGCACTACTACAGGCATTCTGGCAACGCTTCATCATGACAATCTGGCTGCCCTCCAGGAGTCGCCTCTCCATCTCACGTGTGCTGGCCTACAGCAATACAGCAAGTGTCTCTGTGAAGCGGAGTCACTCTACTAGAGTATATCTATGATACTACCGCTGCAATTCGCCTACGGTCTCACCATGGGGCCTCATCCGTGTGTCCAGTATATAGTAACCAAGGCACAGCTGGCTGCTCTCGCCCACTCAGATTGCCACGGGACACAGACATTCCTTCGCCATCGCACTAAAACAGATTGCCTCTCCATCAAACTGGTGCTTGGTTACTGGAAGTTTCTCAATAACGCTGCTGGAGCCATTCTGTATGTCTATTATAGTACCGCTACCATTATTCTAGAGACACAAAATGGAATCTCTTCTGATTGTCGTGTACTCCTTTTGCGAAACAAAGCCGATGGCTTTCTGTAATTCCCTTGCCAATCGCTTTTCTCCTGGGACACAGTAATCACTTTGCGAATGCAATACAATAGTCATTCTGCAGACGTCTTAATTTGACACAGGTGCTGGCGCACAGTCGTGCCTCTGCATGACACGGCTGCTGGACTACTGCAAGTGTCTCATCCGCACTGTTGGAGTACTTCTGTGAGTGCTTTTCTTTGAGAATGCTGCAGAAATTTAGCACGGATCCTACCACGGAATATCCTCTGGGTGTCCAATAATCTGTCTCCGATGAACAGATGCTAAGTTAATGTAACTACAGTGCCATCTTATTGTTTACACTAAAATAGCTTCACGTTTGCACTACTGTAACCATTTTGCAGATGTATGCGACTGCAGTCTTTCTCGGCGTATTCCACTGATGAGTTCTTCTCGCAAGTCACAGTTGCTGTACAACAGCAAATGACAAACCATCACGCTGCTGAAATCTGTGACGTCCCTATCATTTTGAAAAGTTCTCACGGTCAAACGACATCTGGGAGTCCAGTAGTATATAACCGAGGCACAGCTGATCGCTAAACTGTAATCCCCGCTACCACATACTGACGCTGCGACACAAGTTGTTTCGCCATCAGACTATTACAGGAATTCTACAGGCGCCTCACTATGACGCTATGCTTGTCCTTCTGGAGTCGCAACTGCGTCTCACGTGTGTTGGTCTACAGACAGTGTCTCTATGACCCTGTTATAGTTACTCAGTAACTGTGTTTCTTCTAGACTGCTGCTGGAGTCGTGCAGGGGTCTCACCGTTGAACTCAAGTTGAATTTACAGTCGTCTTTATGCGAGAGAAACCGATGGCTTGCTGTAACTCTCTCCCCATCGCCCTAGTTCAGGGACACAGTAGCTGCTTCGCCATTGACACTCCAGAAAAAGTTATATTACGGGATCTTCATGACACTGCTGCAAGCCTATTATAGTCTCAACGACACTGTTGGAGAATTTGTGAAAGTGCCAGTCTATGATAAAGCTGCAGGCAATTAATAAGGGTCGCACCATGGAAACTCTTCTGGGTCTGCAATAATCTCTCTCCGAGTCAAAGTATACGAGAGCTTACTGTAACACTATTTCCGTCATATTGCTGCAGGATGCACTACTGTAGGCATTCTACAATTGCCTCACCATAACACTAATGCCACCCCCATGGAGTTGCCACTCCATCGGATGGGTGCTACCCTGTTGCATATACACTATGTGATCAAAAGTATGCGGCTGAAACCGCTTCCACTCTCGCAGGCATACGATCAAACACGTTCTGAAAAGTTTCTTGGGGAATGGCAGCCCATTCTTCACGGAGTGCTGCAGTGAGGATATTTATCGATGTGGCTCGGTGAGGCCTGGCACGAAGTCGGAGTTCCAAAACATCGCAAAAGTGTTCTATTGTATTCAGGCCAGGACTCTGTGCAGGCAAGTCCATTACAGGGATGTTATTTTCGTGTAAACACTCCGCCACAGTCGGTGCATTATGAACATGTGCCCAATCGTGTTGAAAGATGCAGTCACCATTCCCGAATTGCCCTTAAACAGTGGGAAACAAGAAGGTGCTTAAAACATCATTGTAGGCCTGTGATGTGATAATGCCACGCAAAACAACAAGTGTGCAAGCCCCCTCCATGAGAAGCACATCACAATAACACCACTACCACCGAATTGTACTGTTGGCACTACACTCGCTGGCAGATGATGTTCACCGTGCATTCGCGTACCCACACCTGCTATCGGACCGTCACATTGTGTACCGTGATTCGTCACTACACACAACGTTTTTCCACTGTTCAATCGTCCAGTGCTTACGCTCCTTACACCAAGAGAGGCGTCGTTTGGCATTTACCGGCGTGATGTGTGGCTTATGAACAGCCGCTCGACCATGAAATCCAAGTTTTATCATTTCCTGCCTAACTGTCACAGTATTTGCAGTGGATCCTGATGCAGTCTGGAATTCCTTTGAGATGGTCTGGATAGATATCAGCCTATTACACATTACGACCCCTCTTCAAAACTCGGTGGTCTCTGTCAGTCAACAGATGAGGTCGGACTGTATGCTTTTGTGCCGTACATGTCCCCTCACGTTTCCACTTCAGTATCACATCGGAAACAGTGGACCTAGGGATGTTTCGGAGTGATGAAATCTCTTGTACAGACTCCCAATCACCTGACCACTTTCGAAGTCCGTGAGTTCCGTGGAGCGCTCTACTCTGCTATCTCACGATGTCTAATGACTACTGAGGTCGCTGAGATGGAGTACCTGGGAGTAGGTGGCACCATGCACCTAATATGAAAATCGTATGTTTTGGGGGGTGTCCGGATACTTTCGATCACATGGTGTACGTCGATGACGGTCTTGGAGACATACCTATGATACTGCTGCTCGCACACCATGGAAGCTCTTCTAACTGTCCAGAAGCTTGTAACGAAGGCACAGCTGGCTTCTTACAGTAACTCTCGCATCCTCAGCTTGACGCTGGGGCACGTAAATGGCTCGCTATCGCACTACCTCGGGCTTTCTGCTCGAGTCTTGCAATGACGCTAATGCTGCCCTTCAAAAATTGCGTGTCCATCATTCGGGTGCTGGGGTACTGCAAGAGTCTCTATCACATTGCTGGAGTCCTTCTGCATTTGTATTTCTATCAAACTGCTGCTGGCATTAGGCCAGGGTCACACCAGGGAACCTCTTCCTGGTAACCAGTACTCGTTCAGCGACACAAAAGCGATGGCTTGCTGTAATTCTCTCGACATCGAATTGCTCATAGGACACAGTACGATGAGCCCCATTGGAGTACAATAGTTTCTTTTCAGTCTCCTTGATACGACAGTCGTTCTGACCTTCGTTTATGTCTCTCAGTAAGACGGTGACTGGGCTGCTGCAAGCGTATCGTCACCATTGTTGGAGTATTTCTGCGAGAGCGTTCCTATAAGAATTATGCTGGAATTTAGCACCGCTCTCACCATGGAATGCCTTCTGGGTGTCCTACATTCTGTCTCCGAGGCGAGGCACCTAGCTTACTGTAATACTCTCCCCATCTTCTGCATTGGCCTAGAAACTGCCTCGTCATTCCACTACTATAATCATTCTGCAAACACATCAGCATTACACTATGGCTGCCCTTCTGGAACGGTCTCTACATCTCCCGTGTGCTGGACTACAGCAAGTGTCTCTATGACACTGCTGGAATCATTCTGAAAGCTTTGAGACTGCTACTAGCATCCTGATAGGGTCTCACCATAGGCCTTAGTGTGGGACTCCAGCAGTGTTACTGCGAGACTAAACTGATTGAAACCTGATAGTCAAGGGAAGGCAGGGTTCGGTTACGATTGTGGACGGGGCCGTAATCGGTAACTAGTGGTTGCCTTTTACAGTTACACACATATATTTTTAAAACAGTAATTCCAGAATCAACAATAAATACAAAAGTACAACACGTTATTAATGAAGGAATAAACAACTGTGTAAATATGGTGTTTTCAGTGCGTTACAATTCAGAAAATCACCATAAAATACAGATATAGATAATGTTTGAAGAAAACAAGCTACTGTGATCACAGCTGAAGGCCTTACACGCCAAGAATGGCAATACATTAAGAATGTTTAAGAACTCGCTGCAATTACAACTTACAGGTACTGAAATATTAAAAAGAAAGTTGCCACAAACACAGCAGAAGGTATCAGACGCCAGAAATGGCAGTAAATAAGGTTTTAGGGCTTACTGCTAAAATATAAATATTCATTTTTTTTTAAAGCAAAAGACCACAATCACGACTGAAGGCCTTACACGCCAGGAACGGCAATTATATAAAAAATTTAGAAACCTGCTGTAAAACAGCAAATACTAGCAAAGGTTAATTAAAAGAAACAAGCAACTGACCACCAAAGGGGTGAAATAAAATGATGGTAACCTTGTAACACAACCCTTACACTGCTAGATTTATTCCCGAAGGCGACCAGAACTATAAACTAGACATAGCTAACCTTTATTGTAGACATTACAAGGTATGGTAATAAATAATAATAATAATAATAATAATAAACCCGAGGGGGAACCTGTTCCCCTACCGGGCGCGTCCCTAGGTGGCGGATAGGGGAAAGCTCTATAGATATGTAGGGTAGGTGGGAAATAAAATACCACCCGTGGACCAACACAGGACCAGAAATCCAAAGGCGACTGTCTCACATTGGGCGGTCTTTGGTCAGCGTCTGTTCCCCAGGTTAGGAGCGGCTGGGAAAAACCTCCAGGGCTAACAACCGTGGTTGTAAATTTGTGGCTCGAAGAGTCACCCCTTACATAATACTATCAATCATGGAAGAGTGTAATGTGAAACAAATTACCCCAGGTGGACAATCCACTGCACCAAGGTGCGCAAGCAGACTATCGGATTCTGGGGAGTCTGCAGCATTGCACAGAGATGAATCGGGACATGATAAGACATCAAGCAAATTGAAATGTAAAAAAACAAGTTACATAGCTACTTTCAATGTAAACTCTCTTTTAAAAACAGGAAAATTAAAACATCTTACAGATACCCTCAAACATCATAGAATACTCATAACATCACTACAAGAAACTCGATACATAGATGAAAACAATTTTGATTCCTGAGGTTTCAGAATATACAAAGGAAAGGTAGGCAAAAGAATAATGAAAAACACACCCCACCTCGGAACGGGCTTTATAATAGATAAAAGTATTTTAGACTCCATTATCAGCTTTCAATCACAATCGGAAAGACTCTCCACACTCACTTTTAAATCTACTAATAGAGTATACACAATTGTGAATGCACATGCCCCCATAAATGAAGACAATAGGAAAAATAAGGAAAAGGTGGAACGTTTTTGGGAACAACTAGATGACGTGGTGCAAAAGATCCCAGACAAACACAACATCATACTTACGGGGGACTTCAATGCTCAAGTAGGAAAAGAGAAGAAATACAAAAATATTGTTGGAAACTACCCAGCGCACAATAGAACTAACCAAAATGGAGTCAGATTAGTAGAACTCTGCCAAGCGCATGGCTTGATCCTGAAATCCACAGCCTTTAAGAGACTGCCCAGAAAACAGAAGACATGGACCTCACCAAACCCACACTTGGGTGAATTTCAACTTGATCATGTGGCGATAAAATGGAAACACCATACAGAAATACAAAATGTCAAAGTACTCAGAGGAGCAAACTTGGATTCTGATCACTATCTTTCTTAAATAAAACTCAAAATTATCCCCAAAAGGAAAGATAGAAACAGTAAACCCAAAAGCAGAAGATACGATCCAGAAAAGATAATGAATTCGAAGGAGTTTCCCCTCGCGACTCAAGATATAAGGAACCAAAATTGGGATCAAATGAAGGAAAGCCTACTAACCAAAGCTGAACAAATAGCACCTATAACCAAAATCAAAAAACACGCATGGTGGACAGAGGAATGTGACAAACTTATTGAGCAAAGAAAGAAAGCATGGCAACAGATGCAATCTCAGAAAAATGAATATAATAGGCTAAATTTCCTGAGTGTAAGAAAAATAGTGAGTAAAAACCTCAAAAGAATTAAAAAAGTACAAGAAGATCAACTCCTTTTGCAGATCAACGAAGACTTCAACAAAAACAAGACTAGGAGCTTTTACAGAACTTTTAAACAAAAAATAACCAAGTACAGCCCACCGACACTCCAATTACAAGATAAAAATGGTAATATTGCACACAACAACAGGGATAATTGCAAAATTTTGAGGGAATATTTCAGAAACCTTCTCAACTGTAAAGAACCAATTGAAAAAATGGATTTCAGCAACTCAACTTCAACAAGTCCTAACTCAGAACCACCCACCGTCGAGGAACTACAATCAATCATTTTGAATCTCAAAAACTATAAAGCTTCGGGAGAGAACGAAATTACAGCTGAACTGTGGAAAAATGTCAATAGAAATGCCATAGAATCTCTCCAAAACATATTTGAAGAAATATGGAAAACAGAAAGAATTCCGGATGAATGGAAGATGGCCCTCATTCACCCAATTCATAAGAGGGGATCCAGAACAGACCTCAACAATTACAGAGGGATTTCGCTCCTTGACGTAACATACAAAATACTGTCTAAAGTCCTTTTGAACAGAGCAGAACCCCAGCTAGATTGTCAACTTGGAGAATACCAGGCAGGCTTCAGGAAGGGAAGATCCTGCCCAGACCAAATTCTAAACCTCAAAAATCTTATGGCCTACCAAAAATCGAGAGCAAAAGCGTATGTCATCACATTCATTGACTTTCAAAAGGCGTACGACTCCATAGACAGGGAATCTCTAATCTCCATATTAAAAGAATTGAACCTAGACAATAAAACTACAAACCTAATTAGAGAAACCATCACCAACACATACTCCAAAATTAAATTTATGGGAGAACTCTCAGACCTATTTGAGATAAAAACTGGAGTACGACAAGGTGATGGACTCTCTCCATTGTTATTTAACTGTGCCCTAGAAAAAATAGTAAGAGAATGGAACAAGAAAATCAATAGTGGAATCCGACTAGGAACAAAAAACAAAGGCATCAAGGTTAATTGCCTAGCATTTGCAGATGATATGGCCCTACTAGCTGAAACATGGGAAGAAGCCAAAGAACAGATCCTCGAATTACAGAAACAAGCGGAGAAAATAGGCCTTAAAATTTCTTTTGAAAAAACCAAAATAATCACAAATATAAAAAAGCGAATGAAATATCTTAAAGTAAGAGACCAAAAGATCGAAATTGTTAAAGAATTCAAATATCTTGGTGAATGGATTAGCTGGAACGCCCTTGAGAAAAAAGCAATAGAATTAAGAAGAAACAAAGTTGAACTAGCCTTTCAGCTTACTAAAAATACTTATAATAAAAAGTCCCTCTCATGGAATTCAAAAATAAAACATTACAACACTGTCATTAAACCAGAAGCACTATATGCAGCTGAGACATTATCTATCACTAACCATGGCCCAATTGAAAGGCTAGAGATCAAAGAAAGAAAAATATTGAGAAAAATTTTAGGTCCCAAATTTCATAACGACAAACTAATTCATACCAAAAATGAAACACTCTACAAAACCACAGAAAAACTTTCGGATACAATGAGGAAAAGAAGAATTGAGTTTTATGGGCACATTCTCAGAATGAACCCAAACAGACTTACAAAAAGAATGTTTGACTACTTCAGGAGTAAAAAATCCAAACCAAATTGGTTTATCCAAACAGAAAAAGACTTAAGAGAACTACACATCACAGAAAAAATGCTCACAGACAGGACCGCTAAAATGATAAGCAAAGACAGAAAAGAGGGATTCCAGCTCCAAAATAGAAAGAAAAGAACGATTGTCATCTCTGATGAGGAAAGAAAAGCAAGATCAGAAAGAATGAAGCAGTACTGGGCGAAAAGAAAGGCACAGAACACACAGAAGTGATTGATTCAACGTACCCCAAAGTTGGGTGAAACGAAGAAGAAGAAGAAGAATAATAATAATAAAACACGAGGACCAGTCACGGACGGTGCTCCAGGAATCGATCTCTGAGAAGGTCCGGCAATAAACACTTTCGCGAGCGATGATATAGGCAGGCAAGATTTGCATTCACTTCAAAAGATAGTAACTCGGACTAGTGGCAGTCTAACGAATGACTAATGATGATCATGCTGAAGCTACCTAACGTCCAATAAACCAAATGCAAGAATGGAACAACATACCAAAGCCGGAACCGGCGGAATGCACTACACCCCAGAATACTGTGCTTAGAGCGCCCGGAACGAGAAAGGAATCACTACTACAAGAGTAGAAGAACCAGAAACGGCCTACAATCAAAACTACACGCCTTACTGGACAGTAGCGGCAGGGCGAGGAAACGTACACTGCCGTTACATACACTGACCCCCAGGTCAGGTAACTGGGGCGTTAGCGGCCGCTAGGCAGGAAAAATATCGCTGGTTGAACGAAACAAATTGTAACAAGCTGAACGCAGTAAATAGTAATAAGAAGTAGAGGAAAGGTAACCTGCTTTCCCCAAGCACTCCACTTGCTGCTCTTCGTCTCAGCGGCACTACGAGCAGCACCACGAAGTCACTGGAGAATCGCGATATGTCACAATGGTGGAGGTTTCTCTGCTAGAATTGAAATGAACTTATCTTAAAGCCTACAGGATTTGGTTCACGACGAGGTCGTGCACCCTCGTGACCACAGCCCTTCCATCTGGCTGTCCATGCGCGCCGCCAGCGGTCTTGGCGTGTTCTGGCAGTGCGCGGACCTGGCTCCTCCTGAGTCCCCAACCGAACTGCCACACTGACACGACACGGAGAAACAACGCCGCAAAGACAGGGCAACAGTTACTACATATCGATAACTGCCGCTGCTGCCACTAGCGGACAGGCAACGCTTGCGAAACTAGTGGCGCCAAGCAAGACGAGAAGAAGAGAAACAACCGCAACCATGCCAACTAAAGGATACGGTCTGTCCTTCAACAGAGGGCGAGAACCTACAGACAGCACCAACTCGAGCCGGAGCACGGCTCACTGATGCTTTCTGAAACTCGCTTCCCATGAGATTGCTACTGGGACACAGCAATTGCGTCGCCATTGCAGTAGAGTAGTCATTCTGCAGACGTCTCCATGTGACACTCCCGCTAACGTTATGTTATTGCCCAACATGACACAGCTGCTGGCCTACTGCAAGTATCTCATCGACGTTGTTGGAGTAGTTTGGCAGTGCCTTTCCATAAGAATGCTGCTTGAATTTAGCACTGGTCTTAACATGGAACCTCTTCTGGGTACCCAATAATCTGTCTATGAGGCACAGTTTCTCTCGTAGTGTGACTCATGTGCCACCTGATTATTACTGGGTCATCGCCTCGCCTTTGCTCTGCTATAGGCATTCTGAAGACGCCTCTCCATGACACCAATGCTGCCCCTCAGGAATTGCCTTTCCATCAGACGGATGCTGCCCTATTGCATAAGTCTCGATGACCCTGCTGGAGGCGTTCTGCCTGTATGTTTCTTTGATACTGATGTTGGCATTCCCCTACTGTCTCACCATTCAACCTCTGTCCAGTACTCTTCCTGTGACAGAAAGTTGACGGCTGTCTGTACTTCCCTTCCCATTGCTATACAATAGTCATTTTGCAGACGCCCCAATATGACACTCGTGCTGGTGCTCAGTGATTCCTCTTGATGACACGGCTGCTGGCGTACTGCAAGTGTTTCCTCGACGAAAGTGGATTATTTCTACGAGCGCCTTTCCATGGAATGCTGATGGAATTTAGCACTGGTCCAACTATGGAACCTCTTCTCTAATAACGTGTCTGCGAAATACTTATGCTAACTTACTGGAACTCTCGTGCAATCTTATAGTTTCTGGCACACTAAAATTGCTTCGCCTTTGCTGTGATATAGGCATTCCGCAGATGTCTCTCGATGACAATCCCAGGGCCGTTCTAGAAATGCCTCATCATCACGCTATTGCTGGGCTGCGGTTGTCAATCCGTCACGCTGCTGGAGTCTGCGACGTCTCTTATCATTCTGAAACGTTCTCACAATCAAACGACATATCGGTGTCAAGTATCTTCTAACCGAGGCACATCTGCCGGCTTACTGTAACCATCGCTCCCTCACATTGACACAGGACACACAAATTGCTTCGCCATCATTCTACAGACTCCTCACCATGATAGTATGGCTCTTATGGAGACGCCTCTTCATCTCACTTTTTCTGGCCTACAGCAAGTGTCTCTATGACAATGCTGGAGTCATTTTGCAAGTAAGTTTCTACGAGACTGCTGCTGGTATCCTGCAATAGTCTCACAATGGAACATTGTCTGGTTGTCCAGTAGTTTCTCTGCGAGACAAAACTGATGACTTATTATAACACTCTCGCCATCACCTTGGTTCTGGAACACAGTAATTTCTTCGCCCCTGCGATATTGTATCCATTCTGCAGACGACTCAGTATGACACTCCCACTAACGTTATGTTATTGCCTCTCCATGGCATGTCTGTTGGCCTACTCTCTCCACGACACTGTTGGAATATTTGGGAAAGTGTCTCCTATGATAACGCTGCTGCTAGTTAGGAAGGGCCTCACCATACGACCACTACTTGGTCTCCAATAATCCGTCTTCGAGGCAAGGATGTAACACCCTCTCCATCATGTTGCTGCAGGGATACAGAATCTGCCTCAGCATGACGCTGATGCTATCACTCAGGAAATGCATCACCATCAAAATGGTGCAGCACTAATCCATATGTCTCGATGACGCTGTAGGAGTCATTCTGCTAGTGTATTTGTATGATACTGGCTCTGGCATTTGGCTACAGTCACACCACGGAACCTCCTCTGTGTGTGCAGTACACCAGTACTCAGTTGTTAATTTATTGCAACTTCAGTGACATGTTTCTGTTGCTTGGACAGTAAAATTGCTTTCCCTTCGCACTACTATACGCATTGTGCACATGTCACTCACTAACACTCCTCAGGCAGTTCTAGAAATGCTTCTCCATCTCAATGATTCTGGGCAACTGCGTATGTCAACCTAACACACTGCTGCAACCTGCCATGGCTCCTAGCATAGTGCAACGATCTCATTATGAAACCAGACCAGGGTGTCCAGTAATTTGTAACCGAGGCACAGATGGAGGCATGCTGTAACCCTCCCTCCCGCACTTTGACGCTGTGACACGGAAGTTGCATCGCCATTAGATTACTACAGGCATTCTGCCGACGCCTCATTAAGACACTATGGCGGTCCTTCATTAGGCATCTCTCCTCTTCACGTGTGCAGGCCTACAGCAAGTGTCTCTATGACATTTCTGGATTCATTTTGCAAGCGCGTTTCTCCGGGACTGCTGCAGGCGTCCTGCTTGGGACACCATGGAGAGCCATCTGGTTGTCGAGCAGTTTTTCTGCGAGAGGAACCGATAGGCTTTCTGTAACTCTCTCCCCATCGCCTTAGGTATGAGACACAGTAATACCTCCTTCATTGCAATATAGTATTAATTCTCCAGACAACTTAATATGACACTCCCGCTACCGTTGTGTTATTGCCTCTCCATCACCAGGCTGCTGGCCTGTTGCAAAAGTCTCCAGGACACTGTTGGAGTGTTTATAAAAGTTCGCTCCTATGCTAGTGCTCCTGGCAATTGGGAAGGGTCTCACCATTTAGCCTTTTCTGGCTCTGCAATAATTTGCCTTCGAGGCAACGCTGTAATACACTCTCCGTCACATTGCTGGAGGGACATAGAGTATCTCTCGCCGTTGCCTTGCTATAGATGCCTCACCATGACACTAATGCTATCCCTCGGGTGCTGGGCTACTGCAAAAGTCTATATCACACTGTTGAAGTCATACTGCCTCTGTATTTCTGTTATACTGTTTGGGCATGAGGCTAGGGGTGCACGATGTAACCTCTTCTGAGTGTCCAGTATCCTGTAAACGAGGCATAGACGCCGCCTTAGAGTAACCCCGCTTCCTCGGATTGACGCTCGGACACAGCAGTTGCTTCGCCATCAGACTACTACAAGTATCCTGCAGACGCCTCACCATGACACTACGGTTGTCCTTCAGGAATCGCCTCTACATCTAACGTGTACTGGCCTACGGTAAGTGTATGACAGTGTTGGAGCCATTCTGCAATTGCGTTCCTTTGAGACTGCTGCTGCCATCCTGCTACGCTTTCACCGTAGACTATCGGCTGGTTGTGCAATAGTTTCTCCGCGAGACAAAACTGATGGCTTGCTGAAACTGTCTCTTTGTCACCTTGCTACTGGTACACTGTTATTGCTTCGCCATTGCAGCAGATGACTCATTCTGCATACATCTCAATGTGACACTTCCGCTAACTTTACGTTATCGCCTCTCCAAGACAGGGCTGTTGGCCTACTACAAGGGTCTCCACAATACGGTAGGAGTATTTCTGAAAGTGCTGGGAAATCAGGGAGTTGTCACCACGGAACCTCTTCTTGGTCTCCAATAATGTGTGTCCCAGGCAAACCATTTAGCGTACTGTAACACAATCTCCATTGCATTACAGCAAGCATTCGCCATATGCCTCTCCATGACACTAGCGGTGCCCCTCAGGTATTGCCTCTCCATCATGGGTGCCGTCCTACCGCTAGAGACTATCACACTGCTCGAGCCATTCTGCAAGTGCTCTTCTCTGAGTCTGCTGCTGGCATCCTGTCAAGGTATCACCATGGAACATCGTCTCGGACTCCAGCAGTCTTTTGCGAGACGAACATAATGGCTCACTGAAACTCTCTCCCCATCAGCTTTCTACTGGGACACATTGTGTTACCATTGCAATAGAGTAATCATTCAGCAGACCGTCAATGTGACACACCCGCTACCGTTATGTTATTGTCTGTCCACGAAATGGCTGATGGCCTACTACAAATCCCCATGACACTGTTGTGAAAGTGCCCTTCTATGCTAATGCTGCTGGTCATTTGGAAGGGTCTCCATATGGAGCCTCTCCTGAGTCTCCAATAATTCGTGTCCGAGGCAATGCATCTAGCTTACTGCAACACTCTCTCCATCACATTGCTGCAGTGACATTGAAATTACCTTGCCACTGCACTGTTACAGGCATTCTGCAGACGCCTCACATAACGCTAATCTACCGCTCTTGAATTACATCTCCATGTGATGCATATACCTTGAAGACACTGTTAGAGTCACACAGCTGCTGTATACCTGTGATACTGCAGCTCGCATTCAGCTACGGTATCGCCATGGAAGCTCTTCTGGGTGTACAGTAGCTTGCAACCGAGGCCCAGCTAGCTTCCTAAAGCACCCTCAGATTGACGCTGGGACACAGAAATGGCTTCACCATCGCACTACCTCGGATTTTCTGCAGACGCCTCACCGACACTAATGCAGCCCTTCAGGAGTTGCATCTCAGTCACATGGGTATTGGTCTACGGCTAGAGTCTCCGTCACACTGCTGGAGTACTGTATGTGTATTTCTCACTGAAATTTCTATTTCAGTGTATGGAACCCGCTCTTGGTGTCTAGTAGCTTGTAACCGAAGCGCACCTGCCGGTTTACTGTAACCCTCGGACCTTCCGATTGACGCAGGGACACAGAAATTGCTTCGCTTTGCACTACTACAGTCTTTCTGCAGACACCTCATCATGAGACTAATTATGCCCCTCAGGAATTGCGTCTCCATCTCACGAGTTCTGGACTACTGCAAGAGTCTCTATCACGCTGCTGTAGTCATTCTGCATGTGTATTTCTATTATATTGCTGGTGGCATTAGGCTAGGGTCACACCATGGTACCCTTTCTTCATGTCCAGTACTCTTTCTGCGACACAATGCTGGCGGCTTTCTGTAACTGTCTCCCCTTCGCATTGCTCCTGGGACGCAGTAATCTCTCGCTATTACATTTGCCAATCTGCAGACACCTTAATATGATACTCGTGCTGGTTCTCAGTTATGCCTCTCCATAACACGGCTGCTGGCTTACTGCAAGTGTCCCATTGACACTGTTGTGGTGTTTGTGGGAGTGTCTTTCTATGAGAATGCTGCTGGAATTAAGCACTGGTAACACCATAGTACCTCCTCTGAGTCTCCAGTAATGTCTCAGAGGCATAGTTACTAACTTGCAACTGTCGTGCCATCTTATTGTTGCTGTGCCAATAAAGTGCTTCGCCCTTTTCCTACTATAGGCATTCAGCAGATGGCTGTCAATGACATTACTATTACCTTCCTAGAAATGCTTCTCCAGTAGACCGTTTCTAGGCATCTGCAAATGTCAATACTGCTGAAGTATGCGACGGCTCCAGCAGTGTGTAACGTTGTCACCATCAAACCCCATCTGTGTAACCAGTAGTTTGTAACCGAGGCACAGCTTCCGAGTTACAGTAACCCTAGCTACCTCACATTCATGCTGAAATTTATATCAGAACTCAATTAGTCTTTCACCTCTCTCATTCCTTGTCCCAAGACCCTATTCTCTCGTTACCTTTTCTTCTGCTCCTTCCCTTACAAATGCATTCCAGTCTCGTATGACTATTAGCTTTTCATCTCTCTTACATACTGCATTACCTTTTCAATATCCTTTTGCACGTCTGTATCTCCTCATCTTCAGCTTGTTACGTCGGGACATAGACCTGAACTATCGTTGTCGGCGTTGGTTTGTTGTCGATTCTGATGAGAACAATCCTATCGCTGAACTGTTCACACCATCACACTCTCTGCCCTACCTTCCTATTCATAGCGAACCCTACCACCCTTATACCATTTTCTGATTTTGTTGATGTTACACTATACTCATCTGACCAGAAATGCTTGGCTTCTTTCCCTTTCACTTCACTAACCCCTACTATATCTAGACTGAACCTTTGCATTCCCCTTTTCTAGAATCCCCGCGACGTTCAAACTTGTGACATGCCACGCCCCCATTCGTAGAACGTTATCATGGTCACCTCCAATTTGGCAGTCCTCTCCCGAAGATCCGAATGGGGTACTATTCCAGAATCTTTGGCCAGTGAGAGGTCATCATGACAATTCCATTGCCTTCTGCATCCTTATGCCGTTGATAACTGCTGACTTACACGCCTGCAGTGGCAGCTTCCCACCTTAAGGACTGAACCTCTTTCCGCTCCTCCGCCCTCTTTGACAAGGCCGTTGGCAGAATGAGGGTGACATCCTACGCCGTTAGGCTTCGGCCGCCAATGCTGATTACTAATCAAAAGTTAAGGGGTCGTGGGTTACGAACCTGGCACCGAAAACGTTTTGATGGTTGATCAAAGACGCTACCCCTATACCACGTCTCATTTGGCAGTTTGTTTATAAATTCATTATATGGCATTTAGACATAAATATGGAAAAACAGATAACCAAGACAAACAGGCGTTGCAGAAGACTGTGGCCAGAAATAACAGGGCGGCAGCTGCAAAAATCACTGCAGAACTGAATGTCCTAAGTTTATTCAAGCATACTGAGAGGAATAAACCGCACTTCGCCATTAACTAGCCTAATCTTTGTTATTGACACACACGGGTAGGCGCCTTGCGCTGCCACTATTTCTAGTGTTTCTGACTTCCGCTACGCTCAACTTGGTGGGTTCCATATTCTTTCCTTGGTCTCTTCCATCACTGTCAGCATAAACAGGATGCAACCAAAAGAAAGAGTACTCCTAAAACTCGTTCCTCAGTCATTCAGGAATGAATTATTGAGCCATAATCGGATCGCGTTCTTGCCGTTCATAACTTGGCGTCTTGTAATAGCGGTACAGGCGTCTCGTTTACTTCTTGTGTTAATGGCTCCACTGAGTTCCCTAGTATTGTTTGTCCGTGAGTGGCAGCAGCAGCGGTTATCGATAGCCAGTGCTGTGGTACTATCTTTGGCGACCGCTTGTATTTCCAAGTCGTCGTGGTGTCAGGCAGTTCAGCTTCAGCCAGAGCAGCGAGGAGGTCCGCAGCGCGAGGGCAGGCCGGCACCGCTGGCGGCGTGCAGGTACTGTCGGACCGGGGGGCTGTAGCCGACGACCGAACCCAGGATGTTTGAAGTTCAGTGAACCTTATCCAGTAGTGAAACCTCCACTGTTTGAGCTCTCGCTGTTGTTTGTGTGTTGCTGCTCCCAGCGTCGGTGAGACCAACCGTAACAAGTGGCGTCTGTCAGGTTGGCGGAAGCTATTAGCCGCCTTCTGCTGCTTGATATTAGTTTGAATTTGGTGTCATTATTGGCGAAGTGCAACCAGCGGTTTCTTACTGCCTAGTGGCCGCTAAAGCCCCAATTACCTGCCCTGGAGGTTAGCGTAATTTGCGGCAGTGTACGTTTCCTCGTCTTGCCGATGCTGTCCGGCTTGGCATGTAATCTGACAGCTTCCTTGATTGGAGTACGGATAATTGTTTTCCCTGTATACCTTGGTTATAGTGGTTCCTTCTGCTTTTTGGTGTTTTAAACACCGGATTCTGGAGACGCAGTGCGATCTGTCACTTCACCATCGACTGAATTATTCCATCGTTGCACTGGTTATCCGGCGTTAGGTGGATTTGGTAAGAGGGTTGATCGGCGTTTAAACCGTCTCTAGTCTGAGTTGCCTTCCTCAGGTGAACATTACTCTTGGCTGCGTCTCACCACTTGCACAGCTGTAGTGACCTTCCCCGGGTTGATCCGTGGATCACGGTCTGGGTATCACTTCGTCTTACTTGGTCAAGTTGTCATTATTGTTTAAAATTTACCTTAATGCTTTAGCTTGTAGTTTAGGTTCTTCAGTTGTTAATTGTTTGTAACATTGCTTGTCGCCTTCAGCCGACAAATAATTTTCAATTCTGTCTTCTTCAGCCGTCACTATAGCCTGTTACAGTTTACTGAGATTGTTGAAAAAGATTTTAATATCTTTAACGTGAAGTTGCCTACCTTATTTGTAATACTGGCCTTCAGCCGTTGAGTATTTCCGAAACTGCTTGTGGCCTCCAGCCGACAAATAATCTCGAATTCTTTCTCAACGAGGCCTTCTGCCGTTATTTGTCTGTAACATTACTTGTGGCTTTCAGCCGACAGATAATTTTCAATTCTGTCTTGATAAGGCCTTCAGCCGTCACTAAAGCTTGTTACAGTTTGTTAAGATGTTTTAGTATTTTTAAAGTGTAATTTCCGTCCTCAGTTGTAATTCAGGAATTCACCTGTTGAGTATTCTGAAATTGCCTGTGGCCTTCAGCCGACGAACAATTTACATTTTTTTTTTAATCAGTCCTCAAACTGTTGATTGTGTGTAACATTGCTCGTGGTCTTGAGCCGACAAATAATTTTGAATTCTTTCTTACCAAGGCCTTCAGCCGTCAGTGTAGCAAATTCCTTTAAAGTGACTGTTGAAAATTGTTTCCTCAAATAAAGTGTATGTGTTTACTGTTGCCAACGGAAGCTGATTACGGCCCCATCCACAGTCGTTGTCTTACCCTGCCTCTCCCTGACTACCAGGTCTCAACTAAATGATATTACATGTCAAAAATTTCCCCATGTGTTCGTAGTAGTTTAGTCATGAAAAAACGAGAAATCCTACAATAACAACGCTTAGCGTAGTTCACTCTTCCGATGTGGAAGATTTATAACAGTAAACTTACGGATAGTACAATGCACCACTCCTGTAATCTTCTCTCTCATACGAAATGAAACTATCAGATAATGCGCTGCTGTCCTTTGGATCGATTCTATCTCCTCTTTCACTCTTATTTGTTATATTTCCCAGACTGGCGGACGGTACTGAAGACGCACTGGATGAGAGTTCTGTAAGCTGCACCTTGCGTGGGTGTTTTACTGTGTTTTGTACCTTTTCACTTAAGCGTAGCTTGGCATTTGGTTTTCATACAACGAGTCTTAAGTGATTCCGCCACTCTACAACATTGCAGAAGCCTATTCCACGATATTGTTTTTTACTTGCTGGTTATGATAAAAAATCTTTCAATCTGTTTATGTGCACATCGCTACATTTCTCGTTTCTGTTTACAAACTAATAGGAATCTATATTCTGAATCGCCCTACAGACAGAAGCACACATAGTATTTCCGTTTCCAATTGAATTACTAGATGCAGAAAGGGTACGCATAAAATAATTTGAAAGTTTCCTTCGTTTTGCGTCAATCAATAGCTGTATGCACAGTGCAGAAGTGTCACACATATACCACTGCAACACGACTTCGCTGGCTGTTGATTATCTTGAAAGATGCAGCTTGGACATATCATCATTGTTCCCTTTCTGAAAAGCAGGGAATGTCAGGCACGCGGCATTGTGTGTTTCCCATAAAGCAAGTGCCTAGAGGACTCCTGGTGAAGTTTACAGCTTTTTGTTGGAGTATATTCAATAAAATGTTACCTGCAATATGTGAAGAGTGTGATACTGTTCAGTGACGTATGTCTTGTACAAAATAGAAATTATACACTGTTTCGCTTTCTGGTTAATATAGTTGTTAACGATACATTGAAAACTATAACGCATTATATCCCTGTACGAGGGCCTTCATTTCTGAACTGTGATAGCGGATTTGGGTCTTTTAATCGGTTCATCAGGAATATGGACAGAATATGTACAGAGGAAAACCACTGTGAGTTTATTAAAAAGGGCAGTGTGACTGAACATTTCTCCATAAAGGTCGTAAATTCACATGTTATTTTAACTTTCAAGAAACAGGGGTCCAGGCACTATAAGAAATGTGTTTCGGTCTGATGTGAGAGCTGTAACTGGTATTCTTAAGGAAAATAAAATCACTTTTCACTTTTCCAAGTTGTGGCTTGCTGAATACAAATCAGATATGAAAGGCAATATTGTCGCTTATGGGTCCAATGTGGAGTAGACGTTCACACATATTCTCTTAAATGCTACAATGTCTCGCAAAGTCTACCCCATGAGAAATCATACATTACTGGTAGTGCTCCAATAATGATAAAAACTTAAAGGATCTGAACAACATCTGCCAGAGGACACTGTTCAAATGACCAATGGTGATACACAGAAAAACAGGACATTGTATGGGAAGGGAAGTGGACTGTAAGTATTCGATCATATGTTTTTTGTAACGATTCCTGAGAGTTCTGTTCACTTCCCAACTGTCTGTCGTGTGAAATAATAATAAAATTTTTATGGCAGTTTATTGCTTATTTCATTACAAGTCGTACTTTGGAAAAAGGGCATAAATATAATGCACAATAATTGTCTGGTATGGCACATATCGGAGCAGTTTTCCTTGCAGTATTGTCACAAAACGTGATTGAAAAGCTGCAAAAGAGTTTCATATGCAAAAGTTGTTTCCAAACTATCTGTCAAGTTTTCTAAGTCTACTGAATATTTTCACCTTTGTTGTTCCCACGTCTCGTAGTTCAGTGATAATGCTACCTCTGAGCATGGTCAGGTATATAAGGGCGAATGATGCGAATGATTAAGCTACTGTAGTTAAAGGTAGGTGTTTGACAGTGACACAGTTAGTTAAACTGTGAGGAATATTGGGCGCCAGAAGTCGTAAGTGTGTTACATTCGGTTGTGCAGTTCAGTGCTACGACACCGTGGGTAGGCCGAGCGCCGAGTTCAGCGACACGAAGGAGAACGCTGCGTCGACGGCCAGCTCGCCGCACGGCAGAAGACGTGACAAGGAGCAGCTCGTCGCACGAGAGTCGACATCGAGAGCGGTAATGGGGTCAGTTGCGCCAGCCAAGCAACAACACCTGATATGTGTTACAAACCGGACACAATACGATAAACACGGACTGTTGTGAGAATAGTACTTCTACTGACTCTTTAGCTGACATTCGTCTCCTCATAGTGACATATACCATCTGATCAACACTGTCCGGACACCTACTTATGGACATTAATATGGAGTGTGTCTACACTTCGCAGCTATGACGCCTTCAGCTGCTGGACAAATTTACAGCGAGCGTCGGTAATTCTGTAGAGGAATTCTTCCACAAAGGCCAATTCCAAGGAAGGACACTGGGATCTGGAGGGAGGTCGATGTTCTAACTCAACCCAGTGGTGTTCTGCTGGGTTCAGATCAGAAAGCCAGTCCATTTCACGCACATTATTTTCCAAAAAGACATTGCTTCACAGATACTGCTGTATGACAGGGTGCATTGCAACACTGATACAATCATTTCCTCCAGAACGTTGTTATCGTGAAATCAGCTAACAGTGCTGTAAAATGTCGTCAAATAATTCTGCATTTAGCGATTTCTTAAGTGCAGTAAGGGTACCACACTCTAACATTGAGAAATGCTCCACACCGTAACACCACCTCCTCCATACTACACTGCTGGCAGTACACACGGTAGCATTCGCCAAACACAGACCCTTATATCAGATTGCCGTAGGGTATAGCGTCATTCTTCACTCCAAATCACTCGACTCCAGTCATCCAACGTCCAGTGCCGTCGCTCACTACACCGCCTTAAGCGTCGTTTAGCACAAGAAGAGATACGTGTGGCTCACTAAGAGCTCCTCTACAATAATCCAAACTACTTTTAACTCCCTATTCACTGTCATCACGCTAGCTGGACTACTGGTAGGTTTTCGGAACTCACGAGCGATTGCATCGTCTAATTTCATGCGATTTTTTACAACCAATCTCCGCAGCTCTCGATGGTTGCTATCCATCAGTACATGTGGTGTGCTTGTGGTTGTTCCTCCGTGTTAGCATTTCAGTCACATCATCAACAATCGACTTGGAAGGGTAGGAAGGTCCGTGATGGATGTGTTACTCGCATGACATCCACTGGCTGGTCCACGTTCGAGAAGTCAGTGAGCTCTCCTGACAGACCAGTTATGCTGTAACTCTGCTCTTCTACCGACAGGGCAATGCTTCTGATCTCCTTTCATACTGGCCTTTCGTGACATAATGATACTTAGTGGTCAGTTACGCATTACGTGGTGGTCTCCGTATTTTTGATCATATACTGTATATTCTACTAACGTTTCTGCTTGTTGACACTTTGAGAATAAGTGGTAGTAATAAAAGTTTATATGCATGTATTTACAAACTGAAAGGTGGGCTGGGGTGCACTCATTTAAAAATAGTCAAGAAATGTCATTTAATTATTATTTATTGTGCTTCTGAACATCAGTAACGTACAAATAGCTCCTACTTCTAAGTATTCTGATCGTAATGCAACTGTTTCATTTACATGACAAGCATGATATATCATCAAAGGAAATTTGTCAGTAACTTGTTATAAATGTTCACCGCACGCTAATTACATGCAGGATTCCTACCTGCGACCGTAGCAGAGTCGCGGTTCCGGACTGAAACGCCTAGAACCGCTCGGCCACCACGGCCGGCTAACGAGCATTCAACATAAGTAAACGGCACAGGTAGAATAGGGGCTACATTGGCCCTAAGTCCATTGTGTGTGGTATCCCGGAGGTGCAACATTGTCTTTGCTTCTGAGCAAATTTGACGCATTTCTTTATTTGTGTATGAGATCACCGGATTTCCGCAAACCCAGCACTAAGGTTTCATCGTAAAGGCAGATAAATCCTCCGTTATACACTGAAGCGCCAAGGAATCTGTTGTAGCCATGCGTATTCAAATAAAGAGATATGTAAAGAGGCGAAATACGGCGTAGCGTTCGGCAACGCCTATATAAGGCAACAAGTATCTGGGGCAATTTATTATTATATCGATTACTGCTGCGACAATGGCAGATTATCAAGATTAAAGTGAATATGAACGTAATCTTGTAGTCGGCCCACGTGTGATGGGACTCAGCGTCTCCGAAACAGCGATGAAGTGTACCGTGAATATCAAGAATCCGGTAAAACATCAAATCTCCGACATCGCTACAGCCGGAAAAGGATCCTACAAGAACGGGAGCGACGACGACTGAAGAGAATCGTTCAACATGACAGTAGTTCAACCCTTCCGAAAATTGCTGCAGATTTCTATGCTGGCCCATCAAAAAGTGTCAGAGTGTGAATCATTACACGAAACATCATCGATACGGGCTTTGGGAGTCGAAGGCGCACTCATGGACCAGTGACGACTGCACGACACAAAGCTTTACTCCTCGCCTGGGCCCGTAAACACCAACATTCCGGGTGTGGACTTGATAACTGGAAACATGTTGCCTGGTTGGACGAGTCTCATTTCAAATTGTATAGAGCGGATGGACGAGTACGGACGTCGAGACAACCTCATGAACCCATGGACCCTGCGTGTCAGCAGAGTAGTGCTAAAGCTGGTGGATGCTCTGTGGTGGTGTGGGACGTGTGCAAATGGAGTGATACGGGACCCCTGATACGATTCTGACATGTGACATGTACGTAAGCATCCTGTCTGATCACCTGCATCCATTGATGTCCGTTGTGCTTTCCGACGGACTTGGGCAATTCTAGCAGGACAATGTGACACCCCACACGCCCAGAATTGCAACAGAGTGGCTCCAGGGATACTATTGTGAGTTTAAACACTTCCGCTGGCCACCAAAATCCCCAGAGATGAACGTTATTGTGTATATCTGGGATGCCTTGCAACGCGCTGTTGAGAAATCTCCACCACCTCGTACTCTTACGGATTTATGGACAGCACTGCATGACTCATGGTGTCAGTCCCCTTCAGTACCATTTCTGACGTTAGTCGAGTTCATGCTACGTCGTGTTGCGGCACTTCTGCGTGCTTGCGGGGACAATACACGATATTAGGCAGGTGTACCATTTTCTTTGGCTCTTTAGTGTAAATACTGTGCTTGCCCTGAACGTACTTATCAGATTTTGAAGTGTGCTACGTGGAATTCTTCACTTTCAGTACTGTGATACTAGTAGCCGACAAACTTCTTGCGCTGTCGTAGCAGGCGGAGAGACTACACTCCGACGTGACAAGTTTCAAGCGGCGGATAGGGGGGTTTCCACAGGCTTTCTGGCCAAAACTCGGAGCCTGCTCCATACAAGCTTGAAAGTCAAACATGCCAGGAAATCTCTCAAGGAAAAATCCACCACTTGGCACCACTGTCAAGGACGGCTGCAGTCGGATACGGGGGGCAGTCATTTGAAAGATAACTTAGATGAGTCGAAGCATCTGAAACTGCCCACGCCTGAGAGAACATCAAAATTTAGACACGAGACAGGGAAGACGTACTACATACCAACACACTGTATAAATTCCAATCAGGGAAACTCAAAATTTTGACGGATTAACTGGTCACAAAGAGATTCTAATAATTAGACTGCAAGAAATATGAAACATTAATGAAAAACCATTAGAATCAACAGGATATTATAATTTATAAGGAATACCAGGCAGAAGAGTACTACTACTACTACTACTATGTGATTAGGCCCCGTGTTCCTCACGCTTCCACAGGTTTCCTCCTCCACTGTAGTATGTCCATTGCTGCTATCTGCCATTCGTCCACATCTATTGACACTCGGTTTAAATATTCATGGAGGCCATCCCTCCAACGCTTCTTGGGTCTCCCTGGGGGTCTCTTTCCTGTAGGTGTGAAATCCAGGAGCTTCCGAGGCCATCTGCAATCCTCCATCCGGGCCACATGGCCAGGACACTACATTCGTTTGGCTTTGACATTTCCTGCTACGTTGGGCTGGTGCTATAGTTCCACAGGTTCTTGGTTGTATCTGATCCTCCATTCCCCTGTATCTGCATCCAGAACCGGACCGAAGATCTTCCGAACCACTTTTCTCTCAAAACCGAGGAGCTTACGGAAGTCCTGTTTCCGGATGCTCCATGTCTCACAGCCATATAGAACAACAGACTGGATCAGGGATTAGTACAGTCGAATCTTGAACTGTCTGGAGAGATACCTGGACCGAAGCAGTTTGTGTTAGGCTGCGGTAAGATCGGTTTACTGCTTGTAGTCTGGCGTTGATCTCTGCTTCACATGACGAGTTCTCAGTGAAAAGTGCCCCTAGGTATTTGAATTCATGCGCTCTCTTGTAGGGCTGGTCCCCAACCTGCTGTAATTGTAGATGACCAGCAGTCTGACAATGACCACGCGTCATAACGAGGTACTCTGCCTTGGCTTCGTTTATGTTTAGCCTAAATTCTCTGGCAGCCTCCTTTAGTGCTTTGGTCATTTGCTCCAACTCCTCTTCCGATCTAGAGAGTAAACAGGTGTCGTCTGCATAGGCTAAGTATGCCATTCTCTTTTCTTCGATTTCAATCCCTTCGTTCTCTTGGAAGGTCTCGTGTACGACCTTCTCGAGGGCAGTTGTACAGGGTAGGGGACAACCCATCTCCTTGCCTGAGTCCTGTCACATTTTCAAATTCCTCAGTTACGTGATTTCCCATCTTAACCTTTGCACGTGTTTCGCTCAGACCACCAGATTGATGAGTTTCTCTGCCAACTCCCTTAAACAGCTGATCAGGCTCTTGCGATGTATGCAATAATAGACCTTCTTAAAATCAACGAATAATATATGCAAGTCTTTACTACACTCCTGGAAATTGAAATAAGAACACCGTGAATTCATTGTCCCAGGAAGGGGAAACATTATTGACACATTCCTGGGGTCAGATACATCACATGATCACACTGACAGAACCACAGGCACATAGACACAGGCAGCAGAGCATGCACAATGTCGGCACTAGTACAGTGTATATCCACCTTTCGCAGCAATGCAGGCTGCTATTCTCCCATGGAGACGATCGTAGAGATGCTGGATGTAGTCCTGTGGAACGGCTTGCCATGCCATTTCCACCTGGCGCCTCAGTTGGACCAGCGTTCGTGCTGGACGTGCAGACCGCGTGAGACGACGCTTCATCCAGTCCCAAACATGCTCAATGGGGGACAGATCCGGAGATCTTGCTGGCCAGGGTAGTTGACGTACACCTTCTAGAGCACGTTGGGTGGCACGGGATACATGCGGACGTGCATTGTCCTGTTGGAACAGCAAGTTCCCTTGCCGGTCTAGGAATGGTAGAACGATGGGTTCGATGACGGTTTGGATGTACCGTGCACTATTCAGTGTCCCCTCGACGATCACCAGTGGTGCACGGCCAGTGTAGGAGATCGCTCCCCACACCATGATGCCGGGTGTTGGCCCTGTGTGCCTCGGTCGTATGCAGTCCTGATTGTGGCGCTCACCTGCACGGCGCCAAACACTCATACGACCATCATTGGCACCAAGGCAGAAGCGACTCTCATCGCTGAAGACGACACGTCTCCATTCGTCCTTCCATTCACGCCTGTCGCGACACCACTGGAGGCGGGCTGCACGATGTTGGGGCGTGAGCGGAAGACGGCCTAACGGTGTGCGGGACCGTAGCCCAGCTTTATGGAGACGGTTGCGAATGGTCCTCGCCGATACCCCAGGAGCAACAGTGTTCCTAATTTGCTGGGAAGTGGCGGTGCGGTCCCCTACGGCACTGCGTAGGATCCTACGGTCTTGGCGTGCATCCGTGCGTCGCTGCGGTCCGGTCCCAGGTCGACGGGCACGTGCACCTTCCGCCGACCACTGGCGACAACATCGATGTACTGTGGAGACCTCACGCCCCACGTGTTGAGCAATTCGGCGGTACGTCCACCCGGCCTCCCGCATGCCCACTATACGCCCTCGCTCAAAGTCCGTCAACTGCACATACGGTTCACGTCCACGCTGTCGCGGCATGCTACCAGTGTTAAAGACTGCGATGGAGCTCCGTATGCCACGGCAAACTGGCTGACACTGACGGCGGCGGTGCACAAATGCTGCGCAGCTAGCGCCATTCGACGGCCAACACCGCGGTTCCTGGTGTGTCCGCTGTGCCGTGCGTGTGATCATTGCTTGTGCAGCCCTCTCGCAGTGTCCGGAGCAAGTATGGTGGGTCTGACACACCGGCGTCAATGTGTTCTTTTTTCCATTTCCAGGAGTGTATATTCACCTAGTTTCTCAGTGAGCTGCCGGAGGCTGAAGATATGATCTACTGTTGACCGTCCTGGCCGGAAACCTCCCTGGTACTCCCCAAACACTGCTTCTGCCACTGGCTGAATTGTGTGTATGAGGCAATTGGACAGTATCTTACGGCAGACGTTAAGCAGGGCGATTCTTCGATAGTTGTCACATTTCAGTTTGTCGCCCTTCTTATGTATTGGACAAGTCAGAGATATTTTCCATTCTGCTGGTAGTTCTTCTTTGGTCCATATTGCCTGTATCAGTCGTTGTATTCTTTCTGCAAGTTTCTCTCCTCCTGCCAGGATCATTTCAGCCTGTATTCCATCTTCACCTGGACTCTTAATCTGCTTAAGGTGTCTGATTCTGGTTTTTATCTCATCCAGGGTAGGTGGGGGATCATCTGCATCGGCTGTAATTGGGTTCTGGAAATCAAACAGCAGTTCGGATTCATCACAATTTAGCAGCTGTGGAAAGTAGTCTTTCCATCTCTCAGCTATGTCGCTACCGTTCGTTAGGACCTTTTCGTGGGAATCTTTGACAAATTTCTGCTTGGCCTGGTGACCTTTGCAGAGGTAATTCAGAAACATTTCCCTAGTTTGCTGTCCTTTGAAGTCTGTTTCTGCTTCAGCGATGATATCCCTCATGTATTCCCTCTTTGCTCTTCTCAGAGTTTCTTGTGTAGTCTTTCGGACTTCCGCAAATTGTGGCAGATTTGTCCTCTTCAGCCACTTGCTCCTGGCTTCCTTCCTCCTTTCCAGGACATCTGCACATTCCTTTCCCAACCAGATCTTCTTGCCCACTGTGTTTCCCATGAGTGTTTCCTTTGCTGTATCCCTAACTGAGCTCTGGATTTTGCCCCACATTAGTTCAAGGTCCTGGTTTGCGTGCATTTCACTGAGTGCTGGGAAGTGGTTCCTAAGTTGCACCTGGTATCCGGTCTTCGTTGCTTCATCTTTTAGTTTCTCCCCATGGTACCTATCCACTCTTTGTATCTTAGGCCCAGTTATTTCTTTACACTGTATGTTTAAAAGGCCTCTGACCAGGAAATGATCACTCCCACCTTCGGTACCCGGCGCTATATTGACTTCTAACACCCATCTCTTGGCTCTGAGATCAATGGCAACATGGTCTGTCTGATTTATAGTTCTCCCATCTGGTGATACGCAGGTTCCTTAATGTATGTTTTTCCGCTGGAAGTTTGTGCTGGAGATGATGTGGTGAAGCTGATGAACCTAACCCCATTGTTATTGCTTAGGTTGTGTAGACTGTGCCTTCCTATTGTGTCTTGGAATATTTGTTCTTTCCCAAGCCTGGCATTCATATCACCAAGGATGATCCTCAGGTGTTCATTTGGTATAGCGTCCATCACTGCCTCTAGCTGTGCATAGAACTCGTCTTTCACTTCACTTTCGCTCTCCTCCGTGGGAGCATGACAGTTCACAAAAGTCGCCTTAACATGCTTTACGCCCAGGCAGAAGAGTAATGAAGAAATATCCACAATTCGGAACAAGATTTTTAATGAGTCTCAAAAAAACTGAACGAGCAATAGAATTTAAATAACAATCTCCCAGGATATCGACACTAACAAATAAAATGCACACACTAAATGACCCAGCTAATGATAAGAATAATACGAAAGAACACAGTAAAGACGTGAATGAATTTGGGAGCTTGTAGACCACACCAGAGACAACATAAACCAAAAAAATCACGAAAAGCTTTGTCTGGAGATTTTCACGCCTGTTTAGGAAGGGAGGTGAGATATAGAGGGGTAGTACAAAAAGACCGGGACAAAAAAAAAAAAAAAAAAAAAAAAAGAATTGGTTGACACTGGTCTTATTCTTCCGAAATTATGACATGATCTCAAACTCAACATACTTCAAGAGAGGACCAAATAAGCTCAAAACATGGAAAAATTCACACTAGTGAAAACGAGAATGTCAATTACATCATGTCTGTATGGTTAAAAATTACCACACGGAAACCTACAACGTGAAAGTTCTCAGAGAAACAGATACTGAATCAGATCGGTAATTAGAAAAATAAAAATTAAATTCAGCCCACTCAAAAAAAGAAAAAAGAAATATCGTATCCCAAAAGGAAGAAAACCTACAATCCTCATAAACTGATAAGTATTGAGGAATGCGATGAATAGATTAGAATATAAAAAAGTAGCAAATGATCTAGAGGAAACAGTTCCCCAGTTGAAACATACAGCTGAACAGGTAGCCCCAGTAAATCCAAGAAGAAAAACACCAATAGGCGAGCAATAAGTGTGATAAAACAGTGGAAGGTAATCACCAAGCCATGTTAACGTATCAGAATCTTAAAATAAGAGAACCACGCTTGGAATTCACAGAACAAAGAAAGGTAACCCAAAAAAATAATAAGAAGCGTTAAATGCCAATACCAAATGATATACTCCTAATGATGGGAACAAATAACGAGAAAACTACCTCAAGAAATTGTTAAAAATATCTGCAAACCACTACATAGATACAACCCTGCAACTTTAATATTAAGGAATAAAAATAAGAAGATGACCCAGGACAGCAAAAGATACAGAAATTTTTGCAGAAATTTTTAAAAAGTTGCTAAACTGTTAAGATCATCAAGAAATACTAAAAATAAACACAGAAACCCCTACTATAGCACCAGAAAAAAATATAAACCCACCCACAATTCATGAAGTCTACAAAGAGTCCGCAAAGTATTAAGCAAGAGCAAGTGCAAAAGATCAGACATTTGCAGGACTTTGTAAATATGCAACAGACCCAGTGAACATATCATTACGCCAATGCAGAACGAAAATCTGGAACAAAGAAGAACTACCAGAACATTAGCTATAATCCATCCGTTACACAAAAAAGGAGACAAATCAAATCCAGATAATTGTAGAGGGCTTTCCATTTCGGACATCGCTTACAAAGTCATGCCAAGAATTCTATATAATTGTTGTACAGATCAGCTTGAACTGGAACTAGGAGAATACCAAGGAGGTTTGAGACCCTGGAGAAACTCCCTAGAACAGATAACCACTGTGACAGTGGTAATGGTTTACTGGAAAGAAGACAAAATGAACAACTCATTAATTCCTGTAGACTTCAGAAAAGTTTATGATTGTATCCACAGATCTCCAAGGATGAATATACTAGTGAATGTTGATCTCCACCCCAAATCAATTAAATTGTAAACTTAACACTAACAAACACCGAATCTAAAGTAAAATTCGAAGGAGAAATATCTGAGCCGTTTACGATTTAAACGGAATTAAGACAAGGAGATGGTTTATCGCCGTTACTTTTCAACTGTGCACTCGAGTATATGATGAGGGAATGGTACAAGAAAAATCATAAAAACATAATAATTGGAACCAAGAAAGATAAAATAAACTTAATTTGTTTGGGATTCGCAGATGACTCAGCGTTACTAGCTTGTGACATTCAAGAAGCAAGAAATCAAATAACAGGCCTACAAAACATAGCACAAGAAATAGTACACAACACTCGAAAAGACTGAGATAATGCTAGCAGATCCACTAGTAATCAATCACAAAGCAATAAATAACAGAAATGTAAAAATAGTGAAACAAGTTAAACACGAAAGAGAAATTTTAATATACAACTTGAACAAGAAACCTGCGTGGCAAGTAAGAACTAACAAAACGATAAAAGCTCAAAAATTAATATCGTCTACATACAGTAAAAAAATCTGTCAATGAAAACTAAATTAAAAAGTTAGAAGACGGTGATTCAACCGGTGGTGATGTATGGAAGCGAAGCTCTTTTCAAATTTACCCAGACAAACAAAAACGGCAAAATAATAAAGGTAGAGAGAAAAATAGATACAACATGCATAAATAAGAATACCAAAAAGATGGACAATGGCACATAGTGCCAAATGATGTGGTGTACAGCGGAATGGAGCCCATTACAGGTATATATGGAAAAAAGGATCTCTTTTTTCGGTCGCATTATGAGGACACCAGAAACTAGATTATCAAGGAAAGTAATACAGAAACTTCGGAACATGAAGCAACAGGAGGATAGGTAAAGGAAATCAGAGAGGATGTGAAAGAGCTACTATGAACCCTGGGTGGTTTGAAAACAAAACAGAAAATTTAAAGAAACTGAAAGACACAAAAATAAGATTTAAAACAGACAAACGACAAAAAACAAAAAGGTTATTTACATATGTGGAACGACAAGAAAAGTCAGAACGAACTGAAAGATACTGGGCAATTCGGAAAGAAAACGTATTGAAGAAGATGACCAGAAAATGATTGACGGAGATGGTTCAATTAGACAGTCAGTAGGGGTTACTACAGTTCAGTCCGGAAAAGGGGAAAACATAGCTATAAAAAGAAAATGCATGTCATTTAGTAAGTACTCTCCCACAGTTCGTCTGGATGAAAATATAATTTTGATATCGTGTTAACTGATTCTCCGTCGCTTTGTAATTATGATCGGAGAGCAACATATTGTGTCTATTCTACCGTGTTTACTCATACTCCTAACCGTTTTCTGCTCATAAGGCCATCATGGGATTTCATTATTGTCGTCAAAAAATAAAAATAAAAAAGGTGCAAAGTAGTTTGCATCTTCGAGAATGTGGTACACACAGAGTAAATGTCATCTTACGCAGCGCTGTGGTAATGCAATTAAAAATGTTGAAGTTACGCTGTTAATAAATTTAATGGGAACAAACCAGAAGGACATTAACTCTAAAGCCTACAAAACCAGGCCTATATAATTAAACTAACAATTTCACTAAAAGATTTGTTAATTTAATGTACTTTAATTGATATTGTTATATAGGCAGTGTTTTTTCAACTTTAGTGTAAACGTTTTTCTGGTTTGTTCCTTTTAAATTTATTTACGCCACAAATTTAACGTTTTTAACTCCATTACCACTGCACTGACAAAGATATGCGTGAGAGAGAGAGAGAGAGAGAGAGAGAGAGAGAGAGAGACAGGAGAAAACCTATAAAATAACACTCATACACTCACTCCAATTTCACTCGCTTTGACAACGGGGAACGGGTAACATGCCAAACCTGGGTTTAAAACAGAAGGAAAACCTCAGAAGAACTACAAGAAAGTCACATAGAAATATGACTGGCTGACCCTTGCAAAAGACATGGGTGACCCAGTCACCCTGTTAACATGTTAAAAGTTTTTTGTAAAACTTTAGGAAACACTCTGGAAAAAAATCACAAAACCTTAAAACTCTCGCCACATTAGTCTGAACGTTATGTAATACAGAAGACAGATCTGTCGGCAAATCTGGCGCTGCACGCTGATAGGAAAATAAAACACAGTCTAATAAAATATAGCGCTAACGATCTGCATGCTGCAAGCATCACACATTCTAGGGTCCGCATGACGCAGCAAGAAGCTGCATAGAGCTGTGAACTATGCCAAGACGAGCAAGGAGGACCTCGTCCCGTCTGCGTGGCTGGAAGGAAGTACGCCACGGCCGCCTTGTGGACTTTACTAGACGGAGCTTGTTGTCTGTTACTTCCAGCCAGTCAACCTCCCATCGACCCATGACTCCGAACCTCAATAGCGAGGCGATAGCATGCATGGGAATGGCACACCGAACTAACCAAGGACCACGACACGTCTCCTTGGTTTCTACATCCACCCTTTCATTTCCTGCAATACCCACATACCCTGCCACCCAGCAGAAGAACTCTTCCTTCCTAAGCCTTTATAGCTGGAGGAGGGTGTCCTGGATCGACTTCTTTACCTTGATACAAGCGTGCAGAGACTGAAGACTCAGGGAGTCGGAACAGAGGAGAAATCTAGCACACATGGAACATCTCTTCTGCTCCAATGCACTCAGATCGCGAAAAGATCGGCATCGAATGAACTCCAGAGGAAACCGAATCTTGAGGACACCACCCAGGAACAAAAGAGCAACCAACAAAGACTCCCTGTTCAGACCCTTCCGTGAATACGGCTACATAGCACTTTGTGCTGATGCACTTATTTCGAAACCTGCCCCTCTCCCCAGAACTTAACAAAAGGCTGTGGCTGAGGACGTTGCGAAACTCCCTGTCTCTCCAAAGATTCCGTCTGGTCTAATGACCTGTGCTGCTCCTATCACGTCTGCAATTGTGGCTGTGAAGCCTCCTCAGACCAAAAACTCAAAGATGAAGAATCTGCCACTGATAGACACAGGAAATAGACAGTCAGATGACATTCACGTCATCCTCTCTGACATCTCTCTCGAATCTTTTTAATAGGTGATGGACCTTAATATCCAAGATGCTACTCCAGGCGGGTGTAAACTGACTGTGCACAACGAAAAATAATAAACGCTAAATGAAGATTTGTCCCTGTCTGACTACCCCCTGAAGCAGATCTTAGGATCTCTTAATGCTCTTTAACATATAAATTCCAACCTCAACAGAAATCAATGATTAAGGGAGCTAATTATACAGTACAGTAATTATCCAGTACAAAATCATATGACCATCAATTGTCTGTACAAGCGAACTAATAAGAATACGAGGGCAGAGGAACACTTGAATAATGATCTATTTTTCTACAGTCATTCTGCATTCATTCATGGGCTTACTGCCATAAAGTTACTTATTAAATGTTTGTTATTATCTGTCTACCCTTTATGTTTGAGACATTTTCCCGAGATGTGACAATTGGAATATACAATATCAAAAGAAATTATCTAACTTTACAAATAATTTTATGCTCTTTCAAAAATGGCATTTCCCATCATACTTTAGACTTAAGGCTCACGCTCTCTGTCATTCATCCATCACTAAGACATAGGCTGAGGCAAGAAATATTAAAGTACAGTATCCTAGTCTTTTCAAATTGATCGTCCAATAAATTACATGTGCTTAATTTAGCCATTAATATGTAAGACAAGCATTTACATTAATTATTCAAGAGGTTATCTATTGTTCATTACACAAATACATAAAATTCTGTGAGACATTCTATGTAATTTTTACTTGATCATATTTATTCTCTTGGTCTACATCACAAAAAAAACATCATTTCACCAACTGATTGACGAAGTCTAGTGTTACCTTAACGTGTATACTCTTTAAACATTTCCAAAATCTTTATGTTTAAAATCTTATGTTTACTGTGAGAATTAATATTTGTAATAAGAGTAATCGACAAACAAGAAGTGACAAACAATAACTTTTCATAAATACATACACAAATAAAATTATGGAAATACACCAATATATAAAAACAGTGAAGGACATTGCATCATTAGCAAAGAGAATGTGAAACAATATTTTACATGAATACATACACAAATATTTTCTAAAGACTCCTTTGAAAAATAAGTACAAAATGTTTACACAAATGGTAGATATCGGAAACTATTAGTTTGTGGGTGTAATGGTTCAGAGTTTACTACATTATGTACCTTTTCTACCAAGAGTCACACACTGATTCGGATTTCACAACACACTTTCGTCTTCATTTGTGTACGGTGATGGAGGCTACAGTTTTTTGTGAAGCTTAGCACGTGGAGATTGTTCGAGATCGCACATGTTGCCTTTACAAGTCAGTCTTTGGACCCTCAGCCTATTGTTGATCTCGCCAGGTCGCAGAACTGATGACGTGAAAGGATCCTCGGATTAGACAGCCAGGTAAGTGGGTGTATAATTTGTAACAGCCAAGTTTTCATCGACGTTTCACACAGTATGAGGGACGTACAGTCAGGTAAGATCGTTATAGGTCACCTAGAATTCTTTTGCGTTGGCTAAGAGAAGTGTAATTGTGCCTAATCTTCATTTATTCGTGTTTCTTCTTTTACTAGGTTTGTGTTCCTACTCCTTTGTTCTTCTTGTCGCTTCTTTCTCTTGACATAACTGTTGTATTTTGGATAAGGATATCGGTAATTGTGGATAGGTAGGTTATCTCTTTGGTCACCCTATACATCGAACTTGAGTCGTTGTGTGTGACTCAGGTTCAGAAGTCAATAATGTGTTCCTACTCCTTTGTTCTTCTTGTCGCTTCTTTCTCTTGACATAACTGTTGTATTTTGGATAAGGATATCGGTAATTGTGGATAGGTAGGTTATCTCTTTCGTCACCCTATACATCGAACTTGAGTCGTTGTGTGTGACTCAGGTTCAGAAGTCAATAACAGAGGACGGCGGAGGACGCAGAAGAAAGCAAATACAGTTGACAGTTCCGTACAGCTATTAGCAGTTGCTTTAGCCTTACTTGACTGTATTATGTGTACAATTGGTTTATCTCGTCTCCATCGTGTAGTACAACAGTGGAGACAAGTCATCAGTGGCCGTTTAAATACCCATGTTACCCTGAACGAGCAGGGCTGTTGCGGCTGCCGCCTGTTACCTGCGCCGTCATTGTCTGCCGCCTGAGATGTTCAGGTCGCCGATGAATAGCCCAGCTGTCTGCCCACTTCCATGACTGGGCTTTGGTTTACAGACGGCGTCCCGTTAGCCTCCCGTTCCATCCGCACATCATGTTGTTGCCTGTGTGTTTCGCCAAGTTTTTTGCGCATCCTGTGCAATTAGTTCCCGATTTACAACAAATGCTATACAATACATAACAGAATTTATTGACATTTATGAAACATAATCTCTTCAGATGCACTCACTAGCAGGTTATTTACCTTTACATTTATTATTGTTCTATTTGTATTTTTAGTCAAGACACTCACGTAATTACCATTATTGTTTTGATGAATTTTTTTTTCATGCACAAAGTTAATGTTACTACTAAAAGGTCACGCCACAACTTATGTACTGCAATTATTAAATATTTCGGCACTTGTATACCTATAAAAATGTTCATCAGTTGTCCATACATCCGTAGCATTATACGCATCACCAGACCCAATGTTAATAATTGCAAACTACTTGTTAACTATTTGTTACACTACTGTATCTACTGGCCAGTAGTATGTTTATGTAAGTCTAACTACCCCACTATTCAAAGAAAACTGTCGTTGTGTATAACAAGGTCGTCCGATCTCATGGCTCTTGGTTTCGTCGTGGATGTCGTCGTGAGTATCTGTGAACAATAAAGTCCACATCTGCACACACAAATATACGCAAATGAATGATTATGTGGGCCACTTCTTCATTTCATGCTTCGCCTTGTTTCCTGTGGACAATTATAAACTACATAGCAAGTTTAGCATAAATTACTGCAAGCTTCTTTAGTCATATTTTTACGTACCTTTTCTCATGGTCCTACTCAGTACTACCTTCTCTGTCGCTGTCCCCCTTTTTTGCATTTACCGCTGTTACCTTTCTCTAGTGGTCTCTTATTTTCACCTTAATAAACTTACATTTTATTTTACTAATGGTAGCTGGAAATATAAAGATTTTAGTACATTATATAAAGTCACTGCTCATCAATACCACTACCATGCCCATATGTATTACCCTCTATGTCATGTACTTTGAACGTACAGCTTCATATTTTCCTTTATTATATTTTACGTGTCTATCCCCTTATTACGCTTCCATTTCATGTCGCTCTAACACTCAAATAATATTTCGGTGCGCTCATACGGAATTACGCAGAACTGGCCACCATATACACAATTATTCCGTCTCTTTGGACATCATAAATACAACTTTTCCATACAAATAACGGTGCGCTCTCGCGTTGACAGGTGGAGGTGGCCACCTATTGACCTTCCGTTTCTCTGAATGAAGACAAATCATACTTGACCGACACACCTGGATGTCACCGCAAACCCTATTAGCAAGTCACTCATTTATGATCCCACCTCAAAACCTGTAAAATAGACACTCATTTACAAAATTTTAACTACTGACGTTCTCTCCTAATACGTTCCACATCAACTGGTTAACAATTATTGTCTTTTTCACATCTTTACAACATTTTTGCAGTACCACAAGTTTCTAAATTTCACTTTATTCCATCATGGACCTCCAGCACATCTTAAACTCTGAGCACCTTCTGAAATTGTACACTCAGCTTGCTATACACATAGTTATAACCTACCAAGAAACATACCCTAATTTTCTTATCCACGACATCCTGCCATTTTTTGTACTGTAGTACCTGTTTTAACATGATAATATTATAAGAAATTTGATAAATCTAAAGATCCCTTCATTGTAATACTTAACTTAATTGGTAACTATACAATAGTATACTTTTGCCATCTAAGCTCCCATCAATTCCCTATTTATTCTATGCTAATTTGCTGTACTCTCCTAGGGTTAGGTGGTCTAATTTCAACTGATTGTTTCCGATTCCTGTTACTATTCATTCAACCCCATCATTGATCAGTCCGTTGACGAGTTTCTCTATTGTCGGCCCATGATGCCCCATTATTTTCTCCAATCTCCGGTCATTTTGTTGTCTATATTCTCTGCCATAGTTCCTCCAATTCCATTATTCCCCCTACGATCTCTCTGCGCCATGTTTTGGTGAGGCGGACGATTTACGTTGTATTGCCAATTATGGCCTCTATTATTCCCTTCGTTGTTCTACCTTCTTTCACCTTGTACGTCTCTCTGCCTACGGTTTTCTCACGCTTGCTGCCCGTTGAAAGAGAACTCTAAGTCACTTAGGATACCTTTGGACCCGTCTACATCGCTTCCACATCGACCGACGAGAGGTTACTGGTAGAAAATTGGCAACTTCATGTAACATTATCTTATGATCTCAGCCGGTACGCATGGGTCGTCCAAATCCTGATTCTTCTTGGTCAAGTTTTCGAAAAACTTCACCGGACTACGGAACCCTGAACTCTCCAAGTCTCTACTCATCATTATTTCCTGTTTGATCCTGTCCTGTGTCTCCTTGGACCAGCATTTGTTTAAAAATGCGTCACGAAGCTCTTGATATGACGTGCACGTATTGGTAATGTTCCGCATGCATTCAGCCCTTGTTCCCTCGATATTTGAACATACTAAGTCCAGTTTGTACATCAGAGGCAAGTGAGAAGGTAATGATAAATCAAATTTTCCAATGAAAATTTTCGGCTGTAAACATTAACCTCGTCTCTATAACGCTGAAATTTTCGTACAGAGATAAAATGCTGTCTACCGTTACCTTGGCCATCCCCTCTTCTATATCCTGTCACGATTTCCTCACTGGAAAAATGTTCCGTGGTGTGCATTATCGGATAACAAATTAAGCATATGAAATATTTCATTGCTGTTCTCCGTATTCTCAATTTCCTATTCAGTCGTACCCAGTGTAGACGCGGGGACCACATCTCCAGCGATATTTCGTTGCTCTGCATATACACTTTCAGTCTGTAGTTGACGAGCAACTCTTACATTCGAGCACATTCTAATGTCGTCTGGGCTTGGACATGATCGTGTGGAGGTTTGAACTGGCTCTACGGTTTCTGTTGTTTCCAAACCGCCTACTACTTCTTTTCTGAGAGGTGATTTTTGCTTTGGTTGCGACCTGACTTCCTGAGATAATTGCTTAATTCGTTGTCTATGTTTTGTTTAAATTGGGAGAGCTCCTCGGTCAGTGCATTATTTGGTGCAATTTCCGTCTCTTGCTGCTGCGTTGTTTCTACTTGTTTCACGCGCCTCTGCAACTTCGTTAATGCTCCCCTACCTATCTTGGTCGTGTTTTCCGTCTTCTCTAATGTTTCAAGAGCAATCCGCTTTGTCGTCCTCGCTTGTAATAGCGCATCGTTCGCGAATGTTCTGATTTCCGCAATCTCTCGTTCTAGTTTGGAGCATCACTATCTCATTTTTCACTTCCCTCGTTTCATGTTCTAATGACTGAATTTCGACACTAACGTCCTGTATTTTACCACCCATTTCAACACTAACGTTTTGAATTTTACTTCTCATTTATGCACTAACGTTTTGAATTTTACTTCCCATTTCTGAACTGACCTTCTGAATATTACTCCTCAGTTCTTTTAGGTATGCAAGGATATCCGACACACCTGTGTTATCTAGATCTTCTCTCCTATTGTGACTTTCTCTTTCTCTAGTCTTAGGTGATCTTCTCCCCTTTAAACTTTCCGTTTCTTCGTATTCAAGAAAGTCATCACCGCGCGTCCCTGATATGCTGCCTCGTGACGATGCCACAGACGGTGATCTACCACAATTCTTAGTTGCTCTGCGTTCACTTGGACTCCCTACATTATGTTGCCGTATCCTTACAATTGCCTCAGTGTGTCGCTGTTCCTCATCTTCGCTATCAGATTGCCCACCACGGGCTTGACTGTGTCTATCATCCTCAATACATTCCCTTGGATCAGTATTCTCCTCACCAGTGCCTTGTGCTGCTAACATAGCTAGCTCTTTCTCATCCCATAGACTTTCTTGTCTACCCCGTGTATCTGCCATTTCTATATTGTTAAAACTAGTGTTCTGTTGTGCTACTAAGCGCGCTTTCGCCCTAGTTAATATGGACATTACATAATGTAAATCATTAAACTGCAGCGAATGTGCTGAAGCCTCCGAAAAGAAATACAGTAAATACAAAAATACTATTTGTAGTGTTATCATGTGCTTTTACCACTGCAAACTGTGCATGCAAGCTGGTAATCACTATCAATAACACATAAACATTAAATGGGAAAAAAATTGTTCGAAAATTTCTGAGGTTTCAAAGCACTTTATGACCACTATCAGAAAAGTCTAAGCAAGATCCTGGCAGGGTCGCCATATCCTAGATTCTACTCCAGGTGGGTGTAAACTGACTGTGCACAACGGAAAATAATAAACGCTAAATGAATCAGATTTTAGGATCTCTTAATGCTCTTTAACATATAAATTCCAACCTAAACAGAAATGAATGATTAAGGGAACTAATTATACTAAATTGTTGGTGTTTATACATTTATTATATATTAAAAGCAATCTTTATTACAAATGTTTATATTTCCTAACAAAAATTACTGATCAATTGAACAACTCTGCCCTTTTATTATGACTGCACGATCTAATATAAATAATGCGAAATGACTGACATCATCTATGTACCAAACACAAGAAGACACTACTTTTAAAGATGATCTACAATGGCGTGTAACGTAAGTGGAAAGAAATCCTATGTGATCACAGCTGTTTAGCTTTATAGCCCCTAATAAGCCAAAGCAATTAGCAATATCACCATACGTACTGCATCCGGTCCATAGGGGTGATGGTTCTCGTACACGTCTGCGATGATCGATGAACTCCAGCCACAAAATAAACTCTTTCAAAGAATACGACACCTGAAGGCGGTCCTCTGACTACTATACTACAATATGTCTCCTCCTCTCTGTTCTACAGACGAGAAACGCGAACTCAAAGCCACAAGGACGGTGTTCAGATAACGTCTCAACGTAACTATAGGCAGAACATATGCTGTCAATCACTGAACGCTGCATACTCAACGACGACTTCCAGCCCGGAGACGAAGTCCAGAATCATATAAGTTCATAACAGTACAATGCTTATCCGTTCCAACTATAAACTCTCGTGAGATCAAAGACAGCAAGTCCATCCATACCAACAAGAAGCTGATACTGACTGACCATCACACACAGGAGCTCTAAACGGAAGACCACGTCTCCCCAGCGCTGGCTTCCCAGCAAGGCTTGGCTCCCCACCCTCGTAATTCCAAAAACGAATCATATTCCCGAAACCACGGAATATTCTCCCTCTCTACACATTCTTCCGAACGCCGACCAACGATATTTTAGTATTTTGTCGTCCAGCGAGGAAATTTTACGAGGGAAAAAGTATACTTCTATAGCGGTACGCTTCTGAGTCAAGATCCTTGGAAATAACCCAACCTGCGTGGTTTCCGAGGTGCCTCTTCTTCGTTCCTCTCACCTGCGTAATGATTTTCAACGTTTCCGAAGTATAAACCTTCCGGTTTGGCTACAACACCGGTCGGTTGCGACTTTGTTGTGCTCCAGCGATTAGGTGCTACGACGTCCAGTCTGTTATTTGCTGTGTTTGAGCAGGACCAACACACCTGTGCGGGCCTCCCACCCAGGGCTTCAGTTCCGCCAGCCGTTTCATTTCCACTGGTTTTCCAACCACTACTAGTATGGGCAGTTATTCATTACGCCGTTTTTATAATACCTTTCATGCAATAAGCATTAACAATTATTTACAAGATGTACGTGACAATGTCAGTCTTCTTTATATATTCATATATATGATGTACAAACTATCACATGATACCTAATTGTGTTTGTAGATCACGGCAAAGTATGTGGATGAGTACTTGTAAGGTGCGGAATTATAGCCACCTTACAAATATTGTACTGGGTCAATTGTATTTGCTTGAAGACAGCCATCACTCTTTGCAAGCCCCCCTCCCTGGCAGAAAGTCAGGATGAAAATGGTACCTCATGACAGACGGCTTCCATCACACAGTGCATATTAATGAGTCCAGGCCAGATTTGAAGAAACTGTAACTCCTCACACAGGATTGCCCCCAGCGCATTTTTTTACAGGAATCGCATTTTAAAGCGTCTGATGCCCCTATGTAGTGGGGTTATATACTATGTCGCAAGGATGACGAGACTTGGGTAAAGGCAGATGGAGGGGTCGCTTTCACAATGAGATTTTCACTCTGCAGCGGAGTGTGCGCTGATATGAAACTTCCTGGCAGATTAAAACTGTGTGCCCGACCGAGACTCGAACTCGGGACCTTTGCCTTTCGCGGGCAAGTGCTCTACCAAATGAGCTACCGAAGCACGACTCACGGCCGGTACTCACAGCTTTACTTCTGCCAGTACCTCGTCTCCTACCTTCCAAACTTTACAGAAGCTCTCCTGCGAACCTGCAGAACTAGCACTCCTGAAAGAAAGGATATTGCGGAGACATGGCTTAGCCACAGCCTGGGGGATGTTTCCAGAATGAGATTTTCACTCTGCAGCGGAGACGAGGTACTGGCAGAAGTAAAGCTGTGAGTACCGGGCGTGAGTCGTGCTTCGGTAGCTCATTTGGTAGAGCACTTGCCCGCGAAAGGCAAAGGTCCCGGGTTCGAGTATCGGTCGGGCACACAGTTTTAATCTGCCAGAAAGTTTCAGAGGGGTCGCTTTGTTTGTCAGTGGCACGTACCACTCCTCTGCTCTCCGTGTAGCTACTGACAGGCATGCAGTTCCTGTTGAAGTTCATTTACGTCACAGAATCACTGTTTGCTCACTGTATCTACCACCGCAAGCCTCTAACAGAGAACAATACCCCCAACCATCTCTCATGAACTGTGCTCCCCAACACACGAACTCCCCATCATTTCTGTGCTGCTGCTGGGCCATTCTCTTCAATTGGCCTCTCTTTATGCTCTCCAGCCCTCTCAAACCGTGGGAATTCATTGACGACCTCTGTTCCAGTGCGCATTTCTCACTCTGCATTCACCTGTTGGACGGTGTTCTTCCTGAAAGGACAGAGTCACAATGCATGGTCAGCAGAGTGAACGATGCTATTCAGTCAGGTGGATGTGTTTGAACACTTTGACAGTATCTAGGAGTGGGTGGACCACGTCACACAAGTGAATCGCCATGTCCCCGACTGCTCCATCCTAAAGTTCTCTTGTCGCCATAGAAGGCCACCTGTCCATTGTTGGACTGATGAAAGCTATTCAGTAAGCCGGGTGAGGGGTGTGGCTCTGTGATAGTACGTGTGGGAAGCCATCAGCAGCATTTCCAGTAAATTTAGTTGGTTACCTATACTAGTGTTGTTGAATAAGAGGTGTCTACAAACAACACCTGGAGATACAGCACAGACAATGGTAGAGCTTTTTGCAGTGTCTGCTGTAACTGCCAGAAAGTATCCGATGTTGCGTCGTTATCGTTACACAATCGAAAGAGTTGAGTCGGACTTCAGGTCTACCATTCTGGAGACCTATAATTGCCCGTTGTCCATGTGGGAGCTGGGTTTGGCACTGTCTGACGCACGTGATACCGCGCCCAGGTACGACCAAATCCGATACAGCACGCTGCATAACTTGAAATCATAGTGAATGGAATTCCTCTTACTATGTTTTAATTCGATATGGGAGACAGGCCACTTTCCCAACTCGAGGAGGGAAATAATTTTGATTCATCTCCTCTAACCAGGAAAGAGCCAAACATGTCCCAGTCGTTACTGTAGCAGCTCTGCTTATGAGCTGTGTAGGAAATACCTTGAAGCAAATGGTCAGACGCCGTCTGGTCTGGGCTAGGCAGTTCCTAATTTGCTCTCAGTGTGGAGTAGGAAAATTTCGATCAACTATCTACAGTTTGACCCTGCAGCTATTCACCTGGATTTTCTATGTAAACAGAACTGCATAGGTATCTTCCTTGTTGTCAGTAAGGTGTGCAGCACAACTTGGTGACACAGTATTTTAGGCCAGCTCCACCAATGGGTTTTTCATAGCCGTCTCCCCATCTTCATACGGATCAAAGTGCTTTCGTTTGGTACAGAGTTGGTGAGGTGCTATCACATAGTTTCAAGCAGGAGAATGGTGATCCTCAGGGCCTATTTTATGTGTTACACTGTTTTCCATAAGCATGAATAGTATCACATCCATGGTAAGGAGTCCTGTACAATTTTCTTTATTTGTGGATGATTTTGCAGTTTTCTGTTCCTCCTCCAGTGCTGCAATAGTAACTCCTCAGTTACAGCTTCCAACACAGAAGCTGAAGGAGTGAGGTGCAAAGACAGGTTTTATATTTCCTGTAGAGAAGTGTGTGTGTGTGTGTTTACTAGAATCGTTCCTGTCATATTTCTAATTTACTTGAACTGAGTATTTGTGATGCCATTCCTACTGTTAAAGATGCTGTGAAGTTTTTTAACCTCATTTTTTATTCCAAACCGTCTTTGTTACCAGACTTGAGGGCAAGGTCCCAGAAGGCATTGAACATTTTCAGGTTTCTCATCTATAGGTCTTAGAAAGTGGACAGGGTGTGTCTGCTCCAGTTTTACAGGACTTTCGTGCGATCGTAGCTGGACGTGGACGCACACCTTATGCCTCAGCGAGGCCTTCGTACCTGAAGATCATTGATGCTGTACAACATAAGGGGATTAGGCTGGCCACAGACGCTTGTGGAAAAAGCCCTATACCCAATGTTTGTGCTGAGGCTGGGGAACCACCACTTACCATCCATTGGTAGCTTCTGTGGTGTCACCGCCAGACACCACACTTGCTAGGTGGTAGCTTTAAATCGGCCGCTTTCCATTAGTACATGTCGGACCCGCGTGTCGCCACTTTCAGTGATAGCAGACCGAGCGCCACCACACGGCAGGTCTAGAGAGACGTACTAGCACTCGCCCCAGTTGTACGGACGACTTTGCTAGCGACTACACTGACGAAGCCTCGCTCATTTGCAGAGCAGATAGTTAGAATAGCCTTCAGCTATGTCAATGGCTACGACCTAGCAAGGCGCCATTAGCCTTACATAGCTTGTATCTAAAGAGTCTCACTTGTATCGCCACAATCTCCAGATGTATACAAATGATGGATTAAAGTTAAGTATTCCAGCAGCTACGTACTTTTCTTTATAGCATTCATTACGTATCCTGTTTCAGACTTCTCTAGCCTGCGTGGGTTAACGCGTGCCTTTCGGCTTCCTCTCATTGTGTCTAGGCTGTCTTGCCTAGACACAACAGCTTCTCATGAGACGTCAGGCATTCCAGTTCCTGGCTACTCCTATTGCCGCAGCACACCAGACCCTTTGCCCGTCTGGCTATGGCCGCTTGGGATCTGTGTAGAGTGCGGCATTTACATTTTTGTGGAACTACAGTATGTTAAACGGTTCCGTATATAGGGTGAACATTAATAACAGCGACAGACTTCACGGACAGTTTTCTGACTGCAAATAGAGGAAAAAAGGTTCAAATGGTTCAAAGGGCTCTGAGCACTATGGGACTTCTGAGGTCATCAGTCCCCTAGAACTTAGAACGACGTGAGAGGTGGCATGAGCCCCCTCTCATATTTCTATCTTACGATTCTCCTCTCTAATTGCATGTGGTGGAAAGTTGCTATTCCTTCACACGCGGACTTCCCACGCAGCGTCTCTCGTCACCCAGGTGGTCCAGTGACAGGCGGGCGCCACTGATCTCGAGAGGGTTAAGCCGACGTGTGTGAGGCAGTCGAGTGAATGCTTTCCAGACGCCGACATTGTCAAGATACACGCCCGCCGGGGCCTGAAGTAGCGGCTGGGCTAGAGGTTCCGTTACTTCGCAGAAACTTAGCGAAAACACTTTCTGGCGGGCTACCAGCGAGGTGTGGGAATGACTTGTGTACCCAGGCAGTTGTGACGGGAAAATTCCCGCACTTTCTGCAAAATAGTAACTGTGATTGGCTTGCTCAGGGCATAGCTCCGTGACGTAGCAAAATCAGCGCAGAAATTGGCGCCAAGAATCTCCATTGGTGGAATGGTAGTGCTCTGGCAATGGGGTGGAATTTTCCGCCGGTTTTCGAGTTGCTGATTGGAACGTTTAATCACGGCCACTGTCGTGGGGGCGGTAATGTTCTGTGTTCGGCCTGTACGGGTGCTCTTGTGGGGAGTCGGCTCTAGCCTTTCGGTCGAGGACATCGAAGCAACCAGCCATCGCCTACGGTACGCCAGATCGTGTTCTGGCAGTTCAGAAGACAGTTTGGTAATGTATGTCCACAGCACAGGCAGATAGGGATTTTCCTAGGTGAGAATCAGAGCTCAGCAGAGCGTGCCTGTTCGTCTTTTTCTAACTTTGTTCTGTCTTGAGTAGCAGCAATTAATGTTGGGTTAGTTGTGTGTCTCTCTTATGATTTGAGTAGCAAGGAATTGGCTCCACATACCACTTCGTCTTAAACCACACAATCTAGTTTAGGGACAACTTCACCTTTACAGTGTTTGTATGAGTATCCAATTTGAGCCAATTTGATGTATTGTAAATGTTTCATGTATTTCGGTTTAGTATTTTGTGTTTAGTCTTAATAAATCATATTGTTATTTTGGACAGAACTTTCATTCTGTTAATCGGTAGAGCAAACTTATCATTCCTCACTATGTTAATGAAACCTTCGTTTATTTAACTTATTTATCAAACTAAATTATTGCAGGTGCCAAACTCTTTTCTACTCCACTTGCAGGGTTGATTACAGTCAGTTCGCGTGTATTTTTTAATCCTTGTGCAACAGCAAAAGTCGGAGTTAGAATAGGGGGGGGGGAGGGGGGGTTTGGAACATCATTTACATATGTAGATTCTAGAACTTAGTGTTAAATACACTGCTACCCCCGGCACCTCGCATACTTAAACCTAACTAACCTAAGGACATCACACACATCCATGCCCGAGGCGGGATTCAAACCAGGGACCGTAGCGGTCACGCGGTTGCAGACTGTAGCGCCTAGAATGATGGTGTACGTACAACGGCAACAAATCGTACCAGAACACTGTACAGATGTTCAAAGTGGCCTCCATGAGGTGAAATGCGAGCGTTGGTACACAGGTTACACATAATTGTAGTTTGGTTTGAACCATGTTCGCGGGCCACTTGTCTGGAGCCATTACAAGGGTTCGTCTCAGTATCCTGCAGAAACCGGTCCTTCAAAGTCTGGTATACGCACAGTCAGCCGGCTACCTGAGCGTTTGTCTGTCTGGGAGGACCCTTGATAGCACAAATGGCCACAAAGGGTTTGAAATGTTGTGTGATGCGGTTGGTGTCTGTGAGGGTACTTCTATTTGAATATCCGCCAAGCCTCTCGGCCGCTTCCGTCTGCTTTGCCGTACACAAGCACCACCTCGGCTCTTTCCCGGCATGAATACTAGACCATTCTGCTGCGTCGATCACGGAGCCTGCAACACACAAGGTGGCCGGAGGAAGTTCCATCCGTAAGTGCCATCTATTGTGGCAACAAAGCGTTTCTAGGCACTGGTTCACCCTTTTTCCTCCATTTCCAATCAGGAATCCGTCCCTGCAGTTTCTCGGTATTATTTATGTTCACCCTCTGTGTTTGAGGTGAACAGATCATTTGAAATATACTGTACAGAACAAATAATTACCACACTGTGTGTTTGTGGCGAGGTGTAAGAGAATCGTGACGTAATAAGTAATGATTTGTCGATATAGCGGTGTTTGAAGAACTGAAACGGGGCTGTACCTGCTATAAATAATGCAAGCTGGACAAAGGGTCAGCAGAGTGCTGGAGGAGGGGGAGGGGGTGGAGGAGTGAACTCGGAGGCGGCGCCGCGGGGTCACGGGTCTGCCCGCCCGCGGCCACGCAGGCCGGGGCCGGGAGGTCACCCGCAGTTTACACGGCGCGTGACGCGGGAGCGCGCCGCGCGGTTGCCCTGGCAACGGACGCCAACGCTGCGGCCTGCTCGCGGCACGTGGCCGCGCCCCTAGCTCGCGCGTGTGTGTGTGCGTGAGCGCGTGTGTTCTCGGCAGGCGGCCACAGAGAGAGGCGGCGTAGGCCGCCCAGCCGCCGCGCCGGCTGTTTGCTCGCCGGCGAAGCGGAAAACGCAACCTGCGACGCGAAGCAGTAGCGACGTGTCCACGACTTACCTCCCACTGCGACCCATCCGTCGGAATTGCTCGCGGCGGCCAGAAGCTGTCGCCAGGAGCGGGTTTTGTTTGTCTGATTTCACACTCAGAAATACGCTAGGCACTCGGAAAGGAGTATCTCAGTTGCAATCAACTGCATTTGTCTTTTCCCTCGACTGTGATGCGATAACATTACGGTACCCTGTCTTTTCCGAGGAGGCACGCATGGTTGGCGCGCTGGTACCGGTGGTGTACTACGTATCGTAGCTCTTTGGTCTACGTGGACGCCTGACATGTCTCACGGGAGGCTCATTGGTTTGTGGCAGCAAATAAGGCAGCTTCTCGCGTGAACTCGCTTTGAATTCGGCGTAGTGTAGCCCCAGTAATTCGCGAGTTTGCTTCTCCTGCTTATTTAGTCTCTACTCGGTCACAGGGTCACGGAGGCTATCACGCTCTTGCAAATCTGGTGGTGGGGCCGCTGCATGCTGTTAGCTTAAGTAATACATTGCACATGTAATCAGCTGCATTGTTGTAGTACAAACTTTACCGATGTCACAGTTAGGAGCGGCATATCTTTTGCTCTTGCTAAGAATTGAGACTGAAAACGGAACTTTGCTCTTTATGTACGGATTTGAGTCCAATGGCCAAAAGGACCAGAATATCTATACATACTGCTGCCATCCATCATCGCACTGGGTGCTCAAACCATCTCTCAGTACACGTCAGTCAGATTCTCTGATTGCATTATTGCATGCGTTATGTAAAGTGGTTTATTTCTTTAGTGCTTAGTTTGAATTTCGATGTGGATTAATGAGCTTCAGTGTACCTCTGATAATTCTGTAGGAGAAGTAGTTTTCTAATAGAGCTTATTTTTAAATAATATTTGTCATTATGCCCATTTTTTCCCATATATATATATATATATATATATATATATATATATATATATATATATGGGGAAAAATGGGCATAATGACAAATATTATTTAAAAATGTGCTCTATTAGAAAACTACTTCTCTTAGAGAATTATATATATATATATATATATATATATATATATATATATATATATATATATATATATATATGGGAAAAATGGGCAGAATGACATATGTTATATATATATATATATATATATATATATATATATATATATATATATATATATATTCCTTTTTTTGCTGCCAACTAGGCTGAAGGACTGCAGAAGATCACACAAAGATTCCATGTACCATGTAATTGCATCGACACAAATGCTTTATAAATTGGAGAACTGTATGCAGTCAGCGCAACCAGTAGATTAGTTGTTAGCACATCTTAGATGTGTCCAGAGGTGAGGGTTTTGCGTTTGAATAGGGTTAAGAGTTGTTTGAAATTTTACAAATGCACAAACATGTGCCTTGCACTGAAAATCTTTCATGCGCTCACTAAGAGTTTACTGTTATTCACACTCCATTAATTCCGTTTATTCCCCTTGTAGTACTAAATAATCCTTCTTTTGTCATGATCATGGGGTTGAGTTGTTTGGGGGAAGAGACCAAACAGCGAGGTCATCGGTCTCATCGGATTAGGGAAGGATGGGGAAGGAAATCGGCCGTGCCCTTTCAAAGGAACCATCCCAGAATTTCCTTGGAGCGATTTAGGGAAATCACGGAAAACCTAAATCAGGATGGCCGGACGCGGGATTGAACCGACGTCCTCCCGAATGCGGGTCCAATGTGCTATCGCTGCGACACATCGCTCGGTGTCATGATCATGATTCAGTTTCCCGTTGCCCTTGCGACGGTTAACTATTTATAGTCAGATGGTTTTCAGCAAGGCTTGTCGGAATGACGACTATAAGCATTTGAGTATAATTCATATATTCCTTGGTTTGTGTAATTAACATAAATGATAACAAGAGTTAGCCTGCCACGTGTACCTAACAAAGCAGTCAGTGAATCATATCATCATAAGACTTGCTGATGACGTTATTGGTATCGTCACTGAAAGTGAGGAAGAATTGATGACGTGTTGAATGGAATGAAGAGAATAACGAGTCTATACTATAACTGAGAGTGAACCCAACACAGACGAAAGTAATGAGGAGTAACAGAAAAGTTATTAGCGACAAACTGAGCATCAAAATTTGCGATAACTTAGAAACGAAGTGAAGAAACTCTGTTATCTGGAAGGAAAATGATACATGTTGGATTAGTTAAGGAGATAGGGAAAGTGAGCTAGCGAATACAAGGAAGGACTCCTCGCCATAGAAGTCGGCTACTGTTGAACGTAAACAATGTTAGATGGTTCGAGATTTCCGTTGGGACTGATGCCTGGTTTGCTTCATAGCATGTTTTTGGTGGTACGGAGGAGGCATGTGAAGCCAGTGAGAGAGAGGACATACTCTTGTGTTTTCTGTTATTGTAACATTTTATTGCGTACTGTCATTTACACACACCAAAAAAAGTTTTACATCAACTCGGATCTAAGCGTTCCGGAACTCGTACAGAAAATTGGAATAGAGATCAGCATAAACATCATTTCCGTCATTTTTATTGCTTATGAAAGCCACACATTGCATGTTGTACCTTTAGAGGTGGTGTTCCAGATTGCTGTACACACCGGAACCTCTCATAACCAGCAGCACGTCCTCTTGCATTGATGCATGCCTGTATTCGTCGTGGAATACTGTCCACAAGTTCATCAACGCACTATTGGTACAGATTGTCCCACTCCTCAACGGCGATTCGGGGTACGTCCCTTAGAGTGGTTGGTGGGTCACGTCGTCCATAAACAGCACTTTTCAATATAATCCCGGCACATTCAATAACTGCACAAGTCTAACATTGTAGCGTGTTTAAGAGCAGAGAAGTGAAATGTGCTTAGGTGCCACAATCATTACTCTCTTTCCGACAACATTGTGACATGCACGCCAAACAATGGAACAATACTTCAGCGTTGTTAGCACAAGTGATTTAGGTAAAGTGTTTCAAACTCCGTCCGTCTGGAGCACCATCATGCATAAATCACACGTTATTTTCCTTCTTAACCTTCAGTTACATCACCACAACACTGTCAAGTTTTTCAGGCTCGTATCCGCTATACACCAATAAGGAGTGCTAACCTCCTCAGCAAGCAAGCATCTAGAGAGATCGTGTGTAGTTGGATGGGAGGCGTGAGTAAGAGTAGTACGGAACAGTCGTCGCTGAATGCTAGTTACGATACAGGGATGACGATGTGTGTCATAGGCGTCGGCCGGTTGTACCAGCGTGGAACGCGTGTTATGCTCTTTTGAAAGCAGAGTAGCGGACTGTGCTGAGTACCTCTTCCAGTTCCCATACGCTGCCATGTCTTCCAAATTTTGTTAACACGAATCATCGCCTCTGTCTCTCTCTCTTTTTTTTTCAGCCACTCTGCTTGTGTTGTGGGATCAACGTACCTTCGGCCTGGCTGGAATGTACGCATCCTTGGGTTTGACCTGAGACACTATTTACGTTGGAGAAACTCCTGTTGACACTACTGTGAACACAAAGGGGACACCCATCTTATGTTACAGGTGAAGTGGATTTGAAAGATGAGCCACATTTCGAATGCACTTGGCATGATTATTTGCATTATCCGAAAAAGACTGCAATCCTTAAAGATACATTGGCACTGGTAAATTAATAATGGTGGTCACGTGGACTTCCGTCAGTGTAAGCTCGCCTTTACTTAAAATGTGGTCGGAATATTTGATTATCAGCTAGAGTACACTTGACGAGATGACCACGTAGGACGTTGAAACACAGGCGCTCATACAGAATTCGTAAATTTTGCAAGTGTCGCTTCTGTGTGTCATGCTAACAACTAACGCAATTAGGGGTGCCCTGGATGAGCTGTTTTAGATACCTGTGAAAAATTGCTTGAACAATAGTTCCCCCAAACGGTAGTCTGTTATATCCGTACATGTTGAATGGCATAGCAATCATGAGAAACTGTTTTGTGATCTCGTCAAAAGGTAACTGAAAATATACAACAGTGAGATCAACTTTTGAAAAATACTGACCTCCAGCCAATTTAGCTAACAATTGCTCTTGCCTAAGGATTGAATACGAATCAACGTTTGCTTGATTTCCCTAAATCGCTCCATGCAAATGCCGGGATGGCTCCTTTGAAAGGGCACGGCCGACTTTCTTCCCCGTCCTTCCCTAATCCGATGAGATCGATGACCTCGCTGTTTGGTCTCTTCCCCCCAAACAACACAACCCAACATTTGCTTGGGCATTAATGGTAGAATTAGAATCACCACATATCCGAAGTGATCCATTAGGCTTTTGTACAATAATCACAGTCGTTGTCCACAGGCCAGGCAAGACCGGGCAGGTGACACCCAGGTTCTGCAGTGTCTCTAGGCTGCCATAAGCAGTCCCTGCGTGGCGAAAACTATCGGATGGGTTAAACAGAACTTGAGCACTGCAGAACGCTTCAACGTGGAAAGTGGCTGAAAATCTGTAGCACAACCACAGGTAGCTTCAAACAGCTGTTTGAAATGTTCCCACAGCTTCCATCATTATCGTAGATAAAGATGAGACATAAATGTCTAAGGAAAAATTTAATTATAAGATCTATAAGATCACCTATGGTACAGGACTTTCCCATTACGTCCAACGCTGGGTGCTATTCCAATGATTGAGAACCCTGCGGCGGCCGCTGTGACCGAGTGGTTCTAGGCGCTGTAGTCTGGAACCGTGCGACCGCTACGGTCGCAGGTTTGAATCGTGCCTCGGGCATGGATGTGTGTGTTGTCGCCGGCCGAAGTGGCCGTGCGGTTAAAGGCGCTGCAGTCTGGAACCGCAAGACCGCTACGGTCGCAGGATCGAATCCTGCCTCGGGCATGGATGTTTGTGATGTCCTTAGGTTAGTTAGGTTTAACTAGTTCTAAGTTCTAGGGGACTAATGACCTCGGCAGTTGAGTCCCATAGTGCTCAGAGCCATTTGAACCATTTTTGTGTGTTGTCCTTAGGTTAGTTAGGGTTAAGTAGTTCTAAGTTATAGGGGACTGATGACCTCAGAAGTTAAGTCCCATAGTACTCAGAGCCATTCGAACCATTTTTGGGATCCCTGGCCATAATGCCGATTCAGGGGGAAAATAAGCTGAAGATATAGTTCGTGCAACAGTGTTGACCATAGTGCTGCGGTGGTGTAATGGTTTTTTTTTCCTTTACTGAATTTCGATTCCCCCCGAAGGGGGCGGGCTAGCAGCAGCTTAGTATGCTGCTCTTCAGCCTACAGACTTTGTTAAAAAGATGAAGAGAATAAATGATAAAAACAGGCGATAAAATCGGAGAATTAAATAGTAACATGGCGAAAAAATCGTGGAACTTAAAACAGCCGAGAGCAGGTGGGGGAAACGGGACAGATGATGGGAAAATAAAAAATGGGGGAAGAAGAGGAAAAGCGAAAGGGGGGGGGGGTGTAATGGTCGGCATTTCTGCCTTTTGAGCAAAATGACTCGGGTTCGAGTACCGGCCGTAGTACGAATTTTAATTCTTCAGCTTCCATCATTATCGTAACGTAGTGAAGTAGGTGAAAAAATATAACAGTTCGAAATCAGTAACCATTAGAGACATACGGAGTCAATGTGGAAGCGCGATGACGCGATCCTAAGAGCCATAGAGTGCAGCAAGCAAAGACCCGAACCGTGAGGCAGGACCACGGGCTCAGTAGCCAGCAGGTGCCACCACGTGCCGAGCACATCTCGACGGTGGCTCCCACTATGACGGCCGCATGCAGCCGCCGTAGTACCTCTGACGTGTCCACGTTTGTGCTAGGCAGGTAATCCGAATCACTGTCGGATGCTCAACCCTGCGAGCTCTGGCTGACTGGAGCGATGTCACACGTGCTCGTGTACTGTGAATAATAAACGTACGGTCTGTCAATACTGTCTCACTGGCTCTCATCGGGCATCTAACAGGCACCCACTCACAACACACCGCTCACCCACGCCCTGCTATTATGGTCTGTCGACATCCTGACCTCGACCAGTCCGTCACCACCATCCGCCATATGAGCAGCGCATCTCGGTCTTTACAGTACAAGCATATCCTTAATCTACGTAACTTGACCTGCTGTTTTATTTCGTGATGGTACTTACGATAGCAATGTCGACGCCTTTTACATTACGGAGGCATTACTGTGAATATTAACGATGTTACGGTTTCAAATCTTTATGCACTGTCTGGAAACAATATCGCCAACGCCGAACAGCTTTTTCCCGTGTGAATATTGCAGAATTACTTGCCAACGGCTTTGACGGTTTAAATATCGGTGGGGATTCGGCTATGTTATTGGAAAAGTCCAGCTCCGAAAACGTGCGCTGAACCAGAACACGTTATCGCATATGCACTACTTTATTATTTATATGACGGTGTACATATGTTAAAAAAACATCTATTACATCTGGGGTAGAGATAAGTAGTGGCTATGAATACTATTTTGTAATTTTACGTATCTTGCCTGGTTCTGGTGTCCGGGGTTTTCTTCTAATAACATTCCAGGTCTCGTCAATTATATTCACGTTTATTTGTCATTGCAAAGTCCTTGATACATCCAATTTGATACATATTCTCTTTCATAATACAACAGCTGACAGAGAGAACTTTCCCGAACAAAAGCGATCACACAAGTACCAACTGACAGACTAAAACAGACAGATTCACAGCACTGAACTGAACTAGAACTGAACTGAACTGGCGCTGCATGGCACCGTTCCCTATTTATACTTCACAAACTGTGAGTGTTACTGATATTCATTATTAGAGTATCGTGAAATTAATAGTTACAATTAAAAACTACAAATATACAAAAGGTTAACAATGAGAGTATGTACAAAATAAAATATCATTTTATTACGTAAAAATCAGGTTAGAAATCGTACAATTTAATCTGTAAAAGTAAATATGAGTTATTTACAATAACGCGTTTTGTTAATTTAAAAAATACACATTAATTACCGCACAGAAAATGTTCCTAACATTTGCATTTGATATGCACAAGCTGTTTGATTTTTCTACAACAGTAAAATTTCGAAATATGCGTCCAAATGTAAGTAATTTAGTTAATTACGAGTGCTGACAATGATCAGTTAATTATTTTGGTAATGATATTAGGTCTGATTTACAAATTTAGGTTTGAAGTTATATATTGCTAGAAATTACGTAATTTTAGCTTTGGTTCTATCTCTTTTGATTAAGTTATAATAACTTTTGCAAATAGAAACTTCGAGATCAATTTACAGTTCATTAACGAAAGGAATAACGATACTAATATTTATGTTGGCTTATTGTTCAATGAATTACATACTGATTATTATATTTGTGATAAAAAATTGATGGTTCATAGTTATTATTACGTTACACATTTAAATATTATATAATTGTTAGTCGTTGTATTTAAATATCAGTCTTCGCTCAAAATAATATCATTACATCATAAATCACTCTTCCACAGTGTCTTAAATTTAATATATTTAATAACTGAAATGATCGATACCAGGCTACACATTCCGGGTATCGACTATTATAGTAAAGTTGGGGGGGAGGCGGGGGGGCTGGTGTCTTATAACGTCCTACACTGACTACGCCTGACACCTGGGACAAACTATGCGACGATACTGAGGATTATGCCGGCACTGGACAAAAATATGGAAACACCGCGAGAAAGACGTGCTTGAACACAAATACAGATTTTAGGCCTGACCGCTATGCACATCCGTCATCGTTATCTCAACCTGCCGCAAGTTCGCATGGTATATCTATCCATTCCGAAATGACTGGAAGGCATATTGAATGCCAACGAGTTTCCTGCCTCGTAAAACATGTGATAATGTGTTGTCATTTTGGTGTTTTCATGTTTTCGTCCACCTCCAGTTCGCATGGTATATCTATCCATCCCGAAATGACTGGAAGGCATATTGAATACCAACGAGTTTCCTGCCTCGTAAAACATGTGATAATGTGTTGTCATTTTGGTGTTTTCATGTTTTCGTCCACCTCCTATACATTAATCTGCACTGAGCAGTTCAGTTAGGCCATATATACCGTCAGACATTAACAACAAAATCGCAGCCAGTGACATGCGTCTGTTAATACTCCGACCCACACCGTGACCTTGTATACCGTGGCAGAGGATATTGGAAGCTCAGTGTAAATCTTTACAATAATCGAAAACTCGATGAAGCGATAAAACGAAAATAGTGGCCGTTCCTTCAACCCAGAGATAGATTCATCAGCACACTGGAATGGTGGATGTACACAGGAATTTTATTATCAGTGACTTCGATAATTGTATCAAAGTGGAAACTTCCTTTTCGCTGACACCTGCTGTAAAATAATGAAAGAAAAACAAAATTATGAAATTGGAGGACACCACTTGGTAGGTACTGTTCTTAGACTCAAACCGAAAGACACGACCGAAGGTGAAACTGCATCCCTCTACCAAAGATCCCTGCAACGGTGCAAGGCCATGGTAGCTGACAGGGTGTCTGATGAATCCAGACGACTGTTACATGCACAACACGAAATAATGACTCATGCACATGCCACATCCGTGATGTTTACCAAGAAGAATGTACAAAAACTCGGCAAAATACTTTCGGAAAGTAGAAAAAAAAACATCATGCCATAATTTTTCTTGAAGAATTCGTTACTGGTAAGGAAATCAAACTAGCAGCTTTTAAGACACGGAGAGGAAAAATAACCGTATCATGACGAGCTTTTCGCTGAATTTTACCAACATTTTTGGCATATCTTAGAAGTATCACTATTGGAATTGGCAGAGAATATTGTAGGCATCTGCACTGCATGCTGGCGGTAAACCCAAAGAAATGAAACTGGGAACCAATATTGTAATTCCCAGAAGTGTAAACGCGAAGAATGTGGAGCAAATAAAGCCTATCATACTCCTCAATGATGACTTCAGAATAGTAATTCAAACCGTCAAACTGAGGGTGGAATTTGGTTTTGGCAAAAGACATGGGAAGTATGAGCACTGCACCATACATAGAGGAAGAGTAACAAGTGCCGCGTGCACGCTCAAAGATGTCACGTGTGAGCCGTGGTGCGCCTTTTCTGGCACAGCAGGTCTTTGGCACGACTATCGATTACCCGGCTGCACTACGATCTTTGCCCCTGTTGTGACCTGCCCGCGGGTATTTACGGTAGGCGAGTTGGTCGTCGCACTCGCTACGAGGCGCTAGGACGTGCTTGAGGGGACGACGGGACAAACACACGGGCTCGGCCAGCGGTGGCGCGGCGGGTCTGCCTTGAAGTGGGCCGCGAGTTTGTGGTGGACGTGTCTGATGTCAACTTCGGGCACTGCTCGTTGTATTGCTTTGGGGCTTGTTTTCTCCGAGAGACCCATCCCTCGAGACCATCTCGAACAACGCTCTCCGTCGTACGTGTAAGTGGTTTTGGGGCCTTTGTTTCGTCAAACGATTTGCGTTGCAGCGAGTGTATTTGTTGGTCGGTCGGTTCTAATGTACCTGTTATCGAAGTAGGAGCAGCCGGCAGAGTCTGCGTTATTGTACGAAGACCAGCAGTTACTATTTGCTTAAAATCCTCTGGCTGGATGACTACTAAAAGGCAGATTAGCACCAAGGCGTGTGTGTGATTTAGGGTTATTGCCATGAAGCGACGTCCCTGGTACATTGCTGTAAAAGAAAAATAATTGCATCCAGTTACTCTGTTATTAGGAAAACTTTTATTTGGCGCTACGGTCGCAGGTTCGAATCCTGCCTCGGGCACGGATGTGTGTGATGTCCTTAGGTTAGTTAGGTTCAAGTAGTTCTAAGTTCTAGGCGACTGATGGCCACAGATGTTAAGCCCCATAGTGCTCAGAGCCATTTGAACCTTTTTTTTTGTATTTGGTAAAGCTAGTCATTTATATGTATTTCTTGGTATATGTGAACTTATTATGGAAACATTTAAAATCCGCTGGTTGGATTACTATTAGGAAGCTGATTAGCACGAAGGCGTACGTGTCCCTGGTACATTGCTGTAAAAAAATTTGCAATTATTTATTCTGTTATTAGTAAAACTTGTATTTGTGAAGCTAGTCATTTATTTGTACTTTCTTATATACGTGCACTTATTGATTGCACTCACTCAACAGTAATTGGTTTGTGTATTTTATTGTTTATAAATTTCTTAACGTATATTGATTGATGTTTGGTTGGTGTTCGCTGTTCTACTGCGGTCTGTTTGTGTTCCAGTTTCTGCGAGTTGGGGTGCGTGGGTGCGGCGCCACGTCCTGCTTCGGTGCACAGAAGCTGTGACGAGCCGTCCAATGGGAAGAGACTTCTGGCTGGGCCCCGGCGTTTAGGTGTTGTTTGGACGGCTCGTCTGCTGCTTCCGGCATTTAACTTAAGTCACCTTTGCCCTGGGCAGCCATGGGTCACTGCCAGTTTGATAAACGTAACCTGTTTCATATACTGTTTTTTTTTAAAAAAAATGTTTTAAAATTGTTTCGTATCAATTGTGCTCGTAATTTTAGTCATGTGTTGTGCTGGTTGGGTTTTGGGGTTCTAAACGAACTAATGCTTTTCATAGATCAGCTTCATATTGTAAATTACTTTTAAAAAAAATTGTGCCATTTCCTTAAATCAGCTTCAGATTGTAATTTATTTGAAATCTCTGTGGGTCATTTCTTTAAGTCTGTTGGTAATTGTTATGTGCTGTCTTGCTTGCGAAGCAAGATATCTGTAATATTTGATAAAAGATGGCCACGTTGATTGTCTCTTATCTGATTTGAATAAACAATGAATTTGGTAGTTTACAGGGGCCTTGTCATTTCATCCTAAGTGTACCCCTCATCCCTATTTCCTAAGTTACAATGTGTACAACTGCAGAAAAAGCTTTCTATCGCATCGGTAACTTGCAGTTGAAGAGAAATACTGAAGAAAATGATAGTAGTTTTGAAACTTCGCTCTGACAAGGAGGCAGACTTACTTCTAAATGTGAAGACCGCAGACATAACAACACCAAACAAGTTATGATTCATTTTTATTAATTTTTAATTAATCATTTCAGAGACAAGTGTATTGTCAACAGTGTCCCAGGCAACTGTCATAGGACATTTATTATTTTCTAGACACATAAATGATCTGATGGTCGAGGGGGGGGGGGGATATCTGCGCTGATTTCTGATGATGCTGTGGTGTACAGGAAGGCGTCGAAGATGAGTGTAGGACACTACAAAATGTCTTAGACACAATTTATAGTTGGTGTGAAGGCTGGCAGTTGGCTCTAAATGCAGAAAAATGTAAGTTAATGCGGACGAGTCGGAAAACAGACCCGTAATGTTCGGATACAGCATTAGTAGTGTTCTGCTTTACACAGTCACGTCATTTAAATATGTGGGTGTAACGTTGCAAAGCGATATGAAATGGAACGAGCATCTGAGGATTGTAGTAGGAAAGGTGAGGTGTCAGCTTCGGTTTATAGGAAATATTTTTGGAAAGTGTGGTTCATCTCTAATGGACACCGCTTTACTTAATAACACGTCTTGTTTGAGATCCGCTGCTGGTAGGATTAAAGGAAGACATCGAAGGAATTCAGAGGTTGGCTGCTAAATTTGTTTCCGGTAAGTTCGAACAACAGACAAGAATTACGGCGATCCTTCTGGAACTTAAATGGATATACCTGGTCCTTTTCGAGGAACACTACTGAGAAAATTTAGAGAACAGGTATTCGAAGCTGACTGCAGAACGATTCTACTGCTGCCAACATACATTTCGCGTAAGGACAACGGAGATACGATACGAAAAATAAGGTACATACGGAGGCACATACGAGATAGTAGATAGTCGTTTTTTCCTTGCTCTGTCTGTGAGTGGAACAGGAAAGCACACGACTAGTACGTGTATAACGTACTCTCCACCACACACCGTGTAGTGAAATTGCGGAGAATCTATGTAAATTTATATATAGAAAGAAGTAAGAAATAAAAATCAAAGACTAATCCTAGATCTGGAACTTAATCACAAGCCCGAAATCTTGCTGAAATTTATAGTATATGTCAGCACATCAAGTAATTTTACCATGAGCTTAGTTCTATAAACAGAGAAACGAAAAAACTAAATATACTTACCAACGGAGACATGTACAATATTCTGACAGCAACAGCTCACTATAACCGAATCGGAGAAAAATCGATCGAAATGGAATATCATTTAGGGACACGTACAGAATGTTCAACTCGTGTCCGCTGCGAAATGAAAATGGTATGCCATCGTCAGTAACAAACTTCCGAGCAATGAAAACCTCCACCAAATATATCTTAGTAAAGACGGATAACTGCGTTATATATACAAATGTTGAGACATTAATCCACAGATTTCCTTCTGTCTACTCAGTGATATGTGGAATTCCTTCCGTCAGAAATTAGCAGTGATCGACTGGGCAACCCCTACAAATGTTGATACAACTGAATTGGTACCACCGAGAAGATCAACGGTGCAACCTTGATGCTCACGCATAGTGTAACATTGTATAAGACAGTACCAAGCAGCAACGTACTACGACCATTTATTACACATCGAGAAAGACGCTGGAAAATCACGACATATGCGAAAGATGGGGAGAGTTTTGGCAACCTTCTGGAAATAACGGGCACGCCACAAATACCAGAAGAAGAAGATAATGACGAACTACCGCTGCCACTGATCTTCGCATAGCTATAGTCTCTAAAAGAAAAAAGTGCTAATTACTGTGTAAATCAGAAACCTGAAACATTATAATGTGCCTTAACATAGACGTTTTGTATGCAGCTTGCTGTGAACATGTCTGTATCCTGTTGAAAAATTGTGCAGCTACTATTAATAAGTTAATTTTGTAAAAAAATCACAGAATGTGAAGATCAGAGGCGTTCCCGCTCCACGAAGCATGACAGGCGACGACCTGTGTCGGATATGACGACAGAGTACGTACAGTGCTGGTGGGGACACAAGTGTTTCCGAGAGCAACGTTCAGCGCATATCGCTAAAAATGGAGCTCTGTGACATGCGACCCCTACGTGTTCCCATATTCATCGAACGAAACAGTCTGTTACAACTTCAATGAGCACAGGATCATCGAGGTTGCTCCGTGAATCAGTAGAAACGTGTTACCTGGACGAATGAATCACATTTGTTGTTTCGACAGGTCAATGCTCTTGTACGAGCACACCATCATCCAGGCGGACAGTTGTATGGAACATGCAAATTTTCCTGTCATTTTAGATACCATCAGTGAAAAGCGTGTTTTCGTTTATTTGAAAAGCATTTGCGTATACCGATTCCATCTTTGTATCTATTAAACTGTTTTGGATGTATGGTGGAGTGTTATTTGCTGCCAGACCATCCTAGCCCCACGGTCACACGGAAATAAAGTAAGAATAAACAAAGATGACCTGCTGAGTATGGTTGCAGACGTAGTGGTTAGTCTCCTAGCAGCACAACTGAGAAACAGGAATACGTACAAAGATCAATGAGAAAGCAATGTCTACTATTTTTTTTTTATTTCACAAGAAACAGCTACATTATTCACGATTCATTTTTCAATATAATCACCATTTTTGTTTACAACTTTTACCTGTTCGATAAAAATCCTGGTACTGCTTCCTCAGCCATTGGCGCAGAGAATTTTTCCAGGTCTCCTCCGCAACTCCAAAGTGGTGCATCTGATGATGAGCTTCTCTGAATGGGCCGAACAGATGGAAGTTTGATGGTGCAATGGCGGACGATTTGGTCCACACAATAGAGTCTGCGTGAAGTCACTGCAATCGCTGCATCAGCCGACTGCACTCGCTCTCCAGCTTCTTTACGGTGACTAACCCATCATCAGACACTGCTAACATCCACTGTATCATCTTCATACATCTTTATTAACGTTTCAAGATGCGATTGTGTATATCATCTTCTGCAGTACGGAATCCAATCACAAAACGCTGTTGACACACACAGTGGTTACGGTTACTACATGCCACACCACAAGTTGGGAAACGGGGCCAAATTTCTAATAGTTTACTGTCGAGATTTTCACACACAAATGTTTCACTCATATCTTACAGAAACTAACAGTACGGCAATCAACAACCTTCCAAACACGCAATCAAGTCATTAACAGCAATGCAACAGTTTAAAGATTTCTTTAAAAAAAACGGCAATCCAGTCATTACAGCAATACAACAGTTTAAAAAAAGCACAGAAGCTAACAGTACGGCAATAACAGCCTTTCAAAACACGCCGCTAACGGCAATCAAGTAATTTATAGCAATACAACAGTTTTTAATAAAATTTAAAGAACATTAGTCAACATACTACTAAAGTAAATACAGAACTTTGTTAATGAAGTACGTTGAGGTACTGAAGCTACCAACACCCCCATTAAAAAAATCTGAGGTCTCAGCAAACACACGATTAATGGCAATGGAGGAGTTTAAAAAGTTTTTAAACAAAGGTGCCCTGGAATACCACTAGAACATTACAGATATGACGGACCCGTGTAAGGCGGCCACAAATCACCCACTCAGGGCGCTCAGGCTAGGCAGAATACTGACCAATTTAAATACGCCCGTAAACACAATTGGCCACTCTCAGGCTGGTCACCGCACCGACTTGTAGCCAGCGAAAAATTGAAATAAGATGGCTTAATTTGCTGACAGAATTAGAGCTAACCTCGTGCAAGGATATATAACATCACACAGTCCTGAATGAGGGACCACATGATCAACCAACAAGAGGAATGAATTTACCCATAACACACGACAGAACAGCGAAACAATTAAACTGCCAAAACTACACCTCCCATCGGGCACTAACGTGAGGAGGAGGAAAGGTCACTGTCTTCAATTACACCGGTGCCGGGGACAGGAAACCCGGTCGCCGGAGGCCACAAGGCAGAAGAGACGCTGGTTACGCAGACTTATTACTTAATGATTAAACCTTCGACTAACTTAACTTGGAATTATGCTCGAACAGGCAGTGCACGACCTCCGATGGCAAGGATCCACACATCCGACCGCGCACGCGTCGCCAGTGTAAGCAACACGCCACGGTCACACGACAACACGCTCTGTCACCGGAGTTCACATCTTCTCTGCAACGTTGACGGGTAGTGACCGCTCCTTCATGTTAGGTGTCTTCTTTTTAAACTCCAGTGTTGAAACGGAGAACTTAAAGAAGCTTGTTAACGTCCCACGAAGGTGAAAATGAACAGCAACTACTCGTGGGACGATTGTGTATACAAACAACCCGCGGGGAGCTCTTCCGTCAACTCGACCCGCTCGTTATACACAACCGACATACATCACGTGGCGACTCGGTACAACCGACCCCGCCTAGTTCGCGCTGGAGAGCCACACTGCCCTCCCGTGTCCACCAGACTCTCTCAGAGCACTCCGCCCCTACTTCCACGCCACCACACGAAGTTACCACCGGTCAAAGCTCTCCATAGCAGTTTCCCGGAAGTAAAAACGCAGATATCGATAGCAGAGTGAAAAGACAACCAAGCAGCCACTTAATGACAGACAACATATCAAACAAACAAGTCAGAGGAAGAAAAGGAAAACCAATGCGATTTAAACACAAGGTGTAGCACGAATCGATACACGGCTCAGCTGTCTTATACGTTTTTAACTACCGGCCATTTTCTAAACTAAAGTAGTGCTATCATTTGTTGATTTAGGACGCTGTTACTACAGCGAGCTGTAGACAGTTCCCAGGCTACCCACTCCTGTCATGTGTTGATGTAGGACAGAGTTACTGGATTGGGCTGTAGAAGAAGGTTTTCGGAAGTCTGCCAAATTCGAGGTTACTACGATGGGCGTTCAATAAGCGAGGCAATACATTTTTTTTCACTGCCAATTTTGGTGGAAAAAATGCGGAATTTATCGTGGGACATGGTGAAATATTTCCGCTTCAGCCCCTATAGTTTCATGAAATTCCGACAAGCACTGGCGCTATACGTAGCCTTCAAAACGGCGGTGCGTTAGAAGCACAGACCTGAGTTTCTTTTGCGGAAAACCAGAGCATTGCAGATATTTATTTATAGACACTTACAGAATGTGTACGGAGACCTCACAGTGAACAAAAGGATGGTGAGTGGTTGGATAAGGTGGCTGTCATCATCGTAACATCGTCACCCAGATCTACCCGATCTCCCTCTCGCCAGCAGGGCGCGCACAGTTGTTGGAATGTGCGGATCCCAATGAAACACCTCGCTGCACAGCTAGACGTCTCTGTTGATAATGCTGACACATTCGTCCACGAGTTACGGTGCTCAAAGGTGTGTGCTCGCTAGGTTTCCCGACATATGACAGCAGGGTTCCATCTACCTGGCCAATGTAACTGGCACTCCACGGGTGGCAGTATGTGGATGATGTGGAGGTTAGTGATGCAGCAAGAAGTTGCCTGCGACTTCGACAAGTAGAATGATACTATGCACGCATACAGGCCTGTCCGGTAAGGTGGCGTTAAGACGTCGCACTGAACGGAGTTTATGTTGAAAAATAAGAATTTATAGACATAAGTATGAGTGTAATGAGATCCTCAATAAAACAAGCATGGCATCAGAAAAGTAATTGTTGCATTCCTCATTGAACGCCTCTCGTGCATAACCTACTTAATGAAGTAGAAGGAACATAGGAAGCACGGCTTTGCCACCTTGTACAGCCGCGCCTGCACAGTGGTGGTCGTACGTAACCGCCTCGCTGGATGAATGGCTGCTGACCGAGGAGGCTCGCCTGATAGGATCGCTGGGGAATCCGCCGTGATCAAAGCGCTTGCTGGAGGCAGCCGTCTGCGCAAGTGGGGGAGGGGGAGGGGGAGGGGAGGTAATTTGCTGGGAATTCCCCCAGAGACGGCGGTCGCACGCCGCCCACTGCAGCGTGCACACACCAGCCTAACCTGCCCACCGCACCCATATTAAATTCCTGCCCCGAGTCTCCTGGCAATTCGTCTGCCTCGCTCTCATTCCCTCAAGTCAAATGGTGCGAGAGTTCCAAGTCAGACACCCGACGACGGACACGTGTTCGTATTTAATAAGTTGTTACTTACAGCACTGCTCTCGCTAATCTTAATTACTAACGTGGGAGACATTTACAACGGGCATTTATCTCTCTAAACTCCGTTCCATACAGTCGAACGGGTACCTTCTCATTTGAGGGTGACATTTGGTAAGATCGATTTTTGGTCCTCTTGTCATGTCAACGTGACTAAAATTCTTGTCCTCTTCACAGAAACATTTATTATGCATCATTCACCTTGCGACTTAATTGGTTCAGCCCAGGCACGTAAATATTAGTGTTAAAAAGATACCGTAGGCGATGATTGTGGATCAATATTGTATTAATTTAGTTTTCTATTTTATTAGCATAGGAGGATCTTCTGTAAAACTATGTACCCAACAAATGTTACGACAATAGCCTTTCAGAGAGCCAGACGAAGGCATGTCATAAAAGAGACTGAAAACTTCGGATCGATGTCTACATCTACATCTACATTTTCATCCATACTCCGCAAGCCACCTGACGGTGTGTGTCGGAGGATACCTTGAGTGCCTCTATCGGTTCTCCCTTCTATTCCAGTCTCGTATTGTTCGTGGAAAGAAGGACTGTCGGTATGCCTCTGTGTGGTTTCTAATCTCTCTGATTTTATCCTCATGGTCTCTTCGCGAGATATACGTAGGAGGGAGCAATATACTGCTTGACTACTCGATGAAGGTATGTTCTCGAAACTTCAACAAAAGCCCGTACCGAGCTACTGAGCGTCTCTCCTGCATAGTCTTCCACTGGAGTTTATCTATCATCTCCGTAACGCTTTTGCGATTACTAAATGATCCTGTAACGAAGCGCGCTGCTCTCCGTTGGATCTTCTCTATCTCTTCTATCAATCCTATCTGGTACGGATCCCAGACTGGTGAGCAGTATTCAAGCATTGGGCGAACAAGTGTACTGTAACCTACTTCCTTTGTTTTCGGATTGCAGTTCCATAGGATTCTTCCAATGAATCTCAGTCTGGCATCTGCTTTACCGACGATCAACTTTATATGATCATTCCATTCTAAATCACTCCTATGCCGGCCGGTGTGGCCGAGGGATTCTAGGCGCTTCAGAGTGGAACCGCGCGACAACTAGGGTCGCAGGTTCGAATCGTGTCTCGGGCATGGATGTGTGTGATGTCCTTAGATTACTTAGGTTTAAGTAGTTCTAAGTCTAGGGGACTGATGACCTGAGTTGTTAAGCCCCATAGTGCTCAGAGCCATTTGAACCATTTCAGATCACTCCTAATGCTTACTCCCAGATAATTTATGGAATTGCTTCCAGTTGCTGACCTGCTATATTGTAGCTAAATGATGTGGGATCTTTCTTTCTATGTATTCGCAGCACATCACACTTGTCTACCTTGAGATTCAATTGCCATTCCCTACACCATGCGTCAATTCGCTGCAGATCCTCCTGCATTTCAGTACAATTTTCCATTGTTACAGCCTCTCGATATACCACCACATCATCCGCAAAAAGCCTCAGTGAACTTCCGATGTCATCCACAAGGTCATTTATGTATATTGTGAATAGCGACACACCTGAAATCACTCTTACTTCGGAGGACTTCACTCCATTGAGAATGACATGCTGCGATCTGCTATCTAGGAACTCTTCAATCCAATCACACAATTGGTCTGATAGTCCATATGCTCTTACTCTGTTGTCGATGGTCCCCCTACTTGACAGAGCAAGGCGTCTTTATCTACCAGCAGCCGTTGTTAATTCGTTTTTTTTTTTTTTTTTTTTTTTGTATTCTGGGAGGCATTCTGTCTCTCGAGCTTAGGCCGACCGTCGCTCAGTGGTTTCTCTGACAGTGGCTGCCATTGTAAAAGTTCCACCTTGCATCGCTGCTGACGAACCGGAATCGTGCCTGTGTGCTGAGGTTATACGTAGTTGAGTCGCCAAAGAGTAAGAATCTTTTCTTGGTAAATACTGTCATAGTTCACCCGTTGTCCCTTGCAACTGTAGTTAGACTCGTCGATATTCAAGTTTTCACTATGGAGGGAAACTACCAAGCCACATTCTGAAAGTATCCATCGAATTTCACAAAAATGTGACTAGATAAGTGGAGACCGTTTTTCCCTGCTGCTGCGAACGACCGTTGCAGATAACAAGGAGAGAACTACAGCGGTAAATGATCACGGTGTGGTTCTAAGGCGCCAGTGCGCAAAATACTGTTGGACTCTGTTCTCCCACCAAGAGTGGAGTTTGAATAATTGTCAATTTTAGCCGCTCGTATTGGTGAAAGCCACTGACCGATCGTCAGACATAATTCTCGAGAAGAGTCCCCACAAAAAATGCGTCAAGAAGTGAATTTGAAAGTCTCAACAATTTTATGTTTGATGTGGTTCATCACAATTGGACAATGAACAAAATGCGAGCTGGCGTAGCATCGAACAAACTTCCGACCTTTATTGCGGTATTCCTAGTTGACACGACTTTACATGTCATGTGACTTAAAGGGTGCCACCAGCAGCTGAGTGACTACTGTAGGGTATTTGTTTCTCATGACACTTACAAATGATCAGGTGGGTAACACCGGAAGCTCTGTGAGGCTGTTGAAGAGTGATCCTGTTGCACCTACAAAATACAGAGAAATAGAAACTTCCAGCAAAACGCTGGGATAGCTGAGGACGAAAAACTTCTTGAGCGAAGCCTGGTAGGAGTCATTCCCTACCACAAAAATAACTGTAGTTTATTGCACGTTTTTACTCTGTTACACCACTGCAAATAGCAGCCAGTTATATCTTCATCTCGATGGTTGCGTCAATCTCTGCATGGCTCTACCAGTCATGGTCCCATACAATGATTTACTAAGTTCGGATCGCATGATTACTGCAGACATTTATTCCGCCTGTTTCGTCAAATTATTACAGTCTTCAGGGATGACGCCAATAACTTGCTGAAACTATCTACAATAGTTATAGAGATTAGGCTATCTTGTCACTGAATTGTTGTAGAGTATGAACATTTATAACGTCACATGTTTCCTTTTGGTATTGTGTCATTTCATAAAAATACGTCACTTGGCTCTGAGCACTATGGGACTTAACATCTCAGGTCATCAGTCCCCTAGAACTTAGAACTACTTAAACCTAAGTAACCTAAGGACATCACACACATCCATGCCCGAGGCAGGATTCGAACCTGCGACCGTAGAGGTCGCGCGGTTCCAGACTGAAGTGCCTAGAACCGCTCGGCCACCAGCGCCCGGCAAAATACGTTACTTCCCTCGGTCTTAGATTCGGATTGTTACCCTGTTACATGCAGGTCCTAAGTTCAACGAGGATTCTGAACCATCAGCAAGCTTGGTGATTCGCACATCAAGAAATCAGTGACGCAATAAACGCAGTTCCCACTGAAGTCTGTCGGTCACGAACACAGCCACCGAGTGTTTCACTGGAAACGATGTCAGCTACAGAATATTCAGTAATAACATTGCTGGGTGAAGTACACTGGCATAATAGAATGGCAACATCAAATTAGCTGTAGCAAAATCAGACCACAGATTGAGATACAATGGAAAAAGCCTAGGGGGATGTGTAATGCCTGACCAAAATCGTGAACCGCCCAGAAAACGTGGTCGGATGTTGATACACTTTCGTACAGGTACACACCATCGTCGGATATGTAAATGATTAGAACTGCAACTCTGTGACGCGTGGGACACCACCAAAGTGAATTCGTGCTGCTCGTGTGTAATGTTGTTAACAGGCCTGATATGATATGTAAGGTGCGAGAACAACATCAGATGTTCAATCATCACTCAAAATGACGCGGTGATGTATCATAATCATATGAGGCACCGTTATTAGCAGCTGACAGTATTACAAACTGGCCTCAACGTGGGTCTTCATTTGGCTTGATGGTCGAATCGTGAAATATCGAGATTTGTGGAGAATTCAACTGTGACAGTGATATGTAATGGAATGCGTGGAAACGTCAGGGCAGGGACACTCAATTTCAAGGTTCTGGTCGATCACTACAAAGGAGGATCACCGTACTGAGCAACAAGCACATCGAAATCACTTCACCTCTGCGCCTGCCATCTGGGAACAAGCAATGGTCTCCAGCCGACATTCTAAGTTATGCCGCGCCATTGACACTGGTGACTGGCAGCAACCGGACTGAGGTATTACTGTCATATCTGTACGCTCCCCTTACAAGCAGAGCAGAAAGAGCTGAATTCAAAGTCCTGCTGTCACTGGGTTTGCACGGAATGTTGATTGTCGCTTTGTGTTCATCGATGAATTGTGGTTATGGACTTACATTGTCGCTAGTAAGGCGACGCCCTGTAGAAAGATCCCAGTTTTGTGATGTTTTGTAGAGACACACTGGTGTCACTCCTGGGGTCGCAGTGTGAGGAACCATCGGGTGTCACTTCAGGTCACGGCTGGTAGTCACTGAGGGTACACTGATTTCACAAATATACCGGGTGATCAAAAAGTCAGTATAAATTTGAAAACTTAATAAACCCTGGAATAGTGTAGATAGAGAGGTAAAAATTGACACACATGCTTGGAATGACATGGGATTTTATTAGAACCGAAGAAAAACAAAGTTCACAAAATGTCCGACAGATGGTGTTAGACAGCAAAACGTCAGTGACTGCGCATGACTAAAAGGAGCTACAATGAGAGAGAGAATCAGATGCGCCAGCAGTCGCAGCATGTTGGCGTTACCTGAAAAGGCGCTTTTAGTGAAGCTGTATTATCAGAATGGGGAATGTGCTAGTTCAGCGTTACGATCCTATCGCCATAGGAAGGGGATTCGAACGGGTAAAAGTCCGTTCACAAATGCAACTGTGGCGAGAATGATTTCGAAGTTCGAAGCCACGGGTTGTTTAGATGATAGACCCCGTAGTGGCCGACCGAGCACAAGGCGTAATGCTGCTGAGACAGTTCAGGAAGAAATGGAGACTGTAGCGGGTTCGTCTATGCACGGGGAAGTCAGCGCTCGTGCAGTCGCAGGTCTCACCGGCATTCCATACACTACTGTTTGGTTGGCACTGAGGCGTACCCTCCGATGCTATCCGTACAAAATCCATAGGCATCATGAACTGTTACCTGGCGATTTAGTGAAGCGGAGGGAATTTACGGTGTGGACGTTTCAAAAGATGGCGGAAGATGACGATTGGCTCAGTAACGTGTTGTGGACCGACGAAGCTCATTTCACGCTCCGAGGGTCTGTCAACGCCCACAACTGCAGATTTGGGCTACCGAAAATCCTAGAACTGTCGTGGAAACTCCATTGCACGGCGAGAAAGTCACGGTATGGGTTGGATTTACCACATCTACGGTTATCGGGCCTTTTTTCTTAGGGGAAATGCGTGATTCTGGTTTTGTAACTGCTACCGCGACGGGTGAGAGGTACGCCGATGTGTTACAGAATCGCATCATCCCCAGCCTGGCTGATAAACACCTGCTGCAACGTACGATGTTTATGCAGGATGGCGCTCCATCCCATATTGCTAGAAGCGTGAAAGATCTCTTGCGCGCCTCGTTTGATGATGATCGTGTGCTCAGCCGCCAATTTCGTCATGCTTGGCCTCCCAGGTCCCCAGACCTCAGTCCGTGCGATTATTGCCTTTGGGGTTACCTGTAGTCGCAACTGTATCGTGATCGACCGACATCTCTAGGAATGCTGAAAGACAATATCCGACGCCAATGTCTCACCATAACTTCGGACATGCTTTACAGTGCTGTTCACAACATTATTCCTCGACTACAGCTATTGTTGAGGAATGATGGTGGACATATTGAGCATTTCCTGTAAAGAGCATCATCTTTGCTTTGTCTTAGTTTGATATGCTAATTATTGCTGTTCTTATCAGATGAAGCGCCATCTGTCGGACATTTTTGGAACTTTTGTATTTTTTTGGTTGCAATAAAACCCCATGTCATTCCAAGCATGTGTGTCAATTTGTGTCTCTCTATCTACATTATTCCGTGATTTATTCAGTTTTCAAAGTTATACTGACTTTTTGATCGCCCGGTACACAACAGACATGTAGCTTACTCATGTGTCACCGCTCATGTGGTACCATCGTGGTGCTGTTTTCCAACAGGACAACACTCGTACATACAAGGTACGTTTCTCCATAAACCGTCTGCTCTTATGGCCAGCAAGACCTCCAGACCTGTTCCCAGTGTGGATGTCAACTCCGTCTTAGTTCCACTATCCTGGCCAGTCCAATAATTGTGGACTAGCTTACCTCAAGAATGGATACAATTACTTTATGACAGCCTTCGCAGCCCAAACAGTGCATGCATCCTGGTCAGAGGGGATGCAACGTCATACTGGTAGGTGGACTCACTCTCCCACGTTCTTTGTAAGCTTGACTCGTTTCCGTAATCACTGATATGACATCACACATTCTTTCAATCCGTGAAGTTTCATTTACTTTCTATAAAACTATCCGAGCGATTCAGTTATGTTGACAGGCGCTGCGATTCTCCCAGGACACATGTCCTACAGTACCTTCGTTCAACCAATTTTTCAACATTCCTCGTCAGTGCAGGATGTTTTGTATACATGGATGACACAGTAATTTCAGGTTATCCAGAGAAAGTTAGTGTATTGCGTCATATATTGGCTTATTAGGCGAGAAAATCTCACATATGTGCGTATGAATTTTCGTTGAGAGACGCTAGAAGAAATATTTTGCGCCACGGAGAAGCATTACTGACAAAACTCCAAAAATTTAGGTTCTGTGTTGTAAAACATTCGTACTTATTTTCACATAAAACACATTTTCATGGCAGATGACGACTGTTATTGTGAAGAATGTGGAACGTAATACGTATTCACGATCTTGTGCAGAAACAGAATGCTGCTTTGTGCACTGTTTCTGACGATGTAACACCAAAGCTTGTTTGCTTTGCTTACTTCCAGTCTGTTTTTCGGTTGATCTGGTATTTCTTAACAACTGTGTGCGCTCACCAAGGCCGGGCGGAGTGGCCGTGCGGTTCTAGGCGCTACAGTGTGGAGCCGAGCGACCGCTACGGTAGCAGGTTCGAATCCTGCCTCGGACATGGATGTGTGTGATGTGCTTAGGTTAGTTAGGTTTAATTAGTTCTAAGTTCTAGGCGACTGATGACCTCAGAAGTCGCATAGTGCTCAGAGACATTTGAACCATTTCGCTCACCAAGAACGTTGTTACTCCGGAAACGGTCAGACTGGCAATAACGGCTGTTCGCGAACTTCCTGTTGGCCGTTGTTCCGGTGTCTCAGGATCCTAACTCTGGCGTCCCTGTACACATATTCAGTCATAGGATTTGTGAGCAACAATACTGCCCCATTCGGAAGAAATATCGACATCCATTTGTTGACACTAGGCGGAAAACCGATATCCACATGGATAATACTTGATTAATCAGTGTACAGAACAGTAAATACTATCCAGCGTTTTTCGTTTTCAGTTGTCATCTAAAAGAACTGAAAAAAATCGAGTGATGAACAAGTACTTAAATCCAAGTTCACAACTTTCCTTGTGTCACACTCCTAATCTCTTCAGGGGTTCCTCTCAGTAGCTGAAATCTATTCTCTGTAATGTGTTGCTTATTCGTATATTTTGTTCTTTTCGTGTTCTATTCACTCGTTAATTCTTTGTTTATAAATTTTCTAATCAGCCTTCATTCACATTTATTTTATCAAAACGTAAATCTGTATATTTGCTTGCATGTGCGCTGCTTTCACGTGACTGGTATCGGAGTTCGGAATCAGCGTAATCAAAATAACGGAGGTGCAAGAGTACACCAGAATCAATTACCAAAGGGAAAGTACTAATTCCGTTATCATTATGCCCATTGTATTTTCCTATCATGGAGAACAAAGGTATGGCGAATACGAAACCTGCATCTACAATTACATCGATTGTAATCAGGGAAGATTTCGTAATACCGAAATGGAGTTTCCACTGCGGCCGTAAGCTACTTAGCAGATTAGTGTGACGTGCAGCGAAATTTAATTAACGTTGCATGGCGTGTGTGTCATTTGTTTGTTACCCCAGCCTGCTGTCGCTCTTATCCAGTTGTAAAGTTCTCATATCTCAAAGTGTGGCAATACTTCGACGAGTCTTTGCGCATCTAAGAGGCTGCGTTGAAAATTTCAAAGATGTCCAGATACCAGAGTACTCTACATAATAAACGAAATTAAAGTATTATAGTAAAAGTTTTATTTTAACATCAATTCGAAACACTTTTCTCCCTCTAATATTTAGAAGACGTCGTATACTGCAACACTGGTGCCGTGGAAGCGGTCAGAAACAACTAAGATCATGATGGACGTGTTGCGTTACAGAAAATCGTTAAAAGAGCGAAATAAATTCAAGATATCATATATTACGTTATAGAAGCTGCCTGTTCGTTTGGAATTTCTTTTTCTGCTCACTATATTTTTCGTTTACTTAAATCGCGCCAACATCGTGGCAATCTTTTGCGTGTTTCTGCTGTAGTCAGCTTTGATTAGTCGAAATAGGCATATCACTTTGTGTGTACAGCCATTCCTCATCTTTGGAGGTCGGTTTTGGCCATCAGCCAATGACAAGCTTTCGCGGCTGTAGGACAACGAAGCCTCTTCATTTTGAATGGACATTCGAAATTTTGTTTACTGTTACAATTCCTGCTCGGAGGTCTGGTGCTACTTTTCGTCGAATGCTGTTCTGTTTGATTTGTGAGGAGAGTGAAAGTATCATTCCCTGGTGTTGCTTGAAGTGGTGTAGAATTTGAACAACAATGAAGAAATCAGGTGAAATTTTTCAGTTATTTGCCGTGGTGACTATTAGGCAAATGTATAGGTTATTTCAGAAGTTCTGGACAGTTAACTTGCGATTACCCCGTCTTCAGATTCGCGAGGATGTGCCTCCATGGGACGAAATGCAAACGCGTAAGTTGCCCACATTTTATAAATAGGAAGCTGACTATCATAGCGAACATTATCTTTTCCATCCATTGTGTTGTAGACTCAAACTTTTCACACACTCCTGAGTTGTCATGGGTTATTGCCTTGCTACAGGTAATGAGGTATTATTTTCTTTACTTCCTGAGAATCTACAGTATGTGGGCTTTGTGAGATAATCGTGTTGTTTGAGAACAATATCACATTGTGGTCAAAAACAAACAGAAAAGCTTTTAAGGTTGTTACAGGATACGTTGTGCTGAGAGGTAAGTGTAGAAGCTAACTCCATACGCTGCGCTGTTTCCGAGTTAATTAGCATTGAAGTCAGCAAATCCGGCGTGCGCAAAACCAAGCAGCCCGCCAGATAATATAGCGTAGGAGATAGAGCAAGAGACCGCTCTGCCTTTGACTCGGGGTCGATCCTTACTACCATCATGTGCCCAGTTTTTGAATCGCTCTCTTGATCGGTTTTAGGAAACAAAACGAAGCACACGTTTAGTGACACCGTCTCGGCCGGACCATTTGAATTTGCGTGTTCATCCATCACTGTTGAATCCTCTCTGAGACCTTTCCTCTTACTTTTGACCATTCCATATAGTACTCTCTTACTTCCTCTGCTATCTTCCTCTACCATCTTTATCTATTCTTCCATGCACTTTCTTCTCTCCTCAGCCATTGTCTTAATTGACTCTGTCTTCTTTTTCTTACACTCCTCTATTGCTAATTCCGTTCTTTCTTGAAACCACAGTCTAAAGGCCTTGTTCTTTCTTTCCACTACCTCCTTGACTCTTTCATTCCCCTATGGTGTTCTTTTTCACCTTTTTCTTCCACTTGTCCTTCCGTATACAACCACTACATCTTAACATAACACTTTTAAATTGTCCCTATTCCTCTTCTCCTGTTTTAGGTTCATTCTGTGCTACCTTTTCCCCTGTAATCTTCTGGTATTATCCCTTCACTTTCTTTTCCTTTAGTTTACATGCTCTAACTCTCATTTTCCGGTTCTCTGTCTTCTCCCATTCCTCCATGCTTCTCAGGCCCATCACCAGTAGCCGGTAGTAACCATCCAAGGCCTCAGATGATAGTACCTTCAATCTGTTACAGTCTTTCTCGTTTCCTAGCCATAGAGGACGAAATCAACCAAAGCTTTCTGCGCCAGAGTCCTCTTGTACCACGTTACTTTCTGGATCTCTTTCTTCCGAAATCACCAGTCATCTGTTATTAAACCAATTCTCTTGTCGGAATGCAGCATTTTCTCTCCTTCTTCATTTTCCATCTTCCCAACGCCTAGTACATTTTCATACCTTTGTCTGTCACTCGCTCAATGCGCATTCAAGTGTTCCATGACTATTATTCTACTATCTCCGGTTCTTCCACAAATTTTTCCTCCTCTTAGCTGCAAAGTCAGCTCGAGGGGCGTATGCCTGAACCCCCTCAGTACGTTACCTTGGTCATTACTCTGGTCATCATTGTCACGTCTCTTATCTCCGGAACCTCTTCTTTTAGACAATTCCTCACAACAATTCCCACTTCTTTTGTCTTCCTTCTTCATTTCCATCCCAGTATAATCTGTAGCCATTGCCTTCTCCTTTCCATCTTGTCTCTCCAGCTTTCGCCTTTCGATCATACCCACTATCTCCTCTACCTTTCCTGTCAGCGTTTCAATGTTTGACCTCCCAGTTCATAATTGCCTTACCAGATTATTCTCTTTTACATACACTCTTTCAAACGTTAGTTCCATTGTTGAAAGCGGGTTGTGATCCATGTTTGGCTAGCTAGGCCTATCAAAGCTTCACCGGGGTCCCGTTAACTGCCCTTTTCGGATACAATGTGTTGTCATGGCAAATTCTTCAAATACTCCGACCACCCATTGTAATTCTATCAATTTCCTACTATTTTTCAAAACTGACAGCCGAAAATGCACATAAATACAGTGTAAATGTAACAGAGTAGAGCAGGGTTGCTCAAACTTTTTTGGCTTGGAATCAGCTTCGTGCATTTTAGTACTTTAACAGATACACTGAATTAAAAATTTAAGCACAAGTCAATGCCATAGGAAAAATTAAGCAGTTTATCACACAAAATGTACAAAAATTAATTTCCTATCCATCAAAATTTGTAGACCTATTACTCAATTTTCAAGTTTTACACACGTGAAAAAACTGTACACCGTCATAAATGCTGAAAGACGTTTAGTGAGATGCTTGTCTTTGGATATCTTTGTTACGTTTATTTTAAGGTGGTGAATAATATGTTACACCCAACCTTACACAGTCTGAATGATGAGGGTCAGTCATTTTTTTCTTTACTTACACTTCACTTAGACTGCTTCACAAGCGTAAGTTGATCTAAAAAAGGATAAAACATATGATGCCACTTTTACAATGTTTGGATATGTTTTTACAGTCACTAATCTCCAAAAGTTATCTTCATTGTCACGCGGAGTGGCCGCGAGGTTTGAGGAGCCACGTCATGGATTGCTCGGTCCCTCCCGCCGGAGGTTCGAGTCCTCCCTCGGGCATCGGTGTGTGTGTCGTTTTTAGCATAAATTAGTTTAAGTTACCTTAAGTAGTGTGTAAGTCTAGGGACCGATGACCTGAGCAGTTTGGTCCCTTAGGATTTCACACACATTTGAACATTTATCTTCATTGTATTCTGACTTTAAGAAAATGTCAGTTTTAAATTAAATAGTTTGCTCTTCAAATTCAGTATCACCGAAAATGAACGCTCACTTCACTCGAAATATCTCCACATACACTTTTTGGAAAAGTTGAGCTGTGAAGCTAGAAAAGCCTCCATTGCCTCGAAATCTGAAAATCTGATTTAAAACTCTGTCTTGAGTGCTATCAGGTTGGACGTATACTTCTTTGCAACTTCTTGATCAAATGATGTTTTTGATCTGATAATTCTGACTGTATTGAATGAAAGCGTTTTGCATTTCATTTCTGTAACTGTGTTTTGCAAAGGTGGTAGCAACGCACCATGAAGAAGGAAACTGTTGCCTGACGCCATCGTTAAGGGCGATGAATTGCACAGCGAGACGAAAGAGATGGATATGATGTTGCCAGATTTCGCAATTACAGATACCGTTCGAAACAGTAACTGCCAAGAAACTGGTATTTTACAAAAGCAGCCTATTTAAATTGATTTCGGAAAGGGATTTTGAAAGATAGAATCATAAAGCGATATTGATCGACAGGTCGATCGCGATCGACTGCTTGAGGATCCCTGACGTAGAGTAATACAGTACATCAAAAATCTCGCACTACTACAAATACACATCAACGTTACGAGGAACTCACACCTGCATTATGTTATTATAAAGTTACGTTTTGCAGTGTATGCTACTACAGAATCATAAAAGACTTATAAAATAACGACTGAAAAAGGACTAAGTATCTACTTGCATCGCCAAATCTATGCTTTAAACAGTTACCATCACCACCACTGGGACAATAAAACCAATAAATAGACCAGAGGTCATCCTAATCCTGCCAGAGCTGACCTCTACCACTGTACAAGTAACTCCACCTGGTCCGACACAATGAAGAAAATGCTTGCAAGGCACTCAATACTTCCCACGCTGCCAAGAGTGTGTGGAATCGAGCCACGAATGAACCAATACTGTCCCTGCCCATATCCGTAAGACCGATAGGGAAATGCGCTTTTTCTAAACAAACAGACTCAACATGTGCTTCTAATAACCCCCTATGTGCCAGATGCTACGAACGTGGCTGGCACAGAAGACAACGCTGTGCAGACCACTTGAATAACAAACGGCATGCCTATTCATCGACACACACGGCCATGCTCGCACCCGTGTGTGTGTGTGTGTGTGTGTGTCTGTGTGTGCACGCCGTTGGAAATATGTGGCTGGATGAGCAGATAATGGATGAGAGAGTTTAAGTATCAAGCACTTCACAAAAAGCGACTCAAAAATTTTTTAATAACTTGCAAAATACTAAGCGCACCAGAAAAGATTCCCCGTGAAGTAACCACATTTATTATTTTGTTGACTCCACTAAAACTACACTATGGAATACTTATGATGTTAATGCTTATTAATGTCACGGTGGACGTCTTGAGCTGAGCTGTTCAGAAGTAACTGCCACTCTCGGTAGCCCACGATAAACAATCACCACAGTGCGATATTTTTATAAATACACTTATATCTCGAATCTAAGAATGTTGGATTGGATTCTTTGTGGGAAGAGACCAAACGCCGAGGTCTTTGGCCTCGTCGGATCAGGGAAGGACGGGGAAGGAAGTCGGTCGTGCCCTTGCAGATGAACCATCCCGGCATTTGCCTGGAGCGATTTAGGGAAATCACGGAAAACATAAATCAGGATGGCCGGACGCGGGATTGAACCGTCGTCCTCCCGAATGTGAGTCCAGTGTGCTAACCACTTCGCCACCTCGCTCGGTGTAAGAATGTTCACATTGCATTATTCAACAACAGTTACGCACTTTCTAAGTACCACTTCTATGTTCTCCTTGCATTAGCAATGTGTAACGTCACAATAAGAGTGTCACTGGCAAACATACCTGATAACTGTAGGGGCCCCTTCGTCCTGAATGGAACCATACATACATGACCCATGCTTGTAGCTGGCCGTAAAGGGAATGGCGTGGCTCTGAAGCTGCGTTCTGTGTACCACATACCTACGAATATGTCTGGTCCCAACAGGTAACTTCCAGAATTTATACTCTGTGACTGTCAACAACGGGAGGGTAACTGGGCAGTATCCAGTACCCCCACTTTTTCGTAGCATCTGTGATCGTATATCACATGACAATTGCCAAAAGCGTGTGATTGATAAGGAGGACAGTACTCAAACAGTCAAGCGTGCTGCAGCAGAGCAAAATGCTGCCTTTATTAAGTCCACTCTACTATTATCTATTACAAGTCCCTCTAATGGTCGAACAACAAAGCAGATGTCACTGCCTATGATGCTGAAAACGCTTGTTTCCTCGATGTTTGTTTTGTTAAAACAAGCTGATAATGAATTTCCCGATTTAAAGTATATATAGTTATGTTACCTTGCAGTTTATGAGATACTGTATGAGTCTGCAAAGTGCACATTGGTAATTATTTGGTAGCAGTGAAACATGCCGCAAAAAATACATCTGAATTTCCGAATCACTTCCAAAAACCTATTTTACAATTGACAAGTAATTAGGGATTAGACCAATCATGACGGATAATAATAGGTATTTTACAATTGCAAATTGACACTTGTGTTACCTCGTGGAAATTCCAGATCTATTATTATCTGTTGGAGGTTTAGAGCAGTATGTTAGAAGCACCTAATACACATTCACACACAGACACACACACACACACACACACAAACACACACACACACACTCACACACAGGAGCGCGAGCCCTCGGACGCCCTTAGGTCTCCCAAAACATGGATCGTGTGATGTGATTTTTATCTGTAGTGTGAATACATTCATAATCGGAAGTTATTTCATAAGCATGTGACCAACTTACATCTACATTTACATCTACATCTACATGGATACTCTGCAAATCACATTTAAGTGCTTGGCAGAGGGTGCATCGAACCACTTTCACAATTCTCTATTATTCCATCTGGTATAGCGCGCGGGAAGAATGAACACTTATATCTTTCCGTACGAGCTCTGATTTTCCTTATTTTACCGTGGTGATCGTTCCTCCCTATGTAAGTCGGTGTCAACAAAATATTTTCGCATTCGGAGGAGAAAGTTGGTGATTGGAATTTCGTGAGAGGATTCCGTCGCAACTAAAATCGCCTTTCTTTTAATGATGTCCATCCCAAATCCTGTATCATTTCTGTGACACTCTCTCCCATATTTCGCGATAATACAAAACGTGCAGCCTTTCTTTGAACTTTTTCGATGTACTCAGTCAGTCCAATCTGGTAAGGATCCAACACCGCGCAGCAGTATTCTAAAAGAGGACGGACAAGCTTAGTGTAGTCAGTCTCTTTAGTAGGTCTGTTACATTTTCTAAGTGTCCTGCCAATAAAACGCAGTCTTTGGTTAGCCTTCCCAACAACATTTTCTGTGTGTTCCTTCCGATTTAAATTGTTCGTAATTGTAACACCTAGGTATTTCGTTGAATTTACGGCTTTTAGATCAGACTGATTTATCGTGTAACCGAAGTTTAACGCGTTCCTTTAGCACTCATTTGGATGACCTCACACTTTTCGTTATTTAAGGTCAACTGGCACTTTTCACACCATTCCGATATTTTTTCGAGATCGTTTTGCAATTTGTTTTAATCTTCTGATGACTTTATTAGTCGATAAATGACAGCGTCATCTGCAAACAACCGGAGACAGCTGCTCACATTGTCTCCCAAATCGTTTATATAGGTAAGGAACAGCAAAGGGCCTATAACACTACCTTGGGGAACGCCAGAAATAAATTCTGTTTTACTTGATGACATTCCGTCAATTACAACGAACTGTGACCTCTCTGAAATCACAAATCCAGTCACAGAACTGAGACGATATTCCATAAGCACGCAATTTCTCTATGAGCCGCTTGTATGGTACAGTGTCAAAAGCCGTCTTCAAATCCACAAATACAGAATCGATCTCAAATCCCTTGTCAATAGCACTCAGCATTTCATGTGAATAAAGAGCTAGTTGTGTTTCACGGGAACGATGTTTTCTGAACCCATGTTGACAGTGTGTCAATAGACCATTTTCTTCTAGGAAATTTATTATGTTCGAACACAATATATGTTCTAAAATCCTGCTGCATATCGACGTTAACGATATGGGCCTGTTGTTTAGTGGATTACTCCTACTACCTTTCTTGAATATTGGTATGACCTGTGCAACTTTCCAGTCTCTGGGTACGGATGTTTCGTCGAGCGAACGGTTGTATATGATTGTTAAGTATAGAGCTAATGCATTAGCATACTCCGAAAGGATCCCAATTGGTTTACAGTCTGGACCAGAAGGCTTGCTTTTATTAAGTGATTTAAGTTGGTTCACTACTACGAGGATATTTACTTCTACGTTACTCATGATGGCAGCTGTTGTCGATTCGAATTCTGGAATATTTACTTCGTCTTCTTTAGTGAAGGCATTTTGGAAGGCTCTGTTTAGTAACTCTGCTTTGGCAGCACTGTCTTCGATATTATCTCCATTGCTAACGCGCAGAGAAGTCATTGATTGTTTCTTGCCGCTAACATACTTCACATACGACCAGAATCGCTTTGGATTTTCTGCCCGCTTTCGAGACAAAGTTTCATTGTGGAAACTGTTATAAGCATTTCGCATTGAAGTTCACTCTAAATTTCGAGCTTCTGTAAAAGGTCGCCAATCTTGGGGATTTTGCCTCTGTTAAAAAAAAAAAATGGTTCAAATGGCTCTGAGCACTATGGGACTCAACTGCTGAGGTCATTAGTCCCCTAGAACTTAGAACTAGTTAAACCTAACTAACCTAAGGACATCACAAACATCCATGCCCGAGGCAGGATTCGAACCTGCGACCGTAGCGGTCTTGCGGTTCCAGACTGCAGCGCCGTCAACCGCACGGCCACTGCGGCCGGCTCCTCTGTTTAAATTTGGCATGTTTGTTTCGTTGTTTCTGCAACAGTGTTCCAACCAGTTTTGTGAACGGTGGATCAGCTCCGTCGTTTATTAATTTATTTAGTATAAATCTCTTAATTGCTGCCGATAGTGTTTCTTTGAATTGAAGCCACATCTGGTCTACACTTATATTATTAGTTTGGAATGAGTGGAGATTGTTTCTTAGGAAGGTGTCAAGTGAATTTTTATCTGCTTTTTTGAATAGGTATACCTTTCGCTTATTTTTCGAAGATTTGGGGATTACAATATTGAATCTTGCTACGACATCCCTGTGTTCACTAATCCCTGAAACGGTTTTGATGCTCGTTATTAACTCAGGATTATTTGTTGCTAAGAGGTCAAGGTGTTTACTCAACCGTTTACTATTCGCGCGGGCTCATGTACTAGCTGCTCGAGATAATTTCTAGAGAATGCGTTTAGCACAATTTCGGATGTTCTCATGTACTAGCTGCTCGAGATAATTTTTAGAGAATGCGTTTAGCACAATTTCGGATGCTATTTTATGCGAACCTCCGGAATTAAGCATGTATTTTCGCCAACATATCGAGGGTAAATTAAAGTCACCACCAACTACTTTCGTATGATTCGGGTGCGTGTTTGAAATCAAACTCAAGTTTTCTTTGAACCTTTCAGCAACTGTATCGTCTGAATTAGGAGGTCGGTAAAAGGATCCAATTATTATTTTATTCTGGTTGCCAACAATGACCTCTGCCCATAGTTACTCACAGGAAGTATCTACTTCAATTTCGCGACAAATAATGGTTCAAATGCCTCTGAGCAGTATGGGACTTAACATCTATGGCCATCAGTCCCCTAGAACTTAGAACTACTTAAACCTAACTAACCTAAGGACATCACACAACACCCAGTCATCACGAAGCAGAGAAAATGCCTGACCCAGCCGGGAATCGAACCCGGAAACCCGGGCGCGGGAAGCGAGAACGCTACCGTACAACCACGAGCTGCGGACTCAATGTCGCGACAAGTTAAACTACTTCTGACCGCAACAAACACGCCTCCGCCAACCGTGTTTAGCCTATCCTTTCGGAACACCGTTAGGTTCTTTGCAAAAATTTCGGCTGAGCTTATATCCGGCTTTAGCCAGCTTTCAGTGCCTATAACGATTTGAGCATCAGTGCCTTCTATTAGCGCTTGGAGCCCTGGTACTTTCCAAGCACAGCTACGACAGTTTACAACTGTTATACCAATGGTTCCTGTATCTACGTTTTCCCTGTGTTCAGCCTGCACCCTTTGTGACTGAAGCCCTTTTTGTGTTTTCCCGAGACCCTCTAACCTAAAAAACCGCACGGTCCACGCCACACAGCACATCCTACCCGTGTAGCCGCCTCCTGCGTATAGTGACACCTGACCTATTCAGCGGAACCCGAAACCCAACCACCCTTTGGCGCAAGTCGAGGAATCTGCAGCCTACACGGTCGCTGAACTGTCTGAGCCTCTGATTCAGACCCTCCACTCGGCTCTGTACCAGCGGTCTGCAATTGGTCCTGTAGACTATGTTGCAAATGGTCAGCTCTGCTTTCATCTTGCAAGGAAGACTGGCAGACTTTACCACTTCTGTTAGCCGCTCGAAACCGGAGAGAATCTCTTCTGATCCGAAGTGACACACATCATTGGTACCGACGTGAGCAACCACCTGCAGTTGGCTGCACCCTGTGCTCTTCATGGCATCCGAGAGGACCCTTTCTACATCTGGAATGTCTCCACCCGGTATGCACACGAAGTGCACATTGGTTTTTTTACCCTTCTTGTCAGCCAAGTCCCTAAGGGTCTCCCATAACGCGCCTAACGTTGGAGCTCCCAACTACTAATAATCCCACCCTCTGCGATTGCCCGGATCTTGCAGGCTGAGTGGTTTCCTCTGAAACAGGATACAGCATCTGGCTCATCGAAAGTGTCAGCCACAGAGAGCACCTGGAACCTGTTTGTCAGACAAACCGGGGAGGCCTTACGTGCGGCCGCCTGGGAAGTCTTTCGCCACCAGATTCGCCCCAGAGCGACCTCCCACTCGACCACAGGTGAGGGGTCAGCCTCAGTGCGAACAGTAACTGGGTTGGCCACAGGTGAGGACCGATCGGAGGACTCTGACGTGCTAGATGTCCACTGGATCCACACGGCCGGCCCACAACAGTGGCGCCCATCCACTGCAGCCTCAAGCTGTGTAACCGAAGCCATCACAGCCTGAAGTAGAGAGTGAACTCGGCTGCCATCCACACACAACAATTGCAGTCCCTGTCCATACTAAAGACAGTGGAAAACTGAACTATGCTGATAAACGGACTATCAGTACGTACTGCGCAATTCTACTGTAGAACCTGCCGAAAACGCACGAACTGTGTCTAGTAATACGCAGATATTCCAAAACCTATCTACCGAAGCACTCAGGTGAAACTAAATAATTTGACCCTGATTTGGAACTTTTAATATGTCACAAAATCGGTTTACTTTCTGACGCAAACGAAAACGCGAGAACTGTGGCTATTAGATGTTAAATTTACACGCAGAAACTCAAGAAACTAAACTACTAAAGCACACAGATATTGTAATAAAATTCGTTCCTGATTAGGAACTCGTAAATGACAAATCCGGTTACTTATCTGTTGCTGCGTCTGTCGCAGTTGGCTACTGCTGCCTGAATGACTAACACCAACAAGCGGTCACACAAACTTACATGGTCATATTACTTCCCAGTAGACAAATTGTAAAATTAAACTCCTGTCACACATATATGATTTAACAGGAAGTTACGGGAAAGATGATTTTTTTCTATATTTTTGTCAGAAAGACAGTCAGGCGTTTCCTTTGTTAGGAACTCCAGTACAGCACTCGTGGCTGCAGCATCGCGGTCGCGAAGTGGTGCCATGGCAGTTTGAGGTAAGCTTTTAGTCTGACGGTAATTTATGGATTTGTAGTTTTAGCTTGATGATGTCCACTATGGACAAACGGTAGTTACTGTTATTCTGAAGAAGGTTGGGTTATCCCGACTGAAACCTAGGTAAATTCTAGGTAAACGGTGCAACTCAGGCTGTCGATTATTAAAATTAAAATTAATATTTATACAGTTGCTGACAGGGCCGCGAAATGTTGAAGATATTTAGATCCTGTAATTTTTCTTCACTTTCGCTGAGGATAGAAATGTCATCAGACAGTCTTAACATTGATATCATTTCATCTTGAATTTTAATCTCGATCTTGAATCTTTCTTTTATTTCCGTCGCTGATTCTTCGGCGTATGGATTAAACAGCAGGGCCAAAAGGCCTTACTCCCTTTTTTAACCCGCGCACTTGGTTCTTGGTCTCCCACTCTGATTGTTGCCGCTTGATTACTGCACTTATTGTATATTGTCCGTCTTTCCCTGTAGCTTATCCCTTCTTTTCTCAGAATTTCGAAGATCTTGCACCTTTTTGCGCTGTCGAACGCTTTCTCCATGTCGACAAATCCTATGAACCTGTCTTTATTTTTCTCCAGTGTTGATTGCATTATGAGCGACGACGTCAGAACTGGCTCTCTGGTGCCTTTACCTTTCCTAAAGCCAAAGTGATCGTCATCTAAGAGATGCTTAATTTTCTTTTCCATCTCGTACTTTATTCTTGTCAACAATTTGGATGCATGATCTGTTAAGCTGATTGTGCGAAATTCTGGCACTCGTCGGCTCTTGCAGTCTTGGGAATTGTGTGGATGAAGTTTTCCCGACAGTCTGATGGTATATCGCCTCTCATACATTCTACACATCAATGTAATTAATCGTTTTGCTGCCAATTAATTCAGAAATTCCGATGGACTGTTATCTGTGCCTTCTGCTTTACTTGATTTTAAATCTTCCAAAGCTATTCTAAAGTCTGATTCTAAAGCTAGATCCCCTTCATCGTCCCTGTGGCCTCCTGTTTCTTCTTCTATCACATCATTAGGTAAGTCCTCCCTTTCATGCAGGCCCTCAGTTAACTATTTCCACCCGTCCGCTCTCTCTCTTGTGTGTGTGTGTGTGTGTGTGTGTGTGTGTGTGTGTGTGTGTACTCTCTTGATTTTGCTTAATAAGAATAGAAAGAGCAATGGAATAATATGTGTGTGTAAAATACATTTTCCACACAGTTTACAACAAATCTATCAGTCCTATCTTACTCTGTTGTGCTGAAGGCGGATCGTAAAGTGCGTTTCTACAGCTTTTGTAATGATCACTTGCGGAAAACATGTATCGCTAGCTGCTCACCTTGTACGCGGCCCAGCATGTATTAAAACACTGCAACTGTTGAAACTAAAGGAAATTTATACTAAAGTAGGTGCAACTAGTCGCTTGCATAGGCTTGTATTGTCCCGGTACAACCTCTAGATTTATCTGTGTGTCGTGGATGTTGTATCTTGACCAACAGCACTTAGAATTTTGCATCAGAAGTTGTCTTATAGACGGCTATTATAATACATCCGTTTTGGCTCATAATTTGTTGGCATGGCTTGTTAGGAAAAGGGTAAAACTCGTATCAGTGGGCTACCGCGTAAACATTCCCATCATTTTCACTGTAGGTTTGACTTTATGTGCTAGGAGCGCTGTTGCAGCGTTATATCACTAGGTGGCCTATGAGCTAAAGTAAGTATATGAACTAGGCCCATGGGTCTCCAAATGTTGCACACGCTTAGTCTACCCAATGCTGTTACAGTAATCCTTTAGAAGACTCCTCTAATCCAGATAGATTCTGTCTGCAGCACCTCTTCTTCCTCTGGATTTACTACCCAGAAACACAACCTCCGTCAACATACTCGTACAATGCTCACTACCAAAGCTAACCGTTTTGTATGCTACACACACACACACACACACACACACACACACACACACACACACGCATGTAGTGATGACATCAGATAACTCCAAACACAGATTTAAGCCTTACTGACTCTTACAAAGTAACACTCTGTGACTACCTAACAGTAGTCTTCGTTCCGCCTCAGATAGCGCTGTAATCTCAGAAAAAGGAATGAGTACGCAATCTTAATTTACGACATTTCAATATCCAACGACAAATGGAAACCAACTCCATCCTGCGAGATTAGGACAGGCCAAAACTTCATAACTTAGAATTTGAAACCACATATGCAACGTTGCATTCCTCTAACATATCGTACAGCGTACTACTCGACATGGCTCTGTGTCCCTAGTTCGAGGCGAACGATGTTGCACATTTAAAATTAGAGTAAGTTTTCAAACGTAGTACCACCAAATTCAATATACTTTGTAATCCGCTTTTCAAATGATGACACACAAGACAGATGCAAATCTGCGGGTGTCAGCACGGACGTTTCTTATGAAGTCGACGGTGTCTTCACGGCCTGTTGGCATTTCCTGGTACACCTCATGTTTTAAATATCCACACAGAAAGAAATACGGCGACATCCAAACGTAAAATACGGGGACCTATCAGAACAGTTAATAGGGCCGCTCCTGCCGTTCCACCGACCAGTCTAAACACGGTCTTATACCTCTTGTGCTTCAATTTCGTCACGCGCTGGGCAACGGTTTGCTGCAGCTACATACGTTGTCAATCGTACAGGGCAACATCCACAGCTGGCCTTTGTGGCCGAGCGGTTCTAGGCGCTTCAGTCCCGAACCGCGCTGCTGCTACTGTCGCAGGTTCGAATCCTGACTCGGGCATGGATGTGTGTGATGTCCTTAGGTTAGTTAGGTCTAAGTAGTTCTAAGTTCTAGGGGACTGATGACCTCAGAAGTTAAGTCCCATAGTGCTCAGAGCCATTTTTCAACCTCAGATGTTAAGTCCCATAGCGCTCAGAGACATTTGAACCATTTGTAACATCCGCCAGTATTACGAGTAATTCCTGTTCTAAGAACGTTCGGTATTTGCGTCTATTCATCGAGCCGTCGATAAAACACGGACCAATGAGTTTGTTCCCCACGATGGCAGACATCCGGTAACCGACCAGGGACGTTGATGGTCAACTTGCCGTAACCAGTGGGGATTGTCTACATTCCAGTAACGATTATCATGCCGGTTAACATTACCATGGTTTGCGAATGAAGGCTCATCGGAAAATATCGGGATTTTATTTATTTATTTCATTAACTGTACAGAGTAACCCACCGCCTTGAACTGCAAGGTGGGTCGGATGCTTCTGAATCTAATAGCAAAGACACCTCATTGCTACAGTCTTATTGGTATACAGTTGTTAATGGTTTTTAAATAATATACAGAACATAATATATAAAGATTTCTCTGAGGTTACAGCAAATTGAATGCTTAACAATTGTTAAAATGTTTCCATATCGGGATATAGTATCTCGGCAAAAAACGTGGCGGTCGTTTCCATTTGTTGGCGCGCCCATTCACAAAACACTACCCGGTTTGGAAATGGGCACCATAAAGTTATTAGTGCAGTGACTTAGTATGAATGATACAACGATGCAGTATTGTAACAATATTATCTACGGGCATATGTGAATCGCGGTGTATTTGCCGGGTGCTTATCCGTGGGTTCATTGCCGCTACTACAGCTGTTTCATTAGCTTCTACTGTAACACGTTTGCTCCGAACCTTTTTGCCATTCTGTACGCTGCCATCAGACGTAAAGGCCTGCATAACGTTGACTGTAAAAGAACGAACGAGAGCGAGCACTCCCTGGAAAAAGCTCGGCATACAAGGCAACAGCAGCCTCAACGTTTCTCCAACATTCCCCGCAAATAAGGATCATTTCAGTATTTTCTTCTGTGGTTGCAACATTCATCATCCATTTGCACGTCTGTTCTCCAAATGTTAAATAAACACTGAGCAAGTACTGTAATATTTAGAGCCCCTATCTGCTGTACGTCTGCAAGATAAGTGAGCTCCGGTCGCAGCGTACTGTCTGTTACGATTCGTACGGTACACGGCCACGGCGACACGTCGAACATCCTCTGTTCGATATGTCGAAGGAAAGCAGCCTTCCGAATACGGTTTCCAGTTAGAAGTTATGAAATACTAGCCTGTCCCGCCGTGCAGCATGGAGACTGGTCCCACGTACCACTGAGTATTCAACAACCCTTGAGTAGCATGTCGCGAATTACGATTGTGTACCAACTTCTATACCTCCGATTACAGCGCCACATGTGGCGAAACGAAGAAAATACTTCAGACAATAGAATGCATGTAAATTTTTCGGTAGAATCATAACCTGCAATAAAAATCTCGGGTGTTCATTGAAGATTTCAAAGTGTCTCCCTGCCACCTACACACGGGGTGGGGTGACGCGTCTAGTGTGGTATCGTTGGATGTCTCCCTCCTAGACAAGTATATAGGAATTATAGCTCTTTTGGCCCAATGAATAGTTTTGGAGGTATTTGAATGTCTTTAGTTAAAATGAACACCTTGTATATGAGATGAGTTGCACCACAGATACGTTTAGAACAGATCATTATACATTGGAGTAATTGTGATTTGTGGTAGCTCTTTTAATGTGACCTCTAGACAGATGTAGGGAAGGGTTTGCATCACATATACGACTTAATAACCGAAACTTGGTACGTTCTACAGAGACATGGTGTCAAGATGAAACTACTGTAATCCCCTACAAGTGGATCATACTACAGCAGCAATAGGTATGTTCGTAAGACTTTTGTAGGAAGTACAAGAAACGATTTAGAGGAAAACGCAAAAAAAGTCCTTGACTATATCATAGGCCAATGTCTTGGGGTTATTGCTATACACCTAGTCTTGAAAATAGACCCGCGAAAAGAAGTCGCATGTGTTCAAATTCGGAGACAAGGAGGCCAATACCAGTGTCCTCTCTTTGCCTCAGAGTCAGAAAGCGGTCCCGAAAGTGCTCCTCCAGGATATCACTCTCCTGCTTCGATGGGGTCGACCTCCGTCCTGCGTGAACCACATATAGTCGAAATTAGGGTTACCTTGGATGATGGGGATGAAATAATCTTCCAAAACCTTCACTTAATGTTCGGTAGTCACATCATGGAATATCGCACCGATTATTCCCTGACTGGACATTCCACACCATACAGTCAACCGCTGAGGGTGAAGAGACTCCTCGATAGCGAAATGTGGATTCTCAGTCCACCAAATGCCCGAATTTTGCTTATTGACGAACCCATCCGAATGAAAGTGGCCTTCGTTGCTGAACCAAACCATACATGCGCGTAGTAATTCCTATCATACCTCGCGGCTGACCGTGCAGTTTGAACGTCCTAACGCAAACCGCTCAGAAGCTATGACGACTTTATTTCATGTAGTTCAACAACTGTCATCCTGTAAGAATGTTTAATGAACGGATCCGCAAAATTGTAGACCAATATCCTTAACATCGGTCTTCTGTAGAGTTCTAGAGCATATTCTCGGCTAGAATATAATAAATTTCCTAAAGGCCGAAAACCTCATGTCTACGAGGCCTTAGAAACCATCACTCGTGAGAAATACAGCTTGATCTTTTGCCAAATGATATACTGCGAACTATGGATGAAGATCAACAAGCTGATACCATATTTCTAGATTTGGGAAAAGCATTCGACACGGTACCCCATTGCAAGCTTTTAACGAAGGTACGTGCATACTGAATAGGTCCCCTGATATGTGACTGGCTCGAAGACTTCTTAAATAATAGAATCCAGTATGTTTCCCTCGACGGCGAGTGTGAATCGGAGACAGGAATAACATCAAAAATGACCCAGCGAAGTGTCAGACAGCCGTTGCTATTTTCTGAGTACATAGCAAACAGGGCGGGCAGCAGTCTGTAGTTTTTCGCTAATGAAGCCGTGGTGTTCATAAAGGTGTCGAAGATAAGTGACTGTTGGTTGATACAAGATGACCTAGACAAAATTTCTAGTTTGTGTGACGAATGGCAGCTGGCTCTTAATGCAAAAAAAGGCAAGTTAATGCCGATGAGAAGGAAAAACAAAGCAGTAATAATCGGATACAGCATTATTACGAGTAGTGTCCTGCATGGCACAGTCACGTCGTCCAAGTATCTGGGCGTAGCGTTGCGATGCGATATGAAATGGAAAGAGCATGTGAGGATTTAGGTAGGACATGTGAATGGTCGACTTCGGTTTATTGGGAGAATTTTAGGAAAGTGTGGTTCATCCGTAAAGGAGACCGCATATAGGACGCTAGTGCGAGCTATTCTTGAGTACCTCTCGAGTGCTTGGGATCCACGCCATTTCAGATTGAATGAAGACATCGAAGCAATTCAGAGATGAGCTGCAAAATTTGTTACCGGTAAGTTCGGTCAGCATGCCAGTGTTACGGACATGCTTGGGGGGCTCAAGTGGAGAGAAGAAGGCATTCATTTTGAAGAATACTACTGAGAAAAGTTTAGAAAACAGGCATCTGGGAATGACTGCAGAACGATCCTACTGCCACCAACATACATTTCGCGTAGGGACCGCGAGGATGAGATGCGACAAATTGAGGCTCATACGGAGGCATATAGACAGTCATCTTTGCATCACTCTCTCTGCGAGTGCAACTGGAAAGTAAGTGACTAGTTGTGGTACAGGTGAATGTGGTATCGATAGTAACGATGCCACATAGTTTCAAACGTTGGCACTACCACGGGACACCGATGGCAGCGCCCTCTAGCTGGTGCTGTGCAGCTCTACGAGCTCCGCTACAGATTCTGGCCATTTCATCAAGTGCAGAGAGCCAGGACACTTCGCTTCAACTTCGCACCATCTTGCAAGTTATGTAATATGTTTGCATATGTTTATCACTAGTAAAGGTGCTTAAACCGTACTTTGCAGTACCGAGAGATTAGTACATTTTCCTGTTCCTGTTCCTTACCCACGCGCCGCATCTCAGGCGGGATACAAAAGTGCCCTCCGCCACACACATTAGGGTGTGGATGTAGATTATGTAGGGTCTTTCCAACCAGTGTTTTAGGGCTCGAACTATCTTCAGTTCTCTTATCTATGCAGTGGATATTAGGCATCAGCCTTCATTCAGGGTTTTTAAGGAAGAGCAATAAACATTACATTGATCATAAACAGTTTGCAGTAGCAGCAGCAGCCACATTCTGCCTTGTTCTATTTAAATCGATTAATACATCAGAAACGATTTCATTATGTTTATTAACAAAGCGACTTTAATCTTAGTTATCATCCCATTGGAAAAGAGGTCAATGTCGCCGCTGTAGTTACGAAGGGTTTATATAACACTGAATATCACTTCAAGTCCTCGAAGCTAAAGTCAGAGAGCCTCGATCTTACACAGAGAGGCCTACTTGCGGGCGTCTCCACGGGATATGGGCAGAGTCTGTCCTCCGACACTTGCAGAACGTCGGCGCAGGTGCAGCAGAATTGTTGTCTCCCATTTGCACAGCACTAAACCAACGATAGTTAGACGCAGGGAAGAGCCTATTAAGCAATGCGTGTGAACACTTTAACTGGATACATCGGAGGCCGGAAGATCAATTAGCGGCGCCAGAGGACTTTCCCACAACAGAGCAGCGGTCCAGAAGAGCGAGACCGGCCTGCCCCCACAGCCAGGCCCCGTGTGCCTGGCACTGGCTAATTAATTGCGTGTTTGTGACGGCGCTCCGGTCACGCACGAACTGGCGTGCGAAGCGTGTGCGTAGCGTGAATATGTGCGACCGGAGCGCCGCCGCGGCCAATCAGCCTGCGGCCTCGCCTCCGGTAGTGCGACAACACGCCAGTAGTAAACAACGGCTGAGCGTTATCCGCTACTTATTGCTGGACAATATCGGTAGCTTTTGACATTGGAAAAAAAGAAAACAAAAAAGGGGTTTCGTTGCACGTAACATAACTTTTACAAGCTTGTATAGTGACCACACTAACGAAACTTCCTGGCAGGTTAAAACTTTGTGCCGGACCAAGACTCGAAATCACGACCCTTGCCTTTCGCGGGCAAGTGCTCTACCATCTGAGCTACCCAAGCACAACTTACCACCTGTCCTCTCGGCTTTAATTCTGCCAGTACCTCGTCTCCTACCTGCCAAACTTCACAAAGGCTCTTCCGCGAACCTTGCAGAACTAGCACTCCTGGAAGAAATGATATTGCGGAGACATGTCTTAGCCACAGCGGAAGAGCATCTGTGAAGTTTGGAAGCTAGGAGACGAGGTACTGGCAGAATTAAAGCTGTGAGGAGGTTAATGTGTCATGTTTGGGTAGCTCAGATGGTAGAGCACTTGTTCGCAAAAGACAAAGGTCCCAAGTTCGATCCCGATCCGGCACACAGTTTTAATCTGCCAGAAAGTTTCATATCAGCGCACAGTTTGCTGCAGGGTGAAAATCTCATACTGGAACCATTCTAACGATAGCTCAAACCTCCGTCAACTAGATGCAGATGTCGTGCTTCCAAACACCGTCAATAGCCATCTTACTGGCAGAGAACGGCGGAGTGGAACGTGTTTTATTTCAGGTCGGGTGTAATTCTGAGACCTCTACAAGTAAATCCGCCGTTGGGATAGGTTTAAAAGCCATCGGATGCTGAAAATGTAAGATTTTTGTTTACTTCTTTACTTCCTTCTCTTCCTTTGTAACCACATGTCCAGCCACAAACCAGGCTGTGACGATAACTGTTAAGAAGCACACGTTTAGATTTATTTGTTAATTTACGATTTATGGCCTTCATAGGACCACTTTTCTCAGTTTTATTCAAACGGTTATTCCGTTTGTTGCTGGTCCAGTAGTTCAAATTGGTTCAAATGTCTCTGAGCACTATGGGACTTAACATCTGAGGTCATCTGTCTCCTAGAACTTAGAACTACTTAAACCTAACTAACCTAAGGACATCACACACATCCATGCCCGAAGCAGGATTCGAACATGCGACCGTAGCAGTCGCGCGGTTCCGGGCTGAAGCGCCTAGAACCGCTCGGCCACCGTGGCCGGCTCCTCATCTCTAACTTCAGCTTTCTTAGTATAATATCATCCTTCTCATTATTTGTTTATGGATCTTAGTCAAGAGTCTGCTTTTTTTTTTTTTTTTTTTTTTTTGCCTTTCCGTTTCTTGATTTTGTCTAATATTCTATTGTAACTTGTAATTTCCTCATATGTTCTGCGATTCAGAATATCCATTTAGCGATGCCCTTACTGTTCGATGATTTCTCTATTATTCTCTTGTTAATTCTGTTTACTCAAGTTCTGCATTAATAAAGAAAATCACTAGGAGATTGGTGCTTTTGCCAGCCACGGCAATTGCAACTACCATACCGATAAAAAATCGAAATTGACACAATTTACTGCCTTAAGGGACATAATAACAGTTTTTTGTTTAAAACTAGTGGAGTATTAGCTTTTAGTGGAATTTGGAAATAGTCCGCAGCACCTTGCTGACATATATGGGTGGTGTTCTGCAGTTTGTCTACTGAAATAAGCTCCTAAGCATGGTTAATGTCTTATGCATCCGAAACAGAAGGTAAAAGCAGGGGTAAAGAACGTACAACTATGTGACAGCGCAAGCTATGTGGGAAACTCAGTCGCAGACAAGCCAACCTTGTCGCTGTACCTGCCCTACTGCACGCGGACGCGTGTCCTTACTACAGTCATAGTTCACTGCATTTCTTGGATGGGGCCACTGTTAAAATCCCTCGCCAGCTACAGACGGGTAGGTGATAGTTTACGTTTGGTGCATTGGTTCCTTTTCTCAAGACCGAGGAGTAACATAGTGGGATAGTACTGAGGCGAAAAAGACCAAAGATCAGCCAGAACATTATGACCATCTATCTAATATCCCGTATGTCCACCTCTGACACGGATAGTAGCAGCGATGCGTCGCGGCGTGGAAGCAGTGAGGTCTTGGTAGGTTGCTGGCTCGGCCGGGGTGGCCGAGCGGTTCTAGGCGCTACAGCTGGAACCGCGCGACCGTTACGGTCGCAGGTTCGAATCCTGCCTCGGGCACAGATGTGTGTGATGTCCTCAGGTTAGTTAGGTTTAAGTAGTTCTAAGTTCTACAGGACTGATGACCTCAGAAGTTAAGTCCCATAGTGCTCAGAGCCAGTTGAACCACTTTTAGGTTGCTGGAGGAAGTTGGCACCGCATATTCACACGCAAGGCACCTAAATCCCGTAAATTCTGAGGAGGAGTTGATGAGCTCTGACGCCCAGTCACATCCCAGATGTGTTCGATCGGCTTCACATCTAGCGAGTTGGATGGGGCCACGAGAACTGGGACTCGCCATTGTGTTTACACTCCCGGCCTTCTTACATGGAGCAGTATCTTGTTGAAAAATGCCACTGTCGACGGGAAACATAATCGTCATGAATGGTGTATGTAGCCCGCAACCAATGTACGATACTCTTTGACCGTCATGGTACCTTGCACGAGATCCAGTGGAGCCATGGATGCCCACGTGAATATTCCCCATTCATGCCGTTAATTGCTTGGCATCTTGTCATGGCGGTTATGGCATCTCGTTTCTTATTCAATTTACTGGCGTCACTAATTTGCTGGCTTGCCTGCCAATGAGTGGCAGCACCAGCACATATCAATAGCGGGTACTGTGGCACCATCTTTGGAGCGGCCTCGAGTATTTCGCCGTGGGTTTAGCTAGTGGAGTTGGGACGAAGCAACAGTGAGGTCTCGACAGCCAGTACTCGCCCAACCACTGGCGACACACATGCGCTGTGGGACGGAAGGGTGTGGTACGACCACGTCAAGGACCCCGTCAAGGACCGGATTCAGCGAGTTTTAGTAGAATGGACCGTGATATTCGAATAGTGCAACTTTCACTTGTGTGTGTGTCCGCTCGTTGAAGTGACCTCATGGTAATAAGTTGTCAGTCGACGATTTATACTGGGATATTTTCCACGCCTGACTTGAACGGTGATGACCGTTGGTTGGTCGTTCGGTCGGTCGCCGCAGCGGACGACCTGCATTTGGTCTTCCGATCGCTTCTGGCTTCTCTGGGTTTGTGCCGACTTACAATTCGTCCGTGTTGTTTCACAGTGACTGGTGAGTTGTTGGTGGAATTGTTTTCTAGGATCCGTGTGTATCTTGTGCTTTTGAATGAGCAGTTATTTTAATGCTGTCTGCGTACTGGCTTTGGAGCGGAGTTGCGAACAGACATCAGTTTCGTTGGGGCGCAGCAGCCAGCAGGTCCGTCAGCACGGGGGCAAGCAGGGGGCCGCTGGCGGCGTGCTGCCATTGCCGGATCGAGGAGGAGTAGCTGTGGGAGCGACGACTTCGTTGCACACCGAACGCTGGACGTTCAAGTTGAGTGAAGAGTTAACTGCTAGTGCAACCCCGACTATTCTGAGAGCTCGCCTTTGGTCAGCGGGTTGTTGCTCCCAAGGCCACTGAGCCTGGCAGCAATGAGTGAATTGTTTCGAGGCGGTGAAATATTGCAGCCGTCTTTCTCCATTTGTTATTCATCATTGAATTTAGTATTATCATTTTTAGTGAAGTGCAGCCAGCGGTATTTTCTGCCTTGGGGCCGCTAACGCCCCAGTTACCTGCCCTGGATGTTAGTGTAGTTTTCTAGCGGTGTACCTTTCATCGTCGTGTTGATGCTGTCCAACATGGCGTGTAGTTCGACAGCGTCTTGTATTGCACTGTGCGTAGTTTTTGGGAGGTCTACCTTGGTTCTAGTGTTTCCTTCGACCTTTAGTGTTTTCTGAAGACGTAGTGCTGTCTGTCTCTTCGCCCTTGAATAAGAATATTGCATCGTTGTACTGGTGATCGGGAGTTAGGCGGATTGGTTAGTCGCTCGGTCGGCGCTTAAGCTGCCCCTAGTGTGAGTTGCCATCCAGTTACGTGAGTACAACTCTTGGCTGCCTGTCTCACCTTACCTTATGCTTGATTTACCTTGCCAGGCCGACCCTTGGAACACTTCCTGAGAACCGCTTGTACTGATTCCTTAGATTGTGATGTTTGTTTTAAGGATGTTTGTAATTTTATAATTATTGTTGGTGTGACCTTCAGCCGAGCAATAATATCACTTCTTTCGTGACAAGTCCTTCAGCCATGTTACACTAAGTTTTCTTTAGAAAACTTGTTTGAAAAGCAAGGTATGTTTTTAAATGTGTTATTTGTAATTGTTCTTCTGACCTCTAACTCAGGCCTTCAGGCGTTTGTCATTTGAAGTGGTGTCTGGCCTCAGCTGAGCAGTAATATCACTTATTTCATGATACGGCCTTCAGCCGTGTTACAATAAGTTTTCTTTAAGCAAACTTGTTCTAAAAGCAAAGTATTGGTTGAAACGTGTGCTATTTGGAATTGTTTTCCTGACTTTAGACCTCCAGATGTTTGTTATTTGAAATTGTTTGTGGCCTTCAGCCGAGTAATAACTTCACTTCTTTTATAATAAGACCTTCAGCCGTGTTATAGTTTGTTTTAAAACGAAGTATTTATTTTAATATTTGCTGTTTGGAATTGTTCTTCTGACTTGTAATTCAGGCGTTCAGCCGTTTGTTGGTTGAGGTTTCTGTAAGGGGCCTCCGGCCCCAAAATTGTGGATTTTTTGTGTGTTAAGGCCTTCAGCCGTCATACAGTCAGTTGTGTGTTTCTTTTTTAAGAGATTGTTTTAAAATTTTAATTTCTTTCAATAAAGTTTACGTATTTGTTGTGCAACCGAGAGTGATTACGGCCACATCCACAATCGTAACCTTACAGTGCCCCATCCTGAGAAACCAGCTCTCACCTTATGTAGTGACTTGGTCGTTGGTTTCCACTCAACATCCTGCGAAGCTGCTGCTCCCAAACGTACCTAGTCAATACTTGTAGCTTATTTTTCGCATATATAACACATCAACCGTGTTTCGGAGCTTATTACTCAAGTAGACAGACTGCAGAACACTGCACATAACTTGGCGTTTCTTTCCTTTTCACAGAGGAGCTCTCCGCTGGCAGTTCACAACAGGCTGCTGTGGAGGACCTGTGCATTACCGATAGAAGCAGTTATTCCCTCGGCCTTAAACTCTGCAGACACGGTGGCTATATCAATTAAGACAGTAAAACTTTCTCGAATCCGACGTTTTTTGATCATATTCCAACTTGTGGCTATTTGTGGGGACCGTGACTACCAAAAGCAGCGCATTCCCAGAAGTTTCCTTTGCTAATGTTAACTCTTAGGTTGCCAGGTCTATTTTTTATTTTTTATTTTTTTATTTTATTTTATTTATTATTTATTTTTTTTTTTTTTTGCCGCCCTGTCTCTCAGGTGCAGTCTGACGGACTGCTAGGTTATAATAGCTATAAGAATTGAGTTCAGCATTTGCAGTCGAACAGATAAGTTTTTTACGTCAAATGTTAATACCAGACAAAAATTACATTCAAATGAATTTTAAAATTGTTTTTAAGAGAAAAACCACATTTAGAGAGGAAACTCGACAGAATGAACGTAATATTACATGATAATATAAATGCTATGGAAATTCAAATATCCTGCACTCTAATTTTTACTTTTTACAATAACTGTGTCGCTCATTTAACATGTAATTCATAAAACATTAAAAACACCCGAAAAACACGCTATAAAAATATAAATTTCAGTAGAACTTTTTAGGTTTTCAGTTTCTCTCTCAGAGGTTTTCCTTGGAATCGCTGGAAATTTTGTAAAGCATTCAAGGTAGATTGCATTCTCGTTGTTGCTGTTGTTGTGGTCTTTAGTCTTGAGACTGGTTTGATGCAGCTCTCCATGCTACCCTATACTGTGCAAACTTCTTCATCTCCCAGAACGTACTGTAAACTACATCCTTCTGAATCTGCTTAGTGTATTGATCTCTTGGTCTCCCTCTACGATTTTTACCCTCCACGCTGTCCTCCAATGCTAAATTTGTGATCCCTTGATGCCTCAGAACATGTCCTACTAACTGGTCCCTTCTTTTTGTCAAGTTGTGCCACATACTCCTCCTCTCCCCAATTCTATTCAATACTTCATCTTTAGTTATGTGATCTACCCATCTAATATTCAGCATTCTTCTGTAGCACCACATTTCGAAAGCTTCTATTCTCTTCTTGTACAAACTATTTATCGTCCATGTTTCGCATCCATACATGGTTACACTGAATACAAATACTTTCAGAAACGACTTCCTGACACTTAAATCTATACTGTATTAACAAATTTCTCTTCATCAGAAACTCATTCCATTGCCACTGCTAGTCTACATTTTATATCTTCTCTACTTCGACCATCATCAGTTATTTTGCTCCCCAAATAGCATAACTCATTTACTACTTTAAGTGTCTCATTTCCTAATCTAATTCCCTCAGTATCGTCCGACTTAATTCGACTACATTCCATTATCCTCGTTTTGCTTTTGTTGATGTTCATCTTATATCCTCCTTTCAAGACACTGTCCATTGTGTTCAACTGCTCTTCCAAGTCCTTTGCTGTCTCTGATAGAATTACAATGTCATCGGCGAACCTCAAAGTTTTTATTTCATGGATTTTAATACCTACCCCGAATTTTTCTTTTCTTTCCTTTACTGCTTGCTCAATATACAGATTGAATAAGATCGGGGAGAGACTACAACCCTGTCTCACTCCCTTCCCAAAGACTGCTTCTCTTTCATGCCCCTCGACTCTTATAACTGCCATCTGGTTTCTGTACAAATTGTAAATAGCCTTTCGCTCCCTGTATTTTACCCCTACCACCTTTAAAATTTGAAAGAGAGTATTCCAATCAACATTGTCAAAAGCTTTCTCTAAGTCTACAAATGCTAGAAACGTAGGTTTGCCTTTCCTGAATCTTTCTTCTAAGATAAGTCGTAAGGTCAGTATTGCCTCACGTGTTCCAATATTTCTACGGAATCCAAACTGATCTTCCCCGAGGTCGGCTTCTACCAGTTTTTCCATTCGTCTGTAAAGAATTTGCGTTAGTATTTTGCAGCTGTGACTTATTAAACTGATAGTTCGGTAATTTTCACATGTGTCAACACCTGCTTTCTTTGGGATTCGAATTATTACATTCTTCTTGAAGTCTGAGGGTGTTTCGCCTGTCTCATACATCTTGCTCACCACATGGTAGAGTTTTGTCAGGACTGGCTCTCCCAAGGCCGTCAGTAGTTCTAATGGAATGTTGTCTACTCCTGGGGCCTTGTTTCGACTCAGGTCTTTCAGTGCTCTGTCAAACTCTTCAGGCAGTATCGTATCTCCTATTTCATCTTCATATACATCCTCTTCCATTTCCATAATATTTTCCTCAGGTGCATCGCCCTTGTATAGACCCCCTATATACTTCTTCCACCTTTCTGCTTTCCCTTCTTTGCTTGGAACTGGGTTTCAATCTGAGCTCTTGATATTCATAGAAGTGGTTCTCTTTTCTCCAAAGGTCTCTTTAAGGCAGTATCTACCTTACCCTTAGTGAGATAAGCCTCTACATGCTTGCATTTGTCCTCTAGCCATCCCTGCTTAGCCATTTTGCACTTCCTGTCGATCTCATTTTTGAGACGTTTGTATTCCTTTTTACCTGCTTCATTTACTGCGTTTTTATATTTCTCCTTTCATCAGTTAAATTCAATATTTCTTCTGTTACCCAAGGATTTCTACTAGCTCTCGTCTTTTTACCTACTTGATCCTCTGCTGCCTTCACTACTTCATCCCTCAGAGCTACCCATTCTTCTTCTACTGTACTTCTTTCCCCCATTCCTGTCAATTGTTCCCTTATGCTCTCCCTGAAGCTCTGTACAACCTCTGGTTTAGTCTGTTTATCCAGGTCCGATCTCCTTAAATTCCCACCTTTTTCAGTTTCTTCAGTTTTAATCTACAGTTCATAACCAATAGATTGTGGTCAGAGTCCACACCTGCCCCTGGAAATGTCTTACAATTTAAGACCTAGTTCCTAAATCTCTGTCTTACCATTATATAATCTATCTGATACCTTCTAGTATCTCCAGGATTCTTCCATGTAGACAACCTTCTTTCACGATTCTTGAACCAAGTGTTAGCTCTGTGCAAAACTCTACTAGGCAGCTTCCTCTTTCATTACTTACCCCCAATCCATATCCACCTACTACGTTTCCTTCTCTCCCTTTTCCTACTCTCGAATTCCAGTCACCCATGACTGTTAAATTTTCGTCTCCCTTCACTACCTGAATAATTTCTTTTATATAATCATACATGTCATCAATCTCTTCATCACCTACAGAGCTAGTTGGCACATAAACTTGAACTTCCGTTGTAGGCTTGGGCTTCGTGTCTATCTTGGCCACAATAATGCAGTTAAGCCAGTTTAGCTAAACCAGTTATCTGTGGTAATAGTGCAGTTGGTATAGTCAATCCGTTTACGCAATCTGATCATAGTCTGAGTTCGTTTTTCTCACTTTTTTTTCTACTGATCTTAGATCATGTCCATTTGAATCCCTTCTTGTATAAGCACTTGAATTAAACAGTGTATCAGTTAATTACGCGACTTCTAAGCTACATTTGTGTGGTTTGCTGTAAATTGACATTTTGAATCTGCATTTACCACTAAATGATATCAACATTTAATCAATACATGCACATTCTTCAGTATCACATAACATTTGATAGTTCCCCTAAATTTTGTACACAATTCTGAAGCTGTAACTAAAGGATCATTTCACTAGCATTCAAACCTGGTTTAAGGATCATCAAATCTCAAGCACCCTAGAAGTGCGGGATGTTATGAGGTATAACACATCTAAATGTATCATGTGCAATAATATCTGTGGCACAGAGACACCTGCCGCAAGGTGGAAGTCTTTGGAAACAATTTACTTAGCGTAAAATGAAAAATGAAATTTTCGAAAGTGAAGGCGACAGACCACTGAAAAAAATATTTTCATGTTCAACCAACATATTTGAGAAACAAGACACTAGGAAAAATGTTAATGATTATTTAGTTGGTAAAGCATTTGACAACGGCTTAAAAACTATAAATTTTGAAAAAGTATAAATTCTATTGTACCTAACCATTTCTTAACTGCAGTAAAATCCGAAATTATGAAAACTGTAAAAGATAATATAAGAATACAAAATAGATTGAAGGTAACTTTTAAACTTTCTTGCACCAAATGCAAGCAGATAAAAATAATGTGGAATTTAAGTAACAGACAGTAAACTATAGAATCATAACTGCAGGAGAGTTGATGAAAAAATTTAAGAACGGTAAGATATTTTTTCAAGAGTGGGTAATTTTCAAGCATGTGGATCAGAATGGACACTAAATAGAATTATTGGTTTACAACTAGGAATTAACTGATGTGTTCCACTTAGAGGATAATCTTACATTGAATTACCAGATAAAATAAAAAACATCTATTAATGTAAAACATTAAGATGAAAAATGATTTCTGTGGCCTGTAAAATCTAATTTTATATCATGTAGATAAAAATGAAGAAAGAGTTAGTAAATATGGAAATATTGATAATGATCTTGATCAGAGACTTGAAAATTTTCGATTTGCAGTAGTGGTTGATATTGCTCAAACAACTGAGAGTAAAACTAATTTATCTATTAATGTTCATTCGTTTAATGAAATATGTCAAGTATTTCCATTAAAAGTCACGAAATGTGAGAAAGTGGATCATCTAAATTCCTTTATTTCAAGGATGGAAGTAATTCACACTGTTGTTATATAAGAAAAAAATTTATCTAGACTTGTTCTGAGTGAAATTGATATACATGGAACAGCAAAATTTGTTAGTAATTTGCATTTACTCCACTTCAATACAAAAAAAATTGATAATCACATATCAAACTCTTTACGTTGTAAGCCAATAGAGGTAGAAACACCAGAAAAAGGTTCACATGTACATTTTAAAAATTATCAACATACACAAGTGTTCCATTTGTTATTTATGCTGATTTTGAAAGTTTAACTATCAGTAAATTTTAGAAAATTCATACACAATGAAATATCAAAAAGACGAATCAAGTGGATTCTGTTATTATACCAAGCATATTAATAGACATTATAGAGATCCTGTTGTATACAGAGGACCAAATTGTAATAAAAATTCATTAAATATATAAAACAAGAAGTAGAAGATATTGGAGGAAGTCACTCTGAAACTGAAGAAATGAAACCACTAATGCCAGAAGAACAGTCAAGATATGCGAGATCAAAATTTTGTACTCTGTGTAAATGTCATCACTCACAGAAACATGACAATGTTCGTCATCTTAATCATTTGGTTGGAAAATTTATAAATTAATTATGTAATAATTATAATCTAAAACTGACATATTCCAGGCTTGTAGCAGTTAATATACATAATCCCTCAGTATATGATGCACATCTGTTTGTAAAAGAACATTGTTATGATAAATAAAGAGATAGATTTTGTGGTGTCACCGCCAGACACCACACTTGCTAGGTGGTAGCTTAAATCGGCCGCGGTCCATTTAGTACATATCGGACCCGCGTGTCGCCACTGTGTGATCGCAGACCTAGCGCCACCACAAGGCAGGTCTCGAGATACGATATTGCACTCGCCCCAGTTGTACGACGACATTGCTAGCGACAATACGGACGAAGCCTTCCTCTCATTTGCCGAGAGACAGTTAGAATAGCCTTCTGCTAAGTCCATGGCTACGATCTAGCAAGGCGCCAATTGTAACAGTGCATGTATCTTACGAGTCGCATTTGTATAGTCAAGAGAGATGTATCACAAGGATCATTAAAGTTATGTATAAAGCTGCTACGTACTTTTCTTGCTACCATTCAATAGTTATCCTGTTCCAGACTTGACGCCCGTCGGCGTGTGTGTACGCGTGCCTTTCTTACGGCAACTACCGTGTGGCGTAACAGTCTTGTTACGTCACTACAGATTTAAGGCCTAATAATGAAGGTAGGCACATAAATTTTGGTAAGAAGACAGAAAATATCAATATGAGATTAGTCGATACATTGAAATTTATGGCTCCTTCACTTGATAAACTTTCATGAAATTGGAAGGGAGATGAAATGAAAAAGTCAGAAAATTTTTGTCATACGAATTATTTAATTTCAGGTGGCTAATTATTTACACTGGTCTTGTGTTCTTTGCATTCATACAGCAGGCAGATTCACAAACATCTGCAAAAGGTGCTAAATTTTTTTATTAGATGGTATATCTCCATTTTGACATATACTACCAAATTTTTACTAATTTCTGACTTTGTGCCACTCGACTAACATTTTGCAAACTATGACATAACATAGTCTTTTGTTATACTGTCAAAGTATGTACAACATATGGGCAGGGTATGTACAGGGTAACTGTGGTGAATACACCAGCACTGAGTTTTGTGTGTGTGTGTGTGTGTGTGTGTGTGTGTGTGTCTGTGTGTGCGAAGAATTGCGGAAATAATGTTTTTACCTGAGGATGTCATCATTTACAGGAGTGCTGATTCTCATGTCAGTGAATTTCCTGCCAAACTGAACACTGATCGTCTAGTGGAGATCTTGCCGTCACCCCCTAGCCGTCAGGTGCCGACGTTACCACGCGCTACGGCTAAGCAGCTTGGGTCGTTACCAATTTTGCTCCTACAGAACAGACGCTGCGGGAAGTATGAGCTGTAGCACCCCAGTAGACAGACTAGCAAGTGGCGACAACATTGTTCTGACCAGGTCAATAGGCAGCGTGCGCAGCGGCGTTGGGGGTCGCTGACGTACTCACCTTTCCCTGCATCAAAAGTATCACGCGCATGTTTCCTACTATGAGGCAGTTATTAAAGCCTGTGCGTGAGCTCTGGAAGGCAGTTCCACTACAGTAAGCAACTGACTAGAAGATATCAGCAACACTTCGCAAGGGAGTCTGCCACCATCATTTAGGTCAGTACGCTGTCTCCTCCGTCTGGTCTCTAAATGTGATTGGTGATGTGACAGCTAATACCCTGTATAATTTCAGCTTTTTTTGCTTCATTGACAAAATTGTGCCAAGATATTACTATTTTCTTGTATGCTTGCTGGACTGAGAAATTTTCTGTACCGATTGATCGTCGGAACATGTCCTGAGAAGTGCAACTGTAAGATACTCGTATATTCAGAGTTCCGCGCCTTGAACTAGAATGCTAGGCCTATTTATTTTCAAACACAAGAATTAAGAAATTTATCTCATATTGAACTTTAAATTTATTCAGACTTCACGATTTTGTACTTCTGTAAAGAGTATTTTGTTCTCAGTCATCAAATGATTCTTTTCACGTGTTGTGGAACTTATTTTTCCTTTCTTATTCAACAACTTAAATATGGTTTTGGTTTGATGAATTATTGTTTTCTTTTCACTTGTAGAAAAAGTGTATGGGTGTTCACACTGTTCAAAGCTCTGTATTACACTCCTGGAAATGGAAAAAAGAACACATTGACACTGGTGTGTCAGACCCACCATACTTACTCCGGACACTGCGAGAGGGCTGTACAAGCAATGATCACACGCACGGCACAGCGGACACACCAGGAACCGCGGTGTTGGCCGTCGAATGGCGCTAGCTGCGCAGCATTTGTGCACCGCCGCCGTCAGTGTCAGCCAGTTTGCCGTGGCATATGGAGCTCCATCGCAGTCTTTAACACTGGTAGCATGCCGCAACAGCGTGGACGTGAACCGTATGTGCAGTTGACGGACTTTGAGCGAGGGCGTATAGTGGGCATGCGGGAGGCCGGGTGGACGTACCACCGAATTGCTCAACACGTGGGGCGTGAGGTCTCCACAGTACATCGATGTTGTCGCCAGTGGTCGGCGGAAGGTGCACGTGCCCGTCGACCTGGGACCGGACCGCAGCGACGCACGGATGCACGCCAAGACCGTAGGATCCTACGCAGTGCCGTAGGGGACCGCACCGCCACTTCCCAGCAAATTAGGGACACTGTTGCTCCTGGGGTATCGGCGAGGACCATTCGCAACCGTCTCCATGAAGCTGGGCTACGGTCCCGCACGCCGTTAGGCCGTCTTCCGCTCACGCCCCAACATCGTGCAGCCCGCCTCCAGTGGTGTCGCGACAGGCGTGAATGGAGGGACGAATGGAGACGTGTCGTCTTCAGCGATGAGAGTCGCTTCTGCCTTGGTGCCAATGATGGTCGTATGCGTGTTTGGCGCCGTGCAGGTGAGCGCCACAATCAGGACTGCATACGACCGAGGCACACAGGGCCAACACCCGGCATCATGGTGTGGGGAGCGATCTCCTACACTGGCCGTACACCACTGGTGATCGTCGAGGGGACACTGAATAGTGCACGGTACATCCAAACCGTCATCGAACCCATCGTTCTACCATTCCTAGACCGGCAAGGGAACTTGCTGTTCCAACAGGTCAGTGCACGTCCGCATGTATCCCGTGCCACCCAACGTGCTCTAGAAGGTGTAAGTCAACTACCCTGGCCAGCAAGATCTCCGGATCTGTCCCCCATTGAGCATGTTTGGGACTGGATGAAGCGTCGTCTCACGCGGTCTGCACGTCCAGCACGAACGCTGGTCCAACTGAGGCGCCAGGTGGAAATGGCATGGCAAGCCGTTCCATAGGACTACATCCAGCATCTCTACGATCGTCTCCATGGGAGAATAGCAGCCTGCATTGCTGCGAAAGGTGGATATACACTGTACTAGTGCCGACATTGTGCATGCTCTGTTGCCTGTGTCTATGTGCCTGTGGTTCTGTCAGTGTGATCATGTGATGTATCTGACCCCAGGAATGTGTCAATAAAGTGTCCCCTTCCTGGGACAATGAATTCACGGTGTTCTTATTTCAATTTCCAGGAGTGTATATTACACACACTCAGGTGGCATGCTCGATGACACTGCGCATCCTTACGAGATCCTGTCTTGTCCTTCACCTTTCTCCGGGCTCGTCCCAGTGGCTTCAAGCTGCCGTCACACACTGCTTAGCCAAGCCATTTTTCATGTTGAGTTACAGGACGTCGTCTACTGCAGGAAAGCGGTAAATCAGGTTCACCGTGATCTGGGCCCATGCATCCTGTAGGAAATCTTACACAACTCTCTGTTCCATAAATGCGCCCTACCATAGACCCTCCTCCAGATATTGTCTATCGAGGACCTTCTGCCTGCTACACGCCAGTGCGATGTCAGGCATCACACAGCGACACCGCCATGTAAGTAGAGACGTGCCCAGCTTCGCCCTCCACCCCCCTCCTCCCCCCTCCACGTACGCAGTACTGCGATATTACCGACATCATCTAAGTAGTTTGGGTTCCCGTGAGATTTGCTCCTACGGACCGGAGACGGTAAAGGTAGCTGACGTACCACACCTGTTCCGGGATCAACAGTGTCAGGTGCAGGAAATGGGTTCGCACGTATTCTGCAGCAAGGCAGTTATGTAGACAAGTGCTTGAGGTTAGAAAGGCACTTCCATAGGAGCGAGCAACCGACAAGAAGTTATCACAAGCGCCTCTCTATGGAGAGCACAGCATACTGCATCCTCTGTCAGAACTGTGTGATCGGCGACGTGCTAGGTGGGACGTTGTATAATTTCTACTGATTTTAGTTCATCGACCAAATAGTGCCAAAACTTTGCTTTGTGCATCGATCCTTGCCTGACTGAGAAATTCTGTATATGTCTGATCGTCCGAACTTCTCCTATGAGGTACATCTGAACTATATTTTGAAAGTGTTTGCTTCTGTAACTTAAGTTTGAATAAGGACTCCGTTTATTTTCAAAGGCAAGTTAGATGTTGTATGCTGAATTGTCCGCCTCCGTAACGTAGCGGTAGCGTTACCGCCTACCACGCAGGGGGCCCGGGTTCGATTCCCGGCAGGGGACTGGGTGTTGTGTGTCTTTCATTTCATAATCATTTACATCATCGCTGATTCGCAAGTCGCCGATGTGGTGTCAACTAGAGAGGACTTGCAATACGGCGGCCGAACTCCCCCGAATGGGGCCTCCCGGCCGACAATGCCATACGATCATTACATTATGCTGAATTTTAACTTTATTGAGATTTGACGATTGTGGTCAGCTCTAGTGATTCTCACTTATCAATTGATTAGTTCCTCGCGTTGAGGTACATTTTATTTTTCATTCAGGAACTTTAATTATGCCGGTCATTGGAGAACTAGGGGTCGTAATATTTATTTTTCACTTGCGTAAGTTCCTGATTTAATTTCGGACTTAGAGAAACTTTACTTCCAGAATGCAATAAAGATTTTGCTTAATTTATGTTCAAGAAATTTTTTTATATTGTGGCTGTCTGTCTCTAGCGGATATCTCAGTGGAACCGGACATGTTAGACCGTTTGTCCCTTGTACCGAAATTGTCAGAAATTATCACTCAACAACTTGTCATTGTTTATCGGTGAAGTACTGATTGACCCTACATATCCAGCCATGGCACATCAGACTTTTCTTCCCAAATTTATCAACATGATTTCTTCATACATGGCTCGGAATATTGTTCACATTCGGCACTTCAGTTTGCAGTGCAGGAAAAAATATACGTCATTTTGTTTTCTGCAGTATCCAAAAAAGAAAAGAAAAGTTGTTGGTATTATGAAATGAGCTGCAAAGAAATAAAATAGCAAACGGTGCAAAGTAGGTGTACTGCAGAGAGGCTAAGAGACTCATTTCAAAAACGGTTCACAAGCGCCGCGGTTGCGTTGGCTTCTAATCCAAACTGCGGCGCTCTTGAATATTGCATGCGTGCAAAGTCTATTGTTTGGCTGTCTGCGCTCAAAGAACACAGCGATCGCCGTTAGTGGCTTTTTCACCCGGTGCTGCTCAAATACGCTTTGCATATGGTTGAATCTACTTGACCGTGCGCTGCTCTCGCATTTGCTGCACCGGGCGAGATGTGAGGGAACCACGGTGCGCACATTTCCGCTTCTCACTCTGTCTCTGACACAGTATTGCGTTCTACAGGAGTTTTTCTCACTTCGTCTCTCTCTCCCTCTGCACGGGTGTCTCATGAAACACCTGTTGGCGCCATACTACAATATAAAGTTAGCGTGCTGTGCACATTGGGCTACAGCGGCGTTGTCTACGAACGATTCCTGTACAAAAATAATTGGACGTCACGGTCTTATTCATAAATTACCCTCTGGTACTTCTCACATTTCACATGCTCTATGTGTTACTCTACACCCATCAAGTCTCGCCTAGTATTTTATCCCTTTCTACGACACGACTACGCATGCTAGTCCGTCTCGACTTAAAACCGTACATTTGTCACACCCTCTCACTGCGATACCATTAAGACGACTGTCTGGATCATAGCATTGCAGTATGGAAAAACAACAAGGACACTGTCCATAACATTACTACACATACAGGCAATACTCAGTACTACATGGTTTACTTATTGAGGACTGTCCATCACGAGTACGCATTGTAATAACGAGAGTTAACTATTTTGAGTGAGCAACGTTCTGCAAAACTGCAGACTAAAGGTATCAGCAAAAGAGGTAACTGTATTGCAACGCTTACCCTTTAATGTATGGGCTGATAATTCAGAATAGAGAATTATCATATTTAGGTTATGCGACCAATAAAATGAGAATAATATCGAGTTTGTCGTCTTGAACGTAATACTGATACATTAACGACAAACAGTTAACAGCTGATAAGTTTCACAATACATCCGTAAATTATTGTACGTAATAAATGTGATTGTGATTGCTTTTGTTTTTTGATAAAACCGTCACAATTTAATTACTGAGTGCGGTTTTGGTTTGTTGATGAGAATAGCCGCCTCAGGCGAGACACAATTAATCTATTTTCTCTATTACCTTTAAAAGTTTCAAAACTTTACGTGCCCTCTCAGAACCACAGATATTCCCATGGTGTGGTGGCTTCCGTGTCTCAACGATACAGATACCCCTACCATATGTGCAAAAACGTAGCAGTGCGCTATTTATTGAGAGGCCAGACCGGCATGTTGTCCCTGAAGAGGTGCTGCGGCATTTCCTATAGACGCAGCGGAAACTGTCTGAATGGTTCACTGCTCCGGCCGGCCTTGTAACATCAGCCAATATATCCTTGCTGTTCTGCTACTGTGAACGGCTGAAAACAAGGAGAAACTACAGCTACTATTTTTGCCCAGGAAATGAAGCTCTCTTCTACAGGGTGTGGACAAAAATACGTTGCCATGCCTAGTATAATTTAGGTAATCCATTGGCACTCAGCCGGCTGGTGTGGCCGGTAGGTTCTAGGCGCTACAGTCTGGAACTGCGGGACCGCTACGGTCGCAGGTTCGAATCCTGCCTCGGGCATGGATGGGTGTGTTGTCCTTAGGTTAGGTAGGTTTAAATAGTTCTAAGTTCTAGGGGACTGATGACTTCAGAAGTTAAGTCCCATAGTGCTCAGAGCCATTTTAACCAAGCCATTGGCACTCAAAATATCCATAAACACATGTCCCGTATGGTCTTCAATGGAATCTTATAAAATTTTTTCTCCAAAACGGGTGCAAGTTATGGCAAAGTCGATGGAGGTGGGAAGCTGTCACGCGCCCTCCTCTCCGCAGATAGCAAAACCTCATCTTGTGACTGTGGTGTCCTGGTGATGCGACAATATCATCCTCGTGCTCACAAAACCAGCCATGGACTACGTGAGCTGTATGAACAGGGACCCTGTTGTCTAGGAACACAACAGCATTTTTGAGGAACAAGCAGTGAACCAAGCTGTGGATCTGATCACCCAAAATGATTACGTAATGCTTTGCAGTAACGTGATGTAGCGTAGTAGCCATGGGGCACATGGAACACCACGATATGACTGTCAACACCATTATCGAACCATGCTAAGTCTTACTCCTGGGACGTAGATACGGCCATAAGTTGGAAACAGTGCGAAATAAGGCTCATCCGACCAAATGATTTTCTCGCATTATTTCGTAGTCCAGTTTTTTCTTTTCCCTTGGGCACCCCGGCTCCCTGTTACTTACTGATGAGTGCTACCAGGGTTCGCAAGTACATCATTCAGTTCTGTAGTGACTTTTGCAGCTGTCGTCCTCTTATTTTTTGACACAAGCCTCTTCTATGACCATCTGTCTCGATCACTCAACACACATTTTCACCCGCGTTGGACGTAGCAGATGACCTTTCCCCGTTATCCCTGTATGCTGTATACATTTTCGATACGGTGCCTCTTGAAGCACCGAACACTTCAGCTACCTTGATTATGGAAGCACCCACAGTACTAGCACCAACAATTTGGAATTCACTTAACTCCGACGTAATGCACCCGGCCGGGGAGTACTTACCAAGGGGGGTCATCGTTAGGTATATCAAACCTATCATTGTTTGAATCGGAGCGTGGATGGTTGGACCCCTTAATCGTGTAAATAGGTTATAGTACATAATAAGAGAAACGTATTAGTTACCCATAGTGGCAACTAGCGAAGTTCGTCGACAGGATGAAAAGAACTTTTCGTCAGGGGCATCAGGGTTCAAGATACAAAAAAAGGAGTATATCTAATGAATTCCACACAAGCGATGCTTTCTAAAACTATGCTGATTCGTGGACATAAGCTTCTTAGTCTCCATGAAGTTTATTGTACTGCAACTGTGAATATGTTCGAAGATTCTGCAGTCAACATGTTAGGATTATTGGTCTGTAATTTTGCGGGTCCATTTATAGTGACCGGGCCAAATATCTTACGAAATAAGCGTCAAACGAAAAAACTACAAAGTACTAAACTTGTCTACCTTGAAGGGGGAAACCAGATGGCGTTATGGTTGGCCCACTAGATGACGCTGCCAAAGGGCAAACCGATATCAACTGCGTTTTTTAAAAATAGGAACCCCCATTTTTGTTACATATTCGTGTAGTGCGTAAAGAAATATTAATGTTTTGGTTGGACCACTTTTTTCGCTTTGTGATAGATGGTGCTGTAATAGTCACAAACGTATAAGTACGTGGCATCACGTAATATTCCGCCAGTGCGAACGGTATTTGCTTCGTGATACATTACCCGTGTTAAGATGGACCGTTTACCAATTGCGGAAAAGGTCGATATCGTATTGATGTATGGCTATAGTGATCAAAATGCCCAACGGGCGTGTGCTATCTATGCTGCTCGGTATCCTTGATGACATCATCCAAGTGTCCGGACCGTCCGCCGGATAATTAAGTTATTTAAGGAAACAGGAAGTGTTCAGCCACATGTGAAACGTCAATCACGACCTGCAACAAATGATGATGCCCATGTAGCTGTTTTAGCTGCTGTTGCGGCTAATCCGCACATTAGTAGCAGACAAATTGGGCGAGAATCGGCAATCTCAAAAACGGCAGTGTTGAGAATGCTACATGTTTTATTTATTTCAGCACGATCCGTTTCGGACAAGGTGCCCATCTTCGGATCTATTAAAAACAAATAATTTTTAGATTTGGTTTAAATTACAAATATTTCAGGATTTATGTTCAGAGAACATCAAAATTCTTAAGAAATTACTTACAGCGTAGTACTGGAGCAGCATACCGTTTGTTACAGCCACAGGCAAACTTGTCGAGTGTGGAGCTGAGTTGAAATTTTAGTGAACTACCTGCTCATAGACTTGCCTACTGGGACTTCATAAAAAAATAGGTAAATATTCAGAAACCTGATAGGTGCAACACCTAGGACCCTGAAAACCGCACTCTGGCTATAAAAATTGGACTGATGGAAATCGTAAAATGTTCCTATACATAGCACGAATCACTGATATGAGATTTAACAGCATTGAAATAAAGGAACCATATGAAAACATTACAAAAAGTAAACAAACTTATAAGGACCCTAACTGGCGCTAAGTTGCAGCGCTCAGACGTACCCTTCGTGGACTGATGTTCCTAAATGTAATGTATTGAAACATAGATAACAATGTTAATATTACTAAAAACTTTAAAAGATCCTTGAAACTTCCAAGATTATCCATTTTGTCTTCCATTTAGTGATCGTACTGTCAGTATTGCAGCATTCCATTATTAAAAAAAAAAAAAAAACTTAAGCCATTTATAATTTGAACGAACTGTAATTTAAAAAAAGAATTGTTTATAACAGATTTGAAGAGGGACAGTTGGACCAAAACTGTTTATGCGGATATAAAGGAAAGCAATCTAGAGATTGAATTTGGACAGTTTTCTGTAAGCAGCCATGACACTTTACCATGAGGTATGGGATGCCTAGTTTTGATAAAGAACAGTTTGATTTCCAGAGAGGCGAGGCCACACTGACTTCGCGACTGATCTTACACTTTGTAGTGGGCAGGGTGTGATGTTACCTCTACTGGATAGTGGGAACCGTCTTCATGTGCGTTAGGAGATCTTCTTCCACATCGGGGGACCTGGGCTCAGATCCTGCCGAGGGAGACTGGACGACGTTGTGGGTAGCTGCAGTAAAACTACCGGTGAACATAATAAATTTTTTGTATGTAGACTCGAACAACTGTTTGAGTGCGCCTTCATGCAGGATACGGCTTCCTATTGTCTCGTAATTTTAGCGCTCGGTGACACAGGCGTAGCAAATAGACTGCGACATGCATGGGTCAGAGCACTGCTGTTACATACGCAATAACTTTTGTTACAGTGAAAAAAAGTAAGCTATATAAAAATCTTTTTCGAAGACTGCAGTAGATTTATTTTAATACTTGTTTGGAGATTGTCTAACCAATATTAACAAGTCTGTGATGGCACTTCAAGAAAATATGACACAAGAGTGAGGCTCATTCTCTAAATACGATTAATTATTAGAATAATTTAAAACAGTTTTTGATGGAATTATGGAAACGAATAATAAGCTATACGGCTCCCTGTTTACTCATAACGGCAAGTTTCCATTACCAAAGTCACAGGAACGTAACACTGACATTTGCTCTGCTCCCTGTTTCCGTTTGACGGAGGTGGAATAAACAAGAATATACCTTTGTTTGCATTGGTTGAAATTTGTATGCTTTCTTTTGAAGTGTGGTCTATAGCAGGTCGAATCTGCCTGACCATATAGCCGTTGTGATTAAACAAGTCCTTAAGAAGTTGGGTCTCTTGTGATAAATTCTCAGCATCAGAGAAAGCATACGCTCTTTTGACCAAGGACTGCAATTTCACTGCTGCAATGTACTGGTAATGCTCCCACTCAAACCTGTCCTTAGGGCAGTGATTAGATATCCAATGTAAACTCCACCACTCACCTCGTCGTATAGCTTACGCTTTGACAACGGGTGCTTTCTTTATTTAAATCACCCAGGATGAGAGGTACATACAGCTACTTCCAGAAGTTTTATCTTCGACTGTGGGGGACATCTTCGGTGATAAAACGACCTCTGCATGGCGGGAGCATCTCTGATATTCACATTTAGTGTGCATAACCGTTCTCCACGAGTTAGGGCTACGTCTTTGCTAAGCGGCTCACCAAAATATATTCCTTTCATTACAAATGGCTTTGCTTATGAAGACAATACAAACTGTTTCTGTAACAAAAGACCTACAAAATTCCCTACCAAATTTTTCTTACAACGTTCAGGACGTTGTTATTTCCGTTTTTATTATTGTTCATTGTCATTATCATTGTTTTGTCCGCGCTTACCCGTAAATTTATTCTCGACTGTGTGCGTCTTCTATTTGTTAACACACCTAATTCTTGCTTAATTCATAAGCATATCAAAAAACTATTTGCTAGTGCAGCAGGAAACAAAACTAAGAACAAGGTGAAAAACGCTACTGCAGTTTATTTACGGTGACGTACAGGAAGCAAAGGCCTCTGGGTCTTAAATATTTTTAAGTCAAACAAACGTCAATAACATTCTACATCTTTAGCTTATCCATATTTGCAGCCCTCTGTCGTTGAAGGGCTCCAGATTCTAGCGTCTAACCATGGCAGTGCGTAAGGTAACTTCGCCGCTGCTTGAGACACAGGGTGCTGTAATCGAGCTTCCAATTCGAAGACTTAGTCCACACAAAGAACACCCCTCTTTCAGCATGACGATAGTGGACCACAATGAGAGCTCCGTCATCTGCAACAACCGCCGCCTTGAATTCACTGTCATCGATCATCCTCCATACAATTCCGACTTGGTCACATCCGCTTTTCATGCGTTTCCGCAACATGAAGAACACTTCCGAGAACATCACTTTGATAGTGTTACATACACAGGCGTGGAGTGGGAACTGGGTCCAAGAAGTGCAGGGAGGCCATTAAATACTTTTATTCACTACCCAAAATCTACTAATGACTCAAGCAAAATTCAAAACAAAGAAACCTTAAGCATTCCTTTGAACGCCAACGAAATTTTTACCACCACAATCATTGTTTGTTTTACAATGCAAACCTTGAATTAATCTTATAATGTTGTCAAGGGGGTTGGGTCCGCCGCCACAGTGCAATGTGTCCATGTGGGCGTCTTAGATGTACACAATGTAACTGTCCGAGGACGTCGTCGGAACCAGGCCGACACAAATAATACAAATTATAACACAATCGCCTTATCTGCGAGGGGAATTGTATTAAAACGTGACCAGAAAAATATTCAATTACAACTCCTTCGCTCACAGTGCCGACACTTGCCACTTTAACACACGTACTTTAGAATCATAGAATTAAAGATTCCCCAATTAAGAATTACTGTATACCAGTGTAGAGCTGGATTCCGGTCACAAGCACATCTCAATGAATTAACCAATAATCTAAAACCTAAGCTACACTAACATTTATGTCATTCACCAAATAACACAATCTTACGAAGAAGTGGCAGTGCTAAATTTCAGCATCCAGGCACTGTTTCAACAGCAACATGCAGCACAGTAACACATAATTAGCAAAAAAAAAAGAGCAATAAAAGATCAGGTGATCTCAGCTTTACTGCACGTAACGACACGGTTTTGGTGCGAGCTTATCTAGACCCAAGTGCTCTAGTGCGCACACATAACAGATCAGCAAGACTGCCCCAAGCGCCACTGCAATAGCACGTGGTAGTCCCAACAGAGCAGAGTAATACAAGAAGACACAGGGATTAAACCAGCGGACTAAATCAATGAAGCAAACACTGACACACTTCATTAATAATGACAGACTGGCGCTCAACACGAATTATGTGCACATCATCGATTGAAATATATGGATAGTCGGGGGCAGCCTCTGACTTCCAAGTTCTATGAGGAAGCGTGGACATCCAACACCTTGCCTCCTCTTGCCTCCTATTCGTGATTTCATCCTCGTTGAATCACTTGCCAAAGGAGCTCACGACAATACAACGCGAACACCCAACCAACTGCGATGTTTTCAATGTATTCATTCCGTGGCTTATAATAGTCTGCTCCTGTCATAGTGGCTTGTTTCGGTGGGGTTTAGGATTTGTGATGCACATTGTTAGCAGTATGATTCCCCTTTCGTCCCTCCTCAGTGTGTATGTTTTCCATAAAGCGTGGGTTGCCTACGGTGCCTCCAGGCAGCTTTCAGTCTCGAGATGGTGGGCAGAGGTGTTAGTCAATCAAAACCAAGAAGAAAATGATTCAGAGAATATTCACATAATTCAAGAGAGTACCACTCGACGAAACCTCGATTAACGTTGTCGCGAGTGGCTCCAAGTAGTCTAGCGACCTCAGAAAATTATGAGTTCAACATTAATACCTCAATTTTTTATTGTTTCTGATACCATATTGAATTTTTTTTCAACTTAGTGACTCATGTCTATACCTATATTGACCGAAATAGCCCTATGCGTTCAATTGCAATGCTTATTTGCTTATTTTTATGTCAGCCTCCTCTTTTCACTCCTATCACCTCCTCTAGGTCTGTGTTTTACTACAGGATATGCTTTGCAAATAGTAGGCCATCCTTCTAAAAAGTTTGGGTGAAACTGTCCCAGGTATATATGAAGTTTAGGTATTGTGTATTTAGAACGTGCGATATCCAGATCGTGTTCTTTACTGATGTATAGTCCTTGGGTATTCCCTGGCAGATAGCCAATAACAGCTACAATCTACGTAAATGACCATCTGCAATGGAGCTGGGCTATAGATATAGCTATCTGGGATTCGACGTTATTTTATTGAGCAGTCTCAATCTAAATAATAAGAATGACAGATCCGACATTCATTTCCCAATATGCAAAAGCGACTCAAGAATAAAGCAAGACAGGACACATAAACAAAACACTATACTGCTTTGTCAATAAAGCTCCAAGACAGTGAGGCTAATAGGTACAATCGTAGACAAAACTAGCGAGATCCCTCGCCTTTTCGTTATGCTGATCCGCACAGCTTTAAGGTCTGCTACACAGCATAACAGGCAAGGCGACAAAGTGCTACCAATATACTATGCACAGGCGTGAAATTGAAAAACTATCCGAAATTTGTCATACTGTTTTCAATCATGTGTAAGACTATATTCATGCTGATTAGTGTGTTAACCACAACACCTAAATGTAAAATATAAATGAAAGAAGAAACTCTAATTAGTATGAACTGTACTAATAAAAATGAATTTCAGCTTATCGAGATAAAACAACCGTTTTAGTAAGACAAGGTACCCCAGACTGTTACGAATTAGCCAAATATTATGCACATGCGGCCTCGAAATAGTCTGTGTCAACGTTCAGACCAGTCATGCTGGATTACCGTTGCTGACCTACCACAAAAGTGTGCAAATTTAGCAATGCGTGACGATTCATAACGAAATTGAGTTAAAAATCATTCAGTGCCACACTTAAGTCAATTCAATTATTGACAGAAGCGGAAAAAGTAGGCAGTAACAAGTATGAAATTATACAAGAGTTTCATATCGACATCTACAAGGCGCCGGTACAGAATAAAGGTAGCAATAAAGCGTATTGGAGGAGCGAGAATTTCTTAAAATTCCTTTACTGATAGTCTATCTGCCGGTATCGAGATTAGAACCGAAAACAAATCTCCCTTGCAGTAGCAAACAGCTTTCACTACGCTAGCAGACAGTCCAGGCAAACAGCCCTCTATTATTACGACAGACATGAATAATCCGAAAATTTCGCAATGAAAATGGCAAAATGATTTGCAGTTTCTGTTGCATAAAGCTTTCTGGACTCAAAAACATGAATTGTCTAGCTTTATGTCACCACTTATGTGACAATCATTCGGAATGTTCATCGAAATAACAAAAAACTGTTATTAGCGACTAAATGTAGTAGGATTATTCCGCACCACCCCAGGAATTAAACGGCGACGTAGCTGCCAGACGTATTCTACAATGTTTCGAATTCTCCATTAGACGTTCCACAGCCAGAAAACGTTCATTAGCCGAAATGTTCCTTAAGGCAGTTAGCAATGGGAGTGCTCGCACATCTAAAATACTGGGATCTGATTTACCACGTCTGCAGGCTAATGAATTTTATTTGCATTCCTGCAAACGTGATTTGGATCGAAAGCGTAGCTACGACTAATATGCTGATGTATCAGCTGCAACTGGAACATTTCAAGTAAAGAGTAGGGGAAATTATTATGCGGCCCTCATCTTCAGTAAGTGTGGTAGCTATTTTCGTTGTTAGGATTTCGTCACGTAAATCGGTAAAAATGGAACCCAACCAGTCTCACCTTGTTGACCGTCTATCTGTCTACCCAACCCTTAAAACCCGTTTACCTCGAGTAAAGGTGGACATAATAAGCGGAAATGTATCGCACTTCCTGCGGTACACGGTCCGTTGGTGGTGTAAAAAAGTGAACTATGTCAACGCAATCTAAAGATACGACTATTTATGTAAAGAAAATTTACGCGAAAGGTCAAAAAATGGCGCTAAGAACTATGCCACCAAACTGCTTAGGTCATCAGTCCCCAAGATCTAGAACTACTTCAACTTACCTAACCTAACACACATCCATGCCCGGGGAAGGATTCGAACTGACGGCGCAAGGAGCCGCGCGGTCCGCGATATGACGGCGTTGAGCGCACGGCTAACCCGCGCCGAAAAGCTGTTAATATCATCTGGTGTTGCTAAAAAGTTATTCACTTCTGGTGAATGATTTTCTGCGCAGTTCATTTAATACAGAATAACTAAAATATATTAGATGTTAGGGAAGAGGAAGGACGCCTAATTAATTTCCCCTTGTCTTTATCCATGATGTTAGATTCGCAATCTGAGCATACGTACTATCCGTAACTGCACTTTAGATCCAAGTCATAGTCACAGATATGCCAATACAACACATTGGCTTATACTTGAGGTGTTTAGTTTCCCACAGAGTGGTGGCAGACGATGCTGTGGCGTCTTCGAAGCGAGTTTCTCCAGTGCTAGCTATCTCAGAGTCAGCTGAGCGAACTTGCATAGTATGTTGGTAGCACTTCGTCGCTTTGCCTGTTATGCTGTGTAGCAGACTTTAAAGCTGTGCGGATCAGCATAACGAAAAGGCGAGGGGTCTCACTCGTTTGGTCCACGACTGTACGTGTCTTACGTACAAGCGTGTGAAATGAGGTTTTAAGGAATATTTTAGGATATACTACCGTAGACAGAATATATAACATGACGGTTAGTGAATGTTTTAAAGGTGTACCAATAGAGGACTGCACTGAGGTGCGCAAGAAAAGTGAAAGCACAAGTATAAAACATGAAAGACTATATAATTCCATAGTATATTAATAATTGGTAGAACAAGCAAAATATAGCGTCGTACTCCCTGAACTGGTCGAAAGGTCAAAACCTTGACGAAGAAAAGAATAATAAACAGTGAGAAGAAGATATTGAAGAAGCTATGGAATATCTAAATCTGATGGGCTGGAAAGTGATTTAAAACCGACTGTTTCCAATATTGCTTCTGGCTGCCGTGTGTGGACGACTAGTTTCATCATATGCATGGAGTTATCTCTCTGCACACTGCAGCTCGCCTAGTGCTCATTCCAACTTGGCGTTAGGAGGAGTCCCACACGGGAGGAACAACTTTGAATGACCCCCGAACACAGAGTTCCGTGACTGCCGCTGTAGATGTGTGGTGATGCGCCCCTACGGCGATCGCAACGGACACGGACGCGACTTTGCCGCAGTGTGCAACAGCTAATTACGGCTGCAGCAGCCAGCCGCCGGTGTTAAGCCGTGCGGTGCAGCGTACGCCTGCCTCTGCGTCTGTAAGCGCCGGATCCGAGACTGTGCCCTAATGAAGCGGCTGCACTATCTTTGTGGCGTTTGCTATGATCTACGAAAACGGACTACAATTTGCCTGAGAAATCTTCCACAATCTAAATGAGATATGAACGTAATTATATGAAGAATCATAGCTGTTCGTTACAAAAATTTACAGCGGTTTATAGTTCGAAATACTCCATTTATCTTCAACTACCGTGTAGTTACATGTGCTACATTTCACTGCAGATTCTTACTGCACTAGAGCTTTTACTAACACTGTAGCAATTCATAATGTTGACTAAATAAGATACACACCTCAAAAAAAAGTTTTGCTTCACCTCGGTTCTGAGAGTTCCGGAACCTGTACAGAAAATTGGAATAGAGATCAACGTAAACATCATTTCCTCCCTCTTTATTACTCATGAAAACCACACATTGCATTTTGTACCACCATACAGCATGGTGGTACAGATTTCTGTACACACCGGTACCTCTAATATCCAGTAGCACGTCCTCTTGCATTGATGCATGCCTGTATTCGTTGAGGCATACTGTCCACAAGTTCATCGAGGCACTGTTGGCCCGTATTCTCCCACGCCTCAACGGCGATTCAGCGTAGATCCCTCACAGTGGTTGGTGGGTCACGTCGTCCATAAACAGCCCTTTTCAATATATCCCAGGCATGTTAGATAGGGTTCATGTCTGGAGAACTTACTGGCCACTCTAGTCGAGCGATGTCGTCATCCTGAAGGAAGTCATTCACAAGATGTGCACGATGGGGGCGCGAATTGTCCATGAAGACGAATGACTCGCCAATTTGTTACCGATATGGCTGGACTATCCGTCGGAGGATGGCATTCACGTATCGTACAGCCGTTACGGCGCCTTCCATGACCACCAGCGGCGTACGTTGGGAGCACGTAATGTCACCCCAAAAAAACTGGGAACCTTACTGCACTCGCTGCGCCGGCCGCTCGTGGCAGAGCGGTTCTAGGCGCTTCAGTCTGGAACCGCGCGACCGCTACGGTCGCAGGTTCGAATCCTGCCTCGGACATGTAGGTGTGTGATTTCCTTAGGTTAGTTATGTTTAAGTAGTTCTAAGTTCTAGGGGACTGATGACATGAGATGTTAAGTCCCATAGTGCTCAGAGCCATTTGAACCATTTTTTAACTCGCTGGACAGTGTGCCTAAGGCGTTCAGCCTGACCGGGTTGCCTCCAAACACGTCTCCGATGATTGTCTGATTGAAAGCATATGCGAAACTCATCGGTGAAGAGAACGTGATGCCAATCCTAGCGGTGAATTCAGCCTGTTGTTGGGCCCATGTGTACCGCGCTGCATGGTGTCGTGGTTGCAAAGATGAAACATGCCATGGACGTCGGAAGTTGCTCATCGTGCAGTGTCTGGTGCACAGTTTGAGTCGTAACACGACGTCCTGTGGCTGCACGAAAAGCACTATTCAACATGGTTACTCCGAGCCATAATCCGTAGGTAGCGGTCATCCACTGCTGAAGTAGCACTTGGGCGCCCTGAGCGAGGCAAGTCATCGACAGTTCCTGTCTCTCTGTATCAACACCGCTTTGGTTCACTCCGAGACACCTGGACACTTCTCTTGTTGAGAGCCCTTCCTGGCACAAAGTAATATTGCGGACGCGATCGAACCGCGGTACCGACCGTCTAGACGTGTTTGAACTACAGACAAGACCCGTGTACCTCCTTTCTGTTGGAGTGACTGGCACTGATCGGCTGTCGAACCCCCTCAAGTCTAATAGGCGCTGGTCATGCAAGATTGTTTACATCTTTGGGCGGGTTTAGTGACATCTCTGAATAGTCACAGGGACTGTGTCTGGGATACAATATCCACAGTGAACGTCTATCTTCAGGAATTCTAGGAACAGGGGTGACGCAAAACTTTTTTTGATATGTGTATAACCTCTCCCCTTTATGCCGAACAACGAAATAACACTACTTTTCAGGTAAAGTAACTTGCATGCTTGTCTGTCTTAATAATCAATAATTATAGATTTTCACCTTATTTATTGTTGTCACATTTGCAAATGTTACGGTATGAGGATACAAGTATAGATACAACTCTGGAATGCGTGAGACAGCTGCAGATTTGCTACTGCGGAACATGAGCTTGCAGTAGAGCTACTATAGAACCATCTAAAGATAAAAGACTTTTTTTTACTGAAGGCATTTGAATGAGAGAGCAAGATAGTTTTGCCGATCACATTCGTGTACTCTATAATCACTGAAGTTTCTTATACGAAATGGAAGGCGAAAATGAACTGCAACTTCTCAGACTTTTCGTTTGACGATGCTGCACTTTTTGTATTTGACGCTCCTTTTTCCCGATATGTTAGAGTAATTTTCCGTCCATATGCGTCTACTGTGACGTTCTTCTTGTTCTTTCACTTGTAGTCTTCAGAGCTACTGCTCATCATGGAAATGTTGCAAATAATACTCAATCATGTTGCCGATCATACCGTTGAAATACATCTTTGTCGTTTAACAATGCTGTGTATAATGAACTGATCTCTTAAATGAAAAGTTGAAATGTTATGATCCACATTGTTACTCGCGAGATGACGTAAATAATGACGAAATATGTGACTGTCGTGGCACATAAGAATATCTACAAGGATATCCAATCACGTTTGCGCTACACACTGTGGGATGGTAACACAACGCCAAAATCACAGGATGCCCAACATTCGCTGTTATGGAGTTATAAAGGTCAGCTTTCGTGATAATGAACCTCGCATTTTTGCCTACACCACCACGCCGTGTAGAAGAAGGTGGCTACCGGAGTATAGACATACACGTAGAACGCAACACATTTGCGATTTTCCCGTAGCAAAAAACTCTAAAATTTAAACTGTCCAATTAATGCAAGTTAGAAGTGCCGTTTTAGGCCATTTCCGATTGTGACGGACGATAGTCAGAGGCAACAGTTGGTTTCGAAGAGATTTCTGGTGTCACCGACTGCTATCTGGCTTTGCCTGTAAAGGTCCCCCACATTTTGAATAAAATGTTGAAATTTGAACTAAGTATAATATTAATGCCACTAGATTCCCTTGCCGTCCTTCACCATGTCAACACGATTTACAATATAGTTTTAATAACTTTGTACAGCCATGTAATTGAACATAGATTCTACAGTACAAGGGAGTCGTTATACGTATAGCCACTGTTTATAGTTAACGCATCTGACTTTCTATATTATGAGGGTGGTTTAGAAAGTAATCGGAATCACCACGAGAGGTCAGCGCTAGCGCAACGAGTTGATCACATGATATTCATTTGACTGTTGCCTGTAAACACGTGCCACGTCAGTGCCCTAGGAAGAGAGCTGAGGCGGTGACGTGGCTTTGTTCCTCCTGCACAGTGATTTGCGAGTATGGAAAAAATTGAGATTCGAGCAGTGATTAAAGCAAAGGTACGTATGAAAACAAAGGACATTCATTCCGATTTCCAGAATGCAGTGGGGACTCTGCTTCATACTCAACTGTTACCAAGTGGACAAGTGAATTTAAATTTGGTCCGGAGGGCTTAGATGATGATCCGCGCAGTGGTCGGCCATGATGTGTCACTACTCCAGAAATCATTGCAAAAGGCACAAAATGGTCATGGGGGATCACCGATTGAAAGTGCGTGAAATTATTCACACTTGCAAGGTGTCATCTGAAAGAGTTAACTTTGAACCTTGAACTCAAGAGTTAAAAATGAAAAAAATTATCTGCAAGATGGTGCCGCGACTGTTGACGCACGCCCGCACACACGTGCCGTCGCCATGGCAAAATTACACGTACTAAGGTGCGAATTGTTACCACAGCAGCCTTATTCACCTGGTATGGCTCCGTCAGACTTCCATCTCTTCCCAAAACCGATAACTTTTCTTGGTGGACGAAGATTCACTTCAAAAGAAGAATTGATAGCCAGAGTTGACAACTATTTTGCAGGCCAGGAGTAAACTCATTTTCGAGATGGGATCAAGGCAATGGAACATCGTTGGACCACGTGCATTAATCTACAAGGAGACTACATTGAAAAATAATAAAATGTATCAGTGATGTAAGTACTTTTTTTCTATTTTGTTCAGAGAAGTTTTCATACCACCTGGTATCATACAAATTTCCTTGTTCTTAAGGAATTATTGTGTGTCTAGGGGAATTTCAAGCTAAGGGATAGCATTAAAGGAAGTAATCATAAAACAGCTAGCGTGTTACAATAAATACTGCCAAACACAGTCATCAGTTTGATAATATTGTCTCTTGCTTAATGAAAATTATTAGCGGAAAAATGCTATGGGTTTCAAAAAAGGAAAGGGGTAACTTAAATATTACAGCTGTTAGTTACTGGCACACAGCTAAATTTCCGTCGGAATAACTGCATCAGTCGACTAGACTAAAACACACGACAACGTCGTCTTGTCAGTCTTATTGAAAATTTGGAGAATTTCAGATTCTAAAACCACTGAGTAACATTACGAGCTCCCAGAGCAATAAGAAGACAATTATTTTGCAGTAGGAACAACACTCGGATACAGAGAAATTGGCAGAGGACTCCCGCAGGAATCAATCTTGGGTCCCTTATTATTACATCTCTGTACTGCGGACATTTATCATCTTTTTGGTAGTGACATCAAAAAATTGCAATACGCAGACGTCGTATGCATGTATTTCAGTCTTGCCATCTGAAAATAGACATCGCTCTCATTCGTCGGCCTAAGTGGTATAAAGAATGTGGCTTCGAAATCCCTGATAGCAAGTTTACTCGCTTTGGCAAACAACGCAACTGGAACAACATAATTTTCCAGTTGCAGAAACAACGCACTATCTTGAGATAATTATGGATGATAAACTGAGACGAGCTAATAACATCCGACAAACCATTAGAAGATGTGAAAAATTATGCAGTCTTATCAGAATTACTACTGGAATATGGTGGGAATGATTCCTAAGGACACAATTTGACTACGAACAAATGTGATAAGGATCGGCCTCAGAAGGGACACTCCAAGGATTCGACACTATGCACTAACATGACTTTTGTTTAGTTAGTGGGGCCTTAATGTCAACCCCAACAAACGTCTTACTGGCTGATGCGAATGAATCACCGTTAAAGCTGGGACGAATATTCCTCTACAAGAAATACCTCCTGCAGCTCTTTTTCGACGAATATTCGTTCCTCGAAGTAAAAATCCGGGAATTTACTTCCTACTACGTGTGCGTAAGACCCTAGGTAAACAGGCAACTTCCACCCATCGTGGATGAATACATAGTGTTACAGGCATTACGAGACAAGGTGTGGAAAAGTCATCTTCTACCGCACTATAACAGGCCGTACAAAACGTCGACTCTGGGGGCTGGCGCCAGGACCGGTTAAGCGTTTCAAAACTGGGAGCCAACTAACGGAACGGCGATGGAATCACTGTCTCACTACCACGCTGCGTGCGTGCCTGGTGTATATAGATTTGTCCAGAAGTGTGGTGGCGGGGCTGGTAGTGCCTAACGGGGATCCCACAGCCAACGAGAACACTTCTACAAGCTGGATACACACGCCGACGGCCGATATAATTGCCACTTTGGAAGTGCTGCCGTTATCGCAGTCGACCACTGTAGGCACAGTGGTTGTAATGTCTGGCAGAATGTCAGCCCACCATCTCATAAGAAACGATCACAACAGTTTTACCGACACAGTTGAAGCAGTGGTTGACGTTCCGTTTCGGGTGCAGAGAAACTGTTGCAACATCACGATGATATGGATGAAAGGCCACTCGGAAATATCTGGAAATTAGTACGTGTATGTGCCTAGCAAAGTAAAGCAAGCATCTCTACGTGGAGCTAACAGATATGGTAAACTACCTCTCACAGATGTCGTACCAATGCTCAGAAAGCGTTTATCATCGGACAGGCAAGAGGAGTGGTCCAGAACATCCAAAATCATGTCATTCACCCAATTTATCGGATCTGTGGGACATACTCAACAAAAAAATATTTAAAATAGATATCCTTGTTCCAAACTCTCGTTCATAAAATTTATCTCGATAACGAATCTGTACGAGGATGCGTAATCGAGCATTCTGAGGTTACCCTTTTCACGCAGTGTTGTCCTACGCTGTGCCAACGTATTTCGGCGTGTTAATTTCGTTCTCAGTGTGGAGCAGTTTATCTGACTGCGAGTCGCCACGCAGAATTTCGCTTTCCCACACCTCTCTACGCACGGAGCTGTCGGCGGCCACGAAACATTCTTAGTTCGACAGGCTGACACCAGAGCGCTGCAACTGTCACTCGCAGGGAATGTTCCGCGCGGATTCCAGATTTACGTCGTTCATTTCAGAGCAAAAATCGAATAAGTTACAAGCGTTGCTTGAAAAATACGTTCATTATTGTCAATCAAAGAATCTGCACTGCACTGGAATAAATTTACTTGTCGTTCTGGGTATGTTATCATCATGCTCTTACAGAATACGGGAGACAAGATATTTGTGAAAAGTTCTTATTAGTGGTACAGGTCGGCGGAACATACGATATGAAAATTCAGTTCAAGGATGTAAAGAGCACTAGAGGGAAAGAGTAGGTAGAAGAAGGCAAGTTGTGACACTTCCGGTTCCCTTTTTTCTTCATGGGGTTGCCCCTACCCCGGTGCTGGGTCTACGCCAGTTGTGTGGTGTCTGCCGTGGGATGACATTCTTAACGCCGAAACATCACGTTAACGTAAGGACAAAAATTACGTTTCGTCTGTTCGAATGCAAACCGTTTTAGTGTTTTGTTTATGAGGCGAAAACAGCCAATCTGTCGAGAAAGCTTGTACGTAACCATTTGAAAACCATATCCTGTAAGACTAGTGTCTCGTACCATTGATTTATCTGAAACATTGGTTTGTCTCACTCCTCTCTCTCTCTCTGGCAAGCGTGTCCTTTAGGTACTTAGCCATATTGTTAGGTAAAAAAAAATTTAGACTAAAAAGTTTTCTAAAAAGTTTGTCAAATGTTTCGTGAATTAGTTTGTCTAGAAGTAGGAATAAAACAGACTGAATAATGATTTAATGCACCTCTTCTGCTTTCCATGATATCGTGCATCATTCAAAGGCGCATCAGACATTATTCTAATCTAATTCATTTCTTACTGTTTGGGAAAAAAATGAAATATACTATTTTTAATTTTTTCTCAGTTTCAAGTTTTATTCTGAAAGCTTGATCTTATTGAAAATCATTTGCTTTCTTACCGTCTTGTCAAAGTTTCCTGAATTTAATATCTCATTCGAAGAGAAACATTCTGACAGTTAAATATCTCCTCAATATAGTTCTTTATGCGCTAAACAGACAGACCTTGATTAGAAGTAAGCCATTTCAAAAATCAAATATCACGCCAGTGCAACTATTTTTTAGACAAAATAGCTATAGGTTGGACAGATAAATATTTTCATTCCTAATTTGCCTTCCTAGCGAGTTTTGTTCTCGAAATATACTAAATTTAGTACTTGGCTCCTAAGAAGCCTTTTGGAAACTTAAATATCACACCAATGTAACTTTTTGTGCAGAAAACAGCTACCCCAGAATAGGTGAACTTCCTTACACATCGTTTTTATAGCAGGCAACAGATGTTCGTAGAATATTTCAATTTTCCCTCGAATCACTAATTACGTTTTTCTTAATTACTCTGATTGCTTTCAAACAAATAAGTTCTATTTTGTAAGACTGTGGCTCAAGTTTGTAAGTTTGACTGTCCTTAGATCGGTTACGAAAATTGTGAAAAGATCTATAGTGTTATTTATAGCGAGCCTTGTTTTCACTTCACTCAAACATTTGACCAAAAATACCTAGTGTGTGTGATGAGTACCTAAGAAATGAAGAAAGAAAAAGTATTCGTGATACATATTAAAAACTTGATGACGCTAATAAAGAGATGACACCACAAACATTTAGTAAGTTACGAAATATGCAGCAGCATATTTAAGTCTGGATCTTCAGTTAATAAAATGTGATAGACAATGGAACACTGCGTACTGATCCAATTGTAATTGTATAAACGTTAGAATTTTACTCGTTCCCACTGTAAGTAATGAAAAAAAAGGGGATCGTCTCCTCTTAACATGGTATGTCTCATTTACATATACATATGTATATATGTAACTTTTGTGCTCTAGAAGATTACTACTTCCCAATTGTGCTCTTTACCTGACAGACTCTGTAAGTGGCATAATGCCTATACGCACGGAATTATAAAGTTTAAGCAATAAAAACCATTAGTACTGCAGATTCTTTCAATGATTTATTGGATTCCTGTAAAAGTTCGTAGCGTTTTTGCTTAAATTTAGCAAACACAACAGGTGCACATAACAGAGACTTTACTCATCACTAGCACTAGCAGTTATAAGAGTCGAGGGACATGAAAGGGAAGCAGTGGTTGGGAAGGGAGTAAGACCGGGTTGTAGCCTCTCCCCGATGTTATTCAATCTGTATATTGAGCAAGCAGTAAAGGAAATAAAAGAAAAATTCGGAGTAGGTATTAAAATCCATGGAGAAGAAATAAAAACTTTGAGGTTCGCCGATGACATTGTAATTCTGTCAGAGACAGCGAAGAACTTGGAAGAGCAGTTGAACGGAATGGATGGTGTCTTGAAGGGAGGATATAAGATGAACATCAACAAAAGCAAAACGAGGATAATGGAATGTAGTCGAATTAAGTCGGGTGATGTTGAGGGTATTAGATTAGGAAATGAGACACTTAAAGTAGTAAAGGAGTTTTGCTATTTGGTGAGCAAAATAACTGATGATGGTCGAAGTAGAGAGGATATAAAATGTAGACTGGCAATGGCAAGGAAAGCGTTTGTGAAGAAGAGAAATTTGTTAACATCGAGTATAGATTTAAGTGTCAGGAAGTCATTTCTGAAAGTATTTGTACGGAGTGTAACCATGTATGGAAGTGAAACATGGACGGTAAATACTTTGGACAAGAAGAGAATAGAAGCTTTCGAAATGTGGTGCTACAGAAGAATGCTGAAGATTAGATGGGTAGATCACACAACTAATGAGGAGGTACTGAATAGGATTGGGGAGAAGAGGAGTTTGTGGCACAACTTGACCAGAAGAAGGGATCGGTTGGTAGGACATGTTCTGAGGCATCAAGGGATCACCAATTAAGTATTGGAGGGCAGCGTGGAGGGTAAAAATCGTAGGGGGAGACCAAGAGATGAATACACTAAGCAGATTCCGAAGGATGTAGGTTGCAGTAGGTACTGGGAGATGAAGAAACTTGCACATGATAGAGTAGCATGGAGAGTTGCATCAAACCAGTCTCAGGACTGAAGACCGCAACAACAACATTCGTAATAAAGTTCCCGAATTTACAGCCATCTACAGAAGCTCTCGCGCTGAAATTTTTCTTCGGACAGAGAGCTGTCTGAAACGCTAAGTGAAAAACTCTGAGGTATTTAGCGTGTTGTGTAACTTACATCGGGAAGACAGGTTAGAGACCATACGAGGAGGAGTGCTCACTGCTGTTTACAAAAATATTGTCTATATTGAAGCTGAAGTTGAGTGTGACAGTGGTCGCATGTAACAGGTGTGGGTGAAACCAAGTTAATAGTTGGATGTTTTTACCGGCCACCCGATTCGTCTGTGGCAGTTCCAGAGTCTTTCAGTGAAAGCCTACTGTCAGTGGCGCGGAAATACCCAGATCACGCAATACGAGTTGGAGGCAACTTTAATCTAACAAGTATAGACTGGGATGTCTGAGGATTCATTGCAGACAGACACGCAGTCATGCGAAATTCTCATATCGGAACATACCCGACCACTTCTGTTTCACTCTACTCGTAACTCTGCAGTGCAGACGATGCGCCTGTAAGCTACGACCGTTAGCCGTAAATCATTGGAACGCTGAAGGATGACAGGAGACTTCCGGTTCAAAATGGTTCAAATGGCTCTGACCACTATGGGACTTAACTTCTGAGGTCATCAGTCCCATAGAACTTAGAGAAACTTAAACCTAACTAACCTAAGTACATCCCGCACATCCGTGCCCGAGGCAGGATTCGAACCTGCGACCGTGGGGGTCGCGCTGTTCCAGACTGTAGCATCTAGAACCGCTCGGCCACTTCGGCCGGCAAGAGACTTCCGGTGCAGTACTCGTATCGGCTAACGAGAACTTGCTACAATCACCGTTGTCACCCTGGCACCTGTGTGGCGAATGGTATAGGGTCACAGATTTCACCAGTACCGCCTGCCAGTGAGACACGCTGCATGGACATAATTTATATCAGACAGTTACTTTCTGCGAATTTCACAAGGGACACGTTACAAAGTGCGGAGTCCTTGAAATCATGAAATCCACACTACTTACAAGGAATCCTGGCAGGTGAAATGCTTGGAGCTCTCGCCGCCGATAATTTAGGTGCTCCCCTTGACATCAGAGGTAGTATAAGACCTGCATTAGAAAAAAATAATCATGTCCCTAACTCCACAGAGAGAGAAGTTTCATACTTTTACCTGCCTTAATAGATATTCCTTTATTATTTTGTAGTGTGCATTCACAAGGAATGTATGTGCTAATCAGCATTGCGACCACGCACGCCGGTAATGAAACAGACTTGATCGAGAGCCGTGCGGAAGAGATTAAGTGCCTGTACTAACGCTACAGGAACAATAACACTTGCAACAAGTAGGCGCTCGACAAGTAGTCGGCTCCTTGCGGCGCCGCTCAGCGGCCGCTCCCGCCCGCTGCTACGTGCCTCTGCGCGCCGCACGCTCGCGGCTTGCGGCTGCGCCGGGGGTTCCCCGCGCCCTGAATACCTAACTAGGCCGCGCCTAGGCTTCTAATTAGCTGCAGGCCGGCACGCGTGGCGCAGGGGTGCCAACTAGCACCGGGACTCGCTCGCACCTCGCGAGACACAAGGTCTGTTTGCCTCTGCGGCTCACGTGCACCTCTCGACGAAGCAAACACTCACGTCTGAGGAAATACAGGTTCGTACAACAGCACTTGAATGTGCATTGCACCACGAGCAGCACGTATTGGACCTCAACAGCTTCATAGGTAACAGTTCTCTGACATGGGTTTGTAAGAGGAATGTGGAACGTTCGTACCAGTTGGGTGAAATTGAATTTTGATCCGCGTATGTCACTCGAGGCATACCAAACACTAAAAGTGGAATTGATATCGTCTAGTTAACAAGTTACAACAAGACCGGAACACGTTCATCCTCGCCACAAGTTGGTGTAGCTCTTCGTCGATGGTGAATAGTGTTAGCGCTTTATAACGAGGTACCACAGTCGTAGGACACTGGACTCTAATTCCGCCTATCCAAATTTAGGTTTTCTACAAATTCTCTAAATCGTTCAAGGGACCTGAGTTTCAACGAAGAGAATTTTCAAACCATACTTTGATTGGGCATTACCCTTAATTGTCCGCAGCTCGTGGTCGTGCAGTAGCGTTCTCGCTTCCCGCGCCCGGGTTCCCGGGTTCGATTCCCGGCGGGGTCATGGATTTATTCTGCCTCGTGATGACTGGGTGTTGTGTGATGTCCTTCGGTTAGTTTGGTTTAAGTAGTTCTAAGTTCTAGGGGACTGATGACCATAGATGTTAAGTCCCATAGTGCTCAGAGCCAGCCATTACCCTTAATGAGTTGCAGTTTTATACCGACAATGAAGCGCACTAGAGAAACCAGTATTGGTATGAGTATTTATTTATGTCCGACAATTTAATTATTGCAATAATTTGTCTGTGAGATGGCTTTTGAAAGCAAGTTTAATTTTCCCTTTAGTTACCGGGAGCATCGCGCGCCTAATATCATTCAAACTGTGGCAGGCTTCTGTCAACGTCACGGAAGTAAGTTATGCCTCAAACCTTGTGTATATCTGAGAAAAATAACTGAAATTTGTCTTACCTAATAACAATTGCTACCAACAATGATATATAGTATACCCACTTCAGCACATCTATAATGCAGAATTAGGATAACACACACACATCATCACAATCTTCATTTTCGAGAAATTTGGTGCATGTAAGTGAAAACGTTATGAAGTTGTATCTATGTTTATTATTGAAAATGTTGTTTTAAAAAAATTGGAAAAGAGTGTTCACTATAAATTTGCATGTCACATAACTCTTTCAGCATCTTATAGCTGGATATACTTCTTGACTAGTCATTTCTTTGTCCTCTGAACACTCTTCCACGGTATTTTCCTTACTCCCTGACAGCTCGTTGAGCAGAAGTCTCTACTTTGTCTGTCCATTCGATGACGGTCGGGGCTATTATCGTGTTGCTCCGTGGCTGACTGCGTAAATTATCCGTTATTTCAGTATTGATAACTAAAATATTAGTCAAATATATTACAGTATCCATCACATCAATTTTCAGAACCCCAAATAACGAAAAGGTTTCCGTACTCGATGCCATAAGCAGTTTTACAACTTCCACTATAGTTTTAAGTGGAGACATGTAAACATTAACCAAGCTATTTGTAATCTGCGGCATCGCTGTATGCTGGCGATATTGCCTCCACAGCAGTGGTAGTCAAGAGATGTGTAAGCCTGTATCCGTCACGACTCATCCACCAGCCCCACGGTGTCTCTCTTGTGTGCACAATCCATGTTGCTTGTTCTGGTCTGTGAGATATTAGGATAGCAAGTTGCCTAGGCAACTCACGTTCTGTAAATCTCACCCACATTTTTTCGTATTGCTATCCCGTAGTTCTGATTAATGTTCATTATTTCACTCTACGTAGGAGGACAAGCGCTTCTTATACATTTTCTGTCTGCACCTTTCTTTCCTTTAAGGAATTTGCATAGCTTCCTGAGGATGACCTCTGTCAGCTTCTACAAGTTTTCTAAACGCTCCAGCTACAGTATTGGAACATTATCAAATGGCCTGTAAAGGAAATTTTGTGTTTGGATGATCTGCCAGGCATTTCTCCTATTTCACAGATAAATCTTCCTAGCTAAGTGAGGCAATTTAGAATTGATTCCTATAAAATTCAGGTGTCTAAAGGGCGATCAAAGAGTTTCCGTTCGAAAGCTGCACTAACCCGTCGCTTATATGTCAGTAATTATACACACCCATCGGAGCCGCGATGTGTAGCATATACTCTGCAGGAACTCCTTCAAATGCAAAATTTTTGATGGACCCTTATAGTAGCAAATTTCTCCACTTTCACCGTTCTGAATACAACAAAACCGGAATAAAACTGCGGAGGTGAAATCACACTTTGCAGACGAACTCAGTCCAAGTCACGACAACAGTGGAAAAACGGCGTGTGTATGAGCTCTGAAATCCGTCATCGACTTCTTCAACACGTCTCTTGTATCGCTCTAAAAGTGTGACTGCCAGAATTCGATAAAAATCAATTTTTCCGCTCGCCATACATCGTTACTGAAATGGAAAGGGGTGTGTCTCAGTTGTAGCGATTTATTCAGTCTGCGTTCATGATCAAAAGAAAACTGCGAATGTTAACAAGAAATACATTTTGGAAATGAGATGTAAGTGCTTATTCCCAAGGAACATAAAAGAACAGATAGCTTTTTTGGGCATTTTCAGGTCCATGTCACCCTAGGCTATGAAAGGGCATTGGCGATTTCCTCACATACTGTTTCTCAGTTCAGACTTGTACTCCGTCACTACCGACGTGTTACCTCTTACTCTTCTTTCATTTGAGAGGACAACGTGTGATGAGCAGGAGACATAGGTTTATTGGACAGATGAGGCTCTAGGTTTTTCGTACTCTACGGTGTAAATTACTAGCTTGCAGGAGTCTTTGTGTAATTTTAACGGTGCAAGAGGAAGGTAATTAAAATATTATTAGTGAATACTGCATGACGAATATGAACGTATTTTATGCTAGAAACCAAGAGTAGTGTGCCATTGTGCCATTGTGATTGAAATACTGTCATCGCCCTTCTAGTAGCGGGGTTCCACGTCCGACCCGTACTTTTTCGAATTTACGTCAGACGTAGTCACGACTGACTCGTATCCAATTTTATTAGTCATCTACCACCAACAATAAAATATGTATATCATTCATTCCATCCCCAATGTAAAACAGTAACACGTTCAACCTTTTCGCGTCTTGAGATGCCACTCGCTTTCTCGCATTCGCTGTTCAATAGCTGAGTTTTGTCTGACACTAAACTGTCTCACCACACGGCTGACGGCGTGGCTGGACCTGTGTACTTAACGCTTCTCGTGGTACTTTTTTTCTTTTACTGATCACTAGCTGTGGTACCCGTTTCCCCTAAGGGAGTTGATATGATACCGTGTGGTAGTTTGAATAGAAACTTTAAAGTAGAAGAGGTAAAAATACTTGTTTATCAACAACAATTTTCATTTTTTTTATCGTGGGTTTATATGTACAAATGTTTCGAATTTCCTACTCGAGCGCAAGTCATGTGTCGTTGACCATGAGACATGCATCAGTCTTTGACGTTGATGCCAAAATATTTCAAAGTTTGTCCCTGCGCTTTGTTAACTGTGAAACTGTAGGCTAATTTGATTGAAAACTGCAGTCTTTTAAATTGGAATGGCTGTTCAGTAGAGATCAGTCGTGTTCTGAGAAAATACAGCGGGTGTCCTCTGTCATAAGTTCGACTTTGATGATGTTATGCGATAGCTGTTTGACGATCATCCTTGTTCTATACATAGTTGTGGTGAGTTGAGATTTCTGAGCAGTATGATCGGAGATCCAGTTTTAGGTCGAAGGCAGTGTAATGGCAATCGTGCTGCTTGCAAAGAGTTTAGAAGTTCTGCAGGGAAGTTCACAGTTTCTTCAACGTTTACCATCGTGTCGATCGATTTTTGTATTCTCTCTCCGCTGGAAATTTTCTTTTGAATATTAATATCGTCAAATATTTGAATATTGATATCGTCGATAACATTATTTTCAGTTGCCAAAATTGCACTTTCAAATAGCCAGTCCTGATTAGTACAGTTGTGAACAATGTTTGGATAAATTTACTTGAAAAATTCTTTTTCAGTGTGGAATTTTGCAGGAATCACTGTTAAGTTCAATGTCGCCTGTCGTCTGGCCAGTAGGAAATGTGCCTTCGCCTGTTTGTAAAAGTTCTTGAGCGAAATGTGCTGTTGTTTCGTCTTTCGATAGTTTAATTCTCACATTTACTGTTAGTCACAGTATTTGTATGTGTGGCCAGAGATGTGATTTTTTTAAAACAAGCAGTGATCTCGTCTGCTGGTGTTGACTTGGGGATAACTGTTTGTTGAAAAACTCCTGAAAGTATGGCTAGAGCTCCTCCCACCACTTCATTCCTCGCACGTCTTGTGGTGTCCCGTCGATAGCTTCGAGTGATTTTTATGTGGCAGTGCGCATTCGTCCCAGAAGATAATTTCGGTTTGCTTTACAAGCTCACCCCGTCCAGATGCTCTTGAGATTTTACATACCGAGAATTTTTCTTCGCCTATTTTCAGCGGCAGTTGTAAGACGGAATGGGCGATTCCGGTGCCGCCTGGTGCATCCAAGTAAATAATTCCGCCTATGTCGTTGTCGATCCGGTTCAAGTTAACGCTGTAAATTTCCTTTTAATTGTTATCGATGAGTGGTTTGTTGTGAGCATTGTACTGAAGTAGTTCGTTGGTGTTTTAATATTTTTCTTCGTAATTTCGAAGCTTAGCACAGTGATGGCATCTTTTTGTGGTGCTTGCATCCCAAGCAGTACTAAGGTCTGGTTATTACTGCCAAACATTTATATTCTGGTCGCATGAGTGTTTCATTGAAGAGCCGCCGTTGAACTCGATCGTTAGTTCAGGATGAGCTTGTCGAATTTGGTGAAGTATGTCATCACTCATGCTCTCTTTGAAGGAGCCCCATGGCTGTTTCGGATTCGAAGGGTTACATGTTGCTAGAATTATGGTGAACAAGTGTCTTACTCGTTCAGCTGAGGCTGTGAATGAGGCTTCTTGTAGTGTTAATTCTAATGGTGGTCGTTTCCCAGTAGTCCCAAGCGTTGGCGTGCTTCTCTGTACGTCTGGCATAGGTAACCGTCATCAGCACTGAGATCTGTGAAACTTGTTGGTAACTGGATTTCGTACACCAAGTTCCGGAGATAGAAACATTCGGCTTTGTCCGGATATACGGTGTATGCTCGGTCTAGTGAGCCTGTTTTCGTGGTACCTGGATTATCTTCTACTGGAATTCCATGTTTTCGTCTTTTGAAATATTTTTCTTGTTGTGTTTCACGTATAATAGGTAGGGAAGTCGACATACAGTAATGTTTTTGCGAATGAATCCGTCTGGCACTATTGGTAAAAAGCTGCTAATTTTGTGTTCTGTGATCTTCGGTTGCAATTTTTCTGGCGGTGTCTTTTGTGAAGTAAACTCTCTTTCCATTCTTCAAATGTACTGCTCGATGTTACACAGTTGATTTGCGTTCGTGTATGGGAAAACCGAAAATCTGCGACGCTGCTTCGTTATTGTTGATGTATCGTCCCATAAGACACATGACGAACTCGGCGTTTCTCTTTAATTGTCCGATGTCTTTGGCAGTTTGAAATGTCAGTGGCTTTGCTCATATAGTTACAGACATATTTGATTGATTTCACTGAACTGCAGTATTCTGAGTTTATGTGTGCTTGGAACATTTTGGAACCGCCCATTTAATGTTCTACTTCCAGTTCGTCGCTGCCTCCTATTCGTATTTTTGCTGTGAAGCCATCGTTTTTGGGTGATAGTCTTCTGCATATGGGATACCTCCGGTTTGCGTGTCGTCCAAGTGTGGTTTTGGGTATTTTTGTGTAGATTTTGCATCACTCACACATGGTGAATTAATGTTTGATGGCTCGCATGGTCCGCGAATCATGGTTTTCACTACTATGTCGTAGAGTACCGCATCTTCTTGTGGGATGTGAAATTCTGCGTGGATGATTTTGTCATATCCGTAGGATGAATTGTGCAGTCCAGGCATACGAGATCGTGTGAGTGCGGCAGTTCTCGTTGAAACGTCCCCTTTGAAAAATTATACATGACTATGCTTAAACTGGCACACAATATTTTTAGCGCAACGCAATCTGACTTTCAATAATCCCTACAAAAGAATGGCCCTGACTGACATTAACCTATACGTTTCACAAATCGCTTACCTCACAAAAATCTTGGTTACTCGAACTACTGCAATACAGCGAGCGCCACTACTGCCAGCTTAATAAAAGATTCAAACTACGGAAGGCACTAACTACTGATAGGGATAGTTAGCAAATGAAAGATTTTTAATAGAAAACAAACAATGTATTTACCTTAATAGTGTTGCAAAATCATAATATACATAGCAGTTCATGACATCCAGTCTTACAAATTCCAAAACTCCGCCATTTCTTTCCCCACATCCACCACTGCTGGCGGCTCACCTCCAACTGCGCAACGCTATGTGCTGTTCACATACAGCTGCCCAACACTACAATGGCAGACAACAATGCAAACTAGCCACAGACTGCACACAGCACAGCCAGTGATTTACATACAGAGCGCTACGTGGCGGCGGCGTTACCAATATAAGAACCTAAACAGCCTACTTACATAGCCCCCATGCTCCCCACAAAAAATTTTACAAATTGTTTTGGGCAGTGGCCAATAATCATTTGATAAAATTTTTCATAATTACAATAGCAAAGATATCAAATGCACACACTTATTGATACAATTTTGGTCAAAAGCTAAAATTTTCTCACAGTCCATAAAGACAGTCCTGATCGTTCATCACAGTAAAATAGCAGTATTTTTCTCAAAGTCTGAGCAGTAAAAGAAAATGCACACAGAAGTAGTGGATTTCCATGCAGTCTTGAAGAAGTAGTGTTGTCCTTCCAACGGAAAGACAGTGCTGACTCTTGACATGCATACGGGTAATGGGCCACAACAGAGCAAACCCACAGCAGAGTCAGTCGAAGTTTTGAAGAATATTGGTAGGTAGGTCATCACAGAGTAGACCCACTGTAGTCTTGGTAGAGAGTATGGTATAGGTGGGCCACCAGAGGTGCAGACCCACTGCAGTCCTTGTAGAAATAATGGTATTGGTGGGCCATCAAAGATGCGGACCCACTGTAGTCCTTGTAGAGACGGCCGGCAGCCATCTGCTGCGACTGTGCAGGTGCACAATCACCATCGAAGAGTCTTGCGGAGAATATAGCAAGTCCATAAACCACCACTTGTGCACTCACAAAGTTTTTGGAATTGTCCTTAGAACCAGCAATGCTGTTATCCAGTCCCTTTCTGAATTATAAACACACGTGCAAGCACTAACAGTCCCTACTTCTCACATATTGTCCATATACTATGACCAACAGAAACGTGTGCAGTGAAATGGAACTTACAAGTTAATAATATGATGAACTGGTGTCAATTACAATTTTATAACATAAGAATACAATAACAAAGGTACAAAATACATTATTAAAGAACATAACAATACAGATAAATTTGTAGTAATACAGGCTTTACAAAAGAATAGAAATATACATATACATCAGCATTACAGGAATTATGACATAAGTAAATAAATAAAAGATCAGAATAATTATTAAAACATCAACTTGACACATGAGCATTAAAACAAAACAGAATAAATAATGTCTAAACATCTTTACAAAGTAAATAACATATTATTAGATAAATTCTACAACATAACTCTTATTAGCTAAACACATAAAGACAAAAAAAAACACAAATATACATGAGTACACAAACACATAGGGGGATAACCCAATGGAAAGGACAGAGTTCGTTTTCAGTGTAACATTTGGTACTGCAGTCCAACCCAAAACTTCATTCCATATATCGTCCCTCTTATTTCAACATTTGCTCCAGCCAAAAAAAAATCCTATCCAAGCATGCTTTCTGTATTCTGTTCACATCCTCTTTCAAAAATAGTTTTTCTCCACTGTGCACTATTTTTTGGCCAAACCATTTTCTTATAGCTTCTCAGTGCATTTCTTCCGATTCATCATAGTTAGTTTCTTATATAGTCTACCCTCTCTTAAGCTAACTTAAATCTACTGAGCTCAGATATGTATACCAAGGGACGAGGCAATGCAGCAGCACATAACAAATTAACACAAACAGCAAGGACAAAAAAAATAGAAATTGGCAAAGTAAGCAACAATATTACAACTAATATAAGGCAATGAGCAGCAAACAAGAAAAATAAATCAGTAGTAAACTGGCTTAGCAGAGTAACACAAAGTCAAATTCAGTAACACTATGCCTGGCAAACAGCAGCAGCAAATGCATTAACTTATATCTAAACATGACAAACCCACATGCAGAAAAAATAGTACTCTAAAGACAACCATGCAGATAAGGGAAATGTATATTCACATCTTAATGTCTATGTAATTAAAGTGGTGCACCACAAAAACTTATTCTATGAAATAAATTACCAAGTACTTGAAAAGAAAATTATGTATGCAGTTCCTGTGAAGAGAAATGTCTTTTTGTGCTCCCTCATTTTTTTTGGAAGTATATTACAAAATTATTATTTACTGGATCTGTAGACAGAAATATTTATATTAGTACACCTGTAAATTTTATTTTAACCAATCTGAAGTGCAGCTAGAAACTAGATATTAAACAAAATAGGCAAAGCAAGGCGTGAAACATCATTCACTAGCCATATGGCATTTCATAATACAGTAAACAATGTTTCAACTAGCAAGACAATAGATGTGAAATGTTTCTCATCATTTCATTTCAGTAAATATCATGAATTAAGAACTCTACAGTGTAATCATGCTTTCTACAAAGGAATGTCAATAGCGAGATTAATGGCCTCTTTTTTTCTCCACCTGCGCCTCTGAAAGGCACACACTAATGGCTTTTTTCCAGGTGAGTGTTGCACAGCTGGGTGCTTACAGTGCATTACGTCAAGGTGACCTACCTTCCTTACCGAAATATTTACGACATCAGTTGCCGCTACAGTGACAGTTTGATACAAATAAAATTTCATAGGTCGAAATATTTGTGTTACAAATCTGTAGAAACAAAATCCTATAAATATAACACTGTCCAAAAAATTTTCGGCGGCATTGTGATACAGTCACACATGTACACACATTTCATAACTCTTAAAGTACGATTCTTGGTTTCCAACATCATTTTTCACATATCAGAGCCCCTAACCACTATTCATTACTCCTTACCCTATTACACCTACACATATTCGTCGACACGTCAATCTTGGGGCGACACTTCAATATTTCATCATAATAAATACATGGCATAATCAAATTCCTCATATAGCATCAGCTTATTGATCATAAACATACCTCAACAGCATAATACACATTGTCATCATAATAATAACATCATAAAAACTCAGCCAAATCTCAAAAACGTCGTAGCTTTCTGCAATAATTTCAAAACCTAAAAAAAATCCTCTGCTCATTTCAATAGTGTCATCTACCTCAAACGTACTTTAAAAATCGTGATCCCATACCAAATACATCATTCAAAGCTCTCATAGTATCACAATGACTCCGAAAAAATATGAAGAGTTCATAAAGTACATACAAAATACAGTTTCATAAGTGTGAAGTTATCCAACTGTGTAATTGCGTAAACATCTGTCACTGACGTAGTAAAAAAATATTTGTTACTCTGTTAAATAATCAGGTAGCTGTGTAATTCTGTGTTGGAGAAATATGGTACCAATGTGTAAAGTTGTATAATCAAATACCATAGTAGCTAGGGCTCCTTGTGCTTGCCACACACATAGTACACAAAGTAGGCATGTACCCCATGAGGATTATTGTAATTATACCCTCAGGTGTTACAGATTACAGCAATCGAATGAAATGTATCACGGAAAACCTTTGTATCATTGTACTTCAAATATCTTCAAAAATAAATGTTTTAAGTACAAAATTAATCACTCAAATACGTGTACTGTAGGGCTAAACTGTGTGTCTTGTTGTAAGATAATCTCTGTGGAAGTGTCATAGTTATCGTCCTCCGAAAGCTAAGTTCTGCAGAAGTCTATGTACTTACCTAATGATAAACAAAAGTGAAATGCTTTGCGTATAGATATCTTAGTTATTACGCTTATTGCCATGATGAAGAAAGTACTGTGCTGTAACGTATTGTTGTGCTATGTAAAAGGCTGTCTTCTTGTAGCTACACCACAAAAGTTTCTACTAAAACATGTTTTACTTTACAGAAGAATTCAGAAAAACTGTGCAGATATAAAACAGATACACCCCAAAAGCAACATTGTAAATTGTCACTCATTAGTAGCGTCGTGATAAAATCATGTAGCTGTCACATAAACTAACCACTGTGTCATCTGGTATCTCACAGAAAGTACTTTAAGTCCAGAATGTATTTTCAAGTAAACCAAAATGTTTCATTAAAATCTCATTAGCAGTACTGGTAAATTTTCTAGGTATGTGAGCCTTATAGTCGTTACGTAATCGTGCAACTAACAAGCAAGAATGTACCTACACAATAACACTGTGTCGTCTGTTCACAATAACAATGCATTCGTAATTTCTGTTTAAATAAGTTCTCTTGGATCTTGATTGGATATTTAACTTCAAACATTGTTCCATGTTAACAGATTCAAAGTCTGACAAAGCATACTGGTAATGTAAAGTGAAAAATTTTATAGCGAAGACTAAGTTAAAAAAACAGATTATCTCTCAATAAACGGTTTTACATGTGAAATGTGGTGCAATCCTTTACTCTTCCTAGTACACAGAGTTTCAACTTCAAAGTAATTAACATGTTGTATACGTCAGTAAGGAATGCTAAAATTTGCTCAAGGTTAGCGTCTATGTTATTTTTCTCTGAGCCAGCCGGCGCACGTGGCTGCCTGCGGTGCGAGTCATTGTCCGCTATCTTTTTGTTGGCGTGCGTCGTTATTGGGATTAGGAGACCTAGCTTCTACAAATTCACCTTGCTGAGAGGGCCCAACCCTGTCTGAATCCCGCCAGTTCTGATGAAATTTAGGTCTGCCGTTTTGATTATATCGTCTGTCGTCATGTCGGTAGTTCCTGTAGTTTCTTTCTTGTCGGTCACGTGGTGGAGAATTTCTCCCTGAATCGTAACTGCGCACTGGACCATTGCGTCTAAAGTTATTGTGTCGCCCTTGATAATAATTATTTTGGTTCCCAAATTGTCTGTTTCTCTGATTGTCTCTGTGATAGTCACTACCGCAGAGAGGTGATCTTTCCCTGTAATTATTACTACTCTGCCAATGGTTGTCATATGGGTGGTGTCTGTTTTGGTCACGATTTGTGTTGTGAGAATAGCCTTGTCATGTCCAGTTATTATTTCTTTCATCGTGGAATTCTGACGGAAGTGACCTGTAATTCTTGTGTTCCTGATTTCGCGTTTCGTGATTGTCAGTGTCAATTTCTAATTCTTGTAAGAGTCCCTGAAAAGCTTCAATGTCGTCTTTGCCACGTCCTGCCAAAATAATATGTCATAAATGTTCAGGTAATTTGATTAAGCAAATGCGGATAAGTTCTGAGGGGCTGTATGGGTTTGACAGGTACTGATTCTTGTGCAACAAGTCTTCAAAATATTTGACAAGACTGGAAAATTCAGATTGTTCGAAACGTTTCATCATTATGATGCTATGTTTTACTCGGTCTTGTGTAGCTTGAGACCAATATGCTGAGAGGAAGGCATGGTAAAATTCTCCTTCACTGTGACAATCGTGAATGACCGATCGCATTCTTACAGCTGGTTCATTCTCTAAGTAGCCACACATAAATTCTAATCTGTGCTCTAATGACCAGTTGAGAGGAAAACAATGAGAGAATTGATGGAGCCATGCTTGTGGATGAATGTCGTTGCCAGAATTCTTAAATGTTTTGAATTCACATGTAGTAATGAACAGCTTATAGTCAAGATCATCATGTCGGCGAGTCACATGTCGGTCATTGTTACGTCGTTTCGGCGGTTCCATCTCAAAATTTGGTGTGCCTTGCCAACTTCTTTCATAATTTCCGAAGTGTCCTGTGTCATTATTTTGTGGTTGTTCCGTATTTCTAAGCCCCTCTTCCCGTGTTGGAGCGCGAGTGTCCTCTGAAATATGTAATTTTTGTATTACTTGTGTCAGCTGATCTTGTACTTCCCGGATTTCTCTTTGGTGTTGCGTATTAATTTGATTCTGATTTTGTTTGAATTTCCTAATTTGTTCTCACTCTTCTGTGTCATTAAAGACTACTGGTTTTGTGTCATTCAGATTATCATCTACCTTCGTAGATAAATTATTTAGCTGATCCGAAAGTTCAACTACTTTCTCTGATAATGAACTAATTTCCACCATGTGTCTTTCTACTGTGTACTTTAAGTTTTCCTGAGTTTTTGCAAGTTGCGTAACCGAATCGGTAGATGCAACTGAGTCAATTTTAGCTTGCAAGGTCTCATGATTTTCATGAACAATAATTTGCAGTTCTTTTATGGCTGCTTCGTGATTCTGTAATGCATTTTCATGCCGCGAAAAAATAGGTTGAAAATGCTCACAAATTTGTGTTTTTACGTCGTTACAGACTTTTTGACATTTCGATTCGATTTTATGTAACTCAGTAGTTAAATCTTCACGTGTTTGTTCAAGCGTGGTGAGAAGATTTTGTTCCATTGCGTCTAACTGTTGCTGTGTTTGTCTCTGGTGTTGATCCATTGTGTCTAACTTTCGAAGATTTTGTTCCATTGTGTCTAACTTTTGAAGATTTAGTTCCATTGTGTCTAACTTTTGAAGCTTTTGCTGTGTTTGAAGCTTTTGTCCCATTTGTTGCATTAATTGTAATAACAATGCACTGGTGTCTGAAACATGTTCCTCAGTGCTTTTCGGCAGTGAATTTGCACCGGCAACATTCACATTTTAACAAGCAGAAAATGTGTCTTGACTCATTTGAGAAAACGGTGAGAACCCAAAACCTGAGTCTACAGTATTTGCAATATTGTGTTCTGTCATTCCCGATTCTTGAGGCGACCTGTTGCCGACCGATCGATCGATAATGCTTCCCAGTTCACTATCTGTTTCACTGTCTACATCATTATTTGACGCCCGCTCCATTTCCCTATGCACAGTTACCAAATTACTACTTTGAATGTCTGTTAATTCATTACACAGCGGTGCTGGTAAGCTACGCTCGTCGTCACTATTATTTCTCTGTTTACTTTGGAGCCTAGTGTTACGTTTTTCACACGCCATTATTGTCACGATATTTCACACAATAACACAGAAAATAAGAGAACACATTAACATACCGCTGAAAATAATATCTACTTAATTGCAAGCTGCGAAATACTTGCTGCAAATTTACATGCATGCCACACCTGTTTCACTGTACAACAATGAAAGACTGCAACTACAAAGGAGATTCTCTCTACAATTACGCGCTAGCAATAAACAAAATCTACACTAATTACACAAACTACAAGAAAAATCAGAAGATTCCAGTGAGGTATCCTCTGCTAAGGGTCGACATATGGAACGTCCCCTTTGAAAAATTATACATGACTGTGCTTAAACTGACAAACAATATTTTTAGCGCAACGCAATCTGACTTTCAATAATCCGTACAAAAGAATGGCCCTGACTAACATTAACCTATACGTTTCACAAATCGCTTACCTCACAAAAATCGTGGTTACTCGAACTACTGCAATACAGCGAGCGCCACTACTGCCAGCTAAATAAAAGATTCAAACTACGGAAGGCACTAACTACTGATAGGGATAGTTAGCAAATGAAAGATTTTTAATAGAAAACAAACAATGTATTTACCTTAATAGTGTTGCAAAATCATAATATACATAGCAGTTCATGACGTCCAGTCTTACAAATTCCAAAACTCCGCCATTTCTTTCCCCACATCCACCACTGCTGGCGGCTCACCTCCAACTGCGCAACGCTACGCGCTGTTCACATCCAGCTGCCCAACACTACAATGACAGACAACAATGCAAACTAGGCACAGACTGCACACAGCACAGCCAGTGATTTAAATACAGATCGCTACGTGGCGGCGGCGTTACCAATATAAGAAACTAAACAGCCTACTTACATCGTTTTTGTCATTCGATTGTGTACATCCAGCATCTAGCGGTTCCAAAGATGTGGTATTTTGTGATGGCTTCAACATATCTCATTGTTTTTTTCGGAAAATCGGGCTATAATGTCGTGTCGATGCTTGGGGGTTGTCAGTATTTTTGTTGTTCTTTGATTTCTGGCCACGACGAGTAGTTGCACGTGAATGGCATGAAGAGATCAGGTCGTCCATGTTTTCTTATGTTGTCATGACATCTTGAGTGCATTCGTGAGTGTGCCTCGGACTTCTTATGAGTGGTGAGGGTAAGATTACCATTGTTCCATTGTCGTCGATATTTCCGTCATTTATGATTGTGCCTTGATAGTGGATGTATTCTTCCGTGCGTAGTTTCTTCTGATTCAGTCTTATGTAAAGCATTCGTTAAGCTTCTATTTTTGCATACATATCTACCAGGAATAGCTGGAATAAGCGGCGAATATTGGGAACGTGATTGTATATTTTATTGTGTCTGATCATTAAGTGGTAAGCATAGAACTCCTTGGAAGCGGCTTTTCTGTTCTTTTCTATGTCTGCTTCAGATTGGATTTGTTTCACATTAAAATGTTATCCGTCCTCCCCTTGCAGAAATGTTAATAGAAATTGGAGGGCATCATATGAATGGTGCGTCTCTGCAATGCGTTGTAGTACTTCTCTTCTTCGTCCTACAATTATGTCGCGGCTTGTGTTTTCACTGTCCACAAAAAGATGGCTACTTCATCTATCGGAGATGCATTACATCGGCGTTCGTGTTTTCCACGTGGTTTCCTGTTCCCCAAATTGTAGCTTTATAGTTATTAGAAATCATTCTGTCTAGTGCTGTTTTGAATATGTGAATCAGTTGATGTATTTATGTAACATCCTCTGTACATCTTGGCCAGCTCTTCATCTCAATCCACTGACATTTGCGCATCGTTGACCAATTTCTGTTTCTTCACTTCCTATGAAATATGCTCGCAGAAATTTATAGTCTTCTTTGGGTAGTAATAGTAATAATCCCATGCTTCGATAGATTTGTCCTGGGAATGGAACAAACATAATCTATTTCATCTTTGTTACTGTTGATCGAAGTGACACCGAATGAAGTCATTTTGAAGCAGGCATCGTATCCTTTTACATATTGAAGAATGTGTATTGATTCTGGAGTTTCCCCGGTCATGCAATGTAAATTTCCTGCGGAGATGCTTCCAGTGGCGGTAGTCGAATTTTTGCACGCATGCAGCAGAATCCTGATGTTTCTCTACTGAAGTTTTTCGCGCTGTAAAATTGGTGGATGTTATACATTTTTTCCGATTTCGAGGTGTTTGTGCTTGCTACGTTCTTTCGTTGGGTCGTAGCGGACTGCTTCTTTTGTCAGTTTGTACTGTTTGCTTGTCCTTGCCAGCACTTCTCGTAGGATGATGCTTTCTTGGCCGGACTGAGTTCACAGTCTTTTATTATAAGACTGTGTCACAATTCTTGATTCTTCAATCATTTCGTTTCGTCCTCCTTCGGTTTCTCTGCTTCTCACGGTGCTCACTGTCGTTCGTCTCTTTTGTTTCCTCGCTGATTTTTTTTCTTTTCGCCGTTTTGCTTCACAAATGGCAATATTTCATCCTCTTTTACGCTTGGGGATTCTATAAAGTATTAATAAAATCAATTTTCTCTTGAGAAGTACAGTAATTACACTTTACACACTTTTCACGCTTTATTTTCGATTTATTATCGGTCACTGTAACACTTTGACTGCTCGCACTTCACTATTTGCTTTTATTCACTCATTTCACTACTGTTTCGGCTCCTCCCTTTGTCACTGATAAGAAACTGACGTTCGAACCCACGACGGGTCTTGCTTTATATACCCCTACCAATGAGTAGCCCCACCAGTAGCGAATTCCAGAACATACCAAAACGGCTTCGAATGGTCCACAATGCTTTAGAACATTCCATAACATTTGAGAGTGTTCTGGAAAGTCCCATAATGATCTGAGATGTTCCGGGACATTCTGGAACGTTCCCGAAGGTTCCAGCTCAGTCTCCATGATTTCAGAATATGTCGTATCGTTGTGGAACATTCCGGAACATTCTGGAATGTTGTGGAATGTTCTAAAAATTTGTAGAGGGTGAAGCGTCCCCTCCCTTATAACTTCAAAAGCACACCTGTCAGGTAAAAAAGTTGATAAAGGATATATGGAAGGGATGATGTTCAAGGAGTTGTCATTCGTAACAACATTTGGGAGCATCAGGAATCCCAATAACGGTGGGAGAAATAAGAATGGCTCGAATAACGCATTCATAAATCTAAACGACAGCGGATGGGTGAAATCAGATGTTTGACTGTGTAGTAGTTTCAGGCTGTTGTGGACCTCAGTTGGGGCTATTACCTTCACACATGACAAGAAGAAACACAGATTTGGTGGGGAAGTGGAGCAGACTTGTTGTGCACTAAAATCGAACACTACATATTGCAAAAGCTTATTAGTTTGCAGCAGCCTAACGCTCTGTTTTATACATTGGCTAAACAGTCAAGACCGTCAACACCATTTCTTTTATATTGCACGGAAGGATATAGGTGTTCATTCTTTCCGCGTGCTATACGAGATTGGAATAATAGAGAATTGTGAAGGTGGTTTGATGAACCCTATGCCAGGCAATTTAATGTGATTTGCAGAGTATCCATGTAAATGTAGAAGTAGATGTAGGTGCTGCAGGCAAGTGTTAGTCTCTTTCTTTTTAAAATCCAACAAGCTTCAGTTAATCAGTGTCATCTTACACTGAAATCATGTTCTTTTGTTTTCTAACATTGATTTACAAGAGCTTATGCAAAGACAGTACCCAAAAAATTTAAACAACAATATTAAAACAATTTTCTAAAACAACCGCTACTGAACAAAGTTGTATTTCAGTCCCTTAAGTTGGAATTAGAAAGGGCTTAGACAATACCCGAAGCAAACACAACTCAGCGTACACAACACAGTTAATCACTTTTGACTCTTAAGAATCAGGTCACATAACTATCAGTTAGTCCCCAAAGTTGTAGCGCGTCGGCTACTTTAATGAAGATAGTTCTTTTAAAATAATCTATAAACTAAAAATTCCAGGGGACACTTGTCATTAAATTTCTACAAGTTAAATCAGTCTTCCAGACACATTTACGAGAGAGGTTGGCAACAAATAATTTAACCGAAGCTCACGTAGAAAATGATGAGCTTAATTTCTCAAGCGACAGTTCACAGTTAGTTAACCAGAGGAAATGTAATTTATAAAATTCAGTTTACGAAGAACAGTGACGAACATATTAGCCTGAGAGCTCTCCACAATTTCCGGTAATTACTACACTGTGCCAATACACGCAGTCTTCAAACAAGAAACATTCCAGTGTACTATATAACCGAATGCAGTGAGATGTTACAATAACAGAAAAGAAAACATTTTATGAAAGTATCATGTATAGACTAAACTTCTGTAAAATTACTTAACATCTGCCCACCACTTGGACCGGTCGTGCCTTTGTACTACCGTACCACATTTGTCAGGCTTGACCACCAGAACAAAGATCCTTCTCTTCCAATACAGCAGCTTACAGTTCGTGCCTTCTTTCCACCAAACCAAATCAACTTATTCGTTACCAGTTCTGTCTATATTTATCTTCATGTTAGAAGATCAGCTTCACAACGCAGTTCTACGAGGTTCAAAAACAAGATCACTTCATCGGTTGAAACCGAGTCTTGTCCGCTCGTTTTGAATAAGCAAAAGTTTCAGAATTTCCAAAAGCGGTATACCATCATTCTACACAAGATGGCTACCAAGGCGCGCCGGCTTCTTGCTGCGAACTAGCGGAGGTCTGTTCACGCGCCATCCTTCGCCCACGCGTTCCCAGCAGCCTCACGAAAGCACGTCCACTCGCCAGCCGTAACGCTCGCAAACTCCTCCTGCGCTCGCGGACCCACTGGCCCTTCCTCGCTCGCGAGCGCTCTGAGCTCTCCCTGGCCTCGCACGCCATTTCCACACCACCAAAGACATTCTGTGAAGACAAATGAGTCAATCAGTCCCAACTGAAGTCTCGAACAATCTAAAACGGTCTACCACGTTAGTATGCTGCCGTAACTTACAGGTACGGCATGCGGTGCCTCTTTGTGGGACGTGTTAGTTTCGTAAACGTTGATACTTTCCCTCATTGGTGTTAGTAATGCGTATAAAAGCGTTTGCGATAGTAGAAAAGAATATACTTTTGCGTGGGTGGGGGTGAGAGAAAGTGGCAATCCTGTAGGTTAAGATGTTTATTGCGCACTTTAGTGCAGTAATGGGGGAATAAATTTGAAAATTCTGGTCTACTGGAAAAACCAAATCATTTATGTATATGTGTGCTTGTGTGTGTGTGTGTGTGTGTGTGTGTGTGTATGTGTGTGTGTGTGTGTGTGTGAGAGAGAGAGAGAGAGAGAGAGAGAGAGAGAGGGGGGGGGGGTGTATATGTAGAAAAGGGGCGACTGATTTCTCAAATGTTCAAATGTGTGTGAAATCTTATGGGACTTAACTGCTAAGGTCATCAGTCCCTAAACTTACACACTACATAACCTAAATTATCCTATGGACAAACACACACACCCATGTCCGAGGGAGGACTCGAACATCCGCCGGGACCAGCCGCACAGTCCATGACTGCAGCGCCGGAGACCGCTCGGCTAATCCCGCGCGGCTCCAATGATTTCTGTTTCAGATCGTAATGAAGTGGGCTTGTCGTAATAAAAATTTTGCAAAACAGATCCATGACATAAAAAGGATTAATCTAGGCAGGTAGGAGAGCCTAGTGGCATCCACTGGAAGCCTGCAGCAGAGGAGCTTTGTCCATACCGTCAGCCGGCCTGGGTGGACGAGCGGTTCTAGGCGCTACATTCTGGAACCGCGCGGCCGCTGCGGTCGCAGGTTCGAATCCTGCCTCGGGCATGGATGTGTGTGATGTCCTTAGGTTAGTTAGGTTTAAGTAGTTCTAAGTTCTAGGGGACTGATGACCATAGCAGTTAAGTCCCATAGTGTTCAGAGCCATTTGAACCATTTTTTTTCCGTACCGTCAAAACAGTTGCTTTTACGTTTGGAAAGTCCACGCTGAGCCGTGGTGCCAGTGAGTTCTGTCTGGCGCTACAGGCTCAAGTGTAGCATCGACTATCCCCCTTGCGGCCCCATTGCCAATATGTATGAGAAAGGGTTGGTGTCTGTGGCTTTTGTCCTTAGTTTTTTGTTTGTCGATACATATACGGGGTTCGCTAGCCCGTAAGGGAGACACGGAGTTTGGGGACTGCGGTAGCGTCGCGACAAGAAGTGGCCACGAGGTCCGAGCGAAAGAAGCCACGAGCTGCGGAAGGAGGGCCTGCGCACAGCGAAGATACCGGAGTACTTCACCGGGGTCAGCGTCGACTGCAAGCAGCAGGCCGACATCCCGTCGGTTGGTTGGCAACATTCGTGTCGGACGACCGCTCGTGGCCTGGCTGCCCTCTTCTACCTGGCTTCCATCGGCACCACTCAGTAACCGCTGCGGCGCACCGCGGATTCATGGAACTGCTTGCTGATAAACGGGAGTAACATTCTGTAATCCTTGTGGTGATTTGTTTCCTTGTCTACCTGCCCTCCTTATTACTTTCTGGTTTGTACCCGACCATCAGAGTTTTACTCAGTCGCCTCTTTGGTCGTAAATGTAGACAGTAGTATTGCACTAAGACACTAGGTGTCATTTGTTTCGAGTAACTGAATCACTCTTGTCATCAGTGGTGCTTATATAGTGTTCATGTGATGCAGAAGGGCATTTAATAAGACAGAATGTGTGAAGCAAACACCGCTGTTTCACTCGATAACGGGCGGGCTGCAGGTCCGGCCGTCTTGTAATCATTGTCATATACTGTTAGCTGTTTTTCAATACAACACTTCAGATTTCTTTTGCAAAGATTAAAAGCTTATTCAACTAAAGGTTTAAGGTCATAAGAATTTGCAAATTTTTTCATTTTGTTTAAGAAAATTTCATGGTTAAATGCTTCGATTATCTGTAAAAGACAGTTTATATATTGTCCAATAAACAGGTTGTGTGAAAGGAAAGTTATATTGGTGGGTCCCCCCTTTCATGTTTTCCTTAACTGCAGTAAGTAGCACGTATCACATGTTGCGAAAAATGTCCTTGCCCATGTCATTTTTATACTGCACCAGCCCGATAAACTGTAGAATTTTATTGTAAAAGCCTGGAGGTGATGGTTTCTCCTGCATAAAATTAGAAAATATCCAGGAAGGAAGAAACAACCTCACGTTTAGGTACTCTGCACTGCATGACCAGCCATTTTCTCCGTAGACTCCATTTATACCAGCTGCACGCTGATTACAGGTGCCACGTTAAATCTGAGATCAGAACAGCAGGAACACAGTTGCAAAAGTTTGGAGGGAAGAGGGGGACGAGTGTGTGACAAGCTATAGCACAGAGAGACAAAAGATATAACAACGTAAAAGAATTCAGATCATGCACGTATATCATGTCTCACTTACTCAGCGCCTGAGTTCAGTGTACGGAATGTAGCAATTGATTGTCAGCTGCAGGGTCCTTTCGGATAACACGTGACTATAGCTGACATTTAGCACAAACCTTTTTTCAGAGTACTCTTACCTGTTGACGTCAAAACTGTAATCATAAGATCTCATAAAGTACAAAACAAAGAAAAAGTTAAAACTGTTGCTGCTACATCAAACTAGTGTAATACCATGCAGCAGAGTCAGTCTGAAGCCCACTCGCTGGTCTAAACAAAACCTGCACCTTTGTTTAGCGTCAGTGCGGATATCTTAAAACATCCGTATGAAAGCCGGCCGAAGTGGCCGTGCGGTTCTAGGCGCTGCAGTCTGGAACCGTGAGACCGCTACGGTCGCCGGTTCGAATCCTGCCTCGGGCATGGATGTGTGTGATGTCCTTAGGTTAGTTAGGTTTAACTAGTTCTAAGTTCTAGGGGAATAATGACCTCAGAAGTTGAGTCTCATAGTGCTCAGAGCCATTTTTTTGAACATCCGTATGAAAGCTCGTCGAGTCCTTATTGGTGCACATCATTCCTAGCTGTCACTGCAGGCGCGGCCAGCTGGCGCCTGCGCACTCTGTCACGCCGCCGCTGACAAGGATTTACACTCGCCGCAGCTACACTACGCAGGTTACCAGCAGCTCTCATCAAGACGGCAACGAAGGCCAACTCGCCTTAATCAGGAGTTGAAGCCAGTGCTGGTAGTTGCACTCATTTTGCAAAGAGTGCTCAATTGGTGCTACATTTAAGCGCTGTAACTCTCTGAGTCTCGCTTACCAGTGACAATGGTAATCTGGCACATTCTTCTTCTTTCGCTCGTGCGTTTGTCTCGTGTCAAACAGGGTCGACCTTGGCACAGTTAATTTTAAGCGGTGGTTGGATGTCCTTCCTGTCACCGCCTCATTAACCCCAGAGACCGAATGTAGGTACCTCAACTGTATCTAAAGGGTACAGAATATGGATTGAGAGTAAATCGAAGGAAGACGAAAGTAATGAGAAGTAGCAAAAAAGAGTGCAGCGATGGTCACAAAGTAGATGAATTAAGGAATTCTGGTACCTAAGCAGGACGATAATCCATGACGGACGGAACAAGGAGGACATCAAAAGCAGATTAGCACTAGCGAAAAGGACATTCCTAGCGAAGAGACATCTGTCGGTTATCAAATATAGGCCTTAATTTAAGGAAGAAATTTCTGATAATGTACGTTTGGAACAAAGCACTGTGTGGCAGTGAAACATGGACTGTTGGAAAACCACACAAGAGAATCGAAGCATTTGAGATGTGGTACTACAGACGAATGTTGAAACTTAGGTGGTCTGATAAGGTGAAAAATGAGGATGTTCTACGCAGAATCGGAAAGGAATTTATGGAAAACGCTGAAATGAAGGAGGGATAGGACGATAGGACATCTGTGAAAACATCATGGAATTACTTCCATGATGCTCGAGAGATCTGTAAAGGGTAAAAACTCTAAAGGAAGACAGAGACTCGAATGCATCCACCAAATAATAAAGGACGTAAGTTGCAAGGCATACTCTGAGATGAAGAGGTTAGCACAGGAGAGGAATTCGAGGCTGGCCGCATAAAATCCGTCACAAGACTGAAGACTCAAAACTGTGTGTGTGTGGTGTTACTCATGCGAAAGTGAGCGAGTGTTCTCTAGCTGTTCGCGAACTGCGTTACTGACGCTGCCCAGAATTAAAATAGTAGGATGTGGGAATCCACCTAAAGCCACACAGTGCCGGCCAGTTCCGATAAGAATTGCTGGTCGCGTGCGTAGCGTGACTCCAGCTTCTTTAGAGGCGTGTCAATGGCGGCGTGGAGTACAAGAACGACTGCGCAGGCGCTGACTGCAGTCACTGGTAGGAACTGTGTGCACCAATAATGCAAGATCCCACCGACCTATCAAGCGGGTATCTCTAGATATCCATACTGACGCTAGGCCGAGACAACAAAGATCAGCTAGTGATAATATTCGCATCTTAGCTTGCGCTTCATCTATTACCTTGTGGAGATCACTGACAATTCCTATGGTTCGGATTTAACAAGGATAGGGCACGAAATAGGTTGCATTTATTCCAATGAAACTAGCACGATATGGAGCTTATATGATTTAATGAGGAAACAGGAGAAGGTAAGAGAGAAGCATTATAAGAAGAAGAATTTAGTGACGAGTTACAAAGAAATGTAAATACCGGAAACTCATTTCTTTTTGACATGAAATTTCCAACGCTACTGATTGTTTCTGTAATTTCCATTACATGTCGAAGCTTTAAATTATAAACTGCGATGTAAAGCTTTGTGAAAGGTCTGCTTTTATCGATTGACATTAATGAAATTGAAGTGTGAGTACTGCATAGCGGATAGTATGTAAAAGTAGAGGACAACAGAGGGTATAAAAGACGATCATGTCAAACACGATCTGCTCTTTCTTTGACGATGACTAAGGAGGCGGCACGGAAACATTATGCCGTTGATGGGAATGTCGTCGAGAAAACATGTACACTAAATTATTTTCTCGTCTCAAGAATGGCCTTCTTCACCCTCCACGTACATAAATATGTACAATGTTTGATAAATACCGTTTTTCCTCATCAGTGGTGGGCCAAGTAACTGACTGTGCGACATTTGAACTCCTTGGTCGGGGTCCAAAAATTATGAGACTACTTTCGTTCTAAGCAGAGACAAGAAAGGTCAACGAGCGATGGTACTTGCAACTTTTCCTCCTCTACATCGATTGGCCTGTGGGAAACATTGCTAATTCAACAATGATAATGCAAGAAATAGGATGCAGCCATTTCAAGGAAAGTAGCACGATATGTAAGTTACATGTTTTAATGAGAAATCTGGAACTGACTGACTGATGGACGCCTCTATGGTATACGATCTCTGTTTGAGGCACCAACGACGCTGGAGCAGGAATAAATGTGTAATACTGTAAGTAGGCTGTTTGTTTTCTTATTGGCAACGTTACGTAGCGCTCTGTATGAAAATCACTGGCTGTGCTGTGTGCAGTCTGTGGCTAGTTTGCATTGTTGTCTGCCACTGCAGTGTTGGGGTAGGCTGTTTGTTTTCTTATTGGCAACGTTACGTAGCGCTCTGTATGAAAATCACTGGCTGTGCTGTGTGCAGTCTGTGGCTAGTTTGCATTGTTGTCTGCCATTGCAGTGTTGGGCAGCGGCAGCTGGATGTGAACAGCGCGTAGCGTTGCGCAGTTGGAGGTGAGCCGCCAGCAGTGGTGGATATGGGGAGAGAAATGGCGGAGTTTTGAAATTTGTAAGACTGGATGTCATGAACTGCTATGTGTATTATGATTTTTCAACACTATTAAGGTAAATACATTGTTTGTTCTCTATTAAAATCTTTCATTTGCTAACTATGCCTATCAGTAGTTAGTGCCTTCAGTAGTTTGAATCTTTTATTTAGCTGGCCTAGTGGCGCTCGCTGTATTGCAGTAGTTCGAGTAACGAAGATTTTCGTGAGCTAAGTGATTTGTGAAAGGTATAGGTTAATGTTAGTCAGGGCCATTCTTTTGTAGGGATTACTGAAAGTCAGATTGCGTTGCGCTAAAAAAAATATTGTGTGTCAGTGTAAGCACAGTCATGTATAATTGTTCTAAGGGGACGTTTCAATACATACTTGAATTCTTGTGTAAGTCGCAGCTTCGAAAAGGGTGAAATCCAAAACAATGAAGGACATCAAAAAAGTAGCACAGTTTTGATGCACTTTTTATTGTTGTTGAGGAAAAAGATTTAGTTTTCCGGATTTTTCGGGAAATGCGTGGTTGTGGAAAAAGAGCTTTGCGAAATAAACATAAACTATATCGCAACGATTGTCCATCAAAACAATGTTTTCGTAGATGCTGGCTACGTGATGCAGTCCGCAGCGGGTCCACGAAAATATGGAACCACCAAAAGCCTAACACATTACCATTCCTAATTCGGTGTACAAAAACATTTGTCATTCAAAACAGCTTCTAATCGCCTTGGGACGGGTAAATACAGGTCCTGTATGGTTTGAATTGGAATCTTATGCGATTATTCTTGGAAAATAGTGGTAAGGTCACGTAACGATGCTGGAGGTGGATAGCGATAACACACGCTTCTCTCCACAGTGGGGGAATAGATGATCAGTAGTACTGAGTTGTGGTGGCTGTGATGGGCAGGGGAGATGCGACAGTGCACCGTCGGCGTGCTCACAAAACCAGTCCCGGACGGTACGAGTTGTGTGAACAGGGACGCTGTCGTCTCGGAACACAGCTTCACCATTGTGGAACAAGCACCGTATCACAGGATGTGCCAGGCCAGCCAAAATGGTGATGAAATGGTATGGTGTAATTGTACCTTGAAGAGTAACCGTGAGGCCGGTGGAAGACCGCGATATGGCGACCCAGTTTATCACCGGACCATTTTACACTATTGGGACGTAAACTCGGCCAGAAGTTAGAAATAGTATGAAAAAAGAATCATCTGACAAACGACTTGCCTCCATTGCTGCATGTTTATGGCTTCGACACCATGTTCTCCAGTTACGGGCATTTGGGTCAGTGATGTATGCTTTTGGAATTACAGGTCACCCTGCAGTTTCTGGGTTCTGGAGCTTCATCCTTATTGTTTTGGTTCTGGCAATCTTTTCTGTATTGACTTTTCTATCTGTCGTCACAATCCTCTTCAGTTTTCTTCTCTCACGATCACTCAACACGCACTTCCTCACACGATGTGACTTAGCGAATGATGTTTCTCCGCTTTCCCTGTATGCGGTACACATCTTCGATACGGTGCCTCTTGAAACATCAGATATTTCGGGTACCTCGGTTACGGAAGCATGCACCAGAGGAGCACCATCAATTTGCCCACTTTGCTCCGCCGTAGTGCACTCTAACTAGACTGGACACTGTTATGACCACGACGGACATTTGCAACGTGTTGAGGACTCTGTACGAGTGCCGTTCGTGGTGAAATACAACAGTGCGACCAACAGACTCGGCTAGCATCTTGTACTTATGTTCAAGCATGCATTTGCACGGTGTTTCCATAGCATTGTCCGATCCCTCTATATAAATGAAAAGCTAAAGACATAGCTCGGTCACCCAGTTTAAGGCGTACATTACCTATCTAATGCCTTACAGGGGCAACAAAACTTGGTTTTGTATTTCATATCATTACTGTACGAACTTAAAAATTTAAAATGCTGCCATAATGTACTCATTAATACATACAGGGCGGTCAATTGATAGTGACCGGGCCAAATATCTCACGAAACGAGCGTCAAACGAAAAAACTACAAAGAACGAAACTCGTCTAGCTTGCAGGGGGAAACCAGATGGCGCTATGGTTGGCCCGCTAGATGACACTGCCATAGGTCAAACGGATATCAACTGCATTTTCTTAAATAGCAACCCCCATCTTTTATAACATATTCGTGTAGTTCGTAAAGAAATATGAATGTTTTATTTGGACCACTTTTTTCGCTTTGTGATAGATGGCGCTGTAATAGTCACAAACGTATAAGTACGTGGTATCACGTAACATTCCGCCAGTGCGGACGGTATTTGCTTCGTGATACATCACCTGTGTTAAAATGGACCGTTTACCAATTGCAGAAAAGATCGATAACGTGTTGATGTATTGCTATTGTGAACAAAATGCCCAAGGGGCGTGTGCAATGTATGCTGCTCGGTATCCTGGACGACATCATCCAAGTGTCCGGACCGTTCGCCGGATAGTTACGTTATTTAACGAAACAGGGAGTGTTCAAATGGTTCAAATGGCTCTGAGCACTATGGGACTTAACATCTGAGGTCATCAGTCACCTAGACTTAGAACTACTTAAACGTAAGTAACCTAAGGATATCACACACGTCCATGCCCGAGGCAGGATTCGAATCTGCGACCTTAGTGGTCGAGCGGCTCCAGACTGAAGCGCCTAGAACCACTCGGTCAAAACTGCCGGCAGGAAGCGTTCAGCCACATGTGAAACGTCAACCACGACCTACAACAAATGATGATGCTCAAGTAGGTGTTTTAGCTGCTGTCGCGGCTAAACCGCACATCAGTGGCAGACAAATTGCGCGAGAATCGGGAATCTCAAAAACGTCGGTGTTGAGAATGCTACATCAACATCGATTGCACCCGTACCATATTTCTATGCACCAGGAATTGCATGGCGACGACTTTGAACGTCGTGTACAGTTCTGCCACTGGGCAAAAGAGAAATTAAGGTTTAGATGACAGATTTTTTGCACGCGTTCTATTTAGCGAAGAAGCGTCATTCACCAACAGCGGGAATGTAAACCGGCATAATATGCACTATTAGGCAACGGAAAATCCACGATGGCTGCGACAAGTGGAACATCAGCGACCTTGGCGGGTTAATGTATGGTGCGGCATTATGGGAGGAAGGATAATTGGCCCCCATTTTATCGATGGCAATCTAAATGGTGCAATGTATGCTGATTTCCTACGTAATGTTTTACCGATGTTACTACAAGATGTTTCACTGCATGACAGAATCGCGATGTACTTCCAACATGATGGATGTCCGGCACTTAGCTCGCGTGTGGTTGAAGCGGTATTGAATAGCAAATTTCATGACAGGTGGATTGGTAGTCGAAGCACCATACCATGGTCTGCACGTTCACCGGATCTGACGTCCCCGGATTTCCTTCTGTGGGGAAAGTTGGAGAATATTGGCTATCGTGATCCACCGACAACACCAGACAACATGCGTCAGCGCATTGTCAATGCATGTGTGAACATTACGGAATTGTTGAGAGGAATGTCGTTACATGTATTGCCAAATGCATTGAGGTCGACGACATCATTTTGAGCATTTATTGCATTAATGTGGTATTTAGAGGTAATCAAGCTGTAACAGCATGCGTTCTGAGAAATGATAAGTTCACAGAAGTACATGTATCACATTGGAACAACCGAAATAAAATGTTCAAACGTACCTAAGTTGTGTATTTTAATTAAAAAATAGTACCTGTTACCAACTGTTCGTCTAAAATTGTGAGCCATATGTTTGTGACTATTACAGCGCCATCTATCACAAAGCGAAAAATGAGGTCCAACTGAAACATTGATATTTCATTGCGTACCACACGAATATGTACTAAAAAATGGGGTTTCTATTGAAAGAAACGCAGTTGATATCCTTTTGACCTATGGCAGCGCCATCTAGTGGGCCAATCATAGCGCCATCTGGTTTCCCCCTGCAAGCTAGACAAGTTTCTTTCTTTGTACTTTTTTCGTTTGACGCTCGTTTCGTGAGATATTTGGCCCGGTCACCCTGTATAGACTGATCAGCCAGAACACTATGGCCACCAACCTACTATCTATACAAACCCCTCGAGGCGACAGCAGCGACAACTGGAGAGGAGTGACTGCTAGCCAGACACACTGGAGTACTTCAACGAATCTGGGATGAGTGGCAGTGTGGGGAGGGTGAGGGGGTGTTCCTGGTAATTTTCTAATTACGTTGACCTCAAACGAACAAATTTATCAGTAGACGTATCCTCACAGTAACTTCCTAGACATGCAAGTAAACGCTGTCTCATTGCCAGATTGCAGGCGTTCACAGTGCCCCGTGGAAGAAGGTCACTTACGCTGTGCGAACTGTGGGCGGATCTTGTTCCGCCTTGTTGTTAGTTGGTTCTCGTGCCGGGAACTGCCGCTGCTGATAACAATGGCGCCAGAGAGAGAGGGAGGGAGGGAGAGAGAGAGAGAGAGAGAGAGAGAGGGACTGGCACAGCAGTGTTACAAGACACACGTTCCGCGAACGTATCCCCAGCAGCTGCAGCGAAACTTCGCTCCAACGCAGCGCGCCGCGAGGCCAAGTGGGTCGAAGGGATTATGCGCAAAGTCCGAGTTTAGGAGCGCCGGTCTCCGCGCAGGGCGCCGCTCTGCCCCCACTGTCTGCCCTCCTCTCCTCAGTTGCGTGTCCTGGCAGCGGCGGGCGCACTCGTCCCCTCACTGCATAACTCCGGGCGTGACTCGACGTTCAGTTCTGATTCGCAGACTGCGCTACAAATCAGTAGTGGCAGTCTCCTAAAAGCAAGTAATCGCCGCTGTCCATTCAAAAGAAATGTACTGCAATGTGCCTTAAACGGAGAACGGCAAATCTAAATTTTTAATTGCTACCATGTTCAATGTTTAGAATAAAGGATTGCTACGTGTTACAAACCGGACACAATAGGAAGCACCAGGCCCCTTTGCTTTTTTTTCTTTTATCATTCGTTTATTATACAGGGTGTTACAAAAAGGTACGGCCAAACTTTCAGGAAACTTTTCTCAAACACAAAGAAAGAAAATATGTTATGTGGACATGTGTCCGGAAACGGTTACTTGACATGTTAGAGCTCATTTTATTACTTCTCTTCAAATCACATTAATCATGGAATGGAAACACAGCAACAGAACGTAAAAGCGTGACTTCAAACACTTTGTTACAGGAAATGTTCAAAAGTCCTCCGTTAGCGAGGATACATGCATCAACTCTCCGTCGTATGGAATCCCTGATGCGCTGATGCAGCCCTGGAGAATGGCGTATTGTATCACAGCCGTCCACAATACGAGCACGAAGAGCCTCTACATTTGGTACCGGGGTTGCGTAGACAAGAGCTTTCAAATGCCCCCATAAATGAAAGTCAAGAGGGTTGAGGTCAGGAGAGCGTGGAGGCCATAGAATTGGTCCAACTCTACCAATCCTTCGGTCACCGAATCTGTTTTTGAGCAGCGTACGAACACTTCGACTGAAATGTGCAGGAGCTCCATCGCGCATGAACCACATGTTGTGTCGTTCTTGTAAAGGCACATGTTCTAGCAGCACAGGTAGAGTATCCCGTATGAGATCATGATAACGTGCTCCATTGAGCGTAGGTGGAGGAACATGGGGCCCAATCGAGACATCACCAACAATGCCTGCCCAAACGTTCACAGAAAATCTGTATTGATGACGTGATTGCACAACTGCGTGCGGATTCTCGTCAGCCCACACATGTTGATTGTGAAAATTTACAATTTGATTACGTTGGAATGAAGCCTCATCCGTAAAGAGAACATTTGCACTGAAATTAAGATTGACACATTGCTGGATGAACCATTCGTAGAAGTATACCCGTGGAGGCCAATCAGCTGCTGATAGTGCCTGCACACACTGTACATGGTACGGAAACAACTGGTTCTCCCGTAGCACTCTCCATACAGTGACGTGGTCAACGTTACCTTGTACAGCAGCAACTTCTCTGACGCTGACACTAGGGTTATCGTCAACTACACGAAGAATTTCCTCGTCCATTGCAGGTGTCCTCGTCGTTCTAGGTCTTCCCCAGTCGCGAGTCATAGGCTGGAATGTTCCGTGCTCTCTAAGACGCCGATCAACTGCTTCGAACGTCTTCCTGTCGGGACACCTTCGTTCTGGAAATCTGTCTCGATACAAACGTACCGCGCCACGGCTATTACCCCGTGCTAATCTATACATCAAATGGGCATCTGCCAACTCCGCATTTGTAAACATTGCACTGAATGCAAAACCACGTTCGTGATGAACACTAACCTGTTGGTGCCACGTACTGATGTACTTGATGCTAGTACTGTAGAGCAATGAGTCGCATGTCAACACAAGCACCGAAGTCAACATTACCTTCCTTCAATGGGGCCAACTGGCGGTGAATCGAGGAAGTACAGTACATACTGACGTAACTAAAATGAGCTCTAACATGGAAATTAAGCGTTTCCGGACACATGTCCAAATATCATTTTTTCTTTATTTGTGTGTGAGGAATGTTTCCTGAAAGTTTGGATGTACCTTTTTGTAACGCCCCGTATAAGACAAATACACATTTTAAGACAAAATTTATCTACATGAAATATTACTCCCAGTTAAGGTTAACATAAGCAGTGGCAAAACTTACTTCTCTTAAGGGTTTCTGCTGGCAACAAATTTTAAGAAGGCAATGTAAGGTTTACATCAATTTGGCTCAAACACGTAGCTAGTGATTGAATCACGACACAGACACTTTAACAATTTCGGCAACAAATAAATAGCGTGAATTTGTACTCACAGTAACCAACTAATCAACAGCCTTGCCATTGAATAAGTTGTAGGCCATTTGGAACGAATTAGCAACACCCAGCAACTAGGTTAGTTAATACCAACAGTCCTTAAATGTCTTGCTCCCCATTAAATAAACAAACTTACAGTAATTAAATGAATAACAAATCAAACACACTAAGCTCCACTCAAACTCTTCATTGGAAGCCAAGAAAAATTAAGATTCCATTAACTGACTAGCACTGAAGTCACACTAAAGCTCATCTCAGTGTTCCCAGACACAGATTGGGCAAACTTATACAAGACAAGATTTTGAAGGGAGCACATCAGTAAAACCGGTGATGGAGCTAACTCGTGCCACTGAAAATTGAGGTGCTAGACCGGGGCACAAGATGGTATAAAATGAGGTTGTCTTAGTGCTACACTGCACTTCAAAATATTAACTCTAATGGCCAATTCGAAATTAAGTGCACACAAACCAGTATTAATTAACGAGGAGTGACACCAGGTCGCCCGAAGGGATGACAAAACTTAACTGAGAAGACGAATGCCGGAGGCGGCAGTAACATCAAACACCTTCTCCGAGTTTTAACCAAGAGTCACTTCCCGCTAAACAAGTAAACATTTAACCAAGCACATGGAAGGAACCCCAAAGAGAAAATTCAAATAAAACCCCCACAATATTATAAAGACAGGGAACCCCAAATATATAAATTTAATCAATTAGCTCTCCCGAAAGGCAGTGTAAACGCTAAGGCCTCACTTAAGAGGCCACAAAAATTGGTTACAAAAGTCTTATACATTTGCTCCTTTTCTTTAAAAGAAACACAAGGCTGCTTAACTTCTGCTGGACGTCCGGTATGGATCGTGTAGGATACACCAGGTAGCAACCCAAGCTAAGAGATCGCAAGGCACGGCGAGCAAAATCAGGAGAGCAGACAGACAGGCAGCCAACACATATCCTCCCTCTCGAACCGGCAGACCGCGTACAACCAACTCCACATATACGTGGTTGCTTCCCAACTCATACCTTGCGGCGTCTCAGCAGGTAGCCCGAGCAAACGTCAACTGCCACTCGCCCCGCGAATGCGCAAAACAACAAGGCAAGCAAAGATAAGAAACATCGAAGGATCGATAATGGACATCCAAGAGACTGGCGCGCCAGTAACGAGCGCCACGGCTCAAGGATGTTGAAGAAATAGCGTCACTCTGTGTAAATAAAGAAGAAGTATAAATTTTGTGACAGTCTGTCAGCAGTAGCGCAGACTGCTTACGTGCAGATCGAAACTAAAAGCGAAAAATTGTTTGATGAAACTAAGGCAGAAACATAAACGTAGGCTTCCGCGGCCATTATCACAGTCAATAAATTTTTTGTGCGTTTGAGACCGCATTGTCAATACGTAAGACTACCGACGTTTCGGCCACTGTAGCAGGCGCTAGAAAGCAGGAAATAACGCCACGACACGACTTCGGCCTAGTTTTCCACTCGCCGCTTTCCACCAGTCACAAGCAGTAATGCAAACGCCAATCAAACCGTCGGGTCTGCACTGATGAAAATAAATAATAAAAACACAAATAAAGAGCTTCTAACATCCCTCCCCTTCACCCTTAACAGCCTATTAGAATTAGATAACAGCCACGTCTGCATGTATATAAGAAACAAAGTTTACTCATTCACCAGTAAACAAAAACACCCCGAAACATCGGTCGTTTTACATATTTATTGAATAAGGCAGAAATGTTGAATTCCGTTCTCAAATACTGGAGTATTACAGCAGATTAATTCTCATATCATTTGAAAGATTCGTGGTGTAGGTATTAGTGACAATGGAGATGAGAAATAGTTGTAATCGCCAAAACAGAACGAAGTCAAAGGGTATTATGCCATTAATAAGAGATTCATTATTTTCTTCACTTCACAGCACAGCCTGTTCCGGAAACCGTCTTTCTGTTCAGCGGGCTTTTAGTTCATCACAATACTCGGTTGATGATTTTGCTGCATTCTTTCTAAACAGTTACACCAGTTGAATACATAGTTTTGGTTCGCAAAACGAAAACCAGTAGATAAGTAAGGCGGAAAGATTTTGCCACCATATACGAATAATTTTGATAATTGGTTCAAATGGTTCAAATGGCTCTAAGCACTATGGGACTTAACATCTGTGGTCATCAGTCCCCTAGAACTTAGAACTACTTAAACCTAACTAACCTAAGGACATCACACACATCCACGCCCGAGGCAGGATTCGAACCTGCGACCGTAGCAGTCGCGCGGTTCCGGACTGAGCGCCAGGACCGCTAGAGCACCGCGGCCGGCTTTTGATAATTCCCATTTCATTTACTTAGTATGTGATTGTATTGTATGTGGGGTTATCGACTTATGGATCATTTATAGGTTGATCCTGGGTAGGCTCATAGTGACATTTCTGTAGAGGCGTGTAATTTGACTGAGATTTTGCGCTGGCTCTGACAGCAGAGCTAACGTGGGTCTCTGCAGTGTCCGAAAGTGACAGGGAACGAGGGCTGCAGCCGGGGCAGTTCATGGCTCTGAAAACAGGATGTCGGGCGTTTTCTGCTTCCACTCCGCCGTCCATCGAGAAGCAGGTAGAAAGGGGCTTCTCACAGCGGCCCTTTGGTTGCTAAAGAGGAGGATACTGGAACCAAAATGGAGTAGGAACATCATTTTACAAGAGCCACCGCCAACCGCCTTAGCACTGAGGAACACACTAGGAATGCCTGCAGCACATGCGAAGTAATGGTAGCACAAGTTCTCATGCCAAACGCCAAGGCGCATCACCAAAAGACGCAGAAACGTATCTACTTGGCTTAAGTGTAAACGAAGAAGGGATCACAATTTGTTCTAAAAATTTCTGCCGAAGGAAGGAGAAGATTATTGGCTAACAGCTTCGCGTTTCTTGCTTTGTAACGGGCGCGATGATTGACCGGAAGGAGACTTCACAATGACAAGGCCAGATTACCTCTAAGCTAGTCACTGTGTGGTGAGGGGACTCTGATGAGGGGGCCCTCTGGCAGCTTTCAATATGAGACAACTCGCTGGATTGCGTTTTGAGACATTGCTGATAAGGCGCCAATGAACATTATCACCATCAGATTCGAAACTGCTGATATCGCCAGATGGAACGCAGTCATTCGTTTTTCTGTGAGCACAGAAACAAACGTGTACTTCTTTGTGGAGACTTAGGCATTATGGCCAAACACTTGAGTCAAGTCTCTGCTCCCAGCTTAAGAACTAGCACATTTCTTGATTCGTGCCCAGCAATGTACGGGAGTAGCTCCCCCGTTACGAGATCGCCAGTTTTCTTTTGCGTGCTCTGTGTAATCAGAATTTTTAGCTGCGCAACGCACTTCGCCTGCACGACCACCGGGAGCGGCGGACAGATCGGCGCTGCAGAATTGCTCTCCCCACCACAGAATTCGATGAAATACGCACCACGGCTTGGCAGATAAGGAATCTATGTGTAAAGACCTATTTATTTGCTCGCAGAGCTCTTTACTGACGCTCCCAGTCAGGGTGGAGGCTCTCTTAACTTTGATGCTAATCAGTATCAACCGCGTAGTGCTACTGTCTTATAAGAGGGGACGCGACTTCAAGTAAGGTGACACATATTGTGCCAATCTCAGATTTAGATGAATGAGGTAGGAGATAACGTTCTATGTCTACACTTGTTTAATTTACAGATTTTTCTTTGAGAGTTGTTCCACAATAAACATATCATTAGTGCCCAATTCTTTTACTTTGTCTAGGATTAGATCCCAAGTACTGATGAGGACGAAGTTCGAACGAAGTGTTGTAACAACTTGTGGAACAAATATAAACGTTATTCCCAGTTGCAGTTTGTCAATTCGTAATTTAATTCACTTTTCAGGCGGGGCAATATCAGTGCAAATACAGCCAACACACATACACATGCATTTATAGTAGTATTGGAGCTGCCGTGTCATTTCTGTGTTTCGTATTTCGCCCATCAATGTGCAGCCTCTTACTGTTCTGAGAAATTTCATCTCAGTTGACAAAAATTTCTGTCTTCTGTCCCCACATCTCACTTCCGTTTAATGCTACCAGGACCACCAATGTACTATAAACTTACAGTTTTGTTTCTTTTTTCGTTTTATATATCAGTATTCTATTTACTTTTACACACATATCTTTAAATTTCCGAAGTTTTGTATGTTGCGATCTGTTTCAGAGGATATTTCACATCCAAGACAAATTATGTCATTTATCTCAGGTTTGAAATTTGTCGTATTTCTTCACTGAAAGAAAAATGTCTGGAAAAAAGGTTGGTTACCAACGAGTTGTGCGACATATTACAGTTTATTCTGGAAGTATGTCGGACCCATAAGAAATAGGACCAACAGTGGTTACTAGACGGATACAAAGGATGAGAGGTTGACCACTGGATGTGTGTCACTGAACTGATGAAGGGAGTGAACTGTCAGACGCTAGACCAGAAGCGCTAATTATATGCGGAAAATTTACAAAGAATCTAGCTTCAAATTACCAGTTTAAGAATAGACTATAAACCCCTAGACATCACTCCTGTAAGAAGTGGGGTCTACACAGTTCTGGTGCACCTTTGATATCAATCTGATATGAAAATTACTTAAATTGAGACAGTTGAATTAGTTATGCCCTTAACCTATTGTTCTTGTAAGGGATTTATGTCCACCTGAGGGTCGATTTATGAGCACTGGGGATAATCTGTACTTTCAAGAAAGCTCCCAATCTGATACTTTCCCCTCCAACTCCCTCACCCGTCTGTAAACTTCCAAACCTCTCCCGCCTCCCTCGCCAATAAAAGCACACTTTCAAGCCTGAGTTATTAGGATAGCCCCATCACATGCAATCAGTTTGATATACTAATTAATTAAATCGATAAATTAAATAAGCTGTGATAGCAGCTGCAGTCATGGATGCACGTGCCCGTCAGTGTGTACCATAGCAGCTATGGTGGGCATATGGTGATGATTGGAGTGGTAGGAATTCCGATGTTATCAATACGTCCAGCGCAAACACTTTGCAGCAATCTACACTGAATTACTCAATTGTCCGTGGAGTATGATGCAACACACGCAATCACGGAGACTGTCCAATGCACACTGAGCACTACACTACTCAGCTATGCAGAGTGCGTTGCCGCCAGAACTTGTTACCGTGGCTGCGGGCAAGAACAACTAACCACCTCGCAGGAACTTTTCTTTGTGGCCGCCCCTAGCGACAGGTTTAAGCCTTAAAAGTCAATTTGTTCCTCCCACCAGCTACCTCTGCCATGCGGCCCGCACACCAAACGGAGTCGTCCTGGAAAAGCAGCCTTATGTTTATCACTGCAATTACAATTAAACATTACGTTTGCAGCCCCAATCTGATGACATTCAACAGTGATCGAAGTATCGGAAATACTCCTCCTGATGGCTGTTTCTCTAGATATATCAGTTCTATTTGTTGCTTATGATTGGACATAATATTTCGCTTAAAATGTTTCATGCCCCTCACAGCTACTGGTGAGCTGAAATCACAATTTCCTATGTCAGTTCCATATCTCACTTGCGTCCTGATATAGTCATCTTCTTTGCAGATGTCGGAACATGAGAAATCGCTTAAAAATGGAACGCTAGATTGAAGCTGTAAGAAGTGTACAAAGTCCATAACCAATTCGCCGACTTTTCATATCTATAGTGTTACGTTTACTGGTAGAAATCCTGTCTGCAATTTTGAATCAAGTCTCTCCATTCAACCACACACTTGCGCTGGATCCTATGGAGGCGTATTTTAATAATTACAGCCACTGGGAACCTGTCTGCTAAGGACCCCATACATCAAACCACGGGAGTGATTTTAGACAGTACCTTTGCATCTTCTAACTGTTCCTCACTCTATGACCCGCTCTCTCTGCAGATTTGTCCCTGTGATGGATCCAGTTTAAGTCGGAACTGAGCGGAAGTCAGAGAGCGCTATATGTATCAACTTCTGCTTCCTATGGAGCAACAGGGTGGGCTGAGTTAATGCGATAGGACCATGATTTGACCAGTCGTCGGAAATGGGAACATGTTGTTGTAGCTTGGCCAACCCTGTACAATTTGTAAGGTCTAACAATCCTACCACAACAATGGTCAAAATTTAATAATGACTGTGGTGTTGCTCACGCTGCTAAATACTGCATTTTCGGGCAACAACAAAGTTATTATGTGGCAGGTGTCATTAGAGTACAGTTAATAAAGTCATTTCATGTAATAATGAATAAACTTGACACTCATCTTTTCGTGTTTCCCACACTGGTCTCGTTGTAAAATCATGGCTCAATCGTCAAAAATCTACGTGATGATGATTACAAGCTCGTATCAAAAGAGGCCTAGGTTTTATTCTGCTATATTCAAAAGTTTTATAGATGTGCTTCACAAACCATTCTTGAAGATTACACTTTTGCAGGACAATGGTGATGTAAAAAAGTAATCAGCACTCCGAATTTAAGTTACACTTCTTTTTTATTACGTTTGCTGCAATATCACGTAACACACAAAACATCACTTCACAATACAAAACATACTTGAAAACATCTTCCTCACTGTTAAAGTTCACATTTTACAAGCTGACTACAATATGCGTCTTTCCAACATCACGTCCAAGACTTGACACTCTAAAGGTCCGACTCTCTAACTAACTAATAATCTCTTACGCGCCCAAAAATCAGAGTTACAAGTACGTCAAAGATCATAGTGACAAAAGAAAGAATACACATAAGAATAATAAAAAAAATGGCTCTGAGCACTATGGGTCTGAACTGCTGTGGTCATCAGTCCCCTAGAACTTAGAACTACTTAAACCTAACTAACCTAAGGACATCACACACATCCATGCCCGAGGCAGGATTCGAACGTGCAACCGTAGCGGTCACGCGGTTCCAGACTGTAGCGCCTAGAACCGCACGGCCACTCCGGCCGGCTAAGAATAATATCATTGCAATACAAACTTATCGATGTATCAAAGTACCTCTACATTAATCAAATCAAATCTGAATGTTGTCTCAGAAATATGTCAACTACTTTACAGAAACACAGTAGAATATTACTGGTATGGAGAGGTTCAGGTGAGCTGCCGTAATGGTTACGTAATTCAAGTACCATTACAAAGGACAGTGATAAACAAAACTTTCTCGTACAACTCCAGGTAATAGAAAAGAGATTGCGAGCAGCTACGGTGGTTTTTGCTGTCGGGAAAATTAGGAAGGCGACTGAAACAAGGACGAGGATTTTGCTATTGCATAGCGGTAGGTGTCCAAACAACATACATTTACTGCAGTCAGAAGGAGATCTATATCTCCTAGGGTGCATTCAGGTTTACCTCCCAAACATTTTCTCCTGCCTTGTTATTTTTTACCATCCAACAGAGATACTGCTACGCTGCTCTCTTCCAAAACGTCGAAAATAAATACCATCTGTGTGCTAACATCGTGAAGATGTGGCGGTCCTATTAAATATACAGGCATTGGTCCATTGGAGCAGGGGGCCAGTGACTGAGGTCGCTTGCATTGTCCTGTGTATGTTTCGCTCCCATGTAGGACCACATCCCAGTGACTATCAGTCACATGAGAAGACCCCTGTGTTGTTATTCATAAGCCTTTTGGTACATTGTTTGTCTGCCGTAACACAGGGGAGCTGTGTGTGACTACAGATTTGCAAACTGTCATACATTTTGTTTTTCTACCATGAATTTGAAATCCGTGTCAGATTCTAATCCAACACTCACACATTTCGATCCACTGGCTGTCACAGAAAGCTGGACATTGCATGGGGTAAAATATGCTGCTCCCACAACACACAGGACGGTTGAAATAAAACTCAGAGACGGTGTTTCTTATTAAGTTTGTGGCACTTTGAAGCATTTCCAAACAGCTGTGCTAAGAAGATGTTCTCTACATTTAGTCTCATCTTTCACAGTGACAGAATAGCAGGTGTCTCAGTGTACAGCTTTTCGATGAGACCGTGAGCATTGATTCCTCATATCGTTGGTGCATATTTCACCCAGATATATGATCGCTGTTCGGTTCCTAGGTGGTATTCATCCTGAGGTCCAAATCTTTGGACACTGCGTCTTTCATTTTTATGGCTTACAGTGAGAACTACATTTGGAACAAGGGGCTCTTCTGCATGGCTTAAACCCATAGAGCACAGATAGTATCCAACATCAGATGGCATTTCCACTGGTGAAGGAATAGAATGATTTTAATACACTCAAGAGAGCATGTAAGTACCCTCAACACTCCACATTTTTGTTGTATTTTCATAAATTTTACATGTTTTCCATTAATTTTAGTAATTTTAGCAGGTTTTCCATAATTTTAACGTATTTTACTCAATAACACGAGGTCCAAAACACCACTTCTTATGTAAATACAATGTCTCATCGTGACGATCTCAAGATGCTATCTGCCAGTGACACTGCAGCACAATTTTCGGTTTTTGTATCACTGATAAACCACCCCCTCCATTACTATGCGACTGCTATATACATGTGGGAATATAGCGAACCCTTTTACACAGCCTACATCGCATGAAACAAATACTGTTCTTCAGTGCAGGAAATAACCACCAGCAGAGAGGAGCTGGAAAAACTATGTTCCTTAGCCGAAACACATTATAAATTCAGTAAGGTTTTATTGCGATTTGCCACCTCCCCCTATGCCGATGGAGCCACAAAGTATTCTCGCTTTCGTGGAATAAAGTCGTTAAACTTCGGTTACGCGATAAATCAGTCTAATCTAAAAGCCGTAAATTCAACTAAATACTTAGCTATTATAATTACGCACAACTTAAATTGGAAAGAACACATAGAAAATGTTGTGGGGAAGACTAACCAAAGGCTGCGTTTTATTGGCAGGACCCTTAGAAAATGTAACAGCTCTACTAAGGAGACTGCCTACACTACGCTTGACCGTCCTCTTTTAGAATACTGCTGCGCGGTGTGGGATCTTTGCCAGGTAGGACTGACGGAGTACATCGAAAAAGTTCAAAGAAAGGCAGCACGTTTTGTATTATCGCGAAATATGGGAGAGAGTGTTACAGAAATGATACAGGATTTGGGCTGGAAATCATTAAAAGAAAGGCGCTTTTCGGTGCGACGGAATCTTCTCACGAAATTCCAATCACCAACTTTCTCCTCCGAATGTGAAAATATTTAGTTGACACCGACCTACATAGGGCAGAACGATCACCAAGATAAAATAAGGGAAATCAGAGCTCGTACGGAAAGATATAGGTGTTCATTCTTTCCGCACGCTATACGAGATAGGAATAATACAGAATTGTGAAGGTGGTTCGATGAACCCTCTGCCAGGCACCTGAATGTGATTTGCAGAGTATCAATGTAGATGTAGATGTAGATGTAGAGAATCAAACCTCTAGCACTCAGCCCTGTATTTCGAAACAAACTACCCCTTCGTTGAACCATAGGCTAAGGATACTGAGCAAAACTCTATATGACTTCTTTACATGCGTCTCATAACTCTTCCTCTTTTTTCAGAACCCCCCCCCCCCTCCCCCCCCGGCAACACCGTCGACGATTTAATGTGAAACTGACCAGAAGTATGGAGGTACTATACACACTACATTCTTGAAGCAACAGAATGACCTGAATTCCACGAAATCAGTACACTTCGATATTTAGGTTTCGCAAGGAGTTTAATATCTATTCCAAACATGTACTGACCGACGCTAATGATATAGACCAGTTTTCTGCCACTCTGTGATGACTGTTCCGTACTAATCTTACTCTCGTCCCCCAGCCAATTACACGCTATCTTTCTAGATGGCTGCGTGCTGACGAGTTTACCACTGTTTATTGGTGAATAGCAGATAGAAGCCTGATACATCTGAGAGTTCTGTGGTGATGTAACAGACGAATAAGGAAAAGAAGAAACGTTTGAGTTATGCATGATGAAGCTCCAGAAAGACGGAGTTTGAAATATTTTATGCAAGTCGCTTTGTGCTACCGGTTCTGTAGAATTGTTGTAATGTCTGCATTCCATACCAAGAAGATGCCGGGCGACAGAAATGATTAAGAACACAAACACATAACTGTGATGTTTCATATGTGAAATTACACACCATGTCGCACTAATCACATGTGCTGACAGTGGTATGGAGAGATTTGCTCATAACAATAGCACTCTAAGACACACACAAAACACACATTTTTATATGAGTAGATTGCAAACTATACCACACAACTGGTGCGCCCCAAGAGAACAACAGAAGGGAAATGGTTAAATGTGTAATAAATGATCTGCTGCAACATCTCCCTCTCCCTAGAATTCATCATCTGTCTATCATTAAACCATCCCTCATTACAACCCCTCTCAACTGATCACTCCACCTACTTTATATCAGTTTAGAGGCAGATGATTCTCTTTTCCAGGAAATCACCAAAGACAGCTGTCAATTTGTATGTATCCCTTTTACTTCAATAGACACATCGCAGAATGTTGTTAAACACGATGCAGCAACTGTTTTGTCAGTTATTTGTTGCCTGACACAGCATGGCTGTGATTGGTAAGGCGTACAGAGTAGTACATTGTAAATACTGTTTGTTAAGGTTGAAGATGTCTAAACAGTCTTGCACAGGTTCAAGCACGTGATCCATTCTGTAGTTGTATATTGCTGTCCGACAGCTGGTAATGCAAGCCACTTTAGCTATGAACACTTTATAAAAATCTATAAGCTGATGCAGATAACTTTGGGGGTAGACTTGGGCTTGTGATCCGACATATAGAAATTAGTTATTCTGCATTTGGTGGTCATCCACATTAAACAATCTATTCTAGCTATTTTATCTCTGCCCACGAAAAATGACTATTACCCTGGTTCCCAGTGCCTCCACGTCAAGTTTTTCTTGTCTTCATCTTGCTGTCACATACTCGTTCGTGTGTGCAAAACATATTCTTGCAGAAGGAGAAGACGTGCAAGCACTGCTTCATTCCCCATCAATTTCACCACATTGTAGCGTATTTTCAATCAATGTGAACGTATTTTTCGTAAACTGCGTCAATTACATCTATTTTACGTCATTTCTGCTCATACGATCATGTCATCACTTCGCGCCGAGTAGTCTAAAATTGCTTGTAAATGTTGTACAGTTATCAACACCTAGTGAAAGTGCACTATTTTTCTGTATGTGTGTGTACCTGTATTGGTTTCACGTGGGGCCTCCATGGCACAAGGTAGTTTCAGGGTAGTATCAAGTATCTCTCAGGGTGCATCAGTTGTGTGGGATACCTTGTGACAGACTCATATATAACTGCATGTTCTGTGTGTGACTTAGAGAGCTATAAACCAATAATCATTAACAGGAAACCTCTCCATTCCACTGTAACCAGAGAACTTCCAATGCATGTGTGATCAGTCATGACTGTCGATGGAAAACTTATTTCTACACCTTCCTCTAGACGAATGAAGACGTATGCTATGCACTCCATATCTATGCGACATTTGGACAGAAATCGAGTCTTCAGTTTCGCAGCTGCAGTGATTCTATGTTAGTCACATGGGTTTGTGAGTAACTGTGATCAGTGTGTATATATATATGTCTTACAGAAATGTGGTATGTGGAAAAGTATGTTTCGTTCACTGAGTTAGTGCAGCACAACATGTTATTTCATACATCAAACACTGCAGCTATGCATCTGTGTTAATGTTATATCATCATTTCTCTCTCCCCAGCACCTTCTTGACCTGTAATCCAGACACTACAAGATCCAGAAGAATACCCCTTTGCTCCACATGCAGTTATGCACTGTAAGTCATAAAGATGAAAAATTCAGTGTCCAAGGATTTGGAGGTCAGGGTGGGTACCACCTAGGACACCAAAACAGCGGTCATATACCTGGGTGCATTGTGTACCAATTATATGAGAAATGAATACTCAGGGTCTCTTCAAAAACTGAACACTGAGACATTTGCTATCTCATCACTGTGGATGATGAGATTAAATGCAGAGACCATCACCTTAAGACAGCTGTTTGGAAATGCTCCAATGTGTCACAAACTCCAGTTTCCATATGTTGCTATGTCCTCCACATTTTTGTCAATAAGAAACACCGCCCCTATCTTTTATTTCAACCTATCAACCATCCACACAATGCCTACCTTCCCATGACAGCCAATGGATCAAAACATGTTAGCATCAGACTGGCACCTGACACAGACCTTGAAGTCGTGGTAGAAAAACAAAATGTATTGTGGTGTACAAATCTGTAGTCATATACTGCTTGGATGTGTTACACAAATCAAACAATGCATCAAACAGCTTATGAAACAATGACACAACGACCCTCTCTTATGAGTGATGATCTGTGGGATATGGTCCTCCTACAGGATGGACTACGAAGCTATTCACTGGTCTGTGCAAGCGACTTCGATCACTGGCCACCTGCTTCAATGGACCAAGACATGGATATTTAATAACATCCACACATACACTCGATGTCTCCATGCAGCCAGTATTTGTTCTCGATATATTGGAAGAGATGTATGCAGTAACATTTTATCAAGTTCTCTGCTGGTGATGTTAGTGAAGATTTTATAGATCATACATTTTCTCTGTTGGATGGTATAAAATACTGAGGAGGGAGAGAATGTTTGGGTCACAGACATGAATGTGTGTGAAGTCTTATGGTAAGGTCATCAGTCCCTAAGCTTACACACTACTTAACCTAAATTACCCTAAGGACAAACACACACACCCATGCCCGAGGGAGGACTCGGACCTCCGCCGGGACCAGCCGCACAGTCCATGACTACAGCGCCTAAGACCGCTCGTCTAATCCCGCGCGGCGACAGACATGAATGGACCCTGAGAAATACAGATCTCTTTCAGACTAGAGTACGTTTATGCAGTTTGGGAATGCACCACAACACGATAGCAAAACCGTCATCCTTCTTCCAGTTCCTATATGAAGTCTTCCAAATTTTCCCAACAAGAAACACCACAATAACGGCTTATACTGTCTTCCATACTACCTTTGTGTTGTTGGAGAAAGCTTCATTTGGCATGGTCCTTTCACATTTTACACAGTTGACCGACCTATGACAACATGTTCCCATTTCCACAGAGTGGTCAAAACATGGTCCTGTTGGAGTAACTCAGCCCATCATATTTCTCCACAGTCCGCAGAAGGTGGTAGATATAGCGCCTTCCGACATCCGCTCAGTCCCAGGTTCAATTGGAAAGATCACGTGGGCAAAGCGACAGGGAGGGCGGGACATAGAGTGAGGAAAAGTTACAAGATGCAGAGAGACTGTCTAAAAGCACGCTGGAATATTGCAGTATGGGCTCCTTAGCAGATAGGAGCGAAAACGTGGCTTGTTTCGAGATATGAGGGTGTCATGAATATGATTGGCGAGTGGCTGTAATAATTAAAACATGACTCCATAGGATTCAACGCAAATGGCAGACAGAATTCCTACCAGCCTCACACAACACACTATCTACCCTATGTGGTCATTCTCAATCAACCATCATCCTCTCTGGCCTATAACCCTGCGAATACATCACAGAACCTCTGTTACACTTACTACACGGTGTGTTGCCGTCATCAGTCCAGAGACTGATTTGATGCAGCTCTCCATGCTACTCTATCCTGTGCAAGCTTCTTCATCTCCCAGTTCCCACTGCAGCCTACATCCTTCTGAATCTGCTTAATGTATTCATCTGTTGGTCTCCCTCTACGATTTTTACCCTCCACGCTGCCCTCCAATACTAAATTGGTGATCCCTTGATGCCTCAGAACATGTCCTACAAACTGATACCTTCTTATAGTCAAGTTGTACCACAAATTCCTCTTCCGCCCAATTCTGTTCAGTACCTCCTCATTAGTTATGTGGTCTACCCAAATATAGTATTCTTCTGTAGCATCATATTTCGAAAGGTTCTGTTCTCTTCTTGTCTAAACTAGTTATAGACCATGTTTCACTTCCATGCACGGTTACATCATGCAAATACTTTCAGAAAAGACTTCCTGACAACTAAATCTATATTCGATGTTAACAAATTTCTGTTCTTCAAAAACGCTTTCCTTGTCATTGCCGGTCTACAGTTTACATCCCCTCTACTTCGACAATCATCAGTTAATTTGCTCCCCAACTAGCATAAGTCACCTACTACGTTAAGTGTCTCATTTCCTAATATAATTCCTTCAGCATCACCTGAGTTAATTAGTCTTCATTCCATTATCCTCGTTTTGCGTTTGTTGATGTTTATCTTATATCCTCCTTTCAAGACACTGTCCATTCCGTTCAACTGCTCTACATGGTATCGAGATAGAATGCTTTAAAATACGGTTTTTTAGCTTGAGAAATATCTAGCAGCGACATGAGGGATTTGCAAATAACGACTTAACATCACGTTCCTTGGTCGAATCGCTTTCTAAATTCGGTGAGAAGGATGATTATATTACGAGTTTAATACCACTGGCGTGTTAATACACACACACGCGATCGCTATCTACATTCAACGTTACAGTATTTGTGTGGAAGACCACTTCGGAAGCGTAACCATAACCCGCCCCCCCCCCCCCCCCACCATAATTCCATGGACCTTGCCGTTGGTGGGGAGGCTTGCGTGCCTCAGCTACACAGATAGCCGTACCGTAGGTGCAACCACAATGGAGGGGTATCTGTTCAGAGGTCAGACAAACGTGTGGTTCTTGAAGAGAGGCAGCAGCCTTTTCAGTAGTTGCAGAGGCAACAGTCTGGTTGATTGACTGATCTGACCTTGTAACACTAACCAAAACGGCCTTGCTGTGCAGGTACTACGAAGGGCTGAAAGCAAGAGGAAACTACAGCCGTAATTTTTCCGGACGGTATGCAGCTTTCCTGTTGTTGCATGGACAGCTGCATCAAACCAGTCTCAGGACTGAAGACCTCAACAACAACAACACCAATTACCCGATTTATATAGCACGTGTAGTTTTTAATATAGGTAGAGATAGTGATACTTGTGTCTGGCTGTAGAACCAAGATAACTTTCTTTCAGGGTGGCAGTAACATAGTCGTTGAGATAGTGTTTATAAGAGCCGGTAGCTTATAAGACGACTGAATTCCTCTTCCTAAGGCAGTGGTGCAACTCACAAGATAAACAAATGAGACAAGTCTATCCATTGCGCATTTCCGTTCAGCATTATTTTGTGCCACCAGCATTCAGTTATTGGCGATGTGTTATACTTAGTAGGGGATGTGCGACAGATGACACACATGTGGTTGTCAGGCTTATAACATGTGTGTTTGTGTGTAATGTTAATATGGTCAGTGTTCCGACATTTTCAAAAAGGAGACTATATCGAATCGTAAGTGAGGTATGGAACTGAGACACGAAATTGTGATTACAATACAGCAGTAGCCATAAGAGGGAAGAAAGATTTTATGTAGAAAATGATGTACCAATTTACATTCTTCCACAGGTTATAGATATTGATAAATCCAGAGCCACATCCATCAGGAGGAAGTACTCCGATACGTCGCTCATTTTCGAATGTCATCAGATTTTGGCTTAAATCGTAATATTTAACTGTAATTACAGTCATAGTTATGTCTAAGTTCCTAGGACGACACCATTTGGCGTGTGGAGCGTATGACGTAGGTAGTCCATGGCACAAACAAAGTGGCATTTCCGGTATAAGGCTGTTGTGAACGGCTGGTACAAAGAAGAAAAGTTCCAGCCGGCCAGTTAGTTAGTTCTTGCCCACAGCTACAAGGACAATTACCGGTGGCAGCGTCCACTGGATTGCTGAATAGTGACGCTCAGTATGCGTTGGGCTGTCTATAAGATCGTGTGTTGCATGAGCCCTCCGTGGAAAATTGAGCTATTGAGTATCGGTCACGGCCAAACGTTGGCACTGGACGTATTGATAACGTCCGACCTCCTACCACGCACTTCATTACCGACGTGGTGCACTCTCGCAGACACAGACGTCCAAAGCTGTGGCTGGAGTGGCGCTCCAGTGTCCTTCAGCCTCTGAGGGTTAGCACTGGAGGTGTATGTTGGGATGGGCATGATGTGTGTTGACATCTGAGACGAAAATGGGCTGTATGTATGTGTGTTTTCAGTGGTCTAACCTCATGGTTTAGTAGTTCGGAATACATCACAGTGCACTCTCTCTTGTAGTGGTATTTGTTGATGTTACTATTCTATCACGAGGCAGACCGCATCCTATTCCTACTTCGTTCTGGGGTAGTTGAGAGAACATACTTAGGAACTGTACAGCGCTTTACAAAATACACTTAGCAGACCGGTACTGATTGGGGATTCCACAACCGTGATGGTATAAATTGACGCTGAAATCTGAATTTACAACTATCATTTTCTACAGCACCGCTTCCAATCGAGGCGTCAGATTCCCGATGGATCAATGTATTGTTTCCAATAGCGGTACCGTGAGCACACACGTCATTCCCAATCTCCGCAAGTTGTTAAGGACATAACATAGAATTGAGCTAAAATCTGAAATTTTCAGCTACCGTTTATGTAATGGATTTCATACCAAGTGATCTAACTATTCCAGTAACCACCAACAGGAGGCAAGGGAAAGAGTAGTGTTTGGAAACCGGGCAGTTGCGGGATCGAATCCCGCCAAATACATCAGTCCTAGTAAACACCACTAGGATGCAAAGAAACACTGGCCGCACACAAATGGTACCGGTTTAATAAATTAGTCAATCAATCGGATAGAGGGAGGGAATATTTTCAAGACATCCACAGATGTGGTGTACCAGGTATCCAGTACATTTCCCAGGACTGAGGTGGAGTTAGCGTGCGCACGACAGATGCTACCCACTTCTTCTTGAATGCCTCTGTTCCATGCGCTACAGGTTTCCTTCACAGTGGAGGTGTCAGAAGAAAGGGGTCTACCGGCTACCAACACTGGGCCTGAATGAGTGGCGAGGGGGACAGGGGAGTGCGATGGAAAGTAGACGGGCTGGGAGGGGTATCTTTGTGTATTTGCTTATGTTTTTTTTTTTCACACAAACAGGAAGCAACCAGTTGAGACAGAGAGAGAGAGAGAGAGAGAGAGAGAGAGAGAGGCAGGAACTGAGTCTGGTACCAAATCTGAATGAGATACCGCTACCTAATGGTTTGTTTCGCGTAGAAGTATCGCGGTGCTGCAGCTGTGGCAGTCCCTGACTGGTGGTGTGCTTGGTGTGGTGGGACTGAGCGGCCAGTCAGCGATGTGATCGGGAGTTTTTTTCGTCCGATATGTTTAGCGCGATCTGTGACAATGTAATTAAGTGTGGTGAGTGTTTCGTGACAGTATATCTTGAGCGATCGGAAAAAAGGGGCCTGTATAATTGCTTCTTGATTCTTATGTCAAAGCGGAAGGTGGATCAAAACAAATTGTCCAGACACTGTGACCAAAATGGTACTGAAACAGAGGATAACACCTAAAGGCCGAAATACTAAATGTCTTTTTCCAAAGCTTTTTCACAGAGGAAGACTGCACTGTAGTTCCTTCTCTAGATTGTCTTACGGATGACAAAATGGTAGACATCGAAATAGACGATAGAGGAATAGAGAAACAATTAAAATCGCTCAAAAGAGGAAAGGCCGCTGGACCTGATGGGATACCAGTTCGATTTTACACAGAGTACGCGAAGGAACTTGCCCCCTTCTTGCAGCGGTGTACCGTAGGTGTCTAGAAGAGCGTAGCGTTCCAAAGGTTTGGAAAAGGGCACAGGTCATCCCCGTTTTCAAGAAGGGACGTCGAACAGATGTGCAGAACTATAGACCTATAGCTCTAACGTCGATCAGTTGTAGAACTTTAGAACACGTATTGTGTTCCAGTATAATGACTTTTCTGTAGACTAGAAATCTGCTCTGTACGAATCAGCATGAGTTTCGAAAAAGACGATCGTCTGAAGCCCAGCTCACGCTATTCGTCCACGAGACTCAGAGGGCCATAGACACGGGTTCACAGGTAGATGCCGTGTTTCTTGACTTCCGCAAGGCTTTCGATACAATTCCCCACAGTCGTTTAATGAACAAAGTAAGAGCATATGGACTATCAGACCAATTGTGTGATTGGATTGAAGAGTTTCTAGATAACAGAACGCAGTATGTCATTCTCAATGGAGAGAAGTCTTCCGAAGTAAGAGTGATTTCAGGTGTGCCGCAGGGGAGTGTCGTAGGACCGTTGCTATTCACAATATACATAAATGATCTTGTGGATAACATCGGAAGTTCACAGAGGCTTTTTGTGGATGATGATGCGGTATATCGAGAGGTTGTGACAATGGAAAACTATACTGAACTGCAGGAGGATCTGTAGCGAATTGACGCATGCTGCAGGGAATGGCAATTGAATCTCAATATAGACAAGTGTAATGTGCTGCGAATACATAGAAAGACAGATCCCTTATCATTTAGCTACAAAATAGCAGGTCAGCAACTGGAAGCAGTTAATTCCATAAATTACCTGGGAGTAGGCATTAGGAGTGATTTAAAATGGAATGATCATATAAAGTTGATCGTCGGTAAAGCACATGCCAGACTGAAATTCATTGTAAGAATCCTAAGGAAATGCAATCCGAAAACAAAGAAAGTAGGTTACAGTGCACTCGTTCGCCCACTGTTTGAATACTGCTCACCAGTGTGGGATCCGTACCAGACAGGGTTGATAGAAGAGATAGAGAAGATCCAACGGAGAGCAGCGCGCTTCGTTACAGGATCATTTAGTAATCGCGAAAGCGTTACGGAGATGATAGAGTGGAAGACTCTGCAGGAGAGACGCTCAGTAGCTCGTACGGGCTTTTGTTGAAGTTTCGAGAACATACCTTCGCCGAGGAGTCAAGCAGTATACTGCTCCCTCCTACTTATATCTCGCGAAGAGACCATGAGGATAAGATCAGAGAGATTAGAACCCACACAGAGGCATACCGACAATGTTTCTTTCCACGAACAATACGAGACTGGAATAGAAGGGAGAACCGATAGAGGTACTCAAGGTACCCTCCACTACACACCGTCAGGTGGCTTGCGGAGTATAGATGTAGATGTAGATCTTCTTATCGATGTTCGTGGGTTGCCGGTAAAGCAAGGTCACCAATGCTTTTCACATAGTAAACATGACTGTATTGCAAAACAAATAACAGATTCTGAAAGTTTTGTCCTTTAGCTATATTTCAATGTAATCCCCGACACGATCAATGCAGTTTTCGAGACACTCCGGAAGCTTTACCAAACCCGGTTCGCACTACTCCCCCGTCGACTCGTGCAGGAAGGAATGGGCAGCTGTCTTCAGCTTTTCGTCGATTGAAAATATCATTCCCTCCAAGTGTTATTTCAAGTTGGGTACAAATAGTAGTCACTGGGGGCCAAATTATGGCTGTATGGGTGATGGTTGATGTTTTCCGATCCGAATTTGGCGATGAGATCTGTCTTGGTGCGGGTGACGTAAAGGCGGGCGTTGTCATGTTGCCAACGGACTCCCTTTCTTAGCCAACCACTCCTTTAGTTCTGTATAGCCCAGCGTAGCTTTATTAGTGTCTTGCAGTACGTTGCCGCGTTGATGATTGTACGCCTTTCTAGGTAGCTGACCAGCAGAACGCCTTTCCTATCCCAGAATACCGCAGCCATCATCTTCCCCGCTGACGACGTTTCCTTGAACTTCTTGACATTTGGAGAAGCGGAATGCCATGCCGCTATTGTATTGGTTGTTCTTATTGTCTGGTGTGAAGCAATGGATCCAAGTCTCGTTCCTGATTACAATTGAATCCAGAAATTCCTCTCCCTCTTCCCGGTAGCGGCGCAGAAACTTGCGACCACTTTCGATCCGCTTCTTTTTGTGTTCATCAGCGAGCATCAGCGGCACCCATCTGACGCACCCCTTGTGATACATCAAATATCCGTCAGAATCTCGTGCACGTTAATCTTTGAGATATCCCTATCACTTCGTGAATCTCTCGCACAGTCACACCTCGATCCAAAAGCAAAACTTCTTCGACTTTCGTCATTGTCTGGTCCGAGACTAATGAATGTTTGTATGGCCATTGCGAACTCCCAATACCAGTTACGCACAATTTATACGTCCATACATTTTACTCCATATACACATCGATTAACTGACGATTGATTTCAATAGCGGTTGGCCCCTTTGTACAAGACCTCCATCTTCCGGAACAGCAGAGGATGATAAGCTTTTCCTATCAAATAAAATTAAGATCCAAACCCTGTGCATCAAATTTTATAAATAAACAGTATACCCTTTGCTACTTAATTGAATTTCTTGTCGTGGGATCCTTCTAGTGCAACATCGCAGCGATTTTAGCCGCCAACTCCCAGATTGGGGAGAGGACTGGGAGTGTGGGATGGGAGGGTAGGCTAGAATGTGTCCCAGAGAGGTAGGGTTTAATTAATTTATCGATTTAATTAATTTGTCTATCAAACTGATATAGCAGGACTATTCGAATAAGTCGGGCTAGAAAGTGTGCAGGTCTCGGTGAGGGGAGGGGGAATGGTTGGAGGTTTCTAGAGACGCAGGGGATGGGGGGTGGAGGGGGAGAGATGGAGGCCTTTCTTGAAACGACGGATTATCCCCACGGGGTCATTCGTCAACGCTCATGGTGTCACAAACCCCTTAGCAGAACAATAGGTTGAGGTAACGAAACAATCAGCTGTCAAAATTTAATTAATTTTTATCTCAATTTGATATCAACAGTGCAAAAGGACTGGCTGCACCCTACTAGTCTCATAGATATCATTTGGACAAGATTACAATTTGTAATCTTACCCCCTCACAGGTCACTATTACAGTTCTCATCCTGCGCACAGATTTTTGAAAAGTACGAGAGGAGTAAGATTACAAATGAAGAATTTTTGTACTTATTTTCATTATTTCGTTGTTGTTGTCGATGGCTCAAAGTCTTGTCTAGGAGTATATATTTGCAGCTGAAAATTTCGATTTAATGGTTCGGGTCTTGTTGCACTAAATAACTGATGAAGATTTGCCTGTTGCTATAAATATCTTTTTATCTTATCCCATTCTTCTATAGCAGACTGACTTCACAATCTCCATTTTTTTGTCACCCCACAAATTACATTATTAGAGACAAAGTTAGCAAAATACGTGCGTCTACATCTCATGCATGCCCACCACTACCTACTTTATGCGGTTCTCACATTATTCCAAAGAGCTTACAAAAAAAAAGAGTATAAAAAATAAAAGATGAACCATGACTAAAATATATAATTATTTCACAAATTAACTCATAAATCAATTTAATAATTAGTGTTAGATTGTGCAATTAATAATGTGAAATTTAAGTATGCTACAAATTTTGTAATTTCAAATATTATTAAAAGAAGAATATTTTTAGGTGTTAGTAGATATCGATTGTAACACATTAATTTCTTTTTCATACATTTTTAGCCTGGAGAGCTGCATAAAAACCAGTCTCAGGACTGAAGACCACAACAACAACAATGAGATGGATCATTGTGCAGGATGTATTTTGTTTATAGCACCTGATTTCCACAGAGGGTACAAATTATGGTACGTCTGGTCACGGCGCTTGCTCAGGGCTGGAGAACTTTGGGAGCCATCGCCGCTCGGCGCCTGTTTCGGTCTTCAGCTGCAGCCGGTGCCGCGGTCGCCGTAACTCCCGCCACCAGCGCAGCGGCGGCTGTGACTGAGCGAACAGCAGCTCTGCCCCATAAATAGCCGGCGCGCCGGCGTATGGCGGGGCGCGCGCTAGCTCTCTGATAATAAACAGACCTCTAATTAGAGAGAGGGCGGCTGCAGCGCGGGATACCGCCTCCTGCCGGAGCGGCGCACTCACTGCCTGCTGTCCGGGGCGCTGTCGTGTAGACTGTGTGCAGCATAACATGGCCGGTAGTTGTGCAGTCGGCAGGGCAGGCGCGGAGAGAGAGCTAGTGGTGGGGGTCGGGGACAGGCGGTCAGTGCACTGTAGAGGATCTGCCGCTCTAAACAGTTATCTACGCTGTGTTGCTTGAGGCTTTCCCGACGGACATGTTCTATATATGGTTCTCGGGCGAGACGTCTGATGTCATAGTGAAAACTGCACAATATTTCATCAGCGCAACTGGCCGACATCTTCAGGTGCGACGAACACACTGCTAAGGCAGGACCACAGCCCCCTATTTATGCCAGACTGACGGCGTCGCCCATTGTCACCCATTGTGGCTAATCTTTTCATGGAAGACTTCGAGGAGAGAGCGCTCCAGACGTCGGATTTGAAACCTACGTGTTCTTGGCGATATGTGGACGACACCTTTGTTATCTGGCCTCACGGCATTGCATCGCTGAATGTTTTTCTTGAGCATCTTAACTCGCTTCATCCCAACATCAAGTTCACTATGGAGATGGAGAAAAACGGCGAACTTCCGTTCCTGGACGGTACGGAGAAAAGAAGATGGCACATTAGGTCACACAGTGCACCGTAAACCAACACACACGGACTTATACTTACAGGCCACCAGCTGTCACCATCCTTCGCAACGAAGTGGCGTACTGAGGACGTTGGTTCACAGAGCACGAACCATATCAGACTCAGCTTATCCAATGAGCTACTCCATCTGCGTACCACTTTCCAACAAAATGGATACTCCGAACGGGAGATTAGCTGTGCCTTACAATCGAAGCGGGTTACCCAACGTGAGGAAGTGGAAAAAGGCGAAGAACAACGGGGAATGGTCATCTAGCCATACATCGGCGGTGTCTCTTCAAAAATAGGAAGAGTATTGAAGAGACATGAAGTTAAATATGTCTTTCGTCCACCGGCAAAACTCAGAGCTCTCTTGGGCTCATCTAAGGACACCTTGGCCTAAGAAGACCCGGTGTTTAAGAGAATCCTTGTAGCTGCGGCATGTCGTACATCGGACAAACTTGTCGCACTGTAGAAGAGAGATGTACTGAACACCGACGCTACACTCGTCTGGAGCAACCAGAAACGTCTGCAGTGGCCGAGCATTGTCTCACTACAGGCCATTCTATGAATTATCAACATACCAAAATTCTCGCAGCGACGAGTTCGTACTGGGACAGTGTTATTAAGGAAGCAGTGGAAATACGTAGCTCGACGAATCTTGTAAACAGAGACACTGGCTTACAGCTTAGTACTGCTTGGGATCCAGCCATATTGAAGTCGCTTCAAGCTGAGAGGAGTACTATTGATCATACGACGGATGACGATTCGCCAGCAACATAAATATCCTGTTGACAACGGGAGGATAATCAAGGCGCCTACATGGACGTGCATTTTTGCTTGCGGCTTCCGACAGAGATCGCTGGGGCGGCCGATGGCAGCGCAGAGCAGCGGCGGCAGCCTCCGCGCGTGCGCCGAAGTCTTTGGTTCTTCATCCTGTAGGTGGCGTTGCTGTCCTCCCAGCTATCGGTTGATATCGTCGCTATTGGCCATCGAATTTGGCGCCTCCACGCATGCGCACTTCCTGCCTAAGACTGGCATAAATAGGGGGCTCTGGTCCTGCCTTAGCAGTGTGTTCGTCGCACCTGAAGACGTCGGCCAGTTGCGCTGACGAAATATTGTGGAGTTTTCACTATGACATCCGACGTCTCGCCCGAGAACCATATATACACAGTTATTTACGCTCTTATTTCCTGTAAACAATAAGTGGAGGCACCCCATGCCCACACTTGTGTGGTTTTCACCCAGTAAGGTCTACTCATCTCTAATTTGGTAAGTACCTAAAAATAATTCCGCCGAGATTGCGACTAAAGCAGCGATTTAATTTCGCCTGACTTATAACCATTTGTAACTTTCTGATATGCCTCAAGATTGGCGAATTTTGATTAAAACCCACAGTTCTTTTGTTACAATGTTAAAATTTGCTTATCTTAGCAAAACAAAGCGAAGTTTACACAATGTCACTTCACTAACATGTGCAGACGCAGTTGTCAGAGTTTTGTGAAGCACTGGTTTATTAAATTTATTAAGTGAGGAACTCAGAGAAAATATTGTCAACAGCTTATGAAAAAGCACGTCCTCGATTCAGAAACAAACATGTAATGTCTTCACGTATGTTGCTCCACAGCATTTTTCGTTTCATCAGCTATAGATAGCCCTTAAAAATTACATTACTTCATATAAAAATGTAGTTGGTGGAATAACTTGGAGGATAATGAAATTTCCCATAATAACCATATGGCAAAATACTCCTTTCTTCGCATGCTGTCATTTGCCAACATCTCGCTTCGATATCTCAAACCATTTATAAAAGGTGAGGAATGTTATGGATACGTGGTTCTCGCTCTATCACTGCCCTGTGCGATCGCAAAAGGGTGTGCTACAAAAGATCAGTTTTCTCGGTGACAGATAGACACTTTCACCCAAGACAAAGAAAAATTCAGTATGTCAGATAAATTTCATACAGAGCAAGATCTTATGTAATATACATCAAATGAAGAATCATAGCGACAACTGTTTTTCATTTCAGTCTATTTCTCAATTTTGTGCAATGCCTTACTTAATTGCAAATATCACAAATACTGTGACCATTAACGGAATAATGGTCACGTCTACACGAAGCTCAGACATAAAGCTGTGTCCTCTGGTGTGGCCGAGCGGTTCTAGGTGCTTCAGTCTGGAACCACGTGACCGCAACGGTCTCAGGTTCGAATCCTGTCTCTGGCATGGATGTGTGTGATGTCCTTAGGTTAGTTAGGTTTAAGTAGTTCTAAGTTCTATGGGACTCATGACCTCAGGTGTTAAGTCCCATAGTGCTCAGAGCCATTTAAACCATTTAAACATAAAGCTGTAAATAACGCAAAAATGATTTCCTTATCGAAAAGTTTCTGTAAAACTGTTTAACAAAAATTACAGAGAGTGCTTCCCGATTCTATCATCGTTGCAAGTCGCCAACAAGCCGAGAGCAGTTAAAAAGTCTTGGCCTCCCCTTCTGAACAAAAGCGGTTTACACGAAAATTTGTCACTCTACATTGGCCACAGCTTCCTGAGCAGACTCTGTTGTGCGAAACGGAGTCACTGCTGCAGAGCTGTAGGAAAAACCAGCTCTAAGGATACCGAGTACTTCTGAATGATGGAAAAACCGAATTTCTTATAACTTTGTTAAATTTAATAGTCTTTCCAATTATATTGATATATGTATATGACTGGGATTTAAAATACAAAATAAATCCCATATAAATCATTTTAGTGTTGGTGGTGTGTACATAGCCATGCTGCCTTCAGCTCAGTTATAAAAAACCACTAGTATTTCGCGAAATAAGTTGACTTTTCTTCCAGGAACTCTGTTTCGGGTATGCATACGATGGCAGCACAATTGCTCTCCTGGATGTGTACAACATCTTCACTTGTGTTAGGTTTGATTTGGTGAAGTGTTTCTTTTATACGCCACCGAAGATTTTCTGACTAACTGCTAAACATTTTTGTGGGTGTAGATATTCTATTTTGTGGAGCGATAGCTACATTAGAAGTTTTGACTAATTTGGATTCACGATGTGGCTCTAGTATGAAAGAAAATTGGCTTGCCTGTGTCAGCCTATGGGTGCAGGAAACTGAAAGATTCACTTTTCAAGTCACCAGAGAAGCAAGGAGTGCTACAAACAATACCAAGATTCTTGAAACTGATGACAGCAGCATCAGAATCCACAGAATTATTGACATCACCATGTCACTGCCCCATGTGAAAGGCACCCTCCTCTACTCTCACACACCTGCCTTCTACCTGTGGCTTTTGGCACTGCATATGTGCATCGACGTCATCAAGCTCTCATCAGTTGTGTCATGGCCTCAGAGCACTGATGTTTCGGCCATTGAAGTTGCAAGTCAAGCCTCCCCATTCCCACGCAGTTAGCCTAGCGGTCTAATGCATGGCTTTCTGGAGTGCGAAGGAGCGCCTGGTCCCCGGCATGAATCCGCTCCGGCGGACTTGTGTCGAGGTCTGGTGAGCCAGCCAATCTGTGGATGGTTTTTGGGCGGTTTTCCATCTGCCTCAGCGAATGCGGGTTGGATCCCCTTATTCCGCCTCAGCTACACTATGTTGAAGAAAGAAGAAATTTCTGAGAATATAGTTTGGAGCACAGCATTGTATGGTAGTGAAACATAGACTATGGGAAACCGTAATAGAAGAGAATCGAAGCATTTGAGATGTAGTGCTACAGACGAATGTTGAAAATTAGAATGTAATGAAGAAGATCTGCGTAGAATGGGAGAGGAAAGGAGTATGCGGAAAACACTGACAAAGAGAAGGGACAGGGTGATAGGACATCTGTTAAGACATCAGGGACTGACTTCCGTGATATTAGAGTGAGCTGTAAAGGGCAAAAACTGTAAAGAAAGACAGAAATTGAAATACATCCAACAGATAATGGAGGACGTACATTGCAAGTGCTACTCTGAGACGAAGAGGCTCTGACAGAAGAAAAATTCGTGGCGGGCCTCATACAGACTTCGCTGTCGATAATGCCGCTTGACGTATAGAGCCCGTTCTTCTTGCGACTGTACATTCTCGTGATCACCACTGTCAACTGTCATATACATTGGCTACATTCCGGCCAAGTCTCTCTGCAGTTTCATGGATGGAACATTCAGATTCTCATAGCTCTATTACACGACTTCGTTGAAACTCAGTGAGGTGCTGACAATGTCAACTCACCACACCTTAGGTTTAATGTAAATTTGAATTGCATCCTCATATTGACGCTACTGAAAATATATCAGTTTTTAGCTGTAGAGACATGTCTACCAACTTTACGTCGCACAACTCGCTCTCGGTTTTGTTATGTGGCTTTCCACGACAGTATCTGGGTGCTGTGGATATGCGTTAACGATCTCGTACGTTAGAGTATTTTTTCAACGTGATGTCGCTGTTAGGCGGCTTGTATTTCTTGCCGTCCCTACACACATGTGTGTCTACTGAGTCAGTGACTGCTAAAAGTAGTGAAAAAGCACTTTAGCAAGTCCCAGCTTATCAGGACGGACAGTCTGTGTACTGTCGTGTGTAAGTGTCTACCTATGCAACTATGCAACTATTTTATTAATGCAGCAGAGGAAATATACTTTGTTCCCTACAATACCATCAAGCAACTAAGAAAAAAGAACCAGGGTATCAGCTACAACTGTTATTACATGTCTGTAATCTTAATTAATTAATGATGAAATGGAGACATTTTTGAATCATATCTTTCATCGTATGGTGATCTACATCGTGTGTTAAGCTTCGATTTATAACTACAGTGTTTACCCAGCACATCAGAAGAAGACAATATTGTATTACTGCACTGCCAGTGCATCAAAATGACGTTAGCATGTCGACGTACCTCTCTAGTCAAGTGTAACCAGCCATAAAAGGTGGTTGAACACGCAAAAATACAATCATAAAGGAATTGGTAGAATTAGCTGCCTGATGTTACTATATTATATATCCTTTGTAACTGTATGGCACCCTTTAATGTGATTAGGGGCACTGTCACTGCTGTAGTGTGCCCTAGAATGAAAGACAAGCTTATGCTACTCATCAAAGAATAAATGCGTTGTCTGTTAGCACTAAAACCCATGATCAACGTCTGTCTTTTACATTTTACTGTAAAAATAAAAGTTCCGTGTATTCCACCTGTCACTAGTCGCCCTCGCGAAAAGTTTACGAGTCGCGTTGTCGACATCATTATCGTCTTGCCCGCAACTGTTGCCTACTGAATTCCTCACTGTAGTCATTCTTCCAGAGAGGAAAGCAAAATGTCATTTTATAATTCATGTCTGCCCTGGAATACTGGAATAACTTGCGTCATGCAGGCATGCACGTGTCAGTACATCTTAATGCACTCTTATAAGTTATCGTAGTGAGAGATAGTGCAGCACCAGACAGTCACGCAGCCGGCCATCTGAGTACTGAATGCGTCCCAGCCTGTCCCTCTACACGCCAGTCACGTCGTATGCATCCAGAGATGTCACTATCTTTGACGACACTAGTCAGATACCATGCACGGCTAACATGTGTCTTCACACGTGTACACTCGTTCCAGTATAGCGATATGCAAGTGAAATAAGCTGTGTGTATCAGGACATACATATTCTTTTGGCAGAATCGGTAAGTCTTGTCTATGCAGGAAAAATGCAGACTAGTTCGTAGTATTCTGTTGGGATGGCGCTGCATCATTATCCACATAAAACTCCCAATATCTTTCAATCCGACCTGGTAAGTTCCCTATTCTGACGAACAAATCCTGTATTTTATGCATAACGCATCACGAAAATTCGAACGTGTCACGCGGATGGTAAATAATTATAGACTGGATCGAACAAGACGGATAATCAAGTTTTTTTTTTATGAATGCATGTGCAGATTAGCATAGCATGTTGGAATGTAACAGTTTTGTATGTATAATGTTATCTACATCAAAATTCTTCAAGTCACCTGACGGTGTGCGAGGGAGATACTTGTGGTATCATTAACTCACCCATTTCCCTATGCTACTCTCGAATGGTGCAGGGAAGTATTACTGTCGGCAAGCCTCTGTATACACTCAGATCTCACGAATTTTCTCACTATGGTCATTTCGCGATTATTCATCAAATGCATAATATATTTGAAATTTTTGTGTCGTTTTATGACAAATAGAGTGGACTGAGGTGACAAAAGCCATCGGTCGGACTTTCTTATCGCCTCGACGTGGCATGGACTCAACAAGTTTCTGGCAGTCGCCTGCAGTGATATTGAGCCATGCTACCTTTGTAGTCGTCCATAACTGCCAAAGTGTTGCCGGTGCAGGGTACTGTGCAGGAACGGATCTCTCGATTATGTCCCACAATTGTTCCATGCAACTCCTGGCGGGTAATCAGAGTGGCCAATTCGCTCCAGTTTTCCACAATCTTCTTCAAACCAATCGCGAACACTTGTGGTGCAGTGACATGGTGCACAGTAATCCATAACAATTCCATCGTTGTTTGTGATCATGACGTCCATTAACGGCTACAAGTGGTCTCCAAGTAGACAAACGTTCATTCAATATAGACACAGCCCACACCATTATCGAGCCACCACCAAGTTGCACAGTGAGTTATTGACAACTTGAGTCATGGCTTCCTGTCGTCCGTCACACTCTATCTCTACCGTCAGCACTTCCAACAGAAATCGGGACTCATCCGGTAAGCCCACGGTTTTCCCGTCGTCTAGGGTCCAACCGATTTCATCCCGAGGACAGGAGAGGCGCTGCAGGCGATGTGCTGTTAGCGAAGGGACTCGTGGTAGTCATCTGTTGCTACACCACGTCAACGCCACATTTCGCCAAGCTGTCCTAACGTGTCACTTCGATGCAATGGGACTGTTATGGTGTGAGTTGATGCAACACAGCGTGACACAATGCTGATATGACATTGATAGCAGTGGAACAGAACTTTGATAATAAATAAAATACCAGAAAAATACGAAAAAACCTGAAATTATACATTTTGGGAAATATAGATAAAGAAATGAAAATGGGTGATAAATATGTAAAACTGCAGAAGAATGAGAGTACTAGCACATCTGCATGGGTGTGGTCTCCACTGGTGCCTTGAATAATGAAATATTAAACTGTTATTAAGAAATGGATCTCAATATTAACTAATATAGTTCGTTATTAAGAAATAGACAGATCCTGATTCTCTTCCTTTGCTGCACACCACCAGAGTTACCCCATCAACACAAATGCCCCAGTTATAAAAGATGAACATTGGAAGAGGTGTTTGATTTGATTGGTCCAGGGAGGGATTGGGGAGGGAGGGGATGGAGGGGGAATTCCGAGGTGACCTCAAACAAATCTAAGTGGTTTCCTGTGGTGTGAAGAGTGGGGTTGACTTTCAATATAAGTCCTCCAAATATTTAACCTGACTCCAGATTTGTAAGATGGCACCAGATGTGATAAAAGCGGTATCTTGGTCTGTATGTCCACCAAATTAACTACTGTCCATTCAAATAGCGCACCTGAAAATCCTGTTTTTTGAGATGTATGTCCCTTTAAATCTAGAACATACCTTTAATTGAAAAGGCTGTGTATGTAAGGTTAATTGATCATTTTATATCACACGATTTGCTATCAAATGTACAGTTCGGTTTTAGAAGTCGTTTGACAACTGAAAATGCTATATTCTCTTTTCTCCGTGAGGTACTGGATGGGCTAAACAAAAAGCTTCGAACGCTTGGCGTACTTTTTTATTTAACAAAGGCATTTGACTGTGTTGATCTCACAATATTGCTCCAGAAGTTGGACCATTACGGAATAAGGGGAGTAGCTGACATTTGGTTCACCTCTTACTTTAGCAACAGGCAGCAAAAGGTCATTATTCACAATGTTGATAACGGCTGTGATGTGGGATCTGAGTGGGGTACTGTCAAGTGGGGGGGTGCCTCAGGGATCAGTGTTGGGGCCGCTCCTGTTTCTTATTTATATAAATGATATGCCCTCTAGTATTATGGGTAACTCTAAAATATTTCTGTTTGCTGTTGACACTAGCTTGGTAGTAAAGAATGTTGTGTGCAACATTGACTCGGTGTCAAGTAGTGCACTACATGACCTCAGTTCATGGCTTGTAGAAAATAAACTAACGTTAAATCACAGTAAGACTCAGTTTTTACAGTTTCTAACACACAATTCAACAAAACCTGACGTTTTAATCTCACAGAACGGGCATATGATTAGTGAAACTGAACAGTTCAAATTCGTAGGCGTTCAGATAGATAGTAAGCTGTCGTGGAAAGCCCACGTGCAGGATCTCGTTCAGAGACTTAATACTGCCATTTTCACTACTCGAACGGCATCGAAAGTGAGTGATACTTCGACACGTAAATTAGTCTACTTTGCTTATTTTCATTCACTTTTGTCGTATGGTATTATGTTTTGGGGGTTACTCTTCCCATTCTAGAAGGATATTTTTGGCTCAGAAACGGGCGGTTCGGCCAATAAGTGGTGTAAGTTCACGAACCTCATGTCGACCTCTGTTCACGAGTCTGGGTATTTTGACATTGGCCTCTCAATATGTATATTCCTTACTGTCGTTTCTTGTTACCAATATTAGTTTATTTCCAACAATAAGCAGCTTTCACTCGGTTAATACTCGGCAGAAATCAAACCTCCATTTGGATCGGACTTCCTTAACTCTTGTGCAAAAAGGTGTGCAGGATACTGCTGCATCCATTTTCAATCAGCTGCCAATCGAATTAAAAAATCTTAGCAGTAATCCACGCGCTTTCAAATCGAAACTGAAGAGTTTGCTCATGGGTCACTCCTTCTATTCTGTCGAGGAGTTCCTTGAAAAATTAAGCTGATTCTCATTATATTGCTGATAGCGTTTGCTTAAACTTATGGACTGATTTTTTTCAGGTTCATGAACATTTATTTTTATCATTACTTTTGTGTTGTAAGTTCATGTACCGACACGAGACATGACCTTGGAGATTTGCTCCTCAATTTGGTCCTACGGAACCTGACATGTAAATAAAAATCAAATAAAAACTGCTGTCCTACACACAGCACTCAAAAAATTTTAATGCAAAGACACGTCTGCTAGTTGGACTTAGCTACACATACACCCACCAATTCGTTTTTGGCTGACACATATGCATTTAGCTTCATGCTATCAAATTTACAAATTTCTGGTTTGTAGTCCTCAAAATTTCGGTTTTCCCAAATTCAGGATTTGGAGAAACTAAACACTTTTACAGAAAATACTATGACATTATTGTTGTACACTGTCAAAATATATTACCACAACATGTGTGTATTGTAGATTTGTGTACGTACTCTATATATATGGTGTAAATGTGATGTAAATGAGGCATAAGTGAGGGCTATGTGACGTAATGGTGGTGCACTTTATGCTGTAATCGCAGCACACATATGATGTCCAGATGACATGACACCAAAATGGAGTTCAACATAAAACATCCATGCATGAAAAGTGTATACTTTCTAGACACTCAGCCTAGAGGAGCGCTCGAGCCTGAAAACCAGATTGTTCAGAGAACACGTTAAGCATTCTCAATACTCACATGATGACTGTCTTGCACCTGTTGGGTGCATTGAATACATTCTTGCTTCATATCTTCACAAGCATAGATTGACTACAGCAACAATGATTGAGTTTGGGTCCTATTCGTTTACCTAACAAAGCTTAAACGCATTATATATATATATATATATATATATATATATATATATATATATATATATATATATATATATATATTTTCTCCCGCAAACAACTGGGAAACATTCAAGGAAAAAATCTCAAAAATAGCGAAGGAGCAAATACCACTGAAGAAGAAGCACAAACATCCATGGTGGAATATGGAATGCGAAAATGCAATTCAAGTTCGTACAGAAGCCTTTGCGAAGTACAGTTCAAATAAAAATGAGAAAACTCTTCAAAACTTTTTAGAAACACGGAAACTTTCAAATAAACTTATTAGACAAGAGAAGAGAAAGTATGTAACTCAGCAACTGGAATCAATAGAAGCAGATTTTAAAAATTATAATACGCATGGATTCTACAAAACTTTAGCAAACCAAATTAAAGGGTATATCCCTCAAAATGTCTGTTTTCGGAAATCAGATGGGAATCTGGCACTAAGCGACGAAGAAAACTGTGAAGAATTAGCCAAATATTTTGAAACGCTACTAAACTGTCCAGAACCAACAGAAGCTCTTCCAACATCCAGCACTAAAGCCCCGCAACAGCAAGACTCTGTACCGCCAACTGAAGAAGAAATTATCAAACACATAAACAAACTCAAAAATAACAAAGCATCAGGAGAAGATGGAATTGTAGCCGAATTTCTCAAAAGTCTAGGGTCTAACTCAAGAAATGAGCTAGTTAAAATTATTCAAAACATATGGGTTACTGAAGAAATACCAGAAGATTGGAAATGTGCCCTAATACATCCGTTACATAAAAAAGGGGATAAATCGGATGTGAACAACTATAGAGGAATCTCCTTACTTGCCGTCACATACAAGATATTATCAGCTTGTCTTCTTGAAAGAACACAAAAACTGCTAGAACCCAAAATCTCAGATTTCCAAGCTGGTTTCAGACCAAACAGATCATGTCCAGAACAAATTTTAAACTTGAAATTGATTACAAGGATGAGACAAATGCGAAGGAAGCCTACAGTATATGTCTTTGTCGACTTTAAAAAGGCATATGATTCAATTCACAGACCCACACTATTTAAAATTCTTGAAGAACAAGGACTGGATAAGAAGACACGGAACATCATAGAGCAGACATTAACAAATACAAAATGCAAAGTGAAATTCATGGGAAAACTTTCAAAATCATTTGAGATAAAAACTGGGGTTAGACAAGGTGATGGATTATCACCTCTGTTATTTAACTTAGTTCTGGATAGAGTCATGGCAGAATGGGAAAAAGAACTCAAAAAAGAAAAGTACTGGAAACCAATATCACTGGGAACCAAAAAAGATGACCTACAAATCCCCTACTTAGCCTACGCAGACGATCTTGCAATAATGGCAGATTCTAGTGAAACGGCAGTCAAACAGATAGAAACCTTAAAAGAGTGTGCAGGAAAAGTTGGCCTACAAATATCTTTTGAGAAAACGGTGTTTACAACAACAAATCTAGAAATTTCTAAGTTACAAACCAAATATGGAGAAATTAAGAGGGTACCATACTTTAAATATTTAGGAGAGATAATTTCTGAAAAATACTCAAAACAAGAAAGAATATTAAAAGCTCGTAGGGGTCTAGGGCTGGTCCAAAAACATTTACAATAAAAAATGTCTATCTATAAATACAAAGATTAAACATTATAAGTCGGTAATTAAACCAATAATGCTCTATGCCAGCGAAACCTTGACACTTAAAAGGAAAACAGATATGGAAAACCTGAAGAAAGAGGAAAGGAAAATCATTAGGAAAATTCTGGGACCAAGATGGACCAAAGAGGGGTATAGATTACAGAAAAATTCTGAAATTGAAGAATATTCTAACATAGAGATAGACATGAGGAAGAGGCGTCTAAAATTCTATGGCCACATAATGAGACTTCCCGATCACAGACTTACAAAAAAAATAGTAAGATACGTAGCATCCCTTGTTAATGGAGGAGAATGGATCAAAAATGTAAAGAAAGATCTGGAATTAGCCAACATTACTACTGAAGACATGAACAAAAGAAACAATTTCAAACTTAAAGTTGACAAATGGGAGGTCAAACCAGAGACAAAAGCGCCGAGAACTGGAACAAAACGGAGCGAAGAAAGAAAAGCTGAATTCTCGCAAAGAATGAAGACCTGGTGGGCAAACAAGAAGAATAAGAAGCCCAAGAAGTGAACCATCTTTACTTAGCGTCTTCCATGTTGGGAGCTTTACGACTAATAATAATAATATATATATATATATGTGTGTGTGTGTGTGTGTGTGTGTGTGTGTGTGTGTGTATGAGGCTGGGCATGTTATTTACTACAGCTGATAGTCGCAGGACTCTACTGCTGCTTTACATACAGCAAGTTTGTGTTGGTATTGGTTGATAGCGTTCTGAATAAATCAGTTTATCATGGGAGTTATTTATTTACACTCAGCAATTACAGCAGTAGCTACTCTTTTACTTTTTTTCATGCTATGTTATTTCCAATTGCTTCAAAGTCGCAAAAAGAGTGATTCTGTGAACACTTCCATGTCGCCTGTTGGGCTGTGGTCTGTTGTTGCTGTAGTGATGGTTCAGGAAACAGTAGTTCTGCTGGTGCATTAAAAATAATAATAATAATAACAAAGCCCTACATAATAATAGCCACAATAATAATAATAATAGTAATAATAATAATGCGACGGGTGAGGGCCATTATGAATATAAGCCAAATTTGTATTTCTATAGAAACTTTCAAATTACTACATAATTGTAAAAATTCAGCTTTCATAACGCGCACTAGATGCGAAGAAAATTACTATTAATCCTGTTTTTTTACGACGAATGGCACCGCAACAAGTGTACGTCAAGTGTAAGACAGTAAAAGAATTTAATTTTACATACGAAGTTCTCATATACGCCTTACAGTTCATTTCTGAATATTTATGTGCAGTGGCAAATTTTCGTTGATGTGTCTTTTTCATGCCCTTCACGAAAAGGTTTATAAACACAATATACTGGGCGTTATTTCTGTTTATTACTGTATAAGTAACACGAACATTGAAAATAACGAAGTGTTTCCATACAGAAACTCGACTCTGTGTTCATCCGCTGCGCCATATGCTATACGTAAGCTACGCTAACACAAATGGCTTATCGCTCGTACAATTCGCGCCAAATGCCAATTCTTGAGAGTTCGTATCTCAGACGTTAAAAACGGATCTTTGGTGTCCGTCTGTCTGTACGTCTGAATGTTGAAAACGCTTTCTCTCAGGAACGGGTAGACGTATTAAGTTCAAATTTATGGCACTTACTGAGGTCTACGGTACCTTTGCGATATGAGATACTGAAGCAGTGAAGTCAATGCAGTCAAAAACCATAGCGATTTAGGGTACATAGTTTGATGCTCGCCAACTCATTCATGAAAATCTACAGACCACTTCTCGTTGGCCTAGAATCATTAAATTGGCTAGAAGCAAGATTTTACATTACAGCCAAAGGAAAAAAACCGAAAAGCTTAAATTTGTAATTAAATCACACGAAAGAATTTGTTTTCGTTTTTTATCTGACTGGCTGTCCGTCCATCTGTTGAGACGCCTTTTTCTTAGGAACGGTTATGTATATTAGTCTGAAATTTAAATCAGATAATAACACGTATGGTCTCTTCGCGGTATAATGAACATTAGTTTCTGTGTCAATATAATCAAAAGACTCGACCATTTATGTCACATATTTTGATATTAGTAAACTCACTCATCAAAACCGGTAGGGTACTTCCAGTTTGTCTAGAATCATAGGATTTGGTAAAAAGTAAGGTTTCACAGTACAAGTAAAACAAAAAATCCGAAAATTGTGTATTTGTCACTATATCACACGAAAAAAACGTTTTTCCGTTTTTTATCTGACTGTATGTCCGTCAACGAAGATTTCGTTTGTCAGGAACGGTGGACATATCGGGTTGCAATTTATGTCGCTTACTAAAGCCTACGTCCTCTTGGCGGCGTAAAAAATTTAAGCTTCTAACTGCAGTCTAAACATGCGGCTGTTTATGTCAGATACTTTGACACATCCTAACTCAATCAAAACCTATATGCTGGTTCCTGTTGACCTGTAGTCATGAAATTTGGCAAGAAGCTATGTTCCACATTACGAGCAAAGGAAAATGTCCGAAATGTGTTAATTTGTAATCATATCGCAAACAAAATATATTTGTTTTGTCATTTATTATCCGACGTCGAACTTAAAATTAAAACATTCTGGGAAATCACAGAATCCATGAGACCGATATGTTACCCGCATCAATGTTTGAAACTCTTAATTCCCGTAACGGGTTAACTGTCTGCAATCTTTTCTAAACACTTGTCCTTCTGGAGCACTCACTTCGGTCACTTACATCTCTGGTGAAGCCACGCTTATATCATCAGCGATAACTAGTATGTGCGGTCCCCTTGAAAGAGCCGGCTCCTTACGAGATCGGCGGTGTACATGCCGATCATGTACGTACGTCCCTGCCATCACTGCTCCAAAGTTGGCTGTGTCTAGAAACTCTAGACGGACGGCCCTTTATTGTGCGGTTACGCAGTGACACAACGGTCACTGGAAGCAGTTGCGTCTATAAAATATGTACGAGTATGCATGCAGGGGGACATGAAATAGAACTACCTTATAAAAATAATTGCGACTAAGGCAGATACCAGACTCAGATTAACTGGAGGAATGCTCAGGAAATGTAGTCCACCAACAAACGAAGTACATCACAAATCACTAGTTCTACAAATACTTGCTCATCAGTATGGGTAGAGGAAATAGACAAGATCCAAACAAGAACAGCACTTTTAGTTACAGGTTCATTTAGAAGGCACGAAAGCATCACCGAGATGATTAACCAACTCCAGTGGCGGTCGCTGCAAGACAGGCGTTCTCCATCACCCATCATTGTTGACGTTCTGACAGAGTGCGTTCCTAGAAGTGTGAACAGATACATCGCTTCCTGCTACGTACATCTCGCGAAGAGAGGATCAGCATAAAATCTGAAAGATTCGAGCCCACTCGCAGGCTTACCAACAATCGTTCCTCCAGCGAACCATTCGCAGGTAGCGCTCACCGCTACTGATCAGGCCCCCAGCGCAGTTAGACAGCGACGTTCCGCACCTCATTAGGAGTCGGCGGAAGCGGACGACGTTGAGAGGAGACACGGCGAACACTGGAAGACTGCCTTCGAAGCCTCATCGAAACAGCGAGTTCACGCCTGCACCAGCTACGAATCAGAGAACCAAAAACTTTATTCCGTTAGCTGAACAGCAGTCATTTCAACAGAAAACCGTTAAGTGATTATAATTATAGTTAAACTTTCAGACCGCTGTAGAAATAACACCTCTTGTCAGAATGACGCCAAATTGCAACGCAATATTATTCGCGAAGGGGGGAAACGTATGGCAGAAAAAAATGAATGGTTACGAAGTGTAGTAATAAATAGCCGCCGGTCGCGGTGGCCGAGCGGTTCTACGCGCTTCAGTCTGAGTGAGACTGCTGCGGTCGCAGGTTCGAATCCTGCCTCGGGCATGGATGTGTGTGATGTCCTTAGGTTAGTTAGGTTTAAGTAGTTCAAAGTTCTAGGAGATTGATGAGCTCAGCTGTTAAGTCCCATTGAATCATTTGAATAAATAGCTCTGTGAGGAACATATTTTAATAGTGGTCGCCTAAAAATATCAAATGAATCATACAACTATGCCTAAGGCGTATGTTTCACAGTAAACAATCCGTACTACTCACTGTGCATAAGTGTAGAAGTCTGATACTGTTAGTTATATAAGCCCATCCACCACGGCAAGGTCATATCACGTCGGATGGGAAAAATCGATTTTTAATTGTCCTGAGGCCAAAAACCGCATGAAAAGCATCAATCAGGATCAAATCGGAATATTGATTTCTGTCTGACTGCAAAAACATGTTCAATTTGCTGTCCACCGTTTTCTGCAACAAGTTCAATCGAGAAATAACATGTTCCACAACTGATCGAAGAATGTGTTGCACAATGCTTTCCTTCAATGCAGCTAAAATTGCAATCGGAACACAAGACACAACATCTTTCAGACAGCCCCACAGCCAGAAGTCACACGGAAGTGGGAGGGCAACTTTCGTTCCGCCCCACGTCCATTGTTTCCAGATGTATCCAAGATGACGTCATCCGAGATGGCGGCCTCCAGAATTGACAAGAGCTCATGACATCATCCAAGATTGAGGCCATTACGGCATCCAATATGGCGGATTTTAGTGGGAAATTTGAATTTTGGCAGGAAGACAGGACAAATGGGCCACCTCCAATAACCTGAGTCAACCGACCACCATCTCTTCCTAGGGATTGGTGGGAAAATGACTCAGCCTCTGCTGAGCTGCTGCAGAGAGCAAGTAGGGTACTTTATTTATTTTGGAACAATTTACTTAGGGATGGATTTTGAAATACAGTATATTTATCACAGAGATACAGAACACATGCTCTTATGTACTTGCGGTCACACAACACAGTATACAGACCTGAAAACCACTAGTAAATAATACAATACATTTATGTCTAGAGAGCCAATCAACTCGGAAATTGTCAAAATAATAACCCATCTAAAAGACTCTGCAAACATGCTTGCTAATCATGAACTGTCGAAATCATGCAACAGTCTTTATTTAAAAAATTTGGCACTAACGCCATCCAGTGTGTTAGCCACGAGGTCCAGAGACCAACTGACAAAGTACACAGTACCACAACCACAGGGCACTGTTGTCTGTTCTGTGACGTAATCCAAGATGGCCGACATGTCATCACCTGAAGACACAAGTACCGTTTTCCAATACAGTAGTACATGTTCATATTCCAACTAGCTCCGCAGATGACGAGGAGATTGATGACTTGTATGATGAGATAAAAGAAATTATTCAGATAGTGATGGGAGACGAAAATTTCATAATCATGGGTGACTGGAATTAGATAGTAGAAAAAGGAAGAAAAGGAAACGTAGTAGGTGAATATGGAATGGGGGTAAGGAATGAAAGAGGAAGCTGCCTGGTAGAATTTTGCACAGAGTATAATTTAATCATAGCTAACACTTGGTTCAAGAATCATGAAAGAAGGTTGTATACGTGGAAGAAGTTCGGAGATACTGGTTTTAGATAGATTATATAATGGTAGAACAGAGATTTAGGTACCAGGTTTTAAATTGTAAGAAATTTCCAGGGGCTGATGTGGACTCTGACCACAATTTGTTGGTTATGAACTGTAGATTAACACTGAAGAAACTGCAAAAAGATGGGAGAGCATTAGGGAACTGTTGACAAGAATGGCGGAAATAAATACTGTAGGAGAAGAATGGGTAGCTTTGAGAGACGAAATAGTGAAGACAGCAGAGGATCAAGTAGGTAAAAGGACGAGGGCTAATAGAAATCCTTGGGTAGCGAAAGAGATACTGAATTAATTGATGAAAGGAGAAAATACAAAAATGCAGTAAATGAAGTAGGCAAAAAGGAATAGAAACGTCTCAAAAATGAGATCGATAGGAAGTGGAAAATGGCTAAGCAAGGATGGCTAGAGAACAAACGTAAGGATGTAGAGGCGTATATCACTTGGGGTAAGATATACACTGCCTACAGGAAAATTAAAGAGATCTTTGGAGAAAAGAGAACCACTTGTATGAATATCAAGAGCTCAAATTGAAACACAGCCCTAAGCAAAGAACGGAAAGCAGAGAGGTGGAAGGAGTAAATAGAGGGTCTATACAAGGGTGACGTTCTTGAGGACAATATTATGAAAATGGAAGAGGATGTAGATGAAGATGAAATGGGAAATATGATACTGCTTAAAGAGTTTGACAAAGCACTGAAAGACCTAAGTTGAAACAAGGCCCAGGGAGGAGACAACGTTCCATTAGACCAATTGATAGCCTTGGAAGAGCCAGCCCTGACAAAACTCTACCATCTGTTGAGCAAGATGATAGAGACAGGCGAAATACCCACAGACTTCAAGAAGAATATAATAATTCCAATCCCAAAGAAAGCAGGTGCTGACAGATGTGAAAATTAGTGAACTATCAGTTTAATAAGCCACAGTTGCAAAATACTAACACGAATTCTTTAGAGACGAATGGAAAAACTGGTTTGAAGCAGACCTCGGGGAAGATAAGTTTGGATTCTCTCCACAGCTTGCTATTCTCAACACAGGAAAACGTCCAAAATCCTACAGTTCCATAAACCACAGACTTCCCACTGATATCTCCTCTACTCTCACCTGCCTCACCTCAGTGCTTCGCAAGATATTCGAATTCATCCTCTCCTGATGTATACATCAACACTTGAACCAAGACCACATATTAGCCAGTATGGCTTCTGTCCCAATTTCTTCTTTGATGAGCAGCTCCTGCACCTCACCTATCTCCTAGTCCACCAGCGCAAGTCCCATAAATCCAATATTTTTGTCTCCCTCGACACGAAAATATTCTCCATTCCCATTAACTCCCTCCAAATCCTCGACTGTCTTGCATTCCATCTCCCTTTCTGTATCTGTTTACAATACCCCACGTGGATCCTCTACCACCTCATCAAATCGCCACTACTCTTCACGCACATTGAACACCTCCACATCCTCTATATCTGCAAAATACACTCCTGGAAATGGAAAAAAGAACACATTGACAACGGTGTGTCAGACCCACCATACTTGCTCCGGACACTGCGAGAGTGCTGTACAAGCAATGATCACACGCACGGCACAGCGGACACACCAGGAACCGCGGTGTTGGCCGTCGAATGGCGCTAGCTGCGCAGCATTTGTGCACCGCCGCCGTCAGTGTCAGCCAGTTTGCCGTGGCATACGGAGCTCCATCGCCGTCTTTAACACTGGTAGCATGCCGCGACAGCGTGGACGTGAACCGTATGTGCAGTTGACGGACTTTGAGCGAGGGCGTATAGTGGGCATGCGGGAGGCCGGGTGGACGTACCGCCGAATTGCTCAACACGTGGGGCGTGTGGTCTCCACAGTACATCGATGTTGTCGCCAGTGGTCGGCGGAAGGTGCACGTGCCCGTCGACCTGGGACCGGACCGCAGCGACGCACGGATGCACGCCAAGACCGTAGGATCCTACGCAGTGCCGTAGGGGACCGCACTGCCACTTCCCAGCAAATTAGGGACACTGTTGCTCCTGGGGTATCGGCGAGGACCATTCGCAACCGTCTCCATGAAGCTGGGCTACGGTCCCGCACACCGTTAGGCCGTCTTCCGCTCACGCCCCAACATCGTGCAGCCCGCCTCCAGTGGTGCCGCGACAGGCGTGAATGGAGGGACGAATGGAGACGTGTCGTCTTCAGCGATGAGAGTCGCTTCTGCCTTGGTGCCAATGATGGTCGTATGCGTGTTTGGCGCCGTGCAGGTGAGCGCCACAATCAGGACTGCATACGACCGAGGCACACAGGGCCAACACTCGGCATCATGGTGTGGGGAGCGATTCCTACACTGACCGTACACCACTGGTGATCGTCGAGGGGACACTGAATAGTGCATGGTACATCCAAACCGTCATCGAACCCATCGTTCTACCGTTCCTAGACCGGCAAGGGAACTTGCTGTTCCAACAGGACAATGCACGTCCGCATGTATCCCGTGCCACCCAACGTGCTCTAGAAGGTGTAAGTCAACTACCCTGGCCAGCAAGATCTCCGGATCTGTCCCCCATTGAGCATGTTTGGGACTGGATGAAGCGTCGTCTCACGCGGTGTGCACGTCCAGCACGAACGCTGGTCCAACTGAGGCGCCAGGTGGAAATGGCATGGCAAGCCGTTCCACAGGACTACATCCAGCATCTCTACGATCGTCTCCATGGGAGAATAGCAGCCTGCATTGTTGCGAAAGGTGGATATACACTGTACTAGTGCCGACATTGTGCATGCTCTGTTGCCTGTGTCTATGTGCCTGTGGTTCTGTCAGTGTGATCATGTGATGTATCTGACCCCAAGAATGTGTCAATAAAGTTTCCCCTTCCTGGGACAATGAATTCACGGTGTTCTTATTTCAATTTCCAGGAGTGTAGATTCCAATACCCTATTGTGTCCCCACCAATCACCAGCACTCATATGCTACTGTCCCTTCAAGAACACATCCCTTCATCTCTAAACTTACGCGCCATCCATATCATATCACAACACAACTTCTACCAACTTCGTGTGCCTCACAATTTGATCTACGCTGATATTTATCCCACCCGCCAACTTTAACTCTTCGCCAGCCATCCCACTCCACCGCTCTCTCTCCTTTCCTTCTCCATCAATCCCCATCCCTTTCCTATCGTAACTGCTGCCTTACCCAATAACAAACTGTTCCTCACCATCTGCCCTGCACACCAACTTTATTACTCCGTATCAACTCATACCTCTCAACTCCATAGTTTTTCCTAGCTAATAGCTATTTTCTATCCAGACATCTCAAACCTACAGAACATCCTCCTCCAGCAAAACGTGTCATCCTCTTTCAAGTCCTTCAAGTCGAAGTGCAGTGCTTCTGTGTTTTTATCACAAGAATTATAAAACCTTCCTGCAATAAGTTTTTAAAATCTAAATATATCTGTTTATTTTAACTGTGTGGCTCCGATTTCTAATCTGAAACTGACGCCAAGTTTCATTTATGTTTCCCATTGTATATTTTATTTAATTTGCTTGGTTGAAGAATTCAGGGCTGGAGTGATGACAGCACACCTTTGCCATTTGGGGTGGGGGATGAAATAACAATAAACAATAAAGGAAGAAAGTAAATCCTAGTTTCCCAAGACAGTGCTCATGCTTGATACATTCGGACCCATCTTAACCGTAATTGAGCTGTTGGACCACTACCTTGTGTGTCACCCTGTTACTCTCCCTGGTTGCATCTTGTATTTGTGTCTTCATTGCTCTTGTTCTTGTTGTCATGGTTTTGCCAACATCTTGCATAGTCGATCAATGTTGTACCATTCTTTTTTCTTGTCCTGGTTGTCTTATACGTAGTCTGTTGGATTGTGTTCTGTGTACAGTACCTGGAGGCTTCCATCGTTTGTGCATTCACCAACATGTGAGTAGCGGGATAATGAGTGTACCAGCACGTTTTGTAAGTGTGGGTGTCATACATTCAGGGGCCAAATTGATTGATTTAAGGCCCCTCTCGAACTATTGTTGTTCTAAGTAATTTGTGACCTCTTGGGATTGTTTTAGACCCACTGGGGATAATCTGTCCTTCTGAGAAACCCTACAGCTCCCCCTCTACCTCCTCTTCACCAACCCCTGTGAACTCCCCATGCCGATACAAGCACACTTTCAGGTCTGAGTTAATAGCATGGCCCCATGGTACTCTATCAATTTGATTTACTAATTAATTAAATTGAGAAATTAATCAACACCTGCCCTTCCAGTAAATCCCTCTGTAAATCCCACCTTCCAACTGGAAATTGGTAGGTCTGTGCTGGAGACTAAGTATCTTATGCTATGAAATTGAATTACATAATAAAAGATATACTGTTTATTTATAAAATTCAGTTTGCAGGGGTTAGATCTCTCTTGCTCCTCGTTCTCTACTGTATTCAAAGTGCAGGTCTTATAATATTCTTGGAAAAGAAGTTATTAAATACGTCGCTTTTTTCCAGTCACACAAGGAATACTGTCAACATACTCACCATATGTAATTACACTTTTAAAAATCCTTCGCACCAACTGCAGCGTATTGCACACTCAGACTCTGACAGCTTCACCAGGCCACCTACATGACAGACTGCACAGACCGCACTACACCACCTTCGCACCTGCACCTGCTATCAGCCACGCCATGTGCCAGCTGCCTCATCTGGTGCTCAGACTGGCTGTTGCACACTAACACTAAGATGTTTGATACCTTAGAAATGCCTGTTGTGCGCTACCATTTGGCCTGCACACACCGTCAGTTGCTGTTGGTATGAACCACAAACAAAGCAGTGTTTACCTAGGAAACCCCCCCCCCCCATACCTTCCCCTGTGGGATACTGGTGCATGTTAGTACTCGTTCCAAGGCAAATGCCTGACTGGGAATCGACCAAACGAAATACTGCTGAACTCAATACATTGATTGATTAATTAATTTCTGGTCACATGATAGTGATTTAAGGGATATAAAGTAGGTATGGTAGTTTACCAGTCCCAGTCACAGTCACTCTCTGGAAGAAGAAGAACCATGATGTGTCAACAGCAGCTATCAAGATCCTCATCAGCCTCTGCATTGCAGAAGTGAAGAAGTAAGTACTCATTACATGTCACTGGACAATTACTGCATTTGGGAGTTCTTGCTCCTCCTTTTCTTTGCCAAGTTCCCTTTCTTTGTTCAACTCTCTGTCATTGTCTTTGAATGCTTATTGTTTCTTCTTCTTCTTTGTTCAGCGGCCTCTTTGTGTCGGGACTGGGAATGACATCCAGTGAGTCTGGAACAGCAGCAGCTACTATCAGCTAATCAGGATCTGTGGCGAACTCTGGCTAGCCAGGACCTGCAGTGGTAGCAGCACCCTGGCATCCTGTAGCGCACCTGACCATCATGCTGTACCAGGACAATGAGCTGCTGTTATGCATCCTGCTCACACAGCAATACCCCAACTCTGAGGAGAAGGGCCCTACATCACATGGTGCTGGTCAGTACTGGTCTCTAATATACGCACCATCCCAGAACATTCCAGTGTTACAGCAAGAATAAAGTGTTGATGTGATGGATGTGAAACTGCCAATACCCTTTTAACTTCATCTTTTAACTTAAGAGCTAGCGGTTCAATGTGCTTAAATGTTGGTGTAGAAGCATCAGTGGACAGTGGCTGGCGTGTTGTGTTAGAGATTGAAAATGCATCAATAAATGTTAAATTGTGGTTTATGGAATTGAAATGGGATGAACTATGTTGTGAAGAATACTACATCAGATCAGTAGATGACCTCCGAGTATTCTCCATCTCCAGGCGTTAACAGTGCTGGTCTGATGCTGTCCATAACGTCACTGTACGATGGTGTGACACTCTTGGTGAGATTTGTAGGTTGATCCACTTATCTGCAACACTCCACCATTATAAACCTGTTTGGGCTGCTGATAGTGCTTTCACTTGTGCTGGAAAGACTGAAAGGTGGGCTGCCTTGAGTTCAAGCTATATACTGGGTGATCAAAAAGTCAGTATAAATTTGAGAACTGTGTAAATCACAGAATAATGTAGATAGAGAGGTACAAATTGACACATATGCTTGGAATGACAAGGGGTTTTATTAGAACAAAAAAAAAATAAAAATACAAAAGTGAAAAAATGTCTGACAGGTGGAACTTCATCTGATAAGAATAGCAATAATTAGCATAACAAAGTAAACGTGATGTTCTTTACAGGAAGTGCTCAATATGTCCACCATCATTCCTCAACAACAGCTGTAGTCGAGTAATAATGTTGTGAACAGCACTGTAAAGTATGCCCGGAGTTATGGTGAGGCATTGGCGTCGGATGTTGTCTTTCAGCACCCATAGAGATGTCGGTCGATCACGATGCACTTGCGACTTCAGGTAACCCCAAAGCCAATAATCGCACAGACTGAGGTCTGGGGACCTCGGAGGCCACGCATGATGTAAGTGGCGGCTGAGCACACGATCATCACCAAACGACGAGTGCAAGAGATCTTTCACGCTTCTAGCAATATGGGGTGGAATGCCATCCTGCATAAACATCGTACATTCCAGCAGGTGTTTATCAGCCAGGCTGGAGATGATGCGATTCTGTAACATATCGGCGTACCTCTCACCTGTCACGGCAGCAGTGATTGACGTTTTGCTGTGCAGCGCCATCTGTCGGACGTTTTGTGAACTTTGTTTTTTTTTGGTTCTAATAAATCCCCATGTCATTCCAAGCATGTGTGTCAATTTTTACCTCTCTATCTACATTATTCCTTGGTTTATTAAGTTTTCGATCACCCAGTAAAGACATCGTAACTATCTTAATACCTTTAACGTACATGCAAATGATCTAGAACACTGCATCAATGCGATGTCAAAAGAGGAAGCTAAAGGAACACCCATCCATTTGAGAGATATTCATGCGGAATTTGCTGCATACAAGAAACAGTTATGGGGAAATACTGCACAAAACGAATCACTTATTTTGTTGTAAATGTAATGCAATCTATGCATTATTGGCGAAATGTAAATAAAGTATATATAATCGGAAGCTTTTGTAGTTTTTCTTATTTAAGTATCCTGCCATTATATCATCTGAGGTGTAGCCATTGTAGCTAATTAGATAAGATGATTGCGCTATATTTTATTGCTATGGGCATTCATTTATCTACAAAAAACCGCTGTACACCAAAATCCAATGTAGTGGATATAAGGGGCACGTGAGTGATGCATCAAGACTTTTTTGTAAGTACCTGGTCCTGTGATGGTGCACAATAAGACCAGATGAAGAAGAGTAGTATACTCCCACCTGATTACATAAGAGCCGTAATTGTAGCTCCATCCAACTGTGGCAAGGCAAACGTTCTCATGTCACTAGTAACACACCTGGATGTAGTCAGCTTTGAGCATGTATGTGTATTTTAAAAAAACGGTTTCAACGTAATTACCTGCTACTGCAAATGATACTGTAGGGTGGTGATGGCGTAACATACATGGCATTTAGTCAAAGCGGTTGAATTGCCCTAGCGGAACCCAGTGTTAGTATTTGACGATGTTGCTATGGTAAACAAAGATCAAATTCTATGATATTTCTGTTTTGGTCATCAGATGAGTACTGACATTTTTTTTTTGAGTCAGACATATTCCCGAATCCCAAAAAAGTTGCTGAAATGTAATGCAAATCTCATTACAGGTTTCAGACAAGACAGTTTCAATCTAAAACACATTCACCAGGGACATGCAGGAACAGACATATCATTCAGTGGTTTTGTAAAGATATGTGCTAATTACTGGTATCATACACAGTATGGGTTTCTTTGTCATTGCTATATCAAGAAAACTGCATGATGGTCGGTGCAGATGGAACTTCTAGGAGTTTCTATATATACAGCTAAGAAAAAAGTAATCAGCACATATCTCGTTCACACATCCCGAGAGGGTATGTGTGCATAGGCACAGAATGCATCTGTACATAGATTGAAAATTTCGGTCTCTCGAATGTTAACGGTCGCAGGTTCGAATCCTGCCTCGGGCGTGGATGTGTGTAATGTCCTCAGGTTAGTTAAGTAGTTCTAAGTTCTACGGGACTGATGACCTCAGATGTTAAGTCCCATAGTGCTCAGAGCCAAACTTCAGTATTGCAACTGAGTCCATTATAATCGGATTTATGTTTAATAAACTGTTTATTAATTAATAACTCATGGACTTACGTATATCATAGACACGTTTATACGGTGTAGCGTAGCTCTAGGACAAAGTCTTCTACCAACTGAACGTTTTGTAACATTTATAGCAAACTGGTCTCGAGTAAATCGCGAGGTTGTACAATACATTACAAACGTTGCAGTATGAATAGGGTGCTGCGATGTTGCACCGTCCTGGTCGCGACTGGAGGCGTCACTGAACACTTGGACGCTTGGAGACAGCGTCTTCGCTTTTGGTTGGCTGAGCGAAGCATGACCGTGTAAGGCAGCGTGAACGTCCATGGGCCGCTACTGGTCGAAACGCCCAGGTGGAAGACAGAGCTCGTAGCTGGCAGGCAGGTGGCGGTGGTTTCAGAGTGCGGCGGAGTCACGATTAACGACTGTGTTTGTCTTTCAGAGATTTTATGTTGAATGTAGAGAATAGGTATGGCTGAACACTGGTACTGATTACAGCTTTATAAACTGTGATCGCAGTATTATTCCCAAGAGTCAAACAGTGATTTAAATAAGTCAAAAGCTGTGTGATAGTTTGCATGTGTATTAACATTGATGTGGCAATAATTACAGAACCGCACAGACAGCATCGTAGCCTTTGGATAACTGAAGTGTTCTTGACCGAAAAGCAGACCCTTATTTTCATATAGCGAGAGTAGTTGATCTACCAGTTCATAAATGGAGCCATGGCCTAACGTCATCTTCTGTACTGGGGGGGGGGGGGGGGGGGACATTCAAGTTCAGAAGATATAGGGCGAAATATAGAAATCTGCGACGTGTGCCTGATGCTGTATACAGCTCTCACATGTAAAACTAGGCACGGCTAATCCCAGCCACAAGGGAACAGTTATTGGAACTGAGATGCCGTAGATTCCACGTTCCTGATTCAGGTATCTCAAACATTTGTCACTGTGGAGTAGGTAAACTGGCTACCTCCTCTGAGATGACCAGCTATAATGAATGAAATTAAATTATGACCTCCAACGTGCCATGAACTCTACAAGCTAATGATAAGTACAAGAAGTACAGTGGAAGAAGCAAACACAAGATTGAAAGTGAGCTTTATTAAATAATGTCTCCAGCAGAAATATTCACTTGTATTTGCACTAGAAACCTTACTCGTATTTGTATCTAAATCTTCATTTACACATGTATTATTTTTATAAAATACTTGTCAGAATGCGTAGATACGTCTTGTGGTGTACTAGGAAGAGGAGGAAACAGACGGGTAACAGGAAAGGGTGTAGCTGAAGCAGTGATCGCGAATGTGAAGAAAATAAATCGGGGTTATGCGGCACATATAGCCAGACCACTGGACAGCAAATAAAATCAAATAATTTCTTTGCTGAACGCAAGACGAAAGATTGTGTTAGTCTTTTATCCCGACGTTTCATTATTTCATTGTTAGTTTGTATATTGAGAACTGTCGTTGTTAAAAGAAATGGTAAAAAATATTGCTGCAAATTTTTGTAGAGGTTCACACGTTGGATCACTGTAATTGTCACCATGCGACATTTAATTTGAATCTTTAACTGTGTAACCATTAGAACTGCACCAGTACTTGAACGGAAAGTGTCATGTTCATCATAGCTGGAATGGTAAAGATTCGACATCTGCCGGCCGTGGTGGCCAAGTGGTTTTAGGTGCTACAGTCTGGAACCACGTGACCGCTACGGTCGCAGGTTCGAATCCTGCCTTGGGCATGGGTGTGTGTGATGTCCTTAGGTCAGTTAGGTTTAAGTAGTTCTATGTTCTATGGGACTGATGACCTCAGAAGTTAAGTCCCATAGTGCTCAGAGCCATTTAAACCATTCGACTTCGTTGTGAAAATAATTAACATGTCATTGTGAACGAAACGAAACAAAGATAATTTCGGGAACATCGCAAAGATGTGTTATACGATGCAACAGTTCATAATTTACGTTAATGATACAGTGGATAATGTTGTGGTTCTGTAAGGCTGTTCCTCTACGATGTTGTTGTCTGTAGGAAGGCTGCAAACCCCACAGGAGTTGTGGTACTGAAATGCAGGAAGACATGCATGAGACTGACAACTGACGCGGGGACTGCCTGCTGAGCCGCAGCGTAAATAAATGTGACGTACTGTACGTGAATAGCCGAAGAGATCCACCACTATTCGATTAACTATTGGCGACAAGTCACTGGAAACAGCAGCTACCATAATAAGAAAACATAGGAATAACCATGGGCAGCGATCTCAAGTGGAATGACCACTTGAAAGAAATTGTAGGAAAAGCAGATGTCAGACTGAGGTTCATTGGGAGGATTTTAAGGAAATTTAGTTTTTCGGGACAGGTGGCAAACTAAGCACTCTTTCGGATGCTTCTCGAGTGTTGTTCATCAGCCTGGTACTCTTACCACCAAGGAGAAGTGACGGAAGAACGGCGTGTTTCTTCACAGGATTGCTCGCTCAGCGCGAGAACGCTACTGAGATGTTCAACAAAACCCTACGGCAGACACTGCAAGAGAGGCGTCCCGCATCATGGAGAAGTTTACTGTTGCAATTTCCAGACTGTGCGTTCCAAGAGGATTCGGACAACATATTATTTACTTACACTTACGTTTCGCGAAATGATCACGACGACATAATTAGACAAACGAAGTGTCGTATGGACCTTTAACGAAAGTGATTGTTCCCAGGAGCCATTTGTGAATGAAGAAAACAGGAACGCCGGAGAATTACCGATCGCCACACTCCGTAAGGTAACTTGATGTGTGTACATGTAGAGCAAATTGCAAGGATTAAATGTGTTAGTTAAACGGCGTTTAAAGAACGACACGACAATTTCCCTTTCATTATATAATTTCCTTGCCGGAAGAGAGAAACAAAAGGAAATTACGTGAGCTTCCTTAGTCATTCACCTCTCCGCTGCGCACATAGCGGACGGGTAGTCGAGAAGTCAGTGACGCTTTAAGTTTACGAAAACTTGTGTGCGCGCTCTACGCTATCGCTTGGCTGACAACTTCCGTGTTAATTAGCGAACATCAACAACGCTTAACGTCCGGAATAATGAAGCTGTGCACCGGTTGACGCCAGCTATGGCATCCGCTCAAATGAGCTTCCGCGACTTTGCTTACCCCTACGGTACTCACACTATGAACTCCGGCTACTCTTCGACACAGAATGCGCAAATGCCGTGATAACAACTCAGCCCAGCGTAACACTTTTGCTGATACTGCTAATTATTTTATGAAAATAATATTGTAGTAAATGAAGGAAAGAGTTTTCAAGACCTGAAAGTATCTTTATAAGTTTTGAAGATGTTTCTTTACAAACGACTGCTGAGCGATTGTGAGACAGTTGTATGCATTACTGTCAGCTTGTTGAGTTCCCTGTGACCTTGGCTTTCTGTTTCGGTTTCAATAACTCGGACATATTCCTGGACTCCCATGTACTACCTGACTGTAGTGACCGGTTGCAAATTTTATAACACTAACTGAGTTCACATTTGACAACAAGCAATGTAATTTATGCCTCGAGTTTTCAGTGGCATCGAGGCGAATGAGCAGAGATGACCAAGACAAAATACTTCAGGGAATTAAAATGGCAGCACCGAGTATCCAGTGAAATAGTGAAATTTTGCTTAATATGTGTACTAAGTGTGGTAGGAACAATACATGGTAAGTTACTTGGGTAATTGTTTGGGTACAAAGGAAGCGACAGTCAGTAGAAAAAGCTGCCGCCAATGGCAGCAACAGTGTCTCAAGCCCAGGCGGACATGAATCGAACTGAGCTTGGATGACAGATTCGGCTACGTTATTCCACGCTACTTCTCCTCTATGCCAGAGCACATTAATCTTACTGTTCAACATGCCATGTGTTTCCAGACGGTCACAGGTGTGTGGACTTTGCTGGCTAGGACGAGACTTGAACATCCTCCATATCAAGACAGGTCAGGACAGCATAGACAACACACCGTGTCATAGGGTACAACCACCAACTGTAACAAATCAGAAAAATGGTGCCTGTCCGGCTATGTAAACCAGAGCTGATTGACTTGGGTTCCCAATGACGTCCCGTAACATCACACCAGATAGTGGGAAAATGTGACAATGCCAATATTTAGATCTCTTCAACACTGTCGTAAGTATCATCGCTCTCACACGTGTCCTGAGGACCTGAATTCTGGTCCACATGACTTTCATGCAGCCAACGTAACACAGTTTACTTGCACGTCCTCCAATCTCTTTCTAACGACACAAACCAGTTACCACCATAAATCACCAAAAAACGACTGCTCTGTATTGTACTGACTCCAGATGCCAATTAATACCACGATACTACAAATATTAGGACTCACTTCATTAACAGTTGTAAGTCCAGATTTATTAAAATAAGTGATGTTGCAAAAAATAGGTCTTAACCTCAAACTGCGTGACGAAAACATTTGTACTGACCTGTTCCCGACACTCCTGTCAAACTGCACTCGTTAACAGCGCTTGTTAACGACGACAAAAGACCTCTGAATATTGTTTCTTTCACAACTAACAAAATATGGCCGTTTTTACACAGGTAAGGAATCAAACACTGCACTTATCGTCGATCTTGACTATACACGGAGAAAAGTTAATCACCGAATTCTTGTCACCAGTAGCTAGGAGTGGCATGTATAAACCTGGAATGATGTGATGAAACATTTTGTGTCTGACCAGGAATGAAAATCGTTGCTGCTGATATTGCACAAGCAGACATTCAGTTCACAATTTTTTCAGGAGTTGTTTGTTGTGTGTATGCTACAGCTTGAAATGGAATGGTCAAAATTTTAGTGGTGGACCAGGATTCGAAGACTGCGGTCGCAGGTTCGAATCCCGCCTCGAGCATGGGTGTGTGTGATGTCCTTAGGTTAGTTAGGTTTAAGTAGTTCTAAGTTTTAGGGGACTGATGACGTGCTCAGAGCCATTTGAGCCATTTTTGAGGATTCGAAGCGACACACGAATGTTTGTGCAGACCTTATGAAGTTTTTAATCGTGGGTATCAACGAAATAATGAAAATGTATCGTACTAAATGCGTGAAATCGAGTGATCTGACTTAGAATTCCAGTTTAGCACCAATACTTACTACATCTCAACTTGAATGTAATGTTCCCTTGAGGACAACTGCTTCATCAAATTAAACTCAATTCAGAGTAAAAGGAAATTTATTGGTATCAAGTTCCAACTTACCGCGGCTTTCCTCTCTGTCGTGGCCCAGTCTAAACCGGCGTTCCTTCAGTAGCAGGGGAATAACAAGTTCAACGTGGATTTGCAAACACGCTGAACTCAACGTAATTCAGCTGCTGTCAGGAGCAGTTGAAGAGTGTATGTTCATGCCGGTTAGAAATGGTTGCCTGAAGTGGAAATTGAACTTAGATGATAAGCATACTAAGCTATAATCATACCAACAGGCAACCGAGCTCCACATACGGCCCGTTCACGATTCTGACGTAACTGAGGATCCATCACACTGAGTGAAGACCGTCAGCTTACAGTCTGCACAATACGTTCATTCTATTGTTCCTCCAGACCGCCCTTCAAGAGCTGATTTGGCTAACTAACGCTTACTTTCGAATTGATTTTGTAGCTAATTAAAATCAGTTAACGGCGATGTACATCTGCCCACAGCACTGCAGGATATGAAAGTCTCTACAGCAAGTGTTGTACTCAACTTGAGCTGTCCTGGTGCCATATGTGATGGTGGTCTGGTGGTAAAAGACATACGGTGGAAACGGAAGGTCGAAAGTACGAGACCACTCTGCCTGCCGAATGATCATTCTGATGAAATCTCAGGTGTAATTTATTTCGCTTCTACGCTGCCAATAGCAGCAGAACCTCCAAAAACATTTCCGCGGAACAGTTCATCGCTGCCAGCCTAGAGCAGAACAGATTCCGCATAGCGCAGTGATGCGCGCCAGGAGGCATCCTCCTGCAGACACCACCTACCTTCCATCCTGGTGATCGTGACGCTTTGTGCCTTCTGCCAATACCGTACCTGGCGTGTGCCTGCATATGTACGGTATATGCGGCGAGTGCTGTCGGATAAAGCACCTCAGATAATGGTTCAGTTATGTCGTTTGAAGTGGCGAGCTCCCCATTCATATAGTCAGTGGACTTATATGAAGAACGTCTTTGCGGTTACTACTATTGTTGTGGTGTCACCGCCAGACACCACACTTGCTATGTGGTAGCCTTTAAATCGGCTGCGGTCGGTTACTATACGTCGGACCCGCGTGTCGCCACTATCAGTGATTGCAGACCGAGCGCCGCCACACGGCAGGTCTAGTCTACAGAGACTCCCTAGCACCCGCCCCAGTTGGACAGCCGACTTTGCTAGCGATGGTCCACTGTCTACATACGCTCTCATTTGGAGAGACGACAGTTTAGCGTAGCCTTCAGCTACGTCATTTGCTACGACCTAGCAAGGCGCCATATTCGGTTACTATGAATGTATTCTGAACAGATAATATTGTGAATCATGTACCGTCAAGAGCGACGTTCATCATTAATGGATTAAAGTTAAGTATCAAACTGATTATGTCCGCTTTCTGAATTCTCATTCCTTGTCATGTTCCAGACCTCACGTCAGTATAGTTCTTCCCTCCTCACGCCAGCCTGCGTGAGCTAAAACGCGTGCACTTCGGCCTCCTCTAGTAACACGGTGTTGGCTCTTCAGCCAACACATTTGTCCTTGACGGTGCACCCCACAATTTCAAATACGAAGACTGTGACCATCAAAACCTGGTGCGAAATTTGTATTCAGTGATTAAGTTTCGAAAGTTGGATGTAGGGACACGGCATTCTCTAATTCACACCATCGATATGAGAGGGATGGGTAGATGTATATGTTTGCTTGAGCTTCAACCATCGCTCACCGAACATTCCTATACGGTATATCTATAAGTGAAGGGATATGGTGCCTTTATATCAACTACGTATAGGGATGATAATGGATGAGTCCAAATGCAAAACATCTGCTGATGCAACGGGAATTTTGCGAGCACAAGATACAGCAGTTCGCATCCGGCGGCACAAAGGAAGTTGTGCAGTACGAATAGCCATGCCAGAAGTGCGTCCATCGCCGCTGGCATTTTCTGCCAGCATCTGAAACAGCATCCGGCAAGAACATCACACAAGACAAATATCAGGTCTTGCACTACTGATTTGACATAAATAGCTCACCTTTTTCTGATCTTGCGGTCTAAAGAAAAACTAGTTGTTTACTCCTTCTACAATGGCCATTACGGAAGTTCCTTTCCAAACAAAACTGCGCATCAACTAGGATTGTCAACATATCTACCCCCAAACCAATGGACCTCTACTGGTGAGGGTTCGAAATTATAATCAAGCATTGTCAGATTACTCTATAAAGAGAGACTTTGTTGTTGAGGATAAGTTTGGTCTTATGGTTTCCTGCTACATTCAGTAAACCAGAGAGAAACACTATGAAGGTAGGCACTGATCTAAAACAACCACGGAAACAAAGTCTACGCTCATAACAAAAAGGTGTTCACCATAAGAGCCAGCTGGAACTTTCATAAAATACTAAGATGTTACGCAATTTTGACTTCTTCCCTAGCTGAAGTCCTGTGTCTTAATCAAGAATCATTTCGGGACAACCGAAAAAGTATGTAAATCTGGCCTTGAGAGTAGCCATGACACTCGATTCCATGTATCGCTGTCAGGGTGGCTTCCGTTCCTTGTATGCAGAATTGGCAGGCTGGTGCTATGAGGGAAGTCTGAGAGAGGGCGTTGAGTGTGGCCGCGGGATGTAGAGGGGTGCCAAGCTGTAAGAAGTGCAGGCAGTTAAGGACTTGAGAGTGGATGTGCTGAGTGGTGTGTGGGGAGCCAAGGAGACGGACCTGGCCATGGTCGGTAGGGTGGCTGCCTTTGTGTTGAATAGGTCGTGTCTGGACGTCGATGTCACTGCTGGGTGGAGTGACAACCCTCATGCGCTGCTTTCCATCGAGGACTTCCTGGGAACCCCTGTGGCCAATTTCAATTTCTGAATCTGGTGAGACACTTCGCCAGTGCATGTTTACGTGTAAATGACAGCGTCCTGCAGTGCTATGAAGTTCTAGTGGAGCTTATGGCCAAGAATTCTACTATTGGTTGAGGCGTAGTTAGCTGTCACTTAAGACAGCCAATGCTCCGAATCATTATAATATGTGATCGTTAAAATGTCATATAGTCGTGACTGTTAGACAGATCGCAGTGCCCTTATACGACTAATGTTCTACCTTCAGTTTGCTGGCCGTTATTGATTTAACGATAACAGTATTAATAGCCTGTGTTGTGATTGAGTTCCCAGTGTTTTTCAGCTTAAATTCAAAGCCATTCCTAATGTGTATACAGGGTGTTACAAAATGGTACGGCCAAACTTTCAGGAAACATTCCTCACACACAAAGAAAGAAAATATGTTATGTGGACATGTGTCCAAAAACGCTTACTTTCCATGTTAGAGCTCATTTTATTACTTCTCTTCAAATTACATTAATCATGGAATGGAAACACACAGCAACAGAACGTACCAGCGTGACTTCAAACACTTTGTTACATGAAATGTTCAAAATGTCCGCCGTTAGCAAGGGTACATGCATCCACCCTCCGTCGCATGGAATCCCTGATGCGCTGATGCAGCCCTGGAGAATGGCGTATTGTATCACAGCCGTCCACAATACGAGCACGAAGAGTCTCTACATTTGGTACCGGGGTTGCGTAGACAAGAGCTTTCAAATGCCCCATAAATGATAGTCAAGAGGGTTGAGGTCAGGAGAGCGTGGAGGCCATGGAATTGGTCCGCCTCTACCAATCCTTCGGTCACCGAATTTGTTGTTGAGAAGTGTACGAACACTTCGACTGAAATGTGCAGGAGCTCCATCGTGCATGAACCACATGTTGTGTCGTACTTGTAAAGGGACATGTTCTAGCAGCACAGGTAGAGTATCCCGTATGAAATCATGATAACGTGCTCCATTGAGCGTAGGTGGAAGAACGAAACTAAAATGAGCTCTAACATGGAAATTAAGCGTTTCCGGACACATGTCCACATAACATCTTTTCTTTATTTGTGTGTGAGGAATGTTTCCTGAAAGTTTGGCCGTACCTTTTTGTAACACCCTGTAGTCACTCTGTGTGCAGGCCAATATAAGAACGTCACTCTCATTTCCGTTAAATGGAATTGGTTTGTTCCTCGTTTGTAATTGTTCCTCCTTGTATTTAATGACTGACTGATGTAAAATTTTAGTCTGTTGTAGTTCATCCGTGGGCCTGTGTCGTCTGCCCAGGTAATGGGCGGTCGCTTGGGGCAGGCTTCTGCTGCCGTTGTCGGTCACGGGTCTGGCACCGCTCTCTTACCGACCGACCCACGTGCAGGTGTTAGAAAACCCTTACGAACATCTGCTTTGCTCAGTGTTGTGAAGTATTTTCCTTAACTACAAATTCTTTACTGTGTAATCAGTATTTCATTAAACTGTCTCATACATGAAGAAACTTGCTTACTTGTTTCCAGTCACTCACTGGTTAAACTTATACAGGTAAATTCTCACCATACAAACAGTGAACGATGTTTCTGTTGCTGTTGCTGGGCTAACCCTCCCACTCCACAGCTTGTGACGTGTCGCTATGGTCATCATTTCACCCCGAGAAAGAAACCTTGTTAACGAATTAATCAACGAAACACTTAAATTTGATGAAATTGTGTCTTTCTTTCTTTCTTTCTTTCTCGAGGCCTTTGTCGCGTTCCAACGCGGGGTCGGCTTTGTTAGTAAGGATTTGGCAGTGTTAATGGCAGAGGTTGGCCGGATGCCCTTCCTGACGTCAACACGAACCCCCTGGGACGGAAGAAGTGTACCCCAGCTGTCTCCGTCTAGTGGATGTCATGAAATAGTGCGAACGTTTTCAAATGTCTGTGAGTCGAGGCGGAACTTTGGGACCACCCCGTTATTCACTTAGTGGGATGTGGAAAACCGCCTAAAAACCACATCCAGACTGGCTGGCACACCGGCCCTTGTCGTTAATCCGCCAGGCGGATTCGATTTGGGGCCGGCGCGCATACCCGAATCCAGGAAGCAGTTCGTTAGCGCTCTCGGTTACCCTGGCGGGTAATACAGTATACTGACGTCACAAAAAAATTTATGTTGCGTTGTTATACCTTTCAACACCTGACCTTCAATCACGGACTTTACTGAGGCAGCATTAGACTCTGCATTACTGACTGATTGGGCGTCAGCGTGGCATTGTTGTGCTGGAACTGCAAAGTACTGAAAGCGAGGATAAACTATAGCTGTTATTATTCCAGAGGGGGGGGGGGGTAGCTCTACCGCATATTTAAATGAAGAGAGCATGCTCTTATGCAAAATATTTCGTGGTAAAATAATTCTCCCTTTCGCATCTTTGGGCGAGAATTACCCAAAACGATGTAGTCATTAGGAAAAGCATAACGCATCCTACAGTTCAGAGCGTGGAATGTTAGATCCCTTAATCAGGTACATATGACAGGAAACTTGAAAAGGGACAGATTGAAGTTATATAAAGTGCGAATTAGTGATGTTCGGTGGGTGGAGGAACAGGATTCCTGTTAAAGTGAGTGGAGGACTGTAACTGTAAAATCAAATAGTTATAATTCAGTAGTAGGTCTAACAGTGACTAAAAAAATAAACATGGGTACGCTACTACGAACGGCTTATTAGACCCTGTAGCTAAGATAAACATAAAGCCAACATCCACCACGGTAGTACTAGTGTATACGCAAAGTAGCACATCAGATGATGAAGAGGTTGAAAGAATATATGATGCGGCGAAAGAAACTAATCGGAGAATAAAAGGAGGAAAGAAATTAACTGCGATACTGGAATTCTATAGTAGGCACATAGAAGGAAACGTGGTAGCAAAATATAGCCTAGCGGAAAAGGAATGAAATAGGAAGACGCCTGGTAGAATTCTGCACAGAGCATATTTTAATCATCGTTAAAACTTGGTTTAAGCAACATGATAGAGGAATGTCGACGTGTAGGAGACCTGTAGGCACTGGAAGGTTTCAGACTGAATGTACAGGTTGAACCACAACTCCACCGACAAATTTTCAGAGATACGTTTCGAGTATTTTCGAATTAGAGACCCAGGACCTCCGGCGGCTCGTTACAGATTTGGATTTCGTTAGGTGTCTTGCCCCAGCTAGCTTTGTATCTGTGCGCAAGAGGGCAAATTTCGACAATATGCGTTGTATGTCTTGTTCACATTCACTCATGGTACCTGCTACTGACATCAATAATGCATTCTTTCGCTCGTTGTTCTCAATTTGGTATTCAAATCTACTAGGTTCGTTCTAGGGTTTCCTTTTGTGGCAGTGCTATTTGAGAGTGGTGATAAGACAGATAAGTTTATTGCTGAAGAGTCGACCGATACGCATAGATTCACTGAATGCAATGGAAGAGTGTCACAACGACGGTACGGTGAATTACTTCCGCGCCGATAGCAACCATTTAACAGTGCTGAAAGATCGTCGGTGGAGTTCTGGTTCACCTGTGTAACACAGTAATTTTGCAACCAGATTTTAAACTGGAAAACACTTGTAGGAGCAGGTGTGGACTCAGTTATTAGTTATGACCTATATATTAAAAACGAACTTGCCAAAATATAGAAAACTAAGAGGGGACGTGGTAAAGTTGAAAGAAACAGAGGAGGAATTAGGCAATGATTGACTGAAACAAAGGAGAGGAATACAAAATACGACGAATGGGTAACTTTGAGAGCTAAAATAGTGATGGCAACAGAGGATAGGTATAAAGACAAGATCTAGTACAAATTATTGGATATCACAGGAGACAACGAATTTAACTGATGGAAGGAGAGAATATAAAAATGGAGCAAATGACGCAGGTCAGAGTGAATACAAGCGTCTGATAAATTAGATTGACAGGATATGTAAAATGAATAAGCAGCAATTGCTAAAACACAAATGAAAATGCATAACTAAGCGAAAGCTGGATGCCGTCTATTGGAAAAATTAAAGATGCTGCTTGAGGAAAGAGAGGGAGCTTTATGACTATGAAGAGCTCAGACGGAAATTCATTATTAAATATAGGAAGGCTCCGAGGTGCAAGAAATTTGTAGGAGGACCTTAGAAGGGATATGAACTGGGAGATAATATTGCAGAAAGAGAAGAGGAGCAGATGAAGATTGGATAGGGGAAGAACAGAGACACCTAAGTCTAAACAATATCCCTTGAAGTAGGCGACATTTTCCTGGAACTGGTGATGTCCTTTGGAGAGCCAACCGTGGAAAAACTATTCTGCTTGCTGTGTAGGATACATGAGGCGCAGAGCATACCCTCTGACTTCAAGAAGAATCTAATTATCTCAGCTGCAAAGAAAACCGTTACAGACAGGTACGAATATTATCGAAATACTAGTTTAATAACGTATAGTTGTAAAATAATGACACGAATTATTTACATAAGAATGGAGAAACTGCCAGAAGCCAACCCCAGGAAAGATTTGTTTAGGTTCCAAAGAAATGGAGGAACAGACGAAGCGATACTGACGCAACTCGTACAGGCACCGTTCACAGGAGTCGAAGGGCGTGAAAAGGAAGCAGTGGGTAGGAAGGGGTTATTTAATCTCTACATTGAGGAAAGGGAAACAAAGAAAAATTTGGAAACGGAATTGAATATCAGGGAGAAGAAACAATGACTTTGTGTTTGGGCAACGATATTATCAATATACCACAGATATAAAATTACTTGTGACATCAATTTAACGGAATGAACTGTATCTTTGGAGCATATAGAAGATGAAAAGCAGCAGAAGCAAAACAATGGTAATACTATTTACTGCTGAGATTAGATTAGGAAACCAAACATAAGAGTAGTAGATACGTTTTGCTGATTTCTCAGTAAAATATCTGGTTGTCTTCGAAATAGATAAGTCATAAAATGTAGACTGGCAATGGTAGAGAAATGTATCAGAAGCAGGGCAATTTGCTACTACCGAATATCAAGTGCTGGTATGTCTAAGATATTTTTCTGGATTATAGCCCTGTACGGAAGTGAAACGTGGAAGATTAGTAGTTCAAACAAGAAGAGAACATAAAGTTTTTACAATGCTGCAGTGCCTGTGCCATACCGGATTATGAAGCACGCATGTCCGAAGGAACATTGTGCCGTAACTCAGAATAACACAGACCTTGCAATATCATATTTATTCGCAGACATCGGGTAAGCGTCTTTCAAGTGAAATGTCTCCCCTGTACAGGGAAAAACACCAGTCAGCCAGAATATTATGACCGCTGACTTACTGTCGATGTAAACCCGTCCAGGCGATTGTAGCGTCATCTGGCGATGAATGACTGACAGACACAAGCACGGGACATATACTATCAACGACCGTGCTGTCCGTGCGTAGAATGGGGACGGTGCGTGGTCTCTCTGAGTTTGACCGAGGGCAGACTGAGATGACCTGGAGACTCGGAACGAGCATTTCGGAAACTGTACGACGCGTCGGGTGTTCGAGGAGTGCGGTAGTGAAAGTATTCAACACGTGGCGAAACCTACGTCAAACCACATCGAGACGTCGTGGGCTCAGACGGCCACACTTTATTACAGATGTCGGATCTCGTAGGCTGGACAGACTGGTAAAGCAGCACAGGTGAAGGACTGTGGCTGGCCGCCCGCGGTGGCCGAGCGGTTCTAGGCGCTTCAATCCGGAACCGCGCGACTGCTACGGTCGCAGGATCGAATCCTGCCTCGGGTATGGATGTGTGTGATGTCCTTAGGTTAGTTAGGTTTAAGTAGTTCTAAGTTCTAGGGGACTGATGACCTCAGATGTTAAGTCCCATAGTGCTCAGAGCCATTTGAACCATTTTGAACTGTGGCGGAACTTAGATCAGACTTTAATGACGGGCAGAGTATAAGTGAGTTTGAACACACAGTGCATTGAACACCATAACGACAGGCACCTGCACACGAGGACCCACACACGTGCCAGTGTTAACACCAGAACATCGGCAACTACGACTGAAATGGGCACGTGAGCGTCGGCACTGGGCGTGATGCAGTGGCGGAGCATTGCATGGTCTCATGAATCCCGATACCTGCTACGTCACGCCGATGGGAGGGCGCGAATCCGCCGTCTTCCAGGAGAACATCTCAATGACATGAAACTTCCTGGCAGATTAAAACTGTGTGCCCGACCGAGACTCGAACTCGGGACCTTTGCCTTTCGCGGGCAAGTGCTCTACCATATGAGCTACCGAAGCACGACTCACGCCCGGTAATCACAGCTTTACTTCTGCCAGTATCTCGTCTCCTACCTTCCAAAGCTGCCGAAACCACGGAATATTCTCCCTCTCTACAGATTCTTCCGAACGCCGACCAACAATATTTTAGTCTTTTGGCGTCCAGCGCGGAAAGTTTGCTAGGAATAACCTATAACCGTACAATGGTACGCTTCTGAGTAAACATCCTTGGACATAACCAAGCCTGCGTGGCTTCCGAGACGCCGCTTCTTCGTTCCTCTCACCTGCATCCAAGATTTTCAGCGTTCGGAAGTTTGTTGTTGTTGTTGTGGTCTTCAGTCCTGAGACTGGTTTGATGCAGCTCTCCATGCTACTCTATCCTGTGCAAGCTATTTCATCTCCCAGTACCTACTGCAACCTGCATCCTTCTGAATCTGCTTAGTGTATTCATCTCTTGGTCTCCCTCTACGATTTTTACCCTCCACGCTGCCCTCCAATACTAAACTGGTGATCCCTTGATGCCTCAGAACATGTCCTACCAACCGATCCCTTCTTCTGGTCAAGTTGTGCCACAAACTTCTCTCCTCCCCAATCCTATTCAATACCTCCTCATTAGTTATGTGATCTACCCATCTAATCTTCAGCATTCTTCTGTAGCACCACATTTCGAAAGCTTCTATTCTCTTCTTGTCCAAACTATTTATCGTCCATGTTTCACTTCCATACATGGCTACACTCCGTACGAATACTTTCAGAAATGACTTCCTGACACTTAAATCAATACTGGATGTTAACAAATTTCTCTTCTTCAGAAACGCTTTCCTTGCCATTGATAGCCTACATTTTATATCCTCTCTACTTCGACCGTCATCAGTTATTTTGCTCCCCAAATAGCAAAACTCCTTTACTACTTTAAGTGCCTCATTTCCTAACCTAATTCCCTCAGCATCACCCGACTTAATTAGACTACATTCCATTATCCTTGATTTGCTTTTGTTGATGTTCATCTTATATCCTCCTTTCAAGACACTGTCCATTCCATTCAACTGCTCTTCCAAGTCCTTTGCTGTCTCTGACAGAATTACAATGTCATCGGCGAACCTCAAAGGTTTTATTTCTTCTCCATGAATTTTAATACCTACCCCGAATTTTTCTTTTGTTTCCTTTACTGCTTGCTCAATATACAGATTGAACAACATCGGGGAGAGGCTAAAACCCTGTCTTACTCCCTTCCCAACCACTGCTTCCCTTTCATGTCCCTCGACTCTTATAACTGCCATCTGGTTTCTGTACAAATTGTAAATAGCCTTTCGCTCCCTGTATTTTACCCCTGCCACCTTTAGAATTTGAAAGAGAGTATTCCAGTCAACATAGTCAAAAGCTTTCTCTAAGTTTACAAATGCTAGAAACGTAGGTTTGCCTTTCCTTAATCTTTCTTCTAAGGTAAGTCGTAAGGTCAGTATTGCCTCACGTGTTCCAGTGTTTCTACGGAATCCAAACTGATCTTCCCCGAGGTTGGCTTCTACTAGTTTTTCCATTCGTCTGTAAAGAATTCGTGTTAGTATTTTGCAGCTGTGACTTATTAAGCTGATAGTTCGGTAATTTTCACATCTGTCAACACCTGCTTTCTTTGGGATTGGAATTATTATATTCTTCTTGAAGTCTGAGGGTATTTCGCCTGTTTCATACATCTTGCTCACCAGATGGTAGAGTTTTGTCAGGAGTGGCTCTTCCACGGCCGTCAGTAGTTCCAATGGAATATTGTCTACTCCGGGGGCCTTGTTTCGACTCCGGTCTTTCAGTGCTCTGTCAAACTCGTCACGCAGTATCGTATCTCCCATTTCATCGTCATCTACAACCTCTTCCATTTCCATAATATTGTCCTCAAGTACATCGCCCTTGTATAGACCCTCTATATACTACTTCCACCTTTCTGCTTTCCCTTCTTTGCTTAGAACTGGGTTTCCATCTGAGCTCTTGATATTCATACAAGTCGTTCTCTTATCTCCAAAGGTCTCTTTAATTTTCCTGTAGGCGGTATCTATCTTACACCTAGTGAGATAGGCCTCTACATCCTTACATTTGTCCTCTAGCCATCCCTGCTTAGCCATTTTGCACTTCCTGTCGATCTCATTTTTGAGACGTTTGTATTCCTTTTTGCCTGTTTCACTTACTGCATTTTTATATTTTCTCCTTTCATCAATTAAATTCAATATTTCTTCTGTTACCCAAGGATTTCTACTAGCCCTCGTCTTTTTACCTACTTGATCCTCTGCTGCCTTCACTACTTCATCCCTCAAAGCTACCCATTCTTCTTCTACTGTATTTATTTCCCCCATTCCTGTCAATTGCTCCCTTATGCTCTCCCTGAATCTCTGTACAACCTCTGGTTCTTTTAGTTTATCCAGGTCCCATCTCCTTAAATTCCCACCTTTTTGCAGTTTCTTCAGTTTGAATCTACAGGTCATAACCAATAGATTGTGGTCAGAGTCCACATCTGCCCCTGGAAATGTTTTACAATTTAAAACCTGGTTCCTAAATCTCTGTCTTACCATTATATAATCTATCTGATACCTTTTAGTATTTCCAGGGTTCTTCCATGTATACAACCTTCTTTCATGATTCTTAAACCAAGTGTTAGTTATGATTATGTTGTGCTCTGTGCAAAATTCTACCAGGCGGCTTCCTCTTTCATTTCTGTCACCCAATCCATATTCACCTACTATGTTTCCTTCTCTCCCTTTTCCTACACTCGAATTCCAGTCACCCATGACTATTAAATTTTCGTCTCCCTTCACAATCTGAATAATTTCTTTTATTTCATCATACATTTCTTCAATTTTTTCTTCATCTGCAGAGCTAGTTGCCATATAAACTTGTACTACTGTAGTAGGTGTGGGCTTCGTGTCTATCTTGGCCACAATAATGCGTTCACTATGCTGTTTGTAGTAGCTTACCCGCATTCCTATTTTCCTTTTCATTATTAAACCTACTCCTGCATTACCCCTATTTGATTTTGTGTTTATAACCCTGTGGTCACCTGACCAGAAGTCTTGTTCCTCCTGCCACCGAACTTCATTAATTCCCACTATATCTAACTTCAACCTATCCATTTTCCTTTTTAAATTTTCTAACCTACCTGCCCGATTAAGGGATCTGACATTCCACGCTCCGATCCGTAGAACGCCAGTTTTCTTTCTCCTGATAACGACATCCTCTTGAGTAGTCCACGCCCGGAGATCCGAATGGGGGACTATTTTACCTCCGGAATATTTTACCCAAGAGGACGCCATCATCATGTAATCATACAGTAAAGCTGCATGCCCTCGGGAAAAATTACGGCTGTAGTTTCCCTTTGCTTTCAGCCGTTCGCAGTACCAGCACAGCAAGGCCGTTTTGGTTATTGTCACAAGGCCAGATCAGTCAATCATCCAGACTGTTGCCCTTGCAGCTACTGAAAAGGCTGCTGCCCCTCTTCAGGAACCACACGTTTGTCTGGCCTCTCAACAGATACCCCTCCGTTGTGGTTGCACGTACGGTACGGCTATCCGTATCGCTGAGGCACGCAAGCCTGCCCACCAACGGCAAGGTCCATGGTTCATGGGGGGCGTTCGGAAGTATTATCCGGTTATCTTCCGGCCCCTACTACAATAGCGGCCGGCCGTCACGCTATTGTGTTCCAGAGATCAGGTGCCACGGCTTCTGTCTAGCTACGTTCTGTGTTGAAGCAGGACCAACTGTGCGGGCCTTCCACCCAGTGTTTGAGTTCTGACTGCTATCTCCACTGGCGTTCCAACCTCTACTAGTATAGGCAATCATTCATCATGCCGTTTTTATAATAAAGACACTCCGTCATCTTTCACGCAATAAGCGTGAACAATTATTTACAAGACGTGCTTGACATTGTCAGTCTCCTTTTTATATTCACATATACGATGTACAACCTATCATATGATACCAAGTAGTGTTTGTAGATCACGGTAAAGTATGTGGATGAGTTCCTCTAAGGTGCGAAATTATAGCCACCACACATAGGGATAATTTGTTTCTCATATTATCCAGTAACCATTGGGTAGTTTTCTTGGGCATTTAACGTAAGGGGAGAAATGTGGTGCCGGCCACTGTGACCGAGCGGTTATATGTGCTTCAGTCTGGAACCACGCTGCTGCTACGTTTGCAGGTTCGAATCCTGCCTCGGGCATGGATGTGTGTGATGTCCTTAGGTTAGTTAGGTTTAAGTAGTTCTAAGTCTAGGAGACTGATGATCTCGTATGTTAAGTCCCATAGTGCTTAGAGGCATTTGAACCACTTGAAGAAAAGTGGTGTTTCACATATACGCACATAATTCGAAGTTATTCAAATACACTACACCCTTGGTAGCGTTAAAATTCCCTTTATGACTTCGATCTGGAATCTTGCAGTTCGGTAAGAGAAGAGATGAAAAATTGTTAAGATGTCTGTGTCTACAGTGTGATTTGAACCAAGAACCAAGGTATCTCTCATTTTTGAAAGCGTCCATTATACCATGTAGCTATTACTACCTCCAGTACACTGTCATTGCCATAGTGACTGATAACACAGATAATTCGCAACGTAGAAGATGAGATTAGATGTAGGTTCTACATGGGACGACCTTCCTTATATCACAATATAAGTTTGATGTGGCCACGTCACACTTTAAGTGAGAATCATTCACTGCTAGAAAACGCCAAAGACACAGTGTGGCCGTTTTGCGTATCATCAACATGGACAAATGCAATGAATATGGATGATACGATACTCTATGGTATTCTACAGCTTGATTTCACTCTGTTTTTTAGCAGTTGCATTGATTTGATTTTGTAAATGATACTTACAGTATTATACATATGTATAATGCATTATTAATACTACAACTTCTCCCGGATAATTATTTTGTTCAAATTGCACAAGAATTCCACCTGACGTAGTGTAATAATGTTGACTGTAAGTTGTGTTCATATCACTAAAATTGAAGATCGTACACCAGAGCTTTTATAATTTCTTGTCTTCGATGGATTTAATTATTCTTAGAAAATTGATCATGAAAAGGAACCACAGAATACCAGCCGCACACAACACTGACGTATGCTACCACAAATATTTTTCTCCGTGATTCGTGCGTAGTATAATTTTAGCCTCATACATCAGCAATGAAATCTTGTTCAACAATAAATAACATCAGTACTGTTCTTAGAAAATGCAGTCTGATTCGATTAATTTTTTCTTTTATAATTAGAGTTCAGTACCACCAGTGCACATTTATTTCTTACACATCGGAATATTATTTGCAGTTTAAATTTGCCGCTGTGATTAATGTTAAGATGGCGGCCAACAAAAGATACAGGATTTCTTTTTTAATTAAGATTTTCCTGTGCTCAATAAACAATTAATCATTTAAATTGATGCCACCAGTAAAAAATTATTGAATTAATTTGCAAATTAGTTTAACACAAACCCGCGCTATTTTCAACTAGAAGTACAGACGAAGTTGCTATATAATCGCAACTAACAACGGCTGCGTTTCTTGAGCTATGATTAAACAAGTAATACAAAATTGTAGTTGAAAGAGGAAGTGAAGTTTCAATAATTAATCATAAATAGTTTTAACGCATTTGGCTCTATTTGTTTTTACCAGCAAATGAACATAAAAGTACAATAATTTTACATTAAATGTTTTTCATTCAACAGACATCAAATCGATTCGCGTCTTGCGTCGGCGACGTACATCAGAAGAAGACGACAAAAGGGTACAAAACAAAAGAAAAGAATGACATAGTTTAACAAAGAATATGGAACAAATATTGTCTCTGTTTTACATAATTATCATCTTTTTAAGAAATAATTACATAATTGAATGAATATTGTTGAGTTACGTAATTTTCCACACGTTCATATTCCACTCGTAATAAAAAAAATAAATTATATCGTGGATGTTATAACAGAGAGCGTTGCTTCAGTAGTCAACAACAGAAAACTAAGTTACAGTAAGGAAGGAAAGAAGAAAGAATTGGTTTTACTGTCAGATAACATCGAGGTCATTAGTGTGGTGTACGACCTCGTAGAATGTAATAAGGAGTGGTGGCCATTGTCGTCTTGGGAAAGCTGGATGGAAACAGAAATGTTCTGTGAACAACCAACACAGCAACCAGAAGATTTACTTGACTAAGTGTTGCTCCAAGTGTACAAAGGCATGACTAATGAGGCACCTCATAAATTTTCAACAGCGATGATGCTGGAGCCGCGACCAGGCGGCGTGTGCGTAGCGTCCCGTAGTGAGGTGGTTCAGCAGGCGAGTGGGCCTCCCTGCTGTCGCCGGCCATCCTACTGTATGTTGCAGCGGCAGAGGGCGCTCGAAGTACTGAGCCAATGGAAGCGTGGCTCACCAGGAGCGCACGATTGCGTCCGCCAGGTGCCACACGTCTGCTGTCGGCGTTGGCAGGAAATTGCAATTCTGTTGTCAACGTCATACACCGTGGCGTGCTATCGATCAGTGATACTGCAACTACAGACTGAGAAGCAGCTCGGACTGATTGAATGATGAGGGAGGAAATCGGCTGTGTCCTTTCAAAGGCACCATCCTGCTATTTGCCTTGAATGAAAACCTAAGTCAGGATAGTCGGAGATTTGAGCCGTCGTCCTCACTTCATACATTTACAGTGAAATGTGAACAAGACAAAAGCATCATATACCTGGACCTAAATGCCACAAAACACAGAAGTACATGCACATTCAAAATTCGTAGGAAAAATGCAATGATCAACACCACAAGATCAGCAACTTCATTTTACCCAAACAGTAATGAAAAGCAGCATATAAGTGAGTGTTGCATGGGGCAATAAAAGTACATCTGAAACAAGAGAGCGCGCAATACGAAATAAACAAAGTGAAACAGACCGCAGTCACCAATGACTATACTGCTTCCATGGCTGACTCAGTACTATACAAAGCAAACAGTCCTGTATAGAATTACACAACAGTAAAAAGATGCTTAGATCACCAAGGTGGATGGATGTGTCCAAGATTGCAACAATCTTAATTACACAAGGGGAGAAATTCACATACGTAAATGCCTACAGTTATCGAAGGCGCCAAACTGAAGGAAGTAGACACAGAGTCAGCTGTCAGACTGATGATGCTAAAGGTCCTAACTTGTGGTGGCTGCTTGTGGAACCATAGTGCCCCATTGCTTGACATATCCCTGTCATTGTGGTTGGTGTTGCCACATTGGAACAGATTCTGCTACATATGACTGCTATTTATACTGGTTAGGTGCTCATTTATTATGCCAGTGTCCCACTTGTAGTCACGTACGGTATAACATCTGAAATTTGAAGGAGTGGAAAATTGTCAGCAAGTCCCACAGTAGACCTATCCTTTCTCAGTGTCGCCAGTACCGCAAATTTCGGTTGGGTTCGTCTCGTAACTCGTGTACAGTACAGCTGCCACAACTACTAGGGTAGTGTTTCTAAGGCTTCTCGTAGGTGCTACGACTTTCATAGTAGCACCCAAAAAATTTTGGCGGCGCTGCTAATCCGTATTTGAGTGACACTGGAAGAACCCACCCAGACATTAGAAGTGTTGTGTTTCATGGTGACAGCATTGGGTTCTATGGCAGAAAATATAAATTGAGAAACACATACACCTGGGGGTTGGGGTGGGGGGATGTGAGGGGGATGTCTCAGACACCACGTACTTGCTTATAATCAAATGGAGAGAGTGATCAATGATTTTAATAAAGATGCCTTGTTCCCAGCGTCTGCGATCTCCACACTACCCGAAAAGAACAGTCTCATTAACTGGAAGTGTGCTGCAAAACCGGAACCGACCGCTTCGACGGATGCAGAAGCTGCACTAATTTTCTATGATGATTTCCACGCAGAGTATCGACTGGTGTTATGCCATTCTGCAGCTGAGAAAGGCAGGTTGTCAAAAATGTCAGAAACGCCCGCTCCTAACCGTGGAAGGTACGCGGCTTCTTCATTTGAGTCTTAAATGAATGAACTGTGGATGGAGGGGTGCACTAGTAAGATGTTGAATTTCTTTAGCATCACAAGACTTTTTAAACTCAACGGAGCTCGTGGACTGTATAGGTACCACAAAGGAGTATTTGCTGAATTTGTCGACAACGACCGACCAGTGAAAATTCCAAGATGGACCTGCAATGTCTATACGAATTTCTTGCCGTGGGCGTTTGGTTTGAGCCGTTCAAAAATCTTTTGAAGTGTAGCAGCTTGATGCTCCACTCATGCCATTAGCACTCAGGCGTGCTCCCTTTCGACCCCTGAGCAGTGGCGTCGGCCGGGTTTCTTGGTTCGCACCGTGCCACGGTGACATTCGTACATCAATTGGAGAAGATTTTCTGAACAATCGTGTTATTAAGACATGGGATTGATCGAAATATGTATGGAATAATATGAAAGCCTGTTGAACCGACAGATCATGGCGGTGTGCAAAGTAGCGCCGAACCAGTGGGTTACGCAATGGCGTCGCCATTTGTGACCATCAAGTGCGCATGTGCAGCAACAAGGGTAGTGGGTCATGATCTGCAAACACTGCGTTGGAAATTCGCTGATGCATAATGGAGAATCCTGTGCGACCACATAAAAACAAGAATCCTCTGAAAAATCAAACACTGGATCATTCCCGATGGGTAATCGACAAACGGTGGCTGGGTTGGTGTTCTTGGTGTCCGCTGTGTATATGATCTAGTACTGAGAGTTTGACAGAATGGAAAACCAACATTGCAAGTTCTGTGCTCTCGTGGCGAGACTGCGTGGGATGAGCTGAACAATGATGTCAACGTCTATTATGGGATAGAAATATCCCCCTACACATACTGATGAAACTTGTCCCATCTGTAAATGAGTGCAAGTCCTTCTTTCTCCAATTTTGAATGATTTCACTGACCGTTGGTTAATACTTTGGACGCGAATGTGATATGTCTGTTTGAAGGACACGTTCTGCATGAGATTCCATGTGAGGAAGCGCCGACTGGTAAAACAACTGGCTTATGGAGGCCAAATTACGCCAAGTTACTCTCGCTTAGTAATATGTCCTTTAATTGTGAAAAGGCAGGCTTCCCTTCGACCATGTGAATAGAAAATTCTTCCGACGGAAACAGTGCGAAGGTGCGGCAATTTAAGCTTGAACCAAGATGGAATAAGAGAAATATTGAGATTATGTAATAAAATATATGACAGTGGTGAATGACCTGAGTACTTTGTGACAATAGTAGTGATTCCATTCCAGAAAAAACAAGGAACAAAGAAATGCAGCGAGCATAGGAGAATCAGCCTCATTTCACATGCAGCCAAAGTGATGTTAAGAATAATTAATAAAAGACATGAAAAAGTAATGGAGGAGAATATTGGCGAAGAGCAGTTTGGCTTTAGACGGAATACAGGCACCAGAGATGCAATAGGGCTCCAACGAATCTTGGCAGAAAGGTTTATTGAAAAAGGAAGAGACCTACATATGTGCTTCATCGATCTAGAAAAGGCATTTGACAATGTGGTTTGGGACAAGCTGGCGACTATAATGAGGGAAAAGAGGGTGGACTGGAAAATCAGAAGACTTGTAATCTCATTATATCTTAATCAAAAAGTTTCAATTAAAGTGAGAGGAGAAAGTACAAACTGGATTTGACTAGAAAAAGGAGTAAGACGTTGATGCTGTCTATCAGCTACTCTTTTCAACCTCTACTTGGAAAATATGACTGACCAATGCTCATTAGATGACAAAGGATTGGAGGAAGAAGAGTGAGGTGTTTGAGGTTTGCTGATGACATGGTCCTTCTAGCAATAGGGGAAAAATAATTACGGGGTTTGGTGGACACCATTGAAACTAAAGGAAAAAATATAGAATGAAAATTAACACAAAAGTATTGGCACTAGGAGGAAATAAGGAAATAAAAATTATGCTGAATCGAGAAATAGTAGAACAGGTGCAAAATTTTAAGTATCTTGGAAGCAGGATAGACACCGACTGGAGGTGCACCACAGAATTGAAACAAGGATAGCAATGGTAAAAGAGGCGTTTTATAAGAAAAGGAGAATTTTCTGCAGCGGTCCGGACAGAGAAGTCAGAAAGAGACTCATAAAATGTCTTGTATGGAGTGTTCTTCTGTATGGCGCTGAAACATGGACTATGAGGAAGATAGACAGAAAAAGGCTGGAGGCTTTTGAGATCTGGACATGGCGGAGGATGGAAAGAATAAGTTGGATGGACAGAGTAAAAAATGAAGAGGTACTGAGAAGAGTGGGAGAGAAAAGACAGTTACTAGATGTAATAAAGAGAAGGAAAAGAAATTGGATTGGACATATATTAAGAAAGAACGACGGACTGATAAAAACAGTTTTAGAAGGTTGTGGAGAAGGGAAAAGGAAGCGAGGAAGGAAGAGATTCCAGATACTAGATGACATGATGGATGGTACAACATACAGCAGCGTTAAGAAGGAAGCAATGGATCGCACAAAATGGAGAGGCAAAGGACCTGCTAATATAGCAGATAAATGATGATGATGCAAGCACACATCTCGACTGAGAATCTTCAACATAACAAACAACTTCCTCTCTTGCCTCTTAATAGGTGCGGAATTCCGAGAATGTGACACTGATGTTGACTGAGACTGGAATTTCTTGTGAACAGTGACTGACGTGGACAGTGGAGCGTTGGTATTCATCCTATGACACTTTGAGGAAGGCACCACATACTTGCTTTGTCTGTTCTTCTGTGAGCAGACCGACTGAAGATGCCCGTGCTTACCCCAGCGGACGCGTTGAGTATCACGGCATGGGCATGCCTGCCTCTTGTGTTCCTTGAAATGCTGTGGAAATGACACTGCACCTCGTGCCCGCTGCTTGGCACGTTGGTGGTGTTAACTGGCGTGACGTCACCTTGACTGAGCCATAGAGCGGTGGAGCGCGTGACCTGGGCGAGCAAGCTGCCCACTGTCACTTCCCGTGTGCAACGTATAAATACACTGATCAGCCAGGACGTTATGACCACAGACCTGCTATCGATATAAACCCATCCAGGAGATAGCAACTACTCCTGGCGAAGACTAGCTGCTAGTCAGACTCACACACAGTGCATGTAGTGCAGCTAGTGTGCTGTCCGCATGTAGAATGGGGAAGGGGTGCGATCTATCTGAGTTTCTTCGAGAGCAGATTGTAAAGGCCCGAAAACTCGGTACGAACACTCCGGGGACTGCTCGACTTCCCAGGTGTACGAGGAACATTTTGGTGACTGTCTTCGACACTTGGCGAAACCAAGGTAAAACCACAGCCTAATATCGTGAGTTTGGGCAGCCACCCCTCATTACAGAGAGAATTCGTAGGCTTGGTGGACTGGTCAAACAGAACAGGTGGCAAGCAATTGCGGAACTAACATCAGATTTCGATGCTGGGCAGAGTACAGGTGTGTCTGTATACACATTGCACAGAACACTCCTAAAGATGGGCCTCTGCAGCTGATGACAGTAGTAGGGCAAACTTTGTACAAATCCATTTTGTTAGTGTGGGTTAACTACATCAGGGTCTGGTATGCACTAAGGGGCAAACCTGTTGTTCTCCTTCGATTGACAGGTCCTTAACCTATTGTTCTGTTAAGTGGTTTTCCATGTCATATTTCCTTTTGATTGACACGCCCTTAACATATTGTCCCCCCACCACCCCCCCCCCCCCTCCAACCCATCCCCATCGCTGCTACAGTTACATTTTCAGGTCTGAGTTACTGGAATAGGCCCCCATCTCACTCTTATCAATTTGATTGACTACTTAATTAAATTGCTCAATTAATTGACCTCTCTGTTCAGAAAATGCCACACAATCCTGCCAAGCCCCCCCTCCCCCCAGGTGGAAAGTTCGAATTCCATCAGGACAATGCACCCTCTACTAACCTAAGAAAATGGAGGCAAAATAGGTTACTTGGGCTACGTCCACAAACCTATGCTATCCGACCGCCACCTCTTCCTAGCAACCGGTGGGAAATTTGAATTTCTTCTTAGGAACTGGCAAGGACTTTGATATTTTGTAGGGAACATAGGTCAATTCGACTATCTCTACCAAGCTAAGAAAATGGCAGGAAAGAAAGGGCACCTGGGCTACCTCCATTAACCTAAGTCATCCGACCGCCACCTCTTCCTAGGAAATGGTGGGAACAGGACTCGACCTGTGCTGGACATAGGTCTTGCATGAAGTCTGGCAGTCCAATTGACCTAGTACACACAGTACTGCCACCAGAGGCCGCTGTCGTCCCTTCTATGAGGTAATCAAAGATGGCGGTCTGGTGGTGTAGAAGAAGGGTCTCATAGCAGGAAATTCAAGAGTATATTGTTTATTTTTAAAAAAATGAGTATGTGTGGGTTGAATTTCTCTTGCTCATCATTCTCTGCTATGTGGAAACATGTAGGTACTGCAAGAAGTAATTACATGGAGGAAACAGGTTGCATAACCTAATGTTCGGCACTGTACTCTGTTTGTCTTAACCTAATGCTTGGGCCTTTGTTGGCACATAACCTATTGTTCTGTTAAGTGGTTTTCCATGTCAGCCCCATTTTATTAAACTATTCTAACGCCTTTGATGCCAAATTAAGTAATCAGTTATGCCCTCCCACCTTTTCCTGGTACAGTTTTCGAATTTCACAAGCTTTTGAACGCCATTCCTCGCGCATTCTTCTCTGTCATCCATCCCCATAAACTATTGCACTGCATTTCACATAGAAATTATTCATATTAACTTAGTGTTCTGCACTCAACCTACTGTTCTGCTCCATGCCACCCACTCACACACAGCCTCCACTTAACTATTGTACCACTAACACCGCACTGATGTAAAACTTTATCTAAATTAATTAAATGGATATTCTTCACATCCATGGGGTAATATTTTTAATTCATCACCCTATTCGTCTTAGAGTATGATTTGTCTCTATGGGGCTCTTACCTCTTGGCTCTGATTCAAGTGATTGATAAGGTCCAAAGAAGAACTGCAAGATTCGTGACTGGTTCATTTAACCATCACGAGAGCGTTACCCATCTCCTTGAAAGTTTGGACACACTTGCAGGTAGATGACACACTAAATGGAAGGGCCTGCTCATTAAATTCCAAAACCCTATCTTCGCCGAGGATTTAGTGCATATTTTACTACCAGCAACTTTCATATCGCGCAATGATCACAATTCAAAGATAAGGGAAATTCGAGCTGGTACTGAGGCGACGAGAAACTCGTTTTTCCCTCATGTAACCAACGAGTGGAACACAGGGGGAAAATATGACACTGGTGTGAATAGAGCCTTCCACCACACACTGTTTGGTGGCCAGCGGAGTATGTATGCACATGCAGAAGTACATGCAATATAGTTTAAAGAAAAGAACGCTAGTAAAAAACACATCCCACCACTCGACGCCTGAGGCCAATGCTGGAGTCACGGTGCATCGGCAGTCCCCACGAATCTACAATGTGACTGTTCAGGTCCCGCAATTATGAGGCGACGGAATCTCTTTCATACTACACACTTGAGAAATTCGTTTCGAAATACGTATTCACCTAGATACCATTGCTGGCATGATGATGCATAGGGTCCAGCACGGAAAGAGAGATTTTGCAGTACTTCCCAGAATAGCACAGGTTTCATTCCTAATGGTACAGCCAGTCTGTCACTGAACTGGCCTGTCAAACTACCGCTGCTGCCAGTGTGGAAGCACTGTCTGCCTTTTTTTTTTTCTTGCTGCAGACGAGGCTTTCAGCCACAATTAACTATTTTATACAAATAGAATATTGCACCCACAGTTAAACCTTGTAAAGTTCCCTACGTATCGTCAAATACATGAAGACTCCTACTCAGTTACATTGCCCTCCCACCAAGGACAGGAGCCTGAATACTAGAATGGGAAACCGATCTCCGACCCATCAGTATATCATTGCGTACCGTGTCGATCTAGTAAACATACAATTTGTATCCTGCAACATACTAAATCAGCCCTTTTACATCAGTTGTACATTTACCACGAAGACAGACAGCACCTTATACACTCCTCGCAGCACTAAATATTTCCCTACGAGGTCGGCTGTCATCCACATCTGACGGATGACCAGAGCACCCTCAGCGGACGGAAGTCACTCTGAGAAACGTTCTACAAATTTGGGCTCGTTCACTCTCGGCACAAACGCATTACTGCTTCTGATCCAGACCTGCTTGCTTGCTTTTCTGCACCCACAAACAGACTCTGGGATTAAAAGAACACATGTATTTTCGCTTGGATTACCATAATATTGTACCATTTTCGCGATACTTCTCGATATCAAGGACACAGCAGTATCCTACCCATCGCTCGCGCAACATAATTCCGAAGATATAGGCCGGAAATTATTGCTCTACACATCCCAAACTTTAGACAGGTAGAGCCTGCTCTAGACCACTGAGTAACTAGAAACTTGTCACGCCTGCTAAGACATTTATGTGAGATCTCAAAACAAACAGAGGAATACTGATATATCCACTCACGAATACCGATGTCTGTGTGTAACATATTCCAAATCATCCCTATAATTTACAAAGTCAACTAAGGTATTTCTCATGTCTAGAGAACCAGCAAAAGAGTCTTTTACCTGCTAGACACACACACCTCAATTGATGTTCTCTCAGCGAAATAAAGCCGGGAAATGTGCAGAAGTAGTCAACCAAACAATCTACGTGGCAGGGAATAACGGTCCAGCGCAAACACACGTCCCTATTCAATCTTCTCAAATTTCCAAGTCATCACGAAACCTGCCGTCTAGAAGACGGCACAGTTAACTCAACTACATTCCTACATTCTAACAGACCTTTGCATTCCGACGGCTCCTGACGTTAACGGGAAACGTGAATCAGTCGCACCACAGACCACGTGCAGTTAGAATCATCATCCTAATAAATCGGTCACATATATATTTTATCTCTGTACTTACAACAAAATGTTACGATTGCAGTCTCAGTTGAACGACATTCGACAATGAGCAAAGTATCGGAAATAGAACCTGTTGATGTCAATGGCTCTGGAAATAGAAATATCAGAACCATTCTTATGGCTTGACAAACTCTTCGTTTTGATATCACGGTACACAACGTCAAATCCATTCCTTCGTTATGAATGGACATGGTCATTTCCTTTGTACATGTCGAAACACAAACATATACTTTATAAGCCTGATGCTCAAGGCGAACTTATCACGCACCCCCTAATACTAAGTATAATACTTCGTCAATAACTGATCGCTGGCGATACGATATAATACTAACCGAAAATCAACGATGGGTGGACATGACTCATAAGTTTTTCTTGCGAGTGCCACCACCGTGTCTTAGAAAGAGATGTTTAATCGTCTAAAAACCGCCAGATGTTAAAAGAAACGGATCCCAACCACTACTGTATGTTACTGTCTCAAGCGGTCTTGGTTCTACACGTGCACACAAGTACCTATGATAAAAGCTATACCGGCTTTATAAATCTACGGATGGCGTTACCTACGAATCATGTGGTTTTTTCAGACAAATACCGAGACGGTGATCGCCGCAGTGTATAGTACCAGACGAACACGTCACCGACGGTGCAAGCTCGTAATAAAATTACCGCGTTTTGAAAGCGACTCGGCTAAGAAGTATGGTGTGAAACCGGTATTTGCAACTCCCTTAAGCTGCCGCTGCTTGATATTTCTCCAGTATTTGTGACGCATTCTGTCTCGATGCCTTGTCAGAGGTTCTGCGATATATTGACTGAGTTATAGGCGATGACTATTTGAGAAGGATTCCAGAAAGTAGTAGAGGTTCAAATGGCTCTGAGCACTATGGGACTTAACATCTTTGGTCTTCAGTCCCCTAGAACTTAGAACTACTTAAACCTAACTAACCTAAGGACAGCACACAACACCCAGCCATCACGAGGCAGAGAAAATCCCTGACCCCGCCGGGAATCGAACCCGGGAACCCGGGCGTGGGAAGCGAGAACGCTACCGCACGACCACGAGATGCGGGCCAGAAAGTAGTAGATGGTGTGAAGATTGAGGTAGTAGGATATGTACACTAGCTTTTCAGATTCCTTATGATTTGGAATCAAGTCTTTCCATTCAACCACATACCTGCGTTGGATCCAATGGAGAAGATCATTATTGATTACAGCCACTAGTGAATCAGATTTCTGGCTCACTTATATCTCGAAATAAGCCACCTTTCTTGAACCTATCTGTCACAGTAAAATTCCAACATTGTTTTAGGTAGGACCTATGCATCTTGCAACTACGCCTCAGACTCTGCGCTACCATCCCTGCAGCTTTGCTCATGTGATAGTTCCAATGTAAGTCGGAACAGAGTAGCAGTCAGAGAAAGCTATATCTGCCAACCTCTGCAACCTGTGTAGTAACAGGCGAAGCTGAGTTACTGCGACAGAACTGTGTTTCGACCATTTGACAGAAATGTATCCTGCTCCTGCAACATGAGGTGGTACGGGAACTGGTGGTTGGACGTCAATTTAGCTACTGCATTGTGGTTTTTCTCCAAACTATAAGCAGGTACTGCAGATCCACATCCCTCAGGGCCCATTCACGTCTATCACCCCAACATTCTATCATCGTTATTCTGTACCATCCTCGAGAGAAAAATTACAAACTATAAAAGCTCCACCAACTTCATCCGATAGAGAACTCGATAAGATTTTTACCGCATCTCTCTCCTCCGATACATCGAAAAATTACTGCATGTGTGCTAGCTTCGAGTACATGTGACAATCCTATTAAATATACAGGTATTGATCCACTACACAGACCAGTTTAAAGTTTTGTCACCTGTACTGTAGGAGGATAACCGTATCCCACAGACTATACTGCAAGCCACAAGAGATTATCCATGTCACCCTGTGTGGTTGTTTGAAACATTGATTTTTTTCTGCTGTAACACACTTTGTACACTGCCATACATTTTCTTTTTCTACCACGACTTCGTGGTCTGCGTCGGGTTCTAAACTGACATTAACACGTTCTGATCCATTGCCTCTCACAGAAAAGTAGATGTCGCATGGTGTAAATCATGTTGTTATTGCGCCTACAATAACGTGCCACACACACTGGATTATTTTAAATAATAAAAGACAGTTAAGACATAAGGAAACTGGAAGAATTTGGCAGCGTTGTGTAGAGTTTCCAAACTGCTGTCCGAAAGTGATTGACGACCTCTTGATTTAAACTCATCTGTCACAGTGACAGAATAGCTAATTCCCACCAGGGGTGCATGGCAGGGGGGCATGACAGTTTCCGACCAAGGAGTTTAATTAATCGATCAATTTAATCAAGTATTCAATCAAATTGATTAGAGTGGGATGGAGTCCTATTCCGGTAACTCAGACCTGAAAGTGTACCTGTAGCAGAGAGTTGGAGGGGTTAGGGGAGGGGGTGGTGGGGGGACAATGAAAGGAGAACAATAGGTTTGCCCCTGAGTGCATACCTGCCCCTGATGTAGGCAACCCACACTAACGAAAAGGACTCATACAAAGTTTGCCCTGATACTGATGGCCCAAGCATGTGCCAATGTTAATTCAGTACATCGGCAACTGCAACTGAAATGGACAGGTGAACAGGTGACCATTGACACTGGACGTTGGTGCAGTGACAGAGCGTTGCATGGTGTGATGAACCCGATACCTTCTTCATCAGAATCAGTCACTTTCTAGGAGAACAGCTCCCTGACACCTCTACAGAGGGTGGGAGACAAGATGGTGGCGACTTCATTACACTCTGGGTAACCATCAATGGAGCCAAGAAATATCGTACGCTGGTTGCAGACTACATACAATCCTTCATGATGATACGTTTCCTGATGGCAGTGGCATTTTTCAACAAGGTAATGCACCATTTCACAAGGCCATTATTGCGATGGAATGGTACAAGGGATTCAGTAGCCAGTTCCAATTGTTGCCCAGGCCCCCCAACTTGCCAGATCTGAACCCGATAGAACACATTTAGGATGCGGTTGAATGTGTGGTAATACTTTCAGGGTGGGTGGTGGGAGACAATTTACATGCAAGACGGTACAAGCAGTGCCCTGTACTCAAACCATTCGTCTTGCTGTGCGTGAGTGGTCGGACCCCTGGCGCACAGGCAGGCGATGTTTGGGCTGCAGAGAATGATGACGTCTCATTACTTTGGCACCACAGTAATTTATTCGCGCCTTCCGTTAGCTGTTGCATATGCTGGACCTGCAACCGAAAGAATTTATTTATGAACAAGCTTGTGATGCTGCAGTCACGATTCACAATACAGCATGAAGCGCGAAAACGCTATGTGCACCAAAGGAAAAAGGAGTCACAAATGGCGACAATAAATAGGCGTCTGAAACAGTTTGAGGATCAGACACATTAATACGCAATTGACGGCGATAAGCACGGCCAGTGAATTGTCATTCGCTGCAACTGTACAAACTCACTGACAGCGTATGCAAAATTCAAAAGTGCAGACTGTTCTGCCACTGTTCACAGCAAAGGCGCATTCACGCCAATACATGATACTGCTGTGTCCCGTTGGGACAGTGCTGAGTCCTGAACAGTGCTGCGAATCGCTTGGTCGCGGTGCGTCTTCGAATGAATTCGTCTTCGGCCAGAGGGTGTAGGTGACGACCAGATTCGCCGCTCTCTAGACGTTCGACCGTCGTAGAGTGAGGTTACCGAGGAGCGGATTCCGTAGGGGATTACTACTGTACCCCGAGTTGGGTCGAGCGGACTCGTATTCTGGGCCCATGGTTCATCGCCGGAGTCCTTCCTGGTGCACGCGGGGCGCCCTGGCTGTGGCGACTCGGACAGGAGTGTTGGCCAGGTGCGTGTGGATCAAGCCCCCTGGCGTTCATCGCCGCAGAAGCGTTCTTGTGGACAGCGGCAGTCGGTGAGGGCGGTCTCCAACTGGGAAAAACGGCTGCGACCGCTAACGGCTTGTCGGGCACTTGTTACAGGTGAACGCGTTTTGTAATTTACTCGTTGTGACGCACGTTGTGGCGTTGGGGCAAGGAAGTCTGTTGTGCGACCAATTCTTTCAGTCTCTTTAATTGCTTGACCGACATTAATCTGAATCCTACTTCTTGTGTTACTGTATTAAACTTGATTTCCCGGGAACGAATAAGCGGGCTTGAAATTGTTAAATTCCTGTGCCATGCACCTCAGCCCCTGTTAAAGTGTATTTTTTGTTTCCATAATTATTAAGTTCCTTAAAGCACCGTTTACCTTTAAAATTCGTGGTTTACAAACGAATTCTGTAATGCACTCCCCGTTTGTATTTCATCTGGACAGACTACTTAATCGGTCTGTCTTCTAAAACGTGGGTGAATAAATTCCACTCCATTTTCTGTGTTTGTTGACGGGAGCTGCCATCTTTACCTTGCACCGTAACTCACGGTCCTGTAAGCCTCAGGTGTTGATAGTACGATGAAATTGGTGTGCACACCCAATATCTTGTTTACTAGTTTGTTAAAGAACTCCGTCCTTATTTAATTGCAGGTATTTATTCTAATGCTTGATAGGGTACCTGTTCATTTGTTATTTAATTGCTGTCCCTACAATCTTATTTTAAATTAATATAAGCTCTGTCCTCTATTTCATGTGTGAGCGTATTATTGATCGAAATTTCTTGGGTTTTAAATCATATTTTAGTATGTCTTCAGCGTCTTTGTCTAAAAAAGAAACTGAACTCCACCCGAACAGGCTATGAAGGTCCAACGTTGCCGACCGGCTGCCGTGTGGTCCTCAGCCCATAGGCGTCACTTGTTGCGGATATGGAGGCTCATGTGGTCAGCACACCGCTCTCCCTGCCGTATGTCGGTTTCCGAGACCGGAGCCGCTACTTCTCAGTCGAGTAGCTCCTCAGTTTTCCTCACATGCGCTGAGTGCACCCCGCTTGCCAACAGCGCTCGGCAGACCGGACAGTCACCCATTCAATTCCTGGCCCAAACCGACAGCGCTTAACTTAGGTGATCTGATGGAAACCGGTTACCACTGCGGCAAGGCCGTTTGCTTCTCTTTCTAAGACGCTGAGTAATTTGAAGTGAGTGTTCTAATTCTTGTTTGAGCGCATTTGCGTTCGCCATATTTTTTACTCCTGTTGAATTTATTATTCCATTTGCGCTCTGAACCCGTCGATATTTGGTTTAAGGTGTATATGCTGCTCGCCGTTATGAACGGATGTTCTTTGTTAAAATTCTCTACTGTTGATTGCGTTCAAGAATAAATTCAACTTGTATTCAAAACAAGGAGACTTCTGTGACAAATTACAGTGTGTAGCGCGTTAATTAATCCATTGTTGATTTATACGATCGATTTTGATTTATGTGTACGTATTAGAGAGAAGCGGTGTCTGAGTTCCTTGACCCGCCTAACTTCTGAATCTTCTCGATTAGCCGGAGACGTCGGGGTTTAAATTTATGCCCTCTATGTTACTCATAAACACATATACTCGGAAAAGTTTCGATATAATTTTGGACTTGACTTGATACAATGCTGCCTCTGAATGTACTGATACAGTCCAGATAGTAGCCTGAAGTATGTACAAGTCATACATGAACTTAAATCACCGTCTGCTAACAAGCAGAAGCCTGAGTATGTTAGACTTGTACTCCCGACTCTGTATCAACTAACTTGTCTTTGGACGTGGACTGAATACTAAAGACTCTGGAGACTCGCACACTGTAGCCCCATCACTGGAGCCCCAACACAGACGTGCGACTAACCCTCGGCTACTCGCGCGAAAGTTCGTGACATCGTCTCCCGCGCGGATCACTGGTGTCATCCACAAAGGAAGCGGTCTATTTGTACACATTGAACGGTCTTTATGACTGGTTTTATGAATTTTTTATTACATATAAATATAATAGATTTAATATTTGTACACAGAATAATACATTCTACCGTCTGAAACAGTTTGACCATTCGAAGGACAATATCTTCAGCTGAACTGCTGCCATTACATGGTCCCTCTTGGTGCTTACCGACGTACGGTTCTACATTCAAAGTGTAAGCTGTTTTTACATAAACCAAAGCAAACACTTTTAACCCATACTTTGCTGGTTTGCTAGGAATATATTGCCTGAACGGGCAGTTTCCTCTAAATGCCAAAAGTTGTTCGTCGACAATAAGATAGTCACTAGGTGAAAAATGTTTTTGGCAATTGTTCGCGAATAGTTGAAGTATCTCTCTGATAGCTCTGATAGCAGCCAACTCGTCAATTTCTCTGCGAACACCTCTATTACGCAAATTATCAAACCTCAGACAACTCAACAGAAACCTGAATCTGTTTTCACTTTCGCATAAATAACATGATTCATGTCCGTTTCCCGTTGAGTTATCCCACAATTTCGATATACTCTTCCTAAAACATCTCAAAGATCCACAAAGATATAACAAGTCAATGAAAGCTCCAATCTCAATCGCATCTGTTTCTTTAGCGTCCCTTTCCTTAGAGAAGTTACCACGAACTTAATTGATGTATATATTAGTGCGTGTTGCGATAATCCTTATTATGTTTTTATCCAAGAACAAATTCGGAATTTCTATTTCTGTCTTTTTTATACAATCTTGGTCCAGGCAAATGCGTAATAAAATTACAAGATCTGCTTCTAACACTGGTAGGATATTTATTTTTCCTCCGTTTAGTTATTCCATGATGTTGTTGTTGTCTTCAATCCTGAGACTGGTTTGATGCAGCTCTCCATGCTACCCTATCCTGTGCAAGCTTCTTCACCTCCCAGTACTTACTGCAACCTACATCCTTCTGAATCTGATAAGTATATTCATCTCTTGGTCTCCCTCTACGATTTTTACCCTCCACGCTGCCCTCCAATGCTAAATTTGTGATCCCTTAATGCTTCAGAACATGTCCTACCAACCGGTCCCTTATTCTTGTCAAGTTGTGCCACATACACCCCTTCTCCCCAATTCTATTCGGTACCTCCTCATTAGTTATGTGATCTACCCATCTAATCTTCAGCATTCTTCTGTAGCACCACATTTCGAAAGCTTCTATTCTCTACTTGTCCAAACTATTTATTGTCCATGTTTCACTTCCATACATGACTACACTCCATACAAATACTTTCAGAAACGACTTCCTGACACTTAAATCTATACTCGATGTTAGCAAATTTCTCTTCTTCAGAAACTTTTCCCTTGCCATTGCCAGTCTACATTTTATATCCTCTCTACTTCGACCATCATCAGTTATTTTGCTCCCCAAATAGCAAAACTCCTTTACTACTTTAAATGTCTCATTTCCTAATCTAATTCCCTCAGCATCACCCGACTTAATTCGACTACATTCCATTATCCTCGTTTTGCTTTTGTTGATGTCCATCTTATACCCTCCTTTCATGACACTGTCCATTCCGTTCAACTGCCCTTCCAAGTCCTTTGCTGTCTCTGACAGAATTACAATGTCATCGGCGAACCTCAAAGTTGTTTTTATTTCTTCTCCATGTATTTTAGTACCTACTCCGGATTTTCCTTTTGTTTCCTTTACTGCTTGCTCAAAATACAGATTGAATAACATCGGGGACAGGCTACTACCATGTCTCACTCCCTTCCCAACCACTGCTTCCCTTTCATGTCCCTCGACTCTTATAGCTGCCATCTGGTTTCTGTACAAATTGAAAGTAGCCTTTCGCTCCCTGTATTTTACCCCTGCCACCTTTAGAATTTGAAAGAGAGTATTCCAGTCAACATTGTCAGAAGCTTTTTCTAAGTCTACAAATGCTAGAAACGTAGGTTTGCCTTTTCTTAATCTTTCTTCTAAGATAAGTCGTAAGGTCAGTATTGCCTCACGTGTTCCAACATTTCTACGGAATCCAAACTGATCTTCCCCGAGGTCGGCTTCTACCGGTTTTTCCCTTCGTCTGTAAACAATTCGTGTTAGTATTTTGCAGCTGTGACTTATGAAACTGATAGTTCGGTAATTTTCACATCTGTCAACACCTGCTTTCTTTGGGATTGGAATTACTATATTTTTCTTGAAGTCTGAGGGTATTTCGCCTGTCTCATACATCTTGCTCACCAGATGGTAGAGTTTTGTCAGGACTGGCTCTCCCAAGGCCGTCAGTAGTTCCAATGGAATGTTGTCTACTCCCGGGGCCTTGTTTCGACTTAGGTCTTTCAGTGCTCTGTCAAACTCTTCACGCAGTATCGTAGCTCCCATTTGATCTTCATATTCATCCTCTTCCATTTCCATAGTATTGTCCTCAAGTACATCACCCTTGTATAGGCCCTCTATATACTCCTTCCACCATTCTGATTTCCCTTCTTTGCTTAGAACTGGGTTTCCATCTGAGCTCTTGATATTCATACAAGTGGCTCTCTTTTCTCCAAAGGTCTCTTTAATTTTCCTGTAGGCAGTATCTATCTTACCGCTAGTGAGATAAGCCTCTACATCTTTACATTTGTCCTCTAGCCATCGCTGCTTAGCCATTTTGCACTTCCTGTCGATCTCATTTTTGAGACGTTTGTATTGCTTTTTGTGTGCTTCATTTACTGCATTTTTATATTTTCTCCTTTCATCAATTAAATTCAATATTTCTTCTGTTATCCAAGGATTTCTACTAGCCCTCGTCTTTTTACCTAGTTGACCCTCTGCTGCCTTCACTACTTCATCCCTCAGAGCTACCCATTCTTCTCTACTGTATTTCTTTCTCACATCCCTGTCAATTGCTCCCTTATGCTCTCCCTGTAACTATGCACAACCTTTGGTTCTTTCAGTTTATCCAGGTCTCACCTCCTTAAATTCCACCTTTCTGCAGTTTCTTCAGTTTGAATCTACAGTTCATAACCAATAGATTGTGGTCAGAGTCCACATCTGCCCTGGAAATGTCTTACAATTTAAAACCTGGTTTCTAAATCTCTGTCTTACCATTATATAATCTATCTGATACCTTCTAGTATCTCCAGGATTCTTCCATGTATACAGCCTTCTCTTATGATTCTTGAACCAAGTGTTAGCTATGATTAAGTTATGCTTGGTGCAAAATTCTACCAGACGGCTTCCTCTTTCATTTCTCTCTCACCATCCACATTCATCCACTACGTTTCCTTCTCTCCCTTTCCCTACTCTCGAATTCCAGTCACCCGTGACTATTAAATTTTCGTCTCCCTTCACTACCTGAATAATTTCTTTTATCTCATCATACATTTCATCAATTTCTTCATCATCTGCAGAGCTAGTTGCCATATAAACTTGTACTACTGCAGTTGGCATGGGCTTCGTGTCTATCTTGGCCACAATAATGCGTTCACTATGCTGTTGTTAGTAGCTTAACCGCACTCCTATTTTTTTTATTCATTATTAAACCCATTCCTGCATTACCCCTATTTGATTTTGTATTTATAACCCTGTATTCACCTGACCAAAAGTCTTGTTCCCCTGCCACCGATTTTCACTAATTCCCCCTATATCTAACTTCAACCTATCCATTTCCCTTTTTAAATTTTCTAACCTACCTGCCCTATTAAGGGATCTGACATTCCACGCGCCGATCCGTAGAACGCCAGTTTTCTTTCTCCTGATAACGACGTCCTCTTGAATAGTCCCCGCCCGGAGATCCGAATGGGGGACTATTTTACCTCCGGAATAATTTACCCAAGAGGACGCCATCATCATTTAACCATGCAGTAAAGCTGCATGCCCTCGGGAAAAATTACTGTTGTAGTTTCCCCTTGCTTTCAGCCGTTCGCAGTACCAGCACAGCAAGGCCGTTTTGGTTAGTGTTGCAAGGCCGGATCCGTCAGTCATCCAGACTGTTGCCCCTGCAACTACTGAAAAGGCTGCTGCCCATCTTCAGGAACCACACGTTTGTCTGGCCTCTCAACAGATATCCCTTCGTTGTGGTTGCAGCTACGGTACGGCCATCTTTATCGCTGAGGCCCGCAAGCCTCCCCATCAACGACAAGGCCCATGGTTCATGGGGGTAGGAGTTATTCCATATTTCCCTAAAAATATGCATCCTCTTGAGTTACTTCTTTCTGTGATTCATATTTCATCATTTTCTGACACTTCTTGTTCTTTTCATGAATCATGACCGCTTTCATGTACAGAATCTTCAGTCTCTGAGTCAGCGCTATCACTGTCAGCGTTTTCATCACTCAGCTTGTTGAACCATTCCAGCCATACATTAGGATCTCTACTAAACTCTGTCCGAGGTTTTTTGCACTTGACATTCCTTCCACAATTTAAAAATAAAGAGAATACTAGGTAACATGAAAGGTAAGTGCAATCAGTCTCAATACGTCTAAATTTACGCTTATGAAAGATTGATTCAATCTAGGAAAGCAATAAAGTAATACAGACTTACTTTGTTTCAGATTGTGGCAGCAGAGCTCGCGTGGGTGACAACTGTCCCCCAGACTATAATAATGTTTCATAAATAATGTATCTTTCGTAACTGAAGGGCAACAATGATTGGAGCTAACAGCTGGAGAGTTAACAGAAAGATACTGAAAATGGCGCGAACTCAATCCAGCCTTGTCAGACAAAATTGTGCTGGAAAGTCATGTGGATGACGAGTAACGGAGGGTACGTCAAGATCGTCGTGCGAGCAATACTGCAGCCCGGTGTGTGCCACGCTAGGACCCTGTGTACAGAGAGACTGGACGTGCTGGTGACAAGGCAGCACGACGTGTGTTATGCGGTGATCCTGTATGCAAGGACAAAGCGCGAATGCGTGATACTGTTCAACATCAGTTAAAGAGGATGTCTCTCGTAAGAGACGACAGCTGCATTTTCTCTGCTGTTTCTGCAGGTATTTGCAATTTCGTTCGTGCAGTGTGTAGCTAGGGTCAGCCAGAACAAATACTGCTCATCGCATCAATCACGCGGCATCTAAGTGTCGGCAGAAAGCGTTGGTTGATTTCGTATTACAAAGATAATGATATTCAAAGCGGAAATTTATCTGCCCATTCGGTAGAGCGGTTCCAAATACTTCTAGTGCGATATTCGTTTCATCGATGTGCGTTAACAGGGATAGAAAAACCCGAAGAATAACCAGCACTCCAATATCGACAGCAGAGTCCTGGACCGCGGTAACTGCTAATACCATGCCGAAGCGCTGCTCAGTCGCTTCTGGAGTACTTTACTGTCCGTGTCAATACATATAGAAAAAACGGATATCGCACTAGACTTATTTGGGACCACTCTACCGAATGCGCAAAATTTACGCTTCAAAAATTATTTTATTTGTAACATTAAAGAATCCGATGCTTTCTGTCGACACAGGATGAAGCGTGAAGGACGTAAAGAGCCATATCAGAAAAAAATACTTATTTAAGAGTTGGGTGGCACTTCGCCAATTTTTTCTTAATAATATCGTTGATGGTTACACTAATATCTGTTCCTGCTGTAGCCGTTTGTGGCGCAGAAGTTCTGTTGGGGTTAGCAGAAGGAATCTGTGTCTAAGACAGTTTCAGAACAAAAACTGGGGAATCAATTCGTCTGCTGGGTGCGGTTATTTTTGTTCCATGTGTTATAAATATCTAAAGAAGGTAAGATTCGACGGCTAGCCACGATTAATGGCTTAATTTATCCTCAAATTCCAGAGATTTTGCAACGACTTACTCCACTTGCAGAACGTACTCCGTGAACAACACACATATTTCTTAAGATGATGAGATGAGGTCAAAGTCTCTGTTCCCACCGCAGGTTGGTGGTAAATTTAGCCATTGTTGCAGTCGAGAGTCGATATAAACACGACCGAAGCAGCCGTAGCAAGGCATGTATCTGATATCCACGGAATACCACTTGTTTTGAAGGGAGAAATACGCCACAAACATGGTCCGCAAGAACGTATGCGGCCCGCAGTAGAGGGAGAAGCAGCGCAATACTTAGTCCAGACAAAATTACTTAAATTATTGTAAATGATATACAATGATAGCTGGACATGCAATGACGGAGTTGATACCAATGGGAAGTGTACAGACAACAATGAATGCACCTGCTGAACTTAGATGGTTACAAGATGCACCAATGAAACCCGGTAATGCAGAAACTTTACTTGAGAATGAGCAGGATGTCGTCATAACAGTGGCACCTTCTGAGGACAAGTAACGACCATCATTACTTTACGATGATCATATTGAAGAATTAGCTTCGACTAAGGTACATGGTGAAATGAAAAAGAAATTTAAAATAAAACTGAATTTCTCTGAGATAGTGACATTCGAAATAACTCAGTACGATAGAAGAACAATGCGACCAACCACTTATTCACTTTATTAAAGAAACATTACATGGCCTAAGTAGGCAAATATATATACATTCATGTCTTCGGAAGAAAAAGCTGTGTTCCTACTCTTGCAGACACTGATTATTTACAGAGCTGAATTCAAGAGGGCTTCAGATACAGAATTCTGAATAGCGTGAGAAATTCTCCAAGACACTGGGAAGACGAAAACAAAAAGCTGCTGGCAATGATTCGGCAATTCGTCGTCTCCATGTTAGTTATGACGATATCGGCAGCTAAGAAAAAATTTCCAGTTGACAAAGAGGAAGTATATTTTGAGGAATCAGAAAATATCCCACTCGCAGAAAAAGCGAGAAATATTCAGTTCCACCCATGTATATGCACATATTAAAGAAACTCGGCTTTCTCCCGTCGGGCAGTTGGGCGCACTTAAAAGAAGAAACTACCAGTACCATCGGACAGAGTTAAAAAAATATTCTCCTGATACCCATATGATGCTTTGGACAAAAGATGAGAGACTCCTCTTTCCCTGACACCCAAGGACAACTGAAAAGGGTATCACGTTTGTTGAGCAAATCATATCTTCGAATAGCGAAAAAATGAGACGAAAAATTGATCAAGATACAAATTCACAGACACATACATCCATGTCATGCCAAATCAAGTTAGCCTTGTACATTTGGAATACTTTTTTTCCGCCATAGACGGGACAGCCCTTCGAGGACGACAACAAAGCTCTTAAAAATGAAAAGAACTACCAAAGAAATTACACAACGACTTAGTAAACATTCCGTCACATTTCACATTTGGTGAGTACTTATCGTCACCTGAATTAAATGTTTACCATAGATATTGCCTGTCAGATCTGAACTTAAATGGCAGAAAATATATTTTTAAAGGCGTCATTTTGCAAAACAATGTTGAAATAATCTTCAGTATTGTATTGTCAGCAGTTGCACCAGTATTTCATTGTTACTTCAGCATTTGTTGCACACTTGCCACTGTGGCAAGCTTTAATAGTGTCATGAAACTGTGCAGTACTATGATGCTATAGTGCTTTTGATATTACAAGCCAGATTCCTTGTGGGATTTCACGGTGTAAAATACCCCCTTCAGACATGAATTCTGGCAGGGAAGCAAGTTGCTGACATTTTTCCTTCTGTTCCTTCACTTTCTGCAACTCAGCAATAAGTGCTTCGCCAGTTTGTAACACAGAATTTCCTACTAACATAATTAGTATTTTTGTGCAACTTTTCGTGTTTGTGACAGACCACGTCATCATACTGATTTAACTTAGGGCACATCATACGAACCGACTACTCGTCTTTTTAAATTTACGAGCCACAGTGTTGTACTGTGGCTAGTAACTGCTGTGAAACTCCTACCACAAAGTCAGCACTTAAAATACACCAAATTTCATAGCTGTCAGCTTCTTCTTGATAATACTGAAATTAATTTCTGCTTTGTTAAGCTGTCAAAATGCGTAACCAATTGTTTCTTCGACACCATTTTGTTCCCGACACAGACCACGGTGGCTTAGTCGCCAGTGTCACGAAACAGAATCAATGATTTTTCAAAATCTGGTTAACTAACAGGAAAGATTTTATTAAAAGCCTTTCATTTGTTGTACCACTGCATTACATTCAACCAATCCAAAGGTACCACCTCTTTGTGTAATTCAGTCAATGGCTTCATAAGAGTGATGTAATTTTTCACCAATTTGCGGTAATAATCTGCAAGACCAAAAAGTGTTTGTAATTCCCTTACGTTTTTTGGCCTAGGAAAATATTCAGCAGCTTCAGCGATGCATATATCAAGTTTACCACTCGAAGCCTTATGACGTCGTCCAGGTATTCACAAAGGAAACAATTTTGGATTTAAACTCAAGTTAGCAGTTTTTATATGTGATAGTATGGTGCTTGTATAGATGGCCATGGGGTTCGTCGATGAGCTGAGCATTGTCGACTTGGCTTTGTTCTTTGGCGGACGTTGCCAGCAGCCATGTATAGATAGGTGATTTCAAGACACTGTCCATTCCTTTCAACTGCTCTTCCAAGGCCTTTGCTGTCTCTGACAGAATTACAATGTATGGAAGTTAAACATGGACGATAAATAGTTTGGACAAGAAGAGAATATAAGCTTTCGAAATGTGGTGCTACAGAAGAATGCTGAAGATTAGATGGGTAGATCACATAACTAATGAGGAGGTATTGAATAGAATTGGGGAGAAGAGGAGTTTGTGGCACAACTTGACAAAAAGAAGGGACCGGTCGGTAGGACATGTTTTGAGGCATCAAAGGATCACGAATTTAGCATTGGAGGGCAGCGCGGAGGGTAAAAATCGTAGAGGCAGACCAAGAGATGAATACACAAAGCAGATTCAGAAGGGTGTAGGTTGCAGTAGGTACTGGGAGATGAAGAAGCTTGCACAGGATAGAGTAGCATGGAGAGCTGCATCAAACCAGTCTCAGGACTGAAGACCACAACATGGTGCTCAACCACTCCGCGTGTTCTTCGATTGTCCATGCAAATACAACAGTATCATCAAAATACGCCATAATAAATCTGCAAATCACTGGAAAGTATTGGGTGGTTTTCTTAGTCTGAAAGGCATTCTGAGGAATTCACGTAGCACAGATGGTACAACAAATGATGTACTGTGTTTATCTTGAGAGACTATGGGTGCCTGATGATATTCGCACCTCATATACTGTGTGTTGAATAACATAACTGCTGTTGAATTCTTCCGTCTACAAGCTGTCGGAAGTGACAGGGAATGTGATAACTCGGAATTTAGTGCTGAGTTAGATTTGTAACAGGCTTTCCTTGAACAGCCACATCACTTTTTCTGAAACCAACTACAACTGGTATTTGCTCTGACAGATGCCCCCAACTGGGTTTCTGCAGGTTGCACAACTGTATGCTTTTCCGAGTTGGGAAATTGCCTCTTTATGGACAGCTTTTGGTGTTTCCTAATACGATAGTAGGCTCTCGAAATTCCCTGAGACCCTGTTTCGTGTGTGCTGACCAATGCTGTCCCATATGGAGTTCTAACATTTGGTGCTCCAAAGCTAGTTAAGCAAATGGAATACACATCTTTTCGTTAACCGTTAGAAACTTGGCACTGGCCTCTTTTCGTTGATACTTGGAGATTGTCCGTTTCTGGTGAACAGATCGATCATGACGGTAATTCCTACAGGCTATTGGAGTTATTCAAAGAAATTTCTGAATTCCGCCGACAATAGTGACAGTGGTGCATACTTTTAATTCTAAAGCACAGAGTTTAGTGTTGACTCAAGGAAAAGGTCTTCTTCCTCGAGTTAGTCGCGTTCTTTACAATGTTATTACCTCCAAATTGGTGCATTATGTCACCGTACTGGATAGTTTGCGACCATAAGACCACTCTGGAAGTGATGCAGGGAAGCACTGCCGAGAATAACATCAAAGTCTTCTACAAAGTAATTAATATAAAATTACTGTATACTCCACTGATCTCTGCCTCGACATGACGTGCTCCAAATGCACTACTAGACCCCGTTCTCAGGCCACTAATGCGATAGAGAGATGGTTCCAGTGCCTGCTTATTCTCAGGGAGCAAAGGGAATAGGCCTGCTGTGCACCTGCGTTCATTAAAGTGTTGACTAATTTGACTCTAATATTTTAGCCATCTCAGTTAGCCCTTTGTAACTAAAGCAATTAACAGGTTTTATCGGGATCTCGAACCAGTAACTACACTGTACTTCCTAATCTCTGTCTGGCTACATGACTAGACGGCCAGTGTCCCTATTGTAAGTACTGCAGAGTGCACAACAAGTAAGTTGATGGGGGAACACTGCTACCAGCTGCAGCGGGGACATTAATAAGCTTGACTGGGCATTGAATCCCCTTTCACCAGTGCGAATGAAGAAATACGTCCGACCTCCTGTGGGAATCTCTGAGCAGCGAACTGGAGTATAATGGACAGGACTGCGGACAGGTGGAGCTCGACGGCAGTGTGGATCGGCCATGAGGCGCGCCGAGGTAGTCCGTGCAGTTGCGATAACACTGTATCCCGGACAGCGCAGTGGTTACCGCACCTACATAGTAAGCAGAAGATCCGGAGTTCGAATCCCAGTCCGTTACACATTTTCGCTCGTCGCGGCTGTTTCCGCTTAATGTACCGCTGCAGCTGGAGCTGTGTGGTGTCTCTTCTGTTGAAGGAACAGACATCATGCATTCAAGTTATTAGTTTTGTGACTGGTGAATTTACAACACCAACAATTTGCCTGGGCCTGCAGAGGGCATAATATGTAAAGGTTTTGTGACTGGTGCACTTACTACACGTACAATTTGCCTGCATGAGATACCATGACAAGGAGATGGGACAAAACGGATAACTTTTCCCCTTAAGATCGCAAGGCGTAGAAACACAATGCCAGAAATTTCAGTCGGCTCTCAGCCGTGTTGTGAAGCGGACGTGCGTGGGGCTCTGCGCGGCGCTCCGCAAGAGGGCCGTTGTTCACTCAGGCGGGTAGTGGTATTGCAGTGTAAACAGATAACCTCGAACGACGATGGCGCTTTCTTATAGAAAGGCCACGATTAAAGTAACGTTCGAAGCCCAGTACTCACGACCTAAGGCATACAAAGTAGAGAGTTTCCTGCGTGAAGTAATGCACGTAGACCCACAGGAACTTACCGGTATACATCTTTCGATAGTCTCCAGCGCAGTTTACCTGAAGCTTGTCGATGAAGCAGTGTGGGAACGACTTCTTCGCCGTTACATCGATGGATGTCGTTTCCACCACTCGGACGACAACGTGGGTGTAGTGAATGTCGACCACGCAGGACTCGTAGTTCGGAACATACGAATCTTCGACCTGCCGTTTGAAGTTCCGGCCACGCTTGTCGAGAACGCGATGCGGCCTTACGGGGAAGTATTACGTAACGTGGAAGAAAAGTGGCATACGTTCGAGACGTATCCTTTACTGAACGGAGTGCGTCAGGTGCGAATCGAACTGCGTAAACACATCCCATCGTACGTGACCGTTGGTGGCTGTCGAGCGATCGTCACTTATGACGGTCAACCGTGGACTTGTTCAGGGTGCGGGCAGGAAGGACATGAACGCTCTGAGTGCCTGCAGCGACGCCTCGTCCACATACCACGTGCAGACACGACACCTACATCGCAACCGACAACGCTGCGTATTACGTACTTTGAGGCAGCGGGAACATGTCGAGCGCGGACATAGTTCCGTTCCAGTTGCCGACCCACGCGAGCCCGGTTTCCGCGTACACGACGACGAAGCCTCCATCAGTACCACCGCTGTGCTCGACAGCACCGACCACGGCTGCACCCCCGTCGTGTGAGGAAGGAGAGCATCAGCAAATCGATTCGACTCGGAGATACGGGAGGTCCCTACTGTTTAGCGTGATCCACAGAATGCAGACACGCGTTCCCGCAAGAAGAAGTCGATCAAGAGACGAAAGACGAGGAGGCTGTCGGCAGGAAGTGATTCGCGAGATGGTGACACGTTGCAGGAGGATGAGGAAAATCCACCTGGGGCCAGGGCTGTGGCCCTCACACCAACGGTTCCCGGTTCGCTGCTGGCAACGTCCGCCCAAGGACAAAGCCGGGCTGGCGATGCTCAGCTCAAATAGTAGCCTGCTGTCCATTGTGCGGCTAAGACATCGGATGAACGTCATGCGTCACGTAACGTACCACACCTCCAGCTTGGTGATTGGGCATCGGAAAGAATGATACCAGACTCGAGTGACAACCAGATGCCTGCGGCCGGCGGATCGTCGGACGGACATCTTGTCTGAGCCAATCAATAATATATACGGTGGGGGTGACAGGGACGGTCGGACGGTCGACGTGACTCATACCGGCTTTAACGACTTCAGGATACATCATCTTACTATAAAATGACCCAGACGTATCGGATAGCTACAGTCAATATCAACGGCATTAGCTCCACGATCAAAACTCAGTTGTTGGGACCTGTTCTGCGCCTGGATGTTTATCGATACGCATCTTACGTCTACCCAACTGGACGGTGGTGGTGGTGCGGCCATACTACGATGCGATGGCATCGAACCAACGGATATTCAGTTTTTGCCATCAGCGAAAGGCATTGCGCTCACCATCCGCGCAGTTCGCCTTGTGAATCTGTATGACCGTCTGTTACTGCGAAGTGTCGAGAGCGAACAACCTGTTACTCCACTGAGGTAGCTCCATTTAAAAAAAGAGGTGGAGCCCCTCCACGCCCACACCGGCATGATGGCCAACACAAAAGGTCTACTGCCATCTCTGCATAAGGGTTAGTATTCACTAAAGTGAGGTGTCGCAGGATGTGGGTACTGCGATGTCTGCGTACGTCTGGTTAGGATTAACCATTAATACGCGCTCATCTGGAGATAGATTGGTCGAAATCTGACGAAGGGTAGCGGTTTGAAGGGCAGAGGAAAAAAAGTGCCAAAGCAAGAGCCAAGGGAAAAAAACCTCTGCGAAAGTTAGGTCGGGCGGCAAGAGCAGTAGCGGTTGTCTTGCTGCCTGCGATAGGTAGTGGGTATCATGCATGTCGATACCTTGACGTTGTGCGTTTGTGCTGCTCGGCGGCTGGCGCTGGGTGCTGGTACAGAGTCCTCGTTCAGCGTCCTGAAACCTGCAACAGAGGTTTGTTATCGGTCTTGTGTCCGATAGGTCATATACCGGAGGCACAGTGTGAGGGAGTGTTGGCAGATTGTTTGTGCGTCTGTGGGCGAGCTCGTCGGTGTCCCTGCTGTGGCCTGTTGGTCGGCTCTAATAGCAGCTGGTAGTTGCCAGTCAGTGTTGCTGATATGCAGGGGCTTACCGGCGTTTGTCGCTGTTTGCGTATGTTAGTTTACCATAGGTGGTTATGCCCTAGCTAGCAGTGTCTTTGGCCGCTTGTGTTTCCACCTGTGGTTGTGATCGTAGTTTCCCAGAGTGAGGATGAAAGGATTGTTCGAGTGTCTCGAGTTCCTGTATAGTCCTGTGGCGTGTTTCTTGAATACTTCCTTGAGGGTATCAAGGCGGTATTCATGGTGAAGATCCACGGTGCGTGTGTAGCGTGGAGCATTGCTGATGATTCGTAGCACCTTGTTCTGTATGATCTGCAGGCGGCGCAGTCGTGTGGGAGCTGCGTATACCCAGACGGGAGCTGCGTACGTCATCAGAGGTCTAATCAGTGTCATGTATAAGGACCTCGACACCCTCCTATTCAGTGTGCTTGCCCTGTTGAGCATTGGGTAGAGCTGTTTGAGCCTCGCGTGCGCTCGGTTGGCAACGTATTCGATGTGGTCCCCCCATGTAAGTTTCCGGTCCAGCCAAACACCAAGGTATCTGACTTTCTCTCGGAAACGTATTGGGCGTGTATGTAGTGTTATCGGTCTACAGTGTTGGTGTTTGCGCAGTAGTTTCGGTCTGCGTGTGAACAGAACTGCTTCGCACTTGTCGACGTTTACTTTAATACGCCATCGCTCCAGCCAAGGCTCAGCTGTTCTGAGTGCTGTCTGTATTCGCGAGTTGATGTTCGACGGTTTCCAGTCTTGCGCGAGGATGGCTGTGACTTCCGCGTAGACGGCTAACGTCGTGTTTCGTGTCGCTGGGAAGTCATTAATGTACAGGTTAAACAAGATGGGCCCTAGGATGCTTCCTTGGGGTACTCCAGCTTGGATACCGTGTTCTGTTGATTGTTTATCCTGCACGTTAGCGTTGAAACATCTGTTCGTGAGATATGAGTGTATGAGACGCACGAGTCCGTCCGGGAAACCAGCTTCGCTTAGTTTGCGTATGAGTCCATTGTGCCAGAGACGATCGAAAGCCTTTTCGATGTCTAGGAACACGGCCCCTGTGGCTTTGTTCATGTTGTAGCCGTGTGTTATATGTTCGACTACGCGGAGGAGTTGTTGTGTTGTCGAGTGGTGATTCCTAAAGCCGAATTGCTCCGGTCTTAGGGTGTCGTTGGCGATGCAATGCCTAGTGACACGTTTTAGTATTACCTTCTCAACAATCTTGCTGAGCGAGCACAGCAGACTGATAGGTCGGTAATTTTGTGGGAGGGAGTGGTCTTTCTCTGGCTTCCTGAACATCAGGACCTTGGCCGCCTTCCAAAAGTCAGGGAAGTGTTGGTGTGTCAGGATGGCATTCGTTAAGTGTGTGAGGTATTCTACGGCTTTATCCGTGAACTCCTGGGGGACACGGCTTTGAATGCCATCAGGCCCAGGGGCTTTTCTAGCGTTGGTGTGCTTGATAGCCCATGTGACTTCATTTGTGCTAGTACGTCTTATTTCGTTGCGCGAGGGCTGGGCTACAAGTCGTGTAACCTCCTGGTCCGTTTCAAGTGTGAGTGCTGGGTCTGAAGGAACCAGATTCGGCATGAAAGACGCTGCAAGTGTTGTGGCCATAAGCTCTGCCTTCTCCGTCGCGGAGTAGGCTGGGCCGTCTGGTCCCTGTAACGTGGGAATGTAATGTTTCTCCCTGGTGAAGTGTCTGGCCAGCTGCCACACGCCAGGACGTGTGGTATCCAGCCCAGCGAGTTTCTGTCCCCATTGTTCGTTTCTGAATGTTTGAATTTTATTCCGTATTATGCCCTGGAGTCTGTTGATGTGCAGTTTATAGAACGGGCGCCTGGTACGCTGCCAGTATCTCCTGAGGCGGTTCCTCATTGAGATAAGGCCCAGGATTTCCTGGGGCAGGGCCGTCGAGTGTTGTCTTGGTGTTGTAAATGGAATGGCGTCAGTCATTGCGTCTTGAACGGCAGTTGTGAGAGCCTCCACAGCCTCATCGATTTGCTGTGTGTTGTTAATTTCGTGTGTGTCAGGAATGCGACTATCAAGCGTTTCCTTGAACAGTGTCCAATTCGCACGCTTGTAGTTGAGCATCCTGCGTGGTTCGATGTCCTGCAGTGTCTCTTCCATGTGCAGTATTACAGGCATGTGGTCTGAGTCCAGATCGTTTTCAACCGTTAGGTTGAGTGTACATGTAATGCCCTTTATGAGGGCTATGTCTAACACGTCTGTCCTATGTCGGGCCTGTGTAGGCACGAACGTGGGAACGTTCGGTCCAAGTATAATGTAGTTTCGGCCTAGCGCGTGTTCGTACAGTTTCTTGCCGTTGGAGGTTCGTATTCGTGAGTTCCAATCAGGGTGTTTTGCGTTGAGGTCTCCATCGGCTATTACCCGCGGTGCTATGTTGAGTACTGTGCAGATATCGCGTTTTACTATGTGATTAGGAGGATTGTATAGCGATACCAGTGTGGTGTTGGCTCCGTTGAACTTGACCCTGACGGCCGTAGCCTCTAGTCCTTCAAGTGCTGGGAGCTCGATGTTCGTGTGGTCTATGTCTCTGTGTATGATGATTGCCGTGCCGCCTCCCCTCCTGCCATCCGCTCGGTCGGTACGATAGACGCAATAACCTGGGAAGTTTAGTTGTTTGCGAGGCGTAAGCAGTGTTTCGTTCACAAGAGCGATTCGGATACCCTTTCGCTCCATGAACGCGGCCATCACGGCTTTTTTGCTTGCGATCCCGTTGGCATTCCAAAACATGATCTGTGTGATTGTGTTTAAGTCTGCGTTTCGGGGCTGGTGTGGTGATTATCCATGTATTAGTGTGAAAAGCGGTGTGATAGTGGCTTGGAAGCTAGTCCAGTTGAGCGTACCCGACATGAACTGCATGAAGAGTTGTGAGACACACCCCTTAATCTTCGTGACTATTTCGGTGGTCGTGCGTCCGCGGAATAATGTTTCCATTATTCTCTGGAATGTTGTCGTAATGTTGGTCATGTCGGCCTGCGAGTTATTGGTCGTGTTAGCGGCCGCTTGTTCCAGTGTTGGCGTTTGGTGAGGGCTGGCCTGCGAGTCGGTTGTTCGTGTGGCAGTTGTGGTCGCCTGTGTATTCTCTGTGGTGAGTGGGTGTGTAATGTGGGTTGTTGAGTTGGTGTCCGGGATGTATTCGTGGGTGTTGGTGTTCTATTGCCTGTGTGGTTGTTGTGGTGTGGTCGTGTTCCTCGTGCTGCGGCTGTTTCTCCTTCTCCTCCTCCTCTGGCGCTGTGGTTGTCCCTGTGTAGGTGCGTTTTCTGTAGCCTGTGGTGGGCTGCAGTTCGCGATCTCAGGGGGTAGGGTGGTGTTGTTGGCTGTTTCGTGTGGTGTGCCCGGTGCGGGTGTGGTGTCAGGTGCTGTGCTTGTCTGTTGTGTGTCTGTTGCTGGGGGTGTTTGCTGAGCGTGTTCTGAGCTCTGGGGCTCCTCTGACCGTCCCGCGCTGCTGGGGCTGCCAGCGACCACTCCAGCGAAGGATATTCCACTTCTTACTGGGCGCGGGGGCGGTTTTCGAACTGTGATGGCGGTAGGTTTCGCATGTTTCGCGATTTTGCGCCTCAGAGCTGCTTTGTAAGCAATGCACCCTCTGTAGTTTGCCGGATGGGCAGCACCACAGTTGGCGCACTTGCGAGGTGCTGTATGGGGGAGTTTGCAGCGTTGGGTTGTGTGACCGCCAGCGCAGATGCGGCAGCGGGGTGCGAGACCGCATCTGATACCCGCGTGCGCATAGCGTTGGCAGTTGTGGCATTGTTGGGGGGTGCGCGGCGTGTTGTAAATTTCTACATTTACGACCATGTGAAGAAATAGCTTTAACTTCAGCAGGTCGCGGGATTTGGCCGTGTCGGCCAACTCCGCCATGTAGTTATGAGACGGTCTCGCTGTGCCGAACTCTGACATTTGGTTTACCCGAATGCACTCCCACCCGAGAGCAGAGAGTTCATTGTGTACTGTGTCGGTCGGGGTTCGTGAGTCTATCCCCTTTATCACGTACTGCTGTGTTTTTTCCAGGACTGTCCTGTACGTGAAGTGTTCTACCTTCCTTTCTTTGAGAAAGTCCAGTAGATTTGTGTAGTCTGCCTTGTTCGCCACGTACAGTGCGGCGTGTTCCCCGGTGAGCTTAGAGTAGTATGTTGTGGGGCTGTGCTGGTTGTTAAATTCCTTGTTTAGGAGACTTAGGTCTCCGTAGTTGTGGATGATGACCGTTGGGAAGCCAGTCGCGGTGTTGTTTGTGTTCTGCGTAGCTGCTGGTATATTTGTGGTTGCTGCAGTCGCAGGGTTGTTTGTGTTGGTCCCTGTGTTGTTATTGTTGTTTGTTCGTGATGTAGATGGTGTTGGCAGCAGCGCTCGGCCGTTGCCTCGTGAGTTTGTGGGCTCACTTGTTTGCGTATTTGGCTGCTGTTTGCGCCTTGGGCCGACCTGCTGCCACGGCCCGTCTTCGTCTGTGTTTGTTGTGTCCTCTGTCGGCTCTGGATCCGGTTCCGTCGGTGCCTGGGCCGCCAGAGGTGAAATAGGGGGCACGTCCTTCTGTTGTTCAGCAGGTGCCTGTGTGTGTGGTGTGGGTGTTTCTGTTTGTGTGTTTTCACTGCCCATCAGCTCTGCGAACAGCTCCAGCTCTTCCGCGATCTGTTTATCCTTCAAGGCAACCTGCTCTTGGAAGGTGGACAGTGGGACGGAAATGATGGCGGGAGTAGCCGGCATTACCGCCTCCTGTGCTGCAGCTTTGCTGCGGGTGAGTGGTGGGGAAGCACAGGAAAGATCGGACATCTTTGCTGTTTCGGGAGTATTTATTTATTTGGATAGGGAAGGATGGATGCACGACAATTTTGCTCTTCTTCAAGAAGCGACAATATTTGCTTTTTTAGCGAAAGCGCTGTGTATCGTGTTCCTACAGAAGAGGGGTGTCCCTACGACCTATCTGCGCGGAGTGCAATGCGCGGCGCAAGAGAGCGCGGGTTGAAGAGAGCGGCCTACAGTGCGCGGGGTTATCCGACGTGAACGTGCCCCTGACACTGAGATTACCCTACCAAAGAACGGGAGAGTCCCGCTGGGGAGATTTGCAACCGAAGTTGCAGGAAGTTGAGCCGAAGCTCTTGCCACTTAGCGCCCGAAAGCGTTAAGCGGCTTGCGCGGGTTCGTGGCGCTCAGTAGAGCGTCACTGGCAGCTACGCCAGTTGCAGCTTGTTAGAGACCACTCCGAGGAGCTATCAGCGGGCAGCTACGCCAGGTGCAGAGAGCAGCGTTCCGCTCGGGTCGGCTGCTCGACTGCGAGTGCCGGGTAGCTCCATTGTTTCAGGGCGCTGCAGAGCACCTGGTGGCGGGCTTCATCAGCGCCCTGAGGATCAGACCCCTCACCATGTCCCACGTCCAGCCCTCCATTCTATGGTCAGAGATCTCGCTTTGCGTGATACATGGACGCTAATCCACGGTGACATACGCGGATATACACACTTCACCAGCCACTCGGCCATCAGGTTGGACAGGATTTATGTCTACCGAGGTCTTCGGACTGCAACTGTCGGTGTTGAGCTGTGGCCCTCTGCATTCATCGGCCATCAGGCCTCCGCGCCGTGGCTATGCCACGATAAAAGACGAGCCTTAGTAGAGGGCTCTTAACGTTATCATTCTCCGGAGAAAGGCTTGCCGCGTAGCCGTCACTGATACCTGGCACAAATGTGAGCGACGGCGTCATACCTATGATTCCATGACACGATGGTGGATATACTACTTCAAACCAGCTCTTCGCCGCACGCTCATGGGGTACGGACGAGATAGGGGCTTTGACTCCCCTCCTCTTCTGAGTTTTACTACACGGGCTTGAGGGAACTAGCGTCGCAACAACCTTCGCCACAGCGCCAAATGGACGTCCACAGATTTGCCGGCACGCGCGTTCGATTGCGACTGCAAGATTCCATTCCAGAGGAACGAGCCTCTCTTTATCACATCGTCAGAGACCGGAGAGACCGTAAGAAACGACTCATCACGACAGTTATTTCGGTGGACTGGCAACGCTCAGAGACACACAACGACATCTCCCATCCCCTCACGGATTATTACCGCACTCTCTGTCTAGCATATCAACGGCGTGACAGAGACATTTAGGACACCCTGTACAACCTGCCACCTTCGGGTAGGGCACAAGGCGGCGCTACATTCTTGGAGGCCGTCACGTGGGAAGAAATGCTATGGCCCTCTCGCGGGGTGCGAGAAACAAATCACCTGGACCTGATGCTCTTCCGCACCTTTTCTGACCTGATGGGCGAAGTTTGCGGCAGATGTGGTGTGAACTCCTGGAATCGGACTTCCAAATCCTCCCCTCCCCCCCCCCCCCACCGAACTTTTGGAGTGCTTGATCATCTTTGTGCTAAACGAAACTGTTGGTACAGACCGTAGTACTTCCAGCCGTTGACGTTACTGAATTCGGATTACAAGCGGTTCGCCCGCATTCTTTGTGCTCGTCTCCTTCTAATTGTGTCAGTGAGCTCCTTTTGCATGGTACAGACACCATCCAATTATTTTTTGTGACTCCCCTGCATTTCTCGACGACACTGTCTAACTTTCTAATTTCTTTATGACCGACTTTAATTTCTTGTAAAATTTTGAATACTGACTACTACAAGTCTATACCTATTTTAAATGTTTGCTTCATGATTGTAGAATTTATCAACAGAGTTCCCAACTTGTTTTTTATTCACTTCTACGCGACGTTGCATTCAGGTTTGTGCATACCGCTGCACTGGGATCTTCCGATGCACTCATTGTATTTTTGCTGCGCAGAGTTATCGGGCCGGCCGCGGTGGTCTAGCGGTTCTAGGCGCTCAGTCCGGAACCGCGCGAATGCTACGGTCGCAGGTTCGAATCCTGCCTCGGGCATGGATGTGTGTGATGTCCTTAGGTTAGTTAGGTTTAAGTAGTTCTAAGTTCTAAGGGACTGATGACCACAGATGTTAAGTCCCATAGTGCTCAGAGCCATTTTTTAGAGTTATCGGATTCCGTCGGTGGTTACGTTGAATTCAGCGTTCAGGAGTGCGAGCCACACGTCCGCTGGTTCCAACATGCCTTCTTTTCCTCCCGTGGTGAGCCTACCTTCATTAGCATGTATTATGTTAATTCTGGAGTAGTATCTAGGACTGGATGATGTGTCTTCGACTGCCTAAATCACACTTGAACGCCATTAATTAAAATTTTTCAATGGAGCCCCATCACGTCAATATTTAGAATTCGCCTTTTCCTATCAGCAATCTGTAGCAGTAGTTAACCCTGTATTAGGAAGCTTTCTCCGCGTCCTAACTGGTGGGCGATCGACGAAAGGTGGTGCGTTGGCATCTATACAAGCTTTGTCTCTTAGGTCGCTGTTGGCGCCAGCGATAAACCTTAACTTACTGATACCATAATCTGAGCACGCGGTATCATGTATTAGTATCCTCTACAATGTATTTTATTAACAGGGTGTGCGAAACCTATAGACAATTAATTGCACTTAAGGATACTATAACTTTTCTCTAGCACAGTATGTAATGCCTCGCAAGTTTCCACAACGCGCTCTAGACGACCTGCTCCAGCGTTGACAGCTGCTGTGCAAACCGTTTATTCAATTTTTGAAACGTTGTTTGGCATCTAGCCGGCCGCCGCCGTGCAGATGGTGCAATTTGACCTGTGACCATCACTGAGAAACCCTGACGGCTGTTCGTACTGGGAGCCATTTATGTCACATTAATCCAGATGTGAAAGTGATGTAGTCTTGACTGAGAATGGTGTGAATGTCAAGAAATGGATCTCACTGCGTTTATTTATTCATGTGAGGTTCGCTAAAATACGCATACGGTACTGAAATGTGCAGTAGCACCACTGGATCATAAGAACAAGGTAGGCCAAAAGTCACAAATGGGCAGCAACTGAACAATTTCATGTTGTCAGTTTGCACTGATAATCAACAGACTTCAAGACTAACTATGGTCCATTTCATGTCCTTCATCTACCAGAATCTGGAATAAAAGAGAGGAAAAAAGAATAAAATAAATATTATTCCGTCATAACCTCTTTGTGGCTTTTGGTTCATCCTGTACTTATATTTATGTGAGTGGTATGGGTCTAGCGATTATTCGCGAAACAATCGCCGGAAACATTTAAATAACATCAAAGTCGTCTTCATGTGTTAAAATTATTCATTTCTGAAATATACTGTGAAAGCTTCCTCCCTCTTCAGTTAATGTGTGTGAGAGTATATCTTGCTGGAAATGTTTAAATGGTAATGGATAACGACTTTGGACAGCAAGCATGAGACCCAGTGGTTTCTTTTATAATACTCGATAAATTTTCCATAAATTTAATCAGACAAAGAAGAGGAACAACATTCTCTGCATGTTGGTCCAAAAGATGGCTCCTCTTTATCAGCTCCTCGTATTGTCAGGGGACGTATGTGGGCAAGCGTACTGATATGAGACTGATGAAAATTAAAACACAAGTCTTTAACTGATTTGGAGTTATTGGCATTTGTGATCTATATGAGTTGCCTTGTCTTCTGGGGTACCCAACACTGAACGATTCAGAGCAAGATTAAATTCGCCCTAAGGTACCACTAAATTTAATTGATCAAACGTTATAGGGCTTCCAGGAGTCGAATTTTGAGATGTAGTCCGATATAAGGAACTCTGGGGATTATGGGATTCCCTATTTTCACGATTACACGTGACACATGCGTACTCTATCACACGAGGTCATGTTTTCAATGACATTATGGGAGGAAATGCTCTAAACACAGGAGGATGAATCGCAAAACGCGATTACGAAGTGAGCTCAACGAGAGCAGGTGGACTGCATGCATGGAGGAACATAACGGAAAATGTCACTTAACGAGCGGGATTCTCCAGTTTGACAACAGGTAAATGAAGTCTAGGCTTATTCAGGACCACGTGGTGACCTGTAAAGCTTCCACGACTGTATCATAGTGGCCGTTCCAGCTGCACTACAGAAAAGGAACAAACCGCCAAAATAACTAATTATAGCGCCACACGACGACCACAACTCATTATGTTCTACAGACGTTAAACTAACCATCTGTGAGATGCACCACACTTAAAACTACTCTCCTAGTCACGAGAGGCAACGTAAAATACCAGATCTTGTTACTGACGGCAGTTCAATTTAACCACTTTTTATACTGCAATTTAATCACATTTTATGCTGCATCATTACTTATTTTACTCGCCGTCATTGCGTGATGGGGAGACCCATTCTTATCATCTAAATACGTGACGGCCGATCGAAATGATGGCCAGATTGTGAATATTGGTCCCAAGAAAACTCATCTCCATCTACGTGATTACTCTGCTATTCACAATAAAGTGCCTGGTAGAACCACCTTCAAGCGGTTTCTCTCCCATTCCACTCTCGAAGATCATTTCTCTCTATGTAGGTGGGTGCCAATTGTATGTTTTCGCAATCTGAGAAGAAAACTGGTGATTGAAATTTCGTGGGATGATTCCTTCGAAACGAAAAACGCCTTTGTTTTAATATTTGCCCCTCCACGTATCATCTCTGTGGCACTATCTCCTTTACTTCGCGATAATACAAAAGGAGCTGCCCTTCTTTGTATTTTTTCGATGTCATCCTTAGTCCCATATGATGCGGATCCCACACCGCCCAGCAATACTCCAGAATGAGGCGGACAAGCGTGGTGTAAGCAGTCTCTTTAGTAGACATGTTGCACATTCTAAGTGTTCTGCCAATGAACCGCAGTCTTTGGGTGGCTCTAGCACAACATTTTCTATGTGATCGTTCAAATTTAGGGAATTTGCAACTGTAATCCCTAAGCATTTAGTTGAACTTACAGCCTTCAGATTTGTATGACTTATCGCACAATCGAAATTTAGCGGATTTCTTTTAGTACTCATGTGAATAACTTTACACTTTTCTTTGTACAGGGTCAATTGCCACTTTTCGCACATTAAAATACCTTATCTAAATCATTTTGCAATTAGTTTTCATCTTTTATGACTTTACAAGACGGTAAATGACAGTATCATCTGCAAACAATCTAATAGTGCTACTCATATTGTCTCCTATGTCGTTAATATAGAAAAGGAGCAATACAGGGCCTATAACACTTCCATGGGGAATGCCAGATATTATTTCTGTTTTGCTCGATGACTTTCCATCTGATACTCCGAACTGTGACCTTTCTGACAGGAAATCACGAATCCAGTCGCACAACTGAGGCGATATTCCACGGTCACTCAGTTTGGTTAGAAGACGCTCGTGATGAACGGTGTCGAAGTCTTCTGGAAATCTAGGAAAATATGGAAAAAGTTTCACATCCCTTGTCGATAGCACTCATTACTTCATGAGTGTAAAGAGCTAGTTGTATTTCACAAGAATACTATTTTCTGATTGTGTGCTGACTACGTGTCAATAAATCGTTTTCTTCGAGGTACTTCATAAATTTCGAATACAGTATATGCAAACTGCAAATCTACGTTAGTGAAATGGGCCAGCAATTCAACGGATTACTCCTACTTCTCTTCTTGGGCATTGGTGTGACTTGAGCAATTTTCCAGTCTTTAGGTACGGAGCTTTCTGTGAGAGAGCGGTTGTATATAATTGCTAAATATGGAGCTATTGTATCAGCATACTCTGAGAGAAACCTGACCGGAGCCTTGCTTTTATGAAGTGATTTAAGCTGCTTTGCGAGACGGAGGATACCTATTTCTATGTTTCTCAAAGTAATGTCAAACACGCCCGCCCGGCTAGCCACTCGGTCTGACACGCTGCTTCCCGATGAGTAAGGCGTGCCGGTCCCCGTCACGAATCAGCCTGGAGCATTAGTGTCGAGATCCGGTATACCGGCCAGCCTGTGGATGGTTTTTAAGGCGGTTTTCCATCTACCTCGGCGATTGCGGACTGGTTCCTCTTATTCCGCTTCAGTTACACTGTCGGCGATAGCTTCTCAAACACCGTTTCCATGTACGCGTACACCATAATTACTCTACCACACAAACATTTGAGGTTACACTCGTCTAGAATGGGACATTCCTGTGAGGTGGAAAGGGGGGGAGGGACGGGGGGAGTCCACTGGGGCTCGAAGCGCACAATAACTCTGGGCTCGGAGTGGGGCGGCGGTGAGGTGGGTTGACTGCTGTGGCCTCTTGTGTGGTTGTGAACCACTGACCCCTACGGCAAGACGAACGCTCTCCGTCGATTCTGGGTCCGCGGTTTAACACACACACACACACACACACACACACACACACACACACACACACACACACACACACACACAATAGCAGACACGACGAATGCACCTGAATATTCTATAGAGTGGTCAGAAATCACCCAATGTAGGTGTACCTGCTTCTTACAGAGTACACACGTGATGGTACTAGACCATCGATCTTATAAATTCCATCTAAGATTTTCTTTATTAAAACATCCTATAAATTAACACATGCTTTCCTAACGTGACTCAGTGGTCAGCCCAGAACAAAGAGAGTGCATAATGCCGTCAGAAATTGTGCGAATAAAATCAGCAGTCCCACTTCTCGCGATATGATCTAGGTACTGAAGACCTTTACGTCAAGTGAATGTTCGCAAGTACAGCACAGCACCAAGCGGACGTGTCTCACCCTCGAAGCTCCGGAGCACAGTGTCCTCTTTTCCCTTGAGCGCTGTAGGCGAGGGGGCGGAAATTCGTACCTGCTACCAACCGTGGACTGCACCACCAGCTTCCTCCTCCTGCTGCAGCGACCCTACAAAGTTGGTGGCACAACTCGCCACCTTTCTATCTCTTCCCAAGAATGAGCGACCGTTAGACGAGTCAGACTACCAGAATTACTCAACATCCAGACTAGGACATGGAAAGATAAGGAAAGGGGACGAACCTGCATCATGATTAAATAAGTAACACCACATTTTCATTCTCCCTTGCCCGATGATCTGAGTGTTTAGTAATACACGAAAGAAGACACAATTATGAGAGACACTCAACACCACTGATAGCTGTTCATTATGTTATTACACAAATTAAACGTGATGTTAGGCGATAAACCCGACAATTTAAGTGAAAGAGGGTGTAATTAGGTCTTTAGGTGATGTTAAAATGTAACTTGAGTCAAATATTGTGCATCGGAACACATAAAACTTTTATAGTGATATCACGTTTAAATGTCTACATTATATACATATGCACATTGGAAAATAAACATTAATGAATTCACAATATGGGAAACGCTTCTGGCCGACCGAGATGGCCGAGCGGTTCTAGGCGCTACAGTCTGGATCGGTGCGACCGCTACGGTCACAGGTTCGAATTCTGCCTCGGGCATGGATGTGTGTGACGTCGTTAGGTTTAAGTAGTTCTAAGTTCTAGGGGACTGATGACCTCAGAAGTTAAGTCCCATAGTGCTCAGAGCCATTTGAACCATTTTCTTGAAACGCTTCTGACTGTCTACACATTTCGTCTCTGCGACCAAAAATGACCTGACGTTCCAATGTACACTTTACTCTGGGTACAATACTATTCCCCTCCATTTCTTGAAATATTTCATGAACTGCCTGTACAGTACAAAAGAGTGAAGTACCATATTGAAAGATGTCCCTACACGGTCTACGGCATGTTGGGCCGCGTGCGACACTTGTTTCATGCAGCACAGCACAATCTCGTGGTCTCGGACGTCTTCGAGGTGAACTGCTGGACGAGGGCCGTTTCCGCGCACCACGGGCGGCGATGGCCTATCGCAGGGCGTCGTCTGGGGAAAGCGGCGGGCGGCGAGGGCGGCGGCCTAGCCGGAGCGGCGGTGGCGGTGGGGGCCGTCCGCCAGCCTCCCTGCCCCCGCCACCAGGCTTTCCTTTATACACACATTCCGCGCCGCCGAGCGCGGGAAGAGGCGCGAGATGAATGGAGGATCTCTCCCACACCACGCACGCGTGGTTCCCCAGAAAAGCTTTCTCTCCTTCCTCCCACACCCCTACACGGTTTTTTCTGTGGGCGTCAGGCCCCGTGATCGATCCCCGGCGCACACACCGGATGGAGCCGGAACGATAAAAAATGTATCGTATTCACGGCGTGAGATTTATGTGCTTCTGGAAGTTTCGCGGATGGTCCCAACGGCGGACCGACGTGTGGTCTGCCGGCCTGAGGTTGGGCTAGAGAGAGAGAGGGAGTGAGTGGGGGAGGGTGAGAGAGAGAGAGAGAGAGAGATGTGGTTGGGGAGGCGGACAGCACACAGAGTGCCGCCGCCGTGCTAGGGTATGGGAGGTCCCGGGTCCGCGAATATTGGATTCCGGGTCTGGCGCGCGGCGCTACGACGCAACTTGGGCTGTCATCTCGATTAAAACTTTGCCTCCCTCACCCCTCAACCCCCCGCAAGGCCCTCTGCACTGGCCCCAGCCACCGGCTCAGGTCAAGAATTTTAAAACTGGCCAACTTCGGCCGTAACCTCGGTGCACAGTGGCCCTCCGGATGGCAAAGACGTGAGCTCCCTGAGGAGTTTTACTGCCAGTAAATTGTTGCTGCCGGTGTTCCCCCTCCTATAGCCGCGCGGCCGCGGCTGCCGGACCGGCTCGCTGCTCTCGGGAGCTAAGGAGTGCGCTAGCTGGCCCTTAAACTGTAATGTCTCAAACTTTCCTCCACCAATTTCTCACATTTATCTGTGTGCATGGTCCTCACTTTATCTGCCATTTGTCAGCAGGAGAGTGTCTCCTAGCGCAGCACGAAACTAATTAACTATGAGAACATGTAGCATTTATTAGTCGTTTTTGTTCGTGTCACATATGACTTCAGGAAAATGCATTGATTTCTTTTGTAAACGTATCGCTCAAGACAGCCTAAATAAATATTTACTTGCCGTTTTGGTATTTTGTTTTATGCATGATGCCTGGGTGAATAGGAAGCAAGAACAAAAGTAATGTCGGATGATGTGTGACTGCCGAGTAACACAGCTCGATAAAACTTGGACCACACACAAAAAGACCTGCTTTAGTAAAGAAGGTAACTGAAAGAAATACGTAATAAGACCAATACAAATTAGTCTTTGATTTAAAGGCAATAATAACGAAGCCTTTCGCGATGGCACTTTTGTAAAAAACATTCTCGGATTTCCTGCCGCGTTAATCCGGGGTAAAACCTCGTGCTTTTGACGGTTATTTCCACCGCTTTCCTCAGGAGACGAAGTGTTCGTCGAAAGATCGAGATTTTACCCTGAATTGACTAGTCAAGAATTCCGAGAATGTTTCTTACAACAACGCTATCACGAGAGACTTCGTTATTATTGTCTTTAATCCAAAGTCTAATTTCTCGAGCTTTCGACGATCACCTCCATCGCCTTCTTCAGGAGCAGCTGACTGCTATCCACCATGATTTATGACGGTCCCTGCACATTACGAAAGACGCGACATCGTTTGAAATGGATGTGTGTGGCCACCACGAGCGGCAGTGCATCCTTAGCAATGTCCTTTCATGCTGGCCACGTGGTTGCTAAGCGGTTCTTGTGGTACGGTGCATGTGCATGTGCATGTGCATGTGGACTTGCTCCAATACGTCTCTCCATCGCTTCCCACCCGATGGGATTTAAGTCAGTCGAACAGGAAGGTCAGTCCATTCGCTCCAACCCATCCAACCCATTTAAGTCGGTGGAACGCGAAGTCAGTCTATTCACTGCATCTTCTGTCATTGCAAGACCTCCTCCACCTCTGCTTTTCGTTGCGCTTGCGCATTGTTATCCATAGAAACAAAGCCAGGGCCAAATGAACCCGTAAAAAGATGGACATGGGTAAGGTTTACCGTGTTACAGTAATGTCAACGGTGAGTATATCGTGTACAAAGATTTGGAGGTCGCTACACCCATGAGCATTATCTTTCACCACACCATAACAAATGAACCACCACAACGGTAATGTTTCACAATATTTCCGGGTGAATTACGTGTTGAGATATGTCGATACATGTGGCTACTTCTACTTGTGCTTAAGCTGCTCTCCTCCTTGAAGTGCGCGCGACTCTCGTTGGCCCAGTCCCTATGCTCTTGTCGCTATTGCAAACGCAGCGCTGACGTTCGATTGTAATCAGTGCGTACTGTAAAGGTGGTCGGACAAAGAGACCACCGACATCAAATCGCCATGCCAATGTGGAGCGCAAGATTGCTTGCCTTGCAGTCGTGTTAGATATGGTCACAACTGCACCCCACGTTCGATGTGTGTCGCTTCTTGTCTGCTGCACAGTGCAGCGGTCGTCTGCTACTGTAGCCGACCGTGGTCCACCAGTTCGGCCAGCAGTGCCTACACCACTCGAAGCGCTCCTAACGCACGTGACAGAACACTGTGAGCAATACCAACCTTCTCCGGTACGCCACTCACGCTTTTTTCCTTTCAGTTTCTCGACAGCCCTTCCACGTGTGAAGCCATCCACATTTTGTAATGAAGAACACCACACGCAGTCGCTCATTGACGCACACTGTCTTTTCCGGCTCCTGCAACTGGCTCGCTTTGCGAGGCAGCCACATTTGGCGCCATAGTCACGCTGACCTTACGCCATTTGATGTCCAGCATTCTGTGCACGAGTGGGAGACCTCTGACAACATGCTTCTGTGTTTTCATTCACTTCCACCGAGTAGTGTTATGTTACTATCCCAGTCAAGTCCTTCAGTTCTGCCGAGCAGTGTATCATAACGTGTAATATTTACTTGTATAACATGGATTTTATTCGTATCGCATGTGACTGTACGAAAATGTATTGATTTCGTTTCTAAACGTGTAGCTCTAACGAGCATATATATATACATATATATATATATATATATATACACTCCTGGAAATTGAAATAAGAACACCGTGAATTCATTGTCCCAGGAAGGGGAAACTTTATTGACACATTCCTGGGGTCAGATACATCACATGATCACACTGACAGAACCACAGGCACATAGACACAGGAAACAGAGCATGCACAATGTCGGCACTAGTACAGTGTATATCCACCTTTCGCAGCAATGCAGGCTGCTATTCTCCCATGGAGACGATCGTAGAGATGCTGTATGTAGTCCTGTGGAACGGCTTGCCATGCCATTTCCACCTGGCGCCTCAGTTGGACCAGCGTTCGTGCTGGACGTGCAGACCGCGTGAGACGACGCTTCATCCAGTCCCAAACATGCTCAATGGGGGACAGATCCGGAGATCTTGCTGGCCAGGGTAGTTGACTTACACCTTCTAGAGCACGTTGGGTGGCACGGGATACATGCGGACGTGCATTGTCCTGTTGGAACAGCAAGTTCCCTTGCCGGTCTAGGAATGGTAGAACGATGGGTTCGATGACGGTTTGGATGTACCGTGCACTATTCAGTGTCCCCTCGACGATCACCAGTGGTGTACGGCCAGTGTAGGAGATCGCTCCCCACACCATGATGCCGGGTGTCGGCCCTGTGTGCCTCGGTCGTATGCAGTCCTGATTGTGGCGCTCACCTGCACGGTGCCAAACACGCATACGACCATCATTGGCACCAAGGCAGAAGCGACTCTCATCGCTGAAGACGACACGTCTCCATTCGTCCCTCCATTCACGCCTGTCGCGACACCACTGGAGGCGGGCTGCACGATGTTGGGGCGTGAGCGGAAGACGGCCTAACGGTGTGCGGGACCGTAGCCCAGTTTCATGGAGACGGTTGCGAATGGTCCTCGCCGATACCCCAGGAGCAACAGTGTCCCTAATTTGCTGGGAAGTGGCGGTGCGGTCCCCTACGGCACTGCGTAGGATCCTACGGTCTTGGCGTGCATCCGTGCGTCGCTGCGGTCCGGTCCCAGGTCGACGGGCACGTGCACCTTCCGCCGACCACTGGCGACAACATCGATGTACTGTGGAGACCTCACGCCCCACGTGTTGAGCAATTCGGCGGTACGTCCACCCGGCCTCCCGCATGCCCACTATACGCCCTCGCTCAAAGTCCGTCAACTGCACATACGGTTCACGTCCACGCTGTCGCGGCATGCTACCAGTGTTAAAGACTGCGATGGAGCTCCGTATGCCACGGCAAACTGGCTGACACTGACGGCGGCGATGCACAAATGCTGCGCAGCTAGCGCCATTCGACGGCCAACACCGCGGTTCCTGGTGTGTCCGCTGTGCCGTGCGTGTGATCATTGCTTGTACAGCCCTCTCGCAGTGTCCGGAGCAAGTATGGTGGGTCTGACACACCGGTGTCAATGTGTTCTTTTTTCCATTTCCAGGAGTGTATATATATATAAATTCAGGGTGAGTCACCTAACGTTACCGCTGGGTATATTTCGTAAACCACATCAAATAATGACGAACCGATTCCACAGACCGAACGTGAGGAGACGGGCTAGTGTAATTGGTTAATACAAACCATACAAAAATGCACGGAAGTATGTTTTTTAACACAAACCTACGTTTTTTTAAATGGAACCCCGTTAGTTTTCTTAAAACATCGGAACATATATACAAATACGTAATCTGTGCCGTTTGTTGCATTGTAAAATGTTAATTACATCCGGAGATATTGTAACCTAAAGTTGACGCTTGAGTACCACTCCTCCGCTGTTCGATCGTGTGTATCGGAGAGCACCGAATTACGTAGGTATCCAAAGGAAACGGAGATGGACCTTGGGTACAGAAGAGACTGGAACAGCACATTACGTCCACATGCTAACACCTTTTTATTGGTCTTTTTCACGGACGCACATGTACATTCCCATGAGGGGTGAGGTACACGTACACACGTTGTTTCCGTTGTCATTTACGGAGTGGAATAGAGTGTGTCCCGACATGTCAGCCCAATAGATGTTCAATGTGGTGGCCATCATTTGCTGCACACAATTGCAATCTCTGGCGTAATGAATGTCGTACACGCCGCAGTACATCTGGTGTAATGTCGCTGCAGGCTGCCACAATACGTTGTTTCATATCCTCTGGGGTTGTAGGCACATCACGGTACATATTCTCCTTTAACGTACCCCACAGAAAGAAGTCCAGAGGTGTAAGATCAGGAAAACGGGCTGGCCAATTTATGCGTCCTCCACGTCCTATGAAACGCCCGTCGAACATCCTGTCAAGGGTCAGCCTAGTGTTAATTGCGGAATGTGCAGGTGCGCCATCTTGCTGGTACCACATACGTCGACGCGTTTCCAGTGGGAGATTTTCGTGGAACGTTGACAGATCATTCTGTAGAAACGTGATGTATGTTGCAGTGCTCTCCGATACACACGATCGAACAGCGGAGGAGTGGTACTCAAGCGTCAACTTTAGGTTACAATATCTCCGGATGTAATTAACATTTTACAATGCAACAAACGGCACTGATTACGTATTTGTTTATAGGTTCAGATGTTCTAACAAAACTAACGTGGTTCCATTTTAAAAAACGTAGGTTTGTGTTAAAAAACATACTTCCGTGCATTTTTGTATGGTTTGTATTAAACAATTACACTATCCCCTCTATCCCCTCTCCTCACGTTCGGTCTGTGGAATCGGTATGTCAGTACTTGTTGTGGTTTACGAAATATATCCAGCGGTAACTTTAGGTGACTCACCATATATATATATATATATCTCCAAATATTGGAAGTACATCAAACTCAATATAATTGTTTGAATATATCTGTACGCACTTTCATTCTTTTTTTATTATCGATACCGGACAGCTGAGGGGTATGTCCTGACGATTACTGCATTACTGCTGACTTACGGCATGGCTGGTGCGTTGGCTTTCGTGTGTTAGAATACGGATAAATATTTAAGTTAAATGTGCACCATATCAGCGTGACGTGCTGGAACGGAGTGATTACTACAGAGGAAACTATGTACTGTGCTGTCATTTCTGCCTGAACTTCTTCAGTTTTCAACTGTGCGAGGGACGCATGTCCGAGCGTGGCTCCTAAGACGATGCACGATGTCAGGCTTGAACATTACCAGGAATCTGCTTTCATGTGAGCAATCGTTGGAGGGTGTCGTTCCGTTCAGTGAACTGTAACTATTTCAGGGTGTCACAAAATATATTGCACAAACACAGATTCTAAGAAAAAGGAAAAAAGGAAAGAAAGAAAAAAAAAGACACATCACAAAGGAATTATCCGAGTGGGACCGTAATCTGTAGATACGATGTACATGGGCAGACAAACGCATTTTTTTTTTGGGTACCTTGGATGATTCTGTCCCTTCTTCTTAATTTCCTTTTCATTAACTTACTGTCATCCAGTTTGTACACTGGAGGACGCTGGAATACATTTACAGGATATACTTGAATATCACATACATCACAGTGCCAATGTGCCTGGAGGTAAAGCCGTAGTTTCTTCGAAATTGACAGAGAACAAATGAAAAATACTGAACCCAGTTTAAACGAGGTTAAATTACAAGAAAATACATTTTTTTGAGTGTAATAAAACATTTATCAGTTGACGTTTCCAATTTCACTTTGAAAACAACAGGATTGATGTAGGTGAGGCTGCTGTGGTGAAGCTGTTGCAACTGACAGACGTGCAGCTGTGGCTGGTGGTAGGTCCTGTGTTCTCGGCGGCGCTGATGTGGAGCGTGGTGATGCTGGGAAACGGAACGTGCGACGTGTTTATCTGGAGGGCGGGGAGGGGGATGTAGGAGACACTCTAATGGTGACAAATGTGGGAAACATTGCAAGAGCTGTCAAAAAATAGCAGCGTTTTTCTACAAGTTTTTTATGAATATAACGAATATCTAGCCAACTGTGGCTTCCAAGAGGCTGGCGTGGTAATCGCTAATACCTCAGGAGCGTTGCCACAAAATAACGTATGGTTCAAATTTCATAATTCGGCTTTGTGATTGGTTTTTACTGTTATTTTCCATTGAGTATGCCCTTTCTCAGCCTTGGCTGCGTATCAACTACGTTGCAAGTCTGCTTGTAATTTGTACCGTGTAGTTGGCGAGATTTTCTGAATGGCTGCCCACCGCGTGGTCGTACTGATTAAACACAGCATAAATTCGCGACAGTGGGAGTGAGTTTCAGGTCTTTACCTGAATTTCACTGGACAGAACTCGTAATGTCAAGCACAACTGGACCGCAAGATTCCTGCTGTGTCTAAAATCGCCAAATTAATGAGCACCCAGAAAGAGAACACTTCAGAATAGAAGCTTGAACTGCACTTTATGCTTTTGAAGAGTAATGACTTCATGCTAGGAGCTTGGAAGATGGGCCTTGCAGTGGCACAGAGAGACGTCCCCACTTGAGGCGTGGATAGCGAGGCAGAGTTGAGCTCACCAGAGTCCGCAGCCGCTGCTGCCGACGCCTTCCCAGTTATCCTGGGAGCTTGCAGAGATGGACCATCGTTGCGCTCGGCTATTCCATATGAATGTGGTATTAGTTCACTCACTTCATGTGTAAGTTATTCCATTTTAATACTTCACAGCCGGCTAGTTGCTTTCAGTAGGCGCTTTCACGATCTTGCTGATGTTCGATCCCATTTTGCAGCGTTCTTTCTCTAATCTGTCAATCATGCTAACAGTCACCGGTCGTTTTCGTGTGTTATTCACATAATTTTGTGTACATACACCTGTGCCAAGTTTAGAGTTCACCAGCAGAACCCCTTTTCCAAGTTAAATTGTTTATATCGTTGGGTAACTCACATGTTTTCCTTTTCGATAATAGATCTGTTCGTTACAGTAACTACTTGTTTCTGTTACAGAGTAGATGATGCTTTCTGTCATCAAAATGTCTATGTACTTATGTTGTGTGGTACCCATGATTGATTTTACCACCCGTAGTAATTACCATTCAGTAAGACGTTTCTGGTGCGTGACATTAGCATTTCCTTTATACAGTTTGCATGATGATATGGGACGCATGCCATCTCTGTAAGTCACCAGAGATAGCACTACAGCCTCAAAGGGGTATGCAAAACTTCACAACCGACATCCCATATAAGATGCTGCCAATTCCTGGAGAGGATTAATTTCCGAAATCCCCTCGATCTTCTGAGTTTCGTAGTCAAAATTTAATTTGAATGATTGAAATTTTAACTGGAAAAATATGGACAAACACTTAATAATAAATGAACATCAAGAACTTAAATTAGTTGTCAGTTGCAAGAGCTTTCTTGATTTGCGCATATTCCTGGGGGAGGTTCGTGAGTAAAAGTTCATCTCGGAACTAAGTGTTTATCTTTGCATATTTTCGGAGGAATATTGTCACGTAGAAGAAGGTGTAAGTAGATGACTGACAAACACTAACTTCACTTAACGAAAGTTTCTTCAGCACTTGCACTTACAAGAGCGCGGAGCGACCAGCCAGAAGACATACAGTATATATACAGTTACAGAACATTCCAGTACACTGATTCTTCACATTTGCAGATACTTCTAGAATGTACTCGAACCGAATATAGAAATTAAAACTGTAGAGTTCAGGTGAGTTTTGAACTCACGACCCACCATGCAAAAGTTTAGTATCATCAGCACTACATCACGGTGTTACTCAGTTTTTTTCTGCGACATTGCACCCTCCTTAAGCGAACAGCGTCTCTATGTTACGTCCTGTTGGATCCTTAAGACCTGTTAACCAACAAAGTGAATGATGGTGTGTAACAACTGTGAATGGCCTTCCACAGAGATGATGTCGAAATCTGCACATAGCCCAGATCACAACAAGACATTCCGGCCAGAACACATTCAGTATATATACAGGTACAGAACATTACAGTACAATCATTCTTCACGTTGGTGATACTTCTACGCGACTGCTACGGTCGCAGGTTCGAATCCTGCCTCGGGCATGGATGTGTGTGATGTCCTTAGGTTAGTTAGGTTTAAGTAGTTCTAAGTTCTAGGGGACTGATGACCACAGCTGTTAAGTCCCATCCCATAGTGCTCAGAGCCATTTGATACTTCTAGAACGTACTCGAATCGAATGTAAAAATTAAAATTATACAATTCAGGTGAGTTTTGAACTCACGACGCTCCATGCAACAGGACATTTTGTATCATCACCACTATACCACGGTGTTACTCAGCTTCTTTTGTGACAATGTTTTCATGTTTGTTTGTTTGACTGATTATATGTTACTACATGCAGTTTAGGAATCTGGTTATACAGGAGAACGTGGGTAAATATTGTGTCAGTATTTCGTGTTTCGAACGTTAACCCATGCTTCTACGTGTAGTTAAGAGAGAACGACTGTGGCAGATGACGGTGGTGGACAGGGAAGGAATGAGTCACGCAGTATGCTGCGAAATTAACACGTCGGCGTCTCACACGGTTAGGAGATGAGCGAAAGTACGGAAAGTAACGTAAAGTATCCGTTAGCTACATGCGGAGACGAAAGTGAAATACATGAGGGTCTTGCTGGCCTGCCTGTTTCATTCTCATTGGGAATACTAGTTACTCAATAAGAGATGTAGCGATACTTTTGGAATACTGATGAGGAAACGTATCTTGCATGACGATTGCGGAGTTTATTATTCGCCTCTGACACAATATTCCTTCCGCTAACGCACATTGATTGTATCCGTGGCGGCTAGTAGTTTCTCTGAGTCTCGTTACGGGATTCAGCGAGGTGTGGACGGCAGAGCATTTCTAAGAAGTGTCACCGATGGTGCTCCTAATCCTCCTTCAACTCTACCAGCTGAGCTGCTGGCGTTAGTAATTGATTCATTACTCAACAAATGCAATAATTTTGAAACATCTGAATAAAATGTCCGGAAGGCGATTGAACGACATTAACAAATGGTTCAAATGGCTCTGAGCACTATGGGACTTAACATCTGAGGTCAGCAGTCCCCCAGAACTTAGAACTACTTAAACCTAACTAACCTAAGGACATCACACACATCCATGCCCGAGGCAGGATTCAAACCTGCAATCGTAGCGGTAGCGCCTAGATCGTAGCGGTAGCGCCTAGAACCGCTCGGCTACAACAGCCGGCCCAGCACATTAACAGGTTGAAAGGAGTTTTTAGGTTACCGACGAAAAGACAGACAAAAATTTCAAGGAGATACGATAAAATTTAAGGAAGGAAGACGAGAAAAGTGACGCGCGTTCAGCTAACAGGCCACATACAAGTGTGTGACGAACTAGCGAAAAAATAACATAAAAATATCGGGAAAAGAAGAATCTGAACAGGGAAAGAAACAGGTCATTCAGGATCAGATCAGAATTTGCGAGAATAAATTAGGCACGGCAACTAAAGAAGGGGATAACACTACCATTGAGTTACATGAGGGCGTTGACAGCATTAAACATTGGAAGGGCGTAATCACGATGTTCCACTAGTTAAGAAGCAAGCAGAACCATCGTTAGCAGGTAATGGTGCGAGTCTGGGTAGGGCCGTTACAGTTAAGTTAAAATATCAAGAACATGAAAGATTAATAAAACTTGAGTGGTTGGGGGGAGGGGGGGGGGTGGTAATCTTCGACAATCGGAATTGCCGGAAACGAGATCATATGAAACGAAAGAAAGGAAGCTAAAGTTAGTTAAAGTGAACAGACAGAAGTAGGCGGTAGGGTCACAGCTGCTCAGGAAGTTTCAAACCAAGTTAAGGAATGTACTGAAGTACGGGGAGTTACAGATCTTAAAAAGGAAGTGGTTACAGTATCTGACGAGCATACAGCACAGGTTACCCAGAAGCTAGAGGATGTAGTTCAGGTAGAGTTAACAAATCAGACTACGGAGTATATTCAGGTGCAGGTGCAGGAGATAACACACGTTAAAGAGGAGATTGTCTCTGGATCTCAGGTACTGCAGTACAGGCTAGCCAGAAGGATGGAAGAGGTGATTCAGTTTTAGTTAATTAATGATGAATCTGGTCTAACAAGTGCTGTGGGGTTAGTAAAGGATCAAGAGATTAATTGTAGAGAAATAGTTAATGAAGTAGATGAGGTTCTGTCTATTGTGGTTTTTAATCAGCTGACAGAAATGGAATCTGCAGCTACTAAATAACACTTAGAACCAGTTTTAGAGTGCAATGTAAACATTGCGGACGAATTGATGAACTGGCAAGGGAATTTGTTTAAAATAACGGGCTACTATCAAGGCGAGAGCAATTTGAGTGGTACTGTAATTACGGAGAGCAGTAGAGCTTCAGTGTACAGGAAAGTCGATGAGTTAGTGAGAAGTATTTCCATATGCGTAATTGTTGTTTCTAATGACAGATCCATACAGTGGAATGCAGTGGGGTACAGCTAAAGGAAACGAGACATAAAGAAGGGAATCAATACAATGAGAACCTTCCGAGCCCCAGCGTATAACTGTAGAGTGATGAGACAAGATTAGCCAACGGCCGAATGTCCGATTTCGCCATTAGACGAAATGCAGTCGTAGGAAATTTCTTTGTGCATTAACAAATAGTAAGCAGGGGAAGTTTAGGGATTAAACAGGTAGGAAGTGTTTTGTACACTAGAAGTGCATTATGTAAGTTCCTATGAGACCAAACTGTTGGGGTCATCGGTTGTTGCTCTGTTATCGAATGTTAAACGACTAGTCAAAGCTGAAATCGCCCTTGTCACATTGTAGCGCAAACCAGGGCATTGCCAAATTTAGGAGATCAAAGTTCCTGGAAGGTAAGAAACTAAATTTCTGGATTTAGTTCTTCCTCTCTTAGATGGCGTAGCTGAAGACCACTTATAGTCATTCTTGCCTAGAAGGATGTTTGAGTTGGAAGAACTACCATGACTGTCATCATCGCCTTCTCCACTCTCTTCCTTACCTGATGCTCCCTAGATTTCGACAAAATCGCGATCTTCATCAGAATATAATCCTTTAAATGAAATGTCGTCCTTGTCCAATTCATCCATAGGTGCGTTATATATATTGTTATCTGTTATGAGTCGTTAACTCATTGTCGCTGAAAAATAAAATAAAATAATATAGGGCTACATTGAAAGGAAACAGTTACAAAGTTACACACAATGTAAATTTCAGTACTGTATACTCCCCTAGTTATTATTTTAAATCTGCATAAATCAGCTACACGGAACGCACACTGGGGTAATCTAGAGCCCACGGACGTTGAACAATCCTTACAGCATGACATTACCGCGACAACAGCGCAAATGCTTGAGTTGACATCACATACATGTAGGCAGCGTTAGCAGCCTAACGTTCACTAAGTCTCAGTAAATTGTAGCCAGCGTACTTTTTCCAATACACAATAAAAGTTACGCTGGAGTCCGTATTGCGAGGCAGCCACATTTGGCGCCATAGTCACGCTGACCTCACGCCATTTGATGTCCAGCATTCTATTCACGAGTGGGAGACCTGCTAATTACTTAATTAGTGTATTCAGGGATCCCACTGCAGATGAGTGGTATCAGGTAAGAGAAATTGATTCCCATGGACAGTGATTTGAATCTCATAAGGACAATAGATTAAAAATGTATTCCAGGAAGAAGTACCTGCGCCCTCACTGTTGAGAGTTGGTACAAGACAGTGATTATTTTCTGATGTTTTCGAGTGTTCATCATTGATGTGTTGCTTGTGAGATGGAGTTAGTGCAAGTCTGGGCGAGTGAGGTGGGAGCGAATGCATTCGTACCATTTTGTAGGATTCATCTTCTCTGTGTACAACAGTTTTAGCAGCAAACAGAGACACACACACACACACACACACACACACACACACACACACACACACACACATACACGGGACTGTGGAGCATGTGGGACTTGGAGTGCAGACTTCCTGTGTATTTGAACCCTCTTTGATGTCCTTTCCTCTGACGGAAAGTCGATTAGGAGTGCAGCTTAAGAGTGGGCTCAGTTTACCACATAGCAAGTTCTCAACAGGTATGATATATTCGCATTGCGCCAACCAAACATGAGCTGTCCTTTTGTAGTTGCAGATCGCTCTGAGCACTATGGGACTTAACATCCATGGTCATCAGTCCCCTAGAACTTAGAACTACGTAAACCTAACTAACCTAAGGACATCACACAACACCCAGTCGTCACGAGGCAGAGAAATGTAGTTGCAGATGTCATGCCATTGTAATTTATAATGTCGAGCTGAAGAAGTCGTAAGGAAGTGGCCAAGAAGGGCATCTCCATTCCAGGGGTATGCAATGCAGAATAACAAAGTTCCTCCTCGGGCTGAGAAGGTCACGACCATCCATATGATGCTCCCACTGACATCTGTCAATATTGTTCAAAACAACCCCTGACTGAAGTCCACACTGACTCCTAATATGAACAATTGCTGTCCCTGGCAGTATCACAAAGTGTTACAGACGAAACGGCATCTACGCCCTTGGCAACTCCTACACCTCCTGTATTGTGCAGAGGTGAGTAATCTCCTGCAGAGGGATGGATCTCGACTGTATGGTTGTGCCTAACGATGCTTTGTACCTGACTGTCAAGATTTCAAAGCGTCTTTGAACACTGAAGGTCATGTGCACAAGCAACAGCAGCCTCAGAAATGATGGAAACACCACCTTGCCACGTCTGATACCTGCAGGACACAATCCAAGACAATGAGAATCCCACTTAAATGGGTCATCTCCCAATGGACGATTCCAGGGTGGAACCACAAGCTGTTCCCTCTCAGAGATAAAAGTACCACCACACGCACACAAATACTGCTGTTACAGTCCATGAGTGCTAATCGACAGGGGTACTGGATGGGGATGTGCCGCCTATTGGAGTGAGAATCCTGTATGCGGCTGCTCTTCCTGCCTCAATGGGTGCCCCAGTAGCCACAATTCTGTAGCAAGCTTACAGGGCTGGCTCAGTCAATGTCGACACCACTGGCGCACCTGTCAAACTACAATTGCACTACTAAATTTAATGGCGTCGGTTCTCGATGTTTCCGTCCTGCAAGAGGTTCAACTAGAGATGTTTCCAGATATCTGTGGCTATGTTCCTTGTCCCACACGTTGTGCTGTCAATGGTAGTGGGACTGCCATATCTCTAAAAGAAAGCACTTATGTTGACGAATTGGCTTACCTATCGTCGGCTAGGGTTCTTGCTGTGATATTCCACGGGGTCCAAGTCATCAGGAAGGCCAAACGATGGGAATGCTTACGATTCTATTAATAAGAGGTCGCCTTTTTTGTTTGTGGGCTGATACGAGCATATCATTTTTGGTGGCAACTTCATGTGGCCCACAAGGGCTAACATACCAATTATCACTACAAGCCAGGAACTCAATCAATCAGCGTGTGCGAGCCGGCCGGAGTGGCCGTGCGGTTCTAGGCGTTACAGTCTGGAGCCGAGGGACCGCTACGGTCGCAGGTTCGAATCCTGCCTCGGGCATGGATGTGTGTGATGTCCTTAGGTTAGTTAGGTTTAATTAGTTCTAAGTTCTAGGCGACTGATGACATCAGAAGTTAAGTCGCATAGTGCTCAGAGCCATTTGAACCATTTTGAACCAATCAGCGTGTGCACTGACAGCTTGAGTTCCTGATATGTAGTAATAATGATTGGGACTGCATGAATCGTTATCCACACTTGAAGCTGAGTTACGGCCTACAGCCTTACCAACCATACCACACAAATCTGCACTAATCTCCTCCAGTGCCAGTATTTCACGATTCTCTGCGAGCTCTCAAGCCTTACCGTGTCTATTCAGTGACAGTATGAAACTGAAAAAGTTAAGGGGAAAATACTTTAGATTACACATGACTGCATTGGGAGAACAATGGTACGTGTGAGATGTAAGGGAGGTTATGAGGAGAATGCCATCCATCCAGCATATATCTGTGACAAGCTGCAGTGTCAAAGAATGGTGGCACACGGAGTCGATATGGTGGACGGTCTCCAATTGACGTCCAACTATGATATTGCAGGCGCCTTTATGCGCCGCTACAAACAGATTTATGTGACTGAAGACTAGGATATCGCAGAAACCTATAATGTCCCCCACTCGTTAATGGGAACCATTGACAGTGCACCTGTGAAGCTTCTTACTGCGAACATTAAAACTGATGACTTCGCTGCTGCTATCCATAACGAAGTGTGCGGCAGGGTGGGGTCTGTCGTCTGCTTTCTCACTTTCACTTACCGATAGTCCACCTACCTCGATATGATTCTCTCCGACGTCCCTTCATTCTGTAGTAGCAGATACGTGCTAGGCAGTGTAAAGCAGCGTTGATGAAACCACAACCTACCACACAGAGGCCGCGTAACTGTAGTTGGAAGTCAGTTCCTGAAAGTTCATTTTTAAAAAATCGGGCGTCTATTTGCTGAAAGCATTTAAAATTGGATCGAATCTGCTTTTTATTCATATGGAAACACATGAAATGGCTATCAAGTCCGTATTTAATATGGGAATGCTCTATAATTCAAAGTTCGCTGTCTGTACAACATAGTTTCACTCGGAAAGCAGCCAGAATTTTCGCAAGTCCGACCCAAATAATTTTCACGTTCTACCAGGTACCGACCCAAAACTATTCGCGAATTAAACATTCGGTCGTTTCAGTGCTTTTCTTCGAAAGAAGTGTGCGCAAAAGTATTCAGTAGAGAGCATGAAACATGCCACACGGAATTGTTACTGCGACCAGAAAGTTCACACGCTCATAACACTCAAACTATTTTAGAAACACCAAACTCTCATTAAAATGTTCGTAACTCCAGTCGCTTCAGTCACGAAATATCCGAACCGCAGTTGACTCACTATTTCTTCATTTTCAGAGTATTTTTATGGAGGTGTTATCCGTAGGCCTGTTAGCAAACGACTATATCGAAGTATTCAACTCACTCCCCACTCCACTATATTCGTGCTGGAACAGCTCCATTCTGATTGGCTGTTGATCTAAACGACAAATCAAAATGTACTTTCCACATCACCCTCAAGGAAAAACTTGCTTTATCCAACAATGATCTCATAGTAATTAACGTCATTAAAACTTAAATTTCTAGTATATTGTTTAATCAAAGTAAGCGAAGTACGAACATTCTCCAAACGGATAAATAAACTTATTCCGCCTCTAACTTGCATTCTGGCTGCTTTCATACAAAGTCAAGCTCACACCGTCATATGTCATCTTAATCGTGGTTTCATCATAATTTTCCCACGGTCTATTTCTGCAAGGGTTTACGAAAAATGACATATTAAGTTTTAACTGATGTCCCACGTACACCCTCTACCATTCACACGCACTCACAAAATAAAATATAATCAACTAACCATTTTGACCGATTTTTGTATTGAGTAGTGCCAGGTAACTACGGCTTCAAAAATAAATTGTAATTAATTGATTTTTATGGCACTGATAACTTTGTAACGGCTTCAAATGATGATAATGACAGTCAGTCTGTTCCTGTTCCTAACTTGGCTTGAAAAGACAAGCGTTGGTTTTAGGGCTTTTAGGTAAATTTAATTTTCTCCGGAACTATAACAGATAACAATCTGAAATTTTGCGAGCATCATTCCATTAGTATCAAAATGCTATGTAACAAATTTGAACAAAATCGGATAATAACTAATATGGTTCACTTAGATTCGTAGCGGGTGTGAATCTTCTTATTAACTGACTGTTACGCTATGCAGTTCTCACTGCAGGCAGCGTCAGCAGCGCTGTGAGTAAAGCGACAAAGCAACATAGCCATCCTGTGGGCACCGTACCAAACGGCTGCGTGGCTTACTGCAACGAATGTTACCCCGTAATAACTTGCTACGTTACATACCCCCTAAGAACCTAAGATTAGTTGTATGTGCATTTGAGGTTCATACAACGGCAATGTTATTACTGATTTCTTTAACTTAACCGACAAATTTAACTATTGGATGTCTAATGAAAATTATCCTACTTACAATTTTTTTCGAATGAATTAAATATCAAAATTATATTACAATTTTCTTTTTCACAATGTTACATCAAATTTCAAAGTCTTGGTCTTGATAGCGAATAACAAAATTGATGAACAAAATTTCTCCTTTTCTTTAAAAATAATATTTTTTGTACCTAATTCCATTTTTTAATGTTTTTCAGGAAAAGAACAATATTTATCGAACCATTTACATTAATAAATATGCAAGGTTTCCTCGAAATTAAATTTTACTTTGAACAATTTCTTCACAAATTTCTGTATCGTTTTGACATGAAATAAACCATTTAATGCTCTTTACATTTGCTGTGTTAGCGTTCTTGAAACCTAATATATTATTATACAAAAGATTCGCCTTGACCAGCGTTATTTCACAAAATTTTCTAGCTGGGTAACCCTAGCTTTAATCATTGCTGTGGATTAAATGTTACTTTTGTTAAATTATTCTCGCTTAGGGGAGCGTCTTTTTTACATATTTAAAAAAAAACACTTTCTGTAGCAGCACTGGGTATAACATGTTTTTTTCACACTTACACTTCGGTTGCTATAAAAGCTCTCCACTGTGATACAATGTCCAGTCATGAGTCTTACACTTGGTTTCCTATAGTCTTGTATCAGGTTTTTTCCACATTTCGTATCTACAAAATACAGCATGTCTAAAGGATATATATATATATATATATATATATATATATATATATATATATATATATATATATATATAAAAGTCACATTACATTATTTTTTCCAGTGTACCTTATTATATCACTTTCATTCCACATTCATTTGTGTTAGTCGTTAGTACTCATAAACCTCCGAAAATATCTTTCTTTTACCTGTTCTCTTTTTTTCAGATGGCATTTACTCTCTATATACATTTTATATACCTTACTTAATACGATAGGGAAAAAAGGAAAGAAAATAGCAGAAAAGTTCTGAATGTTGAAGAGTTAGGTTGACAATACGAAACGAAAAGGAAACAATATTGCCAGCAACTTGGGATGCCAAGAATGCGCATCCTCTGAGGCCAGTTAGTTACTAGCGTCCCCATCTTCCTTCTGTATTTTTGTCAAATTCGATAATGCCTTTTTTTTCATCAATTCTTATTCGGATGTTTTCTACCTCAGAAAGATCTATTTCCTTCATTTCGCCATACTCATTATACCCCACAACATTCTCTTTCTTTCTGCAATAATGTATAGGCATATCACTTTGCTCATCGGATTCATATTGCCTTTTACCAATAAAAGGAATAGCTACTGTTCTTCCCTGTACCATAATTACCTCTTCTTTACGTCCAAAATCCACTTTTCCTTTTTACTTTTGTAAGAAATCTGCTCCCACCAGCATTTCCATGCTTAAGACATTTATTATTAAAAAATTTGGTCCAATTGTCCATCACCGATCCTGACAGGCAGCATAATTTCATGTGTAACTACTTTCTTACTTTTTTCTGTGGCTACAATAATATTTATGCCACTCACTGGCGTTATAACCACATCCTTATTAGCAGGGAGAGCTTTTACGAAACCCTGTGACACTGCACATAAATCGGAACCACTATCCAGTAAACAAAGAACTTTCTCATAAAAAATAACAATTTCTATTATAGGCTGTCCTGCAGTTTTTTCTCTTCCTTCACAATCAGTTTCATCTACCAAATCTTGTACTACATCACATCTATTGAATCCTACACCTTCTGTGGAGTCTTCTTCCTCTCTAACTGTGGCAGCTTTAATTAGTCTGTCCACTATGACAAATGAAAACACTTCTCCAAGCTCTCTCCTTGTTTAATGATAATATCAGATTCTGCAACCCTTCCTATTGTGTTGTCAGAATTATCAAAATAGCCCCCTACTTTCTCCACTCCTGTTCCTTTTTCATCACTATCAGAAACTACTCCTTCTAATCTTTGTAAAACTTCCTCTGTCCTTCTATATTCTTCCTCAGGTACCTCTAATACCGTTTCCCCTGTTATAGTGTTAATTCCACAGTTCACTTTAAGTCACTCATCTGCATTGCAGTGCTTTCTCACACTAACATCCCGTTCTGAATAGTTATTTTCTAATAGATGTATTTCATTAACTTCCCTGAAAAACACAATTTTTAACAGTGTCTCTCTCCTCTGCCACATCTGTTTCTACGATACCACCCCCATGATATTCCACTGGTGGCTGCCTTACACAAGGTTTCGCTAGCGTATTTAGCTTATGCTGCCGCATCCTGCAAAAGCTAGCTTCATTACAGACTGCCGTTATTTTTCCCCCTCTCCTACACGATCATTGCCACTGATATTCCTTTCAGTCCGAGTCAGCGGATTGCTGCTGTCTGTATTCAAGTTTTCGGACTCTGTCATATATCCACTCCCAACAGGACCCCGTCTCCCTCAGTACCCGCCTCTGCAATTACTGGATCCTTGCACTCCTTTTTACATGTACCTCGGTTCTGTTTTCATTTGTCTTAACGGGAGACCTATAATGGCATTCTGCTCCTCCCTTAAAAGATTTTCTACCCTTTCAAGATAATAAATAAATTTATCGATATCATCCCCAGGTGCCGATATTTCTTTATTACACCAGTACAAAGGCAAATTATTCTCTATCCCCATAATGATCTGTTCTGTCTCCACTTTAGAGCTTAAATATGACAAAATTGAGACCCATTTTTGCACAAACCTCTTAATGATATCTTTCCACGGATCATATTTTTCGCCTCACCAAAATTCGTTTAAAGCTTCCATCTGCTTCCGTTTGCCCAAATATTCCTCAAAAAATGCCTGTTTAAAATCCTCTATCTTCTCATACTTATTTACTTTCCAATTTGCGCACATTATAATTTCTCAGATTCAAATCTGAGGTAGTGAAATCAATTTTTTTGCTATCATTCCATGATTAGGGCAAAACGTCCTCAAAATCACCCTAAAATTCTTTAGGATGTACATTTTTACTTGAATCGAATCGCAAAACTGCCGACGTGTCACATACGCAAATTCTGAGGATTCTATCACACAATTAGATATTATATAGCCGCTACTGTTAGTAACACTTTGTTCTACTCTTTTGAGTCTACCACCATGGTTACGCAGTTGTTCATCTACAGTACTTACCAAACAGAGGCCGCGTAACTGTAGTTGGAAGTCAGCTCCCGAAAGTTCATTTTTAAAAAAATCAGGCGTCTATTTGCAGAAAGCATTTAAAATTGGATTGAATCTGCTTTTTATTCATATCGAAACACATGAAATGGCTATAAATTCCGTATTTAATATGGTAATGCTCTATAATTCAAAGTCCGCTCTCTGTACAACATAGTTTCACTCGAAAAACAGCCAGAATTTTCACAAGTCTGACCCAACAATAATTTTCACGTTCTACCAGGTACCGACCCACAACTATTCTCAAGTCTTTTCAGTGGTCTTCTTCGAAAGAAATGATCTCCAAAGTATTCTGTACAGAGCATGAAACATGCCTCGCGGAATTGTTGCTACGACCAGAAAGTTCACACGCTCATAACTCTCAAAATATTTTAGAAACACCAAACTTTCATTAAAATGTTCGTAACTCCAGTCGCTTCAGTCACGAGATATCCTAACCGCAATTGACTCACAATTTCTTCATTTTCAGAGTATTTTTATGGAGCTGTCTAACGTGGTGTTATCCGTAGGCCTGTTAGCGAGCAACTATATCGAACTATTCAACTCACTGCCCACACCACTATATTGGGGCTGGAACAGCTTCATTCTGATTGGCTTTTGATCTATACGACCAATCAGAATCTACCTACCACATCATCCTCGAGGCAAAACTTGCCTTAACCAATCAATGATCTCATAGTAATTAAAGTCATAAAAACTTAAATTTCTTGTGTATTTTTTAATCAAAGTAAGCGAAGTACGAACATTCTTCAAACTGAGAAATAAACTTATTCCGCCTCTAACTTGCTTTCTGGCTGCTTTCATACAAAAGCAAGCTCACGCCGACATATGTCATCTATATCATGGTTTCACCATAACTTTTCCACGGTTTATTTGTGCAAGGATTTACGAAAAATGACATATTAAGTTTTAACGTATGCCCCACATACACTATTTCAATCATTCACACAAACTCACACAATGAAACATAATCAACTAATAATTTTGACCAATTTTTGTATTACGTAATTCCAGGTGACTACAGTTTTAAAAGTAAATTCTAATTAATTGATTTTTGTGGCACTGATAACTTTTGAATGGCATCAAATGGTAAAGGCAGTCAATCTGTTCTTGTTCCTAACTTGGCTTCAAAAGACAAAAGTTGGCTTTAGGGCTTTTAGGTATTTTTCATTATCTCTGGAACTGTAATAAACAAAAATCTGAAATTTTGCGAGCATCATTCCATTAGTAATAAAATCGGACTTCAACTAATTTGCGTTATTTAGATTCGAAGTGGGTTTGAATCTTCGTATTGACTGAACGTTACACTGTGCAATTCTCACGGCAGGCAGTGCTGCGCTGTGAGTAAAGCGACAAAAGCACGTAGCTGTCCTGCAGCCACCGTACCAAACGGCTGCGTGCCTTACTGCAACGAATGTTATCTCGTAATGTTGCTACGTTATAAGTAGCAAACAGATCCAGAAACAAATGGCTATTGGTGGTGTTTTTCCATTGCGTCATGCATTGAGATGTACAAAGAGATGATGATGCCCTACCTTCCTCTCCTGAATTATTAGCACCCAGAAGAAGTTCAATATTGAGATCCTAGCAGGATGACAGCAGGAGTCTCGCAGAAATACACTTGCATAATGACTCCAACAGTGTCATAGAGACACTTGCCGTCGGGCAGTAACCGTGAAACGGAGAGGCGACTCGAAGCTATAGTGTCATGGTGAGGAGTCTGCAGAATGCCTGTCATAGTCTGTTGGCGAAGTAAATTAAGTATCCCAACGTCAATGTGAGGGAGCTAGGATTACAGTAAGCCGGCGTTTGAGCCTGGGTTACTAACTACTGCACACCAAGATGGGGTTTGATGGTGAGAACGTACCACAATTCCATGAGTCATCGCAGACTTCAGCAGTATGACGGATTGGTATCTCCAGTTCCCCAGAATCGTTGAGATGGGGAATCATTTCTAGAAACAACGGCCTCGGCAGTGTCATTGTGAGGCATCTGCAGGATGTTTCTAGTAGAGTAAAGGTGATGGGAATTTAGTGTCCCAGCAAGAGTAAGATGTCACGAGAGTTACAGTAAGTTAGCAACTGTGCCGTGCAGACAGATAATTGAGCCCCCAAGAGAGGTTACAATGGCGAGACTAGTGCTAAATTAGGCTTACAGCAGCATCCTCACAGAAAGGCGCTCGCGGGAATAGTAAAACAATGTCGACGATACAATTGCAGCCGCCCAGCACACATGTGATGAAGACAAAATAACTGAGGGCAGCATAATGTCTTGGAGAGGCGTCGGAAGAGAGCCTGTAGTATCCAATGGCGAAGTAATTTCTATGTCCCGTAGTAAATGTGAGGGTGTGAGGAGTACAGTAAAACGGCAGCGCCGCGCGGGATTACCCGAGGGGTCAAGGGCGCTGCAGTCATGGACTGTGCGGCTGGTCCAGGCGGAGGTTCGAGTCCTCCCCCGGGCATGGGTGTGTGTTTGTCCTTAGGATAATTTAGGTTAAGTAATGTGTAAGCTTAGGGACTGATGACCTTAGCAGTCAAGTCCCGTAAGATTTCACACACTTTTTTTTTAACCGGCAGTGGTGCATTTGTTACGAGTTGCTGGACACCTAGGAGAGGTTCCATGCGGTGATGGTAGCCGAAGTCAGTGCCAATATAATTTACACTAGCAAAATTACTCCAACGATGTCCTTGAGTCATAAGTAAAAGGTCAGCAACAGGCTCATGGAGAGGCAATCCCAGTGGCGCAGCATAAGTGTCATGATGAGGAGACTGCAGAATGCCTATAGAAGTGGAACGACAAAGCAATTTTTACGTTCCTACAGCAAGTAAAAGTAAGCTAGAACCTTTGCCTCAGAGACAGGTTATTCGCGTCCCAGAAGAGGTTCCATCATGGGACCCTTCGATTATGGCAGCGGCATTAGTACAGAAGCGAACTTTAACAAAAGCTCCAACAGGGTCGTGGAGACTCTTGTAGCAGTCCAGCATCCATGTCATGTGCGGCATTTACATAACGGTAGCGTTAATGTCATACTGAGTCTTCTGTAGCATTCGTATTACATTTCAGTGGCGAAGCAATTGCTCTGTCTTCGAACCAACATGATGGGGAGGGAATTACAGCAAGCCATGGAATGTTCACGCAGAAAAACTGCTCGACACTCAGAAGACGTTCCATGGTGAGGCCCTAGCAGGATGCCAGGAAAAGTCTCGGAGATGTGCACTTGCCGTATGACTCCAGCAGTGTCATAGACACACTTCCTGTAGGCCACCACATGTGAAATGGATAGGCGATTCATGAAGGGCCGCTTTAGTGTCATGGTGAGGAGTCTGCCAAATGCCTGTCAAAGTCTGATGCTGAAGAAAATTCTGTGTCCCAACGTCAGTGTGAGGGAGCGAGAATTGCACTACGACAGCAGTTGTGCATCGGTTACATACTTCTTTACACTAAGATGTGGTTTGTTGGCAAGAATGTTGCACAATGAAAGGAGCCATCGCAGACTTCTCCAGTACGACGGACTGACATTTTCAGTTGCCCAGAAACGGTGCCACAGAGAAGCATTTTTAGGACGATCTCAGAGGTGGCATTAAGGGCCCTCTGCAGAATGCCTCTAGTAGTGCAAGGCAAAGCAATTGTGGTGTCCCAGCAAGAATAAGATGGCACAGGTATTACAGTAAGTTAGAAACTTAATCTCGGAGACAGACATGGTGAGACTGGTTCTCAATTACAGCAGCAGTATAACAGAAACGAACTCGCTGAAATAGTCCAATAATATCACGATACACCCATGTGATGGAGGCACAATTACTGAGAGCAGCCTTAGTGTCTTGAAGATTCGTCGGCAGAGAGCCCGTGGCGTGCAATGGCGAAGCAATTTCTGTTTCCCACTGACAATGAGAGGGTGCGCGGGTTACAATAAACGGGCCGCGGGCGCATCGTTTACAAGCTACTGGAGGCCCAGTAGAGGTTCCATGCAGTCACGGTAGTCGAATGCCAACGACAGTATCATAGATATACACTAGCGTAATGAATCGAGCAATGTCCTCAAGGTGTATGCAACAGCATAGCACCCCTCTGATTGCGAGGCAATTCCTGAGGGGCAGCAGTAGTGGCATGGTAGAGCGACTGCGGAATGCCTATGGAAATGCAAATTGTGAGGCAATTTCTATGGCCCTGTGGCAATGGAGTGGAGAGAATGTTCGAGTAATCTAGATGCTTTGCCTCGGAGAAACAGTATAGGAGACCAAGAAGAGGTTCCATGGATAGCACCTTCGATATTGCCTGCAGCATTAGCATGGAAGAGAACTTTCAGAAACCGCACTGCAACAGCGTAGTGGAGACTCTTGTAGCAGTCCAGCAGCCGTGCCATGGGGTGAGGGAGTAACAAAAGCACGGGTGTCATATACGGTCGTTTGCAGAATGAGTGTTATATTGCAATGTCGATGCAATTACTGTGTCTCAGAACTGAGGTGATGGGGAGAGAGTTAAAGCAAGCCATCGGTGAAGTCTCTCGGAAAGAAGTTTTGTGATGAAATCCTGGCAGGATGCCAGTCGGAGTATCAGAGAAACTCACTTGCATAATGACTCCAAATTGTCACAGGGACACTTGCCGCAGCCAACACACGTGAAATGGAGAGGCGCCTCCTGAAGAGCAGACATAGGGTCATGGTGATGAGTTTGCAGAATGCCTGCCATATCTTGATGGAGAACCAACATGTGTCTCCCTACATCAATATAAGGGACCAATGATTATAGTAAGCTGGCAGTTGTGCCTCAGTTACAGACCACTCCACATCAAAGTGTGGTTCGATAGTGAGAACGTTGCACAATTCCAGGAGCCGTCGCTGTCCTACGCAGTTTGATGGAATGACATTTGCAGTTGTCCAGAAATGGAGAGATGTAGAAGCATTTCTAGAAGGGCATCAGGGTTGTAATTGAGCCACCTGCAGAATGACTATACTAGTGCAAATGCGAGGGGATTTTAATGTCCCAGCTACAATAAGGTGGGGAGGGAGATACAGTGAGTTAGCAACTGTACCTCGGATCAAATTATTGACGAGCTTGAAGAGGTCCCATGGAGTGACTGGTGCTAAATAACTGCAGTATTTTCACAGAAAAACAGTTGCGGGAATACCTAACAATGTCGACGATACACTTGCAGTAGCCTAACAATTGTGTGATGGGGTTAAATTTCTGAAGGCAGCATTAGTGTCTTGGAGAGGCGTCGGGAGAGATCCTATATTATGCAATTGCGAAGCAATTTCTGTGACCCATCGTCACTGTGAAGGTGCGAGGGTTGCAGTAAACCGCCAGCGGTGACAAGTTACTGGACACCCAGAGAGGTGCCATATGGTGAACGTAGACGAATGCCAGCGTCAGTTTCATTGACTCCATCAATGACCTCGAGGCGCATGCAATAGCGTAGCACCCGTCTGATGGCAAGGCCTATCCTGAGAGGCAGCACAGGTGTCATGGTGAGGCGACTGCAGAATGCCTAAAGGACTGCAATGGTGAGGAAATTTCAGTGTCCATGGACCAATGTCTTTGAGACAGTGTTACAGTAAGCAAGATCTTTTGCCTCGGAGGTACATTCATTTGTGATTCAGAAGAGGTTCCATTTGAGACCCTTCGATATTGACAGTAGCACTAGCATAGAAGAGCACTTTCAGAAATACTCCAACAATGTCTTGAAGACTCTTGTAGCAGGCCATACGCAATGTACTTGTGGGAGGCGGGAGGGAAATTACGTAACGGTAGCCAGAATGGCATATTCAAGTCGTCTGCAGAATGTGTACTATAAAGCAATGGCGAAGCAATTACTGTGTCCCAGAACCATGGTGAAAGGGGGAGAGTTATGTCTTACAGAAAGAATACTGGACATCCAGAAGAAGTTTCGTGGTGAGATCCTTGCAGGATGCCAGAAGGAAGTCTTGGAGAAACTCACATGCAGAGTGACCCCAATGTGTCATAGACACTTGCTGCAGCTAGCACACGCGAAATGTAGAGGTGACTCCTGAGGGGCAGATATAGTGTCATGGTGAGAAGTCTGCAGAAGTCCTGTCGTACACTGACGGCGAAGCAACTTGTGTGTCCCAATGTCAATGTGAGGGAGTGATGCTTGCGGGCCGGCCAGGGTGGTCTCGCGGTTCTAGGCGCGCAGTCCGGAACCGCGCGATTGCTACGGTCGCAGGTTCGAATCCTGCCTCGGGCATGGATGTGTGTGATGTCCTTAGGTTAGTTAAGTTTAAGTTCTAGGGGACTGATGACCTCAGAGCCATTTGAACCATTTTGATGCTTGCGGTAAGCCGGCAGTTGTGCCACGTTTACAGACGACAGGGCACGAATATGTGGTTTGATGGTGAGAATGTTGCACAATGCCAGGAGCCGTTGCAGACTTCAGCAGTATGACGGACTGACATTTGTAGTTGCCCAGAAACGGTGAGATAGTCATCTCTAGTACGGCTGTTAAGTCCCATAGTGCTCAGAGCCATTTGAATCATTTGAACTCTCACAGAAACGCACTCTAGGAAATAGTCCAACAATGTCGACGATACACTTGCAGTATCCCATCAACGGTGTAATGGGGATCCTGTTCCTAAAGGGGGCATTAGTGCCTTGGAGAGGCGTCGGCAGAGAGTCTGTGTTATCCATTGCTGAAGCAATATCTGTATTCCATCGTCAGAGAGTGGACGGACCAGCAGCGTTGCATCGGTTACAAGTTACTGCATACCAATGAGAGGTCCCATGCGGTAAGTGTAGCCGAATGCCAGCGCCAGTAACATAGACGTACGCTAGCAGCATGATTCCAACAATGTCCTCGAGCCATATGCCATAGTGCAGTACCCATCTGATGGAAAGGCAAATCCCGAGGGGCAGCAGTAGTGCCGTGGTGAGGGGAATGCAGAATGCTTACAGAAGTTCAGTGGCGTGGCAATTTGTATCTCCCTGCAGCAATGTGGTGGAGAGAATGTTAAAATAAGCGAGATGCTTTCCCTCTGTGACCGTTTACTGGGGACAGAGGTTCCATGGTGAGCACCTTCGATGTTGCCAGCAGCATTACTATAGAAGTGCACTTTCAGAAATACTCCAGCAGTGTTTGCGAAGACTCTTGGTGCAGGCGAGCAGCCATGTCATGTAGGGGGAGGGGGAAATTTCAGAACGGTGAGGGGAGTGTCATATTCAGTCATCTGCAGTATGAGTATTACATTGCAATGACGATGCAATTAGTGTGTCCCAGAAGCACGGTGATGGTGAGTGAGTAATACTCAGTATTCTAAAACCCTCAGTATAATGTCGTTTATTGAAACTGAACTACACTTCTCGAACAATCACTAAAGACACACAAAAACAAATAACTTGTAGACGACCATACATCAAGAGCATCGGTGAGGTCCATCGGAGCTGGTCCCAGCTCGGCGAGGAACTGCTGTACTGCTGCTGCGCTGGCCTTATAAAGCCGGCGGAGTACTCCAACTTTCCCTGTATCTGTGAGGCGACCTCTGCAGAAAAAGGTTCACATTAGTCTCCAGCATGTTCTTCTTGTTTTGAAGAATTGTTTTCCTCTTGATTGCGCCTGCAAGTGCTTGAGTATATTATATGGTACACAGGGGTGTCTTGAGTGTAGTCTGCCTGGCAGGGGCCGTGTGTGGCAGCCATTCGGGTTTTGGGGAGTTGAACATTATCAACCATTGAGCATTTCAGTTTATGTCTTGAGTAATTTTATCTGGATTCTTGCCTCCCACCTTCGATGCATCCTTCCTCAAGTCATCCCTATAGGTCAAAATTTTTTTGGTGATGTTAGTTACATTCAGATTACCTTCAACGATTATCGAGATATCCTAGCCCTGGCAGCAATCTGCTTCATTCGAGGCACCTCACTGGTAATGGGCTGACTATGTGTTTGATAGAATGAGTCGGGACTTCCTTGAGACAGGACTTTTACAGATTGTCTTCCTCCAAACATTTATACACGTTGCCTTACTACTCCTGAGAGATGCCATGTTGCAGGTGTTGGTCGATGGCCATGCAGAAGGCACTTTACTATCATTCGGTCGGTTGAACTGGGGCGTCCGCTGTTATTAGTTCTATGTGTCATCGTTCTTGAGCCACTCTTATTCGGTTTGCGGAGAAGAAGGAGAAGAGGAAGATAGGAATATGTGCTACTGCAACGGGCGCTACTCACGAAGGAGAGGCCAGTTCATCAATCAGTTTCATTGTTATCCAGTTCTGTGGTGCATTGATGGCTCATATGGCTCTGGGCACTATGGGACTTAACATCTGAGGTCATCAGTCCCCTAGAACTTAGAACTATTAAACCTAACTAACCTAAGGACATCACACACATCCATGCCCGAGGTAGGATTCGAACCTGCGACCGTAGCGGTCGCGCGGTTCCAGACTGAAGTGCCTATAACCGCATGGCCACTGCGGCCAGCGTGCATTCATGATTCAAACATCAAACTTACATAAAGGGGAGCCACTCTTTCATCGACGTTAAAAAGACCAATGACGAAACTTCCTGGCAGATTAAAACTGTGTGCCGGACCGAGACTCGAACTCGGGACTTTTGCCTTTCGCAGGCAAGTTCTCTGCCAACTGAGCTACCCGAGCATGACTCACGCCCCGTCTTCACAGCTTTACTTCTGCCAGTACCTCGTCTCCTACATTCCAGAATTCTGGAAACATCCCCCAGGCTGTGGCTAAGCCATGTCTCCGCAATATCCTTTCTCTCAGGAGTGCTAGTTCAGCAGAGTTCGCAGGAGAGCTTCTGTAAAGTTTGGAAGGTAGGAGACGAGGTACTGGCAGAAGTAAAGCTGTGAGGACGGGCGTGAGTCGTGCTTGGGTAGCTCAGTTGGTAGAGCACTTGCCCGCGAAAGGCAAAGGTCCTGAGTTCGAGTCTCTGTCTCGCACACAGTTTTAATCTGCCAGGAAGTTTCATATCAGCGCACACTCCGCTGCAGAGTGAAAATCTCATTCTTAAGATGAATGCCGCCAGTTCAGGGAACGTGTCATAGTGGACATTGATGATAAGACCTGAGTCGTGGCAGCTCGGTTTGCTGGCCTAACTACCTCTAGCACCAGTATCAATAGTCACCTCCATTGTGACTTATCTTTGGTTTTCCTGGTTGAGGAGTGGACCCTCGGCCGAGAGGCTGTGAGAGGTGAACGGCACGTGACGGAAGCAGGAGTGATGGAGCTGCGGTGCCTTGCAGTGGGGTTTGGTTGGGCCGATTAGGACTTGATCACGCATGTACATAGCCGGATCCCCAATCGAGGGCATGCTTTTGCGTGTTATGCATACGTGGATGACCTGGTCTTCTTGGTTTGATCTGGTCATGAAACATAAGAGGCGTGGGCATGAATCACACGATATGAGTGAGCCATGCTGCAACTTGTGGTGGTGCTGTTGGTAGGTTTCGCCCTCTGTTGGAGGCCAGGTGTTATCGTTTAGTTGTCATGGTTGCGGTTCTTCAATAAAATTCTTCAGGGTATCAGACCGCATCGTCATAATTTAAAATGCGCCAACGTTTCGGCCAGCGTTGCAGCTAGCCTTCATCAGGGCCTTACGTTAACTGCTAAATGAACACACTTGGTTCCTTAAATAGCTGCACGAGAAAACCGTGTCGTTACTTGATTGGCTGTAAAAGGAGGAGGAGGAGGGGTGAAAGGTATGCTTTATTGGTGTTTCCTTTATTATCTGTCATTGGCTGAAATAGCTGTTTTCTATTGGTCTTTATATTAATCCACCCCATTGGAGGAGACGGACGAATAGCGAACAGGTGATGGCTGTGACGTCACACTGTTTCTGTGCTGTCCAGAAGCCGGCTGCGGCGTGCCATTGCTTTGTGTGCTCGCGACCACTACTGCGGCTCTCCGCGTGTCTGCATGGGCCGCCACGGCTCTGCCGCCGCTCCGTAGCCTTGCTATTGCAGGCAGCCAAGACCTCGGAAGCTTGTACCCGTCCTCTCTATTCATGTTGGCGGGTCTTTTGGCTATTTCTATCGCCTCTCTAATCTTTCTTTTGAAAGTTAGAGGCTGTTTCGCCAGGACGCGGGCTTCTTGAAAAAATATTGGTTTCCCGCACCCGTCTCGGTGTTCCGCCACTGCTGACTTAGTGTGTTGTTTCAGGCGGATATATCTTTCATGTTCCGAGAGCCTTGTGCTAATCGGACGTCCCGTCTCACCTATGTAGACTAATCCACACGCACAACCAATTTCATACACGCCAGCTGTGTGTAGTTTGTCAACTGCATCCTTGGGAGAACCGAGCATGTCTGATATTTTGTTTCTGCTTCGGAAAATTGGTTTGATGTCGGCTTTTAGTAGAATTTTGCCAATACGTTCGGTGACCCCTTGTACATATGGTAACACAGCAATGCTCTGTGCCTCCTTCTCCTCTTCCCTATTAGTCTTCTCCCTTGTCGACATGGTGCTGTCTATCATCTGCTTCCCATAACCATTAGTTCCGAAGATGGACCTGAGGCGTTCAAGTTCTGTCTTCAGATGTTCTTCGTCGCTTATCCTGTACGCTCTCTTCGTTAGCGTGTGCAGGGCGGACTTCTTCTGCGTGGGGTGATGGTGGGAGGAGGCGTGTAGGTACCTGTCCGTATTGGTTGCTTTCCTGTACACTTTGTGGCCAAGTTTACCATCAGGTTTTCGATAAACTTCCACGTCGAGAAAAGGCAGCACCCCATTCTTCTCTGTTTCCATTGCAAACTGAATTTTCCTATGCTGTTGGTTAAGGTGCTTGTGGAAATTCTGTAACTCTGATTACAACAAACGAATGGAAGATATTCTCGCAGAACCTATCTACAAGAAACTTCAGGGAGATCCGACGGCCGCGGAAGCCTACGCTTACATGGTTGCGGTTGTTTGTCTTATTCTCGTGTTGACTGGCGCCACTCAGTTTCTCAAGCGTTACTGTCCGCTAGTGGCAGCAGCGGCGGTTATCGATATGTAGCAACAGTTGCCGTATCTTTGGGGCGACGTCGTTGTTTTTCTGAGTCATGCGAGTGGGCCAGTTCGGTTTCGGGGAGCCAGGCCCACAGCACGAGAACACGCCGGGACGGCTGGCGGCACGCATGAACTGTCGGATGGCAGGGCTGTGGTCACGAGGTAACACGATCTCGTTGTAAACCGGATCCAGCAAGCTTTAAGATGAGTGCATTTCAGTCCAAGTAGAGCAGAGTCAGTCACCCGTGTGAGCCACGTAGTACATATGTGATGTTGTGACAGGATTATCATCCCACTGTCATGTGCAGTCTGGTGGATCTGCGTACCACTCAGTACTTGAAGATCCTATTCTATTAAAGGCACTTGGCTCAGTAATTAGATGGTGTGCTTACTCAATTGTGAATTAATAAAGCAGTGAAGAGATTAGTTTCATTCTGCCAACCATCGTCAGAATTGTCATAGTGAGTTCAGTGTGCGTTTGTGTGCCTAATGAATTTGATGTCACTCATTTGGTACTTGGTTTTGGCTCACTTTGTGATTGTTTCCGGAATGACGTGTGGTCGCAGATTCTGGTTGGTTACATTTCGGTTGTGCCTAGCGTGCAAATCGAGTGGAGTTTTAGTTACTATTAGTGTTTGGTGTTCTTTACTGTGACTTGTTTGTTCAGATTTTTGGGTTCATGGAATTCGATGGGAATCTGGTAGTGGTCCCTTTCTTCTTCCTGGCGCTCTAAACACAGTATTCAGGGGACTTGGTGCAGACCACCGGTTCCGGCTTTGTAGTATTGTTCCATCGTTGCATTTGGTTTATCGGACGTCAGCTAGCTTCAGCAAGATTATCATTAGTCGTTTGTTAGACTGCCGCTAGTCTGAGTTACCATCTTGTGAAGTAAATGCAACTCTTGGCTGCCTATCTCTTCGCTCGCGAAAGTGTTTGTTGCCGGACTTTCTCAGAGGTCGAATCCTGGAACACCGTCTGTAACTAGTTCTTGTGTTTTATTATTGTAGCGTTCTCGCTTCCCGCGCCCGGGTTCCCGGGTTCGATTCCCGGCGGGGTCAGGGATTTTCTCTGCCTCGTGATGCCTGGGTGTAATGTGACGTCCTTAGGTTATTTAGGTTTAAGTAGTTCTAAGTTCTAGGGGACTGATGACCATAGATGTTAAGTCCATAGTGCTCAGAACCATTTTTTTTATTATTGTATTATTCATTCCCATACCTTGTAATGCCTGCATTAATAGTTCCGTTTGCTTCTGGAATAAATCTAGCAGTGTAAGGGTTGTTTTACAAGGTTACCATCATCTTATTTCACCCGTTTGTTGGCCATTTGCTTGTTTGTTTTAATTAACCTTTGCTTGTATTTGCTGTTTACAGCAGGTTTCTAAATTGTTTATGTAACACCCGTTCCTGGCGTGTAAGGCCTTCAGCTGTGGTTGTGGTCATTTGCTTTAAAAAAGAATATTCGATATTTGTATTTTAGCAGTAAGCCTTAAAACCTTATTTACTGACATTCCTCGCGTCTGATACCTTGTGCTGTGTTTGTGGCCACTTAATATTTCAATACCTGTAAGTTGTAATTGCAGCTAGTTTTTAAATATCCTTAATTTACTGTCACTCTTGGCATGCAAGGCCTTCAGCCCTGATCACAGTGTTTTTTTTTAACATTATCTGTATCTGTATTTTATGGTCATTTGCTAAATTGTAACGCACTGTAAACACTATTATTTATACAGATGCTTATTCCTTCATTAATAACGCGTGGTACTTTTTTAATTGATTGTTCAGTCTGTATTACTGTTTTAAAAATAAATGTGTGGAACTGTAAAAGGCAACCAGTAGTGACTGATTACGGGCCCGTCCACAATAGTCCTGTCTTGCGATTATTGGTCTAGATCTTTCTGTAAGCGTTGTGGTTCCATTACCATTACTGGACAAATTAAAATGTTTTTCGATTACCTACACATGCAACATTCAGCGAATAATCTCATTTGACTGTAACAGCCTTTTTCAAGTAATCGCTATGATCATTCGTGGCAACCTTCTGTGAGGATTAGACTTGTTGTTTCTGGTAACACTCATCTACTGTCACGAACACCCTATGTTGCACAGATTTTACAGATGCCAAAGACGCTAGCACACAGAAAGCAGACAATGTTTGGCTACATTGTAAACATGGCTCTTGAAACCCAGGCAAGAGGTCCAGGATAGGAAAGGATCAAACATCAACACGTGGAAGGGAGGCCCATCAGGTAGTTGGTCGTTTTCACCAAATTAACATTTATTTAAGAAAAACATACTAATCTATTAAATTCCATATTAATAACAACATGGAAACCGTCAAGCGATAAACTACTGAAATTTACCAACATACGCAAAAGGAAACAGTATTCAACAAACACAAAGCATCTGACTTTATGAACAGTAAGCTTGAAATTTGAATCGTTCAGTAAAGGAAAACTACATTTACGAAATACAGAGCACATCACATTTTTTGAGGAACAGTTAGTAGAGAATTTGAACACACTCCTTTTATGAATAGTAACACAATCAACTGCTGGAATATAATTTACAAAAGTTCATACAGCTTCCAAGCCTGGGGTGTCTCAGGTACGAGAAGGTCATTTCAGTGTGTGTGTGTATTACCATAACTTGGGTCATTGTACTGGCAGAAGGGAACGTTGTTCGAGAAGACGTGTCCAGAATATGCCTGAATGAGTGGGAATTCTGAGTGCTTCTACCCACAGCATGCGTATGCCATTTTGTTTGCTTTTAAGGGAGGGCGTTCTTACTTCCATTTCGGTTTCGTTTGTTTTTGATGCTAACTGGAGGTTGATGTGTGTTAGACAGTCTAGTGAGTTTAATGTGAGTAGCGCTGTATTATAGTGCGCAATAAGAAAAAAATTTGAGTGTGTCTTGGACCATGTACGGATAATCCAAGCGGTTGAAGCAACCGCTCGTGAGAGGTAAATCCGTGTTCAACTATTGGTCCGGTAGAAGTATTCAACTTTCGCATTGCGCTACCACAGTGCTCTGTGCGGCTAGCCATCACGGTTTCCCAACCATGGTTTCCCTTCCGTTCTCCTTTCTATACATCATGCTTACATGTAGGGCCAATCACATAATCAATCAATTTGAAGACTGTTTAGTTTTTTAAATTACTGTGTGAATCTAAGACAGTTATTCACTCATTTTTTGCCACTTAGTACTCTTTGATTATGTTAGCGGCGTCCATAGTAACGGGGCATTATTTAAAAGCTGATTGATGCGTATATTAGGGCCTGAGTCTCCATTGTTGTGCTGTTAAACTTATCTTTTTTTTCTAAATTGTAGGCCTCTTATAGCGCTGGTTCACCTGTGGAAAACTATGACCACTTAAACTTCCACCGAACTCTAGCGCTCCGAACTGAATCCGTAGTTGTTTTAACAAGGAAACAAAGTACAAAGCTTGAATGAGCATACTCGAATTTCAAGGCTAATCTCGTAATTCTTCCACACAAAAAACACACAAACACACAAGAGACACGCCACGTGTGGGTGTATGTGTGTATACACACACACATGGTATGTTACTTAGTAGCCATTAAAACACTGGTAGTAGAGAGAAATATCATGTACACTGTGCATCGAATATACCTTGTACATGTGGTCTATTAGCGTAACATCGAAAGATTTAGGCACTGAAGTACAAGACTGAACAACAGTGAGTCCATGTCCATACTTTAAGAGAGAGCTGGCCGGGATGGCCGAGCGGTTCTAGGCGCTACAGTCTGAAACCGCGCGACCGCTACGGTCGCAGGTTCGAATCCTGCCTCGGGCATGGATGTGTGTGATGTCCTTAGGTTAGTTAGGTTTAAGCAGTTCTAAGTTCTAGGGGACTGATGACCTCAGCAGTTAAGTCCCATAGTGCTCACAGCCATTTTGAACCTTAAGAGAGAAGATTTTTGATCCTGCTATGTATGTAGAACGTTCCTACTCTAATTCAAATTGTTGTCTATTCAGTAGCACTACCAGCAGATCGTTATCGAAGGGACTATGCTAGCATAACCGTAATTCTCCTGGGTGCTTGCGCTAAACAGAGCGCTCAGTAGAGTTAACAAAACGTATTGGTTCGCGGAACTGTAATTTGTTGAAGGAAATTGGGCTGCAATAATACGTCGTGTCGTGTTAATGAGCGAGCTTTTAACAGCGGCGGACAGAGATTTGCTTTCTGTGACGCGTCACGGCTCTTTTGCCGGCGGCCGCGGCATTTCAACCGTGGATCCAGCGCGAACGTTGAAATGCATTAGCGGCGGACAGGTGGTACGTCACTGCCTGCCTGCCAGACGTCACGTCGGCGGCTGTTTCTCGCCGAGTGTTCGGGCCGTCGGGTGCAGCGCTGTAGACGGGGTAGGGAGGCCGAACCGTCTCGCGTGCCCGGCCGACTGTTAGCGGCGCGCAGGGCGAGGTCGTAACTTAGAGGAGGCGGCGAGCAGAGGCCCGGCGGGGTGGTGCTCACCTGCGCGTAATTGGGGCGTTCGTCACGGCCCCGCCGGCTGCTTCATTACGCCAGTGATTGAGTCTGCTAACGAGCCTCCTCTCCCCTCAGCTAGCCACATTGCGCCTCACCTATCCGAATGCCGCTACCGAAGAAGGAGTCGGCCTCTGGAACGTATTAGGAGTGATGTTGCGGAGCACACAGCTACTTGTTTGCTGGTCGGCTGTTTAAACTACTTCGCCCTGTAGTGCCTATTTGTTCGTTCCACAGTAGATCTGAGACATTAGTACCTGTCGCGGCTATTCACGTCACATCTGTGTCTTTTAGTTTTTGAGACTTACTTAGAAGCCAAAACATTATGACCTACATCTACATCTACATACATATTCCGCAATCCACCATACGGTGCGTGGCGGAGGGTACCTCGTGCCACAACTAGCATCTTCTCTCCCTGTTCCACTCCCATACAGAACGAGGGAAAAATGACTGCCTGTATGCCTCTGTACGAGACCTAATCTCTCTTATCTTATCTTTGTGGTCTTTAAGCGAAATTTAAGTTGGTGGCAGTAAAATTGTACTGCAGTCAGCGTCAAATGCTGGTTCTCTAAATTACCTCAGTAGCGATTCGCCAAAAGAACGCGTCCTTTCCTCCAGAGACTCCCTCCCCAGTTCCTGAAGCATTTGCCGGCCGGAGAGGCCGAGCGGTTCTGGGCGCTACAGTCTCGAACCACGAGACCGCTACGGTCGCAGGTTCGAATCCTGCCTAGGGCATGGATGTGTATGATGTCCTTAGGTTAGTTAGGTTTAAGTAGTTCTAAGTTCTAGGGGAGTTATGACCTCAGCAGTTGAGTCCCATAGTGCTCACAGCCATTTGAACCATTTGAACCTGAAGCATTTCCGTAACACTCGCGTGATGAACAAACCTACCTTTAACAAATCTAGCAGCCCGCCTCTGAATTGCTTCTCTGTCCTCCCTCAATCTGACCTGATAGGGGTCCCAAACGCTGGAGCAGTACTCAAGAATATGTCGTATTAGTGTTTCATAAGCGGTCTCCTTTACAGATGAACCACATCTTCCCAAACTTTTACCAATGAACCGAAGACGACTATCCGCCTTCCCCACAACTGCCATTACATGCTTGTCCCACTTCATATCGCTCTGCAAAGTTACGTCCAAATATTTAATCGACTTGACTGTGTCAAGCGCTACACTACTAATGGGGTATCCAAACATTACGGGATTCTTTTTCCTATTCATCTGCATTAATTTACGTTTATCTATATTTAGAGCTAGCTGTCATTCTTTACACCAATCACAAATCCTGTCCAAGTCAATGTTAAAAAATATATCGGCTCAACCACTTGTTTATAGTGTAAAACACTAAGATTGACTCGTTTCGGAAGTCAAGCTTCCATCATCAGAATAATAAAAAGTAAAAGAACATGTAAAAACTCGCTAAAATGCAACATTTACATGTTCTTTTACTTTTTATTATTCTGATGATGGAAGCTTGACTTCTGAAACGCGTCAATCTTAGTGTTTTACACTATAAGCAAGTGGTTGAGCCGATATATTTTTTAACATTGAAATTGACGACCACGACCTCTGATCCAGTATGCATAAAATCACTGTCCAAGCCATCTTGTATCCTCCTACAGTGACTCAACGACGACACCTTCCCGTACACCACACCATCATCATCAAACAGCCGCACATTGCCATCCACCACTTCCCTGGGGCACTCCAGATGATACCCTCGCCTCTGATGAACACTCACAATCAAGGACAACGTACTGGGTTCTATTACTTAAGGAGTCTTCGAGCCACTCACATATTTGGGAACCAACCCATATGCTCGTACCTTAGGAGTCTGCAGTGGGGCACCGAGTCAAACGCTTTCCGGAAGTCAAGGAATATCCTATCCGTCTGATACCCTTCATCCACGGTTCGCAAGATATCATGTGAAAAAAGGGAGAGTTGCGTTTCGCAGGAGCGATGCTTTCTAAAGCCGTGCTGATGCATGGACAGCAACTTCTCTGTCTCACGGAAATTCTTATATTCGAACTGAGAATACGTTCGAGAATCCTGCAATCGAAGTTAAGGATATTGGTCTGTAATTTTGAGGATCCGTCCTTCTACCCTTCTTATATACAGGCGTCACCTGCGCTTTTTTCCAGTCGCTCGGGACTTTAGGTTGGGCAAGAGATTCGCGATAAATGCAAGCTAAGTAAGGAACTAATGCAGTAAAGTACTCTCTGTAAAACCGAATTGGAATCCCATCAGGACGTGGCGATTTATTTATTTTCAACCCATTCAGCTGCTTTCCAACCTCAGGGATGTCTATCACTATGTCCTCCATACGCGAATCTGTACGAGACCACCGCCCACCCCGTCGTTGGGTGCCGCCTGGTGGCTCTGCGAGCACTTGACTCGGTACCAAAATAATATAAGTGGAGCAGACACGGACGGGGGATCACCCTAGCGAAGATACGGGCTGCAAATGGGGAAATACATTGAGATAAGCGACGTTGACACAGGGCAGATTATTATTACGCAGAGCCTGTGAAAGAGTATATTGTTAACGGGGAAGCTATTCATATATTCATGTTATACTGTCTTGGGCATCTATGAAAGAGGTAGAATGGCAGTGAAATTACCACTCCACGCTAAATGGTTGGACGTCCACGGCTCTTCGTAGAACACTGGGGTCGGACGCTTCTCTCTTCTGTGAAGTAGGATAGATGTTTATCAGTGAACAAAGTAAGAGCATATGGACTATGAGACGAATTGTGTGATTGGATTGAAGAGTTCCTAGGTAACAGAACGCAGCATGTCATTCTCAATGGAGAGAAGTCTTCAGAAGTAAGAGTGATTTCAGGTGTGCAGCAGGGGAGTGTGGTAATACCGTTGCTATTCACAATATACATAAATGACCTTGTTGATGACATCTGAAGTTCACTGAGGCTTTTTGCAGATGATGCTGTGGTATATCGAGAGGTTGTAACAATGGAAAATTGTACTGAAATGCAGGACGATCTGCAGTGAATTGACGCATGTTGAAGGGAATGCCAACTGAATCTCAATGTAGACAAGTGTAATGTGCTGCGTAATACAAAGAAAGAACGATCCCTTATCATTTAGCTACAATGTAGCAGGTCATAAGCTGGAAGCAGTTAATTCCAAGAATTATCTGGGAGTGATTTAAAATAGGACGATAATATAAAGTTGATCGCCGGTGAAGCAGATGCCAGACTGAGATTCATTGGAAGAATCCTAAGGAAACGCAATCCGAAAACAAAGGAAGTAGGTTACAGTACGCTTGAATACTGCTTAGCAGTGTGGGATCCGTACCAGATAGGGTTGATAAGAGAGATAGAGAAGATCCAACGTAGAGCAGCGCGCTTCGTTACAGGATCATTTAGTAGTCGCGGAAGCGTTACGGAGATGATAGATAAACTCCAGTGGAAGACTCTGCAGGAGAGACGCTCAGTAGCTCGTTACGGGCTTTTGTTGAAGTTTCGAGAACATACCTTCACCAAGGAGTCAAGTAGTATATTGCTCCCTCCTACGTATATCTCGCAAAGAGACCATGAGGCTAAAATCAGAGAGATTAGAGCCCACACAGAGGCATATCGACAATCCTTCTTTCCACGAACAATACGAGACTGGAATAGAAGGGAAAACCGATAGAGGTACTCAAGGTACCCTCCGCCACACACCGTCAGGTGGCTTGCGGAGTATGGATGTAGATGTAGATCTCTGCCTAAAGACCACAATGCTGGCGCACGCACAAGTGTTTCGGAGCACACCGTTCATCGTACTTTGTCGAAAACAGAGCTCCGCAGCAGACCACCCGTAAGTGTTCACATGTTCTCAGAAAGACATCGACAATTACGACAGCAGTGGGCACGGGACCATCGGGATTCGACCATCGATCAATGTGAACATGTCAGCTGTCCGGTTGAACCACTTTTTGCTACACTAGGTCATCGAGGTGAACGGCTGCTCTAAATGTGGAGCGCGCCGAAGACGTAGGCTGTTGGGAAGAGCATTATGCCTTGTGAACGTTCTCTTGCGCTTGCTCGGGACCTGTGGTAGTAACCGAAGACACGGTGGCAGCTGCGAACCACCAGCACCTCTTCGTGCACTAAGGCTTCCTCGACGGCGATGTCATCTTTCAGCAATATAACTCTTCTCGTCTGGGGGCCAGAACCGTGCTACAGTGGTTGGAGCAGCATTATAGTGAATTCATGCTGATGTCTTGACGATGAGATTCGCCTCGTGTTAATCCTATCAATCCCTTCTCGGTCGCTATCGTTCGGCATCAGAGCGAACGCAAATCAGTGGCTCGTTGTTAGCGCGAATTACATTTGTGCGTTGCCACGTACTTCTGCAAACCTACCAACAAACTGTCGGATCTCTGATACGCAGAATCAGTGATGTATTTCACTCCAGAGACGGACAAACAAGCTATTAATCAGGTGGTCATAATGTGTTGGCTCAAAAGTGTTTGTCTTTTCTCTTCCTGGACACGGCCCGTCACGATATCTTGACATGTGACAACCGCGTCATCTGTGGGCAACTATTACACCTAATGCTGTCAATCATTTCACGCCACTGCACGGAAGCTGATGGAAGCGGAATTTTGCTGTAGTCAGTCGCGAGCCTGGATGTGAATCGGACTTTCAAGAAAGCTTCGATCCCCTATGAAAATGTCCTCCTCAGATGGGGACGAAACGTCGTGTTTTGAAGTGAAGTCCCTTACACCACTGGATAATAGCCCCGAATATTTTATTAATTGTGACAACTACAACAGTGATAGTTTACATTTTACAAACAGACTGCTGAAGACCCAAGTCGAAGCAAGACCTGTGGAGTATATGACTTTTCGTCAGAACTACCGACGGTTTGGGAGAGATAGCAACGACAGAAGTATTTCACCTGGTGTGCAAGACGTATGGCAACTTACCGCCACACTTCAAGAAGAGTGTAATAACTCCGATTCGAAAGAAAGACAGACGTGAATATTACTGATCTGTCGGTTCAACAAGTCATGACTGTAAATTTTTTACACAAGAGTGAGAAAAGTGGTAGAAGCCGACGTCTGAGAGATCACTTTGGATTCTCGAGAAATTTAGGAACACTCTTACTACCCATACAACTTATCTTAGAATATAAGTTAAGGAAAGGTAAACCTACCGTTATTGCATTTGCAGAGTCAGAGAAAGCTTTTGACAATGCTGACTGGGGTACAACCTCTAAAATTTTGAAGGTAGGAGAATTAGAAGGGATGCAGATAAAAGTTACTTACAACTTAGAAACCAGACGGCAGTTAAATGAGTCGAGGTGTATGAAAGAGAAACACTGATCGATAAGTGAATGAGACATAGTTATAGCCTATACGTGATGTTATTTAATCTGTACATTGAGCCAGCAGTAAAGGAAACCAAAGAAAATTTGGAGAGGGAATTAAAATTTACGTAGAAGAAACTTTGAGGTTTACCGAGTTTGCCAAGGACTTAAAATAACATTTCAACAAAATGTACAGTGTTTTCAAAGGAAAACTTAAGACTACCAACAAGAAACTGAAAGTAACCGTAACCGAATTAAATCAGGCGATGCTGAGTGAATTAGGCGATGCGACTGAAAGTAAGTGAAGAGATTTTTTATTTGGCACCAGAATAACTGCTAATGGCTAAAATAGAGAGAAAATAAATTGTTTACTGCCGATTGTAAGCAAATCGCTTCTCAAAATAAATAACATCGAATATAAATTTCAGTGTTAGGAAATTGTTTCTGAAGTTTTTTGTCTGAAGGTAGCCCGGTATGGACTTGAAACGTGGACGATAAACAGTTCGGACAAGAACAGAATAGAAGCTATTGAAATGTGATGTTACAGAAGAATGCTGTAGATTTGATACGTACATCGCTTAAAAATGGTTGAAATGGCTCTGAACACTATGGGACCTAGCATCTGAGGTCATCAGTGACCTGGAACTTAGAGCTACTTAAACCTAACTAACCTAAGGGCATCACACACATCCATGCCCGAGGCAGGATTCGAACCTGCGGCCGTAGCGGTCGTGCGGTTCCAGACTGAAGCGCCTAGAACCGCTCAGTCACAAAGGCCGGCGTACATCGCGTAACAAATGAGAAGGTACTAAATAGGGGGGGGGGGAGGGGGAAGAAAATTGTTGCGCAAATAGAGTAAAAGAAGAGATCGGCTGATGGGAGATAGTCTGAGAGATCAAGGGATCGTCAGTTTAATTTTGGAGAGAGATATTGACGGAGGGCTGATCGTGTCTGTCGGCAACTTGACGTGGCTATCTATCTTTTCCTACATTGTAAGCAATTGTCATTCAGAGATGAAGAGAAATTTCCGTAATTACACTGAAACTTCAAAGAAAATGGTATATGCATGCCAATTCAAATACAGAGCTATATAAACAAGCCGGATACGGTGCTATGGTGGGCAACGCCTATATGGGACAACAAGTGTCTGATGGTGATGTTTGGTTTGTAGGGCACTCAACTGCGCGGTTATCAGCGTCCGTGTCAATTTCCCGTTTTTAAACAGTCAATTTATTTCACGGTCCAATCTACCCAGTGAACGAATGATGATGATGATGACGATGATGAAATGGTGAGGACAACACAAACACACAGTCTCCGGGCAGAGAAAATCCCCTACCCGAGCGGGAATCTAAACCGGTACCCGGTGGTCCAGAGGCAGCAACGCTAGCCGCTAGAACAAGAGCTGCGGTCTCAAGTGTCTGGAGCTGTACTGCTGCTGCAATGGGAGGTTATCAAGATATAACTGAGTTTTAATGTGGTGTCATAGTCGGCGCACGTGCGATGGGACACAGCGTCTCGCAGAAGCAATGATGTGGAGATTTGCCTGTACGATCATTTCACGAGTGTGCCGTCAACGTCAGGAATCCGGTAAAGCATCAAATCTCCGAGATCACTGCGGCCGAAAAAAGATTCTACAAGAACGCGACCTATGACGAATGAAGAGAGTAGTTCAACGTGACAGAGATGCAACCCTCCCGCAAACTGCTGGATTTCAATGCAGGGCAGTTAACAAGAGTGAGCGTGCGAACCGTTCAATGAAACATCATCGATATGGCCTTTCGGAGCTGAAGCCCCACCCGTGTACCTTCGCTGAGTGCACGACACAATGCTTTACGCCTCGCCTGGGCTGGACTGCTGATGACTCGAAATACACTCCTGGAAATTGAAATAAGAACACCGTGAATTCATTGTCCCAGGAAGGGGAAACTTTATTGACACATTCCTGGGCTCAGATACATCACATGATCACACTGACAGAACCACAGGCACATAGACACAGGCAACAGAGCATGCACAATGTCGGCTCTAGTACAGTGTATATCCACCTTTCGCAGCAATGCAGGCTGCTATTCTCCCATGGAGACGATCGTAGAGATGCTGGATGTAGTCCTGTGGAACGGCTTGCCATGCCATTTCCACCTGGCGCCTCAGTTGGACCAGCGTTCGTGCTGGACGTGCAGACCGCGTGAGACGACGCTTCATCCAGTCCCAAACATGCTCAATGGGGGACAGATCCGGAGATCTTGCTGACCAGGGTAGTTGACTTACACCTTCTAGAGCACGTTGGGTGGCACGGGATACATGCGGACGTGCATTGTCCTGTTGGAACAGCAAGTTCCCTTGCCGGTCTAGGAATGGTAGAACGATGGGTTCGATGACGGTTTGGATGTACCGTGCACTATTCAGTGTCCCCTCGACGATCACCAGTGGTGTACGGCCAGTGTAGGAGATCGCTCCCCACACCATGATGCCGGGTGTTGGCCCTATGTGCCTCGGTCGTATGCAGTCCTGATTGTGGCGCTCACCTGCACGGCGCCAAACACGCATACGACCATCATTGGCACCAAGGCAGAAGCGACTCTCATCGCTGAAGACGACACGTCTCCATTCGTCCCTCCATTCACGCCTGTCGCGACACCACTGGAGGCGGGCTGCACGATGTTGGGGCGTGAGCGGAAGACGGCCTAACGGTGTGCGGGACCGTAGCCCAGCTTCATGGAGACGGTTGCGAATGGTCCTCGCCGATACCCCAGGAGTAACAGTGTCCCTAATTTGCTGGGAAGTGGCGGTGTGGTCCCCTACGGCACTGCGTAGGATTCTACGGTTTTGGCGTGCATCCGTGCGTCGCTGTGGTCCGATCCCAGGTCGACGGGCACGTGCACCTTCCGCCGACCACTGGCGACAACATCGATGTACTGTGGAGACCTCACGCCCCACGTGTTGAGCAATTCGGCGGTACGTCCACCCGGCCTTCCGCATGCCCACTATACGCCCTCGCTCAAAGTCCGTCAACTGCACATACGGTTCACGTCCACGCTGTCGCGGCATGCTACCAGTGTTAAAGACTGCGATGGAGCTCCGTATGCCACGGCAAACTGGCTGACACTGACGGCGGCGCTGCACAAATGCTGCGCAGCTAGCGCCATTCGACGGCCAACACCGCGTTTCCTGGTGTGTCCGCTGTGCCGTGCGTGTGATCATTGCTTGTACAGCCCTCTCGTAGTGTCCGGAGCAAGTATGGTGGGTCTGACACACCGGTGTCAATGTGTTCTTTTTTCCATTTCCAGGAGTGTATGTTGCATGGCATGACGAGCCTCGTTCCAAATTGCATCGAGCAGATGCACGTGTAAGAGTATGAGGGTTTGGAGACTAGCTCGTGAATCCATGGATCCTGCGTGTCAGCAGGGGTCTGCTCAGGCTGGTGGAGGCTCTGTAATGATTTGGGGCGCGGGCAGTTGGAATGATATGGGACTCCTGATACGTCTAGATACGATTCTGACAGGTGACACGTACGTAATCATCTTGTCTACTCACCTGCATCCATTCATGTCCATTGCGCGTTCCGACTGACTTGGGCAATTCCAGCATGACAATGCGACACCCCACACCTTCAGAATTGCTACAGAATGGCTCCAGGAACACTCTTCTGAATTTAAACACTTTCGTTGGCCAGCAAACTCCCCAGACACGAATGTTATTGAGCATATCTGGGATGCCTTGCAACTTGCTGTTCAGAACAGCTCTCCACCCTCTAGTACTTTTACGGGTTTATGGACATCCCTGCAGGATTCATGGTCTCAGTTCCCTCCAGCACTATTTCAGACATTAGTCGAGTTCATGCCACATAGTGTTGCGGTACTTCTGCGTGCTCGCGGGGGCCCTACGCGATATTAGGCAGTTGTACTAGGTTCTTTGGCTCTTCGGTATAACAAGCTTGGGGAACTCCATCAAACCAGTCTTCAGTTTGAATAATTACGACAGTATAACGAATTATTCGAAACTTTCCCGAATTTGTTTACATATATTGTTCACGTTTAGTCCCTACAGGACCATGCGGCTATCTCGAAATTTTATTTTAGCTTTCCTCTGAGCCCATATTCGCTTCTTTCTCTCAGAATTGGTTTTTTTCCACTCGGCAGACTAAGCTGCTACGGTATTTTTGGACTTTTCAGTCAGACCAGATGTCACATCCTAATTTTTCTGGCTAAAAGGTTTTCTGTCTCTCTGGCTTTTACTTGTTTCAGGTCTCCATTTACCGCACCGACTCGTATTTTAGTGAGTTTTAATCTATTCCAGTTAATCTCGTTTCTTTTAATATGCGTATAGGTTTTATGCCTGAATTTTTTTTCGTATATTAACAAATTTTTGAATACTTAACGACTTACTTATTTCTTTTAAGCTCTACGTTCCCACTGCGGTATAATTCTTATCTCACAATTTTCCTGATTACTTCTCGTTTTCTCCTTTTGATTTCTTTAATGTATCTCTTTAGCCAAAATTTTGAAAAGAACCAGTAACTAGGACCTGCCTTAGTTTCCTTTACTCCACATAAAATGGCTTCGTCCTCACTGACTATAATAAGAATTTACAGCAACCTGAGAAGTTAACGATAACTCAAATGCGACAGATTGTTTGAATCGGAAGCAGTATCGACTGAGACGTTCAAATCCTGCATTCAAATCAGTACTCACAGTATCGATAACGGAGTGTTTACACGCTCAACGGAAAACGGCATTGACATACCGTTTTACAGAAAATTGGACTTCGGAGCACAAGTAAATGGACTGTATGTGTTCGAAGGTGCACAGCCGGTGAGAAATACACAGCTAGAGAGCTGCCATTCCACACTGCTTTCAAGTATTCTCTCGTTCTTGCTTGTGAGCTTCCGGTATTCACTGGCCGAACAATCGGTCCACCGTCAAAGCGGCATGCCCTATACGAGGTGGAAGGTTAACTACTTACCAGACCCATTTACCTGGTTCTAATCATTCTGTCTCTTACTAATTCAAGTACTGAAGTTGTGCAGTCTGCAGTCAAAGATGCATTCTGGCATGAGATTTCACCTGTGCACTTCGTTTTGTGCCTCCTTAGCGACAACGCTTTTGTGAAAAGTATCTTCTCAGAAACACGACAGCCGAAAAGTGAGAGAGTGTACTAAATAGATAACTTCACGACTTTATTCCCGTATATATTGCTTTGCTCTCCGGAAGATACGGAACACAGACATTCATGGAAGAGCGTCGACTTGCCTACCATTCAAGTGCAACTGAGCGATGTCTATTTTATGCTTCCACCATGCGTCACTCAACTAAATCTCAGGTAAGCAACCTTCTGGCTGATTTTGTCCATTATAAATGGGTTTCTTATGCCCTGCGACTGTGAAAACAATGGGTTTGTTTTTAAATAACTTTCTGCTACCAGTCACGGTTTTCTTTTGTTTATATTTTACACGTCTAGTTTCGGGAAATTATTCCCACTTTCTGGAGTATGCCATATTATCGTAATGTTTTCGATGTGTGAAGTTTTGCAGTAAAGTAAAGAAAACTGAGCAGAACCTCAGACATCGAAGGGGTTACAAAAAAGTGACACAGCACACTTAAAAATGGGAATCATTTCCCGAAACGCATCGTGTAAAACATAAATAAAAGAAAATGGTGACTGGTAGCAGAAACTTATTTATCAACAAACCCATCCTTCCGGAAAACACGAACATAAGCGGACACAATGCTACTTGCAGACTTCATTGTCATAGTTTCAACAATACACAGAGACAGTGACCGGACGATTAGGATGGGATTCGGTTAATGAAAAGGTGACATACAATTCAAGGTTTATTTCCCCAAAACAATTAATTAATTGTAATACATTACACTGTGGCTTACAAATTACAGCGACACAAACAAATCAAGCTGATTACAATATGAGGTAATAAAAATGTTATATACCACAGGTGAACAGAGAATCTTATTTGTGTCGTTTGAATCACTGCCAAACAAACTGTTTACAATTTGATACATTAACAAATAATCATTGTGCATTAAACTACATACTTTAAACTACTACACTTAAATTTTATAATGTGAAACACAAATGTATGATTTACAATCAAATTTTCAGTAGAAGTTACTTCTTCCTATACCTTCTTTAAAAGAGTGATAAAATTTCCAAAAGGTATCTCAATGAAAAATGCCCTAAAACCCTTAACACTACAACACGTACATGACTAGCTCAAATAATAAATATATGTGAGGCAAAGCCCAAGATTTGCTTCCTTACAGAAAGTTTGCTGATTTCAACAGCGAAGACCACATTCAAACTCTAGCCATTGCCGGTCAAAACATGTTACGACTGCGGCAGCGGGGAAGCTTACATAGGTAATAAAAGAACACAGGCCAGCTAGCAATCTTACCAAAGTCAGTTTACACGAAGGAGGAAGAGGGGGGGCATAATAAATACCATACGCAAGTGCACTTGCCAAACCTACTACTAAAAATACAGTATAAAAGGATCTCAATTAATGACAAAATCCGGGGTAGGCCCGGGAATATTGCACCTGAGCCCTAGTAGCCAAAATAAGGTCGACCGATACCAAGGTCTGACATCATCTTAGAGCTAACTGGCACAACAAATAAATAAAAGTAAAAGAACAAGCAAATCGCAATGCCCATGAATTTAAATAGGTTTAAGTACACACGAGGCTATAATCAATTGCTAGCACCTTGGACATCGTCTTAGGCTTAATTGACACTACAATTAAATACAGGTAAAAGAATAGGCAAATGACAATGCCCAGCAGTTTAAATAAAAATAAGCAAGCACAAGGCTAAAAGCAATTGCTTGCAACTTAACAAGAACACACAAAAATATCAGACTGTTGTCACATCACAAAACGGAACAGGCAGGCGCGCAGTCCCCAGCAACGCAGAAAACCAATAACATACACTCCAGCAACCGAGCCAGCCTGACCACAATAATTTCAACTCAGAATCAGGGCGCGTGAGCACACCGGGACCACGCAAAACACACACTGCCAAATAATCCCCACCAACGGATACGGCTGCCCCCCGGGCGAGAAAACGGGGGCGACAACCAGGACGCACCAGCGGAAACTCGACACCTAGACTCCGGCCAAAACGGAATCACGCAGAAAATATAAACAACAGCTGAAGTAAGGTTGAAAATGGTTGAAATGGCTCTGAGCACTATGGGACTTAACATCTGAGGTCATCAGTCCCCTAGAACTTAGAACTACTTAAGCCTAACTAAGCTAAGGACATCACACACATTCATGCCTGAGGCAGGATTCGAACCTGCGACCGCAGCGGCACGTGGTTCTAGACTGAAGCGCCTAGAACCACTCGGCCACACCGGCCGGCTGAAATAAGGTGAAACGATCCCCGCCACGCAGACCGGACAGAGCAAACACACAGAAATCCTGCCCTGCAGTCCTTACAACTCCTGGGTGCGGAAACCCAAGCGATATCGTGACACCTTTTTCAGAGGCGGAGAACCTCGAGCGATCGCGTGCGGGGATCCATCAGTTATCCACTACAGCACGTCACCAACACGCCACTCCGCCCAACGGCCAAATCAACGAGGCCCGCCAACAACGAGACCACACCTCCGTGCCGGGGCGGAAGACAGAATACCACCAGCTCGGTGCGAATCCAACTGCTGAGCCGACTGCGCGCGACCCGCCGCGCAGGCCGCCTCAGCGCCTGCGCAGGCCGAACCACACGGAAACAGTAATACAAGTCGCTATCGATAGTGCCGGATACGCAACGCGCCAGAGACATGGCACAGACAGCATCACGACCGTGTCTATATTCTCTGCGCCTATGATCCCCACCAAGAAGAGCAACCATGCTTATTCTAAATAGCATTTATCTTTCACATTGCTCGTGAACAGCAAATTATTGCCAGGCACTATATTTTGTCTAAAGTATTGTGTGTATGCGTGCGTGCGTGCGTGCGTGCGTGCGTGTGTGTGTGTGTGTGTGTGTGTGTGTTTGGAGGTCACAGGTGCTCAACGATTATGTTATCGGCACCTTTAATCATATTAAATATTGAGTGTATGTGTACGTGCGTGCGTGCGTGCGTGTGCGTGCGTGCGTGCGTGTGTGTGTGTGTGTGTGTGTGTGTGTGTGTGTGTGTGTGTTTGGAGGTCACAGGTGCTCAACGATTATGTTATCGGCACCTTTAATCATATTAAATGAAACGAATGTGGGTAAACAATAAAATTTTTGTCTCACAGTGAGGAGGAAACACATAAAATGACTCATTCACTAAGCCTTCTACATCACAGGGCTTAGTTCAAGCACAACGGAGAATAGTGGAAGGTGCTAGATATGGTATTAAAACGGAAGTAAAACCACAGAAGAGCTAAAAGAAAGGCACAGGGAAACGTGTGTGAGACGGTCACTCTGATAACACATTAAGAACATCTCTCTAAAATTTGCGGAAACATGTTGGACACTTCACAAAACCTTAGAACTCTAACAACACGCATTTCACTGTCACATACAATAGAGGGCAGATCTGGTGGCAAATCTGCCGCTGCCCTCTGGTCCGAAAATAAAACACCGTCTAGTAAAATGTGGCGCAAAGTGATCTGCACGGCACAAGCATCACACATTGAAGGGTTGTCGTGTCGAAACAATAGCAGTGAGTCAGAGGATGCGCCCTGGTATGCAGCGGAAAGACACTTCATTCCTCAGTCGCTGCAGTTGGAACAGGATATCCTAAATATTCTGAAATACTTTCTCTAGTACCCTCCAGAGAAAGTCTAGTGTTGTAGAGAGTGAAGGACACTCAGAGAATCGGAACACGCAAGGAAATTAGCACTTGAATCACATATCATCTGCTCCATAGCGCGGAAGACTGCGTATAGCTCCGTGTTGAATACAATACAGTCTCGAGGTAGTCGGACATTAAGGACACGACCAGGGAAACAACAGAGCAATCAACGGAATCCCCCTGTTCCCACCCATCTCTAAAGACAGCTGCATGGTTGTGGTACTCACTTAAAATGTTGTACAATAATGTGTTAAAATATATGCAGGAGTGCAATCTCTCCTAAACAGCACTAAATCGAAAATCACTCTCGACCTCTGCAGTAACCATGACGGCAGGCGGTTAAAATCCTGGATTTAGGGCTATACTTGCTCCGTACTAAGTGCCCCTAGCACGTGCCCCACGCGGATTTCAAAATGTGTTGTTGGTCGTGGACGATTGGAGAAAAGTTGTTCCAGAGGTGGGCGAGCATCATACGGTACCAGGTGAAGTCGGAGCTACGAGGACGTTGCAAACCTGACACACCATGAGGAGCTGCCGATGGATGGTAAGTGGCAGTTTTACTGCCTCAGCCAACAGACTAGGTATGGTACGAGCCCTGTAAACTCGCATGGCCATGCTAATACCCTCATGGTGTATGGCGTCAATAATCATCAGGTAGGAAAGCTCCGCTGACTTGTGCGCTGTGTACCCTTAGTCCAGCCACGAACTCACAAAGCCCTATAAAACTGGAGCACCCGCGCCTTGTTTGCTACCCGAGACTTGTGGCTAAGGCACACTGAGATATTCAGTGCCTCCTGTGTTATGGTTTTCAAAATTCTCAGGTGTGACAACCACGACAATCTCGAGTCAAAAGTGAGGCCCAGAAATCTCACTGATTCTGAAGAATGTATAATGGTACCCCACATATGCATATGTAAATTAAAAGTACGATGACAATGGTTAAAATGAACACAAACACACTTCTCCGCAGTAAACTGGAAACCCATCTTTGCAATCCACACCTCTAACCTTCGCACTGTAAGATGCAACTGGAGAGTCGCTGTTGCAACACTGCAGGAGGAGCAGAAAACAGCAAAATCGTCCACGAAAAAGGAACACTGTGCAGAACGAGCCATAGACGTGATACTGTTTACGGCTATGGCTTAAAACAGGCAGACAGTATTCTCATGCTCAAAACGATCTGACAGTGTGTCACCAACTCAGGAACCAAAAAAACCGCTGACACAGGAAGACCATATGATGACTGGGAAGTGGCCATGAAACCCCATCGAAGCAGTTTGCGTGAATACTGTGTCTCCAAATAATATTGTACGGCTTACTGATATCAAAGAATATGCCGATGCAGGGATGTTGACCCAGGGAATCCTGCTGAATAGCCGCCTCTAGCAGCGTCAGGTTGTCGCCAGTGAACCAAAATCTCTGGAGTCCACACTGAGCGCGACTAAGGAGTTTTCTGTTCTCTAACAACTGCATCAGACGATGCTTAACCACTCGGCCCCAAGGTCTTTAATACACAACACAGTAGCTTCTCGGACATATGAGGTTCCTTCCAGGTTTCCTCTCTGCACGAGTGTGAGATTTGACCTGTCTGCCATATCAAGTTAAAACTTTCGAGGAGGATTTGACGTTAGTGGGAAGTGTGGAAGTATGTGCTACAGGATCTGATGCTGAGCAGGTGCATGTTTGTAGCAGCAGTGCTGAATCAGGAGTGTCTCCAAACAATTCGCAGAGACATTGCGCAAACCCTGCCAGAGAATTTTGCAGAAACTGCTGTCGGAGCTCGTCAGGATCCGGTGCTTCTCCACTACTGTGAGACAAAATGGACTTCATATCGAACAATTCTGAGGCTTAAAACAGTTCTTTACCAGAAATCCTTCTGTTAGCTTCCCACATATTTACAGAACGAATGGAACGGATGAAGGAGTGTAGGAGCGATTGTCATGACTTTTATTGCTCTCCTTAATTACGGATCGAGCCTTGGCTCTCGAAACCTGAAATGGTCAGGTTCTTTGGTGTTGGGCGATACTTAAAACATCGAAGAGGTACACATCTGATCGATATTGCCGAGTGGCACTCACCAGCGCACCAAGGTACAGGGCGCTTCCTAATATTACCGATGACTTTGGAATTGAGTTAGCGTAATATGGTCGACCAATTCCCAGTCACAGCATTCAAACACAGCAAAATGGCTGGTTCAAATGGCTCTGAGCACTATGGGACTTAACATCTATGGTCATCAGTCCCCTAGAACTTAGAACTACTTAAACCTAACTAACCTAAGGACAACACACAACACCCAGCCATCACGAGGCAGAGAAAATCCCTGACCCCGCCGGGAATCGAACCCGGGAACCCGGGCGTGGGAAGCGAGAACGCTACCGCACGACCACGAGATGCGGGCCAAACACAGCAAGCTGGCTAAATAGCGACCAGTTAGCCCTGCTGACCATCTATTTTTTAGGCTTCTCCGCAGGGAACGATCCGTCCAGTAGATGGATGAGGAGTTCCAAGTGGTCACTGGAATGACGGTCGTCAATGGCTTCCCACTTATCAGAGTATTCGAGTGCTGGAGAGCAGAAAGAGAGATTATTGGCAAACACAGCGACCACACCTTGTCTCTGTCTCCAATCAGGTCATTCTTCCGGAGAAGGGTATATCCCCATACCATGGGGACATCAGAGGCATTAAAATATCTTTCTTGTAAACACAGGCAGAGGGGGTATTCCTGTGCCAGCCGTTTCATTTCCTCCACATGTGTCCTGAAACCATTAGTGTTCCATTGTAATTGGGAGCCATCTGCCACAGGGTTTACACTTCAGATTATCTCTCTGCCAGGGAGGGGAGCTCATAATCGGTGGAGGCTCAGTCATGGGGCGAGACGATTGCCCTAGTCCGACATCGAGATCCATTAGCTCTACAGAAAAATCAAAAGAGACATCAGAAAGGATGGTGGTCGTGGTCGCTTGACCTTTGACATTTGGCCCTTGGTAGGCCTCGGCAGCATAGTGGCAGCAGTGGACGATGGACCAGACTGAACCTCTGCAGGCGCACGGTTGTCTGCAACGTCAGCTACTACAGCCTTGTCTGATGCTTTTGGAGGCTTTGTAGGCTTTGAAATAACTGTAGCATTACATCCAGTGGAAAAAGCAAAGCTAGTGCTGACACTAGGAGCCTTTATTTGCTTCGAAGGATCGGTCTTCTGAACTGGCTGTTTAAGAACAGATTTAGAGGACGTAGCGAACTTCGGGGGCTGCATGGCCTTATATATCTTTTTGTCTTCATTATATCAGATATGGTTTGTTGTTTTAATCACCTACATTTTCCTTTCTTCAAGAGAGACACTGCAGGCCCTGCTCCAGATGGGATGATCGCCATAGCAGTTAACAAGTTTTGGAGGAGACGCACAACCAACAACATCATGGATGGCCATATCATATTTCCCACAAGTTCTCCGTTACATCCTTCGGTGGTGCACTCAAAGTGCATTGGGATTGCTAATTATGGCATCACTGTTAGACTAAGAAAACCAGGTTTAACTTGCTTTGGAAGTTTTGTGCTGCTGAAAGTCATTATAAATGAGTTCGCTTTCACAAGATCTCCGCCCATCCTTTCCTTTCAATAGATTTTTGTCATCAACGATGCCTTCCTAGGACTACTCAGCTTTCATTTCATCTTGGAGAATGTCAACCACATCCCTGCAAGTCACAATACCTTTGCTATTGTTCGAGGTGTTGTGCAGTTCATTCCTATTGCAGATTCCCAAGGCATAACGGTTTCTGGGTGTTCATCAGTTGTAGCGAATTAGTTGTTTCTACCAAGAGGGTCCCGTTTCGCTACCGCTAGACAGAATTTATACGTCCAGCGATGACCTCTAAACCTTTCTATATGAGAAACGGTGAATTCTGAAGATTCCCCCCTTTCTGTTTAACTGCAAGAATCAGATTCTGGCCACCAGCTTGTGTTCTGTTGGTCGATATGTAAGAACTCTGTGTAATCCTCAAGTCTGGAAGACTGGCTACATGAGCCCTCTTCTTTGACTGGATGTTGGTATTCACCAGTGGCCCACCCTCACCGCCGGGAGGATGAAAATTTCGGAGGATCTATCCCGGTCTTACGAGCAACTAGGAGAATAAAGGTCCATTTAGATAAAGCCCCACATGCCTAGATAAACCTTATTTGGGTACAACTGAGGTGTCGTGGTCGTGCGGTAGCGTTCTCGCTTCCCCGCCCCCGGGTTCGATTCCCGGCGGGGTCAGGGATTTTCTCTGCCTCGTGATGACTGGGTGTTGTGTGATGTCCTTAGGTTAGTTAGGTTTAAGTAGTTCTAAGTTCTAGGGGACTGATGACCATAGCTGTTAAGTCCGATAGTGCTCAGAGCCATTTGAACCATTTTCGAACAACTGAGGTGTGGCAGGTTCCACAGAGGTTGTTCCATCTCAACAGCCATGCACAACCGAGCGCAACCGTGGACCTCGAGATTGAGGGTTTCCTTGTACAGGTTTTTACTAGCTTCACAATCTGGGCAGTCAAGGGAAGATCCCCATATCCAGTCACACCCAACGCTCCACCACTGCCTGACAAGGTGGTCGCTGAGGTATGCCACGAGCTTACAGTGACAGAGGAGTGGCGGTGCTTACCATTACCCAGCTCTGGAATCCAGGGGTCGCCAAGCGCGTTCCCAGTAAACGAGTGCTGAGCCCCTGAGACCTCAAGCTAAGCATTAAAATCTTTTTCCTAATGTACTTTCCAAATTATTGCTAATGTTTGTGTTCCTCATTTTGCGATAGATGTTGTCTTATTCTGCTCAAGAGCGTGACGAGGCTATACAGTTGCTGCATGCAAGCAAACAACCTGGTAACAGCAACTACTTTTAGTGGTAGGTGGTTCTCTTGCTGCCCCATATTTATGTTTGACGCCAGGAGCAGTTGATGAATACATTATTTCCATTGTTCGAAAAGCAATGTATATTCGGTGAGATGTGCAGGAGGTAAAAGACTGATTATGCCATCTCGACCTTCCACCCAATGCTTATTTCTGTGTGTAACGCAGCGTGATACAAAAACACCTCACTTTATTGCGAGGGAGGCAGGTGAGACGTGATGAGCGTTTACGCAGTTGGCAGATGTGGCGCCGACCGGAGGAGCAAAGTTGCTCTCCGTGTCGCCGGAGGCAAACGCAGAGCACCGCAGAATTTCATTCCTGGCTCCCACGTGAAACTCCCAACTGCGCGAAGCCGCACTTTTAATAGCGCCGCTAACTGCCTCGGAGCAAAGCGAGAACTCGATCCGGTTGTATCTGCGGAAGGCTTACCGTAGCAAACTTCAGCCAGCTATCTGGCGCCCGTTAGTTCTCTCCAGAATTCCGAGCTGTGTGTCTGCAGCGCGGGGTCCTCGTTATGCGGAGCAGCATTCCGGGTGCTTCGCGTGGAACGGTTAACGTCGAACGTGCTGGTCGCGTTTCAGTATGTTGCGTGGAAACGTAATAGAATCTCGCAGTGGTGACAAGTGAGCATTTAAAACTTTTTCATGCGGACATCTTTGATCTCGTTTTAAAAGGAATTCGCACATATGTTTTGATTTAAGAAAAAAATGGCTCTGAGTACTATGGGACTTAACATCTATGGTCATCAGTCCCCTAGAACTTAGAACTACTTAAACCTAACTAACCTAAGGACATCACACACATCCATGCCCGAGGCAGGATTCGAACCTGCGACCGTAGCAGTCGCGCGGTTCCAGACTGAGCGCCTTAACCGCGAGACCACCGCGGCCGGCTTTGATTTGAGAGTCAATGGTGTTACACTCAGCATTGGTCTATTACTCACTTGCTCTTTCGGAACGCGTTAAATTGATGTCGACTTCACCTCAGTGTTCACAAACGGTGAAGTAAAACAAGTCTTTTACCTTTGTTTGACACTGAAGCACATCACCTTACGCCCTTGTACCAGTGACGAATTGCATCCTAGTCCGCTGTCATTATGTGTGTGAATAAACCAGCAGTTAACCGTTGTAGTTCTTCGTGGTTGTTCCCAGAGGAACTACTTGGCGTGTGGAAGTCTCGTCGCTACGCAGGTTATTACACCGGGTGCCGGCCGGAGTGGCCTAGCAGTTCTAGGCGCTACAGTCTGGAACCGCGCGACCGCTACGGTCGCAGGTTCGAATCCTGCCTCGTGCATGGATGTGTGTGATGTCCTTAGGTTAGTTAGGTTTAAGTAGTTCTAAGTTCTAGGGGACTGATGACCACAGCAGTTAAGTCCCATAGTACTCAGAGCCATTTGAACCATTTTTATTACACCGGGTGCGGCCCCTGTGTGTCGTCAGGCGCATTTTCTCTGGTGGTTTGAGAGACATCTGTATTTTCGTTTTTGCAAACAAAGGTGACGCCCAAGGTCGGAGGAAAGTGCCTGTTTCTTTCCCCTTTGAGCCGTGTGTCGGCTCTCAACATATATAGCGCTGTAAAGATTCTTGTGAGTCCTTCCATTCCATCGTTAATTGATTCTTTCATATTTATCGTTATGCTGCGTACGATTCTGTTGAGATTCCCCTCTGGCGGCGTGTCTGGTCTCATCGATCTTCGAGTCGTTGCTTCCTGTTAGCCTTGTGTAGGGGAATAAGATCTTTGGGGGGATGGCCGGTTGGTTGCCTAGCGGTGAAGAGTCGGTCGGTCGGTTTTTAAAATCGGGAATTAGAGAATGTCGCTGGATGAGACCGCGGCGTGGCGTGGCGGTGGAGAGTTGGCTGTTGTTCCGAGAAGCCGCGTGGTCTATGCTGGCGCTGCGAGACGAGTGGGACGAGTTGACGGGACAAGGCTGTAAGCTCTTGCTGTGAGCACCCGGGGGCCACGGCTGTGGTTCCGAGTCACTACTTGGTGGGAGTGGCAATGGATGTGTTTAAATTTTCCGTCTGGAGGCGGGAGTGATGGACTAGTAATTCGCCTAATCTGAGGAGTGGTATTTTTCGCCGCCGTGGGTGCAGAGAAGACGAGGGCTCCGGTGACAGAGCGCGTGGCTGCCTGACTGTGCCCAGTTGGGTACGCTGGCGACGTGGACACGGTCGGGTGTGAGGAACCTTTGCATCGGAGTTCACCTGCTGTTTCTCTGATAAACTTCAAGTTAACTTGGTTAAAGATTTGGATGTTAATTGAAGAATTTTGGTTTGTGCAACCAGCGTCTTTTCTGCCTTGTGGCCCCTGCGTTCGGGTTTCCTGTCTCTGTCGCCGGTGTATCTTTTCCGCTTCTTATTAGTACTGCCCAGTAGAAAGTGTATTTTTGGGCAGTGATTATTGTTTTAGATTACATTTTTTTCTGCCTTGTGGCCTCCTGCGTTCAGATTTCCTGTCCCTGTCGCCGATGTAATTATAGGCAGTGATCTTTTGGCGTTTTATTAGTACTGCCTGGGAGGCAGGGATTGTGGTTCCTGATTTGATTCCTCCTCCTCCCTTGCCTCACGTGAGACCGATGTGATTGCTGAATGTGAGACGTTGAGGGTCTCTTAGTCCGCTTTAGCCTGAGCATCCTTCGGGAGACAATTGTGGCCGCCCTTACACCCGGTCAGTTAATTATTCCTATCCCAGGACGTTTTGGTGGCAGGACATGGTATTAAGGTTGGTAGTTATTGTAAAATGTTAAATGGTTGTATTTTACTCTGATTGCTTTTTGGCCACTGTTTAAAAAGGTTAAGTTTGCCTTTCATTGTTAGGTTTTTAAAATTACGTAGCATTAAATTTGTTAGTTATTGTAAAAGGTGAATGACTGTATCTTTACTTTCATTATTTTAATCTACTTGGCATTCTTTTAAAATGCTAGTTCAGCCTCCCTGTTAGGGAGCCCTTGTAATTTAATATCTTGTTGTGCCAAAGTTTAAAAGAAGTTGGCTCCCTACATGTTCGGTAGTGAAATTGTATGCAAATTGGTGTTTTTTGTTTCATTAGCTGGAAAGTTTTAATTTTGTTATTAAATGTTTTATCAAAGTCGGTTTTAAGTCAAATGGCTTGGCTGTTAACTGTAAAGTAAATTGTTTTGAAAACGCACCCATACTTTTTGGATCTGTTCCTGGTCAAGTGATAAAGAAATGACTTTTAATGGTTGAAATAATCAATAAAGAAATTATAAATTGCAACTCGACAGTAACCAATTAATTTTGGCCCAGTGTCCCAACTGGGGGTTTTCCTTGATTAATCGTAACACCCGTCTCACCCTTACATACAAAATGAGTTTTAAATCGTAATTTTAAGTGCCCATTAGATACAATGGGACCACATTAGCCTATGCGTCATTCGCTTTATCAATATGAACTAAAAGGTACAGTGAAAAACGGAGAGCATCGTTACTGCAGCAGCGACTTGACAGCGCTTCTGCATCGCGGTAGCAGCCGGCGCAGGGCTGCCGTGCCGCTGCTGGAGTACTCGTTATTCTTCATGTCTTGCTCCTCTTCCTTGAGAAAACCAGTATCGCACTAGACTAAATTTGGACTTCTCTGCCGAATAGGCATTTAAAATTAAGCTTTAAAAATAATTTTCTTTGTAGCGATAAACATACTGATACTTTCCGTCCACGCTGGCCGTCGCATGAATGATGCGGTAAATGGTATTTGTTTGTTGTCACTACAAAGGCTTTCCCGGCGTAATAATTGATAATATTTTTATCGGGTGCGCAGCCGGATCATACATAATATTTCCGCGGTACAACTGGCCGCCATCTTCAGGTGAGAGTGCTGGTACACGATCTCGCCGGAACTGATTTCTCAGCGTAAGCGGCGGCCCCTACATAGGCCGCAGAAGGCCCACAACGTGTGCGCGAGAAGGTGCCGTAACTGCCCTCTAGCGCAGTAAACATACCGCGCCGCCAGTGATGGAAACAGGCGAAATCGAGATATCGCCATCAAAAATTAAAAATGTTTTTTTCCGACGATCGAAACACAGACCGTTGTTTTTTAATGTCTGATAACACCGCGTTCCAAGTCTTACTTAAAAGATAACCCTTGTCTCTATTAATAACATTATCAGGTAAAGGAATCTCTATGGATTCTTTTACAACACGTTCCCAATAGCGAGATGCAGTGGCAACCATTTGTGTCTCGTCATACAGCATTCTGTGTCCCTCGTTGAGACAGTGCTCCGCCACTGCAGATATATCAGGCTGAAGCAACTGTGTGTGCCGCTGATGCTCAACACGTCGGTCCTGAATGGTCCGGATTGTCTGACCAATATAAGCCTTCCCACAGTGGCAATGGATCTTGTACACACCGGGCTTCCTCAAACCCAAGTCATCCTTAACAGAGCCAAGAAGCGCTCTAATCTTGGCTGGCGGACGAAAAATACTTTTGATATGATATCCTTTCAGAATTCTTCCTATCTTCGAGGAAATGCTGCCAGCAAAACGCAGAAAAGCCACTGATTTGCAGTTATCTTCTGGTGGTTCAGGCGAAGGTCCAAACTGTGTTTTAAAACAATCCATAGAGTTTCGTTCATGTGATAATCTTATTAATAGAGAGAAGTGTTATCTTTTAAGTAAGACTTGGAACCCGGTGGTATCAGACATTGAAAAACAACGGGTTGTGTTTCGACCGTCGGAATAAAATTTTTAATTTCTGTTAGCGATATCTCGATTTCACCTGTTTCTATCACTGGTGGCGCGGCATGTTTACTCGCGCTAGAGGGCAGTTACGGAACCTTCTCGCGCACGCGTTGTGGGCCTTCTGCGGCCTATGTAGGGGCCGCCTCTTGCGCTGAGAAGTCAGTTCCGACGAGATCGTGTACCAGCACTCTCACCTGAAGATGGCGGCCAGTTGTACCGCGGAAATATTGTGTCAAGAAGACGTTGTGATCCGGCTGCACACCCGAGAAGAATATTATCGGTGTTTGTTTGTGCTGACAGCAGCTGCACTTTGCCAAAATGAAATTACAAATATCTGCCGAAACACCAGATAAAATGCGTCTGGTTTATCTTGGGAGAAACACCAGGTATAGGATGCTTACAATAGCTATAATAGCCGTCTAGGAGTCTTAGGGGGAATTAAGTAGATAATGATTTGACAAGGAACTAAATCCCGCAAATGTACCGTTGCATATAAAATATGCTCGAGGGCAGCATCACTTACAAATCTCCCGATTCACGGTAAGATAAATGATAAATATCCTAAATGCAAGTATCGAGAACGTTTTCTGCGTCGCCGAACTCCATCACAATAAGAAATGTCGAATCAGAACACTTTCAGCCGTCTAAATTTCCAATTGCTACTTTATTTGTGCAACCGGTTTCATTGCTACACGACGTAACCTTCAGGCCCCCTGACCGACGTGTGAAAGAATCCCACCTCTGATCCAGACAAGGTAGGGGCAGCATTCAGTGACTGGTACCCGTAGATTCCTTCTTAACGCAGCTATCACTTCGATCGTCACTTGTCGGCAAGCCCCTTAGAGAACGTCTGGGGAGTGTCAGCAGCGTCAAAAGTTGTCAAGAACATTGTTCTGTTGCATATCACACTGCAAATGGTCAGTACCGATTGTGAAATGTGTGTAAACTAACACCCCAAGGTAAGGGGTGGTTTAATTGCTTCAATGACGTCGTTTATGTCACCTCCTCAGTCCTTTTCATGCCGATTCTTTCAGTCGAATTTCAGAATTCTGTGTTGTAATGGGGAAAATGACACATATCAGAAACGTGACACTTTAATTCTTTTGGACAGTGTTTCTTCTTACTCCGTATATAAATTAAGGGTATGATTTGTAATGTGCTGCAGTCTTTTATTAAAACAACAAAAGTTAATACCGAAAATTAAGATTTTGCTAAACGTGAAAAAGTGTTCCAAGTTACATTGTGGAATCCACTTAGAAACTAATTTTAAGGGGCTCTTATTGGGAAAATTTTGTCAATGCTTTATACACTGGCGAAAAAAATGTCGCGACACCAAGAAGTTGTGCAACAAAACAAAAAATGGTAGAAGTGTTCGTACGTCAGAAAGACGATGTCTACTGGACTTCGCGCCAGCCGAGTCAGTGGTGCTAGTAGCGGCACTGTGAGAATGGCAGTCAGCTTTGCTTTAAATAAGCGCTCTAACAGTCGGTCCTAGGAGTAAATAAACGCTCTAACAGTCGGTCTTGAGTGTTAGTTACCGTTGAGACCGGTCGCTGCAAGTTGATGTTCAGCAAGAACGCCTTTAAGGCGACAAAGACGCCAATATCACCATCTCTCTGAGTTTCAACGAAATCCTATAATAGGGCTACGAGAAGCTGGATGGTCCATCTTGAAACTGCAGAGAGACTTGGCAAGAATGTAGCAACTCTGCATGATTATTGGTAGCGGTGATCACGAGACTGTATGGTTGCGAGAAGACTGATATCAGGACAGCCACGTGCTACTACCGAGATGGAACACCATCGTGTTCGAAGTACCGGGTGATCAAAAAGTCAGTATAAATTTCAAAACTTAATAAACCGCGGAATAATGTAAATAGAGAGGTAAAAATTGACACACATGCTTGGAATGACATGAGGTTTTATTAGAACCAAAAACAGTTCATGTCCGACAGATGGCGCTGGACAGCAAAACGTCAGTGAATGCGCATGACAATCGTGTATAAAAGGAGCGGCAATGAGAGAGAGAATCAGATGCGCCAGCAGTCGCAGCATGTTGACGTTACCTGAAAAGACGCTTTTAGTGAAGCTGTATTATCAGAATGGGGAATGTGCTAGTTCAGTGTTACGATCCTATCGCCATAGGAAGGGGATTCGAAAGGGTAAAGCTCCGTTGACAAATGCAGCTGTGGCGAGAATAATTTCGAAGTTCGAAGCCACGGGTTGTTTAGACGATAGTCCCTGTAGTGGCCGACCGAGCACCAGGCGTAATGCTGCCGAGGCAGTTCAGGAAGAAATGGAGACGGTAGCGGGTCCGTCTATGCACGGGGAAGTCAGCGCTCGTGCAGTCGCACGTCGCACCGGCATTACATACACTACTGTTTGGTTGGCACTGAGGCGTAACCTCCGATGCTATCCGTACAAAATCAATCGGCATCATGAACTGTTACCTGACGATTTACTAAATCGGAGGGCATTTGCGGTGTGGGCGTTTCAAAAGATGGAGGATGATGACGACTGGTTAAGTAACGTGTTGTGGACCGACGAAGCTCATTTCACGCTCCGGGGGTCTATCAACTCCCACAACTGCAGAATTTGGGCTACCGAAAATCCTAGAACTGTCGTGGAAACTCCATTGAGCGACGAGAAAGTCACGGTATGGGTTGGGTTTACCACATCTACGGTTATCGGGCCTTTTTTCTTCGGGGAAATGCGTGATTATGGTTTTGTAACTGCTACCGTGACGGGTGAGAGGTACGCCGATATGTTACAGAATCGCATCATCCCCAGCCTGGCTGATAAACACCTGCTGGAACGTGCAAAGTTTATGCAGGATGGCGCTCCACCCCATATTGCTAGACGCGTCAAAGATCTCTTGCGTTTGGTGATGATCGTGTGCTCAGCCGCCACTTTCGTCATGGTTTGCTTCCCAGGTCCCCAGACCTCAGTCCGTGCGATTATTGGCTTTGGGTTTACCTGAAGTCGCAAGTGTATCGTGATCGACCGACATCTCTAGGGACGCTGAAAGACAACATCCGACGCCAATGCCTCACCATAACTCCGGACATGCTTTACAGTGCTGTTCACAACATTATTCCTCGACTACAGCTATTGTTGAGGAGTGGTGGTGGACATATTGAGCATTTCCTGTAACGAACATCGACTTTGTTATGCTAATTATTGCTATTCTGATGAGATGAAGCTCCATCTGTGGGACATTTTTTTGAATTTTTGAATTTTTTGGTTCTAATAAAACCCCATGTCATTCCAAGCATGTGTGTCAATTTGTACCTCTCTATCTACATTACTCCGTGATTTATTCAGTTTTCAATTTTATACTTACTTTTTGATCACCCGGTATGTCTCTGGGGCATCAAACTGCATCTGAAGCAGCAATTTGAACAGCAGCTGGCACCACTGTGACGCAACGAATTGTGCAAATCGGTTACTTCAAGGACAGCTCCAAGCTAGAGGCCCTGAAGAGTGAATTCCACTTTCTCCAAGCTTCCGCCATTTTCGACTTCAGTGGTATCAAGTGAGAACCTATTGGAGGGCATGGTGGAGGTTTGCTGTGTTTTCTGGTGAAAGCTGGTTCTGCCTCGGTGCCAGTGATGGCTGTGTGTTGGTTAGAGGGAGGCCAGTCGAAGGCCCACACCCAACCTCTCATCATGCTTCACCCACTAGAGCTACACCTGGAGTTTTGTTCTGGTGCACCGTTCCGTATGACATCAGGGGCAATCTCGTGGTTGTCCCTCGCACCCTGGCTGCGAATTTGTACGTCGATGTGATGATTCGACCTATTGTGGTGTCATTTCATGTACAACGCGCCAGGGGTTCTTTCCAACAGGATAACACTTGCTGTTGCAACCCAGCATGATCTAAAGAGAGTCGACATGTCGCCTAGGTCTCCTCGATCTGCAGATCTGCCTCCAATCGAGCGCATATGGGGCGTCATCGGACGACAACTCAGCGTCATTCGTAAAGAGCATCAACCGTCCCTGTGTTGACCAACCAATGCAACACGCACAGTGCACGCGCTTTTCATCGTTACGTTCAACGAGCTTACATTAACCTGTAAATGTTAACCACTTGAATATGTTATCTAGACAAATCTATTCTCGAAGTTTCAGTACTCAACATTAATTATTTTTCGGTGTTGTGATTCTTTTCGTCAGTCTATAATAGTCTATTTGTAACGTTATTTCTCTGCACACCAAGATAATCGAAGAGTAAAATCAAATTAAGTATAAATGTTATCAATAACCAGTTACAAGTTAAATACATTTTCAAATGGAAGCTACTAAGAAAACACAGATTCCCAGCTTTTAGGCAGGTGGAGTTATTAAGACATTAAGAGAACTCATTTGATTAGCAGATATCACCTATTTCAAGCTAGAAGATGCTAGATGGCTGTCACAGTATTGCTTCATTTTCCACATGCTATACCAATGGTTTGAAATGGCTCTGAGCACTATGCGACTTAACTTCTGAGGTTATCAGTCGCCTAGAACTTAGAACTAATTAAACCTAACTAACCTAAGGACATCACACACATCGATGCCCGAGGCAGGATTCGAACCTGCGACCGTAGCGGTAGCTCGGCTCCGGACTGTAGCGCCTAGAACCGCAAGGCCACTTCGGCCGGCGGTTTTAAAAGCATACACAATTTTACTCGTCACGAGATTCTATAGCTGATGAATTAACAGTATCTTCCAAATATCTTTAATACATTAAGCAGCAATTTCTTCCATAGAACTAAAAATACTTGCATTTTCTTCGCAAACCGTAACCTCGTATCTGAGAACAACAACAGCAGAACATGCCGGAAATGCATTTGGCTGTCCCCAGTGACCATACCTGCATGTGAGGGTAAAATAGGTCACCAATCAGAAACAGCGATCTGGAACGCATCCACCCTCCTAATGACAATGGAACACACAAATTACGTCCCGATTCAATACATCAATCTCCAGCCGACTTATCTCCAAGGGTCTATTGCTGCCGCGATCACCAGGTGGTCGTTCTCCTGTGAGTCCAGTTTCTTGCAGCCATGTGGTCCAGGTGACTTTCTTAGAAGACTTATGGATGATTGTTAGGTGTCTTACTACGGCCCTGAGGCAATGGAACAATACAAGCAGTGGATCATCCACCGGCAAAAATGACGAAGTCACAACCATCATAAGGCGAGGTAAAGCTGATTGTTTTTGGGACTGTCACAGTGTGGTTCTAACAGTTTATGCACGTAACGAGCTAACCGTCGTAGGAGAATACTACAGAAATCTCCTGAGAAGGCCGAAGAAGCCTGTCAAGGCGAAACGTCGGGGGAAGCTGCACAAGGGGGTGATTCTCTCTGCAACTCCCACCTCAATGTGCACGGAACGCAGTGTCATATTCAGCAGTTGGCAGAATTGGTATTATATTGGAATGACGAAGCATTTACTGTGTGCAGTATCCAAGGTGATGGTGAGAGAGTTACAGCAAGCCATCGGTTATATCTCGCGGGTTGACTACTGGACACCCAGAAGAAGTTCCATGGTGAAGTGCTAGCGGGATGCCGGCAAGACTAGCAGAATGACATCAACAGTGCCGTAGAGAGACTTGCTGTAAGGCAGCACACGGGAAATGGAGAGGCGACCCCTCAAGGTTCAAGTGTTTCAAATGACTCTGAGCACTATAGCACTTAACATCAGAGGTGATCAGTCCCCTAGAACTTAGAACTACTTAAACCTAACTAACCTAAGGACATCACACACTTCCGTGCCCAAGGAAGACTTCGAACCTGCGACCGTAGCGGTCGCACGGTACCAGACTGAAGAGCTTAGAACCGCTCGGCCACACCGGCCGGCACTCCTTAAGAGTAGCCATAGTGATATGGAGAGAGTCTGCAGAATGCCTGTCGTAGACTGATGGCGAAGCAAACTGTGTGTCCCAGCGTTAATGTGAGATTGCAGTGGTTACAAATGGCTCTGAGCACTATGGGACTTAACATCAGTGGTGATCAGTCCCCTAGAACTTAAAACTAGTTAAACCTAACTAAGCTAAGGACATCACACACATCCATGCCCAAGGCAGGATGCGAACCTGCGACCGTAGCAGTCGCGCAGCTCCGGACTGAGCGCCTAGAACCGTGAGACCACCGCGGCCGGCTGCAGTGGTTACAGACTGCTGGATACGAAGATGTGGTTTGATGGAGAGAACGTTACGCCATTTCAGGAGCTCTTACATACTTCAGGATTTTGACGGATTGACACTTGCAATTGCACCGAAACCGTGGGCCTAGAAGCATTTCTATAACGCCCTCGGGAGTGTCATTGAGAGTCATCTGCAGGATGCCCCTAGCAGTGCAGGGGCAAAGCAATTTTAATGTCCCAACAAGAATAAGATGGCACGAGAGCTACAGTATGTTAGCAACTCTGCTTCGTAGACAGCTTATTGAACACCCAAGAGAAGTTCCATGGTGAGACTAGTGCTAAATTACGGCAGCGTTGTCACAGAAACGCACTCGTCAAAATACTCTAACAATGTCCACGATACGCTCGCAGTAACCAGAAACCATGTGACGGAAACAAAATAGATGAGGGCAGCATTAGCGTTTTGGAGAGGCGTCGTATGCAATACCGAACCAATGTCTGTGTCCTATCGTCGAAGTGACGTTGTAAGGGTTACAGTAAACCGGAAGGGGTGAATCGGTTACAAGCTACGGGACAGCCAGAAGAGATTCCATTCGGTGACCTTAGCTGAATGCGAGCGCCAGTATTAAAGATATAGACCAGATGAATCGCTCCAGCAATGTACTCGAGAGGTATGCAATAGCGCAGAACCCAGTTGTTGGAGAGGCAATTCCTGAGGGGTAGCATTAATGTCATGGTGAGGCGGCTGCAGAATGCCTATAGAACTGGATTGAGGAGGCAAAATCTGTGTCCCTGCAGCAATGTGGAGTAGGGAATATTACAGTAATCTATGCGCTTAGCCGCGGAGATAGAATATTGGAGACCCGGAAGAGGTTCCATGGTCGGACCTTTCCCTACTGCCATCAGCATTAGCATGGAAGTGCGTTCTAACAGTGTCTTTGAGATTCTTGTAGTAGGCCAGCAGACGTATCTTGGGAACGTAAGTAAATGACGGTAGTGGGAGTGTCATCTTCTGTCGCCTGCAGAGCGAGTATTATATTGCAATGATGATGCTAATACTGTGTCCTAAAACCACGGGAGGGGGGGGGGGACAGAGTTACAATATACAATATACCATCGCTTTCGTCTCGCAGAAAGACTGCTGGACACCTAGGAGAAGTTGAGATCCTAGCAGGATGTCTGCTGGGAGCCCGGAAAACGCACTTGCACAATGACTTCAGCAGTGTCATAGAGAGACTTGCTGTTGGCCAGCACATGGAGAGGCGACTCCTAAAGGGCAGTCATAGTGTCATGGAGAGGAGTCTGCAGAATGTCTGACATAGACCGATGGCGAAGCCAATTTTGTGTCCCTGCGTAAATGTGAGGTAGTTACCGTCTACTGCGTACCAAAATATGGATTGATGGTGAGAACGTTGCACAATCCCAGGAGCCGACGCAGACGTCAGCAGTACGGGGGATTGATATTTGCAGTCGCGCAGAAATTTTTAGATGGGGAACCATTTCTAGAACGGCCTCTGTAGTGTCATTGAGAGAAACCAGCAAAATGCCTCCAGTAGTTTAAAAGAGAAACAATTTTAGCGTTCACAAGAGTTACAGTAAGTTAGCAACTGTGCCTAGGAGACATTACTGAACACCTAGGAGAGGTTCCATGGTGGGAATAGAGATAAATTACACCAGCATTCTTACAGAAAGGAACTCGCGGAAATAGTCCAACAATAACGACGATACAGTAGCAACACCCGAGCACTCGTGTGATAGAGACATAATTCCTGAGGGCAGCATTAGCGTGTTGCAGAGGCATCCGCAGAAAGCCTGTAGTATGCAACGGCGAAGCGATTTCTGTGTCCCATCCTCAATGTGAGGGTGCAAGGCAGTGGTGCATTGGTTACATGCTACTGGACACCCAGGAGAGTTTCCATGTGGTGACTGTAGCCGAATGCCAGCGCCAGTATAGTAGATATAAAGTATCTGAATGACTCCGACACTGTCCTCGAGACATATGCAATAGCGCAGCACCTGTCTCTTGGAGAAGCAATTCCTGACGCTCAGCATCATTGTCACGGTGAGGCGATTGTAGAATGCTTTTGAAGTGCAATGGCGAAGTAACTTCTATGCCCCTGCAGCAATGTAGTGGAGAGAATGTTACAGTAAGGTAGATGCTTTGCCTCGGAGACAGTTAATTGGAGACCCAGAAGAGGTCCTATGCTGAGACCCAATGGATGCCAGCAGCAATAGTATAGACGAGCACTTTCAGTAGTACTTCTGCGGTGCCGTAGAGGCTCTTGTAGCAGGGCACCAGCCATGTCATGGGGAAGGGGGGGGGGGCAATAACATGGCGGTAGTGCTAGTGTCATATTGTGTCGTCTGTAAAATGAGAATTATATTGCAGTGGCGAAGCAATTGCTGTGTCCCAGAACAAAAGTCATGGTTTGAGAGTTACAGTGAGCCATCGGCTTTGTCTCGGTGAAAGACTGCTCGGCACCCAGAAGAATAAGCACTGAGGCTCAAATCGTCATAGGCACTGAAAGCTGGCTTAAGCCGGATATAAGCTCAGCCGAAATTTTTGCGAAGAACCTAACGATGTTCCGAAAATATAGGTTAAACACTGTTTGCGGTGGCGTGTTTGTTGCTGTTAGAAGCATTCTAACTTATCGCGAAATTGAAGTAGATACTTCCTGTGAGTTAGTATGGGCAGAGGTCATTGTTGGCAACGGGAATAAAATAATAACTGGATCCTTTTACCGACCTGCCAGGTTAGTTGATACAGTTGCTGAAAGGTTCAAAGAAAACTTGAATTTGATTTCAAACACTTACCCGACTCATAAGATTGTACACTCCTGGAAATGGAAAAAAGAACACATTGACACCGGTGTGTCAGACCCACCATACGTGCTCCGGACACTGCGAGAGGGCTGTACAAGCAATGATCACACGCACGGCACAGCGGACACACCAGGAACCGCGGTGTTGGCCGTCGAATGGCGCTAGCTGCGCAGCATTTGTGCACCGCCGCCGTCAGTGTCAGCCAGTTTGCCATGGCATACGGAGCTCCATCGCAGTCTTTAACACTGGTAGCATGCCGCGACAGCGTGGACGTGAACCGTATGTGCAGTTGACGGACTTTGAGCGAGGGCGTATAGTGGGCATGCGGGAGGCCGGGTGGACGTACCGCCGAATTCCTCAACACGTGGGGCGCGAGGTCTCCACAGTACATCGATGTTGTCGCCAGTGGTCGGCGGAAGGTGCACGTGCCCGTCGACCTAGGACCGGACCGCAGCGACGCACGGATGCACGCCAAGACTGTAGGATCCTACGCAGTGCCGTAGGGGACCGCACCGCCACTTCCCAGCAAATTAGGGACACTGTTGCTCCTGGGGTATCGGCGAGGACCATTCGCAACCGTCTCCATGAAGCTGGGCTACGGTCCCGCACACCGTTAGGCCGTCTTCCGCTCACGCCCCAACAGCGTGCAGCCCGCCTCCAGTGGTGTCGCGACAGGCGTGAATGGAGGGACGAATGGAGACGTGTCGTCTTCAGCGATGAGAGTCGCTTCTGCCTTGGTGCCAATGATGGTCGTATGCGTGTTTGGCGCCGTGCATGTGAGCGCCACAATCAGGACTGCACACGACCGAGGCACACAGGGCCAACACCCGGCATCATGGTGTGGGGAGCGATCTCCTACACTGGCCGTACACCACTGGTGATCGTCGAGGGGACACTGAATAGTGCACGGTACATCCAAACCGTCATCGAACCCATCGTTCTACCATTCCTAGACCGGCAAGGGAACATGCTGTTCCAACAGGACAATGCACGTCCGCATGTATCCCGTGCCACCCAACGTGCTCTAGAAGGTGTAAGTCAACTACCCTGGCCAGCAAGATCTCCGGATCTGTCCCCCATTGAGCATGTTTGGGACTGGATGAAGCGTCGTCTCACGCGGTCTGCACGTCCAGCACGAACGCTGGTCCAACTGAGGCGCCAGGTGGAAATGGCATGGCAAGCCGTTCCACAGGACTACATCCAGCATCTCTACGATCGTCTCCATGGGAGAATAGCAGCCTGCATTGCTGCGAAAGGTGGATATACACTGTACTAGTGCCGACATTGTGCATGCTCTGTTGCCTGTGTCTATGTGCCTGTGGTTCTGTCAGTGTGATCATGTGATGTATCTGACCCCAGGAATGTGTCAATAAAGTTTCCCCTTCCTGGGACAATGAATTCACGGTGTTCTTATTTCAATTTCCAGGAGTGTAGTTGGTGGTGACTAATTTTCCCTCGATATGTTGGCGAAAAAACGCCAGCCACGTTAGCCGAGAGCGCTAATGCGCTGCTTCGAGGACTCGGGTAGGCGCGCCGGCCCCGGATCGAATCCGCCCGGCGGATTAACGACGAGGGCCGATGTGCCGACCCGCCTGGATGTGGTTTTTAGGCGGTTTTCCACATCCCCCTAGGTGAATACCGTGCTGGTCTCCACGTCCCGCCTCAGCTACACGGCTCGCAGGCATCTGAACACTTTCGCGTTATTAAATGGATTACACTAGTAGCAGACAGTTGGGGTACACTAATTCCGTCCTGGGGGCTACGGGGCGGCGGCAGGAAGGGCATTCGGCCACCCTTTAATCTAACACTGCCAAATCCGATTAACCATGCTGACCCTGCGTACCTGCGGGACAAAGGCACAAGCGAAAGAAGAATGTTGACGAAAATACATGTTTAGTTCCGGAGGTAGGCATAAAATATCATCCGAAATTGTGCTAAACGCATTCTGTGAAAATTATCTCGAGCAGTTAGATCATGAGCCCACACGAATAGTAAACGGTTGTGAAAACACACTTGTCCTCTTAGCAACAAATAATTGTGAGTTAATAACCAGCATCAAAACCGATATAGGGATTAGTGAACACAGGGTTGTCGTAGATTGAATATTGTAATCCCCAAATCGTCTAAACCTGGCAGAAACAGATCCTGGTCGCATGTGAAGTATGTTAGCGGCAAGAAACAATCAATGCCTTCTCTGGGCGATAACAATGGAGATACTATCGAAAACAGTGCCGCTAAAGCTGATTTACGAAACACAGCCTTCCGAAATGCCTTCACAGAAGAAGAAGTAAATATTCCAGAATTCGAATCAAGAACAGCTGCCAACATGAGTAACGTAGAAGTAAATATCCTCGGAGTGGTTCAAAAATGGTTCAAATGACTCTGAGCACTATGGGACTTAACGTCTGAGGTCATCAGTCCCCTAAAGCTTAGAACTACTTAAACCTAACTAGCCTATGGACATCACACACAGCCATGCCCGAGGGAGGATTCGAACCTGCAACCGTAGCGGTCACGCAGTTCCAGACTGTAGCGCCTAGAACCGCTCGGCCACGCCGGCCGGCTCCTCGGAGTGGTGAATCAACTCAAATCACTTAATAAAAGCAAGTCTTCTGGTCCAGACTGTATACCAATTAGGTTCCTTCCGGAGTATGCTGATGCATTAGCTCCATACTTACCAATCATATACACTCCTGGAAATGGAAAAAAGAACACATTGACACCGGTGTGTCAGACCCACCATACTTGCTCCGGACACTGCGAGAGGGCTGTACAAGCAATGATCACACGCACGGCACAGCGGACACACCAGGAACCGCGGTGTTGGCCGTCGAATGGCGCTAGCTGCGCAGCGTTTGTGCACCGCCGCCGTCGGTGTCAGCCAGTTTGCCGTGGCATACGGAGCTCCATTGCAGTCTTTAACACTGGTAGCATGCCGCGACAGCGTGGACGTGAACCGTATGTGCAGTCGACGGACTTTGAGCGAGGGCGTATAGTGGGCATGCGGGAGGCCGGGTGGACGTACCGCCGAATTGCTCAACACGTGGGGCGTGAGGTCTCCACAGTACATCGATGTTGTCGCCAGTGGTCGGCGGAAGGTGCACGTGCCCGTCGACCTGAGACCGGACCGCAGCGACGCACGGATGCACGCCAAGACTGTAGGATCCTACGCAGTGCCGTAGGGGACCGCACCGCCACTTCCCAGCAAATTAGGGACACTGTTGCTCCTGGGGTATCGGCGAGGACCATTCGCAACCGTCTCCATGAAGCTGGGCTACGGTCCCGCACACCGTTAGGCCGTCTTCCGCTCACGCCCCAACATCGTGCAGCCCGCCTCCAGTGGTGTCGCGACAGGCGTGAATGGAGGGACGAATGGAGACGTGTCGTCTTCAGCGATGAGAGTCGCTTCTGCCTTGGTGCCAATGATGGTCGTATGCGTGTTTGGCGCCGTGCAGGTGAGCGCCACAATCAGGACTGCATACGACCGAGGCACACAGGGCCAACACCCGGCATCATGGTGTGGGGAGCGATCTCCTACACTGGCCGTACACCACTGGTGATCGTCGAGGGGACACTGAATAGTGCACGGTACATCCAAACCGTCATCGAACCCATCGTTCTACCATTCCTAGACCGGCATGGGAACTTGCTGTTCCAACAGGACAATGCACGTCCACATGTATCCCGTGCCACCCAACGTGCTCTAGAAGGTGTATGTCAACTACCCTGGCCAGCAAGATCTCCGGATCTGTCCCCCATTGAGCATGTTTGGGACTGGATGAAGCGTCGTCTCACGCGGTCTGCACGTCCAGCACGAACGCTGGTCCAACTGAGGCGCCAGGTGGAAATGGCATGGCAAGCCGTTCCACAGGACTACATCCAGCATCTCTACGATCGTCTCCATGGGAGAATAGCAGCCTGCATTGTTGCGAAAGGTGGATATACACTGTATTAGTGCCGACATTGTGCATGCTCTGTTGCCTGTGTCTATGTGCCTGTGGTTCTGTCAGTGTGATCATGTGATGTATCTGACCTCAGGAATGTGTCAATAAAGTTTCCCCTTCCTGGGACAATGAATTCACGGTGTTCTTATTTCAATTTCCAGGAGTGTAGAATCGTTAGCTCGACGTAAGATCCGTACCCAAAGACTACAAAGTTGCACAGGTCACACCAATATTCAAGAAAGGTAGTAGGAGTAATCCACTAAATTACAGGCCCATATCGTTAACGTCGATATGCAGCACGATTTTAGAACACATATTGTGTTCGAATATTATGAATTGGTTCAAATGGCTCTGAGCATTATGCGACTTAACTTCTGAGGTTAGCAGTCCTCTAGAACTTAGAACTAATTAAACCTAACTAACCTAAGGACATCACACACATCCATGCCCGAAGCAGGATTCGAACCTGCGACCGTGGCGGTCGTTCGGCTCCAGACTGTAGCGCCTAGAACCGCACGGCCACTCCGGCAGGCCATTATGAATTACCTCGAAGGAAACGGTCTATTGACACACAGTCAACATGGGTTTAGAAAACATCGTTCCTGTGAAACACAACTAGCTCTTTGTTCACATGAAGTGCTGAGTGCTATTGACAAGGGATTTCAGATCGATTTCGTATTCCTGGATTTCCAGAAGGCTTTTGGCACTGTACCACACAAGCGTCTCGTAGTAAAATTGCGTGCTTATGGAATATCGTCTCAGTTATGTGACTGGATTGGTGATTTCCTGTCAGAGAGGTCACAGTTCTTAGTAACTGACGGAAAGCCATCGAGTAAAACAGATTTTAGGCGTTACTCAAAGTAGTGTTATAGACCCTTTGCTGTTCCTTGTCTATATAAACGATTTGGGAGACAATCTGAGCAACCGTAATATAGTAATCAAAAAATCAAAAGAAACTGCCAAACGATTTAGAAAAAATATCTAAATGGTGCGAAAAGTGGCAGTTGATCCTAAATAACGAAAAGTGTGAGGTCATCCACATGTGCTAAAAGGAACTCGTTCAACTTCGGTAAATCAGTCTAATCTAAAACCCGTAAATTCAACTAAATACCTAGGTATTACAATTACGAACATAGAAAATGTTGTGGGGAGGGCTAACCAAAGGCTGCGTTTTATTGGCAGGACACTTAGAAAATGTAACAGACCTACTAAGGAGACTGCCTACACTACGGTTGTCCGTCCTCTTTTAGAATACTGCTGCGCGGTGTGGGATCCCTACCAGGTAGGACTGGCAGAGTACATCGAAAAAGTTCAAAGAAAGGCAGCACGTTTTGTATTACCGCGAAATATGGGAGAGAGTGTCACAGAAATGATACAGGTTTTGGGCTGGAACTCATTAAATGAAAGGCGTTTTCCGTTGCGACGGAATCTTCTCACGAAATTCAGATGACCAATTTTCTCCTCCGAATGCGAAAATATTTTATTGACACCGACCTACATAGGGCGGGACGATCACCACGATGAAATAAGGGAAATCAGAGCTCGTACGTGGAGATACAGGTGTTCATTCTTTCCGCGTCCTATACGAGGTTAGAATTATAGAGAATTGTGATGGTGGTTCGATGAACCCTCTGCCAAACACTTAAATGTGTTTTGCAGAGTGCCCATGTAGATGTAGATGTAGAAGTACCATTATGAGCTCCTAGCAAGATGGCAACAGGAGTCTCGGAGAAACGCACTTGCAGAATGACTCCAGTAGTGTCCTAGAGACACTTGCTGAAGGCCAGCACACGTGAATAGAGAGGCGACTCCCAAAGAGTAGCCTTAGCGTCAAGGTGAGGAGTCTGCAGAAAGCCTGGCTTACTCTGTTGGCGAAGCAAATTGTGTTTCCCAGCGACGATGTGAGGGTGCGAGGATTACGGTAAGCTGGCAGTTGTGCCTCGGTTACAAACTAATGGACCCCAAGATGTGGTTTGATGGTGAGAACGTTGCGCAATTCCAGGAGTCGCGGCAGACTTCAGCAGTATGAAGGATTGACTTTTGCAGTTGCCCAGAAACGTTGCGACGGAGTAGCATTTCTGGAACGACCCAGGAGTGTCAATGACAACCATCTGCAGCCTGCTTCTAGTAGCACAATGGCGAAGCCGTTTTAGTGTCCCAGCAAGAATAAGATAGCACGACAGTTAGAGTAAGTTAGCGACTGTGCCTCGAAAACATATTATTGAACATCCAGAAGAGGTTCCATGGTGATACTAGTGCTAAATTACTGCAGCATTCTCACAGAAAGGCACTCGCAGTTGTTCTCCAACATTGTCGATGATAATGTTGCGGTAGCCCAGCACACGTGTGATGGGGATTACATTCCTGAGGGCAGCATTAGTGTGATGGAGAGCGGTCAGCAGCGAGCCTGCAGTATGCAGTGGCGAAGCAATTTCTCCGTCCCATCGTCAACGTGAGGATGCGAGGCATGCACATCTTGGACCTACTGTTATCAAACAGACCCGAACTTTTCGACTCTGTAAGCGCAGAACAGGGAATCAGTGATCATAAGGCCGTTGCAGTATCCCTGAATATGGAAGTAAACAGGAATATAAAAAAAGGGAGGAAGGTTTATCTGTTTAGCAAGAGTAATATAAGGCAGATTTCAGACTACGTAACAGATCAAAACGAAAATTTCTGTTCCGACACTGACAATGCGTTTTAGACAGGTACGTGCCGAGTAAAACTGTGAGGGACGGGATAAACCCACCGTGGTTCAACAACAAAGTTAGGAAACTACTGCGAAAGCAAAGAGAGCTTCACTGGAGTTTAAACGCAGCCAAAACCTCTCAGACAAACAGAAGCTCAACGATGTCAAAATTAGCGTAAGGAGGGCTATGCATGAAGCGTTCAGTGAATTCGAAAGTTAAATTCTATGTACCGACTTGACAGAAAATCCTAGGAAGTTCTGGTCTTACGTTAAATAAGTAAGTGGCTCGAAACAGCAAATCCAGACACTCAGGGATGATGATGGCATTGAAACAGAGGATGACACGAGTAAATCTGAAATACTAAACACCTTTTTCCAAAGCTGTTTCACAGAGGAATACCGCAGTGCAGTTCCTTCTCTAAATCCTCGCACAAACGAAAAAATGTCTGACATCGAAATAAGAGTCCAAGGAATGGAAAAGCAACTGGAATCACTCAACAGAGGAAAGTCCACTGGACCTGACGGAATACCAATTCGATTCTACACAGACTACGCGAAAGAACTTGCCCCCCTTCTAACAGCCGTGTACCGCAAGTCTCTAGAGGATCGGAAGGTTCCAAATGATTGTAAAAGAGCACAGGTAGTCCCAGTCTTCAAGAATGGTCGTCGAGCAGATGCGCAAAACTATAGACCTATATCTCTGACGTCGATCTGTTGTAGAATTTTAGAACACGTTTTTTGCTTGCGTATCACGTCGTTTCTGCAAACCCAGAATCTACTCTGTAGGAATCAACATGGATTTCGGAAAAAGCGATCGTATGAGACCCAACTCGCTTTATTTGTTCACGAGACCAGAAAATATTAGATACAGGCTCCCAGGTAGATGCCATTTTCCCTGACTTCCGGAAGGGTTCGATACAGTTCCGCACTGTCGCCTGATAAACAAAGTAAGAGCCTACGGAATATCAGACCAGCTGTGTGGCTGGATTGAAGAGCTTTTAGCAAACAGAACACTGCATGTTGTTCTCAATGGAGAGACGTATACAGACGTTAAAGTAATTTCTGTTGTGCCACAGGGGAGTGTTATGGGACCATTGCTTTCCACAATATACATAAACGACCCAGTAGATAGTGTCGGAAGTTCCATGCGGCTTTTCGCGGGTGATGCTGTAGTATGCAGAGAAGTTGCAGCATTAGAAAATTGTAGCGAAATGTAGGAAGATCTGCAGCGGATAGGCACTTGGTGCAGGGAGTGGTAGCTGACCCTTAACGTAGACAAATGTAACGTATTGCGAATACGTAGAAAGAAGGATCCTTTATTATATGATTATATGATAGCGGAGCAAACACTGTCAGCAGTTACTTCTCTAAAATATCTGGGAGTATGCGTGGGGAACGATTTGAAGTGGAATGATCATATAAAATTAATTGTTGGTAAGGCGGGCACCAGGTTGAGATTCATAGGGAGAATCATCAGAAAATGTAGTCCATCAACAAAGGAGGTGGCTTGCAAAACACTCGTACGACGGGTATTGCTCATCAGTGTGGGATCCGTTCCAGGTCAGGTTGACAGAGGAGATAGAGAAGATTCAAAGAAGAGCGGCGCGTTTCGTCACAGGGTTATTTGGTAAGCGTGATAGCGTTACGGAGATGTTTAGCAAACTCAAGTAGCGGACTCTGCAAGTGAGGGGCTCTGCATCGCGTTGTAGCTTGCTGTCCAGGTTTCGAGAGGGTGCGTTTCTGGATGAGGTGTCGAATATATTGCTTTCCTCTACTTATACCTCCCGAGGAGATCACGAATGTAAAATTAGAGAGATTCGAGCGCGCACGGAGGCTTTCCGGCAGTCGTTCTTCCCGCGAACCATACGCGACTGGAACAGGAAAGGGAGGTAATGACAGTGGCACGTAAAGTGCCCTCCGTCACACACCGTTGGGTGGCTTGCGAAGTATGAATGTAGATGTAGATAGATGCAGTAAACTGGCACCGGTGCATCACTTACAAGCTATTGGAAATCCAGCAGATGTCCCATGCTGTGAGCGTAACCGAACGCCAGTGCTTGTATCATAGATGTACACTAGCGGAATAAGTCCAACAATGCCCTCGAGACATGTGAAATAGTGCAATTCCTGGGATGCAGCATTTGTGTCATGGTGAGGTGAGTGCAGAATGCTTATACAAGTGCAATGGCGAGGCAATTTCTACGCCTTTGCTGCATTGTTGTGGAGAGAATGTTACAGTAATCTAGATGCATTGTCTCGGAGGCAGGTTATTGGAGACCCAGAAGAGGTTCCATAGTGAGACTCTATGATATTGCCAGCAGCTTTAGCATACAGAAGCATTTTCAGAAATACTCAAGCAGTGTCCTGGAGACTCTTGTAGCAGGCCAGCTGCCATGTCGTGGGAGGCAATAACATGACGGTTGCGGGGTCTCATATTCATTCGTCTGCAGAATGAGTGTTGAATTGCAATGTCGAAACAATGACTGTGTCCAAGAACCAAGGTGATGGTTCCACCAGGCGGAATGACTGCTGGACACCGAGATGTAGTTCCATGGTGAAGCTCAACAGGGATGCCAGCAACAGTGTCGGCGAGACGCACTTGCAGAATGACACCAACAGTGTCATAGAGAAGCGTGCTGCTGACCAACACATGGGAAATGGAGAGGCGATTCTTTAGTGCAAGCAGAGAGTCGAGTATGAACTTTATATACGCCACGTATCCATCTGACAGACTACTTTACGACCTAAAATGCTGCGGTATTTATGGAACTTGTCATGACCACATTGGTCTTGTCGTTACGAAGGTATCAGTGGTTCTCACTCTGCCATGCTTGCTTAACGAGATTGGTATAATATAGGACTGATTGATAAAACCTCTTGGGACACATTCCTACATTAGTAATAGCGTTTCTTTCATCATGTAACGAATGTGAAGTGGTCCTGTACAGCTGCTCTGCCCCACTATATTTCTACTGATGTCCACTCTCTGACTCGCCAGAAGAGCCGAAGCTGTGTTTTCCCTGATCCACTCTAGCTGATGAAATGTTCTTCTTCGCGCCCGTTTGCGCCGACACCGTTGTAATGTAAACAATGTAGCTTCGCTATGGGAGTTAGAAACTTTTAACGGTTTGCTAAGTTGTACAAAGTTGGTATGCAACTTGTGAATGACTACTATACTGGAACTACTTCAGTATAACGTCTTTTCGAGGAAATCAGAAATTATCTGACAGTTGAATGCATAATTTCGCCATACCTATCTGATAAACCTGTGATCAGGGAAACTATCTATGATTACAGATGGCTCGAAAAAATTATCCTTAATGCGTAACTAGTTGTTGCTGTTGTGGTCTTGAGTCCTAAACTGGTTTGATGCAGCTGTCCATGCTACTCTAACCTGTGCAAGCTTCTTCATCTCCCAGTACGTACTGCAGCCTACATCCCTCTCAATCTGCTTAGTGTATTCATCTCTTGGTCTCCCTCTACGATTTTTACTCTCCACGCTGCCCTCCAATACTAAATTGGTGATCCCTTGATGCCTCAGAACATTTCCTACTAACCGATCCCTTCTTCTAGTCAAGTTGTGCCACAAACTCCTCTTCTCCCCAATCCTATTCGTTACCTCCTCATTAGTTATGTGATCTACCCGTCTAATCTTCAGTATTCTTCTGCAGCACCACATTTCGAAAGCTTCTATTCTCTTCTTGTCCAAAATAGTTATCGTCCATGTTTCACTTCCATACATGGCTACACTCCATACATATACTTTCATAAACGACTTCCTGACACTTAAATCTATACAAGGGGTTAACAAATGTCTCTTCTTCAGAAACGCTTTTCTTTCCATTGCCAGTCTACATTTTATATCCTCTCTACTTCGACCATCATCAGTTATTTTGCTCCCCTAATAGCAAAACTCCTTTACTACTTTAAGTGTCTCATTTCCTAATCTAACTCCCTCAGCATCACCTGACTTAATTCGACTTCATTCTATTATCCTCGTTTTCCTTTTGTTGATGTTCATCTTATATCCACCTTTCAAGACACTGTCCATTCCGTTCAACTGCTCTTCCAAGTCCTTTGCTGTCTCTGACAGAATTACAATGTCATCGGCGAACCTCAAAGTTTTTATTTCTTCTCCATGGATTTTAATACCTACTCCGAATTTTTCTTTTGATTCCTTTACTGCTTGCTCAATATACAGATTGAACAACATTGGGGAGAGGCTACAACCCTGTTTCACTCCCTTCCCAACCGCTGCTTCCGTTTCATGTCCCTCGACTCTTATAACTGCCATCTGGTTTCTGTACAAATTGTAAATAGCTTTTCGCTGCCTGTATTTTACCCCTGCCACCTTCAGAATTTGAAAGAGGGTATTGCAGTCAACATTGTGAAAAGCTTTCTCTAAGTATACAAATGCTAGAAACGTAGGTTTGTCTTTTCTTAATTTAGCTTCTAAAATAATTCGTAGGGTCAGTATTGCCTCACGTGTTCCCATATTTCTACGGAATCCAAACTGATCTTCCCCGAGGTCGGCTTCTACCAGTTTTTCCATTCGTCTGTAAGGAATTCGCGTTAGTATTTTGCAGCCGTAACTTATTAAACTGGTAGTTCGGTAATTTTCACATGTGTCAACGCCTGCTTTCTTTGGGATTGGAATTATTAAATTCTTCTTGAAGTCTGAGGGTATTTCGCCTGTCTCATACATTTTGCTCACCATATGGTAGAGTTTTGTCAGGACTGGCTCTCTCGAGGCTGTGAGTAGTTCTGATGGAATGTTGTCTACTCCCGGGGCCTTGTTTCGACTTTGGTCTTTCAGTGCTAATGCGTAACTAAAGGACTTAAATTCATCGAGTGGTCTTTTTAATAAAATAATGTGCAGCACTGTGACTACTGTCATTGAACTTGTAACTGTATAAACAGCCGTAACCTGTGATTGGAAAAGCATTTTAATTTTATTTTACCCTCTCTCATTTACTGAGCTGGACTTCGACATGTGTTCTAGACACCTCTTGAAAGCCTCTGTTTCACACGCTTTTCTGTGCCTTATTTCCCGCATGTGTAACCCACTCAGAATTTGAAATGAAGTTTAAAGCGTTACTAATCCATGAAGTTACGTTAATCGCTAAAACGCTCTGAAAATTGCCACATTAATAATACGCAAATTGCCGATTTCTGTTGTTTGATTGCCTCTTTTCTCGGCCCTGAGGAAACCTTACAATCCACGGGAATTTCGTACTCGTTCTCGGTATCGCTTTCTTGCTGTATTCGTGACTCCACATCTTGAAAGAGGACGCCGTAGTCATGGCATGTACTCACCCATAGATCAAACACTCTGCTCTATAGAATCGTTAATAGTGAACAGCCAGAGAAACAAGCATCCCTCCAGTGGAGTAGCTGTCCTCCTCCAGGCCTGTGCTCCTCCGCCGCGCGGCCTACGCGTGGCTTTGCGGTCGCCCGCGAGACGCCCACTGGACGCGCCATGCACATCGGTCTGACGTCGCCGTCTGCAAACACGGCGCCTACGCACGTCCCCAGGGCTACCCTTCATTACCCAGTTACACACAGCAGGCTGCTGAGGGAATGTGTACACTGAGGTGTGCAGTTTTCCTGGAACAGAAGCAATAGGAATGAAAAACCTACGAAAACACCGCGTGACCTCTGTAGTACAGCCTACGGAGCGGTACAGAGATTTAATGGGAGATTAACATGCGTCAAGAATGGTTCTGTATCACGTCGTTCATCGGCCTCCAATGATAATGATTCACTAAGTAGCCACGTCTCTATCCCATGACATTTAACATAATTTTCGTAACATTTCGCCATTTTTAGTACTCCTGTTCACTGTTACACGTGTCTTCTGGCGACACAGAAATCGTCTGGCCATACGCATCTGGGTAACAACTGCTACACGTAGTGATCTGCTGAAACCTGACTTCGTCGGCTGTCCCTCTTTAGCAATTACGCTTGTTTGTCCATCGTACGCTCAATACGTCTTGTGAGAATGTCTTGTGTGCCTGTGAAGTACGATTCTGACGTGAAACGTGGGTCTGCACGCGGAACACTCGATGATATCGTGTGCTTCAGGTAGAGTTTAACAAATCTTCTTTACGTCGATATCGTTTCTTAGCATAGACACCTACAATCCTAATCACTGACTACCTTCTGCAAGTCCTGTCCAAGTATCGATACTGATGTAACGGTACAGTAGTTTCCGCTCTTTAAGCAACAGGTTTCGCTGCTCGCTCGCACGGGGAAATACAAACAGAGGCGGCTCCACCGCCAATTTTATTGCACGACGCGGCCGGCCGCGGGTGCAACTGAACCCATGTGGACGGGTGGAAAGAAATGTATCAGGCTTCATAATACGTATTTATATGTGTCGAGTATTACACATTTCTTGTACGTTAATGTGAATCTGCATATGAACTTTCCTAAATCCTCCTCACAGCTCTCCATAAAGCGTGGCCAAATCTTAGTTGGGAAGTAGTTCGGTAGTATAGTAGTGCAACCTTACTCCTGGGTAGGGGATCAGAGAGAACAAGCAGGTAAAAGTCAAAGACTTTCCAGTGTCACAAGATTTGGGATGGAGAGGTTGGTCACGGCCAGGTGGTTCGACAATCCCCTCCACCGGGGCCCAGGGAGACGTCTGCGTGGCCGCCATATTCGGGGAGTGTTACAGAAGACGGGTGAGCGAGCGGACGTGCCCTCAGTGCGTCTGTCTCAATGTTCACGCATGGAAGAGGGGTATTTGAATATTTGTACTAATTCTTTTATTTCCAGCTTCGCGTTGTGTAAGGAAATGAATGTTCTCGTCTAATTTCGGAAATTTGAACCCCTGTGTTAATGTATCTGATCCCCAGTTTGCCCGTTATCTTCCTCACGTAGTGGATGTCGTATGTAAAAGTATTGGGAGACTTTGGTGGTATACCTCTGGCCAACGCAATTCCGTCTTGCCCGTAGAAATGTGCGTGCAGATTAGTATATAATATACCCGTGCTATAAGTTGTAAAATTGTAATATCTGTAAACTGGAACAATTGCTGCAATCGCTGTAAAGTCGAGTGATAATGTTTCAAATAAATAGGTAATCAATTGTCATCAATCTTTAACGTACATTAAAAATCACAAAGAAGTCAAGTTAAAGGAATTCATTTAAGGTAAAAGATATAGAATGCAGGGACCCACACATCAGCATGTGTGCCCTCCAGCCCCTTGCCTAGTTACGTACAGAAAGGACACGCTCTCTAGGTAGCGCTCTCAAGCTCCCCTCCCCAGTCATCCGTTGCGCAATTTTCTTTCAGGGCTTGACGACATCAACTTTCATCTGGCTTCTCAAGCAAGGAGGTTAGACGGTAATCTTTCAAGTAAAGATAGTCTTAGTAAGAGCTTACAGTGTGTTGCATAACGTATACAAAAAGAACTCTCTTCATTGAAAATCTGTTGATAAGGGAGCCTGATATTACTAATTTAACAAATATTTCCCACATATCTCCTCTAATATCCGGCAACAGCCATTATCCATGTAGAACAATTTCCGATTGGTGTGATGCGACACGGGACGAATACCTCCGCTGCGCTAAACTCTTCGTCTCAGATTAGCATTTGCACCCTACGTGTTTAATTATTTGTTGGATGTATTCCTATCTCCGTTTTCTCCCAAAAATTTTCCCTCTACAGCTCTGTCTAGGGCCATGAAAGTTATTCCTTCGTGTATTAACACGTCTCCACTCATTTCCTTAGCTCTTTTTGTCACAATTTTCCATATGTTCCTTTCTTCATCGATTCTGCGGAGAACCTCCCTATTACTTATTTTACCACACCACCTAATTTTCAGATTCCTTCTGTAGCACCACATCTCAAACGCTTCAAATCTTTTCTGTTCTTGTTTTCCCCCTGACCAAGAGTCATTGCTATATAACGCTGTTTCAAAAGGCCAATTCCCAGGAATTTCTTCCTCAAGTTAAAGGATATGTCTGAAACCAGCAGACTTCTCTTGGCTAGTAATGACTTCTTGTCTGTGATAGTCTCCTTTTTCGCCCGACAGTCTTCGTTTATATCTTACTTGCTTCCGTTCTTTTCTTTCCAAAGAAGCAGAATTCATTAACTCTGTGATAACCGAATATTTCTCGCTGTTCTTTTTTCTGCTAGTTATGGTTACTTTTGTGTTTACACCCAAACTACATTGTTATTTATTAGAGTGTTCGTTACGCTGAAAACAGCAATGTCATCAGTGAATCTGATCATCTTTCACCCTGAATTTCAATCGTTGTTTGAGCCTTTGTTTCATTTCAGTCATTTCTTCTTCGATTTGAAGATTGAACAATAGGGACAAAAGACTGCATCCCTGTGTTACACGCTTTTCAATTCGAGCTCTTCGTTCTTAGTAGTCCTGTTTTATTCTTCCCTCTTTGTTCTTGTATATATTGTATATAACCCGGCTTTCCCTGTAGCTTAGTACTATTTTCCCCAGAATTTCGAACATTTTGCACCATTTTACATTGTCCACTGCTTTTTCTAGGTCGAAAGATCTGGAGATGATCATGACACTTTTCCAACTACAGTTACCTTGACACTCACCTCTTCATGACTTGTCTGCAGTGATGTTGCAGGGATTGTTCAAGCTTTTAAATCTCTTTGTGGTAGAGCTATATTATCGTTGAAATTACATCCGGCTTATAAACAGCCCATCTGTTAATGACAGGTACACTGTTCGAATAAGGTACTGCCGAGGTACAGAAGAGAGTCAGTGTGCTGCAGTGATTAATCCCAGATGTGGAGGTTGCCAACTGGCAGGACTGACACATGTTGTGCCAGCATGTTTGTTTCATTAACATTAAGGGTCAGACAAATACGTTATATCTAAGAAACTTCCTGGCAGATTAAAACTGTGTGCCGGGCCGAGACTCGAACTCCGTGCCTTTGCCTGTCACGGGCAAGTGCTCTACGAACTGAGCTACCCAAGCACGACTCACGCCCCTTCCTCACAGCTTTGCTTCTGCCAGTAGCTCAGTTGGTAGAGCACTTGCCCGCGAAAGGCAAAGGTCCCGAGTTCGAGTCTTGGTCCGGCACACAGTTATAATCTGCCAGGAAGTTTCATATCAGCGCATACTCTGCTGCAGAGTGAAACTCCCATTCTGGAAACGCTATATCTACATCTACATGACTACTCTGCAATCAAAAGTACCCGGCAGAGGAATCATCGAACTACCTTCAAGATGTTTCTCAACCTTTCCACTCTAGAACAGCACGCGGGAAAAGCGAGCACTGAAATCCTTCCGTGCGAACCCTTATTTCTCTTATCTTATTTTGACGGCCACTTCTCCCTATGTAGGTGGGCGCCAATAAAATATTTTCGCACCCGCAGGAGAATTCCGTAGGAAGATCGCTCACAGCAAAAAGCGCCATTGTTTTAGTGATTTCCACCCCATTTGATTTTCATATCCTTGACATTCTCCGGTATTTCACGAGAGTACGAAACGACGTAGTCCTCCATCAATCCAGTCTGATGCGGGTCCTACACCTCGCAGCAGTCCTTCACGATAGGACGGACAAGTTTAGTATAGACTGTTTGTTTGGCAGATCTCTTGCGCCGTCTAAGTGTTCCGCCAATAAAACGCAGTCTTTCGTTCGCTTTCCTCACAACATTATCTACGTGATCGCTCGAATTCAAGTTATTCGCAACTGTAATCAATTAGTATTTAGCTCATATCTCAGCGTTTAGAATTGTACAATTTATTGTGTAAGTGCAATTTAGCGCATTCCTTCAAATACTCATGTGGATGACTTCTAACTTTTCTTCAATTAGGTTGAATTACTCGTTTTCGCACCGTACAGACAAATTGGATAAATCATTTTTCAATTGGTTTTGATCATCTGATGACTTTGGGAGACGGTAAATGACAACAACATCTGCAAAGAATCTAGAAGGGCTGCTCAGATTGTCTCCTAAATCGTTTATGTAGATCAGAACTAGCACAGAGCCTGTAACACTTCCATGGAGAACGCCAGATATTATTGGGCCGTGTGTACTTCCATCTTTCCACGGATCGCTTCCTGAGCGTCGTGTGTGGAGCCAATGTTTTGTAATCGACAGAGTTTGGGCGCGATCGGGCTCTAGCATCTCGTTGCCGCCTTTGATTGCTTCGCTTCTATTTCGTTTTTCAGCGGTTGCTCAGGGTTGGTCTTTCATGAAGCTCTTTCGTTTGAACTCCCGTCCGTAGTGTACTCACGATCGATTGCGAGTTGTGTCTTTGGTGTACTCAGAAACTGTAGGTTGGTAACGCGACCGACTGAGTGTTTACTGCAGCAGATTCTTTGGCCTGTACTACTTATAGGCGAGCGCGGTCACGCTGGAGGAGGTTGTCGCGCAGTGGGCTTCGTGTCTGCTCTGGTGACGTCGACATCCTGCCTTCCGAGTACGGGTGTTGCTATCGAACCCGTACTTCTACCCGTGGAGGAACGCCGGCCTGGTTGGGCCCCTATATCCGCTCGTCACTGGTTGTCCGCGGGAGGCGGATGGCAGTCTAATCATCGCCTGCGTCGACGAAGGCAAACAAACAGTAACCATCATGGGGCGGTGGAGTCGCCGTTCGGCGAGGGTTTGAGTCCGGAAGCAGTTCGGCTGGGTCAGTGTCTGCCGAGACGACTGGGGACGGCTCAGAATTGTGCACAGCAGTCCCGGACAAAACGACGAAGTGCGCCGAGGGAAAGGAGAAAAGAAGTTAAGTGTGAACGTTTCAAGTTGATCGTCTTTTGGGATTGAGTTCATCCAGTCGTCTTTCCCGCCTTGTGGCCACTGCTGTGGCAATCCTCTGTTCTGTTCACTGGTGCAATTCTGACAGTGCATGTTCCTCCACGTATCGTTGCTAACCCGTGTAGTGGTGTATTTTGGTTAGTTATTTGTGTACGTTTGCACTTCTGTGTTTTGGTAGTTCATCCTCGCGCCCTGTGGTTGCAGAATTTCGGGTGGGGAGTTAGTTCCTTGTCTCCCAACATCAAGTGTTGTACTATTAAGGTTAATTCTAGTTTAGTCTGGTGTTCTGTTAATCCCTGGGTATATGTGTCCGCCATACTATTTGCGCTGTGTTTATTCTAAGTGAGTTGCACTGACAGTAGTTGGGGGTTCGAGTCCTGTCACGGAGCTGATAAGGGGTCACATTGGTTTCGGCTTGTCAGTTGCCTTAGAGGTTTGTTAACATTGGCATGTTAGCGTTGTCTAGCGCTACCGGGACCTAAAGAAGATCATTGTGATGATTAGGGAATGTTGTTAGACGTTCTTGTTTTCATTTCGATACCTGTATTTGTGAAGGCAACCGCATGAAGTAAGATCTGTTCTGAAGCTATGCTGGATCTTGCGCTCATGGGATTTTTGGTTTTGTTTTGATCCCGACTATTTGGGTGTCAGGAATATGGAACTGTGTTGTTAATGTTTGGCTTGAACAGCGGATACGCGGCTAGTTTAGCACGTGTGTGGTGGCATGGCGTCCTCGTGAAGGCGTGCTCGCCAGATTGCTATTGCGTCTCCTCAGAGTGTAATTTCCACCTTACTAAAACCCCCTTGTTAAAAGGGAGGAAGAAAAAAATCTTTAGAAATACCTTCTATTTGCATTGACTATCTTACCGGTCGCTTAAGTAAATATCTGCTCAGTGATTAAGCTAATGGGAGCACCTATCGTAAAAGCAACCAGTGCACTTCTGTTATGGTGGCCCTCGTGCCTATTTTGCTCCGAAAGATTGTATAAACAGGCTTACATGCTCCGTATCGAACTTCTGATGTTATTTTTTGAGTGATTGTGGATTATTAAAATTGATTATAGTGCAAACGTTTGTATTTTATCAACCGTGTTTATAAGTTATTAATGTGATTGGCTGGAATGTAATACGAAAGTTTTAGGACTATAGGTTGTCCAGGTAGAAATTTTGAAGCCATGCTGGGTTGTGAATTTATGTATTTATGTTTTATATATCAATGAGAATTTAAATGTGGTAAACCCACGCTTTGTGATTAATTATTAAAGATTTAAGAGTGCGTTCACTTAGCGCTTACTTATGTGTTGCGTTATTATTATTTTTAAAAAGTATAATAGGCGTTTTAGTTTCTTAAATTAACGCCTTTACAATTCGAAAGTGTTGGCCCATTTTGGGCAATTGTAAGCATCGAAGCAGGATTTACGTAGTTGGTGTTATGTATTGTATGTTATGAATAAATTATTTATGTGTTAAATCACGTCTGATATGTCAGTTCCTTGGCCCCATCCACACCTTGGTCGTAGTCTTTTAATATTAAATGATCAGACTATCGTTCCAATTATTTCTGTTTTACTCGATGATTTTCCGTCATTTGCTACAAACTGTGACCTTCCTGACAAGAAATCACGAATACAGTCTCACAGCTGAGATGACTCCTCCGTAGGCAAGCTGTTTGGTTAGAGGTCACTTGTGAGGAACGGAGTCAAGAAGCTTATGGAAATCTAAAAATATGGACTCAGGTTGACTTCCCCTGCCAATAGCACTCATTACTTCATGAGAATAAACTACTCTTTTTGGATCCGTTTAGGCTAAAGGTCAATAAATCGTTTTCTTCGAGGTAATTCATGATCTTTAAACAAAGTCTATGTTCCAGAATCCTACTAAAAATCGATGTTAGTGAAGTCGGTCTGTAATTCAGCCTATTACTCCTACTTCAATTGTTGGGTATTGATGTGCCCTCTGAAACTTTCTAGACTTTAAGGGCGGACCTTTCGACGAAAGAGTGTATATCATTGCCAACTATGGAGCTATTGTGTCCACGAACTCTGAAGGTAGCCTGGTATACATTCAGGCCGGAGGTATTAACTGATTTAAGCTGTTTCCCTGGACCGAGGATAATTACCTCTTTGTTAATCACCTTGGGAGTTGTTCTTGTTCGATTTCTGGAATATTTATTTCACTGTCTTTGGTGATGCAGTTTCGGGTAATCGTGTTCAGTGACTGTGCTTTAGTGGCAGTGTCGTCAGTGACATCGCCATTGGTATCGCGCAGTGGAGGTATTGATTGTGCCTTGCCTATAATGTACACATATCACTAGAATCTCGTCGGGCTTTCTGCCAGATTTTGAGAGAGAGTTTCGTTGTGAAAACTACACTGAAGCTTTAATTTCCGATATCTTCGTTTCCCCATATTCTCTAGGTCGGTCAGCTAATTTTAATCTTTCTTGCTGACCAGGTAAGTACAAGGCAACTTAAGAAATTGCCACTACTGCCATGGTATTAAAAATGTGATTATGATATAAGCTACAATTGATGGGGCACGTCGTATTATTACTAGTACAGTTCTCAACCGAAACTTCTTTTAATAGCCTTCAAATTTTCACTGAGAGCATTCAGATTCGACACCTGCTACAATAGTAGACGTAAGACACTCCTTGATCTAATTAAGATTGGCACGATGAGCATGCACTGCGGCTAATTGTTTACCGATTAGTAAAAATGATGAAGCAGGACTGTCTGCTACATGAAATAGCAGTGATACTCCAAGCAAGCACCCTTTAGATGGACGGTTATCCAATTTGGCAAGGGTTTGTTTTTTTCACAGAACTTAAAAGATTTACATAAATATCTGCAATCTAACACCAACATTGCAACACAAAATCTCACACGAAAATAGCTACAACTGTGCAAAAGACACTATAGAAATCTTGTGAAGTCGTTCAGAGGTGTGTCAGTCAGTGAAAGACTTCCTGGGAGATGGGGTAGCGGGGGTGAGGGGAGGGGTGGGGAGGCTGATTGAAAATCCTCCTTGGCTCTTCTGATGAACAGGTTTTAGCTGCTGACCTTGTGCAATAAAATCCTGTGCCAGAAGCTGTCGCTTGCCCTGTTTCAGGGACAGCCTCTCGGCCTACAGTGTCTGGCCAGTTCCAAAAGGTGGAATTATTGGTAGCTGGGAGCTCCAAGATAGGCGCATAATGGGGCCCCTCGGGGATATGGCTGCCAAGGAGAGAAAGGAATCCAATGTGCACTCTGTATGCATAAGGGAAGTAGTCATTCAACATGTGGAATGGGTGCTTCTGGATGCCATGAACTGCTCAGGATGCAGGTGGTAGCACATGTCAGTGCCAAACACATGTGTCGTTTTGGACTGGAAGAGTTTGTGTCTTGTTTCAGGGGGCTAGCTGAAGTGGTAAAAGGTACCAATGTTGCTTGTGAGACGAAGTCGGAACTCGCCATCTGTAGCATCGTGGACAGATCCGACTGCGGTCCTTTCGTACAGAGCCGAGCGGAGCGACTGAATCAGAGGCTCAGACTAATCTGCGACCGCCTAAACTCCAGATTCTTCAACTTGCTCTATAGAGTGGTGGGTTTTGGTGCTGCGCTTAGTAGGACAGAAATTCACTACACACGAGAAGCGGCTTCACGGGTAGCGCGGGCTGTGTGGAGAATACTAGACGGTTTCTTTAGGTTGGAGGATCTCGAGAATCCACGAAAAGGGCGTCTGTATAAAAGGGTAGAGGGCAGGCGCAGGAATAGAGTACCCCTAACAACAGTCAGCTTTGTAGTTGTTTACTGCCTTAACTGTGTTTGGAAAGAACCAGAGCGTCAAGCGCTAACAGAAAGAACAGAAATGGGTATAGAAATGTGGCTACAGCCGGGGTTTACTTCACCCGAAATTTTTGCAAAAGACCAAGCTGTGTTCACAAACGATGGATTAAATACAGTTGATATTGGAGTGTTCATGCTCTCAGGAGTAGTTTACTACGTAGTGAAATTGAAGTGTGTGAGTGTGTTAGCATGAGTAAAAGTTATACTTGAGAACTGGAATAAATTAATAATTAATTGGTCCTTCTTACTGATCCGCCATCGGCCTTGCCGCAGTGGTAACACCGGTTCCCGTCAGATCACCGAAGCGCCATCGGGCTGGGCTAGCACTTGGGTGGGTGACCATCTGGCCTGCCGAGCGCTGCTGGCAAGCGGGGTGCACTCAGCCCTTGTGAGGCAAACTGAGGAGCTACTTGATTGAGAAGTAGCGGCTCCAGTCTCGGAAACTGACATATGCCAGGGAGAGCGTGGTGCTGATCACATGCCCCTCCATATCCGCATCCAATGACGCATGTGAGCTGAGGATGACACGGCAGCCAGTCGATACCTTTGGGCCTTCATGGCCTGTGCAGGAGTTTAGTTTTAGTTACTGATCCCTCCGACTCAGATGATACAGTCGGTGAACGTTTCAATGGATACTTGAGTCTCATTTAATATAGGTACCCAACTCACACAATTATAGGTGGTGGTGACAACAGACTACCTTCGACATGTCGGCGCAAATACTTGTGAAAGTCGCTGGTATGTACGAAACGGTGTCCGAAATCGAACTGAATACTTTTTGGGAAAATTATTTTGAATAAATAGTTCATGACGCCACTCGAGGTATAAATTTTTGGAAATATATACTTGGATTTTTGTAAGAACTAATCCTAAAAAAATACAGGGATTAAACTCAATACCATAATATTCAAATTCACCGAAACTAAACGCAAAATATATCTATTTAAAAAGCCTGATAGAAATTCGCTTGGTACCTTTCCAAGAGACGGTCGCCACTCTTTAAAACTGACTATGCAAGCATAGACCAATGGAGATTAAATTCAAAGAAATGGTATCGACGGCAATTGATGGATGTATACTGTTGTGACTTGGCAAGACAGCCAAGCCACTATGAGAGGAAGCCGAAAGGCACGCGTTTAAGCTCACGCAGGCTGGTGTGAGGTCTAGAACAGTTAAAGGAATAGAGACTAGCAAAAAAGGTACGTAGCTTCTGGAATACTTAACTTTAATCCATAACTGGTGAACGTCGGTCTGACAGCACATGCATCACAAGATAAATAGCAAATGATAATGGCGCCTTGCTAGGTCGTAGCAAATGATGTAGCTGAAGGCTATGCTAACTATCGTCTCGGCAAATGAGAGCGTCATTTGTCAGTGAACCATCGCTAGCAAAGTCGGCTGTACAACTGGGGCGAGTGCTAGGACGTCTCTCTAGACCTGCCGTGTGGCGGCGCTCGGTCTGCAATCACTGACAGTGTCGACACGCGGGTCCAACGTATACTACCGGACCGCGGTCGATTTAAAGGCTACCACCTAGCAAGTGTGGTGTCTGGCGGTGACACCACATTCCTCCCCCGCAAATCGGCGTACGGTTGTGTTATAAGGCTTCCGTCCGCCATGGGGAGGACCCCGTGTTGACGTATGCGACGAGGTGGGGAGCCTAACAACAGGCGAGGCTGTGCCACCCGCACCCTGCCATTCGGTCCGAGGGGAGCTAGGAAACGCCTGAAAATCTAGTCCAGGGTGCACGCCAACATGCGGTGTATGCGCCCGTAAAGAGACAGGAGGGGGCGAAGGGTCGACCTCCATCGGGTCGGGGCACCCGACGGGCGAAGACGTCCTATGGTCCGGAGCGGGCAAGAAGACCATGGCGGAGGACAACGGGTCACGGGAAGCGATCGGCGGCGCGTGACCAAGGAGGCGCCCGGCGGTTGCAGCAAAGCGTCCACTGCGGGCGTCGCCATCGGGAGAACAGGCGGCGGCGGCGGTGGCGGCGTGTCGCCATGGGGCAAAAGGGAAGGCAGCGTCGGTAACACCTGGGGATGAGGCGAGCCAGTAGATGGGTCCCCAGGGCGCTGACCGGACGGCACCGTCGCTGAAAGCAGACGGGGAGCGGCAGAACCCGTGCGACGACCGAGGCGCAGCTGATTGAGATGCCGACGCACCTCACCAGAGGCCTCCAAAACCAGATACATAGTGCGGCCGAGGCAGCGAAGAATACGCCCTGCGAGCCAACGCCGTGAACCTCGATAGTTGCGATAGTATATAACGTCGCCTGGGGCAAAAGCAGGTGTCTGCCACTGCACAGGAACCTGATGCGGCGGATGTAGCAAAGACATCAAGGTTCGATGAGGGCGACCGTGGAGCAACTCAGCCGGCGAGCGACCATCTCGGGGCTGAGAGCGATTCGAGGACAAAAAGAGAAATAACGCGCCCCCCCGAGAATGCGACTCTTTCAGCTTCAACATCTGTGACTTGAAAGTCCTGACCAGTCGTTCAGCGGCACCGTTTGACTGAGGCGTAAACGGTGCGGATGTCAGATGTTGAATACCATTGGCCTTGCAGAATGACTGAAATTCTGCGGACATGAAGTGTGGGCCATTGTCGGAAACAATAGTCTGTGGCAGACCTTCAACGCAAAAGACAGCAGATAATGCTTGGATGGTGGCAGATGACGTCGTGGAAGACATCCGGACAACAAAAGGAAAATTACTGAATGAATCGACCAGAACCAACCATCGAGCATTCCAGAAGGGACCAGCAAAATAGATGTGTAAGCGTTGCCAAGGGGTAGTGGCTTTCGGCCATGCAAAGAATTTCCGCGGTGGTGCGGATTGTTGTGCGGCACACGCCATGCAAGAAGAGCACATATTCGTAATCGCAGCATCGATTCCGAACCAAGTACAGTGCTGACGAGCAAGTTGTTTCGTTCGCACTATACCCCAATGTCCTTGGTGAAGAAGCCGTAAGACAGAGGACTGTAACGAACGTGGGACCACGACCATGGACTGATCATTATCAGAACGCAACAGCAAAACACCACGTCGAACAAAAAGTCTCTCCTTGTGGGCAAAAAATCGGCGAACCAACGGATCCACGATCCACGACTTCGACAAAGGCCATTGCGTAGCAACAAAACGCAGAACAGTAGCAAGGATAGGGTCGGCAGCTGTGGCTGTAGCTACACGACGAAAATCAATCGGAAACGATTCCACCACGTCATCGGTTTCTGAATCAATGAACATGCAAGCAAGTTCGGAGGAATCGAATGCTCTATCCTCAGCAACAGGCAAACGGGACAACGCATCGGCGTTTCCGTGCTTAGCAGTGGACCATCGTAGCGGTACTGCGAGAGGAAAATAGACCAGCGAATGAATTTCTGCGCTGTACGTGGAGGTACAGGTTTGGTCGGATGAATAAGCGATGTCAAAGGTTTGTGGTCTGTGATGATGGTAAAGTGACGACCATACAAGAAATCATGAAACTTAGTAACACCAAATACGAGAGCCAAGGCTTCTTTCTCGATATGTGAATAATTTCTTTGCGCAGACGAGAGCAATTTGGACGCAAAGGCAATAGGGCGATCGTGCGATCCATCTTTGTGCTCAAGCACAGCCCCGATCCCGAAATCCGATGCATCTACCATCAACAAAAGGGTTTTCTGGGGATCGAATGGCGTAAGGCAAGTATTGGAAAGCAACACCGATTTCAACTGGCGAAAGGCGCGTTCGCATTCCGTCATCTAGACGAACGGAACACCTGTACGGCGTAAGCGATGAATCGGAGCTGAAATGGAAGAGGCGTGGCGCACATATTTATGATAGTAATGGATTTTTCCCAGCACACTCTGTAGCTGCTTCAAATTCTGCGGCGAAAGCAAGTCTTGTGCTCTGGACTGGGATGTATGCCTTGGGCATTGAGTACATGTCCCAGATAGGGTAAGTCCCGAGCAAAAAACACTCATTTGTCCTTCCGCAAGCGAAGACCATTTTCTCGCAAGACCTGAAATAATGTTCTGAGATTGGCTAAATGTTCGTCTTCTGTCTTTCCGGAGATCACAATATCGTCCAGATAGTTGGCTGCAGTAGGGACCGACGCACAAACAGTTTGCATATATTGCTGAAACAATGCAGGGGCGGGCGCACACTCGAATTTCAGTCGTTTGAATTTATACAAACCAAGATGCGTATTAACCACCAAAACACACTGGGATTCTTCGTTCACCGGTATTTGCAAGTACGCATCTGCTAGGTCCAACTTCGAAAAACATTTACCCGGGCACAGTTTGTCAAAAAGATCTTCCGGGCGGGGTAATGGAAAAGTTGCAATCACTAGTTGTGGATTCACTGTTGCCTTGAAGTCAACACAAAGTCTCAATTTTCCGGAAGGCTTTTGCAAAATTACTAAGGGTGATGCCCAGAGAGAAGCCTGCACACGTTCAATTACACCTTGTGATTCCAAATCGTTTAACGTTCTTGCGACCTCATCACGCAAGGCGAGGGGAACATTGCGCGCTCTGAAAAATTTCGGTTGCGCGTTTACTTTCAGTTCCAAATGTGCTTTATAGTTCTTAGCGCAACCAAGGCCCGGTGCAAAAATGTCTGCAAACTCTTCACATAGACGAGAAACACTGGCTGAAGGCACAGTCTGGTTCACTGATAGGACCTGATTGACTATATACAAGTTAAACAACTGAAATAAATCTAAACCAAACAGGTTCACTGCAGAAGAAGAACGAAGGACGTACAATGACACCAGTTTTGTTTGTCCTTTGTATGTTGCAAGAAGGCTGCACTGTCCTAACACAGGGATTGCTTGTCCTGAATAACTACTGAGCTTAACATATGCGGCACGCAACGGAGGGGCGTCCAGCTGTTTGTACGTGTCTTGATTGATCAAGGAAACTGCAGCTCCGGTAATGAGCTGGAATGGTATCACATTGCCATTAGTGTCCAAGTCTACAAGAAGTTTATTGTCCTGCTGACGACAAGAGCGACTGTCTTGTGCAACGTGAACTGACACTGGTACAGAATCACTTGCGACTTGACGGGATTTCCGGCGATGTCGACGCACACTATTTGTGGGAGCAACACAGTCACTGTTAGAGAGAGTGGCACTGGGTGGAGTGGAATGAACTACATGAATTTCCATGGGCGAAGGTTCATGAGCCTGAGTATTCTTGGTTCGATTCCGATTCCGGCGCGAAGCAAAGGGCCTGGAATGGTTGTGAGTGTCCGTTCTGAGCTTTTTCTGGCAAACACTTTGAACATGTCCTTTCTTATTACAGAAAAAGCTAATAGCCTGGCGTGATGGGCAATTCTCACGCGAATGTCTAGTAGCACACTGTGGGCATGATTTTAGCACTGCATTTGCAAGCTTGCGTGGCACACGTAGCTGAGAGCTTGGCGGCAGCTGCGCGGACGAGCGCGAGGGCTGTTTACTGTTCTGTGCAGTGCGCTCGGTGGGCCGCTTAATGTGACACACGGCTGGTGAAGTTTCAAGTGATTCCTGAGCAAAGTCAAGTGTGTCTTGTCGATCCAACATGTCCATCACTTGTTGAAGGGAGGGACTGACTAGTTTTAAAATCTGTTCCCGTATACGAACATCAGAAACGTTCTGTGCATCACGTACCATAGTATCTGAATAAGGGAAACCACATTGACACTCAAAAACACAATCCCTAGTAAGGCCTTGCAAGGTTGCAACCCACTCCCGATTAGTCTGACCGGCCGTACATTTTGTACGAAAGAACGTATACCGTTTGGCAACTACATTGACTGATTCTTTGAAATAAGCATCTAATGCAGACAAAACTTCTTCGTAGGACAGAGGTGCTATGTCGCGTCAGGGAAATAATTTCACTATCACACGGTATGTCTGGACGCCTACGGCGGAAAGGAGAAAAGGCTGCCACTCATTACCTTGAATTCTGTAGGCGGCGAGATGGAATCCAAATCGGCGTGACCACTCTGTCCAGCTTTCCAGTGCAGCATCAAAAGAACGAAAAGGTGGTGCAACTGCGTGTTATGGCTGCGATAGCGATGGAGCGGCGGCTGCCGCATCGTTTTGCAGTGCGCGTTGACCCCGGACGAGCTGTCGAAGGGCATCCAATAAGTCCTGCGTCTGCTGATTCTGCAAGCGCTAAAATTCGGACAGTACATCTGGAGATTGTGGCGAAGCCATTACACAAGTAAATCAGTCTGTATAGCACGAACGCAAAATCCTCGTCGTCAAACTGTTGTGACTTGGCAAGACAGCCAAGCCACTATGAGAGGAAGCTGAAAGGCACGTGTTTAAGCTCACGCAGGCTGGCGTGAGGTCTGAAACAGTTAAAGGAATAGAGACTAGAAAAAAAGGTACGTAGCTTCTGGAATACTTAACTTTAATCCATAATTTGTGAACGTCGGTCTGACGGTACATGCATCACAAGATAAATAGCAAATGATAATGGCGCCTTGCTAGGTCTTAGCAAATGACGTAGCTGAAGGCTATGCTAACTATCGTCTCGGCAAATGAGAGCGTAATTTGTCAGTGAACCATCGCTAGCAAAGTCGGCTGTACAACTGGGGCGAGACCTGCCGTGTGGCGGCGCTCGGTCTGCAATCACTGACACTGGCGACACACGGGTCCGACGTATACTACCGGACCGCGGCCGATTTAAAGGCTACCACCTAGCAAGTGTGGTGTCTGGCGGTGACACCACACATACCAATCAAATAAATAAATAAGAGATGATACTGACCTCCCATGGTACACACAAGAAGTGAGAATACTAGTGCAGAAGCAACGGAAACAGCATACGAAATCTGATAGCACGCAAAATTCCTAAGCTTGGAGAAGTGCTACAGAAGCTCGAAATTTAGTGCAAACTGCAGTGCGAGATGCTTTTACTAAACTGACTTAAAGAAACTCGCCAACACAAAGAAGGAGTTGTGCAGCATAAAGGAAAATTTATAGGCATGTTTCTACATCTGAAGGACGACGTCTGTTCAGGTTTTGCGTCAGCCCCACAAGAGCTCCGCTACTAGCACCACTGTGAGGACGCAAATCATGTTTGCTTTAAATACATGTTGAAACGGTCAGGAGCACTTATTAAATTTGAGAACGGAAGTGCGGAATTGATGTTAGGCAATAGTGCCTCTAAGGCGACAAAGACCCCGCTAAAACCCTTCACCGAGTTTGAACGACGTCGTGTAATTGGGCTGCGATAAGCTGAATGCTTCTTCTGCTGTATTACAGTAAGACTTGGCACGAATGTAGCCACTGAAAATGATTACTGACAGTGATAGTTAAGAGAACGTATGATCGGAAAAACATCAGGCTCTGAACGACCGTGTGGCACTACCGAGAAATGCTCACCACTCTGGACCCACTCTGTAGCTACGGTCTGGGTGCGGTTTTTTACCACAGGACAGCACCGTTATGGTTATCCCACGCACCCTGACATACTGTACGTCAATCTGGTGATTCGACCTGTTGTGCTGTCATTCATGAGCACTCCAGGGCAAATTTTTCGACAAGATGACGCTAGCCCATATACCGATGTTTTTGTGGTCCAACATGATCTATATACCGTCGACATGTCGCCGTGGCCTGCTCGATCACCAGATCTGTCTCTAATCGAGCGCATATGGGACATCAATATTATGAGAAGGAAAGTTGTTACTCACCATATAGCGGAGATGCTGAGTCGCAGTTAGTCTCAACAAAAAGATTTTTACACTTAAAGATTTCGGCTAATGGCCTTTGTCAATAATGGACACACATACGCACACACACACTCATGCAAACGCAACTCCCACACGCAACTGAAAATCAATGGGATGTCATCGGACGACAACTCCAGCATCATTCGCAACAGGCATTAATTGTCCCTGTGTTTGTCTGCCAACTGCAACAGACATGGAAGTCCGTCTCACAAAGTGACATCCGACAGTGTAGAACACAATGCATGCACTTTTCTATTCTTGCATCCAACATTCTGGTGTTTACCCCGTTTATTAATGTACCAGCGTTTTACACTTGTGATGGCTTATCCCACTCTTACATTAACCTGCGATCTTCCAATGTTAATCACTTAATTATGTTGGCTTGCCAGTCAGTGTAGTTACCACTAGTACCAGATCTTGTTTTAATGTAAAAAATATTGAGCAAAAATGTTTTCCATAATTATAAAATCAGCACAATGTCCTGCATATAGAAGTGTTGAAAGACTTACAAAGTACAAAAATAATTGTTGATCTTCATCTAAAGCTTAAAAATTTTCAATTTCCTGTACAATTCTGTACAATTTGATAATATATAAAACATTTTGACTAAAATGAATGTATCTGTTACAGTTGATTCATTTAATAAAAACTAACAAGTCATGGAAAGATACGAAAAGAAAGAAAGGGAACATATAAACTTCTTTTGTTTCAAAACAGGTGAAAATTTACACTATTGACATATAAGAAAGTATGTAGGCTCGTTTTGAGTCAAATTACAAAACTTGAGAAAGTAAAATTTGTCACACAACAAATTACATAGTTAACAAACCATAAAAGTAGAAACACTGTAAGTTCATATTTACATTTTAAAAATTAGCAACAGACACAGATTTTATTATTTGTTATTTACGCTGATATTGAAAGTCTACATTTAAAGATGGTGAACTGCCAACCAAATGCCAAAAACTCATAATCAGTGAAATATCAAAAACATGAACAACATGGTTTTTGTTATTATACCAAGTACATTACTGGATACTATAAGGATCCTACAGTGTACACAGGATTAAATTAACATAAAAAATCCATTGAATATATGAAAGAAGAGGATGAAAAATTTGGAAGCATTTATTCTGAAATTGAAGAAATGGAGCCCTTAACATCTATAGAACTATCAAAACCTATGAGATCCAAATTTTGCACATTGTATATTTGTCATCACACGAAAAATGTTTGACTGGAGAATGTATAAATATGTCATGTAATAATTGAAATCTAAAGCTAAGAAATGCAAGTTTTGCACCAATTTACTTAGAAAATCTCAAAGGATACAATTCTCATTTGCTTGTGAAAGAAAATAGTTACAATAGAAAGGATATGTATTAGGATATCTATTAGTTTTGGAAAGAAGACAAAAATTTCTTATACAAGGTTAAGTGACAAATTTCAGTTCATGTCTTCAAGTACAAACAAACTTGCATCAAATTTGAAAGAGAATAAAAAGAACAATATTAAAAATTTTTTTTACAGAAGATCTACTCAATCAAATAATTAAGAAATGTGTCTATCCATACGATTATATGAACAGTTGGAAGAAATCTGAAGAAGTGCAGATTCCATCAAGAGAAGAATTTGATGGTAAACTGAATGGCTGTCAAATAAGTGTTGAATATTAGAAACATGCAAAATAAGTTTGGGAAAAATTTAAATCAAAGATGATCTGTATCTTAAAACTAATGTTTTATTATTGACTGATATATTCGAAAAGTTTAGAAAAACATGAATAATAGCATAAAATTTAGTAGCATCTTGGTATAATACAATACCTGGTTTATCATTTGATTCAATGTTAAAAATGACTGATCAACCACTTGAATTAATGCACAATTATGAAGTGCTTTAATTGTTCAAAAAGGTATAAGAAGTGGCACATCCTAATGCTGTAAACTAAATATTACAACAAATAATAAATATATTAAAAATATGATATAAAAATATATCGAATTATTTAGCATTTTTAGATGCAAATAATTTATATGGTTTTGCTATGAGCAATACTTTCCATACAGCAGTCTGAATGGGATGAACCAAATAATTTCAATTTTTCATAAACATCTCAGATTTTGAATACCTCTAAAATTGGATATATATTTCAGTAGTTCTAGAGTATCCAAAGGAACTGCATGTTATACATAAAAATTTACGACTTGCTCCAGAAAATAAAGTCCCATTAGGAGCTAAAGAAAGTAAGTTATTGACTACTTTGGAAGAAAAAAATATCTATGTAATTCACTGTAGAAATCATAAACAGTTTATGTGCTAGAAATGAAGATAACAAAATATACAGAGTTTTACAATTTAAACAGTCAGATTGCTTAAAGAAATATATAGACTTGAATGCAGAACTGAGGACCAAAGCAAAGAATGATTTTGAGAAACATTTCTATAAATTAATGGATTACTCAGTGTTTGGAAAGACAATGGAGCATATTAGCATCAGACTGGAAACAAAATTAGTTTCAGATAGAGAAATGTGTGAAAACTTATGGCAATGCCAAACTTAAAAGGAAGAACAATATTTGAAGAAAATCTTGCTGCTGTTCATATAAAGAAAACAAAAATTGTGTTTAATAAGCCAATTTATATTGCAATGCGTATACTTCATTTATCTAAATAACTGATATACGATTTTCACTACAGTATTATGAAATCAAAATATGGCAAAAATACTGAACTTACATATATGGAACCAATGCACACATATACAATACACAGACTAAAAATTTCTATGATGACATCAAATTAAGGATTGATTACTTTGATACAATTGACTATCCAACAGATGATATGCACAGTATTCCCCAAGTAAATAAGACCGTTTTAGGAAAAATGAAATATGAGTGTAATGGAAAAAAATTGAAGAATTTTGTGGTTTAAAAGCTACAATGTGTGCCTACAAGGCTGGTGACAAAATAGAGAAACATTCTATAGAAGAAATGTGTTGTGGAAAATAGAATATGCTTAGGTGAATTTGAAGACTTTGTTTAACAACAGCAGACATTGCAGATCCTTGAATTTCATAAAAAGCATTAAACATGAAATTAATGAAGTTAAAGTAAACGAAAAGGCACTTAGCCTATGTGACAATAAAAGATATGTTATAGTAAATGAAACAGATGTGTTTCCATATGGGCATTATCTGACCAAATAATTTTATCTTCAAAAATTGTTTTCCACTGACTGGTTTCAATTTTATTAATAAAAATTTTTAATACATAAATGGAAACTCTATTTGATAAGCTCAACAATGCTAGCCATTCCAATTTGTTTAAAAAGATTAGCAGTAAATTATTTGCTTTACATTACTGGTTGTGAATATTGGTAACTAGACATGGAGATAAAATTTGTGTGGATGCTGATAGTAAATTTAAGATAATTTTACCATACAGATACTTGAAATTAATTTGTTGTTGGGATTTTCAATTGTTTTATGAAGGAAATATTAATTTAAGGTATATCATTAAGATATAATGATAATTCATTTCATTGCCCAAAATTTCTAGTTTCCAAAATTTTATAATCTGTAAATGGACAATACATTCAGCTACAGGAGTATGGGGAATGTCTGAATAAAAAGAAACCTTCAACATTTATATAAAGTTAAGTATTGAAATAGTAAATAGTATAGTGTGTGTAAAGAATGTGTATCTTTCTGCCATAAAGTTAAAGTTACATGTAAAAACCACAGTTCATAATAATCATATGTCTGCTAGAAGTCAATGAGTTATTGAAGGTGAAGAACATATAAAAGTGTAATAAATGGATTCTCTTTCCCTTATTTGCTTCAACTCAATTCTTTTCTGAAAAACGGAACATAAGGGAAAAGAGTACCCCTAATTTCTTTTCTGTTAATTTTGTACATATATTATAATTAAATTGATGTTTCTCATAACTTCTATATGGAAAAGTTAGCTACAAATAAAAATTGGTTATTGTGGGTTTGGGCTAAATTTTTACAAGTAAGCTCACTTTCTAACTTGTGAAAATGCGATCTAACTTTTAAAAAATTGAGCCCAAACCTACAGTTTCCCTCTACCCAAGAAGCTCAAGGTAGGATTGTTTATTAAAAGCATGAAACTCAGGAACCGTGTGAAGATACACAGTTCCATTAACATCGAAAATATAGTCGTCTTTGCTTTAAATTTAGGTTTGCTCATTCGAGCTTTGTCCCCTCTTGGTGATGCGGAGACCTACCTGTGCGTTGACTGGTGCTTAGTTTCTGGGTCATAGGTGAAAATGAATGAAAACACGAAAATTCGTAGCTTTATTGTTACGCTTATCATTTTTCTGGCAAAACAAAATAAGAGCCTTACAGAAACGAATGGAACACCCACACCGATCTGTCTGCTGAAACCTGAGATGCCACAGTCGACTGAGGACTCTTCACACTTCACATCTATTGGTCGTTCATCTTCGGCGCATGCATACTTACGCTGTGACAGCATCAGTCCCGTTATGTTTTATTTTATAGTCACACGTCGCATACAAAAATTACTGTCCATCCGTAGGGAAACTGTACGGCATCCTCATGTCCAAATTACCAGTAACATTTCCCTGTTGATAGGTGCATGGTAATTATCTTTCTTCATTACATAATAAAGCAAGTAATTTTCGTTAGTGTAAAAAATTTGCATTCACGAAACCAAAATAGACATCGGCCTTAGTTATGAGTAGTTTCTCTGCTAGTACATGTTAGAACGTGCTGTAGTTTTCGTTTCCGATTAATAAACTTTCACTTCAGACTGAGATTCACTTCAGCCTGTAGTTTATCTTGTTTATTTATTTATTTATTTATTCAACCTGGCAAGATTAGGGCCATCAGGACCTCTCTTACGTCTAACCAGGCATTCTACTTATTTTACATTCATATGTTTTAGTAGGCATGTTAAACTACATCTAGCACAAAAAGTGAAATAAGCAATTAGAAAGGTAAATCTGGAAAAATACATACATATATAACTTATATTTGCAGATCATAAGTGCTTTTATAATTAGACATTATTGAAGAGACAGATTTTAGGTAGGAGTGCTGGCAGCAGGGAGTATGAGGGAGACTCATGGTGAAGGGAGGAGAAGAATAGAGAGACATGATGTAACATAATTAAGGAAATATAAAGGAAAAGAAGATTGTGTGGCTAATAGAGATAGATGAAGAGGAAGGCATCTCAGGAACAAGATAGGAGACGCTAGCTTTCCTATTTGACAGATGAGAGGATTGGACTTGTACATCAATTTTGTGGAGAACTTTATGAGGATGATGGTAGGAAATGCTTCAACTTCTTCTTAAAAGCAGCAGGAGATTGAATTTTGCGCAAGGTAAGGGGCAGTTTGTTCCAGAGGCGGACTGCGGCAACTGAGAAGGAGTTTGCAAAAGTTTTTGTTTTGTGAGTGGGCACAGTTAGGATACCAAATAAGAGCGACCTCGTGTTTCGATTATGATGGCATGACAGGTTTTTAATCTCTGCAGCAAGGTACTGGGGTGCTTGTGCGACGAGGAGTCGGTGAAGTAGACATAGAGTGTGGTAGTCACGCAATTTGTCCGGCCGCAGCCACCCTAGCTCGGAGTATGAAGAACTAACATGATCATATCGGCGAATGTTGCAGGTGTAACGCGCACAGGCATTCATGGTTAGCTATAGCCGTCTTTTGTTTTCACTACTCATGCCTTGTTGAATCACATCACAATAGTGGAGGTTCGGTAGGACGAGTGCTTGCACGAGCTGGCTTTTCAAGTCCTGTGGAAATATGTTCCGAAACTTTTTGAGAACATAGCGACAGGCAGACGTCTTTCGGCACACTGCGACTGTATTCTCCGCCTAGTTGAGATGCTCATCCAAAGTTACACCCAAGTTCTTCACTGTTTTCTGATACGGTATTGGAGTACCGTCGAGCAGAATAGGAAGTAGCCGTTCGCGGAAATCTGAACTTATTAATTTCTGATGGGCTATTAAGATTACTTGCGTTAGTTTAAGCCCCAGGTTTCTCGCCCATGTCACTGCTGAAGACAGATCATCATTCATCTGAGCGATTGCAGTGTTTACATCTTCAGGTCTGACGCTTGGGTAGAGCTGGAGGTCGTCGGCATAGAAATGATATTTACAGGAGGACAGAACCGACGAAATATCGCTCACATATAAAGAAAACAAAAGTGGTCCTAAGACTGATCCTTGTGGCACTCCCGATGAAACATGTTTCCTGGAAGCTTTTTCATTTACGCAGACAACACATTGCTGTCTGTCTTTTAAGTAGCTTTCAAAACATCTCATTGCACTATCAGAGAAATTAAGCTGTTGCATTTTTCTGAGCAATATGTCAAAGTTAACAGTGCCAAAAGCTTTGCTGAATTCCAGTAGTGTCAATATTGTTGCCTTTCGATTGTCGATGGCATATTTCAGGTCATCAGTTACTTTAATTAGAGCATGTTTGTGCTGTGATGTTAACGGAAACCGGATTGAAATTTGTCATGTACGTTGAATTCATGCAAGTGTTCAGTGATTTGGTCATGAACAACATATTCAAGTGCTTTGGAAACAGCAGACAGTATGCTAATTGGTCGATAATCACTAGGCAGTTGCGGGTTTTCGATCTTAGGGATGGGTCGAATTGTGCTTCTTTTCCATGCAGTGGGGTATATTCCGTTCACGAGGGAAAAATTAAATATGTCAGTTAAGACAGGTACTAAGATATCGGCAACATTCTTAATCATGGTTATACCGATACTGTCGTTGCCTATTGCATCAGAACAGACTCTCATTATTGCTTTTCTTGCCTTATTTGTTGTTACATGTATTAGATGGAAGGTATCGTTTTTAGTTATCCTGTTTGGGGATTCTTGTGGACGGTAATTATCAGCCGTGCTGGTATTCAGATGTGCAGAGAAGAATTCATTTAATTCGTTAGCTGACACATGAAAAGTAGTTTCCGATTTTGCCTTTCCGACCCCCAAGCTACGGAGATTCTTCCATAGAGTCGTGGGCGTCAGATCGCTGCATGCAAGGGAGCGAGCGTGCTTGTTTTTAGCATTGCGAATGCACTGTTTCACTCTCTTCTGTAGCTTTCTATATTCTTCGAAACGCTCGGGTTTCGGGTCTGCCTTGAAACGCCTGTGGGCAGCATCCCTATTAGTCATCATTTGACGTAATTCAGCTGTCAGCCATGGAGCAGGAGATTTTCTTACACGGATTGTGCGCACAGGTGCATGTTTGTTATAGAGGGCAGTGAGTTTATCACCAAGTTCATTAAGTTTGCCGTCGATTGTAGGTTCTCTGATTATTTGATGCCATGAGATTTCTGAGCAATCGGCTGTTAGAGCCTCAAGTTCACTACGTTTCATGTTCCTACAAGTTATGTAACGCGATTTTATCCTTGGAGGCTGCACAGAGTAGGCCAGGAATATTGCATCATGTGCTGAGAGGCCAGGGGCCGATGTTTGACCAACATCTCTTACTTTGTCAGTCTGTTTCGTTGCAATTACGTCTAGAAGAGTATGACTGTGCGCCGTATGGTGTGTAGGTTGTAATGGAAGAATTTTCATGCTATTGCAACTAAACAGTCTTCTTAGGTTTATTGCGGAGGGAGTGTCTCTTAGCAGGTCTACGTTCAAGTCACCCATTACGATGACATGTTCGTATTGACACTGAAGTGAATGTAATTCCGACTGGAAGGAACTCATTGAGCTTATTTTTGGCGGCTTGTACACGACGCCAGTCAAGAATTTCCGACTTTTTATATTTATTTCAATGAACATGAATTCAGCCTCTTTTTCTTCAGCAGGATTTGACATACATAAGACTTTCGCTTTGAGATCTGTTCCTATATACGCGCCGACCCCGCCACCTCGCTTTTTTGGTCTGTCTGTCCTAAGAAATGTGTACCCTGGAAGATGAATAGATGCAGAGGATATGTGTGGTTTCAACCACGTTTCAGATAAGAGGATTACGTGGTAGTTTAGTTGGTTGAAGAGGAGGCTAAGTTCTTCGTAATGTGCAGGTAAAGACTGGATGTTGCAGTGAGCTGCTAAAAGCTCTGACACGTTCCGATGAGCAGCCTGGAGTAGGGTGGCAGACTGGTTTGTCCCTTTGTTAGGCACTACCTGCCACGAGGGGCACTGGCCGCTGCTTCCGCCAAGTGACATAACACAGGGGTGTCCGAGATTTTGCGCGCCCTGTTTGTGACTCCGCGAGTGCCGAAAGAAAGGCGACTGCAAGAGATTTCCTGAGGTTGCGTGAGTATAGAAAATGGATTAGTGGTATTCGGTGCAAGGAGAATATGACCAAAATAGTGACGGCTGTGTGTCACTGTGTATCCTATGTCGTAAGAGGAGAAATGTAATTATCGTATTTGAAAGAGCTTAGGGTGGAAATAAGGGAAAGGGGAGTGATTTAAGAGGCTGATGCTGGCAGCAGTGAGAAGTAAGCTCAATAATTAATAGATTATCGTAGGAAGCTAGAATTAAATTGAAATTTACTAAAGTGATACTGGTAGTGATTATCGTAGGAAGCTACAATTAGATTGAAATTTGCTAAGGTGATACTGATAGTGATTTTTGTTATGAACAATTTAAACTGAAGAGATGGGTGATTAATGAACTAAAGGAGAGACTAATAATTGCAATATAACTATTACAGAATGGAAGAGAATAAACTTAGAAAATGACAAAAGTATTAGCAGTAACTAAAATTAAGTAATGGTTAGAGCTACAGACACAAAAAAATAGTGAAAAGTTAATACAGTTACAAAAACAATTAGTTGCCGGTACAAATATGGGTATAATTAAAAAGTTAATACAATTACAAGACTATATCTGAGTATAGGGCTGTTACAATTTGCAAATGGTGTTAAGTTTGCACTTTTGGCTCGAGTAGCTTCACTTAATACTATTCAGTTCTGTCATGTTTGTGACTGTCTTCTTTCCAGCTGCTGTCTTAATGATTACTCTGCCGTCCTGAGTCCACACATTCTGAAGACCGAAATGGGACATGGCACTGTTTAAAATCTTTAGCCGTTCGTGTGTCAGATCTTCCCTTATTGTAAGCCCTGTCCTTGCTAACTTCTTCTTCTGGGTAAAGATCTCTGCCCTTTTCCGGTACGAGACAAATTTAATTATCATTGGGCGAGGTTTGGTAGCACCTGGTAGTTTTCGTCCCACCCGATGGCTCCTGTCAATGTTTGCCTTGGTCACTTCAACGCCTAATTTTTCACGCGCAACCTGTATAAGCAGGTTGTCTGTGTCTTCTTCCTTATTTTCTGCTACTCCAAACAGTCGTAGACTATTTCGCCTTTGGTACTGTTCTAGCTCGTCTGTTGCGGCAGATAGTTCCAACTCTCGTGCCTTTTTCTCGTATTCAGACACAGACTTTTTTAGTGCTGTAATTTCGGCAGTATTGACTTCAACAGTCTCACGCATTTTGGCCAATACTGCTGCTGTTACAGTATCTGATATAGTGCCTGCTATCAGATCGAGACTGTCTTTATCACAGCGTTTACCTCAGAGCGGACAAGCTCCGCTATACCGGGAGCCGCGGCCGCACCTTCCGCCAAGAGCAGACCCGCCGCACCTGCTGCTACCCCGCTGCTGGACGCGCTGCTGTTGACTCTTCTGTTTACCATTTTCTCGAAGATATTGGCGGAGCACAGAAAAAAATAGCACTACTGCACAGAACACTGTTGTTTACACGATTTCCACTTGTACTAGACAACACCACCTGCGAGAACACCTTCGAATTCAACTAAATTTCGCGAGCCGAGCTTAATACGTGTTACAATGCAGCCGCCATTTATTTATATTTGCTTGACATTACTTTTGCCTAATTAGACTGCAGTCTGTATTTATTTGAATTATCACAGATTTTACTTTTCAAATAACATATCGTAAGTTTGACTTCCCCTCGAATAACATCACATCCTTTCGATACTTAACGCCTCACGTGACGAATTATCAACCGATTCGTTTCATTGGCATACACGATTATGGTCAAAGGCAAATACTAGTAAAGGGGTGTCACTGTAGGATGGATTAGCTATTGTAATAACACCCTACAAAATTACATAGAAGTATACCAATTGGGAGGACAGATACAATTAGCGACTATGTGACAGTGTGGTGGTTGAGGTAGTTAATACATACCACCCACACAGAAAGTAGCGAATTTACTGAGGTGTGGTCTTCTGTAAGTTATGGCACATGGTGGAATATTTTCTAATGTAGCCAGGTAAATTTCAGCATTAATACCTACCATATAAGGACACCAACATTTTTTAACGAACCCTCTGATTTTTCTATGATTCTGTGGAGAGTGATAGAAGAAGACCTAAAAAACACAACATATGTGAAACTTGATCAAATATCAATCACCCACCAATAGAAGAAAAGCTGCCATAACATGTTTTCTATTGTAGCAGATTAAAGCAAAAATACGATTCTGATACGATTCGAGCGTTTCGAGCCCATCAGTCTTTGTTGCACCGTTGTAACCATCAATCAGCTTTCTGAGAACGATATTGGGACTAGCGTAATGAATACAGCACTCAAAAAAGCGGATATGTCTTCCATTTATGGTATATGTCACCGTCTCTTAGATCAGCGTTGCAGTTGTGCACCGAAAGAGGTATCCATATTGTTCACATCACGAAATATTTGTCGAAGTCCAATAAAAATAGAAAATCAGAAAACCGCAAATGTGAAAAGTATAATACTGATACAGAGAGAAAAAAAATGGTTCAAATGGCTCTCAGCACTGTGGGAATTCACATGTGAGGTCATCAGTCCCCTAGAACTTAGAACTGCTTAAACCTAACTAACCTAAGGACATCACACACATTAAGGATGTAACGTGATATGACTTTAGGGGAAGTCCGCCGTATCTTCAGAGAGTGTGGTGTAAGAGCAAATATTACCAAATGATGTGACGGGAGACAAAAGTGTAATTCCTAGGCCACATCATTACGACAGGGGGAATCTCGGCGGATCCAGATGAAAGTAGAAGAAATAGCGAAATTTCCTATACCAACAACGAAAAAGCGACTCCTTGGGTATCTTGGTGTCGTCAATTTCTATAAGAGGTTCATACATATAAAACAACTGGCAAAACCACAGCTTAGCCAGCTCACTGGAAAGAAGTCTACATGGGTATGGGACGATGCTTCAGAGGATGGATTTCAAATACTCTGAACCGGGCTCGTTAACGCGCCATTCCTGTCTCATCCCAATCTAGTAAAGGATTTTTCTGTGGTCACAGACAGCTCCTATTCCAGGCCGGGGTCATGATCTTCCAGAACTAGTAACAAGGTGGTAATATGGTAGACAAAACCATAGCTTTCGGAAGCCATATCCAGTGCAAATGCGAAAAAAGTTATTGAGTCACCTAGCTGGAAGCACTGGTGGTCGTTGGGGCTTCGATAAATTCAGATTCTTCTTCTATGGTCGAAAAACTATTGTACACACTGACCACAAGGCTTTAGAGTTTCCTCTCGCAGCAAAACCCCGCAACGAAAGACTGACAAGACGGGATCCGCATTACAAGAATTTGATTTTACAATCACTCACACACCAGGGGAAGAGAATATCATTGCTGATGCGCTGTCACGATAACCAGTGCAAATGCGAAAAAAGTTATTGAGTCACCTAGCTGGAAGCACTGGTGGTCGTTGGGGCTTCGATAAATTCAGATTCTTCTTCTATGGTCGAAAAACTATTGTACACACTGACCACAAGGCTTTAGAGTTTCCTCTCGCAGCAAAACCCCGCAACGAAAGACTGACAAGACGGGATCCGCATTACAAGAATTTGATTTTACAATCACTCACACACCAGGGGAAGAGAATATCATTGCTGATGCGCTGTCACGATAACTTATAGGACTGGAGAGAAATTGTGTGAATCCAGTGTGGGAGGAGCGCTTCAGTCTGTACTATATAAAATATGCAGCTTTTAAAAATTATGTGACCACGAGCCTGAGAGATATCGGCAAAGAATAGCAGGAAGATTCAGCTTTGACACTCTTATTGGAGACAGTCAAGGACCGCGCAGAAACAAAGATTTGGCAGTTCTATTTGTCATGTAAAGGGACGCTTCTCTGCCGTGGTGTAGGGGAGGAAGCATTGTGACGCGTCTGCACTCTGGTTGGCTCGTAAATAAGTTATACGGCACACACAAACTTGAGTTAGTGCACTTCTGTGCCAGAAAATGTTGTTTGAAGCTAAGCACATTGTGCTATTTTTAAGATGCGGGAAGGGAGACAAGGAGCGTAATGGCTGTGCCTAAGGCATGCCAAAGATAGAAACGCACAACAGTCACGATGCAGGCGCCACAATTTCCTACCATTCCGACGAAATTAAAGCGTCGGCAGCGAAGGGTCTCATGTGACCTCTGCCGCACACGAGTAGAGGGTACAGTTACGTCCTAATTACTGAGCTAACGTCTAAATAAGTCACTCTGACGCCACTGAGGAAGGTTACCGCACTAAGGGTAAGCAAAGCCTTTCGGAAAGTTTTCCTGTCTCAAGCAGGACATGTGGAAAGAATCATCTCTGCCAATGAACCCCAGTCCAGCTCAAACAAATGGTCGCCCAAGTTGAGACGGCACAGGATAAGACCGATCTATGTGTCCATAAGATATCCACAAACATGCTGGAGAGATAATGAAAAGCCTAGGGAACCTCTGCCGCATCTACTGCGCGCAAGGGCACGCCACCTGGGATGTCTTCTCATGTGATATCCATAACGTATGGATAGTTGTCACGTCGAGTCAAAGGAATGGCGCCATTGACCGTACTAAAAAATAAGTACCCGGAAGACCTGATTCGCGAAGTAGCTGACTTTCCGTCGTAAACCCCGAAAATACATACAAATATTGTAGAACTGGCTGTCAGACGTTTGCTGTTTGCAGGTGTGAAGAGTAAGGATGCAAGGGTCAGGAAAGCTCGGAAACGAGAGTTTCAGATCGTACAAAAGGTCCTTGTCAAAAGCTTCCCATTATCGAATAGCAAAAAACTACTGTGCCACAAATTATACCTGTTTAAGTTCGTAGGAACTCCAGAAATTGAAACCCACGATGTCCTTAGGGATTCATCACCTCTCCCATGCGAAACTCTTCATAGAAGAAGACTTGTACAGCTATATCAATAAGTTCGTGTTAAGAATCATTTGTTTCCTATTCATTTATGTAGTCATTTATGGCATTGTTTTTCCTTTGTTTCCACTTACATTTTTTGGGTGATTTACTATTATAATGAACGGATAAGATCTTCTCCTGCGACCTGATGAGTAAGTTAGGCGTTTGCAGGTTTCTGTACAGGTACTTGCACTTTTATAATTTACCGAAAATTTGAAACATACTGGTATCCTTCCATGTTTCACAGACAGAAAACTACACTACTGGCCATTACAATTGCTACACCAAGAAGAAATGCAGATTATAAAAGGGTATTCATTGGAAAAACATATTACACTAGAACTGACATGTGATTACATTATCGCGCAATTTGGGTGCATAGATCCTGAGAAATCAGTACCCAGAACAACCACCTCTGGCCGTAATAACGGCCTTGATACGCCTGGGCATTGAGTCAAACAGAGCTTGGATGGCGTGTACAGGTACAGCTGCACATGCAGCTTCAACACGATACCACACTTCATCAAGAGTAGTGACTGGGGTATTGTGACGACCCAGTTGCTCGGCCACCATTGACCAGACGCTTTCAGTTGGTGAGAGATCTGGAGAATGTGCTCGCCAGGGCAGCACTCGAACATTTTCTGTAACCAGAATGGCCCGTATAGAACCTGCAACATGCTGCCGTGCATTATCCTGCTGAAATGTAGGGATTCGCAGGGATCGAATAAAGGGTAGAGCCACGGGTTGTACCACATCTGAAAGGTAACGTCCACTGTTCAAAGTGCCTTCAATGCGAACAAGAGGTGACCGAGACGTGTAACCAATGACACCCCATACCACCACGCCGGGTGGTACGCCAGTATGGCGATGATGAATACACGCTTCCAATGTGCGTTCACTGCGATGTCGCTAAAAACGGATGCGACCATCATGATGCTGTAAACAGAACCTGGATTCATCCGAAAAAATGATGTTTTGCCATTCGTGCACCAAGGTTCGTCGTTGAGTACACCATCGCAGGCGCTCCTGTCTGTGATGTAGCGTCAAGGGTAACGGCAGCCATAGTCTCCGAGCTGATAGTCTATGCTGCTGCAAACGTCGTGGAACTGTTTGTGCAGATGGTTGTTGTCTTGCAAACCTCCACATCTGTTGACTCAGGAATCGAGACGTGGCTACACGATCCGTTACAGCCATGCGGATAAGATGCCTGTCATCTCGACTGCTAGTGATACGAGGCCATTGGGATCCAGCACGGCGTTCCGTATTGCCCTCCTGAACCCACTGATTCCATATTCTGCTAAAAGTCATTGGATCTCGACCAACGCGAGCAGCAATGTCGCGATACGATAAACCGCAATCGTGATAGGCTACAATCCGACCTTTATCAAAGTCGGAAACGTGATGGTACACACTTATCCTCCTTACACGGGGCATCACAACAACGTTTCACCAGACAACGCCGGTCAACTGGTATTTGTGTATGAGAAATCGTTTGGAAACTTTCCTCATGTCAGCACGTTGTAGATGTCGCCATCGGCGCCAACCTTGGTTAATGCTCTGAAAAGCTCATCATTTGCATATCACAGCATCTTATTAATGTCGGTTTAATTTCGTGTCTGTAGCACGTCATCTTCGTGGTGTAGCAATTTTAATGGCCAGTGGTGTAGTTCGTGGGTAGGACTGTACCGATTTCTTGGTGGAAAGCTCATGGGTTTACAATATAACCGGTTGGATTAACACTTGAGGATTACTTTATTGGTAGCTTGTAACGCCACAGCAAAGGCTATATGTTGGAACATCGTGAATATTGAATTTTTGGTTCAGAAATAATTGCACAAGTCCTGGAGACACAATTAATCTCGGAATTCATCTTGGACTATAGTGCTGATTTGGTTTCTTCTGTTGAGGAGGAGGAGATTACTGTTTAACGTTCCGTCGACAACGAGGTCATTAGAGACGGAGCACAAGCTCGGATTAGGGAAAGTTTTGGAAGGAAATCGGCCGTGCCCTTTCAAAGGAACCATCCCGGCATTTGCTTGAAGCGATTTAGGGAAATCACGGAAAACTTAAATCAGGATGGCCGGACGCGGGATTGAACCGTCGTCCTCCCGCATGCGAGTCCAGTGTGCTAAGCACTGCGCCACCTCGCTCGGTCTTCTACATCTACATCTATACTCCGCGAGCCACCTTACGGTGTGTGGCGGAGGGTACTTATTGTACCACTATCTGATCCCCCCTTCCCTGTTCCATTCACGAATTGTGCGTGGGAAGAACGACTGCTTGTAAGTCTCCGTATTTGCTCTAATTTCTCGGATCTTTTCGTTGTGATCATTACGCGAGATATATGTGGGCGGTAGTAATATGTTGCCCATCTCTTCCCGGAATGTGCTCTCTCGTAATTTCGATAATAAACCTCTCCGTATTGCGTAACGCCTTTCTTGAAGTGTCCGCCACTGGAGCTTGTTCAGCATCTCCGTAACGCTCTCGCGCTGACTAAATGTCCCCATGACGAATCGCGCTGCTTTTCGCTGGATCATGTCTATCTCTTCTATTAATCCAACCTGGTAAGGGTCCCATACTGATGAGCAATACTCAAGAATCGGACGAACAAGCGTTTTGTAAGCTACTTCTTTCGTCGATGAGTCACATTTTCTTAGAATTCTTCCTATGAATCTCAACCTGGCGCCTGCTTTTCCCACTATTTGTTTTATGTGATCATTCCACTTCAGATCGCTCCGGATAGTAACTCCTAAGTATTTTACGGTCGTTACCGCTTCCAATGATTTACCACCTATGGCATAATCGTACTGGAATGGATTTCTGCCCCTATGTATGCGCATTATATTACATTTGTCTACGTTTAGGGAAAGCTGCCAGCTGTCGCACCATGCATTAATCCTCTGCAGGTCTTCCTGGAGTACGTACGAGTCTTCTGATGTTGCTACTTTCTTGTAGACAACCGTGTCATCTGCAAATAGCCTCACGGAGCTACCGATGTTGTCAACTAAGTCATTTATGTATATTGTAAACAATAAAGGTCCTATCACGCTTCCTTGCGGTACTCCCGAAATTACCTCTACATCTGCAGATTTTGAACCGTTAAGAATGACATGTTGTGTTCTTTCTTCTAGGAAATCCTGAATCCAATCACAAACCTGGTCCGATATTCCGTAAGCTCGTATTTTTTTCACTAAACGTAAGTGCGGAACCGTATCAAATGCCTTCCTGAAGTCCAGGAATACGGCATCAATCTGCTCGCCAGTGTCTACGGCACTGTGAATTTCTTGGGCAAATAGGGCGAGCTGAGTTTCACATGATCTCTGTTTGCGGAATCCATGTTGGTTATGATGAAGGAGATTTGTATTATCTAAGAACGTCATAATACGAAAACACAAAACATGTTCCATTATTCTACAACAGATTGACGTAAGCGAAATAGGCCTATAATTATTCGCATCTGATTTATGACCCTTCTTGAAAATGGGAACGACCTGCGCTTTCTTCCAGTCGCTAGGTACTTTACGTTCTTCCAGCGATCTACGATAAATTGCTGATAGAAAGGGGGCAAGTTCTTTAGCATAATCACTGTAGAATCTTAAGGGTATCTCGTCTGGTCCGGATGCTTTTCCGCTACTAAGTGATAGCAGTTGTTTTTCAATTCCGATATCGTTTATTTCAATATTTTCCATTTTGGCGTCCGTGCGACGGCTGAAGTCAGGGACAGTGTTACGATTTTCCGCAGTGAAACAGTTTCGGAACACTGAATTCAGTATTTCTGCCTTTCTTCGGTCGTCCTCTGTTTCGGTGCCATCGTGGTGAACGAGTGACTGAATAGGGGATTTAGATCCGCTTACCGATTTTACATATGACCAAAACTTTTTAGGGTTCTTGTTTAGATTGTTTGCCAATGTTTTATGTTCGAATTCGTTGAATGCTTCTCTCATTGCTCTCTTTACGCTCTTTTTCGCTTCGTTCAGCTTTTCCTTATCAGATATGATTCGACTACTCTTAAACCTATGATGAAGCTTTCTTTGTTTCCGTAGTACCTTTCGTACATGATTGTTATACCACGGTGGATCTTTCCCCTCGCTTTGGACCTTAGTCGGTACGAACTTATCTAAGGCGTACTGGATGATGTTTCTGAATTTTTTCCATTTTTGTTCCACATCCTCTTCCTCAGAAATGAACGTTTGATGGTGGTCACTCAGATATTCTGCGATTTGTGCCCTATCACTCTTGTTAAGCAAATATATTTTCCTTCCTTTCTTGGCATTTCTTATTACACTTGTAGTCATTGATGCAACCACTGACTTATGATCACTGATACCCTCTTCTACATTCACGGAGTCGAAAAGTTCCGGCCTATTTGTTGCTATGAGGTCTAAAACGTTAGCTTCACGAGTTGGTTCTCTAACTATCTGCTCGAAGTAATTCTCGGACAAGGCAGTCAGGATAATGTCACAAGAGTCTCTGTCCCTGGCTCCAGTTCTGATTGTGTGACTATCCCATTCTATACCTGGTAGATTGAAGTCTCCCCCTATTACAATAGTATGATCACGAAACTTCTTCACGACGTTCTGCAGGTTCTCTCTGAGGCGCTCAACTACTACGGTTGCTGATGCAGGTGGTCTATAGAAGCATCCGACTATCATATCTGACCCACCTTTGATACTTAGCTTAACCCAGATTATTTCACATTCGCATTCGCTAATAACTTCACTGGATATTATTGAATTCTTTACTGCTATAAATACTCCTCCACCATTGGCGTTTATCCTATCCTTGCGGTATATATTCCATTCTGTGTCTAGGATTTCGTTACTGTTCACTTCCGGTTTTAACCAACTTTCCGTTCCTAATACTATATGCGCACTATTTCCTTCAATAAGAGATACTAATTCAGGAACCTTGCCCTGGATACTCCTGCAGTTTACCAATATTACGTTAACTTTTCCTGTTTTTGGTCTCTGAGGACGGACGTTCTTTATCAACGATGATAATGTCCTCTCTGGTAAGCCGTCAGGTATTTTATCGTTTCGCCCAAGGGGGGGTCCCTCTAACCTAAAAAACCCCCGTGTGCACGCCACACGTACTCTGCTACCCTAGTAGCTGCTTCCGATGTGTAGTGCACGCCTGACCTGTCTAGGGGGGCCCTACAGTTCTCCACCCAATAACGGAGGTCGATGAATTTGCAACCATTATAGTCGCAGAGTCGTCTGAGCCTCTGGTTTAGACCCTCCACACGGCTCCAAACCAGAGGACCGCGATCGACTCTGGGCACTATGCTGCAGATATTAAGCTCAGCTTGCACTCCGCGTGCGATGCTGGTTGTCTTCACCAAATCAGCCAGCCGCCGGAAGGAACCAAGGATGGCCTCAGAACCCAAGCGGCAGGCGTCATTCGTTCCGACATGTGCTACTATCTGCAGCCGGTCACACCCAGTGCGTTCAATAGCTGCCGGAAGGGCCTCCTCCACATTACGGACGAGACCCCCCGGCAAGCACACCGAGTGCACACTGGCATTCTTCCCCGACCTACCTGCTATTTTCCTGAGGGGCTCCATAACCCGCCTAACGTTGGAGCTCCCTATAACTAATAGGCCCGCCCTCTGTGACTGTCGGGACCTTGCCGGAGAATCGGCCACTGGCCCAACAGGCGAGGCATCCTGTGGTGGCTCGGAAACGATGTCATCACCACTAGGAAGCACCCCGTACCTGTTGGAAAGGGGTAAGGCAGCTGCCACGCGGCCAGATCCCACCTTCGCCTTTCGGCCAGGCACGCGCGAGCCCACCACTGTCCGCCATTCACCCTGGAGTGATGGCTGACCGGTAAGATGCTCACTGCCGGAAGACGCAGCGACATCAGGGGTTCCATGTGATTCCAAGGCCACCGAAGTAGGCATAGGTCTCACCACAGTTGCCCCAACGCCACTACGAGCCGACGCCTGCGCCTCGAGCTCGATGAGCCTAACAGACAAAGCCTCCACCTGCCCCCGAAGAGTGGCCAATTCTCCTTGCGTCCGCTCACAACAACCACAGTCCCTACACATGACTATGTTTACCCTACTCTATACGGTGACAAATTCCCAAGATAATCTTCTGATGAGCTACTCTGATAATCAAGAAACACTCACTGAAATACGAGACGCGAAAACTACGCTAGGTTTTCCCAGAAAAACTATTTAAAAGCTAAGCGCAGCAAATAAGTACAAAAACGCTTTATACAAACAGTACTCGCTGCTGCTGGTGCTCTCGCTCTGGCTGTCACAAGACAACTGCTGATTCAAGTGACTAGTGGCTAACGGCCGCGAAACAAACAAAAGACGGTTTTAGGGCGCTTTCTGTTCTAAACGATCAAGAAAACACTAAGAAATCTAACACGAAAACTACGTAAAGTTTTATCAAGAACTGTTAGTTACTATGCAGAGCAGATAAACACAAATAGAATCCCTTCCTTAGTGGAAGGTCGTAAACAAAATGCAAAATAAACGCTTTATACAAACAGTACTCGCTGCTGCTGGTGCTCTTCTGTTGATATTGTGCGCATTGGCAGTGGCGCATTCGTACCGAGGACATGGTAGTGGTGCCACAGAAGCTGATCTGCTACCCGATAGTACACTTTGGCGTGAGTTTGATCATGACAGTGATACCAAAGGGGGTATCTTGCGAGATCGGCATGGGTTCCCCACGCCAGGGGTTTGTTGACGTTCAAGAATTGTTTTTTTTTCGCTGTGGTTCGATTAGGGTTATTTCCAGTGGAATGGTATGTTCATGCTGGTGGCTTTCGAGTGTGGTTACAGTCGTCTATGGTGCTATATTTTTTTCACCGATGGTACTTCTTCGACTGTGGTTACTGACTATGGAATATCTCAAATAGTGCGAGGATGTTTGCTTCATGGTATTTCGATTTTGTATTACTTGGCGTGAGCACGTGAAGTGCGAGTCATCGTAGCACGTTTCAGATCACTTGGAAAGATAAGGCGAAAGGGACCAAATAAAAACAGGAGATAATCACAAATCCTTATGCATTGCAAATTATAAAAATGGTATTTCATGTCTTTACAGCGGCTGTTATTTGATGATATTTGTGCTTCGACTTTGTGAGTAGGAGGTAAGTTTCAGAGGGAAAGGCGAGTCCAAGCCAAAGTGTGATCTATGCTGACAGCTCGGAAAGGAGTGTACAGATGATGGCGAGCAGTATTCGATCCAGATTATGCGCCACATAGCCGCATCAATCACACCACCTTATTAGTTGGATCATAAGATGTACCAAAATCCAGATTAGCATCAAGCAGAAAGGGCTACATAACTGTAGTTGATAATGGGTAGGATATAATTAGAAATAAGTGTTGCATGGTGTGAGAGTCCTTAAAGTATGAATATGCGGGCTGTACCAGCTTAGCCCACAGGGGTGCACGAGTGGTGTTGGGAAAGTAACAAAACATGACATTTACTATAGCAACACGACTTTATGATTAGTTTATTTCTTTTAGATAAGCGACTAATGAACGATGTTCATTAAAATCTAAAAGATATGTAAGTGGTTGCTGTTTTATAAAGAACCTTACTAGTAACTCTGTTTAGATAAAAGAAAGAAGTAAGGCACGTTTCAGTTCTTTGCATCACTCATATTGTTAAGTTCATACTTTCGTTATGATTTTCTGTTTATATGTTTTTATAACATACATTGCAAAAACACGGCACTAATATATGTGCTACGGAGTATGGTGGAGAACTGCGGTGTTCTGAATGGCGAGCGAGAAACATACCTGACGCCAGCCATGCCTGGGTGCTGGGCAGGTGACATTCAGTGCAAGATGGTTGGCAGGACTGGCATGGCGTAGTGTGATCTCGCCTCACGGATGAGCTATGATGCACACAGCCGCCAGTGTGATGTCATCACGTGGCTATCAGCTGGGATGAGTTACCAACTGACGTGACGTCACAGCAAGGCCCCACGCCCACCTGTCAACGCAGGCAGCCCTTCCCTGCCCCCACCACAAGGTGACAGGGTAGGCATGTGGTTGACGTGGCTGTATTGGGATCGGTCACAGACATTAGAGGCGTGCACAGAGTCCCACTAATCCCTTTCACTCACGCCAATGAAGAGGGAAAGGGATTCCAGGCATTGTGATGCAACAGCAGGGGAGTCTCACCTGCAGCCAACAGGTAATGGAGGTTCACCTCTGACATCAAGATACCACCTGTGGCCACTGCTCTCTTATGCAAGAGCCATGAGGGACCGGACCTAAATGTAACACCATTGCTCATTGCTGGCGAAAAAGGCGGGACTAAGGAACGAGGGGACTGATGACCACAGATGTTAAGTCCCATAGTGCTCAGAGCCATTTGAACCACTAATGAACGCCAGACCAAGTGATTCGCGTCTCCAGACACTCAGCACAACACTGACAACTGCTGCAGGTAGACTTCTCCAACAAGAGCAACTGGTGCCCCATATCTTGCCTGTCAGTAGTCCAGATGGCTACCTGTAGACTGGAGACAGGTCTTGCTGCAGACATTGCTGTCGCCCCTGATGACATTAACTAAAGGGGTAATCATTCTCTTAGCACCGACTCACCCCTTACAGCTGCCAGCTCCAACTTTGCTACACATCTCATGAGTGTAGGTCTATGTTTATACACGTGACAAATGTAAAGTTAGTTTTTGGAATTACTAAGGCCCCTTTGGAAGGAGGCAGTAGAAGACTTAAAATATATATATATTTTTTAATTCTTATGTTTTCCCCCTTGCTGTATTTATTTTATTAGGTAATATGTAATTTTTCCACTGTCTTTCCTACTGTGTTGGTCATAATGGGGCAACAACATTTTCAGATATGTATTAGGGTACAACGTCACCCTCATCTAAAATTGAAACTGACAAAAGAGGACACGGAAACAAATGCATTAATATTCGAACTACTTTTTTAATTTGAGTCATTGTTTTATTTTGTCTTTGTTATTTGTGTAGAGTCCCACCGTGTTTCACGTGTCATTTAAACGTGCTTTTTGCACTAACCCCATTTACACCGTTGTACTAAAACAACAAAAAGACATGTTGCTATTAAATAAGGTTAACATATGACACAAGAATGCACACTTGACTAGCCTAGATTTTTTTAATGCTTGGATACAATTTGTCATGTTATTTGCCTCTGTGGGGGATTGAATCACTGTGGATGCTTGGGCAGGGGTAACAAAATCTCTGAGGGAAAGAATGCACAGTGCTGAACGATACTGTATTGTGGTTAAGGAAACCAATCACCTCTGATCTCAGCTTCGATGTGATGGGTTAATTAAGGTCTGCATGACTTTTTAACCATTCAGTCGCTGTATTTAGTCAGGAATGTATGTCAAAGACCTGAATATCCACAGGAACAATTCTAACACACACAACATTACATAACATCAGCAGGTGTGCAGTAGTGAGTGTACATATAATCCCTGGTTGAATAAGGTCAAGGCAGTGTGCAGTATTTTTGTTTTTGGTTGGCAAGGCTGTCATGATCTGACATGTCATTCTTTAAGACTCAGTTAAAGCGTCATAATTTCTTATGCACCATGTCACACGAACCTCTTTACTGTAATGTGACACTCCCCACGCAGAAATTATTGAGTAATGGAAAGGTAGTGTGAGGTGGCAGGCCACTCTTTCGCTTTATAGCAGCATTGTCAGTCAGACTAACATTCATATCTTAGAACATGATCTCGATGTTCCCCAGTGCTACAGTTGGTATGTGTGGTTAATACCTTTCCTGCATTAGAAAATTGTGGGCAGAATGTTCTTGTAACTGCCAGTGTATCCTGTAGAGTGCTTGCACGTGGAGGGTGGGAGGGTGCAAGCATACTGGAGACGACTGAGAAAACGGAGCTGATGAACTGGGGCCATAAATTCTGAGCGCAGCGATCTGGCCATGCGAGTGATTCTGGGAAACAGAGTTTAGAGGTTTTTACATGCAGGGGGGCTTCTGGCCGAATTTTTCTCCTCCTTCCACTTAGGGCCAGACACCAATGCGCCGATTCAGAAAACATTTTACCTGTGCCAGGCACCGGTCCATCAAAGAAGACAGCCAGATGCTTGAAAGTGAGTGGGGGAAGCTGTAAACTCAGCTTTTTTGCAAACGATGGGAAGGTCATAAATTTCTGTGCATTCACGTGTTAGAATCTGGGACGATATGGACAGCGCAGCTGGTGTACGTATCTTCTGGAGGTAGGACTGTATCCCCCCCCCCCCCCCCCTGACGCCCATATGTCAACAGGTTCATTTTGTGAGCCGTAAAAACAAGTAATTTATGTGCACAACTGTTTGGAAAGCTTAACAGCCTTCTTTCAAAAACTGGAAATGACTAGCCCAGGCAGATTAGATCACTCCGTAAGTGAGAGACTGTGGTCCTGTCTGGGTAGATATTTTCTGCCAAAACAAGGCCATGCTTCCCGTGAGCATGACTCCTCCCTAGTCTAAAATCTTTTTTCAGACAAGAGAGATTTGAAGTCGCGGATTGGCGGCCCTCGGGATAAGCAAAGTAGAGGCTTGCTCTCCTAATGCGGGAACCTAGTCTCTATGTCTGGCTTAGCTACCAGGCCAACAGAACAGTCAAGATGGGAGATTCAACGAGAAGATGGTAGTTCTACTGGTTTGCGCAAAGCGGGGCTGATTTCGTTTCGCTAATCCCGCTCCCATACCGAGGCATAGTGGAAAGTGGTTGTAACACTGTGAGATTTTTTCTCGTCTTGCTCTTGTGGAGAAAGTCAGCTGTTTCGCTAATGGGTGGGGCTTGTGGTCTGTATCTTATGGTGGGCGGTTTCCAGTTGTCCTGATGGTAGAACTGCATATCATCTCGGACGTATCGTTTGTCATGAAGGTGAACTTATTCGACGTGAGTCGAATATCTGACGTTTGACAATTCCGGCATGCACCGTGAAGTTGGTTGGGCCAGACCAGCAAACAGGTGCACCGCACGCTGAAATCTGCCAGGATTTCGGGGCTATGATAAGAAAGTTTCCCGTGTTCTGATAATCAGAACGCCAGACACGTCAGAACATTACAGTTGTCTAAGCGACCGCTCCTCGCCCACAGCGCGCCGTTGTCTGCTGCTGCATTAATCAGGGTAAAGTACTTCTGCACCGGCGTAGTGATGTTAAATAAAATTCACAGGTCCCCATTCTCAGCTGAACCATAGTTTGTGGTATAGCTGTTCGTAGTTGATTCCATTTGAACAGAGTTGGGCATCACCGTGGAATCGCATAAACCAAGTCAGATTGGGTTGTATAAGGGATTAATTCAGGGGAGCATTTGTATAAATTCCACTCCAAAGTATGCTTTGCCTGTCACACACCATTACTTAATTGATTTGTCTTGTTCTCCAGAAATTCGAGTTACCCTAGCTAAATAAAATTTATCGTTGTTTTGTAGACTCAGATACGCCATTGTCCTCATTCATTCTCCCTCTACTGTCACTGTTTCTGTTTTATTGCAGTAGTACATGAGTAGACCAGCAATTTAAAATTCAGTATTATGAAATTAGTTAATCTGATTATTAATTTGACTTCTGAAAGTGATTACATAGAATAACAAAAAAAGTTCAAATGTGTGTGAAATCTTATGGGACTTAACTGCTAAGGTCATCAGTCCCTAAGCTTACACACTACCTAACCTAAATTATCCTAAAGACAAACACACACACCCATGCCCGAGGGAGGACTCGAACTTCCGCCGGGACGAGCCGCGCAGTCCATGACTGCAGCGCCTAAGACCGCTCGGCTAATCCCTCGCGGCTACATAGAATAAGGCAGCAAAGGTGCCATGAGTATATCCATTAATTCACGTAGAAGACTCACGTGAATAGCAGATGATTTGAAGATTATTGGCAAGATGTAGAGGTAATAACATTTAGCTTCACTCAGACATATATTTCCGATGAAAGCAAGCGATGGCTTGCACATTATTCAACCGAACCATTACATGCCTGCAGACCAGATGGGATGAAACATGATACTGCTAAGTTGCCTCAGACTGTTCCTTGTAAATTGGACTCAAATTTGTAACCACTGAAATAAAATTGCATAGCCTCCTAACAACTGTTGCTGCATGGGTATGTTCCGTATACGATAAAATGTTCCACACACTTTTCGGTAATATCGTTTTCTGCCACAGCTCACAAACCTGCCCTGGTAGAAAACATGTGATGGTTGTCAACTGGACGAGCTAGAGTGGAGTCAGTGACACTAAACGATTCTAAAGGTTGTATCAACAGTTTCCTATTATCATGTTAACAGAGCTGTTAAAAGGCAAACAGCCTTCGAATAAACGTCAAGGTATAGTGCTATTTCTTTTATACATAATAACCGTCAGAACCGTATTAGCCTGAAGCTAAAATGCTGGCATTCACACGCCAACACATTCACTCTCAGTAGCTAGTTTATGGTATTTAATCGAACCTGGTACTGGAAGATATACAAATGGTTGTCCCGTGTTTTAGAAATTTCTATTTTATCACAATCAGTGTCTTCAACTAACAAGCCTCGATCTCGACTTGTGCAACACACAACGCATTTTTGAGGTATTAAAAAACACATAATTCACACAGGTAGCCTATAATTTGCACGTCAGTCTTCATCACTCGCCCTCAGTTAGCCCACTTTACAGCATTCCACCGTCATATTTAGCTCATAATTCCGCAAAATTACAACCACTTTTCAGAGTTCCTAGTACACGCGTCCGAACATTATGATGTCTGATCTCCGAATCAGTTCTCGACTCCACAGATCCATTTCTGTTTAGACCACAAAACACGCGAATGTATTCTTTTCTAATTGGCTGAGAAACATCATATCCTATGAGCTATCAGTATCAACGGCACTATCCCTCGTGTTTTACCATGAACCAATCACAACTTACCTTCTTTTCAGAGAAATTTATGAACGAAACAAATTTTTCATCATGTTACTTCGCATTCAGCCCTTCATTCACACTAATAATGTTAAATCATCAATGATTAATAGAAATCATAAACATTAGTAACAGAAAACTGTTACATTCAAATGTACATTGATTTGACAGCTTATCATTTCAAGGTTTCACATCGTTCGTCCACAGTGGTAACTACTAGTACATACGCCATAGCAAGAGCGGACTTGTCACGAAAGCTATGAGTATCATACGTAACTCCCTTAAGGCTGATTCTACCGAAGATTCAACTTTCCGTCTACATCGGGAGACACAGGAGAGGGTGGATTTTCATTTCCATTCTACCAAGAAGGAGGAATACAAGCAACCTCTATCTCTGAGGGAGTTGGTTTCTGCATTTTCAGTAGCTGACGGTAAGTCTCTTGGACACGACCTGATAATATGCTGCATGTCGAGACGCTCAGATCCACAGTTAGAGGAGATCCTCCTTCAGCTCATCAACGAAAATTGGATGACGGAAGACTATTCAACTCGCAGAAAGAATCTATTTTAGTCCCATTTTTAAAACAACGGAAGGATCGGACGAACTCCGGTACATATCATAGCATTAGCCTGACATGCTGCGTAGGCAAGACAATAGAGCATATGGTCAACCAGCGCCTAGCGTGGGTTCTCGAAACTGCGTTCCCACTAAGTCGCTCCCAGTGTGGGTTCAGGAGATATCACTCCACTGCCGACAACCTTACCCTGCTCGAAACAGCACTTTAACAAGCTGTCCTCTATAAGCAACATCTTATCGTTGTCTTCTTCAATTTGGGAAAGGCCTGAGATATTTCGTTGCAGCTCTGTCAATGGTCCTTCCTTTTGGAGAGGTATTTTAGGTATGAGGTTTGGAATGTCGTGTCTGACCGTTTAAAGCAGGACAATGGTATTACTGGATCTGCCTTCGCAATCAACGGTATTACATTCATTGTGGGACGCCCGGTATTGTGTTTGTCGTTTGTGGACGCCTTCTTCATCTTCTGCGTATCCTCCAACGCTCCAACGGCTACTCGGCAATTGTAGTTGACGATAAGGCGGTTCGAGAAATGGTCTTACATCATAGATTTTAAATTCTCTTTGGAGAAAATTGTTTGTCCTGATTTTAATCACTTCCGCTCTCTTTTTAGTTTTCCCCTTTTAAAACTGGGGACAGCGCTCTCGCTTTTAAGGAAAAGGTGCAGTATCTGGGCCTCACTTTTGATGAAAGCTAGTTTGGGTGCCACACCTTAAAAACATGAATCTGGGACTCCTCACGGCCTTAAAGCATCCTTCAGTGCGTCAGTCAGTCGTGGGGAGCTGACAGGGCACGCCTGCTCCGACTTTATAAGGCCTTTGCTCAATTGCAGCTTGAATACGGAATCTAGGTTTATGGGTCAGCAAGGTCTTCACACTTCAAAATGCTGGACACAGTTTCGTCACGAGGGTATTAAGCTATCAACAAGGGCTTACCGCACGATTCCTGTTGCTAGCCTCGATGCAGTGGCTGCTGTGCCTCTGTTGTCTATTCGACGACTACTTCTCGTAGTAGCACGTAAGGTTCTGTCCGTTCCTACATCGCCAGCATCGAGCTATGTTTCGTTGCCGCCACTGGACACAGGCGACGAGGCCGTTCAAGGTCTGTATAAGAGAGATCCTCAGTTTATTGCAGGGCAGTGGTGTTAATGTCCAAACCTGTCGGCGGAGTAGGGTGTCCCCCTGGCTACTAACGAGGCCCAGATTACTTTCAGAACTGACTGCTTACAGGAAATATTGTACCCAAGACTATATTTTTACAATTAAAGTTAACGAAATTTTACATCGCTATCCAGATTTCATTACTGTTTACATAGATGGTTAGAAGCAGAGGGAGTTTCCCGATTGCTCTGTCACGTTCCCCTACTTTGTCCTCAGGATAAGGCTCTCAGAGCAGTTTTCAGTTCATTATGCCGAACTGTTTGCTATCCAGGAGCATATGACGTGGCGTCATGACAAGAAACTCCTCATCTGCCCGGATTCTCAAAGTGCCCTTCTCGCTATTGGTCAAATGAATCAAGCTGATCGGGTGGTGCAAGAAGTGTAGGAAATCATCTTCTGCTGGTTTCCATGTCGCACAGCAATCGAGGAAGCGAACTCGCTGGTGCGGCTGCCAAGCAGGCTTTCCCCCTGTTGCCTCCTGTTCGCTGTTCGGTCCGCCTGCAGGCTGTTACCTCATGTCTGACCAGGAAGGCCGTGTGTTGGTGGGAGGTTAAGTATCTGGAAGTGAGGAATAATGAACTATGTTCCGTAAAACCTTCAGTGCGGCCGTGGCTTACCTCCTTCCAGCCGTGACGGTCCGAAGAATTAGCCCTTACACTGCTTATAATGGGACATTGCCCATTGACACATGGGTTTCTCGTAAGTCGCGAGGAGCCCACGCTATGTCACAGATGCGGAACACTACTATTAGTACGTTATATGTCATATTTTAATTGTGTTTTATATGACGACCTGAGGGTTGATCTGGGTTTCTCATAGGACCTGCCTGCTACTTTAACTGACAATGAGGCGACTCTGATTCGCATTTTAAAATTTCGTGTGATGTCCGGAATTTGTCCCAAAATAGTGTGTGTGTGATTGTGATTTAATGTGTCACAGAGTGGGCTGCACACTTATTATTTATAAATGGTCATCCAAACACAGTTATATTACTTCTTTTTTACCGGTCTTTACTCGTGTTTTATCTATTTTAAAACTCGTGTTTTACATACTTATTCTGCGGTGTCTTATGGAGATTTTATTACGGGGTTTTCTGGTGCTCACCTCACCGGGGTTGGCTTTCGATTCTCGTGGGAAAGCGTAACTTGATTTTCAGACTTACTATAATTTTTCATAGATTTCTCACCACGCTTGTCTGTATACTATTAACACAAAGGCGTTGATGACCCTGCTGTTTAGCGCCCTCACCGAAAGATCATCATTGCTGTAACAGGGTGCTCAGAAATTGTCTGAAATGCTTGTCGTGATGTTGTAAGGCAGATTATACTGAGACATACATATTAAGAAAAAAATTCGATACGTTGCTCCGTTTCCGAGTTATTTAGTATAGAATTTAGCCAATCCGGGCGACTCGCGCTCACACTCAAGCGGCCTGCCAGGGGCGGTGTTGCCCAACGAGTGCTGGCTGTGTCTCGTTAGCTGAAACTTGAATTTAGGCGCGCGACGATCTGATTGGCTAACTTCAATGCTAAATAACTCGGAAACGACGCAACCTGGCCTACATCACGACAAGCGTTTCAGACATTTTCTGACCACCCTGTAGGAAGCTACTTGCTAGCATAGTAATTCTATATGTGCTATGCTTTACCCGTAAAGTTTCATTTCGTTTCCCCCTCCGTCTCAGTTGCCTAACTCTTTTTGTCAAGCGACATATTTCATAGCAGTCTCAAGATTTTGCAATCGAAGTGTCGTTTGTACATTTTTGAAAAAGAGAAAATTTTGTTCGACGTTAGGTTGATAGTATCTCCACGAATAACACAAAAAGGATCAGTGTAGTCAATTATGGAGCCACCGGAAATTATAAACGAGAGGCGAGAAACATCGGAAGTTTCTCTCGGAAGTACTTTTCGTGGCGCAACACCTGATAACCAGCAGGGGCAACAGTTTCCTCCGAGGAAAACGTGGCCTCCACGAAACAAAAAAGAGCAGCGGAGGCAGCGCCCGCGACGGCCACGGCGACGAGGAGCAGCCGGCGGAAGCCGGGGAGGAAGCGAGGACGGGCAGACTCCTGAGGGCCGCCGGTCCGCCGAGATATCGGCGCGCTCCCTTATCTCGAGGGCGGAGGTCGGCGCCGGCGCCTGCCGAGTGTTTTACGAGGCAGCGAATAAACATCGCGTCCCGCGCCGCCAGTATACATTATTTAAGCAAACAGCCGCATGAATAAACAACACTTGCTGCTCGCTGTCCCAGCGCTCCAATCTCCTCGGCGCAACGAGGGCGTTACTTCCCGCAAGCGGCTCCCGCGGACGCGTGACCTGTGACTGGTCGCAACCTCGCTGACGCCCTCTCAACTGCCCGCTGTCCTCACCACGCAGAAGGAACCGGGGCAACGCCGCTCCAATTACACGCACTGCATTACACCGTGGTTAAATGGCGCAGCGGTAAGGCACCCTGTCACGTACCACGTACAGAAGACGGGCTTGCAGGACGCGTCTGGACCCGCAAGTTCCACAGCAGCCGAGGATCCCCTCCCCCTCACCCCCCGCTCCACAAACAGAACTTTTTATATACCGGGTGGCCGGCCATGGTGGCCGAGCGGTTCTAGGCGCTTCAGTCTGGAACCGCACGACTGCTACGGTCGCAGGTTCGATTCCTGCCTCGGGCATGGATGTGTGTGATGTCCTTAGGTAGATTAGGTTTAAGTAGTTCTAAATTCTAGGGGACTTATGACCTCAGCTGTTGAGTTCCATAGTGCTCAGAGCCATTTTTTTTATACCGGCTGATCAAAAAGTCGGTAAAAATTTGAAAACTGGATAAATCACGGAATAATGTAGACAGAGAAGTACAAATTGACACACATACTTGGAATGACATGGGGCTTTATTAGAACTAAAAAAAATACAAAAGTTCAAAAAATGTCCGACAGATGGCTCTTCATCTCATCAGAATAGCAATAATTAGCATAACAAAGTAAGACAAAGCAAAGATGATGTTCTTTACAGGAAATGCTCAATATGTCCACCATCATCCCTCAACAATAGCTGTAGTCGTGGAATAATGTTGTGAACAGCACTGTAAAGCATGTCCTGAGTTATAGTGAGGCATTGGCGTCGGATGTTGTCTTTCAGCATCCCTAGAGATGTCGGTCGATCACGATACACTTGCGACTTCAGGTAACCCCATAGCCAATAATCGCACGGACTGAGGTCTGGGGACCTAGGAGGCCAAGCATGACGAAAGTGGCGGCTGAGCACACGATCATCACCAAACGACGCGCGCAAGAGACCTTCCACGCGTCTAGCAATACCTTTTTTTTTTGTTCTAATAAAACCCCATGTCATTCCAAGCATGTGTGTCAATTTTTACCTCTACATCTACATTATTCCGTGGTTTATTAAGGTTTCAAATTTATACTGACTTTTTGATCACCCAGTACTTGCTTTTAACATGTCATACACGGCCGGCCGAGGTGGCCGAGTGGTCCTAGACGCTACAGTCTGGAACCGCGCGACCGCTACGGTCGCAGGTTCGAATCCTGCCTCGGGCATGGATGTGTGTGATGTCCTTAGGTTAGTTAGGTTTAAGTAATTCTAAGTTGTGGGGGACTGATGAACTTAGAAGTTAAGTCCCATAGTGCTCAGAGCCATTTGAACCATTTTTTTTTGTCATACTCAAGTACAGTTTTTTATGATATTGACAATGACATACATTAATACAATAACACAAGGCATTGTTTTTTTACAAGATAAATACATAAATTTGATTTAATATAATAATGATATCATTAATCATAATAATTTATATAAAATCTAAGTAGGTCTACATTGCATCAGCTTAATGTCCACTAGCTAATCACACAAACATTCCATCTGAAACGCATAGTGCGATAATTTGGGACGTACATGTCCTGTGCAACTGATTTATGAACTACTATAGTAAGAAACAGTCACAACATTGACAACATTATAACTTGCACAAAAAAATCGAACATTGCATGCATTGTTATCGATATTTGACTAAGCATTACGATTGTGCACATAAGTCTGAATAATATGATTTTCCGAGAGTGTAAAGCAGGGAAACGCTCTTACTCCCTGCCACAGCTCAGTATTCGCTAGAGAACAACGTTGACAATCTCGATAACTGAGGAAAATTCCAGATTGTACTAAAAAAAAAAAAAAAAAAAAAAAAAAAAAAAAAAAAAAAAAAAAAACAAGTTTGGTGATAATCATTATCAAGCTCGCTTAGCGGAAGCATAATTTAATACTTCTGTCCTCTTTTCCCCCCATGAGAATACTGGATGATAAAAACCACACACCACATAAAAGAAGACATGTTTGACGCTCTTCTGGGAAAGGAGGTCACATCGACAGATGAATTTATCAAGTGGTTGCAGCGAATCGAGGAATCTGAACAGATGAAGAGTAGCACGAAAGACGTATGACACGTTTCCCAGCGTGGTGTCTGTGGCAATTGCTATAGACCTCACTACTTTGGCACGTTGTAGCAGGATAGATGTTGCAATTTCTGGCAGCCAGCAACGTCTGGACCGATTCCACTAAAGACACCAGCCCTGTGAAGACAGCAGTTATAGGGAATGTTGAAGAAGAATCTTCAACACCAGTCTCCCCCTGGTCCAACACACTATGAAGAATGCACTCGGCCAGTTAGAACTTACACTGCAGCTGTCAAACGATAACCCAACAGCCGAACAATGCAGGTACAGCCAACTCATCTGCCAACTATAAAGTCCCACAGAAGAACTGACAGTTGGAGGACACAGGACGGTATGTTTACACTGTGGACAGCAAGAACTAGTTGCATATCACTCGACGACCACTGTGTCGCCAGACGCCAACCATCACAACTGCCCTATTCACACCAGTCAACTCCCAACGATTTCTGTCAAACTGTATGATGAAACCAATCATCGTACACTGCACAAGAGCGCTTCCCAATATGCTGTAGGCGTTCCACGCCACATTACAGAGATATCAGCCGCTCGCCTAATCGGGGAACTCCATTATGATGGTGAGGCCGCCACTCATGGAAAGTCATCCGCGAACGATAGTTACCAAGATGGCAAGAAAGTCATTGACATCATCGTGGATGGACAACCTGTCTGAGTGCTGGTTGGCTCTGTTGAGCCTATGCTTATCGTCGTCAGTGAAGAACGTTCCATTGTGATATTATTGGATTTCAGACATTTTGCATATGAGAAAAGGATGGCCACCGAGCTGTAGTTTGTAATAATACTAAGCATGACAACGCGAGAGTAAAGAAACGAAATCTATTTATAACGTGCGCTTATACCAAGACGCGCGGCCAGCGTTTAAAAGGTACTTTTAAACACTATGACTCGCTGGGCGCAGATATTTAAAATCATTGCCGCGGCGCTTGATAGCAAGAAGCTGCGAAACAGAAGGAAGAACAATTTATCATTTGTTAGGAAAATTCTAGAGTCTTTATAGTTAGTTGTACTTCTGGTCGCCGATATGTTAACATGTACTTCATTACCTTTGATGTTTGGTCGCCGACTTGTTAAGACGTGTTGTGTAGCACCGCTACAAGTTATATTTCATCTAGTGTGAAAAACCACGTTATCATCAAGAAAGGAAACGCTTTTGTAAACCTTGTGACGATAAAAAAATACTTACGCGCACGCCAGGACATTTAATTTTTACAAAATATCACACATACAAAAGCAGCGATTGTTGGACTGCTCCATGTAGGAGAAAAACATAAAAATGTAAGTTTTGTATTCATTGTAAATTTGTTAATGTTTATAGTTCAACGCCTTTGTTCTTTAAGAATATATTGATGCTTCACTGTACAGAAAATCTATGCTTATTGTTTTCTTTAAATTAACCACAAATAATGTTTATGTTTAAATGAGCTTTGTTACAGGTTCGCTCTTTATCGCGGTGTCTCGATTGTATTTGGGGGATCATTAATGTGTTCAGTTTCCGATCTGACAACTTTTTTTTTTACGAAATTTCACTGTTTTGCATTTTTTTATTATTCAAATAGGTCCCTTAGGTAATTTCATTGAAGAGTCTGACTTCGTGAAAGCAATCCGGGTTAAGAGGTCATTTGAGAAACTATTTTTCGCGCAATCAATCCGTACGTCTCCTGAACACAATCGAGGACCGACGCATCAGCGATCATTCATTAATTTTTCTCTCTTTCCAAGTCGTACCAAAAAACGGGCAAGGAGAACTGCCGTGAGTACGCAATCTAGTGTTAAAGGTTGCATTCTTTATCTTGTCGGCAAACATTGCCATAAATTATCATCATCAATGTTATATTTGGTTAAATACGAAAAGCAAAAACCTTTTAACGGTAGATGTGGCGCCCTAACAGGGACCTAACTAAAAAACTAATTTGTTCCTTTCATTTTCATACTATCATCTGGAGAAAACTGGAAGCCAAAACCAGTGATAAAAAAAAAGGACGCATATGCAGAAAATCGCAGTAAGAATCCACAACAGCAATAAATAGCAGCGCGCAAGACAACTAATGTGAGTACGATTTTTCATTACGTTTGAAGCTTTGCGTACCGAGCATTCAGTCGGCTCGTGGCATTTACTCTCTACGCCTTTTTCCTTTTCCTCAAGCAATTTAATTTCCAAATTTCAGTTTCCTTTTGCTATTACGTCCGCCTCTATCACATCATTTCGCTTACAATAGTTAGAAATAGTTAGTAAGAATTTCTATTGTTGTGCATTTTAGTGAATCACAATGGCCGCTATCTGTGCCAGTTTCAGTGCTCTGTAAGTGTTTTTCATTTATTTTATCACTCCCGTTGCCATATTGGCATTTTCGTGTGTCAGAGCTTCAAATGTTTATAACGCGCAAGGAATATCTGAGAAATCAGGACGCGAAATCCTTGACGCACCTGACAAGTGAAAATCATAATTAAAAAAAAAAAATTATCTTTTCTAGCTCGTGCAGTGTAAGTACTTTAAATTTACAATGGCTGATGAGCAAGCAAGGCAACTTAGACCTCGCGCGGGTGTAAACAAACCCGAATCTCGTAGTGAGGGAACAACAGACGACGAAGCGACACGTGAGCTGTTGGCGCCACAGACCGCGTCGCAGTCACGTGAATGCTCGCTGTCAGATATACTAAAATTGTTTGCTGATATGAAAACCAGTTTTGAAGCTCACATGGGTAATCTTGACACTCGAATGGCACAGTTAACAAACCAAAACGACAATATTGAAACGCAAATCAGTCAGTTAACAAACCAAAGTGACAATATTGAAATGCAAATCAGTCAGTTAACAAACCAAAGTGACGATATTGAAACGCAAATCGGTCAGCTAGGAAATCAAAGTGACAGCAGGTTCAACAGTTTAGAATCAAGGATAGAGGACACTCAAGTGCGAATGAACAATATAAATTCTGTTATTACCGACATCCAAGCACAAATCAAAAATTCGAATGACACCATGGAGGAAAAAATTAAAGCCATTACCACTGCTTACGCAAGCGAGCTAAACGCAAGCGTACACGCAAAAATTGATAGTGTTCTTTCGATGGTGGAATCCGCCGAGACCAATATTGGTAGCAAGTTCACAGATATGCAGGCCCAAATAGATGTGTGTAAATCAACTGCGAGTGACTCTTTGAAACATTACAGTGATGTTTCAAAGAGAGTAAGCCAATTGACAGAAGGTGTCAACCACGTTGGCGAGTGAGTTGAAGACCTTGCTCAGCAAATATCCGATGTCAATATTGACAAAAAGATCGCAGATGTCAACACCGGTACAAGCAATACACTTAATAGGGAATTTGAAGAGTGGATGCAGTCCAGAGAACAGTACATTGTCAGCAAGGTACACGCTGAACTAAAGGGTACGGTTAAATCTGCTACAGCAGAAATCTTAACCGCCCCCGGTACTTCTGGTGACACTTTAACCAGTGAATTAGGTGAAATCAGACGAGCATTTAGCCACGATCTTCCGGAATGGAAACGCCAGCTAAGCAATGATATAGATCAACTGAAACGACAAGTTACGGAATTGCAAGGTGACAATAAAAGTGAGTATTCGCTACCGCCAGAACACGATAATCGTCAATATTCTGCGTGTCAGGTACAATTCTCACCAACAGTAAATAATACGCGTGACGAAACTTCTACGTTACGAAGTCATGCGGATCAACTAACTCTCGTTGAACTAATGCGCGACGAGAGTGTGCTAAAACACAGTTTTTCATCCTTTTATACCTGAAAAACGAAATATACATCCCATGGTATTTCTAAAATCATTCACAGGTGCTTTTCCAGAATCATGGAACGACAGGCAGCGGATACAGTTCATCTTAGGCTATGTACACGGGGAAGGATCAATTTGGGGTACAGAAATAATAGACAAATGTCACACCTATGCAGATTTTGAAAAGCATTTTTTGAATAAATTCTGAAGTTCAGGTATACAACAAAGACTCCGAAAAGAGGTTTACAACGCCGAACCTTCCAACACCAAAGGAGGAGGTTTGAGACGTAATTTTGAAAAATATCTACTTAAAATTCAGTATTGGGACACGCCCATTTCAACCAAAGATGTAATCATGATCTTAAAGTCAAAACTTCCTGTGTCAATAAGAGAAAAACTAGTTAATGTGAGTGAAGAAGACCTAGAAGCTTTTCTTTCTGTTCTTGACAATTTGGATATGATCAATGAGGATGTGCGTGCGAGCGCGCGGAATAATTATAATAACGGACCGCCCGCTCCGCAGCAGCACATAACAAATTGCGTCAGTGGAATGTCGTACCAACATAACACGGGACAACCAAACGCTCAGCCTTACGGCAATCATAACAGTTTCAACCGCCGTAATGGAAAACAATATAACAAATATCCACACCAGAACAGATACAATCCGATTTATCAAAACACACGGCAACAATACGGTAATTCACCGATAAATCACAACGGTAATTACCAGTACCAGAACAACAAGACGAATAATGGAAATCGTCACAAGGGAAAGAAATGGAACAATTATAACAGACCACAACGGTACAGTCAGCCGATTCACTTCACTCCCGCTCACCAAATTAATTTTTCAAAGCCGAAAAATGTGACATTTTCTCACCAACCCAACCAACAGTTCAGGAACAATAGTCAGTACAATTCGTCGCATGCTTTTCCTGACACCGCCGGTCATAATAGCCAAGGAAATCCGACTATTTTTTACACACAGGCGAGTCAAGCACCAAACGCGATGTCAAATAACACGCAATCAAGTGATGCACAAGTCGTATGGGATACGAACGCGAATTTTCGGCCTGGTAGGTCGCAAAATACTAGTCAAGTAAAAATAACTGACATTTCAGCTCCACCCCAGTCGGAAAACCATTAGCAGCTTCTTTAGGCCTCCACGGGGAAGCTGCGGAATCAATGGGGGGCAACTTCATTAAAAGACATATCAACGTAATTAGATACGAAGACGACAGAGACTTACGGGACGAACTATTAGACGAAAAGACCTACGAAAACAACGACCTTTGGGAAAACCAAGTACAAGCGTCAACTCTGATTCACATTTATGATATACCAATCATCACCATCATCGACACAGGTGCAAATATTAATGCTATGTCTATGTGTGTATATAAAAAGGTATGCTCTGTAACAAAAATTCCTTCACTTCCTGTACAAGGATGTACTGTATCCGGAGCAGTAGGCTCCCTAGTACAGCAGGTTAGCTTGCAAGTACAAGCAACAATACAATTTAAATCCGACGGTATACAGTGCACATTTTTAGTAGTAAAGAACCTGTCAGTGCCATGCTTGTTAGGAATGGACTTTCTACGAAGAAATCGTGCCATCATTGATTTAGCTGAAGGTAGGTGAACGTTAAGACTAGATGTTAGGACACTGGTCATTCATCTAATGAGAACCAAAGTCAGGATAACCAACCTGGAACGTAAAGTGAAAATACGTAGACTTTCTGACAGGCAACACTACCACCGTGCGGTTGACGAGTTCAGTGACGTCTACAATGATCCTGACTTATTACAAACTGCCGACGAGTTACGCATAAAAATTGTGGAAACAGACGGACTCGACGACAGACAGAAGTATGAACTACACGACCTATTAGCAACATTTGTGAACATTTTTTCCAGGAAACCAGGTATCATAGCAGACTAAGAATTTAACATGAGAGTGAAACCCCATGATACTTTTTGCAAAACAACCTACTCAGTTCCGCAGTCCCGTAAAGAAGCCGTCAAACAAGAAATACGTAAAATGCTTAAGTGGAAAATCATAGAACCGTCCGACTCTCCCTACAGTAGCCCGTTGTTACCTGTTTTCAAAAACGATGGAAGCGTCAGACTTGTCTTGGACGCAAGGAATATTAATAAAATCATCATTCCAGTATGCACAAGACCAAAACCACTGGAGGAACAACTACAAAAATTCCATAGTGTGAGGTTCTTATCCTCAATAGACCTCCGAAGTAGCTATTGGCAGGTGAAACTATCATCATCATCGAGGAAGTACACAGCCTTTATCTTTGCCGGCAAATCCTATCATTTTCGTGTAGTACCTTTCGGACTCAACATTAGTTCTGGTGTTTTTATTGCAGCACTTGATCATGTGCTAGGACCAGAGTTACTTGACCAAGTCACCGTCTATGTTGTTGATTTACTGATCGCAACGACTTCCTGGGAAGAACATTTAACTCTCCTACAAAAGATCTTTCAAAGATTCTCTGATTTTGGTGTTACCGCAAATTTACAAAAATCCAAATTTGCCAAGAAAGAAGTCAAGTTTTTAGGACATATAATTTCTTCGGAAGGAATCTCACCTGATCCCATCAAGTTAACAGCAATAGAAAATTTTCCTGTGCCTTGCACTAAAAGGCAACTAAAAGGTTTCATGGGATTAGCTTCATTCTTCTGTCGCTTCATTCCGAATCAATCAATGAACAATCCCGCTTTGTTAAATTTGCTCAAGAAAAACGTCCACTGGATGTGGACTTCTGAATGCCAAAAAGCCTTTGACAAGATCAAAGAAGCTCTTCTAAAGAGTTACATTTTAAGTCATCCAAACATGAGTTTAGATTTCTGCATTTCTTGCGATGCATCGTTTCAAGGATTAGGTGCATGTTTATTTCAAATAGACAAAACTGATGGGGAGGAGGAGGAAGTTAAAATAATCAGTTTTGCCAGTCGGGTCTTAACCGAATGTGAGAGATCATATTCGGTAACCGAATTAGAGGGATTAGCCGTTGTGTGGGCTTTTCGCCGCTTTAACCACTATATTTATGGTCACAAAATCAGAGTATACTCAGATCATCAAGCACTGAGCTTCTTACTCTTTTGCAAACTGTATCATCCTCGGCTTACTCGATGGTGTTTATTTCTACAAGAGTATGATTTTGAAATTATTTACGTAAAGGGCAAGAATAACATCATTGCTGATGCATTGTCACGTATGCCGGAAGGATTGCCGGAGCCTACTGAATTAATAGAACAGATTTCTAATTACAAAATTCTTCTTATGAAAGATCCTCTACATCCGAGTTACTTTCTGCGTCTTTGCCGTCAAATGAATACTCTTCAAGACACAGATCGCAATTGGCTAAAAATTAAACAGCTTCTTCAAAACAACCCCGATCACTCGTTGTCAATATTTTATAAAGTACACAATGGAGTTTTGTTTCACCGAACTTCTCTGTTGACAGGAAGGTGGTGTGTCTGTATTCCTAAAGATTATGTTGAACATCTCATTTGGTACACTCACTTTTCCTGGGGTCACTATGGCCCAGAAAAATGCAAACGCAAGATTTCAACATACTGCTATGTACCTAATCTTCACAAGAAGGTGCACCAATTATTAAGAAATTGTTCCATTTGCCAAAAGGCGAAACCTTTCAACCTGTCAAATGCCTTACCTTTAAACCCGATACGTACAGAAAGACCAAACCAAATCGTCAGTTTGGATTATGCAGGTCCACTTCCTCAGGGAAGAGGAGGTGTGAAGTATCTGGTCGTATTGTTAGATCTTTTTACCAAACACGTGAGACTCTATGCAATGAAGTCATCTAATATACTTCCACTAATTAGACGTATTGAGAAAGACTTTTTTCCTCGCTTTGGCAAGCCTGAAGCCATGTTATCTGATAACGCATCAACATTCGTGGGGAAACGATGGAGAAATTTCCTTGCAGCCAACGACATCAGACAAATTTTGATATCCCGGTATCGACCGCAAAGTAATCCTACAGAAAGAGTTCAATCGTTTCATACGAACGTATATTCCAAACCAGCAGACACGGTGGATTGATTTCGTCACACCCTTTGAAGAGATTGTTAATAATTTACCTCACACATCAACTGGTTTCACACCATCAGAACTAGTCTCTAAACGACTAGAAAGAAATGAATGGGTAGACCCTATCCCAAAATTACAACAGCCTGAAGTAACATTAGACGACAAGTTAAGACAAGCTCTCATATCTTTAACCACTCATGCCAACCTAAGAAAAAAGGCGCATGACAAACACATTAGCAAAGTCTTATCGTATCGTATAAATGAACGAGTACTATTAAAGACCCACTTCAAACCATCTTTGATTCATCATAAGAATCGCAAGTGGCAGCACTTGTATGAAGGACCATATATTATCTTAAGAAAGCCGCACATTGGTTGCTATCTACTAGCTGACCCTATATCTGGACGAATAAAAGGGTTGCTTCATCACGCAGACTTGAAGAAATACGGAGTCAACCATTGAAAATATCTGTTAAGCTGCTAAAATAAAATATACACACACTATAAGTTGTCATACTATGTGTGAAGTACCAACGTATGTAAGAGTAATGCACAGACTAACACCCTGTTGACCTGCCACACAAAATAAGTAATTTATATGAGCACCTTAAGTAAAACACATTTATTGTAGGAGAGCAAGATTTACCTTAGATGTAAGTTAGTTTTAAGTTAATTGAGCCATGAACGTCCACAGCCGAAAGAGCTGACAAATAAATATTATAGTAGGGACGTGCTAAGTGCCACCTGCTATCACTAGTTTTAAGTATAGCAAAGCTCTCTCCTCTTGAATGAAATAAATTAAAATGATCATTCAGACCAGAATGATTGCTCGTAGGCTAAAAAAAAAAGAAAAAAATATTAAGGTCGCTTACTCTAATGAGGTAAATGTTATGTTATGCATAAGGAGTGCGTGTCAACAAATTTTATGAGACCACCTATGAAACGCAGCAGGCAAAAAGCAGCAGCTTAGCATATAAGAATCAAGTAAGTCAATAACGATCCAGGTAGCAGGAATGAAGTGCGCAACTCAATTATTTTATTATAATACGGAGAAAACCGTATACTCTCATAACAATTTTACGGCACAGTGCAGCTGAAATACTTACAAAGATCATTTATTAATAAACTAATTTAGTACTAGAAATATCTATTTCAGGTCCTCGAGAGACGACGATTTTTTTTTAGAAAACCAATTTTACGATACATGGAACAGAAGATAGTTAACAGACACAGTTCACTGCTAATGCATGGTTTAAGTAATTTTAGATATGCATAGAAAATTGTTTAGAGAGCTGGATCAGACGACACTGAAACTGCTGTATCGATTTAAATATACTATTTGTCATGAAAAACTAAGGTGATAATAATTTATGTTAAGCTCATCATATCATACGTCATTAACACTGTGTCTTCAAATCTCTTCACTCCATAAAAGTCTTTTGTGTTTTCCTCTAACCAGTATCCTTACCATCCTAACTTATCCAGTGAAGAAGTGAATTTTACGAGCTGGTTGCATGATTGATACATACAGGCTATACGAATGGATAGTCGTGACACATTGGTTGTCGACGGGCTATGCTTATTCTCCGCAAATTGCGAGTTCAATTAAGATTTGTTATGTGCAGTTGCACGACAGGGAACACCAAGCTTCCCAATTTCCCTAACGGTAGTTTGAACACGAACTGTTCATCACGTAAACGAGGCCACATTGACTATGTCTTCAAACTAACGACGTAATAGAGAGAAAATAAAAGAGCTGAACTTGAGAAAAGAGTAACTATTGTAAAAAGAAAAGAATAACAAGATTTCGAACAAAGTGTAAACCTAAAGTGCCTTGGAAGCACAAACTACGAACAAGAGACACGCTTTTCGTCAGGCCTTGTAGTCACAGAGACTAAATGTTTCTTTGTAAATAATGTTTAGACATGGTATGTATACTAAATGTTAACTGTACTTTGTAGTAATAATGCAGTCAGTAATAAATGGATACGTATATGCTGCTGCGTGTGAACCGACTATAGACAAGTAATTAATGGACACGTATAAAAGTGGTGCGTGTGAACCTTAACATGACGACCAAATAAATGTGAACACGAATTAATAATAACGTGTGAACTGGAAAGGTGATAACTCCAAGGACACGTGTGAAATACCGCGTGTGAAGTAATGTTATAAGTACTTGCACCACGATGTAGAAATACGAAGAGTGAAAGTGAATAAGTGTTGTACTTACCGCAAACGGTACTGTACGTCTTTCCACGGACACATTCTTCGAAACAGCTGCGGAAGCCCCGCATCTGGCTGCTTCCGTAATCCAGAGTCGACGAAAAACTGTGTAAAAACTCACACCACGGCTAGTAGATACCAAACGCTCTGCTTCTCGCAGAATACTGCTGCTAGCGTTGTGGAACTGCCAAAATAATTTCACTTGATTGTGACCAACGGACGTAACACTGTGTACGCTGAGCGCTCAACAATCAATTTTTCTTTGCACAACGAGCGCGGATGCCAAATGTGTTTTAAATGCATTCAAAATAAAATATGATAAAGCAATGAATTAAGCACTCATGTACCTTGTGAAATTATAAAGACACTAATCGGAAGAGTCTTAAGCTCGATTTTGACAATTGCTACCGAATTTACTGACCAGGCCGAGTAATGACGAAAACGTGTCGAACCAAATAAAACCAGAAAAATAGATAAATGTGAGAATTAAGCATTCCTAAGAGAATGAGAACTTATGTACATAAACAATTGTTATCCTTACCTAATCCAATTTTCTTATAGACTAAGTTATTAGTAAGTAAGCACATTCTAATACAAATTTTTTTCTGTATTTTTCATGTACGAAAACATAAATGGAAGCACGGACATGTGTCAAGTGAAATAGAGACCGCCACCATACGGCTCAACATACTGCAGAACCAATCTTCCAGTTCCTGACCCACGACGTATTTCCAACGCAACATCACACGACGACATCTACTCCAAATTCCACAGTGAAAGTGATGCCCTACTTTTCCTCCACTGTGAAAGTGTAATCAATTTCCCCACTCAAGTGCAGTGCTATCATTTATACCCGAAGTTCTACCACTCTCAGTGCAACTCATACCTACCCAAGTGTAGTGAAACATTTTTTTTTTTTTTTTTTTTTTTTTGCAGGTCATGAAAGCCACGAATAAGTAAAGTGCTACGTATTTACTGCAAGAAATCTTCGACGAAACCACGAAAAAATATTCCTGTAATATGTTATTGTAAAACAAGAATGTCAATTTTTTGTAACATATTTTTTCCACGAGTGCACACAGCACCCAGACTTCCTGCGAAGTGATGTAATTTATTTCTTTGTTATTTTTTTTATTTATTATGCCATGTATAATGTATCTATGTATGTGTATCTTTATCTTAATTTCATTATCTTTTACCGAGAAATGAACATTTGTTATCCTTGTACAATACATTAGAAAGAGCACAGTTCAATTGCCATGTAGTTACCCTATGAACAAATTACTATCAATTTCAGTCGTATGAATATACTTACCCGATACTCTGTATGTTAACCACTTTGCCTGATGTAGTGTGTAAAATCTATTGTAAAGAATTTTTGCAAGTAATACTAACTTGTTTCACGAAAGCAATAATATCACGACTACACGTGAGTCGCGATGATCCTGACGGAGTCATCGCTCCTCACGCGGGAAGCAATGTGATATTATTGGATTTCAGACATTTTGCATATGAGAAAAGGTTAGCCATCGAGCTGTAGTTTGTAATAATACTAAGCATGACAACGCGAGAGTAAAGAAACGAAATCTATTTATAACGTGCGCTTATACCAAGACGCGCGGCCAGCGTTTAAAAGGTACTTTTAAACACTATGACTCGCTGGGCGCAGATATTTAAAATCATTGCCGCAGCGCTTGATAGCAAGAAGCTGCGAAACAGAAGAAAGAACAATTTATCATTTGTTAGGAAAATTCTAGAGTCTTTATAGTTAGTTGTACTTCTGGTCGCCGATATGTTAACATGTACTTCATTACCTTTGATGTTTGGTCGCCGACTTGTTAAGACGTGTTGTGTAGCACCGGTACAAGTTATATTTCATTTAGTGTGAAAAACCACGTTATCATCAAGAAAGGAAACGCTTTTGTAAACCTTGTGACGATAAAAAAATACTTACGCGCACGCCAGGACATTTAATTTTTACAAAATATCACACATACAAAAGCAGCGATTGTTGGACTGCTCCATGTAGGAGAAAAACATAAAAATGTAAGTTTTGTATTCATTGTAAATTTGTTAATGTTTATAGTTCAACGCCTTTGTTCTTTAAGAATATATTGATGCTTCACTGTACAGAAAATCTATGCTTATTGTTTTCTTTAAATTAACCACAAATAATGTTTATGTTTAAATGAGCTTTGTTACAGGTTCGCTCTTTATCGCAGTGTCTCGATTGTATTTGGGGGACCATTAATGTGTTCAGTTTCCGATCTGACAACTTTTTTTTACAAAATTTCACTGTTTTGCATTTTTTTATTATTCAAATAGGTCCCTTAGGTAATTTCATTGAAGAGTCTGATTGCGTGAAAGCAATCCGGGTTAAGAGGTCATTTGAAAAACTGTTTTTCGCGCAATCAATCTGTACGTCTCCTGAACACAATCGAGGACCGACGCATCAGCGAACATTCATTAATTTTTCTCTCTTTCCAAGTCGTACCAAAAAACGGGCAAGGAGAACTGCCGTGAGTACGCAATCTAGTGTTAAAGGTTGCATTCTTTATCTTGTCGGCAAACATTGCCATAAATTATCATCATCAATGTTATATTTGGTTAAATACGAAAAGCAAAAACCTTTTAACGCTAGACCATGCAAATGGAAATGGAAAATAAGTATATCTCACACGAACATATATCAGAGGGATGACTATTAATGACAGAACACAGCCATTTGAGTTTGTCATTCTAACAGAATGTAGTTATATTGTTGTTCTCCGTCGGGACTTTTTGCAAACATGACAAGAGGTCGTATACTGCGGAAGTTTACAGCTCCAGACTGACAGACCTCACATAACAAACCTTCATGGGCTCAGCATTCATTTTTCTGGGGACGGGCAGGGTGGCCCTGGAGTTCCTGAGGTAGGGACAGATAAGCTCCGACAGTTCTTTGTCACCATAAGCTCTGCGCGGGCTTCAGCGACCACTGTACAGCGCAGCGCTAGGATATTGGGTGTGAGAGGGACCAAGATTCTTGGCTGGACCGCCCAGATCTTGAGGATACTGAAAACCTCTACAAAGAAAACCTCCCCATGTGGATGAGGGGGTTAGAATAGACCTAAAGTATTCCTGCCTGTCGTAACAGGCGACTAAAAAGAGTCTTTTCGGACCTGAGTTTTATGGTCCCCTTCAGGATTTGATCTCCATACATCCCGAAATTTTCTGAAGTGCCGGCTATTTGTAGAAGGACGCCTTACACGGTGCATCATACATCCATCGTGCATTATGATCTTCTGTAAATATTACTGTCATGGTTCTGCAACTCCACACATAATCCAGCTATTTGGTAGAGGACATCTTATGGGGTGCATAATCTCCAACCATTGCCTACTGTCCTCTTTTGCCCCCATGACAATCCTGGATTTCTACACACCCAGTAACCAGCATAGTGGCCAGTCTGTCATGGAAGAGCCGTCATGTACCCATTTGGTTGCGGCTCCCTGACAACACAGGGACCACACTGTTGACATCTGAGTTGCAAATTCCCTACATATGCCAACCAGCAGATACCTGTTGTCTTGGCGCATCGGTAGTCCCAGCAACAGCCATCGCGCCAGGTGGCCTTTGATGAGGCTGGATGGCGCCTATAGTGAGAACCCATGATCTGAGAGGGTGTCATCAGCGTGTATACCCTCCAGTGAAGTGGACCAACTCATCTCTTGCTGGGGACCGAATGGCTCCAGCAGTCTCTAAAATGGAATGTTTAAATTCAGTGCTGAGAAGAATGACCTCATCTTCCCCCTCCCTAGATACACCATGGAAGGAACATAGGACTATAGAAAGGAGAGACATATTCACCTCGTTATTAAGTGTGCAGCAGAACCATTGGGGGCTACTTTCTGGCTGCAAAGCCTCTATTTTTTGTAAACCACCTCTAGGATAATTTGGTAAGGTGGTGACGCTGTCCAAAGTGCACAATTGGTCAGTTCTATTGAGACAGAAACTCCAGCCCAGTCATGGATTTTGCTCGCTTCCCGTTTCCGTCACTCCACATAAAGACCTCAACATGGTCCACGGGGTTAATTCTCATCGAGATCTCCTAACACAGCCCGATAACGAGCTACACACTAATTTCAAATAGAATGATTGGGTGTTCACTTCGGATAACTTGTCTATAGATAACAGAGTTGTTATTGGTGCCTTCATCTTGGCCTCTGAAGGTGATTCGTTACCTGAAAAGAGCAAAATGATGGACTACCGATGTGAAGTAAAATCATACATGCCTCCTTTCTCCGATTTTAAGTGATAGTATAGATTTGCGGTATGGTTTTCACCTGAGATCTTTGTGAGCTCGCAAAAAGGGGCTGATAACCCAGCAGTTTAGGCCCTTTACTAACTGAACCAATGAACCAACCAAAAAACCCCTCAAACTCAATGTGTGCTACACACTGACAACTTGCATGGCTACTGAGATGGAACAGTTGTTAGTGGACAACCGCTGGGATAAATGCCCAACCACAGTTGATAACCCTCACCTAGACATGCGTGACTTTGTCTATGTGGACTTCTATTTCCTTAATGCCAACTAAAGTGGTTTCAGAAAGCATCGATAATGTGAAACCCAACTCCCACTTTTCTCACATGATATACTGAAAGTTTTGGATCAAGGCAACCAGGTAGGTACAATGTTTCTTGATTTCAGAATAACATTTCACTCAGTACCGCACCTACGCTTATTGTCAAAAGCACGATCATATGGGGTATCAAGTGACATTTGTGACTGGGTTGAGGACTTTTTAGTAGGGAGGACACAGTATTTGATCTTGGATAGGGAGTCATCTTCAGATGCACAAGTAACTTTGGGTGTGCCCCAAGGAAGCGTGTTGGGACCCTTGTTGTTCATGTTGTATATTAATGACCTTGTAGACCACATTAATAGTTAAATTAGGCTTTTGTAGATGAGCAGTTATCAATAATGAAGTACTATGTGTGAGAAGCTGCAAAACCATTCAGTCAGATCTTTATAAGATTCCAACATGGTACAAAGATTGGCAGCTTGAGAAATGTAAAATTGTACACTTCATAAAAATCCTGATTATAGTATCAATAGGTCACCGTTGGAATCGGCCAACTGGGTGTTCCAGCGTGGAGGAATTTGAAATAAAATGATCACATAGTTTCAGTCGTGGGTAAAGCAGGCGGTAGACTTCGGTTTATTGGTAGAATACTGGGGAAGTGCAATCGGTCTGCTAAAGAGATTACTTACAAATCGCTCGTGCGATCCATTCTAGAATACTGGACTAACAGGGTATTGAAAGTATACAGAGAAGGGCAGCACAACTGGACACAGCTTTGTTTAATCCATGGGAGAGTGTCAAAAAGGTGCTTAAGGAAATGAAATGGCAGACTCTTGAAACAGACGTGAACTATCCCTAGAAAATTTATTAACAAAGTTTCAAGAATCGGCTTTAAATGATTACTTTAGGGATATACTACAACCCCCTATCCATGGCTCACACAGGGATCAGGAAGATAAGATTAGAATAATCATTACATGCACAGAGGCCCTCGGCCAATCATTCTTCCCGCGATCCATACTTGAATGGGAAGAAACCATAATAACTGGTACATTGGGGCGTACCCTCTGCGGTGCACTGCATGGTGGTTTTCAGAGTATAGATGTAGATGTAGTTGCAGATATAGATTCTCTTGATTGCGTCCTCAATGCCAGACTGCCTCAAAACTTTATTGTCTTCGATGTGAAACTATAAGTGAACTTGCAGGCAATGGAACAGCTGAGGCATGACTCGAGTACTAAATTCCTTGTCTGTTCCGAGTCTCTGAGTGCCCTCACAACGCTTGTACCTAGAAGATAAAGTAATCCAGAACAAGCAGAACGCCCTTCTCCAACTACAACGGCTGACAAAGGAGGTGTCTTTCTGCTGGGTTCAAGGCCACATGACTATTGCAGGGAACGAAAGAGCAGATGTAACAGCAAGAGTGGAATGTCAGGGTCCTCAGTTAGCTCGGTGTGTCATGCTTCTGCATGGTTTTGCCTGTCTCGAGACTTCACTGTCATGCTTGTGCATGCTGTCACCTGTCTCGAGACTTTACTGTCTTTGATGTGGTACTATATCCGGTCTTGCGGGCACTGGAGCAGATGAGGTGTACTTAGAGTGTTAAATTACTTTTTTGTTCCAATTCTCTGACTAGCCTACGATCTCTATAGCGATTGTATCCAACAGGTAAAGCAGTCCAGAATACTTAGGACGCCCTCCTCAAACTGCAGCGAGTGGGGAAGGAGCGGGTCTTTCTACTGGGTACTGCAGAAGACGAAAGGGCGGATCTAGCAGCCAAGGAGGAGTGTAACGATCCTAAGTAATTCCAGAGTGCTTCCGCCCTGCATGCCCTCATCTCGCTGGTGAGATACAGTCTTACGTCGATGGGAGAATGGTTTCTCGGTCCGGCGAGAGGACCTTCCTATGTGTGGTGCTTGAGGCGTAAAAATCACTGTGCGCCACATTTTATTAGACTGTGTTCTTCCTGACCAGCAGATAGCGGCATATTTACCCAACTGATTTGCGCTCTATTTTAGGTAACGTTCAAACGAATGTAGTGAATTTTAAGATCTTATGATTCGTCCAACATGTTTCGGAAAATTTTGGGGAGATTTATTTAACTTGTGAATACGGTGATGGGCTCACATATGTGTCTTGTTATTGATTAGCCAATCACATTTCTCTGTGCTTTTCTTTCAGGTCCTCTGTCGTTTCATTTCTGTTTTAATCCCATGTACAGCACCTTTCACACTTTCTCCGTTGTCTTCAATCGTGTAACAGAGAGTGATGGTGTGGTCAACGCGAGTGAGGTGGAAACGAGTATGTAAGTGTCGCTTTATAGATTTCCTCCTCACTGCGCGAGAATATTTACGTAAGTTTATCCACATTCTTTTCCTTTAATGGTGTTTAGGGCGCTGATAACGTGGCCGTTGAGCGCCCGTGATCTCCAAACACAAACACACACACACACACAAACACACACACACACACACACACACACACACACAAACAGGCAAACAGGTCGTGGTCAATCTAGACGCTGTGAAGCTTTTTGTCGATTACAGAAACCAGCTGAAGCTTCCAATAGAAATCTACTATCCAACGTTGGTTAATAGCACAGTGGGGGGTAAAAGAGGACTTTTCTTCAGTAATTGTCACGAGCGGTCAGAACTCATTCCTAAAAGTATGTGTGTAGGGACTACTAAAGCAGTTGTTGAATGGCAACTCAGTGTCATCAACAAAGAATCGTTCTCCGATACCACTACAGACAACACAGTAGAGAAAGCTATTGCCAAACAGCCAACACTGTTGGCCCTGATCAAACTACAATGTCGACGAGTGACAGCCGTTCTACGTCAATTTTTGTATGATCCCAAATCCAGGGTGGAGAAAAGACGCACCAAGTGGTCCAAGGTAAGAGGCCGTATGAAGACAGGGGATCATACAGCAAACAGCCAGCTCTCGTATATGGTGTCACCGCCTGAACGACTCATAGTTTTGGGTGGATATTGAGAAGGTGGTGCAATATGATGTCATTGAATCTTTAAAGACTCATTGGCCCTCCTCCATTGTCCCTGAGAAGCAGAAGGGTGGCACATGGTGTTTCTGGGTCAGCGAACAACGACTGAACAAGATAACGTAAGATGTTTAGTTATCGCGGCACACTGATGACACTAGACTGCTTGAAAGAGGATAAGTATTTCTCAACTATGGACATGCAGACGCACTATCGACAAATCGAGTTTGACGAGGCTGATCAGGAAAAAGACTGATTTTTGATTAAAACACTAGATGCCATGGTATGTTGCCACAAGTGTGCTATAGTGCTGTTCTCTTTATTTAACCCTTAAATTTATGTTCCATTTTAAAGGATTTTGACAACTTTTGACTCAATGAATCCGAAGACAGTTATTAAATGTGACCGAAACTGCTTATTAAGTGTGAGTAATTGGAACAGAAGTTGCTACTTTTGTGAAGCCGTCGTCGCTGCTGCTGTGGACACCTGTGGGGTGTCGCATTAACCTGCTGGATTTGCCCAAATCCTTCGGAATCCACAATGGACGTGAATGGATGCAGGTGATTAGACAGGATGCTTATGTACGTGTCACCTGTCAAACTCGTATCTAGACGTATCAGGGGTCCAATATCACTTCAATTACACATGCCCCTCACCATTACATTGCCTCCCCCAGCCTGAACAGTCCCCTGCTAACATGCAGCGTCCTTGGATTCATGAGGTTGTCTCCATACCCGTACACGTCTATCCATTCGATACAATTTGAAGCGAGACTCGTCTGACCAGGCAACATGTTTCCAGTCATCAACAGTCCTATGTAGGAGTTGACAGGCCCAGGCGAGGCGCAAAGCTTTGTGTTATGCAATCATCGAGGGTACACGAGTCAACCTTCATCTCCGAAAAAAGCCACTATCGATGATGTTTCGTTGAATGGTTCGCACGCTGATACTATTGATGGCCCAAAATAGAAATTTGCAGTAATATGCGGAAGAGTTGCCCTTCTGTCACGCTGAATGATTCTCTTTAGTCGTCATTGATCCTGTCCTTGCAGGAGTTTTGATGTATTATCGGAAACCTGATACTCATGGTACATTCGTGAAATAGTCTTACACGAAAATTCCCACTTCATCGATCTCTTGGGGATGCTGTGTCTCATCGATCGTGCGCCGGCTATAACACCACGTTCAAACACAGTGAAATCTTGATAATCTGACATTTTAGCAGCAGTACCCGACCTAAAAACTGCGAGACACACTTGTTGTCTTATGTGCGTGATGCCAACCGCAGTGCCGTATTTTGCCTGTTTACACAACTTTATTTGAACACACCTGCCTACACCAGATGCTATTGCACTTCACTGTAGTTACACTGCTGCAGATTGGAGGTGTTGTCTTGTAGGAAAATTTTAGTGTGTGTGTTCACCTCCAGCTGCGGGGATCGACTGAGATAGCACACGATTTTACCACCAGAGAGCGTCCCACCCGTCGTCCCCTCTCCCCCACCCCCACACTCTTCCAAGAAAAAACTGGCTGGAAAAATTGCTGAGCTGGTGGACTGTAAGGCCACCACAACAGGATATTCTACCACATTGCAGAGTATATAACAATATATTGTTTCTTTATAAAATTCAATTTGAGGGGGTTGGATCTCTCTTTTATTTGGCGAAAAAAGCCCGTCATTCTGTGCTATTTTAGAAGTTCCATTTTTTATAAAATACATCACTAGGAAGTAACTCATCAGACGTAAATGCATTGTCACAGATCGCGCTAAACATATTTGGTGGAGCAAACCCCCAAACAAGTTGTTGACTGCCGGGTTGCCCACACTACACCACACACCACAACTGGTCATGGACCACTGCAGCTGCTGTTCTGTGCTAATCCTCCACAAACAAAGCATCAAGTAGCAGCAATCGTTTTGAGATTTAGTACCATACTCACTTCCCACCTCTCTCTCTGTCTTTCTTCTCTTTCTCCTCTCATTCCGCCTCCCTATGTCTCAAGTGGTTGCTCCCTGTTTGTGTGAACCAACGTACGTAAACGCACCTAGACGTCCTCCTCATCCCTCCTCCCTTCCAACCCCAGCCTATGTCCTCTCGCCACTCATGCAGAACTGGCGTTTGTTCTAACACTTCAACTGCTATGGAAATCTGTAGTGAATGGAACAAAGACATTCGAGAAGAAGTAGGTAACATCAGTCATGTACCACACTAACTCCTCCTTTATCCTGAACAAAGCAGCATTTACATGGGAAATATCCATCACTTACGAAAATGAAACGCTGTGAATGGTTGTAAATATTTCCTCACGCTATCAGGCTGATTGACTAATTAATTAAACCGATTTGTGTGCGTGCAGTTCTTCCTTGCACCCTATTGGTGGATACTAGAACTTGAATACTTGGTGGAAAATTTCGGGATCCGACCTTGCAAACACCGTGTTTCGAAACCCTTCTAGATATTTTTTTCTTTTTCATCACCTCCTATTGGTGGATACCGGCAAAGTCAGGTCGTCTGGCAGGAAGTCCATTACACTGAAGGTAGCTCTAAGTTTCAAGTTTCAGCTCAGTTGTGGTATGTCCTAATATAGTTTGCCGGAGATAGGGGAAAGGGTTCGATCGGAGTGTGTGCTGGCAGTAGCACTGAGTTAGTATGGGCAGAGGTCATTTTTGGCAACCGAAATAAAACAATAATTGGATCCTTTTATCGACCTCCCAATTCAGATGATGCACTTGCTGAATGGTTCAAAGAAAACTTGATTTCAAACGCGTACCGGTAAGCAACTCATATGATTTTAGTTGGTCTATATTTTGGCCAAAATACATGTTTCATTCCAGAGGTATGCATAAAGCATCATCTGAAATTGTGCTAAACGCATTCTCTGAAAATTATTTCGAGCAGTTAGTTCATGATCCCACGCGAATAATCAACGGTTGTGAAAACACACTTGACCTCTTAGCAGCAAATAATCCTGAGTTAATAACGAGCATCAAAACGGATACAGTGGTTAGTGAATACAGCGTTGTCGCAGAGAGACTGAATATTGCAACACCCAAATCCCACAAAAATAAGCGAAAAATATACCTGTTCAGAAAAGCAGATAAATATTCACTTGACGCCTTCCTGAGAGGCAGTCTCCACTCCCTCCAAATTAACGATATGAGTGTAAATCAGATGTGGTTTGAATTCAAAGAAACGGCAGCCATTTAGAGATTTATACCAAATAAATTAACAAACGGCGGAGCTGATCCTCTTTTATATGCAAAACGGATCAGAAAACTGTTGCAGAAACAACTGAAAAAGCATGCCAAATCCGTACGAACGCAAAATCTCCAAGATTGCCGATCTTTTACAGAAGATCGGAACTTAGCCCGGACTTCAATCCGAGATGCTTATAATGCTTTCCATAACGAAACTATGTCTCAAAACTGGCAGAAAATACAAAGAGAGTCTGGTCGTATGTGAATTATGCCAGCGGCAAGACACAATCAGTGCTTTCTCTTCGCGACAGCAATGGAGATACTATTGCAGACAGTGCTGCCAAAGCAGATTTACTAAACACACCCTACCGAAACGCCCTCAGAAAATAAGACGAGGTATATATTCCAGAATTCGAATCAAAAACAGCTGCCAGCATGAGTAACTTAGAAGAAGATATCCTCGGAGTAGCGAAGCAACTTAAATCACTTAATAAAAGCAAGTCTTCTGGTCCAGACGGTACACCAATTAGGGTTCTTTCAGAGTATGCTGATGCAATAGCTCCATACTTAGCAGTCATTGACAACTGTTCGCTGGACGAAAGATCCGAACCCAGAGACTGCCAAGTTGCACAGGGCACACCAATACTCAGGACAGGTAGTATCAGTAATACATTAAATTACAGGCTCATATCTTTTAACATCGAAATGCAGCAAGGTTCTCGAACTTATATTGTGTTCGAACATTATGAATTAACTCCAAGAAAACGATCTATTGACACACTGTCAACACAAGTTTAGACAACATTGATCTTGTGAAACACAACTCGCACAAAGTGTTTGAGTGCTATTGACAAGAGATTTCAAATTGATTCATTATATCTGGATTTCCGGAAGGTTTTTGACACTGTACCACAGAAGCGGCTTGTAGTGGAATTGCATGCTTATGGAATATCGTCTCAGTTATGTGACTGGATTTGTGATTTACTGTCAGAGAGGTCACAGTTTGTAGTAATTAACGGAAAGTCATCGAGGAAAATAGAAGTGATTTCTGGAGTTCCCCAGCGTAGTGTTATAGGTCCTTTCCTGTTCAGCCCTCTTAAGTTGTTTGCAGATGATGCTGTCTTTTATCGATTAGTAAAATCATCAGAAGATGAAAACTAATAATAAAACGATTTAGGAGAGGTATCTGCATGCTGCGGAAATTGGCAACTGACCCTAAACAAGAAACAGTTTGGGTCATCCATATGAGTGCTAAAAAGGAATCCGTTAAACTTTGGTTACACGATAAATCAGTCAAATTGAAGGGCTGTAAATTAAATGAAATACCTAGGAATTACAGTCACAAAAAACTTAAATTTCATGGAACACATAGAAAATGTTGTAGGAAAGGCTAACATAAGACTGCGTTTTATTGCCAGGACAATCAGAAAATGAAACAGATCTATTGAGGAGACTGCCTACATTACGTTTGTCCGTCCTGTTTTAGAATAGTGCTGCGCGTTATGGGATCCTTACCAGATAGGATTGACGGAGTACATCGAAAAAGTTAGAAGAAGGCCAGCACGTTTTGTATTTTCTCGAAACAGGAGAGTAGCTGTCATTGAAATGATACAGGATTTGGGATGGACATCATTAAAACAAAGACGTTTTTTGTTGCGGAGAAATCTTCTCACGAAATTCGAATCACCAACTTTGTCCTCCGAATGCTAAAATGTTTTGTTGACATCGAACTATACAGGGAGAAACGATCACCATGATAAAACAGGGGAACTCAGAGCACGTACGGGAAGATATAGGTTTTCGTTCCTTCCGCTCGATATACGAGATCGGAATAACAGAAAATTTTGAAGGTGGTTTGATGAGCCCTCTGCCAGGCACTTAAATGTGATTTGTAGAGTATCCACGTAGATGTAGATGTAGATCAGAAACAGGAAATTGATCATTCGGGAATTTCACGTCACTATTGGTTTGTAAAGTGCTATATGATCCCTATGTTGGTTCTCTGAGCTACACCAGGAAGAAGAATAAGGAGGAGGGGGGAGGGGGAGAGGACGAACGGTCTATCACGTGATAGGGTAGTAGCAACAGTCAATACCACACCCACCTAACTGTTGCAAGACAGGTTCCACTGGACTGTTTTGAGAAGCAGTAAATGCCACACACTTAAACAACGTTCTATTCCATAGTAATAGTTGTCCCGGTCATATTTCGGAGATCGATGAAACATTCGTACACTCCGCCCGCTCATGTCCCGATGTCTACAGGCGGTGCGCCGGCCAGAGAACCTCATAATGCTAGTTACCCCCGCGCGTCTCAGCGATCGTGTCACGACGGCAGCCGGACTCGGCCTGCCGGAGAGGACCGACCGGCTGCGCGAGGTATCCAGGGTGCCCGGAGTGGTAGGAATTCAGTGTCATCAATACTTATGAATGAGATGATATTGATTCTTCTCAAATATTCAAATGAAAATTGGAGAAAACTCACAACACACGCGATCACGAAGGCTGCCGAACACGTATTGAGTGTTACTTTGCCATTCACAAGCGCAGAGGGCGACACGGTGTACCCCGCCGGACTGCTGCATGATGTTCAGCAACGGCTCCAACCTTAAGCTGGAAATGTCCATTCGTTCCGGCCACTGGCTACCTCTGCCACGAGCCGCACGTGCCAAGTGGTGTAGTCCATATTAATCAGTGTAATTACAATTGAATATTATGACTGCAACTCAAATCTGGCGACATTCGACAGTGAGCAAAGTATCAGAAATACGTCCTCCTGACGACTGCATCTCTAGAAATATCAGTATCCGTACTCTTCTCATGGCTGGACATTACTTTCCACGTAAGGTGTATCATCCCCGTTACTGCTATCGATATTCCACATCGAATTCGCACTCCCCTTAAGACCGAAAGTAGTCATTTTCTTTGCCCATGTTGGAACACTGACCACAATTACGTTACACAAGCACATTTTAGATTATCGTTTACGTTGGCGTAACATCAGACTATTCACGTTGGTGTGTAGAATATATGAGTCTGGCGATATACCATCTGACTTTCGGAAAAGCATCATCCACACAATTCTGAAGACGGCAAGAGCTGACAAGTGCGAGAATTATCGCACAATCAGCTTAACAGCTCATGCATCGAAGCTACTTACAAGAATAATATACAGAAGAAAGGAAAAGAAAATTGAGAACGCGCTAGGTGACGATCAGTTTGGCTTTAGGAAAAGTAAAGGGACGAGAGAGGCAGTTCTGACGTTACGGATAATAATGGAAGCAAGGCTAAAGAAAAATCAAGACACTTTCATAGGATTTGTCGACCTGGAAAAAGCGTTCGACAATATAAAATGGTGCAAGCTGTTCGAGATTCTGAAAAAAGTCGGGGTAAGCTATAGGGAGAGACGGGTCATATACAATATGTACAACAACCAAGAGGGAATAATAAGAGTGGACGATCAAGAACGAAGTGCTCGTATTAAGATGGGTGTAAGACAAGGCTGTAGCCTTTCGCCCCTACTCTTCAATCTGTACATCGAGGAAGCAATGATGGAAATAAAAGAAAGGTTCAGGAGTGGAATTAAAATACAAGGTGAAAGGATATCAATGATACGATTCGCTGATGAAATTGCTATCCTGAGTGAAAGTGAAGAAGAATTAAATGATCCGCTGAACGGAATGAACAGTCTAATGAGTACACAGTGTGGTTTGAGAGTAAATCGGAGAAAGACGAAGGTAATGAGAAGTAGCAGAAATGAGAACAGCGAGAAACTTAACATCAGGATTGATGGTCACGAAGTCAATGAAGTTAAGGAATTCTGCTACCTAGGCAGCAAAATAACCAATGACGGACGGAGCAAGGAGGACATCAAAAGCAGACTCGCTATGGCAAAAAAGGCATTTCTGGCCAAGAGAAGTCTACTAATATCGCATACCGGCCTTAACTTGAGGAAGAAATTTCTGTGGATGTACGTCTGGAGTACAGCATTGTATGGTAGTGAAACATGGACTATGGGAAAACCGGAAGAGAAGAGAATCGAAGCATTTGAGATGTGGTGCTACAGACCAATGTTGAAAATTAGGTGGACTGATAAGGTAAGGAATGGGGAGGTTCTACGCAGAATCGGAGAGGAAAGGAATATGTGGAAAACACTGATAAGGAGAAGGGACAGGATAATAGGACATCTGTTAAGACATTAGGGAATGACATCCATGGTACTAGAGGGAGCTGTAGAGGGCAAAAACTGTAGAAGAAGACAGAGATTGGAATACGTCAAGCAAATAATTGAGGACGTAGGTTGCAAGTGCTACTCTGAGATGAAGAGGTTAGCACAGGAAAGGAATTCGTGGCGGGCCGCATCAAACCAGTCAGTAGACTGATGACCCCCCCCCCCCCCCCCAAAAAAAAAATTATGATATGTCCACTCTCTCAACAATTATGTGTCTTGATTCTCCTCAGTTCTATGAACTTAATTGTCTCTTAACTCTTCCAGCCAACCATATACGAGAACAGACTGAAGGTATTTTCATTCAACACTTCTGGAAGGTGCTGCATCTAGCTACGACCGTGTCAGACATGTGTTGTAATGCACAGACGCCTGACACCATGTAATAAGTAACAGCGGTCCCACAAACGAGATGGGTAAAAAGACATGGACGATATTGGTCGGTGTACTGTAATAAACATCGCAATCGATAGTGCGATAAAGAACATGAAAGGATCTTCTTAGAGCAACCACTGAGAGGACATTCTCTGTATCCTTTACGTTACAATTATTTTTCCCGTCCTATTTGTAAAATTACCAGACGCAGTTGAACCCTTACATTGCTATATTGCGCAACTGTTAACGAAATGAATCTATGAGCCCTTACGGTACGATATGCCCCTCAGTGGGATGAAATTACAACTGCCCTCTTCAAATCTATTCGCTCCTTCCAATTACACTTACGTAAGTTTCATACATGAATTGTGGTCTGATCACTTCCCACAAACATCTGGCGATACGTCAGACCATAAGCCACAGTGCTTTATATTTCAGTGGCAATAAATTTCTATCATTTATAGATGTATAGCGCCCGAAAAAATTGTGATATGTCCACTCTCGAGCCAGCTGGATGCCGTTTCGCACTGCCCAGCAGAAAAATCCACCTCCACATCGTCGTTACAACATGTTTGTCGATAAGTAAAGAGTACAATTACAATTGAAAATGTCCTAGAATACTATCTTTCTCTATTTTCCCAATTTCACGAAAGATTTTCGCATTTTTGATACTTGTAAATCCAGCCAACCCAGTGGCGTCTTATACTTTAGGACCTCCAAGCTGGAGTTTGTGTTAATGCATTTGAGTCTTATGCCATGTTTACACTTATAACTCCCGTACACATATTACCCAGACGATACAAATTTCTCCACTAAGACATAATTGCGATTGCAAAATACTAGAATAGATCCATTAGAGGTTAATTTTCCAGGGCCAAGCAGACACATAGTGAAACGTTTACATACCATATTATTGTCGAAAACTGTTCTGTATCAAGTTCAAGTACACCTTCAGTTCCTGTTGCTAAGCACTGTACCTGTTTAAAACTTTGGATGGGGAACACTCATAGACGAACCTATAACAGCAAGCAAAACTGACTTCGTTGCATCTTAGAGCGTCATTCAAAGATTTTGTTTGTTATATGTGCAAGAATAGGATAACTTCGATCAGTATTGAAGTTACATGATGCATTCCCGGCACCAGAGGGTTCCGCCGCCCTCGACAGCGGACGCAGGCTACAATTTTTGGGTCGCCTGGCGGCCGGGCCACCCTGCAGCCTTCGCCCCCTTTGTTTGGTCCACCTGATGTGGCTACTTCCCGTTGGAACACTTGCACCTGAAACCAGCAGACAAAGATTTCCCGAAATACTGCACTCCTGTTGGCTAATGCTGAGTCAGGAGCCGCTGAATACTGTGTTCTTATTTGCTGACACTGAGTCAGTGAAGCCTTATAAAGCGCACCCCCCTCCACCCCACTCCCAGCCTCACTGTGCCTTAACCCACTGCCGTTGTGTGCGGTTGATTGTACTATTCTCGCTCGTGTGCGTTAATCGTTAGTCCTGAATGTCTCTGGCCTAGCTGAATCGATCAGCGGCATCAAGCAGCAACAATGCCAATGGCGACAAGAGGCAAAGATCGTCAGAGGAGAATAGAGAATTACCCGGTGCTGAGATACATCGGCATCAGCAACAGTAGCGGCAGTATCGTTGTAAGTATACAGTTTCTTCTTCCTCTTTGTAGTATACGCAATATGTTGCGACCAACGTGCCTGAAGTTGTTGCAGATGACTTCGAGAGACCAAAATCGATTAATTTAGCTTTTTCACTAAGAACTTCATAGTGTTCAATACATGCCGTGTTATTGTTTCAGCATTTGTCCAATGGATAACTGACTCTCTAAATGCTGAGAAGCACCAGCAGCAGCAGCAATATCGTTGTAAGCATATATATATTTTCTTCGTCCTCTTAGTTTAAATAAGTTCTTCCTAAAGAATTCATCGTATATGTAATATGCTTATATTCTGTGGTAATGTAGGTGATTCGTAGTATCAAAATTGATAACTGCAACTGTTTTCACTAAGAATTTCGTAGTATTGAATATATGTTGTCTTATTGTTTCAGTGTCTTTCCAGTTGGATGCTGAAAGACAGAAACATCAGTGGCAGCACCATTGTAAGTGGCATATATATTTTTTTCTTCTTTGTGGTACTATGTAAACATAATGTGTTGGTGTTTGACAAAAATTTCATTGAATATGTGTTATGATGCATATTCTTTATTGTTGTTGTAGACGATTTCCTGCCAGAAGAAGGGGAGCAGGGAGGGCTATGTGTTGAAGAGAAGCAGGAGCCATTGCAGATCGCCTGTAACTATATATTCTAAGAAAATGTCTTCTTTTGTTTTGTGTGTGTACCTTTTTTTTATTAAATAAATTTTTGGGTGTTGTAGGTGGCATCAGTGAGATGGATTGGGGGCTCTGAACCAGTTCAGCCAAGGTCGAAATGGAGAGGGAGCTGCATCATCTTGAGGAGATGGCAGACGACCTAAGGGATACGTCAAAATAACCAGTATTCTTTCTTTCCTTGCAGCAGCAGGCAATGTCTGCGACGTGGTACTTAACTGTGTTTGTTATTCTTTCTCTACAGCACTACTTTCCATGTAATATACAGTGGTAGCGTACCTGGGTCGGTGAAAAAGCTGCCCCTTAGACTAGCAAGTGGGTATGTTGAGCACAATTGGCATGTTGTTGACGAACAACCAATTTTACGTATTGATTATATTATATGACATTATATTTTTTATATTTATAAATATTTTTCAGTGCAACGGTTTCTTATAAGATAAAAAATATTAAAGCCAGAGCAAATCTTGAGCAATAATTAAAATCTGTATAAAACTAAATAATCTGTAATTGAAAACATTAGGTAATCTGAGAGCACTAGAATTAATTTAAAAAAATAGTTTGGGGTACAAAATTTCAGCAAATCCTTTCACACCTGTTGAAAGAAAACCCAGCAGAGTTTCTTTACTTGTGGTACCCTCTTTATTTCATTTCACCACATTGGGTTCGTTTTGTTGAATGTCACTGTTGGACCGTGACTTTGATGCTAACGACTGTCCACCCATCTTCTTCTTCAGGCAGTGTCTTGGAAACAGCTTGCTGATGGGTAATGTTCTCGTCTTCTTTCAGTTGGGCTAGAGCAGTGGATGATGATACAAAATAACAATAGTGTCGATTGGCTGAACCAGTCCTATAGCTGATCAGCTGTGCCCCACAGGGCAAGGAAGTAACTTTCACAAATTCTATATGTAATTGTTATTTAAGGAATAAAGAGAACACAGCTCAGGTATCTGTTAGCAGTTTCCTAAACCAGCTCCAGCTTCTATAGCTGTGCAGGAAATTATCGTTTGATAGCTAGCCACCTGATGGCTGCGCTGCATAACGGTAAATACTTCAGTCTGTAATGAGCCACTATAGTGAGAAGAGCTACAAAATATTTCCCACCAGCCGATCTGCTAAACTGATCAAAATTCTTTGCTTTCTCAACCAAATATTAGTTGATTTCAAAAATTCAATAATTGTGTCTTTGGTACTTTATAATTTGAAACATCCCATTACGAAAATTTATATTTTACTGTGCTGGAAAACCTCTACCTTATTTAATTTTCAAACAGCTGAGCAGAACTGAATGTACTCAGACATTGCGCTCTTTACTTATTCTGATCAACAGTAAACTGACACATAATACTTTTAGCGCAACGCAACCTGACTTTCAATAATCCCTACAAAAGAATGGCCCTGACTAACAATAACCTATACCTTTCATGAATCACTTAACTCACAAAAATCTTCGTTACTCGAACTCATGCAATACAGCGAGCGCCAATACTGCCAGCTAAAAAAAAGATTCTAACTACTGAAGACACTAACTAGTGATAGGCATAGTTAGCAAATGAAAGGTTTTGAGAGAGAACAAACAATGTACTTACCTTAATAATGTTCAGTCATCATATATATATATATATATATATATATATATATATATATATCAGTTCGTGATATACAGTATTACAAATTTACTCTTTCTGATGGACACACGTCCAGATCGTCCGCTCTCAAAATTCTGCCATCTCTCTCACCACATCCACCACTGCTGGCGGCTCACCTCCCACTGCACAATGCTATGCGCTGTTCACATCCAACTGCCCAAGACTACAATAGCAAATATTCCAACAATGCAAACCAGCCACAGACTGCACACAGCACAGCCAGTGATTTTCATACAGAGCGCTACGTGGCGTTATCAATGTAAAAACCTACACAACCTACTTACATAGCCCCCATGCTCCCCATAAAAAATGTTACAAATTGTTTTGGGCAGTGCCAATAATTATTTGATAAAAATTATTTTATATTAGCGCTAACAAATACATCAAATGTACACAATTATTGATACACTGTTGGTCAAATGCAAAAATTGTTCTCATGAAGACAGTCCTGGTCATTCATCACAGTAGTAATTGCAGTTCTTTTTCCTCAAAGTCTGAGCAGTAAAAGAAAATGCACATGGAAGTAGTGGATTTACATGCAGTCTTGAAGAAGTAGTGTTGTCCTTCTAACAGAAAGACAGTGCTGGCTTTTGACATGCAGACATGTAATGGGCCACAACAGAGCAAACCCACAGCAGTCAGTCGAAGTTTTGAAGAATGTTGGTAGGTATGTCATCACAGAGCAGACCCACTGTATGCTATTGGTGGGCCACCAGAGGTGCAGACCCACTGCGGTACTTGTAGAAATAATGGTATTGGTGGGCCATCAAAAGTGTAGGCCCACTGCAGCCCCTGTAGAAATGATGGTATTGGTGGGCCATCAAAGGTGCAGACCCACAGCAGTCCTTATAGAGAAGACCAGCAACCACCTGTTGCGACTGTGCAGGTGCACAATCACCATCAAAGAGTCTTGCGGACAATATAGCAAGTCCATAAACCACCACTTGTGCACTCACAAAGTTTTTCGAATTGTTCTTAGAACCAGAACTACTGATAACCAGTCCCTTGTTGGATTATTAACACACGTGCAAACACTAAAAGTCCCAAATTCTCACATATAGTGCATATAATATGACCAACAGAAATGTGTGCACTGAAATGAATGTTTACGAGTTACTTAATTTGATGATCTGGTGCCAATTACAATTTTATAACATAAGAATACAATTACAAAGGTACAGAAAACATCATTAAATACACAATAATACAGATAACATTTGTAGTAATACAGGCTTTACAAAAGAAGAGAAATAAACATGTGCATCAGTGTTACAGGAATTATGACATAAGTAAATAAATAAAATAATGAGAATAGTTTTCGAAACATTAATTTCACACATGAAACATTAATTTCACTGAATAAATAATGTCTAAACATCTTTATGAAGTAAATAACATATTATTAGAAAAATTCTAGAACATAACTCTTATCAGATAAACACATAAAGACAGGAGGAACACAAATAAACAAGGGTACACAAACACATAGCGGAATAACACAAAAGGAAAGGACAGGGTTTGTTTTACTGCTGTATTTTGCAGAAAAACTTTCTCTACTTCTTGGAGATCTCCCTTCGTTCATTATTATTCCCAAAAAGTCCTCTTTGTACCTGCTTTCTGTATTATATACATGTCCTCTTTCAAAATAATTATTCTTCGTTGTACAGCACCTTTTTTTACAAACTTTTCAATGCATTTCTTCCAGTTCATCGCAACTCATTCTCTTATATAGCCTACCCCCTCTTAAGATAACTTAAATCTACTGAGCTCCGATGGATAAACTAAGGGACGAAGCAATGCAGCAGCACAAAACAATTAACATAAACAACAATGACAAAAAAATGCAGATTGGCAAAGCCAGTAGCAATAAATATAAGTTAGCAAAGTAAATGCAACATTGCAACCAAAATGAGGCAATGTGCAGCAACAAGAAAAATAAATCGGTAGTAAAACTGGTTTAACATAAGGTAAAATTCAGTAGGACAATGCCTGACAAACAGCAGCAGCAAATGCAATAATTTATACCAAAACATGACAAAGCTCAAGCAGAAAAGATATTACAGTAAAGTTAGGAAATGTCTAACACCTTTGTCAGATCTTATCACTAGAGTGATGCATTACAAAAACTTACTCTGACAAAAATGGTACCAAATCGTTGAAAAATTGTGTATACAATTCATGTAAAGGGAAATGTCTATTTGTGCTCCTCCATTTTTTTAAAGAAAGTAGATCATATAATTATTATTTAATGGATCTGTAGGCATAAAATAGTGATATTAGTACATCTATTACATTTTATTTTAACCAATTCAATCTAGAGACTAGATATGAAACAAAATAGGCAAATATGTACGTAAAGTGAGGCATGAAACTTCATTCACTAGCCATATGGCACCTCCTAAGGCAGTAAAAATATCTCTCAACTAGCAAGACAATAGACATAAAATGTTTCTCATCATTTCATTAGACATTTCAGTACATAACAGAAAGTGCAAGCTCCAGACTGTAATCATATGTTTTCAAGAACGAGTGTGTCGTATTTGCGATGCTTTCTACAAAGGAATGCCAACAGCAATGTTAACGGCGTCTTTTTTGTCCACCTAATGGCTTTTTCTCCAGGCGACTGACGCAGCTAGGCACCCACAATGCATTACTTCAAGGTCACTTAGCTTTCTTACCCAAAAATTTACTACAGCAGTTACCGCTACAGTGACAGTATGATACCAATAAAATTTCACAGGTCGAAAAATTACAGTAGAAATGTGTAGAAACGAAATCTAATGAATAGCAGTGTTGTGATGCATTCACGCATGGACATACAAGTCATAACTCTTAAAGTATGACTCTTCGTTTCCAACATCCTTTTTCACAAACCAGAGTCCCTAACTTCAATTCATTATTCATATACATATAAACACCTAATCATATTCCTCATACATGGTAGCATCAGCTTATTGATCATAAACATAACTCAACAGTATTTTAAACATAGCTGCACAACAGCAACGGTTCCATGTAATAAAATTATAAACAGCTGACCAGTTGCAATGGATAAAAAATTCTTTACCTAGGTTTCAACAAATTTAAATTTGTCTTCTTCAGAAAGTGGCAATTTTACATTGGTAAGGACTAATGTACCATCGCCGTTTTTACAAATGTCGGCATAGATCCATTTGTCAAAATTAAAATATAGCCCTAGAAATAGGGTTTGTCACGTAAATATAAATTATTACATGGATCTTGTAGAGCTCACAACCGACCTCGTAATAAACAAAGTGAATTTCTCTGTGTATAGATATCATAGTTATTACATACAGTACTGTGATCAAGAAAGTGCTATAATGTAACGTATTGTTGTGCTACGAAAAAGGCTGTCTCATTGTAGCTATACCACAAAAGTTACTACTAAAACAAGTTTTACTTTCCAGAAGAATTCAGAAAAACTGTGGAGATATAAAACAGATACAGCGCAAAAGCAATAATATAAATTGTGCCACTCATTAGTAGCGTCATGATATAATTGTGTAGCTGTTAAATAAACTAATCACTGTGTTATCTGGTATCTCTCAGAAAGTACCTGAAATCCAGAATGTGTTATCAAGTAAACCAAAATGTTGCATTAAAATCTCATTAGCAGTATCGGTATATGTACTAAGTATGTGAGCCTTATATTCGTTACGTAATGGTGCAACTAACAAGAAAGAATGTACACACACAATAGTACTGTGCCATCTGTTCACTACAACAATGTGTTCGAAATTACTGTCTAAATATGTTCCCTAGGTTCTAGGCTGGATAGTTAACTTCAAAACATTGTTGCATGTTAACATTTTCTAAGTGGGACAAAGCGTACTAGTAACGTGAAGTGAACAATTTTATGGAAAAGACTAAGTTAAAAAGGAGATTATCTCCTAATAAACGGTTTTACATGTGAAATGTGGTGCAATCTTTTACCCTTTCTAGTGCGCAGAGTTTCAACTTCAAAGCAATTATCATGTTGTATAAGTCGGTAAGGAATGCTAAAATTTTTCTCAAGATTAGCGTCTATGTTATTTTTCTCTGAGCCAGCCAGCGTATGTGGCTGCCTGCGGTGCGAGTCATTGTCTGTCTCTTTGTTGGCACGCGTCGTTATTAGGATTAGGAGACCAAACTTCAACAAAGTTACCTTGTCGAGAGGGCCCTGTCCTGTTTGAACCTCGCCAGTTCTCATGAAATTCAGGTCTGTCGTTATGTTTATGTCGTCTGTCGTCATGTCGGTAATTTTTGTAATTTGTTTCTAGTCGGTCACGTGGTGGATAACATCTCCCTGAGTCGTAACTGCACAGTGGACCATTGTGTCTGAAGTTATTCTGTCTCCCTAGATAATAATTGTTTTGTTTCCCATATTGTCTGTTTCTATGCTTGTCTGTCACATTCATTACTATGGAAATTCGATCTTTCTCTGTAATTATTATTACTCTGCCAACACTTGTCATACGGGTGGTGTCTGTTTTGGTCACGGTTTGCATTGTAAGAATAGACTTGTCGTGTTCAGTTATTATTTCTATCATTGTGGAACTGTAACGGATGTGACCAGTAATTTTTGTGTTCCTGTTTTCGCGTCCCATGATTGTCAGTGTCAATTTTCAATTCTTGTAACAGTCCCTGAAAAACTTCAATGTCGTCTTTGCAACGTTCTGCCAAAATAATATGTCGTAAATATTCAGGCAATTTCATTAACCTAATACGAATAAGTTCTGAGGGGCTGTATGGGTTTGACAGATACTGATTCTTGTGCGACATGTCTTCAAAATATTTGACGAGACTGGAAAATTCAGATTGTTCGAAGTGTTTCAACATCCTGATGCTGTGTTTTACGCTACCTTAAGTAGTTTGAGACCAATATGCTGAGAGGAAGGCATGATAAATTTCCCCTTGACTGTGACAGTCGTAAATGACCGATCGCATTCTTACAACTGGTTCATTCTCTAAGTAGCTACACGTAAATCCTAATCTGTGCTCCAATGACCAGTTGGGAGGAAAACAACGAGAGAATTGATGAAGCCATGCTTGTGGATGAATGTTGTTGCCATAATTCTTAAATGTTTTGAATTTACTTGTAGGAAAGAGCAGCTTATAGTCAAAATCATCATGACGGCGAGTCGCATATCAGCCATTGCTACTTCGTTTCGGCGATTCCATCTCAAAATTTGGTGTACCTTGCCAGTTTCTTTCATAATTTCGGATTTGCCCTGTGTTATTATTTTGTGACTGTTCCGTATTTCTATGTCCCTCTTCCTGTATTGGAGCGCGAGTGTCCTCTGAAATATGTAATTCTTGTATTACCTGTGTCAACTGATCTTGTACTTCCCAGATTTCTCTTTTATACTGTGTATTGATTTGATTTTGATTTTGTTTGAATTTTCTAATTTTTTCATACTCTTCTGTGTCAGTGAAGGCTACCAGTCTAGTGTCATTCAGATCATCATCTGCCTTTGTAGATAAGTTAGTGAACTGATCCGAAAGTTCGGCTACTTTCTCCGATAATGAACTGATTTCCTCAGTGTGTTTTTCTAAACCACGTTTCACAGTGTCCATTTGTGTTGAAAGCGTATCTACCATGTCCTTTAAGTTTCCTTGAGGTTTTGCAAGTTGCGTAACCGAATCAATAGATGCAACTGAGTCAATTTTAGCTTGCAAGGTGTCGTGATTTTCATGAACAATAGTTTGCAGTTCTTTTATGACTGCTTCGTGATTCTGTAATGCATTTTCATGCCGCGAGAAAATAGGTTGAAAATGCTAACAAATTAGTGATTTTACTTCATTACGGACTTTTTGATATTTCAATTCGATGTTATGTAATTCAGTAGTTAAATCTTCACGTGTTTGTTGAAGTGTTTCTTTAATTTGTTTCTGATTTTGCTCCATTTGTTGATGTGACTGTTTTTGATTTTGTTCCATTGCGTCTAACTGTTGATGTGTTTGTCTCTGGTGTTGTTTCATTGTGTCTAACTTTTGAAACTTTTGTCCCATTTGTTGCACTGGTGTCTGAAACATGTTCCTAAGTGTTATTCGGCAGTGCATTTGAACCACCAATATTTACATTTTGAAAAGCAGAAAATCTATCTTGATTTATTTGAGAAAACGGTGAGGACGCAAATCCTGAATTTACAGTATTTGAAAGATTGTGTCCTGTCATTTCGGATTCCTGAGGCGAGCTGTTGCCGACCGGTAGATCGATAATGCTTCCCTGTTCACGAATTGTTTCACTGTCTACACCATTATCTGCTGCCCGCTCCACTTCCCAATGCACAATTACCAAATTACTACTTTGAATGTCTGTTAATTCATTACACGGTGGTGCTGATAAACTACGCTCATGGTCACTACAATTTCTCAGTTTACTTTGGAGCCTAGTGTTACGTTTTCCACACGCCATAATTATCACGTATTTCACTCGATAACAAGAAAAGCACAATTTGAAGAGAAAAAATATGAAAACAAATTAACATAGCACTGAAAATAATATCTAGTTAACTGCAAGCGCAGCTGCGAAATACTTGGTGCAAATCTACATGCATGCCGGATGTGTTTCACTGTACAACAATGAAAAACTACAACTACAAAGGAAATTTTCTCTACAATTACGCCCCTCCAATAAACAACAGCTACACTAATTATACAAACTACAAGAAAAAATCAGAAGATGCCAGTGAGGTATCCTTGGCTAAGGGTCGACATACGAAACATCCCCTTAGGAACATTTTATAAATGACAGTGCTGGTAAACCTCTACGTTATTTGATTTTCAAACAGCTGACAGAGCTGAACGTACTCAGGCATTGCGCTCTTTTTACTCATTCTGATCAACACTAAACTGACACACAATATTTTAGCCCAAAACAATCTGACTTTCAATAATCCGTACAAAAGAATGGCCCTGACTAACAATAACCTACACCTTTCATGAATCACTTACCTCACAAAGATCTTCGTTACTCGAACTACTGCAATACAGCCAGCGCCAATACTGCCAGCTAAATAAAAGATTCTAACTACTGAAGGCACTAACTGCTGACAGGCATAGTTAGCAAATGAAAGATTTTGATAGAGAACAAACAATGCATTTACCTTAATAATGTTCAAAAGTCATCATATATATATATATATATATATATATATATATATATATATATCAGTTCATGACATCCAGTATTACAAATTTACTCTGTCTGATGGACACACATCCAGATCGTCCACTCTCAAAATTCTGCCATCTCTCTCCCCACATCCATCACTGCTGGCGGCTCACCTCCAACTGCACAACGCTACACGCTCTTCACATACAACTGCGCAACACTACAATAGCAAATATTCCAACAATGCAAACCAGCCACAGACTGCACACAGCACAGTCAGTGATTTTCATACAGAGTGCTATGTGGCGTCACCAACATAAAAACCTAAACAGCCAACTTACACATTGAATGTTGCTCATAAATTCATAGTAGTTCTCTGAGCAGTAGCAATATTCTTTCTGCAATGCACATTAATCACATAGATTAAATAGAAATATATCTACATCGCCTTCCAAATGTGTAATTAGTTTATGAAGAAATGCATCACATGCTTTCAGATGATTAATTGTTGGGTCCAAATTCCACAATTCTGGAGGCAGTGTTTCCATCCATTTTTCATATAAATATTCTGAAGGCATATAAAGAAGAATCAATCAACTGATTATTTGGGAATTAAATCAACTTATCATTTTTCCAGTTACAGTTATTTCTATTTCCTGTATAGTATTTGTAGTTTCCTCATCGCCACTGTTGAGCCTTGTACCATAAGAATCAAGGGAGAGGACGTTGTTTGGGAGCCAGTATCCTCTTTGTACAACACAACTGCACACATGTTTTAACAGGGTTCTTTATTTACATGAAAGGGAAGCTACATATCTTTTAAGAGAGTTCATGTGCTGTGGTACAAGCTCTTCCATAGTAGTCCACGTGAGTCTCACTGCTGAAGTACAAGTCCTGCTATAAACACTACTCTGTTCAGTATACACTTTCATAGCCAGTGATGTGAACTGACATACACCAGCTTGCATGTGAGTGACAGTGAGTTAGTCCATCAGAATCTGAGCTAGTGACTGTCAGCACTGCGTTGGTAACTAAGACTGAGCAAGAGCCCTCCATACCATGGTGGCGATCTAAATACTTGACACTGAGAGAACGTTGGTGGTGTGTTGCTTGCGAGGTCTGTCTTTAGCTGCTCTCCTGATAGATGCACTTGATCCAGCGTCTACTACCAATCTTCTTGCTACATTACTGCCAAACATTGTGTTGGTCGCAGCTTATGCCAGAACAGTAACAAAAATTTGAATATATGCAGAATAATGGGATTCATGAATTATTGGTCCACTAAATTCTTCATTATGCTTGAATGAAGCAATAAATTTAGTTTCTGAAAGAACTTACCTCTCAATTAAAATAGAAGACACATTTAATTTAATAAAGTTTTAAATTAGATGAAGTTTTTAGTTCAATGAAGACAGACTGGAACTAAGAATAAGAAATCCTGAGAAGAAATAAAGCAATAAATACAGTAAGCAATTACCCAATTATATTCAGTGTGCTATAATAGTCCATCATTAATAACTGGCAGTTACATCGTAGCTCCAGGATCGTTAAATTCGAATAAGATAAAACACTTGTATTTTTATTCAAAAAGCTTAGATAAACTGGAATTTCAAGAATTTATACAAATGTGTAAAAAACGTTGAAGGAAAAATAATTTATGAAAAATAGTGGTGAATTTATACTACAAGATTAATACCAAGATAACTCACTTGCAGTATACCATTATTTCATTATTAAAATCGTAATGTAGTTAGAAAACATTTTACTAGATGAACACATAAAGGAATAGCTAAGACATACTGAAAAATACCAAAATAATTGGTAAAGGACAATAAAAACTTTTTAAACATTTTTGATAACATGATTCAAATTTAAATCATATCTACACTGAGTTTCTTGGTGGTGATTTAAAATTTCGTGATTGTAAAGAAATGAGCAGTAAATTTTGCAATGCTCTATTTGGATTAATTTACAGTAGATATGAATAGGAAACCTAAAATCATATAAGAGATTTTGCTACTAAATAGGTTCTTTAAAAGATGATATTGCATGTCTATTAGACCCTGATGATGATATTTTACTAGTACATATAAATTACCGAGCGAGGTGGCGCAGTGGTTAGACACTGGACTCGCATTCGAGAGGACGACGGTTCAATCCCGCGTCCGGCCATCCTGATTTAGGTTTTCCGTGATTTCCCTAAATCACTCCAGGCAAATGCCGGGATGGTTCTTCTGAAAGGGCACGGCCGACTTCCTTCCCTAATCCGATGGGACCGATGACCACGCTGTCTGGTCTCCTTCCCCAAACCAACCAACCAACCATATAAATTAATTTAAAGAAGCTCTTGATTATTTAAAAATATGAAAACTTAGAAATAGTTGAATCTAAGTATGGTCAACATGATAGAAATTGTTATTTGTGTAGTGATGAAGTTACTTGAGGACCAGATATTAGTTGCTTATATTTTTTTGAAAAGTGTAAAAGTGGAATCGATTACCTCATTAATTTTTATAGATATATACATAAAAATGAATTTTTTTAATGTTTCTTATATTTAGTAAATGTTTTCGAAATACGACCCAGACATTATTAAGAGAGCTAAGTGAAACAGAAAAAAAGCTGAAGAATTGAAATAAGGTTCAAAAATGGTTCAAATGGCTCTGAGCACGACGGGATTTAACATCTATGGTCATCAGTCCCCTAGAACTTAGAACTACTTAAACCTAACTAACCTAAGGACATCACACAACACCCAGTCATCACGAGGCAGAGAAAATCAATGACCCCGCCGGGAATCGACCCTGGGAACCCGGGCGTGGGGAGCGAGAACGCTACCACACGACCACGAGCTGCGGACTTGAAATAAGGATTCATGTTTGGCTAAAACAGGCAAGAACCGAAAACGAAATGCATGGAAAAGAGACTAATTATAGATGCAATCACGAAAGTTAAAGAAGGAATTGAGGGATCTGATGATACATCCAGAAAGCTATTGAAGAAAACAGAGAAGCTGAAATTCAAATTGTTCCTTACACTCATCATCATCGTCAAGAGGAATTTGGAGATATACCACAAATTAAACAATGTGGTATTGCTCGACATGACTTTATGCTAAGTCAATCATAAATACAAAATTTGTTGAGGAAATATTGTGAAGAGGTTAAACACAGATAAAAGATAGCTGAATTTCTCGGTGCTGTTAAAAAAGAAAGCAGAGTACTGTTAGAAAAATAAAAATAAGCAAACGAATATTAAACTATAACGACCATAGAGAAGACACAAGTTTCCAATTAAGATCAGTAGGCATCTCGAAATACATCGGTAGATTATCAGTAAAATTCAATGGAGATAAATTAACAGCTGGTTCTAGTGTTATAAAAAATATGGTGTAGAAGATATATTGAAATTTGTGTATAACTTGGCAACAGAATCAAAGATTGATTGTATTGTCGTACCATAACAAGTCACTGTAACGATTATTTCACATGACAAATATTTTGTATATACCTGATATTCTTTGGACATAGAGCAGCAGATTAAGTTTTTGAGATTGGTAGGAAGCAACATTATCATGTCCGCACGTTTCCATGACCACGATGCAGTCATACACGGATCGACACTAAGGGACCAAAAGATTTACTGACTTGAAAAGAAAAACAACACTACACAGTTAAAAAGAATTGATTGAAATTTTATAGGAAAAAGATAATGTTTCTCCTGCCTCAATGCTGTGTTCAGTCCAACAGCGTGATCGTAAGATTTGGAGATAGACTGATACAAAATGATTAACATTCAAATAATGAGGAGATGGAGATACTTCAGGATAATTTATCTAAATAAGCTCACTTCATATATAATACACGCTTTTTAATACTACATAACTTTTTGTATTACAGTAACAATAACTGGTGCATATTAACAAAAGCTTAGCACACAACAGGCAATACGTGAGATTAATGCCCTCTTGATGACGCCTGCTCGTAAATAATTACATAAACAGATATGTTCTCTGACTGAGAAGACAATTAGCACATTTACAGAATATTTTCCACAAATTATAAAACACAGATTTCGTAAAGCAGCAAGTCCGCATCCGCCTTCCAAGGAGTAAAAACAGTAAAAGGTGAAGCTCTAAAGGCCTCACTTGTCTTGAAACATCAGAATTATTTTTATATCATTAATCGATACGTGTACATAGAAATTTACAGCTGCCGCGCATGAGTGGCAAGGATAAGGAATAGTAGTTTCTGTTGCTGCTATGGGACGGTTCATTTCTTTTACATTACTATTGCTTGATAACTTCAGGCCACCAGGCGTTTACTATTGAGCGTATACTAATGCTTGTGAGGCGAAAATTACAAATATTACACTGCCTCCAATGTGGAGGGAAGGAACAGCGAAGGCATTACTTTAACTCTCATGGCCATTGGAATATTTGTAATTTTTGGCTGTAGCATACAGTTTATTAAAAAAAGGTTTCATTTCATATTCATTCTATAATAAATGAATTGACGTTACAGTTTGGAATACTGACAATTGTTCAGTGTGAAACTGTTCTGTGTTTCTTTCAGTCTTTGCATTGTTTCAGTCTTTCTGGATGATTCTTAAAATTAAAGCTGTAGGTATACATATTTACAAATGTTACAAGAAAAAAATCACACTTCATGTTTTGTTACTGCACGTGTGGAACGAATCATTGATTAACATTTCACACATACTGTGCAGTTGAATAATGCCACTGAAAATCGTCGAACTTTACAATTTCACTTGCACTGTGGTGAGCATCTGCGTGAACATTGTGTTCGATGAAATTCTCAATTCATAACATTACTCTGTGTTTACAAGTTGACTTATGTACTAATATTTACAAGAGTTCACTTAAAATCAAGGATTAATTTAATTGGTCACTTTGAATAAGAACAACCGTTTCTTAGTTCCTCTTTTTACCATGTGCGCCTATGGCTACATGTAAGGATTGAAAAGTCCTTTTCCTGTGACTAAATTTATTCCCATCTCCTTTACAAATTAATTTCTTTCATATTTATCTTTATTACACTTGTTTATTCATTTTGAAGATCCAATACGTTTTTAATGCTCATCTTACTTAGTGTCTTGTGAGTAGTGCCTCGTTTGTTTCGAAGTTTATTTTGGGAGTGTTTGTCTTTAAAAAAAATTCGCGGACAGACTTCGAAACAATAGATCTGCCTCTTGCATTCGTGTGGACATACAAACATTCGAAAAAGAATAGTGGGTAAAGCGGGCCTACTCCTGGATCGTCGACGAAATTTATACTACTCCTCAAATGGGGTCGAAGATTAATTTACATTACACAATGCAAAAGCAATTTACGCGTCGCGAACCTACTCATTTTCATAAGTAGTGCCTCACTTGCCAAGCACACTTGCATTTTTACAGGTTGATACTTGGGAGTGGGTAGGATCAAGGATCACAAAGGATTTGCACTTAGGAAGGGATTCATTATTCACATAATCTCAGAGAAAACAATTAATATAATAGTGCACACTTAAAATAAATTTAACACGTCAAGTATGTATAATTGATCTGCACCTTGCTGGAGCTTGCTTACTGCTCCGTGTTCATTTCTTAGACTAAGTAAAGTTTATGCGTTACGCATTTGGGTACTAATTGTCATTTGTATATTTATACAATCCTCTCACTAGAGCGTTGTTGTTTGCTGCTGTGGCGATCTGTGAAGCTTGGGCAAGATTCTTATTCTATTTGCTGCTAGCTTGCGAGTTTTTCAGTTATCGCTGATGCTATATAGTACCGTGAAGTTGCCATAATAAATCATGTTATACATGCATTCCTTTCCTAGGCTTGTTTATAGCCTGGACTCATCTTTTTCGTATTATATAATTAGCTTCCTTTTTATTCTATCACTCTTTTACTTTTGGTTAGCGTCAGATCTTTTCTTTAAAAAAAATGATTGCACTGCATCCTAGGTGTTGGTTTATTTCAAAAGAGTTGTTACTCTATCGCTGGCACAGCACTGTCATGGAACTTACAAGTTAAATCTAGCGACTGCTTTCCACTAACGGGTGGTGTCTTATTAATTTCGTTTTCTAAATTAGGGAATAACCTCACAGAATCGAATCTTTTCACACTACTTTCCTTCTTTGTCACTTGTCTACTTCCTATTCTGTATTTTATTTTCCATACATGTTATTTTAATACATAAGGTTTTCTTTTAGCACTCGTTAACGCCTATAGTCGGGTCAGTTCAGTTATTGTCACTCATTGGTTAATCCTGATCGCCAATACCTTATAATTTTGTTACAGCTTAAATTAACTTAGTTACTGGCGGTATAAAATTTTCTTAAATCTTGATGGTGGAACAATCCTTTGATTTTATTCGTGGTAGATAACAAATAGCTACCTATGTGGAGTTTCCTCACTATCATAAAAGGACCTTCATAAACGTGTTGCCACCTACGATTCTTGTTAACAACGGGGATGGTTTAAACGAGTCCTGACTAATACATTTTCTCCTTCTTTGAAATCGATAACTCTGTTTACTTTCTTATCAAATGCCTGTTTTCGGAAGTTAGCATACGATGTCAGTGATATTAAAGCTTGCCTGATTTTTGCGTCTACGATTCATTTCTTTTGATCTTGACATTAACTAATGAGACGTGAATCTGGTCGATAGAGGGGGGAAGGTAATTTACGATCTGTTCAAAAGGTGTTACGAAGTCTATCCACTTAGACTGATTATTCGGAATGTACGTCATTATAAATCTATTAATTTCTTTGAATATTCTTCCTGTCTGGTTCGATTGTGGCCAGAATAGGGATATCAAAATTTGTTTGATCCCATGGTGAACAAAGAATGCACGCTACTGGTATGATGTGATGTTTGAAGCATTACCGAACAGGGCTGATTCAGGAACACCAAATTGTGGGAAATGATCATTTACAATGCGACGAATTATTGGATTTTCACAGGAAGATTTCACTGCGTACAGTCTTATGCTCTTAAAAAATTTGGCCAGAATTGCTACTGAGTGTTTAGCGCCTCCCCTCGCCTCCCCTACCGGTGGGTAGTGGACCAGCCAAATTAATATTAATAAGCTGGTTTGGTCTTTCAGCAGTTATTGGATTTGATGGGATTGAAGTGGAAATGTTTAAGGAATTTTCCTTTTGACATATGACACAGTTTCTCAATAATTGATGGATTCTCTGATGTAGATTCGGAACATAACTGTAAGTCGAGATTTCTCTTTTGCATTTCTTTGGTCCGTAGTGACCACACGAAATGTGGGTGTACCAGAGACGATGTTCAATGAAATTTCGAGGGATGCACACACACTATCTTTCATATTACTCCCACATCTAAGAAACAGCACAAGCTTATCAATTTTATAAAACTTTGATAACTTGTGGACTGGATTTTCGTCAAGAATTTGTTTAACCTTCCTCCATTTTGGATCTGCATTTTGAAGAAAATACTTTCTATGAATTGGATTATTCTCAATAAGAAAATTTTGTAATTACAAATTTGTTCCATCAATTCACTACTTTCTGGTAAGCCCTCAGGTGAATGATGAAGTGTGTCTGCCGTAATATTATCTTTACCTTTTTTAGATACAATGTCAAAATCATATTCCTGTAGGAATAAGCACCATCGATTAAGACAGGGATGTTGCAACTTGCATGTGAGGACAAATGATAAGGTATGATGGTCTGAATATACTTTAATTTTTCTTCCATAGATATAAGAGTTGAATCGTCTAAAAGCCCATACAACGGCGAGTGCCTCCAACTCCGTAACTGAATAAGACTTTTAACATTTAGATAATACTTTACTCGCATACCTAACCACTTCGATTTTCTCGCGTTCATCTACTAATTGAATGAGACAAGCGCCGATACCCACAAAGGAAGCGTCAGATGTAACGCAAATTCCTTACCCATCTGAGGATGATGGAGAATGTTACTGTTAATCAGACTGTCTTTCATTTTCTGGAATCCATCCTGGCATTCTGGTGTCCAATTCCAATGTGAGTTCTATTTCAAAAGGTTGTGAAGAGCGGGATTCTTCAGTATTTGATTGGAAACGAAAAGTCTGAAGAATGACGTGAGTTGTTTTTTTGTATCAGGGGTTGGAAAGTTCTCTATTGCAGACAATTTTCGCGGGTCAGGTTTAATTCCTTCAGGGGTGATGATGTCATCATCATCATTTAAGACTGATTATACCTTTCAGCGTTCAGTTTGGAGCATAGTCCCCGTTATAAAATTCCTCCATGATCCCCTATTCAGTGCTAACATTGGTGCCTCTTCTGATGTTAAGCCTATTACTTCAAAATCATTCTTAACCGAATCCAGGTACCATCTCCTTAGTTTACCTCGACTCCTCCTACCCTCTACTGCTGAACCCATGACTCTCTTGGGTAACCTTGCTTCTCCCATGCGTGTAACATGACCCCACCATCTAAGTCTGTTCGCCCTGACTGCTACGTCTATAGAGTTCATTCCCAGGTTTTTTTTTGATTTTCACAATGTGGACACCCTCCTGCCATTGTTCCCATCTACTAGTACCTGCAATCATCCTAGCTACTTTCATATCCGTAACCTCAACCTTATTGATAAGGTAAGCTGAATCCACCCAGCTTTCGCTCCCATACAACAAAGTTGGTCGAAAGATTGAACGGTGCACAGATAACTTAGTCTTGTTACTGACTTCCTTCTTGCAGAAGTGAATAGATCGTAGCTGAGCGCTCACTGCATTAGCTTTGCTACACCTCGCTTCCAGTTCTTTCACTATGTTGACATCCTGTGAGAATATGCATCCTAAATACTTGAAACTGTCCACCTGTTCTAACTTGGTTCCTCCTATTTGGCACTCAATCCGTTTATCTCTCTTTTCCACTGACATTACTTTCGTTTTGGAGATGCTAATCTTCATACCATAGTCCTTACATTTCTGATATAGCTCTGAAATATTACTTTGCAAACTTTCAATCGAATCTGCCATCACAACTAAGTCATCCGCATATGCGAGACTGCTTATTTTGTGTTCACATATCTTAAGCTCACCCAGCCAGTGTACTGTTTTCAACAAATGATCCACAAATAATATCAACAACAGTGGAGACAGGTTGCAGCCTTGTCTCACCCCTGAAACTACTCTGAACCATGAAGTCAATTTACTGTCAACTCTAACTGCTGCCTGACTATCCATGTAAAGACCTTTAATTGCTTGCAAAAGTTTGCCTCCTATTCCATAATCTCGTAGAACAGACAATAACTTCCTCCTAGGGACCTGGTCATATGCCTTTTCTAGATCTATAAAGCATAGATACAATTCCCTGTTCCACTCATAACACTTCTCCATTATTTGCCGTAAGCTAGAGATCTGGTCCTAGCAACCTCTAAGTGGCCTAAACCCACACTGATTTTCATCCAATTGGTCCTCAACTAATACTCGCACTTTCCTTTCAACAATACCTGAGAAGATTTTACCCACAACGCTGATTAAAGAGATACCTCTGCAGTTGTTACAATCTTTTCTGTTTCCGTGTTTAAAGATTGGTGTGATTACTGCTTTTCTCCAGTCTGATGGAACCTGTCCCGACTCCCAGGCCATTTCAATTATGCTGTGTAGCCAGTTCTACTTAAAATGATACCTCTGTAGTTGTTACAATCTTTTCTGTTTCCATGTTAAAAGATTGGTGTGATTACTGCTTTTCTCCAGTCTGATGGAACCTGTCCCGACACCCAGGCCATTTCAATTATGCTGTGTAGCCATTTCCACTTTCCAATGTATTTGATGAGTTCCGGCTTAATTTCATCCTCCCCAGCTGCTTTATTGCACTGCAATCTATTGACCATTTTCTCCACTTCCTCAAATGTGATCCTATTTCCATCATCATTCCTATCCCATTGTACATCGAAATCTGAAACATTACTGATCGTATTTTCACACACACTGAGCAACTCTTCAAAATATTCCCTCCATCTGCCCAAGGAATCCACAGGATTCACCAGCAGTTTTCCTGACCTGTCCAAAATACTTGTCATTTCCTTCTTACCTCCCTTTCAAAGACAGCTAATTACATTCCAGAATGGCTTTCCAGCTGCTTGACCCAAAGTCTCCAACCTGTTTCCAAAGTCTTCCCACGATTTCTTCTTGGATGCTGCAATTATCTGTTTTGCTTTGTTTCTTTCTTCAACATAACTTTCTCTGTCTACCTGAGTTCTAGTATGTAGCCATTTTTGATACACCTTCTTTTTCCTTTTACAGGCTGCCTTGACTGTGTCATTCCAACAAGATGTTTGCTTCATCCTAACTTTACACACTACTGTTCCAAGACATTCTTTAGTCACTTCTAGTACTGTGTCCCTGTACCTTGTCCATTCCTTTTCCAATGACTGTAATTGACTACATTCAACTAACTGGTACCTTTCTGAGATCACTGTTATGTACTAGTGCCTGATTTCCTTATCCTGAAGTTTCTCCACTCTTATCCTCCTACATATGGACCTGACCTCCTGCACTTTCGGCCTCACAATCCCAATTTCACTGCAGATTAAATAATGATCAGTGTCATCAAAGAATCCCCTGAATACATGTGTGTCCCTCACAGCCTTCCTGAATTCCTGATCAGTTATTATATAGTCAATGACAGATCTGGTTCCTCTGCCTTCCCAGGTATACCGGGTGAACGTTCTTATGTTTAAAAAAGGAGTTTGTGATTACTAAGCCCATACTGGCACAGAAATCCAAGAGTTCTTTCCCGTTCCTGTTGGCCTCCATATCCTCTCCAAATTTACCGATAACCTTTGCACACCCTTCGATTTCCAGTCCTGGCATTAAAATCACCCATGAGCAGAACACTGTCCTTGTCCTTTACTCTAACAACTACATCACTGAGTGCATCATAAAAACTATCCATCTTATCTTGATCTGTCCCTTCACAATGCGAATATACTGACACAATCCTAATTTTCTTGCTAGACACTGTCAAATCCATCCACATCAGTCGTTCGTTTACATACCTTATTGCAACTACGCTGGGTTCCATTTCTTTCCTAATGAAAAACCCTACACCCCATTGTGCTATTCCTGCTTTGACTCCTGACAGGTAGACCTTGTATTCTCCCACTTCCTCTTCTTTCTCACTCCTTACCCGAATGTCACTAACAGCTAAAACGTCCAGCCCCATCTTACTTGCAGCCTCTGCCAGTTCTACCTTCTTCCCAGAGTAGCCCCCATTGATATTTATAGCTCCCCATCTCATTACCATTTGTTTGCCAAGTCGTATCTTAGGAGTCCTTGGATTGTCAGTTAGAGGTGGGACTCCATCACCTCCAAAGGTCCGAGGCATTTTGTTCTGATTTTTGCCAGCATCATATTTAAAGTACCAGGGAAGCAGGTTGCTAGCCTTACTTGCCCCGAGTCCCATTGAGTTTTACCCCTAACGGTTGAGGGACTAACCGGTGGATTTGGTAGTCTTTGCCGTATGAGCACAATGGTGACCACGACTCAGAATATGTCCGAGATGCCCAGCCTTATTCCAAAGTAGCTGGTATCCCGACTGTCGGGACCACTTCTTGGCCACTCATACGTTGCCCGTGGTTCATGAACTAGGACATGACAACAGAAACCCACACCATGAACCATGATGATGTGTCCTAAAAATTTCATTTCGCTTTTCTCTAACTTGGAATTCTTGAGATTTGCTGTAACAAAATGGTTCAAATCGCTCTGAGCTCATATTTAGTCCAAACGGCATGATTTTGAAAAAGTAAGATCTACCTGCATATGTAAACGTAGTGTACCTCCTAGATTCTTGCGCAAGTTTTACATGCCAGTAACTGCTTTCGAGATCAAGGGTACTCAAATACCTAACACCATGAAACTTCTGCAGACGCTCTTCAAGAGCCTCAGATCTCGTTCTTATAGGTACTATAATTTTATTTATTAATCTTTCATAGAAGACTAGCCTTACGCTACCATCTGATTTCAGTACAGACAACAAAGGACTCGAATAAGATGAATGAGATAGTTCTATCACATTCCAGTGTAACATTTTCCTAATCTCCCACTTGACAGCTTCGCGTATTGCATATGGAATTGAATAGCTTTTTTACAGTAGGTTTAATGGGGCATAATCTCCATTCTATATTCGAAGTCTTTTATTCGTCCAGGTTTCTTAGTAAATATTTGAACGTAATCAATTAACGAATTGTAAAGTTCATTCTCCTGTTGTTTGGACATTTCAGGGAATTCGCTACCTTTGGCGTTTAATTCATTCTGATCGGGAATTAGGTCTTTATAGTCATCGCCATTAACACTTTCAAACTTTGTCATGTCTCTTGTCTAACCGTGGCGTTGTCTTTTAGTCCATTGTCGTATTGTCATTTGATGCGTGCTAAACTTTGCCTTCACTTTACTTTTTTACAAATTTACTATTACCTGTTGCTTACTACTATAGTTCAGGTTCCGCACTCGATATCAATTTTAGCTTTCGTCTGTCTCAAGAATTCCATGCCCAGGAGACATGGCATGATAGGTTTCTAGCAACGAGAAATATGGATGTTACTGAAGTAAACTCTATCTAGATTTGAAGTTGGGTTTGAAGATTAGCACGTTGTGTTAGTGGACCAATTGCTCCCGAAATGGTGCCACCTTGAATTGGAAGTAATGAAACTTTGCATACAGAAGTTATTTGCTTAAATAAACATAAAGATAAGGCATTTATATTAGTTCCTGTATCTACGATGGCTGTTACCGGTATGTTGGCAATTGATGTTCTTATGGAAGTTTGAACCTGTTCATCCCAAGCAACATCATTGTCTCTCGTCCAAGTGTCTGCTACTAGATCATTCCATAAGTTTGTCTCTTTGTCATACCTGACTGGATTAATTTTGTGTGGACTAATGGACGTGGTGCCCCCATTCAAACCTGCAGCATCCTCCAGGATGTTCAAAGGTGCTGCATTTTATTTTCCGCTCGTCGTTTACTTTCTTGCTGGTTCATGTTTCTCAAAGTTTCTTCCGTCTTAAACTGGTGTTGGTTTTGTGGCACGAACTCAGGTGGAAATGGGTTTTGTTCTTCTGGTGTATTCGCTTGCGCATAATAAATTTGCGTATTATGCTTGCGTTTAGGCTTCAGTCTTCCCGAAGGTCCATTCGCTTGTTGCATGAAGTGTACATTCCGTGGCTGAAAATTGTTTTGCTGTGGCTTGTATAGAGTGTAACAGTTATTGTAAGATGTATGTTGGCCTCCACCTAGATTATGCCATTTATTTCCTTTCTACTGGCGCTTTTAATTGTACGACTGATTGTTTTGATAATTGCCGTTGGTAGTTTGCGTGTTTCCATATTGCTGGGACTGTGTGTTATAATGTGATTTTCCGTACTGCTGTGGTGACTAATTATATATTGGATTGTATATCTGCCTATTATTGTACCTAGTTTTGTATTTACTGTTGGAGTACGTGCTGTGTTTATTTTTGAAACCTTTGTGGGGTTGGTACTGGCTATCGCTGTTGCCTGCGTACTCTATATTGGGCCGGCTGCCTGCACTGAAACGAACGTTGCCAACATTACCTCTAGTGTCCTCATAAATCAGATCTAAGGAGTCTAACACTGATAAGAAGGTGTCGGTATCTTCCTCAGAGACGTTTATTAACCTTTCTCTGACCACAATCGGTTGCTTTGTTTTTAGGATCATAATAACGTCTTTGGCGGTGATCGGCGAATCCCAGATCTTAATTGTTGCTGAATATTTCTCGAAATACCTCCTCAGGTTACCGTGCTGGCTGTTAAACACTTCGGCTTTGTAAACCCCTTTCCTCTGGCACTGCTGCAAACCAGAACTCGAGAATTTAGCTAGAAACACCTGTTCGAACTCCTTGTAACTTTTACAAGAATTGAGCATTTCGGTTCCCCATACGGCAGCGTCTCCTACGATAAATCCAGTAACGAATTGAATTTGCTGGCGGTCACTCCAGCTATTCGGAAAAATTCTTGAAAAATTTCGGAGATTTACTATAGGATGAATTTCTCTTTTCTGTAGGTGAAAAGTCGGAAAATCACGATGCTTGATCACGCTTTCCTCCTGCATCAAACTGACAAAAATTGGAGGGCTGTTGCTCATCACGTGGGGATGAATTATCCCACTCGCCTGACGCGTGATGTGCGGTATTTTCAACTTGACATTTGAGTGTACGAACTTCATCAACTATATGTTGACGCCATTCAGGTAAATCCTGAGCTAACGTTCGTCCTATCTGGCCTAATTCTGAGATGACCGTGTCTCCTGTTTTTCCAGGGACTGCCAGTATTTCAAAGGTTAGATTTTTGGTAGTTTCCCTGAGTTCGTTCTTGACCCTCTTTTCTATGAATCCGTCTTTGTTTTTAATCCATTCCTGGTAGTGATCGGACAATGCTTCGGCATGTGCCTTGACAGAGAGTTTCAATCTGTTTGGAGAGATCAACAACAACATTTTCGATCGTGTCTACTGCGGTTTTAACTCCCTTTACCTCATCAGAGATTCCTTTATAATCTTTTAATGTCGCACCTTGTTGACGGTATTCCATCACTTTAGAATTTATCACTCCCTTGGCTGCTTCGATTTTGGCATCTAACCGTTTATATATGTCCTCTGTTTTCGACTCTACTTGTGTGTCAATTTCTAACCTCATGTCCTGGATCTGACTACTGATTTGGTTTTGTGCGTTACCCAACTGGGTATTTAAATCAGCTGTTTTGTCTGCTTTTTGTTCTATCTTTACCGAGTTTAACCGTGTATTTCGGTCATTTATCTCTGTTTGCAGGTCTGTTTTTACAGAATTTGTACCTGACTTGACTGAAATTATGTCGGTTTTGATAGATTCTACATTGTTATCAAGGTCAGTTTAAGACTGTTTTAACTGACGCTATCTTTTCATTAAGATTTGCAAGCACCTGCTCATTATTACGCCGACTTTCGGCCTCCACATTTTCTTCGTCGGCCTTTTTATCCATTTTTCCCTGCTTTTCACGTTCCCTTCTTTGTGCTTTTTTATGTCTTTGACATTCGAACTTGCTTTCCGTGATTGATTCGATCGTTGCAGCCACGTCACTTTTTTCAAAAACGAGAATAGTTTGCACACTGCAACCGGCTTCGAAAACTTCAGTCGCGGCTGCCTCTGCCTCCGCACGTGTACCTATCGTGCGTGATCGTACTGGATAGGGAGGTCATTTCAATCACCGCCGAGATCTGCTTTTGTCTGTGTCCGCTGTTTACCGTCAGTCATGTTGGCGAATTATTTCTCAAACGTCAAGATGCTACAGATATTATTTCTCACTGCCGTCAGTCGTTTGCTGTGACATTGTGCTATGGCTTGCTGCGACCGAAGATGAAATTTTAACTGCGGGTAGCAACTGACGTCCACGTACATCAAGAAGACATGATGGATCCTATTTATTACAAACAAATGAAAGGACACACGTTTTACCGCTTTTGAGCATAACTATCTGCCATATTGTAAAACCTTTGGCGCTTCACTGACAACAATAATACACTTTCAATGAATTTAACTACCGAAGAGTTGACTATGGAAAAAATGAAATAAAGCAATTTCAAGGCGGAAGAAAACAGGGCTACGTTTTAATCAACTCGAAAGATGCTTGGCTACCGCTTATTAAATTTTCGCTTAGTTTTTGCTGTCTTGATATCTGTACGGCTGGATACTCTCGTTTTTTGATATTTCCTGCGTTCGTTCTTCCAGATCGGTTAAATGGTTTTTCACACTTCTCTTTCTCGGATGAATTGTATCCACAAGAAAAAATGAAACAGCTATTAGATCAAAATCTAAAAGTTCATGCAATGATTTTTGATCAGTACCTGTGTGGGTGCCAATTGTAGTGTTATAAAAAATATAGTGTTGAAGATATACTGAAATTTTTTGTGTGTAACTTAGCAACAGAAACAGAGATTGAATGTATTTTCTTATCGCAACAAATCACTGTAATGATTGATTCACCAGGTAAATATTTTTTAAATACCTGACGTTCTTTCGACATAGAGCAGCAGATTAAGTTTTTGAGATTGGTGGGAAGCAACATTATCATTTCCGCACGTTTTCATGACCGCGATGCTGTCACACAAGGATCGACACCAAGGTACCAAAAGATTTACTGACTTTAAAAGAAAAATAAAACTACTAAAAAGGATTGATTCAGATTTGATAGGAAAACGATAATGTTCCTCCTGCCTCAATGCTGTGTTCGGTCCATCAGCTTGATCGTAAGATCTGGAGATAAACTGATACAAAACGATTAACATTCAAGAAATGAGGAGATAGAGATACATAACGATAATTTGTCTAAATGAGCACACTTCACATATAACACACGGTTTTTAATACTACATACCTTTTCATATTACAGTAACAACAACTGGTGCGTATTAACAAAAGCTTAGGACACAACAGGCAATACTTGAGGTTAATGTCTTCTTGATGGTACCTGCTCGTAATTAATTACATAAACAGATATGTTCTCTGATTGAGAAGGCAATTAGTACACTTACAGAATATTTTCCACAAATTATAGAACACAGATTGCGTAATGCAGCAAGTCCGCATCCGCCTTCCATGAAATAGAAACAGTAAAAGGTGAAGCTCTCAAGGCCTCACTTGTCTTGACACAAGAGAATTCTTTTTATATCATTAATCGATATGCGTACATAGAGATTTACTGCTGCCGCGCAGGAACAGCAAGGACAAAGAATAATAGATTCTGTCGCTGCCATACGATGGTTCATTTCTTTTTCATTGTAATTGTGCGATAACTTCAGGCCATCAGGCGTTTACTGTTGAGTTTATACTAATGGTTGTGAGGTGAAAATTACCAATATTACATGGTGATTACACGTATCTAAGAACAGATGGACCAATCAATCTGTTAACTAAGGAACACATTACTACACATGATAAGGGGATAAATAGTTTGAATTTTCAAATTAGGCAGATATATTGCCTGCTTCACTTGCTGCATTTTTGTATTTTCTCCTTTCATCAATTAAATTCAGTATCTCTTCTGTTACCCAAGGATTTCTACTAGCCCTCGTCTTTATACCTACTTGATCCTCTGCTGCCTCCACTACTTCATCTCTCAAAGCTACCCATTCTTCTTCTACTGTATTTCTTTCCTCCATTCCTGTCAATTGTTCCCTTATGCTCTCCCTGAAACTCTGTACAACCTGTGGTGCTTTCAGTTTATCCAGGTCCCATCTCCTTAAATTACCACCTTTTTGCAATTTCTTCAGTTTTAGTCTACAGTTCAGAGTCCACATCTGCCCCTGGAAATGTCTTACAATTTAAAATCTGGTTCCTAAATCTCTGTCTTACCATTATATAATTTATCTGAAACCTTTTAGTATCTCCAGGGGTCTTCCATGTATACAACCTTCTTCCATGATTCTTGAACCAAGTGTTAGCTATGATTATGTTATGCTCTGTGGAAAATTCTACCAGGCGGCTTCCTCTTTCATTTTGTAGCCCCAATTCATATTCACCTACTGCGTTTCCTTCTCTTCCATTTCCTACTGCCGAATTCCAGTCACCCGTGACTATTAAATTTTCATCTCCCTTCACTACCTGAATAATTTCTTTTATCTCATCATACATTTCATCAATTTCTTCATCATCTGCAGAGCTATTTGGCATATAAACTTGTACTACTGTAGTAGGCGTGGGCTTTGTGTCCATCTTGGCCACAATAATGCATTCACTATGCTGTTTGTAGTAGCTTACCCACACTCCCATTTTTTAATTCATTATTTGATTTTGTATTTATAACCCTGTATTCACCTGACCAGAAGCCTTGTTCCTCCTGCCACCGAACGTCACTAATTCACACTATATCTAACTTTAACCTATCCATTTCCCTTTTTAAATTTTCTAACCTTTCTGCCGGATTAAGGGATCTGACATTCCACCCTCCGATCCGTAGAATGCCAGTTTTCTTTCTCCAGATAACATAATACTAATAATTTTCACCTGACCCACAAAAAATATAAAAAAGCTGGTCGTAATTTCCACATAGCATCAGGTATAACTGGTGGTTATTTACACATAGCATTAGGTATACCTGTTGTAAAAAACCATATTCATTAACTAACAAATATAATTGAGGTTCAGGACTAACAAAACATGAAGGAATATTTCTTCCTTTATTATCGGCAGCATCATTAAAATTAGCACCTCTGGTTCAGTAGTTGGTGGAGCAGCTGGTTCTGCAAAAGCAGTAATGGACAAGAAAAATGCTGATGCAGAATCAGAAGAACAAAAAAATACATCATTTAGCGATGGAGAAGAAAGCTAGTGGTGCAAAACAAAAAAAAAAAATTGGAAAAGATAATTCATATGTATGTAAAGTATTAAGTAATTTTGGTGTAGAGAACCTTGATAAACAATTAAATATCAAATTTTTTCTTGGTGGTTTTATGATGCATGGATTACCTAGTCAGCCTAGAGCTGGGGTTCCCTACAAAATTTTCTTGACGACCCCCTCATCGAGCATAATTGGTACCTTGTCATTTCACAGTATCAAGTACATAAAAAAGCCAAATTAATAGTCTTTGTATACATTTTCTACTTTTGGTACTTAGAAAAAACTATGACATATTAATTATTGGAAAAATATTGAGCTTAAAAGATTTCCAGTTTAGCCATCATTGTTGTTGTTAGATTTTTGATTATTGCTCAATATCTTTGTCTTCAAATCTGGGTGTTTAGTATAACAAACTCATCAATAAATAAAAATTGTCCATTATTTCTGAAATATTAGCTTCCAAACTTGAAACTTTCACTCTGAAATCCGACTGCATCTCGAGCCGATTCCTATGTTTGTTTTTATGAAACACATGGATGAAAATGCTTGCTCACACCGATATGTGGTTGCAAATGGAAGGATCTTTATCAGTGACTTATCTGCAAGTTTCTTGTAGTCCAGAAGTCTGTAATTTTATCAACGATGAAACTGTTTATAATCGTACCACAGCTGGACAGATCCACAATTTGATCTTTCTCTTCTTCATGAGGACTTGGATTTTGCCTCTTTCTTCACAGCTGAAGGGATTTCGAATCCATCTGTTGTCAGGGTCAGGTTCAGGGAAGTACTGTCTAAAAGTGTTGGCTAGGCTGCATAGATGCTTAGCTACATTGATCTTGATCTGGTCAGGCAAACTCTCCTATGATGACTCCAAGAATTGTTTTAAGGTAGAAAAGTTAGTTAGTGACTCGTTTTCTATCCTTGAGTCCCAGATCTGACACTTTTTGACCACAGGACTAATCTTATCTTCAACATTGAGCATGTCTACATTTTTTCCTGGTAAACTCAAGTTTAACATATTCAAGTGTTCAAACACATCAGCTAATCACGCAGCTGTGCAAAACTAAGAGAAGTTAGTGAGAAAATCCGCGTACCTTGTGTCAAGAAGGAAGACACGAACCTCGTCTCTAAGTTCAAAAAATCTTGACAAGATCCTACCCCGAGAAAGCCATCTTACTTCTGTATGAATAAGAAGTTGCTCATGCTCACTACCGATCTCTTTACGCAACAAAGAAAATAATCTGGGTTGCAGATGTCGAGTTTTAATGTAGTTGATGATATGAACTACTTCGTTAAGTATCTTTTGCAAAGGCTCCACGATGGATACAACAGTGAGTCCATTTCACCTCAGGGGCTACTGCTTTGATACGAGCTAGAAGTCCTGATTTTTTGCCAGTCATTGACTTTGCTCCATCCTCGACAAGCCTACACATTTTTTCCGGTTGACATAGTGTTCATTGAGATAATTATTTAATGCAGTAAAAATATCGTCTGCTGTTGTATGCAGTAGCTCGCATGAAAAAAGAAACTCTTCGAAAACTTGGTCCTCCCATAAGTATCGCGCGAAAACCAACATTATAGCTTTCTTTGATATGTCTGTGCTCTCATCCAACTGTAGAGCGTACATTTCACTCATGCAAAGTCTAGTCAGCAATTTTTCTTCGATGTTAACTGCCATATCAGTAATTCGTCTTTGAACAGTAGTAACTGAGAGTAGGACAGTTCTTATAGCCTTAGCAGCTGCATCACCTAACATTCTCTTGCAAAGTATTATTGCTGATGGCAGTATAAGTTCCTCAGCAATTGTGTAGTTTTTACCAAATTTAGCAACAAGCTGAGCCACCTTGTAAGACGCAAGGGTTGCATTTCCATTTACATTTGCACCATAGTGTTTGGTAATAGTATTACGAGATGTTTTCTACTCTCCCAATTTATTTTTGGAAAAATCTAATGACTTACTTTTAAGCTCTGGGTGCTTTGTTTCAAGATGGCCCCAGAGCTTTGCTGGTTTCATACATTCATTCGAAAGGCTTTCATTGCAAATTACACATTGAGGTTTACGCTGTTGCTCAGGTCCAGTGAACGTAAAACCGGTTTCCAAGTAATCACAGTTATTTTTTCTAATTTTTCCAGTAAGCTTAACACTGATCTTGGAAGGATTAAGTCCAAGGAACGCCGACGATTTACGTTCAATAGATACTGACAATTTCGGTCCGAGAGTCACTGACTTACTTGCTTGAACATCAAGTGCATTATCTTCCTCTTCATCTGCAGGCCTTTCTCGTTTTAACAAACCACTTTTTAACCAACGGTCCATTTTTAACTGCGCGAACTGTAGCTGCCCCGAAAACCAACGTTTTACAAACACTACTGCTTTAATACAGAATATTGAATATGTAAACAATACGGTCTGTGAAAGCACTGGAAATAAATTAACAATGGCTGATTGTTGTCTGAAATGCGAGTTTCTCTGTAAAGTGACTGTCAGTTGTCAGCTGCAAAGAGGCAGTGCGCCCAGTCTAATGGCATACAGCATAACTATTTGCCTCTATCTAATTCTAGTATTGTGCTAGAGTGTGCTAGTGTCATTTGGTTCTAGGAAGACGCTAGACGCAGAAGTTAGCTTCGCTAAAGCTCTGCTCATGCAGGAAGCGGCCAAAAGAAAAATAATCTGTTATCATACGAAATATATTTAATATATTTTTATTGTAATAGCATCTTGTAGACCCCTCTGGCATAGCTCACAGACCCCTGGTGGTCTGCGGACCACCTGTTGGGAACCACTGGCCTAGACAATATGAATCTGGAATAGTTACTTCAGATACATCTGATCATGCTGGCTTGCATTGTATTTGATATTATCAGAATAAAGTTAAAAACTTGTGTTTAATTCATGTGAAAGAAATATTCCTAAAGAAGTGGTTAAATAGCTTTATTCCAGTGAGCTGTACAAGGAATACAAAATTTCAACAAAGTGATTTGATGCCAAATAATTATAACTTTCATGAAATTTTAGATATACTATATGGACATTTCTGAAATGGAGATAAATATGCAGAGCACTGAAAACATAAGGAAAAAAAATCAAAATAAAGTATCAGGAACTAGAATCTTTAGAATGAAAAATAGAAAACGTACTTAATGAATCAGGGATTGGTTGGTTGGTTGTTTTGGGGAAGCAGACCAGCCAGCGAGGTCATCGGTCACATCGGATTAGGGAAGGATGGGGAAGGAAGTCAACCGTGCCCTTTCAGAGGAACCATCCCGACATTTACCTGGAGTGATTTAGGGAAATCACGGAAAACCTAAATCAGGATGGCCGGACGTGGGTTGAACCATCGTCCTCCCGAATGCGAGTCCAGAATCAGGGATTCTCCATCGAAAAAGAGATAACTTAACTAAACAATTTCAGAAAGAAGTAACTAGGATTAGTATAGCAATAAAAGTTATTTTGATTTTAAAGGTAGAATATTAGTAGGTATAAAAGATCGTGCAAATAGCTATGATGCACTTACTAAACAACACTGAGAAGAAATATGTTACCAAACTGAATACACAATTATTCAGATGCATCTTAATAACTGTGTCACTACAATATATCCTGATGAAAAATTAATCAACTCATTGCTATAACTATAACACTATAACAGATTACTTCACGAAAAAAGAAGTAGAAAAATCTTTTAAACATTATTTCTCAAAGTTATATTTAACACCCCTTTTAAAACAGTTAAGCAAACTTCCATCTAAAATGTGTGGCTAACATAAACTGAAATTTTATTTTGTTACTGGTGATGAAGTTTTAAGTTGCACATTTGGGTACAATGTGGAAATCAAGTGAATTATTTTATTTGGAGTAAATGTAACTGATGGCCAGCCACCTATTGATTTTAAAATAGCCATAAAGAGGTAGAATGTCAATGAATTGCAAATTTTATACCAAACACAAGTTAGTGAACCATCACTTGAAAATGAAAGATAAAATATTTATATGTCTAAAAGAGTATGCTAAAACTGTACCAGTTTTGAGTGGATTACTCTTGTTTGGTGAATTGTCTTCGAATCAAATGATGATAATAGAATAAATCAATAATTTTAAATATTATTACATTTTTAATCTGTGTAAATGTACAATTGCACCTGGTGCTTGAAGTGCAACAAATTTGCTGAAACACAAAATCCTCACAGAGTAAAGACAAAAGATGGAAGACAAGGGACTGAAGGCATTTTATAGTATGTAAAACCAAAGAGCAAATCTGTTAAAAACATTTGGTGTTGATGATCTGAATACTCATGAAGAAATTATTAATGAATAACACAAACTGCTAAGAAAACATTTTAAAAGATGAACTGATAATTTATGACAAACTGATCTATTAGAAATGAATCCTGGTAAACTAAAACAAATTATAGTAATTTCAAAAATAAATAAAGGATATTAATATTAATAAACTGTAATCGATGTTTTTTCGAAAATTTACTTTCTCTATTCCTGGTAAGGATAAAACTAGCAAACATGTAGTTAATGCTTCTGAAAAAGTATTTAGAGAGAGAACTCTAAGAAATTTACAAACAGATAATGGTAAGCAATTCTATAATTATTTACAAGAACTTAGGATAAAATATAAAATTAATCAATTTTCAACTTTTACTGAAAAACTTGTAATGCATCTGTTGTAGAAAAATTAAACACAACGTTTAAAGAAAAGATGTACAGAAATTTGACTACTCGGAAATTATAAATGGATGAAACTAGTTGAAAAACTCTCTGTATGTCTCTCTCTTTAGTGATGGTTACGGTAGTCGGCTGTTTGATAGGTGTTATCAAATTAAAAGCCTACCACTCCAACCATCACCTGCAGACTGTTAGAACAGTCGGCAGGTGATGCTTGAAGTTGTCACTGCAACAAATATCTACTAATATCAGTACTGCTGGCCACTTTTTGAATCACAAGCAAGGTAACTATTCCTACACATTGTTCATGGGACTGTAGATGGTGTAATAAAGTACTGAAACTTGTTGCCCAATGAAATAAAGTTGAAAACTAATGGCTGAAAGGCATTTAATTTGACAACCTCAGTTGAAAAATTCGATGATGAATACGGTAATACAAAGCACTCAACAACAAACATGAAGCCAATAGAAGTAAATGACAAAAATTATAAGACAGCCCTCAATGTCTCTATTGCTAAACTTAAATGTAAAGTTGACAATAAAGTTAGGATTAGTAAAATTAAAGGAATTGTTGAAAAAGGATACACACACAGATGGTCAATACAAATTTTTGAAACTGAACATGTTTTTTGTTCTAATACAGTCACCTATAAATTAAGGGCACTCTATGGAGAAAAAGTAAAAGGAAATAGTTTTGAGCAGGAACTACTGAAGACAAAACATCCACATGTAGTTACTGTTGAGGAAGTCTTAAGAAAGAAAGGAAATAGATAACACATCAAATGGTTCAGATCTGATAATTCACACAATAGGTGGGTGAAAAATGATAATGTTATTTTGTAAAACATTTCTTTCATTCCGAAAAAGTTGTGGCTCAGTGTATCCATTAATTAATGAAAAGTAATTTCTCTGAAATTGAATACTCTGATTCAATTCTTTTTTCATTCTATTGTGCAAGTTTATTGACTTAGCATTATATTCTATACTTACTATTTCTTCACAGTTTTTATGTGTATTTGAAGGTACATTTAATTATGTCCAAAGTATTCTTTGACATCTTCAAGTAATTCTTCTCATCTTTTTGAGGTTTGAATTCTTCTCTTCTTATCTTCAACACACACAGAGCCATTTTGTCATCAATCTGTAAATCCTTAATTTATTCTTGTAAATTTTCAATTTTTGCATATAGTTCATATTGGCCATGTTTCCTAATCAATGGTGAAAATTCTTTGGTTACCCAGTGTTGGAATTTCTCAGCCTATTTCATTTTTGATTCCATTCTCAACAAATGTAAACCTGATTCATCAATAGAAACATTATCACGATCGAAATTTGGTAAGATGAACAAATGGTTCACCTTTAAGTTTTCATAACTGTTTCTAGTATTGCTTTTTGCAGATTTTCATATTTGAATACCTCCATAACATCCTTCATTCAAAACCATGCATTTTTCTCTTCATCAATTAACTAGAGCTTGTTGCTCTCTAGTTAGCTCATCTAACACTGATTTATTCATTGTTTTATTGTTTGCTTTAGTTGTGAGATGTGAGCGATGATAACTCATTGAATATATAGTCAGAGAGTGTTAGAATTTTGTTGTATGACTTATTTTGAATTTCTTCATTACTGAGATCATTTTTGTGTAGTGGTGAGCTAATTTCCTCTTCAACAAAACTGTCTAGGTAATGTTTTATGCTATCAAACTTCATTCTGCATATTTCTTGACATTCTATCGTTCTAAAACCCTTGAAAAGGATTTAAATTTCTGTTCAATGACTTTGGTGTACACATAATAATATTTTATCATCTGGATGTTCTCCTGTGCTGTATCAGGATTTGATTAAGTTGATAGTTGTTCGACCAACCTTAAAGAAATGATATTTTTGTAATTTTTCTGTTGTGATGATGTACATGATATCATTCATGTCTATTTTAGATATTTTGTTGTTTACTTGCCTTAAAATTTTACTCTTTGCTTTCTCTTCTTCTAGTTGTACAACAACTTCTTGTTTTTGTTCTTCTCTTATATCTAGTTTGTTTTCAAGTGCCTGTAGAGCTGTGTTCTCAGTTCTGCACCACAGCCACCACATATGGTATGGTGAATTAGTATTCAACTAAGAGAATATGAAGTATATACTGTGCTATAATCTAAAATCGTCCTGTCGCCTCAGGCGACATAAAAGGATCATTTGTGATGACAGGGCTGAAACTCATGTGTACTCACACTATTCACTTAGAGTGAGAGAAGGGGTGGCAAAATCTGAGACTGAGTGAGAGAGAGAGTGTGTGTGATGAGAGAGAGAGAGAGAGAGAGAGTATGTAAGCAGAATATTACAGATCTTCTATCCTAGTGTAAGTAATTGTTTGTTTGTGTGTGTGTGTGTGTGTGTGTGTGTGTGTGTGTGTGTGTTGCATCAATATTTATGTATGTGAGGACTGTGTACTGTGTGCAATCAGTTGTAAATAAATATATACATGCACACTATATGTGTGCTGTGAAAAAAATGAAAAGAAGTAAAAAGCTAGTTGGAAAATGTAAAAAAAAAACAAGCAAACATGGCTATTTCTAGACAACTAAATATCAATTTATTCACTGATGTCATATGTGTCCTATGTACACACATGGGAATATATTGGCACACCATATGTGTCATGTAAACAGAACAGCTTTTAAGTTTCAGCTGCTGCTAGCTGTCCAAGCCATATTAGTTTTTAAGTGTATATAGTTCACAGTCCATCAGAATGATTGTGAAACCTATGCTGTTTGGACTGTGGAATTTAGCTGTATTAAAAAAAGCATCACTGCATTATTTTTAATATGTATTTATAAAAATTGAAAACTATTCTCAACCATTGCTACTGGAAAAAAATTGTAAAACTGTTCTCCACCAATGTTACTTCTGGGAGGCTGTTTTTTTCTAATTGTTTGTAATAGCATGTAGGTTAAAAGTATCTCTGCACTGAAATATCAGAGTGAAATTATATCTCAAGAACTGAACTGTACCTCAAGAACTGACCTCTACCTCCAGAACTAAATTGTAATGTGAACAACTATATTGGATTTCAAGAACTGAACTGTACCTCAAGAATTGGATTGTTTCTCAAGAACTGAACTGCATCTCAAAAATCAAATTGCATGTGTGTAAACTTAATAAATGAAAAAATTCGTTACTATACATCATTGTTGTTGTTATTTACAAAACAGAACCTATACTAATTGTGTACACAGATGGTGTGCAGGATACAAATGACATTACTTTGGAACATGAAGGTGAAGTTTAACATGGAAGAATTTATATATATATATATATATATATATATATATATATATATATATATATATATATGGAATGGTTGCATGGGAGTTCGCATATCATGCTACATGTATTGGCTTATGGGAGTAGGTGAATGTGACTGTGCCCACTTCCAAACACATGTAGCAAACATGTGTAAATCTAAATCTCCTGTGCTTGAAGAAAACCACAGATATGGTACCTGGGAAAAGTTGCGTACTATAAAGTGCTAAGCAAATACAACAATAGTATTTTTGGTCATCATCTTCTTGAGTCAATGGAGAGTGGGTCTTCTGTAGAATTCAAGATCCTGAATGACAGCATACCTGAACATTCGCATCTTTGCGATGATGGTCAAATAATAGAAGTGAAGTCACCATAGCGGATACCAAAGAATTCCATGGCAACTACTTTTCACTCCGCCATGTTTCCTTGTATTTCACATCCTTGAAAGACCTCGACGATACGATGCTTGCTGAGAATGTCTCTGTTATACCAGTATCTTCTGTGTATGCAGTACCTTTAAACATGAACTGTCTATGCTCATCGTCATAGAAACCATGAAGTAGAGGAGTAGGTTTTTCAAAAAACCAGTAACATCTTACTTGGCTACAGAACAGATATTTTGATTTATTACTGGTCATTTCAGCAATACATTCACCACCACACATCTTAATCTTAATTGATTGTGGACCATCAATCTGCCATTGCGCTTTCATGTCATGGTGCTTAAAGCTGGGCTCGTACTTTGAAATGTGTTCACCCCTTCTAAACATGTCAGGTAGCAAATTGAATCTGTGTAATATAACAGAAAGTAGTCGTATAAGCTGTCAAGGGAACACATAGTAATCAAGAGCATTCAAGTGATGACGACTGTTAATCATTTTCATATAAATATCGCGGAGCATATTACGAACATTTCATGATTTCACCCATTGAAACGTAGTGTAACCAGCAACATTCTCTTTTCCCAGAGATTCCGTAGTCCTTAAGGATAATTGTAGTAACATATTGAGGAAGTAAGAGCTCTAGAAAATTTTTTCCCCATGTGTGGATACAGCTACGTTCTTGAATAAGGCAGAGTCGCACAGTCGCTATCCTCCTTTAACAGCTTTGAAATAGTGATAAGTAAAACATGAACCTCTGCATCCATCACCATACATTGCACAATACACTCGCTATCAATTCTCAAATTCACTTTTGTAATTATAGCACTTCTACTGTTGTTCCTACCCTCCAACAGAAACACCTTATTCACAGACATCCTGCATACACTTGAATAACTGAATAACGATGGGGTCATAGAGGCTATTCAGTTATATACAGTTGGTGCACTAATGGGACGAACAGAAGTCTATTGTTAGCTTGGAATAAAGTATGCTTTGCATTCAAGCATATTTGAGGTTCTGATGTAACATGATATTCCATTTGAAAATTCAGCTTCCACAAGCTGTGGGATTTAAAACAGACACATGTTTAGTATATATCATTAAGTCACCGTTTCTCGCAAATGTAACAATCAAAATCATTGTATGGCGCTATAACAGGTTGTTTTTTTATCGTAACAAACTCAGGTTTCCTCTTGCAAAGTGTTAAACAGGTATGGTGCCTAGCCAGAGGAGTGAAGATGTACTTAGACTCGATACAGGAATGTTTTTGACAACATTATGATATGCAAACGTTTTTCTACCCATTCGCGTGTCCCTTGCAAATATCATAAGGCTCAAATGCACTAACACAAACTCTGACTTGGTGGTGGTAATGTATAAGACAGTGTTGGCTGGATCTGCAAGTATCAAAACTACGAACATGTTTCCTGGAAGTGGTGAAATCGAGAAAATAAAAGACGAGAGGGCGTCTGAAATTGTAATTCCAGCTTTACTATCTCGACAAATATGTTGTAACGACGATGTGGCGGGGGCGTTTGCCACGGGGCAGTGCGAAACGAGACGAAGCTGGTGCGACTGTGGATATATAGTAATTTTTCCGGAGACTATGTATGGTGCAGAAGTGGTACAAAGCTGCATCACTTTTCAACATAGTCTCCCTCACGCTCAATGCAAGTCCTCCAGCGCTTACAAAGTGCATAAATTCCTTTAGAAAAAAATTCTTTTGGTAGTCCACGCAAACACGCATGCACCGCGTGGCGTACCTCTTCATCAGAACGGAACTTCTTTCCCTCCATTGCGGCTTTGAATGGTCCAAACATATGGAAATCACTTGGGGCAAGGTCTAGTGAGTATCGTGGATGAGAAAGACGCTCAAAATGCAGGTCTGTGATTGCTGCAACTGTTGTACGGGCAGTGTGGAGTCTTGCACTGTCATGTTGCAAAAGGGCACCTGCTGACAGCAGAACACGTCGCTTTGATTTGATTGCAGGCCGCAGATGATTTTTTAGGAGATCTGTTTGTGATGCACTGGTGACAGTGGTCCCTCTAGGCACGTAATGCTCCAAAATGACGCCTTTTTCGTCCCAAACGAGAGTCTGCATAACCTTCCCTGCTGATGATTCTGTTGGAGACTTCTTTGGTTTTGTTGATTAGGAATGGCGCCATTCCTTGCTCGCTCTCATCATTTCTGGTTGGTGGAAGTGAACCCAGGTTTCGTCCCCAGTAACGATTCTTGGAAGGAAGCCATCACCTTCTCGTTCAAAATGCCGTAGAAGTTCTTCACAACCATCAACACGTCGTTCTCTCATTACAGGAGTCAGCTGCTGTGGCACCCATCTTGCAGACACTTTGTAAAACTGGAGCACATCATGCACAGTGTGGTGTGCTGAACCATGACTGTAAACATGCTGCAATTTCATTCAGTGTCACTCGGCGGTTTTCCTTCCCTATGGCTTCAACTGCTTCAATGTTCTGTGGAGTCACAACTCGTTGTGCCTGACGTGGACGAGGCGCATCTTCCACTGAAGTCACCCCATTTGCGATCTTCCTACTCCATTCGTGGACTTGCTGCTGTGACAAACATGCATCACGTACTGAACCTTCATTCGTCGATGAATTTTAATAGGTTTCACACCTTCACTACGCAAAATCTGAGCAACAGAACGCTGTTCCTCCCTGATGCAAGTCGCAAGTGCGGCGGCCATTTTTATACCGATACTGCGCCGGTATGTGTGCATCTGCACTGTGCTGCCGCCTAAAGGCCATTCTGTAAGCTGTTTGTAACAACATTACCAACTTACAGGATAACGGCGCGAAATTTCGATTTGTTATTACAAATTTAAAGTTTTCATTTGACTCACCCTCGTATACCAAAACGACCTTGCTGTGCTGGTACTGCGAACGGCTGAAAGCAAGGGGAAACTACGGCCGTAATTTTTCCCGAGTGCATGCAGCTCTACTGTATGATTAAATGATGATGGCGTCCTCTTGGGAAAAATATCCCCCATTCGGATCTCCGGGCGGGGACTACTCAAGATGATGTCGTTATCAGGAGAAAGAAAACTGGCGTTCTACGCATTGGAGCGTGGAATGTCAGATCCGTTAATCGGGCAGGTAGGTTAGAAAATTTAAAAAGGGAAATGGATAGGTTAAAGTTAAATATAGTGGTAATTAGTGAAGTTCGGTGACAGGAGGAACAAGACTTCTGGTCAGGTGACTACAGGGCTATAAACACAAAATCAAATAGGGGTACTGCAGGAGTAGGTTTAATAATGAATAGGAAAATTGGAATGCGGGTAAGCTACTACAAACGGCATAGTGAACGCATTATTGTGGCCAAGATAGATACGAAGCCCACACCTATTACAGTAGTACAAGTTTATATGCCAACTAACTCTGCAGATGACGAAGAAATTGAAGAAATGTATGATGAAATAAAAGAAATTATTCACATAGTGAAGGGAGATGAAAATTTAATAGTCATGGGTGACTGGAATTCGAGTGTAGGAAAAGGGAGAGAAGGAAACGTAGTAGGTGGATATGGATTGGGGCTAAGAAATGAAAGAGGAAGCCGCCTGGTAGAATTTTCCACAGAGCACAACTTAATCATAGCTAACACTTGGTCTAAGAATCATGAAAGAAGGTTGTATACATGGAAGAATCCTGGAGATACTAAAAGGTATCAGATAGATTATATAATGATAAGACAGAGATTTAGGAACCAGGTTTTAAATTGTAAGACATTTACAGGGGCAGATGTGGACTCTGACCACAATCTATTGGTTATGACCTGTAGATTAAAACTGAAGAAACTGCAAAAAGGTGGGAATTTAAGGAGATGGCACCTGGATAAACTGAAAGAACCACAGGTTGTACAGAGCTTCAGGTAGAGCATAAGGGAACAATTGATAGGAATGGGGGAAAGAAATAAAGTAGAAGAAGAATGGGTAGCTTTGAGGGATGAAGTAGTGAAGGCAGCAGAGGATCAAGTAGGTAAAAAGACGAGGGCTAGTAAAATCCTTGGGTAACACAAGAAATATTGAATTTAATTGATGAAAGGAGAAAATATAAAATGCAATAAATGAAGCAGGCAAAAAGGAATACAAACGTCTCAAAAATGAAATCGACAGGAAGTGCAAAATGGCTAAGCAGGGATGGCTAGAGGACAAATGTAGGGATGTAGAGGCTTATCTCACTAGGGGTAAGATTGATACTGCCTACAGGAAAATTAAAGAGACCTTTGGAGATAAGAGAACCACTTGTATGAACATCAAGAGCTCAGATGGAAACCCAGTTCTAAGCAAAGAAGGGAAAGCAGAAAGGTGGAAGGAGTATATAGAGGATCTATACGAGGGCGATGTACTTGAGGACAATATTATGGAAATGGAAGAAGATGTAGAGGAAGATGAAATGGGAGATATGATACTGCGTGAAGAGTTTGACAGAGCACTGAAAGACCTGAGTCGAAACAAGGCCCCCGGAGTAGACAACATTCCATTGGAACTACTGACGGCCTTGGAAGAGCCAGTCCTGACAAAACTCTACCATCTGGTGAGCAAGCTGTATGAGACAGGCGAAATACCCTCAGACTTCAAGAAGAATATAATAATTCCAATCCCAAAGAAAGCAGGTGTTGACAGATGTGAAAATTACCGAACAATCAGTTTAATAAGCCACAGCTGCAAAATACTAACACGAATTCTTTACAGACGAATGGAAAAACTAGTAGAAGCCGCCCTCGGGGAAGATCAGTTGGATTTCGTAGAAATACTGGAACACGTGAGGCAATACTGACCTTACGACTTATCTTAGAAGAAAGATTAAGGAAAGGCAAACCTACGTTTCTAGCATTTGTAGACTTAGAGAAAGCTTTTGACAATGTTGACTGGAATACTCTCTTTCAAATTCTAAAGGTGGCAGGGGTAAAATACTGGGAGCGAAATGCTATTTACAATTTGTACAGAAACCAGATAGCAGTTGTAAGAGTCGCGGGGCATGAAAGGGAAGCAGTGGTTGGGAAGGGAGTAAGACAGGGTTGTAGCCTCTCCCCGATGCTATTCAATTTGTATATTGAGCAAGCAGTAAAGGAAACAAAAAAAGAATTCGGAGTAGGTATTAAAATCCATGGAGAAGAAATAAAAACTTTGAGGTTCGCTCGATGACACTGTAATTCTGTCAGAGACAGCAAAGGACTTGGAAGAGCAGTTGAATGGAATGGACAGTGTCTTGAGAGGAGTATATAAGATGAACATCAACAAAAGCAAAACGAGGAATGTAGTCGAATTAAGTCGGGTGATGCTAAGAGAATCAGATTAGGAAATGAGACACTTAAAGTAGTAAAGTAGTTTTGCTATTTGGGGGGCAAAATAACTGATGATGGTCGAAGTAGAGAGGATATAAAATGTAGACTGGCAATGGCAAGGAAAGCGTTTCTGAAGAAGAGAAATTTGTTATCATCGAGTATAGATTTAAGTGTCAGGAAGTCGTTTCTGAAAGTATTTGTATGCAGTGTAGCCATGTATGGAAGTGAAACATGGATGATAAATAGTTTGGACATGAAGAGAATAGAAGCTTTCGAAATGTGGTGCTACAGAAGAATGCTGAAGATTAGATGGGCAGATCACATAACTAATGAGGAAGTATTGAATAGGATTAGGGAGAAGAGAAGTTTGTGGCACAACTTGACCAGAAGAAGGGATCGGTTGGTAGGACATGTTCTGAGGCATCAAGGGATCACCAATTTAGTATTGGAGGGCAGCGTGGGGGGTAAAAATCGTAGAGGGAGACCAAGAGATGAATACACTAAGCAGATTCAGAAGGCTGTAGGTTGCTGTAGGTACTGGGAGATGAAGAACCTTGCACAGGATAGAGTAGCATGAAGAGCTGCATCAAACCAGTCTCAGGACTGAAGACCACAACAACAACAACAACCCTCGTATAAATGATAGAAATGTTATGCTGCTGGAACGTAAAGTTACAGTGGCTTATTTTCTGACATATAGTTAGATATTTGTGGGAAGTGATTAGATTACTATTCAAGTAAAAAATTACGTACGTCTAGTCGTACGGGTAGGACAGATTTGATGAGGGTGATTGTGGTCTCAACGCTTCAGGAGTATGTCCGACTGTAAGCAATGCAAGGATTCGACTGGATCTGCTATACTGTACAAACAGAACGCTCAATACAGCTGTAACATAATGGATACACAAAATGTCGTCTCATCGGCTCCCCTAAGCGGATCCTTTCATGTTCCTTGTCGCACTATCGACTGCAGTGTTTATTACAGTCACCAGCCAACATCTCTGATGTCTTTCCAACCCTCTCCTCCGTGCTGTTGGTTGCCACATACTACCGGACATCTCAGCTTTACAACACTTGTTTGAGACAGTCTTGGTGAGACGCAGCTTCTTCGGCAAGTGCTGATTGAAAACACCTCAAAATTGATTGGCTGGAAAACTTAAAAAAGTCAGATAATTTGCTAGAACTGATGCAAATCGAGACACGGGCCTGCTGTGAGTATGCACCTGTCATAATTTTTTCGGATGTTATACACACATAAACTAAAATCGCATATGTGTATGTATTAGAGCGTAAGATTACTGTGATCAGAGTTTCCAACATGTGCAAAGAAAATGACTGTATGCAGCCATAAAGGAAGGAAAATTGCGATTTCAGGGCATCTATAGCCGTAAAGGGAATGAAAGATTATATGTGGAAAATTACATCTAAGCATAAAAAGGATATAGATATTGATATTTCCAGAGACACAGTGGTCCGGAGGAGGTGACACTTCACTCACTGTCGAATGTCACAAGACTGGGGCTTCAATCGTAATATTTAATTGAAATTACACTTATAAATATGCTGCTTGTTTCCTAGAACTACAGTGGTGTGTGCGGCGCGTGGCAGAGGTAGCGGGTGCCTGGAACGAATCGACATTTTAGCTGACGGCACGATCCGTCACTGAGTCTCACGAAATGATCGGGCAGAGCACAACAGAGTTGCCCTCTGCACAAGTGAATAGCGAACTATACTCAAGATGTGTTGGGTAGCATTGGCGATAGCACGTGTTACAAGTTTTCGAGTTTTGTCTGATTTTTACATGGATATTTGAGAAAATTGATTATCTATCAGTGACAAGTTTTGGTGCTGGATGTATTGATAACATAAGAATTCCTACCACTCTTGGTCATCGTGGATACATTCAATGGCCGGGCGGTCCTCTCTGGCGTGCAGAGTCCGGCTGCAGACCTGGCACGGTCGCTGAGGCGCGCGTCCACGGCGACAACTAGCGTTGGGCGACTGTATGCCCTGCGGCGCTGGCGTGGACGTTGGGGCACGAGCGCGCGGTTTTATGAGTGTTTCAGCGATCTGTGACACCCAACTGTGACGACTACTACTATGTAATGGAACGTGGTTAAAGTGTGTGTCGTTTATTGCTTCTCAATACATTCCAATGGACTCTGTCTTGCAGCAGAAAGGTGGCAGTGGTATTCATTGTTTTACTGTCCTGTCGTGTGTTAGACTCTTCCTCCGCATTCCTTGTCCTCGTGTATCTCAGAGAACTAACTTAGGGATTATATAGTGTTTTAAAAACCTTTAGTAGCATCAAATTCCTGCTTGATCAATTTATTGTTTCTTGTGGTGGTATTGCGAACACACACACCCCAGTCAAACCCCAACCCCGTCTCCTGCAAATTGGTTAATGACATAGCGGAACTGGTCTAACATCTGAAGGTTTCAGCTACCTCCAACGTAATGGACCACTTGCCAAGCGACGTAGCTGTGCCAGCATCCACCAGTAGGAGGCAAGGGGACAAGTCCAGAAGGGTTCGGGAACCTGTTGGCTGCACGATCAACTCCTAGAATTTATCGCAAAAAGTTCCAGTCCTAGTATCCACCAATACAATGCAAGGAAAAACTGCCTGCACACAAAGGGCATCGATTTAATTAATTAGTCAATCAATCTGATAGAGTGAGGGCATATTTCCAAACCATCTACAGCTTTGCATTTTCAGAATGTTTGGAGAGTTCCCAGGTTGTTATTTTGTTCAGGACAAAGGACAGACTGATGTGGCACACAACAGATGTTATCTACCTTTTTCTCAAATGTCTTTGTTCCATCTGCTGCAGGTTTCCATAGCAGTGGAAATGCAAGAAAAAAGAGATTTACTGGCTACCAGCATCAGTTCTGCATGAGTGGGGTAGGATGAGAGAAGGGGAATGGAAGTGTGGATGGGTGGGACCACACCTTTGTCTGTTTGCCTATAATGGTTCACACAAACAGAAAGTAGACATTTGAGACAGAGAGAGGGAGAGAAAGAAAGAGAGGCAGGAAGAGAGTCTGATACAAAATTTCAAAGAGATGCCACTGCCTGAAGCGTTGTGTTTGGAGAATTAGCACAGATCTGCAGCTGCAGTGATTCCTGACCAGTGGCATGCGTGGTGCTGTGCGGTCGGCCCGGCTGTCAATGGCGTGGTTGGGAGAACTTCCCCTAGATGTGTTTAGAGCAATCTGTGACAGTGTAGTTCCGTATGGTTTATTCTGTTCACATTGATTTAGTGACGATATTCCTGTGTGATCGGAGAAACAGGGATTTATTTAATTACTTCTTTCGATATATTTTACAACACCTGCATCTTTCAAATTGGCATTGAATTATGAGCTTTTCCCATGAGATAAAATATATATATAACCATCCCCTGCAAACTAAATTTTATCAATAAACAATATATCATTGTATCACCTGCAATGTAGTTGAATTTCCATCCGTAGGATATTTCTAGTGTACCAGTTTAGCCATTTTCGCCGCCAATTTCTTCTGGGAGAAGGAGGGGGAGCAGGGACTGGTGGGTGGAACATCCTCTAGTGGTGGAATTTTTTACTGGCGCTGTTGATCCCTGACTCTCAAGGTGAGCACACAAAAGAAAATTATCCAAAAAACAACACCCCAAATCTGCAACAGCGTAATTCCATAATTAGGACTTCTTGTTACTGGACATGTAATACATGTACCTTCCTCACCAACAGCTCTGCACAGACTGAGCGATTTTCCCACCAGTTCTTTCTGGGTGAGGAGTGAGGAAGGGGAGTGGATGGTTATGGATGTCCCAGAAGAGGTATAGGGTAATCAATTAATCAGTACAATTAATTAATCAATTAATGTTGTATAAAAATGTGCTTATGTTGACAAGGAGGAGGGAGGTTGGGGATTTCCCAGAGGGTGGGTAGGAGAAGAGAGAAGGGGAGTGGTGGTGGAGAGGTCAGAAGAATAGATTATCCCCAGGGGTCATAAATAAACTGCCAGGGGGTCACAAGTCAATTTGCAAAATAATGGGTTTAGATCAGGGTGAGGGTGTCATAAAGCAGTCAAGTTAGCCCCTGTGTGAATGCAACCTGCACTAACAAAATGGCACATAAATAACTTTGCCCTACTACTTATACTCACATAAACTAAAACATTCCTCATTGTATGTAGTTATTCATATTTTCACAAAAGGCATCAAAAGGACGGAGAAAGGGGAATTTGGGATCACAAATAAATTTCCAGGAATGCAACGCAATGCATACACAAGAACTTCATATGTAACATTATGTATTGTTTTACAGTTGAAGTTTGCATGGGCGGTGGTGATATTTATTGAAAATATGGAGGAAGCAATAATTTTCTCGGCATCCTGTCCACGCCATGAACCCGCATTTTTCCAATTACATCGTTGTTTTAAAGTTTCTGTAGGAAAAGATACTTGGCTCACATTTATAAAATAAATCCCAGCTGCTTTCCCGAAAACCACACGTAATGCGTAACTGGTCATGATGGAATTTATTGTGATGTGGTCCCCTAGGAATGTGATTTTTTCTCTCTCCGTGGGATAAGAGCAGTTTTGAAGTTTTTTGATCAAATTATTTACCTAACGATGAAAACAGACATTGAAGCTTTGTATTAGCTGCCGCGCGATGCTCGGAGGTCAAAATGAAACTAAGGATATACGAAGTTTTCAACTTCTGAAGAAGTTAAGGTTTTGTTTATAATAATAAAGATAATAGCTTGAAAAATCATATAACTTCTCCACACATGACGTAGACAACACCAGTCAAGCTGTAATCAATATAATACTATGATGACAAAGATATGAGACAACAAACAAAATATTATGGAACTACTTTACAAATGGACAGACAAAATATGAATGTAACCCTGAAAATCAACAATAATAAGAACAAAATAAAAGCAACGTATCGAAAATGAAATAGTATAAATTAGCAACGAAGGTAAAGAACCCTTCGAAGTGCTTTTATTTTGCAGCAGCTGAAGACAATGAACGGATGCTCATAACGAATAAACAGAAAGTTAAAAAGACCTGGAGTTTATGTGGTAAACCATGTCAGTGAGGTTTCTGCAGACAACTCAAAACAACCATGCCGTGAGCGACGGAGGAGCGCACCTGGGGAATTACTAACGAAGGCCGGAATACAAACTAATGGCCTAGGAAACAGACTGTAGCAAAAGATATACGTATGACGGTAATGAAAATTAAATGAAGGTGGACTGTACTTCTAACGAGGCTGGTGAATCCACACCTACACAAGGAGAGTTTGCGACAGTTGGTACCAGAATCACCATGGACGTCGGTCCGCAGCAGGAACATCGCTGCGCGCAAACCGATCACGCTGCCCGCGAGTCACACCCCAGTCTCCCCAGTTTTCAATCAGTCCGAGTCTTGCTAGTGCGTGTGTGTGTGTGTGTGTGTGTGTGTGTGTGTGTGTGTGTGTGTGCTGCCCTAGGACCCATGCATCCTCCCTACCAGGGCACTTGCATTAATCTTTTCCAGCGGCAACGAGAATATCAGCAAAGCGGACGCTCCCAGTCGACAACACATCTAGATACATGCTCCACAAACTATCGTACGCTATTTTGCGGACGGTACGTTCTACCTCTACTAGTTCATATACCTTCCTGTTCCAACAGCTAACAAAGCAAGAGAAAAACAACTGTCTTTATGTCTCCGCACGAGCCCTGATTTCTCTTGTCTTACCGTCGATGTCCTTAAGCGAAATTTACGTTGACAGTAGTAGAATCATTTGGCAGTAATCTTAAAATGGTGGTTCTCCAAAATTTTCCCAGTGATCATCTTGTGTCTTCCTCCTGTCACTCCGTAAACAGCGGTAGATTGGCGCTCACCCTCTCCATCGTTAGGACAACATTCTAAGCCCTATTGCATAATAAGTGTTCGAGCCAATAACGTACTCGTATGAGGAAAACTCTTCCGTACGCTCGTATCTTCCTCAACAGCTCTCAGTGGGTCACCATGTCAAACGGCGGACGAGGGAACTTCGTTGCTATATTGGAAGAGGCAGTAGCAGACCGAGGCGAAGACTACTATGGAAAATGGGTAGAAGACTTCAGAAAGTTTGAGGCAACTACTTGAGAACACAGAGCTGAAGAATGAAATGAGTGGTAGAAGCTGGAGTGCTTTATATAGCAGCTGATATTACATCGTTCACGACATTTACGATGATGATCAAAGAGGGGAAAATAAAAATGACTGTAAGCTCATAATGTGAACTGTCGTATGTTTTTGAAATCACGTGGAAGAGAAATTATTGTGGTGAATTTCGTGAAATCTCATATCTTTTCGTGTTTCAGATGACGAATAAATGCCTTCCAGAAATCGTAACTCTGTTAATTGTTGTAGAAATGCACAATTGAAATTAAGGCTGTAGCCATACGTTCGGAGTAAGTGTTGGAAATGTGATTTTTGGGAAAGGCATTGACAATGGGACTGCTATTTTTGAACGAAATTGGGCCGGTTTTCATCGCTGTCTAGACGATATAGGAAAAATAGATTTAGATAACGCATAATTTTTTCTGATGTTCGACAGAAGCTAACAGTTCTATGGTTATTGAATGATGAAAACACAAATGGTAGAGAAACAGTTATAATTCATTCAAAGGTAATAAATGCTCGATAGACCTCTTGAAATATGAGCTTAGGGGGCCTGTGGCTTTAATTGCTTTAGTTTGGATCCACCCTACAGATAGATTTCGTAACGTGTTCAGCTACGAAACGGAAGAATTGCCTGTAATAGCGCAGAATTGATTGGTTTCGGTCATTTAGTGTTATCAAGCCGTCAAATGAATCATGTTAAAACCGCTGCATCCAGCTGTGTTGGAAACGAGTGGCTACGGAACACTGCTTCCCATAAATTCCACAATTCTGCCGGCCGCAGACAGGGTAAACGGCGACACTGCAATCCATTAGCATGTCGTATGCAGTTAATATCTTAATTGGGAGACACTAGGACCATGTATCAGAAATGACACTCGTGATCTGGTGGCTTGCTATTTGCATAATTCATTCTGTTACTGCTTCGTGTGAATAATGTCAGAATCCCGAGCGGAGATTTTGTTGTCGCTACGAAGCACTCGTTGATGTTCGTGATTCACTGCCGTGCGTTCCTGACTGAAATACTATTATCCAGTCTAGGTGTGGGTGTCCTCGTTCAGGGCGCTATTATAAACCATATTACATGTTTTTCATCTTAATTACTGCGTGAAAATATAAATATGCTGAAATTCATTGAAGTATTGGTGTAATGGTACGTTCTTTCCCATATAACACAATTTTACATAGGTTTTCGAGTGAGAAACGTGAGTAAGTTGTATTGAAAGTTTGTTGGAAGTCCTTTACTGCTCTCATCATCGAACACTGGAAGAGTCTAGTCCGGATAATTTTCTCTCTGATCTAAGAAATGACAGTTATTCGCAGGTCTCCGTATATACGAGGGCTATCCACAAAGTACATTACGTTTTGGAATTAAAAATAAATAAAGTATTGGAATTTTTTTTATTATATACAGATGAAAGCCACACTTAAATACTACTTTTCTACATAGTTGCCATTTAAATTAAGGCACTTATCGTAGCGATGGACGAGCTTAGAAATCCCTTGTCGTAAAATTCGGCCGCCTGCGCCTTCAACCACGTGGTTACCTCTTTTGGGACAGAAAAGGTGTGATTTTTGTGGATTTCCTGGAAAGAGGCACTACAATAAACTCTCAAACGTATTGCCAAACTCTGCACAACCTCAGAAGATCAATACTAAACAAGCGCAGGGGAAAGTTGGGCTCAAAGATCTTGCTGATTCACGACAACGCCCGGGCCCACACGGCAAATGCCACTCCTGAAGTTCTCGAATCTTCTAAGTGGGTTTCCTCATCCGCCGTACAGTCCCGACCTGGCACCGAGCGACTTCCACTTATTCCCAGCAATGAAGAAGTGGTTGGCTATGCAGTGTTCTGATGACGACGCACAGCTTCAAGAAGAGGTAACCACGTGGTTGAAGGCGCAGGCGGCCGAATTTTACGACGAAGGAATTTCCAAGCTCGTCCATCGCTACGATAAGTGCCTTAATTTAAATGGCAACTATGTAGAAAAGTAGTATTTAAGTGTGGCTTTCATCTGTATATAATAAAAAAATATTTCCAATAATTTATTTATTTTTAATTTCAAAACGTAATTTACTTTGTGGATAGCCCTCGTATAACGTTATATGTCCTCAACTATGTGACGTAAGATGACATAATTTCATAGGTACATTCAATAGTATAGGTGATGCAAATTTTATAGGTACATTCAGTGGCATATGTGATTCAAAATCTGTTGCTATTCAATTAATATTGAAGATGTGATAAGCTGAAACGTCATTCCAGATGCTGATGGTTTACTGCGCGAACAACGAGAATATAGTAATCAATAAAGTCTTTTTATTTCATCATTTTGTAGGTGGGGTCATCGAGAAAAGGCTCCGTAAAATTTTGAAATTGTGTGTAAAGGTTGTGCGCAATCACTCATTCGCAAATACGGGGTGAATATAGTCTCGGTATTTGTTCACAATGAGTCACGCTACCTCAAGCAATATGTAGAGTTTCTAAATCTAATAATAAAGCTTACTGTGTTAAACATTGAACATAACATTATACTTCTTAATACGTAGGTTATGAGAGCATTTTTGACTCTTAACTTCTGTCAATAATTGTATGAAATACACAAAATTATATTTTGTTGCCCGTCAAAGATGTTAGATAGGGAACCTCCAACTGAGGTTGATGGCTTGGTGACTGTAGCCATTAGTCACACAGACCGTCCATGTGAGGGAAATTACTTCGTACAGTACGTAACATCATTAAGATATTTGAATCACATGCGCATGTCCTGCTAAGGCTGTACTGATTATCCTGATTTCAAAACGATGGTATCCCTTTGAGATGGACAGTTAGTAACTTCGGTGCTGGTTAAGTATCCGAAGGACCCCATTACTACGTGGGTAAATAATATTTCGTGCCTCTTCTAGGTGTAATGGATTTTCGGATGACAGATGTCATGATTAGCTCATGCGAGTGCCTATTATAAAACTGTAATTTACTAGCTAGAAGCTGCAGACAGAAATTACTGAAGTTCCTTGACTTATACGCTCGTTAACATACTCCGTCTTGGACTGAAAATTTTGGGAAGCAACTAAAAGGACTGATAATTGCAGCCTGTTATCACTAGCAGTTGCCAGTTTGTGCAGAGAGCGTTATGACCCCATACGACTCGAATCTTCCAGACATAGGATGCCAAGTTTCTACTGAGTTGTTGATCACAGGTTTGTTCTTTGGACAAAAGGGATGGATAACCATCATAAACTGCCACAGAAGCTCAATCAGATAAAATTCATGTTGGACGTAGAGCGACTGGCAAGGGGGGGCGTATCTAATCCTCTCTGTCTGCATGCCCCGAGCCACCACCACCCGACAAAAACAAGTTTCGTGCTTAGAACGCTGGTCACAGTTCGTGTTCGCTGGGAGACGAAGAAAACCTCGCCAAAGAACTAAGACACCTTGCAACATCAACACTTGATGTTGTTCTCTATTTTCATTTATCATTTTGTACAGAATGTGGACGATATATACACTTCTAATGTCGTCTGGGAAAATGTGGTATGACTTATTGGTTAATGTATGGAGCGCTAAAATTGTAACGACAGGATGGGCGAAGCTGGAAGGAAGCCCCTCTGTGATGGAAGGGCAAAAGCTCGCCAATGGAAAAGGTGGATCGTACATAGAGTGCCCACCAACCGAGGACAAAGCAACAATCACAAGTGAACGATCAAAGAGAGGCTAAAATCTGCGCAACTACATTGAAATATTTCCTCAGATAGCCAATTGCTCCAACAGTAAAGCTGTGAAATTTTCAAACATCGCTAGATGTCACTTGTTAATTAGAATAAGGGTAACATTCAAGCTTTGTAAACGTTGAGGATGGAACTACATAGTATTCGTCAACGCCAGAGTAGTGCTTCATACTGTCACTTCCAGACAATGAACTGTTTTCTTTAGCAATGCAGACAACGTGGGCCAATATTTATTATATGTTCTCCTACACTGTGCAACACAATTAAAGGATCACTTTTCGAAATGTTGTAATTGTTTCCCACTGCGACGCAGAAGTTCGACATTTGGTTGGCAGATGTATAAAACTATCTTCTATAACGGTGCAAAAGCATGGCGCACTGCGACGTCACTCTAGGAGTCGGATACACTTCAAACAGTACGGTGTCGACACATGCGAAAGGAACAGGCGAGAGTTCAGACGCTCATGTGAGGCGTGAGGCGCAAGGTGGGTTAATGACGTCACCAAATTTCACCAACAGTTCTGCCCAACGTCACCATGGACGTGTCAAACGACGGAAAGATCTTTTGATGTTTCTGCCACTGAGGACAGAACCGCGACGCGCGGCTCTGAAACCAAACTGTTTTCTTGTGACAAGAATGAGATTTTCACTCTGCAGCGGAGTGTGCGCTAATATGAAACTTCCTGGCAGATTAAAACTATGTGCCGGACAGAGATTCGAACTCAGGACCTTTGATTTCGCGGGCAAGTGCTCTTGTCGGTGTCCGAGGAAAACGTATCAGATACACGCTCGCTCAGCGTCGACAGGGAGGGTTCTCACGGAGTGGCATAAAGTGCGCCAGTGAAACCACATCTCTCCTTGGCAAATTTCGCCGTCGAAAAGGACAGTTCGCAGTATCACAAGCAACAAAGTTTTTGACATTGCTCACACCCGCCAGGCGATTCAACCACTCTCTAAGGGTGCCGTGTGCCAGCAGCCGCACTGAACGTCATCGCACCTCTGTCTATTTTGCTTTTATTTTTCGTTTATTTATTTATTTTCGTTTTACATATGTAGTTCCGTAGGGCCAAATTGAGGAGAAAATCTTCGCGGTCATAGAACGTGTCAGTATATGACTATACAATATAAAAGTAGTAACAGATAAAATAAAATGTTTATGAATCTTAAAAAGACGACAAATTATAAGCTCATATAAAAGCATTCAACAAAATGAAACAGGAAACAGCTTTATTTTTCAAGGAACTCCATGACAGAATAGAAGGAGTGATCCGTAAGGAAACACTTCAGTTTACATTTGAAGGCTCACCTGAGAATAAACGTTTTTCTCAGGAAGCTGGCATCCATATCAATACGCTGCAGCATAGCCGCAGCGAATTGCTGTTTCTTAATTCTTGTGGTAGCTTATTGAAAATGGATTAACAGGATACTGTGCAGCCTGGAATTACCTGAGTGAAAGCTACTTATTCTTGGGAATAAGTTGAAACTGTTAACAAAAAACGACATTGAGGAACATATATTGAGGATCCAGTGTCAGAATACCCAGACTAACGAACAGGGGTCGACAAAAGGTTTAAGACCTTACACCTCTTATTGCTCGAACCATCGGTTCCTGAGCAAAAATTCACTTTGACAATGGAAAGAGTTACCACAAAATACAGGAGGAGTCAATAACTATTGCCACGAAGAATAACTCAGAAAGTACGATAGGACCTAAAAAGTTTTGGGACAAAAGTTGCATGGAACAACAGGGGCAATAATAAGACGTTGGTTTTTTGTTGCTAGGTGGGGTCGCATCAGAGATATGAAGGTCAACTTTGTTTTTTAAATGGGATGCTATAGTTTGGTACATACTTTGTGATAGCGGCTATCGAGACGAATACAATGATGTGTAACAGTAACGACTTTGAACGTCAACGAAGCTCACAAAGGTGGCATGAACGTCCATTTACAGAAGATGTTCGAAGTGATGACCATTGGTATCAATGCAGTGTTTGCAATCTTCTTACCATGGATTGAGTGGTAGTCCCTATCACATCGGCACTTATCGAAGCACACGCTTGCCACTAACCTAGCAATACCGTTCCACAGACCTTTGGAGGAGCGACGAGTTCCTGATGACTGGAAAAAAGCACAGGTCATTACTGTTTTGAAGAAGGATTGGCGAAGAGATGCTCAAAACTGTAGATCCATATCTCTGATAACCGTCTGTTGTAGAATTTTGGAGCATGTTTTATGCTAGCGTGTTATGACATCTATGCTGACCGAAAAATTTCCTCTGTAGAAATCAACATGGATTCCGAAAGCAACTGTAGCGTGGAACGAAGCGCACTCTATTCGTTCACGATACCCAGAAGGCAGTAATACCGGCGCCTACATAGATGACGAGTTCCTTGACTCCCGTAAGTCATTCGATACGGTACCACACTGCCACCTAATGAACAAAATACAAGCGTACCGAATGTCAGACCAGCCTTGTGTCTGGATGGAAGAAGTTCCAGTTTTCCCGGTGCAGCTTTTGTGCACGAACTGGCCTCTCCATTGTGTCCCAGAAATGGTCGATGGGATTCATGACGGTCGATCCCGGTGGCTAAATCATTGGCTCGAACTATGCAGAATGTGTTTCAGTCCAGTCGTGAACAACTGTGGCGCACTTACATTGCAGATTGTTATCCATAAAAATGTCATGTTTGTTCGCAAATGGTGTCCACGTAGCCGAACATAACCATTTCCAGTCAATGACTGGTTCAGTTCGACCAAAAGAACCAATCCATTCCATGCAAACAAAGCCCACACCATTATGTCCACAACCAGCTTTCACAGTGCCTTGCTGACTATTTGGGCCCATGGCTTCGTGGGGGTCTGCATCACACTCTAACCCTGCCATCAGCTCTTACCAACTGAAATGGGGACTCATCTGCCCAGGCAGCGGTTTTGCAGTCGTCTAGGGGCCAACCAATACAGTCACGAGCCAAGGAGGGGTGCTGCAGGCGATGCGATGCTGTTACCAAAGCCACTCGCGTCGGTGGTCTGCTGCCATAGCCCATTAACGCAAAATCTCGCCACACTGTCCTAAGAGATACGTTCGTCGTACGTCCCACTTTGATTTCTGCTGTTATTTCACCCGGTGTTGGTTGTCTGTTAGCACTGACAGCTCCACGAAACGCCGCTTCTCTAGGTGGTTGTGATGGTAGTCAGCCACTGTGTTGGCAGTGGTGACAAGTACTGCCTGAAATTTGGTATTGTCGACTCAGTCTTAATACTGTGGATCTCGGAAAACTGACTTTGATTTTCGAAATGAAATGTCCCATGGGTCTAACACCAATCACCATTCCGCTTCAACGTCTGTTAATTTCCCATCGTGCGGCCGTAATCACGTCGGACACCTTTTGACGTGAATCATCTGAGTACAAATGAGAGCTTCACCAATGCACTGCCCTTTATTGCTTTTGTGCGCAATACTGTCACCTCTGTGTATGACCATATCGCAATCCCATGTCCTTTGACACCTCACTACATAGCAGGCAAGAACTGAAATTCCATGAGGCCTTTCGTGGGTGATGCTATTAAAGACAGAGAAGTCCAACACAGAAAATTCTAGCCAAATGCAGGGAGACTTGCAGGGAATCGACGCGTGGCGCAAGGAGTTGAAATTGACCCTCAACATAAACAAATGTCAGGTGTGGCGTATAAATAGGCAGAAAGATGCATTATTGTATGATTACACGATTGCAGATCAGTCACTGGAAGGAATGAGATCTATTTTTATAGAGCTATAGAGCTATCTTGCAATTTGCGTACGGGATGATTTAAAGGGGAACGACGGCATAAAACTAATCGTAGGAAAAGCAGATGCCAGACTGAAATTAATTGGAATAATTGTCTGTAAATGTAGTCCACCAACAAAGGAGGTAGCTTACAAAACCCTCGTTTGACCAATATCTGAATATTTCTCGTCAGTACGAGTCCCGACCCAGGTAGGGTTGATGGTGAAACAGAGAATATGCGAAGAATTGCAACGCATTTCGTTACAGGTTCATTTAGTAAGCACGAAAACGTCACACAGATGATCGACCAACTCCACTGGCAGACGCTACGTGAGAGGCGTTCTGCGCGACGGTGTGGTTTGCAGTTAATGTTTTTAGAGCGAACGTTCATAGGAGAGTCAACAAATATATCGCTTCCTCCTACCTACATCTCGCGGAAAGCCAATTAATACAAAATTAGAGAGAATCGAGACACACTGAGAGGCTTACCGGTAGCGTGACAGTGTTACACAAAGCACCCTCCACCGCACACTGAAATGTGGCTTGCGGGGCATATGTGTAGATGTAGGAGATTAAATGCACTGTTGCACAAACCCACAGTACCGTTGTCGTCAGTAGTCACGTATTCAGAAGACACGATAGTTTCAGGTAACGAATATTGTTGAGGGAAGATCTCCTACTTTTGTTCTCTTATGAGGCAATCCATTACTTCAGCACATATATTAACTTATTAAGCGGAGTGACTCACTATAAATCGATACTCACTATCTTCACTCTATGTAGCCTCCTTCTACAAAAAAAATTACTGCTTCTTATTTTGAAGCAGTTACGTCCTATTGAGCCTAGTTCCACATTTCTTCGCCATCAGAAGCAGTGCTTTGCGTTTCGTCGTAAGTGCTGCCGTGAGTCTTGTATGGATTGACGGCGTCCCTCTCCCTCCCACCAGGAAGATCATCCGATTGGAGAAAGACCACCGTTTATATGCTTCCCACCTTATCCAGCTGTATAATCGATACATTTTTCTTTCTTTCCCTGTGAAAATACTCGGTCACACTTTGCGATTTTTCTTCAGTTCAGCAACAGCAGAAAAATGACAACACTGTTACCATGTCTTACGTTATTGACATAAATCATGATTTTTTTAAAAAATCTCTCACACGTTTCATCATTCAAAACTTGAGTTTATTCTCATCGGCTGTGCAGTGTTTCGTATGGGAAGATTGTTCCCCTGGCACGTAAAACTTTACGGAATGAGCACGTGTCATTTCCATCATCAACACAGTAAGTGGAATGCACCGCATAAAATTGAGGAAAATGGAAATATTCCATTTGTGTCAATTGCATGGACGGCAAACATACCTCATATTAGGGTGCAGTTCCCGAACTAGTCTGGAGATACGTACGTAGTACAAGAACAAGAAATATTCTCGATTGTGTGCTGTTTGAGGCTTTCCCGGCGCTGCATCTGCTTGATAGGTTCCCGGGACTTACGCCGGATAATATTGTAGAAGCCGCACAATATTTCAGCGAGACAACTGCCCGCCATCTTCAGGTGCTACTGTCGCGTCGCTGAGAAGCGCGCCAATTTATATGCTGGCTTTCTAGAACAGCGCAGGCGCCAGCGGGGCATAACGTCATCGAAGACCAATCGTAGACAGCGTCGAATACCAGAGTCCTCTGCTGGACAAACGGGTCGCGGTCTGCGGAAGCGCGCCGCGGCGCGGGAAAATGCGGCCGGAAGCGACGGACCCCTTTCGCGCGCGCGAGGAGTTGGCGCGTGATTTGAGCATCTGCGCTAAGACTTCCCATCTGCGTTGACTCGGTGCGGTTGCGAATCTGTGGCTGAAGATTCCTTAGTGCCGCCAAGGCTGGTTAACAGGCTTTGCTCAGGTGAAACCCCGTGTCTCTATTTATTAGGTCACTGCTTATACGTATTTCGACTGCCTCTTTGATGATGGAGTCCCAGGATGTGGAACCATGCGAGATGATCTTGGTTTCTTCATAAATCATGCCGTGTCCCGTGTCAAGGCAATGTTCAGCAACCGCAGATTTCTCTGGCTGACCCAACCTCGTGTGACGTTTATGATCGTCGCATCTGCCTTTGAGCGTACGACACGTCTGGCCAATATAAGATTTCCCACACTGGCACGGGATTTTGTATATTCCTGGTCTCCTCAGGCCGAGGTTGTCTTTAACAGAGCCCAGCATCGATTTCACTTTTGCTGGAGGCCGGAAAACACATTTAATCCGGTGTTTCTTGAAAATTCTGCCCACCTTAAAAGACACGCCACCGACATACGGTAGAAAAACCAACCCCGTGGTGTTCTCTGCTTCTTCAGGTTGTTCTTGAGGTTTGGAGCGTGCTGGTCGAAACGCGTTCTGGATCTACTTCTCGGAGTACCCGTTCTGGGAAAATACAGAGCGGAGATGGTTGACCTCTGCCGATAAGCTGTCCTGATCTGAGATGGCTCTAGCCCTATGCATTAGCGTCCGTAATACAAAGCTGCGCTGTGAGGGATGATGACAGCTCGTAGCTTGTAACTACAAGTCTGTGTGCGTAGGCTTCCGAAACACACTGTGACCCAAGGAGCCGTCTCCTTTTCTACGCACCAAAACATCCAGAAACGGGAGCTCACCATCTTTTTCTACCTCCAAGGTAAAACAGATACTTGGATAGATGGAGTTCAAATGTTCCAGGAAAGAAGGAAGCGTTGCTGTCCCATGCGGCAATACCACAAACGTATTATTTACATATCTCCAAAAACATTTGGGTTTCAGAACCGCCGTCTGAAGTGCTTTGTCCTCGAAATCTTCCATAAAAAGATTTGCTACTATGGGAGACAAAGGGCTACCCATAGCAATACCGTCAGTCTGCTCGAAAGACTGGTTCTTAAATAAAAAGTAGGTCGAGGTAAACACATGTTTTAAAAGGTGTAAGACGTCCCCTTCCAGCTTGGCTCCCATAAGTTGTAATGAGTCCATCAGAGACACCCGTGTGAACAAGGAAACCACATCGAAACTCACTAGTAAGTCTGTAGATTCAAGACGCAGGTTCTTCATTCGCCGTATAAAATCTTCTGAGTTTCGAATATGGTGTTCACATTTCCCCACCATGGGACACAGAAGAGAAGCCAGATGTTTAGCTAGATGGTATGTTGGGGCACCTATATTACTAACGTTAGGGCGAAGCGGAACACTCTCCTTATGTGTCTTAGGCAGGCCATAAAGTCGTGGCGGAACTGGTGCTCGTTCTCTTAAACTCTTCTTCAGATGGTCAGGAAGTTGGCTGGATTTGAGGAGAGCGGATGTCCTCCGTTGTACGGCATCCGTCGGATATTTCTGGAGTTGACGATACGCTGTATCCTGTAGTAGGTCCATCATCTTGCCAAAATAAGATGTAGCAGGCATAAGAACAGTGGCGTTACCCTTGTCAGCTGGTAAAATTACTATATCATTGTCTTCTTTTAAAGAATGGATCGCTCTTCTTTCTTCAGTGGTGACATTCTGCTTGGGTGCAGGCATCCTGGTTATTGATCTACAAGCCTCTCGCCTTATTTCTTCAGCAGCATCATTCGGAAGTTTTAAAACACCTTGTTCAATATGTAGATGATATGTTTGTGGTATGGCCGCATGGGACAGCAACGCTTCCTTCTTTCCTGGAACATTTGAACTCCATCCATCCAAGTATCTGTTTTACCATGGAGGTAGAAAAAGATGGTGAGCTCCCGTTTCTGGATGTTTTGGTGCGTAGAAAAGCAGACGGCTCCTTGGGTCACAGTGTGTTCCGGAAGCCTACGCACACAGACTTGTAGTTACAAGCTACGAGCTGTCATCACCCCTCACAGCGCAGCTTTGTATTACGGACGCTAGTGCATAGGGCTAGAGCCATCTCAGATCAGGACAGCTTATCGGCAGAGGTCAACCATCTCCGCTCTGTATTTTCCCAGAACGGGTACTCCGAGAAGCAGATCCAGAACGCGTTTCGACCAGCACGCTCCAAACCTCAAGAACAACCTGAAGAAGCAGAGAACACCACGGGGTTGGTTTTTCTACCGAATGTCGGTGGCGTGTCTTTTAAGGTGGGCAGAATTTTCAAGAAACACCGGATTAAATGTGTTTTCCGGCCTCCAGCAAAAGTGAAATCGATGCTGGGCTCTGTTAAAGACAACCTCGGTCTGAGGAGACCAGGAATATACAAAATCCCGTGCCAGTGTGGGAAATCTTTTATTGGCCAGACGTGTCGTACGGTCAAAGACAGATGCGACGATCATAAACGTCACACGAGGTTGGGTGAGCCAGAGAAATCTGCAGTTGCTGAAATTGTCTTGACACGGGACACGGCTTGAATTATGAAGAAACCAAGATCCTCTCGCATGCTTCCACATACTGGGACTCCATCATCACAGAGGCAGTCGAAATACGTATAAGCAGTGACCTAAGAAACAGAGACACGGGGTTTCACCTGAGCAAAGCCTGTTAACCAGCCTTGGCAGCACTAAGGAATCGTCAGCCACAGATTCGCAACCGCACCGAGTCAACGCAGATGGGAAGCCTTAGTGCAGATGCATAAATCGCGCGACAACTCCTCGCGCTCGCGAACGGGGTCCGTCGCTCCCGGTCGCATTTTCCCGCGCCGCGGCGCGCTTCCGCAGACCGCGACCCGTTTGTCCAGCAGAGGACTCTGGTATTCGACGCTGTCTACGATTGGTCTTCGATGATCTTATGCCCCGATGGCGCCTGCGCTGTTGTAGAAAGCCAGCATATAAATTGGCGCGCTTCTCAGCGACGCGACAGTAGCACCTGAAGATGGCGGGCAGTTGTCTCGCTGAAATATTGTGCGGCTTCTACGATATTATCCGGCGTAAGTCCCGGGAACCTATCAAGCATTCTCGATTGTGTTGCTAGTAGTCATGGGAACTGACTACAAGTTTAGCTGTTTCGAAGTTGGAACTTACGGCAAACAGAGCGACAGTGCAGTGTTCTGGACATCAGAGCTCTGGAGACTGCTCCAACATGGTGCTCTGCCATTTACCAGTGAGGAACAGCTTTCTGGAACTGAAAACATATTACCAAATGTCTTGCTAGACGACGGAGATTGCCCCTTCAGGTATCTCATCGGCCAAATCCCATTACAAATGTGGCACGCCAGCACGACTTATTCAATAAAAGATCGTCGCATGCAAAGTGCTTCTGGAATAAAGATAAATAAATGTACTCACAGAAATTGAGGTTTGACCTCTCAAGAAGGAAGACATTCTAATATGTTTTACTTTAGTACACAACATAGTAACAGGGTATAGAGGCTCTGGAGACTTCCGATCGATTTTGGCTGAAATAAATAATCCATATGAATATTTACCACTTCGCAGATCGCGTAACAAAAGTATTGCTGTGGCATCATAGCTGAGAGAAAAGCTTACTACCCTTTTTGTTTGGAATCCTACGTAATGAATACTTAAAATCCTACTCTCAATTATCGAGCACTTCATAACTTATTGTGTTATTAAATAAGACTACTATCGATTACATATGCGTGGTACTGTAAAACTAAATTTTCTTGCCGGTAGGTGAATTAACACTTTGTGATGGGACACTGCAGTAGTCGTTAGGAATGGCTTTACAGTACTGTTAATTCTCCATCAGCGAAAATTACACATGCAAATTGCTTATGTACATGTATCTTCTAATTCAGCTTAAAACTTTATTTCACTTGCCCTCATTTTTTTCATTACAAAAATCCTCTGGCGTTTTAAGACTAGGAACAAATTTTATTTAACTTTTATTAATTTTTTTATGTACCCAGATCGTGGGACTCGTTCCCTGCCTTCGAATTCCTCTATGGACTCGGCAGTGGATTGATGGTCCGAATGTGGCAAAGATGGACTATACTTTTGTCCCACTTTAGTATATGAATCAGGGATACACCCTTGTTACTTTGAATGTCAGTCGCATCGAATCTGTTCTCCGTTAGTTCATTTATGATTCTAGTGCAGACAATATTTTTTTTGCAGGCAGTATTGTTCACTACCTCCCCATTCTCCGGGTTACAGACCTCTTTTAATGTAGTGCCTGAAGATTCTACGGATACTGCTCTCCCTTGTCGTCTGTCGTGCTGTCAGTTCTCGATTCTAGTCGCGGGACCGTTTGCCGTGTTTTTGACCTGACACTGGTCGTGCTTTATGCACCGTCTGGCACTGGTCAAACGATGGGACGCTCGAAATTTTACAGAGTATCTTTTACGTAAGAATCTTTCGAACCTTCCGTTGGGTGGTTACATCGGTTGCATGTTGCATCCCGTTGATCAGCCCTCACATTTTAATTTTAGTCGTGTTCTCCATTATTGTCGGTTCTACGAGATTATAGAATAGGAGGCAAACTTTTACAAGCAACTAAAGGTCTTTCCATAGATAGTCAGGCAGCTGTTAGAGTTGACGGTAAATTGAGTTCATGGTTCAGGGGTAAGACAAGGCTGCAACCTGTCTCCACTGTTGTTCATATTATTTATGGATCATATGTTGAAAACAATAGACTGGCTGGGTGATATTAAGATATGTGAACACAAAATAAGCAGTCTCGCATATGCGGATGACTTAGTTGTAATGACAGACTCGATTGAAAGTTTGCAAAGTAATATTTCAGAGCTAGATCAGAAATTTAAGGACTATGGTATGAAGATTAGCATCTCCAAAACGAAAAGAGATATAAACGGATTGAGTGCCAAATAGGAGGAACAAAGTTAGAACAGGTGGACGGTTTCAAGTACTTAGGACGCATATTCTCACACGATGGCAATATAGTGAAAGAACTGGAAGTGAGGTGTAGCAAAGCTAATGCAATGAGCGCTCAGCTACGATCTACTCTCTTCTGCAAGAAGGAAGTCAGTACCAAGACTAAATTATCTGCGCACCGTTCAATCTTTCGACCAACTTTGTATTATGGGAGCGAAAGCTGGGTGGATTCAGGTTACCTTATCAATAAGTTTGAGGTTACGGATATGAAAGTAGCTAGGATGATTGCAGGTACTAGTAGATGGGAACAATGTCAGGAGGGTGTCCACAACGAGGAAATCAAATAAAAACTGGGAACAGGGCGAACAGGCTTAGATGGTGGGGTCATGTTACGCTCATGGGAGAAGCAAGGTTACCCAAGAGACTCATGGGTTCAGCAGTACAGGGTAGGAGAAGTCGGGGTAGACCAAGGAGAAGGTACCTGGATTCGGCTAAGAATGATTTTGAAGTAATAGGCTTAACATCAGATACGGCACCAATGTTTGGGTGGCTTGCGGAGTATAAATGTAGATGTAAATGTAGATGGTAGCACTGAATAGGGGATCATGGAGGAATTTTATAAGGGGGACTATGTTCCAGACTGAACGCTGAAAGGCATAATCAGTCTTTGATGATGATGATGATGATGATTCTCCATGAAGTGAATTGTAGTTCGTACGAAGCGTTTGAGGGATGTTTGGGAACAAATTTCCAGCGTTGGTGGTATTCACGATTTTACTGCAATGTCTAGAAGCAGATTTGACAGATTTTATCTGACTGACGTTTTGTGGACAGATTCTTGGAGTCGACATAGATGCTGAGCCTTTCACTGATAACTACGCCCTCGCTGGGTGTGTCGACGTCGTCCGGCAGCCCGTGAAACGTTGTAGTGTTCAATGGACACTCAATGTTACCTTTCTCGGGAGGGCATTATCGATCCTTACTGGGGTACTGGTCTGAGTATGGAAAGCCGAGAATGCAAAAAATGTGAGATATTATTGTGGTCCAAGAACAAGACACTTTCGCAACACGTATGAGGTCTAATACACTATTCATCGTGAACTATATTCAAGAGCAAATGATGCGGCTCTGAGGATGACGATGTGTTTTATTTTATTGTCGATTCCCTCTCCCATAAATCTCCGAAAGAATTTAGTTTGCTTATTTGGCATCTCTTAGGTTCTACTTTTACGTAGATTGTAAACGAGATTTTGAGGCGGAGTGCTGATCTTCAAGGTGGGGAAAATTGTTGTTATTCCGAATTATCATGTCCATTCAACAGTGGCTGATTTTCGTCTCCTCACGCTACTAAACTTTGACTACAAAAATGTTGCACTGTCTGTGATCAGCAGATCGTCCTTATCACTTGCTCGTGTGATTGGTAAGAATGAATGTGGCCTCCCTGGCCGTAGACTTTTGATTCCGGCGGCAGAGTATAGGGATGTCGTTTCGGTGGCGGCAGTTACATCTACTCACTGTGTAGTGTCTAGGAAACCTGCAGACTCGGTTCGGCACACAAAACAATCAGACAAGTCGTATTAATGAGTTTTATTACAACAAGGAAAGATACCATACCTAACTTTGGCAATTACATAGATGTGTCGTAACCATAGGACGACATATAAAATAATCAATCTTCTTCAGTATAGACAATCCCAAGTCTGTGCTACGTACAACCGAAGTGACTAACGTTGACGCTTCTATCCAAGTCGCTAATCTTGAAGCTGCTCTAGAACTGAACCGTCACCAGTCGGTCGCGGCGCTTACGTCCTCTTCATATAGGGGCCGCTGCTGTCGCGTTGTGGTTCTGGAGGGAGCTCCGGTCAGCGATCGACTGGCTGACTTCTTCTCAAATTGTTCAAATGCGTGAGAAATCTTATGGGACTTAACTGCTAAGGTCATCAGTCCCTAAGCTTACACACTACTTAACCTAAATTATCCTAAGGACAAACACACACACCCATGCCCGAGAGAGGACTCGAACCTCCGCCGGGACCAGCCGCACAGTCCTTGACTGCAGCGCCTCAGACCGCTCGGCTAATCTCGCGCGGCTGACTTCTTCTCACAGCCTTCTCTTCCCTGTCGTTCCCGACTGGCGTGCCGGCGCTTCACTTTACACCGTAACACACTGCGCTTTTGCCTTCATTTTCTAAGGTACTTGATCGCGTTAGTTACGCGTATGTCGATGACCTGTTAGAGACTGTTGGCCTCACCGCTGCTGCAATTGTCATTATTTCTAACCTGTACATGAACACAGCAACATCAGTGGTGGTCAACGGACGGCTGACGTTGGCGGTTTGTCGGGGAGTGACTCAGGGCAGTCCGTACTCTATGTATTTCTTTTTCCTGTCTCTGAAACCTTTGCTGTGGCAAGTCGCTGATCGGCTGTCAGGTATAGAACTATCCCGAGGGAACCTCACACTCAAAGCGTAATCTGATTACGTACAGGTCCTCCTTCGACGAAACGAGGAAGTCCCTTTGTTAAAAGTGGTTCCTCATAATGTTTGTAATACTTCAAATGTATGCTTAATCGAAGACAAATGCCATTTCCTTCACCTACGTTGTTCCTTTTTGTGGATGGTATAGTGGCCTCGCCAAAGGACGCAACTGTAGCAGGCGCTCTGAGTCAGTTTCAGATTGGCGCCATAGGCGACGCTATGAATTTCTCCGCCAACCGCAAGCGCGGCCGAATCAGCAACCTCCGCGCCGCTTCCAGTGAGATGAACTTCCGCGTTGTGATAAGCGGCGGCCACAGGTCGTAACGGACGGAACCTCCAGTACAGAGTTCCATGGTTGCTGTTCGTAGCTACAGTTGATAGTGATCAGTCAGATAGACTTACTCTTCAAGTGGGGTCTCCTAAAGCCTTCGAACAGCGACAAGTGTTCACTGCAGTGATTGACAGTGAGGCGCCCGGTGTATATTTGTGTGTCACTAATTTGTTTGCACTGGCACAGTTCCTCTATCCACCTCAGAACACCTTCAGCTATTCTACCTACACGACATGTATACATCATGTGGCTACGAGTTACTGTGTCACTTTGCTATGCTTTACTTGTTTTTTAATTTATTTTTTCATTTTTTTGAAAATTTTGTTTAGATGTTGGCCCTCCTTGTTTTTGCTATTTAATTGCTGTGCTGCCATAGTTCATAAGTTAGCTTTCGGATTTGTTGTGAGTTTGTATTAACATTTGTTTACCATGTCAAACCCACCGTTATAAACCCCTCATTTGCCTCAGAACTAGCGGCACGCAGATGCAAACCCCTGCGGCACCACTGGTCGTTGTAAATCATGTTCTTCAGTTACAGATGCAGTCATTGAACCAACTTAAGGAACCGATGAAGAGGTGCATCCAAACGCAGATGACAGCAACTGAGGTACGGAATAAGACTCCATCACCCACTGCACCACCACAAGCAACACACACTTCGCTGCTGCCTCCGTTTCGACAATCTGACAATGCAGGTCACCAGCATTGTGAAGCCTAATGCAGGATTGGCTCAGGTGACTGTTAACATACGGGGGTTTAGTAGGGATTTCACTAAAGACGATCAGGTAGTGATTGTGGGTGGGGCTGGTAGTAGTATTGACAGGGATGGGGAGTATGACATAGATGGTGAGCTGGAAAAGATAGCCACTCAGACTGGCAACACGAACGTGCATTTCGTGGAACTGTTTCAGCGTCACGATCGGCCTCATCTTAATACAGCCGTCAGGCGTAATAACATGAGACTTGGGGGTGCGCTGATGACGGAAGGCATGAGTCACATTTCGGTGGAGTCTACATCAGGAGGGGTTTCACTAGACATGGCCTGCACCTCAACAGGTATGGAAAGGGGAGGTTGGCAAAGCTTATAGGTGACAGCATAGGTGGGGGGGGGGGGGTGGGATCACTCATGGGAAAATTCCTGTACTAGTGGGTGGTAGAGTTGTACCCATTTTAGACTGAAGTCACCTGATAAGTATTCCTGCTTAAGGGAAGTCTCTCTAACAAAGAAACCACTTTCGACAAAGCTTAGGTATCCGATTAATGAGGGAATTAGTATATTTCATCAAAATATACAAGGTATTAGAGATAAAGTTAGTGAACTGCTTATAGATGTTGACTCTGAAATTATTGGTATATCTGAACTCTTCTTAAATAAAGAGATAATTCAGAGGCTTCCTTTACCAGGATACAGGTTGGTTGGAAGCTTTTCTAGGAGCTCTTTGCGGTGTGGGGGAGTAGCCATGTATGTGAAAAACGGTATCCCATTTGTGTCAATTGATGTTTCAAAGTACTGCACAGAAAAGGTGTTTGAATGTTGTCCAGGTGTGGTTAAATTTAGTGGAGCTAAACTTCTAACTGTTGTTATTTATAGATCCCCAGACTCCGATTTCACAACATTTTTGCTAAAGCTAGAGGAGGTTCTTGGTTTACATTATAGGAAATACAAAAAGTTATTTATATGTGCTGACTTCAATATTAATTGTAGAACTGATTGTGAAAGGAAAAGAATGCTGGTAGAACTCCGTAATTTATATAATCTTATGCAAACCGTATTCTTTCCAACGAGAGGGCAAGGGAACTACGAACAACCATAGACAACTTATTTGTACATTCCTCATTACTAGAAGGACATTCTGTTAGCAAAAAGGTGAATGGCCTTTCAGATCATGATGCACAAATTTTAACTCCAAAAGATTTTTGTGCTGCAACACATGTTAAATACAGTTATCAACTTTTTAGGAAAGCTGATCCAGTTGCTGTAGAGACCTTTGTAACCCTTATCAAGGAACAAGAGTGCTGATACAGTAGACGATAAATATAATGCTTTCCTCAAGACTTTTCTCGTGCTCTTTGAAAGTTGCTTTCCGTCAGAACGTTCAAAACAGGGTACTAGCACAAACAGGCAGCCTGGGTGGCTGACTAGAGGTATAAGAATATCTTGTAGAACAAAGTGGCAATTATATCAAAACGTTAGAAATAGTCAAAATCTAAATGTAAGATGCTTAAAAAAGCTATTAGAGAGGCAAAAAGTATGTGGTATGCAGATAGAATAGCTAAGTCTCAGGATAAAATTAAAACCATATGGTCAGTCGTAAAGGAAGTGGCTGGTCTGCAGAGACAGGTCGAGGATATAGAATCAGTGTGTAGTGTGAATGTCCGTGTTACTGATAAGTCGCATATATGTACAGTATTTAATAATCACTTTCTGAATATAGCAGGTGAACTAAATAGAAAGCTAGTCCCAACAGGGAATCATATAGCGCTCGTAGAGAAAAGTGTTCCGAGACTGTTACCTGAAATACTCCTCCATGATACTGACAAGACGGAGACTGAGTTAATAATTAAATCACTAAAGACCAAGAACTCTCATGGATATGACGGGGTATCTAGCAGAATACTTAATTATTGTTCTATGTATGTTAGCCCAGTACTTAGCCATATCTGTAACGTTTCCTTTAGGAGGGGTCGGTTTCAGGACCGATTAAAGTACTCGGTAGTGAAGTCACTTTATAAAAAGGGAGACAGGGATAATGTTGACAATTATAGACCTATTTCTATGCCATCGGTGTTTGCTAAAGTTATCGAGAGGGTTGTATATACAAGGTTACTGGAGCATTTAAGTTCACATAATTTGCTGTCAAATGTACAGTTTGGTTTTAGAAATGGTTTAACAACTGAAAATGCTATATTCTCTTTTCTCTGTGAGGTTTTGGACGGATTTGGATTGATTTAACTAAGGCTTTTGACTGTGTTGACCACAAAATATTACTGTAGAAGTTGGACCATTATGGAGTAAGGGGAGTAGCTTACAATTGGTTCGCCTCTTACTTTAAGAACAATAAGCAGAAGGTAATTCTCCGCAATATTGAGTGTGGTAGTGATGTTCAGTCCCAATGCGGCACTGTTAAGTGGGGCGTTCCCCAAGGGCCGGTGCTGGGGCCACTGCTGTTTCTTATTTATATAAATGATATGCCTTCTAGTATTAAAGGTGATTCAAAAATATTTCTGTTAGCTGATGACACCAGCTTGGTAGTGAAGGATCTTGTGTGTAATATTGAAACAGTATCAAATAATGTAGTTCTTGAAATAAGTTCGTGGCTTGTGGAAAATAATTGGATGCTAAATGACAGTAAGACTCAGTTTTTACAGTTTCTAACTCACAATTCAACATGAACCGATATTTTGATCAGACAGAATGGGCATATTATAAGCGAGACGGAACAGTTCAAGTTCCTAGGCGTTCGGATAGACAGTAAGCTGTTGTGGAAAGCCCATGTTCAGGATCTTGTTCAAAAATTAAATGCTGCTTTATTTACCATTAGAACAGTATCTGAAATAAGTGACAGTCCAACACGAAAAGTATTCTACTTCGCATATTTTCATACGCTCATTTCATATGGTATCATTTTTGGGGTAATTCTTCTGATTCAAAAAGGGTGTTTTTGGCTCAAAAACGAGCTGTTCGGGCTATGTGTGGTGTAAGTTCGAGAACCTCTTGTCGACCCCTATTCAACAGCCTGGGAATTCTGACATTGCCCTCACAGTATATATTTTCTTTAATGTCGTTTGTTGTTAGTAATATTTGCTTATTCCCAAGAGTTAGCAGCTTTCACTCAGTTAATACTAGGCAGAAATCAAATCTGCATGTGGAATGCACTTCCTTGACTCTTGTGCAGAAAGGAGTGCAGTATTCTGCTGCATCCATTTTCAATAAGCTACCACAAGCACTCAAAAACCTTATCAGTAGCCCAAACACTTTTAAGTCGAAACTGAAGAGTTTCCTCATGGCTCACTCCTTCTATTCTGCCGAGGAGCTCCTGGAAGAGCTGAAAAATTAAGCAAATTCCAGTGTTACATTGTTGATTTTCTTTATTTAAACTTACGAATTGTCTCCTGAATATGTTACTTATATTTCATTTTATCTGTTTCTACTATCGTCTTATAATTTAATGTAGTGACTCGTTCCATGTCCATGGAGACTTCTCATTAATTTGGTCCCATGGAACAATAAATAAATAAATAAATAAAGAAAAGGAAGACTGCTCAGAATATTTGCCACAATTTGAAGCTCACCTAGCCGCTTACCAAATTCAAGGTACTCTGAAGCTGTCTTTTTTTCTATCTACCGTTGATGTCGCCACTGCATTTGTGTGAAGTTATTCCCTACCACGAGGTCACAACTAGTTAGCTCTGTGAAGCTTTTCCGAGCATTGAAGAAATATTACGACGATAGTATTAACGTATCTGCTGCCAGATTTAAATTCCTTAGGCTCAGGAAACAGTCACATCAAACGTACCGGCAAAGGGTGACAGAATTCACAGTCTTATAAGACAATGTAAATGCAAGTGTGAGTGTGGGAAATATTATTGCGACTTTATGATCCGTGACGCTTTTACCCAAAACATGGCAGACATTAAAATCCGTGAACAAAATTTAAAACACCTTGACCCCATTTTTTAGATTATTGACCTTTAATATTCGTTGGACAGTGTACTTGACAGTTGTCAAGCAAAGAACATTTGTGCAATAGCCCAAGAGATAACACTGCGCTGCCACGTAAGCAGCCCACTTCGAAGGCAAACACACAGCGGCCCAGTTGGGTACGCCACAGCTCGCTCGTTAACAACCCGACCAGAAATCTATCGACGTGAAATATTCCTCTCGCTGTTTCAGTTCTCACAAACGTGACCGGTTACGCGACTTGTTACGCATATTGTAAGAACGCTCACATTCAAGCTGTTTCTCTGCAGGTGAAAAAGACTTTCGCACAGAAGAAACCCCCATATAACTCGAATTTTCAAGTACGCGTTGTTCGAGCTCTGATGATAAAGTAGAACACACTAGTGAAACTTCGCAGTACAAAAATTCAGTAGTTTCTTCAGTACAGCGCCACTCTAACAAACTTTTTGTGGCCCTTGTTATTGCTGGTGAAAGTGTTCAGTTTCAGTTAAACCTGATTGCTTCAGTGGCGTGGCTAGATCGCAGTACTTACAATCTGCTTGGCACTCCCAAGATACAGGAATCCACGACTACGTTGACGGCGTATTATAGACAGGATATTTAACGGGCAGGATATTTAACGGACAGAATATTCCAGTATTAGGATTTTGTAGCCTCCCTGCCGTGTATCAAAATTTGCAAAAGACTTTATCATTCCAGATTTTCCGTTCACGGGGCAGTGCTAATGTTTCGGCCTCGATTTGTTTGACTTCTTTGGATTGCGCATTGCAGAGAATGTGGTAGCAATTACTTCGTTTGACTCTAGACAATATTGCTGAGTTGTGTGACAAATTTAAAGATTTGTTTGCTGAGGGCTTAGGTGAAGCTACCAATCTTGTTGCTCAAGTGGCGAAGAAAGAAAATGCATAGCCCCGTTTTTGCGGAACCCGCTCGGTATCATACGTGATCCCTGAACATGTTACAAAGAAATTCGCACAGTGGAAATGAAAAGGCGTCATTTCAGCCACCACAGCTAGTTTGTGGGCATCCTCGATAGTTTTTGCGAGGAAACTTTCAGGGAAGTTGAGAATCTGCGCAGAACTTATCGCGACAGTGAATCCTCAGATAGTAGTTGGTTCATTCCTACTGCCGCAACCTGATAAGCTTATGGACCATTTAGCAGCGGGTCACTACTTCTCCAAGATGGATTTGTACCATGCCTGCCTATAGACTCCATTAGATGAACAGCCACAGGAAGTGTTTGTGAATAATACGACATAGGATTCAACAAATTTCGTCGCTTGCTTTTCGGTAGCGTATCTCCATCTGCGATCTTTCAACGCTTTCTCAAACAATTAACTGCATCTGTGCTTTCACGTGCAAGTTACTGGAATGCCACACAGCCGACGAGCACCTCGGTAATTTTCGTACCCCGTTCAAAGTGTCGTCAGAGGCAGACCTCAATTGTAATAAAGACAAGTGTGTGTTCATCCAGACTGAAACTGAATACTTACGACATGTGATCAATTCCCGGGGTGTTCATCCGTCGCAATCGCACTTGGAAGCTGTTAGTGACCTCCAAGAAATCTCTCTGGATTACTAGGGAAGCTGACCTACTACATCCACTTCATTCCTAATGCAGACCATATCATGGCGTCCTTACATCGTCTTTGATACAAGAATGTACCTTTGGTGTGGTCCCACGAATGTGACATTGCATTTCAGAAACTGAAAGACGCTTTGCTCAGTGATCGTTGTCTGGTCCATTTCGATCGTGAAAAACCAATTCTCTTGGCCACGGACGTGTCCTTGTGTGGCGTTGGCGCGGTATTTTCGCACAAAACTTGTTCTGCAGACAGACCAATAGCTTTCGCTTTCATACTTCTCAACACCGTTCAGACCAATTGTTCTCAAACAGAAAAGGATCATTTGTGGACTGACTAAGTTTGATCAATATCTGTGTGGAAGGAAATTCTACTTAGTCATCCACCGCAAACCACTGCAGTCACTTTTCAACCGGGCCAAGATTATTCCAAATCACAGTGCACAAAAATTGCTACGATGGGCTCTTATTCTCTCGCATTATCACTACGATATAATTTACACGCCGACAGCCAAGCATGCCAATGCAGACTTGCTCTCCCGTCTTCCTGGGGGGGGGGGGGGGGGGGGGGATACAGACTTGGACACAACAAAGCACCATAATGTCACATCGATGCACAGGAGGTAAATGCTCTGAACCAATTCCCGTTAGATCACTGAAAAGTCACCCAGGCAATAGCAGCGGACCTGGACTTGCATATTATGTTATCCTACGGCCACATCTGTTGACCCTGCTCAATGAAACAAATCATTAGCACAGTGATCCGCCGAAACTTTTCACGTCGGAATGCGGAATGATCTGTCAGCATTTGAACGTGTTATATTGTTACGCACTGATCACAATAATCACATCTGATGACCCCAAAGGCTCTCCGGAGACATGTACTCAGCTTGAACCCCCAGGGGCACTGGAGGGTGGACCACACGAAACAATTAGCTTTCGGGCACTGCACTTGGTTCCGCATGGACCGTCAAGTAGAGCAGATGACGGCACAGTGTGCAAAACACCAGACAGCCCCCCCCCCCCCCCTCCTCAACTTTCCTTTCATTGGCCAAAACCAGAAGCGCCTTGGCAGCACGGTCATTTGGACTTTGCTGGACCCTAATGGAACATCCGTTGTTTGATTGTCGTCGACGCATATTGCAACTTTCTCTTTGTGATGCCCTTGAATTCAACACCAACACGTTGCACAATCCAGTCTTTGCCGTCCATATTTTGCGTTTTAGGTCTTACGGAGTTGCTAGTGACTGATAATGGACCTCACTTTGTGTAATCAGAATTTGGGGACTTTTGTGCAACCAATGGCATTCGTGACGTCACCAGTGTGCGTTCTCATCCTCAGCCAAAGGGAAAGCAGAGGCTTTGCGCATACTTACAAAGAGCAGATGGACAAGCTGTACACCCACCTCAAGGGTGACCTTCCTCTCGTCTCACCGCTCCCAGCCTCGCAACAGCCCTTCACCAGCTGAGCTGCTCCATGGACCGCACCACCACATGCTGTTTCAGCTGTTGGACCCACAACGGCGGCCAGCGTCTAGTCCACCCACTCAGGCAATATAAAAAGCTAATAAACAATTTTTTTTAGATTGCTCAACACACGGAAGACCGGGGAAAATGGCAGTATTGTGAAATCGTTAGGTAGATCCACGTTTCACAAGAGGTCCCAGGACGTTTTCAGTGGCAGCCCTGGAAACAACTTCACCCTTGTCATTTTAGTCATACTAACGCCGAGTCTTTGTTTACAGATTCTTTGCCTGCTCAGATCATGCAGCCTGCACTCCATCTGACGACCTGGGGTACTGTATTGCCACTATTAGGCTCGAAACCCATGGACATGGAGCCTACACCTCAGCACCAAGCGGACAACACACACGTTCCAGGGTGGTCCATGCCACGACGTGGCCTACCGAGGGGCCCCCATCCGACATCACGATGCCATTGTGGATCAGAGCCATGAAGGCTGCACTCCACTGACGGATGCTGCAATGTGCCCTCCGCCTCGTTTTTCAGCTGGCGTTCAGGGCCAGTCGCAAGGCTAATGCTGGGGCATGAATGGGGGCCCGGCTGCAGCTACAGACTTGGCTCCCATTCTCTCGTCGCCTGCTGCGTCCACAACCTCCCCCTACCGTCGTACAGCAATCAACACTGGACAATTACAGTGAGGAGATTCAGGGGGAGCACTGTTGTGTCCTTTACATTGGATGCAACCGGAGCTGGCGCACTGAGACGATGCGCTACTAGCGCCACAGTTGGCGCTTTGAAGATCGCTGCGAACCACAAGCTATGCCGAATCACCACATCGCCGCCAATGAGACTGATTACTGCGTTGTGTTAACCGGTGGCCAGAGGAAACAACGGACGGTTCATATTCGGCGTTAGTGTAAGACAGATCTAGTTCCAAAGTTGCTGTTCGAAGCTACAGTTGATAGTGGAATAAGCCTTAGCCTACAAGTGGAGTCTTCTCATAGGGACAAGTGTTTGCTACAATCATTTACAATGTGGCGTCAAGGATGGACATAGTCTTGTTGACATTTTATTCTGTAATGTACGAAGAGCGTTCACAAAGTTTTGCACAGTTGTCTCTAATTTTTTTTATTTTTTGAAGGAGGAGAATGAAATTTTTTGTGAACATACTTGGAACATTCAGCTACACATTGAGCCTACTCAGTGTAGCCTCCATCAGCTTTGACGCATCCGACCCAACGTTCCTTCCATGATGTAAATGCACTTTGGTAAAATTCTGGGGATTGACTTTTACACCGTCGCTTGACACAGGACATAAGGTCTTTCTCACTATCAAATGTTTTACCGCGCAGGTGGGCATCCAGACTACCAAAGAGGTAAAAATCAGACATAGGCAAGACCTGATTGTAGCGAGGATGAGGAACAGTTTTCCAACCCATTTTCTTGATTTTCTCCTGGCTCATAAGGGCATTTTCATGTTTGATGAGTTGACCCTGATGGTGTGGTCTGTGGGTGTTACTGGCACGTCGCCGCATGTCCAATGACAAATAGTAACGGTCCCAGTTAATTGTGGAGCCAGGTTCCAAAAAGTCTTTGAAAATGACACCACACTGATCCCAGAAGAAGGAGGCCATCACCTTTCGGTCTGCTGTTCAGGAAAGTCTTGGTTTCTTCTTCCGAGGGGAACCCGGATGATGCCACTCCGTGGATTAGGTTTTGCTCTCAGGTTCGCATAAAAATAACCAAGTTTCATCCTGAGTAATGGCGCCATCAAAACACTGTGCCCACTCTTCAGTAAAGGACTTCATGAGACCCTCGCACAGATTCTTCCTCACCGTTTTCATTTCTCTTGTGAACAATCTAGGCACCCAACGTGCACAAATTTTTCTATACTCTAGCGACTGTACCAGTGATATCACACTGCCCAGTGACAAACGATGCATTTAAGCAAGCTGTCGTGGCGTCACATATCTGTCATTTTTGACGATTCGATCAATGGTCTCCTTATTCACATCACTCACTGCCGCCGATGGTCTACCGCGTCGTGGATTGTCCAGTAGAGAGAAATCACCTTCTTTAAACCTCTGCAATCACCGCTGGATACTGCTGCGATCCACTGTGTCCTCCCCATAAACAGGGAGCAACTTCCTGTGAAGTGATGTGGCAGAGTCGCCGGTCTTGAAGAGGGACTCATCACCAATCGTTGTCGCAACCTGTCATCTACTTCACGGTTCACTAGGTCTCACCTATAAATAAAAGAAAATACTTTTATACACCGCCTTATAGCTAAATGTTCCAAGTATGTTCACAAAAAAATTCATTCTCCTGCAAAAGTTAAAAAAAAATAGAGACGACTGTGCAAAACGTTTTGAACGCCCTTTGTACGCCTCGGTAGGCTAATGCTTGTTTGTATCAGTCTGCAAGCGCATCTAACGAGTTGCTGCACAACTTTAGGTAACAATTACAGCGGAATAAAGTGTATGTTTGTGTATCACTAATTCGTTTGTACTGTCACGGTTCCTCTGTCCACCTCGGAGGACCATTCTCGGAGGAGCTATTCCACCCAGATGACCCGTACCCAACAGATAAGATACTGAGAAACCCATGCATCATGTATGCAAGGAGCAGACCATGTCACCGACTTCCTTACTAAAATTAAATTTAAAAGACTAATCCACTGGACGGAGAACACAATTAGAACCATCACCTACAAAATCTTTGTAGGTGATTTACGATGTAGGTAAATTATTTTCCCTTTGTTATTCTTTTTATCACGTGCTACCGGCCGGCCGCGGTGGTCTCGCGGTTCTAGGCGCGCAGTCCGGAACCGCGCGACTGCTACGGTCGCAGGTCCGAATCCTGCCTCGGGCATGGATGTGTGTGACGCCCGTAGGTTAGTTAGGTTTAAGTAGTTCTAAGTTCTAGGGGACTGATGACCACAGCTGTTAAGTCCCATAGTGCTCAGAGCCATTTGAACCATTTGAACCATCACATGCTACCGGTTTCGACACCACATGCTGCCGCTGTTTTTGTTGTCATTATTCAAATAGTACGTGTCCGGCTGGAGTCTGTCGTTCCTTGCTGTACGTATTACCAGAGACACTGTAAAAGGTCGAGAATCCAGGAATTGAAAACTGGCCAGATAGTATTTCCTGTCAAAAAATTACGTCTGCGCCAGAGTCATATATAAACTATCGCAAAGCTGTGAGCTGAAGTTCACAACCAATTCTGTTAATATTCAAAGCCAGGAAAGTATGTGCACACATAGTCAACTGAACTGGAACAAAAGCTACAAAATTACACCACCATCATCGAATGGAGCTATGTACCAGTATCCACGACATAATCAATGAACGGAAAGGAGAGAAATAAGTGTCAACATCTCTCCCATTTTCCAAATGTTTATTCTTCTTCCATGATGCGACCGTCTCAGGCTGAATATGTTGTTTACTGCGGATCGTCGGAATTGCCGTTATTTCATGCAGTTGTGTGGGTGGGTCATGCAGTATACCCGATTCGGACTGGGAGGGAGAAATCTCCGCACCCTACTCGTTGAAAGGCAGGGGATCGTGTATGGAAATTTGTTTGGTAGCTACGGGTTCCTCCTGAACTTTAGAATCAATCAACTACTAAGAGGTTGTGACGTTGAGGCCGCGACAGGAGGCGCAGAAGTAGTTTGGAAAGCTGAGACAACCGGAGAGGTATCCAATAGAACCGGGGAGACAAGTGCGGTCCAGAAACATTATTTAACAGGCGGCGCTGACGAGGCTGCCTACACGACTGTAAAATTGCCAGATGACTTACCAGTAACCACATGGTCAGATGTAGAGGCACCCATGACTTCCTCGTCCACAGACTCAGGCTGGGGAAGATGGTCTTTCAATGGCGGACTCCGAAGGGGGAACCACAGGAAACGACTCCTCAAGTGATTCATCGTCTTGTGTTCCGAGTCGCTTATTTTGAATAACCGGGGCCAGTGCCGCAGGAATGACGGCGTTAATGTTCCTACGCGTGGGCAGCAGGGAAATCACGAGCATTATCTCTCAAAGATGCACTTTGATTCCCAGCAACCGAGGTTGGCTCAACTACAGAATCCTGTAAGAGAGATACGCTTTAGTCAATTTTTTATGGTGTCCATAAGCGGGCTTTGAATTTTTTATCTGCGTTTTTCCTTGCGAAGGCGACCTGCTACAGAGCAGCATACATGAAATCCGCGCTCAACCTCCCAAAAAACATACAGAATCCTGCGAAAAACTTCCGCAGTTCTGTTACAGGAAAATCATTATGTAATTGGACTCTATATATTTGAAAATTGCAAGGCGTAACATATAGAAAGCGAAAAGTCTTAGGGAAAATGCCATTAAGACTGAGCTCCATACAACCTTCAATAAACGTGTTGTGATGTGCAGGGATCTGGTGGACATCCCCAAGGAAGATATGAAATTTGAGTGTGCCCAAGATGGCATTTTAGATGTGCAGCATATCGTAATATGAGTGGACGGCGATCTAATCAAATTAGACTCGTTCTTCTTCATTTTTAATAACACAATACTCCTGGGGTAGATGAAGGCAGGTTCTCTTCATTTAACTCTTTTAAACACCAGCACTTCAGGCACACCCCGTCTTGGTTGTAAGGGAGAAGTCACTATTGGCAAATGTGGTAAGGCTGTGCACGTAGGAGTAGGATGTCCATTTCCTTCAACGTGTGTGAACTGCTCTGGGCTAAGACTGTCTGGAAAGGGGACTGCAGCGTTCTCCTTGAAGGAAGGGAGATACACAAGATTATTTATTTATCGCGTCAAAAGTACATAAATATCAAAAATACGTATTGACATAATTTTACATAAAAATTGGACACTTCAAGTGCATTTGGTGTAGCTCTCATAAGGTCTTGCATGGTGCAGTGGTTGGTAATGAGGAACACTGAAGGAAATGATTGTTAGTCTGCTCAGCGCCACATTGTCAAAGAACTGAGTCCACAGAGAAACCCCAAGTCCGCAGATTGGTCCTGCATCTCGTTGTGTTTGGTCGTAATCTATTGAGAGACCTCCATATTGACCACTTCTCCCAGTGTCCAGGGGAAAGTCCTTCCTTTGGAGCCATCCATTCTCCCAAATACCGACATTTCTCTCGCCACCGCGAGATCCTTGCCGCATGTGGATTCTCGATGAGAAGAGCCTCGGTAGTTGTCAAGAAGCTCTTTCTTGATTTAAGCCCAGAATGTGCGGGTGGACGACCATATAGTGGATGGTCTTACTTTTCTCATATCACGGAGCTACCTTACTTTGATTTGAGGAGGAGTTATGCCAGCAAGGCAATGGAGTTTGTCCACTGGAGTAAGCACTATGCTATTTCTGGCTGCCACTTTCTGCTTGGTGTTTAGCAATGCTATTTAAATGTTAGTATCCAGAGTTACTCCGACATATTTGGGAGTAGGATTATGTTCGAGTACGATGCCTCCCCTTGATATATTTAACGATTTATTTGCCTGTTTATTCTTCAGGTGGAAAGCTCAGGTCTTAGTCCTGGCAGGATTAGATTTCAAGTAATTCCCATGATACTAAATAGTGAATTCGTCCAAAGATTTTGACAGTGTATCTTCTACAGTCTCAAAAGAGTCAGCCTGAGTAGTGATAGCGCAGTCAGTAGCATAAATAAAGCTTCGAGTACCTTCGGGGATAGGTTGATCGTTGGTATAGATGTTGAATAATAGTGGCGCAAGCTCCATCCACTTTTCGTACCCCGAAATTTCACAAAAAATCTGCGGTTCTGGAGAAGGTTTCTAATATTGCAAATGATTGTGAAGTCTTTAGTTATATCATAAACTTTCTTCAAAAGGAGCCGATGGTTGACTGTGTCATAAGCTGGGGATATATCGATAAAGACAGCACCTGTAATGAGTCGTTCCTCATACCCATCTTCGGTATGTTGTGTTAAGTTTACAATCTGAGAAGTGCAGCTTTTACCTTCTCTGAAACCTGCTTGCTGTGGTATTAGGCTCCGCCTGTCTAATCATTCTCTGAAGAATGAGCCTCTCCGGTATTTTCTAGAGGTGACAGAATAAGGAGATAGGTCTATACTTCCTATACTTCCTCCCAGAACATAACACAAGGCGGTAGTGACTCCCTCGGCAGGCCGCTTAATCAAACTCAAAGGCAAAGAATCAGCTGCTAATGGAGGCAAGAAGTAAGCAGTCTGACGGTGTCGACGTCACTCTCTATGACATATCTCACGACACACCTTTGAAGCTGTTGGTAACTGATGTCAGCCTAGGCTCTTATCTCGTCGCAAGACCGGCCTGCACACACTATGGATTCCCCTCCCTAGCAGAATGTCAGGACAAAAGTGCTACATCCTTGATAGATGGCTCCCATCCTACAGTAGAATATTAATGGTTTCAGCACATATGTGGAGAAACTGAAACGCGTAGTATAGGAACGTCCCATCTGCTTGTATTTTGCAGGAAGTGCATTTTAAAGTGCCTGATGCCCATGTACCACTGAGCTGTATTGTTCATCACAAGGACGACCTGACGGGGGACACGACCAAGGGAGGGATTATTGAGTTTGTTAACAATACAAACCACTCATCTACTCTTTCCTTGGCTACTGACCTTCAAGCAGGAGCCGTCTCAGTTAGTGTGGGTCAGAAGATCACAATTTTCTCACTGTAATTTACCTCTACAGGATGTGATACTCTGAAGCTCTCACGGAGCTTAGTGAATAGGTCCACCTGAAACTTTGTGGACCAATGAGAGCTGCTTAGCAACCCAGGACAGCTGTGAAGGTTTTCTACGGTTTAAATGCCACTCTACATCAGAAAAACACAGCCTTTTAGCCAACAGAGACAAGATAATGAGAAGGGCTCCTGGACTCTGTCAGCTGTTCCTCATGTTCTACAAAAATATGGGAACCCTTCGGGAGGATTTCTATAAAGAAAACCGTTTACCAATAGCGTCCTTGCGCAAACCAGCATATCATCAAAAATGCCTTGAGACATTACATGGATAATGGCAGATCGTTCGGCAACGATTACTATCAATGCCAACCAGCCTATGGCGTAACGACACTACCGTGGGGCTATCGAAAGGGAGAAACTGGACCTCACAGCCAACAATTCAGAGTCTTACGACTGCCGTGTCTCTGTATGAGAGTGGCGATTAGCACTGCGTGGTACTCGTAGTACTACATACAGCCACTACCAAATCCGGTATTGCATGCTTCGACATTTGCTAACAGTGGCAAAGGAAATCCTCCTTGAATTTTTAATTTGATATGGGCGATGTGTCACTTCCCCAAGTCGTGGAGAGATGGAGTTTAGGTATTTCCCCTCAAATCAGGAAAAGATGGCCCATGTCCCTGTAGTTACTGGGGTATAGCCTTAAAGAGCTGTTTCGAGAAGGCCCCAGAGCAAATGGTCACCCGACGCCTGTTCTGGTCGTTAGACATCAGGCAACGCCTTATTCGCTCTTATTGTGGATTCCAGAGGTTTAGATCCACTGTCGACAGCCTGACACTTTAGAGGCGGCTACTCAGTAGGCTTTCCTACGTAGACACCACTGTATCAGTATTTTCTTTGACGTCAGCAAGGTGTTTGACACTGCTTGGAGGCACAGTACTCTAGAGCAACCTTATCAATGGAGCTTTGGTGGTCACATGGCCATGTTTATACTGTCTTTCCTGTTTAGGCGAATTTTTAGGTCCTGACGATGAAAATCTGTGTGATAGTTTTCACCAGGAGAATAGTGCTCCTCAGGGTAGTGTTTTAAGTCTTACATCCTTGGCCATAGCAATAAACAGTTTCAAGTCTACGGTTAGGAGTCCTCTATAAAGCTCCTATTGCCACACTGACTCATCAGTTGCTACTTACAGTGCAGAGTGTAGAGGAGTGGGCTAAAAAGTAATTTACCTTTCTTGCGTATGAGGGATTCTTCACTTTAAAGACTTTGTGACGTTTATGGGCCTCATTTTGACTCCAATTCGTTATAGTTATCACACGTGAGGATATGAAAGCCAGAATACAGAAGCCAATAAAATTTCCTAGCCACAGGTCTTGGAGAGCGCACAGAGTGCGTCTGATCCAGTTTTACTAGGCTTTCGTTCATTCGCGAATATATTATGGCTACACAATGTACATGTCAGCCAGGCCCTCTTATTTTAATATCACAGACTCTGTCCACCATGACAGTATTAGGCTTACCACAGCTTCTTATAGTACAAGCCAAATCTCTGTTCTAAGGCTGGGGAACCACCATCCTCGCTCCGTTGGCGGCTTCTCATGGAGCGTCAGGCATGGAAATTCCTCACAACTCCGAATTCACCTGCACACCACACTGTCGCTCATCTACCTCTGAAACGCCATTTCTCCATTCGTCCACAGGATTTACGTGCAGCGTGTGCTGGAGTGGAACAAATACAACCCCAAATCTCGGGGTTTAACCGACTGCCGTCTTGGACCTTGCAGAGACCCAGAGTCCTTTTAGATTTAGTGCAGTACAGTCGAGGTTTCACGGCTGCATATATTTTTCATACTTTATTAATTATGTTTTAACTGAGCACCAGTGCTCTGTAGGCGTCTTTTCTTGAATAGGTCGAAAGAGGATGAGTCAGTTTGTTGGTTGGTTTAAAGATTAAAGGGACCAAACTGCAAAGGTCATCGGTCCCTTGTTTCATAAAAACACAGAGCATATTGAAATCATCCAGCAGTCAGGCTAATCACTAAAATAAAAATTCCGGGGTAAGAAAAGCCCCGAGGTCAATGGTAAGACAACATGGAAAACTGTGCACAGCAACAAAAACAACATATAGAGGAAAGGAAGAAGGAATTAAAACTGTACAGCAGAGGACCGTGGCTGGCTGATCACGAAAATAAGGATGAGCCAGTCACTGTGCAACACGTTAAAACCTCCAGCCTAAAAGATTAGGGTGGAGTCGAATTACAACACAAAACTAAGTAAAATATACAGCACAAAAGAGGGTGACGCAGTAAAATTAGAGGGACCTATAAAAGCCGCTTGCTCGAATAAAACTTAAAACACGATCTGCCATAGAGACATTGTCACCTAAAACAGATGATAAATCACCCAGGAGATTAAAAGATCGCCTGAGGGCGGTTAAAATAAGACGTCAACAATATATGGGCCACCGTCATGTTTGCACCCCAGTGACAATGAGGGGGGTCCTCTCGACGCAGCAGATGACCATGCGTCAGCCAAGAGTGACCAATGTGGAGCCTACACAGAACAACAGAATCCCTGCGAGAGGCCTGCATGCAGGAACCCCACACAGTCGTGGTCTCCTTTACTCGCCGCAGCTTGTTGGGTGCAGACGGAGTGCCCACATCCCAAAGACCCGACGGTGCAACACCGATCGGAGATCAGTTGCCGGGAGGCCGATCTCCAGCGTCTGTTTGCGGGTAGCCTCTTTGGCTAACTTGTCGGCGAGTTCGTTTCCCGCTATCGCAATGCGTCCCGGGGTCCATATGAACACCACCGAACGACCACGCAGTTCAAGAGCGTGAATCGAGTCCTGCATGGCACCAACAATGGGATGGCCTGGGTAGCACTGGACAAGAGCCTGCAGACTACTGAGAGAGTCACTGCAAATGACGAAGGATTCTCCAGTGCTGGTACAAATACGCTCAAGGGCACGAAAAATGGCTGTCAGTTCTGCGGTGTAAACACTGCAGCCTCCCAGTAAGGAGAGCTGGTCGACATAGTCCGCATGAGCATAAGCGTACCCCACATGGCCATCTACCATCGCACCATCTGTATAGATAACCTCCGAGTCACGGTATGCGCCTAGGAGAGCAAGAAATTGGCGGCGCAAGACTGCAGGAGGAACCGAATCTTTTGGCCATCAGTAAAGGTCCAGCCGAAGCTGCGGCCGACGAATACACCTGGAAAGCAGATGGAAGAGGCAAAGACTCGAGTTCACTAAGGAGCTACCAAACACGGATCCCAATTGTATGGCCTGATCGCGGCCGCCAGTGTGGGATATGGACTGCGCATTAGCGAAAAGGAGACGGTAGTTAGGGTGATGGGGCGAACAACGGACGTGTGCAGTATAGTTAGCTAACAGTTGTTGACGCCGGATGCGAAGTGGAGGAAACCCAGCCTCAGCAAGTAGGCTATTAACAGGGCTGGTGAGGAATGCTCCTGTCGCCTGTCGAACCCCACAGTGGTGAACGGGGTCCAGCAGCTGCAACGCTGAGGGCGACGCTGAGCCATACGCCACAATCCCATAATCCAGTCGGTACAGCACGAGGGCTTTGTAGAGCTGCAGCAGCGTATTACGATCTGAACCCCAAGTTGTGTTGCTGAGGCAGCGGAGGGCATTCAGATGCTGCCAGCACTGACGCTTGAGCTGACGAATATGTGGAAGCCAAGTAAGCCGGGCATCGAACAGCAATCCCAGAAAATGGTAAGTGTCAACAACCCTGAGCATGGCATCCTGAAGATAAAGCTCAGGGTGGGGATGGACAGTTCGACGCCGACAAAAGTGCATAACACAAGTCTTCGCAGGAGAAAAGTGAAACCCATGGGCGAGGGCCCACGCCTGCGCCTTGTGTATGGCTCCCTGCAACCTACGTTCTGCAACACTAATGTTGGAGGAGCTGAAAAAGATGCAGAAATCGTCAGCATATAACGTGGGTGAGACAGACGAACCCACTGCTGCTGCAAGGCCATTAATGGACACAAGGAAAAGTGGCACGCTCAATACAGGGCCTGTGGTACGCCGTTTTCCTGGACATGAAGTGAACTATGGGACGTGCCAAGTAAAACGCGGAATGTCCGAACAGATAAAAAATTCTGAATAAAAATGGAGAGAGAGCCCCGGAGACCCCATCCATGCAACGTGGCGAGAATATGGTGCCGCCACGTCGTGTCATATGCTCTGGAGTGGTCGAAAAAGACGGAGACGAGGTGTTGGCGCCTGGAAAAAGCAGTGCGGATTGCAGACTCGAGAAAGACCAAAGTACCGGTGGTGGAACGGCCCTGACGGAAGCCGCTCTGGCACGGAGCCAGAAGACCCCGAGACTCAAGTAGCCAACACAGCCGTCGACTCACCATACGTTTCAGTAGCTTGCACAGAGTGTTTGTTAAGCTGATGGGTCGATAGCTATCCACATTAAGTGGGTCCTTACCAGGCTTAAGCACCGGGATGATGGTACTTTCTTGCCATTGTGACGGAAAGACACCATCGTCCCATATGCTGTTGAAGATGGCAAGAACATATCGCTGACAATCCGGGGACAGGTGTTTCAGCATCTGATTCTGGATGCCATCTGGCCCAGAGGCCGTATCTGGGCACCGTGCCAGGGCGCTTTGGAGTTTCCACGAACTAAACGGGGCGTTATACACCTCAGGGTGACGAGAAGCAAAAGAAAGTCGTTTGCCTTCCTCCCGGCGTTTTAGCGCACGAAACGCAGGAGGGTAATTTCCCGACGCAGACGCCCGAACATAGTGCTGAGCGAAATGCTCGGCGATTGCATCGGCATCGGTGCATAGCGCCCCGTTGATGGAAAGCCCTGGGACACCTGTAGAGTGCTTCATTCCAAAGATGCGCCGAATCTTCATCCACACCTGGGAGGGTGTACGGGAACCAATGGTGGAAACGCACCTCTCCCAGCACTCCTGTTTCCGCCGTTTGATGAGCCTCCGGACCTGAGCACGGAGACGTTTGAAGAAAAGGAGGTTCTCCAAAGACAGATGCCACTTATGTAGCTGAAGAGCCCGCCGACGTTCTTTAATGGCCTCAGCGACCTTCGGCGACCACCGGGGCACTGACTTTCAATGGGGGCGCGCTAACCAACAAGGAATGGTGCGTTCTGCAGCGGAAACAATCGCTGCAGTCAGTGTCTCAACCGCCACATAGATGGTACCGGGGGGGGGGGGGGGGGGGAGTCAACAGTGGCAGCAGAGGAGAACACTTCCCAGTTTGCCTTGCTAAATACCCATCTGGGAAAGTGTTCAGGGGAGCGACGCTGGGATAGTGAAAGGAAGATAGGAAAATGGTCACTACCACACAACTCGTGACGGACTCTCCAGTGGACTGATGGTACAAGCCCTGGGCTGCACAACGACAGATCTATGGCCGAGAACGTGCCATGCGCCACACTGAAATGTGTGGCGGCGCCAGTGTTTAAAAGGCAGAGGTTGAGTTGGGAGATGAGATTCTCGACATCTCTGCCTCGGCCAGTAATCTTCGTTCCACCCCACAGGGGATTGTGGGCGTTAAAATCCCACAGGAGAAGAAAAGGCGTGGGGAGTTGGGTGACAAGTGCAGCCAATTCGGTCACGGGGACTGTACCACCCAGAGGGAGATAGACACTGCAGACGGTTATCTCCTGAGTTGTCCTTACGCGGACAGCCACAGCTTCCAAAGATGTTTGAAGGGCATGTGAGCACTATATACAGAGGTAAGGACATACACGCAGGCTCCACCTGACACACTATGGTAAGTGCTACGGTTACAGTAATAGCCCCTGTATCCACGAAGGACAGGGGTCCGCATTGCCGGGCACTAGGTTTCCTGGAGGGCAATGCAGAAAGCAGGTGTCATGCTTAGAAGCTGGCGTAGCTCAGGTAAATGGCTAAAATAACCGCCACAATTCCACTGGAGGATGGTACAAAGCGTGTCCTGTAGGGGCATGAAGGCACTGAAAAGGCAAATTACTTCACAGTCGCATGCTGCCACCGACTGAGTGACTGACGTCGCAACTTCCATCGTTTCTGAGGAGACGGCGAGATCCAGGTCATCAGGGGACGCAAAGAGCTCGACCTCATCCTCAGAGGCTGAACTGACGGGAAGTGGTGGCACGGGAACCACTGGGTCCTTATCCTTCTTAGAGAGCTTCCTCTTCTCTCTCTTGTCTTTGGGAGGAGGGTGCGCATGCTGGGAGGGCTTCCTGGACGTATTGTCAGGAACTGACAAAGAGCGTGAAGCCCTTCGACCAGCAGCTGGTGGCTTCTTCAGCCACTGGCTAGTGTCTTGTGAGACGTTCCTCCCATGGTGTGGCTACGGAAGGGAACGATTTGGGGTTATATGTCACAGCGTTAAATTCCACCTTACCACACTTAGAGACATTGGCGGTCGGGCGACCACCAGATTGAGATTTCACCCGCTTCACTGTGGGGCATCCGCCCCGATGCCACCCACTCTGACCAGGGGCTCTCCCCACGGGCGCCACCCAGCCGCAGCAAAGGCCACCTGGCAGGATGGCCGTTGCCTGGAGTCCCAATGCCCAGAGAGATGGGCATCTAGTCCTTGGCTTATGTAGGGAAGTGTCAGCTCAGTCATCAGCAGTACGATCCCTGTGTTGTCAGGGGGCTACAACCTAGAGGGTACATGACGACCCCACCACAACGGGATGGCTACCGTGCTGGATTTTGGGTGCCATGGGTAGTCCATAGTTATTGTGGGTGCAGATGGTGACGCACTAAGGGCGTAACTTACACAATCCATCAGGTGTGTATGCCCAAAAGGAGGGATGGAGGGTGCAGTTACGCCGCCAAGACGGTAAAGCGTGCCAAGGTCTTAGGGCACAGAGGACTGATGGTACACCACGTAAGGTGTCCTTCCCCAAAAGGCTCATACTTCTGTTGAATTTGGAAAAATAGAGGTCAAACCCCAATGGGGACCATCACATTAAAGGCCGAAACAGTTGAGACTCCTTTTAGTCGCCTCTTACGACAGGCAGGAATACCGTGGGCTTATTCTTACCCCGAGACCCGCAGGGTGGAGTCCGTTTGTTGCTCTGTTGTTTTCTCTGACTGTGTCGTCAAGGTAGGACTCCTCGAGATACTGCAGCCTTCGACGAATTCGATCCTGCAAGTACTGGAGCAGAAGAGAGGGGTTTCTCTTACTAAATTCCTTGTCTGTTCCGCTGATTTGAGTGCCCTTAACACTCTACAATGCTTGTACTCAGCAGATAAAGTGGTCCAGAATATCCAGGACGTCCTCTTGCGACTACATAGACTGAGCAATGAGATGTTTTTCTGCTAGGTGCCAGCGCACATGGGTATTGTGGGGAACGAAAGGGCGGCTGTAGCAGCCAAGGAGGGGTGTAGCAATTCTCATTTAGTTCAGTGTGCCACCACCTGCAACCTAAGGTTTTAGGGAGATGGTCTTAATGTGTTTACAAGGTGAGTGGCTCACCTATGTTTTTGTAAGTGGTCAGCCGGTCACACTTCCCTGTGCCGTTTTCAGCCCCTCAGTCGTTTTACTCGTGTTCTAAGCCCTGTTACGGTGCCTTTAACCTTTTTTCCGTTGTATTAAGCAGTGTGCAATGGAATGATAGTTTGAGTGAAGGTGAGTTATGTGGGAGTGAGTGCACGAGTGTCGTTGTGTAGGTTTCATCCTCATTGTGTGCAATAATTTTGACGATTTTATTCACAGTCATCTATTAAAATGTGACTCGCCGTTGAGGACCCATAAATTCGAATCACACACACACACATACATACATTCACCTACACACAAGAGAAACACTTCATCAGCTGCAGAGCGACAGCGACTGGTGTTCCAGCACCAATTCGGTGTACTTAAGAGAATACAACAAAAACTGATGAAGACGAGGAATAGGAACACTAAATTCATTTTACTTTATGACAAGAGAACATTCTTATTTTGATCAAAATTATGTTTCATTATATGCCCAGAAAAACCATCCTTTTTAGTGTATTTTACATTCTTCAGTTTCAAAGCTCTTTATCGTCTTAAAGAAATGAATCAATAGAAATACCTTTTCACTGAAAGAATAAGAGTAACGTATTCAAGTTCTAAACGTTACAGACTAAGCAAATCTTCCACTTGTTTACTGTTGTATATAGTACTATACTTTTACCACTCACTTCAATTAATTTTTGGTAAAAGTAAAATTTCCAAATCGATTTTCAGCAAGTTCAAGAAATATCAAAGTAATCTGGTATTAAAACAAAAATTTTCGATTTGGGCTTATTTAGACCAAGTTTAAATAAAAGCTTTCCACGTATAACATTGACAATTTCGTCTACTGTTTGTACCACGTGTAAATTTGTTAGTTACTGCTTCTTCTCTCATTACTCGAAGATTATTGTCGCTCTAATTAGGTATCTGAAAATCCTCATATCCCTTCCGTTTTGAAACTTTGTGCAAAACAACACAGGCTATGATTAGTTTGGGGATTTTCGTTTCGGCCAGTCTTATTTTGTTTCGTAGACTGGGAGACGACATCTCATGATTTGTTTGTGGATTCTCTCTTTGTATGCTGCATACGTCACAATTCCTAAATATTCTAGCGTGGGTACATACCCAGACCATGAAGTATCGACACCAGCATACATCACCTGCACTCTCTTTCAAGTGACTTTCAAATGAATGTGGTTAGAGTTTTAAAGTTTTGTGAATTGTCCTTCTTCCTAAGATTTTAGGGTGATAGTCTTAATGTGTTAACAGGATGGCTGGTTCACCCATGTTTTTGTAAGTGGTCAGCTGTTCACATCTCCCCGTGCCGTTGTTTTAGCTCCGCTGTTGTTCTAATTGTGTTTTAGCCTGTTATAGCACCTTTCGCCTTTTCTTCGTTGTCTTAATGCGTGTGCGATAGAATGATTATGTGCGTCAATGCGAGTGAGGTGGTAATAAGTTCATAAGGGTCGTTTTGTAGGTTTCATTGTCACTGAGTGCTAAGTATGTCTCTTTGTTTCCCTTGCAAAGCAATATAATTCGCGTTATTTTTAGTACAAATCTTGGTGAAACTTAACCTCAACAGACTTTACTCAGCTGAAAGTATGCTACAAAGTTAACTTCAGAAATCGTACAGTGTTTTCAGCTTGTGAGAACCGTCACTAGCTTAATTCATACTAAATCCTAGAATGTTCTTGGTGTTGATCAACTTCTCTCCCTCCTCCCCCATTTTCTCACACTGAGAACATTCACAGGCTAAGTATATCCTTCGAACCGTTTTATTTATGTGAAGCTCAAAATTTTCCCAGAAATTCCGAGAAAAAAGTACACTAAGTGTGACAAAGGATGGGATCAGCCCTGAAACTTGTTCCGCGACTCGTGTTCCTCGACTTTGTCGCTAGGTCTGTATGCGGCTTAAGAGGCGCGGGTACAGAACACTTGCCGGCCGAAGTGGCCGTGCGGTTAAAGGCGCTGCAGTCTGGAACCGCAAGACCGCTACGGTCGCAGGTTCGAATCCTGCCTCGGGCATGGATGTTTGTGATGTCCTTAGGTTAGTTAGGTTTAACTAGTTCTAAGTTCTAGGGGACTAATGACCTCAACAGTTGCGTCCCATAGTGCTCAGAGCCATTTGAACCATTTTACAGAACACTTGCTGCCACAACGCCTCTCGCTGCTGTAACGGAACGAGTTCCGCCAACTCAAGCTCGGGCCGCACGAATATAGTTTGACAACTCACCGTTATTATTACACCCCAAGGCGCCACCTCAAGGACAAGGACGACGCAGCAACACCTCTAGCTGCACACGCACCCCATTCGAATGAAAGATAAGATTCAGTGTACAAATCCTTATTGAGTTTACATGAGGAGAAAGGCGAAAAATTTCTCGTGCGAATGCAAATCCAAAGGTAGCCACATACAGCTAAACTATATTCCTAGTTTTGGCCTTTGGATACAGTCGGATATCCCAGCGTATGAACCTTGCAACAGTGTAAACTAGATGAGCAACAGTAATATACAGGGGGGGGGGGGGGGGGGGGGGAGAAACAATCGGCAGATAACTGAATCCTGAGGAATTCGTGAAACCTGAGAGCATATGAAGGTCTTATTTCAATAGTGGTACAAGTCCATTATTGTTCATTCTGAGATACAGAGTCCTAAAGGTAAATGAGCGCTGAAAAACCTGCAATTGAGATAAAGGTAAATGAGCGCTGAAAAACCTGCAATTGAGATACCAGAAATATTCAAATATATATACGTGAATATTTCTGGTATCTCAACTGCAGATTTTTCAGCGCTCATTCAACTTTACGACTCTCTATCTCAGAATGAACGAAAATGGGCTTGTACCACTATTGAAATAAGCCCATCATATGTAGTTATGCTTCACTGTCGAAATGTACACAAATGAAATTTATGCATGCGACTTTTAGACTGATGCGTTCCGCACAATAACTATAACAATACTTCAAATGATCTTCAGAACAGGTAAATACCTGCTGAGCGCTTTTGAATTTATATAGCTTCATTAAATCTGTCGTTTAGAACACAGCCCTCTGAGTATTATTGGCGCTTCAGTCTAGAACCGTGCAACCACTACGGTCGCAGGTTCGAATCCCGCTTCGGGCATGGATGTGTGTTATGTTCTTAGGTTAGTTAGGTTTAAGTAGTTCTAAGTTCTAGGCGACTGATGACCTCAGATGTCAGATGTGAATCGGTACTGAGGAAATTTAGAGAACCAGCATTTGAGGCAGACTGCAGTACAATTTTACTGCCGCCAACTTATATTTCGCGGAAAGACCACAAAGATAAGAAAAGAGAGATTAGAACTCGTACGGAGGCATATCGGCAGTCATTTTTCCCCCGTTCTTTTTGGGAGTGGAACAGGGAGATGCTAGTTGTGGTACGAGGTACCCTCCACCATGCACCGTATGGTGGATTGCGGAGTATGTATGTAGATGCAGACTTAAATGTAGAAGTCCCATAGTGCTCAGAGCCATTTGTACCATTTTTTGAGTATTATAGCCGAAAGGAGTATTACGTTTGCTACAAAATACGAAATTTAGGCAATATTCTGGATGTTTTGGAGCTCCCTGAAAACCTTAGCACAACAGAGTCAGATGTTAGTTCGTAGGACAGGGCAATACAACTTCAATTTTACTGGTGGCAGCTACTCTACTGGTATCTACATCGCGGCCGAGGAAACGGAAAGAAAACGAAAAAAAATTTAATGGAATGGGAGAGGATGCTGTTAAAGATAAGCCACGCAATGGGTGTGCCGTAAGAGGAAATTAACAATCTGTAACAAACTGCGACACCTGTTTTCTTTTTAGGAGAGCAGTGGGCCGTTCTCCGCGGAAGTGTTTCACGAAGTAGACTTGCAAAGAAAATGCTACGCAGTGAACTGTTATAAACATCGCAGACCTAATCTGTCTATATAATCGCTTGTCCGTACAAATCGTCAGAAGAATTTTTAACAGAACACTTTTTCAGATGGCATGGTAAATATGGATCGGAATGGGAAAACACGCTTTCATAAGTTTAGTTTCAACTTATGGCCGCAAAATGGAATGCAGTGCCACATCACACGGTGACAATGTACCCTATTCTTTGATGGTTTCAGGTCTCGTTTATATTGAGAAATACCTGAACGATAATAAATGACGGAACTTTGCTGTCAGAGGTTGAACACTTTATGAACGAAGGTAAAATTAGGTACCAGAACCATGATTTAAGAATGTAAAAAGCATCGGCAACAAAGTACATGCACTGAATTATGGTAAAAGTTGCAAAGTTAGCAAGCATCTTGCGCTTTTACTTTTGATCTTATTGTTCCTCAATGAGCCACATTTCAAGTGCTCTGGCTGTCACCTCTCTCTCACATTCTCTCTCTATTCTCTCTCTCTCTTTCTCTCCTTCTATCTTGCTAGCTATCTCTCTATCCCACATTATAAGGGATCCCTCTTCAACGTCACCTAGAAGGTATTACCTTGTTTCATCACACAATTTCCTGGCAAACTTTTTTTTTTTTTTTTTTTTTTTGACGCATCGTCAGGAGAGAAGCTGGGCTGTTCCCAGATGTCTTTGAGCTGGAGTATCAGGTTACACATTCAGTGTAAGGATACACACTGGGGCGACTTACATTCAGGACCAACACCCAGTCCCCTTCCCTGGGGAATCACCATTACTTGACCAAGGCCACCCATCGAAACCCCTGTCCTACCTATGCAGCTTAGGCAATTGTGTGAGTTATATTCAGTGCTATTGTGGGATGTAGACACTCATCACTTCATTCTACCCACTCACTTTAGGCAAGGAGACTAGGTCGTGACATTACTCAATACTGGTCACACGATATAAAATCGGTGGGAACCCCTGTACAGATGGGAGCTATTTAAAATGGCGGCAAACTCCTCACCTCCCATGGACCACTAAAATTCGAGTTCCCCATGCCACTCGCCTCTTTTTATAACTAGCTCAACGGCACAGACCACTTCATTTGAGATCATGGCGAGAGGTTCAGGAGCGGTATAAATAATAATTCTATAGCGATAGGGTTTGCAAATATCAACAATGATATAACAAATTAGTTACTGGTCTATTACTAGCGATTCCTTTTCCTGCAACACTTCATTTACAACAATTTTTTGTTGTTTGTTAGCAATTTTTCTATTTACAAAGGTATTTGTTATGTATGTTGTTTTATTTTATGAAGTTCCTTTGCTCTTATGTAGAATAATTTACAATTTTTTGTTCATTTTCAACAACTTTTTGTTGTTTGTTAACAATTTTTTACTTACAAAGGTTTTTGTTATGTACTGTGTTTTGTTTTATGAAGATATTTTTCTCATACACCAAATAATTTACAATTTCTGGTCATTACTAAACTGACACACAATACTTTTAGCGCAACGCAATCTGACTTTCAATAATCCCTACAAAACAATGGCCCTGACTAATAATAACTTATACCTTTCACGAATCACTTACCTCACAGAAATCTTCGTTACTCGAACTACTGCAATACAGCGAGTGCCAATACTGCCAGCTAAATAAAAGATTCTAACTACTGAAGGCACTAACTACTGATAGACATACTTAGCAAATGTAACACTTTGATCGAGAACAAACAATGTCCTTCCCTTCATAGTGTTCACAAGTCATTATGTATATATATATATATATATATATATATATATATATATATATATATATCAGTTCATGACACCCAGTCTTATAAATTTACTCTTTCTGATGGACACACTCCAGATTATCCTCTTTCAAAACTCCGCCCTCTCTCTCCCCACATCCACCACTGCTGGCGGCTCACCTCCAACTGCGCAACGCTACGTGCTGTTCACATCCAACTGCCCAACACTACAATAGCAAATGTTCCAACAATGCAAACCTGCCACAGACTGCACACAGCACAGTCAGTGATTTTCATACAGAGCGCTACATGGCGTTACCAACATAAAAACCTAAACAGCCTACTTACAGTATACAGTATTTCAAAGTTTTAATCATTTATTCACTACAATTTTTTTCATGTATACAGTATATGTGGATGGAAAATAAGTTTGAATGGCAGCAACAGGTGAAGGAAAATTCGCACCCATGCACATACACACTGAAACGCAATGCTAAATCCGCAGGACAGGACAGGTACTTGGAATTGTGAAAAGGAGCAAAAATCAGCGGCTGTCAGTTACACTCGAATACATATAACTTAATTATTCGACCAAACATTACAGCACAAATTTTTGAACTTAGTTATCAGCTGAATAGGCTACACTACCTAATGCGTTAAGGGCACAACCACTTAAATTTGAAAACAGCTAAAAGCCATTTACTTAAGATCCAGACCCAAAACGGGATGTTTAGAATGACGAAGGCCTCACGTAAGTAAGTTCCATGACTTGACCCAACAAATCTAACACTTGAAAAGCCAACACGTTTAATTTAAAGACGGCTGAAGGCCCATGATTGAAGACTCAAGAGAAAATTAAATTAAAAAAAAACAGCAGAAAGCCTTATTTTCAATTAGGCTGAAGGCCCAAACAGTCTGATGCTCGATAGACAAGAACTTTAATTTAAAAACGGCTGAAAGCCCCATGACTTAAAAGTCAAAGTAAAATAAATTTAAACAACAGATCCATATCTCAAATTAGGCTGGAGGCACCAAACAATCTAACACCTGACAAGCAAGAAACTTTAATTTCAAAATGGCTCAAGGTGCATGACCTAAAACACAACTAAAATAACTTTTAAAAACAGAAGGCCCAAGGCTTTAACTTTAAACAATGTTTTAATCAAGCTGAAGTCCCAAACAATCTAGCACTTGACAAGCAAGGAAATTAAATTTTAAAGCGGCTGAAGGACTATGACTTAAAATACAACTAAAAATAATTCAACTTTAATTCAAAACATTGGCTGTGAGCCATACAAATACAACAGAAAATAAGAAATGGCAGCGCAGCTAACGGTGCTCAGAAGTTTCGGGGAGGGGGGGGGGGGGGGGGGGTCGGCCAGCACTTGAGACTAGCAGTCGGCCCAACCACGCTCAATCTGACGGCAGCCCAACCGACAGGGACCGTCAACAGACCAATGCTCCACACTCGCATCAAGGTTCCGCTCCACACTTGCACCAAAATTCCAACGATGCTAACAACAGAGACTGTGGAACCAAACAAGAGTGGATCGCAGGTAACCCATAAGGGGTGGACGATCCGAAAACCTATGTCGTCTAATCAAACGACCGACCAACTCAGAGGTAGTACGCCGGCAACACTTAAACAGCGAAAATCACATAAGTTACACACAGCCCCACGAACATCTGCACGAGGACTAGATGATGCTCACGGCAGCGATGAGCAGTAACGAGGATGAACCACGAGTTGGCGCACACAGCCAACCCATAAGCAATCGCTGGCCAAATACACGACTTCGAAGAAGACGACCGATCGACGATCAACCAAAGTCGTCTCCACACAAAACATTTGTGTCGTCAATCGTCGGGCAAGTGATCGCTATCCGCATCTTTCTGACGCTGCATGCCCCACTGGTGCTACGTCACGACTGCGCCAACTGACCAACTGCTGTACATCAGTACGGAAACAGCACTAAAATAACTGGGCTGTCGACATCACAATCCACACACAATATCACAAACTCTTGGATGAAGAAGGCAAATAGTGGTAAAAGCAGTGATTTTGCAGTGATGAGGACAAACGACGGGTTGAGACACACACATCGCCAACCCATAAACGATCGGCGAGCAGTCTCGTCATCCAGTACGACGACCAATCGACGATCAACCAAGACCGTCCGTATTTAAACCATGTGTGCCGGCAACGGTCGGACGAGTCATGGGTATCCGAACCTCACTGCCGCTCCAACCCGACCGAATCCTGCCGCGTCCCAACTGTCCGACTGCCACGTCCGAACTCAACTTCTGGCGCGTTGCAACTCACTGCCAGATACCAACTCCACTTCCAATACACGACAACCGGGAAGTAATAGCAGTCCAGCAAAGATAATACGGCGGGGCATATATCGATAAGCACAGCTGCTACCGCTCATGGCCGGGCAAGGCAGCAACTCAGTAACACCAGTAATTGAATTAACCAAATGAGGTGGGAGTACAGTAAAAACAAGAGAGAGATGGCCAAACACGAGCCACGCATGGCACACACACAACACACACAAACATAGTCAGAGAGAGAGAGAGAAAGAAAGAGAGAGAGAGAGAGAGAGAGAGAAGGAGAGTGGGAGAGAAAAATTGGTACTTACGTTCATATGATTTGGGATTGATCCAGCTGCTGTTCTCTGCAATGGCATGAAGCCTCATCAGAATCTAAGGCGCAATGTCTCTCATCGGGGATGACAGTATCCTCCCATTTTAAACAGAGCAAGAAGAATACAGTCGTCAAATTGCAGCTAAAACAAATATAAGAGCACACAAAACAATAAAATGAACAGAAATAATCTCTATAAACCAGTAGAATCATCATCGGAGTTCAATGTGGGGCGCTTATTACCGCAACATCGTTACTGACACACCATGGCACACAGAAAGCTGACAAGGTCTAGGAGGGAAAGAAAAAGACAAGGAGGATAGCACCTCTTCCTGAGAAGTGCAAGAGAATACCCTATGAAGTGTGGGTTTAAGGAATGCTGTGATGATTTCCCACTGAGAAGCACTAGAGAGTTGCACTCATTAGGGAGAACAATGGGATAGCTACTGAGAAACACCAAACAGTGGCTCTGTCGAGTCTGCGCACGAGAAGAAGGAAGTGAAATGACTCATGTCAGTGATTAGACCAGATAGACCATATGAAATGAAGTGACCCCGTCTTGCGGGCGATAGTGTATATTTTCAGCCATTGGGAATAAAAGTCACTTGTCGCTATACAGACATGATTGTTCCTGGATGCAGAGGCACAAGTAAGCCACACACAATTACGCCAATGAGCGGCAGGGGAAGTAAGGCACATCCTGCGATGCAAAGAAAAGTATTCCCTTTCACCACTTTACACCTCCCAGTTAATGGCAGTGCTATCATAATGGAGTACTTTGCATTTCATTGCATATGTCCGCTATTTCATATCTGAGCTTATACATGAACTTCAGCGCATCTGGTGAATATTGTTCCAACAGGTTGTGGGAATGCCAATTAACAGCAGAAGCTGTAGCCACCTGTGCAGGCATGTCCACTGTTGCTCTATGCTGGCCTCACACTCACCATGGCAGCGAAGTGCTGGTCACTGGCCATGGCATGTTGCTCTTACACATGACTGTATTTAAAAAAAGTCTGTGACATACATGTCACAGTGATGGTGAAGAACATCCCCGCTGGAATCTACAGTCACATGCTCCCTCCTGCTCTCTGCAGCTCCAGAATAATGTACTTCTAGTTGGACAAATGTCTTGAAGTCGCTTGTAGAAATGCCTATTCACAGAGTTCCCACGAATGGAAGCTTAAACTACAGTATTTAGAATGATTTACAAGTGGTTTCAGAGGCAGTGGTAGCACTGAAGGTGACAGAACCAGCGGTGTCAGAGGAGTTGGGGGCGGCGGTGATCTCAGCGGTGGTGGTGGCTGTGGCAGCGGTGCTTGACTGCTCTGGCTGCTGGAAAGAAACTGTATTTTTTTTTTTATAAGTAGTAGGGCTGGACATGTTTGAACTAAGTACATTTTTGTACAGGTTCGTTTCCATCAGGAACAGTGTCTTCCATTACTGTGTTAAAGAGATCCAAGATAGGAAGAAGGGGAGCATCAGACATATTTTTTTAAACCTTTTTATTGCAGATCTTCTTCAGTTACTGTGTAAATGTATTCAGAGGGTTATATCCAAGTCACGATGCGTTATCTTAAATATAACAGCACACGGTAGCACTTAGGATTACAGACACAAAGAATCAGTTAAAGTAATGCACTGAAGAAAGCTACCTAGTAGCTGAAATCGATCTGCAATAACCAGCTTAAAAATTAACACTAGATCCTGCCATTTCTCCTGTCTTGGAACAGAGTTGTAGGAAAAAAATGCATTGTGTAGTGGCAGCACATGATTTTATAAGAAGCTGGCATCTGTACGCCTTACATTCAATATGCACCACTTTCAGGCTGGTAGTGTCATTACTCAAAAAGTCCTTCATCGAAGCCAGCCTCTAGCAACTTGACATTCTGCACTTAATCAGCGGAAATACAGGTATTGATACGATGCTCCACTTGATACATTTATACTCTTGCATACACTGCATGTACAGATTTTCTAAATTCACAACACCTGAATGATTTAAATATAAGTTGTGCTCCGTGAAATTAACTGTAGCATTGCCTCAGAATACATATCAACTATTAAGACTTTACAGCTATACATATATACATCTGTGGCAATGGTCATTCTCATATGTCACCTTATTCTTTACATATCTCAACATATCACACAAATATCCCCATTTGCACCATAAAGACTGAAGACTTTATTGTATGATTATATGATAGCGGAACAAACACTGGTAGCAGTTACTTCTGTAAAATATCTGGGAGTATGCGTGCGGAACGATTTGAAGTGGAATGATCATATAAAATTAATTGTTGGTAAGGCGGGTACCAGGTTGAGATTCATTGGGAGAGTGCTTAGAAAATGTACTCCATCAACAAAGGAGGTGGCTTACAAAACACTCGTTCGACCTATACTTGAGTATTGCTCATCAGTGTGGGATCCATACCAGATCGGTCTGACGGAGGAGATAGAGAAGATCCAAAGAAGAGCGGCGCGTTTCGTCACAGGGTTATTTGGTAACCGTGATAGCGTTACGGAGATGTTTAATAAACTCAAGTGGCAGACTCTGCAAGAGAGGCGCTCTGCATCGCGGTGCAGCTTGCTCGCCAGGTTTCGAGAGGGTGCGTTTCTGGATGAGGTATCGAATATATTGCTTCCCCCTACTTATACCTCCCGAGGAGATCACGAATGTAAAGTTAGAGAGATTAGAGCGCGCACGGAGGCTTTCAGACAGTCGTTCTTCCCGCGAACCATACGCGACTGGAACAGGAAAGGGAGGTAATGACAGTGGCACGTAAAGTGCCCTCCGCCACACACCGTTGGGTGGCTTGCGGAGTATCAATGTAGATGTAGATGTAGATAGATGCATTGTGCATTTTCAACTTCAGTCACCATGTCAAAGTTATCGTCTCGTGATAGACACACATAACTGTGTTTTTTATCCACTTATGGGCATTTTGAACATGCTGGTGAGCAGTAATGCTGCTGAGTGAACTGTCTGCAGCTCAGTAAGTAGTTCATGGCAGCAAATGCTGCTGTCACTGCGGTGGTAGAACGACACCGGTAAATAATAATAAATTAAACAAATTTACATTAAATTAAATTATTGAATAAATTAATAATAAATAATAATTAATGAATAAATGGTGTAAATGTTACACAATCAAATAAAATATTAATTTATTAATATAAACAGTAATTACTATATTATTAGGTATGTGATTTCAAATTTAACAGTCTTATTCTTCTTATGAATATTGCAATGTATTACATGATAAAAGGAATAGTAAAAGGGTTGTTCCACTAAAAACTTAACACATAAAGTGCAACTGTGTGTGTCACGGTGCATTTTGGCTTAATTGTATGCTCATTTACTTAAGATATTGGTTATTATTGAGAAGAGTAATCAATGAAAGCTTATTCTTATTTTACTTCCATTTGACAGAAATGTTAACAAATTCTTACACAATTTACAAATTATACTTGGCGACATAAAAACCTAACATCCTCAACAACTTTATAACTTTTGTAATACAAATATAAGTAGCTGAAAGATCCTTTTTATGTGAAAGAGACTGAAATATTTCCCTTTGCAAAACACAGGGGTACTGGTTGTATTTCATGCACTCTCTTTTAGTTGTGCCATGGCAATTCACAAATTGGCATTTTCTTAGAGATAAAACGTAGCCACTCTAGGGTGGAGGTGGTTTTAGATAAAATTTGTGTACTTTTGTTTCTAATGTTCGTAGCTCATTTTATAACAGTGCTTGATAGTCTTCCACCCTCCTGTTTCTATTTGGACATGCCAAAAGAGCTTCTTCCATAGACATTCCAAATTTAAGAAAATTCATAACACTCTTTTGCAGTGTGTTTTTCAAGGCATTGCTCTTGGTACAGAAAGCAGCAGTTGACAACAGAAGTAACTGTGAGGTATACTTAACATTGCCAAAAATAACAGATGAGAGGGTAGTACAAAACGTAATTATATCATCCAGAGTAGCACCTAATGAAACATCGACTGGGCTAGAACCGACTGTGTTCAACTACTCAGACTGATAAAACCCCAATCCATCTCCCCTAATTTCTCACACTCATAAATTTTAAGACAACTGAAATCAGGAATATTCTGCTTCTTCCTGAATTTAGCTACATGTTAAAATAACGTAAGTAAGTAACTACCCAAAAACTATAACGTTATGAGTGATCACTCACTAACCCAAATCGACAGTTCTTCACTGATGAGATATTCTCCTAAACAAACTGGACAACTCATTTCATGCTACTACCTGCTACTGTAATGGCAGATAACGCGAAGCAAGCATACCTCATCGACTCACCACTATAATCAACATGATGTTAGATGCAAAACAGGAAAACATGCAAATGTGAGTAAACACTTACAAACTACATAAACAAGGAAGCACTGGCAACTGAAAAGCGAATGAAAAGGAATCAATCTGTTTCACTTTTATCGCAGCCATTGTTTGCAATAATGAGAGTGTGTTCGAACTTAATGGGTTTTGCAAAACTGCTAAGATTATGGAAGGAAATAATTTAATAAAGGGAACCAAATTTTAACTTTTGTCATGAATGTTATCAAAAAGAACGAAGAAGAAAATTACAATATGAATATTTACAATTACGTTATACTAATGATGAAGAAAAGATACAATTGTTATTGCATACTGACTTTTACGTCACTAATTAGAACAATGTAGTACGTGCTTTCTCTTAGCCAACCTTACGTCAAACCAGTTCCCGTTTAGCTGATGCTGTTGGCGACTAGACGACGCCGACATTGTTAGTCTTGATCCTTAAGCATGTGATCCAGTAACTGGCATTTTCTTGCTGAGGTCATTGACCTTGGGCACTTACTGTGAATGTAACACAAACGCTCCTGTTTCCATATGTACATGTAGTGACGGACATACGGCAGGCTTCTTTCATTAACTTAACGTCATGTCATATTGTCTGTTACACAGCTTAGTCACAGTTTTCAGATTTATGTTTCACTATTAGATCTTAGCGTGGCAGGTTTCAGAGTAGACGTGTCCTCATTACGAAAATAAATCAAGTTATCTGTACCGTGAGTCATTAGTCCTCAGCTCACTCTAAACAATTCCTACATAATCACTCCAGTCATGCGCCTGTCAGCACGCTGTGCCTTCACATTAAAGTTCTTTGTATCAATATATGACACAAAAAGGCGTTACTACGTTTTCTGTTTCATTTTACAGTCCTTGGTAAGCACTAAACTCTTTGTGTTGTCTACAACCTGCACACAGGTTACCATTCCGCACATCAAAGTTCCAAGCTTGATGCGTGTAACTGCAGTTCTGACTAAAGAGCAACGTGACACGTAAAGTGACTAGTCCTCTAATCGCGGTACGAATCGAAATAACAATATTTAACACTTTTCTAACACTGATATTTTTCACCGACCACGAAGAGAGTGTGTAGCAGCAGTACACGCGCGACACGTCACCTCCTTCTCTTCTTCTCGCTCCAGACCCTTTGTTGGTGCTTTTCTGCGTCGAACAATCGATGTCGTTCTACACAGCTCATCCATCTAGGTTCACATAATACTTTCAAACATTCTAACTACATTAATTTAATTTCGTACAAAATTACAACTAAATATTATTCTATTCAAGAAAAGAGAATTGAAACAACATTTTACGTAATACACGAGAAAACTTACAGTATCAAAGCAAATGAAAACCACAATCACTTTCTCGGAACTGCGTCACGTAAACAGAAACATAATTCTACAAAGAAATAAATTTACAGAACTTATTCTCAAGCAACGCTTTCGATGTATCATGAAAATAAGTAAAAGAAAATAAAGGAAAAATGTATATGGTTCTGTAGTGTTATCTTTACAAACGCCACTTGCATCAGAATCATCTAAGAGGGAACGAATCTGATCTTCTGTTAGACCGGTATATAACAAACGAAATGCGCGTCACAACTCCACCATAGAAACGTAGAAAAGCAGTGACAAAGTGAGCAAACGACTGTCTATTTTAATTGTTAAATGGTGAATACCTAACTCCACAATCGTATTAGCACATATTTAGCGCAAAATTTCTATGCAAAGGCATGACGTACACACAACAGCTCATAGTGTTGTTATTGTTGCGGAATTCAGTTCGCAGACTCATTCGATGCAGCTCGTCACTGTTGAGTATTCTGTCTACGCCTCTTCGTTTCTGAATAATTTCCGCAGCCTACATCAATTTGAACCTGTTTACTTTGTTCAAGCCCTGGTGTCTTCAATAATTTTTCCATCCACACATCCATACATTAGCATACTGACAACTTCTCGATGACTAAAGATGTGTCCTGTCAACCGACAGCTTCTCTTACTCGGGATGTGTCATAAATTTCTTTTGTCCTCAAATCTGTTTCCTTTGTTTCCACAAGTCGATTCAGCGACAGTTAATTTGTCATTGGATAGTACAAAATTATTTACACTTTTCGAAGTACCCATACCCAGCAGAGTCGGTGAAACATTTCGATTTGGAGCAATTACTGGCGTGTAACCGGCAACTGCGTCGTACATTTGTCTTGACAAAACTCAATAGCCTGTGATGCAATGTACTGGCGCAATGCGTAAAAATAACACAGAGAAACACGTATCACGGGACGTGTGCAATCGTTGCAGGTCGTTTGCAAGGTACGAGACTCAGTCCGGCAGAAAAACAAAAATTCTGAAACCATGTGACCGTGTTCGATCGGATACACGGGGCTAGACAAGCATTTGCCTTAGGTGTTTTAGTGAAACCAGAGACTACCTTACAGGGGAATTTTCCCAGCTGGAACAGTTAAAACCGAATACAAAAGATTTTCAAGTTCACAGATGAGTCTCCTTTACCTTTTGTGTTCGGTGAATGTTTGTCGAATAACGGATCTTTAAACTACAGAATCACACTTCACTGTACCAGCAGTACCATGTGATAGACATGTGTGATTGAGACAGAAATGAAATGTTGTGATAGTATGGTATTATCGGCTGTGAGATCCATCTGGCGTTGTGCAGGTACCTGGTGCAAGTATCTTTAACTGACCCCACTTCACCAACTTGCGCATCGATGATGAGGACGAAACAACACCTGGTCCCCGAGCTGATGAAATGTCCAACCCTCCCGGGAATTTAGATTGAGCTCGCTGGGTGGCAATCTCGTGCACCCGCCACGCACCTAGGGAGGCGGGCTATGAGTAACAGGTTAACAACAGTCGTACACATCGTGTTAATCGGTGACAAGTTAAACGTTCTCTTGAAACAATATACGTCAATGCACGTAATACTTACGGTTTGCAGTGCCATTGCGCTGTGGTACGTTTTTTTCTTTATTTCGAGTTTTGATGATACGATTGAAGCACAACGGAAGGGAGCAACTCGTGGCAACGATCTGGAGAATTAGACCACTCTGGATTTTGATATTTTATACGGACACACTAAAAATAACGTATCATGTTCACACGTTGCCACTGTGCAGTGTGTATATTATATTCTATTCCGCTGTGTTTCAGTCACCTCATTGAATCCCCAGAATCACAGTTCAACAAACGTACGACGACCTACCTACCCCTCTTTTCGGTAATCCGATATTATATCTTTTGAAATGCTGATTCCTGCGCTGTACTTCATTTTACTGGGAATCCAGTTACTTATAAATTATAAGTAACTGAAAATTGTAGCACGTCACGTGACAAGAAAAACATTGTTAACAGGCGGGTATTTTTGGACGTGGAGACTCGATATAAACTCTAGTAGCTCAACTTTCAAATAGTGAATTCCAAATTCAGTGAAGCTAATTAATTTACGAGAGACGGAACATTAACGCCCACAAATAGCCAAATTAACATTACCTGTTTTGCCATAGTAATTGTTAAATAATGGGTTTCGCCACGTTAATTTTGTTAACCTGCTTGTGTGCACCATATTAAATACTTTACTGTTTCAGTAATTAATAAAGAATTTTGTGCAATTTACGGTAATTTTCATTATGGTGCTTGTATTCATGAAGCATTTGTAATGCGGTAGATAAACTGATTTCAGAAACATTTCTCAGTTTCTAGATTATCACATTTTTCGCAAACTAAGCTGTAACTGCACGTCTGCCAAATATAGCGTAGGAGTTTTTCAAATGACTGTAAAATTCTAAAAAACAATTCTTCCATGCACCAAGCTTCAAATACTCTGCTGTCACTGGAAGTCAGCACTCTGCGCTCAGCCTAGTGCACCTGCATTGTGAAACCTAAGTCTTATCTACGTCCAAAAACTTACAAGTTAATAAAGTAGTTTGACTCTCTGTGCCGTGGTTGACAGGAGAGTTCAGTTGGCATTGATGGAACTAAGTGAACTATTGTAGTGCAGTTTTCTATCAGACTGATTTATGCAAGCCAGTAATACACTCCTGGAAATGGAAAAAAGAACACATTGACACCGGTGTGTCAGACCCACCATACTTGCTCCGGACACTGCGAGAGGGCTGTACAAGCAATGATCACACGCACGGCACAGCGGACACACCAGGAACCGCGGTGTTGGCCGTCGAATGGCGCTAGCTGCGCAGCATTTGTGCACCGCCGCCGTCAGTGTCAGCCAGTTTGCCGTGGCATACGGAGCTCCATCGCAGTCTTTAACACTGGTAGCATGCCGCGACAGCGTGGACGTGAACCGTATGCGCAGTTGACGGACTTTGAGCGAGGGCGTATAGTGGGCATGCGGGAGGCCGGGTGGACGTACCGCCGAATTGCTCAACACGTGGGGCGTGAGGTCTCCACAGTACATCGATGTTGTCGCCAGTGGTCGGCGGAAGGTGCACGTGCCCGTCGACCTGGGACCGGACCGCAGCGACGCACGGATGCACGCCAAGACCGTAGGATCCTACGCAGTGCCGTAGGGGACCGCACCGCCACTTCCCACCAAATTAGGGACACTTTTGCTCCTGGGGTATCGGCGAGGACCATTCGCAACCGTCTCCATGAAGCTGGGCTACGGTCCTGCACACCGTTAGGCCGTCTTCCGCTCACGCCCCAACATCGTGCAGCCCGCCTCCAGTGGTGTCGCGACAGGCGTGAATGGAGGGACGAATGGAGACGTGTCGTCTTCAGCGATGAGAGTCGCTTCTGCCTTGGTGCCAATGATGGTCGTATGCGTGTTTGGCGCCGTGCAGGTGAGCGCCACAATCAGGACTGCATACGACCGAGGCACACAGGGTAAACACCCGGCATCATGGTGTGGGGAGCGATCTCCTACACTGGTCGTACACCACTGGTGATCGTCGAGGGGACACTGAATAGTGCACGGTACATCCAAACCGTCATCGAACCCATCGTTCTACCATTCCTAGACCGGCAAGGGAACTTGCTGTTCCAACAGGACAATGCACGTCCGCATGTATCCCGTGCCACCCAACGTGCTCTAGAAGGTGTAAGTCAACTACCCTGGCCAGCAAGATCTCCGGATCTGTCCCCCATTGAGCATGTTTGGGACTGGATGAAGCGTCGTCTCACGCGGTCTGCACGTCCAGCACGAACGCTGGTCCAACTGAGGCGCCAGGTGGAAATGGCATGGCAAGCCGTTCCACAGGACTACATCCAGCATCTCTACAATCGTCTCCATGGGAGAATAGCAGCCTGCATTGCTGCGAAAGGTGGATATACACTGTACTAGTGCCGACATTGTGCATGCTCTGTTGCCTGTGTCTATGTGCCTGTGGTTCTGTCAGTGTGATCATGTGATGTATCTGACCCCAGGAATGTGTCAATAAAGTTTCCCCTTCCTGGGACAATGAATTCACGGTGTTCTTATTTCAATTTCCAGGAGTGTACATGTGAACTGTGTCGTTTCATTTAAAGGTGGACAGTGTTTTGGACCACATTTGAGTACTTGCCTTAGTAACTTTTTAGAACTTCCACTCATTACTCGATGGTGCTTTATTAGCAAAACTAACGTACAACTCATAACGTAGACAAACAAACAAAATGCACACACACACACACAGAGAGAGAGAGAGAGAGAGGCAGAGAGAGAGTTAGAGAGAGAGTCAGAGAGAGAAAACAGCTAAATAACTTATATTTGTATTTCTTTTGACATGAGGATCTTTTTTAAAATGTTTGCTTACCCGGTTAAAGATAATTTTCAAGTCCTGTAATGGTTTCAAGGTTGCATTTTCATTACTTTTACTCAAATTTGTAGCAGTACATTTGGGTAGAAATCTGTCAAAGAACTTATGACTGTAAAATACCGTGTAAAATGTCACTACGGGTAGGACCTATATCACCAGGCTATCATCTGCAGTGTACCAAAGTTCATAGGCAGTTACATGTAACACAGGAATGTACTGCAGGTTGCCAAAACTCCGAGCTGACCGTGACACCACCTTGGAAAGATCAGGCATAAACTTTCTGAAAGAAAGCTGCCGTAGAAAGTTTCGCAACGACAGCCACCAGGTTCGCCATCAGTAGCACGAGTCTCACTGTCAGGCTTTACACACGCGCCGTACCATGTCTGCGTGACAGTTCTAAGGATATGGAGGAGAGGACGCTACAACATACACTGCTGGCCACCGTAAATGCAACACCCTGAAGGAAGCATCCGAATCGAGTGAAATTTACACCATGGGTTTGCAGCGATGAGATATGCAACTGATTAGAATTTCAGCGCAGACGCACATCACGCGCGCCTGTGGCACCACCTCATAGCGCCATTTAAGGCTTGGCGATTTCGACGAGTGTACGTTCGGCACGTGTGTTTACATTGTGGTTGTTTCACAAGACGATCAGTTATGCCTCGTAGACAACAGCGAACATCTTTTGATCAAGTATCCGAGTTCGACAGAGGAAGGATAGTGGCTTACCGAGATTGTGTTTTATCATACAGAGAAATCGCTAGTCGTGTTGGACGAAACCAAACAACTGTGATGCTGATATGTGACCGTTGGATGCAGGAGGGTACGACGGACCGACGTGGTCGATCGCATTCACCTCGGTGCACCACTGCACGTGCTGATAGGCAAATTGTGCGCATGGCAGTGACGGATCGCTCAGTGACATCCCGAACCATAGCACAGCACATTGCGTCTGTAGCGCATCATCCAGTGTCTGCGCGTACCATTCGACGCCGTTTACAGCAGAGTGGTCTGTCCGCAAGACGTTCATTGCTTCGTCTACCATTGACGCAGAACCACAGACGTCTCCGTCGCCAATGGTGTGATGACAGACGGATGTGGACGACAGAATGGAATGACGTTGTCTTTACTGACGAGGCACGCTTCTGTCTGCAACACCACGATGGTCGGATTCGAGTGTGGAGACACCGTGGAGAGAGGATGCTGGACAGCTGCATTATGCACCGCCACACTGGTCTTGCACCAGGTATTAGGGTATGGGGCGGTATTGGATATTACTCTCGCACGCCTCTAGTACGCATTGCCGGTACTTTAAATAGCCGGCGCTACATATCCGAGGTGCTGGAGCCAGTTGTCCTTCCTTACTTTCAGGGCTCGGCCACAGCCATATTTCAACAGGATAATGCGCGACCACACGTCGCACGCATTGTCCAAAGTTCTTCGTCAATAACCAGATTGAATTGCTTCCCTGGCCGGCTCGCTCTCCGGATCTTTCGCCGATAGAAAACATGTGGTCCATGGTTGCTCAACGAGTGACCCAGATTACATCCCCAGCTGCCACATCAGATGATCTTTGGCAACGTGTGGAAGCTGCTTGGGATGCTGTACCCCAGGAACACATCCAACGTCTCTTTGACTCAATGCCGAGACGTGTGGCAGCGGTGATCTCCAACAATGGCGGCTATTCTGGCTACTGATTCTGGCAGGAACCACATGTCACACACGTGTGTAAACGTAATCATTTGATACTTGGTCAACATGTTATCTACAAAATTAATTTTATTGTGCTACCTCTTGTCTTTCTTGGTGTTGCATTTACGGTGGCCAGCAGTGTACAATGAATGTTACAACACTTCCAGAAAACCACTTTCATACAGAATACTTAATTTTGGTAGAAATCAATGTGCGTATGACAAATGAAATACATTTAATTCAATCACAGAGAACAATGATAACTGTCTTTGCATGCAAAAATAGTACAATTATGTCGCAATTCTGTTTTCCTTTACTGTTGTTGTTGCTGCTGGGGTCTTCAGTCCTGAGACAGGTTTGTTGCAGCTCTCCATGCTACTCTATCCTGTGCAAGCTTCTTCATCTCCCAGTACCTACGGCAACATACATCCTTCTGAATCTGTTTGTTGTATTCATCTCTTGGTCTCCCTCTACGATTTTACCCACCACGCTGCCCTCCAATACTAAATTGGTGATCCCTTGATGACTCAGAACATGGCCCACCAACCGATCCCTTCTTCTAGTCAAGTTGTGCCACAAACTTCTCTTCTCCCCAATCCTATTCAACACCTCCTCATTAGTTATGTGATCTACCCATCTAATCTTCAGCATTCTTCTGTAGCACCACATTTCGAAAGCTTCTATTCTCTTCCTATCCCAACCATTTATGTCCATGTTTCACCTCCATACATTGCTACACTCCATACAAATACTTTCAGAAACTACTTCCTGACACTTAAATCTATACTCGATGTTACCAAATTTCTCTTCTTCAGAAACGCTTTTCTTCCCATTGTCAGTCTACATTTGATACCCACTCTACTTCGACCATCATCAGTTATTTTGCACCCCAAATATCGAAACTCCCTTACTACTTTAAGTGTCTCATTTCCTAATCTAATTAGCATCACCCGACTTAATTCGACTACATTTCGTTATCCTCGTTTTGCTTTTGTTGATGTTCATATTATATCCTCCTTTAAAGACCCTGCCCATTCCGTTCAGCTACTCTTCCAAGTCCTTTGCTGTCTCTGACAGAATTACAATGTCATCGGCGAACCTCAAAGCTTTTATTTCTTCTCCATGGATTTTAATACCTAATCCGAATTTTTCGTTTGTTTTCTTCTCTGCTTGCTCAATATACACATTGAATAACATTGGGGAGAGGCTACAACCCTGTATCACTCCCTTCCCAACCACTGCTTCCCTTTCATGCCCCTCAACTCTTATAACTGCCGTCTGCTTTCTTTACAAATTGTTAATAGTCTTTCGCTCCCGGTATTTTACCCCTGCCACCTTCAGTATTTGAAAGAGAGTATTCCAGTCAACATTGTCAAAAGCTTTCTCTAAGTCTACAAATGCTAGAAACGTAGGTTTGCCTTTCCTTAATCTAGCTTCTAAGATAAGTCGTAGGGTCAGTATTGCCTCACATGTTCCAATATTTCTACGGAATCCAAAATGATGTTCCCCTAGGTAGGTTTCCACTAGTTTTTCCATTCGTCTGTAAAGAATTCGCGTTAGTATTTTGCAGCCGTGACTTATTAAACTGATAGTTCGGTAATTTTCACATGTGTCAACACCTGCTTTCTTTGGGATTGGAATTATTATATTCTTCTTGAAGCCTGTCTCGTACATCTTGCTTACCAGATGGTAGAGTTTTGTCAGGGGTGGCTCTCCCAAGGCCGTCAGTAGTTCTAATGAAATGTTGTCTGATTGTTTCGACTCAGGTCTTTCAGTGCTCTGTCAAACTCTTCACGCAGTATCATATCTACCATTTCATCTTCATTTACATCCTCTTCCATTTCCATAATATTGTCCTCAAGTACATCGCCCTTCTATAGACCCTCTATATACTCATTCGACCTTTCTGCTTTCCCTTCTTTGCTTAGATCTGAGCTCTTAATATTCATACAAGTGGTTCTCTTTTCTCAAAAGGTCTCTTTAACTTTCCTGTAGGCAGTATCTGTCTTACCCCTAGTGAGATAAGCCTCTACATCCTTACATTTATCCTCTAGCCATCCCTGCATAGCCATATTGCACTTCCTGTCGATCTCATTTTTGAGACGTTTGTATTCCTTTTTGCCTGCTTCATTTACTGCATTTTTATATTTCCTCCTTTCATCAATTAAATTTAGTATTTCTTCTGTTACCCAAGGATTTTTACTAGCCCTCGTCTTTTTACCTACTTGATCCTCTGCTGCCTTCACTACTTCATCCCTCAAAGCTACCCATTCTTCTTCTACTGTATTTCTTTTCCCCATTCCTGTCAATTGTTGCCTTACGCTCTCCCTGAAACTCTGTACAAACTCTGGTTTAGTCAGTTCATCCAGATCCCCTCTCCTTAAATTCCCACCATTTTGCAGTTTCTTCAGTTTTGACCTACAGTTCATAACCAATAGATTGTGGTCAGAGTCCATATCTGCCCCTGGAAATGTCTTACAATTTAAAACCTGGTTCCTAAATCTCTGTCTTACCATTATATAATCTATCTGAAAGCTGTCAGTATCTCCAGGCTTCTTCCATGTGTACAACCTTCTTTTATTATTCTTGATCCAAGTGTTAGCTATGATTAAGTTGTGCTCTGTGCAAAATTCTACCAGGCGGCTTCCTCTTTCATTTCTTAGCCCAATCCATATTCACCTACTATGTTTCCTTCTCTCCCTTTTCCTACACTCGAATTCCAGTCACCCACCACTATTAAATTTTCGTCTGCCTTCACTATCTGAATAATTTCCTATATTTCGTCATACATTTCTTCAATTTCTTCGTCATCTGCAGAGCTAGTTGGCATATATACTTGTACTAGAGTAGCAGGCGTCGGCTTCGTGTCTATCTTGGCCACAATAATCCGTTCACTATGCTGTTTGTAGTAGCTTAGCCGCATTCCTATTTTTTTTATTCATTATTAAACCTACTCCTGCATTAGCCCTATTTGACTTTGTATTTATAAACCTGTATTCGCCTGACCAAATGTCTTGTTCCTCCTGCCACCGAACGTCACTAATTCCCACTATATCTAACTTTAACCTATCCATTTCCCTTTTTAAATTTTCTAACCTACGTGCCCGATTAAGGGATCTGACATTCCACGCTCCGATCCGTAGAACGCCAGTTTTCTTTCTCCTGATAACGACGTCCTCTTCAGTAGTCCCCACCCGGAGATCCGAAACTGAATGACAGTCAAATATCGCTTTACAATTGACTATGAACTTTGGTTCACTGTTGTGACTAACGACACTAACTCGCTGCTGGGTCGGAACTATGATGAGGCTGCTGTCAGAATGGAATGAGCGGTGCTGTGCTGTGATGTAAGCAGACTTCCGGCAGCAGCGGAACGTCTAGAGGGCATGTTTTGGTCGATGTCTCTCATTTCTGGCTGTGTGTGGCAGTAACTATCTTGTCGTTCCGTCTTGAGGTACCAACTCTAAGATGGGACCTCACTCTTTGGGCCACACTACTACAGATCTCCACCTCAAACCTCCACACAATGGCTGTATTGTGTCGGGTGACGTAAGGACGGCAGGGGTGAGGGCTGAATGTAGACATAGATGAGGAGAAAGGGACTATAGTGACAGTTGATGCCAGCTCCCTGTCTGCGCTCAGGTGTCCACCTTGCGAGTAACAAAGTATAACCAACCAAAAAACTGGCCACAGAGTGAGAACAATCATCGAAGGGCTCTGGGTCGAGAGGACAGTGGGCGAAATTCCAGGGTCGTAGTGGCTGCTGTCCACAGGCGTAGCCTGCACGGATACTGTCTCTTGCTGCAGGACCAGCCGCGACGTCGATCTCCAACACCACAGCACTGTATGACGTCACCGCCATGGCCAGACAGGCAGTGATGACTGCTGTTGTGGAGCCCACCGGCGTGCTGGATGTGTGGGAAAAAATTCTGCGGCAGAATCGCGGACACAGACCGCTTCAGCTGATTTTGGTGACGCCACTGTGTCCCTCAGGAACCGCAGATGACGTTAAGTGAACAGCCCGATACTCGTGTGATGGAACACAAGTTTCCTGCCAAAATATCTGAATAAAACTTTGTCCTGCTCTGGAAACTTTGTCTGAGCCAGCGGAACAAACTGTTTCAGTAGCCGGCCGCGGAAGATGCAACAGGGTGCGGCAACGACTACCATGCAGTAATTTTGTTGGTGACTTTCCCTCTCGTCGCAAACACCAGTAGGAGCAAAGAAAACTCTTGAAGGATTGCTGCTGTGTGTGGAAGAAATGGAGATTCTCTGTGTGACTTCTGAACTTTCAAATGAACCGTTCAGCTTCGTGATCAGACTGAGGGTTATAAGGAGCAGTATTTACGTGGTCTGTGATATTGTCGCCACAAAAACGTTAAAAATACGTCGGCGTGGATTATGGGCCATTGTCTGACACTAGGACCTCGGGAAGACACTCCATCCTAAAAATAGAAGGCAAAGCCGATACAGTATTAGCAGTAGTGGTGGAACTCACGAGGACTACTAATGGAAATATACTTTATGCGTCTACCATCAACAACAGTCATGTGTTCCATAATGGACCCACGCAATCTATGTGCACACATTACCACATTGCCACAGTCCAGACAGGCGAGCCCACTGTAAAGAACATTGAAAAAGAGCAGGCTGATGTTCGATTAACGTAGTGCCAGGAGAGGTTATTTGATGAATCTCGGCATCCACGCCATGACAAGCATAATGTCGTCAGGCGAGTTGCTTTGTGTAAACTTCTTCCCAACGACCATGGTGCAACACAAGCGCAACTTCTTGCTGATGGGAGTGATGAATCACAACACGTGCATCATCATTCTCTGTATCTGACCATACATAGAGCATGTTAAAATCTAAAAAATAGTGACGCACCATAGGATGGAGAATTTCTGTTGTATTATGTGGCCACCCATTGCAAAACTCTTGAAGATCTGGGTTGGAAGCAGTAGCTCCAGCAGTACGTCGAAAGTCAAGAGACAAATTTTGAAGAATTTCAAAATCTTGAACGTCAATTTGATACGAGCCCTCACATGAATCAAACGTTATTGCCGTAAAAACTGGTAAATGAGACAAGTCAGCATTCCCATGGTGTGTAAACGTTAACAGAGCCTTGACTCTCTACGTTTACATTGTTGTGGTGGGACAGGATAGGCTACACTGAAGAAAGCCATTGACGGCTAATGATCCATAATTAAATAGAACTTTCAACCATATAAATATTGATGGAACTTGCTTACACTGCAGATGAGGCTGAGTCCCTCTTTTTCGACTTAACTATAGATGTATTGCCCTTTTTTTGAGAGTTATTGAGGCAAAGGTAAAAAGGCCAAGCAGACAAACCAATTCTATGGCAGAGCATGCTCCAATGGCATAAGAAGATGCATTCATAACTTACTCAACATGCTCAGCTGGACAAAAATGGATTAAAGAATGACGACTCAACAAAGCGTCTTTTACTTTCTGAAATGCACCCTATCATCCTCAGGACCAAGCAAAGTTTTAATCGGACACAAATATAAATGAGTAGGATGGGTGTTTACGACGTCCTAGATATTCCTTTGCTTCGTGAAACAAGGGGCACTTTTCTCTGTTACACTGTGAGCCAGCGTTGGTGAGAACTTGAGACAAACACTCTAAATTCGGCAAACATTCAGTCCTATGTCGACAATGTCATCCAGATTGTTTGTACATGAAGGGACCTTTGCTGTTAATTGTTCCAGGAAAAGATGAAATATACTAGGAGATAACGAACTTCCCAACTGCAGTCTTTGCAACTGGAACAGTCCCAGGTGAGTGCGAATCACAAAATGCTTCTTCTACTCCTCCTCCAGTGGTCACTGTAATTATGCCTCAAGTAAATCAATCTTCGCAAAGAACCTGCCCTATTCCAACCTGTCCATTAATTTCCCACTCTTGCGAGGGAAAACTATCCACAGAAATGGTTCAAATGGCTCTAAGCACTACGGGACTCAACATCTGACGTCATCAATCCCCTAGACTTATAACTACTTAAACCTAACTAACCTAAGGACATCACACACATCCATGCCCGAGGCAAGATTCGAACCTGCAGCCACGTGGTTCCGGACTGAAGCGCCTAGAACCGCTCGGCCACAGCGGCCGGCAAACTATCCACGACTGTATGTTTATTGTGGCGTGGAAATCAGCGTACCGACGTAAACCTCCCGATGGCATTTTAAGTATTACCAGAGGGACCCAATGCGGGAAAACATAGGTTGCATCACTTCATTGTATTTCCATCATTGCAGTTGTTTTGCAGACTGCTCACGTATAGCATGGAGGACAGACCTAGCACAATAAAATCCTGCTTGTGAATTGCCTTTAACGGTAATATTTACCCTAAAATCTTTAGCTCTTTCTAATCCTGATTCACAAAGTTCACTGTACCTTTTACGCAGAGTAGAAGTATGGGTTTGACGCAGTGAAACACTGAATTGCAAACTCTGTCTTCTATGCACACTTGGATTCCTCTTAGCTATATGTCATTCCCTGAAATTTAGAATTTTGATGGGCCACCGTCCCCTCACTTTTGTTCCAGTTAAGAAGAAACAATTCGTGAAAACTTTCATCACAATCCAACAAATTCTAGGCGATTCTCAAACGGCTTGGATTTGAAACATACCGTTCAAAACATATATTTCTGTTACAAATCTTTTTATTCATCCTTATCCCCACAGCATATTTGTCTTTTGTGAAAGTAATGTATGTTAGACTTTCAAATAATCCTAGCAATTGTTTTATATCATGTTGTCTCATATCACAGAAAAGTTCAGTCCAGGAATTGAAAAAGCAACACGAAATATTTCAGAAATATCAATTTTATTTTCGATAATGGACAACCTTCAGTTTGAGAAACTTTTATATTTATAACAATCATTTTACAACAATCATTTCTGTAGAATCAAAGAATAATTTCATTGGATTAATACTGAGCATTATTTATTCCGAAGAGCAAATTTAGTATGAGCTAGGTATTTTTTACAGTCTCCAGCAACAATGTCTAAAACAAATTTTTTCTCAGTTTTGCCTTTGTGAGACTGTTATTGTGACACCTCTTTCTGCAATCATTTAGAAAAATGTCATTCTCAAGTTTCTGAATTGTACTTTTGTAACAGGAATCATCTTCCCATGTTGAATCGCGTTTATGAAGAAAATCTGTAGTAACAGAAAATATTTCGCAACAGGCGATGCAGAAATAAGAAGTCATTGTTCGTAAATGAAGATATATAATTTTTGTATATAGGTACCTTTTCAATTGCCTTCTTCCTTCGTCCTCTTCATCACCTTTTTCTAACACCAAGATAACTTAAACTATATTTGGCTTGATCTTTTTTGGAACATTGTCAAAAAACAAAGCTAATGCCACTTCTTCTAGAGCTAAGTACCAAGGTCACCCGAAAAACTTTTTGTAGCAGCGTTACTGATTACTTGACCATCACTTAAATTATGGACCGAGGACCAAATAGTGAAGGCAGCAGAGGATCAATTAAGTAAATAGACGAAGGCTAGTAGAAATCCTTGAGTAACACAAGAAATATTGAATTTAATTCGTGAAAGGAGAAAATATAAAAATGCAGAAAATGAAGCAGGCAAAAAGGAATACAAATGTCTCAAAAATGAGATCGACAAAAAGTGCGAAATGGCTAAGCAGGGATGGCTAGATGATAAATGTAAGGATGTAGAGGCATATAAAATTCAAATGGTTCAAATGACTCTGCGCACTATGGGACTTAACATCTTAGGTCATCAGTCCCCTAGGACTTAGGATTACTTAAACCTAACTAACCTAAGGACAGCACACACATCCATGCCCGAGGCAGGATTCAAACCTGCGACCGTAGCAGTCGCGCGGTTTCCGACTGAAGCGCCTAGAACCGCTCGTCCACCGCGGCCGGCAAAGGAATATATCACTAGGGGTAAGATAGATACTGCCTACAGGAAAATTAAAGAGACCTTTGGAGAAAAGGGAACCACTTTATGAATATCAATAACACAGATGGAAACCCAGTCCTAAGCAAAGAAGGGAAACCAGAAAAGTGGAAGGAGTATATAGATGGTCTATACAAGGGCGACGTTCTTGAGGACAATATTATGGAAATGGAATGGGATGTAGATGAAGATGAGATGGGAGATACGATACTGCGTGAAGAGTTTGACAGAGGACTGAAAGACCTAAGTCGAAACAAGTCACCGGGAGTAGACAACTTTCCGTTAGAACTACTGATAACCTGGGGAGAGCCAGTTCTGACAACACTCTACCATCTGGTGAGCAAGAATTATGAAACACACTAAACACCCTCAGACTTCAAGAAGAATATAATAATTAGAATCCCAAAGAAAGCAGATGTTGACAGATGTGAAAATTACCAAACTATCAGTTTAATAAGCCACGGCTGCAAAATACTAACACGAATTCTTTACAGACGAATGGAAAAACTGGTAGAAGCCGACCTCGGGAAAGATCAGTTTGGATTCCGTAGAAATGTTGGAAAACGTCAGATAATACTGACCCTACGACTTATCTTAGAAAATAGATTAAGTAAAGGCAAACCTACGTTTCTAGCATTTGTAGACTTAGAGAAGGCTTTTGACAATGTTCCCTGAAAGACTCTCTTTCAAACTCTGAATGTGGCAGGGGTAAAATACAGGGAGCGAAAGGCTATTTACGATTTGTACAGAAACCAGATGGAAGTTATAAGAGTCGAGGGGCATGAAAGGGAAGCACTGGTTGGGAAGAGAATGAGACAGGTTTGTGGGCTATCCCCGATGTTATTCAATCTGTATATTGAGCAAGCAGTAAAGAAAAGAAAAGAAAAATCGGATTAAGAATTAAAATCCATGGAGAAGAAATAGAAACTATGAGGTTTGCCGATAACATTGTAATTCTGTCAGAGACAGCAAAGGACCTAGAAGAGCAGCTGAACGGAATGGACAGTGTCTTGAAAGGAGGATATAAGATGAACATCAACAAAACCTTAACGAGGGTAATGGAATGTAGTCGAATTAAAACAGGTGCTGAGGGAATTATATTAGGAAATTTGACACTTACAATAGTAAATGAGGTTTGCTATTTGGGGAGCCAAATGACTCATTATGGTCAAAGTAGAGAGGATAAAAAATGTAGACTGGCAATGGGAAGGAAAGCGTTTCTGAAGATGAGAAATTTGTTAACAGCGAGTATAGATTTAAGTGTCAGGAAGTCGTTTCTGAAAGTATTTCTATGGAGTGTAGCCAAGTTTAGACAAGAAGAGAATAGAAACTTTCGAAATGTGGTGGTACAGAAGAATGCTGAAGATTAGATGGGTAGGTCACATAACTAATGAGGTGGTGTTAAATAGAACTGGGGAGAAGAGAAATTTGTGGCACAACTTGACATGAAGAAGGGATCCGTTGGTAGGACATATTCTGAGGCATCAAGGGATCACCAACTAAGTATTGGAGGGCAGCGTGGAGAGTAAACATCGTAGAGAATACACTAAACAGATTCAGAAGGATGTAGGTAGCAGTCGGTACTGGGAGATGAAGAAGCTTGCACAGGATAGAGTTGCGTGGATGGCTTCATGAAACCAGTCTCTACACTGAAGACCATAACAACAGCACTCTAGAAAAAAATACTTGAAACTTGCTTGATTGATTGATTGGTCCCAGTAATTTGAATGGAAGCAGAACCAAGAAGAAATTAATTGTTATCTTTTTCTTAACATCCATAATGTAAACTGGAAAATTTGATGGCATTTTCGTTAGGGAGAACACAAAAGCACAGTCACTTTCTACCAGCAGTACAAACAGTTCTGAAACAATAATATAAAGATCATTGTCTTTCTCTTCTTCATCGTATTCCTCAAAATGTTTCTTACTGCACATTACATTTTGGGAAGAACATAAATGTATTCAAAAATATGGTCCCTTTAGCATACAAACTACTGGCACCATCCCCAGATGGACTAATCCCAGCTCATTTTTGTCTGAATGCGAATTCCACTAGCCAAACAATTCACAATGACATCGTTGTGAAGGTTGGAATTTAACGTTTTGCTAATATTGTGGCAATAAACTATCACAATATTTATTTTTAGTGATTCCACCTTATAAAATTTAGCCCTCAGGGGCTCAGAATTCGTTTGCTGGGTATAGGCTTGGCGTTCTCCAAGGTATCACAGCTGGGGAGTCGTAAGTGTTTGAGCATGCTCCAGCAACCAGCATCCGGCGTCGTGGTGGAACGTTGTGTGTTACAGGGAACAAGGATCTTTGTTTGACTGCCTGTATCTCAAGTTGTATGAGGTTTACCTAGGTACATGGGACTCTGTTGAGGTGGACTTTCAGTTCCCTAGGTGCTCGTAGGACTTGGATGGAACCTTTGAAATTATCTCTTCCACCTCGCAGCGGAAAAGGTGGGGTGCTGGATGGTACCAACACCCAGTCTAACAAGAAGGCTTAGGTGGTTAGTCCTACTGACTCAGTGGTAGCATAACACACGCTGTTTGTCAGATTGTTTAAAACAGTCAACTAAAAAGTGGAAGTTTCAATAAACTTGCACCATTTTACATACGAAAAGGATTAGAGGGTACTGCTGGCACCTTAAAATATGTTAAGCGCTTTCTAAATGGGAACCTGTTGGTCCAAACGCCTTTCCCAAAAAGTTATGAAGCTCCAGAAAGCTCAATGCCTCGGGAAGTATGCGGTAGAAAGTGAACTGCACAGCACCCTGGACTACAGCGCAGGTGTTGTGACTCTCAGGGATCTGGCTGCCATTCCCCCTGAAGAACGGAAGACATTGTTGACGTTGTAACACGTGTATATTTCTATTGTCTATTGTCAAACCACAATTTATGAAAGATGTTTATATTTTATTAATAAGATTAAGAAGGAATAATTAGTATTTGTCGTGTCGGAAATAATTGTGGTAGCAGGGAATGTCTGCACCAAAGTATTGTTGGCAGGAGAGACCGCACATTGACATAATTATAAAAAGGGCGGAGAGACCACCTATGGATACATTTTAAGAAAAGTGCGAGAAAGACCGCGCACTGCTACATTTTGTAATGGTGTCAGGGATTGTCTGCACCAGAAAGCATTGTTGGCGGGGGAGACCGCACTTTAGCGTTCGTAGGAAGTCAGTAGTAAGCGAGAAGTGAAGCGAGTCGGTAGCAAGTCTGAAGCGAGAGGTTGAGAGGAGCGGTGTGCCTGCCAGCCACCACCTATGATTTACAAGAGATTATAAACGGATGTACAGAGACATCAGCTAACTATCATCGTAAGAGGAACTAATATTATTGAATTATTTTTTTGAGAAACTCAAGACTACTGAAGGCATGTTTGCGCAATGCTAGTTGTAAGATTATTGTAAAAGCAAGTCCCATTTGAACGTTTGTAAAATCATTTCATTCAGAATATAATTAATTTTTGCCACCTATATTGCATTACTGATTATAATCCATCCCAAAAACCATCAACGTCGAACTTTGCAAAATTTTATTGTTGTCAAGCAAAAGTTTAACTATGAATTGCCTAACTTCATTCAAATTAATTAAAGACTAACGTCAGCTTTGGTAATAAATATAGCCACGTATTATGTCAGCCCACCAGCAGCTAACAGAGTATAGTATAACAGAGTAAGTATATTCATGTCGCAGTTCGATGTAGCAGCCAGATGGCGATCCAGTAACAGTAAGAAAGGTAAGGAACAATTTTGGATTATTGCAGGTAACACATTCTGTGTTTCGTCGAAATAATCAGAAAATCGCTTTTAATAAGCAGCATTTAAATTTGTATGCGAAGACTGAGAAAGAGAATTAATTTCAAATGGAAGATTTCATTTGTTATTATTAAGCAAGAGATAGAAATTCTAAGGGAAACTTTCATAGGTTATTGTAGAAAGAGGTGCGTAACAAAAGAGATATAGACGAGACGGGAAGGTTTCAAGGAACAAAGCATAATGAAATGAGTGGATGGCGAAATTGTCAGATCTGGCTCTTTTATGGTTATATTTAACGGAACGAAACTTCTAGAGTATAACAAGGCAGGTTCCCTCTCCTAAGTGTTTGGTCTTATTTCCTGAACAAAATTTGTTTTATTAAAATGGCACCAATTTGGGCACACTACTTTTGGTTATAAGGAAGAAGTCACTTGTGGTAAATGTGGTAAGGCTACTACCTGCGATGGAATTTGTTGTTCCTCACCTCAACTCTGGAGAACACCTTGCCCAGGATGGGCAGCAGAGTCCTCCTTGAAGAATGATGAACCTCCAGAAAGCTCAATGCCTCAGGCAGTATGCAATAGAAAGTGAACTGCACAGCACCCTGAACTACAGCGAACTACTTGGGCTACTTGCGCGATTGTGGCTCCCAAGCCACATCACACAAAAATATCGAAGTTAAAGACGAAGGGAGGAAGTGCACAGAAAACACACAGTCTTACGATGTCGTCATCATCCTCTCTGACGTCTCTTCAGAATCGATGGACCTTGATGTCAGACTGGGTCAATCATCTTTCCCCAAGACTGAGTCTCCCATACACTGTGGGATCTCCTCCACAGAAAAATGTCAGGATGAAAATGCTACTCTTGTGATAGACGGCTCCCATCCTGCAGTGGAACATTAATGGATTCACGACACGTGTGGAGCGAATTAAACTCCTAGCACAGGAAATCCCCCTGTGTTTGTGTTTGCAGGAAATGCATTTTAGAGCATCTGATGCCCTTGTACTATGGGGCTCTACGTTCTTTCGCAAGGATGATCGACTGGGGAAAGCGCCAAAGGAGGATCGCTACGTTTGTCAGTAAGGCACAACTCTCACTGCTCTCCGCTTGGCTACTGGTCTGCAAGCAGTTGCCACTGAAATTCATGTGTGTTGGAGGATCACTGTTTGTTCACTGTACCTAAATCCGCAATACGCAATAGACTCTGGGGCTCTCAAAGATGTTGTGGAACGACTCCACAAATCATTTTGCCTACCCCGAAACTGCAATGCCCATCATGTCTTGTAGGACTTGACCTCTACTTGCGCTCCGGGACTCTGGGTAGGGTTTTGGAGACCCTCATGACGTCTCACAAGCAGTGCATCGACAACGCATGTGTTCCCACCCATTTCTGGACTGCTACTGGTTCAATGTTAGCCATAGAGCTCCTTTTATGATCTCCATTCGTTTTGGACTCCCTTCAGTGGGAAGTCATTGACGACTTTCATTCCAGTGACCACTTTCCACTACGCATTCGCCCACTGCATGGAGCATTACCTGAAGAGAAGCGAAGAGCTAGCTGGGCACTGTTCAGCCAGGTGACTGGGTTTGATTACCACGACAGTGGCCATTACTGGGCGGACTACATTAATCGAGTGATCAATCATACCACTGACATATTCATCGCAAAGTCTTCAGATAATCTTAATCGCAAGATCAAAGACTTGATGCGTATATAAGGAGAGCAAGAATCTATCACGGCAAGCATTCCTGTACTCCATCAACTGCTACGCCCTTTTACTTCTGTGTACGGGATAACACTACCCTTTAAATCCTCGGAGTATGACCGGCAATAAATAAATGTTCTACAGTGGTGGAATTCTGTACATTACTATCTTTCTCAATGGATTTTATTTGTACCTCAACCAGATTGCTCTATTAGTTTGTCCATTACAGTAACTGGGACGACTGGTGCAGAGCATTTTGTAAATGCCTGAATATGAGAATGAATATCCAGCATTTTTGATAGTATGCACAAGATGTCTCCTTAGGTTGTTATTAGTACAAAAGTTACCTTGGATTTACATTTATTCATCATGAGGCGTTTAGTCCTATAGAGCTCATTGCCTAGAAACTGGATGGAAATGAATATATTATTGTCCTCTTCACCCTATGCGGAGCTGTTACCACGTACAATTGAAAATTTTTTGGTGGTATTGTTACTGAAGGTAAGATAAACCACACCTTGCTTATATCCATTGTTAGTGGCAAGGGATTTCATTACATTAACTTTGTTTTATGGGTTAGTAGGAGAAAGGAGTGTTATAGGACAGTTTATACCGGAATAAAGGAAAAATGCTAATTTGTTTGCTCGTAAATGAGAAGAATCATCTGGGATAATATTATTGGCTTACGTAAAATATTAAAGCTAGTGCTATTATCACCTATAGTTACGCTGCGAATTTGCGTTCAGGATTTCATTCGTAAAGCATATTTTCCAGTTAAGAGTACCCATGTTTTAAAAATGTTATTTACTTGCGTACGCCTGATCTTTGGTTGATGCAGTATCAGAAGTTCATAAAGTAGACCTAATAAGAAGTGCGGGTGACATAACATAAAATCTGGTGAGGTCAGTAAAATCAGGCATTTTTAATAAAAACTGTGTAAATCTGATCTGACTGCAGCATTTTTCAGTACTCAGAGATAATTACGAATAACCATATTAGTGAATGCACCGTAGCCATCAGACTTTTAGGAAACAATGACAGGAAAATTTTATTTTGCTATGCCTTCTTATTGGATGAGAGAATTACAGTTTTTTAAGAACCGTTTAAAACTACCTTCACTTTCGCATAGAGCCATTCGGTTCTCTGAGAAAAAGTGGTTCAAATAAAATCCAGCCGCATGTTTCATTAGCTATTTCGTTCCACAGCCATCATCTTAAAATCAATTAATTTTGTGAAGGCTTTGCGGTTGCATAAAAAAGACCAAGTATAGTTTTCATTAAATTCACTGTCTGGCTGAATTAACAAAATGTTAGCTGCTAATGAAGTTCTTTATATTTCATAAGCTGAGATGAAATACACGATACTCTCATTATAACAATTCTGTCCTATGAATTAAAAATTCCGTTATTTCCCTTCGCTGCCTCCCCTGTAGTTCGATGACGTACTACTGTTTACTTATTTATTTTGTAACTTTTACCATTATGGTAGTGCACCAGTGACGTAGGAAGTGCCGTTAACGCTTTTCGTTCTACGACGTCAGATAGGCTCAAACACACAGCTTCACCATTCGAAGAAGACGTGTTTTATTCCCTATGAGTCACAAAAGAACGTGAGTTAATTAAATCTTCTCGGATTATCGTTCGAGTTATCGGATCTTCTCCTGGATAAAACGACAGTAAAACTTCTCGAAATCCTTTAATATCATTCTGCTTTTCGTCTGATAGTATTGTTTTAGTAAAGTCCTATTTCTAGTACCAAAGTGGGTGATTCCAAAGAAACGGGCTACGTCAAATCACTCACCTCAGATCTGCAGTCAAAGTTCATTGTCAGGACTACGTATGTAAATAATTTGCCTGAGTGAAGCCCTTTTATAGATGCTGGGCGAAAAAGTATCACGTGTGCTTTGCTCCACAATGAAAATAAAATTTCATCTATCCAAGCTACGGTAGAATGACTAGTGTGTGCCGATATTTTGGGGAGTGTGCTGAGTTCATCGAAGTGCAAGTGAGATTTTGTCGCCATAAAAGTTCTGTTTTTATAGAGAATTTAACAAAGGAACGTAAAATATGTTTCTTTCCTTTGTGAGCGACCATAAATCACATTACTGAAAAGAGAAACGTCTTTTGCACGGCTGAAAAATGAGTGAAAAAACCTGGAGCGTAAACATCTGGTAGCTCCTTATAGAGCTCTCGATTCTCCCTAATTTTACATTCTTGGTCTTTCAGCGGGATATATTTAACAGCAAGCAGCATATTGGCCGACTTTCCTAGGAGCATATTGCCTCAGACAGTTTACAGTAAGCTTCTCCAATGAGTGTAGCTCTTCTCGGGGTTGCGTTTGCACTGCTATTGAATGAAATCATAAGGAAAAGGGTCTACTGTATTTCCTCTGTAAATCCCAGCCGTTAAAGACCCCAACCTGAGGAGCAGTACTCTAGTATTAATCGAAAAAGGGTTTTCTACCTCCTCCGTGACAGAATTCCATTTCCTGAGATTTGCTTCACTTAATCTGAGTCTGGAATGTGTCTTTCCTACGATTAATTTTATGTGACAGTTCCAGTTTAAATGTCTCCGTAAACATGCTCCCTCACATTTGCTCCATGCGACTGCTTCCAGTGTTTTTTATAAATCGTGTAAGAAAACAGCATAAATTGTTCTACGTCTCTCTGCACAGTTCGATTCACCTGTTTATGTCGAGAGTCAGCTGTCAGTCTCGGAAACAAATGCTGATCCACAGCGCGCCTTTCTGCATTTCGCTAAGTGATCGAACGTTGCTAATTTTCTATGAGTCATGTGTATAACTGTATGGGCAACACTTGTTGTTTCACAGAAGAAAGTTGAAGGAAATGCGAAACCGATTTTATGCCTAAGGATTTCTTACCATAATACGTTACGTTCTATGCGGAAGAATCTCTTTAATCCAAACAAAAAGCTGGTCTCATGTCCCGTATGCCTCTACTTTGTTCATCTGACAACTAGCAAACTCTAGAATCCTTAAAAATCGAAATACCCCTTTTTAAAGCGCCTTCAAGGTTCTCATTACTTCACAAATGAAGTAAGTGTTAAATATATGACGTTAAGCATGTAAGCGAGGAAAAGTTTAGAAAAGGTTTGGAATTCTGTTTAAAGCTTGCTGGAAGTCGTCAATTGCCCTATTATCAAGCACTGAATGAGTATATTATCAAACACTGGGTTGGTATATACTGCGTATTTGGGCCCCATTCAAGCAAAACATAGTTTTTCCAGCTTTTCAATGATTATGACGACGCAACACGTGAAGTGTGTGTGGTACAGAGATACAATTTTGTAAGTACGATCAGTACTATGTGTGGAGGCCGCCTGCAAAATGTGTTATGATAACATTTTGTATTAAATAAAAAAGTGATACCCGGTACGGCATGAACAGCAAAAATGAAGTAGGCGATAAACATTCTCTTCCTTACGTCGTTTTGTGAGGGGTGTCAGAGAGAAAAGTTTCGAAAGATTTGAAATTATGTGCAGAATTTTTTGCAAGTTACTGAGTGCTGTCATTCTCAAACACTGACTGAATAAATTCTGAGCATTTCCGCACTGTGAGTTGCGGTCCCGTAAGACAATTACACAGTATAGTTGTCTTAATGTAGTACATCTGTCACAATAAATTATACCTCTGAATGAGGAGATTATGTCACCATTTTAAATATTTAAAGTCGATTCTCTCTGTACGAAGTATTGAAATTCAATTATTTTTCCCCTGCAAGGTGTTAAATCGGCAACCTGCAATCTACTATGGATTACGTACCCCAGGATTGTCTCTTACATGTGGAATTATACTGAACGCCTCCCGAAAGACAAGGAACAGAACGGAACAATTTCGCGTAATGTTATTGTTTCCATTTCTATCTGTTGTCTAATTTTCATCGTCTCACATCCACTACGACATATGTAGAAATAGTTATCTTTGAAGCAATATATCTTTTACTTTCTTCGAAAATAAAAGAACTGCGTATTTTTAGAACAAAAGAAACAGTCTTTGTTGCACCAGATAGGTTTATTTAATCTTCCCATGTGACACGTTTCGTCTCTTTTAGGTAGCATCAGAAAATTTGCGGAAATTACGAATTGGTGTAAGTGTAAATTGCTATTAAAAGCAATAATAAATGCACAAGTTAAAACTAATAAGAGGAATAAGTACGCTGATTCGACCATGAAACACAGGGAGGGGTGTAAAGTTTCAAGTCATAAAATATCGCACCTTTGCTGAGCTTCCCCATAAAATTTCTTCCTCATCGTAACCGGGGTGTCGAACGTAATTAAGTACGAAGGTACTAAATCGTAACTTCGGCAAATATTGATACTCAGTGAGCGGAAGATACCCACGACCTCAAAATACACCCTCACCATGACCAGGCTAATACACCTTTCGCAAATGAACATGGTGATTAAACGAATCTATCTTGTGCAACGAAGACTGGTTTTCTATTCTAACTACGTATTTGGCTGTTTGCGTTAGTACCTACGCTACAAAAATTTTTCCCTTTTGTCTATGTCTGTAAAATATTAAATTTGCAGCTTGCTTCCTATTCTTTAATGAATTCACACAGGCTACATTTGGGACTTGTTGCCGGTGTCTGTTCCTTTCTATTGTTTTTTTTCCGTCAGTGTATGATTGTTCTTCAGTAAATGTGTAATAAAGCGCGTGCGACCTAGCCGGCTGTGGTGTACCGGGTCATAACCTCGCCCTCTGTGTCGCAGAAAGCCAGCCTCCCCTGCGGCGCGTCAGAGGTGAAAAATGGCGCGCCCCAGTGGGAGCGCCTCGCCGGCCAACTTGTGCTGCGCTGCCACGGCTCCGACTCCTGGTCCGCGAAAAAGAACAATCTTCTCCAGTGTTGTATCAGCTGTGCACTCCTTAAATCGCGAGAGACACAAACAGTGTGGTCTGGCAGGGAACATCGCGATGGGACCACTCTATTTTTGTCAGACATTAATAACTTTGATAAGTTACAAGGAAATGCTTAAACAAATTCAATTTCCTGTAGCAGCAGTAACGTGCAGTTATGAGTTGGTAGTTTCAGATTACCCATAACAGACAAGCTCCGCTGAACTCTGGTCCCTCTCTACAAGTAAAATATCTTCTCAGTCCTCTTCATTTTACTGCAGTAACGAAAACCTCAGACAATGTGGGAAATGAATATACTTATGGAGGGCGGAAGGCGTTTCTCTGGAGGAACGTCGCTTAACGCTGTCTCGAATGAATGCTGTTCGTCTGACAAAGGCAAGCTTATGTCAGAACACATGATATCATTCAGTCCATTTTCTTCACAGCGTACTCAATATCTTCCTTTCATCATCGATTTTCTGTAGTTAAGTTCTCATTTATTTTCGTATCACACTACATAGTATTCAGCCTCCTTCTGTAACACATCATCTCAAATGTTTCGGTTTTCTTTTTTTGCAGGTTTAGCGCACGTTGTTATTCACTGTCATACGATACTGTGCTTCAAACGTACATTCTCAGAATTTTTTTTCCACGAGGAACGATCTCTCTGGCTGTGCTTATCTGCTCATTCTGCATTAGTTGCCTCGTCCATAATGTGTTATTTTTCTTCCAGTGTCGCGTAATTCCTTCACTTCATCTAATTCGTGGTCTTCAATTCTGCTATTACCTATATTCTCAAATACACTTCTGGTACTCCTCATTAATTTCGTCATTCTTCGGTTGAGCCTAAAGCCGTACTTTGTTGGCATTACACTCTTATTCAATTCAACAGGTACTGCAATTCTTCTTCATCTTCATTGAGGACAGCAGTGTCATCAGCGAATCTGGTCATTGATACCGTTCCGCCTTGAATTATATTCCTTAATCTTTCGTTTGTCCCTGTTATTGCTCCTTCGATGTTTAGATGGAACAGTAGAGATGAAACACTGCATATGCGTCTGACCCATTTTCAATCCCAGCACTTCGTTCTTGGTCTCCCAGGCTTGTTGTAAATATTGTATGTTACCCGCCTTTATGGAAAGAGACTTACTTTTCTGAAAATTTCGAACATCTTACACCATTATACACTAGCGGTCCTTGTTCTGGTTCGACAAATCCAGACGCTGGCTTCGGCGTGTTAGATTGTCAACAGTTTGAAACAATTTGGGGCGGTATTAGCAAAGCAGGAAAAAACCTACAGTTACCTCGAGAAGGATGGAGCAACTGCCCATGGAGCCCATGGTGCCCATTTGCACAGTTTTCACTCCTGACAGAGCTGTCAGCAGATATAAGTCCGGTCGCAGCCCTAGCCAGCCACCCAGGTCACCAGATCTGACATTGTGGGAGTACTTCGCACCGGAGAACCTCCAGTATAAGGTGTATTGAAACAGCCCTCATAGTTTTCAAGAACTGCAGCAAAATATTTCGGATGAGACTGCACCAATTCCACAATTCCAGCAGTCCAGCTTCCATCCGCCTTCAGAAACTTACTGACAGGGCTGAACAGTGCCAAGATATAAATAGTGATCACTTTCAACATTTGCTCTAGTCAGGTTAGTACTGTATTTCCTTTCCTCAGCTGTGTTTCTTTGTATCCTGGAACTCGTACTTCGGGCTACTTTTACTTACCCCACCTTGTATATTCATGAAGCAGTGTCTCCCCATTGAACAGGCCTCAATGTTCTCCTCCATCTATCAGCTCTACCCTCCGCGTTTAACAGAGGAATGACTAACGTATTCTTAGTGTTGTCACCTTTGGTTTTATTTTTAGCTATCATATAGCCTGAATATGTTCGTCCAACGACCATTTATTTTTCGGTTTCTTTACAATTTCCCTGCAGCCATTTCATTTTAGCTTCTATGGACACCTTATCTGTTTTGTTCCTTAGCGGTTTGTTGTTATGGTCTACAGTCCAGAGACTGGTTTGATGGAGCTCCCCATACTGCTCTATCGTGTGCAAGCTTCTTCAACACCAAGTAAATACTGCGACCTACATCCTTCTCAATCTGTTTAGTGTATTTATCTCTTGGTCTTCCTCTACAACTTTTACCCTCCACGCCCCCCTCCAGTACTAAATTGGTGATACTTTGATGCCTCAGAACGTGTCCTGCCAACCGATCCCTTCTCCTAGTCAAGTTCTGCCACAAATTCCTCTTCTCCAGAATCCTATTCCGTACCTCCTCATTACTTACGTGATCTATTCATCCAATCTTCAGCATTCTTCTGTAGTACCTCATTTCGAAATCTTCAATTCTCTTCTTGTCTAAACTATTTATCGTTCATATTTCACTTCCATACATGGCTACACTCCTTACAAATACTTTTAGAAAACACTTCCTGACACTTAAATCTATACTTGATGTTAACAAATTTCTCTTCTTCAGAAACGATTTCCGTGCCATTCCAAGTCTACATTTCATACCCTCTCTACATCGACCATCATCAGTTATTTTGCTCCCCAAATAGCAAAACTCCTTTACTACTTTAAGTGTCTCATTTGCTAATCTAATTCCCTCAGCATCGCGTGATTTAATTCGACTACTTTCCATTATCCTCGTTATGCTTTTGTTGATGTTCATCTTATATCCTCCTTTCAAGAGACTGTCCATTCCGTTCAAATGTTCTTCCAAGTCCTTTGCTGTCTCTTACAGAATTACAATGTCATCGGCGAACTTCAAAGTTTTTATTTCTTCTCCCTGGATTTTAATACCTACTCCAAATTTTTCTTTTGTTTCCTTTACTGCTTGCTCAATATACAGATTGAATAACATCGGGGAGAGGCTACAACCCTGTCTCACTACCTTCCCAACCACAGCTTCCCTTTCATGCTCCTCGACTCTTATAACTGCCATCTGGTTTCTGTGCAAATTGTAAATAGCCTTTCACTCCCTGTATTTTACCCCTGGCACCTTTAGAATTTGAAAGAGAGTATTCCAGTCAACACTGTCAAAAGCTTTCTCTAAGTCTACAAATGCTAGAAACGTAGGTGTGTTTTTCCTTAATCCATGTCTAAGATAAGTCGTAGGGTGAGTATTGCCTCAGGTGTTTCAACTTTTCTACAGAATCCAAACTGATCTTCCCCGAGGTCGTCTTCTACCAGTTTTTCCATTCTCCTGTAAGGAATTCGCGGTAGTATTTTGCAGCCGTGACTTATTACACTGATAATTCAGTAATTTTCAAACCTGTCAACACCTGCTTTCTTTGGGATTGGAATTATTATATTATTTTTTAAGTCTGAGGGTATTTAGTCTGTCTCATATATCTTGCTCACCAAATATTGGAGTTTTCTCAGTTTTCTCAGTTTTCTCCCAAGGCTATCAGTAGTTCTAATAGAATGTTATTTACTCCCGGGGTTTGTTTCGATTTAGATCTTTCAGTGATCTGTCAAATGCTTTACACAGTATCGTATCTCCCATTTCATCGTTACCTATGTCCTCTTAGATTTCCATAATATTAACCTCAAATACATCGCACTTGTACAGACCCTCTATATACTCCTTTATCTTTGCTTAGAACTGGGTTTCCATCAAAGCTCTTGATATTCATGCAAGTGGTTCTCCTTTCTCCAAAGATCTCTTTAATTTTCCTGTAGTCAGTATCTATCTTACCCCTAGTGAGATAAGCCTCTACATCCTTACATTTGTCCTCTAGCCATCCCTGCTTAGCCATTTTGCATTTCCTGTCGAACTCATTTTTGAGACGATTGTATTCCTTTTTGCCTGCTTCATTTACTGCATTTTTTATGTTCTCCTTTCTTCAATTAAATTCAATATCTCTTCTGTTGCCCAAGAATTTCTACTAGTCCTCGTCTTTTAACCTACTTGATCCTGTGCTGCCTTCACTATGTCATCTCTCAAATCTACCCATTCCTCTTCTACTGTATTTCTTTCCCCATTTCTTGTCAATTGTTCCCTAATGCTCTCTCTCAAACTCTCTAGAACCTCTGGTTCTTTCAGTTTATCCAGATCCCATCTCTTTAAATTCCGACCTTTTGCAGCTTCTTCAGTTTTAATCTGCAGTTCATAACCAATAGATTGTGGTCAGAGTCCTCATCTGTCCCTGGAAATGTCTTACAATTTAAAACCTGCTTCAAAAATCTCTGTCTTACTATTCTATATCTGAAACCTTCCAGTAACTCCAGGCCTCTGCCACGTATACAATGTTCTTTCATGGTTCTGGAACTAGGTGTCAGCTAGCGACTTATACTGCTGTATTCCTGTCTTTTCATGGTTGGTTTGTTACTTTTTTCGTTCGTCGATTAACTTATGTATGTCTTCTGTAACGTGGCCTTTCGTTTGCCTATAGTTTGTGTATAAGTTCTATGACTGCCCATTCCTATTCAACTAAACTGACTACTGCGAGGTTGGTTGTGGCACAATCCACATATAATTATCTTTTCTTGGGCACTTTGTACTTTCTTCGTTCGTTGATGAACTGCAATTCTTCTTTTATCCTACATATCATAGGAGCTACCTTCTTTGTGACTATATTTTCTGTTCAACTGTTATCACTGCCTGTTTTGTAGATGTCCATTCCTATCCCTGTTTCCTGTGTATGTGCTAAATCTATTCATTAGACTGTTAACTCGATTAAGCATATCCTGTATTTCTTCTTTACTTTCATTAAGAACAGAAATTTCATCAGCGGATCACATCATTGATATCCCTTCACCCCGAATTTTTAAACCATTTCTTAACTTTTATTTCTTTTCTATCATTGTAGCATAAGAGTTTCAAAGACATGCCATCATTCCTCAAAAGTTCAGTACGTCACATTTTTCCACACTGATTCTGTCGGCTGAATCTCTTACACTACAGCGTACATTTCATCGTCACTAATTTGTAATATTAATCCATATCTGCTCCTGTGTACGCCTTAAACTCCAGTATCTTATTTCGGAATCTCTGCCTCACCATGACGGCATCCAAACCAGACCTAACCATTCTCGGATGCTATTGGAACACTTGTTCTTAAATTCTGGAGCAATCTGTCGGTCAACTAAACAGCTATTTTCGGATTCCTGAGAATGTACACTTTGAAACTTCCTGGCAGATTAAAACTGTGTGCCGGACCGAGACTCGAAATCGGGACCTTTTCCTTTCGCGGGCAAGTGCTCTACCAACTGAGCTACCCAAGCACGACTCACAGCTTTACTTCTGCCAGTACCTCGCCTCCTACCTCCCAAACTTTACAGAAGCTCTCCTGCGAACCTTGCAGAACTAGCACTTCTGAAAGAAAGGATATTGCGGAGACATGGCTTAGCCACAGCATGGGGGATGTTTCTAGAACGAAATTTTCACTCTACAGTTGATATGAAACTTTGATAAGCATCAAACACCGTTGGCTGAGTCTGATCATAACTATGAAGAATGCAACTGAAGTACTTTTCCAGGCAGATTGCTTTAAGGCAGCCTATGATTTTCATCTGGAGAAATTACGAAATATTTTTTTCCGCAAAAGTACCGCAAGTACTCCCGCTCTCCATTATCATGTGATTCTCGTCCCAGACTACAACGAATTTGTGCCACTGATCGTCGCCGACTTTTTATGCTATTATTGCAGTGCATACTGATAAATTTTTATTGCACGTAAGCCATGTATTAAGGCGGCTGTGGTAACAGGACAACATTTGTCTCGAAAAATCTGGTAAATAACTATTCAGTGGTATCTCGCTCTTCTTCGACGTCCTCAAAAAAATGGTTCAAATGGCTCTGAGCACTATGGGACTCAACTGCTGAGGTCATTAGTCCCCTAGAACTTAGAACTAGTTAAACCTAACTAACCTAAGGACATCACAAACATCCATGCCCGAGGCAGGATTCGAACCTGCGACCGTAGCGGTCTTGCGGTTCCAGACTGCAGCGCCTTTAACCGCACGGCCACTTCGGCCGGCTCGACGTCCTCGACAGTAGATTTTGCAGATACTGCACTAATGCATGCAGAACAGTGATGTCACTGTGACATGGTATCGTAAGTATGATTGAAATTAAACATATTTTTCTTTTATTTCGTGGGAACATACTGCCCGTGGGAGCTGAAAAATTGAAAACTAAAATTCCTAGTGAAATTATACGTATTTTCGCTGTTAAAATCTTCGTCTTTTAGCCGCTCTGACATTCCTCTATCGTAACTATAGCAATGCTCCTACTGCCAATGCATGATAACCTCGACAGTTTCAAACTACGTTCTTGAAATAATGCAGTTTCAGCGACGAAAGCAGTTACGATAATCTTGTTACTGTTTGCTTTCAGTCGTCGCGCTTCGACCCCGACCCATGATCCGGAGGTGCAGTGTTCCTGATCAAGTGTCCTAATCACGACCTTAAAAAAGACTTTCAAGGGTCCACGATTCCTGTGGGACGACGTTGGGCGCCAGGCAGTTACGGATTTCTTCACGCAGCAGGACAAAGTGTTTTGCAAACGGATATCTTCAATCTGTTGCGTCGGAGAGATGATTCACTCGATGGTCACGGCGATTTTTCCTTATTAGTATGTCGATTCTGCACTGTACGCTCTTCGAACGGGAACTTTTTAATCACCTTTTATAGCTTTAAATATCACTGATAAAGAAATTATAGATATATGGAACGGTGTTCATTTTTCTAAGTTTTATTTCTGGAAACAGTTTTGCTTGGTCCCTTCAGGTTATGAGGAAATAGCCAAAATATGATTTCCATAGACCAGCGTTCGTAATTTCTTTCTGCCCCCACATTTTCAGTAATTTTTTAGTGCAAAGTCATAAAATACTTTCATCTTATTGAAACCAGCTATATTTAAGATAACATGTCAAAAAATTTTCGGTATCACATTACTAATTTTTCATCTGTTTCATTTCCGATTTTCTGTTGAAAGCGATATAATGGGAGTCCAGAGGTTACAAAATGCACCAGATCTGTTTCGCTGTGTGTGCGGCAATCTAAAAGACTACTCCCACTGGACGTGTTTTGTACTGTTTCTGAAGAAAGCATATGGACTGCACTGTGGTTCAGAGTGGGATACTGATAAATGACATGTACGTGCAACTTGTGCAGTAGGATAAGGAAGACGAAGACGAATAACCATGAGCCATCCGGACTTCCTCTAATATGGCGTTAGTCAATCAACTACACCACAGACTGTTATTTGCCAGATGTTATCAGATTTTCCTACCTAACTCGTGCATCTGTCAACTTGAAAGGGTACAGTGCCGCCCGACATTGAAAATAGGTACGACATTCTTCGTTATTCTTGTCAGAACAACATATTTTTCGGTAATAATAACTCAATTTCACTTAATACACCGAATCCGGAAACCAGTGTAGGAAAGAATGACAGTTTATTTATTTAATTGATCACATGTGCACTCCCACAAAATAAATCCCTACATCCAATTTGGTGAGATCTGCGAAATGAATGAATGTATGGTTGTCTGCTAACCACAGATAGTGACTGTGCAATATATGATCATCTTTGAGACGGTCCTTTGGTCACCTTTGGTGAAACCAAAGAGATGAAATTTACCTGAGCTTTGAGCGCCTGAAATGTGGCTGGCCACTGGGTAGCATGGTCTTCCCCCACCTTGACAGAAGTGCGAGATGACCTGAAGAACGGCCATGTTTCAGCACTCTCCCGCTGGATCTTGTGTTGGTAAGACGTGTCTTAGGTGTGCTCCGTAAAGACAAAAGAGTGGAGACATGGTATGCATGTGAAATACTTAAGAGTAGTTTGGAATAATAATTTCTCTATTTCAGGAACTTTTGTGGGGAGAATTAAATGTCAGGCAGGTAATATTGAGGGGATCGTAGTAATCTTCGGAAGTGACCAACGGTCACAATGAAACCACGTGTAGCAATAAGTTGAAATACTTCCGAGTGCTTAAGTTAAGCTGAATTACTGGCGTATGTACTATAAGTTGGAAATATTTAAGAAATGGCGTGTGCAGGACTTGAAATTAGAGACGAGTACTTTCACGTGGTGAGTACTGTGTGAGTCTCAATCTGTGTATGAGACAAAGGATAAAGAAAAGTACTCGTCCATGGAACCAGTTGAGGACTCGCGTGTGTGACGAATATGTTCTTAATATTACTTTGCGGGTTATGTTTCCGTGTGACGCTTGATTCAAACTATAATACTCTGAGAGTGAAGCAAGGTAAGTCAGCCGTCTATCCAGCAACGCCACTTGGCTTGCATTGCACAGGATGACGTACATATATCCTCCAGAATTCATAGTAGGAAAGAAAAGCTACGAAGTGGGGCAGTGTCGTATGAAACTGGGATGAATTCTAATTGACGTGGGAAAGCTGAAAGTGATGTGATTATAATGTTATGACTATTCGTGGTGTTGTATTGTATGTTTCCAGTGTGGTGTATTTCATGTAATTTAAGTATGTGTGGTTTGCATGGGAGAGTAGCAAGATAGGTTCAGAGGTAGTGGGTTATGCATGTTCCTTTTTGTACCGCTAGGTCTGGAGGAAATTTTCGTGATGATGGATGTGAGAGTTGAAGTGTGAGATATAGCAAAAGATCCACCATCCTATCCAGAAAGTGCACTGTAGTGTTAGATAATTACGAGACCATAAGATAGAGAATCACCAATGTAAAGCCATGCCCACTGGGCGAAGTTTCTCATGTATAATTGTTGTAGAAAATGTAATGGTGTGTTTAGGTTATAGAATTTATCGCAATAAAAAAGATAGTGAAAAGAAAAAGATTGGTGGCCATTTCCTTTGAATAGTATGTTGCCATGAGACCCAGAATTTATAATGTGTGCGCCATTCATATTCAGTGTGATGGCCACGTGTTGATCAAAGCCGTTGAATAAGAACGAAAATGTGGTATTGCCAGTGGGTAGTGAACAATCAGAGTTGCGTAAATTTTTAATAGATGTGCGTTATCCGTTTCCGTTGCGTAATATTCGAACAGGTGAATAATTTGTAACTTAATTGTGAGTGCTAGATCTCATGTTACTTGGTAAATAAGAATGAATCCACTCGCTTGGCAGACCACTCATCTTGCAGGCCTGACTGCTTGATGCCACAGTATGAGCAAGGCATGTGAGTGCCCCTCAAAGCATCCAATACCGATAACACTAGGGGATACACAGTTGATGACGAAATGCAATTTCATATTGCAGCAACGTTTCCGACTTTGAGTACCATTTTGGAGAAGGTTTTAATTAAATAAACAGTGCCGATCTTTGTGACCTCGTACAGAACCTGGCCTCAACAAAAGATCAATATAAACTGCTCGGTTCACGCTTTAAAGAATTTAATTTGCTCGGAATGGATACAACATCTTCACATTTTCTCCATAGACACAAATTCTTTGCAATGATTGGCTGTATTTGCTACTGTACGAACGTTCAAGTCTCATGTCAAGCCACAGTGTGGAGCAAATGGTATGAAGCAGCCACTACCTTTTGCAAAAAGACGCTATCAGCAATATGAATGGTGTGTCTGTGGTCATTTAAAAGTTATCATAATCCTCATGGGAATGCGGACACGGTACACCAACTATTGCAGTTGTATATCCGAGAGGGAAAGTAGAGATAGAAAGCACCACTATATAAAGAAAATTCGGGTAATTAGAAACAGAAAGTAAGTAGGAAATAAAAACGTCCTTCGAGAGCAGTTGATGTGTGTGACAGAGTTATCATATCATAGCCTCACATCAATCTGGCATTCTCAAGAATTTTGCGAAGGTGCTAGAGAACTCAGATACTTCTCAGTAGCTGAACAACAAGTTTGCAGTGATGAGTTACGCGAAAGGTAATGTGTGTTAATATGTTCACAAATAAGTAAGGTAATTGAGAGAGCCACTTCCAAAACTCACCGAAAGGTAATGACAGAGATGCAAGGCTGGCATTGAGATCAGTCGTAGGCAATTTCATTGGAATTATAAATACTCTGACTATGTAAAGGTTGGGAAGAAGTACATCAGTTCGTACAAACAGGTGGATGTTAACATGTCCCTGAAAGTTCATCTCCTTTATGGCTTGACTTGTTCCTCTAGCTTCAGTCAGCGAAGAGCACACTGAGCGTTTTACCAGCACACCACGGTAATGGGGTCACGGTATCAGGGTCCATGGAGCGTAGAGTGCGTTGGCCAACAACTGATGGACACTTCGAAGAGTAGTGCCAAATGCTCAGAAGATGCGAAAGTAGTGAAATCCAAACACACCTTAGATTGAAGTAGTATCTGCATATGTATTTTATTTCTGTATTATATCTTGAACTAGGTATTACTATATTGTGTATTTGCTATATGAGCCAATCCCACTGTTTTCTTAGCTAATGACATGTTCATTAGTGCTCCGTATAACAATAACTGTTCAAGAGAAATTTAATGGCTGGCGGAGTATATCTAAAAAACGGTGGGTAATAGAGAGAATGGTTTGCATATTTTGAATCAACATGTTTCACTTGCCTTAGAAACAGCGTTGGGCACCAAGATATCCGCCAGTGTTTAAAATTTGTATCAAAGTGTACTTGACGGCTCAAATCGTGACATTTCATCCGTTAACGTCAGTGATTAATTCATCTAGCTGCAATAGCAATGTGTCATAAAATGTGTACTTGCTGTCCACAGATTCTTTGAACAATTCATGACTACACTCCGTGTTAAATGTCAGTTAAAATGAAACCAGTTGATGACACTTCTGCGCTTAAAACACGGTGATGTCATCCGTAGAAGGTAAACGGTTAAAAGCAATCCTTTACGTTCCACAGCCCTTTGTGCGTAAAGGTCACAGTTTGAAGGTTTGTTGCAATCTATTCAAACCTAATTACTACAGGTTGTCGCCATTACAGAGTCTCTGTTTTGTTTGTCACTGTGATGAAAAGCGCAACAGCAATACTCGGTTTTCATAGAAGCCCTGAATCCGTTAACTTTGAGTATTTGCCACGTTGCATCGGTAGCGGTGTCATTAAAGCGAACTCACTGCAGTTGTGTTCTAACCAAGCGACGAACGTCGACACGTCGTAAGGCGCGGTATGCTAAACGATTTGCGGACTCTTTCTCACAGGCGTGATATCGCATTAATCTTACAAAATTGCTCTAAGAAACGATGCCATGATTTATCGTTGGTTATCTACATCTCTGTAAATTTGGTTGACCCATGAAACGTAACTCATGCATCCATGCGAATTAGTTACACAGTTCATAAATGGTCACCAGTGTTTCCAGTAAATCTAACTGAACTCTTAAGTGTTGCTATCACTGGCATCGTAATACAAGTTACAAAAATAATGTTATAAACGTTTTGGAACTAGTAGTATCACAGGGAAAACCGATTCAATCAGTATGCAGCTCAGACAGAAAAAATAATAAACAGTTGCTGCACAATATTAACTGAATATGAAAAGAAATCTATTACATTTATGAATAAACGGAAACCAGAACTGAGAGATTATCCAGACGTGCATAAACACTGATTTCTATACGCCCCATAATAAACAGCCCAACATACAATAAAACCAAAACATTTACAATCAAATATTATAGAATAAGAGCAAACAAGTAAAAGAACATAAAAATTTGAAACACTGCTATATTTGTATCCATCGACGTTAGAAATGTTACACCAACACCACTAGACAAGAGACAATAGGTGTCATACAACAAAATCTCCTAAAACACAGAAAGTCAACTAGCATAGGTACACAAGAAATAGCAGAGCTTAAAACAAATTTTTCAAATTTAAAAAAGAAACCTGTATATAAGCAGATGGTGGAATAGCCGGTGCTACTACAAGTTCTCACCATCTGTGCCGGCCAGTTTGTAATGCTGACGCAATAATGTGACTTATATTTTCAATTATTCTCTGAAATCAAATAAGATCTCTTACAGTCTCTTGCAAAGATAAGGTCCAAAGCATGTTGTTCGATACGTCAAATTCCATATAATAACTAGATTAACTGTTTCCCAAGTCTCTGAATTTATGAAATGCACCGTTAATGGATGTGTTTCAATTAACAGAATGTCATAAGCAGCATCCCATTCTGCAGATGAAACTTTCACTCTGTTAATTTCAGCAGCCACCGTAGCCTTCAGGCTATAATTGGTGCATCTCAGCTTCCTCTTCAATAGATTTTATTGGATCATCTTGCGAATTATTGCCATCCCTTAATGAATATATTTCAACTGACGGATGTTATAAGCAACATCCCATTCTGCAAATAAAACTGTTACTTTATTATTTTCAGTAGCCATAATAATTTTAAGGGGGCTAGAACGTCAAATGGGCCGACTTGGAGCTGGAGAGGCATGACAGGACATTTTAATTTCAACTGTCTATACCTTTACAAATAAATTCATACAATTTAGTCGGCATGACCAGGAAGGATTCACGATTCACACTCATAGGAGTGGAAGTTCAAAACCATAACTAAATAAATAAATTTCACCATTTTTTCACTTACTGTTGGCTGCATTTGTTGCTATAGGTACGCTTTTTTTCATAAGTAAGAAAGATTCTTAGTTAGATGAATTTTGCACAACATACAAACCATTCTTACTGGTATCCAGAATGAGATTTTCACTCTGCAGCGGAGTGTGCGCTGATATGAAACTTCCTGGCAGATTAAAACTGTGTGCCCGACCGAGACTCGAACTCGGGACCTTTGCCTTTCGCGGGCAAGTGCTCTACCAACTGAGCTACCGAAGCACGACTCACGCCCGGTACTCACAGCTTTACTTCTGCCAGTTTCATTCTTACTGGTGTTTGAAACTCTATAATTTATTAAATTTATGAAAAAATGATTTATCTGTTACATTTTAAACTTCATGTTTAGAAAAAACTCAAATTTTATAGTTAATTATTTCAATTTTTACCACTGTTTTTAACAGATTAGGATAGTTCTAGAGTTTGCGTTAAGGAGGTTGTGTTTAATAAGTATACCAAGTTTGAAAGTAGTAGTGTATTTATTCTGGATTTTACATGTACATAAGTACAGAAATTTGTGTTTTGCAAAAAATGGCCGTTAAAGTTTCTACTTGTATTTGGCATTCTTTTAGAACTGTCCAGCGCCATAAACAGGTTCTTTTTCATTTTCTAAATCAGTTTTCTTCCTTTTCACATCGCTACTATGCACTCTTCTTGTTTTTATCACCTCCAAACACTATTTATTTGCTTTCGCTACACGCTCTCTGTCTATGCAGTTCACCGTGGCCTTAATTCCCATTTTCTCAAAAACATACTTCCTGTTTTGCACACCATCATTAAAATATGAAATTGTATTATAAATACCAACAGTAAGTGCATTTCTTCGCACAAAACTAGTTTTTGGCAATCTTTCCCATACACATTGGTTAAAACTTTCGTTTGAATTTTGGGTACCACCATGAAGACATTTCTTCAGTATGTTTTCATTTGCAAACTCCCTCAATATAGGTTTGATGGTTTCCATTACAGCAGTTGGTAGAAAATTCCTGTGATAACATTTTTCACTTACGTATGATAGAAGAATGCTGTGCAAAGGGGAGTGATGCTGCATCTTCGTACACATAAGACCAATTAACAAGTCTTATAATCTCTCCAGTATATGTGTTTTATACATCAAATTATTCAGGGAGATGTGTGCCACAAAATAGGCATATTTTTCAAAAATCGAATTTTTTATAATTTTTTTACGTCCTACCACCTTAAAGCAATAATCGATGTACCTCACACATCCTCTTCAAAAGATTTTATCTGTATAGGCTGCGATTTATTGCCTATTGTTTTCAAAGGTAGCAAGGAAACGTACCATTCTACCCATTCATTTGCGTCATTCCAAGAGCCATAGTCGTCATCTGTTCGTGATCTTTTGGAGACCTTCTCCTGCTCCTCATCTTTCTCTTCTTCGTTATCATCATCATCGTATTCACTCTCTTCATCAACATCCTCATAGTAATTATTTTCCCTTTCTTCCCCTCTAACATCTCCACCTTATGCTTTAATAAACAGTTTGTGTGCTATGGCATCAATGTCTTCACCTGATTCCTCACAGTCTTTCTTCTTTTTCCTGTTTCACAATTTGCCGTCCTAAACTTTGTAGCTGTTCAGAAACTGATCTGGTGGGAAATTAAAGTGTATACTCCTTGACGAAAATCTGATGAGTTTTTATCTATCTTACTTCAGGCACAGCTGAATTAAGGACATCATTCCTCAACAACTAATTTGTCATTTTTGTCTAATGCAGGCCGAATGACTTGTGTTTAACTATAGCTTTGGTTCCAGATCAGTCCATGTATCTGCTATAATTTTCTTTAGCCACTCTTTACCTCCATGATGACGATGATGATGATGATGATCATCATCATCATCACCACCACCACCGCCGCCTCCACGACCATAACCACTTACCGCCACCACCACCACCACCATCATCACTATCATCTCACACGTTGTCATTCATCTTCTTCTTCTCCTCCTCTTTCCCATCCACATAAACCTCTGCCATCCGCCTTCGTAAATACATTGTTTTCTTTGCCTTGACTGTCTTCATTTTCTTTCTGAGTAGCTGTCCCACTCTGCATAGCGGTTGAGTATCGGATTTAAGTACGTTTTCCAGTGCAGAGTCAGCCTCGGTTAGCACGGCAGTGGTGCGTTTCCTCCGAATATTTTGTCGAGAATTTAACACCCGTCTTTTCAGAGTAAGCTTTCGTAAAATGGAACAGAGAGGCATGTGGACAGCTGGAATGCTCAATAACAGATGCACGGCTGAAACGTTTGTCAGCCGAAATATAACACGAGAATTAATAATATCGGGATGCACGACCTAGAAATGGTGGAACATGTGAACCAAATTGTAAAGCGATTTCCCGGACTTGTGATTAGGCTGAGGCGTAACAGTGCATCTTAGATTACTGTGAGTGATGTTTTCTCCCTTGATGAAGGCTGTACTACACACAGCTGGATTAAGGAATGAAACCGTGTTTCCTCCTGCATTGCTATTGGTAAAGGGTAAATGATATAAGGTAAGTGAAACAGTGCATCCCAAACCAGACAGAGTTGCCAGCTACCAGAAAATAGTCTTCTAACACCAGAATAACAACAAAAACAGTGTGCGTGTGTGTGTGTGTGTGTGTGTGTGTGTGTGTGTGTGTGTGTCGGCCAGTGAGTTTTAAATAGTGTTCTAACATCAGACGCTGACTCTATAATGTGCCGTGGGTGTTAGCTACTGGATTTTAAACCTATAAGATCACTCAATCAGATTTATTGTCACATGAAGAGATGCGTTACGTGGTGATTTAGTGGGGAGGGGGGGGGGGGAGGGACGTTACAGTGGAATAGGGTGTTTAAGCATTTCTATAGCTCCTGTTTGTTTGTAATACATCAAACGAGAAAACGTTAATTTCCATACATAAGTATCGCAAATATCTCATTATCGTTATGAAACTGGTAAGAGTAGTTTTATTTGTTGACCAATATCGACACGAAGGATTAATACCGTAGGGGAAACGCACGTGACTGTGTAGTCTTATACACTGGTGTCAGAAATTAAAGCAAAAATACTTAAATTTTGTAAGGTTGCTTTTATTTTGCCACAAAACAGTATCAACAGATAATAGGAAAGTAGAAACAATATAAATAACACAGATCGTAAGCAACTGCAACGTGCATAACAGTAGATAAAAGTGTTCTTCGTTTTTTCCAAGTTAACGGATTTTGCACTCACATTCTGAAACTGGTTAATATCCTTAGTATGGGGTGCAACCACCTCTGGCAGTTGATATGAGCATACAGCATTGTGGGCCGGAAGGCCCCCATTCGGGGAAGTTCGGCCGCCGCATGTACTTACTGCATTCGACTCCACATTGGGCGACTTGCACGTCGGAGTTGGGGATGAATGATGATGAGGGCAACAAAACACCCGGTCCCTGAGCGGAGAAAATCTCCTGCCCCAGACGGGAATCGAACCCTGGCCCATTGGCGTGGCATTCTGCGGCGATGACCACTCCGCAAACGGGAGCGGACACCTCTTGCAGTGATAAGGCCTGACAACAACGGGGCACGTTGTGAATGCTGTCATGAGTCTCCTGTTGAGGCAATAATGCCCCTTCTTCCTGCAGAGCTGCTCGCAGTCAGAGTGGATGGTGGATGCTGACTTGATGTAAGCCGTCTCCCTACTGCATCCCAGACATGCTCTATGGGATTTAAATCGGCAGGGGGAGCAGGTCGCGCCATGCATGCAATATTTTCCGTTTCCAAGAAAACATCAGTACCAGTGGTCTATGAGATCGAGCGTTATCGTCCATCAGTACGAAGTCCCGGCCCACGACACCTCGTAACAATCGCCAATGAAGTCCCAAGACCTCGTCACCACACCTGACAGCAATTGAACCTTGCTAATTCACCCGTACAATTTTATCCGAGAGGTTCGGGTGGTTAACATAATTCATGCCCACACTATAAGAAATTCTCCTCGATATCGGTCTCTTTCCACAATGATTTTGTCCCAAAATCGTTTTCCACGTTCCCTCCACATGCCATTCCGAAGACAATCACAATTCCGACGAAATACTGATTCATATGTAAGAACAACATTCGCCTACTGTTCGACTGTTCAGGTGGCATCTTCGTGACTTCACTCTAGACGTTCCCTTCTGTGAAGATGCGTTAGGGCTAGACATACAGCAGGTCTCCGGCAGTGAAAGCCACCCTGCCGAAGCACACCGTTTGCCTCGGTGCAACACGTCCAGTGGATGCTGCGAGCTCACATGCCAGTTGCTGTGCTGTACGAAGGCGGTACTGTCGTGCCCTTACAGCCAAATAACGGACCTCTTCTGAAGTCACACGTGGTCAGCCCTGCCCTGGTCTTCGGGATACGGTTTCGGTCTTTGTAAACTGTCGCCACACCCAAGAAACAACAGAACGATTCACATTAACCCATCGGGCCACATCAGTCTGGGACTCTCCTGCTTCCTTTCTTTCTTTCTATGGCCCTTCACCGTAGAGAGTCTGGTAGGCATCTTCTCTGTGTCGTACTGCACCGTCTGTGACTGTGTCATAGCGATTGTCGATGTGGGGCTACCCGGCAAACATTACGTCTTTTCATAGGTGTCTTGACGTCATCGTTCGCATGGTTGTCCGTTGCCCGGAATGCCATCTTCCGTGCAGAAGACAATCATACTGATACATTGTTGACAGTTTGTATGAGTAAATCGTGACTCAGACACAGGAAGGAGAAACAGCGGTTTGTTGCCTTAATTTTAGGCACCAGTGTATTTTTACGACAGCTGGTGTCTAGACAAATTTGCGAATCAACGCATTATATGTATACACTTTTCGAGCAGTTTTCAACTGAAGCAAAGATTTACATATGACAGTGCAAGGCGTGTCCTCAAGATTATATACATCATCAAATCATAATACTTATTTGAAAGTAGCAGCGATAGGAAACTTTACGCCTAGTCGCTATGATGTCGAGAATGGTTATATACAAATGATATTTTTTTGGCTACAACCGTACATAATAAACAAATGCATCAGAAAATAAGAAAATGGATTGATGTCACCTCTGAAAAATATTCCAAAGTGTAGTAAATCACAAATTTGTTTCGACGTCGTAGATCCAAGTACATTTTCGAAGGTGCTTTCACTATGACATATTGTGAAGCTTTATTGCAATATAGTCCGCATCAGAGTTTAGTGACACGGAAACTCGGCAAAATGATTTAGTGCAATACAACACTAAATCTATCTATTCTTATCCTGTATCATAAAAATACGTTATACTTAATTACGCTTACAGTCAGCTGTACTTCACTACGGTCTTGTGGTGTTCTCACCTTCCTACAGATAACAGTTTTAGACCATCAAGGAAATGTTCCCCATGTTTCGTTATTTGCAGCTACCACGTTTCAAAATGGGGATTATATCTTCCGTGTACATAAAGAATATCATAATTAATTTAATAGGAACAGACTGACACGAACGAAAGGTTAAAACAAAACAAGTTTCCAGTAATATGTGTCCGTAAACTTGATGTTACTGATATGACTGCCAACGCAACGTTAGGAGGCGCCACTGATTTCAGTATGTAGTATTGTCCTAACTAGTACAGATGAATGTGAAATGTAGGCTTTTCTATCTATTTGCTATCGAACTGTGACCTACCTAAGAGAAAAAATACACTGCTGCTTCTTCCGATTAAGATCCATATGCAGTCAGTGAAATGATTTTATGAGGTACTCTTGACAAAAATTTTCTTACATCAGTAGCATTTTCGGTGTACGTGAAAGACTGCACGAGGTGCATGCCTGTTGGTGGCTTTCAAACGAGAGAACTGACATGCTCAATTCAGATTATGCATGTTGCAATCATACAGAGACCACCGCTGCAGATAAGCCAACAAGGAGTTAGTGACTTTACTTTATTTAACGAAATGAACGACAGTACAAAGGATGTAGGTTAACGATTTGATTGGTATCTGACAAAATAAAGCTTAATGTTTCTATAAACAACTTCATTTCGTTACAAGGCTAGCACTTTTCCGCCGACGCATTTGACTCTCACGTTGGAATAATATGACATGCATGCCGATTCTTGCGAACAGTAATTGACAGGCCAGAACTGAATGAAAAAATATTTTCTGTGATTCACGTTTTATCTGAGAAAGCAGACATGCATTTCTGTCATGTCGACGACATGTGTCGTACTTAGAGGTTCCAGAAGTTTTGATTTGCCTTTTGCTTGTTGGAAAAAGTCCTAACGTGTCTGAACAACTGTTCTGAAAATCAGCAAAAGTGTGTGTAAAATTAATAGTTCACAGGTGCTATAGCAGGCCAAAAATATGCGCCAGAAATACAACCAAAATCACAAGTGTTGTTTCATCTAAAACTAGATTTAGAATTACACCTACAAAAAGATATAGCTCAGAAGTACAGTGTGAATAGGAAATTAAGCAGTCAATTGCTATTACTACTACTGCTACTTCTACTACTTCGATATCAGATTAAGAACGAGTTCTTAGTGAGAAGAAACTTAAAACTAGGATTGAAGGCAGAACGTGATTGTAAATAATGTGACTGTCACTAATGCATATAAAGGAAGGGTAGTAGTGCTGATAAGAAAAACAAATTGTACAATCAGAGTAGGAGAAGAATTCTTCCAGACAATTCAGACGACGAGGACAACAAAAAGATCAATGTGCTAAATATAATTATCAAATTAAGTAATTAGATTTTTTCTGAATATGTTGCTAAGAATGTCATTCAAATGTATCGTAGCGCTCCGCAGCTGTATGTCTTACTCAAACTCCACAAACCACAAGGGCCAGTCCGACTAGTGGGATCTGCGATATAGCCGCCAGTGGACAATATTGCCAGGAGGATTAACATTGAAATGAAAAAAAAACAAAAAAACGAATTCCATATGGAAATACAGCGTTAAGTACATTTTAGATTAGGTAAACAGATCTTCAGATTTCAACAATAGCAAAATAAGTTTATTTTAATAAACAAAGCTTGCTCTCAAGCATTCCTTTGAGAGATTGTGTAGATATTGTGGCACAATCGTTGTATTTACAAAATATAAATCCAAGAGAATGGCTGACCATCGTTAGTACAGAAGAGTGTTACTTAAAACAAAATAATTATTTGTACTTACAAGGGAGCTTTTACAAGCAGGTAGTTGCTCCAGCGATGGTGTCATTCCTATGCCCCTTGCTAACAGAATTGTTACTGGAAGTTGTACACTTAGGAATGAACCACAGGCATGACATGTTGTGTATTGGCACAGTCATGTCGATGATACTCTCTGTGTGTGGGAAAGCTCCAACTGACAATTCCAGAACTTCTTGGAGAATATGAATCAGTGGCATACTCCCGAAAAATTCAGTATTGAGCTATGTGGCTCCACCATTAATTTCCTTGACATCAACTTCTGCATAGAAAATAGCAACCATAAATTTAAAAACTATCAGGAAGGCTCATAACCGACACATCCATCCCAGTTCCCATTAAGATATGCAGCATTCCACAACATTATTTGTTGTCTTCGTGTACAAGAAGATTATGACCAGGACTTTAATAGAATAATCACGATTGCTACAAAAAATGAAAATTCAATCTCATATCATTGCCAACAGTCTCAATTTAAAGCTGAAGAAGCTAGCCGGTTCCCTACCGTATGCAGTGTACAATGTAGATAGGTTGGAAAGCAAAGGGAACAGCTTACCTTTTACACGTAAAAAAACTTATAGAATAGGTAACATTTCAAAATCGAAGTGTTCCTCTGTAATTTTGCAAGTTCCGCACACTTTAGGCAGATGCTGCTTCAATTCGAAAGATATCCAATAAGCCATCATAAAAAAGTGGATTAATATATTTATGTACAAAGAGTGTCAGTCATCAGTACGGGAAAGGCTGCGAGGTTAGTATATACTAGGCACAAAAAGCACCATAGAAGCTGAGATTAAGGAAGCAAGATTCATCCTTTTCTGGACACTGCTTAAACAAAAACCACAGACATGAAATAGATGTATATGTCCTACACCCAAACTGAAAGGGTGAAAAACATATGCAACTAAAAAGGAAATGTGTACATCCCCACATCTGCTTTTGAGCAAACAGCCTCTACATAGGAGAAAAACATGGGTGCCTTCGTTTGTAAACAGTGAATGACACAAATTCCTGTGCATTCAGCTCTACTCCAGTGCATGTTACTCATAGTTACTGTAAATGATGTTATAACAAACATTTTAGACAACAGCAGTAACTGTTTCAAAACTGTCATCAGAGATAACCTTAACACACATCAAAAAAAGATTTGCATCTCCATAGTTTCCAGAACTCCTGAAGATAGCCGTTGATTGTGAATATCGTATCATAGACACAGTTCCTTTGACCGTTCAGAGATGTCACTAAACCGGCCCAAAGAGGTTGACAACCATCCAAGAGCAGCGCCTATTAGACGTAGGGGGTGCATCAGCCGATCAGCTCCAGTCATTCCACCAGCAAAAGGTACACGGCTCGTGTTGTCTGTAGGTCACCTATGCATAGACGGTCAATACCGCGGTTCGATAGTGTCCGCATTATTTCTACGTGCCAGGAAGGGCTCTCAACAAGAGAAGTGTCCTGGCGTCTCGGAGTGAACCAAAGCGATGTTGTTCGGACATGGAGAGATACAGAGGGACAGGGAACAGTCGATGACATGCGTTGCTCAGGCTGCTGTAGGGCTACTACTGCAGCGGATGACCGCTACCTACGGATTATGGCTTGGAGGAACCCTGACAGCAACGCCACCATGTTGAATAATGCTTTTTGTGCAGCCACAGGACGTCGTGTTACGACTCGAACCGTGCGCAATAGGCTGCATGATGCGCAACTTCACTCCGGACGTCCACGGCGAGGCCCATCTTTGCAACCACGACACGATGCAGCGCGGTACAGATGGGACCAACAACATGCCGAATGGACCGCTCAGGATTGGCATCACTTTCTCTTCACCGATGTGTGTCGCATGTGCCTTTAAACAGATAAACGATGGTGACATGTTTGGAGGCAATCCAGTCAGGCTGAACGCGATTGCAGCGAGGCCAAGGTTCCCTGCTGTTTAAGGGTGGCATTATGTGGAGCCGATGTACACCGCTGGTTGTTATGGAATGCCCCGTAACGCCTGTAAGATTCGTAAATGCCATCCTCCGACCGATAGTGCGACCGCATCGGCAGTATATTGGCGACGCATTCTTCTTAATGGACGACAATTCACGCCCCCCTCGTGCATTTCTTGCGAATGACTTGCTGGACCAACAGTGCTTTGATGAACTTGTGGATAGTATGCCACGACGAATACAGGCACGCATAAATGCAACAGGACGTACTATTGGGTATTAGAGGTACTGGTGTGTACAGCAATCTGGACCACCACCTCTGAAGATCTCGCTGTATGGTGCTACAACACGCAATCCGTGGTTTTCATGACCAATAAAAAGGGTGGAAATGATGTTTATGTTGATCCCTATTGCAGTTTTCTGTGAAGGTTCCAGAACTCTCGGTAGCGAGGTGATGCAAAACTTTTTTTGATTCGTGTACTTTAAGTCAGTAATCGATAAATTAAAAAGTTTATGTGTTTATCTTTGCTTGGTTGTTATCTTTGCGATCATTGCGTACTACACAATGGCTTATAATCAGAATCCTCCGTTGCATAATGCCAATGAAGTTTGTGAAATTAGGCTAAGTCATTGTTTCCTTTAGTGAACATATTACGCAATATTTCACCAGAAATCCACATTAGAATAAATTAAAAATATAAAATTAACATTCACCTCACGCTCCTCGTAGTGGTGTCCTCTCTGTACATCAAATTGCGTCAAATTATAAAAAGTGTAATTTGCATACCACCACTACGATTAGATTGTTCATCGCTATTTTTCTTTTCTTCCTGAACCATGTATAACACCCTCTTTGACTTCATACGTTTCTACACCACACACAACTGATTTGTTCCAAACGACCTTACATTTCGATGTTGTGTGTTACTTAAAGTAGAATAATTGCATATGAGAATTTCATGCTGGAGTAGACAATGCGGTACTGTGATCTGGATACAACTTCAGCAAAGTGGTTGATGGAAAATAATATCACAGTAGTGACTTAACTGGTGTGTCATTGGAAGTGGTGCTGAATGGTATATGCTCAGTTATTCCATGGAAGTTAGGTGTCTTTATGAAAGGTTAGGAGACAGTGAAGTGAATCAACGACTTTTTGCCAGAACATTACTGACCGAAAATGTGTGTTCCTAAATGCAGACCATTGCTGCTAAACTGAATGTGAAGTTGTTTGATCAAGGATTGTGTGATAGTCATTTGCTAGATTTTCTGCATGACACAAATGAACGGAACGGACTTTCTTACTGAACAAAAACTGTTATTTTTTTATAATAAAACTTTTGTCTAAAGTACTTTTGTTTCTTTATTAGGTTTTCCTCCCTCCCTTCTCGAATATATTTTATTATACTAAACAGTATTTAAACTGAAGAAGTGAACAATAATAATTGGTATATACTCCTAATATGCACGAGTCATTGATGTAAAAACGACTGAAACTGTTACCCAGATAGAAAACGCACATACAAGGGTATATGAAAACAGCAGTACTAGGATTGTGAATCATTTACAAACGGAATTAGACAAGGATCATCTTCTTCAGTTGAATAGGACGTGGATCATTAATCTAACAATGGAATTTAATGATTTGGCAGTACAGAATTTGAACATAAACTTTTTCGTTGTCTGTAAAACAGAGAAATAAAGATAAAATAACTTGCTGATGAGACAGAATATTAGGTGCTTGCATTGGAAATATTGTTAAACACAGTACCTTTGAACACGGAATAGAAATTAGCGGTGTGGGTGCGTAAAAGGCTGTAGTTTAATTGTATATTTCTGAAAGTGGCATGCTGCATATCGATTGGCTGTTCCATTTACGCAAAAGAATACTGTTTTATTACTGGTGATTTCCGTGTTATGTATGCTACTTTTTTAATTTTTCCCTCAGCACAGTCTTTATTTCGTTTTAATATCTAACAAAAGTACTGTATCTTACTGATTGTTTCATTTACAAAGATGTTAAAAATATACATTTTCAAAAATTTTCCCACTACTGCGATCATGCGTGTAAGAGGCTGTGACTTATTGTTTTACTTTCAATGGATGAAAAAGTCCGGTAAATGCCACATAGAAATCTTTAAATTTGCCACCATCTTGGATTTTTAAGTGAAGTGGCGTGCTTGCCTTTTTAAATATCCCACCATCTGCCATCTTCATTTTTTTTTAATTTCCCGCTCTCTCCCATTTTCATCTTTTAAATTTCCTGTCATCAATCACCTTCAATTTTTAAATTTGCCTCTAACGTAACACCTCTGAAAAAAGGGCCGTGGCTTGTGATGTAATGATGATGACCTCGTTGTAACGTGGGTGTGGCTTGTGACGTCAGAGATTTAAGCAGCTTAAAACTTCTTGTCTTGTGGGCAAAGTGTTCCATGTTCCTCATAGATATACCGCTATTATACGTGCAACATTAACAAGAAGAACGCTTTAAGGTGGTGGTTGGTGGTTGTTGGGATGTTTAAGGGGGACTAAACTGCTAAGGTCATCAGTCCCCCATTCCAAAAACAGGCGTGACATAAGTGCACGAAGCAGGTAAAACCCCAAGGGGAAGGAGACACCCCCCCAGGCCCTAAAAGAACACAAATGCGGTAACGAACACTACAGACACGAAGAGTACAGATGAACACCAGACAAAGGGAAACAGAAGAAAAGAAGATGGCCGGAGACTGGTTGACTGACCACGACAACAAAAAAGGGAAAGAGTCAACCAACCGACTACACACTAAAATCTGCAACCAAATATGAGAGACTCGAGGACAAGAGACACACAAAGGGAAAGGAGCAGGACCTCCCTAAATGGAACCATAAAAAGGACTACCACGGATAAAATGTAAAACATTGTCAGCCATGGAGGCATCGTCGCATAAAATCAAAGGCAAAGTGCCCAGGAGATTAAAAGACTGCCGGAGGGTGCGCAGTCGGGGACACTCCAATAAAATGTGGGCGACCGTCAGCCGGGACCCACACCAACACTGGGGGGGATCCTCCTGACGCAAAAGATAGCCGTGCGTCAGGTAGGTATGGCCGATGCGCAGCCGACACAGGATTACAGAGTCCCTGCCAGAAGACTGCAGGGAGGAGCGCCACACATCGGTCGTCTCCTTGACAGCCCGCAGTTTATTCGGGGCTGTCATGCCACGCCACTCAACAGACCACATCCCAAGCACCTTACGGCGCAACACCAGCTGCTGATCGCGAGCCGTAAGGCCGATCTCCAAAGCTGGGGCGTCGATCGCCCCTTTGGCCAGCCTGTCAACACGTTCGTTCCCCGGGATGCCAACGTGACCTGGCGTCCAAACAAAGACCACCGAACGACCAGAGCGGATAATGGTGGAAACAGACTCCCGAATAGAGGACACCAGAGGAGAAGAGGGATAGCAGCGGTCGATGGCCTGGAGGCTGCTCAGGGAGTCACTGCAGATGACGATGGATGGACCTGAGCAGGAACGCATATGCAATATGGCCACCAGCTCTGCAGTAAAAGTACCGCAGCCAGCCGGCAAGGAGCGCTGTTCAACATGGGCAGCGTGAGCAAAAGCGTAGGCAGTGCGACCATCAACCAGGGAACCATTAGTGTAGACAGGCTCACAGCCCGGAAATGAGGCGAGGAGCGCAAGAAAACGGCGATGGAGGGCCACAGGCGGAACCGAGTCCTTGGGTCCCTGTGCCAAGTCCAGACGGATGGACGACTTGGGCAAACACCAGGGAGGCGTAGGTGCACAGACCCGGAAGGGAGGCAGAAGAGGGAATGAGCCCAGTTCCGACAGCAGGGACTGGACGCGGACAGCTATGGAAAGCCCAGACCTAGGTCGCCGTTTGGGCAGATGGAGGACCACGGCAGAGAAAAGCAGGTGATGATTGGGATGGCGAGGCGAGCAATGCACGTGGACAGCATAGTCGGCGAGCAGTCGATGGCGGCGAATCCACAGTGGGGGAACCCCGGCCTCCACCAGTAGACTATCCACAGGGCTCGTACGGAAGGCGCCAGTTGCAAGCCGAACCCCACAGTGGTGTATGGGGTCTAACAACTTCAACACTGAGGGTGATGCAGACCCATAGGCCAGGCTCCCATAATCAAGCCGGGACTGCACAAGGGCTCTGTACAATCGCAGCAGCGTGCAGCGATCTGCACCCCAAGACGTGTGGCTAAGGCAGCGGAGGGCGTTGAGGTGCCGCCAGCATTTTTGCTTCAGCTGAGTAATATGAGGAACCTATGTGAGCCGGGCATCAAACACGAGTCCCAAGAAGCGGCAAGTGTCCACCACTTCAAGCATGTGGCCGTTGAGGTAAAGTTCAGGATGAGGGTGGACCGTCCGACGCCTGCAGAAGTGCATAACTCGAGTCTTGGCAGCAGAGAACTGAAAACTATGAGTCAGAGCCCATGATGCTGCCTTGCGAACGGCGACTTGCAGCCTGCGTTCGGCGACTCCCGTAGTCGTGGAGCTAAATGAGATGCAGAAGTCGTCAGCATACAAAGAAGGAGACACCGACGACCCCACGGCTGCAGCCAGACCATTAATGGCCACTAGAAATAAGGAGACGCTCAACACCGAGCCCTGCGGGACCCCATTTTCCTGTATATAAAATGAACTAGAGGCGGCACCGACTTGCACCCGGAAAGAGCCGTGCAATAAAAAGGTTTGAAGGAAAGCCGGGAGCCGACCACGAAGACCCCACTCATGCAACGTGGCGAGGATGTGATGCCTCCATGTCGTGTCATACGCCTTCCGCAGATCGAAAAATACAGCAACGAGATGCTGACGTTGGGCAAAGGCCATACGAATAGCAGATTCCAGCCACACCAAATTGTCCGTGGCAGACCGGCCCCAACGGAAGCCACCCTGGGATGGAGCGAGGAGACCGCACGACTCAAGGACCCAACACAAACGCCGCCCCACCATACGTTCGAGCAATTTGCACAAAACGTTGGTGAGGGTAATGGGACGATAGCTGTCCACTGCCAGTGGGTCCGCACCGGGCTTCAAGATGGGGACAATAACACCCTCTCGCCATTGCGATGGGAACACGCCCTCGCTCCAAATGCGGTTAAAGATGGTGAGGATGTGTCTCTGGCAGTCCCTGGGGAGATGCTTCAGCATCTGCGCGTGGATGCAGTCTGATCCTGGTGCTGTATCAGGGCAATCGGCAAGGGCAGTGAGGAATTCCCTCTCGCTGAAAGGAGCATTGTATTTTTCATAACGATGCGTGTGGAAAGAGAACGACGTCCGCTCGGCTCGCTCCTTTAGAGAGCGAAAGGCGGGGGGATAAGATGCAGTCGCAGAGCTCTTAGCAAAGTGCGTGGCAAGCCGTTCAGCAATGGCGGCAGCGTCCGTGCAGAGAGCGCCGTCCAAGGAGACCCCAGGGACACCCATAGGGGTCTGGTATCCATAAATCCGCCGGATCCGGGACCACACGAGCGAGGGGGATACATGGGAGCCCAAGGATGAGACATACCCCTCCCAGCACTCCTGCATACGCCGTGCAATAAGACGACGGGCCAAGGCACGGAGCCTCTTAAAGGCGATGAGGGTCTCGAGAGACGGGTGCCGCCTGTGACGCTGGAGAGCCCGCCGACGGTTGCGAATAGCCTCAGCAATCTCCAGCGACCACCAGGGTACAGCCTTCCTCCGAGGGAGGCCCAAAGAACGGGGAATGGTAGCCTCGGCCGCTGAAATGATGGACGTGGTTAAAACACGGACCACCTCGTCAATGTCACCCTGTGGGGGAGATTCAATGGTAGCAGCGGAAGTAAAAGCCGGCCAGTCAGCCCTGTGGAGAGCCCAGCGGGGCAGGCGCCCAGAAGAATGACACTGGGGCAGTGACAAATAGATGGGAAAATGGTCACTACCACACAGGTCAGGATGCACACTCCAGTGGAGGGATGGGACAAGTCCAGGGCTGCAAATAGAGAGATCGATGGCCGAGAACGAGCCATGGGCCACACTGAAATGCGTGGGAGCACCGGTGTTCAAGAGGCTAAGGTCGAGCTGAGCCAACACATTCTCCATGGCCCGACCGCGGTCATCGGACACAGTCCCACCCCAGAGAGGGTTGTGGGCATTGAAATCGCCCAGCAACAAGAAGGGTGGCGGCAGTTGGGATATCAGAGCAGCCAGGACATGCTGTGCGACAGCACCATCCGGTGGAAGGTAAATACTGCAGATGGTAACAGCCTGTGGCGTCCACACCCGAACAGCGACAGCCTCTAAAGCTGTTTGTAGAGGTACAAACTCGCTGTGAAGAGAGTTAAGGACATATATGCAGACGCCACCGGACACCCTTTCAATAGCTGCCCAGTTCTTATAATAACCCCGATAGCCACGGAGGGTGGGGGTTCGCATTGCTGGAAACCAAGTTTCCTGCAGAGCAATGCAAAGGAAAGGATGAAGGCTGATAAGTTGGCGGAGCTCAGCTAGATGGTGGAAGAAACCGCTGCAGTTCCACTGGAGGATGGTATTGGCCATGGATGGGAAAGGCGTGAATGGACTGGGGAGGCAGATTACGCCTCCGTTGCCCCTGCTGCTATTGAATCACCACCTGTACAACAGCCATCCATCGCTTCCGAGGGACTGGCGAGATCCAGGTCCTCAGTGGACGCCAGAATCTCCACCTCATCTTCGGACGCAGAGGGAGAAGGTTGCGGTGGGACAGGTGCCACCGCAATTTCAGGATGCTTGAGAGCCTTGTTCTTCGACTGCTTTGCGCGCTGTGCCTTAGGTGGGTCTGGCTGGGAGGGCCTCACTGGTTCAGTCTCAGGGACTGAAGACGACCGTGACGCCCTATGACCAGCGACCGGTGGTTGTTTGACAAACTTGCGGGTGTCCGCTTTGGCACTGGGCAAAGCCTGGGATGGGAGGGCCCCAAGGGACCCCTTCCGGGCGAGAGGAGCCGAAGAAGGCTCTCACTTCTCCGGCTGTGAAGGGGGAACTGATGTCCCCGGTGGTTGGGGTGGTGTTGCTCCTGAAGTAGATAGAGCAGGAGCAACAGGGAGTGAAGTGCCCCCGCAACCAAGGGGGTCGGTGAATTCTGACAGAGCTGAGAGCGAACTGGTTTTGCAGCAGCGGCATAGGTAGACGTCATGGGCACAGGATGTAGCCGCTCATATTTCCGCCTTGCCTCGGTGTAGGTCATGCGGTCCAGGGTCTTATATTCCATTATCCTCCTTTCCTTCTGGAAGATCCGACAGTCTGGTGAGCAGGGGGAATGGTGTTCTCCACAGTTAACACAGATGGGAGGCGGAGCACATGGAGTATCAGGATGCGAAGGACGTCCACAATCCCGACACGTGATGCTGGAAGTACAGCGAGATGACATGTGCCCGAACTTCCAGCATTTAAAACACCGCATCGGAGGAGGGATATATGGTTTCACATCACAACGGTAAACCATCACCTTAACCTTTTCGGGTAAGACATCACCCTCAAAGGCCAAGATGAAGGCACTGGTGGCTACCTGATTATCCCTCGGACCCCGATGGACGCGCCGGACGAAGTGAACACCTCGTCGTTCGAGGTTGGCGCGTAATTCATCGTCGGACTGCAGAAGAAGATCCCTGTGGAATATAACACCCTGGACCATGTTGAGACTCTTATGCGGCGTGATGCTAACTGAAACATCCCCCAACTTGTCACAATTGAGCAACCTGCGTGACTGGGCAGAGGATGCCGTTTTGATGAGCACAGAACCAGAGCACATCTTGGACAAACCCTCCACCTCCCCGAACTTGTCCTCTAAATGCTCCACAAAAAACTGGGGCTTGGTTGACATAAACGATTCCCCATCAACTCGCGTACACACAAGGAACCGGTGGGAATATTCTCCACCACCTTCTTTTGCCATACGTTCCTCCCATGGAGTGGCCAGGGAGGGAAATGAACGTGGTTCGTATTTCCTGCCGTTGAGGTTAGATCTCGATCGCTTAGAGACTGCTGGTGGAGGCCCACCAGCGAGAGATGATGTACCACGCTTCATTGCGGGTCATCTGCCCTGATGCCACCTACTCCGACCAAGGGCCCTCCCCACAGGCGCCACCCAGCCACAGCAATAGCCACCTGGCAGGATGGCCATTGCCGGGAGTCCCGATGCCCCAGGGAGATGGGCATCTACTCCTTGGCATACGTGGGGAGTTAACGGCGCAGGCATCAGTAGAGCGATCCCTGTGTTGTCAGGGGGCTACAACCAAAAGGGTACATGGCGGCCCCACCACAACGGACTGGCTACCGTGCTGGATCTTAGGTGCAAAAATGTCCAAGGTCGTCGTCGCAGTTAAAAGCAACACTGCAGAGTGCAGCGTGGTAATCGCACCCAGGGACGTTTCCTCGCCCAAGAGATGGAAAACGAGCGGGACACCATTGCAACGACAAAAAAGCCTGCTGAAGGTCGTAATGCACGACGGATTCAGTGCACCATGTAAGGCGCCCTTCCCCAATTGGCTCGCTCTTCGGAATAATTTAGAAAGATGGAGGTCAAACCCGAGAGGGGACCATCATATAAGGCCGAAACATTTGAGACTCCTTTTCGTCGCCTCTTACGACAGGCAGGACTACCGCGGGCCTATTCTAACCCCCGAACCCGCAGGGGGGAACGCTTTAAGCAACATCATTCCGCAGTTATGTGGCGTGAAAATTCTTTATGGAATGTTTAGTATTTTAAAATGAACTAACCGTTTATTTGGGATTATTGTAGCAAGTATGTGGCGTCGCAGTGTGTAAAACTAGCAGTCTAGAAAAAGAAATCGAGAGATGACTTTCATTATGCGATAAGCCTAGTGTTCTCGAGGGTAGAAGAGGAACTTCTATATAGATTGTAGTGCACTGACAAAGAAATAATACGTCAGGCTTATGGGCCAGTTTTACGAGAAACGTAATTATGTTACAAAAGGTACGAAATTAAAAAAAGGAGAGCTTTAATCAGAACAATGCAAGGAAACAGTCGTTTGCTAGGGTAGGCATTAGCATGTAAAACAAAGAAAAGAAGGACTCTAAGATAAAACCATGGGTAGAGTTCCAGCTGAACAGAGAAGGCTGCTAGAACGTCGAAAGAATTCTGTATAACATGTGACATTCCTCAGATACATGTATAGAAGGAATAAAAATACACAACCTGAACAGATATTCCGCAGTCTCTGAAGGAAAGAAAAAAAAAGTAAAATAAACACACTGAGGGAACACAGAATACTAAATATTAGAGCGAAGCATATTTTGGAACAAAGTGGAAAATCTGAAAGGGGTTGTGAGTACCTAAGAGAAGTGGACTAACTTGGACGAAAAGAAATAAAGGAAGCCTGCGAGTGAAACCACAAAAGACGACTGCAATGGATAAAAAAGTTGTACCATGACCAGAAGATGTGAACTCGCATGTAATATAACCAATAATAACAGAGGTACTTTGAGAAATGGATGATCCGGTATTCGAATTTCCGTAACATACTCTATGTTTACCTGATGTGGACTTTTCAGACTTTCTTTTATTCCCATACCGTTGCAGCTTTGATACCAGAAGATTTATTGAGTCCAGTGAAAAAGCTCTGGCTGCCGTACGTGAATATTTAGCAGACATTGTAAAATGGTGAAACTTCCTGGCAGATTAAAACTGTGTGCTCGACCGAGGCTCGAACTCGGGTAAAATGGTAGTGTACTAATGGAATTTAGACACTGATAAGTCGTTGGACATAGTAATTAGAACTAAATGCGTGTTTGCGCTAACATCGTTTTTGGCTAACGAACACAGTGTTTCACTGCCAAGTCGAGAAATTATCGTCTCACTCTCGTGTGTACAGAAGAAGGAACATGCAAATTCAACAACACAGACGCAGCAATAGTAGTAGATGTAATATACACACTGAGAGGAATATTTTTTAGCGACTAATGGCACTCAATTATCTTGTACCCTAATAAATGTCAGCGTATTTTAATTATTTTAATCTGTATCATGCGTGACACACAGTTCATAATAAATAATGATTTATCCATATTTCCTCATTTTCGAATGTCTGCTGAAACGTATGAAACGTTCCTCATCAAATGGATGCGTATTTTTAATTAGGAATTTCACTGAAGCATGTATGACACTTCCACGAACATTACAAGGGGTGTCCTACTTTAATAAATCAATTATATTGACGCTAAAAGCTTTTCTGAGGACAAAGTATGTAACATGTAATTGCATTTGGAATGTCTGGTTCCATTACAAAGACCCAGTGTAATGACATTAGGACAAATGAATCCCCCGATTGTTAAGGCAGACGCACGTAGATGAGACGGAAAATACAATTATAAAACTCTGCAGCTGTAGTTGTAGGGGAGCATGTGAACAAACCGGTTTGTGCGTAATTCGGCAGCGTACGACGTTTGGTGCATCACAGAGGTACATTGACGTTGTTAAGAGGTGTGGCAAGAAATCGATAATTAAAGAATATCTGGCGATCAAGCCATAACAACGGCCTCAAATATAGTGGAAAACATGTAGTAAATAATTCCTTGTGGAGCGTAAAATAAAGATATTCAACATAATCTCAAGCAATTTCGTGCGTTAATTCCAGCTAGGTGACAGTCTTCTGATTGGCCCACGGAATAGATTTGACACTGGATAATACATACTAATCAGCCGGAACATTATGCCCACGTATGTAATGGCCTGAATAACCACCTTTAGCATGGGTAACAGCGACGACCCGTCGTGGAATGAAAGCAATGAGGCCTTCGTAGGTCGCTGGAGGGACGTAACACGACATCTCCACACACAAGTCACCTAATTCCCGTAAATTTCGGTGCGAGGGGCAATGAGTTCTAATGCCATGTTCAATCACAACCCAGATGTTTTTGATCCGAATCGGATCAGGCGCGTTGCAGGGGAGAGCACATGAACTGGCCACTGTGTTCCTCGGACCACTCCGTCACAGTCCTGGCCCTCTAACACTGCGCATTACCTTGCTGAAAGATGCCACTGCCGTCGAGAGGGATGATCGTCATGAAGTGGTGTACGTGGTGTGCAGCCAGTGTACGATACTCCTTGGCCGTCATGGTGCTTTGTACGATGTCCACAGTACCTTTGCCGCTTCCAGAGTAAAATGGAGTCGCCGCCAGCTTGTCTCCGGCCCGCAGTAAAGATGTCTGGGAACTGTTCTCCTGGAAAACCACAGGTTCGCGCCCTCTTATCGGCATGATGCAGAAGGTATCGGGATTCATCAGACCGTGCAACGCTCCGACAATGCGCCAACGACCATTGGCGACGGTCACCCGCCCAGATCAGTCGTAAGTCTCTTCGGGTTTGCTGACGGATCCTAAAATCAACTTCACTCGATATTTCGGCGATCTAACTGGTGGCCATCTTCAGGAAAATGCTGCTTCTGCTGATGAGTCCCGCTGAGAACTGACGCCAGGTTGCAAATCGACGTCCTATATAGGCCACCGTTCATTACACGGCGCATGCGTCGCCCATCACGGTTTCTGCCTTCCAAAACAGGGAGGTGGCGCCGCCCTTAGTGAAACACTGCTCAGTGCTGGCAACGATATATCGCAATCAAGGCCGCACCGAAGAACGTTCAGTTTTGATCCGAGATAATAGAGGATTCCACGTCTTGCTAAGAGGAAACCCATTGTCTCTGTTGATTAAATTATCAGCCAACTTAATTTCAATCTCCTCTTTGTAGACACTGTTCCAAAAACCGGAAATGTTGGCAACCACCACAGCACAGTTTCCTCAAATTTCGTATTGTGTCCCTCATTTAGGCAGTGTTCTGCTACCGCCGATTTTTCCGGCTGTTGTAGCCTCGTATGACGGTGATGTTCCACACACCTGTCATGCATTGTGCGAATAGAACGGACAATGTAAGCTTTCCCACAATGGCACGGAATTTTTTACACCCCGGGTTTCCTAAGCCCCAAATCATCCTTCACAGAGCCGAACAGAGCCCTAATCCTAGAAGGTGGACGGAACACGCTCTTAATGTTAAAATTCCTCAAAATTCGTCCAATCTTAAACGATAAGCCTCCAGCATAAGGAAGAAAGGCCACAGATCTATGTTCCTCTTCGTACTCCATAGCCCGACGAATCTGCTTCTCGATGTATGCATTTTCCTTAAAAACAGTCATCAAATGCTCAAGTTTTTGGGTTAAGCTGTCTGCGTCGGAAATGGCATATGTTCTCCGTACCAAAGTCCTAAGGACGCCATTGCGTTGGAGTGGTGGATGACAAGTCTTAGGATGCAGATATGTGTGTGTGTCGGCTTTCGGTGTACACTGTGTCCCAAAGTTCCATCTGGTTTTTTATAAACCATTACGTCTAAAAATGGAAGCATCCCATCATTTTCAACCTCCGTAGTAAATTAAATTTGATACGGGGATGAAGGCAGTTGAAGCGGTCCAAAAATCTGTTAAGAACATCACGTCCATGCGGCCAGACGAAGAAGGTATCGTGCACGTTGGTTGCAAAGCTGAAGTCGTCGGAGCCATGTCCTCGAAGTCCTCTGCGGGACTTATCAGCAGAAGCAGCATTTTCCTGAAGATGGCGACCAGTTGGATCGCCGAAATATCGAGTCAAGTTGATTTTCGGATCCGGCAGCAAACCCGAAGAGACTTTCAAGACTTATTACGCCGGGAAAGCCTACGTAATCACAGATCAGTCGTAGTTTCCGATGTCGTGGTGTTAACATTAGCACATGGTTGAGTTGTCGGCTGCGGAGTCCCATCTTTAGGAGTGTTCACTGTGTGTTCAGACACATTTGTACTGTGACCAGCATTAATCACAGATGTTAGTTCCACTACAGTTCGCCGCCTGTCCTGTTTTGCCAGTCTGCCCTGCCTACGACGGCCGACATCGGTTACGAGGGGTGGCCACCCAACCCCACGGCGTCTCGACACGGTTGCACCTTAATGTCGCCACGTGTTGAAGACACTCACCACAGCGCTCTTGAGACACCAGAAAAGGAATGCACTTTCCGAACTACTAGTGCCGAGCGTCTGGGAGATCACTATCTGCCCTCCGTCAGGTAGATCGAGCGCCTTCCCATTCTATGCACGGACAGATCACTCACTGGTACTACATCCATCGTCCGTCTGTCTCACTAGCGGTCATTCCTTGCCAGCAGACGCGGCTATTGTCTGGATGGATGTATATAGTGGTATAGTAGGATGTATATAGTAGGTCGGTGGCCGTAACGTTCTGGCAGATCTGTGTAAATTTCTTCTTTGCCGACTTACATCACTTATTACAGAAAACGAAGAGAAAGCACTCATAAATGGCCTCCAGTATTGGGAACAAGATGGGTGACTGTTTCTCAGTTCAACCCGTGTGGTTTTACTACCGCAACAGCCAAGGTGTGCCATGACAGTACAGGGGCGGTTGCCTGTTACACGACAGATCATTTCTAATTTGTGTGATCTTTGCCGCTTTTGGTTGAGTTCATTATCAAATGGTTCAAATGGCTCTGAGCACTATGGGACTTAACATCTGAGGTCATCAGTCCCCTAGAACTTATAACTACTTAAACCTAACTAACCTAAGGACGTCACACACATCCATGCCCGGGTTGGATTCGAACCTGCGACCGTAGCTGTAGCTCGGTTCCAGACTGAAGCGCCTAGAACCGCTCGGCCACACCGGCCGGCAGTTCGTTATCAAACTGGATCAACACGTGTACGCAATAACAGTAAATAACTGTCGTACTTGTGACAATACTACCCCGGCAAGATGCGCACTGATTTCACAACTATAGACGTGGGCTGCGTGCGCCGTCCAAGTTGCCATATAGACTGTGGGCGCTGCGCGGAGGGAGGCTGCTGGCCGCAGGTGCGCCGACCTACTCTTCTGGGGTGAGCTGCGCGCCAGCAGACACCGACTGCTGTCCTAGCGGGTTCTCGGTAAGTTTCCGCCGCGGGCCGAGGGGTCGCGGAGTCGCACCGACAGGCTGGACTTGTTAAAATCAAGCCGCGTCCGGTCGGTATCGATCTGCGCCACATCGAAAATGTTGCATGAAGTCAGAGCTCTTGTGTCCTTGAGGGACCCGTGTTCGTTCGGTTGCTTATTAGTTCTGAAGGTGATTGCACTGGTGAGCCAAAACATTGTGACCACGTGCTTAATAGTTTCTTTGCCTTTCTTTGGAACGAAATACATCACTGATTCTGCGTATCGCGGATATGAAACTTTCTTGTTAGGTTTGTGGAGGTCTGTGACAAAAAAATGGTTGCAATGGCTCTGAGCACTATGGGACTTAACTTCTTAGGTCATCAGTCCGCTAGAACTTATAACTACTTAAATGTAATTAACCTAAGGACATCACACACATCCATGCCCGAGACAGGATTCGAATCTGCGACCGTGGCGGTCGCGCAGTTCCAGACTGTAGCGCCTAGAACCACTCGGCCACCCCCGCCGGCGAAGCGCAGGAGAATTGAGCCGTGGTACAAATTGCTGTTTTGAAGAGCGCGCTGCAGCAGGTAGTGTGAAGCAGTCGCCCTCCATTTCTGGCGGTGGCGCCGCTGTGGCAGTCGCAGCTTTGGTGTCTCCCTTTGGTGGGAAAGGGGAAAGGTTGCCTGTTCACGTGCAATCCATGGGCGCTATGAGCTCGCCAGTCGGTCAGTCTGGGTCAGTCTCTCATACCCAGCTTTGCCTCTCGTCCGCATTTGTTAGGCAGTTAGTGTCTGTCTATCGTTCGGAGTGCTAGTACGTCTGTCGTTCGGATAAACCTTTAAAGCCGGCAAAATGTCTTTCCACTCCGCCAGTAAGAGAACTCAGCGAGTGGTCGCCCGGTCGGGGCTTAGTTCCTGCATCTGAGTCTGCGCGTTAGGCCGCCAGTCTGCTCTAGTTTGCTCAGGCAATGGTAATTGGCGGTTGGATCGATCGGTTGGTCGGTCGCGCACTGAGACACAGGATAACTTGTCCGTCATGAGCGTCGGCGCGTGTGAGGTCACCACGTGAGTCCAGTGGGCCGCGCCGTATAGCGAGGGGTAGTGGCTTCGCGGTCGACACGAGAGCAACAGGAGTCAACCCACGACATCAGTTGGCCGGTGCGAGCTGCGACGCCGTGAGACGCGCCTTCCTTCGTCTGTTGAAGCAGCTGGCAGCGGACGGTTTGGAAGAGCGATTTAGGGTGCTGCGCCAGGTCTTCTCGAGAAATCTCAGTTTATTAGAAGTTAAGCGATTGGTGATATGTTGTTTGATTTACTCTTGTTAAAATCTACTTGTTTTCTTGGTGAGGTCACCAGCTGTTTTGCTTTGGGGTCGTCCCACCATTCTTCTCCGTTTGCCTACCCACGGGAAGGTGGTTGTTTATAAATTGGGTGGTCCGTTTTTCCCTTTTGGAGTAGGGTCGGGTTAGAGCAACCTGCGGTTCGGGTTGTTCGGTAATTTCCATATCAATCTACCGTACGTTAGTAGCTGCCTCTGTCATGTTTGTCAGATTTGGTGTGTTATTGCTTGGAGTTTAACGGCGTAATACCTGAAATATGTTTTGATCTTTGGAAACCTTGATATTACTGCCTATGATCTTGAGAGGCGGTATCTGTGTACTGTAGAGCATCTTAACTATCGTCAGGCCGACCTTGTAGAATTTTATATAAGAATACATTTCATGGGCTTTTATTTAAATGGTCAATCTAGTATATAAAGTTGCCACGCTCTCGCCGTAAGACTTTTCTTAGTAGTTAAAATCAAGTTGCACCTTCGGTGGCAAGGTTAATAGTTTAATTGTTAGTGTTTTGTACCATTTCGATACTTCATACGGGGGGTGCATAGTTTGAGTGCTTGTGTAAATTGTTAAAACTCTTAGTTTAAAGTTATCTGATGTGTTGCAGATTTGCACCAGTGTAGTCTTTCAGAGGCTGTTGTGAGCGGTCGTAACTACGACCGTGTCAAAAGGCAGCGGCAAGGTTCTCTGCCCAAAAGCTCATACAGTCAAAACTTATTTCTTTCTGCCTGTGGATAAATTGTAACTTTGATATTTAGAGGCTGCTCTCTGATTATAATTTTAAATCTGTTTCTTTCAAAAAATGCTTTTAAGCACTATTAAAGTGAATAAAATTCCCATTTGTTAAAATGAATTTGGTTATGATTTCATCAGTTACTCCCTGGCAACTACTTCCATGCTTACATTGTGTGATTAAATGTGTTAATGTTCTTGATGAATCGCTAGTAAATAAAATAAATTCTTAAGAACATTCTTTGAAAATAAATCACGGTTGAGGAATGTCTCCCGCAGTGTGATGCTGCTCCCACCAGCCTGAGTCTGTGCGCGTTGAACGTTTCGAGCAGCCGTTCACCTCCATGACTGCGTTTATGGAGTAGGAAGGAGGAGCGAATTACTGTTTAATGTCCCATCGAAAACGAGGTTTTTAGGGACAGACCACAGCCTCGGATTACGGAAGGATGGGGAAGGAAATCGGCCGCCCCGTTACGGCATTGGCCATCACGGAAAACCTAAATCAGAATGGCCGTACATGGGTTTGAAGCGACGTCCTCCTGAATGAGAGACCAGTGTGCTCACCACTGTGCTATCCCGTTCAATGGCGACGACCATCGACCTACTGTACCAAAAATGTGATTCATCCGAAGAGACGACACTTTTCCGTTGATGGAGGGTCGAATGCCGATGGTCTCGTGCCCACTGCAGTCGTAATTGACGATGTCGTTGGGTCAACATGTGATCCGGTAAGGGTGGTCTGCTGTGGAGCTCCGTTGCTCAAAAATGTACGACGAATTGTGTGCTCCAAAACACTTGTGCGTGAACCAGAATTGTGTTCCACACACAATGCCACAAATCACCGTCTATACCGCTTTACAGAGCATACAAGCCTCCGAACCCCACATTCTGTGAATAGTCGTGGAAGTGCAACAAATTAGCCCCTAGTGGTAGCTTCACTGACTTTCTTACTCTTTCCGTAGATGCTCACGACAATAAATAGCACTTAAACATTCGTCCCGCTTCGCCGCTTTCGAGATACTCGTTCACAGCCCCTACGTAATAATAACCCGTTGCAACAAGAAACGTGACTCATCCGTCCAGACGACAGCCTTCCATTTAGCTACTGTCCAATGCCGTGTTCACTGCAATCGTAACTGACGGTTCCGTTGGGTGAACGAGGTGTCGTCAGCTGTGGAGCCACAAGTTCAACACTGTGCTCCGAACTGCGTGCTCCGAAGTACTTGCGGCCGCGTCAGCACTGTGCTCTGTCGTCAGACCTACAACTGACGATCGCCTGTCGTGCTTTACAGAACGGTCAGCCCCACGTTCTCTGATGAGTCGCGGTCGTCCACAGTCTCGTCACCTACTCGCGACTTCACTGTGCATCGACTGCTTTCCACAACTGCTAACGACAGCTGCACGCCAACAGGGTATCAGCTTCATCACTTCCCTGATGCTCGTTTCAAAACGTCGGTACTTAACCATCAACCACACTGGCGTTAATATTTGGGCAATGTCTTTCAGATATTCGCTATAAAGTCTGTCAGTACGTTGTCGAAGTGCGTCTCTCATATTTTCATGTCTATGTAATGTGTTTTCTAGGTCGTAGCACAATATATGGGTCTTTTAAGGCTTCCTCCACTAGTTTATTTCCTTCTTGTGCCCTGAATGATCTCTTCTTTTCCTTTAGAGTTTTCTTATAGATGCTTCGTTTTTCGGCGTAATTCCTGAGGAGTATAGAGTTCTCTGCGCACTGTTTTAGTTGATGTACGCTTCCTAGTACATCTTTTCTTAGACTTTTTACTGTGTGTCGAACTATTTTTTCGCTGTTCTTATGTATCTGGGGTTGGCGGCTTGAGTTCTCCTATCGCTTCTGTTGCTTCTACTAGTCCCGAATTGTCTATTAACATTTCGATTTGTTATATATGATCGGATTCTGCTTCCACTTTCCCGACGTCCATTGTTTTCGAGAGTGCTTCCTCCTCCTTTTCTTGCGTTATTCGCCATGCTCCTTGAATATTTATTTCCAGAGGGATGTGTTTCCGAAGTGGTGTGTGGTCTGCAGTTCAGAGAGGTGATATATTACCCCTGATTGGTACCCTTATGAACACAATATCTATTGTACTTTTGCCGCTGTGGGAAATATATGTAGATATGTTGGGATTGTTTAACAGGATAAACCCTTCTTCCTGCAATGTTTCCAATGTTACTTTTGCTTTGTAATTTTGTACATCCATTGTGCAATTTAAGTCTCCAGCAATAATTAGTGGCTTATTATGTTATACTCTGCTGATCTCTGAGTGATCAGCTGGCCTGTTTCATCTATTATATCAATGCATGTTTTGTTCGGTTGGAAGTATGCTGATATTATGCAAGCAATAATGGCAATACATGAAATGCAATACATCAGATCCCTTAGCCTAGAGACAGCAATGGCACTATTCAGAATCAAAATCTTCCCAATACTGACGTACGGCATAGAAATTATTGAACCACATCTCACAGTCAACAACCTAACAACACTAGGAAGAGTGAAGGACACCTATATAAAGAAAGCAATAGGAGTGTCCAAAACAACACGATCAAGACTTGTATACCTGCTGGCGAGGGAACCCCTCCTCATTGAAGGCCTTCGGACAATCCTGATGCTACCCAATAGCAGCGCCTTAGAAAGTCTTCTTAAAACGTTGAAGAAAAAAAGGGAAGACATACCTCCAGAATTTTACAGCACAGGTGCCATGATTGACCGAACATGTACAAAGGGAAACTTCGAAATGAGACACGTGGGCGCCAGATTGTCAGTCCATGGTTTCCACCACCTTATTTGCAACAACACGTCATATCATGAACCAAACGAAATGTGTGAGTGAAACGTTACCATATAGAGCTCTGTACCAAAAGGACACGAACAATATGTGAAATTTCTAATTTATCTTATTATTATCACTGTACATTGAATTTGTATTTCTATTTGGCTGCAATAAACTTATTATTATTAACTATTATTATTAACTATCAACCGTTTTCCAAAGTCGCTTGTGTACGTAGGTTTCCTCATTTGCGGTCAGCGTTATTTCCATAATGATTCCATGTGAGCCATGTGCTTCCTTCACCACGTCACGTGCCTGCAACGTCGTTTTCAAAACAATAATGAGTATAATGTTTTGGCTTATTAGTGTAGACTATCCATATGAGAAGATATTATTACATTCAAAAGGTGATTTTCCTTTAAATTTTGTTGTGGTCTCATGTATGCACAAATGAAAGAGAAATGTATTCATTCATTTAAAACCTGTCTGGAGTTCCTGGTCTCCTTCCTATCTTTTCTCACTGTACGATGATCGTAAAATTTTACATCGAAGTGTGATATTCCTTTGTGAAATGCACGTCAAGGGGGCTATCGTTCGATTTGTGGCATTTGCTAAAGGCTGTTTCACTAATTACTAAAATGGGACTGCCAGAGTCAAGTACTGCCATAAATTTTACGTCATTTACTGTAATGTGAATCATAGGATACGCAATGTTGTTATGTTTTACGTCGTGCTCCTGTAGTAAGATGTCCCTAATTTCTTCCATTTTTACGTAATTACTAGCTACGGCAGCTGCGTCGTCAGTTTCAGAAGTACGTTTTGTGGCTGCCAGCGGTATGAGTCATTGCCTATTGTCTCTTTGTTGGCGCGCGTCGTTATTGGGATTTGGAGACCTAACTTCTACAAATTCACCTTGTCGAGAGGGCCCCGCCTTGCTTGAATCCCGCCAGTTCTGATGCAATTCAGGTCTGTCGTTACCATCATGTCGTCTGTCGTCATGTCGGTAGATTCCATAGTTTCTTTCTTGTCGGTCACGTGGTGGAGAATTTCTCCCTGAATCGTAACTCCGCGCTGGACCGTTGCGTCTAACGTTATTCTGTCTCCCTTGATAATAATTATTTTGGTTCACGTATTGTCTGTTTCTCTGATTGTCTCTGTGATAGTCACTACCGCGGAGAGGTGATCTTTCCCTGTAATTATTACTACTCTGCCAATGGTTGTCATATGCGTGGTGTCTGTTTTGGTCACGATTTGTGTTGTGAGAATAGCCTTGTCGTGTCCAGTTATTATTTCTTTCATCGCGGAATTGTGACGGATGTGACCTGTAATTGTTGTGTTCCTGTTTTCGCGTTCCGCGACTGTCTGTGTCAATTTCTATTTCTTGTAAGAGTCCCTCAAAAGCTCCAATGTCGTCTTTGCAACGTCCTGCCAAACTAATATTTCTTAAATGTTCAGGCAATTTCATTAAGTAAATGCAGATGAGTTCCGAAGGGCTGTATGGGTTTGAAAGATATTGATTCTTATGCAACATGTCTTCAAAATATTTGACAAGACTGGAAAATTCAGATTCTTCGAAATGTTTCATCATTATGATGCTATGTTTTACTCGGTCTTGTGTAGCTTGAGACCAATATGCTGAGAGGAAGGCATGATAAAATTCTCCTTCACTGTGACAATCGTGAATGACCGATCACATTCTTTCAGCTGGTTCATTCTCTAAGTAGCCACACATAAATTCTAATCTGTGCTCTAATGACCAGTTGCGAGGAAAACAATGAGAGAATTGCTGGAGCCACGCTTTTGGATGAATGTCGTTGCCAGAATTCTTAAATGTTTTGAATTTATGTGTAGTAAGGAACAGCTTATAGTCAAAATCATCGTGTCGGCGAGTAACATATCGGTCATTGTTACGTCGTGTCGGCGGTTCCATCTCAAAATTCGCTGCACTTTGCCAATTTCTTTTCATAATTTCCGAAATGCCCTGTGTTATTATTTTGTGCCTTTTCCGTATTTCTAAGTTCCTCTTCCCGTGTTGGAGCGCGAGTGTCCTCTGAAATATGTAATTTCTGTATTACTTGTGCCAACTGATCTTGTACTTCCCGGATTTCTCTTTTGTATTGCGTATTAATTTGATTCTGATTTTGTTTGAATTTCTTAGTTTGTTCATATTCTTCTGTGTCAGTGATGGCTACAGGTCTTGTGTCATTCAGATCATCGTCTTCCTTTGTAGATAAGTTAGTGAACTGATCTGAAAGTTCTGCTACTTTATCCGATAGTGAAATTATTTCCTCTGTGTGTTTTTCTGAACCAAGTTTCAGAGTGTCCATTTGTGCTGAAATCGTATCTACTGTGTCCTTTAAGTTTCCCTGAGTTTTTGCAAGTTGCGTAACAGAATCGGTAGATGCAACTGAGTTAATTTTAGCTTGCAAGGTGTCGTGATTTTCATGAACAATGGTTTGCAGTTCTTTTATGGCTGCTTCGTGATTCTGTACAGCATTTTCATGACGCGAAAAAATAGGTTGAAAATGCTCACAAATTTGTATTTTTACGTCATTACAGACTTTTTGACATTTCGATTCAATGTTATGTAACTCAGTAGTTAAATCTTCACGTGTTTGTTCAAGTGTGATGTCTAACTTCCGAAGATTTTGTTCCATTGCGTCTAACTTTTGAAGCTTTTGCTGTGTTTGTCTCTGATTTTGTTCCATTCTGTCTAACTGTTGCTGTGTTTGTCTCTGGTGTTGTTCCATTGTGTCTAACTTTTGAAGATTTTGTTCCATTGTGTCTAACTTTTGAAGATTTTGTTCCATTTGTTTCTGATTTTGTTAAAGCGTTGTGTCTAACTTTTGTAGCCTTTGTCCCATTTGTTGCATTAACTGTAATAACAGTGCACTGGTGTCTGAAACATGTTCCTCAGTGGTATTCGGGAGTGCATTTTAACCGGCAATATTCGCATTTTGAAAAGCAGAAAATGTGTCTTGACTTATTTGAGAAAACTGTGAGGACGCAAAACCTGAATGTACAGTATTTGCAAGATTGTGTCCTGTCATTTCGAAATCCTGAGGCAAGCTATTGCCGACCGATCGATCGATAATTCTTCCCTGTTCACTAATTGTTTCACTGCCTACACCATTATTTGCAGCCCGTTCCATTACCCTATGCACAATTACCAAATTACTACTTTGAACATTAGTTATTTCATTACATGGTGGCGCTGACACACTGCTTTCGTCTTCACTGTCATTTCTCAGTTACTTTGGAGCCTAGTATTACGTTTTTCACACGCCATTATTGTCACAATATTTCACACGACAACACAGAAAAACACAATTTGAAGAGCAAAAATAGGAGAACACATTAACATAGCACTGAAAATAATATCTAGTTAATTGCAAGCGCAGCAGCGAAATACTTGGTGCAAATCTACATGCATGCCACAACTGTTTTACTGTACAACAATAAAACACTACAACTACAAAGGAGATTCTCTCTACAATTACGCGCTAGCAATAAACAATAGCTACATTAATTACACAAACTACAAGAAAAAAATCAGAAGATTCCAGTGAGGTATCCTCGGCTAAGGGTCGACATATGTAACGTCCCCTTAGAAAAATTATACATGTCTGTGCTTAAACTGACATACAATTTTTTAGCGCAACGCAATCTGACTTTCAAAAAATCCCTACAAAAGAATGACCCTGACTAACATTAACCTATACGTTTCACAAATCACTTACCTCACAAAAATCTTGGTTACTCGAACTACTGCAATACAGCGAGCGCCACTACTGCCAGCTAAATAAAAGATTCAAACTAAGGAAGGCACTAACTACTGATAGGCATAGTTAGCAAATGAAAGATTTTGATAGAGAACAAACAATGTATTTACCTTAATAGTGTTCAAAGGTCATAATATATAGCAGTTGATGACATGCAGTCTTACAAATTTACTGTCTTTGATGGACACACGTCCAGATCATCCGCTCTCAAAACTCCGCCATCTCTCTCTCCACATCCACCACTGCTGGCGGCTTACCTCCAACTGCGCAACGCTACGCGCTGTTCACATCCAGCTGCCCAACACTACAATGGCAAACAACAATGCGAAGTAGCCACAGACTGCACACAGCGCAGCCAGTGATTTTCATACAGAGCGCTACGTAACGTTGCCAATAAGAAAACATAAACAGCCTACTTACAAAGTCTGTCGTAACCTTCAGCCTTTCCAACCTCCAAACAAATGAAAATCTATGACTCTGCCCGAGTGACTCACATATAATCTTCCTCACTACTTGCAGGTCACCTTGTACATCTCAGTTCGTGACAAGGCTTTCTTAATAAATTCACTCTCGAATAAGTTTCTACTTACGCTATTATTATTATGAAATGGAAAACTTTTATTTGTAAGAGTCTCTGAAATTTCGTCAAGAGTTTCCATACTATTGCCAAATTCATGTTTACTGACTTGTTTGACTTGTTAAGTCTTATCGCTCATAGAGCAGATATTGTGGCTGCTACGAGCCGATGTTCCATGAAGTTGCGTGTTTTGGAATTAGAGGGTGCTCGAAGCTTGCTGGGATAAAAATTGTAGTGAAAGTCACCTGTCTCAGGCATCTCCCATGCAAGGATTATCTTTTTAAACGAATATCTTTTCAAACAATCAATGAAATTCATTTCGTGATATGTAAAGCATTGTCCTAAATCTTATGTTCTCTTACCGACATCAGACGACATTGCACTCAGTGGAACTTACTAATAGAGGTGCATTACGTGCTCTTGATAAGAAACACAGTAGCTTCATAAAGCCCATTACACAGTATCGGAAGATCAAAAGCCTGACTGCATAAGATTATGGAAGGAACAGCGGACACATTTTAGTCGTATATTTTTGTTTTTTTCAAATATTGAAAGGGTGTTGTGTTCATTAAAGGCCAGGAATTAATAGAAGTGCCACACTGACACAGCACCTGGCAACCGCCGCTGACGCTGGACCAGATGGCGGAGATGACAGGGAGGCAGCAAGAACGGGAGTGGCAATGAACACCGCTGAGACGATTTCCGAAGCAAAGGAGGAACGGTTGGGAGACAGTGTTCCCTCAGTACCAGTACGTACCGACGTCATACTCGCTGCATTCTCTAACTAAGTCAGGCGGATTTGCAAAGCTGCGGTAACCCTTAACACTAACTGCGCTTCATTTGCTGGTATAATCTGGTTTTTTACGTTTCCGCTTCAGTAAGAGAAAAGTGATGGGACTTGTTAAGCTGAATTTCCAGCCCCTGCGTGAGCGTTTGTGCAAAGGACATAGCTACAGTGGCGAAGAGTCAGCGGCCGTATTCGGTTGTGTCTTCTTTTGTGCTGTATCGACTGCTGAAGAGCAATTTCTTAACAGCAAATATACATTAACAAAATGTTTGAATCACCTCTACATGCTGGGGAGGTGTGCCGCTACTGCGAATGTATAATACCCATCGGAAGGTCACCCCTGACCGTGTCTGTAAACGTGGATACAGTTATTATGAGCGCCGCCTGCATTTAGGATGCAGCATTCGAAAGGATTGCAGCATTTTAGTTGAAAGTAAAGCACCAGTAGGTATGCATTAGGGACGTCTATGGAACAGTAGCGTGAACATCGGCCGCGCCACGAAGGTCATTCGCGACTAGTGATCGGTTTCCCATCGTCTCGTTATGCGAACAAGGAGGCTTGTCCATCAGGGAAGTTGCTCCACGCGTACACCGGAGTCAAAACGATGTGGTGCAGACGTGGAATCGGTTCCAATTGACGGGTAGTATTGAGGCCTTACTCGCACAGGCTACCCTCGTTTGATAAGTGGACAGGAATATTTATATGAGTTGTGAAACAAAGAAATGATAGGATGAATATTCCACAACTGAATTCATCGTTCAAAGAGGCTACAGGACGTCACACATCGCACTAAACCGTTAGGAGACGATCACAGTAGGCGAATGTCCATTCTCGACGTACATGTCGAGCATTACAACGTACACCAAAACGCCATGGACTCCGTAACAGATAGTGGACGGCCTATGATTCGGGTCAGGTGTTGTTAATATATTGAAAAAACCCGCCTCAGTTGCGAAAATGTTCTGGTCTTTACCCAGGTTTCGGCTCGAATTATCTAGCCTTCATCAGAGGCATAAAATTACTGTAACATGCCAGAGTAAGGCACAGTTGCCGCTGCCAACCGCGTGGTGAAGTGATGTTGGGGCTCCAATTCAGTTAAGTAGCTTTAATTCGACATGGTACCACGTTGCTATAGGTCCTAATTTTAATGTTGACTGTGCCTTACTCAGGCATGTTATAGTAATTTTATGCTTCTAATGAAGGCTTGATTATTCGAGCCGAAACCTGGGTAAAGACCAGAACATTTTCGCAACTGAGGTGGATTTTTCAATATATTACTCTATCACAGATGCTGACGGGTCTGCAACATGCTCCGAACGAAACTCGGATCTATTTGTCCCCTGATAACCCCAGACAACATGAATGGAAACAATCTGGTAATTCGATTGCAGCCAACTCTGTCTTCCAGATGTACAACAAGGTGGGACGTTCTGGAATGGCATTACATAGGCCAGCATACACCTTGTAACGGAACTGAAATGATGGTGGGCTGACAGTAATTTGGAGCCCGTGCGTCGGAAACGGGCGCGCTGGTGTGAGACTGCCAGGGAGTGCACCCTGATGCCATCTATTGGCGAAACTGGGAATTAGCGCTGCCTCTCAGACAATGCACTAAGCTCTCGGAGTCAAATGTATTCTTTTTCTTGGTAATTATAAGCTACTACTGTATGATTTAATGTTATAAAGCGCTAGTAGTAAATTATTATGACTGGTATGAACTCCAGGGTAATAAATATAAATATTCTTAAATACTAAATGATTTCGGTGAAAAGGTAGTAGGGGAACGCCCCCACTCTTGGTGATACGAGCGTAGCTAGAGGTAGCTGGAGACACAGGGACTGAACAAGGAAATGGCCTGGGGAGTGTTGACGTGACCGGACGTGCGTAACTGTGCTCACGCAAAAGTGATTGTGCAACAGCGAAGAGGAGAATATCGTCGCCGTTTGTGGAGTAGAACGCGACGAATGGTTGTCGAAGCCGTCTCTATGCCACTGGGGCTGATTGTAAGAGTTCCTGCGCCCAGATTTTATGGCGGGCGTGCAGCAGCTTATACGAGTGCTACAGCTCGTAGTTCCAGCCGCCATTGAGGGCATGAGGCGTGAAGAGCTGCGGTAGCCACATGCATCTCACCACCAGCACCGACACGTCTACCCAAGGCAAGACTGCTTGCAATTGTTAAGTCGAACTTTGTATACATGTAAAAGGAGAATACCAGTTTCTTTTGTGCAAGTGCAGAAGACAGAATACAGTAATGAGTAAAATTACGACGCATGTTGTTCATTGTAAAGTGTAGTAACCTGAAACATAGTGTAGTGAAATCAGACTGAGGCCACCATCGCCTCTTTCATTTACAATTCTTTTGGGTGTAGAATACTTTAGCGTATAAGAATGTTGAAAAGAGCAATGGTCACACCAGAATGAGTCGCCTATTTATAGTTACTTAAATTTTTCTGAGTAACCTTTCAAGTAAAGTCACTTAACTAATTCTATATCAATTGTCCAAAGAGTAATATCCAAAATCATCAAATAAGTTGAAGGATAGAATTTTGTTAACCTAAGTTGCATAAGTTGTCTTGGTGGTAATTACCAAGCCAACTCACAGAAATTGAGAGAGTATTTGCTTTGTGGAATCACCTAGAATGATCAGAAATAGTAACATTCAGAATTAAGTTTAAATTCAACTCAAACCGTTTCACTTTGAAACGAACCAAAAAACTGATTTATTCTTTTGCTCCTTCAGAGCTGGCGACCGTAGTTATAAGTATTTTCAGGAAGATTCGACGGTAAGTCTGCTGCTCTCGTCGTGCTGATAGGATTACCCACTGCTGCTAGCAGTGGTGATTGGATACATAAGCTCACTACTAAGTTAAGCGGGTCAGGTAGGCAGTGTTACCGTGTGAACTGTGGGGCACTGTAGGCCGTGGATCGAACCCGTTCAATCATCACAGCTCTTTGGGAAATAGTCCGGTTAGGAGTGTACTAATCATTAGGTAAATACTGGCGAGTAACGGTCAAAAATGTATACGCAAGTGAATTTAGCAAGGTCCATGTAGCACCTAATTAATGTGGTGCAATGGCGAGGGTAGGAGTGGAGTAAAAGTGAGCTGAGCTTGTGGCAGCTGTGCTGTCTTCAAAGATTAATAACGTGAATTCACTACTACCTCTTACCATTAGGGCTGAGCTATTTACGGTTAAAATACGTAGCAGTAAGCGCAAAGGCGTGACAGCTACAAGTCCGTATTGGCTTTATACATACGGAAGTAGGAAGCGGGTCATTCCGTCAGTGGAGGGGTTAAAACAACCGAGTCAGTTGAGAACATACCCCATTTACTGATGGAAAGATTCGGCGGTTCGGTCGCAACCTCTCTTGATTGTTCAAGAAAATCTCAATGCTTAACGGTACAGGGAAGAGATTCTGCGAAGAACAGTGCCACTGTATCGTCAACATTTTAGGAGTAATATAACCTTGACGGACTCTAACTCGTGTGCTCATCGTGCTGCTCTCGTGACCACGATCCTTCACCATCCTAGGATCACCATAGTCGAGTCGTATCCTGTTGCCCCGAAATGAACCGTATCAAACATGTGTGGGATCGATTAAATGAGCTATTTTTGGACGTCGACGTGGTAACGTACTGTCCGCAAACTACGTACAATTCAAGTGGCCCAGCATTTGTTTGATGAGTATGGGCTTGCCGATCCCAGGATTCCTGAGCTGGGGACTAGTAAGTGCCGTCAGTCCTTTGTCACTGTAAACTCTGGGCTTGCTTTAGCGACCACCGTGCGGCATAGCGGTGTAACGTTGTGAGTCACACAGATCAGGGATCTTGGCTTGATCGGCTGGATCACGAAGATGGTAAAGACCTGTGTAAAAAGAAGCCTTCAGTCTCAAGCTGTGCTACTCGCCGATGAGACACGTGGCAGTAGAGGTGGAACAGTTATTAGCAGGCTAACTCTGCGCATCCTGCGACACCTCAGTTGTCTAACGCTTTCCTAGGCACAAGGGGCTCTGTGTATGTAACGTTTATGTGCCTAGCTGCTCGTGGGACCAAAATGGAACCCTAGAAATTCTCTCCTCCCTCCTATTGTAAAGAGTTGGCCGCTGCTAGGCACCAACACCCAACCAACGAGGGTAGCTTTGTGAAGGTTTCACCTGTTTATATTCAAAAAGGTTTAGAGGGCAACACAGATACACTGAAATCAGTCATGAGATTGAGAAATGGCATACTGGTGGTTTAAACGGCCTTTGAGGAATATTTCGCAGCAATGCAACTCCAAAACACCTTCACCTATGGCAAAGTTGTTGTCTTATGTAGTGATGTGATTCACACTCCCAAGGATGAAAGAAAAGATGAGTGGGCTCAGAAGAGATCGTTGATGTGCAAAATATATTGAAAAGGATGAAGGGGTTCCCATACTATCTTAGTCCTCCAGTCTTACCTTGAATAGCACAAAACATATCACGGCAGCTTGTTTTTCGTCTAGGACTTTGGTCATACCTATACAACCCAATGCATTAATTTAAATGTCAGCGCTTTGGGCAGACCAGCTTACGCTGTTTCGACGAAGGCACTTGCGGCAAACGTAGTGTGGCTGCCCATGACGGAGTTGGTTGCACCTCCCCTCCAAAGTGTGTAAATTTCTCCAGGGACAATACTGTCTGGAGTAGGGACTGCAGTGTATTCCTTCAAGGAAGGATGCTACAGAAGATTAAACAATGTATCCCATATAGTGAGGCTAAGAGGATCTATAACGCCTTGAAAACTCCCACATTCACTACATCATTCGCTTTGGTCCTTAAAAAGCCTATTTCGGCAGACAGTGCCTGTATCAAAATGAAGCTCTCTAATGTCAGCACAATGGCCTGCGTTTGTCAGGCACCCAGCAAGCTGCAACTGTTTCAGAGCCCATGGTCCTTCTGAGACTGTGATAAAGCGACAGTTTCCACCATTGTTGATCTCCCAGTAACTCCAAAGGCTGAGCCCAGTGAAAGATAAGGCACTGCCTCCATCACCCCTGCAGTAGTACCTACAAAGCTTTCCCAGACGAAAATAACGAATTGGAAGCTCCCACATTAGGCAAAAACAGGCGGTATCATCAGATATCTTTCGAGTTGACGGATCTGCTACTTCTGCTTCAGAGACAATGGACTCTGAAGTCAGCCCAGGACAATCATCTTCCCCAAAAGCTGAACCTCCACCTGCTGCAGCCTCCTAACTCTTACGGAGAGAAAGGGTGAAAGTGCGACCCCCACAACAAATGTTTCCCATACTACAGTGGAAAATAAATGGGCCCAGAATTCGTGAGTGGGAACTGAAGCCTCTGGCACGGGGAAACCTTTTTACTTTTATTTATACGAAACACATTTCAAAGCCAGTGGTATCCCACTGGTACAGGCATATGTTATAAAAAGGTTGACTTGACTGGGAAGAGAACCAAAAGAGGAGTTTCCATGTTTGTCGGTGGCTCTCCCGCTCTCATTAGAATACTGACCGATAAGCTGTAGCCATTGCTGTTCATGTCGAATATCACTGCTTTTTCTCTCTATTTACCTCCCCTGGATGCAATAGACTCTGAGGCTATTGTAGATTTTACAGCACAACTCCACCGCCTATTTATCCTACTGGCTGATTTCAGTGACCTAATGTATTGTGGGGAATGACCTATACTTTCCCAGGGGTCGAATCTTGGAGAACTTATAGTTTCTCAGGAGCTGTGTATCCTCCACTCGTTTCTCAGATGCTAATGGGTCTTCCTCAACCATTGACCTCTCTTTCCTGTCTCTAGCCATAGTAGACTCAGCAAAGTGGGAAGCAGATATTGAGCTTCAGTCCAGTGACCCATTTATACTCCCAAATCAAACATCTTTCGGCCTTCTGTTTTCAACCTTATTTTCTCAGGCAGCCAGTTTGAGTGCTTTATTATACCATCTTCATGCCCCTACCTCGCTTGTGATCGAAGCAAGGGCCAGCAATACTGGCCTTAGTAGATATCTACTTGCTACAGCGATCACTTCAAACATCAACCGCCGACTGTTAGATAAACAGTGAACTGTTTATTTAACAGTCCGCTGTATCTTATAGTCGTCGACAATATGTACTAAATTATCCACAACGAATTAAAATATGTTTTTCGCCATTTATAGTGAGTGTCCCATCTCTCAGCAAACACTTTAATACGTCAAAAAATTCCATGTATTAGTTTAAAATTGTGCCTGTGGATGGAAAGGATAATTTAGTCGCACCATTACATTAACCCCACGTAGACGAAAGGAAATAGAGCTCAATTTTATGAGTCAGTGGAACAGGCTAGCATGTTAGGTGGTCGTCAATAATTCACAATAGAACTCATTACCCCTGCCAGGCTGCAGTGAAATATCTGTACGTCTCTTCGAAAGTAGGCTCTGTTCCTCTGTATTTTTCTTTCACTGATGACGACAGTTGTTTCGGAGGTATTAGGCACTCGTTACTGTGTGACTGATACCCATTACGGAATTTTGTTAGGTAGAAACATATGTTTGACGTTCTTAAAGTGCAGTCAGCCACTGGCTGTAGAGCACCTTGCGTGACATCGCGCTGAGCCAACGCCTGATGCTTGACAGCACACGAGGGCAGCTCTGTGGCATCAGTTACTGTTGCAGAACAAGAATTCTGGTTTTCGTGTACTAAACAGGGTTCATTGAAACCATGCAGAGAAATTTTGAAAGTTTCTACAGTGCGTCGAAAGGCACAACTTGAGGATAGGAACTAATCCCCGGAAACGCCATCTGACAATGCCACACAGCATCGAAACTATACAAGGAAATGCCAACGTCCGCACCACTTCGGTAGCGAATTAAGTTAGTACAGAGTGACAATTGTTGAACTATATAAAAAAACGCTAATTAGTTACAAACTACGGCGTGCACACTCTTTATTCTTGATGTAAACGTCACTACAGATATTACGATTTAGGTTATGACATTTTCGATATGCCTGTCATTATTGGCGATGATGTGGTGCAGACGGATAGCGAAATTCTGCATGAGTAGCTGAAGTGTCGGAACATCGGTACTGACGATCTCCAGAATGGCTGTTTTCAGCTCAGCAGTGGTTTTGTGGTTTTGCTCTACACATTGTTTCTAATATAGCCCAACAAAAAAGGAGTCGCATATGTTGAGATACGGATAATATGCCGGCCAATCGAGACCCATGCTAGTTGGGTCTAGGTACCTCAGAATGCGGCCCCAAAGTGCTCCTTCAGGACATCACTCTCCTGCTTCAACGGGGTCGAGCACCGTCTTGCACGAATCACATCTATTCGAAATCAAGGTCACATTGGATAATGGGGAGTAAATCATCTTCCAAAACGCTCATGTACCGTTCGGTAATCACCGTGTCATCAAGGAATAATGCACCGATGTTCCGTGACTGGACACTGCACACCACACAGTCACCCGTTCAGGGTGAAGAGACTTCTTGATCGCGAAATGCTGATTCTCAGTCCACCAAATGTCTCAATTTTGCTTATTGTCGAACCCATCCAAATGAAAGTTGCCTTCGTCGCTAAACCAAACCATACAGCGCATACTAATTCCCATTATCCTCCCCGGCCAACCGTGCAGTTGAACGTTCTAACCCACCGTTCAGAAGTTATGACCATTTTATTTAATATAGTTTAATAGTTGTTACGCTGCATGTTCCAAAGCGCAAGCGGAAATTAGCGTTATATATCTGACAACATTTGGAAACTTAAACCTCGTTGAGAGGTGACTGCGTAAAGGGGGTGGGTGGTGGAGCGTAATCATGACGAAAAGGTTGAAAAAACAAACGGGAGAGGGGAGGGGGTTCTATAAGTAGCACGGTGGAACGTACCTTCAACACTGCGAAGGCTCAGTCTAGATATAGCGGCGTACCGTGGAGTGCAATGGAATGATGATATGTATCCCTTGTCACGCGAAAATAGGGTAATATCAACAGCAGCAGAAAGAGAGTAGGATTTGTTACGAACAGGAAGCTAGCGCAGATAGTGAGTTACTATGAACAGTTCAGTGATAGTGTCGGGCTGGCCGGAGTGGTCGTGCGGTTCTAGGCGCTATAGTCTGGAACCGCGCTACCGCTACGGTCGCAGGTTCGAGTCCTGCCTCGGGCATGGATGTGTGTGATGTCCTTAGGTTAGTTAGGTTTAATTAGTTCTAAGTTCTAGGCGACTGATGACCTCAGAAGTTAAGTCGCATAGTGCTCAGACCCATTTGATATTTTCTGAGACGCCTGCTAAACCCGCAGGACAGGACATGTAGTTTCAGTTGTGGAAAGGGGCCAAAATAAGCGGCTGTCAGCTATACTCGGACATACAACCTATTATTTAAACAAAAATTACAAGAACCAAGCGAAATTAAAAAAAAAAAAAAAAAAAAAAAACAGCAGACAGCTTTAGCTTTGGAACTTAACTAGCGGCTGAATGCGCCGTACAACCTCACACCTTAAGGGTAAGACCACTTTAATTTAAAAACGGCTGGAAGCCAATAACTTAAAGCTCAACCAAAATCTGGAATTTAAAAGGCAAAACCTTGTCTCAAAACAGTTCATTAATTAGGCTGAAGGCCTCAAGAATCTGACGGTTCAAGAACAAACAACTAAAATTCAAAATCGGCTGAAGGCCCAACACTTAAGACTCAATAACATTAATTTAAAAAAGTGCCAAATGCTTTACGAAAAACAATTCTTAAATTAGGCTGAAGACCTAAACCATCTGACGCCTTATAGGCAAAACAACTTTAATATAAGCAAACAACAAGAACCACCAAGAAAAGGGCACTCAGAAGTTCCGAGGGTCGGAGTCGAATTCAATCACTAACGCTCGCTTATTTGAGACAGGCAGTCGGCCCAACCATTGTCGATCCGACGACAACTCAACCGACAGACAGTCAACGGACGCACCAACAAGACAACCTCCGCTTCACCCGACCATAACACAGCAGGGAGTTCAACGGAATAACGTAGAAGGTATTGGCGCCCACAACCAATTATACATTTAGCTGTCAAAGTACACACCGTGCTGGACAATGATAACACAATGAGGAAAATACACTGCCTGAATTTATGTCAACGGCCAGGGCAGGTAACCGGAACGTTAACGGCCACAAGGAAGAAGATTGAACTGGTGTACTTCAATTACAATAACCAAGTACAGTTAATCTCCACCGGAGGGTGGCTATAATTTGCCAACTTGAAAACACACGTTGTTGCTCGCGGGAATATCCCAACAGCCGACAACGAACTCCAAACGACACAATGTGAACAGTCGTGACTTCCTGGTAGATTAAGTCGAAACTAAACTCTCATGTCCATGATCGGTAAGCCACGAACCTCGTAGCAATCAGAACAGCCCCACACCCTGCGACACCGCATAGAGGCCGCCATAGAGCCCGGCGAAACTACGCGCCGCGGAGATTTCCTCGCTACTCGAAGCCAACCGACCAACTGCCTGCACACAACCCAGCCGGAAACTATAAGCGCCAGGCCAAAGATAGTCCAAGGTGCGAATATCGATACACACTGCTGCTGCACCCGAGGAAAGAGAGGATAACAGCATAATTGCGATAACCCCCGGAGACTAAACAGAGAATAGCAACCAAAGTTTAATCCAACGCATAGCATGAGCCAGCGACGACTCAGTGTCGTTATGATGAAAATCGACAGCAAGTGTATGCTAACAGTAATAATTCAGGTGTATATCCTTGCATCGCAACCGGAAGATTAGCACATTGATAAGTATACGAGAATGTTGAACAGGTAATTCAGTATTTGAAGATCGATGGGAATCAAAGAATCATGGGAGATAGGAACTCGGTAGTGGAGGAAAAAATAGAAGAAAGAGTTATTGAAAAATATGAGCTTGGTTGTAGAAATGAGAGAGGAAGAAGATTAATCGAGTTCTGAAATACATTTCAGTTAGTAATTGAAAATACACTCTTCAAAAGTCACAACAGGAGGAGATATAATTGGAAAATGATATGGACTGAAAGGAAACCGAAGAAAGACGAACGTACCTTCAACACTGCGGACGAATAAGGTGAAGAACTGAAGCAATTCTGCTACTTCGGAAGCAGAACAACACATGACGGACAAGGCAACGAGAACAGGGAAAGTAGCACAGGCAAGAGCGTATTCCTGGCCAAAGAATGCGTACTTGTGTTAAATACCTGACGCAATCTGATAAAGTCTCTGGGACTGTACGTTTGGAGCACAGCATTGCAGGAAACTGAGTTAGGGACTGCGGTAAAAACGGAAAAGGAGAGAATCGAAGCGTTTGAGATAAGGCGTTGTAGACGGATGATAAAAATTATGTAGACCGATAAAATAAGTAAGGAAGACGTTCTCCGAAGAATCTTCAGAGAAAGGAAGATATGGATATTGGTGACAAGATGAATGGGTGATAGAACATGTGTTGAAACAAAGGTGAATAACTTCCATGGTACTATAGGGAAGCGCAGACTGTAAAAAATGTAGCGGCACGCAGACATGGGAGTACACCCATGAAATAAATAAGTACGTAGGGTGCAAGTGCTACTCTGAAATGAAGGGGGTGACATACGAGAGGAATTCGTCGAGCGCCACATCAAACACGTCGGAAGGCTGATGACTCAAAAAACAAAAAAAAAAAAAAACAAAAAAACAGAAAGTGGACTCGAACTCGTCCACGTATGTAACAACAGCACTGCAGATCGTACAATAACATGTTTGCTTCAAGGGACGACCGAGTGACAGGTGTTGGCTGCTACATCTTTGGTGCTCTGTGGAAGACGTTTCCAAACGTGTGTTCCCATCCTTAACTCATTCCCCATGACGTGTTTCACATAGCCCTCACAGTTGGTCTGTGTGCGCCTGTTCTCTCTCACCGTATTATTTTGACACCCAGACAAGATACACAATGGCGGCAGCAGAACACCGACACAAATTTCCTCCTAATACCGGTTCTCTTAATACGCCCTCCAGTTTTCTCCAAAGATTCCGATTTAACTTCTCCAAGCATCTCTGTTACACTTTCCATGCTACACATACCTGTCACGACGCTAGATTTGCGTTTACGTGTTCACTATATGCCGGACGTCGTGTCTATTGGATAACGAATCCAAACACTGCGGCAATATTTTAGCACTGCTCACACTAACATTCGCTGTCCAGTATGACGTAAAGTGTGGTACTGGTCAAGAATTCGTTGAGACCATTGCACACCCGCAAAATACTTCGGATTGCTCGAAGCAGGAACCGTTGTTGAATTACTTTCGGTAATCCAGGGAGACAGAATCTACTTGTTAGTGTGTGTGGCTAGTGTTAGCAGTGTTGGCTGCTGTCGTCTGAAGCTCTAGTGTCGTGGAAGGCAGCTCAAACCGGGAACCAGGTCGCAGCCACGGTCACAACACCCAACGCTGATGCCGCAGTTCAGTAGACGCCAACACTTCCGCTAATCGCCGCATCTGCGTGGCAGTCACCTGGGCATAGACCCCCATTCCAGAAGTTTACAGGTGACGCTGAAAAACGAATTTTCGGCAAATTTGGCGCTGGGCCGCGATGTTTAAGCCAGTCCTGGATCGATCCAGCTGAGCTCCGCTGTCACGCACATTCCGTGCCAGTCGTCGCCGAACGTGTGGCGACGTACACGAAACTACAGGGTGATTGTAATTAAACTTTCAAAATACTGTAGAAATAACACCACTGGTCAGAATGACGTCAAATTGCAACGGAATATTATCGGAGAAGGGAAAAACGTATGGCAGAAGAAAAAAAAATTGTGAAAATTGATAATAGATGGCGCTGTATGTGTCAGAATACGCGAAGGAAAACACCTGTGATCTGCACGCCCCTTTGAAACGTTATGGCGTAAACACGTCGGGTACACGGCTTCTCCTCCTTTCGCGCCTGTGACATTCGCCATGACTGTTCTAAATCCGGATCGCACTCTGCTTGTAAAGCTGTATTGGAAGAATGGCGACTGTGCACACGTCGCTCGGCAAAAGTTTCGGACACTGAAGAGTTTGAAAAAGGCGTTGGTCCGATGACTGCCGTGGGTCTGGAGAAAATGATTCGGAAATTCGAAAAGGTGGGTTCCTTTGGTGTGCAACTTGGTAGAAGGAAGAAATGAATTGATTCCACGTCAGTGGAAGCAGTGGCCACAGCAATGCAGGAGGAGACGAGTGGTGGTGTGCAAACGTGTAGTGCGCGGAGAATTCCCTGAACATTGGTCATTCCCGTGAGCACGGTGGGTAAAATCCTGCGAAACATCCTTTTTTGCTATCCATTCAAAATTACCCGTGCGTGCGAGTTGCGTCCTCTTGACATGCCAGCGAAACAGACCTTTGCTTTAGAATTTCATGCTCGACTGGAAGTGGACAGTGATCGGCAGTGGAAGATTTTGGGGACAGACGAAGCCCACTTAGATCTGACAGAATTGTCGAATATGGGCAACAACGGAAAATCCGTACGCACATCAACCAGTACCACTTCATGCTGAAAAGGTCACTGTGTGGTGCGTGTTTACGGCATTTTTTTCGAAGAGACAAGTGCTTCATATCCTGTTACCTGTAGCGTCACTGGTAAGCGCTATTAGTGTCATTTGCACAGCCGCGTCATTCCAGCTCCCCAACAGCGTGGATGTGATCACTTTTATGCAAGATGGAGCACCTCCACACAGTGCAAATACAGTAAAGCGGCTGCTGAAGTGCCATTTCCGAAATGCTAGAATTATCAGCCGCCATTTCCTTACAGCACGGCCGTCCCAATTACCTGATCTTATCCGTTTGACTTCTGCCAGTGAGACCAACTGAAAGATGTTGCGTTCAGTATTCCGACTGCAAACTTAGCCGCTTTGAAGGCAAGCATTCCGCAACACATTGTGAACGTCACCCCGGAAACACTTCGATTAATTGTGGAACATGCTGTTTCTCGATTTCAACTTGTTGCAGAAAACGGTGGAGAGCATACTGAACACGGTTTGCGCCAATCACACGGAAATTAATAATCCGATTTGATTTTGATTGATGCTTTTATGCGGTTTTTGGCCTCAGGATAATTAGAAACCGATTTTTCTCATCTGATGAGATACGGCTTCGCCGCGCTTGATTGGCTTACGTAACTGACAGTATCACATCTGTGCACCCACGCACCCTGAGTAGTACAGTTTGTTTAAAGTCAAACGTACACCTTAAGCGTTGTGGTACGATTCATTTGTCATTTGTCGTTGACCACAACTAAATTATGTTGCTTACAGCGCCATGTGTTGCTATATTTTCTTTTTCTTTTTCTTCGCCCGTACGTTTTCCCCCTTCTCCGACAATATTCCGTTGGAATTTGACATCATCTGACCAGTGCTGTTATTTCTACAGCCGTTTGAAAGTTTAATTATAACCAGCCTGTAGAACGGTGCAGTGGTGACGAGCCAGATGGTTGTCATTGTTAGGCAGGCGAGCTGACAAAAACTACCAGGGTGAAGAGCTCGGGACCGCAAGCTGGAGACCAGCCTCGGGCGACATCTGGACCATGAAGGTGTGACAGGCGGTTGTGGTAGCTGCTTCACGGCCCGAAGGCGGCAAATGCAGCGTCGCCACTGGTATACCGACGACGTCACTGTGGAGCCCGGCTGTGCCGATCCACGACTCTGGAGGTTTAAACACCGCGACCCAGCGCTGACTTTGCTGAAGAGCCGTGTTTCAGCGTCGGCTGTAAACCTCTGAAATAGAGGTCGATCCGGGAGGTCCAGGTGTTTTCATGCATCAGTCGCTCAAAGTGCAGAAGCATTCTGGTGGCTGTTCCATACCCAGGTGGCTGGCACGCAGACCCGGCGGTTAGAGAAGTGTTGACGTCTGTTGAAGGACAGCATCAGCTTTGGTGTTGTCTGGCAGGCTTACTGTGGCTGCAGGCTGGTTTCAGTTCTCGACTGATTTCGCGGGAAATATACAGGGTTATTACAAATGATTGAAGCGATTTCACAGCTCTACAATGACTTTACTATTTGAGATATTTTCACAATGCTTTGCACGCACATACAAAAACTCAAAAAGTTTTTTTAGGCATTCACAAATGTTCGATATGTGCCCCTTTAGTGATTCGGCAGACATCAAGCCGATAATCAAGTCTCTCCCACACTCGGCGCAGCATGTCCCCATCAATGAGTTCGAAAGCATTGTTGATGCGAGCTCTCAGTTCTGGCACGTTTCGTGGTAGAGGAGGTTTAAACACTGAATCTTTCACATCACTATGCGTGAAACTTGCCAGCACGCGTTCAACCGTTTCTTCGCTCACTGCAGGCCGACCCGTTGATTTCCCCTTACAGAGGCATCCAGAAGCTTTAAACTGCGCATACCATCGCCGAATGGAGTTAGCAGTTGGTGGATCTTTGTTGAACTTCGTCCTGAAGTGTCGTTGCACTGTTATGACTGACTGATGTGAGTGCATTTCAAGCACTACATACGCTTTCTCGGCTCCTGTCGCCATTTTGTCTCACTGCGCTCACGAGCGCTCTGGCAGCAGAAACCTGAAGTGCGGCTTCAGCCGAACAAAACTTTATGAGTTTTTCTACGTATCTGTAGTGTGTCGTGAGCGTATGTCAATGAATGGAGCTACAGTGAATTTATGAAATCGCTTTAATCATTTGTAATAGCCCTGTATTTTGGTGACAGTACGATTGTTCTCTAGTCTCTTGAAAATGCCGGTTCCCTACATTTTCTTGGTAATGTTTCATGAAATGAATATGTTCTTTCCTCCCTGGATTCGGATTAAAATTTAAGGATGCATGTCGATCGAACCAGTCTTTGACTTGCTTCGATGTGTTCCTTTCGTTCACTGTGAGGGATCCAAAACACTCGAGCAGTATTCAAGAATGGGTCGCACAACTGTTTTGTATGTGGTCTCTTTTATACATCAGCTACACTTTGCTAGAATTCTCGCAATAAAGCGAAATCGACAACTCACCATGCCTGTACTTACCTTATGTGATTGTTGCATTGCATGTCGCTTTGCTGTATTACGCCTAGATAATCAATAGACCTGGCCTACTCGACACAACGCTATACTTCGAAGTGAAATGTTCAAGTGTCGCAGGTGAGAGGGTCGCCACCACACATACACATAGACATATACATTTAAACACAAAATGTAACACGGTCAGAGTCAGAATCCGTAGTGCTTACAAGTTATGCGGTTCGTTAACAAGATGAATGGCAACTATAACAGATTGTCTGCTAATTGCATCTTTCTTCACCGCTGATTTTTAATAGGTTGACGCTGTGGGTAGTATTTTGACTTCCATGGAATGGCAAGCGGAAACACAGCATTCAGCCACTGCAGACTTTTTGGGCAGACGGAGGCAAGTACGTCGGTGGTGTTCTTGTACACTACCTATTGTACAGTACCTATTGTTTGTCTTCTGTCCCTCTTATCTCACTTGACAAAGGATTTCAACAATACCCGCTTATCGTGTCAGATCATTTTTCACAGATCCCAGAAAAGATGCGATGTTGAGCAGTGGGTGGAAGATAATGTGCACTTTTTGCTACATGTTTATTCTACCAGTTTTCTGATAAATATTTCCCACGTACAGAAGGAAGGCCCCAGACTTTAGAATTTTTTGAGAAGTATTTCCCACATACGGATGAAAGGCTCTCTACCTTTCCTCTCCGTCTCCCCTTGCCTGGTCTGTGGTTGTCGCGTGCAGTGCTTTTTAGTTTGATGTTTTGTACAACCATTTTTACTAAATATTTCTTCCAATTGTCTTACTTCACGGCAGGCTGCAAGTGTCACGCACTACTTTGGCCCAAGTACTAAGATTTACGTACTGTTATAGTCCGCGAAAGACGGTGGCAGCTCGACGCCTGCAGGTAGAATCTGGTACGTTTGGCATTTTGGTACACGTGATACACACGAAAAGAATCCTCCTTACGTCGAAATAGTTCATCGAAAACCTCCCGCTCCACGGAAGCGTGATATTCATAAACTAAGTTAAGATGCTCAAGAAACTTCATAAACTTATACTCGCAGTGACACCAAACTATGAATGTGTCATTTACTTAGCTCCAGAAAACTGTCGCTTTTAAAATTTCAGAGGTGCCTGCTGTTTGTTAAAAATTTGTCATAAACAAATTGCATACCAGGAGTGAGAGAGGTCTACCCATGGCGACATTGTCGACCTACTCAAAATATTAGTTATGATATAATAAGGAAGAACCACGTAAATAATGTTGTTGCGTCACTCTTAAACTTGCTACTGATCAATGGTAAAAGAGTCAACAGTACGTACTTTAAAAACAAAATAACATAAAGCCTTATCAGTGTATGAGAGTTGCTAAGTTTCTAAGACTATTACCTACTAATAGAACCTGTCGAATTGCACACAATATGGTCACACTTCATGATGTTTAAACAATGATGATAATTATTTGGCCTTCCGGTAAGTAGGTGTACCTTGTTACCCACTGTTGGACTAAAAATGGTTCAAATGGCACTGAGAACTATGGGACTTAACATCTCCGGTCATCAGTCCCCTCGAACTTAGAACTACTTGAACCTAACTAACCTAAGGACAGCACACAACACCCAGTCATCACGAGGCAGAGAAAATCCCTGACCCCGCCGGGAATCGAACGCAGGAACCCGGGCGTGGGAAGCGAGAACGCTACCGCACGACCACGAGCTGCGGACTGCTTATCGTATCTGCTCCAAGAATGCTTTACAACTTTCGTGTTCTTCAGAACCCACTTCTTGTTTCCGTATAAGACTGTGGATCTTGCGAAGGCCTCATAATTCTGGAAGCATAATGTTGTCCTGCATGCACGCAAGAAAAAGGAAAGGATGTTCTATCGGCGATGCTGATTACCTTGACTAACAGCGGAACAATAAAATATGAAAGAAATACAACAACAAAAAAACATGGAGAAAAGCCTGGAGACCTTCACGCAGTGGTGTTATTCACTCTGTCAATACAAGGAAGTGGTTGCGGCCGTAAGGTAGCTTACACCCACAGATGCGCCTGCGCCCTGGCAGTCTCATGAACACGAAGCTGTATTCCTACCAGAACTCATCTCGTGAACCGCTGAGCGTAGATACGGTCTGTGTGTTTAGTCCTCTCCTCCGGTGTACTCACGCAGAACTGGAGGCAAACATTCTAGACGCGGGTCGGAACTCGTTGTGCGGTCCGTGGTGCAGGCCTGCGCTCGCCGCCTCTGGCCTAGAGTCGGAGACTCGGCGGCTGCCCCCGCCACTGCCTTTGGATGGCTCGCTGCATTTTCCTGCGCCAACCACTGACGAGAGAGAGAGGGACAGAGAGAGAGAGAGACAGAGAGAGAGACAGAGAGAGAGAGAGAGAGGGAGGGAGAGAGAGAAACTTCACAACACCATGAAATAAAGTAATTAGTATTGGCCGCTCCCATGTCGCCTACGCCTCGAAACTTAATGAATTATTTTCGGCAATTCGTTAAAAGCGTCGTCGTGCGAAAAAAAGGCAGCACAGTTGGTAGGGAGCGCCCCTGGCGTGCCTGAATGGTGACAGAGTGACGATACGCCGCTGTTTTTGCGGTACATGCAAAATAGCCGCAGGCGCGACGTTAAAAAGTTAATAAGTGTTCGCACATCTGTAGCAAGCGAATTGGTAGGTTATACGAGTCATTCTCTGCAATCTGGTGGAACACCGACACTCCCCAAAAAGATACATAGGGTGTTGTACCACGTCTATCTTCTGTGAGCAATGGTAAGCACTTCATTATCCAATGTCTTTCAGCTAATGGTGATATATTAATCTGTTTCCTCAATTTCTTCTTCTTCTTGCGTCGAGCAGGATTTGTGCACAACCCGATACTTGGGAAGGAGTAGTTGTTCTGCTGGGTGCGCGGAAACGTGGGTAGTGTAGGGAATGAAAAGGCGGATGTAGCAGTCGAGCAGGCGCGTCGCGCTCTTCAGTTAGTGGGGTGTGCCGTCCCTCTTCACCCTATCGCCTCGCTTTTAACATACGAATTTTTGTGTCGATGGCAGGATGAGTGATTGGAAGTGACAGGCAATAATCCCCGTCTAGTGAAGCCCACAACGCGCCGTGGATTATCTCCTCCCAGCCACGTTGACGAGGTCCTTCTTACTCACCTTCGTATAGGTCACAGCTCTGTGACGCATGGCTTCTTGCTGCAGCCAGAGAATCCTCCAATGCGCGGTGTATGCGGCCTACAGATCACTGTGCACCACTTTTTATTAGAGAGTGTTTCATTTTCAGACTAGAGTTTAGCGTCAGATTTGCCGACATACCTGCCATCTATTTTAAGTGGGTCTCCAATGAGTGTCGTCACAGCTTTAAAGTTTTGTGATTTGTTCAACACTTTTCCCAAGATTTTAGGAATAAGGTCTTAACGTGTTAGTAGTATGACTAGCTCACCCATGTTTTCTGTAAGTGGTCAGCCGGTCACATTTACCTGTGCCGCTTTTTTAGCTCTCTGACGTTTTACTTGTGTTTTAATCCCTAGAATAGCACCTTTCATCCTTTCTCCGTTCTTTTATCGCGTGTGAGATGTTGTGACTGACTGCGAGTAAGGTGAAAGTGAGAGCGCGAGTCTCGTTTTCTGGGTTTCATCCTCAATGTGTGGAGCAATTTTGGCGATTTTATACACACTCGTTCCTTTAAAATGTGTCGGGCCGCTGATAACCTCGCCGTTGAGAGCCCGTACAGTCAAACCACACACATGCACACACACACACACACACACACACACACACACACACACACACACACACTATCTGACACTTGCTGAGAAACAATACATTGTACATGTTTTGTATATAGAGTGTCTTGCAGCCTTCACGCTGTTCATAAAGCAATTACTTCCATAAATATAAGGACTAGGTTGCTTGACGTTTATATCTTAATTTTCCGGACCGGTATTGACCCATACGTTCATCGTCAGCAGTTGTGTATTTAAATTTTGTGCACTCATGTAACTTTTTGCAGATGTTTATTGAGATATTGCATTAATTTCACGTGCTTTCCAGCATCTCTTGTACTGCACAAGACGAATTGGTGTACAAAAGTTAATGAACAAATGTTAGAAGACAACATAGGACAAACAAAGAAATTGTGTCGGGCAAAAGAGAGGTAGTCCCTTTGTCGACAAAATGTTGTTGTCACCTTTCCGACAAGTGGTTCTCGTGCCTGCTTAACATTTGAGCGCAGCCTACAAACCTGTGTACAAGCGAAGCGAATAAATGTGGTGGAAAGTCTAACCTGAGAAGAACAACTATTGTTGTCGATCGACAAGAAACTGGTGAAGACTCTGTTTAAAGGATGAATCAGATTACTGTTGTTTAATGCCTTTGAGAACGATTATGTTGACTAGACTAAACTGACAAACTTCGTAAAGGGCTCTACTGTATAAGTCTACTGGCAACGATGCGATAGTAAATTACCAGAGGGAATGACAATTACATATTGAAGTCAAGGAAAATCTGACAAGATGGTCTTTCTGTCCATTTATGTTGTCGTCAGTCCCAATGATTTTCCTGAATATCATGAAACCGGTACTCTATTCCCTTTGATAATTCTGGTTCTCGTGCATTACAGGGTAAATCTTGGTTCAAAGTTTCCACTGCAGCAGCTACATTCAAAGCACTTTTTTGTTTCATAATCGCTTTCACAATTACAAAACCATATTCGAATGAATATTCAACAAATATGCAGCGACTAACAAATTTCGGTGTACAATCGTTGTTGGTTAATGAAGCTACAGTTCGGAAGTCAGTAATGAAAGAAGGAAGCTTGTTTGAATGTAGCTTTGATGGAACCTACTAATTATGTTAAGCGTACAACGGAAAATTACACTTACATCTGCACAGACATCGGGCACACGTAGTCTTGTTCGACAGTGACGCACAATGGGCAATGACGTTTTAATAGGTGCTGACACACCTGTGTTCATATATTTCTACCACAACCCAGTACTAAACTCGTTTCTGCTATTCCACTAGGTAGACAGAAAAACATTAGCGAAGACAAAAATGAGAAGAAACTGCATTATGACAAACCGTCCTCAGTAGGGGATCAAGGAGAGAAAGAGCCCAGAATGTGCAGCAGCAGCAGCAGCAGCATTGCTGCATTTGACGAGATCAATATTCGGTACTCAGACAGTTGTGCTTGTTATATTTCGCTGATATCAGCATCAACATTTCGTGAATTCCTTCCTCCCCCTGGGCCAATAGTGTTGTGTGTGCATTTACATCATTGTGCTGTCTGCCAGTGATGTGCAGACTCGATCCTCCCCACCCCCCTCCGCACCATTTGAGCAATTTTAATTTTTCTAATTCAGTTACGTGAGTGCTGTGACTTTCTGCCGGCACTTTATCCTGTAATAAATGCAACCAGCAGCAGCAACGATCACCTGGTGAAAGTATGACTATCGGCAAGTATTTTGTCTTTCCATCTCTAATTATTACTATGTGTGTGTGTGTTTTGCTGAACCTAGGTTTTATTTTTGTTATAGACGAGCATATGCTGATGGTCCTGCCTGAAGCACCAGCTCAGAAGCAACATATGTAACTGGCCACAGGATGTATTCCCAAATTCCGGGACCTACTGTCATTCGACTATGTCTTAGCACAGCCACAGCAGCTACTAGAACTTTAGTCTTAGCTAAGTCCTGGTAGAATACTGCTATTAGCCATTACAGTAATTCGGCTGCCAGTAGCCTAAGAAGTGTGGGTGTTGGCCTACCATCCAACAGTGACTTTGATGCGATGTTTGAGACAGAGAACGTTCAACATTTTTATACTAGACTGCACAATGTATGGTATGAATTGGTCTACCTGTCTAGTATGATAGTGTTCATGCGGGGGAAGCTAATAACAGAATATAAAACACCACATATTCATATTAACATTAGCATGTTAAAGGGTGAGCTGTCAATTGTCGATGTCTGTGAACAGGCAGTGTTTGAGTTAACAACTGAAGGTCCAATCACATACATCAAATATTCAAATACAGTAAATTTAAATAACATGTAAAATACTTTACTGATTGCAGCAAACGGATCAAGATACTAGTATTCTAATAATAGAGATGCATACTGTGACTTTATTATTTGTGTGTACGCACTGTGAATATAAAACAATTAGAGCAGTGTATAAATCTCATTATTCATCCAATACCAAAATATGCATCTAAAAACCCTAAAAGCACAAAATCTCTGCAGGGTGAAATTAATGGAGGTTTGCCTTTGTATGTAATTGCAATTACAGGCTTGAATGCAGGCCAGATCAAGCAGTTTAGAAAATGATTATTTGGATAATACTGTAAAACTGAGTGATTGTGTGCTTGTAAATGTGTAAATACATAAATGTTCCACAAAAAATATTGGTTTTGTTTCTTTCTACACTAACATTCATGGTGAAAGGATTAAGATCCTTCATAAAGAATGACACGCTCAGAACAAATTAATTCGTGGTTTATTGTTATTAACAATCCATTTTCAAAGTTATTTATTTTAATAATTATTGTTTTCCCAAGAAAAAGATTTCTTATATTCAGAGACATGTGACACTAATAGAATTTAATGTTTTGAACATGACAGGCAGCAGCTGGTTGCTTATATACAATATACCAATGCTATGTGAGGATGAAAATGATTTTATATGCATTTCATCATTTTACACATGACCAGAACTACCTGAATGGCAGTATGCCAAGATATGTAACTCTATTTATACAATAATTACGTGAGTAACAACTGCAGCTTTACTTCTGCCAGTACCTCGCCTCCTACCTTCCAAACTTTACAGAAGCTCTCCTGCGGACCTTGCAGAACTAGCACTGCTGAAAGAAAGGATATTGCGGAGACATGGCTTAGCCACAGCCTGGGGGACGTTTCCAGAATGCGATTTTCACTCTGCAGCTGAGAGTGCGCAGATATGAAACTTCCTGGCAGATTAAAACTGTGTGCCGGACCGAGACTCGAACTTGGGAACTTTACCTTTCGCGGGCAAGTGCTCTACCAACTGAGCTACCCAAGCACGACTCACGCCCCGTCCTCACAGCTTTACTTCTGCCAGTACCTCGCCTCCTACGTTCCAAACTTTACAGAAGCTCTCCTGCGGACCATGCAGAACTAGCACTCCTGAAAGAAAGGATATTGCGGAGACACGGCTTAGCCACAGCCTGGGGGATGTTTCCAGAATGCTATTTTCACTCTGCAGCGGAGTGTGCGCCGATATGAAACTTCCTGGCAGATTAAAACTGTGTGCCGGACCGAGACTCGAACTCGGGAACTTTGCCTTTCGCGGGAAAGTGCTCTACCAACTCAGCCACCCAAGCACGACTCACGCCCCGTCCTCACAGCTTTACTCCTGCCAGTACCTCGCCTCCTACCTTCCAAACTTTACAGAAGCTCTCCTGTGGACCTTGCAGAACTAGCACTCCTGAAAGAAAGGATATTGCGGAGACATGGCTTAGCCACAGCCTGGGGGATGTTTCCAGAATGCGATTTTCACTCTGGCAGATTAAAACTGTGTGCCGGACCGAGACTCGAACTCGGGACCTTTGTCTTTCGAGGGATGTGCTCTACCAACTGAGCTACCCAAGCACGACCCACGCCCCTTCCTCACAGCTTTACTTCTGCCAGTACCTCGCCTCCTACCTTCCAAACTTTACAGAAGCTCTCCTGCGGACCTTGCAGAACTAGCACTCCTGAAAAAAAGGATATTGCGGAGACACGGCTTAGTCACAGCCTGGGGGATGTTTCCAGAATGCGATTTTCACTCTGCAGCGGAGTGTGCGCCGATATAAAACTTCCTGGCAGATTAAAACTGTGTGCCGGACCGAGATTCGAACTCGGGGACCTTTGCCTTTCACGGGCAAGTGCTCTACCAACTGAGCTACCCAAGCACGACTCACGCCCCGTCCTCACAGCATTGCTTCTGCCAGTACCTCGCCTCCTACCTTCCAAACTTTACAGAAGCTCTCCTCCAGACCTTGCAGAACTAGCACTCCTGAAAGAAAGGATATTGCGGAGACATGGCTTAGCCACAGCCTGCGGGATGTTTCCAGAATGCGATTTTCAATATGCAGTGGAGTGTGCGCCTATATGAAACTTCCTGGCAGATTAAAACTGTGTGCCGGACCGAGACTCGAACTCGGGACCTTTGCCTTTCGCGGGCGAGTGCTCTACCAACCTTTTTTTTTTTATTTTTTTTTTAAATATATTTTCCTGGACCTCTTCCACTTCAGGCGTTGGCCCCTATCATCCATATCACCCCCAAAATCCTATCTAACCTAAAAAATTTAAAAAAAGAAAATAATGATATAAAAAAAGAAATCTGTTGCCACCGCCACTTTCACCCTAATTTAACCTACTCTTTTTTATTGATTTTTTCCATTATTTTTTTTTAACTAATATATAAAGGAACTGAATAAATCTTCTTGCCGTGACAATCTGTCCAACACCCGTGAAACAGAAGAACACGAAATCAATCAAGCACTTCTGATATGTTTTATGTTACGGCTTCTGGCAAAGTTAATTTTCCTGAGGCACTTTCACCTGTTGTACTACAAAAATAAATAAATAAATAAATGCCAACTTAATTATAATGAAGCACAATTAGTATCGACTCGCTGTAGTGTTGTGTACCGACCAAAAAAAAAAAAATTACCGCTTCATTATGGCAAAGTGTGAAGTAAGAAATTTTGAAACAAAGCTTTGTATTTCCGACTCGTTTTAAGGTTGTGGTGCTCTTCCATTATATACTGTATGTACTCGTCTATACTCGCATGTGTATTCGTAACTGCAAAATATGCAAACTGGCCGATAATCCAAGCATAGCTATTGTGCTTTGTTGCAGGAAAGAAATGCCAGTCTGGTTGAAGTACATCTTTAAGTGTTATAGCAGAGTCTGTGGTTCTAGTAATTATTGCGAGTTTTTTCTAGTCCAGTTCCATATGTGGTATTGGTCGCGGCAGATGAGAATGTGTGCCAAGGTATCTACAGTATGGCAATGATCGCAGTAAGGACTCTGCTTCATTTTGATATTGTGCAACTTTTCACCTGTGGGGACCTTCTCGTTCACAATGCCATACCACGTGGACACTACTTTGGAGTGGAGGATGGGATTGTTAATGTTTTTCCAGACGTTACTCCAGTTGACCGCTGGATATTTTGCTTCAATTGGGTTTTGCCTATGGTGTCTCGTGAGGTGGTAATAGGTCCTTCTGGTGTTATGCAGCTGTGAAGTATCTTGAATATAGCTCATTTCCAGGTAGTAAGTCCGGACGTGATCGAGTTGAGCGCTGATGCGACCGACATCGACTGGGGCCTTTTTGCTCGTTGGGGCTAACCTGTTGAATAACGTTTTTGTAATTGTCGGATGGGGTGACTGCAGTATTTTGCGGATTCGGTCCATATATACGGCAGTGCATTGGTTCCTGATGTCTTTGACGCCCAAACCACCAGCGGCGCGGGTTAACACTATGGTTGGCATGGCGACTTTAAAGATGTTTCCGCTCCATATGAACCAATACGCTGCAGCTAAAAGCTTTTGCGCTGTATCCTTGGGTACTGGTAACACTGCTGCGATGTGATATATTTTGCTTAGCGCATAGCTGTTAATCAATAGAGCTCTCTGTATCCTATTGAGCGTTCTAGTTTTGTGTTCACGGAGAGTAGCCCTGAATATATGTAGTTTACGGTCCCAGTTGGCTACTGTCATCTCTCTTGGGTTGGCCATTAGAATCATACCTAAGTGGTTCGTCTTCTCTGTTCTTTGTAGCCATGTTCTTTGAATGGTCTCCATATGGGGTCCGACAGGTAAAATTTTCGATTTTTGTTCATTGAGTTTGGCTCCAGAAGAAGTGGCGTAAGCGTGGATTATTTGTTGAACGACTTCCATTTCTGAGTGCGTGTTAATTACTACACTGACGTCATCAGCATAAGCGTGACACACGGTTTTTGTACCCAACACCTGTAGACCTTGTAACCTGTGATGCAGGTTTAACAGTAACGGTTCTACGGCGATTGCGTATAGTGCCATAGAAAGAGGGCAGCCTTGTCTCACTGAATGCTTGATCGGGACTGGTGAACTTAGCTGACCATTAATTTTGATTCGAGAGGAAGTGCCGACTATACATTTGCGTATGATCTGAATAAAATGAGCACTGAATCCCATCCGTTGCATTACAGTTAGTAGAAAGTGGTGGTTGATGCGGTCAAAAGCCTTATCGAAGTCTAAAAACATGAGACCAACATTGCATTTGCATAGCCACGACAAATATATTATGTCTCTATATTCACATAATGCATTCGACATTGATCTCCCTGGGACAGCACTCATTTGATAAGGGCCAAGTACTTTCGGCAGTACCGTCTTCAGTCTACAGTTTATGAAGCGGGTGAAGGTTTTATAGTCGGAATTGAGGAGTGTTAGTGGTCGAAAATCCTTCAGCGTAGCGCTACGTGGTTTTTTGGGGATCAGTACAATCATTCCTTCGGTAAACTGAGATGGCATCTGCACGTCTCCCAATAATTCATTGCATATTTTGGTGAATTCCGGTCCTATGATGTGCCAAAAACAAGCATAAAATTCTATGGGTAGGCCATCTAAACCAGCAGATTTCTTTGTAGGCGAGTCTTTGATTATGGCACATACTTCTTCCTCAGTTATGTGGACTACAAGGTCGGCGTTGTCAGTCGGATGGACCGTGGATTGAATGTTGGATAAAAGCAGCTCACCTGCCGTCGCGTCAGTCGCCGATGCGGAGTAAAAATCTGTATAATGTTGCACCACGTAGTTTTTTACTGTGACCTGTTGATCGTATTCGTTCCCCTGTTCATCACTGAGAGTGTGGATTAACTTTTGTTTACCTCTCTTGGCTTCCCGTATCACGTGATATACGGACGTATTCTCCTGCGTCAGTTCAATCGGAGGACGCGATCGAACTTTTTTCCCCTCTAGTGATTGTCGTACCAACGCCGTTATTCTTGCTTTAGTGCGTTTTATTCTAGAGCTGTTTGCTACTAATCCCATGGGGTCATCATATAGGTCGCGGAGGCAAAGAAAGTGATACTCCAAGGTGCGTTTTCGCCAGTACGCTTTCATGCGACCATATCGTGCGATGCATTTTTTTATCTGCGGTTTCGCAGACTGTAGCCACCACATGATGCGTGTTGGATATCTGGATTGCATCCAAAGACAACGCTGCCATGTAGCATGGACCTCCTGTTTCAGTACTGCGTCCTCCAAAAGTGACACGTTTAGCTGCCATACGCCCCTTCCCAGGAATGTTTTTTGTTTAGTATGCTCCGCGGTTATATGAAATGCGCAGTGATCCGAGAAGTTAAGAGGCCAAATTTCACAGTCAGTTACATTATGGATAAAACCTTTCGTTGCATACAGCCTGTCTAGTCTGCTTGCTGAAGTACTGGAAACGTACGTGTATCCTCGGGTGTGCGGGCGAAGGTGGCACCAAGCATCTATCATATCTAGCCCGTTAATTAACAGCAACAGCTCCTCACAAAAGTTGAAGTTCGGGATTTGATCTTCTGGATGCAATACGCAGTTAAAATCTCCACCCAAAATTATGTGCAGTCGAGGATCCGTTATTAATGGGACAATTTCGTCCCGGAACAGGTTGTCCCTAGCTCGTTTTCCGCTGGATCCAGAGGGAGCATATATATTAACAAGAAGCAGATCATATATTTGTGCAGTTATGCCTCGTCCAGATTCAAGTATTGCTTTTGCTGTACATGGTATGCCGTGTTTGAACAGTATTCCTGTTCCACATTCATTGCCTATGTTTAAGATCGCCTCATATCCGTACACATCCGCTATTTTGGTCGTAACTACCTCTTGTAACATCGCTATGTCAATGTCGGCGGCATATAAGTAGTCCTTCACAGATTGTAACTTTACGTCCGAAACTATTCTGTTTACATTGAGCGTGGCGATTTTATACGCCTGCGTCATTCGGTAGTCCGAACTAAGCGCATTCAGTGTCGTCAGACCATGCTGTCCCCATATCAGTTCCGCAGCGGTCAACAGTGTCCATTGGTTCTTCAATTGGAGGGGCGAGGTTCATCTGTACGTCCTCATTCGGGTTGGGGATGTCTGGTTTTCCGATGTCTACCACGCCTTGCTTTCCGCTTCGATCTGTTTTAAGAATTTTTTTGGTACGAGAGAGTTTTTTCTCCAGTTCTTGAATCTCTTCAGGGCTCTGTTTTCGTGTTTGCCGTTTAGGTTTCACCGGCTGCTGTCTGATGTTGTCTTCCTCAGGATTCTTCAAATCTTCTAAGCGGGTGGTGTTTCGAGCTAAATTGTCGACCGTGCTCTTGGTGGATGATGGTGTCAATAGAGAAATCGGTTCACTATGAGGTTGCTCATTCCGGGATGGTTCTTGCATGTCATTCTCAACAGCGGAGAAATCGGAGAATTTGCTGTGGCTCCCAATATCTTTCGGTGTCTGTTGTGTTGAAACCGTTGCAGCTGTCACGATTTCCTTAGGTTCGGGTGGTCTAGCTTCTGTTGTGTCAGTAGTGGCAGTCTGGGCTTTTTCTCGGGTTGGATGGTTCTCCGAATTCACATCAGGGCTTGTGGTCAGGACTTGGCCGCGGGCAGCCGTAGCGTAAGTCGCCGGCAGCGCAGTCATAGCCGGCGGTCGCGGCGCCTCGCCAGCCGGCAGCTGCGCCACTCGCCGCTGTAAACACTCAGCGCGGACGTGGCCGGGAGAGTTGCACGCCGCGCACGTCCTCGGCTGGCCGTCGTATATAACGATGCCTCGGTATCCGCAGACGCTGATGTATGACGGTACATGTTTGTGCAAATCGACCTTTAATTGCCTCACTCCGTTGAGAACTTGGAATTTGCGCGCGTTGGACCTTGCAGAACTAGCACTCCTGAAAAAAAGGATATTGCGGAGACACGGCTTAGTCACAGCCTGGGGGATGTTTCCAGAATGCGATTTTCACTCTGCAGCGGAGTGTGCGCCGATATAAAACTTCCTGGCAGATTAAAACTGTGTGCCGGACCGAGATTCGAACTCGGGGACCTTTGCCTTTCACGGGCAAGTGCTCTACCAACTGAGCTACCCAAGCACGACTCACGCCCGGTCCTCACAACTTTACTTCTGCCAGTACCTCGCCTCCTACCTTCCAAACTTTACATCTCATTCTGGAAACACCCCCTATGCTGTGGCTAAGCCATGTCTCTGCAATATCCTTTCTTTCAGGAGTGCTAGTCCCGAAAGTTTCGCAGGAGAGCTTCTGTAAAATTTGTAAGGTAGGAGGCGAGGTACTGGCAGAAGTGAAGCTGTGAGGACGGGGCGTGAGTCGTGCTTGGGTAGTTCAGTTGGTAGAGCACTTGCCCGCGAAAGGCAAAGGTCCCGAGTTGGAGTCTCGGTCCGGCACACAGTTTTAATATGCCAGGAAGTTTCATATCGGCGCACACTCCGCTGCAGAGTGAAAATCTCATTCTGGAAGCAGCTAATTGCTCAGACAAATCACACTAATGCTACTCCTGTGGATTTTCGTACAGGGTGTTTACACTGTATAAAGGATAGAAGCCCACCGTGCAGAAGAAACAAACGCACATTCATATGTATACAAAACATACGTCAGCATATATAGTGTACAAAAAATGTATACATACTATACATATTAATAATATATACAATACGAAAGGCACGCATACTGTGCAGTCATCCACATGTATGCACACTCACCCACAAATATGCAAATGTTCCAACCACTGTTACACACACAGACGGACACACACACACACACACACACACACACACACACACACACACACACACACACACACATTCATTCTTGAGCAAATGGTGTGAGAATAGAAAGATCCCACATTCCATCTCTGCCGATGAAGCATCTGTGGGCCACACGTCCACATGAGTTCAGTTTGTCGTCCTTTTATCTAACTACTTCATATGGATTGCAGCCTTCTACCGAGAAAATGAAACTATTTTTGGCCATATAAAGTAACTTGGTATCAACGAAGTTTGATTTTGCAAACTCGTAGTTTAACCAGTGCATGTGGAGTCTTGAGAGAATGGAGGCGTGATACTGGCAGGCTTCATGAACTCCACCGAAACCTCGGCCATCTTCACAGTGACTAGTTCTTCACTGAAGAGCGTAGTCCACTTAAAAAATTTGACTTCGTTATGTAATCTCTTGCCCCATAATAGCTATTCCCACGGTAAAGTAAATGGGTTTAACGATAGTTTCTAACAATCTCCATAGTTTTGCCAAAAACTGAAGTACTCATTCATTTACAAATATCTTTTTCCAATTCACACATAATTAGAGCCTCCTTTTCAGTATAAACCCCAATGTACTACTTCAACCAGGAACACTGATTGAAGCAGATGCTGCCAGTGATTATAGTAGGTTGCATCCCAATCTGAAATGTTGCTGGACATCTCTACAGAGAAGAATCTATTTCTGATTGCTCGTCGGCGTTGTCATCATCTTGGGGAAGAAACCATGTAGCCGAACTACGCGCTTCCGACACAGCAGCAGGCCACTCTGCACATCACATGACTTGGCAGGATCTTCCGCGTCTGCCTCCACGACATAGCACACACCTGTGTCAGCTGCTACATCTTGTATCTCACATTCAGTTGACGGTTTCTTCTCTGGACAGCCATCAGAACCGTGCAAGCAGCAGAGACTGTTGGATGGCATGCTTGTAGACACTAAAGGATGTAGCTCAATCATTAAATGGCCTCTATTTCCCCTAACTCTCCTGCCGGTTATTTGCCTTGGCGTATTAGTGCACATATTCTCAAATTCCCTTGCCAATTCTGCACCAGAAAAAGAGCAACAAATCAAAATAATTCACCCATTTGATCTTTACACATGTTCTCGCCACTGCGTCCCATGAAAGTCCTGGTGCAATGCAGTAGAAGGCAGGACCCAGAGAGTATCTGTCTAGGCATACACTCTAGATTTTCTCAAAAACGTTTGTGTTATCATCCAGCACATTCCCTCAAAATCAGTGACGTCGATCTCCTACCAGTCATTCACCACATGCTTGTTCTCTGCATCCATTATAGCAGTGCCTGTATGTTTGCTAATAAATGCGGTTGTACAAGAAAATATGATTTTGTAGAGTCCCTCCATCTAATCAAGGTATTTATATAGGAAGCTCAAACTTTACATCAACTTCGTTTGCATCTCTGGTGATGTCCATAGGCCTCAGGAAGTTTCTCAAGAGGTGTGTGCTACCATCGTAATGAACCTAGAAAGTAAATGCTATTTTTGACACCATGAATTTTTCTAAGTTTTCGAGTATGACATTGACAAAGTCGTCAACAAGAAAGTGGGAAACATGTCTACTCAAATTATAGAAGAAGAGTGGGGTTTATCGTGGCAGTTAGTATTTCAAGTTACATGCATTGTGAGACATTCAACTGCCTGCTCTTGTAAGCCATCTTTCTCCTCCGATTTAGTCATTGTAACGTTTTTGTCGTTAAGAGCATAAACACGTAGTAAAACTTTTTCAAGCCCAAAGAATAGCTGTCAAGCAGTATTGTTCCTTAGGTTTATTGATATTGGCATCATATGAGCATACATCTTGATACATGTCACATGTGGTATGCACAGTTCTGTGAAAGTAGTGTACCACTTTGTGGGATGGTATTCACAATGCACGACACGAACTGGTAAGCACTCAGACTCGCCATGTACAACAAAGGAACAGCGTTTCTGGTGATGGGCATTCTTAACCCTTAGAACTTTTCATTCCCATTGGGTATTTCCACACATGCTGGCTCCTGGCTCATGTAACCAATTACAACGTTGTTGACTTCCTACATACTTGCTCATAATGAAAAAGTTGAGGCATCTGTAGCAAAAACGTCTTGTCCCACTTTTTTCTGATAATCTGGGGGAAAGTAGGTGACACATATTCTTGATCCTGACATAGCGATGCTTCTGTCCTTCGGAGAATAGTAGAAAACCTGTGTTTGAGACTCTGAGTGCCTGCTTTGGGAAATTAGATAGGTTCAACTGCTTTATACATCTCATCCCCTTGCTTGCTTTTTTCCTCATCTACAGCCAGGCCATAAATGTGAATCAAATAATATCTGTTTTTACATCTCAAATTTTAGTATGTTTGTGGTTAGAAATTATAATGGTTCCAGATGTTAGATGTCTTCTGTGTATCTGTACAATATGCAGTTTTCAGGTAATTTCTATCTCAAACCAGAAGCGACCATGTGAAGCTATACTCTCCATCTCATCTGAATGCTTGACATAAGTACATGCCTGACTAGTAGACTATTGTTTGGAAGAGGGGTAAAACTGGACCATGCATAAACACTTTGCAAATGAGTGACATTGATCCTACGTCGCACTGATTTACTTCCAATAAGGTGAACAATAAGAATCTATGTCAGACATTTCTCAGCTTTCTAAATGCATTCCAACTTTTGTTTTACGTTTATCGTCTGCATAAAAGTATTCTATTATGTTCGTACTACCGTGAGAAATACAGTTGACAGCATCTGTCACTCGTCTGGCAGGAAAGGCACGAGACTTTCCCTGTGGTGTTCTGATTCATCTCACAGCCATGCACAAGGTTACACGTCAAGCATAGGGTCTCTATTGTTGTGTGTGTTGTTAGCTTCATGCTTTGTATCTGTCCTCAAGATGGAGTTACGTGATAATGAAACAGAGTTAGTGCTGAATAATAGTAGTTCAGAGCTGGTGGGAAATATTTCGGTTTCCAAAGCAGTGATGATGAGCTGTTTGCTTCGTCACATAACTTGTGTGACTGTACATACTGCCAACCCTACATCAGAAAGCTGATGTGTCAGCGAGCCCTCAAGGTGAAGCTTTTGATGTTCGTACTGTATCAGAGATCCCTCTATCAATCTGTCTCTATAGACTGGGCAGTGGACGTATGAAGACACTTTCTCTTCACACCTTCCAATGTTTGATGAACCACACAGAATTCAAATTCAAATTGACCAGATCTCTTCTTTGTTTGAGTGTCCCACTAACACTCTTGAAAAAGAACTGCTGAAGATGGTAAAACGAGAGACAAACCGCTATGCTAGAACAACTATTGAGAAGCTAAAAGTCTGATACAACCCCCGAGCTCAGTGGTTGTAATATGTCTTAAGGAGCAAATTGAGCTCAAGCATAAAAATCTCCTGCATAACTTTGTACAAGCTTTCAACAGCCAGTCTGCCTTCTCTGCTTCTGTTTCATAACCATCGCATACCTCCTTAATCGGCGGCCTGTATCTCTAATAACATCAGATGGTCAGTTACTGTAAAATTGTTCATTTATTTTTCAGTCTTTAGCTTCTTGTAAAGTTTAAATTTTTTATCTTGTAAATGCAATAGCTTTCCATTTCACTGATTCACAAGCTGCCATTTGTTACGTTAGGTCTTGTCTGCGATTGGATATTAAGTTGGCCTTTCTGTATTTTAAATGTTTAAGCATTAATTTCACTGGTTTATAACCCATTATTTATTATGTTAGGACTTTTCTGCTATCTGATGCAGGTTTTGGCAGTTGTATGTGTTTCTGGATTTGGCTTATGCCATTATTTATGTTATCTTTCAGTGTCACGTGTGTGTTGCTTTGTTCCACTTACTCTGGTATTTAGTCATGCTGCTTTTTCTTATTTGTTTGTTAATGTGAACATTTAGCTTAATGGACTGCCATTACTTCCAGTTATTATCTATACTGAATCTGCATGTTTTCGGCCTTCGTACATGCTTGAACCTTAGTTCGTGTTCTGCGCCCCCTTCGTGGTGTTTAACACGAAAACGGACAACAGCTTTACTGCTCAGTCTAATTGCTATAACCACATGAGTCAGAAAGGTACCCTGTATCAGTGTTTGCTTAAGTGTTGGTTCCGAATGTAGGCGGTTTCGCGTTGTTCGTCATATCAGAATGAAAGCTGACAAGAGCTTCCAGCAGACGTCATTTAGCTTAACTTTGATTTAGCACATGACTTTCCCTAATATCCTTCGGTGACCACATCGTTATAGGCTGCATGATTTCCAGGTGCTAATTTTCGGACAAGAGTAAGGTACCCTGTATCAGTGTTTGCTTAAGTGTTGGTTCCGAATGTAGGCGGTTTCGCGTTGTTCGTCATATCAGAATGAAAGCTGACAAGAGCTTCCAGCAGACGTCATTTAGCTTAACTTTGGTTTAGCACATGACTTTCCCTAATATCCTTCGGTGACCACATCGTTATAGGCTGCATGATTTCCAGGTGCTAATTTTCGGACAAGAGTAAAGTTCCCAGGACACGATCGGAAGTTGGAGATCTTTGCAGCCACAATTTAACGGTAGTAATCTACCCCTCCTTTTTAATTCTTGTTATTGTCCATAATAAGGAAAGTTTTTTATGAAAAATTTGAGAGGTGCCAATATTATAATAAACTATCTAGTTTACTTAGCTTTTTGTGTAGAGTTGACTCCAGTTCTTCTTGTCTAGTGGTCTGAGTCCTGATGCTGAAATTCTCACATTTTAGGTCCTCATGGTTGAACTGATCTAAATAAATTTGAAACTTTTTCTCGCAGAATTTTTTTATTACGTTAATATATTTTCTCACATTTTAGTATATCATATAGTATTTTGAATTTTCACGTTAATAAAGCCGAAATTACATTGTACGCCCCAAATACAAATATACGTCCGACCACATTAGAGGCATGCTTACTACTACTTTACTCTGCTGTAATAACCATATTCGAAAGGGTTTACAATTTCTCTAGAGTAATGAATTTCTATTACTTTCGATTATTATTTCATAAATGAATCCAGAAATAAACATAGTAAACAGTACTAGATTTCTTGATGAATAATAGAAATTTTAAGTGTGCCAAATGTTCTAAAAAAATAATTTTAACTGTTCATTCAGAGCTAGTACATCGAAAATAAAGTAATTCCTTTTCATAAATCTTAGCTTGAAATATAACCTATTGTGTATGAAATTACATGAAAGTTTTCAGAAAAGCCGCTGAGATAATACTGACCTGTCCAAAATTTGAAAAATAATACTGGTATCGACAACTACTGTTGAGGGAAAGCAATACAAGATAATGATGTCCAGCTACACGGTCCACATACGGTAAATATTTGGTTATTAGTTGTTAGGACGTGGGCATGAGGTCCTATAACTGCTAGGTTGTTTAATTATTTCAGTTTCTAAATGTCAGTCTTCAATTGCTTAAATATTTCTTAATTGTTCCTAGGAATAGGCTACACTATTCTTTTACCTTAGGTTTCAGATATACATGATGATCGGGCTAAGACCCCGATACCACGTTAGTGTATAGTGACTTCAGTCGTGCAAGGCTTCAGTCAGTAGTCTTTTACAATTGCGTGCAGAGTTGCTTACCATGAACATACTTAACTAAAGCCTTGTTTCCTTGAAGTCTGGTAACATGATCTATGAGAGACGCATAAGGTTCAGAGATTTTCTGTAATTATGTAAAAACTTCCAACAGTTTGTCCACTGTCATTGACCTTTAAGGTATAAGTTACCGGGTTTGTGCATTGCAGTTTGGGAACTATGAATATCTTCATTGACCGGTTCAGCGGATAAGACTTCTTAAAAGCAGATTAATGTTTTGAAATACGTACCAAATCACCTACATTATATTTCTGCTTGTCAAGATTCACTAGCATAGTACGACTGTACTCTGTATGTAGGAGCCCATATTACATACCTCATTACGTTTCATTTTAATCGTACTGTGTCCAGTTTGATTATACTGCTCACGTATCTGTAGAACACTGTCTAACAATTTATAAGATCATCAAAGGTTACATTTCATCCCCTTCAGGTTGCATCTCTTATAATAATAGCGTTTTATTAGTCGTTTTAGGTTGTTCTCTTCTTATGTGAGTTAGTCATACCTAATATTTTAGCATGTGTTTGCTTCTGTTTTGGTAGATACTTGTCAGAATTTGAATTTTTCGAAATATTAGCTCAACTAAACACTGTGTTCTCTCAAATTTCGTATTCCCGCCCTGTAATACATACTTCATTAAATGCATAGAGTGTCTACCTAGCATATACCTTTCATTCTTGCTGACCACATATATACGGTCTAACTCTCTATCACTGTATTCATTAATGTAATCGGAAATAAGTTTTTTCATATTCTTCCAATTCTGCCTAGATCCATAGTTTACAAGAGCGTTTTTAGACATTTTGACTCTGGTTTAAATGTTTCTGAGACAGACTGTTCTCGCTAAAGCTGTCCTAATTTTAGGAATCTTAATTTCCAATGAATAGCTTTCTGCACTTCAGCAACTGTATTGTTTATCGTTGACATGCTGCTGCATACTGAGCCAGTTTTATAATGACACACAACTTTCTGAAATCGTTCATTCAGATTAATAATGGAGGCAAAGAATATTAAAAGAAATATATTTAGCTATGGTACATGCGGCACCCGTGTAGTGTCGGCAGAAGAGCCAACACTGTTTTTCTTGAGGAGGCCGAAATGCACGCGTTTAATTACACGCTGACTTGCGTGAGGTCTGGAACAGGACAATATCTTGAGAATTGTAAATAAAGTACGTAGATGATGTAATACTTAACTTTAATCCACAATTGTGGAACATCTCTCGTTACGGTACATGCTTCCTAATATTAATTATCAATTGAATACGGCGCCTTGCTAGGTCGTCGCAAATGTAGCTGAAGGCTATGCTAACTATCGTCTCGGCAAATGAGAGCATATTTGTCAGTAATCCATCTCTGGCAAAGTCGGCTGTACAACTGGGGCGAGTGACAGTACGTCTCTCTAGACCTGCCGTGTGGTGGCGCTCGGTCTGCTATCACTGACAGTGGCGACATGCGGGTCCGGCGTATACTAATGGACCGCGGCCGATTTAAAGGCTACCACCTATTAAGTGTGGTGTCTGGCGGTGACACCACAATCTGTTGACAATTTCTGATGTTACAGACGACTTCCACAGAAGGTAGTGCAGCACACTAATTACAGCAGTGGCATTCACAGAAACTGCTCGAATGCGTGACCATTAGCCAGTAATAGCGCAGTACATCATTGGTCGGACCATTCTTTATCATCTCTGATCGACGTTTCCAGGCATGTTCGCAACTGTAACAGCAATGATGGCATTTCTAGCGACGAGGTCTTCGTCTGTTTCTACACAATTTCTTGCATCAGCTCCGTCATATGACCCCAGAGGAAGACACCGAGGTACATGAGGTAAGGTAACCGGATTGACCAGGTTTAAGATCCGCCTTATCCAGCGCACCGTTTCCCAAACGTGGCTCTCAGATGGTTCCTCACAGCAACGCTTAATGGACTGGTGCCTATGTTTAGCACTGCTGCTATTGGAAAACAACGGTGTCTACCGGAAATCCTCTAGGTGGCATCCCGTACTTTTATAGAACAAAAGGAACGGTAAATGGAGTCCAGAAACGCTTGTCATGACCTTTTCTTGCTCCTCATAAATTTTGCGTCGAGCCTTGGCTCTCGTGATTCCTAAGGATGTGAAGTTGTCAGCTGTGATTGCAGACTTTCTCGGAGTATTCCATTGATGAACTTTTCTCAGGTGATCAGCCATCATCCTCGGCGAGGGTGATGGGTACGAAACTCATCGAAACGTTACGACAAGTCGACGCCACCACTCAGATGATAACCCGGGAAGCTGTTGGGTGGCATTAAACCCTTCAAGAGCGACAAGCCTGTCACTCATTGCTGAACGACACTCACGGGTCCCCCAAGGTACAGCCTGCCTCCTAACATTAGTTGAAGACTTCAGGATGGATGAGTGAGCGGCATGATGGATCACTCGCGTGATGTGGTCCACCCATTCCTGAACGCTGTCGATCCTTGGATCTCTGAACTCGAAACGCTGTGAGGCTGTGTGCTGTTCGGTCGTATTTAAACCGTTGAAGAGCTGTACAACTGCCTTGGATTGCTGAACAGTATTCATCAGTCCACCAAGGTGAAGGTCGCGTCCTAAGAGGGCCTGAAGACTTTGGGATCGAAAAGTCAGTAGCTTGATAGATCACTCACGTCATGTGGTTGGCCACTCCTGGACGCTGTCACAGTGTTTAAACACAGCCAGCTGCCTGAATAGCGTCCAGTTAGCCCTGCATACCACCTATTTCAGTGTATTCCATTCAGGTTATATTACATCCAGTAGGTTGATCTACAGTAGTGTCACTGGAATGAATGTCACCAGCTGTTTCCCACTAAGTTGAGTGAACCAGAGTGAGAGAGCATAAAGAGAGGTCAGTGGCTGAAGACGATCTAGTAGGATCCAAGAAATCAGTGACACTGACTGTTTTATGGATCACATCTCCTGAGACATCATTAGGTTCTCCAAGTTTCGACCCCTGGGGTAAGTGTAACTTGAACCCCAGGTATACTCAGGGCATTTAAATCACCTACTAGGAGAAATGGGCGGAGGAGTTATTCAGTAAGACCTGTGAGAGCCTATCACATCATGAGGAGATAAATATAGTGACCAGATAGTGTTCTACTGACCCACAAGAACTGCAACAGCTACTCGTACTGCTTGCAAGTCAGTAATCCAGGAAAGAGCAGAGGAGTAGTGTGTTATTGACAAACATGGGAATCACTCCCTTGGTTCTGTCCCCAGTCAGGTCGTTCTCTTGTTGAAACCAATATCCGCATAGAAAGGGTAGTTTGTGGCTTAAAAATGTATTTCTTGTAAACATAGGCACAGGAGGCTATCCTGTGGAACAGTTTCAGATCCTCTACATGTGTTCTGAACCCATTAATGTTCCATTGAAATATGGGAGCCATACAGCACAGGGCTTGCACTTTCAGCCTGTCTTTCTGCTGGGGAGGGGAGCTCGTAATGGGTGGAGGCTCAGTCTTGGTGCGAGATGATTGCCCCAGTCGGAAATCAAGGTCTATTACCTCTACAGAAGAATCTTAAAAGACATCGGAGAGGATGATGTTCACATCGTCAGACAGTTACTTCCTGACTTCGTCGATGGTGGGCGTTTGAACTTTTATGTTTTGCCCTGGGTAGGAGTTCGAGCCACAGTCCCAGCTGTGGCAGGTGCATCACTGGACGCCCGACCAGACTGCATTATTGTAGGGGCAATGTAATCTGCAGCATATTCCAGAATTTGAAACACGAAGAGCTGCTAGCATGAGTTTCTTAGAAGTAGATACCTTAGGGGTTGCGAAGCAACTCAAATCGCTTGATACGGGCAAGTCTTCAGGTCCAGATTGTATACCGATTAGGTTCCTTTCAGATTACGCTGATACAATAGCTCCCTACTTAGCAATCATATACAACCGCTCGCTCACCGATAGATCTGTACCTAGTGACTGGAAAATTGTGCAGGTCGCACCAGTGTTTAAGAAGGGTAGTAGGAGTAATCCATCGAACTACAGACCTATATCATTGACGTCGGTTTGCAGTAGGGTTTTGGAGCATATACTGTATTCAAACATTATGAATCACCTCGAAGAGAACGATCTATTGACACGTAATCAGCATGGTTTCAGAAAACATCGTTCTTGTGCAACGCAGGTTGCTCTTTATTCGCACGAAATAATGGCCGCTATCGACAGGGGATCTCAAGTTGATCCCGTATTTCTACATTTCCGGAAAGCTTTTGACACCGTTCCTCACAAGCTACTTCTAATCAAACTGCGGGCCTATGGGGTATCGTCTCAGTTGTGCGACTGGATTCGTGATTTCCTGTCAGAAAGGTCGCAGTTCCTAGTAATAGATGGCAAATCGTCGAGTAAAACTGAAGTTATATCAGGTGATCTCCAGGGAAGCGTCCTGGGACCTCTGCTGTTCCTGATCTATATAAATGACCTGGGTGACAATCTGAGCAGTTCTATTAGGTTGTTCGCAGATGTTGCAATAATTTACCGTCTAGTAAGGTCATCCGATAACCAGTATCGGTTGCAAAGCGATTTAGAAATGATTGCTGTATGGTGTGTCAGGTGGCAGTTGACGCTAAATAACGAAAAGTGTGATGTGATCCACATGAGTTCCAAAAGAAATCCGTTGGAATTCGATTACTCGATAAATAGTGCAATTCTCAAGGCTGTCAATTCAACTAAGTACCTGGGTGTTAAAATTACGAACAACTTCAGTTGGAAAGACCACATAGATAATATTGTGGGGAAGACTAGCCAAAGGTTGCGTTTCATTGGCAGGACACTTACAAGATGCAACAAGTCCACTAAAGAGACAGCTTACACTACACTCGTTGGTCCTCTGGTAGAATATTGCTGCGCGGTGTGGGATCCTTACCAGGTGGGATTGACGGGGAACATCGAAAGGGTGCTACAAAGGGCAGCTTGTTTTGTATTATCACGTAATAGGGGAGAGAGTGTGGCAGATATGATACGCGAGTTGGGATAGAAGTCATTAAAGCAAATACGTTTTTCGTCGCGGCGAGAGTATTTACGAAATTTCAGTCACCAATTTTCTCTTCAGAATGCGAAAATATTTTGTTGAGCCCAACCTACATAGGTAGGAATGATCATTAAAATAAAATAAGAGAAATCAGAGCTCGAACAGAAAGGTTTAGGTGTTCGTTTTTCCCGAGTGCTGTTCGGGAGTGGAATGGTAGAGAGATAGTATGATTGTGGTTCGACGAACCCTCTGCCAAGCACTTAAATGTGAATTGCAGAGTAATCATGTAGATGTAGATGTAGATGTAGATTGTCAACTACAACTTTCCCTGTTGTTCTTGTGGGAGGAAAGGCGTCGAAATAACTGCAGCAGCACAAGTGCATTAACAAACATGCATGCTAATGCTGACACAAGCAACCTCCATTTGTGTAGCATCACTGGCTTTTCGGAGTGGCTGTTTAAGAACTGAGGCAGAGGAGATAGCGAACGTTGGGGGTAGGATAGCTTTATATATCTTTTCGGCCCTTCCATTCTTCAAGATATATGTGGCAGTTCCAACTCCAGACAGGGTGAGCCCTTGAGCAATTCTAACACTCCAAAGGAGATTAAGAAGCGACTCTTTCATGCGTGGCCTTACCACATTTGCGACAAGTGCCATTGCATCCAAGAGTAGTATGTCCAAAGTACTGGCATTTGAAACAACGCATTGCGGTGGGATGATAAGGCTGCCTGCTCAGGCGAAGGTAACCTGCCATAAAGTGCTCTATAAGTATTATGCTGCTTAAAGTCAGTATAAACGAGTAGGGTTTGAAGAGGTCGCCATCCACCATTCTCATGACACTGTGCACATCAGCTGTTCCTTCTTTGGCCCACCCAACTTTCAGTTCTTCATGCACGTCACAACACCTCTGCTGCATTCACTGTGGTACGGAGACCAGTGACGGTAGCATAGTCCCCAAGGCACTTCGTTTTCTGCAGGTTCCTCGCCAGCTACTGATTAGATTTACCCAATATTATCCCATTACGCAACCGCCTGACTTATTTTAATGTACCTGTCATGCCCTCTAAACCCTTTCCAGCATAAAAACGAGAGACAGTCGCAAAAGTGCCCTCTGTTCTTTAGACTAACAGATTCTGACCTGCAGCATACATTCCGTTCCTAAATATCGAAGTACTCCTAACAACTCCAGAATCTGGTTGGCTCGTCAAACGACGCCTTTGTGGAGTTGGATGCTGGTACCTCCAAGTGTCCGCCCCCCCCCCCCCCCCCCCCATTTTCCGCTCCGAGGAGGAGAAGAAGATTTCGAGGGGCCCCATGAGGTAGCTAGGGAAATACTAGTCTACTTAGGGAGAGATCCATGTGCATGGGTAAGCCTTATGGAACTGAAGTGTGTCAGATTCCTCAGAAGTAACCCGCTGACGACTATTCCATCTCAGCAATCATGCATCTTATCAGTGTGCAATACACCTCGAAACTGAGGAGCTTTTATTGAATTTTTTACCATTCTCGCTAACCGGAAGGTCAAGCCAGGATTCCCATACTCTGTGACGCATAACGTTCCACTGCCGCGCCATACAGTGGTCGCTGGGGCATGCTGAGAGCTTACGATGATAAGGCGATGCTTACCGTTCCCCAGCTCAGGATCCACTGGATCGTCTAGCCCGAACTCAGCAAACGAATGCTGAGCCCCTGATCCCATTAGGCAACGGTAATGTAAAAATGGCTGTCAGATAAGCACACTCTTCTTTCTTGTGCAACAGATCCCTGAAACAACAATTTTTACCTAACATATTCTGTTCAGCGAACAGTACGTGAAATGAAATCTGCCGGCAGATGTGGAGATGCATAACGTCGTGCCCTTTCAAATGGAAATGGAACTGCTGTTGAAAGCTAATATTGGTTTCCTCTTTCACAACAATACAACTGCTAAATTAATACATTAATAAAGTAAACGTCTCTTTTAAGTTAATTCTCAAGTTTCAGACTGACCCAGTATTCTCCAAAATCTCTCTTTCCTCAAGAAAATTGTGCAGTCTCACTCACTGCGCGCTGCCAGTGTAACCAAAGATCATTTGTAGTTAATAATATGCCCATGGCGTGTTTCATTCTTTCCAACTACTGCTGATACTATTATTAACGTGATACAGTTACGTGAGAAATACTTTTTATATAAACATTGTACACTATATTCTGTTCTGCTGTTTCCATTGAAGTATTACTAATTCTACGTGCATGCCACATGTATCAGTGACCTGCTGCTACCCCTAATTTTCACAAATTCTCGCCTCTACCGTCTGGGAATTGATTATTCTATACAAAATCTATTTACCTGATTCGAAACACCTTTCTACAGAAACATGTTTACATAACTTTTGACATATTTCTTTCATTTTTAATCATCTTCCTTTTTCTGTCCTGTGGTTGAAGAGCTCTTCAGGTTTTTTTCTTCTCAAGAGATACGTGCTCCTTGTCAGACACACGACCATTTCTTTTAGAGGGTCATCTACTGAGATCCTTCGTATGACACAGTTCCACTCTCCCGCCACTTCTGCTCAGTGCTTGTAATAATGAAGATTCCGCTGCCACAGCAGTCCGTTCGATTCCGACCTTATTGATTCGTGTAGGCGCATGACAAATGCAAATACGTCACTTGAAACACAAATTTTCATTACACACCATGTCAGTAGATCCAGAATATGTACATACTGATGAGGAATTATTTCAACACGGCTCCCGTTTGCCCTAGTGGAAAATCTGTTCTCCGTCGCTGGGCCATATTGTTGTCGCTCTCAGCAAAACCACGTCTTGTAGATAGTCTATTTTGTGCTAGGGAAAAACTAAATACATATAGCTAAACTACATCATGATCGGCTGTTACCTAATTACTTCTTCTCCAATTTGGTTATTATTAAACAGTTTTTGAAACTTTGTAGAGTTTCAGATAGACCCAATATTCTATAAAATCTTTCTTTTCCCACGAAAATTGTACAGTCTTATTCTTTGCGCGGTCCCACTACGACCAATGATCTGTTGTACTTAATAATCTGCCGCTGACGTATTTCATTCTTTCCAGCTACTGCTGATTACTAATTAGGCTGCATTGTTAGGGTACGGTACATCCATTTGTTCCGGGAGGAAAAGTAGATATTGTGACCACGTGTTCATCACAAAAAGCGAATGTAGCTAGAGCTTGAAACGATACATCTGTTTCAAAGCACTCGTGTGGTACTGATTTAATGCGTTCTTCGGCAAAACACTGATTGAGCAAGGTAAATTCGATGTGTTTCAACACACACCCCTAAGTCTGCATTTGAACTTTTAAATATTTTTCCAAAGGAACTTCTAACCATCAGATAGTAAATTCAGATTTGCTTTACTTTATCGAATGGTTGGAGCGACCGATACTAGACGAAGGATTTAACCCGTGACCTACCGAAGTGTTGCGTGCCATAATGTGCTGCCGGAGATGGAGACAGAACAGAAAACTGAGAGTAATCGTGTTGCTTCTGCAATATTTTTTCAGATAGAGACAGACTGATTGGCAGCGTAGCCCGACGTCTACGTAGGTTGAGGGATGCCTGCGTTTGCATTAGCGTTTCGCACGTGCGTAGGATAGGTGATATCTCAAGATTCCGTGTAATGCTTCTTCTCTATATCTCGGTGTAATATGGAGTGAATGTACGAATGTAATTCTATATTCATAATAAACACGTGAGTGATTGTTATATAATATATTGTACGGCATCCTAGGTATCAAGCTACATGTAAGTTTCCGATAGACAGGCGAATTCTTCAAAAGTTTGTTGTTTCGTATTGTTCACTATTTCTGTTAGTGTTTGTTGTAAATAAAACAGACATGTGACTAACTGTACATCCCTCCTCCATGCTTATCTGATACCATGTAACTGTACATATTCTAATATCTGTAAATATAAAATAAAGCCTGGTCCTAGCATTACCAATAGCTGCAACATTGTAACTGCTCAGTTCAGTTTTACGGCACGTTATTACCACTAGTATCAGAAACAGACTGTAGTTATGTTCAAGTCTGAAAAGATATGCTACCATTTCTCCACGGAAAGCTGTGCTGCTTACATGAATGGAGCTTTTCCTGTGGAAAAGGGAATACGAAATAATAAAGAACAAGACACATACAGGTAAAGCAACAGACTGAAACGGCCTGCAGTAGATCGGTTACTAGTTAATGATATAATAAACCATATCACATTCAGAAAATGACTGATTTCACATTGCACATACGTAAAGGTTCATGTAAAACACAGTTGCACGAGTGCAGGGGATATTTATTGTTACAAGCATTCCACATTGTAACATTATAACGGTTTGAATAACAAGTTTCCTTGAGTTAATTATATTCTCCAAGAACCCTATGAAATATTCTGCAAGTGTCCAGAACAACTGCCATCTGTAGTTGGCATCAGGCAAGAGATGCAATAACAGTCACAACCGGTCGAAGTGAAAGAACATATAAACTGAACATAACAGTTTACTAAAACAGTAATAAGACATTTATTTGATCATTACATCACCAGTCCGTCCTCATTCCTTTCTCATTTATTGCAAACAATAACTTTCATGAAAATTACAGTCCTCAGAATAGTAATAATATTTTCAAAGATTATAATGTTTCAGAACTCAGTACTAACAATGAAGTTCATTTAAACAGCAAGTTTAAGGGTCTGTGCGTTGGTGACCTTTGTTAATCCATTTGCTGATTTAAATTTTAAAAACTGAATTTTCATATTTCAGTTAACAACTTTCAGTAATTACGAAGGCTGTTCGGAAAGTAACGAATGATAGGTCGTGAAATGGAAACCACAGTGAAAATCAAAACTGTTTTATTTGCAACGATTAGCTACATCTTCCAGCTACTTCTCTACACAGACGCCGCTCAGACTTAGACATCTGTCGTAGCGTTGTACCAAATTTTCAATTTTCTCGTTGTAGAAACCAGCAGCGAGTGCTTTTCTACAATTTTCTACTCTGCACTGCAGCTCGTTGTCTGCGTCAAAATATTGTCTTCATAGTCAGTGGTTCATTTGAGCAGAGATGAACCTCAGGGGCAGCCAATTATGGGCTGTATTGTGGGAGATGAAACACTTCCCATCGAAAACGCTGCAGGAGCATCTACATTGCCCCTGAAGAGTGCGGCCGAGAATCGTCGTGTAGAACGAACTGCATGACAGTTATGTGGATTGCACAGCTTCATGCGAAATCTTACATGAGGCCCTCATACTTGGTGGAAGACGCTAATTTCGAGCCATCTTTACGTTCTCACTGTGAGCTCAGGACTGAGAAGAGCATCATGATGCTATCGACGGGCGTACTAGACACAGTGCCCAACGTTTCTGGACAAAGCTTTATCAGATTTTTCACTGTATTTTCCATTTTGCGACCGATCGTTCCTTACTTTCCGAAGAACCCTCGTAATTACGTCAGACAGTTCGAATGTGGCTCCCAGAACATAGCATTAGAATCAGTTTGGCTTGCTTACATCTTAGACTTTCAAGAAGAAAATACGGTTAACAACTTCGCTTTTAATTCCACAGTAAATTCAAAATCAATTAAAATTATGTGAGCGTAGTGGCTTTACTAGATCACCTTTCTTTTTTTTAATTTTATTTATTTATTTTTTTACTTCCAGCCACTCGTCTTCAAGTTGGCGCATGCCTCTGTACCTCAACAGCGAGGAGATAAGGATGGCACTCTGAAATAACAGATAATCATGACATGCCTTTTTGGCTGCCCTGTCTGCCCTTTCGTTCCCCACAATGCTCTGTTACCCAGCAGACTGACAGTTCCTTTCCCAGAGGCTGTAGCTGAAGGAGGGTATCGTGGATATTCTAGAATACTTCGTATGAGAGTTGTGGAGTGTGAGGGGCACTTAGACCGGAACAGACAAGGAATTTAGCACCTAAATCGCATTTCACCTGCTCCAGTGCCCTCAAGACGGTATATAATTCTGCGTCGTAAACTGTAAAGTCGCAAGGCGGTTGGACTTGGACCTTGGAGACACATTCTGGTGAAACAACAGAGCAACCAAGAGAGTCTCAAATTAATAAAATAATGTATTAAAACAAGTGCAGTAGTCCAGTAGCTCTCGTACTACACCAAATCTAAAATTAAGCTGTGTCTTTCTAGTAACATGGTTGCAGGCGGTTAAAGCCCTGGACCTGGAGTTGTATGTGCTCCATACCAAGTACTCCAGAAACTGCCGAACGCGGATCCCAAATGACCTTGTTGATGGTGAACAATTGGAGAAAATACGTATGGTATGTAGATGAAGTCAGAGCTGCGAGGAACTTACAGGCCTGATGCACCATGAGGAGTTGCCGCTGTGTGGCGAGTGGTGGTTCACCAGCCTCAGCACAGACTCGGTATGGGGCTCGTCCTGTAAGCACCCTTGGCCAGCCTGATATCCTCATGGAGGATAACGGCAATAATCTTCAGATAGGAAGGCCTCATTGACCAGTACACTGTACATCCATATTCTAGCTACGAACGCAAGAAAGTCAAGCAGCCGCGCCATGTCTTCCCCCCCGAGGCCTGTGGCCTAACATATTCAGTGCCCTCTGAGTTCTGGCTTTCAGGTCTCTCAGGTGTGGTAACCATGAAAGACCGGAAGCCTAGTAACCTTACTGAGTCTTTAATTGTGGAATTGTAACCCTCATATGCAAGACAGGTAAATTATAAATATTACGAGAACATTTAAAATGAATTCACACGCACACCTATCTGTGGATGACTAAAAACATCTCAGCACACTCCTCTAACATCTGAACAGTATGATGCATCCGACAGGTCTCTGCTAGAATATTGGAGGGGGAATGGAAAATGGTAAAATCACAAAATTCAAATGGTTCAAATGGCTCTGAGCACTATGGGACTCAACTTCTGAGGTCGTTAGTCCCCGAGAACTTAGAACAACTTAAACCTAACTAACCTAAGGACATCACACACATCCATGCCCGAGGCAGGATTCGAACCTGCGACCGTAGCGGTCGCGCAGTTCCAGACTGTAGTGCCTAGAACCGCTCGGCCACTCTGGCCGGCAATAGTTCACAAATAAGGGGCATCGTACGAGATTCCTGACGGTAGATGTGATACCATTTAAAACACTTCCGTAAGGAACACCATCTTCCCGCTCAAAATGATCTGACGGCGTTTGATCAAGTTGTAACCTACAAAGCTGCTGAAACAAGAAGGACTCCATAAAGATGGCGAGATGGCCACGACAGCTCCATTGTGTTGCGCAAGAATACTGTATCTCCAAGTAGTATCGTGTCCCATGCTGATATCAAAGCATATTCCAAGATAGAGAATAGCCGCCCCTAGCAGGGTCAGGTTGTCAGCAGTGGAACGAAATCTCTGGAATCCATGCAGATAGGAGGTAAGCAGTGGGTGGGTCCCTAACAACCAGACCAGATGATCGTTAACCATTCACCCCAGGGTCGTTTCTACACAGCTCGTTAAGGCGAAGCTCTGATAACTGTGGGGACATGGGCAGTCCTTTCCTAGTTTGAATTACCTCTCTCTACGAGTTGTGAGTGCTGTCTGTCTGCCACATAAGATTACAACATTCGAGTATATTTCTTTTGACGCTACTGCAAATGTAGAAGCGTGCAGCACCAGATTTCATCATGTCTGGATGCAGTACCAATTCCAGCTCCCACATGGTGGAAAGACGGGTGTAAGACAGAGTTATATGATCTGAAGTTCCATTTGCCCCACCCTGTAATCACACAGTGGCGGCAAAACGCTGGCTCCTGGCTGGCATCGGCAGGCTTGCTGGAAAATGCTCTGTCATTGTCTGACCAATGTTTCTAGCCCTTGTTTGGAGACTCCCCTCTTTCAGTACTGCTGCTATTGTTAAACGACTTTGTTACTGGAAATCCAGATGGCTTCCCACATTTTTGTAGAGCAAATGGAACGGATGATGGCGTTCAGAAATGCTTGCCGTGACGTTTTCTCACTCTCTGTGATCAATCATTGAGCCTTCGCTCTTGTGACGTGAAATGATTTGAGGTTCACTGGTGTTGGGTGCTGCTTAAACCGTCAGAGAGCGACAAGTCTGTCCTGGATTGCTGAGTGGCACTCACTGGCCCACCAAGAAAGAGGTTGCCTCCTAAGATAACCTGATAATTGGGATGGATAAGTCAGCGGCATGTTGGATCACTCACGTAATGTGATCCACAGTCATGTTGTTTGGTGTTCAAACACAGCTAGCTGGGTGAACAACGTCCAGGTAGTGGTGCTGTCTACCGATTTTCATGGTTTTTCTTCAGATAGTGCTCCGCTCAGTAACTGAATGCGGAGTAGGAAATGGTGACTGGAATAAAGGCCGTTAGCGACATTCCACTGAATGGATCCTGCAGGCATTGGAGAGAAGAGAGTCGGTGGCTGAGAATGAACCAGTGGTAGCACAGATGTTAGTGGGAGTACCAGTGTTTAGGATGCACAGCTCGTAAGACATCATGATGCAGTCCAAGTCACGACCCCAATGGCAAACAGAGGTCGAGCTAGACTGAGGTCCCCCAGTGGGAGAAATCGTCGTGGGAGTTGTTCTATGAGATCTGTGAGAACCTCTGTTGCATCTTGCGGAGGCAGATACAGTGAGAAAACTGTGACACTCTGACACAAATGGATTTCAGCAGCAACTGCATGCAAATCAGTAACCAGGTGGAGAGCAGAGGAGAGGTGTTCACACTATTGACAAGCGATGACACCCTCCCTCGGCCTTTTCCCCAGTCAGATCATCCTTGTGATACAGCGTGCAGTAAAGGGCATCAGACGCTTTAAAATGCATTTCCTGTAAACAGAAGCACAGTGGGCGTGCCTTTCTTAGGAGTTAAAGTTCCATGTGTCCTGAAATTTTTAATAATTCAGTGTCGGATGGGATCCAACTATCATGGAGATAGTAGTTTCTGCCGGGAGAGAGCCAGCAATGGGTGGAGACATAGTTTTGTGGCGAGATGATTGCCCCAGTCTGACACCGACGTCCATCGCCTCTGAAGATGTTTCGAAACAGGTCAGAGAGGATGACATCGATTTCATCAGACCGTGTACTTCTCATCACCGTCAGTGGGCGATTTTTCGCCTTTGAGTTAGATTTTTTTGCTCTGAGGTGGATTAAGAGCCAAAACTGTGGAAGTGGTAGTAACATTGCTCAATGGTTGACGTGATTGGAAATTTAGAGGGTCAGGAGTTCCACGCTGTCAGCAACCATGGTTTTTCCTAATGTGCTGGAGGAAGTGACAGGCTCTGAATTAACTGTAGCAGCACGAGTCATTGACAAATGCAAATACTAGCGCTGAGATTAGCATCATCCGTTTGAGTAATGGTATTTGTTTTCTCGACTGGCTGTTTTGAGAACGGAAACAAAGTAGGCAGCGAACGTGGCTAGCTGCATTGTCTTGTATATCTTGTTGCCTTCACCATATGCACCTCAAAGGAAGACACTGCAGTCTCTATTCCAGATAGGGTGATCCCCAGAGCAGCCGACACACTTTGCAGGAAAGGAACAATAAACTTCATTGTAGGTGGCTTTACCACGTTTGCTACAAGCAACTTCTCCCTCACAACCAATAGTAGTGCGCGCAGTGTGCTGTGTGGTGTGCGTACTGTAAGAACTTCGGTACGCGCTGACTACGCAGAACTATGTACACAACATGCTGGCATTTAAACAGCACATTGGGGTCAGGAAATGGGCCATATGCTCAGGCGAAGGAAACCTGCCTTGAAATGCTCCTGAAATTGGTGCTGTTAAAAGGAAGGGTGCAAGACTCTGATTTGACAACGTCGCCATCCACCGTTTTCATAATATTTTGCACGTCCAGAATGCCTTTCTGGGAGCACTCAGCAATCTTCTTGAGGAACGTCAACCAGATCCTTGCAAGTCATAAAAGCTTTCCTATAATTCAAAGTCTGTGCAGGTAAGTTTCAGTTGTCTACTCCCCGAGGCATTGAGCTTTCTGGCTTTCTGGAGGTTTTTCACATGCAGGAAACTATACATTTCGTCCAACGAGGTCCCACTGCTCAAGTATTTGACAGATTTCAATGTTCCAAGAATGCCTTCTACATTTTTCTGTACCTAAAATGGGGAAACGTTACAATACTTGAAAGAAAAGAAGGCAGTATCGATAAACGCATTCTGACAAAAAATATGCATTCTGTCATCATTTACTGAGTCATAAGGACTGGTTACCCGATCCAGCAGCCTACCCTTTCCACGGGGAAAGAAAGGAAAAATCTCGAAGGCTCCATCTCTTTCCATGAGCAGCTAGGGAAATTAAAGTCCACCTAGGACGAGCCGTGTGCCTAAGTAAGCCTTATACAACTGAGATTCGGGAATTTCCCGAGAGGTTGAGGTTCCATAGTGATGAAGTAGTGCAAGCAGATTGTAACGGGCATTATTTCATTTTTCTAAATGGTTCAAATGGCTCTGAGCACTATGGGACTTATCTTCTAAGGTCATCAGTCCCCTAGAACTTAGAACTACTTAAACCTGACTAACCTAAGGACATCACACACATCCATGCCCGAGGCAGGATTCGAACCTGCGACCGTAGCGGAGGCGCGGTTCCAGACTGTAGCGCCTTTAACCGCTTGGTCACCACGGCCGGCTCATTTTTCTAACGTACATCCTCCAGCAGCAGGTGTGATATCCATGTGTTGAGGCGGAATAGAGGAAAGTACAGTCCAGTCAACCTATCACCGAGAATGCTGGCATACATGAACACAGAATCGATGTTGGTAAGTACGAGGTCGAGTCCTAGTCGATTCACATGCTCCCAAACATGTGAAATGTAGATGTTGAACAGAATTGGCGGTGTGCAGGACCTCAGCCACAAATGAGTGTAGGGCAGTCTGCTGTAGAAATCGTTGTGCGAACTGCACGTCGGTGGAGAAAATCTTTAGCTGTTAATACTAACAAATACGCATAATGGAAACTTTAACAGCAATGCATATCTGCGCACTGCACACCTTGAGGTTGAGAGGTTTTTTATAAATATTTTTATCATTCCCGCGATACGAGCTTTGAAGCAAGATCCCCATTCCCTGTGACAAACAAACTTCTCCCGATACCGTGTGTGCTTGGTTGGACCGTACTTTGCTCCATTCTCCCTCAACGCGTGGAGATATCACACCATCATGAAAAATGTGTTGCCAGAGCTGCTGGAACGTTAGACAAAATGAAACAACGTTAAGCTTTGCCTGTTACAATCTGTTTGCACTATTTCATCAACGTAGAAGTGAAATCCTAGAAGATGCTCTTTAAGGTTTGGAAACAGATGAAAACTAGATGAAGCCAACTCAGAACTCTACGGAAGATGAATGATCATAGTGAACCGAAGGTGTCGGATTGTTGTCCAACATCGCAGCACTCACAGCACTCGTGTGTCTTCTGGCACTGTGATACTGAAAATTCTTTGAATTCGATATTGCATTACAGAAAGCTGTTCCTTACGCACCGACAGTATCATGTTACGAACCGCCATCTTACATTCCACAATTCGGAGACCTGAAACGGCAGAGGGTTGCAACTTGCTTCAACGAGGCGGGAAAGTCAACTGAGTAACAATCATAACATATAATATGGTCCAAATGGCTCTGAGCACTATGGGACTTAACTGCTGAGGTCATCAGTCCCCTAAAAATTAGAACTACTTAAACCTAACTAACCTAAGGACATCACACACATCAATGCCCGAAGCAGGATTCGAACCTGCGACCGTAGCGGTCGCGCAGTTCCAGACTGTAGCCGCCAGAACCACTCGGCATTAATTTTCAGCACTGCCTCGTAATAACTGATATTTAATCCTTAAGATATAATAGTTACTGTGATCACATGTCGTACCTTTCGTGCAAGAATTCGTGGGTCTGCACGTGTGCAGTTCCCGATGTCGAGCCACCCACATGTCGGAATCCTAAGGGCACTTCCAGCACCTGCGAACACAATCACGGAGTGTTTTTCTTATCGTGTTAATGAAGTTTGAATTTACTTCCACAGGAACCGTCCTCCAATTGGGAGCCATCATGCTCCACACGTTTCACTAGTCTCTACGTTATTTTATCACGGAAGCAGCAAAATTGTGTTGTAAAGCAGCAAACTTTGATCACTAGCTCAGAATCTATTTATGTTCGCCGCTAATTACCTTTCTCACAGAATGTTAATGACTAGAAAAATCATCGTCACTTGGATCTTACTAAAGACGCATCATCATTTTAAAAGAGAAGAAGTAATAATTCAGATTGGATGCAGAATCATCAAGCGTTATTATAGAAAACTCACAGTCGATGCTGATACTTTGAAATGCTGTCCTGCACAGCATATTACATTTTCTCCACTGTGCAATGTGAAACCAAACCATAATGTCTTCTGTCCCCACGCCTTTCCCACCTCACCACCCACACGTATTTCACTTAGGCAGTCCAGCGTCCAATCAGGCTCTCTCCGCCTTCTGAAAACAGTTGATATGCTCACTGTTTTTATTTCTTAAACAAATATCGGTTCAGTTACGTCCATGTCCACCGACTTCGAGATTTTGTACCCATGTCAGAGTTAACTCACAGGTTTCCCGATCAACACATCCCTAATTTAACTGATACGAAATCCCTTTGTGTAAATGCGGTGAAATTTATAGAAAACAGATGTTATTACCTAGAGATTTGCAGTTTCCACTTTTTATTGTCAAGGAAAATTGTAGTTTTGTACCTGAAGTGTTCAAAGTACAACAAGTGATGATATGTTTTAGACGGAAATTCTCAAAACTACTATGTTTTATTGGTTGTTATAACGTGGATGTTATCATATCGCTTTGACAATGAGACGGGTTTGTAACACAAAGCCAGACAGTGGCTGCCAAATCCCAGCTAGTTGGCCGTGCGCGAGTTGGACTCACAGACAAACTTTGCTCTCCCAATTCCGGGCGTGTGTCCCGCTAGTTGAGAGTAGGTGCAGTTCGCGGCTGGAGGGCGGAGCCAGCCGGATAGTTTTCTGACAGCAGCGCCCGGGGCGGCCAACTGCGCCGGTCGCCCCACCTGCATTATTCAGCACCTCGCGCTGTGCTGTTGTGCTGCGGCCGTAGTTCGCCCTGTGGCGGGGACCTCCACACCGGGCAGCGCTTCATTCACTGCGACGGCCGCATGCAGATCTGAAAACTGACCAGGGAGGACAGCGCATTACGAACGGCACTCTACAGGTGCGCGGACAGCCTCAGTTCTGCTGGCGTTATCTGAAAGTAAAGATAAAAAACACTGAAGAAATTTCTAATAGGTATACTTTATCTAGCAATAAGATGTCTTTAGTTTCGTGTCTAATCCGAGCTCATTTTGGATCTACAGCCCAATGTGCACACTATGCAGGGTGTTACAAAAAGGTACGGCCAAACTTTCAGGAAACATTCCTCACACACAAAGAAAGAAAATATGTTATGTGGACATGTGTCCGGAAACGTTTACTTTAGATGTTAGAGCTCATGTTACAGGAAATGTTCAAAATGTCCTCCGTTAGCGAGGATACATGCATCCAGCCTCCGTCGCATGGAATCCCTGATGCGCTGGTGCAGGCGTATTGTATCACAGCCGTCCACAATACGAGTACGAAGAGTCTCCACATTTGGTACCGGGGTTGCGTAGACACGAGCTTTCAAATGCCCCCGTAAATGAAAGTCAAGAGGGTTGAGGTCAGGAGAGCGTGGAGGCCATGGAATTGGTCCACCTCTACCAATCCATTGATCACGGAATCTGTTGTTGAGAAGCGTATGAACACTTCGACTGAAATGTGCAGCAACTCCATCGTGCACCAACCACATGTTGTGTCTTGCTTGTAAAGCCACATGTTCTAGCAGCACAGGTAGAGTATCCTGTATGAAATCATGGCGGTGAATCGAGGAAGTACAGTACATACTGACGAAACTAAAATGAGCTCTAACATGGAAATTAAGCGTCTCCGGACATGTCCACATAACATCTTTTTGTGTGTGAGGAATGATTCCTGAACGTTTGGCTGTACCTTTTTGTAACACCCTGTATATTGTCCGCGGCATTGATCCCCCTCACCCTTTCCTCTCCACCCCAGCCCGTTGCCACATCTTTACCATTGTGTCCCATCCTCTCTCCATCTCCACACCCTCCACCTCCTTTCCCAACACAACTTCCACCATCTACCCCTCTCAGATGATGAGCTTCGCCCTGACATCTACCCTTCCTACCAACTCTAACCCCGTCTCCCTGCCTCCTCCTCAGGGCTCTCTATCCTCCCCCTCCCTTCCCCTGATCGGCTTCCCCCTCCGACTCCCCCTCCTTCTCTTGTGCCCCCTTTCAGTGTCTCTGCACTCCCTCCTGCCCTGTCTTCCCTCTTCTCCTACCCCACCAGTCTCTTGCCTCTTAGTGTACCCGCTGACGCCCTTACTCTCTTCATCCCGCCGACTCCCCTGCTGCCCCTTGCTCTCCCCTTTTCCATCCTCTCTGACCTCTCCCTCGCGGGTCCAACGTAGCAGTTTTATTCTTCATCGTGTGTGCTCCAAATGGGTTTTAAGTGTGTTGTTGTGTTTTTAATACTGTGGCCGACTTTTAACATGTGCATGTGCATTCAGTGTCTTCTTTGTGTTTTAAGAATGGCCAGCTGTGCTTTTTAACTTTCTGGTGACATTTTTAACTGTCCCCACATGAACGTCTCCATGTCAGTGTATTTTTACCTGCATTTTCTCCCCTAACTCTGTCTTACGTTCCCCTTTTTTATCGCCTTATATATGTAACATATATGTAACATTTTATTCTTGTCACTCGGCTGAAGAGCGGGGCAGGGGAATTAAATCACAATAAAGAAAAAGAAAAAAAATCACCTATCACGAAACGAATCACACAATTGTCTTTTCATTAGCAAAGCATTAAAGGGGACAAAAGAATTTTTAATGATTACCTTCATTTGAGCAGGAAATATTAATCATTCGAATCAGTCAAAGGGTTTCAGAAATTGAATAGATTGTAAAACGTGCTTTTGGCTATACGGCATTATATACATTGCCGTATTTAACATGTGTGTCTAGACTGTATTAAATAACCAGATTTATTTACATTTGCGTAAACTTATATGATAAAATAAAATAATTCAGAATGTAGGTTGTTAATGTATTATTACTTTCATACGTCCTTACACATTTTCACTGCACAAAATTTTACACGTTAATAAACTAGTATGAAGTCGAATGTCTTGGACAAACAAAATAAAAGAAATAGACTGAGGGCAGTGGTATTCCATATTCAGCAACGTCTACAAAAATTGGTACCGTTCGCAGTCAAATTTGAGACATCGTTTACATCAGCTTCCGTTTCAGAACTACACTAACATGCAGGATGACTGCAAATGTTTGTTCGATGTAGGTGCACAGGAAAAGATGCGTAGTCGAAGCGGAGTCGAATGATGGCAGGTGTTATTGATCGGTCCGTATGCGTTCCCATAAACTACGGCGCGAATTAATTCGTGGTTGTAACACCGTATAATTACCAAGCTTGATTTGTTGAGACAAATTACATATCAATTGCTCATGTTTTCCGTAGCTCCTGATCTCACATATCTAGTCTGTATATGGCACTTCGACATGAAGGAGAGACCTCCATAGGCGGCTTGCTTCACTAAGATATCAGCTTCCTCATTATGGCGGATGCAAACGTGGGAATACGCCTGCACTAAGTAGATAATTGGTTCCATCCGTTTACTGTGAAAATGTCCCAAGGCCACATCTAATATACACACATCAAAAAAAGTTTTGCATCACCTCGGTTCGCAAAACTCCTTTATATAAACGTTGACAGTTGGTATTGTATCACAGAGTCCGTTTTGACTGTTCAGAGATGTCCCTAAAACCGCCCAAAGATGTAAACAACCATGCAAGAGCAGCGCACATTAGACGTAGGGGGTCCGACAGCCGGTCAGTTCCAGTCATTCCACCAGGAAGGAGGTACACGACCTGTGCTGTCTGTAGTTCAACCATGCCTAGACGGTCAATACCGCGGTTCGATCGCGTCCGCATTATTACTTTGTGCCAGGAAGGGCTCTCAGCAACGGAAATGTCAAAGCGTCTCGGAGTGAAACAAAGCGATGTTGTTCAGACATGGAGGAGACACAGATAGACAGGATCTGCCGATGACATACCTCGCTTAGGCCGCCCAAGGGCTACTACTACTGTTGATGACCAATGCCTACGGATTATGGCTCCGAGGAACTCTGACAGCAACGCCACCATGTTGAATTATGCTTCTCGTGCAACCACAGGACGTCGTGTTACGACTCAATTTGTGCGCAGTAGGCTGCATAATGCGTAACTTCACTCCCGACGTCCACGGCGATGTCCATCTTTGCAACTACGACACCATACAGCGCGGTACAGATGGGCCAAACAGCATGCCGAATGGACCGCTCAGGACTGGTATCACGTTCTCTTCAACCAGACAATCGTTGGAGACGAGTTTGGAGGCAACCCGGTCCGTCTGAACGCCTTAGACACACTGTCCAGCGAGAATTGCAATGGGATGGCATTATGTAGAGCCGACGAATGCCGCTAGTGGTCGTGGAATGCACCGTAACGGCTGTACAACACGTGAATGTCATCCTCCGACAGACAGTACAACCATATCGGTAACATAATGGCTAGTCATTCGTCTTCATGGACGTAAATTCGCACCCCCATCTTGCACATCTTGTGAATGACTTCCTTGAGGATAACGACATCGCTCGACTAAAGTGCCAGCATGTTCTCCAGACATGACGCCTATCGAACGTGCCTGGGATATATTGAAAACGGCTGTTTATGGACGACGTGAACCACCAACCTCTGAGAGATCTACGCCGAATCGCCGTTGAGGAATGGGACAGTCTGGACAAACAGTGCCCTGATGAACTTGTGAAAGCATGCCACGACGAATACAGGCATGCATCAATGCAAGAGGACGTGCTACTGGGTACTAGGGGTCCCGATGTGTAAAGCAATCTGGACCACAACCTCTGGAGGTCTCGCTCTACTGTGGTACAACATGCAATGTGTGGTTTTCATGAGCAATAAAAAGGGCGGAAATAATGTTCATGTTGAACTCTATTCCACTTTTCTGTACAAGTTCCGGAACTCTGAAACCGAGGTGATGCGATTTTTGTGTGTGTGTGTGTGTGTGTATAACGCTTGGTTGTTTTATCCCGCCTCCGGTGTTGAATATTTTTAAGGAAGCTCGACGATATTTCTGGGAAAACAACTAAATAAACACACTTGGTTGCTTCCAAAAACTCCACTTTCTCCGCCGTATAAACAGAAGCGGTAGTCGGCAGTTTGAAGGCTCTTCTAACTTGTAGCTGAGGCCGCAGAAGAGCGCAACTGGCGTACTCATGGTGTGGAATCTTGGATCCATCGGTATAAATACATTGAAATGGGGTCACTGAGCTGGAACGAGATGATTGAAGCTTCAGTTGACTTCAGCACTGACCGTGTCAAAATAGCAGTGTGCAATCTGGCAGCCAAATGCGAAGAATATCAAATAGAACGTATTAAGGAGACCAGCTTTCAAAGCTGATCGGTAAAAGTTTATGTCATCTTTTGAGGGTAATCCATAATCCGTAAAGCAGTCTCCACTTTTAAGGACAGAACTGCCGTGAAAGCGATTCTTTGAATGTAAAATGTATCTGACAACATTTAGCGTCTAATACTAAATGGTATCTCCGCTGTCTCCACTAAAAGACCGTAAGATACCGTGATGTACTCCCCATGACATATGGCATATGGTTGAATTACATTCAAACCTTGTTAACGTTTAGTACTGGTACACCGAATGTGAGGCGCCCAGCCTGACCGAGAGTCAAATTTCATTCCTAGGAATCCAGCGTACTTTCCAAACGAGCCGCGGCAAGTAGTGTGAACAGCATGGATTTGTAAATTGGGCCGGTTATCGAGTTCTCAGATGGACCTTCAGTCCGTTACTAGACAGTCATTCGTCGATGCGTGCTGTAGCATCAGCGAGTAATGCCCCTTGTTCTTAATCTCCCTTATCGTCAAGAAAAGCGGCGACTACTATTTGTTTTACCGGAAAGGCAGAACTGATATGCGTAGCGGCACAATAAATTCAGAGTGTGTCTAGTCATTTTGCCTTTTCTGAATTCATTTTGACTCCGAGGTATTGCATTAGGATTTTCAATCCATCATTCAAGTCTCCATTTTACCATTGGGTCCAAAGTTTGTGCAACATATGCAATATATGACGACAATGCGATCGGTCGATTGTTAGAGGCCGTATTTGGATCCTTCCCACTTTTTTAGAATTTGAATCATGAGCTACGTCGCCGGCCGCGGTGGCCGTGCGGTTCTGGCGCTGCAGTCCGGAACCGCGGGACTGCTACGGTCGCAGGTTCGAATCCTGCCTCGGGCATGGATGTGTGTGATGTCCTTAGGTTAGTTAGGTTTAAGTAGTTCTAAGTTCTAGGGGACTGATGACCTAAGATGTTAAGTCCCATAGTGCTCAGAGCCATTTTTTTTTTTTTTTTTTGAGCTACGTCGTCCATGTCCCTACGTGCTCTTGCTACACCCAATACCCATTACAAACGTACAAGAATAATTATTTCGCTTCCATGGAGAAGTTCGCGAGCCTTGAGTAATAAATAAAATCAATAACACGACTGCTGTGTGTTATCGTAAATACAGACCTGGGAATGTTAACTGACAACCTAAGTGTGCTACTGAGCTCAATGGCACATCACTTACATGAAATTGAAAAGAATGCTATGTGTGTGAAAAACGATCTTATTCACAAGCAAATAAATAAGAAAACAACAATTTCACGCTCAGTACACTTGTTCAGTGCGAACTGTTGAAAAAAACGTAACTGCATAAAAAACCGAACTGTAATCTCGACCAGTATAAGAATGTGATCTGAAACAGAGGAAGAAGAAACTGACAGGACCTACATTGCCTAAAGGAAACGGAACAAACACGAATAATGAATCTCAACTGCAAAATGAAGTACTGGTGGAAGCAGCAACAGCTAAAAAGTACTGCTAAAAACTATGAGGGTCACTACAAAGAAATGCACGCTATTTTTGTAAAAATACAGTTTTCATTCTGCATGTGTGACAGTTTTACAGTGTGTAGATACATCTTTCCCGTTTGTTTTCAGACTTAGTTCAACCTGTTCCCACGAGTGGCGCCGTCACAGCATGTCTTCAAGGTGGCTGCTACACTTGACGTTCGTCAGAAGCAACTTGCTGTCATAGAATTCCTGTGCTGTAAAAACGAGACAGTGGGAAACATCCACAAGAGGTTGAAAAAGGTGTATGGAGATGCTGCTGTCGATCGCAGTACAGTTAGTCGGTGGGCAAGCAGGTTACGTGATGAACGCGGACACGGCAATATTGAGGATTGTCCTTGCAGCGGCAGGCCTCGTACTACCCACACTCCAGTCAATGCGCAGAGAGTTAACGAATTGGTGACTGCTGACAGACGCATCACAGTTAACGAATTGTCGCGCTACTTTGGGATAGGGGAAGGATGGGTTTGCAGAATACTGAAAGTGTTAGCTTTAAAAAAGGTTTGTGCCAGGTGGGTTCCAGGGATGCTGACAGTGGCTCACAAAGAAACAAGAGAAACGGTATGCAGCGAACTTTTGGAACCGTACGAGAATAGTGGAGATGAATTTGTTGGAAGAATTTTGACAGGGTATTCCACGGTCCTACTGCAATTGCTCAAGTCCGTCGGAATGCACAATGGACATGAATGGATGCACGTGATCAGAAAGGATACTTACGTTCGTGTCAACTGTCAGAGTCGTATCTAAACGTAGCAGGAGTCCCATATCACTCCAACTGCACACGCCCCACACCATAACCGAGTCTCCACCAGCTTGAATAGTCCCCTGTTGACATGCAGGGTCCATGGTTCAAAAGGCTCTGGGCACTATGGGACTTAACGTCTGAGGTCATCAGTCCCCTAGAACTTAGAACTACTTAAACATAACTAACTTAGGGACATCACACACATCCATGCCCGAGGCAGGATTCGAACCTGCGACCGTATCGGTCACGCGGTTCCAGACTGAAGCGTCTAGAACTGCACGGCCACACCGGCCGGCGCAGTGTCCATGAATTCAGGAGGTAGTCTCCACACCAGTGCACGTTCATCCGCTCGATACAATCCGAAACGAAACATGTCCGACCAGGCAACATGTTTCCAGTGATCAACAGTCCCTTGTCTGTGTTGACGGGCCCAGACGTGCCGTAAAGCTTTGTGTCGTGCAGTCATCAAGGGTACTCGAGTTGACCTTTCTCTACGAAAGCCCATGTCAATGATGTTTCGTTGAATGGTTCACACGCTGTCATTTGTTGATGGACCAACATTGAAATCTGAAGTAATTTGAGGAAGGGTTGCACTTCCTTCACCTTGAAAGATTCTCTTCAGCCCTGGTTGGTCCCGTTCTTGCAGAATCTTTTTCAGGCCGAAGCGTTGTTGAGAATGTGATGTTTTACCTGATTCCTGATATTCACGGTACGCACGTGAAATGGTCGCACGGGAAAATCCCCACTTCATTGCTTCGTCGGAGATGCTGTCTCCTCGCTCGTGCGACGACTAACGTTCAAGCTCACTTAAATCTTAATAACCCGTCATTGTAGCAGCAGTGGTCGATCTAACAACTCCTCCAGACACTTGTTGTCTTATACAGGCGTTGCCGACCTCAGCGCTGTGTTTCGCCTGTTTACATATCTCTGTATTTGAATACGCATGCCTATACCAATTTCATCGGCGCTTCAGTATATAAAACACGTCTTGGCTGAGACAGAAATACCAGTTGCATCTCGATACTCGCTGACAAGTATCTACCACACCTCTGCAGTGCCCTTTCTCAGAAATGAGATCGACTGCCCACCGTCTGCTGCCCCTAAAAACCCTGTAAAACACAGTATCATGTGACCCGAAGCTATACTTGTTTGTGACGTGAATAACACCGAGTGCATGACTTAATTCCGTTCGCCTGTGTAGCCGCTTGTTTATCGAACTGCTTATGCAGCGTAAAATTGTTTACGTGGCGTGGCATGCACAAGCTGTTGATTAATGAGCCGTTCGCGAGCAAGGTACGACTCCACCCGACAAATTGCTAACTGCTCAAAATTGTCGGTCAACAAGGTACCTGAATCTTACTGATCTAGGATTTGCACTACTTGCTGAAATGATGGATCGGACTGTTTCAAAAGCTGTTCTCTGAGCTTAACATCAGTTAAATTGTACTCGATCGCATCACGCAACATAACATCTGAATAAAAAGCACCACAAGCACATCTGAATATGTATTTTCTCGTCATACCCTGCTAGTCTGTTATCCATTCGCGATAACTTTGTTCTGTACTTTTCTCGCAATTAAAGAATTGGTACGTAGCCACTACCACATCCACTTGTTGGTCATAAAAGTGAGCGAATCCACAACCTGATCATACGAAAGTTCAGCCAGAGTGGCGTTAGGAAAGAGCTTTTGAATGAGGCAGAACACTGTCCTTCCTACCATGGACAATAAATAAGGCAATCTCACAGAATCTGGTACGTTGTGAGCAAGAGCATGGGCTTCAAACTGTTGCAACCACTCGAGCCTTCCTCTTCTTGTTCATGAAACTGGCGAAAAGGCGGTATAGGACTTGGAGCTGGTGCAGGTGTTACATCTGTTGCATTAGTAGTTTGGTTTGCCAGGATCTGCTGTACCGTGTTTAGCAGCGAGGTATTTGCCGCCTCTGAAACTGAAACATCTGCATTAGCTGCTTGCTTCTAATGCTTGCAGCTGTGGCGCCTGAGTAGGAGGTGGGATAGATGGGGTGGGTATGTTGAAAGAGAGAAATGCAATAAACAGACAAGGCAAGCAAGGAAATCAGTACAAAAGCAAAGAAAATATGTGCAACGCCCACCTAAAAACTCTGATTAGCAAAAAGACACTGTTTAACAAGAGAGAATTACGGCGCCAGAAAAGCAAACCCTATGAAAAGTCAAAACCCTGGAAGCGGTGGTGGCTCTCGGCTCGTGGTTCGGGTTACACCTAGTCTCCAACGTTGTGTTCTGCCCACTTGTGTAATACAGAGTGCCTGGGAAAGCTGCTTTCTCGGATCGCTAGACAACAATTCAAGCAAATCGTACTAATGGAGTTTATTACAAAAGGAAATGATTGCAATACTTAACTTTGTGAGACACAGGCATGTCGCAAGCAAGGGACGAGAGACAAACATCAGCAAGTTCTTCGGCGTATACAATTCGTAATACAAGTAAACCAATGCAGTTTCTAAGTGACTGGTGTAGCGTTCGTAGGTCGGATCGACTTCAACTCCGCCCGCCGGTAGGTGGCTCGGCGCTTATATTCTCTTCGTGTAGAGGCCGTTCCTGCCTCGGTATCGTCCTAGAGAGGGGTCCGTCAGCGTAGTATTGGCTGACATCGTCTCGCAGCCGTCTCTGCGTAACGTTCCTGGTCGACTTGCCGGCGTTTCACGTTACGCTGGAAGAGCTTTGGAGATCAGTCTCATAGAATGCGAGCGGTTATCACACTGGCCTCGCATTCGGGAGAACGACAGCTCAGACCCGCGCCTGCGATTTCCTTAAATTGGCCCAGGCGAGTGCCAGAATGGTTCCATTGAGAGGCCACCCCGATTTACTTTCCTGTTGTGGAAACAATTCAATCTTGCTAATGACATCTCTGTCCGCTGGCCGTTAACCCATAATTTTCCTTACTATCATCCTTCAAAGAATACGAAGTTGGTGCCTGCGAAAACTATGAGTAACGATTTTCCTGGTTAAATTTTTGTTGTTAAGAAAGAAATTTTATTTTATGTTACTTATTTTAATCTGCGCTGATACGCGAGAACGTTATGATCATATGCTTGATTGCATTTTGGTCGACTTTGGGAACATAGTCAGCAGCGTTTCTGGTTATCACCGTCTCATCAGGTATTTGGTTGGTGCGTGGCAGTGGATGACTATGTATAACTCACTGAATTACCGTAAATTACTGGTTGCAGGTTGGTGACTGTCGCTATGGCTGCCCGGTTGTGACACAGACGGGTTCAGGTGTTGCGAATGAGGTGTCCAAAGAAACGAGGCGGATTCACTATCCTGCTCCTCGCAGCACTACAGGACGAGTCGTGGATTCTGACTCGGAGAGCTATCCTGCTGGAAGGTGGCATCGCTGCTCGGAGAACATCAAGCTTGTATGGTGGCTACTGGCGGTCAGGAATAACGCTCAGGTGTTCCACAGCTTTCGCTGTGTCAACCGATGTTGACACCACGGGACACATCGCATCTCACAACATAATACAGACCCGACCGCCGTGCGTTAGTGGCGCGCAGTGCGTGCTCGAGCAGCTGTTCGCCTTAATGACGGCGTATCCGGGCACGACCATCGACCTGGTGTAACAACAAATATAATTCATCCCACCGGGCACCATATTTTTTTTTTATGACCTACTGTTCAAGCTCGATTATGCCGTGTTTACTGCAGTCGTAATTTGCTACGTTACTGAATTAACACGGGAAGACGTGAGGTTGACCCTTGCAGAGTCACTTGTTCTAAATGTGCTTTGAAAGTCGTGTGGTACCCCTGTGCCTGCAACAGCATTGTAAGTTTTCGTCAGATCTGCTCTTCCGTAGATCGCTGTCCATCCTGCTTCAAAGATCGGACAAGCCACTGACCCCGCAAGTTCTGTGATGTGTCGTGGACGTCCAACGGTATGTCGCCTTCTCGATGTTTCGACCGTTTTCCCCACTTGGGATACCCCCCACACCCAGGTGCCAGCCCATAACAACTTGTCACTCTGCGGCCCGTATCGTTGCCACGGTGAATCGCCTCTGCTTCGGTTATGTATCTGCCTCACCACGTCACTCGCCCTCAGCACCGCCAGGTGACGTTCGTTCTCGCAGTGGACTGTGGGGACAACGTTGTGTTCAGGACTGTTCGACTTACGTAACTTCAAATTGTTTTTACGTGAACTGTCTTGCAATTGACATATATCTTAGAATGTATGCATTCCTAAATCCTCGGAGAAACTATGATCCCATTTTATAATTAGGAAGGCCTATGGAACCTAGTGTACTTTTCCTTTATATTTTGATGCCTTAACCTATCTTAGAGTGTATGCTGTTAGTAGTCACCTATGTTTAGTTTCTACGGAGGATTCGAAAAATTACAGAAACATTCAAAGGCACTACTAAGTGTTAAGAGATAGGTTGCTGCACCAGCCCTGGAATTTTCAAACGGTGCAGGCTATGAGTTTGTTTCAATAAAACACACGGCTCTCGAATCAGGTTTAGTGCTGGACTTGGCCATTTGACAGCCCCTGTACTCTCTGAATATTCTTCAATGGTCTTCGTGAAATGTATTGTAACAGTGATGTTGGACTGTTCCGTTTACTACGTTAAATTCTGATTGTATACTGTGGAGCTCTGTGACGGACGTTCGACAGGTGTAGTTTCGTTTTGAGACCAGGCGAAATGTGACGCTGGCAGAAGCCGCAGTCGACCACCTGACCCTTACAAAGAACGTAACACCATCTTACTCCAAGACATAGTGCGTAGAGGCTTCGAATTTTTAACACAACGGACTTACTTTAAAAAACAATTGTCTGCCATTCCTTTGGCGGAAAATTGCAGGTTGTGAATTGCTTTACAGGCTACAAGTTCAAACTTTTATTCTGAAGTGGGTTCGCTGTTACAAAGGAAGTTACAATATGAAGTAACCGACAAACTTCCCTCGAATAGCTGGAAAATTTAGATGCACTTTACAAACGTATTCGTACAGGTGAAACAGCACGACTCTCGAGTACTAGAGGAAATCAATGGAGGGAAAGTCTAGTGACTGCTACTAAAAAGCCAAGTGATGGGGTGGTCGACCTTTCAGTTCGCGGTCGCTCTCCGACTGCAGGTAACTGCTGCGTCTTCCGTAGTCTTCCGTAGCGGTGTTGTATCTGCGCACATTACTGAGGTATTACCTGATATCTTGTACCTGAGTATTACCTCGCTTCTGTCAGTGATTGTGCGACTGTGGAATTTGGCTGCACTACAACTCAGTGTTTACCCACCGCTACATGCTGTACAGGAAGATGGTCACAAACTATATCCTTTACTTTTTGGTATATGGATATTACTTGGGGCCAAATCATAAAATGTGTTGTGGACTGACAAGACAGCCAGTCCACAGTGACGGGTAACCAAAAGGCACGCACTTAAACTCACGCAGGATGGCGTGAGGTCTGAAACAGGATACGTAATGAATGCTATAAAGAAAAGTACGTAGCTGCTGGAATACTTAACTTTAATCCATCATTTGTATACATCGTTCTTGATGAGACATGCTTCAGACGATAACTATCAATTGCTATGGCGCCTTGCTAGGTCCAAGCCATTGACTTAGCTGAAGGCTATTCTATCTTTTCTGCAAATAAACAAGGCTTCGTCACTGTTGCATCGCTAGCTAAGTCGTCCGTACAACTGGTGCGAGTGCTAGTAAGTCTCTCGAGACCTGCCTTGTGGTGGCGCTCGTTCTGCGATCACTGACAGTGGCGACACGCGGGTCTGACATGTACTAATGGACCGCGGCCGATTTAAAGCTACCACCTAGCAAGTGTGGTGTCTGGCGGTGACACCACATTCCTCCCCCGCAAATCGGCGAACGGTCGTGTTATAAGCCTTCCGCCCGCCGTGGGGAGGACCCCATGTTGGCGTATCGATGAGGTGGGGAGCCTAACAACAGGCGAGGCTGTGCCACCCGCACCCGGCCATTCGGTCCGAGGGGAGCTAGGAAACGCCTGAAAGCCTAGTCCAGGGTGCACGCCAATATGCGGTGTATGCGCGCGTAAAGAGACAGGAGGGGCCGAAGGGTCGACCTCCATCGCGTCGGGGTACCCGACGCGCGAAGACGCCATGTGGTCCGGAGCGGGCAAGAGTTCCATGGCGGAGGACTGCTGGTCGCGGGAAGCGATCGGCGGCGCTTGACCCAGGGAGGCGCTTGGCGGCTGCAGCGACGCGTCCACTGCGGGCGGCGCCGGCAGGAGAACAGGCGGCTGCGGCGGCGCGTCGCCATGTGGCAAAATGGAAGGCAGCGTCGGTAAAATCTGGGGATGAGGCGAGCCAGTAGATGGGTCCCCAGGGCGCTGACCGGACGGCACCGTCGCTGAAAGCAGATGGGAAGCGGCAGAACCCAGGCGACAACAGAGGCGCAGCTGATTGAGATGCCGACGCACCTCACCAGTGGCCCCCAAAACCAGATACATAGCGCGGCCGAGGCAGCGAAGAATGCGCCCTGCGAGCCAACGCTGTGAACCGCGATAGTTGCGATAGAATACAACGTCGCCTGGAGCAAAAGCAGGAGTCTGCCGCTGCACAGGAACCTGATGCGGCGGGTGCAGCATAGACACCAAGGTTCGATGAGGACGACCGTGGAGCAACTCAGCCGGCGAGCGACCATCTCGGGGCTGAGAGCGATACGATGACAAAAAGAGCAATAACGCGTCCTCCCGCGAATGCGACTCTTTCAACTTCAACATTTGTGACTTGAAAGTCCGGACCAATCGTTCAGCGGCACCGTTTGACTGAGGCGAAAACGGCGCGGATGTCAGATGTTGAATTCCATTGGCCTTGCAGAATGACTGAAATTCTGTGGACATGAATTGTGGGCCATTGTCGGAAACAATAGTCTGTGGAAGACCTTCAATGCAAAAGATAGCGGATAACGCTTGGATGGTGGCAGATGACGTCATGGAAGACATCCGCACAACAAAAGGAAAATTACTGAAAGAATCGACCACAACCAACCATCGAGCATTCCAGAATGGACCAGCAAAATCTATGTGCAAGCGTTGCCAAGGGGAAGTGGCTTTTGGCCACGCAAAGAATTTCCGCGGCGGTGCGGATTGTTGTTCGGCACACGCCATGCAAGAAGAACACATATTCGTAATCGCAGCATCGATTCCGAACCAAGTACAGTGCTGACGAGCAAGCTGTTTCGTTCGCACTATAATCCAATGTGCTTTGCACGCGTGTGTTCGAATCCCATCCTCGTCGCCAAAAATGTTGTGGACTGACAAGACAGCCAATCCACAGCGACGGGTAACCAAAAGGCACGTTTGCATTTCCACGCAGGATGGCGTGAGGTCTGAAACAGGATACGTAATGAATGCTATAAAGAAAAGTACGTAGCTTCTGGAATACTTAACTTTAATCTATCCTTGTTGTATACATCGTTCTTGATGAGACATGCTTCATACGATAACTATCAATTGCTATGGCGCCTTGCTAGGTCGTAGCCATTCACTTAGCTGAAGGCTATTCTAACTATCTTCTCTGCAAATAAACGAGGCTTCGTCAGTGTTGCATCGCTAGCTAAGTCGTCCGTACAACTGGGGCGAGTGCTAGTAAGTCTCTCGAGACCTGCCGTGTGGTGGCGCTCGGTTTGCGATCACTGACAGTGGCGACACGCGGGTCCGTCATGTACCAATGGACCGCGGCCGATTTAAAGCTACCACCTAGCAAGTGTGGTGTCTGGCGGTGACGCCACAAAATGTAATGGTAGTGCCGCACAGAAGCTCTCATCCGCACACGACGTCCTCGCGAAGACCACTTTCGACAAATAGGGGGCTACCTGAACGCGCAAGTGGTTTCAGCTCTTACTTCTTGTGTCAAAGTAGGCTTGCTTTCTCCTGTCAGAAAAATGAATCCCCAGTGATGTCTGCGCGAAGTGGAAGCACAAACATTTTATAAAATGGCTGAGCCACAAAACAGTGTTCGAATATTCTGACGACAACGTAACCGCTTACACAGAAAACATATAGGACAGTGGAGACTGTAAAAGAATTAATTTATACATGTAGCCTCTCCCATTTTATAGTTTATAGTGTTCAGTATTGTGACATCTTCTGAGAGTAAAGGCTAGACCGAAACTAGGGATCGATTGATAGAACATATCCTTGGGCATGAACGAACAGTCAGTTTGGCAACGGAAGGAGGTGTTTGAGATAAAAATCTAATAGAGAGACAAAGGCCTGAGTGAATTTAGGTTGCGGCAGTTCTGCAGACATAAGGCGGCTTGCACGGGATAGACTAGAAGCTGCATTAAAACTGTCTTCTGAATGGAGACCGCAAAAACAACAACATATTTAGCTAGCTTAACTATTTTTAACTTAGTTGCCATTCTGATTTAAACAACTCTCGTACTGCTCCACAATGCCTTTTGGATACAAAATTTTAGCCACATTTTGGGCCAGGTACTAACGTGGTCTTCCAGTTCGTTGTCACTTACATTCTGATTTCTCCCGAAAAATTTCTTCTATGTGCGAAAAAAATGTTAATCACTTCCGGCCCAGTAGCGTCTATAATACGGATGTTCAGAATCCCCCCATTTAAACTGTCTAAGCAAATCCAGCGTCAACGCAACAAACTGCGGACGAGTGTTATCGTGAAGAAACATACGCTTCCGCTGCAGAATCCACAGGGTTTCTTTTGATCGGTGTGGCGTCGTTCTTGAAGTATGCCGCCGCTTTTCCATAGGCTTAAAGTCGATGAGTAGCATGTCCATTCGATCCCAAAGAACTCCAGCCATAACCGGTTTGGTTTCTTTTGGGATGCATTCCACTGAATGGTGATTTGTTTCTGGACTTTTATGTGAGACATAAGTCTATTCGTAACTATGAATGATGTGCAGAGCTTCATCGCCATCCTTGTACCGACTGAGAAAAATCAGTTTGTGTTTTTTTTTTTATTCTTTTGTCAAAGGTCTAGGAAACTTATCGAAAAACTTGAGAAGAACAGAAGCTCAGTTAGTCAATATTGAAACGGTTATAGTTTTGAATTTTTCCTCAGTGCTTCCTTTGAGTTTTTCAGTGTCAACTGAAGTCGATCGGATCGTTCTTCACCATAAATATTCGTTCGTCTGCCATTAAACGTAATGAACCATATTCTAACTAAAATTTCATTTCGCACATTTTCACAAAATTTGCTAAGTTCACACAAAATTTAGTGATGGGGGACGTTTATTTTCACTTTATTTATCCGTTTTAATTTTTCCTTTCTTTCCATTGAGAATAGTATTCCTCTACGAACTAGGATCGTTAATTTTGTCACTTGTTTTCGAATAACACAAATAAGTAATAAACGACCATTTGTGCTCGTTTCTAGCGCCAAACTACCGCCGACTATTAAGGAGCTCTTTGATAGCCGTGATCTAGGGGTAGCGTCTTTGATTAATCAAAACGCCCACGCTCCCGGGTTCGAAACCCGCTACCACTTAAATTTTGAATAGTAATCAGCATTTGGCGCCCGAAGACTTCCAGCATAAGAAGTCACCCTCATTCTGCCAACGGCCTTGTCAGAGGGCGAAGGAGAGGACAGGTTCAGGGCACTCCTACTGTCCTTGGGATGGGAAAGTGCCCTTCATGGAAGAAGGATGAGCAACGGTCAACGGCATGTGGATACAGAAGGCAATGGAAACCACTGCACTGCAACCACATAACGTGTTTCAACTGGATGTGTGGCCAGTAAATGAAAAAGTCACATGATGATCCCATTGGCAAAAGGTTCCGGAATAGTCCGACAATCGGATCTCCTGGAGGGGACCGCCAAGGGAAGAAAACCATGAGAAAAAGATTGGATAATCAACTAAAGGATAACGTCGTGGCGTGAAATCTCAGAATCTCGAATGTGGTAGGGATGCTAGAAAATCTGAAAAGGAATATGCAAAGGCTCAATCTAGATGTAGTAGGAGTCAGTGAAGTTAAATGGAAAGAAGACAAGGATTTCTAGTCAGATGAGTACAAAGTAATATCAACAGTAGCAGAAAATGTTGTAGGATTCGTAATGAATAGCAGAGAGTGTGTTACTGCGAGCAGTTCAGTGATAGGATTATTCTTGTCAGAATCTGAGACAAACCAACAGCGACAACGATAGTTCATGTCACAAGCTGAAGATGAAGACGTAGAGAAAGTATATGGGGGTATTGAAAAGATAATACTTTACGTGAAGGGAGAAGAAAATCTAACAGTCATGGGGGACTGAAATGCAGGCTAAGTGAGTCCTGTAATAAATTTCAGCTCGTAAAAGCGAATACTCTGTTCAACAATCACAGGAGGAAGAGGTGATATGGGAAGATTTCAGTTAGATTACAGCATGCTCAGACATAGATTCCGAAATCAGAGGACTGTACGGCTTGCCAAGCGGCAGATACAGACTCAGATCACAATGTAGTAGTGATGAAGAGTAGGCTGAAGTTCAACTCATTAATCAGGAAGAACCAATACGCAGAGAAGTGGTATACAGATGTACTAAGGAATGACGAGACAAGCTCTAAATCCTCTAAGGCTAGATACAGCAGTAAGGAATAGTTCAGTAGGCAGTACAGTTGAAGAGGAATGGACATCTCTAAAAAGGGCAATCATAGAAGTTGGAAAGGAAAACTTAGGTACAAAGAAATTAACTGATAATGGACTATGGCTAACAGAAGAAATACTTCAGTTGATTAATGAACGAAGGAAATAGAAAAATATTCAGGGAAATTCAGGAATACAGAAATACAAGTGTCTGAGGAAGAAAATAAATAGAAAGTGCACGGAAGCGAAGACGAAATGACTGCATTAAAAATGTGTAGAAATCGAAAAAGAAATGACTGTCGGAAGGACTGACTCAGCATACAAGAAAGTCAAAAGAAACATCTGTGACACAAAAAGTAAGGGTGGTAACTTTAGGACTGCAACGGTAATTCCACTGTTAAATGCTGAGGAGAGAGCGGATAGGTGGAAAGAGTACACTGAAGGCCTCTATAAGGGGGAAGATTTATCTGATGTGATAGAAGAACAAACAGGAGTCGATATAGAAGAGATAGGGGATCCAATAGTAGAAGAAGATAGAGCATTGGAAGTCTTAAGATCAAATAAGGGATAGATAACATTCCATTAGAATGTCTATAATCATTGGGAGAAGTGGCAACAAAACGACATTCACGCTGGTGTGTAGAATGTATCAGTCTGGGGACATACCATCTGACTTTCGGAAAAATACCATCCACACAATTCCGAAGAATGCAAGATCCGACAAGTGCGAGAATTATCGCATAATCAGCGCAACAGCTCATGCATCCAAGTTGCTTACAAGACTAAGATACAAAAGAATGGAAAACAAAATTGAGGATGTGCTAAACGACGATCATTTGGCTTTAGAAAAGGTAAAGGCACCAGCGAGGCAATTCTGACGTTGCGGTTGATAACGGAAGCAAGATTAAAGAAAAATCAAGACACGTTCATAGGATTTATCTTCCTGGGAAAGTGTTCGACAGTGTAAATGGTGCAAGACGTTCGAAATTCTGAGAAAATAGGGGTAAGGTATAGAGAGAGACGGTTAATATACAGTATGTACAAGAGCCAAGAAGGAACAATAAGAGCGGACGACCAAGAACGAAGTGCTCGGATCGAAAAGGATGTAAGACAGGGATGTAGTTTTTCCCCCCTCCTGTTCAATCTGTACATTGAGGAAGCAATGATGGAAACAAAAATTCAGGAGTCGAATTAAAATTCAAGAAGAAAGGATGTCATTCATGCGATCCGTTGATGACATTGCTACCCTGAGTGAAACTGAAGAAGAATTACATAATTTGCTGAATTGGAATGAACAATCTAATGAGTACAGAATATGAATTGACATTAAATTGAAGAAAGACGTATGTAATGAGGAGTATAAGAAATGAGAACAGCGAGAAACATAGCAAATTAAGGAGTTCTGGTACCTGGACAGCAAAATACCCAAAGACAGATGGAGCAAGGAGGACATCAGAAACACAATATCCCTGGCAAACAGGATATTTCTAGCGACGAGAAATCTACTAATATCAAATATCTTCCTTAATTTGAGGAAGAAACTTAGGAGAATGTACATCTGGAGTACAGCATTGTATGGTAGTGAAACATGGACTGTGGGAAACCCGGAACAGAAGAGAATCGAAGCATTCGAGATGTGGTGCTACAGACGAATGTTGAAAATTAGGTGCACTGACAAGGTAAGGAGTGAGGAGGTTCTGCGCTGGATCGGAGAGGAAAGGAATATGTGGAAAACACTGACAAGGAGAAGGGACAGGATGATGGGGCATCTGTTATGACATCACGGAATGGCTTCCACGATGCTAGAGGGAGCTGTAGAGGGCAGAATCTGTAGAGGAAGTCAGAGATTGGAATGCATACAGCAAATAATTGATGACGTAGGTTGCCCGTGGTGGGCCGCAATAAACCAGTCAAAAGACTGATGAAAAAAAAAATACGACAATGGGCCTGGGGGAAGCGGCTCATCTGATCAAAACGTTCTTTACATTTGGAATGGCCCTCGCAGAAAATCAACTCCTAGGAGCATTTATCATTATTCAACAGATTCGATACATTAAATGTTTGTGGCTGCAAGTGTCGCTATATATATATGAAGATTACTAAACTACCATATATTAACACTTCAACACAACTTCCAGCATAATAAAACACAAATGACAATCATAGCTACACGCAGATGGCAAGGTCTTTTATGTAGTTATCAGACCAATCGTCACTGTCCAGAAACTTTTGAATGGGTTTTGGCAGTGCCCTCTTGCAATGTTTCGTGTCTTCTGGCTGGATGAGGAGAGGATGATGTAGGTGGATGGCCAGTTTCTTCCCACTACAACCCAAAATGCACACTTGGTTAAATTACACTTTACTACAGGAACCAACTGAGTACTGAACTTCAATGAGGTCCAGTCTGAAGTTCTGTAGTTAACAGCAATCAAATATGAGGTACTAATTCTTGAATCTTGGACATGTCCATATCACAACTACATACGATCATCAACGTACTCTCACAGCTGCCAAAGCTGCGGGGCAACGACTATCACTGTGGAAGACTAGAGCACAGTGCGACGTACTGAGGTGCAATGCGAATTGAGTCCCGAAGCGAATTGTTGAGATACTGAGATGGAGGGACTGAGCAGTTAGGTCGGGTGTGGCGGCCTATATGCGCGCTGCCCAGGGGTGTTATTGGCGCGTAGCCTGGGGGTGTGTCTTGGTCTCATACGGTCATAGGCGCCTTAGTTCACCGCCTGCTATACAATGTTTCCTAGTGCCGAGCTGTGGGCTGGCGAAGGTGTACGCCAGCAAAAAAAAAGAACCTTTGTAGCCACCTTCGGTATATGCTCATACAAGATGAGCAGCTGTCTCTCGTTCAGCACCACCATCATTAGGTTGCAAGACTGCACTGGACTTGCTATATGTTGTGAAATGCTACGGGCGACTATAAGCTTATGCCCTGACAGCAAGCACTTTAGCTAGTAACCCATTTGACTACCTGGCCCGTGTGTCTGCTAAATTGATGCTTCCCTTTGACTTTCTTTGCGAGTCGTTGATGGGTGATTAATTCATCAACATGGGATTCATCTTTTATGAAAGTTATGGCACCAGTTTATTGATTAAAAAAATATGACAAACAATACATGTTAGCATGATGACAAACCATGTACTTTTGGCAATACAAGTAGATGTAACAAATAGTAAACATTCCACTGGGTGGTCACTGGTTGGCAGAGACTAAGGATTGTCTGACTAAACTATTTACGCGAGCTCACAACCTGGATAAATCGTTAACACTGAATAGACTTTGAGGGATTTATACTACGCAGAAGTAATACTACGTTGGTACAGCTGAGAACAAGTGCCGAGACTGTGATCCTGTTTGCCCTAACAAGCCGGAACAGCAGTACTATACACTTTTCCCGGCGAGTGGCGCTGTTAGAGCAGCGATATGGGGTACCTGTAATTCGCTATCGCGGGCTCGAAATAAGCAAAATCGCTTCTGGCGATCTTCTAGACGGATCACAATTAGTCTCTAATGAAACCTTGAAATCTCCACAGATTCCGGCGTGTGACATTCCCGTTCGCCGGTCATACCATGGACCAATTTGACTCACTTATATGGCAGCGCCCACAAGGAGGTCAAACATCAAGGTGCCATACCTATCACGAATAAGACTGCCCTGGGCATAACGAGTTGTCCGAGATGACTGACGTCTAAACTGTTGGTACAGCTGAGTCCTCACCTCAGGCTACCCAGACAAGAGCATGCCAATGCGGAGTCTCCCTCAGGACAAATGTCAAGACTGGATCTTCTCCTGATTGAATTAGGAGACCAATCCAGACTGAAGTCTGAATCAGAAGACACTCCAGACTGGACTCTGAATCGGAAGACCCATTCCAGACCAGTTTCTTTACGAGTAATGTCCGGAATCACGTTACCATTCTGTGGATTTTTCAGCATTCTCTGCCTCCATGATTTACACCTGCTCAGTCACACACCAGGTTTCATTGATCCATAATGGAGAAATGAACAATAATTATAAATTAAAAACCAACTTCATTCTCAAAATCTAAAAAATTAAGTAACGTTTCTCATCTGTTTTTCTTATTTCTTACGGCTGCCTAATATTGTTTCTTCGGCCTACAAAATATTTGACAATTCACTCCCTTCAAGTCCAATCAACATAAATGCTTGACAAAGTATCTGCGCCTGATCTGTTGTATAAAAATATTAAATCAGCTCCACAAGAAAATATACAGGATTACATGAAAATCTGAATCATGAATCACCCTATCGCTCCCTCCACAATGGCCCCTGGGGAGACACTTAGGTAGTTACTTCGCACTAAAGACATACAGAATGGTTCTGGACTGGTTGAAGCATCGGAGGTTGCGCCAGACTGAGGTTCGATCTGCACTCAGTACTTAGCCGATAGCCCTGATCGCCCACGTTGTCCATGACTATGAGTAAGGCAGCTGGGCTGTTGGCATCTTCTAGTCCTGGTAGCTGTTGGCAATTTAGCCCGCTGCCAGGCGTGACAGACGTGACATCTGGTGGGAGGGAATGAGACACCTGTGTTCTTGCACAGCACACAACACCTATAGCTCAGTGACGACGCTGCCCTGTCTCTCGATCCAGTAGCTGAAAGAGTGGAGTCCTGCCTTGGATTATGTGGTGATACAGCTTTGCATTTGGTGTGCAACCCATCTTCCAGTGAGGATTTTCTCTCTCTCACTGTGCCAAGGGGTGACTCGTGATGTCTCTTCCATCGCCAGTGACAGTCAGCGTCATAGTACACGACTGCAGGAGCGACTCGTCCAGATCATGGCCACCTGGTTCTGCACACCGCACGTACATTCTCTAGGCCCTGCTGTTGTGCCTACTCATATGCTGGTCATTCCAAAGCGTGGCAAGATGTCAGGAATGATCCTCCAGTCTGGCGGTCCTGTTCACAGCCACTCAATGGGTGGTTGCTGTTGTCTGTCACTTATTCGGTGCCAGACCCGTGTGCCAGGCTGTCTAGGAAGTGACGTGGTATCAGTGGCGGTCCACCCTTCTACGACAGGTCGCTTCCATTCACAGCCGCCCGCGGCCAGCTGGTTTATCTCAGCCGCAGAACGTGGTGCAGTTCTCCCTCCGCTTTCACCTTCGCTGGGGTGCCATGGCGGCAGGCAGACCACCCCTGTAACACCAGTCATTGAGCGCTGACGACGAGCTCCCCACGCAGCAGATCTCTGGGCTGCCCACTGTGGGCCTTCTCCTTCAAGCTGCCTTGTGGTCGTTGTCGCCAGCTGCAGGGGCTTGACAGATCCCAAAATCTGCACTATCCTCGTACTATGTTTCAGTGTAATTTTTTATCACAACATAGATACATAGTTTCTTATGAACGAAACAACAACCCAAAAAATGATCTCTAAATAAATGCATTATGAGCACGTATACAATTACTTGAGTGATCATAAAATGAATGACATCTTTAACGTTTTGCTTGACTTTAAATATATGGTGTGAAGTGTCTCTGGTCTATTGGTTGGTCGGTTGGTTAGTTTGGAGAGAAAGGGACCAAATTATAGGGTCATCAGTCCTCTTTTCCACATTCAGACATGTCTCACAGTAAAACTAGTCCCAAAAAGAGTCTGGAAAGTAAAAAAAAGCGTGAAACGAACAGCGAAACACACTGAAAGACAAAACAAAAGAGGCAAGACAAAAGGAGTGAATGTGCACAAAAAAAGTAGTAGGAGGTATTAAAATAAGAGAGCAGGGGGCCGGGCCTGGATGGTCGCAAGAGGAAAAATGGATGAGCCAGCTGCTCTGCAACACACTTAAATCTCCAGGCTACAATACACAGCTGTAGGAACACAGATACGGGACAGACGAACATCAAGGCCGACAAACAGCAAAGAAAGAGTGAGGAAGAGTTCAAATGGAGGGAGGGTGGAGTCCTGGCAGAGGGGGCAGATGCCCGGATGATTGTGTGATAAAAAACTCCCCTCATGAATAAAAACGTAAAACTAAATCAGCTGTTGGGGCGTTGTCTCCCAATACCGTTTACATTGTGGTGGGGAAATTAAAAGTCCGCAACAGAGCGGCTAAACTTGGGCAGTCCAACAAAATGTGGATAACAGTCAAGTGGGAACCAGCGACACCTCGGTGGGTCCTTGTGATGGACAAGGTGACCATCAGTTAGCCAAGTATGGTCAATGCTGAGCCGGAAAGAACAACAGATTCCCTGTGAGAGGTTCACATGGATGTCTGCCACAAATTCATTGTCTCCTTGAAACATGTAGTTTATTTAGTGTACAGAGGGTGCACCATTCAGTATCACAGATCCTGAAGTCTTTACAGCATAAGACCAATCATAGATTAGTCTCTGGTGGGCTGATCTCCAGATATGGTTTACCGGTGGCCTGTTTGACCAATCCGCCAGAAAGTTCATTGCCGGGGGTCCCGATAAGTCCTGGAGTCCTAATGAAGGACACTGAATGTCCACTGTTTTCGAGGGCGTAAAGAGAGTCCTGGATAGTCATTACTATAGGATGGCGATGGTACCACTCGTCGAGTGCTTGTAGGCTGCTTAAGGTGTCACTGCAGATGACGAAGGGCTAACCTGTGCGAAGTGGATATGCTGAAGACCGCGAAAGATGGTAAGCAACTCTGTAGTGAAAACACTGCAGTCATACGGTAAGGAACACTGCTCAGTATGTCGAACGAGAGCATAAATGAAGCCAATGCAAACACCAACCACTGAGCTATGGGCGTAGACCATTTCTGAGCCCTGTAACTTGCCGAGGATAGAGAAAAATTGCTGGTGGATGGTTTCAGGTAGAATTGAGCCTTCTGGGCCTTGCGAGACGTCCAGATGAAGCCGTGGCTGGGATGTATGTTAGTGGACCGATAGCAAATGTGATAGAGGGAAAGTGTCGAGTTCAATAAGAAGCAGTCTGTTACGAACAGCAACTGGAATCCCCAATCTGTACCGCCGTTACATGGAAAATGAGACAGTAATTTGAATGGTGAGGCGAACTCTGAATGTGGGCGGTACAATTCGTGAGTAGTTGCTGTCGCCTGATCTGCGATGGAGGAATGCCAGCTTCTACAAGGAGGCTGTTCACTGGGCTCACTCGGAAAGCTCCAACCACAAGCCGAACTCCACAGTGGGGACAGGGTCCAGCAGCCGCAACGCTGAGGTCGACGCTGAACCATACACCAGATTCGCGTAGTCAAGACGGAACTGCACAAGGGCTTTGTACAGCTGCAGCAGGGTTACCCGCACCCTAGTCCAGGTGGCTTAGGCATCTGTTAAGATGCCGCCAGCACCTTTCCTTAAGCTGATGAAGATGTGGAAGCCAAGTTAATCGAAGACAAGTTACAAAAAGCAGTAGGTCTCCACCACGTGAAGGGGTTGGCCATTGACATAAAGCTCCGGATGTGGTGGACACTACGACGACAACAGAAGTGCATGACGCAGCTGAAATCTGAAAGTCATGAGTGAGGGCCCATTAATGCGGCTTTCTTACGGCTCCCTGCAGACGACGTTGAGCCACACCAATACAAGAGGAACAGAAGGAAATAAAAAAGTGCGAGACCATTAGCAGCAAGTAAAAAGAATGGGACGCTCAGGACGGAGCCCTGTGGGAAACCATTCTCTTGGATATGGATGAACTCATAGTCGTTCCGCACAACACTTAGTATTATTTTCTTTATTCATCACCTCTCAACCTTAGTTCTAAGCCCTGTCTTATATTGTGGCTATACTCCTCCTGTTCTTGGTATTTCTGGTGGCGTTGTCACCCAATGCCGAAGTGGTCTGATACCTTGCTGCCATTCGTCTGCATGGATGCTCCTGCACTCACAGTTCTGAAACTTACAAACGTCATTAGTGCCCTCCAACAATGTAGGTCGGTCCTCATCGTCACAAATGGTCTCCCTTACTGCTTCCGTTCTTTTTCTGAATCTGAGGTACGCCACACCACCGTGACTGTATGTCCTCATGCGTTATTTTATTCGATTATAGTGCTCAGATGTCGCTAGCAAAATACAAAGACCTCGAGGAAGGCTTCATCGCATGACTGGAGATGGCCCAAAATCCCGGAAGACTTAGCGTCACCGCCCACCTAATGTAGGCAGCTAATACCACTCATAACACACCCGGAAAACGAGACAAACATGCGCAGTGACAATCTCGTTATCGCTAAACAGCGGAAAGCAACGTACACTCGCCTCTTGGACATTGCATAAGATACCACGGAAAAGAAAAAGAAATACTCTCGCAGGCCATAGCGATGTTATAGAAGACAAAACTACGAATCTATGCAGCTGGATTTGGTGTTTGTGATACGATCGCTTCTTGACTAACGTTCTTATACTCCTTGGCACGTGGTAATGGACAGTCACAGTATAGTCCGAAGACATAGTAGACACTTGTCACAAAGATAAATGCTAGTTGGACCCTGAGCTCAGTTAAGTCAACGTGCAGAAATTATCAAACGACAGAAAGGTGTCAGTTTCTACGAAGAGCGGTCACTTGTGACGAATTTCTATTCGATTCTGACTGATTTTCAAGCAGGTAGTGAACGCTTTGATACAATGATGTAATAAACACGCCACTCACTTAACTACGTTACTGAGTCGTACAGTAGCATAATAAATGACAGTTACAAATATAACAATAACAGAAATTCAATGAATGGATAATGTAGAAAGCGGTACATAATATGACCTACAATTTGCTAATCCATTGAAGTTCTGTCTACTAACTGATTCTAACCTATTCCATAACTCTTGTGCCTCCGTAGTCTAGCACATTGATTATAAACAACTATTCCATAATTCTTGTGTCTTCGTATTCTAGCACACTGATGTTGCTCGTTCCGATAGTTTCTGCGGCCTTGTCTTGAGCTACGTCCACATCGGCTGAGCATCAGTTTATTTTTAGACTTCTGCTACGTTTCCTCTGTGACGGATTGAGGGTTTGGTGGCCTAATCTGGATATTATAATCTTGCTGGTTTCCTTGCGCCATTAATCGTTGTTCTCCCAGTTGCTTCTTTGGCACTGTTGTTCTTCATCACCCCATTCTGGAACTGGTTTGAATTTCGTTGTTCTCTCCAATTTCCGTTTTGCCATCCGTCGTAATTATTGTTATAATTGCCTCGTCTACCTCTGTTCTCCAACGGCTGCTGGCTACTCACTCTAGTTCGACCGGTTGTTTTCCAGTAATCGACAATGCCCCCAATTTCGTCTGCTGTCGTTCCTTCCTGACATAGTCTAATTCGCGTAGCGAGCTCTTGAATCGTTGCACTTTCCTATGAGGAGTTGTCGGTAATGCACAGTTAATTTGAACTAACAGTGCCTCATGATTTCCTTGGGACTGTACAGCTTGTCCAAAAACCGATTCTGCTTAATTGGCGACTCAAAGAACTTCACCGGACTACGGAATCCTGACGCTTGTATGTCTTTGGCCAGCATAATCTCCTGCTTGATTCTTTCTTGCGTGTCTAGCGATCAATATGTGTTAACGGACGCGTCCCTCAACTCCGTATATGAGCAACAGCTTTCAGCAGTGCTGCTCATAAGTACCGCGATCGACCCCTCTAAAAATCATCTGATAAATTCCGGTTTGCGTTTAAGTGGTCACGATTCCGGTAGCACTTTATCGCACTGGGCTGTCCAACTTTTCGGATGTAAGTTACTGTTATTCTTTTTGAACACTGTGAAATTGTGAATGGATAAGAAATGTTGAAACACGTATGTAACGCAGCAGCGATGGCGAGGCATTGCAGCGTCTCTGACCAGAGAGTATGCGCTTGACCGCGCGAGTGTTGCGAGCAGTTCGCTAGTTGTCGCTATGCAGAGCAGTACTCTGTCAGTAGTCGTTGCGAGTCTGTAGCTCGATTTAGTTACGAGCTGTTCGCTACTAGTAGTCGTGGCGTGCAGTACGCTAATAGTCGTCATGCAGAGCGGTCGGTCAGTAGTAGCAGCCCAGTGCGCTTGTGTGATGTAGGCGGTCGACAACACTGGTCAAGATGCTGAATGAGGTATACTGTTAATTAATATAATCATTAGATAATGTAAAAATTTATTTATTGTAATTAATTTCCAACAAATGCCCCAATAATAATTTTTATTTCAAAAGCATTTTTTTCAAAAATTTTATTTTTTATTGAACTAAAGATTTCGTTGCACTTCCCATTTCACTCCACTTTTTTTTAAAGAAAAATTTCAGTAAAATCACAAAAAAAAGGAATATTATTATTTGCAATGCAGTTCCTCCAAGCCGTGCGCACGAAAAAGAGCAGAAATTTGACATCCAGTTATTCATTGCGAATTTCACATTTTTGTTGCCATTGTCAGTACCTCTCATTGTGGGCAGGTTACGCTTAGCACAATGTCCATTAGGATTTCTAAATAATATTGACATTATATTTAAAATTTTTGTGGGGAGGTTACACTCGGCTCCCATTCATAATTAAATATTGTCATTACTTTAAAATTTCGGTGGGAAGGTTACACTCGGCTCCCATTTGTATTAAGTATTGTCTTTCATTTTCCTTTTAAATTCGGTGGGGAGGTTACACTTGGCGACACCCAGTCCAGGATCGTATTTCTTTGAGAGTCTTTTGAGGAACAGTCAGATATCTGCTCTTATTTGTTTAGATATAATTAGGATTTGGCGCAACGCTTTTATTAATCTTGTGACTTTCTTTCTACAGGTCAACGGCAATTCGTTGCTCTGTTGTATTTGTGTGTTGCTTTAGCATTGTGCTTATTTATTTTCTGAAAAATTGTGACTATTGTAAAAATGCCGCGAAAGACTGTGAATAGTGTATCGCGAGGTATTATGAACGAAATAAGCGAATTAAATAACTTCACCAATAGTACTAGTGACACGCAGTGTAATGATGACAATCCTGCGTTCACTGACAATCAGTGCGTTCCAACCATTAATAATGATGTAGACCTTAATGATGAACAAACGAACTCTATTGTGTCTTGTGTTGATTTGACGACAATTGATGACGCGGGTCGCACTATTGTAATGAGCGCTGCCCAGCATAATACACCCGGTTTGGAAAATTCAAGTAACGTACCGACAAATTTTTCGAATGAAAATGGTCAGTGTACTGAAAATTCGACGGATTCATTTAACGCGACAATTGTAGGTACGCAATCAAACAGCACAGATAATGGAGTAGGTAATGTTACTTTGGAACAATTTATGGCAATAATGCTACAGTTTAAGAACGAATTTAGTGTAAATTGCAAACAACAGAGTGAAGATCTCAAAAAACTTAGTGAGCAGTATAAACAACTTAATAAAAAACTTGATGAGCAGAACAAACGACTGGAAGAAGAAAACAAACAATTTAGAGAACGGAACAAACAATTTTCTGAAAGTATTAAACAGCCGAGAGAAAAACACGATAATGTTAATGAACAGAACAAACAAGTTAGGGAAGAGATTACAGCTGTTACCGTTCAATGTCAGGACAGTAAAGAACAATTACGTGAGGATACTAAGGCTTGTGCTAATAACAGTAATGAAGAAGTTGGCACTGTTGCACAAGAATTAAGTAGCACACGTGTAGGCACAACAGAATCACATAAAGACGAAGTTAATGCAGTCACTGAACAATGCCCTAAAAACGAAGTACAGATTCGCGACGAAATTAATTTAAAGTCAGTGGAAGTTTCACACACTCCGAATACGGAAGCTGACGAGAAATTTGAACGTCAGAACAACCAAATTGACGAAAGTAGTAAAGTAACAGAATTAACAATTATTTCAGTCACCAATACGTCACAGAACCCGTCACGTTGCGAAGATTTGTCAGACTTACGCAGCGCGTATAATGTGAGCAATTTAAAGCAACTACGCGACTTAAAATCCGAAAAGCCACGCGACTTAAAATCTGAAAAGCTACGCGACTTGAAGTACGAAATGACACAGACGAACAGATTCACTCACAAACCCGAACGTGTTTTCAAATTCAGTGGCGAGAACATAGATTACGAGCAATTTTTATCCGCCAGAAAATGTAAGGAATTTAATAATGGCAGAACACAGATATACAATTTGCACTGTATACGACAATTTATTTTTGTACTTTCACCGCTATTACCTGTAATGGAGAAACTAGCTTTGAACCTGAGGCGACAATTTATTTTTGTATTTTCATCAGCATTACGTATTATGCAGAAACTGGAATTAGCAAGAATACAGCGATTTACTTTTGGAATTTTACCGCCATTGTCTGTAACGCAAAAGCTAAAATTTATTTGCAGTGCGTAATTGACCTCAGGGGATTCATTTCGCTTTAATGAATATGTGCCGCAGCGAGCATAGGGCCCCGAGCTGTAGTAGTGCTGTTTCATCTTTAGTTTTCTGCACTGCTGCCTTTTCTTCTACTATCCTTTATATCTATCAAAACTGCTCTTTAACTATTGCTCTTTGTAGAATTAAGAAACGTTGTAATGAAAACCGGACATGACAAATATTTTACCGAATGTGACAATTTTCAGTAGGCACTCCAGAACCGCCGTAAATTTAATAACAGATAAAATTGTAATCATCAGTATCGTCAAAATTTTCAGCAATAGGAACCATATTTTTGTAACAATAGATGTTTTTCACCACAACAGCATGAAAGTCAGCCGCTTAGTATACGTAACCAACAATGGAATACACAAGGTCAACCAGGCTTTAATGTTTCGCCGCATGCACGTATAGTCCCAGCTCCAACAAATAGTAACGCATGGCAGCAAAGAAATAACTACGTACAGACAACACACTATTTCAACTCGTATCGCAATGCGCTGTATAGAAATTACTATCATGACAGACGTAAAAAAAAAAAATGATGAGCACAATTTTCAGCGTACATTTAATAACAGTCGATCTTATGAGCAGCAACAACATCAGCAACAACAAATAATCATGAATGAAACAGACAATAGGTGTCATCCACAGCGTAATACGTCAGGAAGAGTTAACAGAACAGTTCAAATAGTGGATATGCCACAACATTCTCCCGTAAATAATAACACGTACGATATATTTTAACCAGATGCAGCACAGATTGCATATTACAGTAACGCAAACATTACTTTTGACACGCAGAATTTTGTTTACAAGAATGTTATTTGAAACATGCTTTGTTGAATGCTCCACTTTTATCGCACCCAGATCTTACCAGAAATTTTTCCATTGCTACCGACAGTTCCAACACCGCTTTAGGCGTACACATTTTACAGGAAATTGAAGAAGATGGCTCTACAGTAATTAAAAACATCGCATTTGCCAGCCGCATTCTGTCACCTGCTGAACGAAATTATTCTGTTACAGAACTTGAAACATTATGTGTTGTATGGGCTTTTACGAGATTTCGGCATTTTCTTTATGGCAGACATACCACAGTTTACACAGACCACAGAGCCATACAATTTTTACTTTCGGCTAAATTTACTCACGATAGATTAAGTAGATGGAAACTGTATTTACAGGAGTTTAATTTTACAATAGTTCACATTCCCGGCACGCAAAATGTTATAGCAGACGCACTATCGCGTTCTCTCGGCAACAATCAGCAAGACGTAGCAACCAACTTCTGCAAAACAAATTTCAGTGTCATGTACATTCAGCAAGTTGCATTTGAAAACTTTATTTCATCGTCATTACAGGACATAGCACAAGAACAAAACAAAGACAACGTGTGGAAAGAAATTAAACAGCTTTGGCTAGATAAGAATAATGTTACGATTAGGAACCACTACACTGTACGCAATGACATTCTGTTTCGCCGCTCTCATCCAGACAGCAACAATTGGTTATTATGCATTCCTGACGAAGTGGTCAACAAATTAATTTGGTACACTCATTTAAGCTACGCACATTACGGAACACGAAAATGTTTTCTTATACTGAGACAGAACTGTTATTTTACCAACATGGAGAAACGTATACGACGAGTTTTAGCGTCTTGTAAAATTTGCCAGAAAGCTAAATCAGACACCACTTCACATATTCCTCCATTATATCCCATTATACCTGTTAAATTAAGACACATGGCCGCTGTAGACATTTTTGGTCCGATTCCGAGAACTAACAGAGGTTTTTGCTACATCTTTGTCGCTGTTGAACTCACTTCAAAATTTGTTACTTTCACTCCATTACGCAAAGCTACTGCTAAAACTGTTTCGAAAGCATTTGTAAAACATTTTCTATTTCATGTAGGGCATGTGATGAAAGTAATTTCTGACAATGGATCTCAATTTCGTAGTAGCGTATGGACACGCATGTTACGAGCCAGAAACATTTCTCCGATCTATATATCCAAGTACCACGCTTCTTCGAACCCCTGTGAACGGTTAATGAAAGAAATTGGTAAGCTGTGCCGAATATACTGCCACAAAAGACATATTGATTGGGATACATACATACTCTCATTCCAAGATGTAATTAATTCCATACCAAATGAATCCACTATGCTATCTCCGTCTGTTATATTGAAAAACGTTGAACCACCAAACAAAATTAAAGAATTAGTAAAATTCCCCAAAAGTCGTCGCGTACGACACCACGAAATAATTAACATTGCGCTGAACAACATCAAACGTGCCGCAGAGCGCCGGAGAAGACAGCAAAAACAAGTTTGTACACGCCGCGACTTTCACGTTGGACAGAAGATATTAATACGTACACACTATTTATCCAGTAAATTAAAAGGTAAGTGCAGTAAATTTGAACTTCTATACGCAGGTCCATATTGGATTCGCAGCATTCCTCACCCCAATGTTGTACACGTCGAAACTTTGAGAACCAGAAAATCGAAAGGCAATCACCGTATCTCAAACATTAAACCGTTTATTGAGTGAAACCACTGTATGATTCAACATACTATGATGCCATTTACTAATGCAATTATTTCACCTGACTAATTACTGATGATTATCGTATTTTTTCTTGGCAAGTGCCCGACAAGGTAAGGTTAGCAGGTCGCTTTTCTTGTCGTTACACATCAGACCGTGCATACTTTTCCAGACGAACTTACGTATTTTATGAATAATTATGCAATTCCATGTAATGACGTATTAATTTTATCAAATTCTCTCCCCATTAAAGACTTTAATTCTCGCCTCTATTAACTACACTACATACAAGCTGAACACAACGAACGTCACATTTGTCTTTTTATGTACGATTGTATTCCAGTTTTGTTTGTATGCACTGTGAAATGGTTAAGATATACCACACACCAGTCGACTTTGACATTTTTTTTGCCCTATGATATCTCAACATCGTGACTGTTTTACATTTTTTGCTGCTGCATTGTATTATTCTGTGTACATTTTGCATCTGAACACTGTCAATGTCTTTGACATATTACGTTTTCTGTCATGTTGTGCTGTATGCTTAATTGTGTAACCATAAACCAGTCAGTATTTAGTGGGTATAGGATTTAAATGCAAGACATTAATCTTTGTTCATGAATTTCAGAAAGAAATGATGCATGTAAGAAATAAATTCAACAGAAATGGGAATTTCACCTACGAAATAAACGAAAGAAGATGCAATAACTTTATGAGGAAGAGTAAATGGATCAGGATTAACAAACATTAACAAGAATATACTATACTCATCACAGAATAGCAGTCTTAGCTAATTTTTTTCTTTCAGAATACAAGGTGATTGATGCAGGCTGTCAGACTGAACTACACATCTTAGTTTTAGTGATGAAATATGCTAGAGATAAGGAATAGTTGTATAATGAGTAATGAAGTGATTTTCTTTTTTTGCAGATGATAATGAATGCTGATGAATAATGATGGAGGATATGATGTTATGAATAATGAAGTTTTCTTTACAGATGAGGATAATGTTGAAGTTATGTATTTATGCTACGTAGTTATTTAAGTATTTGTTGCAGTTTGTTTTGACAGCAGGTGTTACATTGCATAGTAGGATGACAGAAAGTTTTGGAAAGGACAGCTATGGAACACATTTTTATGCACATTTCACTACCTGTTAATTCGAAGTTCACTACTTTTCAGCATAGTGTGCGTTTCTTCTTTCAGGTCAATAATCCATTTTGTATTTTTCCCAGGAGAAGCTTTTCATGATACTTACTAAACCTGTTACTTATTATACCTGTTCTAGTACTTGCATTTTTATTATTTTTTAACCATTTGTGTTTATCATTTATAAATGTGATCACATATACTGCCTTGTTACATAATCTTGCTACAGCTGACTCATGACGAATGACGTTACCTATCCTCATTTGCAGCAATAGGTCAAAAACAAATAGTGTTATGCCTCAGCAATTAATTATCGATCCCAACACAATGCATTGCTAACAAAAAAAAAAAATGTATTACCAGTCCCACATAATGTCACTAGTTTATGATAATTCTGAATAATACTGATTAGCTCTGAATAGTATGTCACTTGAGTAATGACTTCTTAATGAGACAAAAAAAAAGGTATATATTTAAAATAATGCTTTGTCACTAGCCAATAACTGCCACTGTTTATTGTAATGAGACTACTTATAATGCCCATGATTATTAATGCTATGACTCTAATTAACTGATTTTTAATAATGACTTTGTAATGATCTGAATACTACTGAATGAGGAACACTGTTTATTGTAATGAGACTACTTAAAATGCCCATGATTATTAACGCTATGACTGTAATTAACTGATTTTTAATAATGACTTTGTAATGATCTAAATAATACTGAATGATGAACTATGTTTTATTCTATTCAATACTTGCTGGCCACTGAGTGCCAATAATTAATGTCACTCGATGAATTGTTATTAATTATGCCATTAATTAGCTCTTGTTTTCTATGTTCATACTTTGTAATTGGAAATGAATGTGACTGTATAATAATGCTTTGTAATTAGGAAAAGGCTAATGATTGTTACTATATTGGAATGACAAATGATTAATTAACTGTAATTAGGAAAAGGCTAATGATTATTATTGGAATGACAAATGATTAATTATCTGACAAATAATTAATTAACTATGCTATACTTTGTAACTGAAAAGAATGCGATTATTTCATAATGCTTTGTAACTAGGAAAAGAAGGCTACTGATTCTATGTAAAACAATTAATGAACATTTTTCTGTAATACTACATACTTGGTACAGGAATGTTCAATAACTGGGCTATGAATGCCACAAACTACTAATTAAGTCTGTAATTGTCAATATTATGTGACTTGATGTCCTTCACCTCATGAGCTAACTACCCTGAATTACTGCAATGTCCATTTGTCCTGTTTATCCTAGTGATCATAGAGCACTATATTTGGTTTTGCACTAATTCTACGTTGGTGTGCCTTGTAAGAGCGTGGTGTTGACACGACATGCTGTCCACCACCGTGAGCGATGAAGACGTTATTATGGTCCCACTGTTTGGTGTACCTAGTGTACTGCCAAAATGAAAACATGGAACATTACTACGACAGTTCAGTGTCTTGGCTACACTGATAAATTTGATGGGAAAAGAACTTCAAGTTGTGTCACTTGGTGTTGTACTTCTGTGGAAAGATATGGACTTTCAGAACAGCTGTGTGCAATCTAAAGTGCTACAACCATGATGCAATCCTTCCCTTTCCTATCCTAATTCTTGTCACATAGTGAAAATCATTTTTTGCTAACATTATTTATGTTCATGGCTATACATTTTTTTTCAATTCGCTGAACTCCAGTGCGAGTACACTTATGTCACTGGTCGACATGATTTTTTGCTATTATGTTTATTTATTGCCAAAATGCTAAAGACATTTTTTTCGATTTGTTCTGAAGTACGGTATATGTACCCTCTTGTCTTTTATATTGTATATACATTTTTATTTTAATGATATGTTCTGAACTACAGTACATGTGCACTTATGTTAGGTGTTAATATGTTTTCTATTGAACTTCAGTGCCTGTGCATTTTTCTCATTTTTCAATATGATTTGTACTCATTCTGTATAGTCAATACTTCAGTGCATATGCACTTATAACATTTGTTACTAATTGTATATACGTTTCATGATTTACTGATATGTTCTCAACTGCAGTGCATGTGCACTGCTGTCACTTGTCAACATAATATTTTTTGCCAGTCTGTTTATTTGTTCTGAATATGCTAAAGAATTTTTTCAGTGCCTGTGCACTTTGTTTTCTGTCAAATAATTTGTATATACATTTTTCTGATTTGCTACTATGTTTTGTACTCACATCTTGTCTTTGTCTTATATATATTTTGTACTTAGTGCGTGTGCACAACATTTAATTCATGTACTACATCTAAATATTCTGTAAATTGTAGAAGTTTATTAATTAATTAAAAATTTTGCCGCGATTGGCAAGTCCAAATGACTCACCATCGCTGCCAAATTTTTGCCCCCCCAGTGGAGGGTTATGAAACACGTATGTAACGCAGCAGCGATGGCGAGGCATTGCAGCGTCTCTGACCAGAGAGTATGCGCTTGACCGCGCGAGTGTTGCGAGCAGTTCGCTAGTTGTCGCTATGCAGAGCAGTACTCTGTCAGTAGTCGTTGCGAGTCTGTAGCTCGATTTAGTTACGAGCTGTTCGCTACTAGTAGTCGTGGCGTGCAGTACGCTAATAGTCGTCATGCAGAGCGGTCGGTCAGTTGTAGCAGCCCAGTGCGCTTGTGTGATGTAGGCGGTCGGCAACACTGGTCAAGATGCTGAATGAGGTATACTGTTAATTAATATAATCATTAGATAATGTAAAAATTTATTTATTGTAATTAATTTCCAACAAATGCCCCAATAATAATTTTTATTTCAAAAGCATTTTTTCAAAAATTTTATTTTTTATTGAACTAAAGATTTCATTGCACTTCCCATTTCACTCCACTTTTTTTTAAAGAAAAATTTCAGTAAAATCACAAAAAAAAGGAATATTATTATTTGCAATGCAGTTCCTCCAAGCCGTGCGCACGAAAAAGAGCAGAAATTTGACATCCAGTTATTCATTGCGAATTTCACATTTTTGTTGCCATTGTCAGTACATCTCATTGTGGGCAGGTTACGCTTAGCACAATGTCCATTAGGATTTCTAAATAATATTGATATTATGTTTAAAATTTTTGTGGTGAGGTTACACTCGGCTCCCATTCATAATTAAATATTGTCATTACTTTAAAATTTCGATGGGAAGGTTACACTCGGCTCCCATTTGTATTAAGTATTGTCTTTCATTTTCCTTTTAAATTCGGTGGGGAGGTTACAATGTTTGTGGTCGAATGGTGCGAGATTTCGTGCGAACGAATTTCCCCTTGTGTCTGCGCATGCGTCACCATAAATCGGTATCCAAACCATCGTTGTGCACTGTTGGGGCCTCCTATTGTGTCGTCAGATTCACGGAGTAATGTTTCCGTCCGCCTGAGTCGTACACAACTGTGTTCCGGTTCTGTTTCTGCCACACTTCGCGTCACCGACGGCGCACGCTCTGTCGTGCGCCCTACGGCGGCTGGTGTGCTCTCCTGGGGCATTCGCTGTTGATGTCGCATCGAGATGTCGTAATACGTGCTCTTCCCTCGTTCCCGGATCCTGCAGGAGTACAGACGTACAAGTCCGTGACTCTAACTGCGCAACCTGCTGACGAGCTTGTTGCACGTCTTTTGTGTGGTATCGATAGTTCCGATGCCACAGCTAGGCTGGTACTACGAGAGCGGAAGATCTTCGCCGACCGCAGCGCCCTCTAGCAGGCGCTGTGCAGCTCTACGAGCGCCGCTCCAATTTCGCCCAGTTCATGAAGAGCAGATGGCCGAGAACCATCGGTTTAGCTTAGCTTGCTATTGAGACTTTCTTATCTGGACTTTGGCTGCACACCTACGTGGTCGTATGTACAAAGATACATTTTCAGTTGTATATGGTCATACACCAGTAAGAAACCTCTTTTACTTTACCTCACCTGCTCCTACTCGCTTCCTTTCATTCGACTTCTTTGTCAGATTACAGGGGCAACCCACGTGCCGCCTTCCAGGCGGGATACAAAACATTTTGCAACTTTGTTATGCTGTGAAATTATCCGCCTCTGCTCTTCTATAACCTCTGATATTTCTATCTGTTCTCTATCTGTCCCATGTAATTTACGTCATCGCTACTTTCTTCTCGGAAGATTCTTTCTTCCCGTTTTTGGACCGTGCCAAGAACCTTTCTGGTTTCTACATTTCGTTTTTGGGCACGTTTTAGTTGTTCTTTAGCTAAGAGGGCGTCTTTGCGTGCGCCTTGGGCTACTAATCTTGCAGCCCTGACATCGCCTTTTGCCTCGTTCGCGAACTCTCACGTCTCCTGTTGATATTTTACTGACGCTTTCTACCTCTTCTTTAACACCCGCGACTTCCTTCTTAACATGCTCTACACTTTCAACAACCTCTTCAGCTACCATCCGTTTCTCATTCGTCTCCTTACCGATTAATTCACCAGCTGCTTCACGGGTATCTTCTCTCTCTCTCTCTCTCCTCCCTCTTTCTCTCTGCTTCTTGCATCTTCTTCACCGCATCTTGTCTCTTCCACTCCGCTTCCCGCTTGAATCGCATGAAGGCTTCGAATTGAGACCCTGCGCTAATATCGCCAGAGCAAGACGAACGCGATTTCAGTGCTGTGCGACGTTTTTTTCGACAGTCTGGTATGCCGCCCTCACTAAAGGTACATCTTACCATGCCTGCAAGTATCACATGGCGTTCTGCAGTGATTTCATCTTTATGCTTATTGTCCGACTGAATTACATCGTCATAATCAGAAAATTGTGCGTTTTACATGTCCGCCATGTCAGCTACTACATTTGACATTGAATTCTCAGCAACTTCCTCATGCTCAGTGCTACCAGTCTGAAACTGATCCATTTGTGACAAGATTCCAATATCTATTTTGGAGCAAACGTACTGAGCTGTGCACGGCTCGTGTTCATTCCATTAATAGTTGGTCATCCTCTATTACGGTAGTGCCGCCTCGATTTCTTATTCCATTTACTGGCGTCACTGACTTCCTGCCTTAGGTGGCCGTGAGTAGCAGCAACATCGCGTATCGGTATGCGCACTGTCGTACCATCTCTGGAGTGACCGATAGTATATCCCGGTCGTCGTGTGTCAGGTGATCGGTGAGTGGCAGACGCACCAGCAGTGCAGTCGATACGGAGCAGCAGTCTTGGACGGACGTGCAGTCCAGTCGGTCGGTTGGCGTGGAGCAGCAAGCAAGCCCCCGTCGCGTGGAATCGGGCTGGAGACTCTGGCGGCGTGCACACGCAGTTGGAGTGTGACGTGGTGCTTGCGAGTGCTACGAAATTCGTCGCCCACCGATCTTGGACATGAAAGTTGAGTCCTCACTTAACTTACTATGGAGCCTCAACTGTTTACATTTATTCGCTTGATCCTGGTCGTCGCTTCTGGGGCACTGAAGCGAGCAACAACGTGTGTGTATTTAAGTTGGCTAAGATTCCAGCCGTCTTCCTGTGAAATTTAACTTAATTTATTCTCTGTTATTGAGTGGCCGTTGATGCTCCGGTTACCTGCCCTCCTCGTTGACGTAATTTTAGGCAGTGTGTTTTACTCGTCGTGTTGTTGCTGCCCAGTGCGGCGTGTAGTTCGACAGCTGAGATGTTGCTGGTCGTTGTGGGTGCCAATGTTCTGTGTGTCGTGTATTGAAATCTTGTGGTCGTTTTGCTGGTTCCGTGGAGCGGAATCAATTTGGTTCATTGGTCGGTCATCTGCTGTCGTTTGGGTTGCCTTCCGATTTAGAACTTGTTGGTCAGGCTTCCTGTCTCGCCTAAACGGACGTTGGGCTTACAATTCCAGGCCGACCTTTCGAAACTTCTGGGCGCCATTCCATGTCTGTTGCATAGTAATTTCCCTGTTTGAGCTTTAATTATTTGGTTGGTGTGTGGCCTTCTGCCGAGTTTTTATGTATCCTGAATTAATGTTCCTGTCTTGCCCTTTAGACATAAGATTGTTATTCCTCATATGGGGCCTTCAGCCGAATTTTACGTCAAATCTTTTAAGGGATTAAGCCGTTAAGTTATTGTGTTGGTGTGTGGCCTTCAGCCTAGTTTTAATATCTCTCAAATTAATGTTCCTGTCTTGAACATGAAATGTTTTAAGATAAGGCCTTCTGCCTTTTAAATTGAAATTTTTCTTTCTAGGCCTAAGCCGTTAAATTATTGACCAATAGCCGGCTTTCAGCCAAGTTCCACTAAAATTAAATTGCTAAAGCCTTCAGCCTGTTTAGATTGAAGATTAAAAGAAATGTTTTTGGGCTTTAAAGGTAAAAGCTCCAGAAGAGCCTTGTATTTTAATTTCTTGCTTAGGCCTTGCGCCTTGGATTTTGAATGTGGCTTTCATCCCATCTAATGTCAATCAAAGGGGATCCATTAAAACTTTGAGTGTTTTGCATCCTTCTGTAATACTGTGTGTGGAAAAAGAAAGTTTGTATGTTGAGTGCAACTGACAGGAACTTATTTTGGCCGTTTTCACAACCTAATCCGCTCTGTCCTACTAGCCCAGGCATTTCACTGGTAACAGAGCGTAGTTAGATTTGTGTTTGGCATTCCAGTCGCTGTCAGTTTTACCTTGTTTCTGTTCTGTGCCACGGTATTGTTTTGGTGGTTGATTGTTGCAAGTGTATTGTAATGGCGGTCAGACAGTGTCCAGGGATCGGCCTGCTCAGGAAGGACCATCCAGTTTACGAGGTGGCAGTAAGGCACCAACCTATTGAGGGCAGTGTTCCGGATTTAGTGACTCGTTTGCGAGCAGCCGTTCTTCATCCGGTTGACGTCGGTAGTGGGTGAGACAGGAGTGGCCATCGAATTTTTGTTTAAGGCTCTTAGAGGCCTTGAGGACACTATTTGTGTTTTGGAAGGAACCCAACCTAGTGATAGTTCAAAAATGGTTCAAATGGTTCTGAGCACTATGGGACTTAACATCTGTGGTCATCAGTCCCCTAGAACTTAGAACTACTTAAACCTAACTAACCTAAGGACATCACACACATCCATGCCCGAGGCAGGATTCGAACCTGCGACCGTAGCAGTCGCGCGGTTCCGGACTGCGCGCCTAGAACCGCTAGACCACCGTGGCTGGCCTAGTGATAGTTAGCTGGATAGGGTGCGGGAGCAGTTAATGCATTTAACAGATCGGATAAGGGATCTGTGCATGTTAGCCTCGGAAGACCATCATAAAAAACTAGCAGTTGAATTGAGAGCTTTAGTTATACATTCCATTTTAAGCTTACGTGTTTAGAGTTGGATAGGGAGAGGATTGAAGAGCGGGGCTTGCTGTGTTAGGGATAGGGCGAGAGCCAGCCCGGGGGTGGTACTGTTACATCCTCTATCAAGTTAGACGCAATATTGCCAAGTTGCCTAATCCTCTGGCGTATGTCGTCCAAGATATTACTGAATTAGTTGTGGAGTGACTTGATCATATCGAGAAATTACTGTGGTTGTTGTTTCGCCTTGAACAACACGCGGCTGCTTATCACGTTCGGCACCATGTAATGTTGTCACTGTTGTGCCAGCTGGCTAGAGTTGAGCTGCAGAACCTCCTCTCGTGAGCCTTGGCCGAAGGGTTCTCCTTACAGCTATTTAGGGAGCTCGTGATTAGGCAGAGGATGACCACCGGAGGTCGAAAAACAGCTTGAGTGTCGTTACATTTGGGAAGTGCAGCGCGATAAGGAGCAGTTACATCAGTATGTCGATAGAGTTCAGACGGCCTCTTTGGCCTTGCCTGAACAAGAATCGGTGTCTATTGTTCTTAGGGGAATACGCGCGGCGGATAAGTCGCATTTTGTCTTCCATAAGCAGCGTTCAACCTGGGAAAAGCTCCGTAATGTGGTTGTAGCAGTGTCGGCATTGACACTTAGGAACGATGTACGACGCGAGGTTAAGGGGCACGCTGTCGGTACTGGTTCCCTAGTTCCTACATCCACTGAAGTCATTGGAAGGGAACCCCGACGTTGTTTCCGGTGCGGCAGTACGGATCATTTGGTGCGCTCTTGCGTCAGCCTCGCGCACCCAGAGCCAATAAAAGACGCCGAGCTACGCACTGACCCCGCGATAGAGCCATTAGACGCTGGCGTACCCGTGTTGCCGCTCCCTCGTCACCACCCTTGCCTTACGTTTGTTCTCGAGTAGGTGGCGAACCGATTTGTGCTCTTTTGGAATCTCGTTGCTCCTTTTCAATATTGAGCTTCGAGTGGTTTTTGGAATTTGGGCATCTTACGAAACATCTGTCGGTTCATTCTCCAGTGCAGAGATGTCGGGTCCCCAATGGCCAAGTGTTGCCTTTGAACGGTTGGATCCGAGGGAGTGTTTCGGTGGAGGATTTTTCCTGGCCTATGGCTTTGGTTAAGGAACTGACGGTTGATCTAATTTTGGGGTGTGATTTCATCAACAAGACTGCGATTATACTTGGCACACATTTCTCTTTAGCGTCACTCCTGTAGAGAAGTTTGGTCTCTGTGGGTGCGCTAAACATATCGGAATGTCGGTGCATTGGCCTTTGAGACGCTTTCAAATGAGTTTGATCTTACCCATCTCTCGCCGCATCAGGCTTCTCAATTACGGGATTTGTTACACGGTTTTCCTAAGCTTCTTAGTGATAACTTTGGGGTAACTAATGTTCTTAATTATCATAACGGTCAATCTGACGATTTTCTGGTCTGGCAGTCCCCATATCGCCTCTCAACCCCTAAGGAGAAGATACTCAAGGCTAAAATATCGCAAATGCTCCAACAAGGAGACATTAGGCCTTCTACATCTGCTTATTCTTCCTCCTTGTTCATAAGGATCAGGGACTACCGCCGTTTGAACACTAAGGTGGTCCACGACTGATCTGCATTATTCTTTCACTTTATTTGCTGGCACTAATTAGTTTACTATTCTTGATTTGATCCAGGCTTACTATCAGATTCCATTAGCTGAAGAGCTGAAGTGTTACTGAGCCGTGTATCGACTCGCGCTACACCTTGTGTTTAGATTGCATTGGTTTTCCTTTTCTTCCCCTGACATGTTTGTTTGATATGTTGTCTGTCATTAAGTGGCTGCTTCTTTGTGTTTTCTCTCTGCTATCGATATCTGCGTTTTTGCGTCCGGGAAACTGCTATGGAGGAATTGAGATCTCTGACCGGTGGTAACCTCGTGTGGTGGCGCGGAAGTAGAGGTGGTGCGGTCAGAGAGTGTGGTGGAGACGGGAGGGCAGTGTGGCTCGCCAGCGCGGACCAGGCGTGGTCGGTTGTACCGAGTCGCCACGTGATGTATATCGGTTATGTGTAACGAGCGGGTCGGGTTGACGGAAGAGCTCATCGCGGGTTGGTTGTATGCAAAATCGCCCCACGAGTAGTTGCTGTTCATTTAACTTTGGTGGGACGTTAACAAGCTTCTTTAAGCCCTCCGTTTCAACACTGGAGTTTAAAAAGGAGGCACTTAACATGAAGGAGCGGTCACTACCCGTCAACGTTGCAAAGAAGACGTGAACTCCGGTGACAGAGCGTGTTGTCGCGTGAACGTGGCGTGTTGACGGGTTCACTGGCGACGCGTGCGCGGTCGGATGTGTGGATCCTTGCCGTCGGAGGTCGTGTACTGCCTGTTCGAGCATAATTGCAAGTTAAGTTATTGGAAGGTTTAATCATCAAGTAATAAGTCTGCGTAACCAGTGTCTCTTCTGCCTTGTGGCCTCCGGCGATCGGGTTTCCTGTCCCCGCCACCGGTGTAATTGAAGACAGTGATCTTTACTCCTCCTCTCGTTACTGCCCGATGGGAGGTGTAGTTTTGACAATTTAATTGTTTCGCTATTCTGTTTTGTGTTATGAGTAAATTCATGCTTCTTGTTGGTTGATCATGTGGTCGCTCATTCAGGACTGCGTGGTGTAATGGTTCCCTGCACGAGGTTAGCTCTAATTCTGTCAGCAAGTTAAGCCATCTTATTTCAATTTTTCGCTGGCGAAAAGTCGGTGCAGTGACCAGCCTGTGAGTGGCAATTGCGTTTTACGGGCGTATTTAAGTTGGTCAGTATTCTGCCTACCCTGAGCATCCCTGAGTGGGTGATTTGTGGCCGCCTTACACGTCCGTCATATCTGTTATGTTCTAATGATATTTCAGGACACTTTTGTTTAAAACCTTTTTTAAATTCCTCCATTCCTTTAATGCCAGTAATCATGTGTTTGCTGAGACTTTTAACTGTTGTATTGCTATAAATTACTCGATTGCCGTTAGTGGCGTGTTTTGAAAGACTGTTATTGCCGTACTGCTAGCTTGTGTGTTTTTTTAAAAAGAAATTTTTAAATTGTGGTATTGCTCTAAATTACTTAATTGCCGTTATCGGCGTGTTTTGAAAGGCTGTTATTGCAGTACTGTTAGCTTCTGTGTGTGTGTGTGTGTGTGTGTGTGTGTTTTTTTTTTAATTTTAATTTTTAAGTTGCTGTATTGCTATAAAGTACTTGGTGACGTTTTTAAAAGAAATTTTTGAACTGTTGCATTGCTGTAAATTACTTGATTGCCGTTAGCGGCGTGTTTAAAAGGCTCCTTATTGCCGTACTGCTAGTTTCTATAAGATATACACTCCTGGAAATGGAAAAAAGAACACATTGACACCGGTGTGTCAGACCCACCATACTTGCTCCGGACACTGCGAGAGGGCTGTACAAGCAATGATCACACGCACGGCACAGCGGACACACCAGGAACCGCGGTGTTGGCCGTCGAATGGCGCTAGCTGCGCAGCATTTGTGCACCGCCGCCGTCAGTGTCAGCCAGTTTGCCGTGGCATACGGAGCTCCATCGCAGTCTTTAACACTGGTAGCATGCCGCGACAGCGTGGACGTGAACCGTATGTGCAGTTGACGGACTTTGAGCGAGGGCGTATAGTGGGCATGCGGGAGGCCGGGTGGACGTACCGCCGAATTGCTCAACACGTGGGGCGTGAGGTCTCCACAGTACATCGATGTTGTCGCCAGTGGTCGGCGGAAGGTGCACGTGCCCGTCAACCTGGGTCCGGACCGCAGCGACGCACGGATGCACGCCAAGACCGTAGGATCCTACGCAGTGCCGTAGGGGACCGCACCGCCACATCCCAGCCAATTAGGGACACTGTTGCTCCTGGGGTATCGGCGAGGACCATTCGCAACCGTCTCCATGAAGCTGGGCTACGGTCCCGCACACCGTTAGGCCGTCTTCCGCTCACGCCCCAACATCTTGCAGCCCGCCTCCAGTGGTGTCGCGACAGGCGTGAATGGAGGGACGAATGGAGACGTGTCGTCTTCAGCGATGAGAGTCGCTTCTGCCTTGGTGCCAATGATGGTCGTATGCGTGTTTGGCGCCGTGCAGGTGAGCGCCACAATCAGGACTGCATACGACCGAGGCACACAGGGCCAACACCCGGCATCATGGTGAGGGGAGCGATCTCCTACACTGGCCGTACACCATTGGTGATCGTCGAGGGGACACTGAATAGTGCACGGTACATCCAAACCGTCATCGAACCCATCGTTCTACCATTCCTAGACCGGGAAGGGAACTTGCTGTTCCAACAGGACAATGCACGTCCGCATGTATCCCGTACCACCCAACGTGCTCTAGAAGGTGTAAGTCAACTACCCTGGCCAGCAAGATCTCCGGATCTGTCCCCCATTGAGCATGTTTGGGACTGGATGAAGCGTCGTCTCACGCTGTCTGCACGTCCAGCACGAACGCTGGTCCAACTGAGGCGCCAGGTGGAAATGGCATGGCAAGCCGTTCCACAGGACTACATCCAGCATCTCTACGATCGTCTCCATGGGAGAATAGCAGCCTGCATTGCTGCGAAAGGTGGACATACACTGTACTAGTGCCGACATTGTGCATGCTCTGTTGCCTGTGTCTATGTGCCTGTGGTTCTGTCAATGTGATCATGTGATGTATCTGACCCCAGGAATGTGTCAATAAAGTTTCCCCTTCCTGGGACAATGAATTCACGGTGTTCTTATTTCAATTTCCAGGAGTGTAAATAAAACATTTGTGTGTGAAAATGTCAATTCGACAGTAAACTACTAGAAATTTGGCCCCGTTTCCAAACTTGTCGTATGGCTTGTAGTAACCGTAACCACTGTGTGTCTCAGTTACCGCATTTTGTACTGATTGGAATTTGTTTAACAGAGTTCCCATTGTCTAGCGATCGATGCTGCTGTTCTCACTCTTTTGCTGGATAATATTCTTGGCGACTTGAAGTTAATTTGTGTGTGACGACTTACTTGTCTATAGCCGTTCGTTTTAGGACCATTTGGATCACATCCAGACGGCCGGGTTGGCCGAGCGGTTCGCGGTCGCGGGTTGCGGTCGCGGGTTCGAATCCTGCCTCGGGCATGGATGTGTGTGCTGTCCTTAGGTTAGTCAGGTTGAAGTAGTTCTAAGTTCTAGGAGACTGAAGACCTCCGATGTTAAGTTCCATAGTGCTCAGAGCCATTTGAAACATTTGTATCATATCCAGCAAGTTCTTGTGAGATTACAGGGAGCCGGGTTGACTGTTAAACCTAGTAAGATGACGTTAGCCAGGCAGCAGGTCACATAGTGTCGGATCAGAGTATTCGCATCGACCAAGAGCGCACTAAGACCTTATGTGCTTTGCCTCCACCAACTGACAAGCGCGGAGTTGCTAGGTTCATGGGCATGGCGAAATATTTTAGGCGTTTTGTCCCAAATTTTGCTCAGCTGACAGCACCCTTGAACGAATTGCGCCGGAAGGGCGTGCGTTTTGAATGGGGACCCGCCCAGGAAGCTGCGTTCCGGCACATTAAGGCAGCCATATCCAGTCCTCCGGTTTTCGGAGTACCAGACTTTAATAAAAGATTTATTGTCCAATCTGACGCATCTAATCCTGGTATTTAAGGAGTTCGAAGGACAGAGGCAGCCATTAGCTTACGCGTCTCGTCGGTTAACTGGTGCCGAACATAAGTACTCCGTATACGAGTGCGAGGCGCTGGTCATTTTATTCGTATTGGAGAAGTAACCGCCTCTACCTTGAACATCGGGTTTTTCAGCTAGAAACCGACAATCAGGCTTTGAGCTGGGTGTTGGCTAGGCTACGTAAAACTGGCCGCATTGCCAGCTGGGCGGTATGCATTTCAGCTTTGAATTGGAAGTTAAACACGTGAGAGGCTCTGAAAACATGCTTGCGGATGTCCTCAGTCGGATATTCGCCGAATCGACTCCTAGTGAGGGAACCCGGCAGATAGAAGGAGACAGTCTAAATTGTATTGTGTTGGGTAAAATTCACCTCTTGTTCTATGATGTCGCTCATCATCAGGATCAGGGTCCTATTTGGGGCCCGATTAAGCAAAGCCTGTTTGCGGAGAGTTGTCGGATGAGTATGTTGTTAGGAGTTGTATTCTCTGTAAGAGGGTGGGGGATGCTAAGGAGTGCAAGATCTGTTTGCCAGTAGCTTTGGCGCGGCCTGGTCTTCCGTTACTTTCATGATTCGTTGGTGGGAGGGCACTTAGGAACTTAAAACACTCTCCAAAAATCAAGGAGCATTTAACTTGGCCCTTTATGAACCGGGATGTGAGAGAGGTGGTATCCCAATGTCCTGAATTACTGTTCCTGTCCTGCCCTTTCACCCGAATTTTACATCGAATCCTTTAAGGCCTTAAGCCGTTAAATTATTGTGCTGATGTGTGGCCTTCAGCCGATTTTTAATATCTCTTAAATTAATGTTCCTGTCTTGAACATGAAATGTTTTAAGATAAGGCCTTCTGCCTTTTAAATTGAAATTCTTCTTTCTAGGCTTAAGCCATTAAATTATTGATTAATAGCCGGCCTTGAGCCACTAAAATTAAATTTCTAAGGCCTGTTTAGATTGAAGAATTTAAAAAAAAAATTGGGCTTTAAAGGTGAAACCTCCAGAAGAACATTTTATTTTAATTTCTTGCGTAGGCCTCGTGCCTTGGATTTTGTATGTGGCTGAACTGTGATTTTACTTTCAAAACCTTTTCTTAAAGAATTTACTTTATTTACTATCGATTCATCAAGAACATTAACACAAAATCACACTAGGTGAGCGTGGAAGTAGTTTCCAGGGAGTGAATGATGAAAATGAAATTACCTTTAACAAATGGGAATTTTATTCATAAAAACCATTTCAAAAACAGATTTAAAATGTATAAGCAGAAAAGCACCCTCGACATATCAAGTTACAATTTTATTTAGAGGCAGAAATAACAGTATTGATAGTAGGAGCCTTCGGGCTGAGAAGCTTGCCCCTCCCTTTGAACACGGCCGTAGTCACGACCGCTCACAACAACCTCTGAAAGACTACACTGGTGCAAATCTGCAGCACACCAGAATACTTCAAACTAAAAATTTTAACAACTCACACAAACACATTAACTATGCACCCCTTAACAAGAATGGAAATGGTACAAACACTCACACTTAGAAATTATTTGCCACCGAAACTGCAATTTGTTTTTAAAAGGACTCTTACGGTGGACAGGTGCAACTTTATAAATTTATAAAAATGACTATTTAAATAAAACCCATGAAATTCAGACTTACATAAAATGTACAACACGCTCTACATTACAAATATGATGTATGATAGGCAAAATAAAAAACATATTTCAGGAATTCGGCCTTTACACTTTAATTCTATAAATTCGTTAGCAACGAATCCGACAAACATGACAGAGGCAACTATTAACGTATAGCAGATTGACAGAGGGATTACGGAACATCCCGAACCGCAGATTGCTCTAACCCTCCCCAACTCCACAGGTAGGAAACTGAGTACCCAATTCACAAATAACGACCTCCCCGGGGGTGGGAAAATGGAGAAGAATGGTGGGACGACCCCCCCCCCCCCCAAAAAAAAAGCGGCTGTTGACCTCACCAAGAAAACTAGTAGAATTTAACAAGTAAATGAAACAACATATCTCTAATCACTTAACTGCTAATAAACTGCTATTTCTGGCGAAGACCTGGCGCAGCACCCCCAACGCGCTCCCGAACCGACCGCTGCCAGCCGCTTCAACGGACGCAGTAAGGCGCGCCGATCTCCCGTCTCACGGCGTCGCAGCTAGCCCCGGACAGCCCGATGTCGTGGTTTCACTCCTGTTGCTCTCGTGTGAACCGCGAAGCCACTACCCCTTTCTATACGGCGCGGCCCACTGGAGTCACGTGGGGACCTCACATACACCGACGCTCAAGGTGGCAAGTCATCTTGTGTCTCAGTGCGCGACCGACCAACCGATCGATCCAACCGCCAATGACCGTTGCCCGAGAACTCGAGCAGACTGGCGGCCTAACGCGCAGACTCAGATGCAGGAACTCGGCCCCGACCGGGCGACCACTAGCTGAGTTCTGTTACTGGAGGAGTGGCAAGACTCTCATTTTCTGGCTTAAAGTTTGATCCAAACGACAGACTCGGACGACAGACAGACACTAACTGCCGCACAAATGCAAACGAGAGACAGACCAGCAACTGGTGACGCGAGACTGACCTAGCCTCACTCCGACTGACCAACTGACCAGACTCGCCCGACTGACGGACTGACCCCTTTGCCGAGCTCATAGCGCCCCTTAAATGCACGTGAACAGGCAACCTTTCTCCTTTCCCACCAGAGGGAGACACCAAAGCTGCGATTGCCACAGCGGCGCCCCCGCCAGAAACGGAAGGCCACTGCTTTACACTACGCGCTGCGGCGCGCTCTTCGAAACAGCAAATTTTACCACGGCTCAGTGGCCTTTAACCAATCTAAAATTAATCAAAGGAGATCGATTATAACTTCGAGTGTTTTGCATCTTTGTGTAATACCATGTGTGGACAAATAAAGTTTGCATGTTGAGTGCAACTGACAACTCCACCAACACAAAAGCAAGGGTGAGATTCAGAGGAGCACTGTCAGAAGAATTTGAGATCAAGACTGGTGTTAAACAGGGAGATGGATTGTCAGCATTGTTGTTCAGTATGGCACTGGACGAAGTGATCAGGCAGTGGAGAGCAATAAACAAGGAAATGGGAATACCAAAGACCCAAGTCGGGGACAAAGAGGACAACAGGGCTCAAGTGGACTGCCTTGTCTTTGCAGACGACATAGCAATAGTAAGTGAGACGGAAGAAGACGCAAAGACACAACTCAACAACTTAAGTAAGGTAGCCATAGTAGTGGGACTGAGGATAGCCCATAACAAGACAAAGACATTAAATACCACTACAGACTGGGAAACACTGGAAGGCACTCCGTAAACGGTGGACAAATTTAAATACCTAGGAGAATTTATAACAGGAAGGAACAGGAGCAAGGAGGAAATAACAGAGAGGATAAAGAAGATGAGGTCAGCCTTCTGCATGACGAGAGAGATATGCAATAAAAAGAATCTATCCATAGAGACAAAGATAAGCCTCCACAAGGCAACGGTGAGGAATGCATTATTATATGCTGCTGAGACGATGACACTAGGAAGAAATGGGGCAGAACAACTAGAGAAAGAAGAGAGAAAAATACTAGGCCCAAAAAGAGGTGGAGAGAGGTGGATGTGAAGACCTAGGGAAGAATTGTACCGGAACAAGAGAACAAACTGGGGAAATCAGACTCAAAAGGGCAAGGTTTGCTGTACATGTAGTTAGGATGGGTATAGACAGAATGACGAAGAGAGTGTGGGGAACAACAGGAAGGACAAGGGGAAAGACAGGAACCAAGTGGGTTGTTGAACTCCGGAAGGACTGGTTGGAATTGGAGATCAAGGTCGAAGGAAAGGAAAATTGGAGAAACGAATATACACAGACCAATATGACGGAGATCAATGACAGAGAAGAATACAGGAAAATATTAGAGTGTCACCAGTGGAGCCAATAGGAGAAACGGAAACTGAAGACCTCGGAAGAAAAGCGGGAGAGAAGAAGAGAAAGAATGAACAGGTCCTGGGAGAAGAAGAGGAAAACACAGTCTACGAAGGGGCTACCCATGGTCCTACAGAGGCCGTAACGCAAGAACAAGAAGAGCAACTGACAGGAACTTATTTCGGCCCCTTTCCACAACCTAATCCGCTTTGTCCTGCTATCCCAGGCATTTCAATGTTTTGCTTGTATTGAGTATGCATTCAGGTTTCTACTCCCGAAAGGATTCTAATGCTCCATCTTGCAATGACACACAATTCTACCCTGGAATTTGCTCTGGCGAGCTACTAATTCTAAATCTCTGATGGTGCATATGAAATAAAAACAACCCTAATCTACGATAAAATGCAAGAGCCACAGATAATATACCATCCCACTCGTTGACACAACGCAGTTCCACGTGAAGTACAGTTAACAAGTGAAACAGGAATGACAACAACAAATGAATAAAAATTCAAACAACCAACACACACAGATTTACGTATCATCAATGCACTTAGCGGTAGCAGTTCTTATGGCTACACTAAACAAATCTACCTCAGTGCACCAACTGAATTTTTGCATGGGAAAACAGAAAACTTATAATGGAAATCGCGTTTGACGGTCACAGAAGATGTCATCAACTCATCGCCAAATTGCAAGACTAGACTGAACTTGCAGTATGTTTTGAAAGGCTACAGGTGACTATGAGCTTACACTCTGACAGCAGTCACTTCAATTAGTCAGCCTTCCACTTGACTACCTAGCCCTTGCGCCTGCTGAACCATATTTTCCTCTTGAATTTGTTTGTTGTTGTTAGCTTGCATTTGAGATTATCACATTTAGCAGAATCTATATGAGCTTGAGTGGTGAAATGATATCAATGACATGGTGGCCCTGCCACCATAATAATAGGACAAACAATACTTGTTGACGAATAAAACATGAACCCTTGGCAACACAAATATGCGCAAAAAATAGTTAACACTCCACTGGGTGGTAACTGGTTGACAAAGACTAAGGTTTGTCTGAGTTAACTATTTTCTTTGGCTCAAAATACGGATAACGCAATCTGAAATTACCTAACAATGAGTAGGCTTTGACAGATTTGTTCTACACAGAAGTTGTACGGTACGTTGGTGCAACTCAGAAAAAGTGGCGAGACACTGACACTTTTTGTCCTAACATGCCGAGGCACCAACATGACACCCCTTTTTCGGTATGTAGCGCTGTCTCACGTGTCGGTCGTGGTTCAAGCGTCTGCACAGCAGGGACGTGGGCGCCTGTAATTCGCTGTCGTTGGCACGAAATATGCAAAGTCGCGACTGAAAATCCGTTAGACGGGTCGCAATTACTCTCTAATGGAGTCCTAAAATCTCGACAGAGTCCAGCTTGTGACGATCCCGTTCGCCGGCCATACCGTGGACCAATTTGACTCACTTGTACGGCACTGCACACAAGGAAATCAAACATCAAGGCGGCAGACCTGTCACTAATAGATTTCCCTCATCACAGCGAGTCATCTGAGGTGACTGAGGTCTAAACTGTCGGTACACCTAAGTCCTCAGCACAGGCTCTCCAGTCAAGACCAGTTATAGTGGCAGAGCATGCTCAGGACAAGTGTTCAAAGTGCAGCAGAATTCTGTCAAGACTGGACTCTGATTCAGAAGACCAGAACGAAGTCTCAATCTAAAGACCCACTCCAGACCAGCGTCTGAATCAGAAGACCTAGTTCTCCTCTCCTCACTTTCCATCAAGTCCAAAAGGAATCCCGCAACTGCCTCCGCATGGGTTTCGTGCGAATTGCAAGGCTCTATAAGCTCCATGTCACCTCTCTAACTCGTCTCCTCTACCCATTGGCCAATCGTAATCAAAGTTAACAAGTTACTCCTGTTTTCTGGAGAAGCAGCCAACCCGCGACTCGCAAAAATTCCCGCGAAGGTAGGAGAAGATGCTGTGCTCCCGAGTTGTTTCCTCTCGTGGCCACTTTAAACAGTGTGTTTTGAGTTTCCGTATAGCAAGACATTTATCACAGAGATCATTATCTGAACTGCCAGAGCCGGCCGGAGTGGCCGAGCGGTTCTTGGCGCTACAGTCTGGAACCGCGTGACCGCTACGGTCGCAGGTTCGAATCCTGCCTCGGGCATGGCTGTGTTTGATGTCCCTAGGTCAGTTAGGTTTAAGGAGTTCTAAGTTCTAGGGGACTGATGACCCCAGAAGTTAAGTCCCATAGTGCTCAGAACCATTTGAATCATTTTTTGAACTGCCAGAACATTACGGCATGTCCGTCCAGGGGACTCGGCTAAACTAACAGATGTACTTTAGCGTCCCCATATAGATTATTTCATTGCCGCCTTAAACGCGTTCCTTCACAGAGGGCATTATGATGCTGTCCAAATACTTTGGCTGGGTGACCTAAGTTTCTCTCGCGCCCCTGGCCCATCTGTGGCTAGAGACTCCTAACAGGTATCTACAGCAGGTAGGCAGTTTTATCGCCTCTTTGTCCGAACGCATTGTCTACACGACGATGGGAGAAATTCTTGGGACCAGCATTCTGTCTCTGGTAAGTGCTTCAAGATATTCCTTTCCCTAATAGCTGCATGTGGCTTCCAATCCCCAAACGTCCACTGCAGTATTTACTGTTAGATGGTAAAACTATATGCACGTTCTCAACTCCATAAAATAAAAATAAAAATGAGAGCCAGTATGCATTAACAATGTACATATTATCATCAATGCTGCTCATGCTTATAACTTTCTGTCATCTCACAAAAACGATATTTTGGGTGTAAAATCAATAGTAAAGAGTAGCCTAGAATATGGAGAACAGTGAGAGAGTGACTCGTCCTCTCTCGAGGTGGTAATGAGGATTTGCCCCATTTGTGGGGAATGTCTGCACATCTTCCAAGGCTCATTCGAATGGGGTTCAGAGTAGTCCAAATTGACTGAGGCTGGTCAAATCTAGGGGCTTCTCGTTTATGTAGAGCAATTTCACTCATTGTGGAGGACACTTCTGCTGCCAGCATCGTTTCCACTCATCTACGGTATTGAATTCAATAGTCTTTTGATATTCACGTGACACTGCACTTTTCCGTCAGATACGAGGAGGTGGAGTGTGGCTCAAGATGGGTAACCAGTATGTGGGAATAGAACATAGTCAAACACTAATAGGGCGAACGGACTCAGTACATTCTGCAGATATCTTCACACATATACACTGATCAGCCAGAACACTATGACCACCGAACTACTATCGATATATACCTTTCAAGTCGATAGCTACGTCACTGCTAATCAGATACATGCAAGCAACATGTAGCGTCAGTGAGCTTGCCGTCCGTGTGCAGAATGCGGAAGGTGGGCTATCTATATGAGTTAGACTGACGACAGACTGTGATGGGCCAGATTCTCGGCCTGAGCATGAAAACTGTGTCATGTTGGGTGTTCGAGGAGTGCTGTGGTGAGTGTCCTCAACATGTGGCGAAACCAACGTGAAACAATATCCAGACATCATGGGTTTGGGTGGACATCCCTCATTACAGATGTCAGATGGTAGACTGGGCAGACTGGTAAGGCAGCGAACTGTGGCGGAACGAACATCAAACTTTAGTGCTGGACAAAGTACATGTGTGTCTGAAGACACAGTGAACCGAACACTCCTAAGCAGCCCATTGACACATGTACTGTGGCATGTGGAGAAGCTGGCGGCGGCTCCAGTATGCTCTGGGGAACATTCAAGTGGGCGTTCATGGGTGCTGCGGAGCTCGTGCAAGGCACCATGACGGCCAAGGAGTATCGCACACTGGTTCCAGACCACGTACACCCCTTCATGACGACCATGTTTCCCGACGGCAGTGCTATTTTTGAGCAACATAGTGCGCCATGACACAAGCCCAGGAATGTGACGGAGTGATTCGAGGAACACTGTGGCCATTTCCACGAGATGCGCTGCCCCCTCCACCCCAACTCGCTAGATGTGGACCCTATCAAAAGCATCTGGGACGTGACTGAACGTGGCGTCAGAACGCATCGCCCCCTATCTGAAATTTGCGGAAATTAGCTGACGTCTGTGTGCAGATGTGGTTCTCCCTCCAGCGACATACCAACTCCTCATAGCTTCCATGCCACGACGCGTCGCTGCTGTTATACGTCCTGACAGATCAAACTGCTGAGGTCATCGGTCCCTAAACTTACACGCTGCTTAAACTAACTTAAACTACCATATGCTGTGAACAATACAAACACCCATGCCCGAGGGAGGACTCGAACCTCCGGCGGCAGAGGCCGCCCAATCCGTGACATGGCGTCTCAAACCCCGCGGCCACTCTGCCAAAGTAGACGTAGCGGCTATTACAAACGGTAGGCAAAATAATGTGAACGGTGGTAGTAATGGGATGGCTGTGTTTGATGGTCAACAATGCTGGTAAGGCATGTGTCGCACTGGACTGTGGGTGTTCAGTACCTGCTAGGCATAAGTGCATGTTGTTTATGAGTAGTGCACACTTCGTATTTGCATTCAGAAGCCGAAGATGACACGCAATGAAAGATCTAGCGGGGCAGATTATGAGGGCCCAATTAGCTGATCATGAGGCCTAGTGCATAGGGAAAGGCAGGATTCGCTGTGGGCAGGGGCCGTAATCGGTTACCGTTGGTTGCTGAGTATTTCTTTTTTAACCACGTACACTTTATTTGGAAACAATTGCAAATAAAGTTGACAATAAGGAACAACTATCAAATTTGACTGTTAAGAGACAAGGTCTAATTAAAAAAATTCTTAAGCATGTTGCACTCACGGCTGAAAGCCTTATTCAACAGAAATTGAAATTATTTGTCGGGTGAAGGCCCCAACAGTAATAATTCAAAAAACAATTTGACGGATGAAGGCAAGGATAGCAAATTCTTAAGAAACAGTTAAGCTTCTCCAAGAGATACTAAAAGATTTTTAAAAAGGACAATCATCATAATTTCACTGTTAAGAGACAATATCTAAATAAAAATTGCATTCACAGCTGAAGGCCTTAATGACAGGAAATTCAAATTATTTGTCAGCTGAAGGCCCCAGTAGTAATGACTCAGAAAAGAGTTGGACGGCTGAAGGCCTGGATAGCAAATTTTTGGGAAGCAACTGAACTTCTTCGAGAGATATTTAAAGAAAAGTCATCAACATTTCAGTGTTAAGATACTTTGTCTAATTATAATTCTTGAGACATGTTACACTCACGGCTGAAGGCCTTATCAACAAGAAATCCAAACTCTTTGTCGGCTTAATGACCAAACAGTAATATTTCAAAATTAAAATATTTAAGAGAAATCATCAGTATCTGACCAAATCAAGAGAGAAGTTGGCCTCGGACAGTGCTCCAAGGATCGACCTGGGAAAGTCGCTCAAATTCGTAAACGATGTGACAGGCAGCCAAGAGTTGTATTCACTTAACCGGATGGCAACTCAAACTAGTGACGGTTTAGACCCACACCAATACTCTTGCAAAATCTGCCTAACGTCTGATAACCAATACAACGATGGAACAGCTTGGGCAAGACGGAATCGGCTGCCAGCACAGCGTCTTCAGAATCCGGTGTCAAGAACATCCTGAAGCAGAAGGAACCACTACAACCAAGGTAGTCCAGAAGAACAAAATATCTGAACCACAATCAAGGAGGCTTTGCTTTCGAACTACACGTCTTACCGGACAGCAGTGGCAAGGCGAGGAAAGGTACACCCCCGCGAAAATACGCTAACCTCCAAGGCAGGTAACTGTGGCAAGGCAGAAAAATACCGCTGGTTGAACTTCGCCAATAATAACACAAGGAATCCAATTGGTACGTGGCCCTTTTAATACGACATTGCACAACCGAGACCACAGCTATTATCAGAACGGGAACGGGATGCCGAATCATGGGTGGTAGTCATACTTTGATTTACAAATACTTAACTTCTTAACATAAGGTTCCTTCAGATAATTCCCCACAATCTTCAGTACGATGGAGCAGTTACATAGTATAAATTCTTATTGAAACAAGACAGTTATGAGAACCCAACAAGAAATATGATATCAATTAAGAAACAACTAGCAAACAAAGTATTGCTGTGGCTTCGCCACACTTAACAAAGGCTTACAATTGTCAGTATAGTTCCTATCAGAGTGGGCCAGCCACTTAATTGCGTTTGATTACTACGCAATTCACTAGAATATGGATGTGTAATAGAAGCAAGAAAGATTGCCATGAAACAAACCCAGATTACACTTTACGTGACTACACTATGTAACTTAAATAGACATGTGACATCGACTCAACAAGCACAGTGGACTGTCTATTACTACAGAGACAGATCGCAGCAATTAGCCCAAAATTACATGACAATCGATAGAATTTAATTACTTTTCACCTGCTCCAATTGCTAACGTTTACTTAGTTGTAGGTCTATCTTTATGTAACCCAAAGAACATTTGTTCAAACATCAGAAAATCACAATCAAATTACAAAACGCTTTTTACCGCTTTGGCGGAAAAGAAAGATATACTAAACTTTTGGTATGGGTCTTCACTCAAAGCAACCCAGTCAAGTCAGGGTTACGTAAACACAGCAGGACCTAGGCTGCAGGTTACACGTCACTCCCCGCCAAGGCGTTGGCACTTACAGCGGCTTTTGACAAAGCTCAATTGCAACTCTATGAAACACACAAAAACTACAAGGCAGAACCCTAGCACCAGACATATGTGCATCAGTCTACAAAATGTTCCGTCCACAGCAATCACTGACCTTTAAATTGAAACCATTTAAGGACGGTTCACTGATAATAGAAACATCAGGTGCAGTTTTCAGTCACTTAATACCCTTAATAATCAATTAGAGAGTAACCAGAACAGTTATAACTAAGATTTCACTGCGAAGCCAATAGTTAACCAGCTCTCACGGAGCTCTTCCACATACTTTTCGATTAAGGACTGTGTAAGTTCTACATACTTTTCGATTAAGGGCTGTGTAAGTTCTACAATCATATAGCTAGTGAAATGCCTCTTAACTGTGGCTCAGCCACATACACTAACGGCCAACTTACTTGATGTTTGCACAAAGCCCAACTCAGCGGCTCAAGCAGCTTAACCACTTTACTTCAAGGACCTTTCTCTTGATAGAAATAACGAAACTTGGATCTGGATATCACGCCAATAGGGCACACCCGGTTGCAGTCGACACTCCTTTCTCCAGAGACGTCCCAAGTCTCTCAACGTTTTCCTTTCGAAAGCTGATTCCCGACCCTTGAAACCCGTCAACCTGGAAGAAGGCCACACGATATCCAAAGATCACATATAACCTCCAAAATCGATCTCAACGATGTAACGAGAGTATCCAGTGCTGGCGCCAGTCCGGCACAGCACACCAATGATTAATAATAAGAAGTGGATAAGGACTAATTAATTTCGTCAACTCCAAACACTCAACTCGTTGCTCTTCATCTAAGCGACCCTGAGTGCAGCAACACGTGAACTAAAGGCTTCATCTCAAAATAGTGGAGGTTTCAATACTGGGTTAATGTTCACTCAACTCAAACGTCCTGGGTCTGGTGGACAACAAGGTTTGTGGGCCTCGCAAGAACAGCCCCTCGATCCGGCAGTGCCTGCGTGCCGCCAGCGGTCCTGGCATGCCCTCACGCTGCAGTGCCTCCCTGCTGCTCCGTCCCAACCGAACTCTCCAACACACTCTGACCCGGAAAACCCTTGACCTCCCTACCAATGTACTAGATATCGATAACTGCTGCTTCTGCCATTTGCAGACAGACAATGCTAGCAAACGTAGTGGTACCAGTAAACACAAGAAAACGAGACGCCACTATCCCTATAACACGATGCCAATCTGCCAACGGCTCCAATACGAGCCGCAAAACGGCTCAACCTTCCGCCCTCAATCACATACCTGGGGTAACCCAACAAGTGCCCTAGTGAAACCTAATTTGATTAAGATGGACCCGGTATTGCTTACTGGTGCGGTTGTCCTTAACCATAAATTTAACTGGGCCTAAAACTCATAATAGTATAGGGACCCAGGAAACGGGGAGTGAACTTACCAAGGTTTCCAACACGCACCTCCCTCCCTGGAGAACTACGGACATACACCTGGTCTCCTGGCTTACCCCTAAAGACTCGTCGATTATGGTCGTAACGGTCAGCTTGTTTGTTCTGGGCCCTGAAAACATTGCGCCTGGCACGATTCCAGTTTTCTTTGACGATCTGAGGGGTAATGTCAGCAGGGATTAGATCTTAAATGCCCCATAAGTTCGAAAGGGGGAAAATAAAAGAATAAGCAAAGATCGAGGTAACTGGAGTACCCTTCAAAGCCTCATGGCTGGCGGAATTGAAGGAAAAACTAAGCCAAGGGACACTAGATTCCCAGTTACTGGGCGTCTTCTGATGGAAGATTTGAGATTACGATTGACCCTCTCCGTGAAAGAGCCCGCGGGTAATACAGGTTGGTAGTCACGTGCTTCACACCGCTTTGAAAACAGAAAGCCCTGAAGGGAGCCGGAAGAAAGGCCTGCGCATTATCACTAACGATTTGCTTAGGCGGCCCAAATCACTAAATACGTTAGTTAAACGCGCAATAGTAGTAGCAGCGCTCACGTTACGACTTGAAAAAAGCCAGGTAATCCTCGGAAACGCGTCAATAATAATCAATACTTACCGATGGCCCCTTTTGGTGCGAGATAAGGGCCCCACATAATCGGTATAGAGTTTGTCCATGAGGCAAGATTCGCGCTGGGGATTCAAGTAGCCCTGTTGAAGAGCTTTCTTAGGCTTGGCCACACGACACACCCGACACCGAGAAACGACCTCTCTAACGTCTCTGTCCATAGACGGCCAATTCCTTAATTTTCTGCAAGGTCTTATAGGTTTCTTAATGCCCGCCAGTCAACGAGATGTGAAAGTAATTGAAAACGGGCCGTACCAGGGTGGCTGGTAGACAGATCTTCAACTCCTTGGCGCGTCTCACCCTTTTATGAAAAATGCCTTTCCTGATGACGTATCCATACCAGGGTTTCCGCGCCAACAGCCGTTCCTTAACCGGTACCCAAGTGGGGTCCTGATACTGATGGTCGTCAACGCAACTAAACAAATGAGGAATACCACTTTTTTTTTTTTTTTTTTTTTTTTTTTTTGTCATCAGTCTACTGACTGGTTTGATGTGGCCCGCCACGAATTCCTTTCCTGTGCTAACCTCTTCATCTCAGAGTAGCACTTGCAACCTACGTCCTCAATTATTTGCTTGACGTATTCCAGTCTCTGTCTTCCTGTACAGTTTTTGCCCTCTACAGCTCCCTCTAGTACCACGGAAGTCATTCCCTCATGTCTTAGCAGATGTCCTATCATCCTGTCCGTTCTCCTTATCAGTGTTTTCCACATATTCCTTTCCTCTCCGATTCTGCGTAGAACCTCCTCGTTCCTTACCTTATCAGTCCACCTGATTTTCAACATTCGTCTATAACACCACATCTCAAATGCTTCGATTCTCTTCTGTTCCGGTTTTCCCACAGTCCATGTTTCACTACCATACGATGCTATACTCCAGACATACATCCTCAGAAATTTCTTCCTCAAATTAAGGCCGGTATTTGATATTAGTAGACTTCTCTTGGCTAGAAATGCCTTTTTTGCCATAGCGAGACTGCTTTTGATGTCCTCCTTACTCCGTCCGTCATTGGTTATTTTACTGCCTAGGTAGCAGAATTCCTTAACTTCATTGACTTCGTGACCATCAATCCTGATGTTAAGTTTCTCGCTGTTCTCATTTCTACTACTTCTCATTACCTTCGTCTTTCTCCGATTTACTCTCAAACCATACTGTGTACTCATTAGACTGTTCATTCCGTTCAGCAGATCATTTAATTCTTCTTCACTTTCACTCAGGATAGCAATGTCATCAGCGAATCGTATCATTGATATCCTTTCACCTTGCATTTTAATTCCACTCCTGAACCCTTCTTTTATTTCCATCATTGCTTCCTCGATGTACAGATTGAAGAGTAGGGGCGAAAGGCTACAGCCTTGTCTTACACCCTTCTTAATACGAGAACTTCGTTCTTGATCGTCCACTCTTATTATTCCCTCTTGGTTGTTGTACATATTGTATATGACCCGTCTCTCCCTATAGCTTACCCCTACTTTTTTCAGAATCTCGAACAGCTTGCACCATTTTATATTGTCGAACGCTTTTTCCAGGTCGACAAATCCTATGAAAGTGTCTTGATTTTTCTTTAGCCTTGCTTCCATTATTAGCCGTAACATCAGAATTGCCTCTATCGTCCCTTTAGTTTTCCTAAAGCCAAACTGATCGTCACCTAGCGCATTCTCAATTTTCTTTTCCATTCTTCTGTATATTATTCTTGTAAGCAGCTTCGATGCATGAGCTGTTAAGCTGATTGTGCGATAATTCTCGCAATTGTCAGCTCTTGCCGTCTTCGGAATTGTGTGGATGATGCTTCTTCCGAAAGTCAGATGGTATGTCGCCAGACTCATATATTCTACACACCAACGTGAATAGTCGTTTTGTTGCCACTTCCCCCAATGATTTTAGAAATTCTGATGGAATGTTATGTATCCCTTCTGCCTTATTTGACCGTAAGTCCTCCAAAGCTCTTTCAAATTCCGATTCTAATACTAGATCCCCATCCTCTTCTAAATCGACTCCTGTTTCTTCTTCTATCACATCAGACAAATCTTCACCCTCATAGAGGCTTTCAATGTATTCTTTCCACCTATCTGCTCTCTCCTCTGCATTTAACAGTGGAATTCCCGTTGCACTCTTAATGTTACCACCGTTGCTTTTAATGTCACAAAGGTTGTTTTGACTTTCCTGTATGCTGAGTCTGTCCTTCCGACAATCGTATCTTTTTCGATGTCTTCACATTTTTCCTGCAGCCATTTCGTCTTAGCTTCCCTGCACTTCCTATTTATTTCATTCCTCAGCGACTTGTATTTCTGTATTCCTGATTTTCCCGGAACGTGTTTGTACTTCCTCCTTTCATCAATCAACTGAAGTATTTCTTCTGTTACCCATGGTTTCTTCGCAGCTATCTTCTTTGTACCTATGTTTTCCTTCCCAACTTCTGTGATGGCCCTTTTTAGAGATGTCCATTCCTCTTCAACTGTACTGCCTACTGCGCTATTCCTTATTGCTGTATCTATAGCGTTAGAGAACTTCAAACGTATCTCGTCATTCCTTAGTACTACCGTATCCCACCTCTTTGCGTTTTGATTCTTCCTGACTAATGTCTTGAACTTCAGCCTACTCTTCATCACTACTATATTATGATCTGAGTCTATATCTGCTCCTGGGTACGCCTTACAATCCAGTATCTGATTTCGGAATCTCTGTCTGACCATGATGTAATCTAATTGAAATCTTCCCGTATCTGCCGGCCTTTTCCAAGTATACCTCCTCCTCTTGTGATTCTTGAACAGGGTATTCGCTATTACTAGCTGAAACTTGTTACAGAACTCAATTAGTCTTTCTCCTCTTTCATTCCTCGTCCCAAGCCCATATTCTCCTGTAACCTTTTCTTCAACTCCTTCACCTACAACTGCAGTCGCCCATTACTATTAGATTTTCGTCCCCCTTTACATACTGCATTACCCTTTCAATATCCTCATCCACTTTCTCTATCTGTTCATCTTCAGCTTGCGACGTCGGCATGTATACCTGAACTATCGTTGTCGGTGTTGGTCTGCTGTCGATTCTGATTAGAACAACCCGGTCACTGAACTGTTCACAGTAACACACCCTCTGCCCTACCTTCCTATTCATAACGAATCCTACACCTGTTATAGTATTTTCGGCTGCTGTTGATATTATCCGATACTCATCTGACCAGAAATCCTTCGTTGCACTTCACTTCACTGACCCCTACTATATCTAGATTGAGCCTTTGCATTTCCCTTTTCAGATTTTCTAGTTTCCCTACCACGTTCAAGCTTCTGACATTCCACGCCCCGACTCGTAGAACGTTATCCTTTCGTTGATTATTCAATCTTTTTCTCATGGTAACCTCCCCCTTGGCAGTCCCCTCCCGGAGATCCGAATGGGGGACTATTCCGGAATCTTTTGCCAATGGAGAGATCATCATGACACTTCTTCAATTACAGGCCATACGTCCTGTGGATACACGTTACGTGTCTTTAATGCAGTGGTTTCCATTGGCTTCTGCATCCTCATGTCGTTGATCATTGCTGATTCTTCCGCCTTTCGGGGCAATTTCCCACCCCTAGGACAAGAGAGTGCCTTGAACCTCTATCCGCTTCTCCTCCCTCTTTGACAAGACCGTTGGCAGAATGAGGCTGACTTCTTATGCCGGAAGTCTTCGGCCGCCAATGCTGATTATTTATCAAAATTTAGGCAGTGGTGGGGATCGAACCCCGGACCGAAGACGTTTTGATTATGAGTCAAAGACGCTACCCCTAGACCACCTAATACGACACAACTAAGATATCCTTCCTCCGTTTGTTGGGTACGCTCACTAGATGGATGTTCAGTGAACATACAACTGAGGACGTCCGCAAGCACATTCTCAGTCCTCTTAACGTGTTTAAATTCGAATTGAAACGCTTACTGCCCACCTGGCGATACGGCCAGTTTTACGCGGCCTGGCTAGCACCCTGATTAATGCTTGAGTGTCGGTTTCTAGCTGAACTACTCTATGCTCGAGATAAAAGCGATACTCCTCCAGTGCGAACAAGACGGCCATTTTCTCAAATTCGTTAACGGAATTTTTAAGTACGGCACTGATTAACCGACGAGAAGCGTACGCTGATGGCTGCTTTTGACCCTCGAAGGACGGCCGAAATTCCCGCATTAGATGCGTCGGTTTGTAGAATAATTTGTTTATTAAAATCAGGCACTCGGAGAAACGGAGGGTTGGCTATAGCTGCTTTAATGTGCTCAAACGCGGCCTCTTGGGCAGGTACCCATTCTAAACGCACCCCTTTTCGATGCAATTCATTTAAAGGAGCCGCCAACTGAGCGAAATTAGGGACAAAGCACCTAAAATAATTCACCATGCCTATGAACCTGGCAATCCCGCGTTTATCAGCAAGCAGCGGGAGAGCTGTCAGTGCCTTAGTCCGCTTCTGGACAATGCGAATGCTCCCGCCTGATACTAGGTGACCTAAGAAGGATACCTGCTGCCTGGCTAGTGTCACCTTCCTGGGTTTAACAGTCAAACCGGCCCCCTGCAACCTAGCAGAAACTTGCTGGACATGTTCCAAATGCTCCTGAAACGAACGGCTATAAATCACCAAGTCGTCCAAGTAATTATAAATACAGAGTAATTTCAAGTCTCCAATAATATTATCCAGCTAACGAGTAAGAACGGCTGCACCAGTAGGCAAACCAAAGCGAATCCTGTTAAACTCAGATTCTAATCAGTACGAAATACTGTAACGTGTTTACATTCTTCGGCTAAGGGAATATGATAATAGGCTTGATTCAGATCGAGCACAGTGAACCAGTTAGCCCCGGCAAACCAAGTAAAAGTGTTACAAACATCAGGTAAAGGAACTGATTCGAGGACAACCTTGGTGTTCAGATGCCGGTAACAACAGGTGAAAATCCCGCCCCTGATCCTTAGGAACAAGCAATATGGAGGAAGTATAAGCAGATGTAGAAGGCCTTGCTCGAGCATTTTAGAGATCTTTCCTCATAGTATCTTCATCTTAGGCGGTGAGAGACGATATGGGGACTGCCTGACCGGAATAAGGTCAGATAGACGAATATGGTAGCCAAGAACATTAGTAGTCCCCAGTCTATCAGAGAGAAGCTCGGGGAACCTCTACAACAAATGCCCTAGTTCAGAGGCCTTCTGTGAAGACAGATGGGTGAGATAAAACTCATTAACCTTAGCATCAACAGCCAGCATGCCGGCATTTCGATGCATCTTACGCTTAGCACATTCACAGAACGCAAACTTCTGAGCAGAAGCGAACTTAAAGAAGAAGATGTACACAGAAAAATACAAGACAAGACCAGTTTTACTGATAAAATCACATCCCAAAATCAAATCGACCGGCAGCTTCTTAACCAAGGCCAAAGACAAGGGCCAGGAGAAATCACCAACCGAGATACTCCGTCGGACCCAGTCATGCAGAGGCAACACCTGCCCATTGGCAACCCGACACCTCTGCACCGACGAAAGGACCGACCTAAGTCTCGTAAGATGACCAAATTCAAGAAACCATTCCAAGCTCAACAACGAAAACGAGCTACCAGAATCCAAAATGGCGCAAATAGTTTCGCCACCTACTCGAGAATAAATATAACGTTGGGGAGGTGATGATCGAGCAGCGACACGGGCACACCAAGGTTTAAAGGCTCGATCCCGAGGTCGTTGCCCAGCTCGGCAACATTTAATGACTCTGGGTGCGCGCGGTCGAACGCAAGAACGAACTAAATAACCTGTTCGACCGCACCTGAGGCAACGCGACGGTTCCCTTCTAGCAGACTCAGCCGATGTGGATAATACGGAGTTCTCCTGGATAACGCCCGCGGTTGGAACCTTAACTTCACGGCATGGATCGTCCGCGCGCAGTAACGCAGATATCGCTACAACGCTGGCACGAAATTCTTCCCAGATGGGGGGGGGGGGGGGGGGGGAACCAAGGAAAACAAGGTGCAACTTATCAGCCGCTCGCATTCCCCTCAGGGCAATAGAAACTAACTCCCGTTCTGGCAAGTCGACTAACAACGGCAAGCAGGCCGTCTTGACTCTGTCCACATATTGATGTAACTGCTCCTTATCTTGCTGCATCTGCCAAATATAGCGACACTCGAGCTGTTTGCGAACTCCCATGGCCAATCTTTCATTAATTACAAGCTCCTTCAACCTCTGGAAGGAAAACCCCTCTGCCATCGCGCTGGATACGAGGGTCCTCAATTCGCCTCTAGCTAACGGATACAATAGCAACAAAACTACTTGATGCGAAACGCTAAAGGCATCAGCGTGTTGCTCAGGGAGAAACAACAACCATAACAACCTTTCAATTTGCTCTATAACTAATTCTGTGATGTCCCGAAAGAGATGCACCAGAGGATTAGGCAATTTAGCAAACGCTGCGTCTAACCTGTCGGGGGACATAAGTGCATTATTACCGGGCTGGCTCGAGCGCCATCCTGAAGACAGCAAGTCCTGCTGCCTAATCTTCTACCCATCAAACTCTAAACATGTATTCTTAAACTGCAATTCATTAATCATGGGCCCCAATTCAGCGGTTGATTCCTTATAACGATCCTCCAACTTTAATGTCCTTAAATTCGCTATCCGGTTGGTTAAATGTATTATATGTGCCCACACTCTTGTCTAACTGACTGCCACTACGTTGAGTGCCCTCCAAAAATCCGATGGTGCCCTCAAGATTCCTAACAGCCTTAAACAAAAACTCAATGGCTGCTTCTGTCTCACGCACAACATCCGGTGTGACGTCAACTGGCTGAAGAACGATAGCAGGCAAACGCGAGGCTAAGTCCGGGACACTACCCTCAATAGGCTGGCGCCTTATCGCCAGCTCATAAATCAGGTGGTCCTTCCTCAACAGGCCGATCCCGGGGCACTGCCTGACCGCCATCAGAATTGATCACCTGAAATAACAATTCAAACCTACGGTAACAGTAATGGTAATATTACAAACGTAAACACGCTCTGCTACCACTGAGACCTGGTACTTAGGGAAACGCAGGATTCGCGCCGTAATCAGTTACCGTTCGTTTCTCAGTTTTTTTAATCACTTACACTTTATTTGGAAAGAATTGCAATTAAAGCTGACAATAAGGAACAATTATCAAATTAGACTGTTAAGATACAGTGTCTAATTAAAAAAATTCTTAAGCAAGTTGCACTCACTCCTGAAGACCTTGTTGACCAGAAATTCGAATTATTTGTTATCTAAAGGCCCCAATAGTAATAACTCAAAAACCAATTTGACGGCTCAAGGCCTAGATAGCAAATTTTTGAGAAGCAACTGAACTTCTTCGAGAGATATTTAAAGAACAATCATCAACATTTCAGTGTTAAGATACTTTGTCTGATTAAAATTCTTAAGACAATTTACACTCACGGCTGAAGGCCTTATTAACTAGAAATTCAGACTATTTGTCGGCTGACTCCCCAAACAGTAATAATTCAAATTTAAAGTATTTTTTGTTAAAAACCAATCATCACAATGTGACCAAATCAAGATAGAAGTGGGCGTTGGAGAGTGGTCCAAGGAACGACTTGGGAAAGTCGGTCAACTTCGTAAACGATGAGACAGGCAGCCAAGAGTTGCATTCACATAATCGGATGGCAACTCAAACTAGTGATAGTTTAAATGCAGACCAATACTCTTGCAAAATCGACCTAACATCTGATAACCAATACAACGATGGAATAACACAGGCAAGGAAGAACTGGCAGACAGCACTGCGTCCTCAGAATCCGGTGTTTAGAACATCCTGAAGTAGAAGGAACCACTACGACCAAAGAAGTCCAAAAGAAACAAAATATCCGAACTACAGCCAAGGAGGCTGTCGAACTACACGCCTTACCGGACAGCAGCAGCAAGACGAGGAAAGGTACACTGCCGCGAAAATACTCTAACCTCCAGGCCAGGTAACTAGGGCGTCAGTGGCCACTAGGCAGAAAAATAATCCTGGTTGAACTTCGCCAATACCAAGGAATACAATGATTGATAATAAGAAATGGAGGACGACGAATTAATTTCGCGAACTCCAAACACTCCACTCGTTGCTCTTAGTCTTAGCGACCCTGCGGGCAGCTATACACAAATGAATGGCGTCATATCAAAGTAGTGGGGGTTTCACTACTGGGTTAATGTTCAATCAACTCAAACATCCTGGGTCCGGTGGACAACAAGGTTGTGGCCCTCGCAACGATAGCCCCTCGATCCGGCAGCGCCTGCGTGCCGCCAGTGGTCTAGGCGTATCCTCGCGCTGTCGGCCGTCCCTGCTGCTCCGTCCCAACCGAACTTCCAACACACTCTGACCCGGAAAACTTTTGATGTCACTCCAAAGATAGTACCACCATAATAGATATCGATAACCGCTGCTTCTGTGATATGCAGACTGACAACGCTAGGAAACGTAGTGGCGCCACTAAACACAAGAAGAAAACGAGACGCCACTATCCCTATTACACGATGCCAACCTACCAATGTCACCAACGCGAGCAGCAACACGGCTCAGATCAGTAACCAAGACAGTCAACTTATTGAGTATTTCAAGAGCAACTGTTTCAAAAGTTGTGACAGTTACACAAAACTTGGAAAAACATTATCGTGTAAATGTAATAGTGGGAGCACATCGAAACTAAATATCAGAGATCGTCGTATGATAACACGATTTGTTTCGAAATAATACAAAACCAGCTTGGCTGAAGTGACTGCAAAGCTCGATAACCATCTTCGAGACCCCATATCTATCGACATTGTCTGTAGAGAACTCCGTAATGGGAATATTCCTGGGTGAGCTGGTATACCGAAATCACTAGTGACGACAACCAACGCAAAGTAAGTTAAAGTACGACGTCAGGGGCATAAATCCTGGACGGCTGATCAGTGGGTATGGTCCGACGAGTCAACGTTTTCGTTTATTTCCAACATCAGGCCATGTTTACGTCTGGCTCAAATGGCTCTGAGCACTATGGGACTTAACTTCTAAGGTCATCAGTCCCCTAGAACTTAGAACTACTTAAACCTAACTAACCTAAGGACGTCACACACATCCATGCCCCAGGCAGGATTCGAACCTGCGACCGTAGCGGTGGCGTGGTTCCAGACTGTAGCGCCTAGAACCGCTCGGCCACCCCGGCCGGCTTTAAGTCTGGAGAACGCCATAAAAAGCCTACAATCGTGTTTACTCGATTCGAATGGTTAAGAATGGAGGTAGATATGTGATGGTGTGGGCAGCCATATCATTGTATTCTGCTGGTCCCATCTTTATTCTCAAAGGCCGTGTTACAGCCAACGATTATGCGAACATTTTAGGTGATCAGGTGCACTCCATGATTCAAATGTTTCTCCGCTACAATGATGCTATATTTCAGGAGGATACTGCACCATTTCGCACAGCCAGGACAGTAAGATCGTGGTGAGAGGAGCATGCAACTACAGCGTCTTCGCTGGCCTGGACAGTCCCCAGACTTGAACATTATTGAACTCTTCTGGGCAGTATTGGAGTGCAGACTCTGTGGCAGATTTCCACCACCCTCGTCGCTACAGGAGTTAGCAGAGCTTCTCATCGAAGAGTGGCATAACATTCCACTATAGACTGTATAATCATCATATGCCAGTATTCCAAGAAGAATCGCAGCTGCATACCGGCAAGTGGGGGTCCAATCCCTTATTAATGAATCATTCCCAAGTAAGCAAAGGTGTTCACATTATTTTGCCTATCCCCTGGATGTAGGTGGCGATAATGTTCCAGCTAATCAGTATAGACTACTAAGCCAGACACACATTATCCTGGTATTCAGTACAGCAGCCAAGGGCTAGTTCTGCAGACGATCCTCAGCTAGTGCACAGAGCTTATGAAGAACTTTGCAAATGTTCGTGTCGAGTGCTCCTTAAAAGGAAGTGTCCTAGCTAACGAGGTCTCAAAGTACTTCGGAGCATGTTGTGATGAAATTTGCTTTAGTCAAAACAGAAGCCAAACTTTCTGTTTGCTAATCTATTGCACTAATGAAAATGTGCAGTGTCTCTTCTATTTGAGTTAGGATCTAAGCTCCATGTAAGGAACTACAGGCTTCAGATGTCTAGATCAGAAGTTAAGATTTCTTTAGGTGTTTCTAAGGTTTTGTGGTTTTGCCTGCCTGTGTGGCCGAGCGGTTCTAGGCGCTTCAGTCTGGAACCGCGTGACCGCTACGGTCGCAGGTTCGAATCCTGCCGCGGGCATGGATGTGTGAGATGTCCTTAGGTTAGTTAGGTTTAAGTAGTTCTACGTTCTAGGGGACTGATGACCTCAGAAGTTAAGTCCCATAGTGCTCAGAGCCATTTGAACCTTTTTTTTGTGGTTTTTTGTCCAGTCATTCAGGTAGCTAAAGCGTCTGGAGAGTTTTGGAGAAAAATAAATAAAGACGTATCCCTCCACAAGCCATTATTCAATACTGTAGCTACAATAAATGTAATATTCTATAATTTACGTCTATGGTCACAATCTTCTTTGTTTAACAGATTACCGGTTTCGGTCATTAATGACCATCATCAGATCTGCAGCAAAAATTGGAACAATATAAATACACTCGCAAAGTGTATACAGCTTAAGAACAATACATAGAGCAAATTGAAAAGTAATACTGACAAAATTTATATTTGTGCGCTTTAAATATGTAGAGGCATTCCTGTTTCATAAAAACAAAGTCCTAATGTACTGAAGCAACAGTGGCATCGTCAAATGTTAAATGCGGAATCAACACCAGCATCGTCAAATACATATAAATAATGTCACATGCACGAGTCATGTTGTCAGTAAAACTACTGTTTGAAACAAGCTGCCGTACAGTAGCCACAAGATGTTTGTGTTGCAAGTTGACCAGATGTCGCCAATGTTGGCATACACTAGTTTTCAATAATTAATTGAAACAGCGAAAATAAAAGGGGCATACAATAGCTAAAGTGTGTGATAAGCGAATAAAGTATAAAAGGTGTTATAGTAATAAAAAGCAATAAAAAGAAGAACACGACAAAAGTAGTATCGTTAAAAAGACGAAGAGTTAAAAAAACAGTGGTGTTAAACAAAAAAGTTTGTGACCATAGACGTAAATTAAAGAATCTTATTACATATACGGGTCACTGTGTTTTTTCGCGACTATGTCGCAGCTTGTGAAATGTAATCTTCTTGCATGGTTCCCACAACGCAGAAATAATGTGTGATTGATTCCACGGTGTCTTTTCAGATTTTAGAGTTTTAAGACCATCTGATATTTGAGATACAGGTGAAGTTCTTGAGAACTGTGATTGTTCATTAACGTTCTTATCGAGCAATGTAAGTTTGTGTCTTATGTATCTTGTGTGAGCTTTATCCCTCGGTGCTCTGCATTTGTGTCTACACCCAAAGGGTCAAGGGATACTGCTCACGCGAGATACGTAAGGCGCAAACTTACATTGCTCGATAAGAACGCTAATGAGCAATCCGAGTTCTCAAGAACTTTATGTGTATCTGGTCGTACGGGATGCTTAGAACTGTCACATGAAAGATCCGCCGCGCTGGCACACGTGTGCGGCAGAGGAAGATCGAGGCCCCGCCGCAGGGGTCCCCACGTGGTCCGTCTCGCCAGATGGACGCCTGATCCAGAGTGACCGGCAGACGGAGTGTCCCGCTATCGATTGCGGTCGCGCGGCCACAGACTGGTCCCGTCAGGGCAACCGTGGGCAGCCGGAGATGACGTCCCCACAGGTGGTGTCTGACCTCAGGGCTGCGGCCCGCGTCGGCGCCTACTGGGATCCAGCGGCAGCGGGCGACGCCAAAGCGTATCGGTGGCTGGGTTACCAGTAGTCAAGGTTTTCGGTTCTTTTCTTTGTATTCATTTCCATTTACCAGGAGTTCTAGGGTATGCAGCGGAAAACTCAGCTCTCGTATATCTACACCTACACTGATGAACAAAACTAACTTTCACCAGTGGCAAGTACACTACTGGTGATTAAAATTGCTACATCACGAAGATGTCGGGCTACAGACGCGAAAATTAACCGACAGGAAGAAGATGCTGTGTAATGCAAATGATTAGCTTTTCAGAGCATTCACACGAGGTTGGCGCCGGTGGCGACACCTACAACGTGCTGACATGGTAAAAGTTTCCATCCGATTTCTCATACAAACAGTAGTTGACCGGCGTCGCCTGGTGAAACGTTGTTGTGATGACTCCTGTAAGGAGGGGAAATGCTTACCATCACGTTTCCGACTTTGATAAAGGTCGGATTGTAGCCTATCGCCATTGCGGTTTATCGTATCGCGACATTGCTGGTCGAGATCCAATGACTGTCTGCAGAATATGGAATCGGTGTGTTCAGAAGGGTAATACGGAACGCCGTGCTGAATCCCAACGGCCTCGTATCACTAACAGTCGAGATGAAAGGCATCTTATACGATTCGCTGTAACGGATCGTGCAGCCACGTCTCGATCCCTGAGTCAACAGATGGGGACGTTTTCAAGACGGCAACCATCTGCACGAACAGTTCGATGACGTTTGCAAGCCAGCCGGTGTGGCCGTGCGGTTCTAGGCGCTTCAGTCTGGAACCGCGTGACCGCTACGGTCGCAGGTTCGAATCCTGCCTCGGGCATGGATGTGTGCGATGTCCTTGGGTTAGGTTTAAGTAGTTCTAAGTTCTAGGGGACTGATGACCACAGCAGTTAAGTCCCATAGTGCTCAGAGCTATTTGAACAGTTTGACGTTTGCAACAGAACGGACTATCATTCCGAGACCGTGGCTGTGGTTACCCTTTGATGCTGCATGACAGACAGGGGTGCCTGCGATGGTGTACTCGACGACGAACCTGGGTGCACGAATGGCAAAACGTCATTTTTTCGGACGAATCCAGGTTCTGTTTACAGCATCACGATGGTCGCATCCGTGTTTGGTGACATCGTGGTGAACGCACATTGGAAGCGTGTATTCGTCATTGCCATACTGGCGTATCACCCGACGTGGAGGTATAGCGTGCCATTGGTTACACGCTTTGGTCACCTCTGTCTGCAGAATATGGAATCGGTGTGTTCAGAAGGGTAATACGGAACGCCGTGCTGAATCCCAACGGCCTCGTATCACTAACAGTCGAGATGAAAGGCATCTTATACGATTCGCTGTAACGGATCGTGCAGCCACGTCTCGATCCCTGAGTCAACAGATGGGGACGTTTTCAAGACGGCAACCATCTGCACGAACAGTTCGATGACGTTTGCAAGCCAGCCGGTGTGGCCGTGCGGTTCTAGGCGCTTCAGTCTGGAACCGCGTGACCGCTACGGTCGCAGGTTCGAATCCTGCCTCGGGCATGGATGTGTGCGATGTCCTTGGGTTAGGTTTAAGTAGTTCTAAGTTCTAGGGGACTGATGACCACAGCAGTTAAGTCCCATAGTGCTCAGAGCCATTTGAACAGTTTGACGTTTGCAACAGAACGGACTATCATTCCGAGACCGTGGCTGTGGTTACCCTTTGATGCTGCATGACAGACAGGGGTGCCTGCGATGGTGTACTCGACGACGAACCTGGGTGCACGAATGGCAAAACGTCATTTTTTCGGACGAATCCAGGTTCTGTTTACAGTATCACGATGGTCGCATCCGTGTTTGGTGACATCGTGGTGAACGCACATTGGAAGCGTGTATTCGTCATTGCCATACTGGCGTATCACCCGACGTGGAGGTATAGCGTGCCATTGGTTACACGCTTTGGTCACCTCTGGTTCGCATTGACGGCACTTTGAAGAGTGGACGTTATATTTCAGATGTGTTACGACCGGTTACTCCACCCTTGATTCGATCCCTGTGAAACCCAACATTTTAGGAGTATAATGCACGACCGCATGTTGCAGGTCCTGTACGGGCCTTTCTGGATATAGAAAATGTTCGACTGCTACCCTGGGCAGCACATTCTCCAGATCTCTCACCAACTGAAAACGTCTGGTCAATGGTGGCCGAGAAACTGGCTCGTCACGATACGCCAGTCACTACTCTTGATGGACTGTGGTATTGTGTTGAAGCTGCATGGGCAGCTGTACCTGTACACGACATCCAAGCTCTGTTTGACTCAATTCCCAGGCGTATCAAGGCCGTTATTACGGCCAGAGGTGGTTGTTCTTGGTACTGATTTTTTTTAGGATCTATGCTCCAAAATTGCGTCAAAATGTAATCACATGTCAGTTCTAGTATAATATACTTGTCCAATGAGTACCCGTTTATCATCTGCATTTATTCTTGGTGTAGCAATTTTAATGGCCAGTAGTGTAAAATACCTCGATGATACTTGGACCATACATGGAAAGAACTGCTACAGTATAGTACAAACGAACAGAAACAATACTTTTATTCGAAGACAATAAATGCACTGAAGTCACCTGGATTTATGATGTACCCCAGGACACTAAAAGAAGTGGCGCGTTGTTCATAACAGGGACAGCAGTGCCGGCTCTGCAGCGTGGCCCCATACTGACGACGAGGTTGATGAGGAGTTCTCGTGGTAGGGCGTTACGTCCCTCCACCAGCGCGGGTGAGAGCTGCTGGTCGGTCGTTGTTGCACGTGGATCTGCTGCTGTACGTGTCCCCAACGTATCCCACACGTGCTCTGTGCTGCTTAAATCGTGGGAGCTGGCAGCCCAGTCCATTCGCAGAATATCCTCTCGTCCAGACAACTCCTCCATCTGTGCCGTTCGATCTGGTTACGTACTGTCGAGCACAAAAATGAAATCAGGGCCGAATGCACCCCTGAAAAGACTTACAGGGGTAAGGAGTAAGCAGTGACAATAATGTTGGCCGGGGAGTGTAACGTGTCTGATGGACATCACTACGGCCATGCAACATCGTGCCTCCCGATATCATAACCCCTCCATCATCAAGCACAAGGAATGAGCAAGAAATATATAGATCCGACACGTGGTATGGTGCACTGTATTACGGGACATTGACCATACCCACAACATCTCCATCGTGTTGGACTAAGTGACACAGACATATACACATGTGGAGAAACGGGCACAGCGGGACACATGATATTATACTGCGACATGTTTAGATAAATACGACCGCAGCAGCACGACAGTGACGACAAGTGATAAGGCAACCAGGTGACTGTTCAGAGCTTAACACCATCATTGTCAAAATTTGATTGACAAGCACTCCACACAGCATACAGATAGGAGGGACCGTACATGAGACAGAGAATAGGGGATCAGCCCACGAGACAACAAAACACATGGAACGATTCCGACAACAACACAACCACTGACTCTGTTGCCTCAAGAAACTCAGAAAAACACAACATGGATTTATAGAATAAAATAAAAAATAAGAATAACGAAAAAAGTATCTATTGAAGATTATTCTGCGATAGAAAATGTATAAAATGTATAATGTTTATAACTATAGGTAAGTAACACGTAAATAATTCCTAACTTCATGACGGCGTACATTACAGAAATACATTGAGAGCTGAAACTTTCTGGGTAGGCGAGGCATGACGAACTTCGAGGACTCTTTTCCGACAGGAGAAGCCATGACATTGCCAGTAATTAACATTAAAATTGATATAAGAGATGTATACTAATCTGTTATTTTTAATGAAACATTGTAAATAACATATAAATATCATCTGTACTTAGATGCAAGCAAATTGCTGCTCCATCTGGGACCGGCTCGAAGTTGTTCCGACGCCCTCCCACCGGGAACAGCCAGCTGGTGTGACACTTTCTTCCATCTCTGCTGTCATCTATCAGCTTCTTCTTAAATTTTTAAAATTTTCTGTTTCCTTTTCCTCAGTTTATGTTCATCTTTTCCCTGTACCAACTCATTATTGTTACTCTTGTTTTATTGCTCGAGACAATAAAAATAGTAGAAATGTAGAACAACGTATTGTAACATGCAAAATCGTAAAATAGAAGACCCGCTTTTTAAAACAGGTAGCAGGTCTTTCAATATGCAATAAATGAAATGAAACAAGCCGATCATGTTCGAAAATGTCAGATTTACTCTCATACGGCGACAGGTGGGAACATGTAGTGCACCGAGTGGCATTGTAGAACATGATCATTATGGCGGTCGAGGTGTTCTGGTGAGGGGAGCCAAAATGATGCACGGGTGTGCTGATGTCCGTCTCCCTGAACACGGCACACTCACTGGTCAACGCTGTCGCGTCACACTTCCTCGTATGTGTTTGTCTGGGGTGCGTTCTGGCCGGACTTCCTCTTTAGGAATGGCAACACGCGACCACACCACACAGCAGAGACGGAGGAGCAGTTGGGACGAGAGGGCAAAAGGGCCGGCCTATCTGTTCTTCGCAGTGAATTCCATCTCATGCAGGTGTGGAATGTATTGAGGAGACGTACTCCAGCACGTCAACACGCACAGAAGACCACCCAGAAGTTCTCAACAGTGTTAGTGGAGGAATGGAACAACTCCTCAACAACATTGTCGCCAACTTGGGAAAACTCTGCAGAAGATGCAATGGTGTTCGTGCTGATCACATGCCCCATTAAGAACATATCCCTCCGGCGTAATGTCCAGGGGACCATCACGAATCGCGGTAGCTTCACTGTAATTATAGTCTTTGAATGAACATTTCATTTTTATTCGTCTGATTTCGTATTTCTTTGAGTTACCTCCTGTTCTGTATTGTAGCACTGCTTTTTATGTGTTGTCCAAGTTACTTGCGCGTGATACATCATGTGTTTGTCCTAACTACACAAATCACTGTGAAGTGCATGGCAGTAATGCTGTCTCTTGCCATAACATTTTGTTGCGGAGTGGGACTAGATGACTGCTTAAATGTCACTAGGCTCGCTGTTCTTGGTGTAGCCTATGGCTTTGCGGCTGGCGGAGGAACGATACGTAGGGAGAGATACACAGTATGTTCCTGACCCTTCAGTCAACGATTTTGCGTTTAAAACTGATGCAGATTTGAAAAATAAAGCGAGCGCTGTAAGGCGCTGCAGTCATGGAATGTGCGACTGGTCCCAGGGGAGGTTCGAGTCCTCCCTCGGGCATGGATGTGTGTGTTTGTACTTAGGAAAATTTACGTTAAGTAGTGTGTAAGCTTAGGGACTGATGACCTTAGCAGTTAAGTCCCATAAGATTTCACACACATTTGAACATTATTTTTTGAAAAATAAAGGGTCGAAAATAGTCTTCCTTCATGATTAATAATTACGTATTGACTGTCAAAATAGTTCAGAACCATGCCACCGAAATTAACTGATCAGGGGACGTACGAAAACACCGACAGAACATGAGACCAACTACGGACTAAATAAAATGGAAACATAGAATTATGGAAGTGGCCCAACTCTATAGTCATTTGGGAACAGGGAAGTATTCCCATTCCTTTGTTTCACTAAATCGAAGAAAATAAACTACCGTCTCAGTATGCAAAGAAAGAGAGAAAATCAGCACCTTACTGGTTATAGCGAGTTTTGTACGTGAAAGAGCACATATTTACAACCTTATCTGTACCCTGCAGATCGCCCCACAGTATGCGTATGGCGACGGGGAAGGTCTTGTAGCACTGGCGTTTCCCACTTTCCTCTTCAATTCGCGAATTGTGTGTGCAACGTATCACTATCGGGAAACCTAAATATAACATCCGATTTTCCTGATTTTCACGTCGTTGAAGTTTTTTGAGACGTATGTGGGAGGAAGTAATATGTTGCCTGATTCTTCGTTGAAACAACGCTATCGGAAACTGAATGCTAAAAATCTTTTGTAGCGTCTGCCTCTTGCATTTGTTGAGCAAGCCGATAACGTACTCATATTTACCGTACGGTCCAGCGAACGAATGCGTCGCTCTTCATTGGATCTTCTTTAGCTTTTGTGTTAATCTGACCCGGTAACTGTCCCAAACTGATGGTCAGTGCTCAAGACTTGTTTCGTAAGCCACGTCTTTCGTAGGTTCCTCGAATAAATCTCAGCCTGGCCTCTTATTTTCGTAACATTTCTCTTACGTTCATAGTTCTCTTTAGGTCGCTCCTCATGGTTACTGCTCGAACTTTTACGATTGTTATTATTTCCAATGACTTACTGTCGACATTTTAGTTCACTATCGCAAGAAAATGAAACGACTACAGCCATATGATCTTATTTATTGTGTAGCTGCCAGCTCCGGCGCATCAATGAGCCATCTTCACGCCTATATGCGTAAACAGTACTGATAGGATTATCAACTTATTATCACATAAGTATACAATACTAATTTCTATTCTATACATTGTAAAATTATATTATTTATAAATAACGTATTACTAAATAATATAATTGTACAATGTATAAACTGGAAACTCGTTATGTTTTGCTTCAGGTATGTGACAATGGGTGTATCTGTTCGTTCTATCAATTGATTAATCAAAATTCACTTGTAGAGTCTTATCCTTGTTCTCATTCCGTTTCCAATCTTTGTGTTGCGTGATTGGTAAGTTCATAATGATGTAATTACCGTTTATGCATACGGGCCTGAATACAGCGCATTGAAACACTTGATACTGGTAGCTAAACGATAAATAAGATCATGGCGTTTCGTTTTCTTTCAATAGTCAAAGGCCTTGGTCCTCAAGGCCTCCAGTCAAACGGATGGACGTACAAAAACTTTTAGTTCAACAGTGACGGATCTCTTCGGCTTTATATCCCGAATAAGTTACATTCATTGATGTTCATTTCCACTAATCGTGTGTTGGTTATCACGCAAGTCACCAAAGATTCCAGCTTAAATGTGCCGTTAGAGATAGTTCATTTCTAGACTTTTTTTCCATGTGTACATCAGTTTATTCGCATTTCTTTTATTTTTTAGATGCCTGTCCTCAGTATACGAGTGACTATCAGAGCAGTAACTATCAATTGTTGTCATTGCTGAGGTACTTACTACGTATTTTGGAAGCTTCTGTAAGATTAGTAGAATTATTTCCCAGTTCACATATTAATTGGACTTTGACGAAAATAAAGAAAAAATCACGCAAATACTCGTAACATACAACGGTAATTACTTAATACAACTGTCGTATTTATGGCTCTGTGTCCCGCGGAGAATCTGTATGCATAAATGATCCGAATAATAATACCAGTGAATCGAAGAGAGCAAATAATTTATTCACCATAAGCAGGGAAAACCGTCCAGGAGATCAAGAATTATTTACGAGTAGCTCCTAATGGCAGCAGAAAGAAACAGCTACCAGTACAATTGCCGCTAATGACACAGACAATTCCAGTCACTCTTATGAATACCGAGGGCAGTGTGTTTCTAAGCTAATCACTGATGAGGGATCAGTCTGAGTATACCTCCTACAGTAAAATGAGTTTGCTATTTTGGGCGTTGTTTTTCCGGCACGATAATGGTAACTAAATATTGTTGGTAATAAGCCTCGTTTCTCTGAAGTTGGTGACATAGGAAAACGTGTAACGGATGAAACTATAGTTTTGTTGGTGTCTTATGACAAGGAATGTAACGCCACACTCGAATTACCATTATTCTTCGAGTTTAAACGTGTCACTCTCAACACATGTCTCAGAGGCGTTTCGTGCGTGACAGAAACCAGACCATCTTGCTGTAAGCGTATTTCTACTTTCAGAAAACCGACTTTCCGAATTCTCTAACTTCAGAGGAGCTCTGCCTGAACTTGGACAGCAACGACCTGTGAATTAACCCTTAAATTCACGATTTTTTATTTCAAGCTGTAAAAATTACCACGTTTAGTTTATAGTGCCTACATTACGAAAAAAATATTGAAAACACTTTTTAATATAATTAATTAAGCATTATTGTTGACAATCGATACAAACACAAAAACAGACCTAATTTCAAATCTATCGTAAAGACACTCGAATTAACCGCCTACACCATATCTACTTACGTTTTCAAAATAAAAAAGTAGTTTTCAAACACACAAATCAGTGCACAAACACCAAAAAAAGTCTCTACTTCCCGAAAAAACACACGCGCAGCAGTACATCCACACAGCTGATTGTCGAACTGATTCAGTTCATCCTGTAATTTACAGTCGCTATGAAGAATTACTAGCAGCTTAGCAGCTGCAGTAGAGCGTATACACTTAACTACATAACGAATGCTGGCCTGTGTGACCGAGCGGATCTAGGCGCTTCAGTCTGGAACCGCGCGACCGCTACGGTCGCAGGTTCGAACACTGCCTCGGCCGTGGATGTGTATGATGTCCTTAGGTTAGTTAGGTTTAAGTAGTTATAAGTTCTAGGGGACCAATAACCTCAGATGTTAAGTCCCATAGGGCTCAGAGCCATTTGAACATAACGAATCTGTTAAAAATGTTTCTCAGTATAGGATACATCGAAGAAATGAAGTCTGTAGTTGATCAGCTACAGTATGCATTAAAGGGTTAATTACGTATCACAATTTTAAACAAAAAAACTGGATAATCTGCCGTAAATTCGTCTTCTCTTGCTCCTCCTTTACATCTACATCTACACAGATACCCCGCAAGCCATCTAACGATGCTTGGCGGACGATTCCCTTTACCACAGCTAGTCATCTCCTTTCCTGTTCCACTCGCAGAAAGAGCGAGGGAAAAACGACTATCTACATGCCTCCATAAGAGACCTAATTTCTCTTACCTTACCGTCGCACTTCCTACGTGAAATGTATGTTGGCGCCAGTATGATCTCTCTGCAGTCAGCTTCTGATGTCGGTTCTCTAAACTTTCTCCGTAGTGGTTTTCGAAATGAATGTCTTCTCCCCTCCATGGATTCCCACTTGAGCTTCCGAAGCATATCCGTAACACTTACATGCTGATTGAACCTACCGGTAACAAATCTAGCAGCTCGCGTCGAAATTGCTTCGATGTCTTCTTTCAATCCGAACTGGTGCGGATCCCAAATACTCGAGCAGTACTCAAGAACAGCTCGCACTAGCGTGCTATATGAGGCCTCCTTTACGGATGAAACATACTTTCCTAAAATTCTCCTTATAAACCGAGTCTAACATTCGCCTTCTCTACCACAATCCTCACAAGCTTGTTCCATTTCATATCGCTTCGTAGCGCTACCCCCAGGTATTTAAACGACTTGACGCTGTCAAGCAGGATATTACTAATGCTACATCTGAACGTTACGGGTTAGTTTTTCCTACTCATCCGGATTACCTTACATTTTTCTACATTAAGAGGTAGCTGCCATTCGTTACACCAACTAGAAATTTAGTTTACGGCATCTTGTATCAACTTACAGCCACTAATCTTCGACGCCTTCCTATATACCACAGCATCATCAGCGACCAACCGCAGATTGCTGCCACCGTGTCTGACAGATCATTTATATCTATGTAAAATAGCAACTGTCCTAACACCCTTCCCTGAGACACTCCTGATCTACAGCTACATATATACTCCGATTGCCACCAAGCGGTGTGTGACGGAGGGCACAATTCGCGCCAAAGTCATATTTACCCCCCACCCCCTGTTCCACTCGCGGATCATGGGAGGGAAAAACGATTGTCTGAACGCCTCAGTACGAGGTCCAATTTCCCTTATCTTTGAATTGTGATTATAGCGCAATTTGAAAGTTGGAGGTAGTAATATATGCTCTACATCCTCCGTGAAGATCGGATTTCGGAATTTAGTGAGCAGCCCCTTCTGTTTTGCGCGCTGTCTATCTGCAAGTGTGTCCCACTTCAAACTTTCTATGAGATTTTTAACGCTCTCGCGATGGTTAAATGTACCAGTCACGAATCTTGCAGCTCTTCTTTGGACCTACTCAATCTCTTGAATCATACCCAACTTGTAAGGGTCCCATACAGACGAACAATACTCTAAAACTGGACGAACTAACGTATTGTAAGCTATTTCCTTTGTTGAAGAACTGCATCGCTCCATGATTCTACCGGTAAACCGCAATCTAGAGTTTGCGTCACCAGTTACTTGTGTAATCTGATCATTACATTTGAGATCATTTCGAATAGTCACACCCAGATACTTGACGGATGTTACCGCTTCCAAAGACTGGGCATTTATTTTGTACTCGTAAATTAATGTTATTATTGGTATACGCAGTAGGTTACACTTACTAATATTGAGAGATAACTGCCAGTCATTACACCACACATTTATTTTCTGCAAATCCTCATTGATTTGTTCACAAATTTCGTGTGATACTACTTTCCTGTAGACTACAGCATCATCGGGAAACAGTCTATTGCCGGTGTCAATACCATCAACCAGATCGTTTATGTAAATCGTAAAAAGCAGTGGATCTACTACGCTGCCCTGGGGCACACTTGAATTTACGCTTGTTTCTGTCGAAGTCAACCCGTTTAGGTCGACATACTGTTCCCTGTCAGTTATAAAACTTTCTATCCAACCGCATATGTCATCGGATAGACCGTAAGGGCGCACTTTTTGGAGGAAGCGACAGTGCGTAACTGAGTCGGAAGCCTTTCGAAAGTCGAGAAATATGGCATCAACCTGGGAGCCGGTATCTGGAGCCTGTTGTATATCATGCAGAAAGAACGCAAGCTGTGTTTCGCATGACCGCTGTTTCCTAAAATCGTGCTGGTTTCTGCAGATGACCTTCTCAGAGTCTAAGAAGGTTATTATGTCTGAACTCAAAATATGTTCCATGATTTTACAACAGATCAATGTCAGTGAAATTGCCCAGTAATTATGTGCATCCTTTTTATAGATTGCTATGAGCTGGGCCTCATTTGACCAGTGTCTCCGATGAGCACTTGCCATCGGTGACAACATAACGGATTCTATCACTTAAGAAGTCTTCGAGTCAGTCACATATCTGGGAGCCTGTTCCGTTAACAGTCTGCAGTGCGATCCATGTCGAATGATTTTCGAAAATCTAAAAATGTGGAATCTGCCTGTTGCCCTTCATCCATACTTCGCAGTATATTAGGTGAGAAAAGAGCGAACTGTATGTCCCATGAGCGATGCTTTCTAAAGCATGAGCTTCTCGATCTTCAGGACTTCCTGTCGTCGCAGAGATATTTGTGACTTAGCAAGTGGGGTGAGGGGTACACCTAGGATGGAAGGTCAAGGCCCCTGTAATGTCACTCCTTAAACAACAACTACCAAATTCATTGTTTATTCAAAACCGGCAAGAGACAATCAACGTGGACATCTATTATAAAATACTACAGATATCTAGCAGGTAACGATTACGAACAGACTTAAAGAGATGACCCGCAGAGATTTCAAATAAATTGTAGTCTGAAGCTGATACAAACAAATGGCACAGCACAAAATTAAAAAAAAAAGATTTACAATATTAAGCTGATTTCAGTTCGTTTAGAACCCCCAAAAACCCAACCAGCACAACACATGACTATAATTACAATTTACATTCAACAAATTTAAATTTTTTTTTTTTTTTTTTTTTTTTTTTTTTTTTTTTTTTTTTTTTTTTTAGAACAAAGCAATACAAGAAATAGGTTACGTTTGTCAACGGGCAGTGACCCCAGGCTGACCTGGGCACAGGTGACTTAACTTAAATGGCGGAAGCAGCAGACCAACCGTCCAAAAAACTCCCTAACGCCGGGGCCCAACCATAAGTCACTTCCAATTAGACACCACGTCACACCTTCTGTGCAACGAAGCGTGACGTGGCGCCGCTCCCACGCACCCCAACTCGCAGAAAACTGGAACACAAACAGACCACAGAACACACGGCAAACACCAACCAAACACCAATCAATATACGTTAAGAAATTGATGAACAATAAAATTCACAAACCAATTACTGTTGAGTGAGTGCATTCAATAAGTGTACATGTATAAGAAAGTACTTCGCTTGATGATAGTAACCCAATATCACACTCACGCCTTCGTGCTGATCTGCCTTTTAATAGTCATCCAACCAACGGATTTTAAGGCAAATAACAACTGCTGATCTGCATACAGTCACACAAACTCTGCCGGCTGCTCTTACTTCGACAACAGGAACATTAGATTCAACCGACCAACAAATACACTCGCTGCAACGCAAATTGTTTGGCGAAACGAAAGCACCAAAACCAGTTTCACGTACGATGGAGAGCGTTGTTGGAGATGGTCTCGAGGGATGGGTCTCTCAGAGAAAACAGACCCCAAAGCAATGCGACGAGCAGCGCCCGAAGTTGACACCGGACGGGTCCACCACAAACTCGCGACCGTCTTGCAAGGTAGACCGGCCGCGCCACCGCCCCGTCGTCCCCTCAAGCACGCCCTAGCGCCTCGTAGCAAGTGCGACGACCAACCTCCCTACCGCATATACCCGCCGGCAGCCCACAACAGGGGCAAAGATCGTAGTGCAGGCTGGTAATCTATATTCGTGCCAAAGAGCTGGTGTGCCAGAAAAGGTGCACCACTGCTCAATGTTATAATCATCTTATCTTATTTAATGCATTACTGTCTTCATTACTCTTTAATGCCACAGGTAATTAAATTATATCTGCGGTGTTGCTTCTATACGAACGGAATGAAATAACAGGATTCTAAAAGGGCAGTGTGCTTCAATATTATCTGGTAAGTACCAAACGTGCATTTCGGCGTAGTCATTTCTTACTTTTTAATAAGTATCTTTTTTGCCCATTTATTACCTTAATTTGAAGACGATACAGTATTGCAGTGGCTGTGTTATTGTGCTTACGAAGCAGAGTTCATTTGGACATGCATCGTAATCAGAATAACACAGGCGCTACAGTATTGTATTTATCTGCCGATACCGGGCAAGCGACTATCAAGTGCAGAGTCTGACCTGTACATAACGTATGTACGAGTACAGATCGTAGACTCTTGGCTGAAGACGTATGGAAGTTTGGGTATGGCTTTGAGTCGTGCACGGATAGCCAGATGGTAAGGCGACCGCTCGCCATAACAGCGAAATCCAGGTTCCAGTCCCTGTCCGGCACAAGTTTTCATTGTCGTCATTCAATTGCGAATTCATTTGCTATGTTAATTTGGACTGGACATTACAGTTAATAGTTCTTAATAATTCCACTAATATGTGGATTTAAATTTGTAGCTGCAAATTTTCGTGATGTTTTACTTTATATCAGCTTTTGTCGTAGGCCCGCTGGACGATGAGTTCACAGTGTTGGTGACGATTGGCTTAGGAATCCATCGAAAAACCTGACTGGTCAATTAACGCTGGGAGTGATATCTAACCTCTTGGTGGAAGATTTACGGGCAGTGAATGAGACACTCTATCGCGCAGTTAGGACATTAACTATTATGAGCTGTACGGAGGGCTTTCAAGGATCTATGAGTTCCGAGGATATTCTTCTGGAGTACCCTTTGTACTTTTCCGGCTGCAAAATGGTGGATTCCATAAAATATCGACAGCTGGGGGCAAGGAAAGTCTTTTGCGAGTCGTTAGTGAGCCGATTGGACACCCTCGGTAAGCGTGCCGCTGAGCAAACCGGCCACACCTGTCCAGCCGTTGGTTGTCGATGCACGAATAATGTTGCGACTTCATCAAACAGCTATTATAAAGCGTATTCCTTCCTTTCGTAATTCTAGAATCACTCCTTTTCCTGATCTAACCTAAGGAATCGTCACCTGCGGATACAACCATGGCACAACAAGAGAAAGAGCTGGAGAAAGCTAGTTGCTGATTGCGTAGTTGATGTCACCCACGTGTCGCTCGGTACAAACTGTGAGCGTCCTTACTTTTAATGACTTCGACAAGCATATCTCGCAGGCCATTACACAGCGCACGACAGGTGGTTCTTTATGCCAGTGTTAGTGACTATGCTTCCTGTTCTGTTCGCAAGGGCGAATGACTGCATATATCCCTCACTCAGCACTCTAAGAACGTGTTCTCGAGGTCTCTACATTAGTTGTGAGACAGTAATATCAGAATTGTAGTAGAGTCTTCCTGGATTATCGCTTTATAATTACCCAATAAGTTTTCTAAGCAAAAACGATTATACTTCGATGTGGAACAGCATAGCAGGACGTCTTTCAGTCCTGTTCGGTAAGGTCTCCCAGTTCCAAAAAATTGTTCGTATGTGTATACGAGTTCTGTTAGAAACAAGTCCGATGTAGTTTCCCAGAACTTTTTCCACAAATCCTTCATTTGCTTTTGTCTGTTCACTAAATTCCATATACACTACTGGTCATTAAAATTTCTGCACCACGAACATGACGTGCCACATACGCGAAATTTAACCGACAGGAAGAAGATGCTGTGAAATGTAAATGATCAGCTTTTCAGACCATTCACCCAAGATTGGCGCCGGTGGCGACACCTACAACGTGCTGACATGAGCAAAGGTTCCAATCGATTTCTCATACACAAACAGCAGTTAACCGGCGTTGGCTGGTGAAACGTTGTTATGATGCCTCGTGTAAAGAGGAGAAATGCGTACCATCACGTTTCCGACTTTTTGATAAAGGTCGGATTCTAGCCTATCGCGATTGCGGTTTATCGTATCGCGACATTGGTGCTCGCGTTGGTCGAGATCCAATGAGTGTTAGCAGAATATGCAATCTGTGGGTTCAGGAGGGTAATACGGAACGCCGTGCTGGATCCCAACGGCCTCCTATCACTAGCAGTCGAGATGACAGGCATCTTATCCGCATGGCTCTAATGGATCGTGCAGTCACGTTTCGATCCCTGAGTCAACAGATGGGGACGTTTGCAAGACAACAACCATCTGCACGAACAGTTCGACGACGTTTGCAGCAGCATGGACTATCAGCTCGTAAACCATTGCTGTGGTTGCCCTTGACGCTGCATCACAGACAGGAGCGCCTGCGATGGTGTACTCAACGACGAACCACGGTGCACGAATGGCAAAACGTCATTTTTTCGGATGAATCCAGGTTCTGTTTACACCATCATGATGGTCACATCCGTGTTTGGCGACATCGCGGTGAACACACATTGGAAGCGTGTATTCGTCATCGCCATACTGGCGTATCACCCGGCGTGATGGTATGGGGTGCCATTGGTTACATGTTTCGGTCACCTCTTGATCACATCGACGGCATTTTGAACAGTGGACGTTACATTTCAGATGTGTTGCGACCCATGGCTCTACCCTTCATTCGATCCCTGCGAAACCCTACATTTCAGCAGGATAATGCAAGACCGCATGTCGCAGGTCCTGTACGGGCCTTTCTGGCTACAGAAAATGTTCGACTGCTACCCTGGCCAGCGCATTCTCCAGATCTCTCACCGATTGAAAACGTCTGGTCAATGGTGGCCGAGCAACTGGCTCGTCGCAATACGCCAGTCACTACTCTTGATGAACTGTGGTATCGTGTTGAAGCTGCATGGGCAGCTGTACCTGTACACGCCATCCAAGCTCTGTTTGACTCAATGCCCAGGCGTATCAAGGCCGTTATTACGGCCAGAGGTGGTTGTTCTGGGTAGTGATTTCTCACGATCTATGCACCCAAATTGCGTGAAAATCACATATCAGTTCTAGTATAATAGTATATTTGTGGAATGAATACCCGTTTATCATCTGCATTTCTTCTTGGTGTACCAATTTTAATGGCCAGTAATGTAGTTTCGTACTGTTGCTCATAAGTACGCGAACGGTTTGTTGATTTAGAAAAAAATGTCTCCCACGTTTCTTGTAATCGGATACAGTTGAGTTCTTCCTCTTTGTTGTCGGCGTAACGCTGCACTCAGCAAACTTTTCAAGGCATCGGCCATCAGAGACGTGGGTTTGTCACCATGACCCGTCCGGGCAAGCCTGCGGTCGAACGCTCCTTTCTGTGGCACGCACTGCGGGTAGTCGAACTCGGAAGGAGACGAGGCTCTCTGAAGTGGGGTACTTGCGGAACGTCAGTTGCGCGGCAAACGGGCGCACTGCATCGGCGCACCTGCTGGATTCGGCAGTCCACATAGGGCGGAACGTCTGTGGCTGAGGAATTTCGCCGTATCGGCCGTAGATCGCGCGGCTGCAACCACAGTGCTTTGTGCCACGTGAATCAGTGGAGCGGTTCACTTGGGTGGTGCGGCAGATGCGAGAGTGGGGCCAGCCGACAACAGTCAGCCTGTGCTGGTAGCGGGGCGCGGTGGTCAGCTCACAGGGGCCGGGCAGTGCCTTGTTCTCGCCACACTGTGTGGAGCTGCAGAGTGTCTTCCATAATGTGCATTCTAGAGACTGACCAAATCGGCACCGATATTTCAAGAAAGGAAGGCTGATGAATACAAGGATAGAACCTAAAAAGACATGGCGTGGCATACTAGCTGACGATTTTTTCTAGATTTAGCAGAGACAATTTGAGGGAGACTATCTGTTGGTATTTATTTCATTTCATCCTTATTGTAATGATACTCTGGGTTACAACATTAGACGGAATGACAACAGAATTAGCGATCTAGTTACCACAATCGTTAGCCATTTATAAGTAGAACTTTGTCAACAGCGAGTAGTTTTGAGAAACTACTCTATATTTCTCTTATTGTTACCGTGTTACACAATGCTTGTTTCGACACAATACAGAAAAACATTGTGATTCAGCCGCAGTTATTATGAAGTCCAATTACGTCGTTAAATGATGTAAAATTACCTCGGCCAAGGTAGACCAAATAGTTACGAAAATTCACAATGATGTGACTTCTGAGGTACTGGTCGATGGTTAGATACAGGGAAGTTTGAATAATATACTTACTGTTTGCATGAACGAATAATATATTTATATATACTTTATATTATATCATATACTTTATATTACATCTTATACTTTATATTATATAATTATACTTAATATTATCTCGGGGTGGTTAGTAGACCCGCAACCGAGCGGCTCCCCAGGTGGCGGATAGGGGAATGCCCCCTAGATATAGGTGGTACCGAGGAAATGATATACTCGGTGTGGGCGGACCAAAACTACTAGTAGCGTCTGTTCCCACAGTGGGTGGCTACAAAAGGCGTCTACTCCACATGTCAGTGGAGGCCTCAACCAACCTCCTGATCTGGAAAGTCAGGTTCTACTCCGCAGCATGCCGTATATCCAGCTACTAAACATCATGATGGTACAACGAGAAAAATCTCACTACCCCGGGCCGCAGTCAATAGACTGGGATCGTCGTGAGCATCGGATTCCGGGGGCTCACGGACATCATGAGACCCCCCAGGGGCTCAGCATTCATTTGCTGAGTACGGGCTTGGCGACCCCGGGGTCCTGAGCTGGGGACTGGTCTGCGCCGCCAGTCTCCTGTCACCGTAACCCCCGGACATGCTTCAGCGACCACCGTGTGGCGCGGCGGTGGAATGTTGTGTGCTGCGGGGAATGGTAATCTTGGCTTGACCGCCTGGATTGCGAGGAAGGCCTACCTCTATAAAAACCCCTCAATCTTACGGTGTGCTCCGCGCCTATGAGATGCATGGCTGCTGGGGTGGAACAGTCGCAAGCAGGCAACCTCTGAGGCACCTGCCGCATCCCAGTTGTATAAGGCTTACTCAGGCACGCGGGGCTCTGTCTGAGCGGACCTTTAGTTCCCTAACTCTTCGTGGGACCGCAATGGACCCTTCGACCTCTACATTTCCCCCTACCAGTGGATTGGGTGGGCCACTGGTAGGAAAACACACCCCATCGAAAAAACGACTTCGTGCTGCGAGTCCTCCAGCTCCTGGTGTTGCTAGAGATTTATCAGACTGTCGTAAAGGAGCACATGCTGATAATCAGATTGTGTTTTTGATTATTAAACGGAAGGAGGGTAGCTTTGAGAGGGTTTCTCCCTTTTACATCCACAGAGGTCTTGAGGGAATTGCAGGTACACTGAAATCTGTTAAGCGACTGCGCAATGGTATTCTGTTAGTTGAGACTTCTAGTTCCCGTCAAGTCGCTTCTTTTCTGAAAGCAACCTGTCTCGGAGAGTACACTATCGAGACTGAGCTCCACTCCACTTTGAACTATAGTAAGGGTGTTGTGACATGTAGAGACTTGGTGGATATCCCCACAGACGAGTTAAAATCTGAGTGGGCTGACGAAGGTATTGTTGACATGCAGCATATTATGAAACGAGTCGATGGGGACCTAGTCAAATCCGACTCGTTTATTCTCACGTTCAGTTGCCCGAGACTCCCAGAGAATGTTAAAGCGGGGTTCTTACGTTTGCCAGTACGACCATATTTCCTCAACCCAATGCGCTGTTTTAAATGCCAGCGCTTTGGGCATACTACGTTGGGGTGCTATGTGATAGCCACTTGTGGTAAATGTGGTCAGCCTGCCCATGAAGGTGCCGATTGTTCATCGCCTTTGAAGTGCATGAATTGCTCTGAGAGTCACCCTGTCTGGAGCCGGGTCTGCCCCGTCTATCTCGACGAACGGAAGATCCAGGAAATCAAAACATCTAAGCGCATCCCCTATGGTGAGGCCAAGAAGCTCTTTACGGCCATGCAACCTCCTGTATTTACGACATCTTTCGCTTCCGCTCTGAAAAAACCGGTACAAATGGCCACTGTTGCTACGCAAACGGAGGTTGCTAGTGTTAGCACTAATACCTGCGTTTGCCAGTGCACTTGTGCTGCTGCGGTTGTTTTGAAACCTGCGGCTCTCCCCGCAACGTCGGACAAGGCCGTGGTTGCTGACATTGGGGTACTTCCTGCCTCTTCCCATATGGCGCCTTCTGCCCAGTCGAGTAAAGCTCCACCTGCTGACAAGGCTCTGCATTCTAAGCCCCCCAAGACAAAGACGCCGACGGTGAAGGTTTTGCCACCTGAGGAGACTGCTCAGGGTCGGTCCGATGACGAGGCCATCGTACTGTCTGACACCTCCCGTGGGTCGTCATCGGAGCTGATGGACATTGATGTCGACCGGGGGCGATCTTCTCGCCCCAGGAATAAATCTCCGGCCAGTACGGGCTCTCCTCCAAAACACAGAGGCAGGGTGAAAGTTCAGCCACCCTGATCACTGGCTCCCATATTACAGTGGAACCTGAATGGGTTCAGGACGCATGTGGCCGAATTACAACTCCTTGTACGAGAGTGCCCTTTGTGCTTATGTCTCCAAGAGACACATTTTCGGGCCACTGATGTTCCTTCTTTACGGGGCTGTACTGTATATCGGAAAGATGATCTGACGGGGGAAAGGGCAAAGGGTGGTGTTGCGGTTTTTGTCCGTGACATGCACCCCTCATCTGAGCTCCCTCTCGTTACAGATTTGCAAGCAGTTGCAGTTGACCTTCTTGTGGGTCGGAGGCTCACAGTCTGTTCACTTTACTTACCACCTCAGGATGCGATAGACTCTGAGGCTCTCACAGACCTTATTAGCCAACTCCCCCGCCCATTTCTTCTTCTGGGGGACTTCATTGCTCATAATGTCTTATGGGGCTCTTCGACTACTTGCCCCAGGGGTCGCATTCTGGAAAGCCTCATGATGTCTGAAGAACTGTGCATCCTCAACTCTGGTGCTTCCACTCATTTCTGTACTGCTTCTGGTTCTTCATCAGCTATTGACCTTTCCTTTTGCTCTCCAGCACTCGCGGATTCTGCTCTGTGGGAGGTTGCTGCTGACCTCCATTCTAGTGACCACTTCCCCCTTTGGATTCGCCTCCTGGATGAGGCTATGGCATTACCAGTGCCGCCCCGGTGGCACCTCTGCCGAGCTGACTGGACACTTTTCAGCCAACTGGCTGTTTTGGAACACCGTGCCAGCGTCCACGAATGGGTAGACCATGTTACAGCCGTGATCTCCCATGCTGCTGAATTGTCAATCTCACGGTCATCCGGTCATCCCAAGAGGCGTCCTGTCCCTTGGTGGACCACTGAGTGCTGCTCAGCCATCCGAGCCCGCCGTGCAGCTCTGCGCCGCTTCAAGTGCCGTCCCTCAGCTGACAATCTTGCGGCCTTTCCGGTGGCAAGGGCCAAAGCGCGGCGAGTCATTAAAGAGGGCAAACGACGGTCATGGCAATCGTTATTGAACTCCATCTCCCGCTCCACTAGTTCTACGAAAGTATGGGAAGCCATCAGGAGGATTTCCGGGAAACTCGGCCAGCTACCTGTCACGGCATTGCTCATCAGGGAAGTCTTCTCACGGTGACGAGAGACATTGCCCAGACACTGGCCATGCATTTTGTGGCATCTACCGCCACTATTAACTGTGATCCAGATTTCTGCCGCTACCGCAGTGCCATCGAGAGGGGTCACTTGAACTTCCGGTCTCCAAATTCTGAACCCTACAACTGCCCCTTCACAATGTGGGAACTGCGCCTGGTCATGATCAAATCCGGTACAGCATGCTGCAGCACTTGTTACTGCCTTCCAAAGAAGTTCTCCTGAATTGTTTTAATATGATGTGGTTATGCGGCACGTACCCTGAATCGTGGAGGGAGGCGATTTTGACTCCCCTCCTCAAACCGGGGAGGACCGAACGCATCCCAGTATTTATCGGAGTATTGCTTTGACGAGCTGTGTCGGGAAGACGTTGGAACGCATGGTCAACCGTCGCCTGGTTTGGCTGCTCGAGACCAGGCAGCTCCTTAGCCCCTCTCAGTGTGGCTTTCGGGGATGTCGTTCCACTATCGACAACTTGACCCTGCTTGAGGCGGCCATCCAGCAGGCCTTCCTACGTAACCAGCATTATCTAGGTGTATTCTTTGATATTAATAAGGCGTATGACACTACTTGGCGCCGCCTTATCCTCAATCAACTCCATCTGTGGGGCTTTCGTGGCCGTCTCCCCATCTTCATTCGGTCCTTTCTTTCCCACCGCCTCTTTCGATACCGGGTTGGTACTGTGCTTTCTGATTTGTACGTGCAGGAGATTGGTGTTCCTCAGGGAAGCGGTTTTTGTGTCACCCTCTTTGCCGTCGCCATTAACAGTATCGCGTCCACTATCCGGAGTCCTGCCCAATGCTCCTTGTTTGTGCACGATTTTGCTGTTTTCTGTTCTTCCTCCAGTCTTGTCACTGCTAGTCGGCAGTTGCAGCTTACGATACAGCAGTTAGAGGCATGGACTGCGAAGACGGGTTTTACCTTTTCTGCAGACAAATGTGTGTGTGTTCATTTTAATCGTTCTCGACGTCTTTTTACCTCCCCTGAATTGCGTCTGAGGGACACCATTCTTCCTTTTAGAGACACTGTGAGGTTCCTGGGCCTGACTTTTGATTCCAAGTTGTCGTGGTTGCCTCACCTTAAAGACCTCAAGGTGTGGGCCCTGAAGGCACTGAATATTTTGAAGTGTCTGAGCCATCGGTCCTGGGGAGCAGATCGGGCGTCTGCTGCAATTTTATAGGGCTTTCGTCCGATCGCGTCTTGACTATGGTTGCACCGTGTATGGGTGCGCAAGGCCTTCGTATCTGAAGATTCTTGACGCAGTACACCATGAGGGTATCAGGCTGGCCACTGGTGCCTTCCGTACTAGTCCCATCCCCAGCCTGTGTGCTGAGGCAGGGGAACTGCCGCTCGCCATCCGGCGGAAACTCCTCATGGTGCGACTGGTGTGTCAATTCCTTGCCTGTCCTACCTCCCCTGCGTACCCTACCGTTGCCCGACCACCTATGGAACGTCTCTTTTCCAGTCGTCCCAGGGCAACGAGAACATTTGGGATTCGTGCCAAGCATTTGCTTGCGTCCCTTGGTGTGGAGTGTGTGGCCCCCCAACGACTGGGTTTTACTCGTCTCCCTCCCTGGTTGCTCCAGAGGCCCAGCGTCCTTTTAGACTTGTCGGAGTACCGGAGGAGCTGCACTCCTGCGTTTGTTTTTACCTCCTTATTTTCCGATATTTTACACCAGCATCCGGGCCATGTACCAGTATTTACGGATGGCTCTAAACAGGGGGACTCTGTTGGGTGTGCTGTTGTTTTCCCTGATCGAGTCGTCAAGTTACGGCTTCCTGCAGCGTTTACCATCTATGATGCCGAATTGTTTGCGATCCTGCGGGCATTGGAGCAGATGAGATGTGTTCCCAGCCGTAAGTTCCTCATCTGTTCTGACTCCCTGAGTGCCCTTCAGACCATTCAACACTTGTACCCAGCGGATACGGTCGTCCAGAACATCCATGATGCCCTACTCCACCTGCAACGGCAGGGGAAGGAGGTTTCTTTCTGCTGGGTGCCGGGGCACGTGGGTATTAGGGGAAACGAACTGGCGGATGTGGCTGCCAAAGATGCATGTTCCTTCCCTCACGTTGTTGAATGTGTCGTCCCCCTCCATGCTGTTACCTCCCTCCTGCGTTTTCGTGTTATGCGTCAATGGGAAGAGGAGTGGCTGGCAGTCGGTGACAATAAGCTGCGTCTGGTCAAGGCCCCCACGCGGCCATGGCATACGTCCTACCAGTCATGCAGGCGGGATGAGGTTCTCCTCACTCGCCTCCGCATCGGGCACAGTCCCTTCACGCATGGGTTTTTAATCCGGCGGGAGGATCCCCCAATCTGCAGTGCTTGTGGCGTCCAGATTACTGTCCGCCACATTTTACTTGACTGTCTTTTTTTCTCTGACCAGAGGGCGGTGGTTTCTTTGCCACCGGATTTGCCCTCTATTTTGCAAGACGACGCAACGTCTGTGGTTAAGGTTTTACGGTTTTGTGTCCTGTCCAATTTGTTGCCTCGGATTTTAGGGAGAGGGTTTTAATGTGCTGCTGGATGACTGGCTCACCCAGATTTTAGGTAAGAGGACCGCCAGTCACGAATACCTCCTTGTTTCCCTTCGGTTTCTGTCCTCCCTTCCTTGTGTTTCCTTTCCTTTTTTAGTGCATTCCTTCTCCTCTTGTTTTGCCTCTGTATGTGAGGATTTGGGACTGCGTCAGGTCTGTGTCTTTTAGCTGTTCCCCTTGTTCGCTGTCCGTCTTAGTCCCTTCACTGCATGTGTTCCTGTTTTTATGCGTTTGGGCGCTGATGACCCCGCTGTTTAGCGCCCGTAAACCTCAAAAACACACACACACATTATGAGAAGAATCGGAGCTTCTCAAACTCCCTCAAGACCAAACGCAAACACTACATCGGCACACTCAACGAGAACACACTGATGAAGACAGAAAATATGAAACAACACACACTCTCGAAAAATTTCAAATCAAAATATGTGCACTGCAAGAAACATAATTCACAGACGAAGAGCATTTCAACATGGAGAACTTTAGAACATACCAAGAAAACCGTCTAGACAACTGAAAAACCTACAGCTATTTGGCACAGGATTTGCAGTACACAGGTCCATCATGGACAGCATAATCGACTTTTCGTCACCAAACGAAAAAATCAGCACCGCCACAGTGAAATCAGCCAACAAATCGTACACAATAATCAACGCACATTCACCGTCTAATGACTAAAACAGGAAAAACTCGGACGGAATCGATGACTTCTGGACGACAATGGAAGAAACTATCAGGAAAATTCTTGCACTTAGAGTCAAAAAAATACTGGGAGACTTTAACGCTAAACGTTCATTTAAAATATGACTTGATACCAACCACAATTTGTACTTCAGAAGACGGGATGTAACCCTAGAAACCAATACCAAAAATAATTGTGACATTCTGGCAAAGTACTTTGAAAACTCCTCAACACGGACACCCCTATGGAAGAAATGGTGATAGATACAAGAACGTCCAATCCAGATAGTGAACCTCCAACTCTAGAAGAAGTTAAAGTAATAATTAGTTCACTCAAGAGAATCGTAGAGCATCAGGAGAAGACGGCATCACCACGGAAATCTGGAATTTACAAGGCCCAGAACTCACCAAAGACATCCACAGGATCTTGGAAGGTATCTGGAAGACCATGAAAATTCCTGACGGTTGGAAAACTACCCTGATACACCCACTACACAAAAAAGGTGACAAGACTGACCCGAACAACTCTTGAGGAATATCCCTACTACCGGTCCCATACAAGATCTTCTCTAAAGCTTTATGTTGTGGATTGGCTGGAAAGCCAACCCACGGAGTTTGGAGGAAGCCGAAATGCACGCGTTTTAGCTCACGCAGGCTAGCGTGAGGTCTAGAACAGGACAAGGAATTTAGAAAAAAAAGGATGTAGCTGGTGGAATACTTAACTTTAATCCATTAATGTTGAACGTAGCTCTTGTCTGTACATTCTTTACAATATCAACAGCAACTGATAATGGCGCCTTGCTAGGTCGTAGCAAATGACGTAGCTGAAGGCTATGCTAACTATCGTCTCGGCAAATGACAGCGTAATTTGTCAGTGAACCATCGCTAGCAAATTCGGCTGTACAATTGGGGCGAGTGCTAGGAAGTCTCTCTAGACCTGCCGTGTGGCGGCGCTCGGTCTGCAATCACTGATAGTGGCGACACGCGGGTCCGACCCGAACAACTCTTGAGGAATATCCCTACTACCGGTCCCATACAAGATCTTCTCTAAAGCTTTATGTTGTGGATTGGCTGGAAAGCCAACCCACGGAGTTTGGAGGAAGCCGAAATGCACGCGTTTTAGCTCACGCAGGCTGGCGTGAGGTCTAGAACAGGACAAGGAATTTGGAAAAAAAAGGATGTAGCTGGTGGAATACTTAACTTTAATCCATTAATGTTGAACGTAGCTCTTGTCTGTACATTCTTTACAATATCAATAGCAACTGATAATGGCGCCTTGCTAGGTCGTAGCAAATGACGTAGCTGAAGGCTATGCTAACTATCGTCTCGGCAAATGAGAGCGTATTTTGTCAGTGAACCATCGCTAGCAAAGTCGGCTGTACAACTGGGGCGAGTGCTAGGAAGTCTCTCTAGACCTGCCGTGTGGCGGCGCTCGGTCTGCAATCACTGATAGTGGCGACACGCGGGTCCGACGTATACTAACGGACCGCGGCCGATTTAAAGGCTACCACCTAGCAAGTGTGGTGTCTGGCAGTGACACCACACTTTACTAAACAGACCAGAATGCCAGACCGACCACTTGATTGGGGAATACCAAGCAGGCTTCCGTAAAGGTCGGTCTTGTGCGGAACAAATTTGGAACCTGAAAATGATTTAACAACACAAACAGAACCTGATCATTACCTTTGTCGACTTCCAAAAGGAGTACGACTCTATCGACAGGAAAACTCTCTTCAAAATTCTACCAGAATACAAGGTAGATATCAAAACACGGAGTATCACAGAGCAAATCTTGACCAACACGACCTCCAAAATAAAGTTCTTTGGGGAACTATCAGAGCCCTTCGAAATTCGCACCGGTGTCTGACAAGGCGATGGCTTCTCACTTCTTCTTTTCAGTCTAGTATTATATATGGTAATAAAAGAATGGGAAACATCACAACAGGGGACAACCTTAGGAAACCTACAGATTAAATGCCTGGCTTTTGCAGACGATTTGGCGATTGTCACGAAAGGTATAAACGAAACAAAAAATGCTATTGAAAAACTACACGAAATCGCTTCCAAAATTGGACTACAGATCTCTTACGAAAAAACACAGTTTATGAGCACAAAGAAACTCTCATCTCTGAACACAAAGTACGGCACGATTTACAAAACGGCAAACTTCAAATACCTCGATGGAACACTACAAATGAGTGGACACAAGAAACTCAAACGAAGAAAGAAAAACTGAACTGGACAAGGCATACAAAGTAGTGTGGAATCATTACAACAAGACGTATATCTCACAAAAAGCCTAATTACGCCACTACGACACGGTGGTGCTCCCAGAGACACTATATGCAGCAGATACCACACTAATCCTAGGGCATACACGTATCAGACAACTAGAAAAAGTAGATCGGAAAATACTTAGGAAAATATTTGGCGCAACTAATAACAATGGAATATGGATCAAGAATCCTACAGAGGAACTATACAAACATACGGAGACAATCACAGGAAAGATGAGAAAAGGCAAACTACAATTCTATGGCCACCTATACAGAATGCCATCACACAGACTGACCAAACAAATGGCTCTGAGCACTATGGGACTCAACTGCTGTGGTCATAAGTCCCCTAGAACTTAGAACTACTTAAACCTAACTAACCTAAGGACATCACACACATCCATGCCTGAGGCACGATTCGAACCTGCGACCGTAGCGGTCGTGTGGTTCCAGACTGTAGCGCCTTTAACTGCTCGGCCACTCCGACCGGCTGACCAAACAGATCCACTGGGTAACCACTAGAAACTACAAATGGATGGCAGAGGTAAAAAACGACCTGAACCAACTCAATAGCAGACACAATAAACGACAGAATAAAATTCAGTAACATCATTAAGAAAAGTAAACTACATGAGATACACTGTAACAAACGAGCAGGAGTAAAATGGACCGAAGAACGCAAGCAAGATCACAGCCGGAAGATGAAAGAAATATGGGCAACCAGAAAGGCAATCAAGATGAAGCCGAAGACACGAAGCCGACGGGAAGCATGGACAGAGGACCGGAAACAGAAACACAGCGAGAGAATGAGGTAAGTTTAGGCAGCAAGGAAGGCAGCAAAAGGAATTGGCCATGTAGTTTAGTCCAACTGCGCTCTTTAAGGGCAAAACACCAATAATAATAATAATAATAATAATAATAATAATACTTCATATTATGTAATAAAATACTTAGTGAGAGATTATATATAAAATTCGTTAGTTATTTTGTTGTAAATATGCACACCATAGCAGTTCATGACCTACGAGAATAAGGCATGGACTGCGGTATGCATTACAATTCCTTACAAGGTGTACAATAGGATACTTTATCCACTCTCGGTTCGTCAAGAATCGGCAATAATGGTGCCGATTCCTTTGCATCTGGTGAATTGAGCCACAATTTAGTTTTGAACAACCACGCCATTGGAGAGACTGATACATCCCTAAAAACAGTACATTAAACATTCCACTTTCAGTAGGTACTGCTCTGAAACGAGGATGGTATGAGAGAGAGTCAGAAGTCTTAGATTAGTTTTTTTACTATATCTGATTCAAATTTGCAGGTACAACTACCTTGTTTTTTTTTAATTCCCATCACTGCCTCTCCGCTGTATAGCTTGAATAGCAGGGCAAAAGACTACATCGTTTTCTTACACTCATCCTACTCCGAGCACTTCGTTCTTGGTCTTCCACTCCTATTATTCCCTCTTGTTTCTTCACTGAGTTGTATTTTAAGAGTGGAATTCCTATTGCACTCTTAATGCTACCACTCCTACTTTTAATTTCTCCGCTGATTGTTTTGACTTTTCTATATGCTGGGTCAGTCCTCCTTACAATCATTTCTTTTTCGATCTCTTCACAATTTTCATCCACCTATTTCCTATTAACTTCCCTGCACTTCCTATTTATTTCATTCCTCAATGACTTTTATTACGTTATTCCTCAATTTCCCTGAACGTTTTCGTATTTCCTCCCTTCGTCGATCAACAAAATTATTTCTTCTGTTACCCATGGTTTCTTTGCAGTTACCTTCTTTGCATCTGTGTTTTAGTTTCCAACTTCAGTGATTGTCATTTTCAAAGATACCTCCGTACCTAACTTCTTTGTGCATTGATTCTGCCTGACTAATATCTTAAACATCAGCCTATTCTTTATCACTACTAAATTGTAAACTGTATCTGTTCTTGGGTATCAAATTTCGAAATATCTGCCTAACCATGAAGCATCTGACCGAAATGCTCCCGGATCTCACGTCCTTTTCTAAGTATACCACCTCCTCTTGTGATTCTTGAACTGAGTATTCGCTATTATTACGTGAAATATATAGCAGAACTCAATTAGTCTTTCTCCTCTGTCATTCCTAGTACCAAGCCCATACTCTCCAGTGAGCCTTTCTTCTACTTCTTTTCCTAACTGAGTTTCAGTCCCAAATGACTACTAGATTATCATCTCCCTTGACGTACTGAATTACGCGTTCAGTAACCTCGTATGGTTTCTCCACCTCTTCATTTTCAGCCTGCGGCGTTAGCTGACTAACAAATGAAAAAAGGAAAAAAACAGTTTACCTGAATAGACTCCTCGTGGGTACAAAGGGAACCACCATCGTAATTCTAAGAATGTTCCTTACTGTGCTAAAATGAACAGTGTATACTCCCTTTCATGTCTTCAGTACCTTTTGTCACTTATACTTTTTTAACACATTGTTAACAGTGACAGATACTACATGATTCGTTAATAAAACAATGATAACAAGAAAATGTATACATCATGTAGTTAACTCGGCCCCTGGATCTACGGATTTCTATCATATATTTTAAAATGAATGCGCCACTGGCTGGTTAGCATGCTGTTGGTATACTGAAGGGGAAAGTGGTCAGTGGATAGTGGAAAGGGCTTGATGGAGCTGAGGTGTGTATGTTTAAGTTAGCCTAATCCACATAAGCACTTGAAGACCCTGAGAATGTAATAAGAGCTTCTGATTTACACTTAAAATCATCAACGAGGACAACAGCGACGCAATGAATGCTCGGTTGTCGCCTTCCTCTTTTTCCTTGCTATCTTTTAATAATGTGAGCAAATTATCTTCAGATGTTGTGTTCTTGGTACTTCTCTCTCACTTGAAGGACTGTTTTTCGGGGTTTACATTCGGTCGGGTGTCATCAATTTGTTCTTCAGAGTTTTCGTGTCGACTGGTATCTCCGAGTACATCGTTGTTATAATTTTCATATTGCACGACCAATTGTGTGTCAAAGTTACTCTCTGTTGCTGCTTTACAGAGACGGTCATGAAAATGTACTTCATCACGGCAGATGTATTTTGGTCTATTAGTTGATCCTGATCCACACCGCCTATTATTTATTATTCGACGGCCTTTAAAACAGACATCCCGTGGAGTTTCCCTTCTCGTCTGGGCCTTGTCAACTGAAATAACAAGTACAAGGCGATAAAGCTTTTATTACTGAGAATACATACATCTCGTATTTTAAGGAAGATTACATCTAAGGTTTTATGTCAGCTTAGCCCATTTAACATCTAAAACGAAGTATACTTTCCTCTGTGAATGTACATAAGTATCAAATACGAGTATATGCTTTACACGTTATAGGTACCTTGGAAGCGGAAACACATTTAACCATCTGTACTACTCTCATTTAATGGGTGCATCAACAATTGAACAGATTACTTGGGAAGAGTGAGCCACTATTTGAACTACGCTAATGGACAGAGCCCTCAACAGACAAATGGAACAATATTAGCAATGGTTCCCTAAATGACGCCAGCTTTCCTTGTTGTATCAGAGCCCTTGATGGAAAACCTATCAAAAGTGGGTCACTCTTCTTCAGGTAAAAGAATTATTCCTGCACTGTTCTCAAGAAAATCTGTCTCTCTAACTACGATTTGACATTAATTGATGTAGGAGGATATGAAGGAGCCGTGCTTTAAATATATTTAAAACCAGATTTTGGGGGAAAATCGAACAAAGTACATTAGCAATACCCCCACCAAAGCCGCCACCTGATACATACGACTCCCCACTACCACATTTTCTTGTGGCCGATTGAAGCTTCGCATTAACACAACATGCATTCTGGCCGTATGTGCGAAAAATCATGACTCGCAAGTAGAAGGTTTCTAATTACCGCTTTACCCGAACCCGGAGGTTTACTGAATGAACTTTCGGAATGAGATGCTAGTCTTGATCTAGCAGTATCTGCCGTCAAAACGTGCTGCACTTCGCACAATTTTGTTGGAGTAGGAGACCCGTACAGCAGTGAGGACTCCTGTTTTGAAAATGTGGCAAAAACTGCACCTGTCAGTAGGTTGGGTAATACTGTACGAGATAAGTTTGCACAATATTTAGTTGGTACAGGAGCTGTGCCCTGGCAGGAATAAAGGATTCACTGAACAGACGACTCCTGTCTCAAAGACAGGCAATTGTGGATGTGTAAAACTCTTCTACATAATTATCCACTGTGCTGTGCAGAAACTGAACTTGTGAATGTAATTCTTTAATTGTAATACTTTGTATTTCCTATAGAAAGACAATAAAAATGCAAGGAAAATACCGGTTTCGGCTATTACGAACACAGTGTTAGCAGTAGAGATTCAAATTCCGCCTGTGTGCTTCCTTTTTCTGGAAACATCCCCCAGGCTGTGGCTAAGCCATGTCTCCGCAATATCCTTTCTTCCAGGAGTGCTAGTTCTGCAAGGTTCGGAGGAGAGCTTCTCTGAAGTTTGGAAAGTAGGAGACGAGGTACTAGCAGAAGTAAAGTTGTGAGGACGAGGCGTGAGTCATGCTTGGGTAGCTCTGATGGTAGAGCACTTGCCCGCGAAAGGCAAAGGTCCAGAGTTCGAGTCTCGGTCCGGCATACAGTTTTAATGTACCAGGAAGATTCATATCAGCGCACACTCCGCTGCAGGGTGAAAATCTCATTCTGGACTGAATGCTGCGTTGGCGGGTATAGGTCTACTGATAAAACCTTGCTTCCGCCACCAGTTGCCGTTTTCCTTTCCGCAAGAAAACGCCATGTCGGCAAGCTCTCGATTCGAATACGGAACCATTGTGTATGGCGCTGAATCACGTGAGCTCCAAGGTGAGTCAGCAAGAGAAGTGAATCGGACCCAACATTACCAATTATGCAGAAGAGGGCGCTAGAGCACGACGTATGAAGAGCAGTACCACCCTCTAGAAGGAAACAATTCATGAGCAACTGATATCACTCAACAGAGGAAAGTCCACTGGATCTGACGGGATACCAATTCGATTCAACACAGAGTACGCGAAGGCACTTGCCCCCCTTCTAATAGCCGTGTACCACAAGTATCTAGAGGAACGGAAGGTTCCAAATGATTTTGAAAAGAACACAGGTAGTTCCAGTTTTGAAGAAGGGTCATCGAGCAGATGAGCAAAACTATAGGCCTATAATTCTGACATCGATCTGTTCTAGAATTTTAGAACATGTTTTTTGCTCGCGTATCATGTCATTTTTGGAACCCCAGAATCTCCTCTGTACGAATCAACATGGATTCCGGAAACAGCGATCACGTGAGACCCAACTCGCTTTATTTGTTCATGAGACCCAGAAAATATTAGATACATTTTGCTAGGTAGATGCTATATTCCTTGACTTCCGGGAGGCGTTCGATACAGTTCCGCACTGTCGCCTGATAAACAAACTAAGAGCCTACGGAATATCAGACGAGCTGTGTGGCTGGATTGAAGAGTTTTTAGTAAACAGAACACATGTTGTTCTCAATGGAGAGACGTCTACAGACGTTAAAGTAACCTCTGGCGTGCCACAGGGAAGTGTTATAGGACCATTGCTTTTCACAACATATATAAATGACCTAGTAGATAGTGTCGGAAGTCCCATGCGGCTTTTCGCGGATGATGCTGGAGTATACAGAGACGTTGCAGCATTAGAAAATTGCTGTGCAATGCAGGAAGATCTGCAGCGGATAGGAACTTGGTGCAGGGAGTGGAAAATGACCCTAACATAGACAAATGTAATGTATTGCGAATACATAGAAAGAAGGAGCCTTTATTGTAAGATTATATGATAGCAGAACAAACACTGGTAGCATTTACTTCTGCAAAATATCTGCGAGTATGCGTACGGAACGATTTGAAGTGTAATGATCATATAAAATTAATTGCTGGTTAGGTGAGTGCCAGGTTGAGATTCATTGGGGAGTCCTTAGAAAATGTAGTCTATCAACAGAGGAGGTGGCTTACAAAACACTCGTTCTACCTATACTTGAGTATTGATCATCAGTGTGGGATCCGTACCAGGTTGGATTGACAGAGGAGATAGAGAAGATCCAAAGAAGAGCGGCGCGTTTCGTCACGGGGTTATCTGATAAGCGTGAGAGTGTTACGGAGATGTTTAGCAAACTCAAGTGGCAGACTCTGCAAGACAGGTTCTCTGCATCGCGGTGTAACTTGCTGTCCAGGTTTCGAGAGGGTGCGTTTCTGGATGAGGTGTCGAATATATTGCTTCCCCCTACTTATAGCTCCCGAGGAGATCACGAATGTAAAATTACACAGATTCGAGGGTGCACGGAGGCTTTCCGGCAGTCGTTCTTCCCGCCAACCATTCGCGACTGGAACAGGAAGTGGAGGTAGTGGCACGTAAAGTGCCCTCCGCCACACACCGTTGGGTGGCCTGCGGAATATAAATGTAGATGTAGATCTAGATGTAGATCTGTCTGTGGCTGCATGGTAAAACGCTTATTAGCTCAAAGTTTCTGTAACAAAGTACGATTGTATAAATTGTCTGTAGCATGGAAACCATACATTTCAAGACGTAAGTCCAATGGACCATGTGGCTTCGTGTTCTCTCATTGACCAGTCCCTAAAGATTGTACACGGTGGAAGAAATCACCCTATGTTTGTGTGTGTGATTTTCTGTGTGTGTGTTTGTGTGTGTGTGAAATACCCAAACGCACAATTAAATATTTCCTTATTTAAAAATATAACTTCACTCTACTGAGAAATGAATTAAAAGTTCTAATAGCTCTTTGCTAACAGAGCACAGCTCATACTAATAATATAACGTTCGTAAAGCAAACACATTGGAATGCTGGGTTTAATAACTTAGTAAGTCAAATGGCTTTCAATCTCTTTTGACGAATCCTACCTTTCTCCTACTACTTTACGTTTTATCAGAAATATATATATGTAGTCAACAATAATAAAAACGACGATCTGGAAGGATGGAATCGTTACTGGAAATGTAGGAAAAATGTCCTATGAACATGTGTCTGGAAATGCATCATTGCCGTTGTAGAGGCGATTATGAATGGCAGTTCCTCGGACCACGCGCCGTGTGTTCATTGTATCTCGCAGACTGTGTGATGGACTTAGCGTACTGTAAGTAGGAGAGCGGAAACGACCTGATATAATTTTTGTATCCGGGCAAGCAAATGGACATGCTCGAAAGGCAGCACAGTTATACCAAGACAAATACCCTCACAGACGCCCACCACATAAAAACATTTCAAGCTGGTGATAGGCGTTGTAGGATACATGTAATCGTACTTTGGCTTACGCTGTGTTGGTGGGCCACTTCGAAAGAGATTGTACTAGGGTTTTCCTCAATTCCACGTATAACCCGGCCCTTCAAATCTGGTGTACGCTCAACCCGCCATCTCCCTGCACGTTCGCCTGTCTGAAACGACCCACGCTCAGAAATGGGTATATATAAATGGCTCACTTTTATTATGAGGAAACCTTTCTTGCTTGATGGAATACTATTGGTATAAAGGCCTCCTGAAAAGAAAATTATGTACATGAAATTGAAAAATTAGTAAATGTGTATCCAGAACAAATGAAAATACGAGCCAATTTAAGGTCCTCTTTAAAAAATTTCGCCTACCCCCCCTTCTTTGACAAAATCTTGGCTACGTCTTTGGCCACGGAGACTTCGTTTCGTGCCGCAACAGTGTGGTGGCTGGTGGGCGGCCGATCTGGCGAGCGGCAGTGCCCAACCACACACCCGGCAACAGCGAACTCCGGCAGTGCGTGAGGCTGCGCCGCGGCCCCCCCCCCCCCCCCCCCCAGGCTGACCGGGCGGCGCGGCGGCACGCGAGCCCTCTAGGCACGAGCCGCGCAGGTTCGTTGCAGGCCTCCCTCTGCGTACGGCTGATCACATTCGGTGCAAATTCTCTGTATGTCTTCCTGCATTTCCTTACAACCACATAGTGCTGATACTGTCTAGTTACCACAGCGTCGACAGGAAGCCATCTGAGAGCGCTGCTGAAGGATTGCACAGTCAAAGAGCGTCAGCTTAATATGTAACGATAAAGCATACGATTCTCACTTTCATTCTTATCAGTCTCTTTAGTCACAGCTCTGCATATAAAATCATACTGGCAGGGAAATAGCAATGTGAAACTTGGAAACTATCTACTTCATTATGGTTCCTTTCAGAAGTAACCTGCCACCAAGTAATTTATAGATCGTCCGAGACAAAGACCCTAATGCCGCACGTGGCGGTACTGCTGGATAGCCAGCTGCAAAGAACATTTAGTGCGAAATTTTCACTAGGCTTTCATATTACGATGGCTATTCGGAAAGTAAGGAACGATAAGTCGCGAAATGGAAATAATAGTGAAAATCAAAGCTGTTTTATTAGCAACAGGTAGCTACAACTTCCAGCTACTTATCTCCACAGTCGCCTATCCGACTTAGACGTTTGTCGTAGTGTTGTACCAACATTCCAATACCCCTGTTTTAGAAGGCAGGCGCCAGTGCTTTCGGCTAATTCGGCCAACAGCTCGTTGTCTGTGCCAATGTGTTTTCATAGTCAGCGGTTCATGTGAGCAGAGATGAAACTCAGAGGGAGACAGTTAGGGGCTGTATTGTGGGTAATCAAACATTTTCAATTGAAAACGATGCAGGAATATCTTCATCCCCCCTGTAGAATGCGGCTAAGAATTGTCTTGAAGAAGAAAACGCATGACAGTTATGTAATGTAGGCTGCATAGCTCCAGGCGAAATTTCTCCCAACGCCCAAGTACTTGGCGGGAGACACTACTGTTCTAGGTATCTTTATGTGCTCCCTGTGAGCTCAGAACTAAAAGGAACGACGTAACGCGGTCGACGGCCACACTACAGACAGTGCCCAACACACCTGTGCAAAACTTCATCTGATTTTCACTGTGGTTTCCATTTCGTGACCGATCGGTCCTTACTTTCCGATTAACCCTCGTATTTATTCAATTGTTATTTTATTCCTTGTTTTTGTGTAGAAACGCAGGTGTACGTTACTTGTCAATAGTACTATCGGTTTCAAAGGCGTTTCGATGCATTCTGAGGCACACAGAGTGAGAATATGTGTATTAGACGCCCACAAATTCATCATTTGACCTCGAGGCACCATACATTAGCGAATGGGAGATGGGTTACAGAGTATATTCCCCGAATTGGTCATTCTTCTGACTGACGACAGGTACACGTTAGAAAACGCGAATCATCTAATGGGCATACTCTAAAATATCTGCAACGACTTCCAGATATTAAAATGTTACATGCGAAAATGAAAAAAAAAATGAGTTCACAAAAATCCCCCATGAGGACAGAATAACGGCAGAAATATTAAAGGTAGCAGGCCGAAAGCTGCGCAGAAAACTGTGTATTTGGTTTCAATGCATTTATCAGAACATTTGGAATCATCTGTTATTATCCCCATACACAACAAATGTTGTGAAGTGGACTGTGATAACTAGAGAGCGGACAAAATAAAACTGATGAAGTAAAGGTTACTGCGATTAACACGGAATAGACCCTTGCTAGAGAACAGAGGGAGACCATAGGAGCAATTCAGTATGTAGATTCAAATAAACATAGATTACTGTAGTTTTTAGAAAATGAAGAAGGATGCACAGTGCACAGCAGCGTACAGAGCTCCATCAAGCCTTTGGACTGAAGACCAAGCGTATTTGCGTGTTCACACAGTTTCAACTGACAAACTGTCCAACTCAGTACAGTGGCTTACCGCTGACGGTGGACACCTCGAATCTCCTTTCTGGACGAGCAGTGAGGGACGAGCCGCGGCAGACAGGGGCGGCGGCGCCGGCAGTGGCTGGCGCTGCCTGGTGACAGGCGGCCGCTCTGTACCCCTGGCAGCGATGCCGGGCCACCAGTCAGTCAGCGCTGCCGCCGACTGCAGCCCACCGGCCGCCAGCTGCTGCACGTGGGCGGCGCCGCCCCGATGGAAGTTCCGCGTCACGCTCCATAATGCAGCCGGCCGCGGTCGGCTGTCCGTCTGCCGCGAGACGAGTGGCCGGGCCCCGCCGGTGTAGGCCACCCGCGCCGCACACCTCTCCCGCTTGCCGTGTCAGCCCGCACGGAGCGATCCCTCCCCTGTTTACCGACCGGTACGGCGGGTAACAACGTTATAGCTCGCAAGCCCCTTTGCAGCCTTGAGCAGCGGTCAGTAGGCTGCAGTTATAAATTGCCGCATCAACGGCAGTAAATGTGGTAGAGCTTTTAGACGAGATAACTGTGAAAAATGCAAAGCTCTGATGAATCGGAAAAGTGGTTGTGAACACCGTAGGCGATTAGTCCTGATGTTGCAGTTGGTATACCATTGCGTTTTCCGAGCTTACTACTGACTTACATAGCCAGTTACAAGGGGAACTATACTTTATCGTGGCCCCTGGACATCCACGAACCTCGGCGTTTTACACATCAGGGAACATTGTCACAGGTAAAAAGGAACACATCAGTTTCATGTGATTCAGCGCGTACTGAACCCAAAACATTTAGATCTGGCGGCTGGAATTTTATCGCAACGTACTAAGCCACGCAGACCTGTGGATCTGTATCTAGTAAAGATATAATATTACAGAGGAAAGTTGCTACTCACCATATAGCAGAGATGCTGATTCGCAGATACGCACAACAAAACAACTGTCACAAATAAGCTCTCGGCCAGTAAGACCTTCGTCAAAATGAGGGCAGTGACACACACACAGACACACACTAACGCAAACGCAACTCACAAACACAAGATAAAAATAATAAAGAAACCTATTTCTGTGTGTACGTATGCATGTTCATTCAACATCTCCTCCTAAAGTACTGCGTCGATTTAATCCTAACTTGTTACACATACCATTTGCCATCTGGAAAGAAGAACCGTAGGGTTAAGTACGTCCAACACCCCACAGGGCTGGGAGTGAAAATTGGGTAACATTGAAATGTAACTCAGGAACCCCTGTAGCAATGTCAAACAAATTTGTTGGGTGCAGGACTTATTATTTGTACAAAATTACTGTGGGAGTAACATTCTTCACTATCATTAGAAAATGGGATGTGTATGAGAGAGAGTGACGTAAAAATGTTCAAAAGAAACCTATTGATACTTATTTCCTTATTTACTTGACTTGAAATGCAATTAAAATATGAAGTGCAATTACTCTCATTTGCGCTGTTCATTATGGCAACCAATTCCTGGGAATGTGCACTATAGACAGCCAATAATTTTGTCATCGTGTTTCGAGACCTAAGATCAAGGTACACAACTCAATACCGCAGATGAATTTTGTGGTTTCACGTATCAGTGTCACAACATGGGCATCATTACATTGGCCTGTACGTTTCTGTTCGACACCGATAGGTGTCGCGTGCTATCGGGTGGAGCAGATAAATGGTGCACACGCGCTGAGCCTCGCCTCCAGTGGAGTATAGGAGCCCAGCATCAGGGACTCAGCCCACTTCGGCTCGGAGCCACTTCGTCACGTGACACTACGCACATGCCAAATACAGCCTCCACTAGCCGAAGTCACCCTATCGCCACATCGTCCTAGGGATTCGTGTGAAACTAGATTTTTGGTGGTAAAGAAAGACCACTTGGGCTGTCTGTACTAACCTAACTCACCCAACAGCCACCTCCTCCTAGGGATTGGCGAGAAAATGACTCAGCTGCGCTGGACTGCTGGAGAGAGGAAGGAGTGTACTTTATTTATTTTGGAACATTTTATTTACAGATGGATTTTGAAAGATACTATATTTATCGCAATGATACGGAACACACGCTCTGACATGCCACACAGCCTACAGACTTACAAACCAATCATAAATAATGTAATCTGTTTACGTCCAGAGAGCCAAACAACTCGTAAATCGTCAAATTAATAATCCATCTAAGACTCTGCAAACATGCTTGCTAATTGTCAACTATCTAAATCAGGCACAAGTCTTTATTTAAACAATTTGAGGCACTGCCACCATCCAGTGTGTCCACCACAAGGTCGAGAGTCCAACTGACTTAGTACACATTACCACCACCAGAGGGAACTGTCCTCCGTTCTGTGATGTAATCCAAGATGGCAGCAATTATGTCAGCTGATGACACAAGTATCGTTATACAAGATGGCGGGAAACAGTGTGTCCACCACAAGGTCTGGACCTAGTACACAGTACTGCCACCAGAATGCACAGACTTTGATCCTGTGATGAAACCTAGGATGGTGGGAAAATGGCGGGAAACTGTGTGGTCGACACGAGGTCTGCACGTAGTAAGTAGTACTATCACGAGAGTGTGCTGTCGTCCATTCAATGACATAATCTAATATGATTGTCTGGAGGGGGAAATGACATAGCGTGCACTGGTCTGTTGGAGAGAGGAAGTAGTGTACTTTATTTATTTCGAAAGAATTTACTTAGGGAGCTGTTTGAGATAGTATATTTATCAAACTGATACAAAACATACGCTCTGACATGATTGCAGTGATTCCAGACAGCCCACAGACCTGTAAACAACTCTTAAATATCGCTCTGCAGACACGCAAACAACTCCTAAATTACCGAAATAATTTCAGTACAGACATGCAACCTCCTCCTAAATAAACAGTACACAGACGTGCAGACACGAAATCAACTGTCAAACTGTCCAAATAATGCATACCACAGCCTACAAACCTGCATGCAGAATAATGGAACAGACACACAAACAACATATGCAGGCACCACCTACCACCCCTGTCCACTGAACCGCACAGGATGCTAGTGCCAGCCGCAACGAAGTGTCACAGCTGTCAACTACCAAGCCTTGCACAGGTGGCCCATTTGGGGCCCTCATGCATGAGGTGGCGGCGTACTTGACACCTGAGACACTCTTCTCGAAGTACATGATCACCTAAGCAGCATTGATGACACAAGTGGACGGGAGTGGAGACCTATTTACAGACACTCCTAGGCGGGCATCGCGCATGTGTTCGCCACTGCTCTTGTGAACCCTCCCTCTACCTCAGTCCGGTGAAGAGCTAATCGCCGAGCGACGCAACAGAAATTCGTTACAGAATAGCATAAGCGATTCTAATGGACCATGCATGACATGTAGCTGATGCAGAGCTGCATGTAGCTACATACCATCACAAGTGCATCTAGCAAACTTTGTCATTGTTATAATGAAGCCACATGGCTATCTAAAATAATAACCAAGTCGAACTCTAGTAAATTGCATAGTGTCCCAGAAATACTTAATGTGCACTTTTGTAGGAGAATTCGTGATGTCTCAGCTTGTATGAACGGAAATTCTTGCCGTAACAAAACCTGTTTACGAAAATAGGGCAGAATAACATCAAACGCAGACTTCCTATCGGTCTTAACGTGATACCCCATCCATCATGTTTTATCCTTCCTGCTTTCAACACACAAAAACGTTGCCACCACCATGTAGAGACTCCTATATCCCAGCACAAAGGATGTCTTGTGAATGAATCGAGCATTGTGATTGGCTCTTATCGAATTTACCCGCCGAATTACTGATGACCCGGTATCGAAGCACCATCCACCGTTTCTTTCTTTCTGCAGATGAGACTTTCAGAGATAGTGCTATTTTACACAGATCGCAATATTGCACCGACAATTAAACCCTGCAAAGTGCCTTTACACATTGCCAAATATGGAAAGAATCTTTTCAATTACACAGCTCTCCCACCGAGGACAGGAGCTTGAATTTTAGAATGTGAAACCGACCTGTGACCCAACAATGTACCACCGTGTACCTTACATATCGTCAAATATGGAAAGACTCCTACTCAATTATACTGCTCTCCCACCGAGGACAGAGTTTGGATATTATAGTGTGAAACCTATTTCCAACCCAACAATATAACACAGCCTACCGTCTCAATGTAGTAAACATACAATTCGTATCCTGCACCATACAAAATCAGCCCTTTTACATCACTCGTACATATATCACGAAGGCAGACAGCGCTGTATATACCCCTCCCAGCACTAGATTATTTACCGTGAGGTCAGGTGAGCATCCACCCCCAATGTGTGACCAGAGCACCCTCAGCATATCGAAGTCACTCTCAGAACTGTTCTACAAATTCGGGCTCTATTCCCCTTGACACAGACGCATTACTGTTTCTGATCAGGACATGATTGCTTGCTTGCTTTTCTGCAACCATCCCCAGACTCTGGGATTACAAGAACAGATGTATTACCACATGGTTTGCAATAATATTAGACCATTTTCGCGGTACTTCAGGATATAAACCACACAGCACCACCCTACCGATCACTCATGCAACACAATTCCCAAGATATAGACTGGGCATTATTTCTCTACGAACTCCAAACTTTAGCGAGGTGAAGCGCGCTCTAGACCACTGAGAAACTAGAAACTTATTCCTTGTGCAAGGACCTTCACGTGAAAATTTCGACAATAGAAAAAAGGAGGAAACTGATTTTTCCACTCGCTAATACCGATGTCGGTGTTGTAACAGATTCTAAATCATCCCTTTAATTTACAAAGTCAAAAAAAGTGTTTCTGATGTCTACAGAACCAGCAAACATGTCTTCCACCTGCTAGATGGACACACCACAATCCATGTTTCCTCAACTAAATAAAGGTGTGAAATGCGCAGAAGCAACGAACTGAGCAATTTACATAGGCCGGAAGAATGGTCCAGCACAAACACACCTCCGTTTCCAATCTTCTCAATTTACCACTCGTTCACGAAAGCTATCCAACAAATACTAACTAATAGTTCGCTATTCGATCATCTACTGGATACCACAGTTAAGTCATTTACATTCGGATGGCTTCTACCATTAACGGGAAACGTGAATCATTCGCGCACAAGTCACCTACGCTGCACGCATAGACGGAATCATCATCCTAAGAAACCACCCTCGTACGTATTTTATGCCCGCACTTACAAGTGTCTCAATTGAATGAAATTCGACAATTATCGAAGTATCGGAAATACACCCTGCTGATAGCAGTGGCTCATGAAATAGAAATATCTGTACCATTCTTATGGCTTGACATACTCGTCCCTCTGCTATCACAGTATTCTACAGTCATCTCCTTTGACCATGTCGGAACACAAACCCGTACTTTATAAGCCTGATGCTCAAGGTGAACTTATCACGCATCCCCTACTACTACTAAATATAATACTTGGCTAATAAATGAATCCACACGAAAATAATACTGAGAGAAAATCTGCGATGGTTGGACATGTCTCATAAGTTTTTCTTGCAGGTGTTTCCACTGTGTCTTAGAAGGAGAGGTGTAATTGGCCAGATGTTAAGAAACCCGAATGCCACAACTACTGTATTTTACTGTCACAAGCGATCTTGCTTCTACAGGTGCACACAACTATCCATGTTAAACGCTATACTGGCTTTATAAACCGAGGTATGCCATTACCCCTGAATGAATTGGTTTCTCTGGAAAAGTACCGAGACGGTGGTCATAGGAGTGTGTATTATCAGACCAGCAGTCCAATTTCACGTAACCCACAATGCAAACTCGTCACAAAATCGCACAATTTTGAAAGTTTTTCGACTAAGGGACTTGGTACGAAACTGCTTTCTGCAACTCCCTCACGCCGCTAGATATTTCTCCAGTATGGGTAACGTGTTCGGTGATATATCCACTGAGTTATAGACTGTGACTTATTGAGAAGGATCACAAACAGTAGTAGATGGTGAGTCGATAGGGTTTGTAAGAAATGTACAGTAGCTTTTCAGATCTCTAGTGTTACGCTATCCGCTAGAAATGATGTCCGTGATTTGAAATTATGTCCTTCCTTTCACAAGATACTTGCGAAGGATCACAGCCTCAAGTGAATCATATTTCTGTCACTCTCATATCTCGAAACGAGCCACCTTTATCGAACCTATCTGGTGCTACAGTAAAATTCCAACGTGCTTTTAGTCACTGTACGCATCCTGCAGTTGCTCCCATTTCTGCAGCTTTGCGCATGTGATCGTTGCAAATTAAGGCGGAACTGAGAAGAAGTCGGAGAAAGCCTTATCCAGCACCTTTTGCAACTCGTGTAGAAACAGAACGACCATTCAGTGGAAATGCGCGCATTGTGGTACGTTGCGAACTAGATACCGATACTACAGTCTGAAGCAGATCTGCATCCATTCTCATCCATCCGCCCAACACGCAATCTTCGTTATTCTTTACCATCCAACAGAGAAAAATCAAGTACTATGAAAGCTCCACTGACTTCATCCGATATAGAACTCACCTAGGTGTCGTTGCAACAGTGATGACGCATAGCTGCGATGTGGATCTGCCGCAGAGAGAGGGTTGTTGCGATGCTTCCCAGAATAGTATTCCTAACGGGACACCCATCCGTCACCAAATTTACCTGTCAAACTGCTGCTGCTGCCGATGTGGGACGATCCTATTAAATATACAGCTTTTGATCAATTGCAGAGGACAGTTTAAGGTTTCATCGCTCATACTGTAGGAGGATGACCGTATCCCACAGACTATATTGTAAGTCGCAACAGATGCTCCCTGTGACCCTGTGTCATGGTTTGAAACATTGTTTTCTAACACGCTTTGTACACTGCCATACATTTTGTTTTTCTGCCATGACTTCAAGGTCTGTGTCACGTTCTAAACTGTGATTAAGACGTTCTGATCCACAGCATCTCGCAGAAAAATAAACGTCACCCCATGTAAATCGTTTTATTGCTGATGATGCCATAAAACGCTACACACACATAAACACCGGATGGCTTTCAATAAAAGAGAGTTACAACATAAACCAATTTGGGGAGTTTTTTCAGGGTTGTGGATGGTTTTCGAACCACAGTCCGAAAGTGATTCATGAGGTCTACATTTAAACTCGTCTGTCATACTCACGGAATAGCTGAGGACTCTATGGTCCGTGATACTGCAGTCATGTATGCGATCACTGTTTCGGTGCTATCCACCCCAGAAGGTGCTGTCCATCCACCAAAACTCTTTCTCCGTCTCAATCAAGCGATATCAGTCAATCATTATGTGGTAGCCACCAGTGTGCCTGTGCACAGATGGAATGGAAAAGACACCATGGATGCACTCTAATCCTAAGCATGACAGTTGATAGTGCGAACAATTTTACAGTAATTTCAACACCGACCAGTGATGTGACAGCATGTTTCTCAGTTTCAGTATCATAGCTAAACCACCCCTCCTCCACTTTGCGAGTATGATTGCGAATGTGGATCGATGACTGTGTACTATGTCCATTCATTGTTAATTCTGGAACACATACACCATCAAAGTATATGAGACAGCACTCTACATATTTCTAACACCTCGAGCATAGTGCTTATTTTACGATCTATCTCTCTGCATACGGGAGTCAGAGCATTCTCGCTGACTTAGGGTAAAATTAGAGAGAGAGAGAAAATTAGAGAGTGAAAGACCATCCTTCTCACAATGTCATTGACGAACCCGCCCTCCAGCACACTTACTGATTTAATCTGCAACCGACCAGGAGAAGACCGCTGCATTCCACATCTCGTAAATGAATGCAGCTTGCCAAGTGCTCAGCCATCCAAGTGCACAAGTTTTCTCGAGATGTCCCCATGCCGAGGACTTTAGCACTCATTATCGATGTATAGTAACAGACTGAAAGTGTCGTGATGTAATATCAGACGTATAAGAATAACAAGGAACGTATAATTTTTATGCTTGATGCAGCTCCAGACGGACAGAGTTCGAAGCATTTTTTACGTAAATCAAACAAGCTATCAATTTTATAGTATTATCCCAGAGTCTAGGTTCAGGACCTGGAAGGTATAAGTAAGAGAGAACATTAACACACACATTTATAAAGCTACAACGTTCTGCATTTAAAACGAGGTATAATGTTAATTGCTTGCGTTTACGATCTAACAGGCATATGGAGTGTAGCCTATTAATATTCCGATGTAAGAAATATATTTGAAGTGCACCACATACATCCTTCTTTCCGGTTTCTTTATGATAAACCGTGTTATCGAACAATAAAACGAAAAAACTACTTCTGTAAAATATTTGCTCTGCGTGATAAGAGCACAATATAGCTTTCCGGAGACGCATAGCATCCACTATTCACATCCGATCACGGTTCAGTAATTATATGATGTCTGCATCAGTCCTATATAAAATGATCGTTAGTAACGGGGGATACCTCTTACAACGATACAGATAAAGACACAGCAGCAGCGCTTTAATGTCAGTTTAGAACCTGACATAGACCTCAAAGTCGTGGCGACAAAACAAAATGTATGGCAGTGTACAAAGCGCGTTAGAAAATAATGTTTCAAACAATGACTGGGGGTCACAGTTAGCGTCTCTTGCAACTTACATTATAGTCTGTGAGATTCGGTCATCCCCCTATTGTCCGCAGCTCGTGTTCGTGCTGTAGCGTTCTCGCTTCCCACGCCCGGGTTCCCGGGTTCGATTCCCGGCAGGGTCAGGGATTTTCTCTGCCACGTGATGACTGGGTGTTGAGTGATGTCCTTAGGTTAGTTAGGTTTAAGTAGTTCTAAGTTCTAGGGGACTGATGATCATAGATGTTAAGTCCCATAGTGCTCAGAGCCATCCCCCTACAGTACGCATGATGAAACCGTAAACTGCCCTCTGCAATGGATTAAAAGCTGTACATTTAATAGGAGCATCCCACATGGGTAGCAGCAGCAGTTTGACAGGTAAATTATATGACGTGTCCCTTTAGGAATGCTATTCTGGGAAACATCGCAACAACACTCTCTCTGCACCAGATCAACATCGCAATAATGTGTCATCACACCTGCAACAACACCTAGGTGAGATCTATATCGCATGAAGTTAGTGAAGCTTACATAGTTCGTAAAGTTCCTGTGCTGGATGGTAAAGACTAACGATGATAGCATGTTGGGCGGATGGATGAGAATGGATGCAGATCTGCTTCGGACTGTAGTATCTGTATCTAGCTTGGAAGTATACCACAATGTGCGCATTTCCACCAAATGGTCGAAACACTGACCTGTTCCACAAACACACGTCGTTCTGTTGCTATACGGATTGCAGAGGGTGGTGGATATGTCTTTCTCCGACTTCTGCTCAGTTCTGACTTAATTTGGAAGGATTACATGCGCAAAGCTGCAGAAATGGGACTAGCTGCTGGATGCGTAGGGTCTGACTAAAAGCATGTTGGAATTTTACTTTAGTAGTTAGGTTCGATGAAGTGACAGAAATATGGTTCACTTATGGCTGTGATCCTATCCAACTATGTAGTGAATGGAAGGACTTGATTTCAGATCATAGACATCTTTCCTAGCGGATAGCGTAACACTAGAGATCTGAAAAGCTACTGTACATTTCTAAAGGACCTCAATTGGCACACCATCTACCACCGTTTGTGATCCTTCTCAATCAGTCATCGCCTATAACTCAGTGGATATATTGCAGAACTTCTGATATGGTACTGAGACAGGACATGTTATACGTGCTGGAGAAATATCTAGTGGCATGAGAGAGTTGCAGATAGCAGTTTCGTACCAAGTCCCTTAGCCGAAACACTTTCAAAAGTGTGCAATGTTATTACGAGGTTGCTTTGTGGGTTACTTGTAAGTGGACTGCTGATCTGATAATACACACTCCTATGATCACTGTCTCGGTATCTGTCCGGAAAAACCAATTCATTCGGGGATAATGCCATACCTCGATTTACAAAGCCAGTATAGCGTTTAACATGAATAGTTGTGTGCACCTGTAGAACCAAGACCGCATGTGACAATAAGATACAGTAGTTTTGGTGATCGGGTTTTTTAACATCTGGCCAATTACACCTCTCCTTCTAAGACACAATGGAAACACCTGCAAGAAAAACTTATGAGACATGTCCAACCATCGCTGTTTTCTCTCAGTACTATTTTGTATCGTATGGAATCATTTATTACGCAAGTATTATATTTAGTAGTAGTAGCGGATGTGTGCTGTCCTTGATGGGAGAGCAGTGTAATTGAGTAGGAGTCTTTCCGTATTTGACGATATGTAGGGTACATGGTGATATATTGATGGGTTGCACATCGGTTTCAGGTTCTAATACTCAATCTCCTCCCCTCAGTGGGAGAGCCACGTAACTGTGTAGGAGTCTTTCCGTGTTTGACGATATGTAGGGTACACAGTGGTACTTTGATGGATTGCAGGTTGGTTTCACATTCTAATATTCTAGATCCTGTCCACGGTGGGAGAGCAGTGTAATTGTGTAATATTCTTTCCGTATTTGACAATACGTAGGGGCACTTTGCAGGGTTTCATTGTCAGTGCAATATGGCAATTTGTTTAAAACCATTTTTACCCCTGAAAGTTTCATCTGCAGAAAGAAAGAAAATGTGGATGGTGCTTCAATATCGGCAGCGTCAGTAAGTCGGCGGGTAAATTCAGTAAGAGCCAATCATATGCTGGTCTCATTCACAAGACATTCTTTGTGCTGGGATACAGAAGACTTTATACAGCTGTGGGAACATTTGTGTGTGTTGGAAGCAGGAAGGGTAACAAGTGATGGACGGGGTATCACGTTAGGACCACTAGTAAGACTGCATTCGATATTATTTTGCGCTATTTTCGTAAACAGTTTCCGTTAGGGCATGGATTTCAGTGCCTACATGCTGAGACAATACGAAAACTCTTACAAAAGTGCACGTTAAGTATTTCTGGGACACTATGCAATTTACTAGAGTTCGACTTGGTTATTATTTTAGATAGCCATGTGGCTTCAGTATAACAATCACAAAGGTGCTAGAAGCGCTTGCGATGTTATGTAGCTACATGCTACTATGGGTCAGCCCCATGACTTGCATGGTCCGTTGGGCCGCGCAAATGTGTGTTCGCTGCTGCTGGTGTGAACCATCCTTCTAGATGCACTCCAGCGAAAAGCTAATTGCCGAGCGACGCAGTACAAGCGGCTTTCTCCCTAGCGAGCGTCTGTGCTCTGTAAAAAGGTTTTCACTCCCGTCCAGTAGCGTCATCAATGGCATGTAGGTGATCACGTATTTTGAGAGGAATTTCTCAGGTGTCAAGAATGAAGGGGATGCCGCCACCTCGTGCTTGACGGAACCAATTGCGCCACCTGTGCATGCCTTGGCAGTTGACATTTGCATTACTTCATGGAAGCTGCCGCTAGCCTCCTGTGTGGTCTAGTGGACAGTGGGCGATGGACCATACCTCTGTACATTGTTTGTGTGTCTGTTGCATCAATTTGTGTGCAGGTATGTACCCTGTGCTGTGCATAATTTGGACACTTTAAGAGCTGATTTCGTGTCTGCACATCTGTGCACTGCATTATTCAGGAGGAGGTTGCGCGACTGTACTGAAATTATTTCAGTAATTTAGGAGTTGTTCGTGTGTCTGCAGAGCGATTTTAGGGAGTAGTTTACAGGTCTGTGAGCTGTGTGGCGTGACCCCAAGCATTTCAGAGTTTTGTATCAATGTGATAAATATACTATCTCAGGTCGCTCCCTAAATAAATTCTTCCAAAATAAATAAAGTACACTCTTTCCTCTCTCCAACAGCCCAGACAGGCTGTGCAATTTTCCCTCGAGACTGTCATCTCTGATTATGTCACAGAACAGACGACTGCCCCCTCTGGTGACAGTTCTGTGTACTAGCTTGAGACCTCATGGCGACCACACAGATTCCTGCCATTTTCCCACCATCTTGGTTTACATCATGGGACAGATAACCGTGCTCTCTGGTGGCAGTACTGTGTGCTATGTTGAGACCTTATGACGGACACACTGTTTAGCGCCATCTTGGATAATGGTACTTGGGTCATCAGCTGACATCATTGCCGCCATCTTCGATTACATCACGGAATGTATGACAGCGCCTTGTGGTGGTGGTACTGTGTAGTAGGTCAGGTGGACTCTGGACCTTGTGGAAAACACAGTGGATCATGGTAGTGCCTCAAAGTGTTTAAATAAAGACTAGTGCATGTTTTCGATAGTTGATGATTGGAGAGCATGTTTGCAGAGTCTTTTAGATGGATTATTATTTTGATAATTTACTTGTTGTTTGGCTCTCTGGACATAAATTTAGTGCATTGTTTACGAGTGGTTTGCAGGTCTTTAGGCTGTGTGCAATGTCAGAGTCTGTGTTCTGTATCACTGTGATAAATATACTGTCTTTTAAAATCCATCCCTAAGTAAATTGTTCCAAAACAAATAAACTCCTTTCTCTCTCCAGCAGTCCAGCACAGCCTGAGTCATTTTTCCGCCCATCCCTAGGAAGAGGTTGTAGTTGGGTGACTTAGGTTAGTGGAGGTAGTCCAAATGGCCTTTCTTTCTCGCCATTTTCTTATGTTAGTAGAGATATTCATGGTATGATGCATTATCCTGTTGGAATCTGGTCTTCCTGTCATTTTTCTGGTTTAGATGAGGGGAGTTTGGTTAGTGGATGTAACCAAATTGACCTACTTTCCCGCCAAAATTCAAACTTCCCATCAAAATCCGCCATCTTTGATGATGTCACAGCTTCCATCTTGGATGACGTCATCACTGCCATCTTGGATTATGTCATCGTTGCAATCCTGGATAACAGTACTTTGGCGTAGAGCCCCCTTTGCTCCAGTACTGACAGCAACACAACCTTTCAGTCATGATCTCCAAGGTTCGCTGTGTGGTTAGGAAGAGTGAGAAAAGACCATGGAAAGTGTTCCTTGACTGTATCAACCGTTCCACTTGTTCTACAGAAGTATTGGAGGCCATCCAGAAGATTTCCAGTAAACGCAGTCGTTCAAAAGTAGCAACAGTGCTGAAACGGGTGTGTATCTATTTTTTGTAGACCAGGAAACTCCTTAGCCGCACTCAGTCTGAATTCTTGTGATTTCGGTCCACTGTTGACAACCCGACCCAGTTAGAGGGGGCTATTTATCGGACTTTCCTACTAAAACATCACTGTCTCAGCATATTATTTAATAGCAGTAAGATGTACCTTTACGATACTGTTTAGAGATACAGTATTCTTCCGCAACTCCATCAATGAGGTTTTCGCTGCCATCTCCCCATCTTCATACAGTCTCTCCTGTCTCAACGGTTTTATATGACCGGAACTGGTGTCAGCTCGTTTTGAGCAGGAGAATAGAGATCCTCAAGGCAGTGTTTCAAGTATTACCTTCCTTGCCATAGCCATAAACAGTACCACATCTATGGTAAGGATTTCTGTAGAATGCTCGTTTGTGGATGATTTTGCTGTTTCTCCTCGAGTGTTGCAACAGCGATCTGTCAATTGCAACTTATAGTGTGGAGGTTAGAGGAGTGGGTTGCAAAGACTTGCTTTTAGTTTTCTGCGGGTAAGTGTGTGTGTTTTCACCTTAATAATTCTCCTTGTATTTTTAATTTACCTGGTTCTCATGTGTGGGACACCATTCTATATTTTGGGGACTCGGTGAGACTTCTCGACCTCATTTTCGATTCCAAATTACCTTCGTTACCACACCTAAGGAACCTGAAAGCCAGAACCCTGAAAACACTGAACACCATAAAGTGCCCTAGCCACAGGTCCTAGGGATCGCACGTCTTCTCTGATTTTTGTAGGGCTTTCTTGCGTTCGCAGCTAGACTAGGGGTGCACAGTGTATGGACTGGTCCACCACGAGGGGCCATGGGTACTTATAGGACCAGCCCCATAACCAGTCTCTTTGCTGCGGCTAGTGATCCGCCACTTGCAATTGGACAGCAGCTCTTCATGTGCTCGAGGCATATAAGTTGTCCTCGGTTCCGACTTCACCTGCATGCCGTACTGTTGCTCGCCCACCTCTGAAAAACCGTTTCTCCAACCGTCCACGAGCAACAAGGCCATTCGCTATCTTTGTGTGGCGTGTGCTGAAGTCACTTGGAGTGGAGTAAGTACAGCCCCAAATCCACAGTTTTAGCTGTCTGCCTACCTGGTTACTGCAGAAGCGCTAATTTTCTATTTGATGCAGTACTGGAGAGATTGTGCTAATGAATATGCTTTTAAAATACTATTTTACGTAATTTTAAACGAGCGCTAGAACTCCGCTGTTTTCTTTACGAATGGGTCGAAACAGGGGCACTAACTCGATTTATCCTTCGTTTTCTTTGATCGTGTCCTCCGACTTCCTCCGGATTTTAATGTCTTTGACACCGAATTATATGCGCTCTTGTGTGCACTGGTGCAAATTAGATGTGCTCCTATCTCTTGCGAGTCTCTGAGTGACCTTGACTCTGTCCAACACTTGTGCCCAGCAAATAAAGTAGTCCATCTACAACGGTTGAGGAGGGAGGTGTCTTTCTACTGGGAACCAGGGCACATAGGGATTGTGAGGAATGGAAGGGGGGTCGTAGCAACCAATGTGGCGTGTTGTTATTCTCAATTGTTTCAGTGTGTCATCCCCCTGCATGCTATCACCTCGCTGCTGAGGTACAGTCATGCGTCGATGGGAGCCGAGTGGCTGGAAACGTCTCGTCACGTTCACTACACGGTCGTGGCGTACCTCCTTTCAGCCGCAATGACGGGATGAGATCCCCCTCACTCGTCTTCGCATAGGCCACCGCCCTCTGACGCACGGCTTTTAGCTCCGGCGAGAAGACCCTTCAATTTATAGTGTTTGAGACGTACTCATAACTGAACGCCACATTTTACCAGACTGTGTTTCCGTTTCGGGCGAGACAGCAGCGGCAGATTTGCCGGCGGACCTACCCTCTATTTTAAGTGATGATCAAACGCGTGTGGTGCAGGTTTTACGGTTTAATTGGCCTAATATGTCCAACTTGTTTCCCAAAATTTTCGGGAGAGGTTTTCAATGTGTTAACATGGCGGCAGGGTCATCCATGTTTTTCTGTGCTTTGCAGCTAGATACATTTCCCTGGGTATTCCTTTCAGCCCTTCTACAGTTTCCCACGTTTAGCACATTCCACCCTTTCTCAGTTGTCTTCAGGTGTGTAAGATAGATTGACTGTGTAGCTCAACGCGAGTGAGGTGAAAGTGAGTGAATGAATGTCCTTTTATAGATTTCATCCCCACTGCGTACAACACTCTAAAAGATTTTATCCATATTAGTTTGTTTAATGGATGTAATGACCCTAATAACCTCACTGTTGAGCTCCCATAAGCTCAAAACGCCCACCCACCCACCCAACCACCCACTCGCCCTAATACCCACCCATCCACCTACCCACACACACGCACACACACACACACACACACACACACACACACACACACACACACACACACACACTCACACATACACAACTTGTAGTCATTGATGAGCTATTCTCTGTATCTTGCTGCATTATTTGTACTGAATCTTCGCACAATTGGAGGAATACGAGTTAAGTAAACCTTTTGTTTGTTGTGTTGACTTTTCCACCCATCATTTCTGCTTCGCTCCAGCTCTTCTACAACGACAGCTGCCACACTACTCCTTTTCTTCCCGTCGCGTACGACGTCGTGCACAAAAAAACCTGGCGACGCGGAATGGATTCGAACGCATGCGTGAAAAGCACTGTGAATATCACTGTCTTCGTCAAATTTGATGAAGTTACAGGATAGCTAAAACAGGAATGGCTTGCCCATTGCAAACCGTCAGCGTGTGGCGCGATGTGCACAATTTAGATTGGCCAAGTAATTCGTAAATGCTATGGTTGAGCAAAGTCACTGAAGCTCCAGTGTCAAGTTGAAAATGAAACACCCTCTCTGGAGTCGTATGGTGTAAAACAAGTAATCAAACATTTGCGTGTAAAATAGGTGTCATTTATGTGTATGTTCCACATTTCTTTCGAAGTCCCTGGATTCACTTCAACCAAACTTCATACACAGCTACTCGCTCTCTGTAAATATTGTTGTGGGGGTAAAAAAAACTAACGTACCATTGGAGTGGGGGTGAGGGGGATAAAGTGATGATGGACAAAGAGGGTAGGAAGAGATGGACAGAGAAAGGGTGCAAGAGAAGTTGACAGAATGAGGTCAGAACGGGGTAGGTAGGGAGAGGCGGAGGGAGTGATGGACAGGGAAAGAGCGAAAGAAAATGGAGAGAGAGAGAGAGATGGGTAGGTGGAGATAAGATGGACATACAGAGGGAGGGGAGGAAGAGTTGGGCAGATACAGGGAGATGAACAGAGAGAAAGGTGAGGAAGAGATGGATGAGAATGTGGGAGAAGGACATCTAAACCTAGTGGAGGGGACAAGAGGGGAACAGGAAATCTCACATATGGCGATAGAGGGAGGTAAATGAAGGAGATAGAGGGTGGAGGAGGTGATGGGCTGAGAGAGATGGAAGAGGGATGGAGAGGGGAGGGAGAAGGTGATGGACTAATAACAGGTTGGAATAAATAAATGTCTGGGAAAAGCCAAGTTTCAGAGCTATAATCCGATTAATATTATGTGATAGTTGGAACTTGTCACTTGCTGCTGCAGTGTTGCCACATCAGCTGCCATTCAGTTAAAGGTGAGATGCAAACATGACGGGTCACTGCACAAGTGCTGTTACGCGTAACACGGAGGAGTGTTGGAAGAGGGTGCCGTTAGATATGACGGGATTGCAAGATGTTCTGTCTACAGTTGATATGAAGTAAATTACTGAGCTGCGCCAGAGGACCTGTTTCGTAGCCCTGAATGTACATTCGTCTCCTAAGCTAACCACAACCTCGAGATGTGAAATGTATCCAACAAAATGGCGTTTAGCAAACTGTAACAGATTTATTAATCTTTCTCGGTATGTTCATGGCGATTAGAGCTGTCCCTACAAGCATTCTGATGACAGAAAAACTTCAGATTTAGCACTAAATGTGAACTGTAATTTCCCGTTTTCATTTGTTACCTGAAACTATCCTCACACTGGCTATACGAGCTAACGTGGCACCAGCCGACGAGCAGTCCTGGTTGGCAGTCGGTTACAGATTGTAGGCGAAACAGGCCGATTGCAAGCGAAGAAAGGATGTTGGGAAGAGAAAAAAGGAGAATGATGAAAATCAAGTAACAGAGGATTAAGAACGAAAAAATACATTTAAAACAATTGATTGAATACAAATTAATAAATATTTAAGAAATCTGAGAAATATTTAAGAATGTACACACATCAAAAAAAGACTTGCATCATCTCGGTTCCGAGAGTTCCGGAACCTGTGCAGAAAATTGGAATAGAGATCAACATAAACATTATTTCCGCCCTGTTTATTGCTCATGAAAACCACACACTGCATACTGTACCACCATACAGTGAGACCTTCAGAGGTGGTGGTCCAGATTGCTGTACATACCGGTACCTCTAATGCCCTGCAGCACGTCCTCTTGCACTCATGCATGCCTGTATTCGTCGTGGCATACTATACACAGTTTCATCAAGGCACTTCTGGTCCAGATTGTCCCACTCCTCAACAGCGATTCTCCGTGGATCCCTCAGAGTGGTTTGTGGGTCACGTCGTCCATAAACAGCCCTTTTAATTCTATCCCAGGCGTATTCGATACGGTTCAGGTCTGGAGAACATGCTGCCCACTCTAGTCAAGCGATGTCGTTATCCTGAAGGATGTACACGATGGGGGCGTGAATTGTCGCCCATGAAGACGAATGCTTCGCCAATATGCTGCCGATATGGTTGCACTATCGGTCTGAGGATGGCATTCACTTATCGTACAGCCGCTACAGCACGTTTCAAGATCACCAGCGGAGTACGTCGGCCCCACATAATGCCACCCCCAAACAGCAGGGAACCTCCACCTTGCTGCACCCGCTGGACAGTGTGTCTAAGGTGTTCAGCCTAGCCGAGTTGCCTCCAAACACGTCTCCGACGTCTGCTTGATGTCATCTGCGACACACATCGCTGAAGAGAACCTGATGCCAAACCTGAGCGGTCCATTCGGCATGTTCCTGGGACCTTCTGTTCCGCGCTGCCTGGTGTCGTGGTTGCGCATCTCACAGTTTTAGTCGTAACACGACGTCCTGTGGGTGCACAAAAAGCATTATTCAACATTGTGGCGTTGCTGTCAGGGTTCCTCCGAACCGTAATCCGTAGGTAGCGGTTATCCAATGCAGTAGTAGCCCTTGGGAGGCCTGAGCGAGGCATGTCGTGGACAGGTCCTGTGTCTCTGAATCTCCTCTGTGTCCCAAAATCATCGCTTTGGTTCACTCCGAGACTCCTGGAAACCTCCCTTGTTGAGAGCCCTTCCTGGTACAAAGTAACAATGCGGACGCAATCGAACCGCGGTATTGATCGTCTAGGCATGAGTGAGCTGCCTGAATCTAGTAACACACACAACTGTTCATGCCCTCTAGCCACACAAACAAATGGTAAGGTACTCGTGGTGGGTGCCTGTATAGGACTACACCACCTCTGCCTCCGACGATGTGACCCCGCCCCGCCTGGCGTCGTTTCTCAGCGCGAGTCACCCTTGGAACCGTGCATCCTCGTACTAAATGGTTACGTGCTCCGCGTTTAAAACAAGCCCCTGATTTCATTGAACCGCGCGCTCTACCTATCATGTTACCCTCGGGACCGGATTTAAATAAGTTTTGATGTCCACCGATTAACTCATTTCGCTGGTTGCCGGCACAGGGCAAATTCATAACAGAGTTAACAAAATTCTCTAACCCACTAAGAGTGGGCGGACGAGGAAAGAGTGCCATCCGAGGGCTATCTTCAGGCCGGATCTCTTCCAAGACATTAGCAACTGAATTCGCCACGTAAACATCCCTACGTTGTGCCGATACTGCCTCCTGAACCCGTTCTACATTTTCAAACAACGATTCGTGGGAGACCCGCACGCGCCAATAATTTCTACACTGTATCATTGTGCATACGGTCCGATAACGTAACCTCCACGATCGATTGCCTCAGTTGGCCCATCATCTTACCCTGCTGTAAGGTTTCGGGTAGCAGATTACTTAAGCTATCGCGTGCTAACGGGAAGAGTGCCATAACTACTAGATGATGGGGGAGCCTTAATGCGCCAGCTTGCGACTCAAACGTAGCTAGCAGCCACAAGCCATTTTCTATGGTTTCAGTTGAGAATTCCCGAATACTATTTAAGAGACACGGCATTGGGTTAAGGAGGTGGGATAAATGTTCCTCAGGTTGATCACTTAGAGCTCGGACGACGGATCCACATCCGGCTATTGGATTGTCAGAAACACGTTCAATATTATTTTCATCAACCCTACTGAAATCTGGTTTCCCAGGGTAGAGCGGATCAGGTTATGGCTGTGGAGGGGGCAGTAATCAGTTACTGTCAGTTGCACAGAAAACAAAATCTTTATTTTCGTAGCAACCACTTAGTTACACATTGCCTTAAAAGGATCAAAATAAAACAATATGGCTGAAGGCCTTGTTAAGAAAACTTGAGATACCTCCTGGGCTGATGACCCAAAACCACACCAAAAACAAAAACAGCTGAAGGTCTGAAAACATAAAAAATGCTTTAAAGAATACACGTGGCTGAAGGGCTTACTTAAAAAATATTTCACTTAAATACTCGGCTGAAGGCCAAACACAAGATATTGAACAACTCAGAGCTTAGGGCCTGGATAACAAAAATTTAAGACACAGAAAATTTTTTAAAAAATTCGTTTTAAACAAATGAATCTACAACTTTTAATTTAAGACGGCTGAGGGCCTTACCTTAAAAATATTTCACGTAAAAGCTCGGCTGAAGGCCACACACTGAACAATGAACAACTCAGGGCTTAAGGCCTGGATAACAAGAATTTGAGATAGAAGAAACTTTCAAACAAATTAATCTTAAAATTTTAATCTAAGTCGGCTGAAGGCTTTATTTTAAAATTAAAACAAAATAAGTAAATAGACGGTTGAAAGCCTCTTACAGTACTTCAGACTAAAATGAAAATCACAATCTTAAACCAACAGAAGAGTGGTGCTCAGAAGTGTTCCAAGGGTCGGCCTGAGGAGGAAGCTTTAACGTAAGGTGAGGTGAGACAGGCAGCCAAGAGTAAGGTTAAATAATCGGATGGTAACCCTCCTAGGGACGGCCGAAGGACCGACCAACAACCTAATCAATTCCCTTCCGCCCGACCAACAGCATGACAACGGAAAGTATCAGCCGAGGACGAAGATACCAGCAGCACTACGTCTTCAAAATTGGCGTCTAAAAACAGCCAAGGCACAATAACCACTCTAAGAAAAAATATGAACAAACAGCTGAAAGTCTGTCAAACTACACGCCGTGCCGGACAGCATCAACACGACGAGGGAAAACGCACTGCCGGAAAACTACGCTAACGACCAGGGCAGGTAACTGGAGCGTTAACGGCCCAAAGGCAGAAAATACCGCTGGTGCACTTCACCGATAAGTAACAACAGCTTTAACAGTTAAAGACCATACAGGAACAAGGCTGCGAAATTTCGCCGACTCCAACATACCATACGTTGCTGCTAGCCGGAACGGCCCAGGAAACAACAACCGGCAAGTAACGAAGAGATGTCACAGCAGCTGAGGTTTCATTACAGATTAACTGATCACTCAGCTTCAGTGTCCAGGTTCGGTGGGCAACGAACTTTGCAGCTGTCGCAGCTAGCGCCTCACACTGTGACCGCGCATGCACTCCGCCAGTGTCTCGGCCTGAGCCCGCGATGCGGAGACTTCCTCGCTGCTCTGTCCCAACCGACCGACTGTCACACAAACCCCACCACACGGAAAAATAGCGGTCACACCAAAGAAGGTACAGCAATACTGGTATCGATAAGCACTGCTGCTGCCACTGATGGAGGCAAGTCAGCTTCTCATTATGGTAGTAACTGAGGGAGAAATGAGACGCCACTCGACTGTGACAAAATGCCAAAGAACAAACGGTATCAACGCGAGCCTGCCACGGATCACCCACTTCAAATGCTAAATCTGCCATTTGGATTTCAAATCAAACGAAAGAGTATTTAAATGAATGACAGGTGCTAACTGCTCAGGGCTCGGTTCTAGAAGTCGAAGATCCTTTACTCTGTTGCTCACGTTGACTGACTGTGCACGAATGCTCTTCACCTGCCTCCCGGTTGGCTTATTACTTTGGAGAAAAGACAGATTTTTCTTGTTAATGACTCATTCCTACTGTGATCGTCTATAAATTTTGGCTCACCTCGCCGACCGTGCTGACAGTAACGAAGAGTGGCTCCGAGAAAGACTCCCGTAGCCTGGACGCCAGCCCCCCCACCGTTCAGTAACCATTTTGTTGCCTAATAACCAGTTCATACTCGAGCCGATCCCGAAATGCCGGGGCACTGACATGGACGCATGGTGCGGCTGCGGACAAAAGAGAATAACTGCGTGAAATGAGACTCGTGACAACCGCCCGCTAACGGATCGGGAACCACGCTCTCGTACCAGTAAGACGTGGTATTTACTGGTATTAAGGGAAACGTCGAAGGGGGACCCACACAACCTGTTTGTTTAACAATATATAATAATAAATTTGTGTCCTTTACAAATTAACAAATTTGTGAAATGAATAACCTTTTGCAAGAGAAATCGAAACAAGAAAAGCATAACAAGAATTAAAAGGTTCCGGAGCTGCAGCCAGCCCGTTATCGGGTGAAACAGCGGTGTTTACTACCGCGCTGGACACAGTTTCTCTTATGAAATGCCCTTATGCAACACATGAAAACATATAAGTAATATTAATGACAAGAGTTTTTCAACAACTTGGTTCTTCTTTTTCTTTTTTTAATTTGGAAACTGTGTGTCGGGAGGTTCGGGGTTAAGGTGCGCACTTATCCTTAAAGATTAAACAAATTAGGAAACAATTATGGCAATGATAAGGCTTGCTTTAAAGCGAGCAGCGTTTTCATTTCAATCAGCAACGAAGGTGCGACTGGATCCCAACGCGTCCTTTTTCACAAACTTATTCTGACTAAAACTCGGGTGACAGTTGGTTGTTAATATGTCAAAAGTTAAACAGCTTGTCAGTTATGGAGGTAACTTTGGAGGAATGTTTTAAAACATCACGTATGAGCATATTACAAGAGAACTCACTCGGTGGAATCACAAAAGACAGGAACGCACAGCTTGTATTGTATATCGAACTGGGGACCTAGAAACGGAGGCTTTGTCCCAGCGTAGCCCTCAGTGGTTCACAACCCAACACCTGGCCGCAGCAGTCCACCCACTTCACCGCCGCCCCACTCAGAACCCAGGGTTATTGTGCCGCTCGGCCCCCGGTGCACCCCTCCCGGGGACGTCTCACACCAGACGAGTGTAACCCTAATGTTTGCGTGGTAGACTAATTATGCTGTACACGTGCGTGGAGACAGTGTTTGCTCAGCAATCGCCGACATAGTGTAACGGAAGCGGGATAAGGGGAATAGCGCGCACTCGCCGAGGCAGATGGAAAACCGCGTTAAAAGCAGGCTGGTCGGTAATCGGTACTACTCTTGAGCTAGAACAGTCTACTAACTTAATAGCGTCGCGTCTCACTGTCTCTACAATTTATTACCGCTACGCCGGACAACCAGTTCGGCCACAGCTAAGTACTCGCAGTAGCGCTATTCGCTCAAAGCCGGTGCGAGTCGCTAGCAGCTATATATCTTATTTAATATTCTCCTAAAACACTTATTTCAATGAAATTAATTTTCAAAATTTACTCTTTTAATTTAAAGTATTTTAATAACTTGCAGTCCGAAGCCCTACGCAAAAGAGTTTCGGCTAAGCAACGCCTTATACCTGTGAGACTTTCTCGAGTGGTGTTCCTAAATGGGCGTCCAGTTCGAAGACTGACAGCTGAGCGGTGCTACGAAGTCCACAATTTGCCAAGACACTGGATAACATACATTGAGACCTGCCGTGAAATTACATTCTTATCGGTGGTTCAGTGATGCAGAGAATTGACACCTGGAAACGCGAGGACAAGTTTCTAAGCAAAATCTGAAATTTTAAACACCATTCTTGTGTTGTTCTTGCAACAGGAAGGCGATGTGTTGTTCCAAGAGGACAATGCTCGCCCAGACACTGCCTGTGGTACTCAACGTGCTCTGAGAGACGTGCAGGAACTTTCCTGGCCAGCACGATCTCCACTCGAGCGCGTGTGGGATATGGTGCGTGCGGCTGGTACGACCCGTCAACCAACACGTCTTACAGAACTTCGTCAACAGGTAGCAGGAGTGGAATAACGTATCCCAGGACAGTATTTGCCATCTGTACGATCGAACTGATGCCATATTCAGCACCTTCACTACTACCTGTGGAGGCTACAACACCTACTAATATTGAAGTTTCAGCAAATTGCCTCATAACAACTTGTGCTATTGATCTGTAAATGTAATCATTCCATGCACTGTTGCAATCTTGAGTGAACTGGAAGGCTCTAAAAGGGTGTACTAATTTTTTTCCGGCAGTGTCTAAAAGTCACGTAAGTGTTTCAGTAGGTACACTTAGAAACAAAACCCCAAGAATTATCATGATGCTAGCTAGCAGTTACTACAGAGGGAGAAATCTGTCCTCCTCTACGCACCCCCCCCCCTCCCACACCCTCCCACCACCGTGTTATTATGAAGTTTAACACCTTGCCCCAAGAAAGTTTCGGTACAAGCTTAATGCATATTGTATTATATTATGTAGTTCCATGTGGGCACAACGGTTTCATTATGTAACTACGTAGATCTGCAGATGATGGAAACTAGTCATTTCACCCACAAAAGGTACGAATGACAAGGCATAATAAACCATATATATTTTAAATGTTACTGGTTTTCGCCCTTAATCAAGACAGAAGATCTGTTTTATCTGCTTGGTGAAATAATTCACACGGATACGCGTTTTTATAAGTAACTTAATAATTCATACATTGTTCCAAGTTCATGTGATTGAAACGTGTGGACAAGGTAGCAGTGCACAGTTAACACTCATCATTGATACGGTACAGGGTCGACACATGGGAACATTGTAATGTTGAGGTTACAGTTTATGCTCTCAGTTTCGCAATAATGAACGTACACTTCTTCTCTTATTCAGACCTATATGTCCATTGCAGAATTATGTTCAAACCGAGTTCTAGGATAGTTAACCGCAAGCGCAATCACACCGCAACCTCAGTTCCACTACGAAGGTACCCTTCTGCCCATTGCTACATGGTGACTCGTATTCGCATGCTGTGCATCAACGATGACTGATTTAAAATTTTTAATATTATTTGACTGCTTCTACAGATACAAAAATATGTACACAGCTTTCAGTGACATTAGAAGTATCTTGCATCGACATCTATAAGGACAATACAAATAGCGCATCTTTTGCAATTTACTATTCCAAACTGCCAGGCAGATTGAACCTGTATTCCAGACCGGGATTCGAACCTGGAAGCTATGACTCTTGTGGGCATGTGCTCTACGGACTGAGATGCCCAACCATGACTCAATAACGCCCCTTGACAGGTAAATTTCAGTCGGTACCACGTCTCCTACCTTCCAGTCTTCACGGAAGACGTCGTGCACACCTTCCATGTCTAGCAGCGCCCGAAGTAAAGCTGTGAGTGTTGGTCGTGGGTCGTGCTTGGATTGCTCAGGCGGTAGAGCACTTAGCCACGAATGGGAAACATTATAGGTACGACTCCGGTTCCATCACACAGTTTTAATACATCAGGAAGTTTGAAATCAGTACACAATCTGCTGCAACATGAAATTCACTGTGGAATTTACTACTTATTTAGAAACCAACAACTCCTTCATCAAAGAAATTAGAAATTATAAACAGTATAGAAGCTGGTAATGTATGGTAACTTTAGAACACTGCACTAAAAACCATATAAACAAAAGAGAAATTGATTGTCTGTAGCTTTTGTGTTAAAAACTCAGATTCCGACCACATACACTCCTTTTATCGCCTACTGACACTGCAGGTGATCGGCAACAACAGCAACATACATTGCCTCAGTGTTCAGGGACTTGTCAGAATCCTTTGACGAATGCTGTCATGTATTGATGACTTATGGACTTTCATTTTTGTTAAGCTTACGGCTGTTGGAAGCCAGCGTAGGGGCTTCGAGATAGGAAATCGGTCACACGATGCACAGAGCAAACAGAAGTGTTAGGTATAGATTTATTATAGTGCTGGTAGAAGCCTGCGAACTTGCAGATGCTCAGACCAGATGTCCCGGGCTAGAGCTTTCATTTCCGAGAATTAAGTGGTAACTTCACACACCGCCTAGGTGCTGATTTGAAGTGTCACAGTTGACAGTAGTCACAAACGGACACAGTTTAGCATAGATAACAAGAGTGATACTAGATGCTAAGAATCGAAACGTCATCGGATCTGCACAGGATAGAGTGAGGCAAATGGGCAAATCTGCTCGTACGGCGGTCCTGAGAAGGGGACGCTTCTGCTTGGGGTTGGCCAGAGGCATCCGGGAGTCACAGATCCAGAATCAGATTGGCCGATGCTCTTAAAGAACCGGTGGACTAGCGAACCGACCACAGGCAGAGACAAACAGACTTGCCACATTCATTAGAAAACCCTCGATTGTCGTATTCAGGAGGTTTCTTACTCATATCGTCGGGACACCCACTCTGCGTCCCTCGTCGTCAGACTTGGGTAAGCTCCATCAAGTCCATTTTGCTACTTCTGTCAGTGTTTACCCCAAGGATCAGATACTGACTTCTGTCGTGCGACCAGTTGCACCCCTTGGTATTTTAGTGCTTCGACTTATGCTTCAGTGTAGTAATTACTCTTTAGAAAATAAGTTCATTCCAATCCTTGAGTCCCATGTGCCCACTGCGAGAATCCTTACTGAACCCCAAACCCCTGCCTCTTTTACTGTCCTGCACAGAGTAAACTACTTATGTGTGAATTTTCTTCCACATGAGAAGAAGTAAGAACTATTTTGTTAGATAGTTACGCATGTAAACATGCTTTAGATTTCTGCACCTGTAGAATGTTCCCCAGAATGCAGTCAGTGGGAGATCTAATTCTATATTGGGACAATAAGGTAAGTTCGCTTCACAATCAATTCCGTGAAGCTGTCCACGGTGCAATATCCGCGACATAACTGGTGAGATCATTGACGTTAGTAGGAAAGTTAAGTTGAGCACTATTTATTCAGAGACGGTATGTTGAGTGCGTACAGACAACTGCGCATGCAAAGTATCTATTACGCAGCAATAGCCAATTATGCAGTTATGTTCACCAAAAAAATAAATTAAACATAAAAATCCTCAGGGCAAAATGGCAAAAGTTACCATTAAGTGTTTCTCATGCTGACGTTTAGGGAATACCTCTAAGGATCACAGAAAAATATTATGTGCAAAATGGGTGGTAAATTGCAGCATTCAACGTGAGACTGCCGACTTGAGAAAATAATTTGTAAGTTGTTGTTGTTGTTGTGGTCTTCAGTCCTAAGACTGGTTTGATGCAGCTCTCCATGCTACTCTATCCTGTGTAATCTTCTTCATCTCCCAGTACCTACTGCTGCCTACATCCTTCTGAATCTGCTTAGTGTATTCATCTGTTGGTCGCCCTCTACGATTTTTACCCTCCACCCTGCCCTCCAGTACTAAATTGGTGATCCCTTGATGCCTCAGAACATGTCCTACCAACCGATCCCTTCTTCTAGTCAAGTTGTGCCACAAACTCCTCTTCTCCCCAATTCTATTCAATACCTCCTCATTAGTTATGTGATCTACCCATGTGACCTTCAGCATTCTTCTGTAGCAGCACATTTCGAAAGCTTCTATTCTCTTCTTGTCCAAACTAGTTATCGTCCACGTTTCTCTTCCATACAGACTAAACTCCATACAAATACTTTCACAAACGACTTCGTGACACTTAAATCAATACCCTATATTAACAAATTTCTCTTCTTCAGAAACGCTTTCCTTGCCATTGCTAGTCTACAGTTTATATCTTCTCAACTTCGACCATCATCAGTTACTTTGCTCCCCAAATAGCAAAACTCCTTTACTACTTTAAGTGTCTCATTTCCTAATCTAATTCCCCCAGCATCACCCGACTTAATTCGACTACATTCCATTATCCTCGTTTTGCTTTTGTTGATGTTAATCTTATACCCTCCTTTCAAGACACTGTCCTTTCCGTTCAACTGCTCTTCCAAGTTCTTTGCTGTCTCTGACAGAATTAGAATGTCATCGGCGAACCTCGAAGATTTTATTTCTTCTCCATAGATTTTAATACCTACTCCGAACTTTTCTTTTGTTTCTTTTACTGCTTGCTCAGTATACAGTAAATTCGAAAAGCAGATTAACTGTGTCGAGGGTCAGATCTGAAAGTTGGAGCTTTGTGGGGCCTACATGTAACTGTAAGAAAGCGAAACAACTTGTATATTTCACGTGTCGTAAGCCAGAACACATGGCTAGAGACAGTACTGAGAACACAGCGTAGTCTATGAAAAATAAGAAGCAGGGAAATGACGGATAAGGAAAGATCACAGTTGCCGTAAGCTGAATTGGGAAAAATTTTCAAACACGAATGTGAAATTAAAAATGGGTTTGTAGAAGTGGTTTGCCCACAGAACACAGAAATTCAATTAAAATTGCTTCTAGGTAAAGGAACATAGATTAGGTTGTTTAATATGAGGTATTTGCGGAGCCAGGTCGGGTATAGCGCCGTAGAAAGTATAAAATTAATTACTAGTCCAGTCACACATACACGTCAGATGGCAGTTTTAGATCTTGGAATAAGTGTGATGTGGTAGTATGGGAGATGGATATTCCCTGTGCTGCCGTAATCGATAGAGGCATTTTTTTATGAAGCATAGTGTAGTAATCGATTATTCTGTGGATCCTACTCGGGCCCGTTAAACTGCAAAAGGTGAGAGGAGTGCAAGGTGCAAATGTACAGCGGCAGCAGCTCAGAAAGCCACAAACGGATTCTGAAACTGCAATATGTGAATGCAGTCACTGAGTTGCTCAGAGGAACCAGTAATAAAATTACACCGAAGAAATGGCATAGTAAACAAACTACTGGTAGGTGGGCGCTACACAGTTTAAGACAGATCAGGTAGCTAAAATAATGTTATTCTTCGCGACGAGAAGATTTTGAGGGTAAAGGTTGCTGACGTTAGACTAAAAGAAATTATTGTTGAGAAATAAGAGTTGCAGGAAGGTGTGTACGTCCAGAGGTGCTGGTGACAGAATGAAAAAGCTCTCCTTTAATTAACCTGTTACATAAACGAGAGGGTGCGGTTTCTATTGTGTTGCCACGACGTAAAGTGGAAGAGTTTCCGCAGTTTAGCACAAGGTCGAAGCAGAGTGCGCATAAAGTAGACAAAGTCTCTAATGAGAAAAAAATCTAGGCTCACTTTATTAAAAAGAATACTTACGGTTAGATGGTTTAAATATTGTAGCTAAGCAGTCCATAATAAAGGTGGATTGAGCGTATATATTTAAGAAGATAAATTGACATATAAAGATAGAATTTATATAAAATGAAATTGATTACCGGAGCAGAAGGACGAGTAATTTGTCTCACCCTTACAGAATACTCGAAGCACAGAAAGAAGTGTTACATAGGAGGTAATTTACATGTTGGACGATGATATTCAACTAGGTCCGTTAATAATGCTTTTCAAATAGATAGATACATCTGGTGAAATGAATGGAGGGTATTACCTGATAACAGGAAACTGAGTGATATTATTGTTACGAGTTGGCTTCCGCTTATCTCCCACAAGCGTCCGTGGCGGAAGCAGTGATTTGTTCCTGGCTGTGAGCTCCATCTAGACGATGACAGGTTGGAACTCTTCGTGGGGCAACTGCGTGAAGAACGTCATCCCGATGTCGCCGTCGCTGAGTACTGAACCGCAGTGGGTATAGCCGGATTCCAGCGATCTGCTGGTCATCATTTTATGTAATTTTGGTGATCTGCTGATTGAAAATTAATAATAGGCTGATCATCATCATCATGAGTAATGACACTAACAAAATATATAAATGTATAAATCGAATCCCAGGATGTTGTATGAAATTCATTTTAAAACTACTTGTAAATCTTTCTTCAATCTGCAAACGAACACTGATACGAAGAAGAATACTAACAAGAGCCGGAATGTAGGTCAGTAAGATAACGAGAAGTGACTCGGGGAATACCGCAAACGAGAACGAGAACGGCAGCAAACTTCCGCCCTAGACAGTTAATTAAGCTTTTAATGTAATTAGAGTCTTCCCTGGAAAGCGGTATAATGGGGATTAGCTTTTCTCCCGAGTTTCTGGAAACGAAACCCCACAATTTCGGAGAACCACTTCTTTTCTTGTCCGGCATACCCGCCACAACCTTGAGGAGGGTTTACCGCCCACATTCCACGACTGATGAGTGAGCGGAAGCAACTGTGTGACCCACATTGTTCTCTTACTTACGCTACAAAATGTGCTATAATCGGCCAGCAAAACACAAGATGCAATTTCATCCCATACTTTTTACCTTCAGCCGAAAACATTCTAGAGGCTGTCCCACTTAGCCACCAGTAGTTCCACTGCACTCGATCGAACGAACGACCACGTATGTGTTGGTGTACTCCTATTTACAACTGAATCCAGAGAATAGGCATTTGTGTTAGACCCGTCCGCTTGTGAACCATTTTTCAGATTAACATGCAGAGATATCTCTCGCGCATGAGACGATAATAGGATAACTGTTTAATCAGAACGGACTTTTGTCGAAACTCTACTGAAATAAGCAATACCGATATAACCCACCGGCGAAAAAATAACGAGACAATAGACTTCCAATTCTTTTCTGATTTCTACTCACTACTCTGGGATATTTAGAGAATGTGCGACGAACAGCGTTGAATATGAAGCCTTTTGTACTGCATTTCATTCGTTATCTGGTTATCTTCGCTTGAGAAGAACTCAAAATCAGAGAATTAACATGCAGAGTACAGTCAAATTATCTGCAACTGGTACTCCTTAATAGGAATGTCGCCATTTCGTCGTTACTGCACTATATTTGCGGTTGGGTAACAACACGCAATGTGCATGTGGCATAGGTAAATGTAGTACTCTCTTGTATGCATTATCAAATACTTTATAGCTCACAATAAAAATACTGTACTTTAAATTTCAAAGTTCAGTATCTAGATCTTAGGTTCATTATGGTAGGGATGGTATTATAAAAACAGCGCAAAGGAAAAGAAGAGCATTCTTACCTTTCGGATTTAAAAACTTCGAAATATCACTATTTAGTTTAATTTATATTATTAATATGAAGATTAATAAATGGTTGAAAAAACTGAACAGAGGTTGTTAATTCTGGTCACACAGACAACTGTGCAGTACATTACATCCCATTTACAACACCAACTTTAATAAGATAAATAAACGGGAAAAAGTGACACATGTGATTAAATTCCTCCAGTAGTATGAAGACAGATACGTTTAGAGGCTATAGGGATGATCTAACAATTTTTTTGTATTTTTTGAGAACGAAGTAGAGCGGGGAAGTGAAGAGAAAGAAAGTCAGCTGTAGTAATGACGGTAAAATAAATTGCTATAACACATATAATGTAGGACCATCCATGTCTAAATGATTTTGGTAATCATTTGACGTATGCAATCAAGTGTACGAAATTTTGTAGTCCCTATGCTGTCTCAGAATAAATTGACATAACTAAATTTCGGACATGGTTTCTATGTCAGTGAGCTTTCAGTGTTACTTGTAGCAGTTCACTCTAGCAGCACACCACGGCATAGTTCGCAGTAGATTCAACCAGATTAGAGCTGACGTAGTGACAGATTGCATAGACAAGTAATACTTGTATACTGGCCGCTAAGATAAAATTTCTGTCAGTTCTGTGTTTTTTCTTTTTCTTTGTGCTTCTGAAGTGTTTGAATTTGATTTGTTTTCCATGTGGGGTAGTTTTCTGTGATGCAATTTAACTACAGTTTACGCAAGTAAGAGGGAGATAGTGCATGTTGTTGTTGTGGTCTTCAGTGCTGAGACTGGTTTGATGCAGCTCTCCATGCTACTCTATCCTGTGCAAGCTTCTTCATCTCCCAGTACCTACTGCAACCTACATCCTTCTGAATCTGCTTAGTGTATTCATCTCTTGGTCTACCTCTACGAATTTTACCCTCCACGCTGCCCTCCAGTACTAAATAGGTGATCCTTTGATGCCTCAGAACATGTCCTACCAACCGATCCCTTCTTCTGGTCAAGTTGTGCCACAAACTTCCCTTCTACCCAATACTACTCAATACTTCCTCATTAGTTGTGTGATCTACCCATCTAATCTTCAGCATTCTTCTGTAGCACCACATTTCGAAAGCTTCTATTCTCTTCTTGTCCAAACTATTTATCGTCCATGTTTCACTTCCATACATGGCTATACTCCATACAAATACTTTCAGAAATGACTTCCTGACACTTAAATCTATACTCGATGTTAACAACTTTCTCTTCTTCAGAAACGCTTTCCTTTCCATTGCCAGTCTACATTTTATATCCTCTCTACTTCGACCATCATCAGTTATTTTGCTCCCCAAATGGCAAAACTCCTTTACTACTTTAAGTGTCTCATTTCCTAATCTAATTCCCTCAGCATCACTCGACTTAATTCGACTACATTCGATTATCCTCGTTTTGCTTTTGATGATATATCCTCCTTTCAAGACACTGTCCATTCCGTTCAACTGCCGTGCATAGCAAGGCCATATTTGCATTTTGTAGTTAACAAACCCACTTCGGTAACTTTTCACTTATTTCTTCTGACAAGAGACAGTGTAGCCCACTCTGATTATGAGCTACTTTATTTTTTCGATCAGATTATCAGTGCTTTGCCGATTTCATTTACTAAGCCCTATCATTATGTTTTGAATTTTATTTTATCATATCTATACACAGAGTGTTCTGCATGTCACTGAATTGCGGGTGTTGTTGGCTGCGATTTGTTTTGCCGCATACATGCGATCACTAACTGATACTGTGACGTCCTTAATTCAGTTATAGAACACCAAGTAAATAATTACATTCAAGATGCTAAATGAGAAAAGCAACTGAGAATTTTGCTTGTCTGACTGACACTAACTCAAACTGCGAACTGAGTATATGAGGCTTGTCTTTGGCAAATAAATATAGTCTGTATACCAAATTACCTAAACTTTGACCTTGTTACAGAATTAAGTCCGTATATTCCCTGTGAAGATAAACTCCAAGTCTTTACTCTCCTCTATCTCCTCCCCCTTTGCTGATTGTGCTGACTGTTGAGAGGATCAGGGTGAGTTGACCCTTGTGCAAAAATTAAACTGATCGGAGTAATAAAAACTGAATCATTTATGTTCTTTCATTTATTGGGCCGTAAATAATGAGGTATAATCGTATACTCTGTCGACATTAATCATAGCAATAAGTAAGAGGAAGCGAATGATCAAAGAACAAATAACTATCAGACTGCTATGCAATAAACAATTATTTGCCAATGAATACAATTAAAATTAATTTATTAAATAGAAGGTATTTCTGGTTAACAATTGTAAATTCGACGACGACCAATAAAATGGTAGGTTTGCAAAATCAGTACTTAATATTAACAATACCACCGATTCACTCCTGTTTCAGACGAACGCAGTAAGTGGAGAAAAATTTTTCCTGTTCCGACACTCTGCAGGTCGTGAATTGCTGAATTATCATAAATAATTTTATACTTCCGGTCATTACCTCTAAATTAATTTATTGTTATAAGAACATTAAAACAACCATTACGAATGGCGCTCAGATTTCATTACTCTCATTTTAATCAACTTCAATTAAAACGTTCTGAAAGCGATTACCAAGTGCTGTTATTTATTTATGCTTAGCAAGCAGGTGTACTGATGCAGGAATGTGCTCTTGTCACCTATGAAGCAACCGAACACTTAACGAAACTTAAATAAGGTCTAAGAAAAAAATAAAGACGCATCACGAAGGAATTATCCGAATGGGAAGGAAACCGACAGATGGGATTCACATGTACAAAGAACAAAGATTAAAATGTCAGAGAAGTTGGCTGACATATTCAAGAGAAAGGGTTTCACAAAATGAGTACGTCAGTCACGAGTTGGTCTAACTCGGTCCCTTATGCAACGAGTTATTGATAAACTGCTTGCAGAAACTCTTTACTGACTTGCTCAATTTGTGAAGTTGTTTCTCTCGAATATATCATCCGATTTTTCTTAAATTTTAATCATTTGTTTGTCTGTACATGTGCAGCACGCCTGCCGATTTGGATAATTCCGTCGTCGTACTTCTTTTTTTGTCTTGTTTTACACTGCATTTATCTTAAATTTGTCCAATGATATGTCAGATGCCAGTTATTTTCAAATTAATCATTTTTTAAGGATCTTCAAATTTTACTCAACAGTTCAATTTAAAAGTTATATACTTTTATTTTTTCCTACCTACCTATATCAATCGTTGACTATCTCTGTTAGAATACATTTTACTGTATTTCATTGTTCTTTTGACAGTGGTAAGTTAAATTCTATCAGAATATTAAGGAATTTGGGTTGGTGCGAGAAGGACTCGCACGTTGAAAGTTCCTTACAAACTTCTTTATGTCTGTAGGGAGTTTTTACATTCCGTGAATTGAGAATCTCGATTATTTTAGTTCGTTATCGAAGTTGGTACTGACATGGTCCCAGTGATTTCAAGATTTTCAGAATGTTTCTGTGATATAGATGTGACAAAGTTATGCAGGATGCAGGCGACTATTAATATAACAATCAGTAATTCTCCATTCAGGCTGACTGTATCGCAGTTATAAAAGTAAAATATAGGGCAAGGAATGACTTTGTTGCTCACACGAGACACACTAGTGTGCGAATGTTTGTTTCACATACAACTTGAAACTCTGTATCTACATGCAACAATCGATCCTGGATATCAGGTGATGGATAAATTCGGAAAGGAGTCATGAGCAATAAATTCGTTCCTTGCCTAATATCTTTCCCACCCTGTCAGCTTGAATGCAGAGCTGCTGATTGCTTTGATGCGTCGTGTATGAGATAAAGACACCTTGCTTCTTACACAAATTTCACGATTTTAGGTCATCGGGAAGTACCATATAGATTTTGGTGTACGAGTTTGCGAGTATCAATATATGAGACATAAATAGCCGTACCTTTCAACTGCAGTTAACGTTTGTCGTACTGCCAAAAGACCATAGATCTTAGTGCGTGCCATACTTGATATGTCTGCTCATTCCTAAGATAAAAGAATCTTAAAAAGACGGACGAATGGACAAACAGTCGGAAAAAATGAGAAAGAATTTTTTTATGTGATATGATTACGAGTTAACTGTTTCCGGATTTTGTTCTTCGACTGTACGGTGAGACCATTCTTATTGCCAAATTTCTTGATTTCTGACCAACGAGAAGTATAGTTTCTGATGAGTGAATAGCGGTTATTAAAATACGTGACATAAATTGCCGTATCTTTTGATCATATAGACTTAAAATCTTCAATTTCCAACAACGCCAAAGACCACAGACCTCAAAATGTGACATAAATTTCAACTGCATACATCTACCGATTCCTGAGCCAAAATTTGTTTTTAATTGTCGGATTGAACGACGCACAGACGGATGACAAAATTATCATATAAGGTTTTGCCTTTACCAATTGAGTTGTGGAACCAACAAAAACAAACAATATATGTTGGTCCATTAACTTTTGCAATTCTAATAAAACCAGTACTTTGACTGCTGGTGGTGATGGGGAGTTCTGCATCACTGTCGACGAGTAATGTGCACATATAAACACACCAGTTTCATGCCTCGCTGATGGCTATCCTTCCAGTTACCAGTTGCCATTAGGCATAATTTGGGCATTTCACGTCATTTATAAACGCATCCTTATGAGCCTCCAGCTTCAGTTTCACACTAGGTGACGAATGGGTTGATGCTGTGGACCAGGAGGTACTTTCTTCTCAGGTGCCACAATCTCTTACTTTCTTACCCTTCTTACTCTGGCATGAATTTTCCCTCCTTAACACAGAGTGATTATTGCCCACCCTTTCCTATTCTATCGCCACGATTCTAACTGTAGGCCCCATAATGGGACCGAGCGAGGTGGCGCAGCGGTTACACACTAGATTCGCATTCGGAAGGACGACGGTTCAATCCCGCGTCCGGCCATCCTGATTTAGGTTTTCCGTGATTTCCCTAAATCACTCCAGGCAAATGCCGGGATGGTTCCTCTGCAAGGGCACGGCCGACTTCCTTCCCCATCCTTCCTTAATCCGATGACACCGATGACCACGCTGTCTGGTCTCCTTCCCCAAACCAATCAACCAACCCCATAATGGACCAGTAAACTCCACCGCCTGACAAACAAGGGAAGTCCCAGAAGGAGAAGAGGAAACAGAATCAAACTTCACATACTGAGATGGTATGTGATGTTATTTCAGATATCACAAAATTGAAAAAAAAAAATATCAATAACTTGTCAATATTACCCCATCTGTCTGTTTGACAGTAGTGTCTTATTAAAGTAAGCACAGATAACAATCTTATATCAAGGTTACTAATAACGACTTTCGGTGTCAGGTTGCACACTTGGGAGACATTTGAGGCCACCCTCATTTTCCTCGTACGGGACATGAGCAGCACATGTTCGTGGTACACTGAAGTTGATCCACGGAGACCCCATACCCTCCTTACCTTTCGCTTGTGCTTGGTGACCGAGGGGTTTCTGCACTGGAGTCTGGTAAGCTCCGCCAGTCTTCTGTCATCGTTAGTCCAAGGCATGCTTCAGGGACCACCCTGCGACGTGGCGGTGAAACGTTGTGTGTCACAGGAAACGGGGATCTTGGCTTGACTGTCCAGATAACGAAGATGGTAAAAACCTCTATAAAATAAAATAAACTCAATCTCACAATGTGCTGTGTGCTGATGAGGTGCATGGTGTCGAGGTGGAGCACTCATTAGCGACTAACCCCTGGGGCCTGCCGCGCCTTAGTTGTGTAACAGTCCGCAGCTTGTGGCCTAGTAACTAGCGTTGCTGCCTCTGGATCACGGGGTCTCGGGTTCGACTCCCGGCCGTCACTCGTCCATGGAGTCTCATGTTTCATTAGTGGATGAAGTCTCATTTAAATAATTGTTCGTGAAAGGATGATGCTTAGTCAGTAGAGTCTTAGATATTTGCTAAATCACCATGTCTAACACACACATTATTATTATTTGAAAAAATACACTGAGTAGGAAAAATCGGTTATTATTTTCTGTTTTACAAACAACAGAGTGCAGTTTAATTGTAGGAGGCCCATAGTCTAGCGTCATGCATTCATATTACATTGTTATTGCAGGGTTCATAGATGGAAAGCAGATATTATTTTTAAGCCCTAGAACTAGCAACTTAAATGTGTGAAATGTCACATAGGAGAGTTATGAGTTGTGCTGGAAAGTAGTAATACTGTACTGCATTCGAATCGTTTAAGCTGTCTGTAAGTTTCCCATAAATGTCGAAAAGCACTTAACAAATGCTATGTTATTTCAGTCTTGAAACACACAGTAGCAGTAGTAACTTACCAGTCGTCTTTATGAAAGTCACAATCATCCAGATATACCGTAACATGTTCAGGAACATCCATAATGCCTGGATTAAGTCATTTTCTTTAACACGTCAAATGTACGCAGTCACTGTTCTTCCTGAATTGTTAAGTATTGGTCGATGCATCAGCGGACCTGACTCGCAGTATATATTCACAGTCCTCACTTAGGTTAACAATGAGCACAGTCATTCCACAGAGGAACACACCATTGTTCATTCTGGTAATGTACTGTCAGTAGAGGCCAGCGTATTCGTCCTTTTTACATTGATTTTTTTTGTAAAGTTGCTTACACTGCTGCAATTAATGCATACAAACAGCAATCAATGAATAGCTCATTGAGTCGTGAGAGAACTGGTAAAGGGATAAGATGGTGAGGTGCATAGCAGCAGGTGAGATGAAGAAGGATCAGTAATGTAATATGGTAATTATGTTGATTAATGTCAGATACAGTTGAAACAATACTGGTTGTACACGCTTCCGTGTCGGTTTGAGATCTGAGTGGGAGTTTCAGCCACTGCTTTCATTAGAAGTTTCTCAATTTTGTCAAACTGGTGTTATCCATATATAAATGGAATCGACTGTGTGGTACATCAATGCATATTTCTGCATTATTGCACAACCACGGCCAGTAATGTCTGGAGAGCATATTGTCAGAAGAGGTGACTTCCCAGGAAAAATTAATGTATTTAACAGCAGAGAGTACGTGCATCTACAGGAATACGCGTTTTAAGAATCTAACGTACGCAAGTTACTCCATAAAGTATACTGCAAAACTGTCAACAAAGGCGGCAATTGTACGTCCGCCAATACTACGAGACATTGTGGAGTAAACTGTTGGAGGCCTCTCGCTAAACTATGCACCCATCGAAATAAACTGTCACTAAGCTGTGTGATTCATATTGTGCCGGTATGGAACCAGAAACGTATCAGCTAAGTGTGTCAGATGCAGGGACAGAACTGCAATCATATTTTAAGTCTGTCAATGTACACTACAATGCGTGTTTATAAATAAAAAAATTTAGGAGTTATACATGTGTGTGTTCTCAATAAAAAAACACTGTGTGCCAATGTGAGTACTTAGTCATCATCAGGAACGAGAAGATGAAATATTATTACCACAAGAGTCTTGTGGCAACCGGCCAGTCCTGCAATGATTACGTTGGAAACTGATACAAGAAGAATGGCTTGTTAGTTCTCGATAACATACGTGCCTTAATTATAGGTCCTTATGATTGTGGGAAAACTAATCTTGTTCTAACATTTCACGGATCCCGAATGGGGCTTATTCGAAGAAGTATACACATATGGTATTAAAAAACACTGTTTTGGCCAAAATATCAACTCTTAGTTGAGATATTACATGACATTGATGGGATAATGTACCAGGTTTTCGAAAAGGAAATAAAAAGAATGTATTCATAGTTGATGATATTACTGTGGAAAACCAGGATGTAATCCACGAATACTATTGCCTTAGACGCCAAACGCAAGTCGACATATTTTATCTGTCTTTGACATACTCAAGAATCACAAAGCAGTTGACTTGGAATAATGCAAACCTTATTATCGCTTTCAAACAAGAGCCGGCCGGAGTGGCCGAGCGGTTAAGGGCGCTACAGTCTGGAACCGCACGACCGCTACGGTCGCAGGTTCGAATCCTGCCTCGGGCATGGATGTGTGTGATGTCCTTAGGTTAGTTAGGTTTAAGTAGTTCTAAGTTCTAGGGGACTTATGACCACAGCAGTTGAGTCCCATAGTGCTCAGAGCCATTTGAACCATTTTTTTCAAACAAGACGATCTGAACACAAAGAATTTCTACCAAGCACACGTAGGAATCAATGTAACATTCAACAAAATTTTTCACCACCAGGGATTACTGGAATAACTTAAAGTATCGCATTCTGGTTATTAAATGTAAATGTCGTGCGAGTAGGGCCTCCCGTCGGCTAAACAAGTTCACCGGGAGCGAGTCTTTCGATTTGACGCCACTTCGGCGACTTGCGCGTCTATGGGGATGGGATGATGATGATTACGATAACACAACACCCAGTCCCTGAGCGGAGAATATCTCCGACCCGGTCGGGAATCGAATCCGGACCGTTAGGATTGACATTCTGTCGCGCTGACCACTCAGCTACCGGGGCGGACTGTTCTGGTTATTGACAAAACCAAGAAACTGAATGGGGGCAATAAGGACGAAACTTTGATAATATTCTGTTCAAAAAGTAGTGTGCCAAAACGTAATTGTGTCAGAATATTGGTCTGTTGATAAATTCGCATGCATGAAATATCCTGATGAGAGGAAGCATAAGCCAAACATACACGACAGAAAAATCGAGATAATCAACGCAAGAGTAACAGAATTGGATAGTTGTATGGCTGCAAAAGGGAAATCTCAGCCAAATGATACAATCCAGTGAAGTGAGCAAGCAATCAACACAAAATTAACGGAATTGGATAGCTATTTCAAGGCAGCAGTTACAAAAAGTGAATATCAGCTGAATGACAAAATCTAGCTAGCTGAGCAAGCTATAAGCACATGGTTAAATGAATTGGATAGCATTATGAATACAGTAGTTACGAAAGTTGAACAGTTGAGTGAGAGAATCCAGCTACATGAGGCACATGTAAAGGTAGAAGCTGAAGCAGTCAATGGGCGTGCCAATGCACGGGTTTTCAACAGAATAGCTATACTGCACGAATCTCTGAGTTGGGAGACCAATTAAGGAGTCCACTGACATGAATCGGAGACAGAAGGTGAAACACCCATCACCAGAACTAGCCCCTGCCCCACACCTTTGCCTCCCATAGTATTTTCTGAAAGGAAAGGGATCATAAGCTTGAAGATTACATATGACAAACACGCACATGTGAGACAATGTTGCAACAGGAAGATTACACATCCAAAACAGTAGGATATACTTAAACATTACTAGATCAGTGTTAAGGTTTGAACATAGCGAAGACCAAGGCACTGGCACTAACCTTGTAAAGCTGAACACAGTAGCTCTGGAATTTACATATTATGATGACCCTAACAAAGTCCCCCACCAACGTTGGAAAGATATGATATAAGCCTGTCAGTAGGGAAGCAGTGACTAATTCATCCACTTCCAGCAATGTAGTGGAGAATGAGGAACATGCATAACTGTACACAATTGTCAAGCACATTTTGGAAAGTCATTAGGTGTGGACTAGGCACTAAAGCCCGAACAGCTGCCAACACAATACTTCATCAGATTTTCTTAAATCCCAGCGAAGGGCCCCATCCACCAACAGAAGGAAATACTATCAACTGGCTAAAAGAACACACAGTACTTTACATCCTACAGAGGGTTTCCACCTGTACTTCAACATACAGTGTTACATCATGAACATAAGAAGCTACAAAAATGTATATGTCAGCTTCCTAAGAAAGATAATTATGTGATATGTTGACATATGACAATGAATGAAAGTCAACCAGACTAAATGAAGAACGATAGAATCATTAAGAATATTTTTACATCATAATTTCAATTTCAAGTTCATGTCAGTGGGGAATTCAGACGTTACTTCCAATACAACAGAGAAGAGGTTCCTTTATTTGGTTGTAACGAATGAATGAAGGAAACATTCTCTTTTTACTAACGAACAATGAGTTAATTTGAATTTTATTCGTATATAAAAAGTCTATAAATATCTTTAATTTAATTTTTATCCAGGAAAAGCGATTTGTTTCCCATGACGCATTGAAGGTTTAATCATAAGAAGAATTCAGCTTATTTTCAAATTGTGAACCCCATGAATGGAAAGAAAAAACTCCTTGGAACGTAAATTAAAAGAAAAAAATTTACAAGTTATATGGCGGATAAAGCCACCGCCGATGAAGGCCAATGATAAAGAGTGGAAAGATCGGTTGTAGAGGGGAAAAAATTAGTCTGCTTGGCTCGATTCCCACTTCAATCATCATTCTTTCCTTCATTTTACTTCATTCCTCACAATGTTAACAGTTTAATTTTAAAATTTAAATGAAATAAGCAATGCAGCTTATGTACATAAAATCATTACTGTAAGATGGCAAGAACTATGCCCCTTACATGAAGTCATTAAAGATCACCTAACTCACGTTGCGCGAACAGTAGGGCTGAACAAAAATGACTGACAAGGCACAATGCATCTTGTAGAGGGTATAGTATGGACGTATTGGAATAATTAATGTCGGGTGATGGTTTTAAAGTAATTCACACAAACTGAAAAACTTTATGGAAACACGTCGATTTACTGGAGGCTAGTATATCCCAGGGAAGTATACACAGTTGACCGTGGTGCGCGGCTGGGGAGCGGAGAAAGGATGTGACAATAGGCAGCTTAGGTGGCTCAAGCTCTGAGAAAGCGGTAACAGGGCATGGCCTCCAGCTGCCTTAAGATGAGTGACAGTGAGTGGGTGGTTGACCCCATGCTGGTGTACTGGGAAGCAGACGGAGAACTTGTACGCCTGTTGATAAATTTCTGTCGTCCCGTTTTCAGTGGAACATGCGAGTAAGCCGTGAAAAGCTATGGTGGAGCGGTCAACAGAGGCCAAAATATGCGTGTTCGTGACTATAGCAACTTCACGCTGAATTCACAGACCGCAGAGTCTGAGGTAAATCAGGTGAAGAGTGACAGGATGAAAAACGCCTGCTTCCGATGGGAACATAGGACCAAGGAATTTGAAGTACTCTCCTGGGAGTCAGAATTCCGGAAAAATTTGTGTTTTGTGCAGACGTTAACCTTGATGGGTGGCCTGGGTGGAGCTAAACAGCAGAAGTTGAGAGGAAGGGAAATTTTGTGGGAATTCGTTCACTTCCCAGGCATTGGTCGGCACTGGGAAGCAACGCATAATTAACGCGACTTGCGCTGCAATTGGCATAAGTGATTTGGCTGGATGGGAAACTGAGGTGAAGAGCGGACTGTGAGAAGTCTCCATAGAGGTCTTCCGTTCCCAGCTTGCCTAGAGTGCGGACGTGGCGTTCTTTACTCAGCTTGCCTGAGAAAGAGTGAGCATCTCTGCAGTTTAGGACTTAGCAAATGGAACGATTGAGCTTGGAGATAGGAAGTTTTGGTTCAGCTATGTACTGAGCAAGATAGCTAGGAGTGAATAGACGAGCACAGCCTTGCAGCACCACGAGGTCGACATATGTCTGCACAACGACACCACTCTGCCACACTGAATTCAGTGATATTGTGCCCGATCCGGCCACTGATTAATTTGTTGGATCATGTCGGCAAAGTTTCCACAAGGGTTTCATGGGCCGTGTATTGCAGAATTCTTCTCGCACTTTGCATTATGCCTGGGTCAGTCGATAGGAATTACTTTTGATTTATCATGCCTTACTCTACGTAAACGCAATTTAATACCACTGCCTGTTAGGAGAGTCATGTGATGTGATGATTGAAGGTCTTTCTTTGCGTTACCTGACATTGCGGCAGTTTTGCACTCTCTGTTGATCTGTCAGTCAATTACCTGGGGTGAACACACACCAAAACCAGATAAGTGATGGGTGAGGTGTTACATTATATTAAATTAAGTTATGATTGCTACCCCAAGTTAAAATACCAGCTGCTGAGAAAAAAGAGTATATGAGGAAACTTATCATGAAAGTGTATGAAAAAAGATGGGTGTGTGGGTATGATGTCACCGTGCACTTTTTTGCTTTCCATGTTCCTCATTTGGGAACAGTGATGTGTGTAGTAGAGAATGAGTGAAAAATCTATGAGATATTAATGCATTAATAGAAAAAAATATAGCAAAACATACTTGATCTTAGGTGAAGCTAATCTGGCCTGTTATGACAACACAGTCAAACATTATTTCTGTGATACTGTAGCACATTGGTAAAATTTTCCACTAGCCACCACAGTATTTTATATTTGTTTTATTTGTGACTGAGTATGTGCATGTGGAATTAACTCACCAGCTATAGGCACGAGCAGAAGTGTGATTAGATGCGATCAGATTTTGTGAAGAAAATGTCTTGTATTCACTTATTTAGACGCAACAGCAACAGGCTTCGAGGAGACATTTTGAGGGTTGGTTACTGAGTGACAGCTAGCAGTCCTTCAATCATATCCTCAGATATTTGGGTATGAGAGAGAGGTATTCAGGCTTACTACAGTGGTAGTCCAGTGTTATTTTGGCAGCGGGTCAGGCGTATTAAATACGCTGAAGAGCCAAAGAAACTGGTAAACATACCTAATATTGTGTAGGGCCTCCTGGAGCACGCAGAACTGCCTCAGCACGACGTGGCATGGAGTCAACTAATGTCTGAAATAGTGTTGGAGGGAACTGACGCCATGAATCATGCAGGGCTTTCCATAAATCCATTAGAGTATGAGGGAGTGGAGATCTCTTCTGAACAACAACTTGCAAGTCATCCCAGATGTGCTCAATAATGTTCATGTATTGAGAGTTTGGAGGCCAGCGGGAAATTTTTAAACTCAGAAGAGTATTCCCGAAACCACTACGTAGCATTTCTGAACGTGTGATGTGTCGCATTGTCTTGCTAGAATTACCCAAGTCTGTCGGAATGCACAATGGAGATGAATGGATGCAGGTCATCAAACAAGGATTCTTACTTACGGGTCACCTGTCAGAGATCTATCTAGACGTATCAGCGGTCCCATATCAGTCCAACTGCACACGCCCCACACCATTACCGAGCCTCCACCAGCTTAAACAATCCCCTGCTGACATAAAGGGACCTTGGATTCCTGAGGCTGTCTCCACACACGTACACATCCATCCCCTCCATATAATTTGAAACGAGTCTCGTCCGACTAGGCAACACGTTTCCAGTCATCAACAGTCCAATGTCGGTGTTGACGAGCTCAGGTGAGGCGTAAAGCTTTGTGTCGTGTAATCATCAAGTGCACACGAGTTGGCCGTCGCCTCCGAAAGCCCATACCGATGATATTTAGTTGAAAGGTTAGCACCCTCACACTTGCTGATGGTCCAGCATTGAAATCTGCAGCAATTTGCGGAACGGCTGCAATACTGTCACGTTGAACGATTCTCTTCAGTCGTCGTTGGTCCCATTCTTGCAGGATCCTTTTCCGGACACATCGATGACGATGTTTTACCGGATTCCAGATATTCACGGTTGTTGTTGTTGTGTGCTTCATTCCAGAGACTGGTTTGATGCAGCTCTCCATGCTGCTCTATCGTGTGCAAGCTGCATCATCTCCCAGTACCTACTGCAACCTACATCCATCTGAATCTGTTTAGTGTATTCAGTTATTGGTCTCCCTCTACGATTTTTACCCTCTACGCTGCCCTCCAACACTAAATTGGCGATCCCTTGATGCCTCAGAATATGCCCTACCAACTGATCCCTTCTTCTAGCCAAGTTGTGCCACAAATTTCTCTTCTCACCAGTTCTATTCAATACCTCCTCATTAGTTATGTGATCTACCCATCTAATCTTCAGCATTCTTCTCTACCAGCACATTTTGAAAGCTTCTATTCTCTTCTTCTCTAAACTATTTATCGTCCACGTTTCACATCCATACATGACTACACGCCATACAACTACTTTCACGAACGACTTTCTCACACTCAAATCTACACTTAATGTCAACAAGTTTGTCTTCTTCAGAAATGCTTTCCTTGCCATTGACAGTCTACATTTTATATCGTCTCTACTTCGACCATCATCAGTTATTTTGCTCCCCAAATAGCAAAACTCATTTACTACTGTAAGCGTCACATTTCGTAATCTAATTCCCGCAGCATCAACCGATTTAATTCGACTACATTCCATTATCCTCGTTTTGCTTTTGTTGATGTTCATCTTATATTCTCCTTTCAAGACACTGCCCATTCCGTTCAACTGCTCTTCCAAGTCCTTTGCTGCCTCTGACAGAATTTCTCGTGAAATGGTCGCAGGGGGAAATCCTCACTCCATCGCTGCCTCAGAGATGCTGTGTCCCATCGCACATATCGAGAGACATAAATGTCAATATTGATCTCATGGGGAAACTGTCGGTTCGGAAGTGGAGAGAGCTCAAGTTATTTTTTAAAGAAATCACACTGTTAGCAGTGACAGCGTCTTGCTCTTTACGTTCCCCCTTCTGTGCCGCGCTCAGGAGGCGAGTAACCGAACCACCGCCTGCGGGCTCTCTACTCCGCAGCACAGAGCCACCCACCTCCAGGGATTTGCTGCAGGGGGCGGTCTGCCTCTCGACTCTCGACTCTCGGTGGCTCTCCAGATGACCCCCCTCGGGTCCCCCCGGCCGCGGTCGCGCCTCGCTGGGCAGCCAGAGCCCTGATTAACGACACTTGTCCGTACCGCTCGTGCGTTAATTAATAAAACGCGGAAGCCGCACTGACAGACGCTGGGCGCGGGGTCCCCCCTGAGTCCCGGAATAACGCATCAAGCTGGCCGCACTGTACTTGCCCCGGGGAAGCGCAGCCCGCTTCATTAATACTTGTCGTCTTGTGAGGCGCGGGAGTGCTCACAGTCCTGTGGCAGAGACTTCTAAAGGAGTGCTGAATTTGTGAGGTGTCTTAAACTGCATGACGAATGAGGCGCAGTTCCGACACCAGATGGACAGTAAATTATGTCCTCGCGTTAACATGCGGTCTGTTTCGATACGGGAAGTTGCAACCAAACAATCTCAGTGTCGCCGGCCGAAGTGGCCGAGCGGTTCTAGGAGCTGCAGTCTGGAACCGCGCGACCGCTACGGTCGCAGGTTCGAATCCTGCCTCGGGCATGGATGTGTGTGATGTCCTTAGGTTAGTTAGGTTTAAGTAGTTCTAAGTTCTAGGGGACTGATGACCTCCGCACTTAAGTCCCATAGTGCTCAGAGCCATTTGAACCAATCTGAGTGACGCTCCCAGTTCACACCACCTCGCACTGCTCCGCGTGTTGTGGCCACTATAGGAGAAAGTCGGGTGATTTCGGAAGAGTAAGCCTTTGCAAACCGGAATTTTTCTTATGGTTGTATTGGCGCATTCTTCACACTGAACAATACTATGATACGTTACTTAATGAGATTTATAAAACGAAATGTCATAAGAATATAAACGTTTTCCAGCCTTTGCATTTTGATCGTTTAAAGCCTTAGGGAGCTGCATCCAGCATGATATGGTAACGTGTAAAAAACTCATTTTTCGCATAAAAAACGTTTTAATTTGAGGTATATGGTTACAGACATAATTAAAGTAAGTAAGAGTTATTCACCTTAGTAATAACATTCATGCTGCGAGAGAGGTTAATCAAGTAAGTAAAAATTGATGATAAAGTTATTAAGTTTATGTTTTGAACAGACAGACCTTCATCAGGACATTACTTTTACTTTGCAGTGAAGCATTTGTCTCACGTATTGGAAACGTCAGTGAGCTGTGTATGGACATATTTCTCTTGAGACGACAGCTTAAAAAGGTGGCATTGATTTCAGCCTTCAACGGACGTTTCATTGATGTTAAAACACTATTTCCTGTTCAGCACTGACTGATCTCGGAAAAAACTTATTATTTCGTAAAACAGGTTTTAATACCATTCTTTGCTTCCCCGGTAAACCTTCAAGTTTATAACCTAACATACTTATTAGAAATCAGTATTTCTTCCTATTTGTGATTTCAAGCAGTTTGAGATTTCTTCGACTTTATCCATGTTATTTTCGTCCCACTTGTGGGTGACATCTCCTTATTTGTCCGCTAAAGAAGAAACAGCCGTACAAAATTTATATTTTTTTCGTATCCTTTTTTTCCGCTACTATCTGACGTTGTTTTGTACGATACAACCGTCGCGTACCACTGTGGTAGCCTAACGCTCCCATTGGTATCATTTGGAATGGACTTTGCCACATTCTACAACATAACTTGTATCTAAAGATACAATAAAAACATAGTGCTTCACTACTTACTTGAAAACAATACACAGCATTAAAAGGTCCGAAAGCAATCTTGTATTGACTCAGAATCGTGTGAGCGGTCTTATTACTGCGTAGCTGACTCTGCAGTCGTGCTTCGCGTGCTTACACCAGCGCTGTGGTTTAGAAATACCTTGTCTCCGATACAGTCCATTGTCCAATAGGACGCGAACGTTCTCTTAAAAGCGGTACGATGACTAGAGTATTGCACACTTACACATGTTTTATAAAATATAAGGCACTACAGACTCTGATGGTTATTCGCAAGTGATGAAATTTATTCATTAGTATCAACAATTCAATGTTAATTCATCATGAAATAATAACGTACAGTGGAATCGAATTAATGCGGAAGACTATAGCAACTGGCAGATTAACAAGACACGTGTACCAGGTATTACTTGGCAGAAAGCTAAACAGTTTCTTGAAACAGTGTATGTTAGCACATTTAGTACTTACAGAGCTAAGTCTACAAAACAGAAGTCACAGAACACAGCATATTGCAACAGTTCGTTGGAGATATCTAAAGAGCGATATACCCATGCATTACGTAGAAGTCTACACGCTACCTTTGACAGGTATCTATAATGTCACAGTCACCATGTTTTAATCATGTCACTGGAACTTCACAAGGACTCCTCGAATGACGGAAGAGTGTACGACAACATAGTAACTCCTAAGGTGCGAAATATAGCTCTGTAATTAGTTGCTGTCCTTAGTTTTTAGATGGATTAACATTCAAATATCGATTGTACAGAAATCCAGAGGTTCTTACACACATGAGGGTTTTAGGATACATGCACGAATTTCATGTGCTCGTTCCCATTTACGCGAGCTCATCACTTTATCCAGGTATAGTACACTGACAAGCCATTAAAATTAAGACTGCCAGCGTGTTCGCCCTGTTTTGAAACGCAATACAGGAGCGATCGTGGTGACATGGTTCAAATGGCTCTAAGCACTATGATGTCATCAGTCGTCTAGACTTAGAACTACTTAAACCTAACCAACCTAAGGACATCCCACACATCCATGCCGGAGTCAAGATTCGAACCTGCGACCTTAGCAGCAGCGCGGTTCCGTACTGAAGTGCCTAGAATCGCCCGGCCACAGCAGCCGGCTGTGGTGACACGGATTTGGCAAGGCTTTGGTAGGTTTTCTAACACTTGTGTCACAATATGTCAACGTACAGGTCACGCAATTCCCATAAGGAGCAGGTGGTTTGTGGGCGGGCGCGGGGATAGCGCCCGTTATCCTTCGGGGACGGATAAGGAGAATTTATTGGTCGTCAATGTGGGTTCACTGTCACGCTCCGTAGACTACTGTAGCACGGTTGTGGCCCTGTGACAGGGACATTTATCCTGCTAAAACCTGACATTTCCGTCAGGGAAAACAAGCATGACGGTATACAGGTGGTTCGGAGTTGTCAGTGTGTCTTCCATTACTACCACAGATCCTATGGAAGCACAGGAGAATGCCTCCCATACCAAAATACTGCCTCCACCAACCAGCGTCCGTGGCGCGCTACACGTTTCGAGCCGCCGTTCACCTCGATGACTTCATTTATTGAGACGACCATCGACCTAGTATAGCAGAAATGTGGTTCATCCGAATGCCGACACGGTTCCATTGATCGACGGTCGAATCCCAACGGTATCCTCCCACTGAAATAGTAACTGACGATGTCGCTGAGGCAACATGTGAACACGTAGGGGTGGTCTGTTGCGTAGCTCCCTGTTCAACAATGTACGATGAACGGTGCGTTTCGAAACACTTGAGCGTGCATCAGCATTCGGCTCTTTCGGCAGAGATGCCATAGATCGCATTCTGTTCTATTTTTCAGAGCAGACAAGCATCCGAACCACACGTTCTTGCCGGCCGCGGTGGTCTAGTGGTTCTGGCGCTGCAGTCCGGAACCGCGGGACTGCTACGGTCGCAGGTTCGAATCCTGCCTCGGGCATGGGTGTGTGTGATGTCCTTAGGTTAGTTAGGTTTAAGTAGTTCTAAGTTCTAGGGGACTTGTGACCTAAGATGTTGAGTCCCATAGTGCTCAGAGCCATTTGAACCAGCCACACGTTCTTTGAGTCTCGTGGATATCCAAACATTTCGCGCCTAGAGGTAGTTTCACTATCGTTCTACGTCTTTCCGTAGATGCTTACAAGAGTAGCACGTAAACTTTCCGTCAGCTTCGCCGTTTTGGATTTACCCGTTCACAGGCTCTACGTAATAACAGTCTGCCCTTTGTCAAAGTAGCTTATCTCAATGTATTTCCCCATTTGCAGCCCATATATTCGCTAGGGTGATCCCCCGTCCGTGTATGCTCCGCCCACATACTTTCGTTACAGCGTCACTTGCCAGCATCCACTTCGCAGTGAGCAGTGGTGCTAATGTTTTGGCTTATCAGTGTATCTACCGACAAGAATTGTGAGGGATGGAAAAGACCCATTGTGGTTTGGAAACAGCGTTAGGAACGTGTAACGAAAGCAAAAGGAGCTTCACTGTCGAAGGCTCACAGACATACAAAAACTTAACGAAGCCAAAACTAATGTTTGGAGGGCTACACGTGAAACGTTCAACGAGTACGCAGGTAAAACTCTATCAGCTTGACAGAAATTTCTAAGACGTTCTGGTCCTACTTTAAATCAATAAAACCGTCGAAGTCACCAGTCCAAGGCAGTAAACCAATGCATGATACAAAAAAGGCCGAAAGCGTTCTAATGGTTCAAATGGCTCTGAGCACTATGCGACTCAACTTCTGAGGTCATCAGTCGCCTAGAACTTAGACCTAATTAAACCTAACCAACCCAAGGACATCACACACATCCATGCCCGAGGCATGATTCGAACCTGCGACCGCAGCGGTCGCTCGGCTCCAGACTGTAGCGCCTAAAACCGCACGGCCACTCCGGCCGGAAAAGACCTAAATACTACACGTCTTTTTTCCAAAAGTGTTGCATAGGAGAAGATCACTCTTTGTTTTCTCGGTTAAATCGTTACACGAACGAGAGAATGACGGACATCGAAATAAGTGAGTACGGAACAGAAAATCAACTGAGGAAGGACAGCATAAAAAAAAAGTTAGATATGATGGGATGCCAGTTTGATTCTACACTGAGGACGCGAACGAAATTGTATACTAATTATTATTTCACTATGTTACAAGGAATTGTACATACATGTTAATTACTATGTGCAAGACTGTAAGGATAACAGAATGTGGTGATTAAGTCTACTGTCACCGCAACATCCGGCGATTCCCTCATCTACAGCTTCCGCCCATTCCAGGAATGGCCTTACATTGGAGATGTGGTGCAGACCTTTCAATTGTTTGAATCGAAGTGTTTCCTCTTCCAGTGCGTCGGGATGTGGAATGCCCCGCACCCGATATGGTCCACGAATAACACTGAGAAACTTTTTGCAGAGGGCATAACGTTTATTTGAGAGCTTGTGGTTTCTGACGAGGATCTTTTGTCAATCTGAAATGCAATCGTTCTAACACCCTTCTTATATGCCTTTTTTCTAGCCTCCCTTTTTGATGTTCTTTAATGCTAAGTCTATTATTACTTGAGTCACCGTTCGTTTGGCCAGGTGCCTCTTTTATCTTACATGGCCGTTCCTTGTGTTTTAGTACCAAGATCGGGGGTAACCTTATCGATGAATGCGGCAGTTCGTTTAGTATGTCCTGAAATGATTGAAGATGCTTGTCCCACGTTCTGTGGTTACTGTGGCCATAGACCTTGCATAACTTTACGAGTTCTCGTATCACGCCTTCCGCGGGATTACAGCTCGCTTGGTAGACTGAAATGAATGTGGGCATTGCTCTCCCACGCCTCAGCATTTGTAACCATTCTTAGAACAAAACTGCAGACCATCGTCGGACATCAACCTCTTCACAGGTCCCACTTGTAGCAAGAAGTTGTTTGCGAACGCCTTTGCCACAGTCTTGCCGGTTACTCTACTCAGTGGCGTGAGGGAAACAAAATTGTACGTTAGTTCCACAGCCTCTAGTACGCGGACAAAGCCTGATCTAGTACGGAGTACTGGTCCGAACAAGTCAACTGCGGCAATGTCACATAATTTCGTGGGGATTACTGGGTGGAGAGGTGCAGTGTACGTCATTGCGACTGGTTTAGCTCGCTGGTATGGTCCGCCTACTCTAAAGACGCGACGTATTCACCTGAGCCTGTCATTAAAGTAACAGGCCTCATGTAGCTTCTCGAAGAGTTTCCTCGCGCCAATATGCCCATACCTCAACTGTATGTACCACACTAATTTGTCCACAAGTACATTGGGAATTGCTAGCATCCAGCGCGTATCGTCTGGAACACGTCTTTTGAATAGAACACCGAATTTTATTAAACAAAACTGACGAATCGCCGGGTTATCGCGATCGCGCCATTTTTCTTTGATATCCCTCAACACCTCATCTCTGCCCTTCTCGTGTGCGATGTCCCTTAGCGAAGTTGTGGAATTTTCAGATATAGCACGCTGAAGTTGATCTCTCCATGATCACCATCTTCTGCTTGTACGAATCCTACAGGTACACTTGAGACAGCTTCTGCAGTGATGTTTTTATCCCCGGGGATGTACACCACCGTAAACCGGAGTTCTTGGAGGTACAACGCCCACCTTGTTAGTCTCTTGTGGGACAGTTTAGCGATCATCAGAAACTGCAGAACCCGGTGGTCGATTAACATCCTTGTCGTTCGACCAAAAAGGTAGTACCGGAATTTGGTAAACGACCACATGATAGCGATCGCCTCCAGTACTGTAACCGAATAATTTCTTTCAGTGCGAGTGAGCACCCGACGTGCGAAACAAATTGTTTTCCAAGAGGATAGGTCGTTGATATCCTCTGCTTTGCCTGCTGGTCCCAGACTCATAGAGCGTTCTTCCCAGTCAGGACACAAACTCGTGGTGTGGAGGTCAAGTTTACGTTCATAAAACGCTTGTAGAAATTTCAGAGTCCTAAAATACATCTGAATTGTTTTTTGCTAGTTGGAGTTACGCATTCCGCAATCGCACTAATTTTGTAATATTCCAGTAGCTCTACTGAAGCCACAGAACGAATCGTTTGCTTCGCTACCACTTTGGGAAGAGGGAATATTGTTTTCCGGTTCCCTAGGCGACATTTCTCCGGAAGGCACGGTATTTTCTGTTTCGTTGCGTCTCGAGTTTCTCTTAGAGCGGATACGCGCGTCCATTATTTATAGCTGACTAATTTCGTACGCCAGTCATTTACTACAAGAATACTGCTTGGTATGAGAAATTTCTCATATGCTCCTAGCACCAAAATTACCGTACGTTACGCGCGGACAAGAACGAGATTGCAACAGCCTAACACAAGTAATATCTTTCGCACGCAGGACAATAACAAATTACCTGTACTTACTTAAAATACGTCCCCGGAAATTGATACTGTCACACGATCCTACTATCGGACTATGAATTAACACACCAGAAACACACACATAAAATCAGAAATAAAACGAAAGGAACAACGGCGTATAGATCACAACGCTGTTTCCTCGCTGCCATTTGAATCAACTAAGAAAATGTTCAAGAGCTAAAGGAAAAAATTTCTGAATAGTTAGTGCAGTGACACATCCTACGAAACCTGAATTTTTTACAGAAAATTCCTAGGAAGAACGCACTCAGAGATCATGGTCGTCACATGACAGGTATCTTTACAGTTATGGAGTATCTTTACAATTAATATGAATGTGGGGGGAGGGGGTAAAGTGTAGGCTCAATGCAACTGTTGGGCAAACGGAATGCAGTAGGATGTGCCGTACATCAGAGGTGGATGAAGCATGGAGTCGAAATTTAGTGGTGGGAGCGTACACAAAAATTCTAGCGAAAGAACATTTATTAGATCGCTAAATTTAATTACACACATGAACGTGTAGAGTGATTAATATGATGGTTGCTGTTGCTTGCAATCTATTACGAAGCATAGAACTTTACGAGTACTTCGGAGTCCCCTGCAGGGCCTATCATCTATGGAAGAGGAAAGATCAAAGGACCACGAACACTTACATTCACACGTAAATGAGAGACTAACAGGAAGGAAAAGAGCTAAAAACCTTCACCACAACCACACGTGGGTAGCAAGAGGTTCGTCCAAGGCAAACAGAAACCTCTTCGCTACCTGGTACCTGTTTACTACAGCTGGCTGTTTTGACACATCGGCAAAATACTAAACTCCCATGGATATACGCACTGAAATCCTTCCACACTCTCATTCATACATTCAACTGATCGGACGAGAAGAGAAAAGAATAGATACATTGAAATATGGCACTTAAATGTATCAGATTTGCGTGTGGGCTCTAACAGTACCAATAACCTTAAAACGAAATTCGGATAATATACCGTGGCCACCACAAACACACTCAGGTGCTCAGTCTTTCCCTTTTCTTCTTTACACCTAGGGAAACAGATTATTTGCACCAACAATTAAGGTGCCAGAGGCAAACAGATGAAGCTGTGTAGTATGGCAAAATCATGAAGAGGCTCATGCAGAGGCCTTTCAACACATCTTTGGAGTACTGCGAAAATAAATTGGAGCAATAGACGTAGATTTTCTTTTGTAAAGGTATATTTGAAAGCGGAGTTCAGCGTTCTTGCTTTTGCTTTGCTACCCTCAATTTCAATATCTATCTCGTCAATAAGCGACTAGACACTACCTTTTGCACCACTAACACCTTGTACACGTGATCAGAATTCTATTGGGTTATGTGAGAGATCCCTGCATGACATTCTTTCAGTATCTCCTATCTATAGCCCTATGCTCTTTTTTTACACCTGTTACGCAGTAGTCTTCAGTAGAAGATTCTTTACAAAGACTTATCCTGCCGACGCTGTAACAGGACTCGACTAGGTTTCAGGAACGCCAGATTCACTAGGCTGTCCTAGTTACGTGTCTTCCGTAGTTACGAAAAGTGTGATTTTTTTTCTGTAGTAGCAATGACCTTTTGGTTAACCGTCTCTTGCACTTTGCCTTGTTGACAACGCCGGTCCGTGGCTTCGTGGGTCCTGCAGCACACCCGAAACCTGCCACCAGTTCAAATGGCTCTGAGCACTATGCGACTTAACTTCTGAGGTCATCAGTCGCCTAGAACTTAGAACTAATTAAACCCAACTAACCTAAGGACATCACACACATCCATGCCCGAGGCAGGATTCGAACCTGCGACCGTAGCGGTCGCTCGGCTCCAGACTGTAGCGCCTCCTGCCACCAGTTATTACCAACTAAAATCTGGACTGATCTGAGCATGACACGGATTTCCAGTCGTCTAGCGTCCAACCGACATGATCACAAACTCAGGATAGGCGCTGCAGGCGATGTCTGGCTGTTGGCAGCGGCAGTAGCGTCGTTCGTCTGCTGCCATAGCCCATTAACGCCGAATTTTGCCGTACTGACCTAGCCTGTATCTTCGTTTCACGTTGATTTCTGTGGTTATTTCACGCAATGTTGCTTGTGTGTTAGCACTGACAACTCTACACGTACGCCTCTGCTCTCGGTCGTTAAGTGAAAGCTGTAGGTCGCGCCATCATCTATGGTGAGAGACAATGACTAAAATTAGGTATTGTCGGCACACTTGACACTGTGGATTTCGGAATACTGAATTTCTTAACGATTTCCGAAATGAAATGTCCTATGCAAACCACCATTCGACGTTCGAAGTCTGTAAGTTTCCGTCGATAACCTTTTCACATGAATCACCTATGTACAAATTACAGCTCCGCCAACGCACGGTCTTTTTATACCCTGTGTACTCGATACTACCGCCATCTGTATAACTGCATATCGCTGTCCCATGACTTTCGTCACCTCAGTGTATACTTTAGGTGGCAAATGAATTTCCATATCCAATTTTTAATCCAGATTTTTTTTTGGGTCATCAGTCTTCTGACTGGTTTGATGTGCCAACGTCTTCATCTCAGAGTAGCACTTCCCCAGTCATTTGTTGGAAGTATTTCAATCTCTGTCTCCCTCTATAGTTTTTTTCCCCCTACAGTTCCCTCTAGTACCATGGAAGTAATGCCCTGATGTCTTAACAGATATCAGATCAACCTGTCACTTCTTCTTGTCAGTGTTTTCCACATATTTCTTTCCTCTCCGATTCTACATAGACCCTCCTCATTCTTTACCCTATCAGTCCACCTGATTTTCATCAATCGTATGTAGCACCACATGTCAAATGCTTCGATTCTCTCCTGTTCCGGTTTTCCTACAGTCCACGTTTTAATACCATACAATGCTGTGCTCCGAATGAACTTTTTCCGAAATTTCTTCCTCGAAGTATGGCCAATGTTTGATACTAGTAGACTTCTCTTGGCCATGAATGACCTTTTTGCCAATGATTGGATGTCCTCCTTGCTCTGTCCGTCATTGGTTATTTTGCTGGCTAGGTAGCAGAATTCCTTAACTTCATCTACTTCGTGATCATCGTTAATTTTATCGCTCATCTCATTTCTGCTACTTCTCGTTACTTTCGTCTTTTTTCGATTTACTCTCAATCCATACTCTTCACTTATTAGACTGTTCATTTCATTCAATACATCATGCAAATCTTTTCCACTTTTAGTCTGGATAGCAGCGTCTTCTGCGGATAGTATCATTGATAACCTCTAGCTGAGTGGCCAGTCTATCGCCGGCAGTGCTGCGAGGCGGTCACGCGCCAGAGCGCTGCAGGCGAGGCGCGCACCGTGTGTTTGTGTTTACTTCGGCCGCTGTAAGTCTTTTTCCTTCTAGACCACCATGGCGTACAACTATCGGAAGAAGACATTACAACTTTTGGTCAGACTTCGCCCGACCCATGGCCCTGGAAGTAGAAAGATCTAATTAGTATCCACCTGTCCATAATTAGCAGTACCGTATACTTCAAAATGATCAACGATGTGCGGCTGGTCCCGGCGGAGGTTAGATTCCTCTCTCGGGCATGAGTGTATGTGTTTGTCCTTAGGATAATTTAGGTTAAGTAGTGTGAAAGCTTAGGGACTGATGACCTTAGTACGTTTGAAGACTTTTTTGATCAACGATGCGGCGTGCAAGGTGCTTCAAGAGGCAAAACGTCGATTGCGTTTCTGTCATTCCTACGACAACGTCGGACCTGTTACCGTCGATCACGTAGGTCTCGGCACACGAACGGTAAGGATCTTCGAACTGCCGTTCGAACTACCTGCAGGCGTCGTCATAGCGGCGCTACGTCCCTGTGGTAACGTTCTGGAACATGTCGCCGAACGATGGGTACAATTTCAAACCTATCCCGCTTTAAACGGTGTCAGACAGGTCCGCATCGAGTTGCAGAAACATGTGCCTTCCTACCTACGTATCGGGGGCTGCCGTGCCATTATAATGTACGATGGACAACTTCGCACCTGTTCCGGTTGCGGGAAAGGTCATTTATGGTTTGAATGCATTCAACGGCGTGTCGCGCAGCTCCCGTTGTCGGAAGAGTCCGTCACACCCATGATGACCGCCCTACCGGTCACTTACGCAGCGGCTCTCACCAGGTCTACAGTTTCGTCCAGCCCTTCTCCCGGTCCCTCCGATCGGCACGTCCCACAGTCCCAGTCACCAACGGACGGTGCAGACGTCCCACCTGACAAACAGGCTTCCGCGCCGGACGCTGAGGAGACCAATATTTCTTCGTAACACCTGTTTTACAATGTCATTGTATCCACCGACGCCTTCGAACAAGGTCGACGCTCCTCCTTGCTGTCGTCCGACACTGAGAAACACGTGCGCAAACAGCGCTCGCCACGTAGGCGCAAACGCTGCCGCCGTTCACCCACGTGCTCTCAAAAGGTCGCCACCCCAGCCGACGAAGACGACAGCCAACCAGCCGACATTTCCACGCAGAGGTCGGCGGACACCTTTCGCGATGAACAAGACGTTCAGCAGATCGAGACCACCATGGAGGTAGCCACGCACAATGAAACTGTCGGCGAGCAGCTTGAGACGCCTGTCTCCCCGCCGACAGCTCCAGATCTCTCTTACTACGATGCCAGTCCCACGGACATTGAACAGACTCACGGCACCGGAGCATGGGCCGACGACGTTGAGGAAGGTACGCCCCCTCCTCCGGATGAGTTGCGTACCCTGGTCGAGGCTGCCTGTTAACATCAATGATTGGAGGCACTGCAGCAGACGGGACGGAACTTCCTGTCGGTGCCCTCCTCATATTCCCCCTATTGATAGTAGATGCACGTCCACCACCACTGAAACAAACGTACCGTTTCGCCACACTGAACGTCAACAGGATCGGCACTGCACCCAAGCTGCAGCTCCTATGTGACATGCTTCGGGCCTCTGACGTTAACGTCGCCCTTCTTCAGGAAGTTCGCGTTGCCACACTACCACCGGTCTACGGCTACGACTCATACACGTCCACATGTGATCAATCGCATCTCCGACACGCGCATCATCGATATCTACGCTCCGTCTGGCTCTACGAACCATCGGCAGCGGTCCACTTTTTTCGGACATGACGTGGCTACCCTGTTTTCTTGGCGGTATGATCACCTTATCATGGGAGCCGATTACAACTACGTCCTCTATCCGCAGCACGAAATGCCTGGTTATTCGCCATGCCCAGCGGTGCTCGCTTAATCGAATATTTTCGTCTAGTGGATGTTTGGGAGAAAACTCATGGCAATACCCCCGGTTTTATCCATTATACAGCACATTCTGCGAGCAGACTGGACCGGTTTTATGTCTCTGCCCACCTTGGCAACGAAGTCTCCCACGCAGAACGATGGCCCCTTGAATTTTCGGACCATTGTGCTGTCATTTGCTCCATGACTTTGCCACAGTCAGTATGGCGCAGAATACGTTACTGGAAGCTTAATACCTCCCTCCTTAATGATCCACACTGCCGACAATGTGTTGCCACTACAAGGGCGTCTAGCGAACGACGCCTCCCGCAGTACACATCCACGTTCCATTGGTGGCTCGAATGTGCCAAACTTGCTATCAGAAAGGTGTTCATACAGTGTGGCAAGGAAGCAGCAGCATGGCATCGAGACATCACAAATTTTCACTACGCCGTCCACCGTGAGCTCGATGCCCTCCCTCCACCACCTGACACCCACAGGGGACAACAGCGTATTAAAGCTCGTCCTCTCTCTCTGCAACCTGTACGACTGTATGGTGTTGTGGTGCGTTCCCGACGACAGGACCTCCTCCACGACGAAACGCAATCCATAATCCATGCCACATTCGATCATCGTCGTCGAAGTCGACTTTTCGTCCCCAGCATCACGAGCTCCGACGGTGTTCACCACACAACATAGGCGACAGTGGTGTCTGCCTTTGCTGAACATTTTATGACGACGAACCGATGGCAACACCGTTTCCTGATGATCTCCATCCTCCCCCTGATCGGACCCTCACCGTAACGGAGTCAACGTCCATAATGTCTGCAATCACCGCAGAATAGGTGGTAGATGCGATCAACAAGAGGGCCAGGAACAAATCACCAGGACCGTATGGTCTTACGGTGGAGTTTTACCGGGCGTTCACCACGTTAATGCTTCCTCGCTGGAAACTCCGTCCTTAACAATTCCACCTGAATTCGTCACTGGTATTCTTCTACTTGTGCCTAAGCCGAATGGAGGGTCTCATCTATCTGTATATCGCCCCCTTACGTTAATGAATACAGACTATAAAATCTATGCACGCCCCTTAGCAGCGCGCATACGCACTGTCTAACCTAAGGTCCTTTAACCGTAGCAGACTGCACGTGGTTGTGTTGCCACCCTACAAACAGCCCTAGGAGAAATGCCGTAACCTCATCGCGCTGGCAGCAGTTTGCCGCCTTCATGCAGCACTGGTATCCATCGATTTCATGAGTACCTTTGATCGCGTTCGACACCCATTCCTTCTCTTGGATTCCCATTACCCCTTGTCGACGCCACTCGTCGCTTACTACTTCCGGGGTTACTCCTTGTCGTTGCCATTCGTCGCTTACTACTTCCGCGGTTTTGATGTTACAAGTAAATGGGAGGCTTGTAGGACCGATTCCCATAAGTGCGTCAACGATGTCCTATGTCTACTTTACTATACGCCATTGCTCTTGAGCCCCTCATCACTCTCCTTACCTCTAGACTGCAGGGTCTCACATTACGTGACTGCACCTTTCACTGCAGGGCTTATGCGGACGACCTCCTCTTTCTCACCTGCTCTTCCGCGGAACTCAATGATGCCATCCAATGGATCCACCAGTATGGACGTATTCTTAGTGTCCGCAAATCGACTATGATGTACATTGGGCGTGGCCTCCTTGTTATGGTGCCGACCTCACTCCCAGTCCGTACCACTCTTCGTTACTTGGGTATCGAATTTACGAGGTCCTCACACCGCACAGTGGCCCTCGCTTACCGGCGGCTTTTGCAGTCGATTCGGTACCATGTTCGCCGTCAAGTGCACCGTAATTTAAAGCACTTCCAGCGTGTGTCCTATGTCAACAGGTATGTCGCCCCTAAGCTGGTAAACGTAACCCAGAGCCTCACAGTGCCATTACACTTTGGCTACCGCATACAAACAGCCTTTGGATATTTCGTGTCAGCAGGGACAGTTTTCAAAGTCCGCTACAACACTCTAACACTGCCTCCTGCTAAATGTGGCCTAGGACTCGTCAACGTGCGGGCACGATCTTCTGCACTCTTTGTCCATACTATTTTGCGCCACTGACAGGGGCCGGTCCCGTCCTTAACACGCAGTCTCTTAGATATCGTCCGACCAGCTCATCTCGATCCACCGATCACTGTGGCACCTATTTCTCCATTATTTTACGATGTCGCCAAGTGTTTCATAGAGAGCATTTTTCTTTCGTAGCTTACTGCAATCTTCTCAGGAACACGCGCTTTTGTTGGCGCAAATGAGGCTACCGGCGAGCCGTGGTCGGCCAGTTAGGTGGTAGGGGCAGGGCCTCCGGACAGCCTGGAACTTGTCAACCCGCTGCCGGGCAACAACAAGTCCGGCGCAGAATCATTGTGCCGCCGTGAGTCGAACGCCGATGCCACAGCCGGCCATTGCCGACGGCGTCGTCGACGGTGACGACGACGACGTCGACGACGTTGAAGCAGCCGTCAGAGCCGCACGAGGAGCCGGCTTACGCAGTCGCAGCGCGGGACACGCACGATGAGGCAACTGTCGCACGGGCCTCACCCCCGGTATTTACTCACGTAGATCCACAAAAAGAAAGCAATGATACGCAGACAGCTGTTGCCGCTGACGGGACGGAGACTATAATGAGTCAGTTGCTGGCCACAGTGAAAGCTGAAACTTATCCAATGAGAGTATCAAATTTCCGTGTTAGCAGAAAAACTTGGTCAACAGACGCAGGCTTTATATGCCCTTAAGGCACAGAGAGCCGAATTATTTAGTCGCCAAAAATTTTCAGAATTTAGATTTGCAGAGACAGGAAGAAGTGCTGAGTCAAGTGCTGTTGAATCTAAGCTGGGTACGGTGAACGAAATTTTCGAAGGAAAAAGCGAGCAAAAGGTTAAGCTGGATTTACTGAACGATCCAGTAGGAGAGACCAGCAGGGTTCTTTCAGGTCACACTGAGTTGTTTAGTGCCGTTCACACTCGGTTAGAAGAGACCGAAGAAAAGTGGAAGAAATTCAGGCTAGTGTGACTGAAAAGATTGCGGCGCAGTACACAGTTATTAGCCAATTGATATACTGTGTCGAAGATCAGAGGTTCGAATCTCGTCACATATCGTGAAAGTGTTTTATTTCTAAATCTAATCAAAAGAGTTTTATTATACTTTTTTAATTAATTGGTTTAAATGTAATTTTCTTATTTGTTATTCTTTGACACGTCATTTTCATCTATATATTGACCTTTGCTTGTGCACTTATTTTGCTTCCTATCATTCTTTTTTCATCTAATCCACAGAGTTATACTGGATGTTAAGGCTGGTGAAAAGTAGGATTGGGCAAGAAATCGCGCATCTGTTATAAATAACAGTGACTGAGAAGTCACAGACATCAAAACAACTACTTTACAAAATCTAACTGCAATTTCAGTCACAACTAGGAGTCGCAAGTAGCCTTTAACTTTCACCGTGTGCCATTTCTTTCTTCTTCCTGTGAACCTATTATCTGGCTGTGATTTCAGCGACAAGTCGCAAGTAGAAGTCGCAAGCAGCAACTAGAAATCGCAGTTAACATTAGATTCCGTATGCGATCTGTTGCTCTACATCCGTACTTTGTTCTGAGAGCATTGTGTCTCACGATGTGGATGTATTACTTGCTTATGGTCGATGAAATGAATGAAGAAGCTAATTTGCTCTGAGAACAATTTTATACTCGGTTGAGAACTGGTGCAGCCAAGTAATGTGAAGGCCAAGTAAAGGTTGTGCTAACAAGTCCTCTGTTAGGCCAGTGTTGCCTGGATCTCTGCACCCACCTGCTTTTACAATGCCCTCCATATCCTCGAACGCCATGCACTCCGCCTTGCGTTCTGTATCCGCCTTCCTTCCCCCACATGGCTCCTGTATGAACTCATCCCCTTCCCCCACCTCCTCCTGTTCCTCCAACATCTCCGCATCCTTTACATTGTCTGCAGGATTGATCCCCCCCCCCACCCCCTGGTTTCCTCCTTCCTCTCCACCCACCGCCAGTTGCCGCTCCTCGCTGTATTCCTCCCTCTCTCCATCTCCACACCCTCCATCTCCTTCATCAGGGCAATTTCTACTGCCTCCCACTCCCAGATGATCGCTCTGACATATACCCTACCTTCCAACTATAACCTGACGTTGTTCCCTCCCTCTCCAGGGCCCCCTTTTTCCTCTCCACTCCTTCTCCCAGAGCGGATTTTCCTCCTTCCCCCCCCCCCCCCCTGAGACCCTGCACCCCACCCTTGCCTCTTTCTCTCCCACATCCCTCCCTACCTGGCCCGCTTTAGCGTGCCCCCCCACCCATCTCCCCCCTGTCTTACCCTCCCTCCCCTCTTCCATTCTCCCTAATCTCCTTGCACCTGGCAGATCCTCCGATTTCATCATCATCAGTTTGCCATGTCAGTGTTGTGTTTAGTGCTGTCTCTCCTGTGCATCGAGAGGTGTGATTTTAATTGTGTGTGGCCTTGTACTTAGTGTTATTGTCAGTGTTTGTTATGTGCTACGCCATCCGTCGATACTTTTATGCTCCGGTCATACTGCGCCTTGTGTTCTTTTAATTGTCCCTGTGTGTGGTTTTTTTACGGTTTTATCTCCATTTTACAGTCGCTCCTTTTTTGTCTATTGTCTTCCATGATGTTCCTCCCTTTTTTATATCTCTGTTCACCATGTTTTCTCCTTTGTTATTTTTAAATGTCTTCTATTGTTTGTTCTATGTTTTTCGGGTGAAGAGCAGTGCATATGCTGCTGCCAGCCCACCCCGATTGGAAACTGAAGTACAATAAAGGAAAAAAAAAGTTATGCTAACAGAGATATTTATAGCTTAGCGTGAAATTTTCGTGACATATTTAAACACACTCTTCATCGTAAAAACTAAAACTTCATGGTAGTTTTAAAAACAGTTAGTGGATAAGTCTCCAATGAGTATTTTGATGCGTATTGCACAAACATACATCGTACAAAAACTACAAAAAATGCATTGTGGCTTCTATTATGTAATTTTTACCAAATGTTTAACAGCTGTATTCACAAGAGGGATATTTTTTCCGACAGCAGTACTATACACAGTTAAACTTTTGTCTGTATTTTAAAATTTTGCATTAGTACTACTCCAAATTTCAAATTGGAAATGTAAGATCAGTGCTTTTCACTGTTTTCCCTTGCACATTATTAATCTTAAGACACGCGACCTTCCACCCTAACCTTGACCATGGCCTACGCTACAGGTCTGTCTGTCATCACAGCCAACATTCAAGGTGGGAGGGACAGACGGATCAGTATCACACTCTAGCAAGTCTTCATCATGAAATACACGGCAGATAATTTTGGGCTATGGGATTAGAGGTGAGAATGGAATTTTCATTATTCACTCACAGTATAGTTCACATTTATTTATCATCCCTTTCAAATCACATAATAACTTCAATGACACACTGTACCAATACTCATTTTGCACACTTATGTCATCAATTATGGCTCTTTTACGCTGCGAACTCTTCAAGAGTCGTTTTGAGTCCTCACAGTTACCTCTTCTAGATGTTGATGGGTACATAGAGCAGTCAGTAATCGAAATGGGAACTGCGTCTGGAAAATGACAACAATTACTAAAATTGTATACTGCTGCTAATAACTAGCAATATAATTCACATTATACAATTGCTAATACTTCTGGTAAGGAAAGGACATGAGTGGGGGAAGGTTTCAAATTTTGTATAAACGATGCCCTGCGTTCATTCACATACTTAGAAACTAACGTTACTTCTGACGAAGACGGTGTGAAGACACTGTGGCAACTTTTCCAGTTCTGCTGTCGCTTATATTTTCAATTATCGCTGCATCGAGTGACTAATAATGTGGTTCAGATACTTGTGAACGTAACAACGTGGATAGCATCCGTATTGTAAACATGAACTCCTATGGTACTGTGTGGTGATTCGTATTATGATTCTCAACGTCACTATCAATATTTTAATACTGCATCCATTAATTTAAACTAAAGCCAAAGGAAGAACACAGGTAAAACATACTTAATAGTGATTGTTTCGTTGAGATGAAATGTTGTCTGTGGGCAAGCGTATCTTTCGTATATCATGTAATAACTCAAGAACAATCGTTAGAAATATTAATAATACCATTTCAGGTAATTTTTTGTCAGTTTGGTTGCTGAAACGTTACAGATAATCGCCTATACAGGCAAGAACATATTTGTGGGTTTAACTGACACAGTTCATTTCTCACTAGCGACTTGAGACAGTGTAACATCTATGGTGATATAACGCAGAAATCGTGTAAAGCGCAGAAGTCACAGAAATCTCAGATGTCACAGAAATTGCAGTAGTCCCAGAAATCGAGTAAATCGCAGTAGTAGCAAAAATCGCAGAAATAGAGGAGGGATACAAGTTGTGAATTCCTTAACTGCGATTTGTCGCAGTTTTCAAAAAGTAGCACTCACAGAACTCACTGGTATCGGGAAAGCGCAGTTTAGTCCATACCTAGTGACAACGGCTAGACTGCTACGGCTGCCCTGCGGCGTTATTAACGGTACAGGCGGTCAGTCAAAGGTCACGGCTCCACGCGCCACCCTTCTGCCAGTCGCCGACGTTTGTTCAGGGCCAATCCGGCTTGTGTCAGCAGCTGAGTCGGATAACTTGGGACACTCTGCCCTAGTAACTGGTGGAGTAGACAGGACAGTTCAAGAATGGACGTGCGCTGCGTCAGAGCCTCAACTGTTTCTGACGGAGCAAACTCACAAAATATTATCAAGAAAGAGTCGACCAGGTCATTAGTAGGGAATTAAGCACGGTAACCACCTGTTCCATTCACTCACCTTGACTGGGGACGGTTTAGAGGGATCAAGAGCAGACTCCACCTGACAGATTTTTTTCACAGAACAGTCAGTATCAGTCACAGGCAGCTAATAAGTGCTATCGGGTGACACCTCGTTTTCGAGGCGAGACTGTGGTGGCAGAGCAACGGACGCTACTTTGCACCCCTGAGCAGAGAATCCGTAACAAAGTACGGGCACGTCAGCAGAGAGTTAGACGCTCTCTAAGAACGGGCGCTTGGTGGAGGCCTTCGAGATTTTTTCTATTTTATTTTCTTATCTTTTTTTTTGTTGAAGTGCCCATCGCCTGACACTAGGAGCCATCTGTAGACCTCGCCGAGATGATCCCGCTAATTTATCACCGGGTACCGGAATGGGTGAGCAGACAATTGTTGACTGTATCTGTCGTCAGCATGGAGTACTCGCTACACAAACTGGCGATTTTAAGAAGAGAAACAGCGCGACTCCCACAACTTGAAGGATTTAGTCGCAGCAACGGCCAGATACAAAATACACTGATGAGTCAAAACAAGATGAGCACCCTCTTAAAATTGTTTTGCCGGCCGGAGTGGCCGTGCGGTTCTGGGCGCTTCAGTCTGGAACCGCGTGACCGCTACGGTCGCAGGTTCGAATCCTGCCTCGGGCATGGATGTGTGTGATGTCCTTATGTTAGTTAGGTTTAAGTAGTTCTAAGTTCTAGGGGACTGATGACCTCAGATGTTAAGTCCCATAGTGCTCAGAGTCATTTGAACGATTTAAAAGCGTTTTGGTCCACTTCTGGGAAGCAATTCAGCAGTGATTGTGCTCGTTTTGGATTCGACAAGTACTTGATAGGTTTAGAGAGGTTTGTGACACCAGATGCCTAAGCACAGGTCACACATTTCCCATAATTTATGGGCAGTTGGTTTGTTGGCACAGAGCTGGCGTCCGATAGCATCCCAGTTGGGTCCCATCGGATTCAGATCAGCAGAACTTTATGGACAAGACGTCAAAGTGAGTTCACTGTCATGGTCCTCAAGTCATGGCAGCACGTGTGTTGCCTTGTGACACTCGCACTTACCCTGCAGGAAGATGCCATCACTGTCGGGGAAGACATCAAGCATAACGGGTTACAGGTGGGCCCTAATAATGTATAGATATTCCACAGCTGTCATGGTGCCTTCGATTACTACCACAGGTCCCACGGAAAATCCAATGAATGTCCCCTATAACATAATGCTGCTCCCACCGGTCTGCGTCCGTGCGGCACTGCATGTTTCCAGCAGCAGTTCGCCTGGATGACAGCGTATCTGGACACAACCATCGACCTGGTTTTGCAATAAACGAAATTCATCCGACCAGGCGACACGGTTCCAATGATCTGAGGTTTAATCTCGATGACCCCGTGCCCACATCATAACTGACGATGTTGGTGAGCCAACACGGGTGCAAGTCGGAGCACATTGCTGCGAAACACCATGCTCAATACTGTGCACTAAACGGTGTGTTCCAGAACACCTGTGACAGCGCCAGCACTGTACACTGTCGTCAGATATGCCACAGAGCGCCACCTGTCTTGCTTCAGGGAGCAGGCAGGCCTCCAATCCCCGTTCTGTGATGAGGTATGGACGTCCATCTTCTTGCCATCCACTTGTGGTTTAGCGCTCTTCAGTGACTTTCCATAGATGCTCACGATTTTAGCAGGCGAACAGACGACCAGCTTCGCCGTTTCTGAAATTCTCGCTTCCAGACACTGGGCCACAGCAATCTGGCTTTTGTCAAAGGCTGCAACGTGGCAGAATAAATGAAGGTCAACTTCGCACCTTTCATAAGAGTTTTATACATCATAACGGGAAGGTGAATATGACACCTAACTTACCTCGGTGGTAATGAGCAGATTTGCCTATAAGTATGTAAAGCAAACGGGATGGCACTCAATCGACAATATTAACACACTATTCCTATATAATGCATCTCAATGACCAGAAGGTGAAACAAGCAGTGAGAGGAAACGTTTTGTGTGGAAGCAAGTGTGGGCAGAAGCAGAGGCTGCACCACGGGAGGCACCATGCAAACCTCTTAGGGGGCGTCCCGTGGATGGAACCAGTGACCAGACAGATGACGAATACTAGAGAGCAAGTAACGGGCCACCAGAAGTAGGACAGAGAGAAGCTTTAGAAAACTGCATTTCACAATTCTAAATGGATACAAACAAAACCAGTGATGCAGTTCATCACGTGAACAGCAAGTGGTACACACGTGATATACGCATGTAACTTTTAGGCGTCTGGAGCGGGCACAAAACGTCCGATTGGCGGAAACGAACTAGGGAGGAGTAAAGTGCTGAGATTTCGACGCAGTTTAATGGTAGGGCCATTGCAATTGGCAGAGAGAGTTTACACAAAATAAGAGGAACGCTCCTATTGGTCGAAAAAAGCCGTGACGTGGAGAACGAAAGAACCCAGGTGGGGAAACAGTTCGGCTACGAGAAAGACAAGAGCGAAAGTTTCGAGGACTTTTCTCTGAACTGGCGTCAAGTGCAGAAGGAGGCACATAACGCTCTAAACGACACAGACGAGAAATTTGTGTGAACACTGCGTTCACTGCAGCTGACATTCAGCTGGGTATTAGCTCTAGCGTCGTTGAGCTCCGACTGTGGAGAAACGAACCAGGCAGTTGGTTAATTGTTCTTGTCATGACTGAGAGGGCATTTTGATATACACGCTGCTCTAGCCATGTCTGCGACATGCGTCTTTTATCGTTCAAAAATGTTCAAATGTGTGTAAAATCTTATGGGACTTAACTGCTAAGGTCATCAGTCCCTAAGCTTACACACTACTTAACCTAAATTATCCTAAAGACTAACACACACACCAATGCCGGAGGGAGGACTAGAACCCCCGCCTGGACCAGCCATACAGTCCATGATTGCAGCGCCTCAGACCGCTCGGCTAATCTCCCTCGGCCCGCCAGAGTGTTCCCTCCATTCCCTCGCTGAGAAGACAGCTGGTCGCCCAGCGAGGCTCCACCGTGCAGAAAGTCAATCTCAAAACCCCGAAGCCCGGCCCAAGGACTACGCGAACACGCCCAGCGTGGCGTAGCCGGTAGTATGTAACACAAAAAGCCTCAAAGAGTAATCCCTTTTCAGTGGCTCCTGAAATTACAATAGTGTCAGCGTAGCTTAGTTATTATTTAAGGGTCCCTGCCGTTACCACCAGTGGCGGCTAGCCAGTATACGTTCTGTACGTACCAAAATTTTTAGATTCAGATAAATTTACGAATGTGAAATTAATAGCATCTGCTGTAAAGCAGTTATGATACGACTACAGCCACTGCCAATAATAATAACAACAGTAATAATAATAATAATAATAATAATAAACCCCGTGGAGGCCCGGGAAAAGAATAGGCCTCCGGTATGTTCTGCCAGTCGTAAAAGGCGACGTAAAGAACAAACCACTAATAGGGCTAACCCCCCTTTTAGTGTGATTAGTTGGTTCAGGACAGAACTAAAGAAGCCTCGGACAAGCGCCGTCATGGTCGGGGACGACGCTTGAACCCTATGCCCGCCCACAATGGTAACGACACTGCTAGCCAACTGGAAAATGATTTAAATCCAAATAGAGGTGTTTTGCAGGATATGCTTCCTGCAACCACCCTAGAAGGAAAACAAAGACGGTGGATGAGATGGTCAGATGAAGTTAATCGACACCTCATGTTCTGTTATTACCAAGCAACAAACCTAGGAACCAGATCACAAGTATACACAACATTTATTACCAGATACCCAGAATTAAAATTTTTAACAGAACGACGACTAGCTGATCAGATCTGTGTAGTAATCAAAAATAACAGGATACCCCAGTCAGAATTAGGAAACATCAAACAAGAAGTACAACAAATACTGGAACAAAATAATGTGCAATCAGAAGAAGAAGAAAATACAGTAATGGACTCAAACATCCCAAAGCAAACAAACAAAGAACAACACGCATCAATTAAACAATCAGAGCAAAACGAAATCTTAAGGCAGCCACCAGAACAAGCACAAATAGAACACGAAGTGACACACATGTTAGATATAGAAGAAAAATTTCAGCTGACATATATAGAATACAAAGATACAAATACAGACATTAGACCATTCTTGCATAGACCGCCAAATAACCCACAAGTCGAAACAACAATAAAAACTATCAACACAATCATACACAACAAAATAAATGAAAACACAACTATGGAAGAGTTACAACTACTGGTTTATATAGGAGCACTCACTACACACTAGGCATAGCTCAGAACCAACCAACACACAGAAGAAACCCACAAAACCAGCATGGCAACACAGGTTACAGATCAGAATAGAAAAACTGAGAAAAGACATCAGACAGCTAACACAATTTATAAGAAATGAAATGTCAGAAAAAAACGAAAAAGGTTAGGTAAAATCTCACAACAAGAAGCGATAGAGCAATTAGATGAAAAGAAGCAGAAATTACAAGCATTGGTCAAACGACTTAGAAGATACAAAAAAAGTGAAAATAGAAGAAAACAAAACCAAACATTCAACACAAACCTAAAGAAATGTTACCAGACAATAGATAACACACACATTAAAATAGACAATTCACCAAACATAACAGACATGGAACACTTCTGGAGCAACATATGGTCAAACCCGGTACAACATAACAGGCATGCACGGTGGATACAAGCAGAAACAGACACATACAAGATGATACCACAAATGCCTGAAGTGATAATTTGGCAACATGAAGTCACCCAAGCAATTAATTCTACTCACAATTGGAAAGCCCCTGGAAAAGATAAAATAGCAAATTTCTGGCTAAAGAAGTTAACCTCAACACATTCACATCTAACTAAATTATTTAACAGTTACATTGCAGACCCATACACATTCCCTGATACACTTACATATGGAATAACTTATCTGAAACCTAAAGATCAAGCAGGCACAGCAAACCCAGCTAAATATCGCCCTATAACATGCCTACCAACAATATACAAAATATTAACTTCAGTCATTACACAGAAATTAATGACACATACAACACAGAACAAAATTATAAATGAAGAAGAAAAAGGCTGTTGCAAAGGAGCACAAGGACGTAAAGAGCAACTGATAATAGATGCAGAGGTGACATATCAAGCTAAAACTAAACAAAGGTCGCTGCACTACGCATACATTGATTACCAAAAAGCTTTTGATAGTGTACCCCACTCATGGTTACTACAAATATGCGAAATATACAAAGTAGATCCTAAATTGATACAGTTCCTAAACATAGTAACGAAAAATTGGAAAACCACACTTAATATCCAAACAAATCCAAATAATATCACATCACAGCCAATACAGATTAAGCGTGGAATATACCAACGAGACTCATTAAGTCCTTTCTGGTTCTGCCTTGCTCTGAACCCACTATCCAACGTGCTAAATGATACAAATTATGGATACAATATTACTGGAACATACCCACACAAAACCACACATTTGCTATACATGGATGATCTAAAACTACTGGCAGCAACGAATCAACAACTCAACCAATTACTAAAGATAACAGAAATATTCAGCAATGATATAAATATGGCTTTTGGAACATACAAATGTAAGAAAAATAGCATTGTCAAGGGAAAACACACTAAACAAGAAGATTACATATTGGATAACCACAGCAACTGCATAGAAGCGATGGAAAAAACAGATGCCTATAAATATCTAGGATACAGACAAATAATAGGAATAGATAATACAAATATTAAAGAAGAACTAAAAGAAAAATATAGACAAAGACTAACAAAAATACTGAAAACAGAATTGACAGCAAGAAGCAAGACAAAAGCTATAAATACTTATGCTATACCAATACTGACCTACTCATTTGGAGTAGTGAAATGGAGTAACACAGGCCTAGAAGCACTCAATACACTTACACGATCACAATGCCACAAATATAGAATACATCACATACATTCAGCAACAGAAAGATTCACATTAAGCAGAAAGGAAGGAGGAAGGGGATTCATCGACATAAAAAACCTACATTATGGGCAGGTAGACAATTTAAGAAAATTCTTTCCAGAACGAGCAGAAACTAGCAAAATACACAAAGCAATCACTCATATAAATACATCGGCTACACCACTGCAACTTCATAACCACTTCTACAACCCTTTAGATCACATAACATCAACGGATACAAAGAAAGTAAATTGGAAAAAGAAAACACTACATGGCAAGCACCCGTATCATCTAACACAGCCACACATTGATCAAGACGCATCCAACACATGGCAAAGAAAAGGCAATATATACAGTGAGACGGAAGGATTCATGATTGCAATACAGGATCAAACAATAAACACCAGATATTACAGCAAGCATATTATTAAAGATCCCAATTCCACAACAGATAAATGCAGACTTTGCAAACAAAAAATAGAAACAGTAGATCACATCACAAGCGGATGTACAATATTAGCAAACGCAGAATACCCCAGAAGACATGACAATGTAGCAAAAATAATTCACCAACAACTTGCCATACAATACAAACTAATAAAACAACACGTTCCCACATACAAGTATGCACCACAAAATGTACTGGAGAATGATGAATACAAATTATACTGGAACAGAACCATTATAACAGATAAAACAACACCACATAACAAACCTGACATCATACTCACCAATAAAAAGAAGAAATTAACACAACTAATCGAAATATCCGTACCCAATACAACAAATATACAAAAGAAAACAGGAGAAAAAATTGAAAAATACATCCAACTGGCTGATGAAGTCAAGGACATGTGGCATCAGGATAAAGTTGACATTATACCAATTATACTATCAACTACAGGAGTCATACCACACAATATCCACCAGTACATCAATGCAATACAGCTACATCCAAACTTGTATATACAACTACAGAAATCCGTAATTATTGATACATGTTCAATTACCCAAAAGTTCCTAAATGCAATATAACATATACCGTACAGTTAAAAGGAAGTCACGCTTGATCAAGGTCCGCGTCACTTTCCATTTTTAACCAGACATAACGTCTGAGAAAAGGATGATAATAATAATAATAATAATGTTAAGTGTTTCGCTTTCGCAGATGACCTTGTAATCCTCCCAAATAATAGAAAAGAAGCCACTAACACCATAGAGAAGTTACATGAAATTGCACAAAGCACTGGCCTTCAAATTTCGTATGAGAAAACCCATTAGATAGAAAGAGTGCCACAAGACAAATTGCCTATTGTGACAACCCATGGGAAAATCGTACAAGTACCACATTTGAAGTACCTGGGAGAAATCATCCAGCCATCAGGGATCAACCTATTGGTCAATGAGGAAAGAATAAAAAAAACTACAGAAAGCATATAAACTCACGTGGAACTATTATAACAAAAAGTCCATATCCATTAAAGCAAAATTAAGGCACTACAACACTGTCGTACTTCCGGAGGCATTGTATACATCTGAAACAACACAAATAGGTGGGAAAACGAAAATCAAAGAAATAGAGAAACAAGAAAGGAAAATTCTCATGAAAATTTTTGGCCTGATACAAGAGCAAGGAATCTGGAAGAAGAGACCAACATCAGCTTTATATAAATACATATATAAGATTACGGATACAATAAGGAAAAGAAGAATGCAGTTCTACGGACATATCCACAGGATGAATGAAAACAGAATTTCAAAGCGAATTCTTAGAGTCATCAACTCAGGCAGGGGAAAAAGAAAATGAAAAAAAGAAGTTGAAGAGGATCTCAGACAGGCACACATAACAGTAAACGATACAGAAAATAGAACTGAATTCAGGCATATCATCAAAAAACATAAATTTGACACCACAACACAGAAGAGACCAGGATGCAAATGGAGAGCTGAGCGAAAGGAACAACTCAGTGAACACATGAAGAAAATTTGGGCTCAGAAAAAACACAAACAATCATCATAAAGGAATTCAAGTTCAAACGCTCTCTTTAAATGGGAATAATCGAAAATAATAATAATAATAAGATACATAATTTATATGGCGAAAGAAATAATTCATTTTGTGGAATTTTGTTGTTTTGTACATGATTAAGTACAGTTTAGGGCAATCAGGAAATAATGTGTAAACTTTTGCAACTCTCAGTTTCATATTTTTGTGGAAGTTGGAGTTTTCGTGCTTCTCCAATGTACAAGATCCTACCAGATATATTAGTTCACGAATTTACTTCCGGGCTGAAAATCAGGTATTCTTACGCTGCACCTGCACAACAAATTGTGATATCTGTACATGTCCCTTGTGAAATTTTCGCTTGTAGACACGCTTATTTGATTTCGTCACTCTATCAATCAAAGGATCTGTTCTCGGAGGCACTAGTTCCTTTGCGGCTAACTTTTCCTGATAATTTAGTTTTCACATTTTCACTCTGTATTTATGGACTGAGGTAGTTCTGAAAGACTCGTAGATTTTTGTTTATGTGGCTTGTGTATTTAAAATTTTGTGCCTGTTTGGATGTTGCCCGTGTATGACCTGTAGACAAGGATCTCGGTTTCCAGAGCGGACAGCAGTTTTCCCAAATCCGTAACCTTGAGGGGACTGTTGTAACACAGAGACTTTTTGAGGGCATACAACGACCAGGGCGCGTCCACAACGGCTGTACTGGCCAATTCCCATCAGAAAGAAAGAGAGCCATAGAGAATTTGGAAATTACAACCACAGAATACCCACAAAATTTCAAACTCAATGGTAATAATCGGAATCTCGACGGATCTTTAAGTAGCAATTCATAAGATTAAATAGCTCAGTTCGTGAAATTAGAGTAGCTTTCCACAGACAACATGCATCAGCGAATGATTGTTTACATGGACCACAGTCAAATGGAGGGGAAGGAGTGGGTTTCACAGTCCCCGTTTCGTTAAGGTACAAAATGCTCAAAATGGTGAATTTCCTTAACGATTCCTGGCCGTTACGTTTGAATGTAAGCTGAAGCCACGTGGCGGCGCAGGCATACCTGTTTTCCCTCGTTCGGAGATTCACGCACGTACAGTTACACCCCGAGGTGTTGTAGTGTAGATGTCGCGTGTGTGCTTGTGGCTGTCTCATGTTGCGTCTGCAAAGGAAATATCACCCCTATTAATGAGTCCGAAACAGTCCTGCCACTTACAACTTACATCTAGAGCAATACATTAGATGAGGTGTCTAGATCTACTGATGTTCTACCCCTAACTTAATTAGTAGCTCGACAAGGTAGAATAGTATCAAACTAGAATGACTATAATGAGATACCGTAAAATTATTTATTTTCAAATAACAAAAACATGCAGAAATACAGAATGTTAAATCCTACACCTACTTTATCTTTGAGATTGAAAGAACACCTGTGAATTTCCTCAAAAATCCCGCTCCCTTTAATTAGACGGGCACACTAACTTCGATGATACTGCTGATCCCAGCCGGCCGAAGTGGCCGCGCGGTTCTGGCGCTGCAGTCTGGAACCGCGAGACCGCTGCGGTCGCAGGTTCGAATCCTGCCTCGGGCATGGATGTGTGTGATGTCTTTAGGTTAGTTAGGTTTAACTAGTTCTAAGTTCTAGGGAACTAATGACCTCAGCAGTTGAGTCCCATAGTGCTCAGAACCATTTGAACTGATTATCCCAATGAAACAGAAGACGTCCACCCCGAATGGCACTGATAGTAAACAGCTCAGCGAACGAGCAAATGGAAGTCAAAACAACTGCTGTGATACTTTTCCGATCGGCATGTATCACCGATTACAGTGCTGTGATGAATTGTACATCAGCATCGATCTGCTTGGTGCAGTTTGTCGCAATGCAGAGCCTGTACGTGGCTTCTCGATAAACTCTCTCTATGCAGTGGATGTATAATACAACCTGTAAATCTCTAGAGCTGAAACTACTTCAGTACAACACAGAAAACGAATCAAGCTTTCTGTTTGAGCATAAGGCAGGAATGGAAACTCAGCTCAAACGTTAGTTCATACAGAAGCACTTCAGTACCCTCAGACTCCATAGAGAAGCAATGAATCATCACTCTGCTTACAGAGAGGATTCACAGTGTCAAGTGTGTGCTGAGAATACCAAATTTGAGACGTTATCTCTCACCACGCACAACGCAGTGGCCGGCGGAATTAATTTAACGACGGCGAGCAGCTGCATTTGCGTGGAGTTGTCATTGCTAACAGACAAGCAACACTAACTGAAATAACAGCAGAAATCAATGTGGGGCGCACGACGAACGTATACGTTAGCAGAGTGGTGCGGTTTGGCGTCGATGGGTGATGGCAGCAGGCGAACGACGCGAGTGCGTTTGCTAACAGCGGGACTACTGGGCTACTGAACATATCAGTTGGACCCCAAACGACTGGAGAACCGTGACTTGATCAGACGAGTCCCGATTTCAGCTGGTAAGACCCGATGGTGGGGTTCCAGTGTGGCTCAGACTTCACGAAGCCATGGATCCAAGTAGTCAACAAGGCACTGTGCAAGCTGGTGGTGGCTCCATAATGGAGATCATTTATAGCCATTCACGCAGTTCGTGTTCTCAAACAACAATGCGAGATGTCACCGGGCCACAGCTGCTCGAGACTGGTCTGAAGAACAGTCTGGACAGTTCGAGAGAATGTTTTGGCCAACCAGATCGAGCACCACGAATCGCGTCGAACATTAGTGAGACATAATCGAGAGGTCTGCTACGCACAAAATCCTGCACCTGTAACACTTCCGCAGTTATCTATGGCTGTAGAGGCAACACAATTGAACATTCCTGCATGAGAATTCCAACGACTTGTTGAGTTGCTGCACTACACCTGGGAAAAGAACGTATGACACAGTATTAGGTGGTATCCCGTAATTTTTGTCTAGTGAGGGTATACACACTCAGCAAATGATCAGCAGTCATGAGCACGTGTCAAATCAGAAAGCTACGTCATCATATTACCCTCCTTTTTTGGCAAGGCGAGAGGGGATAAATACGTCTCCGTTGGGGCACCCACATTGCGTATGTGCTATAAGATGTTCACTCAGCCTTAGCCATCTCGCTTGGCTGTGTAACGGCGGCGGTGTTGATTGTACAGCGGTAGCCCGGACTTATTAGTCTGTGCCAGCGTCGTGAACAGTGTGGTATGCCGCCTTACGGGACTTGTGCACCGTAGTCCGTTTGCAGATGTGCTTCTACACGGCATGTCAATCTGTAGCCTCTTCGACGAGGAGGTGGTGCTAGCTAACTTACGTAACTGTAATCTGCAATTGTAGCTCTTTCAGGTAACTGGTGTTTTTCTCGTTATAAGCGCCTAAGCGGCCATTTATTATGTAACACTGTGGTACCCCTTGTTTTAAAAGTATAATATGTTTTTTTTATTCTTTTTTTTTAAATTGGGCGAGTTTTTGTAATTTGTATGGGGAGCTATTCCTGTTGTAAACTATTCACACTTTTGGTTTCGTAATTTATGTAATGTGGCTAGAACGGCCCTGGCTTTGGACGCTTCGCAATTGGTTTGGGCACACTTGACTGTATTTAGTAGACGCGGTGCCTAGATGCAAACAAATTATTCTTAGTTATTCCTTACACTGCCAGGTTATCACCCTGTTGGGTTATACAGGGTGTTACAAAAAGGTACGGCCAAACTTTCAGGAAACATTCCTCACACACAAAGAAAGAAAATATGTGATGTGGACATGTGTCCGGAAACGCTTACTTTGCATGTTAGAGCTCATTTTATTACTTCTCATCAAATCACATTAATTATGGATTGCAAACACACAGCAACAGAACGTACCAGCGTGACTTCAAACACTTTGTTACAGGAAATGTTCAAAATGTCCTCCGTTAGCGAGGATACATGCATCCACCCTCCGTCGCATGGAATCCTTGATGCGCTGATGCAGCCCTGGAGAATGGCGTATTGTATCACAGCCGTCCACAATACGAGCACGAAGAGTCTCTACATTTGGTACCGGGGTTGCGTAGACAAGAGCTTTCAAATGCTCCCATAAATGAAAGTCAAGAGGGTTGAGGTCAGGAGAGCGTGGAGGCCATGGAATTGGTCCGCCTCTACCAATCCGTCAGTCACCGAATCTGTTGTTGAGAAGCGTACGAACACTTCGACTGAAATGTGCAGGAGCTCCATCGTGCATGAACCACATGTTGTGTCGTACTTGTAAAGGCACATGTTCAAGCAGCACAAATAGAGTATCCTGTATGAAATCATGATAACGTGCTCCATTGAGCGTAGGTGGAAGAACATGGGGCCCAATCAAGACATCACCAACAATGCCTGCCCAAACGTTCACAGAAAATCTGTGTTGATGACGTGATTGCACAATTGCGTGCGGATTCTCGTCAGCCCACACATGTTGATTGTGAAAATTTACAGTTTGATCACTTTGGAATGAAGCCTCATCCGTAAAGAGAACATTTGCACTGAAATGAGGATTGACACATTGTTGGATGAACCATTCGCAGAAGTGTACCCGTGGAGGCCAATCAGCTGCTGATAGTGCCTGCACACGGTGTACATGGCACGGAAACAACTGGTTCTCCCGTAGCACTCTCCATACAGTGACGTGGTCAACGTTACCTTGTTCAGCAGCAACTTCTCTGACGCTGGCATTAGGGTTATCGTCAACTGCACGAAGAATTGCCTCGTCCATTTGAGGTGTCCTCGTCGTTCTAGGTCTTCCCCAGTCGCAAGTCATAAGCTGGAATGTTCCGTGCTGCCTAAGACGCCGATCAATTGCTTCGAACGTCTTCCTGTCGGAACACCTTCCTTCTGGAAATCTGTCTCGACGCAAACGTACCGCGCCACGGCTATTGCCCCGTGCTAATCCATACATCAAATGGGCATCTGCCAACTCCGCATTTGTAAACATTGCACTGACTGCAAAACCACGTTCGTGATGAACACTAACCTGTTGATGCTACATACTGATGTGCTAGATGCTAGTACTGTAGAGCAATGAGTCGCATGTCAACACACAAGCACCGAAGTCAACATTGCCTTCCTTCAATTGGGCCAACTGGCGGGGAATCGAGGAAGTATACTACATACTGACGAAACTAAAATATTCTCTAACAGGGAAATTAAGCGTTTCCGGACACATGTCCACATAACATCTTTTCTTTATTTGTGTGTGAGGAATGTTTCCTAAAAGTTTGGCCGTACCTTTTTGTAACACCTTGTATTTACTGTGTTTCGTGTTGCCAGTCAAATCTTGTAAGAGGAGAAGGATTTAATTCGCATTACATGGTTTAAGCCTTGTGCTGAAGGGTTTTATCTCTGCTGGGTTTCCTTGATATTGAACGTTAAAGAAAATCGTGGTGGGGATGGGGGTGGGTGAGGGGGGAAGAGAGATCCAGCACCAAATATTAAATTTGTTTTGACACTCATTGAATTCTGAGGTTAGCTGAGGCGCTGGAATTTGTTTCTCAGTGGAGATATGGACGCAGCGTCTAGTCCTGACGTTTCGTATTTGTTATTTCTTTAAATTCTAAAATTCAGGCCGTTGTTCCTAAGTTTAATGGTTGTTAAGTATTGAATCAGCGCAGTGGGACAGGTGTGTAATGTCCTTGTGAAATATTATGGAAAATTGTATTTGACTCTGATGCGCCCGCTAACGTTCTAGTAAGCTGTATTCTTTGTTAAAGTGTATATAGTCCGATAGTAAAATTTGACATTAGAGGTTTCCAGGTTTAGGGGCTCGTCTATAAAGAGTTATAATTTGATAAATAGCACTGTGTCATTTTGTATCTGTTGCCGGTATCCAAACTCTCGATTAATGTTTTTGTAGCTGGTCTCAGAAATTTTCTCATGATATATATAGCGTCTTCTTAAATGGAAATAAAGTTTATCAAATGGTAAATGATGTGTACTTAAAATCCCGGCCCAATCCTTTCACGTGTTTGATTTAGTTAAGCCGCACTCTGAAAGGTCAGATTTCAATGGTCGTTCAGAGCGTCATTTTCTGGCTTAAGATTAGATGACTGTCCCTATGCATCGATGACCATTTCCTGGGTTTTTATTTTCAGTCACTGCAGTTTTTTTATTGTGTTATCTTATTGTTGTGATCAATTCTGTTCCATTTGCAGGAGTACTGCCAAGCATGGTGTCGTGCCTTTGTCCTGGTATTTTCCTTCATAAGGAAGATCACATAGCCCATGATGCCAGGATACGACGACTCCCGCCTGATGGAAGTGTCACCGAGTTAGTGGATCGTCTGCGTACGGCCTTGGACAGCCCGATGTCTCTCACCTTGACGCCGTAGGCGTGGTGGGCACCGCACTAGCTGACTGCGCCGCTGTCGCATCGGCCTTAAGGCAAAAATGTAGACCTTTCAGAAACTAGTCAACCTACCCGTGAATAATTTTATAGGATCCAAGCCGAAGTAATTCAATGGGGCAATCGTTCCTGCGCTGTTCGGCAGTTTAGTTCCGAAGAGGGTAGACTCGCTGAAATTTTGAATGCGCAGGTGCGGGATTTACAGGCTAGTGTATGCCGTCTTGGTTTAGATGACTTGGGAACGGCGAGTGGCGAGCGTTAATCCTCACCTGAACTAGTAACGCTCGAAACCTGTGATCAAGTCGTAGGGCGGTTACAGCAGCCAGCTGGGTGTACCTTTGGTAAATCGCCTCACTCTATGAGCTTTTTGCTCCAACTCTCAGTGAAGAATATCAGCGACGTAGAATCCGTTTCGTGTCTTACTGTTAAGTGTGAACTCCATGTTAACACTTCGATGGGTTACATGATACTGCACTTCAGTTATCGTATCCTTTGCCATGTGGTGTGTTAAGTGGTATATTTTACGAAATTTTGTAAGAGATATGGAGGCTGAAGGGTCTGCAAAAGCGTATTATTTAGTTTAAGTGTTCGTCCCGTATTAAAAATCAACTCGAACGAAAACACTTTCGAGAGTTCAGGCCACCAATGAGACTTGGATCATTATATTAAGCAAATTTGGACTGTAGTCTCAGCCTTGGAGTTCCAGGTTGCTGAAACACAAATAGTTAATAAAATGTTGGAGGTCGTGAGGTCGGCCGACCGCTCGCGCCTTCCCTTCGCTAAAAGCCTTCCTCCATCCTTGAATTGGGTGCCTTGGTTTCCGCGATTGAGGGTTAGGTTTCACATACCAGGAGCATTGTGGTATGGAGCGTCATTGTCTGGACGTCCATGTGTATTCTAAAGAATAACAAGGCGATTCCTTAAAAAGGGGCACGCTTAGGGCACGTTTTTAGCGCCATGAAACGGGGCATGTGGTACGTGAGGGTCCTGTCCAACACAGGGAAAGACCGAACAATTGACGCCATCGGAAATAGAAGGGAGTAGGATACCCGCACCCGGAATGCTATTGCCACAATAAAGCTGTGGTGGAGGAGCCCTTACCCCTTATATTTTCGCTCAGATTAACGAAGAGCCTATATTCGCAGTTTTTGATTCTGGCAGTTCAGTTTTCTTCCTTGACTAGCGGTGGTATTTACTGGACTATATATAAATTACGTTGCTTGCTCCCTTCCTCCCGGAAATGGGTTGCTGATGGCCAGGTGTTGACTCTGGTTGCGGAATTGTCAGGCAAGTTAATCGTTGGTAACTTTTCATTCCCGACCTATTTGCTGGTGGTCAAGAACTTACTTGTCAATTTAAATTTGGCATGCAATTTTATGCAGAATACTGGGTTAACTGTGAATTATCGGGATAGCGTAATTTATTTGAAATTTCGCCCTGTTGTGAGGATTACCTTGTGTTCCTCTCATAGCTCTTTGAAAGTTTGTAGTGTGTTGTGCCCCTTCGGAATATTTGAAGTCAGCCCCTGGTTCCGAACGAGGCTAATAAATTGTTGCAGATTCTTAGGCGTTTCGAACAGGCTTAACTGACAAGCTGCAAATAATGAATAAGTTTCAGTATGTTTGATCATCCGTTCTGATGAGGCGTCAGTTTGGCAAACTCCACATAGGCTACTCCTTCCAAAAATGAATAACTTACGTTCTTTTCTAGGTACGTGTTACGTGAAGCAGTGATCAGACCCTCTACACCGCCTTATATATCGCCCACATTCCCGGTACCTAATGGCAAATGTGGGGAGTTGAGTCCGGTGGTTGACTATAGATTAGTTAATCATATGGTTGTTTTAGATTCTGTGCTCTTGTCCGATTTACGTAATTGTTTTAGGTGGTTCGCTACGGAAAAGGTCTTTACGGTTCTTGATCTTACTCGGGCATATTATTAGATCCATTTATCAGAGTATTCTAAACATATTACCGCCTTCTGTACCGACTGGAGCCTTTAGAGTTCAACAGGGTCCCTTTTGGCTTGTCCACTGGTGCGGCTGTTTTGTCCCAACTTTTAGAGTGTCCCTTGGGTGTTCTGAAGTTTAAATGTGTGCGTAACTGTCTTCACGATATAGTGGCTTATGGCGCTACCATCGCTGATCATTTGCAACATCTGGCTGTTCCCGATTCTGAGCGCCCGTTTGTTGTCCAAACGGGTGGTTCTACTTGTAGAACAGCGGCCGTTCTTCTCCGAGAACAATACCGGAGCGGGGTTCCATAGCTTACGCTCCAAGGGAATTGTTATTCCCTGATACTAAATATTCCGTTTAGGAGTGGGAAGCATCGGCACTCCTCTTTACCTTCGAGAAACTTAAGTTTTACCTTAAGCGCAGGGAGTTTGTTCTAGAAACGTATAACCAGGCTCTGTGTTGGGTTCTGTTACATCCCAGGAAGACTAGGGGAACAGCGTGTTGGGAGATTCCAATTTCCGCCTTTCGTTTGAAAGTCAGATATGCTAGGGGCCCTTACAATTAGTTGGCAGTTGTCTTAAGCTGCATGTTAGAAGGCGGGGTCCAGGTTCACGAGGAGCAGGGGGTATTCCAAGGATGGGGCTACAGGGGTGTTGACGGAGGTCCCTGAACACGTTACTAACTTGAAGAGGAAGCAAAATTTTCACCCAAGAATTGCTGGGATCAAACGGAAGTTATTGAGAGGGGAACAAGTCTCTGGGTATAGCCTGCACAAATGTCCTACTTCACTATAGCCGACGCGGAGCACGCATACGTAAGATTTATTTATAGCGCTCAGAGCCATTTTACAAGGATATTCGGAGACTGGTGGGGGAGTGTGAAAACTGCCAGAGCGCTAAGCGCACGTCTCACTCATGTAAGGGGCTCTTGCAGTCCAATAGGGAGGCTTGTCCTATGAAGAAACTTTTTATGTCCTGGTGGTTATTGATGGCTTTCCCCGTTTCTGATGGTTGATTCCGAGCAGCGGGGCTAAGGCTCCTTCAACATTCAGCACCTTCTGTGAAATTTTCCCACTTTTGGTCCACCTAGGTCTGTTGTGAGTGACAATTCTCCATCTTTCACTTCCAAAGTGTTTAAAAGGTTTTGTTTTAAGAATGCCGTTAACCGTATCCCCACCACTCCGTACTATCAACGACAATCCTCTGCGGAGCGACTCAGCAGTAATTTGATGGCATCACTGATCATTTTTCTTGCGAGTTCTCAGAAGAAGTGGGATCTTTCCATACGCTGGCTCATTTTCGCGTCCAATTAGTGGCAGCATGAGTTTCTTATATTTTCTTATGAGGTGAATTCACCTTTAGCGAACTGCAGCAGATTTATCCGGAAATCATTCAGCGGAAATGGAGGAGGGCGAGACACAACATCCACAACGACGATCAGAAGTTACACTCATGCATGTAAGGAGTTTAAAGAAAAAGCACGGGGCCTAGTAAACGTCGCCTTAAAATAGGAGGCAGGTTACGCTAGTAAATTGGCTCTACAGATTCTCAGTCACTATTGGATAGTGAGCATAACAAGTTCTGTTAATTTTCTTTTGCGGAACATCCAAAAAGGAATATTGTTGCAGACTCAAGTGATCCTAGTCAAGTAGAAATAGTTAATTCTATCGAAAAGCAAAAAGAGGGTGCAGGATGCCCCCTTTTTCTGTTTTTTGTGGTGGTTGGGAGGGGGGGGGGGGAGGGAATTTGAGCCGTATAAGATCCCTTCCCTATTTCACCTCGTCCACATGAGATTGTGACCGTGGTATAAGTGCGCTGTTCATGTAGGGGACGTGGTGAGGGTCTCGCGATCGGGGAAGCGAGGCGTTGTCGCACGGAGTAGTGAGCTGGGACTCCTCTCTCGGTATGAAGGCGGTCACACGGCTCGAGAAACTTGCGGTGAAGTATACTGACTTTGAGCATTGGGAAGTTTATGTGTAATGACTTTCTGGGATAACGACCTTTCTTCGTGTAGAGCTCACTCAGTTCTTCCTCACTTGATTAATCTGCTGCGTATTAATGTAGTTTCACATGGTAGCTGATTCGTGACCGTGGCTTTATGCCCCCTTGCAGCTTGTTCGCCTAGTGTAGTCTCGTTACCAGTACCTTCGTAAATCGGAGAAGAACCGAGGTGAGTTGCAAATTTCTGGCTGTTTAGGTTTCTTAGTCCATACTCGGCAGTACTTCTGGAACTTTTTTTCTCTCCTACCAAGTTGTTTTACGATACGCACAGTGCATGGGTACTTTAACTTGTTTACTCACCTATAGTCATCAAATGGTTCAAATGTCTCGAAGCACTATGGGACTCTACGTCTCAGGTCATCAGTTGCCTAGACTTAGAACTACTTAGACCTAACGTGAGGACATCATACACATACACGCCCGAGGCAGGATTCGAACCTGCGTCCGTAGCAGGCTCGCGGTTCCAGACTGAAGCGCCTAGAACCGCTCGGCCACAGAGTCCGGGCTATAGCCATCTCGCTCATGGTGTAATTGCGGCAGTGTTAAGCATGCAGTGCTGGCATGAACATAGACGCACCGTTAGTCTGTTCCAGCATCACAGAAAGTGTGGTATGCCACCTTACGGGTCTCTTGGACCGTAGTCCCTTTGCAGCTGTACTTCTACATGTACGCCAGCCTGCACCATCTTCGTGGTTCTATTGTTTCATGTAAATATTTCTTTCTTCATTCTAAAGGCGTAAGCGACCAGTGGAGGTCGTGACTCGATAACTTATGTAACTGTAATCTAGTGTCTCCTTCCTGTACCTGCTGTTTTTCTCATTTTAAAGGTCTAAGCGGTCATTATTCTACGCCAGTTTTGTACCCCTTGTTTTAAAAGTGTAATTTTTATTTCGCGTTTATGGTCACAAACTTTTAGGTCCTCAGCAATGGGCATCTTCAGGTCTGTTTCATAAAAACATGTCGTGATGCAATGGAGCGATAGTGGCATCGTCAAACGCTAAACACAAATGAAATGAAATGATCGAATGGCATTGTTGGCCGGGAGGCGCCATGCGGGGAGTTCGGCCGCCATATTGCAAGTCCTTTTTAGTTGACGCCACTTCGGCGACTTGTGGGTGAATGATGATGAAAATGAAGATGTACACACAAAACACAGTCCTGCGCCGGGAATCGAACCCGGGCCTCCTGCGCGGCGAGCGGAAACGCTACCGCTACGCTACAGAGGCGGGCAATCAGCGTCAACCAGGCCTTTGTTTATTTCGCCATTCGACGATGCCACTATGACCCCAGATATTAGGACATGTTTCGATAAAACAGATGACCAAAACCAGTAGTTTGACAATCTACAAGCCGGTGACCATAGACGTAAAAACAAAGAAATATACTCTACATTTTCGGATCACTCTTGCATTCGAGACCATGTCGCTGCTTGCTAAATTGTAATATGTTTTCAAACGGCCAAGATTTTTTAAAATTAGTGTTGGAAGCTGCTCCAGTTGTAAAGTGCTTGTTCTTTTGGTTTATTAGTTCGTTTAATGTGGCAGTCTCATCTCTTTCTTTTAATGTCGAAGCTGAACGGCATTGGCTTTTGATGCCTCTCCTTTCGCTTGGCCACAATTAACGTATTTCGTAGACGCGGTGGCCAGATGCAAAAGCACTGTTTCTAGTTTTTTCTTATTTTGTCAGGTCATTGACCCGTTGTGGTCAATATTTTGTGTTTTGTGATACCAGTGCAATCTTGTAAAGAGAAAAGCACATCATCTGCATTACGTGGCTTAAGCCTTGTGCTAAGGGTCTTGCGCGGGGCAGACTTCCTTGATACTGAACTTTTTTTTTTTTTTTTGTAAGAAAACGGCATGTGGGGAAGTGGGCAAGAGAAAGCTGCATCGCCAAATTATTAAATCTGTTTTGCCATTCGTTGAATACTAAAGCTAGAAAAAGCGTCGGAATTTGCTTCTCGCTGCAGATATACGGTGGGTCCAACGCTAAGTCCTCACAAATTATGTTCTTCATCTTTTCTTTTTTAATTCTAAAATTCAAGACGTTGCGCCTTAGTTTCATTGTTGTTGAAATACTGAGTCAGCTCAGTGTGGCAAATCTGCAACGTTCTTTTCAAACGTTATGAAGTATGTATTTGACTTTTTTGCGCCTATTACTGTTCTCGCAAGCTGTGCCCTTTGTTAAAATAAATGCAGTCTGTGGTTTAAGTCATAACCACATTTGGTCGTAATGCAAGACGTCGTTCGATTTAATTATAAATATAGGACTGAATGAAGCTAAATGTTATTATCTTCATATAAAGAAATGTATTAGCTTATCACTAACCTACAAATCATATGATACTCACATGAGTGTCCCATATGAATTAGCGAATATACGCATGGAACTTTTGCTTCCCTGTGCGTGTAATCACTTTCATGAAGTCAAACTAATAATCAAATTAAGTAATTTAATAATACTGAAATTTCAATTGCTGAAGTACGCGCTTACTACCGCAATAAAATAGGAACAGTGGGTAGTAGAGGGAGTATGAATGAGAACAGTGGCATATTTCAGATTACAAAATAATGACAATTTCTTAAACCTTTAGTAACAATAAATTTATGGAGAACAATCTGATAAATCTTACACAGAAATGATAAAAGAATTCAGTTAAGGACTGGTGTTCGATAATCAAAGCATACATCGGGGTGGAAGCTACACAAATTCTCCCCTGAATTAATCCCTTTTACAACGCTGTCTGGCTAGGTTTACACGAGTCCACTGTGAGGCCTAACTGTATTAAAATGGAATCAACTACGACAGAAGTGTGCGACAAATTATGGTTCACCTGAGAACAGGGTGCTGTGGACATCATTTAACAACCCTACGCTACTGCCGCAGTACTTTACCCTTTCACTTTGACTCAGGCGGCAGCAGAAAACGGCGCGCTGTGGCCGAGGAGCGGTCGCTGCGGCAGCAGTGATGTTCTGACGCGTGACGAAAATTTTGCGAACTACGCGGCCTGGCGTTCTGAATATTAGAACGCGAGAAACTTCCCTATCAGAGCCCTGAAAACCCGGAAAATGTCAGTGTGACGTGCACCTGTTCGCTGATCTGGACAAACCAGTTTGACTCACAGTCACTAGAGTGCGTGCTCGAGGTATCAAATGTCAGAGGGCCAACTAAGGGCGAATAAGTTCACTCTTGTGGCACACGGTATATTCTAGATGACATGCAGTTCCACTATCAGTTCAACTCGAAACTCCCGCAGTCTCTTAGCCCACAGTAAGACACAGACCTTAAATCTCACCTACCTACGGAAAGACCTGAAGTTCTGCATCGGGTGAGGACCAGAAGACGAAGTTCCCGAAAAATCACAACCGAACTACACTCTTCTCATTGAATCTTCGCTCTTGATTTTTCGTTGGCCTGGTAGCCAATCCAGACACAGCACCTGGGTTCCCTCCCTGGGGGAGCGTGCCTCTAATTTGCTTATCTAGAGGGGAGCCATTCAGCACCTCCAAATCTCTCTTGTCCGAAAACATTTTAGACCAGGGAGGCGTCGTTCTCACGGTAAGCATGGCCATGTTTTCGCAAAAAACATGTTACCTATATTGGACCACCATCCCTAATTTACAGATTAGCTAACAGCTAGTACAGCTAGTACACGCCCCCCCCCCCCCCCCCTCGTCGGCTCTAACCCCCTCTCTCTCTCACACACTCATAGACACACACGGTATAAACATCACAAATAGAAGTTAGTCTCGAACATATACTTCGTTAGGTTGGCAACAAATAGGTAAACATACCAAAGAAGATGAAACACGTAATGGAGTCGCAATATTTACGTTGTGAAAAACAGTGTACGATGAAATAGTTGTATCAAGTGGAAAAAGAACAACAATCCATCACAAAGAAGAGTGAGAAACATGGTGAACAGTGTGTGGAAGACGAGAACACAATGAAGTGACTATATGGCAGTGATAAAAGTGGTAGTGCGACCTCCAGACCACATGTGAGGAAACGCACATCAGCAAATCGGAAGTAATTACTTTCTTACAAAAAAATCGCGAAGTGAACTGTTTGATAATCTAAAACTAACAATACTGTATATTTGTGGATCCCACTGTTGATTCCTTAGAACAGGAGAAGGCGAAAAACTTATGGCATAAATAAAGTAACTAGCAGCAGGAGAAGGCAATTTTATTTACAAAACAAATATTTATATGCTTGCTGCGGAGGATGGCCACACAAACAAACTTGTTATTTTGGAATTTGTTTTGATCTTCTGAAGAGTTTACTAAACGATAAACGACAGTATCATCTGGAACAACCTAACACGTTTGCTCAGATTGTCTCCTAAATTATTTATATAGGTAAGGAACAGCAGATGGCCTATAACACAATCTCTGAGAACGCCAGAAATCGCTTCTGTTTTACTCGATGACTTTCCCTCAGTTATCACCATCTGTGTGTAACCTCTCTGAAAGGAAATCACGAATCCCGTCACATAACTGAGGCAATATTCCATAAGCACTCAGTATCAACACAAGCCTTCTGGAGATCAATAAATACGGAATCAATTTGAAATCGCTTATCAATAGCACTCAACATTTCTTGTGTGTACAGCGTTACTTGTCCATCGTTTTTAATTTACAGCTCCTTATATTGGCCGTGTTTGCAGTTAAAATTTTTTTGGATTTGAGGTCCACCAGTTTTGCAAAATACCATTTTTTTCAGTACTCAAACACGTTTCGGCACCACCGTGCCATCACCAGTGGGTTTTAGTTTTTATTTATTCTGCAATGTTAACATTTTTGTTACATGATTATAAAATTATGTGTATTTTTTGTTCAAACAACGGATCGTTTCTTATCGTAAATACCTTTACATTTGGTGAGCATGAATTTTCTGGACAACTTGTGTGTTAATTATTACAGGTAGCTTGTCACTAGCAACCAAACGATGTTGATGAGAAGGTTTTTTTGTGAGAGTTAACCTATCTTCTAGAGAGTAATTTAGTTTTTCGCGATGTTTTCGCGCCGATTTTCGTATTTACTTACGTTTTCGTGTGGCAAGCACTTCCATTCTCCGCATCATGCTGAGATGTGATGCATACGTAGCTATAACAAGCATTTTCCACAAATAACGTAGTAAAACGATTTTCACTACACCAGAACACAGTGTGATTGTGGTTTGTTATGTGTCCCAGCCCAGTTAGTGTTCATTTGTTCACCAGAGAGTTCGGCGCCAAATTTGAATTTTATTTGCATTTTATCTTTGTGTGTGTGTGTGTGTGTGTGTGTGTGTGTTACACTGCCAAAGTAACAAGAGCAGACAAAGGGAATATTACTGTTATTATGGATGAAAAGAAATACATAGAGAAAACACTAGCTTTTCTCAAAGACAACAACATCGCAAAACTGATCAGTGACCCAACAGCAAGATACCAGAAAAACATTCAAGAGACACTGAAAAATATCAATAATATATTTTCAAAAGTCCAGATAAAGAGTATGACACAGAAAAGTGCAAAAGCACCCACCCTAAATGCCCTACCAAAGGTTCACAAGGATAAAATCCCATTAAGACCCGTCATTAACTTCCGAAATGCTCCATCCTACCATCTAGCCCAACAAACACACACACTACTGAAAAAACTGTACACTTTTGATAACAACAGGTATCTGGAAAACTCACAGCAATTAATAGACAGAACCAAGAACATACACATACCAGACACAGCAACTCTCATATCATTCGACGTCACATCAATGTACACTTGCATTCCGATAAATGAAACGATCAACATTATCACACAAATATTAAAACAACAAGGAAACATACCAGACACACAAATCAATGAAATAACAAACATACTCAAGACCATAACATCACAAAATTATTTTGTATTCAACAAATAATTTTATTCTCAACATGAAGGACTGCCAATGGGATCACCATCAGTGGCCTCCTAGCTAACATATTCATGAACAACCTGGAGAACATGATCTTCAGAAACATAATAAAACCTAAGAACTACAAAGTTATATACTGGTACCGTTATGTCGATGACATAATATGCTTGATTGATGATCCACATACACACACAGAAAGGCTACACAATGAAATAAACAACTTACACCCAAAAATTAGCGTCACGTTAGAAACAGAAACCAACAACACACTACACTTTCTAGAGCTCAACATACAAAAAACAAACAACACACACAACTTCACAATATTCAGGAAACCGACAACCACAAGCACCACCATTCACAACCCATCAAACCACCCATTCACACATAAGCATGCTAACTTTGGAATCATGCTCCACAGATGAAACAGAACACCCATGAACAAACAGAACTAAGCACAATAAAACAAAGAGCAGTATAAAATTATTATACTATCCATATGGTAGACGAGTTAAATACAAAAAATATGCAAACAGTACAAAAATGAACACACCATTCACACACAATCACCCAGCACAGAACAACTCAAAACACATGCAATGATCACACACAAGACACAACAGAGCAACAACACACACACAAAACGAAATGGTACATACTCACCTACAATAACAAGATTGCTCACAAAATAGGCAACATATTAAATAAACAGGGACTCCAAATAGTATACAGGATGGAGCATACACAGAAAAAGATCAGAGCAATACTTGCCAGTCAGTATGCGTAGGACAAACATGCAGAAACTTCAAAACAAGATATTCGTAACATATCAGAGCTTTAAAAAGCAACAGGTGCCACAGCACATTTGCTGAGCACCTTATAGCCAACAACCACCAGACTTGTTGTTGTTGTTGTGGTCTTCAGTCCTGAGACTGGTTTGATGCAGCTCTCCATGCTACCCCATCCTGTGCAAGCTTCTTCATCTCCCAGTACTTACTGCAACACACACTCTTCTGAATCTGCTTAGTGTATTCATCTCTTGATCTCCCTCTACGATTTTTTCCCTCCACACTGCCCTCCAATGCTAAATTTGTGATCCGTTGATGCCTCAGAACATGTCGTACTAACCGGTCCCTTCTTCTAGTCAAGTTGTGCCACAAACTCCTCTTCTCCGCAGTTCTATTCAATACTTCATCACTAGTTATGTGATCTACCCATCTAATCTTCAACATTCTTCTGTATCACCATATTTCGAAAGCTTCTATTCTCTTCTTGCCCAAACTATTTATCGTCCATGTTTCACTTCCATACATGGCTACACTCCATATGCATACTTTCAGAAACGACTTCCTTACACTTAAATCTATACTCGATGTTAACAAATATTTCTTCTTCAGAAACGCTTGCCTTTCCATTGCCAGTCTACATTTTATATCTTCTCTACTTCGACCATCATCAGTTATTTTGCTCCCCAAACAGCAAAACTCCTTTACTACTTTAAGTGTCTGATTTCCTAATCTAATTCTCTCACAGACTTAAGAATACTAAAACCCAGCCACTTCCTATACAGCAAACTGGCCATTGAGGAAAACTTCCATTATACAGAAGGCAATAGCGGAAGGAAAACAGGTCTTAAACGAATGCACTACACTCTGCAAGGGCACACTATTAAACACGTTAAAGGAACTTTACAATTAAAAACAGCACAAACAGCAGATAAAGTCTACACAGACACACACACACACACACACACACACACACACACACACACACAGACACACACGAAAAATAAATACACTATAATCTGCAAAGAAGCACCATTTACCCACAAATAGGAATACCATATAATAGACAACACACACAGCTAAGAAGCACACAGAAAACACACACCGATGCGCGCGCGCGGGCGCGCGCACACACACACACACACACACATAAAATTCATATTCGCCGCCGAACTCTCTCGTGAAGAAATGAACACTGTTTGGGCTGGGACACACAACAAACCACGATCACACTGTGTTCTGGTGTAGTGAAAATCGTTTTACTACGTTATTTGTGGATAATACTTGTTATAGCTACGTATGTATCACATCTTAGCATGATGCGGAGAATGGAAGTGCTTGTCACACGAAAACGTTAGTCAATACGAAAATAGGCGCGAAAACATCGCGAAAAGTTAAATTACACTCTAGAAGATAAGAAACTTCTCATCAACATCGTTTGGTTGCATATGAAATGCTACCTGTAGTAATTAACACACAAGTGGTCCAGCGAATACATGCTCACCAAATGTAATGGTATTTACAATAAGAAACGATCTATTGTTTGATAAAAATTCACATAATTTTATAATCATGTCACAAAAATGTTCACAATGCTGAATAAATAAAAACGAAAACCCACTGATGATGGCACAGTGGTGCTGAAACATGTTTGGATACTGAGAAAAACGGTGTTTCGTATAACTGGCGGACCTCAAATACAAAAAAGCGTTACTTGTGTTTAAGGAGGACGCTGTTTTCTACATATGCCTTGACTGTGTGTCAACAGACAGTTCTCTTCGAGATAATACCGGAGAACACTGATATCACGTCCTAAAATAATGGATTTTAATCTGGTTGACAATATTTTTAAGATGAGAGAATTGCTTTCCACCTCTAAGTAAATTGAAATTAGCGTCTTCCAGTTTAATGGGCTTGTCTATAAAGAGTTATAATTTGATAAATCACCAAGTGTCATTTTATACCTGTGGGTGGTATCAAAACTCCTTTTAATGTATGTGTCGCTGATTTCTGAAATGTTTCTCTTAGTACAAGCAGGGTGAACATTAATAAAACCGACAAAATGCAGAGAGAGATTCCTGAGTGGAAATGAAGGAAAAGATGGTCTTGTGAAAATATGTTCAGAAATGTATTGCTACCAGGGTAGATGGTGTTGATCAATGACAGCTCCTCTGACCACGTACCGCGTGTCCTTGTGCGTCGCAGGTGATAGGGATAGTAGCCGTTGTCATGCAGGATAAATGTAGTTGCACTTTGACTTTCACCGTGTTGGTGGGCCACTGGCCTGGACCATGTACGAGGGTTCGTCTCATTATCCTGTATAACTGGGACGTCCAAATCTGGGGTACGTACAGTCCGCCGCCTTCCAGCACATTCTGGAACGACCCATGACCACACAAACGCCCAAAAAGGACGTGACTTTGGTTGGTGTCTACGAAGATACTTGTTTAGCTATAGCTGTGCTGTCTCTCAACCGTTTCCATGTGCTTGTCCGTATACAGACTGTCTCTGCTTGTTCCCCGGCTGAATACCAGACCATTCTGTTGCATACAGTACGATGCGTCAATTACACGGCCTGCAACACACTAGGAACACAAGGGCCGTGGTCAACGGAACTGTCATTCGTTGGCGCCACCTGCCGTAGCAATGACACATTTCCGGTCATGTGTTCATAGGACCTTTTTTCGTTCAATTCCAGTCAGGAGTCCGTTCCTGCAGTGTGTCGGTTTTATTAATGTTCACCCTGAATGGCGTTTCTTTTTTTAATGCTAATGAAGTCTGTCAAATGGTGAATGATGTCTTCTTATAACCTTGTCCCAGTCCTTTCAAGTGTTTGATTTTGGTTCACCCACGCACTGTCCTCGTGTGACTAGGGCCGCCCGTCGGTAGACCTTCGGCCCGGTGCAAGTCTTTCGATTTGACGCCACTTCGGGTACTTGCGCATCGATAGGGACGAAATGATGATGATTAGGACAACACAACACCCAGCGGAGAAAATCTCCGACCCAACCGGGAATCGAACCCGGGCCCTTAGGATTGACATTCTGTCGCGCTCACCACTCAGATATCGGGGGCGGACTGCCACGCACTGAAAGGTCAGATGTCACACGCATATTCTTGCTGCCTGTGCCAAGGTGGAGGATCAAGGAGCTTGATTGTGGTTCTTTGACCATGAAGAGTTTCTTTTAATATTAGTTAAAGTGTTCGTGTCAGTTGTATTTGATGCTGCGGAACGAACTGAGTGGTCGAGCCACTGACACAGAAAGAAGCCAGTTTGCTTTTGCGTAGCAGGAGGAATAGTTCCTCTTCCATCTTTCATCCTCCGTGTTTGGAAAGGGGTACTTTTGGCAGATAGGATTTACTCTCAGAGTCCCAGCGCCCCAGAATAATACAAAATTACAACAGTAATTTGCGTAATAGAATAACACACTAAAATTATTAAAGCGCTCTCGTCGCACATTTCCGGGAGACTTCTCGTCAAGCTGTGGGACGCCAGCCATCTTGTTGCCAACGAGCGCCATTCGGACGTTGATTAAAGCCTGTGTTACCGTGGGAGTAAGCACTGCTATTTCTGTCGTATGCTGAATTTCATTTGTTCCTTTCTTCTTAATGACGTTGGTGAGGCGGTCTTTTAGTGATGCTGTGGTCTTTGATGTTTAAAGATTTTCTTTCTGGTCATTGGTTGTTGTCTGGGTTTCTTCGTTTTATGCATTTGTCTCCTAGACAAAAGGAGAAAAACCAGCTGTTATTAAGTCGTAGCCGTATCTGTAGAATACGGGAGTAGGAGATGTCTTACAAACAAGCCAAACAAACGTAACAGCTAATACTTCTGTTTTCTCGGATCGCTAGACAAACAAGCCAAACAAACGTAACAGCTAATACTAACCTTCAGCGTGTATACACGGTTAGGAAAATCCTCTACTTGATCCATTAAGATTTTCAAAATATCTTATGTTTATTTTAAGTATGTGATATAAAACCTTTCCTTTTTCCAAAAAACGAAAAGAAAGGAAAACAGCAGCTGTTATATTGTGCAACTCGTTTCACGTTTGCAGTTTATATTTTTAAATCTCAAAGGAAAATTAATTAGACAGAGTCGAAGAGTGTTTATATTTTAAGACTGTTTTGTTACATTAAAATCTCATAAGTTCGTTGCCACAGAAAGTGTAAATGCTAATAAAATTGTGTTAAACATCTGATATTAAGCTATTAAAGTTGTGTTAAAGGTCGGATATTATTTATTAAAACGGAGTTGGACACGGTAATACAGTTATTCTAAATTAGAAATTTTGCGTCTGCCCACTCGTTTAACATAGAGTGCCTAGGAAGCTGTTTTCTCGGGTCGCTAGACCACAATTCAAGCAAATCGCATTAATAGAGTTTATTACAGTAAGTCAAATTGACAATACTTAACTTTTCGTATTCACAAAGGTCTCTCGCAAGCAAATGGCGACATGCAAATAATCAATGTCCTTCGGTATATACAATTTCATTGCAAGCAAAACAACACAGTTGATAAGTCACTGCTGTGGTGTTGTATGACGGCTCGTCTTCCACTACGGCCTCGGCTAGACAGCGCGGCGCTTACATTCTCTTCGTGTAGAGGCCGCTCCTGTCTTCTTTTCGTCAGCGTACTGTTGGCTGACGTCGTCTCGCAGCCGCCTCTACATTTCCGTTCTTGATCGTCGTGCCGGCGCTTGTCGGTACGCCGGAAAATAAACTTTTGTCCAGCAAGTTCTACGAGGCCTATTCGGAAAGCAAGATCCCATCGGTCGCAAATTGAAAACAGCGTGAAAATCCAAAGTCTTTTACTTAACAACAGTTAGCTACACCTTCCAGCTACTTGTCTAAATAGTCGCCACTCCGACTTAGACACTTTCTGTAGCGTTGTACCAACTTCCCCAAATCCTTCGTCATAGAAGGAAGCCGTCTGTGCTTCTTGCCAATTCTCTAAGGTGGTCTACAGCTCGTTGTTTGTGCCAGAACGTTGTCTTCATATTCAGTGGTTCATATGAGCAGAGATGAAACAGAGGGAGAGTCAATTACGGGCTTCATTGTGGGTGATCAAACACTTCCCATCGAAAACGCTGCAGGAGCGTCTTCATTGTCCCTTTAGACTGCGGCCGAGAATTGTCGTGCAGAAGGAAACGTATGACAGCTATGTGTCCTCGGAGTCTTTCGCGACGGCATACATGAATAAAACGTTCTCGGTTTTCCAGCCGCGTCAATTCGAATAAAATGCTCGAGGTTTCGATGGCCATCTCCACCATCGTTGTCGGGAGTTCACTGACTGCCGAGGCTCTTACGGTCTCTCGCTTATACAGGGTGTTACAAAAAGGTACGGCCAAACTTTCAGGAAACATTCCTCACACACAAAGAAAGAAAATATGTTATGTGGACATGTGTCCGGAAACGCCTACTTTCCATGTTAGAGCTCATTTTTTTACTTCTTTTCAAATCACATTAATCATGGAATGGAAACACACAGCAACAGAACGTACCAGCGTGACTTCAAACACTTTGTTACAGGAAATGTTCAAAATGTCCTCCGTTAGCGAGGATACATGCATCCACCCTCCGTCGCATGGAATCCCTGATGCGCTGATGCAGCCCTGGGGGAATGGCGTATTTTATCACAGCCGTCCACAATACGAGCACGAAGAGTCTGCACATTTGGTACCGGGGTTGCGTAGACAAGAGCTTTCAAATGCCCACCGAGCGAGGTGGCGCAGTGGTTAGCACACTGGACTCGCAATCGGGGGGACGACGGTTCAATCCCGCGTCCGGCCATCCTGATTTAGGTTTTCCGTGATTTCCCTAGATCACTTCAGGCCAATGCCGGGATGGTTCCTTTGAAAGGGCACGGCCTATTTCCTTCCCCATCCTTCCCTAATTCGAGCTTGGCTCCGTCTTAATGACCTCGTTGTCGACGGGACGTTAAACACTAACTTCCTCCTCAAATGCCCCCGTAAATGAAAGTCAAGAGGGTTGAGGTCAGGAGAGCTTGGAGGCCATGGAATTGGTCCGCCTCTACCAATCCATCGGTCACCGAATCTTTTGTTGAGAAGCGTACGAACACTTCGACTGAAATGTGCAGGAGCTCCATCGTGCATGAACCACATGTTGTGTCGTACTTGTAAAGGCACATGTTCTAGCAGCACAGGTAGAGTATCCCGTATGAAATCATGATAACGTGCTCCATTGAGCGTAGGTGGTAGAACATGGGGCCCAATCAAGACATCACCAACAGTGCCTGACCAAACGTTCACAGAAAATCAGTGTTGATGACGTGATTGCACAATTGCGTGCGGATTCTCGACAGCCCACACATGTAGATTGTGAAAATTTAGAATTTGATTACGTTGGAATGAAGCCTCATCCGTAAAGAGAACATTTGCACTGAAATGAGGATTGACACATTGTTGGATGAACCATACGCAGAAATATACCCGTGGAGGCCAATCAGCTGCTGATAGTGCCTGCACACGCTGTTCATGGTACGGAAACAACTGGTTCTACCGTAGCACTCTCCATACAGTGACGTGGTCAACGTTACCTTGTACAGAAGCAACTTCTCTGACGCTGACATTAGGGTTATCGTCAACTGCACGAAGAATTGCCTCGTCCATTGCAGGTGTCCTCGTCGTTCTAGATCTTCCCCAGTCGCAAGTCATAAGCTGGAATGTTCCGTGCTCCCTAAGGCGCCGATCAACTGCTTCGAACGTCTTCCTGTCGGGACACCTTCGTTCTGGAAATCTGTCACGATACAAACGTACCGCGCCACCGCTATTGCCCCGTGCTAATCCATACATCAAATGGGTATCTGCCAACTCCGCATTTGTAAACATTGCACTGACTGCAAAACCACGTTCGTGATGAACACTAACCTGTTGATGCTACGTACTGATGTGTGTGAGGAATGTTTCCTAAAAGTTTGGCCCTAGCTTTTTGTAACACCCTGTATAGGCATGATGACATCATCAGCAGCCAATCAGATCGATCCAATGTGGCGCGAGCGCGTAAATCGTACCGGTGAGCTAGCGGAGCTATTGGCCGTGGCAACTTGCTTCTACGATACGTTGATGACACCTTCCTGATATGGCCTCATGGTGAAGATACACTACAGCAGTTCGGCGATCATATGAATGGTGTCCATCCCAACATTAAATTTACTGTCGAGATGGAGAAGCACGGCAAGCTACCATTCTTGGATGTTTTTGTTGAGCGGAAGGCAGGAGGCCACCAGCTTGGTCATCCAGTGTACCGGAAACCAACACATACTGATCGGTACTTGAACCCCAATATTTTCCACCACCCTGTACACAAGAAAGCTGTGATGAACACGTTGGTTCATAGAGCCAAGATTATCTCTGACGACGACCACCTACAGTCTGAATTGCAGAACTTAAGAATTGTTTTCGGTGAAAATGGATACAGCAAAAGAGACATCGCAAACGCTTTCAAGGGCCGCCGACGAAAGACACCTGGTGAATCTGAAGGACGCCAAACGGACTGTATTCTTGCTATACTGTGGAGCAAGTAGCAGTAAGTTAGGACGTCTGCTGCAGAAACATGGGCTGAGATCAGTGTTCCGGCCCGCCCCCAAGATACGAGATATGTTGCGCCCTGTTAAGGACGACGTTGCTCTTCGAGTGTCCCGTGTGTATGGTGTACCCTGTGAATGTGGCAGCATGTACATTGGACAGACAATTCGCACGGTTGCGGAGCGTTGTACTGAGCACAAGCGCCATATAAAACAAAGGGAGCTTGACAAGTCGGCCATAGAGGAGCATTGCCTACAAAACGGACATAAAGTACAGTTCGAAAATACAAAAGTGTCGGCTCATCCGTCCACATATTGGGACTCCGTTATAAAGGAAGCGGCCGAGATTCACTTAAACAACAACAATGTCAACAGAGACCAGGGCTACACACTCGGCAGGGCATGGGGACAGGCGTTGGACATCGAAACAGATGCGCGACGCGGGAGCGGCAGTTTCAAACGTGGCGCCTGCCTCTGGCGCCACCTAACGTCACCGGTGCCGCCATGCGCAATAGCTCCGCTAGCTGCCCGGGTCGACTTATGCGCGCGCGCCACATTGGATCGATCTGATTGGCTGCTGATGATGTCATCATGCCTATATAACCGGGAGACCGTAGCAGCCCCGGTCCCCGACGATCCCCAGTTCGATTACTCGCTCTTCCCGGATGTCCGCGATCGAACTGACACCTCTGTCCCTCCCCTCGCTCCTGGTTTCCAGTACTTGGACAACATTGCACACACGGAACTCAATGCCCCTATCACTACACAGGATCTCATTGCTACACTCCGCACGAAACGCAACACCGCTCCTGGTCACGGTAGTGTCTCCTACCGCCACCTCCGTGAGGCTCCTGTCTCTTTCCTCTCCACCCTGGCCAGGCTCTACAATGTAGTCCTGTCCACCGGATACTACCCCGACCTGTGGAAAACCTCCCATATCCTGATGTTCCTTAAACCCGGTAAACCGCCGACCGCCGTCTCCTCCCATCGTCCCATCAGTCTTACCTCGGTCTTCAGCAAGGTCCTGGAATCCATCCTCACCCGACGCATCCACCAGCATCTCCGCCAGCACCGCCTCCATCCCGTTACCCAGTGTGGCTTTCGACCGTCCTGCTCTTTGGATGACCTTCTCCTCCACCTCAATCATCTCCTTTCCGAATAGCTAAATTCCCGTCGCTCCGCAATCTTCCTCTCCCTGGACCTCGAACGTGCTTATGACCATGTATGGCATTCTGGTCTCCTCTTCAAGCTCCAAACCTTCGCCCTTCCCATTAACTACATCCGTCTGATTGGCTCCTTTCTTTCCCACCGTCCTTCCTACGTCACCATCCATAACACGGATTCCTACACCTTATTTCCCTCCGCCGGTGTGCCCCAAGGCTCCGTCTTCTCCCCCCTTCTGTACCTTTTGTGTATGGCGGACATGCCGCCGCCATCACCCCCTATCTCCAGTTTGGCGATGACACCGCCTTCCTTGCCCTCACTCCCACCCTGCAGCGTTCCCAACACCTTCTCCAATCCCATCTTGACCGGTTCACTGCTTGGTGCAACCAGTGGTTGCTCAAGGTCAATCCCTCCAAAACCTAGGCGATCATTGTAGGCAAAACCACCCCTTCCTTCCACCTCCTTGATTTCTATCTCACCATCTATGGCCGTCCTATCGCCCTCACCCCAAGCCTTAAGTATCTTGGCGTCACCTCTCCTGGACCCCCCATCTCCAGATGATCCAAGCCAAGGCACACTCCCGACTCCGTCTCCTCGAGCTCCTTTCCGGCCGTACGTGGGGTCTGGACCCCCTCCACCATACTCCACACCTATAAATCCCTCATCCGCCCTATCCTCTGTTACACCCATCCTGCCTGGATCTCCGCCCCCCTACCTTTTACATATCCTTTCAGATCCTTGAACGCCATGCTCTTTGCCTCGCCTATCGCATCCGTCTCCCCTCCCCCATGCGGATCCTGTACGACCTCATTCCATCCCCCCACCTCCTCCTTTTCCTTGAACAGATATGGATCCTGTACACCTCCCAAAAACTCGATCCTCCTCACCCACTTGTCTCCCCCAACCTCTCCCATCCCCACCCGCTGCTGCGCCTGTATTCCCACGTCCCACCCAGTCTCCATCTCTCCACCCTCCTTACCCTCTCCCAAGGTGGCTTCCGCCAGCTGCCTCTCCCTGATGATGCCCTGCTCTCCTCCATCTACCCTTCCTACCAACTTTGATCCTCCCTCCCTCTTCCTGTGTTTGCTCCTTTGGGCACCCTCCCTCCCTTCTCTCCCTCTTCCCTCCCCACTCCTCCCCCGGGCTTGCCCTCCCCTGTCCCTCTACTCCTCCCCCCATCTCCTCAGCCATTGGCATCTTTGTTCTCCCCTCTCCCCCCCCCCCTCACCCTTCTTCCCTTCTTGGCAGATCCCCAGACTCGCACACGCTACGTGGACACTCGTGCGTCGCAGATCATCGCCATCAGTGTCTCGTGCGTGCCGTCGTGTTTAGTGTTCAGTGTTCACCGTCGCACTCCATCTGTGCCATCGCCATCTTCAGTGTTTGTGCATAGTGGCAACAGTTTGTAGTGTGGATTATCGTCGAGTGTGAACGGCTCCATGTTTGTCTATATGTGTCTACTGTTTTATTATCCACTGTTATGTCACTTATGTGTCTTCTTTCTGTTGTTTATTTATCTATTCTATGGCTGAAGAGCGGCGTAACATGCTGCTGACAGCCTGCCTATTTGTACGGGTTTAAGAATAACAATAAAGAAAAAAAAAGCAGTCCCGGCAGTCAGTGAACTCCTAACGAAAGCTCGAGCATTTTTTTCAAACTGATGCGGCTGGAAAACCGAGAACATATTATGTATCACAGCTATGTTTTGTAGACTGCATGCCATCATGCGAAATCCCACACCAGACCGTCATACTTAGCGTCAGACTCTATTATTCTAATCATCTTTACTTGCTCACTGTGCGCTCAGAGCTGAAAAGAGTGACGTGCCGCGATCAACGGGCATACTAGAGACACTGCCCAACACATCTGTACAAAGCTTCATCGTATTTTCACTGTGGTTTCCATTTCGCTCCCCATCACATCTTACTTTCCGAATAGCCCTCGTATTTATTGTTGTAATAAATCGCTAGTGAAAAATGATAGTTAAATATTGTAACACAGGAACAGGAACAATTGTAGCAAGTTCCAATTCACAAACCGTTGTACCTGCCGCCGCTATATTCTCCATCTATGTGGCACGCACTAAAGAGACGAAACAGAGCGAGGCGACACCTGGCGACTTGGCAGACGGTGCTGCCTCGGCGAGGGGCGCGCAGGTCCCCGAACAGCGCGCATGCCGCGGGCGCAATCAGCGGGCGGGACGCTCGCGCGCTCACCACGATGACGTCGACGCGGCCCGCGGGGGCGCGAGGGCGGCCGAGCGGCGCCGACGCGCTCCGGGATGAGCCCTTTTTAAGTAATTGAATTACAGATGGCGGCCGCTATCTCGGTGGCTAGACCGGCGTCCGCCTTCCTCTCGCCAGCCTCTTTCTTTCTCCTCCGCTTCGCGCCACTTTTCTGCCGTCAGTCGCCACTTACCCTCCCCCCCCTTCTCTCTCTCTCTCTCTCTCTCGTTCCACCCCGTATTTCACGTGGAGGGGGTGGCGAGTGGTTCTCAGCGGCGACGCTCGCGCTATCTACCGGAACGCGCAAACAGGCGGGCGCAGCTAATCGCGTAATTTACGCCCCCCACTCGGTAAATGTCGCGGATTAACGCCGTAAAAAACGATTGCGTCTGGAGAGGAGAAGAGGGGGGGGGGCTTGGGAGAGCGGGGGTACAGAAATGTGTGGAGGGAGAGGGGGATGAAGAACAGTCCTCACCTGAAGGGGTTTAGGGGACGTCGGGTGGAACTCAGTCCGTACGCTACCCCAGGATCCGCCACCACACCGGTGTGACTGCTAATCCGGCGTATTCTTGCCGTCATATTCTGCACAGTATTCGTCGCTTATGAGTCGGTCAAACTCTGCCTACCTGGTTTTGTTATAAAAAAAGGAGAAGGAAAAATACGAGTGTGGAAGAGCTGCGGCGGAAACCGGAGAACAGGAAATTAAGCGGAGCGTGCTGCATAAAAATTAGCTGTCCCGCTGCGAATGTCCCCAAGTCGACGCGACGCGCGAATGAACACTGGCTGGGCGTGTGTACACAGCGCACTTGGTATCGTCTGCAGTTTACGCTCTGCTGAACGTGAAGCTACCACAAAAATGCGTTAATGCTTTCTGTCTGCTCTATTTTCCTGCGCAAGGACTGAGTGCTTTTTGTTTTGCGTACTCTATCCGTGCTGCAGTACCCTCAGTGTCCACGGTGCACCACAGTATTATAACGTTGTTCTGTGGATAACAAAAAAAGGGTACAAAGCAAACATAATGGACAATGACGTACCGATATCCACCAAAATTTTTTCCTAATCCAGGGCCGGCCGCGGTGGTCTCGCGGTTCTAGGCGCTCAGTCCGGAACAGCGCGACTGCTACGGTCGCAGGTTCGAATCCTGCCTCGGGCATGGATGTGTGTGATGTCCTTAGTTTGGTTTAAGTAGTTCTAAGTTGTAGGGGACTGATGACCTCAGCAGTTAAGTCCCATAGTGCTCAGAGCCATTTGAACCATTTCCTAATCCAAAACCCAAAAATAGGCAGTATACTGAAGTTAAAATCTTCTCGGTTATTAGGCCGCGTCATGTTTCTTCTAAAATGTTCGACTTTTCGACCCCTCTGCTGGGATCTTCCTCAGGATCTTTTGATTTATACTACTACTGTGTTCCAGCAGTAGTGGACACCAAAAGACCCTGAAACGTCCCTTAGAAAAAATTATGAATTACTGTGCTGATAAAACTCTTACGCTATTTGGTTTTCAAACAGCTGAGCACAACTGAACGTATTCAGACATTTCGCTCTTTACCTATTCCGATCAACACTAAACTGACACAATATTTTTAGCGAAACGCAATCTGACTTTCAGTAACCCCTACAACAGAATGGCCCTGACTAGTATTAACCTATACCTTTCACAAATCACTTACCTCACAAAAATCTTCGTTACTCGAACTACTGCAGTACAGCGAGCGCCACTACTGCCAGCTAAATAAAAGATTCAAACTACTGAAGGCACTAACTACTGATAGGCATAGTCAGCAAATGAGAGATTTTGATAGAGAACAAACAATGTATTTACCTTAATAGTGTTCAAAAGTCATAATATATATATCAGTTTATGACATACAGTCTTACAAATTTACTGTCTCTGATGGACACACGTCCAGATCATCCGCTCTCAAAACTCCGCTATCTCTCTCCCCACATCCACCACTGCCGGCGGCTCACCTCCAACTGCGCAACGCTACGCACTGTTAACAGCCAACTGCCCAACACTACAATAGCGACTGTTCCAACAATGCCACACAGCCACAGACTGCACACAGCACAGCCAGTGATTTTCATACAGAGCGCTACGTGGCATTGCCAATATAAAAACCTAAACAGCCTACTTACAACTCTGAGGAAGATCCCAGCAGAGGGGTCGAAAAGTCGAACATTTTAGAAGAAACATGACGCGACCTAATAACCCAGAAGATTTTAACTTCAGCGACAACGCCCACGAAAGCGTTACATAGGCAGTATACATCACAACATAGTGCACAAACGAGTATCTATATGCCATCGACAATGAAGTGCTAATTGATGCCATATTTCTAGATTTTCAGAAGGCGTTTGACGCCGCTCTGTACCAGCGACAACTAATCAGATTATGCGCCTATGGTGTACCCCCTCAGCTGTATGACTGGGATTGTGGTTTCCTGTCAGAAATGCCACAGTACGTAGTAATCGACGGAACGTCATGGAGTAAGACAGAAACAATATACGGTGTAAGTCAAGGTAGTGTTATAGTCTCTCTGTTCTTCTCAATTTTTATAAACGAATGAAGAGAAAATCTGAACAACCCTCTTAGATTCTTTGAGGAAATGCTATCATTTACCATCTACTGAAGTCATCAGAAGACCTAAAGCAGTTGCAAAATAGTTCACACACTGAATTTGTTTGGTGAGAAAAGTGGCGATTGACTCTAAATAAAGAAGAGACTAAGATCAACCACATGATTACTAAAAGAAATCAGTAACATTCCACTTACACGATACACACCACATATTTAAAGGCTGTCAATTCAACTAAATTTCCGGGCATTACAATCATGAAAAACTTAAACTGAATGGATCACATAATTAAGTTGTGGGGAAGGTTCAGGGAGACTTCTGGACCGAGAGTTGCTGGCATCAGCATCAGCATTTCTGGAATTGAGAACATTTGCTGACACTGGCATCCAGCTATCGGGCAGGAGCAGTTTTCCCAAACACCCCCGCCCCCTCCTCTTGTGGCCAACGACGTTACGCCGAAAGGCCCAGGGGCGCCAATGGACTGCAAGCTTGGTGCCCCAACACATCGGGCGATTGCAATTTTTATAATTCAGTTGCGAACACATCGTCTTTTCTTTTCTACCTCTATGTGTCTTGTGATGCGTTTAACCGAGGAGACGCTTATATTGAACGAAGAATACTTTAACAAGTGTTTTAGTTGTAAACATATATCAGAGAATGTGCTCACATCTTTCTTCATCAACAATGGAAAGGAATGGTAACAGAGGAGTCTGTGACTGTAGACAAGAGTAATATTGCCCAACAAATAATGGCAAAGTAACAGAATCATAAGAAGGTCTACAAAAACGACATGATGTTTTTGCTGTAATTACATACTCTTTTTAAAATATATATCCAGGTCCAGCCATGGAAGAAGCGGCTGTGAACTTTGTGTCCATCTCTAAAATATTATTATCATTACTATTGTGTGTGTGTGTGTGTGTGTGTGTGTGTGTGTGTGTGTGTGTGCGTGTGTGTGTGTGTGTGTAGCCTTATATACTTAGAGTTTTGTTATTACTATTATTATTATTGTTGTTATTATTACAGTTTTAGCTTAACTAGTATTACCTGAACCATAACAACAGTGGCAATTGACCACAGAGCGAAGGGTAATATCAGAGTGTTCCTGGTATTGGCCCTCTACATTTTGTTCATTTGAATTGTCAAGCATGACAAAGATTGGCTATTACTGTAATTGCTAGTTCTGGAAGAATGTATTCCACAAAAAGTGTTTTATTTTAAAATATGTGTGGTATATTATGAAGTGGAATTTTGTCAGCAGCAGCAGTCCGTCTCCACAAGGTGCGTTCCTGGCTTACCAGAACTGTTATCTCTCCCCTATGATACAGACCACAGCCCCAGCAGCAACTGCCTGCAGATGAAAAAGGACTTAATATAATGTTGGCAGGATTACTGTACCAGAACACAGAGGTGTTCCCTGAGGCACATCACCTATCTTCTACTTCGAGCCAGCCGAATTGGCCGTGCGGTTAAAGGCGCTGCAGTCTAGAACCGCAAGACCGCTACGGTCGCAGGTTCGAATCCTGCCTTGGACATGGGTGTTTGTGATGTCCTAGGTTAGTTAGGTTTAACTAGTTCTTAGTTCTAGGGGACTAATGACCTCAGCAGTTGAGTCCCATACTGCTCAGAGCCATTTGAACCATAGCCATTCTACTTGAACGTGGTGTTGTAGTCAGCCCACGAACGTTGGGACACAGCATCTCCGAGGTAGCGATAACATGGGGATTTTCCTGTACGACCCTTTTACGAGGGTACCGTGAATATCCGGAATCCTGTAAAACATCATATCTCCGACATCGCTGCGGCCGGAAAAAGATCCTGCAAGAACGAGGCCAACGGCGACAGAAGAGGATCGTTCAACGTGACAGAAGTGCAACCCTTCCTGCAGATTTCAATGCTGGGCCATCACAAGTGTCAGCCTGCGAACCATTCAACGATACATCATCGATGAGGGCTTTCAGAACCGAGAGCCCACTCGGGCACTCTTGATGACTGCGCTACACAAAACTTTACTCCTCGCCTGGTCCCGTAAACACCGACATTGGATTGTTGTTAACTGCAAACATGTTGCCAGGTCGGACGATTCTCGTTTCAAATTGTTTCTAGTGGATGGACGTGTACGGGTATGTCAGCAGGTGACTTTTTAAGCTGGTGGAGGTCCTGCGATGCTATGGGGCGTGTGCAGTAGGAGTGATATGGGCCCCTGATACCTCTAGATACGACAGGTATCACGTACATAAGCATCCTGTCTGATCACCTGCATCCGTTCATGCACACTGCGCATTCCGACAGACTTGAGAAATTCCGGCAAGACAATGCGACACCCCATACGTCCAGAATTGCTACAGAGTAGCTCCACGAACACTCTTCTGATTTTAAACAGGTCCGATATCCTACAAACTCCTCATTATTGAGCCTAGCTTTGACGCCCTGCAACGTGCTGTTGAGATGTCATCTCCACCCCCTCGTACTCTTACGGATTTATGGACAGTCGTGCAGTGTTCATGGTGTTAGCTCCCTCCAGCACTACTTCTGACATTAGTCGAGTCCATGCCACGTCATGTTGCGGCACTTTTGCATGCTCACAGGGTCCCTACAAGATGTTGGGCAGCTGTACCAGTTTCTTAGGTCCTTCAGTATAAGAAAAGCCATAAATAACGTAGTTTACAGAAAAAGTACATTTTTGTATTGGAGAAAAGACCTTTTCTGTACATATGAACTAACTGCCTGGAGAAAGAAATATATGATTGAGATGTAGATTTAAGTAACAAGTTAAAATTATCTTGAATGTTATTAAAATTACATCATTCATAGGTATATTATGGTTTGGTCTCTCTGTATAATTACAAATGGCAAAATTCAATCAATATTTTATACCAAAATATTTTCTTCCCTTTTCTCGCTACCACACCACATATCCTAGAATTTTACAACACGAATATCTGTAGTGTTTGTGCTGATCGGTGATTAGCAACCGCACATTGATTCTTCTGTATTATTACCACCAAGAAAGTAAAGTATCTCGTGAGGTATAGTTATTCTTGCAGTCCTCTACCGGATTATGTCGTTATTCTTAATGCTAGCAGAGAAAAACGCGCTTGGAAGGTGGTATTTTGTCAGCCACAGAAACACAAATAATAAACCTGTTCCTCCAGCTATATGGCATAAGAATTGGTAGCAGTCCACAGCAGCCTGCTGTCATATTCCAATGGGGAGCTTCTGTACATGCAGTAAAAGGAAAGGCTATGTATGGGTGTTGTTATGTAGTTTGTCTACAGGAGTAATAAGCATGAGTAATGTGTTATGTATAAGAAAAGAAAGCTAAAAGTGTTGACTAGTTACTTTTACAAGCCCCAGTTTGTCAACACGAACATTTGATCTGTTGTTCAAATCGGATGTCATGTGTGAATCAGTGCCTATGTCACAGCACAAGTATTATATTAAAGTAGCAGGAGAAATTTTTTTTTCACCACACCACTACCAAGCAATGTTATTTTGTAGATCTTAGGAAAACAGAAACAGTGTATCATATACAAATGATTATTTACCTGTCTATAGTTTTAATGATATTACTATGAAAAGTATAGACTGCCACTCACAATATAGCGCAGATTTTGAGTCACACAGATGCACAATAAAATGACTGCTAAATAAATAAGCTTTCTCCCAGATGGCCTTGTTCTGAAATAGACAACTTACACGCATACATTCACACAAACGCAGCTCACACAAACATGACTACTGTCTCTCGCTGTCGTGGCCACACTACTAGCAAATGTGCATAATAGTAGAAGCAGGCTGAGTGGTATGGAGAAAGTGGTGGTGGGGATGTGATGACCTCAACCCACAGGAAAAATAATTATCAAAATCTGAACTGTGAAGTCATCCAAAATTCTAGTTGGAAAACCACACTCTCTGTTATACTTCTCAATTGGTCACGATCCCACTTTGTTTATGAACTGAAAACTCTAATATTCACGAGAAATTGCTCTGAAATTAACCTGAACCGACAAAATTGTGTATATATTCTCTGAAACTTCAAAGACATCTATGACAATATCTGAAAGGAATTAGAAAAAGTGACAAAATTTCGTGAATCTCACACAATACTGTAAATAATTGCATGAACACTCGGGGGGTTCACCATCTACCCACTTTTGAGTATAACAAGTGTCTCTTAATACTGCGACTCGTAGCAATACAATTTCAAAAACTTTTATTACTGGGTAAACAGTCCCTACGTGATTTGACAGCTGACATTTATAATTCACGCTCACGTCAGGAAATGCACCAATACGGGAATAGCACCTTTCACGTTATTGATCAGAACGCAAGCAATTATGGCGGTCGCCGTAATTTTCGAGCGACTCCATATTTCGCGACAAAATACTCTTATTAGTCACTGCCATATATATATAGTTCCATAACAATACATAAAACTACATAAAATGACTACAATAATTTTGACATGCAAGGAGAATTAGTTCTAATGAGAGGAAGAAGTTTATATTTACTGGTGTTTCAACAATGACTACCAGACAACTTTTAATTCACTGATTGTAATTTTGTTTTCGTTAGCAGAAAGAAATCATAAACTAAACAAAGAATTTATTTGAATAGAGTCTCTGATTCTTATACTTTTAATAGAGAAAGAAAGTTTCTAGGTCAGGGTATAGCGTTCGGCGAAATCTCTTAACTTCTTGTTACATACGAAGCGTTGCGTTGGGCAGCACGATGTCGGCGGGTTACGATGAAGAGAGCAGGATACAGGCAGTTCCGCTGGTTAATCTTCTCCGGCGAAACGCAAATAAAGTTGCGGCACAGATGTATCATTAACCCCGAGGTGATTAACAAACCACAAGACTCCAGTATACGACCGTTGTTGACATGTCCTCTCTTTCAAAGTACATTACGTAGCCATCCCTCGTTTTTACACTTTATGCACTGTCCGTGACGCTATCGTCCATAATTACACAGTTCGTCACATTCATGCAGTCTTAGCCACAAATACACAGTTCATAGAATTGTGCTTGTGTGTGAAGCACACCGTAAACAATGTCCACTCTGTTCTCGGATTTCAAACTTCGACAACGTCACTTAAAGTCATTTATATTGCACAGTAATTAAAGTCTTCACTTCCACGGCTTGACAGAATGTGATAGACAACAGTTCCACCACCATAAACCAATACCAGTAAAGTTCATTCGCATAAAAGCACTGTTCTTGTCGGCCACAACAAAGTATTGTTAGCGACACTTTCACAGTCCGGTTTATTTGCTCTTAAAGTTCGCTGGCGATGGCATTATATACCGCAGTGGTAAAGAGAATTAATAATCTGATAGTTCGGTATAACTGTCCATACAATTACGTATGTTTTTCATAAAACACATAACTCTTTTTCCGCGCACGCTTCACAGACACACTATCCACCACCCCCTCTACTACACAACCTATCGACTATCGATACCACTATCGCTGTCCCCTGTCTATAGAAGTTACACCGTTATCGTAAATTACATACATCTTTATAAATGTTATTGACTGCATTTTTCACAATTAATGGCATTCCAAAAGAGAACTTTACAAACTTTACCACAGGTACAAAGCAAGAAACATATTTATCCATTGGCAAACGAAATAATCACAATTATATCCTTATATTTAATAACCACAGTAGAATGTTACATAATCACAATTAGAAATGGTCATATGAACAAAAGAAAAAGAATAGAAATCTAAAGAAAATCACGAAAAAAAATTTTATATGCGCAATCAGCAATGCTTGCACAGGGAGTGGTTGGGAAAGTAGAGTACGGTGGAGCCCAGTATGGTGCTGTTTGTGGGAGTATACAGGGATGAGGTGGAGAGAGTGTAGGGTAGCAAGGTCAGGTGGTTAAATAGCGGGTGTTAGGGGAGGAGGCAGAAATGGAGGTAAGTAATAGGCCGGTGAGAGCGTTTGTGAATAGAAGGCTGTGGAGGTGGAAGAGGGAAGGGGGATAGGTGGGTAAAAGGCAATCGCTAATGAAGGTAGAAGCCAGGAAGGCCACCGAACATAGCCTATATTGTAAGGAGAGTTCTCACTTGTGCAGTTCAGGAAAGGTGATATTGGTAGGAAGGATGCACTACCGCAGGTTGTGAAGCAGTCATTAAAATGAAGAACGTTGTTTTGGGCAGCATCCTTATCAACTGAGTGGTCCAGCTCTTTCTTGGCCATGGCAATTTTTCAAGAATATGTATTAGATGAGCTAATAGCGTACACCCAGGAGTATGTGGAGCGTTAACAGCGGCCTTATGCAGTAGATGCTCTGCATGGTGTGTTTAGTATGGACGCTGAGGAGTGACTGGGCCGCAGCCACTTGAGAGCACACTGTGAGAACTCAGTTCTGAGTGCTGTGTCACGATCGAGTTATCGAACTTGCGCATATGCATGTAGCTAGCAATACTGAATGCTCCGCACTTTTAATGATACGAGCCGGCCGGTGTGACCGTGCTGTTCTAGGCGCTTCACTTTGGAACTGCGTGACCGCTACGGTCGCAGGTTCTTATCTTACCTCGGGCATGGATGTGTGTGATGTCCTTAGACTAGTTAGGTATAAGTAGTTCTAAGTTCTAGGGGACTGATGACCACAGATGTTAAGTCCCATAGTGCTCAGAGCCATTTGAACCAATCTTAATGATACGAAAGTGGCGTGATTTGAGTTCCTAAAGTTTTGTGTATGTGTGCTGACTACTGCTGATGCCAGATATAAATAAGTTTGTCTGAGAAGGGTTTCTTCAGTCAATTATCGTTGTTGATTATTGTAGCGCAAATATGAAGTCTGGGAGCGAGGATGACAATGGTGTGGATAAATATCATCTTTTATTAAGTGATGACAACGTATGATCACTGCTCTTTAATGAACCAAGTATGGCTTTCCTGTATATACACTGTAAGTTTATATACTCATGAATTTTTTTAAATGCTTTAAGCAGTATATTCAAGATGCTTTTTCTCTCGGTTTTCTGAGCTCTGTCATACAAATGTGTGAGTAGGACAGTAACATGTCATCTCTATTGCTTTCCTAATGCATAATTTGAAGGAGGGCACATACAAATATACTCTTACCTATTCTATATATTTGTTTCTTACTTGTTTCTCATGTGCTCCTATTTTCTTCCGTAGCTGCTACCGACATGAACTGCCACAGGCCAAGATGACTTTTTGTATCGTGGGAAATGTCATCGACCACTTATGTCCAGATATATGAGTATTACTACTTATTCCGCCAATAATAATAGTAATAATAATAATAATAATAACAATAATTATTCACATTTGAATGAAGGGATTGTGTGCTTATTTTTCTTTTAGACACCCTTGGCAGTAACATAGCCACCAAGGTGGGTGTTTTACTGAATGAAAAAACAATCTGTTTATATGCCCACTATCCCAAATGCCGGAAATAGAAAATGGTTAAATTCACTTAGTAACAATGGAGAACCACAGCAAATGTATAATGTATTATTATTTATGGATGTCTATTACTTTTGAATGTCCGCATGCATAATACTTATCAGTCACAGCCGCGAGGGGTAGCCGCATGGTCTAAGGCACGTTGCCACAGTCCGCGCGGCTCCCCCGTCGGAGGTTCGAGTCCTCCCTCGAGCATGGGTGTGTGTGTTGTCCTTAGCGTAACTACTTCTTCTGTTGTTCCTTAGTGAGATATGGTGATAGTCCAACTAGGAGATCTTGTAGTGGTAGCGCTAATTTCTTCCACAGACTCGGCATGGGAGGTTTTTATGACACTCAGCTGTTCGACAATTAACGGCTGAGCGTTGCTACGCACTTACGTCTTGGAAGGATCTGCGGTTCTCGGCGACAGTTAACTATCCACAGTTCACCGAATCCATTCTTAAGTGAGAGGACGGAGGCTGGGATTCAGTAGTATGCTTCTCTTACATTCCCCTACAAGATCCATGGGTTGATTCGTGGCATGACATGTGACAGTTACCTTTCTCCACACACTCGGATGTGCATCTTCCTGTCCACAATACCTCATCTCGTCTAGCAGAATCTTCGAGCGACCACAATTTGTAATTGCCTGAGAATCTATCAGAAAGTCCCATCCGAGAATGAGGTCATGGCTAGAGTCTTGTAAGACGCTGAAGTCCAAGGGCTTCGTATGGCCCCTTATATCCACACGAAAGGTACATCTTTCCGTAGGTTTTACATATTTCTCATTATCCACCTTCAGCAGACATGTTTTGAGCGGTGCGCGACTCGTGTTCGCGCCGTTTATTACTTGACATCTTGTCTTTGCGGTACTGCCGTCCCGTTCCTTATTCGATTTACTGTCATCACTAAGTTGCTGGTCTGCCTGCCCGTGAGTGGCAGCAGCAACGCTATCGATAGAGCACTGTCGTACTACCTTTGGAGCGACCGCTAGTACTTCCGGGTCGTGGAGTGCGGTGAGTGAAGTCGGGGACGGAGCGCCAGTGAGGCGCGGACAGTCAGAACTTGCCGACCGCTGGCCACACACGTGGACTGTCCGACGGAAGGAATTGGAGCTTGAACGACCGCCGGTTGGCCGTTCGTTCGGTCGTCTCATCGGGCGACGTGTATCTGGTCTTTTGACCGTTCCTGGGCCTCGTCAGTTGGTCACCTTGCGGGACGGGGTGGGTTCCTTCCTCGTGCAGAGATGTAGTCACCGATGGGCAGGTGTTACCTCTGCATGGTTGGGTCCGAGCCAGTGTGCCCGGGTCGCCGTGTATCCGAGTTCCGAACGGACATAGAGTTGAGTCGGGGTGGAGCTGCAGTGAGCTCCAGACAGCCATGACACGCCCGACTGTTGCCGACACACATAATTTGAGTGGGAACGACCTTGGTTGGTCTTTCAGTCGGTCGTCACATCGGACGACGTGTATTTGGTCGCCGACCGCTTATGTTAACTCTGTGTGTGTCGACTGGTCATTTCTCCCTGTTGTTACACGGTGATTGGTTTTAGGATTGTCGGAGTTTTTGGTGCAAGTGTTTTTATGGAACTGTGTGTAGCTTCTTTTCGGTTATCGTGCCGTTGGTCGGGTGGAAGGGAATTGATTAGGTTGTTGTTTGGTTCGTCAGCCGTCCCTAGGTCGTGCTGCCACCCGATTATTTAGTGTTACGCTTGGCTGCCTGTCTCACCTAAACTGTTGTTAGAGTTTCCTTCCCAGGACGACTCTTGGAACACTTCTGAGCACCAATGTTCTGTTGTTAGTGATTGTGATTTTCCTTTGCCGCAAGTACTGTGCCAGGCCTTCAGCCGTGTATTAATTTTGTCTGTTCTATGTTCAATATTTGTCCTTCAGCCGAATCTTACGTGAGTTATTTTAAGATTAGGCCTTCAGCTGTGTTTTATTTAAAATTCTTGTTTGCTCAGTATTTAGCCTTCAGCGTCGTTTGTTTTAAAATTTGTGGCTTTCAGCCGTAATGTATAAATTCCTGTCTGCAAGGCTTCTCTTTAATTATCTTGGATTCTTAAAGTGGCCTTCATCTCTACTGTGTAAATGCTTATCTTAGGGTTTCTATTTGAATAATTGTTTTGGCCTTCAGCCGTCAAGATATTTCTAGTTTTCTTAAGATGGTTTTCTGTTGTACTGTGTAATTGCTTGACTTTAAAGGTTTCCTTTTATTATGTTGAAATATTATTGGGCTTTCAGCCGAGGAATTAATTTAAATTTTGCCAGCCGGAGTGGCCGAGAGGTGCTACGCGCAAAAGTCTGGAACCGCGCGACCGCTACGGGCATGGATGTGTGCGATGTCCTTAGGTTGGTTAGATTTAAGTAGTTCTAAGTTCTAGGGGACTGATAACCTCAGAAATTAAGTCCCATAGTGTTTAGATCCATTTTTTTAATTTAAATTTTCCTTAATATGGCTTTAAGCCGAAATTGGTAAATGCTTCCCTTTTAAAGAATTTCCTTTGCTCATATGAAATATTATTTGGGCCTTTAACGGAGAAGATATTTTAATTTAGTTACGTAAGGACTTCAGCCGTTTGTTTAAATTCTTGTGCCACAAAAGGAATTATTTAAGGATATTTAAATTTTACTTAAGTAAAGCCTTCAGCTGTTTCTCTAAATCCTGTTGTTGTAAAAGAAGTTATTTAAACTTTACTATTGAGAAGTTACTTGGGCCCTCAGCCGTGAGTTGATCCTTGTGTTTTGAATAGAAAACTATGCATTGGTTTTCGAGGAATAAAGTTGTGTGTATATCCATAAGGATATCGACGTAGTGCCCTATCATTTTTGTAGTTATCGACGGCGGAGAATTTTTCTCTTCGGCGACCTCACCTCCAAGGAAGGTCGACACTTTAGTTTTCCAGGTTGAGGTGGCTAGGTGATCGGATGGAGCTCCTAAAAGGCGATGGAGACTTTGATCGGCGTGTTGGGGAGCGTCCTCTCCAGCGGCTAGCTTGCGGCGATGGTGACCTACGTCGTCCTGCACCCACATGTTGTTCACCTTCGTCGTCGCGGAGTTGGCGTCGGCTAAGATCGGTCTGCTGTCTTTTGGCGCGGGCGTCATCAAATACCCGCCGCGTTTCTCGACAATAACGCATCACATGTCCCTGTCGTCCACAGTGGAAATATACTGGTTGGTTATCCCGGGTCCTCCAGACGTCAGTCCCCCTTCGTGTCCAAACAGATTCCTCATGCGGCATTGTAGGAACGTAACTCCGCCTGGGTTTGACCTACCGCCTGGGTTTCACAATTTTAGAGGGAAATATAGGACGATAGGTTAGGTTCAATGTCTGTTCCACTTCCTCCGTTATGACCTCTTGAAGCATCTTGGTTTTTTGCTTGCCGTGCAATCCAAGTGCCTTCTGAACTTCCTCCTTCACTATCTGACGAAGCGAAATCAGTTGCTTCCTCCATCAGAGACATGGATACGACGTTCGGAAGTCGTTCAAACTCCTTGCGTGTAATACTTTTTTGATGCATTGTCTCGATATACTGGCAGCAGTTTATGAAGTCGTCTGCTGTCGAAATCTCCCTTAGGAGTAGTGCTTGGTACATGTCCTCAGCAACACCCTTCATGAGATATGCAACCTTGTCTTCCTCCTTCATCCTAGGATCCACTCTTTTACACAGTTTCAGGACGTCTTGAATGTAGGATGCTGTAGTTTCTCCTGGACGCTGTGCCCTGCACTTTAATTTATCTTCAGCCTTCCACTTTTGTCGATGCGTGTCACCGAAATACTTGCGCTCTTCCGCCTGGAACACTTCCCAGCTTGTGAACTTCTCCTCGTCGTTCTCATACCATTGCATGGCCGTGCCCTCCAAGTAGAAAAATACGTTAACCAAGCACGGGGTGTCATCCCATTTGTTAAATTTGGTTATACGCTCATATATCTTCAGCCATTTGTTTAATCTTGGCCATCGTCACCAGAGAACCCGGGCGGATGTCTCATGTTGTGGCACACAGTCGCTGTCATCTTAGCGTCCTCTTCTTCTTCTGTCTCCGATAGATTGAGATCTGCTGCATACGGGTCGAACTCGGGTTTCTCGCCACGTAAACGGCGGCTCTGTCGTGGCCTGACGGGAGCCTCTGTGTCGTAGATAATGTGCGGGATCACAAGTTCCAATGCCCGGCGCCTCCACCAGAAAAAAAAGTTATTGTAGAAGAGGGTGTAATTAGATGGATGACGAACACTAACTTCACTTAACGAAGGTTTATTTAGCTCTTGCACATACAAGAGCGCGGAGCGAACTGCCTCCGTCCAGAAAACATACAGTATATACAGGGTGGTCCATTGACCGTGACTGGGATAAATATCTCACGAAATAAGCGTCATATATTAAAAAAACAAAGAACGAAACTTGTCTAGCTTGAATAGGGAAACCAGATGGTGCTTTTGTTGGCCCACTAGATGGCGCTGCTATAGGTCAAACGGATATCAACTGCGTTTTCTTTAAATATGTATTCGTGTAGTACGTAAATAAATATGAATGTTTTAGTTGGACCACTTTTTTCGCTTTGTGATAGATGGCGCTGTAATAGCCACAAACATATAGCTCACCATTTTAGATGAAAATTTGGTAACACGTAGGTTTTTTAAATTGAAATACAGAACATAGTTACGTTTGAACGTTTTATTTCGGTTGTTCCAATTTGATACATGTACCTTTGTGAACGTATCATTTCTGAGAACCCATGATGTTACAGCGTGATTACCTGAAAATACCACATTAATACAATAAATGTTCAAAATGATGTCCATCAACCTCAATGCATTTGACAATGCGTGTACCGACATTCCTCTCAACAGCGAGTAGTTCGCCTTTGGTAATGTTCGCACATGCATTGACAACGCGCTGACGCATGTTGTCAGGCGTTGTCGGTGGATCACGACATGAAATATCCTTCAACTTTCCCACAGAAAGAAATCCGTGGACGTCAGATCTGGCGAACGCGCGGGCTATGGTACGGTCCTTGGACGACCAATCCACCTGTCATGAAATATGCTATTCAGTACCGCTTCAACCGCACGCGAGCTATGCGCCGGACATCCATCATGTTGGAAGTACATCGCCATTCTGTAATGCAGTGAAACATCTTGTAGTAACATAGGTAGAACATTACTTAGGAAATCAGCATACATTGCACCATTTAGATTGCTATCGACAAGATGGAGGCCAATTATCCTTCCTCTCATAACGCTGCACCATACATTAACCCGCTGAGGTCGCTTATGTTCCACTTGTCGCGGCCATCGTGGATTTTCCGTTGCCCAATAGATCATGTTATGCCGGTTTACGTTACCGCCGTTGGTGAATGACGCTTCGTCCCATTATTTCTCTTATGCCCAGTGGCAGAACTGCACACGACGTTCAATGTCGTCGCCATGCAGTTCCTGGTGCAGAGAAATATGGTACGCGTGCAATCGATGTTGATGTAGCATTCTCAACACCGACGTTTTCGAGATTCCCGATTCTCGCGCAGTTTGTCTGCTACTGATGCTTGGATTAGCCTCGACAACAGCTAAAACACCTACTTTGGCATCATAATTTGTTGCAGTTCGTGGTTCACGTTTCACATGTGGCTCAACACTTCCTCTTTCCTTAAATAACGTAACTATCCGGCGAACGATCCAGACACTTGGATGATGTCGTCCAGGATACCGAGCAGCATACATAGCACACGCCCATTGGGCATTTTGATCACAATAGCCATACATCAACACGATGTCGACCTTTTCTGAAATTGGTAAACGGTCCATTTTAACACGGGTAATGTATCACGAAGCAAAGACCGTCCGCACTGGCGGAATGTTACGTGATACCATCTACTTAGACGTTTGTGACTATTACAGCGCCATCTATCACAAAGCGAAAAAAGTGGTCCAACTAAAACATTCATATTTCTTTACGAACTACACGAATATGTAATAAAAAATGGGGGTTCCTATTTTAAAAAACGCAGTTGATATCCGTTTGACCTATGGCAGCGCCATCTAGCGGGCGAACCATAGCGCCATCTGGTTTCCCCCTTCAAGCAAGTCGAGTTTCGTTCCTTGTAGTTTTTTCGTTTGATGATTATTTCGTGAGATATTTGGCCCGGTCACTATCATTGGACCACCCTGTATACAGCTACAGAACATTCCAGTACAATGATTCTTGACATTTGTGGATACTCCTAGAATGTACTCGAACCGAATACAGAAATTAGAATTGTACAGTCCAGGTGAGTTTAGTATCATAACCACTACACCGCAGTGCTACTCAGCTTCAAATGGCTCCGAGCAGTATGAGACAGAACATCTGAGGTCATCAGTCCCCTAGAGCTTAGAACTACTTAAACCTAACTGACATCACACACACCCATGCCAGAGGCAGGATTCGAACCTGCGATCGTAGCGGTCGCGCGGTACGAGACTGAAGCGTCTAGAACTGCTCGGCCACACCGGCCGGCTACTCAGCTTCTTCTGCGACAATATCATACCTGTATAATGACACTTGCTGTAGTTTCCATGTTGTTTTTGCTTTTTATTGCAGTTGTTTTCCTTCACAATTCGTCATCTACGACACCATATAGAACTTAATGTAGAACAGTTATTTACTTCGAAATTTCACGACTGGGTATGTTGTGGTTATGCCTCACTAACTAATTCTATGTGGACGATTATGTGAGTGTGTATGTGCATGTGTGTGTGTTTATGTGTGTGTGTTTCAGTATGTTTCACTTAGTTTTCCTGGTTGGAAATCACCTTTACACGAATTGTCAACTCAATAATACATTTTGATTACGCTCTTTTATGAACATGCTACAGAACTTCAGAAAGTAGTAGTAACCACAGATATTTTGCAACTGATGCAGTTACCGCCTGAAACAAGTTGATCAAACCTTACGAAACCAAGATCAGATTTCAGAGTGGTGCTAAGATTTCCAACATGCGTTAAATGTTCAGAAGTGTAAACTCGTAGATTTTACAAAACGTATTATCCTATGTCTACAGTCACAATGAGTCAGAAATGAAATCCGTCAGTTTATAGAAATATCATAGTATGACCATTTGTAGAGAGATATAATGGAAAGATGACATATGCTAAGTCGTAAACAAAGTAGGAGACATATTTCGCTTCATTAGTAAAATACTACAAAACTGAAATGATTTCGAAAAGGAAATTGCTTACAAGCCACTCGTGCGACAAATTCTAAAATACTGCGAGAGTAAGTTGAACCTGTGCCAGACAGGACTATCGATGGATATTGAACGTAAACAAAGGAAAAAAGCCTACATGGAAAGAAAAGAAGCATTTACGGGTGCAGATTTTCACGGAGATGCTGAGAAATTTCAACTGGTAGAAATTTAATGTTAGATGCGAACAACACCTACATCGATACCCAGCAATTCATCTTATGACGCTTGGCGGAGGGTACCGCGTACCACTACTTTTCATTTGCTTTCCTGTTCCACTCGCTTACAGAACGAGCGAAATTTGACTGTCTGTATATCTGCATATGAGCCCTGATCTCTCTAACCTTATCCTCGTGGTACTTAACGCTCTATGAACGTTTAAAGCAATAGAATCGTTCTGCAGTCAGCTTCAAATGCCAATTCTCTCAATTTTGCCAATAGTGTTCCTAGAAAAGAATGCCGCATTCCCTCCAGCGATTCTAGTTTGAGTTCCCGAACTATATACGTAGCACTTGCGGGTTGTTCGAAGCTACCAATGACGAATGTGCCACTCACCTCTGAATTGCTTCGATTCCTTCCTTTAATCCTATCTGGTACGGACCACAACCACTCGAGCAGTACTCAAGAATAGGTCGCACCAGCGTCCGATATGCGGTCTTCTTTACAGATGAGCGACACTTTCCTACAATTCTCACAATAAACCGAAGTCGACCATTCGCCTTTCCTACTACACTCTTTACATACTCGTCCCATTTCATGTCGCTTTGCAACGTTACCCCCAGGTAGTTAAACAACGTGATTATTTCAAGCAGTTCACTTGTAACGCTTTATCCGAATATTAAATGTGTTTTTATTTTCTGTTCATGCGAATTAACTTACATTTATGTACATGTGGTGCTAGCTGCCATTGATCACATTAATAAGAAATTCTGTCTAAGTCATCTAGTACACGTCTACAGTCGCTCAACTTCGACACCTCATCGAAAGCACAAAATCATCAGCAAACAAACTCAGATTGCTGCTCACCCTGTCCGCGAAATGATTTACGTATGTAGAGAATAAGAACGGTCCTATCACACTTCGCTGGGGCACTCCAGATGATACCCTTCTCTCTGATGAACACTCGCCATCGTGAACAACTGGGTTCTATAGCCAAAAAGTCTCCGAGACACCTATTCCATAAGCTTGTAGCTTGTTTAACAGTCTGCTGTGGATTTTCTCCAGAAGTCGAGAAATATGGAATCTGCCCGTTGCCCATGATCCATAGTTCGCCGAATTCATGAGAGAAAACGGCAAGATGATTTTCGCAAGAGCGATGTTTTTTGAAACCACACTGATTCTTTGACATAAGTTTCTCGATCTCAAGAAAATTTATTATATTCTAAGAAAGAATGTGTTCGAGGATTCTGCAGGAAAACGATGTCAGGGATATTGGTCTGTAATTATGCGAGTATGTTCTTTTAGCCTTTTTGGGACTTCGTGCTGTGCATGAGATTCGTTATGAATGGAAGCTGAGTAAGCGGCCAGTGCTGTAGAGTACTCTTTGAAAAATCAAATTGGGATTGCATTCGGACAGGGTGACTTATCTGTTTTCAACTCCTTTAGTTGTTCTCTACGCCGAGGATGCTTATTGCTTTATCGTCCATACGGTAGTCTGTTCGATAGTCGATATTTGTACGGTTGTCCTGCGTGAACGATTTCTTGTAATGAAATTTCAAGCTTCGTTTTGCTATCTTAACTGCCGCACCAGACTGGTCAACAAGCGACTGCGAAGCCTTAGCCCCACTTAGCGATTTCACACAGGACCAAAGTGAAAATGTGCAAAAATGTGCCAAGAAGTAGGAAAAAGTGATGAATCCGGGAGTACTGTACATCTTGACATGTGTCGCTCCCCTAGGGACGGCGAAGTCAAGATTAGAGTAATCGCAGCAAGGACAGAGACATCTGAGCTATCTTTCTGTCTACGCTCGATACGGGAACGGAGCGCTGAAACAACCCTACTACACGGTACAGCGGTAAGAACCCTGTGCACCGAGAGCCAGTACCGCGGGTGGGTCCTGAGTGAGCCCGGCAGTGCAGCAGATGCTATTGGATTGTGGCTGCGGCGCAGCGAGCACTCTGCTCGCCCTTTCATCTTCGCGAGAACTCCTCTGCAGGGAGGCCGGACTGTCGCCGGCTCCGCCTCCTGGCGGTTACTCCGCCACGCCCGCAAACCGCGTCCGACAGCGGATGCTTCATCTAGAAATCATTTGTGGAGGACCCTACCAGAAACCTAGTAGAGTGGGTTACAAATTAGAAAAGACTCGGGCCAGATTCCGGTGAGGAGGAGCATTCGTCAAGACACTAGATTCGTATTCTAAGGAAGCGAGGTGACGCAGAGGGACGAGGCAAAACATTATGAGCACTTGTCACGTGTTGATGACTTACTGAGAGAAAAACCGAGACAGGAAACCAGAGACACAAAGCAGGTAGCGTTTAGCTTCCAAGAGGTAAACAGTAACGGTAGAGGCCTGCCAACCGCAGACGCTGCGCGTATGTGTTTCAGGGTGGAAGGTTCACTTCAGAGAAATATCTGGCAACTCCAAATATCGCCTCGAGATTGTTGTAAGCTGGCGTAGTAGATGATGATTGCAAATAGACACGTCTTCCTATACGCAGCAAAACTTATACTTGTGCTCCTCAGAACACGAACGTCAGTAGAGTCATACAGGTTAGAGTGACATGGGAAACGAGTGAAAATGCTAGAACAGCCGTTCCCACTACCGAGAGAGAAGTCACATGTGCTGGAGGCAAAGTGACATAAGACTCTGTTGTCGCTGGTCGTGTAGGGAAGGGGCTGGCCAGAGGCTCAAGGGAGATACGCAGACGCACGTCAGGTTGGCCTACGCCTGTAAGTTGACGACTACAGTCGGAGACGATACGTGTGTCGGCACGATCGTAAAAAACCTAAGTTTCCCATTGAGAAGAGTTCTCTGTCAGATCCTTGGGACGCCCGCTGGGTGTCGCTCAACGCCGGCCTTGCCTAAGCTCCGATGCAAGTCTGCTTCCTCAGTTGACGTGCCGCTCTCAAATGTCAGTACTTTGCTATGCTGCTGCTAGTGATTGCTACTTCACCTAGCTCTCACTCCACTGACTCAGACACCGATTTCTTATGTGCCAACAGTCAAACTGTTTGCTTGTCCTAATGCTCAGAAACACCCTTCAAGGTAGTAGTAAGTCTGAAATCTCCCTGAACAAATGTGTTTCACACCCTTGAGGTCCTTGAGTCTCACCTCTCGTAGCTGTCAGTGTTCGGAGCTGATACAAGCAGTCACCTGCCATCATGTGTTTCTGCATTTGCTCCAAACAGATTGGAAACTGCAGACTGACCTACACTCCAATTTAAACCCTCATACGCATCCTCTGTCCGTTGCCAGGACACGACACACTGTCGATCGCGACACTGAATCCCGCATGGATGCACCACCGCCTTATGACGCTGTAAGGAAACTGTCAGAGTGGCGCAGAGATCATTGCTGAGCCATTCAAACAATAACAGCGCCCGCAAGTGCGGATGCTCACTGAGGGGAAGGGACTAGTAGGTGACAACGTGTCGGACGTCCACGCCTCGGCACAGAGCGCGGAGGTCGGAGCCCCGCCCGCTCTGTAAAGTGGCCTCGCCTGGCGTCAGAGCAAAGTGCTTGTGCAGCCAAAAGTGTTCCGGAGCTCGTCACTCAGTGCACACAGTCGAAGACTGAATTCGGCAGCAGACCACTCCTACGCGTTCCCATATTCAGCCGACGACACTGTCAGTTGCGACTGCAGATGGGCACGGGTTCATCGAGACAGGACCTTTGATCTATGGCCACGTGACGCCTAGGCGCCTCAGTCACGTTTCTTGTTACACCAGATCGATGGACATCTCATGATATTCCGATATCCAGGATAACTACTGCCCCAAACATGCACCGTTCCAGTAACATGCAGTGCCGACATTAAGCTGGGCTCAGAATGAAATTTTCACTCTGCAGCGGAGTGTGCGCTGATATGAAACTTCCTCTCAGATTAAAACTGTATGCCGGATCGAGACTCGAACTCGGGACCTTTGCCTTTCGCGGGCAAGTGCTCTACCAACTGAGCTACCCAAGCACGACTCACACCCTGTCCTCACAGCTTTACTTCTGCCAGTACTTCGTCTCCTACCTTCCAAACTTTACAGAAGCTCTCCCGCGAACCTTACAGAACTAGCACTCCTGAAAGAAAGCATATTGCGGGGACATGGTTTAGCCACAGCCTGAGGGATGTTTCCAGAATGGGATTTTCACTCTGCAGCGGAGTGTGAGCTGATATGAAACTTCCTGGCAGATTAAAACTGTGTGCCGGACCGATACTCGAACCCGGAAACCTTTGCCTTTCGCGGGCAAGTGCTCTTTGGAAGGTAGGAGACGAGGTACTGGCAGAAGTAAAGCTGTGAGGACGGGGTGTGAGTCGTGCTTGGGCAGCTCAGTTGGTAGAGAACTTGCTCGCGAAAGGCAAAGGTCCCGAGTTCGAGTCTCGGTCCGGCACACACTTTTATTCTGCCAGGAAGTTTCATTAACCTGGGCTTTTAACGGACCTGTGGCAGTAATCGAATGCGCCGTGACAGCTGGGGACTACCCTAGCGCTACTGACGACCGCCTGTGCCCCACCTCCTTGGGGTCTTCCCCAACGGCGATGGCGTCCTACAGCGGGGTAACGGTTGGTGACACAAAGCCATGATCAAGCTACAGTGGTTTGAGGCGAATCGTACTGCGTTCACACTGACGTCTTAGTCATAAAAATCACCTGATCTGAAGCTGATGGAAGACATCTGGAATGCTAACAGGTACCAACGACACGCCCACGAAGTACTGGGCCCCTATTTAAGGGAAATGTGTGCATTATGCGTAGAGATCTGGTACCACATACTCCTGAAACCACAACAGTTGTTGTATCCTTTCCGTGCAGATTCGTCGCTGTCCTGCTTTCCAAAGGTGCACGAAGAAGGTATTCAGCAGGTGGTCGTAATGTTTTGCTCCGGCAGTTTAACCCGCGACGCACTCGGTCGCTTACCGTCCTTCACTGTTTCTTGGGAACTTGTATGACTGGTCGCCTCTCGAAATATTTAAAGCTAGCGAAATTCAGTTGTTCAAGGAAGCAGGAAATATTTCAAAATCTTGTGCACTACATGGAATTTCATTCATCAATATCGCTAACTATATCTTCAATCAAGGTCCACTGTTTACATAGAGCTTTAGCCTCTTGGTACTCAACATTGAAACAATCACAATGAATTCTGGAATATTATTTAACGCTACAAAGGCGAACGAACTGAGAGATGATGGTTAGATTACAAGGGAATTCCTCTTTACTAAGTTGCTGCAACATTGATGGCACTCGGCCATCAAGCAATTACAAACGGCGTGATCGGTACGGGAAACGACGGCCGTACAGTCTGAGTCTACGGCAGACGGCCAGCTCTTTCCTGCGCTCTTCCCATCAGCAGGTGGGTGGCCTGGAACGGCGGTTAGCGGAGACAAGACGTGGCATGGACGACGACGATTCAGTAGTGCAATCAAAATCTTAGCTACTTAGATCGTTATCTCCCCAAGTAATATTTCGATTTCCCTGACTACCGTGCCGCAACAAAGAGACGTAGGAGGCACTATCTATGGGCACATAATGGAAACGTCCCCTTTGAACAATTATACAAGATTGTGCTTAAACTGACACACAATATTTTGTTAGCGCAACGCAATCTGACTTTCAAAATTCCCTACAAAAGAATGGCCCTGACTAACATTAAACTATACCTTTCACAAATCACTTACCTCACAAAAATTTTCGCTGCTCAAGCTACTGCAATACAGCGAGCGCCACTACTGCCAGCTAAATAAAAGATTCAAACTATGAAAGGCACTAACTACTGATAGGGATAGTTAGCAAATGAAAGATATTAATAGAGACAAACAATGTATTTACCTTGATATCATCATATATAAATATAGCAGTTCATGACAAATTTCAAAACTCCGCCATCTCTCTCTCCACATCCACAACTGCTGGCGGCTCACCTCCAACTGCGCAACGCTACGCGCTGTTCCAGCCAGCTGCCAAACACTACAATGGCGAGTATTACAACAATGCAAAGCAGACACAGACTGCCCACAGCACAGCCAGTGATTTTCATACAGAGGTGGCGTTACCAATAAAAAAACCTAAACAGCCTACTTACATAGAGAAAACATAAACAGCCTACTTACATAGAGAAAACATAAACAGCCTACTTACATAGAGAAAACATAAACTGCCTACTTACATAGAGAAAACATAAACAGCCTACTTACATAGCCCCCATGCTCCCCACAAAAAATTTTACAAAATATTTTTGGGCAGTGGCCAATAATGATTTGATAAAATTTTTTCATAATTACAATAACAAACATATCAAATGCACACACTTATTGATACAATGTTGGTCAAAAGCTAAAATTTTCTCACAGTCTATAAAGACAGTCCTGATTCATCACAGTAAAATAGTAGTGTTTTTCTCAAAGTCTGAGCAGTAGAAGAAAATGCACATGGTAGTAGTGGATTTCCATGCAGTCTTGACTCTTGACATGCTGACAGGTAATGGGCCACAACAGAGCAAACCCACAGCAGAGTCATTCAACGGTTTGAAGAAGATTGGTAGGTAGGTCATCACAGAGCAGACCCACCGTAGTCCTGGTAGAGAGTATGGTATTGGTGGGGCACCAGAGGTGCAGACCCACTGCAGTCCTTGTAGAAAGTGTGGACAGGCCCACTGTAGTCCTGGTAGAGATGACCAGCAGCCATCTGTTGTGATTGTGCAGGTGCACAATCACCAGTGAAGAGTCTTGCAGTTAATATAGCAAGTCCATAACCACCACTTGTGCACTCACAAAGTTTTTTGAAATTGTCCTTAGAACGAGCAATGCTGTTATCCAGTCCCTTGCTGAATTATCAACACACGTGCAAACACTAACAGTCCCTACTTCTTACATATTGTCCATATACTATGACCAACAGAAACGTGTGCAGTGAAATGGAACTAACAAGTTAATAATATCATGAACTGGTGACAATTACAATTTTATAACATAAGAATACAATAACAAAGGTACAAAATACATCATTAAAAACATAACAATACAGATAATATTTGTAGTACAGGCTTTACAAAAGAATCGAACTAACATATACATCAGTGGAATTATGACATGAGTACATACATAAAAGATCACAATAACTTTTGAAACATCACCTTCACATGTGAGCAACAAACCAGAATAAATAATGTCTAAGCATATTTACAAGGTAAATAACATATTATTAATGCAAATTATATTTGAGGATAACAGTATTCCTCATCATAGTGAATGTAGCTTAATATTAAAAGAAAAAAAATTCTATGAAACTACACAGAGACAGGAAGAAAACAAATACAGAAGGGTACACAAACATATAGTGGGATAACACAAAAGGGAAAGGACAGGGTTTGTTTTACTGCAGTATTTTGCATGGAGATCTCCCTTTGTTCATCATTATTCCCAAAAAGTCCTATCTAAGCCTGATTTCTGTATTCTGTTCATATTTCTTTCAAAATAATTATTTCTGATTGTACAATACTCATTTGGGTCCAAAACGTTTTCATATAACTTTCAAAACATTCTTTCCCTATTCTCCATAGTTAGGTTCTTATATAGTCTACCCCCTCTTAAGCTAACTTAAATCTACTGAGCTCAGATGCTAAACTAAGGGACGAGGCAATGCAGCAGCACATAAAACAGTTAATATAAACAGCAATAAAAAAAACGCAGATTTGCGAAGCAAGCAGCATTAAGAAATTAGCAAAAGTCAAATTCAATAACACTACGCCTGGCAAACAGCAGCAGCAGAAGTATTAACTTATATCTATACATGACATAGCTCAAGCAGGAAAAATATTACAATAAAAACAACAATGCAGACAAGAGAAATGTCTATTCACATCTTAATGTCTATGTAATTAAAGTGGAGCACCACAACAACTTATTGTAAAAAGAAATATTACCATGTACTTGAAAAGAAAATTATTTGTTACTGTTACTAGTTCCTTCTTATTGTTCTTTCCTCTCCAAGTGCTCATTTTTTAAAGAATGTGGATCATAACATAATTATTTAATAGATCTGTTGACAGAAAGTGTTCACATTAGCAAATGCATTTTATTTTATAAAAGCAATGCTGCAACACAGCTGGAAACCAGATATCAAATGAAATAAGCAATTACGCAAACCAAAGCATAAAAACATCATTCAATAGCTATGTGGCATTTCATAAGTTAGTAGAAAAATCTCTCAACTAGAGAGACAGTAGTCATAATCAGGTGTATAGACATAAAAATATTTCTCGTCATTTCATTAGGAATCCAGTGTAATCATATGTTTTCAAGTTCGACCGTGTCGTTTTTGCGATGCTTTCTACAAAGGAATGTCAGAAGCGAGGTTAATGGCGTCTTTTTTTTATTTATTTTTTTTCTACCTGTGCCGCTGAAAAGGGCTCGCAATAATGGCTTTCCCTCCAGGCAACTGGCACACCTGTCCGCTCGCAACGCATTACGTCAGGGTCACTTACCTTTCTTACCGACATATTTACGACAGCAGTTTCCGCTACAGTGACAGTCTCATATAAACATTTCACAGGTCGAAAATTTGCGTAACAAATGTGTAGAAAAAAATCCTGTAAATATAACAGTGTTCAAAAAATTTTCGCCAGCATTGTGATACATTCACGCATATACACACATTTCATAACTCTTAAAGTACGATTCTTGGTTTCCAACATCCAGTTTCACAAGTCAAGAGTCCCTACCCACTACTCATTACTCCTTACCTTATTACACATATATATATTCGTCGACACGTCAATCTTGCGACGACACTTCAATATTTCATCATAATAAATACATAGCATAACCAAATTCCTCATATAGCATCATCTTATTGATCATAAACATATCTCAACAGCATAATACACATTGTCATCGTAATAATAACATCATAACACCTCAGTCAACTCTCAAAATCGTCGTAGCTTCCTCCAATAATTTCAAAACCTAAAAAAATTCTCTGCTCATTTCAATAGTGTCATCTACCTCAAACGTACTTTAAAAATCATGATCTCACACCAAATACATCATTCAAAGCTCTCATAGCATCACAATGTGTCCGAAAAAATATGATCAGTTTACAAAGTACAGACAAAATACAGTTTCATAAGTGTGAAGTTACCCAACTGTGTAATTGCGTAAACATGTGTCACTGATGTAATAAAAAAAGTTTATCTCTCAGTTAAATGATCAGATAGCTGTGTAATTTGTGTGTTAGAGAAATATGGTACCGATGTCTAAAGTTGTATAAGCAAATACCATATTAGCTAGGGTTCCTTGTGGTTGTCACACACATGGTACACAAAGTAAGCGTGTACTCCCCTGAGGATTAATGTAATTATACCCTCAGGTGTTACAGATTACAGCAATAGAATGAAATATATCACGGAAAACTTTCTTTGTAATTCAAAAATCTTGAAAAATAAATGGCTTAAGTACAAAATCTCTCAAATGCGTGTCCTGTAGCGCTAAATGTGCGTCTTGCTGTAAGATAATTCTGTGGAAGTGTCGTACTTATCGTCCTCCGAAAGCCAAGTTCTGCAGAAGTCAATGTACTTACCTCATGATAAACAAAAGTGAAATGCGTTATGTATATATATCTTAGTTATTACGCTCATTGCCGTGATGAAGAAAGTACTGTGCTGTAACGTATTGTTGTGCTACAGAAAAGACAATCTCATTGTTGCTGTACCACAAAAGTTACTACTAAAACATGTTTTACTTTCCAGAAGAATTCAGAAAAACTGTGCAGATATAAAACAGAAACACTGCAAAAGCAACATTGTAAATTGTCACTCATTAGTAGCGTCGTGATAAAATCGTGTAGCTGTCACATAAACTAACCACTGTGCCATCTGGTATCTCACTGAAAGTACTTTAAATCCAGAATATATTTTCAAGTAAACCAAAATGTTGCATTAAAATCTCATTAGCAGTACTGGTAAATGTTCTAAGTATGTAAGCCTTATAGTCGTTCCATAATCGTGCAACTAACAAGCAAGAATGTACACACACAATAACACTGTGACGTCTGTTCACTATAACAATGCATTCGTCATTTCTGTTTAAGTAAGTTCTCTTGGTTCTTGATTGGATATTTAACTTCAAACATTGTTGTATGTTAACAGATTCTAAGTCTGACAATGCATATTAGTAATGTGAAGCGAAAAATTTTATGGCAAAGACTAAGTTAAAAAGCAGATTATCTTTCAATAAATGGTTTTACATGTGAAATGTGGTGTAAACCTTTACTCTTCCTAGTACGCAGAGTTTCAACTTCAACGCAATTATCATGTGGTATACGTTGGATTCTGTAAGGTCCATTGTAAACTAGAAAGAATTTGTGACTCAAGTGTTTCTTCTTATGTGACAATGAATGAGCTTTAATGAGAACTTTCTGACCAATATACAACTTCTTTGCATTTGCTTTACCGTGTAGTTTTCTCCTTTTGTCTACTGCAGATTTTATATTTTTAAGAGCCAAATCAAGTATGTCTTTGTGTCGAAGTTTACGTGTATTCGGGAAAGGTACAAGCTCTCTGATTCTGTTTGGTGGTTCTTCATTCTTCAGTACAAGAGTAGGTGGTAAAGTAGTGGAGTCGTGAGGCATTTCATTCAGCACGTTTTGAAATAAGTGTAAATATCTGTCCCAATGCTGATGCTTTCTGTGACAATAAAGTCTGCAAAGCTTATTGATTTCTTTCATAATCCGTTCAGACGGATTGCAATGTGGTGAGTACAATGAAATAAAAACGGGTTTGATTTTATGGTTGCGAAGCATGCGTGACCAAACAGCAGATCTGAATTGCGGTCCGTTATCTGAAATGACTTTACTAACGTGTCCAACTTCACGTAAGAAATTTTTAACAAAGGCGTTGGATACAGATCGTCCAGTGGCTTTACGTAACGGAGTGAAAGAAACAAATTTTGAAGTAAGTTCAACAGCGACTAGAACGTACGAAAATCCATTAGATGTTCTGACAAGCGGTCCCAAGAGATCAACAGCAGCAAATTCTTTTAATTTAGAAGGAATGATAGGAAACAACGGAGCACGATGTGAGACAGTAGATGGTTTCGCCTTTTGACAAAGTTTACAAATAGACAAGACTCTTCGAATTCGCTTTTCCATATTGTTAAAATAACAAGTCGTTCGAAGAATATGATAACATTTTCGTGGGCCAAAATGTTGGTAGCTGAAATGAATGTACCAAATGAGCTTATTAACAAAATCGTCTGGAATGCAAAGTACCCATAGCTTGTCATCAACAGTGCAGCGTTTGAAGAGTATGTTGTTTCTAACCAGGTAATAATGCCGAATCTGTGTGTGTGTTTTTTCATGCCATTTGCTCTTGATGTCTTTCCAAATCGGATCTTTATCTTGTTCATGAGCAATGTCTTTTAAAGATGTGGTGATGAAGTTTTCAAAGGCGACTTTCTGAATGTAAAGAATACTGAAATTTTTCTCAATGTTGCCTTCTGTGTTACTTTTCTCAAGCCCAGCCGGTGCGCGTGACAGTGCGTCCGCAACAATGTTCTCCTTGCCGGGAATGTAGACTATTGTGAAGCGGAATTCTTGCAGAAACAATGCCCAACGTTTTAACCTGTCATGATTTAATTTTGAAGACATAAGAAATTGTAATGCACGATGATCACTGTATACTTTTACGTGCTTACCAGAAAGAAAGAAACGGAATTTGTTAAATGCCCAAACGATTGCTAAAGCTTCTAATTCAGTAACGGAATAATTTTTTTCAGATTTTGTTAGCACTCGGCTAGCAAAAGCAATGGTTTTCTGAACAGTAATGTCATTTTCTATGGCTTCTTGAAATAAATGGGCACCAAGACCGACTTTAGAAGAATCCGTGCTAAGGCAGAAATCTTGTGATAGATCTGGATGAGCTAATATTGGCGCATGAAGTAACGCTTCTTTTAAAGAATCGAATTCCAACTGTGCTTGTTCGTCCCAGTTCCAAATAGTATTTTTTCCAGTGAGAGAACAAAGTTTTGGTGTAACAAGAATTTGAATATTCAGAAAACGACGGTAAAAATTTACGAGACCTAGAAAACTGCGGACTTGTCTTTTTGTGGATGGAACTGGAATGGCTCTGATTGCTTCTAACTTTTCAGGATCCGGCTGAATGCCTTTAGAAGAAATAATATGTCCCAAAAACTTCACCTTTGTCCGACCGAATTCAGACTTTTCCAAGTTAACTGTAATTCCAGATTCTGCAAAAATACGTAACAAACTGTTGAGGATGCGATTATGTTGTTCCCATGAAGCTTCTGCTATTAGAATATCGTCCACATATAAGGTGATGTGACGTTTTAAGAACTCATGAAACGTCCCCTTTGAACAATTTATACTGGACTGTGCTTAACCTGACACACAATATTTTGTTAGCGCAACGCAATCTGACTTTCAAAATTCCCTACAAAAGAATGGCCCTGACTAACATTAAACTATACCCTTCACAAATCACTTACCTCACAAAAATCTTCGCTGCTCAAGCTACTGCAATACAGCGAGCGCCACTACTGCCAGCTAAATAAAAGATTCAAACTATGGAAGGCACTAACTACTGATAGGGATAGTTAGCAAATGAAAGATATTAATAGAGAACAAACAATGTATTTACCTTGATATCATCATATATAAATATAGCAGTTCATGACAAATTTCAAAACTCCGCCATCTCTCTCCCCACATCCACAACTGCTGGCGGCTCACCTCCAACTGCGCAACGCTACACGCTGTTCACAGCCAGCTGCCTAACACTACAATGGCGAGTATTACAACAATGCAAAGCAGACACAGACTGCCCATAGCACAGCCAGTGATTTTCATACAGAGGTGGCGTTACCATAAAAAAACCTAAACAGCCTACTTACATAGATAAAACATAAACAGCCTACTTACATAGCCCCCATGCTCCCCACAAAAAATTTTACAAAATATTTTTGGGCAGTGGCCAATAATGATTTGAAAAAATTTTTCATAATTACAATAACAAAGATATCAAATGCACACACTTATTGATACAATGTTGGTCAAAAGCTAAAATTGTCTCACAGTCCATAAAGACAGTCCTAATCGTACATAACAGGAGAATAGCAGTGTTTTTCTCAAACTCTGAGCAGTAAAAGAAAATGCACACGGAAGTTGTGGATTTCCATGCAGTCTTGAAGAAGTAGTGTTGTCCTTCCAACGGAAAGACAGTGCTGACTCTCGACATGCAGACAAGTATTGGGTCACAACAGAGCAAACCCACTGCAGAGTCAGTCGAAGTTTTGATGAATATTGGTAGGTCATCACAGAGCAGACCCACTGTAGTCCTGGTAGAGATTACGATATTGGTGGGCCACCAGAGGTGCAGACCCACTGAGGCCTTGTAGAAATAATGGTACTGGTGAGTCAGCAAAGATGTAGATCCAGTGCAGTCCTTGTAGAGATAATGGTATTGGTGGGCCACCAGAGGTGCAGACCCACTGTAGTCCTTGTAAAGATGACCAGCAGCCATCTGTTGCGATTATGCAGGTGCACATTCACCATCGAAGAGTCTTGCGGAGAATATAGCAAGTCCATAAACCACCACTTGTGCACTCACAAAGTTTTTGGAATTGTCCTTAGAACCAGCAATGCTGTTATCCAGTCCCTTGCTGAATCATTAACACACGTGCAAACACTATCAGTCCCTACTTCTCACATATTGTCCATATACTATGACCAACAGAAACGTGTGCCGTGAAATGTAACTTAATTTGAAGAACTGGTGTCTGTACAATTATAAAATTACAACATGAAAATACAATTACAAAGGTACAAAATACATCATTAAAGAACATAACAATACAGATAACATTTGTAGTAACACATGCTTTACAAAAGAATAGAAATAAACATATACATCAGTGGAATTATGACATGAGTACATACATAAAGGATCACAATAACTTTTGAAACATCAACTTCACACATGAGCATTGAACAGAACAGAATTAATAATGTCTAACATCTTTACAAAGTAAATAACACAGTATCAGAAAAATTCTACAATGTAACTCATATCCGCTAAACACAGAAAGACAGGAAAAACACAAATATACAAGAGTACACAAACACATAGCAGAATAACACAAGAGGAAAGGGCAGGGTTTGTTTTCAGTGTAACATTTGGTACTGCAGTCCAACCTAAAACTTCATTCCATAGATCTTTCGTCTTATTTCAAAATTTGTTTCCACCAAAAAAATCCTATCAAATCATGCTTTCTGTATTTATATGTTCACATATTTCTTACCTCATTATTTATTTCCAAGAAAATCCTATGTAAACCTGTTGTCCCTAAACCCTACTTTTTTGCTCATATCCTCTTTCAAAATACTTTTTTTTTTGGCCAAACCATTTTCTTATAGCTTCTCAATGCATTTCTTCCAATTCATCACACCTCGTTCTCTTATATAGCCTACCCCATCTTAAGCTAACTTAAATCTACTGAGCTCAGATGCTAAACTAAGGGACGAGGCAATGCAGCAGCACAAAACAATTAACACAAGCAGCAATGACAAAAAATACAGATTGGCAAAGCTAGCAGCAGCAAATGTAATAACTTATATCAAAACATGACATAGCTCAAGCAGAAAAAAATATTACACTAAAAATGGCCGTGTCTAATACCTATGTCACATCTTAACACTAGAGTGATGCATCACAATTTATTCTACAAAAGAAATTACCAAGTACTTGAAAAGAAAATTATGAATGCAGTTCCTGTGAAGGTAAATGTCGCTTTGTGCTCCTTCATTTTTTGAAAAAAATTATTATATACTCGATCTGTAGACAGAAAATATTTATATTAGTACATCTATAAAATTTTATTTGAACCAATGCAGCAGTGCAGCTAGAAACTAGATATCAAATGAAATAAGCAACTATGTACACAGCAAAGCATAAGAACATCGTTCAATAGCCATGTGACATTTCATAAGTTAGTAGAAAAATCTCTCAACTAGAGAGACAGTAGTCATAATCAGGTGTATAGACATAAAAATATTTCTCGTCATTTCATTAGGCATTTCAGTAAATATCAGAAAGTACGATATGTTTCCAAGTAATTAGCGTGTCGGATTTGCGATGCTTTCTCTAAAGGAATGACAATGGCCAGGATAATGGCCTCCCTTTTTTTTCCCCTTCCTGTGCTCTGAAAGGCACGCGCCAATGGCCCTCTCTCCAGGCATCCGACACAGCTGGGTGCCCACGACGCATTACGTTCAGGTGGTCACTTAACTTTCTTACGGAAATATTTACGACAGCAGTTTCCGCTACAGTGACAGTCTCACATAAAAATATTTCACAGGTCAAGAATTAGCGTTGCAAATCTGTAGAAAGAAAATCCTATAAATATAAGTGTCCAAATAAAATATTCGTCAGCATTGTGATACAGTCACGCATTTACGCACATATTTCATAACTCTTAAAGTACGATTCTCGGTTTCCAACATCCTTTTTCACAAGTCAGCGTCCCTAACCACTATTCATTACTCCTTACCTTATTCGTCGACACTTCTTCAATATTGCATCATAACAGATAAGTATCATAATCAAATAACTCATATAGCATCAGCCTATTAATCATAAACATACCTCAGCAGCATAATACACATCGTCGTCGTAAAAATAACATCATAACACCACAGTCAAATCTCAAAATCGTCGTAGCTTCCTCCAATAATTAAAAAAATTCTCTGCTCATGTCAAAAGTGTCATCTGCCTCAAACGTACTTTAAAAATCATGAATCCATACCAAATACATCATTCAAAGCTCTCATAGTATCACAATGGTTCCAAAAAATATATGAACAGTTCACACAGTACAGACAAAATACAATTTCGTAAGTGTGAAGTAATCCAACTCCGTAATTGCGTAAACATATGTCACTGATGTAATAAAAAGTTTATCTCTCAGTTACATGATCAGATAGCTGTGTAATTTGTGTGTTAGAGAAATATGGTACCGATGTGTAAAATTGTATAAGCAAATACCATATTAGCTAGGGTTCCTTGTGGTTGCCACACACATGGTACACAAAGTAAGTGTGTACCCCCCTGAGGATAAATGTAATTATACTCCCAGGTGTTACAAATTACAGCAATGGAATGAAATGTATCACGGAAAACTTTCTTTGTAATTAAAAAAATATTTAAAAATAAGTGTTTTAAGTATAAGATTAATCACTCAAATGCGTGTACTGTAGCGCTAAACTGTGCATCTTGTCGCAACATAATCTCTGTGGAAGTGTCGTAGTTATCGTCCTCCGAAAGCTAAGTTCTGCAGAAGTCAATGTACTTACCTCATAATACACAAAAGTGAAATGCTTTGCGTATAAATGTCTTAGTTATTACGCTTATTGCCGTGATGAGGAAAGTACTGTGCTGTAATGTATTGTTGTGCTACGGAAAAGGCAGTCTCATTGTAGCTATACCACAAAAGTTACTACTAAAACCTGTTTTACTTTCCAGAATAAAACAGAAAACTGCGCAGATATAAAACAGAAACACTACAAAAGCAACATCGTAAATTGTCACTCATTAGTAGCGTCGTGATAAAATCGTGTAACTGTCACATAAACTAACACTGAGTCATCTGGTATCTCACAGAAAGTACTTTAAATCCAGAATATATTTTCAAGTCAACCAAAATGTTGCATTAAAGTCTCATTAGCAGCACTGGTAAATGTTCTAAATATGTAAGCCTGATAGTCGTTACGTAATCGTGCAACTAACAAGCAAGAATGTACACACACAATAACACTGTGACGTCTGTTCACTATAACAATGCATTTATAATTACTGTTTAAATAAGTTCTCTTGGTTCTTGATTGGATATTTAACTTCAAACATTGTTGCATGGTAACAGTTTCTAAGTCTGACAATGCATATTAGTAATGTGAAGCGAAAAATTTTATGACAAAGACTAAGTTAAAAAGCAGATTAACTTTCAATAAACGGTTTTACATGTGAAATGTGGTGTAAACCTTTACTCTTTCTAGTACGCAGAGTTTCAACTGAAAAGCAATTGTCATGTTTTATATGTCGGTAAGGAATGTTAAATCTTTTCTCTAGGTTAGCGTCTGTGTTATTTTTCTCTGAGCCAGCCGGCGCAGGTGGCTGCCTGCGGTGCGAGTCATTGTCTGTTCCTTTGTTGGCGCGCGTCGTTATTGGGATTAGGAGACCTAACTTCTACAAATTCACCGTGACGAGAGGGCCCTGCTCTGTTTGAATCCCGCCAGTTCTGATGCAATTCAGGTCTGTCGTTACGATCATATCGTCTGTCGTCATGTCGGTAGATTCCATAGTTTCTTTCTTGTCGGTCACATGGTGGAGAATTTCTCCTTGAATCGTAACTGCGCGCTGCTCCGTTGCGTCTAAAGTTATTCTGTCTCCCTTGATAGTATTTATTTTGGTTCCCATATTGTCTGTTTCTCTTATTGTCTTTATGATAGTCATTACCACGGAGAGGTGGTCTTTCCCTGTAGTTATTACTACTCTGCCAACGGTTGTCATACGGGTGGTGTCTGTTTTGGTCACGATTTGTGTTGTGAGAATAGCCTTGTCGCGTCCAGTTATCATTTCTGTCGTCACGGAATTGTGACGGATGTGACCTGTAGTGATTGTTTCCCTGTTTTCGCATCCCACGACTGTCTGAGTCAATTTCTAATTCTTGTAACAGTCCCTGAAAAGCTTCAATGTCGTCTTTGCAACGTCCTGCTAAAATAATATGTCGTAAATGTTCAGGTAATTTGAGTAAGCAAATGCGGATGAGTTCTGAGGGGCTGTATGGGTTTGCAAGATACTGATTCTTATGCAACATGTCTTCAAAATATTTCACAAGACTGGAAAATTCAGATTGTTCGAAACGTTTCATCATTATGATGCTATGTTTTACTCGATCTTGTGTGGCTTGAGACCAATATGCTGAGAGGAAGGCATGGTAAAACTCTCCTTCACTGTGGCAATCGTGAATGACCGACCGCATTCTTACAGCTGGTTCATTCTCCAAGTAGCCACGCATAAATTCTAACCTGTGCTCCAATGACCAGTTGGGAGGAAAACAATGAGAGAACTGATGGAGCCACGCTTATGGATGAATGTCGTTGCCGGAATTCTTAAATGTTTTGAATTTACGTGTAGTAATGAACAGCTTATAGTCAAAATCATCATGTCGGCGAGTCACATATCGGTCATTGTTACGTCGTGTCGGCTGTTCAATCTCAAAATTCGGTGCACATTGCCAATTTCTTTCATAATTTCCGAAATGCGCTGTGTTATTATTTTGTGGCTGTTCCGTATTTCTATGTCCCTCTTCCCGTATTGGGGCGCGAGTGTCCTCTGAAATACGTAGTTCTTGTACTACTTGTGCCAACTGATCTTGCACTTCCCGGATTTCTCTTTTGTACTGTGTATTGATTTGATTTTGATTTTGTTTGAATTTTCTAATTTCTACATACTCTTCAGTGTCAGTGAAGGCTACAGGTGTTGTGTTATTCAGATCATCATCTACCTTTGTAGATAAGTTAGTGAACTGATCTGAAAGTTCAGCTACTTTATCCGATAGTGAAATTATTTCCTCTGTATGTTTTTCTGAACCAAGTTTCAGAGTATCTACTGTGTCCTTTAAGTTTTCCTGAGTTTTTGCAAGTTGCGTAACCGAATCGATAGATGCAACTGAGTCAATTTTAGCTTGCAAGGTGTCGTGATTTTCATGAACAATGGTTTGCAGTTCTTTTATGGCTGCTTCGTGATTCTGTAATACATTTTCATGCCGCGAAAAAATAGGTTGAAAATGCTCACAAATTTGTGTTTTTACGTCATTACAGACCTTTTGACATTTCGATTCGATGTTATGTAACTCAGTGGTTAAATCTTCACGTGTTTGTTCAAGTGTAGTGTCTAACTTTTGAAGATTTTGTTCCATTGTGTCTAACTTTTTGAGATTTTGTTCCACTGTGTCTAACTTTTTGAGATTTTGTCCCATTTGTCTCTGATTTTGTTCAAGTGTTGTGTCTAACTTTTGTAGTTTTTGTCCCATTTGTTGCATTAACTGTAATAACAATGCACTGGTGTCTGAAACATGTTCCTCAGTGCTTTTCGGCAGTGAAGTTGCACCGGCAACATTCACATTTTGACAAGCGGAAAATGTGTCTTGACTCATTTGGGAAAACGGTGTGGACGCAAAACCTGAATCTACAGTATTTGCAAAATTGTGTCCTGTCATTTCGGATTCCTGAGGCGAGCTGTTGCCGACCGATCGATCGATAATGCTTCCCTGTTCACTACCTGTTTCACTGTCTACACCATTATTTGCAGCCCGCTCCATTTCCCTATGCACAATTACCAAATTACTACTTTGAACATCAGTTAATTCATTACTCGGTGGCGCTAACACACTGCTTTCATTTTCACTGTCATTTCTCAGTTTACTTTGGAGCCTAGTATTACGTTTTTCACACGCCATTATTGTCACAATATTTCACACGACAACACAGAAAAGCACAATTTGAAGAGCAAAAATAAGAGAACACATTAACATAACACTGAAAATAATATCTAGTTAATTGCAGCTGCGAAATACTTGGTGCAAATCTACATGCATGCCACAACTGTTTTACTGTACAACAATGAAAGACTGCAACTACAAAGGAGATTTTCTCTACAATTACGAGCTAGCAATAAACAAAATCTACACTAATTACACAAACTACAACAAAAAATCAGAAGATTCCAGTGAGGTATCCTCGTCTAAGGGTCGACATATGAAACGTCCCCTTTGAACAATTTATACTGGACTGTGCTTAACCTGACACACAATATTTTGTTAGCGCAACGCAATCTGACTTTCAAAATTCCCTACAAAAGAATGGCCCTGACTAACATTAAACTATACCCTTCACAAAACACTTACCTCACAAAAATCTTCGCTGCTCAAGCTACTGCAATACAGCGAGCGCCACTACTGCCAGCTAAATAAAAGATTCAAACTATGGATGGCACTAACTACTGATAGGGATAGTTAGCAAATGAAAGATATTAATAGAGAACAAACAATGTATTTACCTTGATATCATCATATATAAATATAGCAGTTCATGACAAATTTCAAAACTCCGCCATCTCTCTCCCCACATCCACCACTGCTGGCGGCTCACCTCCAACTGCGCAACGCTACGCGCTGTTCACAGCCAGCTGCCTAACACTACAATGGCGAGTATTACAACAATGCGAAGCAGACACAGACTGCCCATAGCACAGCCAGTGATTTTCATACAGAGGTGGCGTTACCATAAAAAAACCTAAACAGCCTACTTACATAGAGAAAACATAAACAGCCTACTTACAGCTACTTAGATCGTTATCTCCCCAAGTAATATTTCGATTTCCCTGACTACCGTGCCGCAACAAAGAGACGTAGGAGGCACTATCTATGGGCACATAATGGACTCATGTTTCCTAGAGCGTATCCTGGCAGAGAGACGACGCAGTATTTTCCTCTCCATCTCGTATCTTTCCGCTTCAGATGAAGCCTCCAGCGCCATAAATTTACCAACTTAACATGATTTTGTACCCTCGGACTGCTCTTCCATTGTTAATAATAAAGACTGATCCATAAAATAATACCTAAATATATCCACTTTGTCCACTAACGTGGTTATCTTCAGTACTGCACAATTTTAAAATTATAACAGTCCTCATATTTCAATTAACCTACTGGGCAAAAAGATCATACCGTAAGCTAGACTACAATAATAACGAATCACCTCAACATCTTTCATAATAACATTTAGTTGACTGTATAAATAAATTTGGCTGTATAAATAAAATTGACTGTATAAATAAAGTTCACTGTATAAATAAATAAAGATATTCGAGACATTTTCGTTGATGTTGAAAAGCACTAGAAGAATGTACAAACACAACTCACCTTTGTAAATGAGTACGGCTGTTGTTGAAAGGGGCAACTTGAAGACGTTAGGCAGCCAGGATACCCAAACGTACCACTAGATCACCAGGCTCGACAAGAAGAAGATAGATCAGTGGAGTGTAGGACAGGATTGCTCATTCCCAACAGTTAATTCGTACATTTATGAAACAATAAGGTACTGACTACCTAAATGTAAGGATTTGCGCAAAAGACTTTTGAAGAGGTGGATGAGCTGTTGTCTGGTAACTAGAAAAATAAGCAACGCAAATGCAAGAAAGTCGCAGTAGCACGGACTGAAAAAATTTTATCATGTTAAGAACCATGTAAGATGCTATTGTGTAAAGTCTTTCACCTTGAGATCAGAGGAGAAGGTGAGAGCTCGCATGTAGAGAACAGAGAGATGCACGAATGTGATGCATGGACTCTGGGGAAGAGAGATGAAACTGTTAGAATGTCATGTTACAAGATAATTCTGGCTATCTGAATGATAGAGTTAGGAACAAGGACGTCCTGTAACGAGTCACGCAGAATAAATTCCTAAGAATGTAATGAATCTTTGTGGCAGAATGGGTGGACAAAAATTATCTATAGTTGAGTGATTTGTGGCAAGAAAGAATTTCCAGAATATTTGTAGATATGAGTACGTACGACAGACTTTGGTAATGTACATCGCAGCAGTTTCATAGAAACTTACAAAAAGCGAGAGGAATGGAGAACTGCATTAAACCAACATTACAGTTGATGACGGAAACCACATCCTTGGGCAAAGAGGATTTGACTAGCAGTTAGAGTTTAACATTCGTTGTCCAGAATCAATACTGCGTATCATCCGATTTGCACAATAGGAAACATTTTGTTCCCAAAGATGGGTTTCAGATCAAATATGTATGAGAAGTTCGTGAAGTTTCCATTGCATAATGGCTGAAGTTCAGTTTTGCATTAATCTTGTCGTTCCTAATGTTTGTTAGATCACAGCGCGGAGATGGGAACCGTTTATTGAGCACAGTACAAATGACAGAATTCACCAGACGAACGACCCTCCCTCTTATGCAAACTCATTTCTTCACCCGAAACCACACTTCACTACATTAACGCACTCCCTGGTCCAATACTGATCGTACGCACACTGCGAAATGAGACAGTGAAACCGGCCGAAGCGACCGAGTGGTTCTAGGAGCTTCAGTCTGGAACCGCGCGGCCGCTACGGTCGCAGGTTCGAATCCTGCCTCCGGCATGAATGTGTGCGATGTCCTTACGTTAGTTTGGTGTGCTGTCCTCTGACATCCTGGAGGCGTGCAGAGTGATGGACCCCTTGGTGGGGCCGACTCCATCCCCGCCACAGTGATGTACTCTTCAACAGAGGCCTAACAGGGATTTCCCTGTGGTCCCCGTAATTGAATCGCCCATCCTCATGGTTACTGCAGTTTCCCAGACTTATCGCATAGCCACGGTCAGTGTCAATACCATTCGCGTACGCCACAAATTGGCCTTACTCCGTGATACGCTCCATGCTGCGGACGTTGACATTGCACTTGTTTAGGAGGTACACGTCACAACTGTATGTGCTCCTCATGGTTTTACAGCACATGTCTCGCATGCGTAACCTACTAGTAGTGGGGTGGCGATCCTCTTACGTGACGGTATCCTCGCGAATGCTGTTGCCTATCTCCCTGATGTCAGAGATATGGCTCTTACGTTTGGTAACGTCAGGATCGACAATATCTACGCGCAGCCGTGAGGGTTCCACCTTCTTCACAGAGACCATCATGCCTCTTTCCCAGTCATCTCAATCGTGCTTACGTCTCCCACAATATTGTCAGTGAATTGCTGCTGAAGTCTGGCTCGTTGACTCCTCTGACCATGACGCATATATCTGCTCCATCCACCTCTGCCGCCAGATGGTATGACGCGGCTGTGAACCATAGAAACTGAACGCGATCCACTTTACTTGACCCGACTGCCGGCAGCTCATCGAGAACACCATTATGCTTATCGGTCTGCCCTGTCTTGGTGAGTGGTCTGTGCAAGGCCTGCCCTCCGCATTAGCCGAGCGGACTGAGGCGCTGCAGTCATGGACTGTGCGGCTGGTCCCGGCGGAGGTTCGAGTCCTCCCTTGGGCATGTGTGTGTGTGTTTGTCCTTAGGATAATTTAGGTTAAGTAGTGTGTAAGCTTAGGGACTGATGACCTTAGCAGTTAAGTCCCGTAAGATTTCACACACATTTGAACATTTGCCCTCCGCAAGGCCTTGACTGGTTACGGAAGCGAGGCTGCTGCGTGGCGGCGAGGGCTCAGGAATTCGATTTTACCATTCACTGGGAATGTATTTGCCAGAGCGCCAGGCGGTAGTGAATCGTGGTAAGGCACAGCTCACGTCCCCCCCTCACCGTCACCCTCGAGGAGCTACGGTCAGGTCACACACACGACGGGTTAGTGCAGGAGCGTCCATCTATGTATCATGTCATAGCGGGACGACGTCACCGTCTTTAATTAGTGTTCTTACGACCGATGATGGGCGGCGTTTTGATACACAAAGCGATGTAGGGTCTGCCGTCCATGCATATTATATTAGGCTGTACTCTGAACAACGTCACAGCCCGGCTAACATTACGGCGGTTCCAGACTCTCCTTTGGCTCGGTTCCTGTGGACGCAGCGATGGATCTGCATGCTAACGCCACAGAGGACGAAATAGATGATGCTAACTTTGTGGGTTCTACGAGCAGGTCGCCCCTGACGGCCTCCCACTGGAGTTTTACCGGACATTTCGTCCCCTTCTGTCACCAGTGTGGACGGAAATCCGCCAGGACCTTATATCACCTTTCATGGATATTCCTCGATCGTTTCCTCATACCCATCCACAACACTCTTGACGCCTCACGGATATGCGATTACCGCCCCTTGATGTTACTCAACAGTGACACAGCGGCTGTGGGCTGCGTGGCTTAAACGGACGGCTCGGTACATGATTTCCTTCAATCAAACATCTTTCTGAGATGCCAATAACATTTCCACTGCCCTCTGTCGACATCGAGACATAATCGCTCTTTCTCACGCCCTTCGCATGCCTGGAAAATTGGCAGCCCTTGAACTCAGCCAGGCGTTCCGTCAGGTCGATTACGACTACCTGGAAGGAATATTCCGGAGATTGGGGTACCTGATATTACCGTCAACGTCGTAATGCGTCTCCTTCTTGGAGCTACGTTTCATGTATTCTACAACGGCCTCTCACTCCTCCTGTCTCGATCCGTCGATCAGTGCGTCAATGCTGCATTGATGTAAGCTTTCGCCTTGGAACAGTTGCTATGCGGCCTCCGACAACGTCTCCCTGGGATGTCTCTTTGTGACCACGTGTTCAGCTGCACTGCTTAATGCAGTCGATCTTTTCATTGTTCTTCGAAGCGGTGCTGAGGTAAGGGAGTCACTGGAATGGGTTACCACCGGCGGCGAAGCTTCTGGTATCTGCCTTTACGTCAGCAAATCTTCCGTCACGGCTGCAGGTGTGCGGCTTCTCGCGGACAGCGCTGCTCCTTTGCGTGCAGCTGATACTATCAGATGTTTAGGACACGATTTCTCAGGTGATCTGCGGCACACGATTGCCCTCAACTGCCGGCGCCTACTTTGCCAACTATTAGATCACATTAATATCACAAATTGAGTCCGCCTTGATGCAAAACAACATGTTATTTCTTTATTTCTTTATTATCCCAAACTAGCTTCGGCGACAAATATCACCATCATCAGTGGGGTTTTTAATCTAAACATGCAGGAAATGGTATGGTTGTACAAACACAATAAAACATTATTACATTTTTACAAATCGTCTCTTGAAATATAGTTTTACATTGATACTTTAATACTACCTTATTTATTGTATGCTGCAGCATGTTTTAAGCTATTATTGGCGCTGTTTGTGACATATTTTCAGTGCTCATTTTTTCTGTTGCCATCTTTTTACTTAGCGAACATCATGTCACCTGCAACCATGTGAGCGGCTGTTAGTAAACAAATACTCAAAGGTGAACTTCGTATGTCAGCAGTATGTACTTGGGGTTGTGGTAGTGTTGAGGAAGCCAGTTATTTTGGTGTGTATTTAGCTGTTGCTTAGCTATTCGTGCACACACGTTCGTTGGATGGCGTGTGGCTGCTTTTTACACAGAAAATCCAAACTTTAGCACTTTGTTTCTGCTCCAGAATGTTACGCCATCTTGCTGAACGCGTGTGTCGCGAGAGGCGTATCGCAAGTGGCGAGAAAGGGTATGAAAAACTGTAGCGCGAATTGTAACGACTTCTGTTCATTGTTTATGTCTCTGTGTGTGATGGGGAAGTGGTTCTTCTGCGTGTGTGTGCTTTCCGTTCTGTGTCCTTGGTCAGTTCTCTCAGAGCGGTAAAGAGTGTGTTGTTGCAGAGTGTTGTGGTTTCATTTATTACATTTTTCCCCTCGACAGTAGCCTTTTGTATGTGGTAATTTTCTTCTATCGTTAGTTGTCGGTATAGACTGTTGCTGTTTCTCAGAATGCGTAGATCGTTTTCGATATTAGTGTGGCTATGGTTTTTGTTCATTAGATGTTCTGCAAAAGTTGAATGTGTGCTGTCACTTCTTAGAGCTCTTATGTGCTCTGTGTACCTCGTTCGGGAATTTCTGCTTGTTTGTCCTATGTAGTGGGCCTGACAAGAGTTGCAGGTGAGTTGGTATATTCCAGCGTTGCTGAATTTGGTTCAAATGGCTCTGAGCACTATGCGACTTAACTTCTGAGGTTATCAGTCGCCTAGAACTTAGAACTACTTAAACCTAACTAACTTAAGGACATCACACACATCCATTCCCGAGGCAAAATTCGAACCTGCGACCGTAGCGGTCGCTCGGCTCCAGGCTGTAGCGCCTAGAACCGCACGTCCACTCCAGCTGGCGTTGCCGAATTTGTCTGAGGTTTTTCTGACTGGTCTTAGTCTTTTCTGAACTGTGTTGTTTGTTCTGAATGTTATTGGGATCCCTTGCTTCTTTAAGATGTTTCCTATTCTATGTGATATTTTGTTAATGTATGTTAGTGTGTACCATCTCTCTGTTTTTTCTGACGTAATGTGGTCTGCTGTGTTGTCTTTTTGTACTGCATGTTTCCGTTTTACCTTGTTGTTGAGTTTGTTTATGATGTCTGTTTTGTAGTCATTTTCAACAGCAATTTGTTTGATTATGTTTAGTTCCTGGGTGTAGTTTCCTGGTTTAAGAGGTGTTCTGTTTATCCTCTGGAGCATGTGTGTGAAACTGGCATATTTATGCACTGTTGGGCGGTTGGATGAGCTGTGGATAACAGTGCTTGTGGATGTGGGTTTTTTTGTAGATGGAGAATTCATGTTGGTGGTTGTTTCTTGTGATTATGAGACCCAAGAAATTTAGTTTCTTGTTGTTTTCCATTTCCACTGTGAACTCGATTTGTGGGTGTACTGTGTTGATGTTACTGTGGAGCTCTTCTATCCTGCTATGTGTTTCATCTACAATACAGATTATGTCATCCACATATCGGTACCAGTAGATTATTTTGTACCCTCCTTGTTTTACAATGTTATTGAATATTGTGTTCTCTATATGGTCCAAGAAAATGTTGGCTAAGATTCCACTGATGGGGGACCTCATGGGAAGCCCCGCTTGTTGCAAGTAGAAGTTGTTGTTGAAAGTGAAGTAGTTTTGTTCTGTGATTAGCCTAAGGATGGATGAGATTTCATTTATATCTACATCTGGGAATTTCTTGCATTTTAGCTGTTGTTCTATAATGTTTATAGTTTCTTCTGTGGGTATGTTTGTGTACATGGATGTTATGTCAAAAGATACCAGTTTTGCCGTTGGGGGGATGTTGACATTCCTAATTTTCTCTATCATGTCTCCTGTGTTTTTGATGCTTCTGTTGTTAGTGTATGTGTATGTCTTCTGTAGGTATGTGTGCATGTGTCTCCCTAGTAAGTAAGATGTGGCTTTTCTGAAGTCAATCACTGGTCTGACTGGGATGAGGGGTTTGTGGACCTTTGGTAGGCTTGTTAAGAGTGGAGCTGTAGGGTTCTTTCGTGTCATTCTTTTTGTCTGGTTCTGTGTCAAGGCGAGTGTGATGTTTTTAAAGAGGCTACGGTTTTTCTATGCAAACACAGACGAATTGGAAGAGTTCCAACATAATTAGATCACAGTTTACGAGCACTCAATCCTTTGCAATGGACACAACATGTAAATGTATATTTGGCGTCACGCGTCCGCCACTTCCTATTCCGCCATCCACTGCCCGCCGCACCCTGCTAGCGGCATTGGTTCCATTTGTTTGCTGTGGCTTGCTGATGAATGTAAGGTACGAGAGCCTCACCCTCCCGCGGTGCAGGGGCAGTTTAGGTCTGTGTCATGTGCCTGACAGAGCGATAGCCACTTTCATTAGCTCTGACAAGGCGCTGTGGCGCCGTTGTCCTACGTGCCTTACCAGCCTACTGCTGGAGGCCCTTGCACCACACTTTCTCTCAATACCTGTCCCACTTTCGGACGTCCCAACGCCTTTATGTTACTTCCGTTACTTTTTCCTCGAACTAGTCTACGTCCGTACTGTGATAATGCCAGCGCACATGACACCCACGAAGGCAATTTATGACTTTCTTCAGTAGCACAGGTTACAATTTGATTGAGGGTAAGGATCTCCACGTCGACCGGCGTGCCGTTTTGCGACCGGTGTTGTTGTTGTGGTCTTCAGTCCTGAGACTGGTTTGATGCAGCTCTCCATGCTACTCTATCCTGCGCAAGCTTCTTCATCTCCCAGTACCTACCGCAGCCTACATCCTTCTGAATCTGCTTAGTGTATTCATCTCTTGGTCTCCCTCTACGTATTTTACCCTCCACGCTGCCCTCCAATACTAATTTGGTGATCCCTTGATGCCTCAGAATATGTCCTACCAACCGATCCCTTCTTCTAGTCAAGTTGTGCCACAAACTCTTCTTCTCCCCAGTCCTATTCAACACCTCCTCATTAGTTATGTGATCTACCCATCTAATCTTCAGCATTGTTCTGCAGCAACACATTTCGAAAGCTTCTATTCTCTTCTTGTCTAAACTATTTATCGTCCATGTTTCACTTCCATACATGGCTACACTCCATACAAATACTTTCAGAAACGAATTCCTGACACTTAAATCTATACTCGCTGTTAACAAATTTCTCTTCTTCAGGAACGCTTTCCTTGCCATTGCTAGTCTACATTTTACAGTATATCCTCTCTACTTCGACCATCATCAGTTATTTTGCTCCCCAAATAGCAAAACTCCTTTACTACTTTAAGTGTCTCATTTCCTAATCTAATTCCCTCAGCATCACCCGACTTAATTCGACTACATTCCATTTTGCTTTTGTTGATGTTCATCTTATATCCTCCTTTCAAGACACTGTCCATTCCGTTCAACTGCTCTTCCAAGTCCTTTGCTATCTCTGACAGAATTACAATGTCATCGGCGAACCTCAAAGTTTTTATTTCTTCTTCATGGACTTTAATACCTACTCCGAATTTTTCTTTTGTTTCCTTCACTGCTTGCTCAATATACAAATTGAATAACATCGGGGAGAGGCTACAACCCTGTCTCACTCCCTTCCCAATCACAGCTTACCTTTCATGCCCCTCAACTCTTATAACTGCCATTTGGTTTCTATACAAATTGTAAATAGACTTTCGCTCCCTGTATTTTACCCCCACCACTTTCAGGATTTGAAAGAGAGTATTCCAGTCAACATTGCCAAAAGCTTTCTCTAAGTCTACAAATGCTAGAAACGTAGGTTTGTATTTTGGTTGGCAGGAGAGCCAACACCGGGTTACTAGAGGAGGCCGAAAGGCACGCGTTTTAGCTCACGCAGGCTGGCGTGAGGTCTGGAACAGCACAAGGAAATTAGAATTTGGAAAAACGGACGTAGCTGGTGGAATACTTAACTTTAATCCATTAATGGTGAACGTCGGTCTTGACGGTGTATGAATCAGTATCAATAGTAACCGATAATGGCGCCTTGCTAAGTCGGAGCAACTGACGTAGCTGAAGGCTATGCTAAACTATCGTCTCGGCAAATGAGAGCGTAGTTTGTCAGTGAACCATCGCTAGCAAAGTCGGCTGTACAACTGGGGCGAGTGCTAGGAAGTCTCTCTAGACCTGCCGTGTGGCGGCACTCGGTCTGCAATCACTGATAGTGGCGACACGCGGGTCCGACGTATACTAACGGACCGCGGCCGATTTAAAGGCTACCACCTAGCAAGTGTGGTGTCTGGCGGTGACACCACAGTTTGCCTTTCCTTAATCTAGCTTCTTTTGATAAGCCGTAGGGTCAGTATTGCCTCACGTGTTCCAATATTTCTACGGAATCCAAATTGATCTTCCCCAAGGTCGGCTTCTACTAGTTTTTCCAATCGTCTGTAAGGAATCCGCGTTAGTATTTTGCAGCCGTGACTTATTAAACTGATAGTTCGGTAATTTTCACATCTGTCAACACCTGCTTTCTTTGGGATTGGAGTTATTATATTCTCCTTGAAGTCTGAGGGTATTTCCCCTGTCTCATACATCATTTTCACCAGATGGTATTGTCAGGACTGGCTCTCCCGAGGCCGTCAGTAGTTCTAATGAAATGTAGTCTACTCCCGGGGTCTTGTTTCGACTCAAGTTTTTCAGTGCTTTGTCAAACTCTTCACGCAATATCGTACCTCCCATTTCATGTTCATCTACATCCTCTTCCATTTTCATAATATTGTCCTCAAGTACATCGCCCTTGTATAGACCCTCTATATACGCCTTGCACATTTCTGGTTTCCCTTCTTTGCTTAGAACTGGGTTTCCATCTGAGCTCTTGATATTCATAGAAGTGGTTCTCTTTTCTCCAAAGGTCTCTTTAATTTTCCTGTAGGCAGTATCTATCTTACCCCTAGTGAGATAAGCCTCTACATCCTCACATTTATCCTCTACCCATCTCTACTTAGCCATTTTGCACTTCCTGTCTATCTCATTTTTGAGACGTTTATATTCCTTTTTGCCTGCTTCATTTACTGCTTTTTTATATTTTCTCCTTTCATCAATTAAATTCAATATTTCTTCTGTTACCCAAGGATTTCTACTAGCCCTCGCCTTTGTACCTACTTGATCCTGTGCTGCCTTCACTACTTCATCCCTCAAAGCTACCCATTCTTCTTCTTCTGTATTTCTTTCCGTCATTCCTGCCATTTGTTCCCTTACGCTCTCCCTGAAACTCTGTACAACCTATGGTTTAGTCAGTTTATCCATGTCCCGGTATGCACTCCTTATCTTGCCACTGACGTCCGGTTTACACCATACTTTACTGTCAATGGGAAGCAAATATTCACGCTTTCAAGGGATTCGTCTTGCAATCACCCGATTGTGTGTCACCTGTGATGTTTTGGACGCTGACGAGCATTACCTGGTGTGCATAACTTCAAGAGCTGTCTAGTTATTGGTGCGACAGATATTGTCTCTAATTACCCGTACGACGTCTACTCAACGCTCCTCATTTGGGACGTCTGATATTTCCCGCAGTCGAAGACGATCTTTGTAAAGTGGGTTTGTAGACACGCAGCTCACTACTTGTTTTCTGATGGTGAGAAAATTATCCTTGATTTTTGGCAGTTCCTTAAAGAACGCCAACGTGCAGGTGTTCGCAATTTTTCTCCAATTTCCTTTTGCAGTGTCTTCCTTAATCCACCCCAGAATTGAGGTGTTCCTGTCATGAAACGTTGATCCTCACCTCTTCCCGACTTACAAACAACACATTCTCTGGTCATCGGAATGTTCTTCTCGCAAAAACTATACGTCGACAGTCTCAAGGATTCTGACGTCTTGCTGCGCCCTCCTCCTCGCGATGCCAATTTCCTGCTATTCTCGATAGTATTAATGTAAGAAAAAAATGGAATAAAAATACATAAACCATTGATGTCCATTGTATCTCTACTCCACGTTCCCTATGCTTTCCTTGGTTCCTCAAGGGCGGAACCGGATGTGATGGCTACGCCTCGGTTTGCGATCCCTGCCCACTTTACCTCGTAACTCCCTATGGGCGTTAGGAAGTTGCAGCCGTGACTTATTAAACTGACAGTTCGGTAATTTTCACATCTGTCAACACCTGCTTTCTTTGGGATTGGAGTTATTATATTCTTCTTGAAGTCTGAGGTACAGAATTTGCCCTGGAAAGTCCCTAGTTCGAATCTCGGTCAGGCACACAGCCTAAGAAAAAGAAAATGGCACAGGGGTTAACGCTACGGCTTACTAAGCAAGAAATTCCGGGTTCGAATCGCAGTCTGACACCCATCTTCGGTCGTCGCCGATGATGCCGCGCGACGTGCTGTTGCAGCCGACAGCAATAGTCCTGTCCCTTTTCGTTTCCCTCCCCATCCTCCTTTAGTTTACGTAATATGTATCACAGCTGCGGATTCCACGTGGGTGTCTCCTCTTTCGGACATGATCAAAACAGTACACACCAAGCATTCATACAAAGCAAGGGTTTTCTCGCTTCGTGGCTTGCAGTGCTTTTGCAGCCCCAGTCGCATTTCTATGATAGGTGGGTGGTTCTTACAAACATAGTGATTCTTTCCAGGCAGTGATGATACATGTACGAAGATTAGTTGAAATCATTCCAGTGATTTCGGATGAGATGTACAACATACATACATAATTTTTTTATATCTCGCATGGGCTCCTCTCCACAATAAACAAATTTTACTGTTTCCACATTAAACCATTAGAATTTAGCTAGGTAGGAGAGACTTCAGTGTGTTTCCCGAATTTCGGAGTCATATATTCTCGCGATCGGTTCTCTCACGTGTCCGCCACTAGCTGTAGGATATTAGGTTTGCTCAGCGCCACTTCCCACTTGTTGAATGTGGCTCGATATTTTTAATCCCTCTTCACAGACGAATGTAGTTCCACTAGATGAATGGGTTTACACGCTAGAACGGAACTTAACCCGTTAGTACCACTCTGATGTTTGAAACTTAGGGGAAAACTGCAAAAAATTCAGTGTCACACCATTTGCACATGAAATAGAAGAAAGGTAATGTGTGACTGGAACCGGCCCACGGAATACGTGACATTTGTCAGACGTGGTGTAAGATATCGACGGAACTCGACAGTCAGTAAGAGTATTACGTAGGCGCTGTATTGCGTTTATATGTTGCCTCTTGGACACCCAGTAGCTTTCCTCCTACTCGTCGTTTTACCGCCCTGCAACCGCTTTCCAGAGATGCCCAAGTTGGTGGCAGTTTTATATCCACTCAGCTTTGCCATTGTCGAGATTCTCGTTCGCATGCGTCGGGCTACAACTGTTGTATTCTCCAATAGTTTATTGAACGTAACTTCTACAATACAATAGCTGGCTGCACAACATATGTAGACGTCCGTCGATCTAGCCGGAGATGTGGTTCCTCTCGGTCGGCTGGTACTTCGATCGGCGGTGCAGTACAGCGGCTTCGGTGATATCTTCTGGGAGACTCTGGAATAGCGGTTGCCATTAGCAGCGGACGAAGACTGGTCTGCCTCCGACCGGACGGGCCTATACAGGGTGTTACAAAAAGGTACGGCCAAACTTTCAGGAGACATTTCTCACACACAAAGAAAGAAAATATGTGATGTGGACATGTGTCCGGAAACGCTTACTTTCCATGTTAGAGCTCATTTTATTACTTCTCTTGAAATCACATTAATCATGGAATGGAAACACACAGCAACAGAACGTATCAGCGTGACTTCAAACACTTTGTTACAGGAAATGTTCAAAATGTCCTCCGTTAGCGCTGGATACATGCGTCCACCCTCCGTCGCATGGAATCCCTGATGCGCTGATGCAGCCCTGGAGAATGGCGTATTGTATCACAGCCGTCCACAATACGAGCACGAAGAGTCTCTACATTTGGTACCGGGGTTGCGTAGACAAGAGCTTTCAAATGCCCCCATAAATGAAAGTCAAGAGGGTTGAGGTCAGGAGCGTGTCGAGGCCATGGAATTGGTCCGCCTCTACCAATCCATCGGTCACCGAATCTGTTGTTGAGAAGCGTACGAACACTTCGACTGAAATGTGCAGGAGCTGTATTGCGCATGAACCACATGTTGTGTTGTACTTGTAAAGGCACATGTTCTAGCAGCACAGGTAGAGTATCCCGTATGAAATCATGATAACGTGGCTCCATTGAGCGTAGATGAACGAAACTAAAATGAGCTCTAACATGGAAATTAAGCGTTTTGGGACGCATGTCCACATAATATCTTTTCTTTATTTGTGTGTGAGGAATGTTTCCTGAAAGTTTGGCCGTACCTTTTTGTAACACCCTGTATAGTGAGCTGGAGCCAATAGAAATCCGGCGTAGGAATGCTTGGCGGGATATGTCGCGGTGACCTCTGCTAGGAAAGGTTCCTATTAATCGACTGGAGTCTTCGGCGTGTTTACCTGATGTCTTCGCCTGTTTGGCTGTTGGTTTATTTCCCTCATAGCGTGGCTGTTTTGCGGTGCCGCCTGCCATTTAGGGGAACCCGATGGCAGACAGTACAATAGCCACCTGCTCTTTGTCAAAGTGAATTATGACCCTGGATCTCCGCATTTATCGTCCGTATAGTCGAAAGAATGTTCGCCGTCCACTTACACCGCCTCATGTACCTGAAACTCATCACACGGCATATGCTCTGTGGTGGTGGACATTGCTCCTAATGTCTTGGCTCACCATTGCGGGTGTGCTTCGTCAGCGGAAAGAGAAAGTCGAATACGAATCCGTTCACTTTTCTTAAAGTTTGGTGATCATGTATTTTCAATAGCCAGCAAATTTCTAGCACGTATACATACAAATAAATGAAACGTGTATATACTGATGAACCGAAACATTATGACAACCTGCTTAAGAAGTTATTTTTCTCTCTTTGGAACGAAGCTCATACTCTACGTATCAGAGATTATGTAATTCGCTTAAATAAAGGTCCGATGATTTACTTACGTGATGATGACGCCCGATAATGGTTCAAATGGCTCTGAGCACTATGGGACTTAACTTCTGAGGTGATCAGTCCCCTAGAACAGAACTACTTAAACCTAACTAACCTAAGGACATCACACACATCCACGCCCGAGGCAGGATTCGAACCTGCGACCGTAGCGATCGCGCGGATCCAGACTGTAGCGCCCGATAACTACCCAGATGCGTTTCATAGGATTTGTATCAGGCGAATTCGATCGCCGAGACATCAACGTGAGTTCACTATAATGCTCCTTAAACCACTGTAGCACGGTTCTGGCTCCGAAACACGGACAGTTGTACTGCTGAAACTGAAAGATGACGTCGCCATAGTGGAAGACATCAAGCATAAAGGAATACAGGTGGTTCCCAGCTGTCAGCGTATCTTCGGTTACTACGCCAGGTCTCATGAGACCGCAGAAGAATGTCTCCCATAGCTTAATACTGCTCTAACCAGCTTGTATCCTTCGCGCTGCGCGCTTCGAGCCGCCGTTCACCTCGATGGTGGCGTTTGTGGAGAAGACCATTGACCTAGTACAGCAAAAATATGGTGTACCCTAAGACCCGACGCTTTCCATTAATCGACGGTCGATTCCTATGGTCCCGTGCCCACTGCAATCGTAATTGACGATGTCTTTGGGTCAACACATAAACACGTAGGGGTGGTCTGCTGCGGAGCTCCGTGTTCAGCAATGGACGATAATTGGTGTGCTCTGAAACATTTACGCATGAACCAGCATTATTCTATTTTGGCAGAGATGCCACATGTCACCGTCCTTCTTTAGAAAGCAGACAAGTCTCCCCACATTCTGTGAAGAGTTGTCGACGTCCAACCATCCAGCGCCTAGTGGTAGTTTCACTGTCCTTGTAGCTCTTCCCGTAGATGCTCACGCCGGTTTCGGAAATGCTTCCAACCTTTGCCCTAACGCCAATGATCATGCCGGTTTGGCCTTCAGGTACATCCCTTCACTTCCGTATTACAACAACGACTGCACTTCTGGCTGCGTGCTTCTGGAGCGTGTATGTGTATGCACAAATGTCGCGTCACGGCACAGGTCCCGGATACCAATATAGAGTTGGTGGAGCCTGCGTGGCGCAATTGGGGCGTTGACGAAAATTATGGGTTTGTGGTTCCCTTTAACTGGCCTTTATTACGGAGGTGAGAGGGAGTAGAATCTCCTAGACTGTCTAAGGGCGTGCGGGAGGTGTAGATACATCAGATAATACTTTCAATAGGTAGCGGGTACAAGGGGGGAATTGGCAGCACTGAACTGTCAAAACAGTAAGGTGAGATTTCTCTTTTAACGCAATTTATTGAACTAATACCACAAAGGACATGTGAGATGTCAGACCCTACCCCTTACGCTGTACACTTCTATAGATTCAGCCAGAATCTCCACTTCTCACTCTATGTCGGAAACGACTATTCACGAGAACTACCACCTTTGAATTCACTCTTCGTTTAAATAATGGACCCTTGTCCTATCTCACAGGAGACAAGCACCAGCCAGTGGCTTGTACCTTCTATTGCCGAAACTAACTTTAGAGGCTACTTGAAACAGAGACAAACTGTCCCTGTTCAAAACTATTCCAATGCAAAACTTCTACAGTTGTAGTTGCGTCCACCAGAGCATCACCGTATTCTCGTAGTTGCGGTTCCTACAGACTCATCAGAAGCGGCTGCTACCTTCTCGATGCTGCCGGGCCTCGTCTGCTTGTGTCCTCTTTAACTTCTGCGGTGACTCTGCTTCTTGCTGCTTGTGGATGCCCTTTAATAGCCATCTTGAACGTGTGCCCTGCTCGGATGCAGCCCTCGCATCCGCTTTCTTGGTCTTCCCGGACATTTCGTCGCTGTGGACCTGTATTGGTTTCGATATTTCCGGCAGAGTCCCGGGGAAGCAAGTTCCTTCTCGCCCTTCAAGATCCGGGAGACGCACTGTCCGTATCCTCGACGTGTTTACTAGCTCAGGCTGTTTGTACTGTGTGACACTTTCCCTTCCGAGTCTGCGGTACTGCGTGGCGTCCGCGTAAGAAATACTGGCTGAACCTTTACATTATGAATAGCTATGTCATTTTGTTGAGTAATCTGTAACCGATATAAGCTAAATCTTAGGAAGATATGAGTTCAGTAACAGGAAATTTAACCAGCGGCTAATATTACATTATTTCACTTATCAAATATAACGTCCGTTGCACTGTTTCAGTGTGTGTGCCTAAGGGTGATAGCTGAGAACAGAAAGGCTGCGTTGTATAATAGGAACCGTATACATTTTTGTAGCATGCACAACCTTTATGTTGAAGTTAATGAACACCGAGTGTTGCGCTTTCAAATCAAGGAGAAATTTTCAAATTTTCAGTACACAGGAACTATACAAGGTTAAAAGTTCTTGTATTGTATGTGCTCTAAACAAAATAAAATTATTTTCGCCCAGGAAAGTTTTCTAGTTGTTAGGGAAAAGAAAGAGCCTCGTTTGTGTAGGGTGGAGCAGTTTATTGTGGAAGTTCCTCTAATATCCGCACGCCGCCCGTTATAGTCGGCGGGTCACGGCGGGCGGTCGCGTTGTTTTGTGCTCCCCTGAAAGGCCGCCCCTATCACCGACCTCGCTATTGTGTGGCGGCGGCCCGCGATAACAAACGAGAAACGGCGTTACGGCGTTTCGCATTCACCGGCGTCCACCTACTGTCCCCGTATTCTCCTTCCTCTTCGAACAACTACAATATCCTCTCATACAGGATCCCCGACCCAACCAACCCCTATCCCATCCTCGCTCTGTAGTCAGTTATATGCCTGGACGTGCGCCAGTACATGCGTCCGCATAAGTGTGTGTCTGTCTGTGTGCCTGGGTGAGAAAGAGAGAGTGAGAGAGAGAAAGAGAGACCCGTGTCCAAGGCGAAGCACATCTGCTTCCAACAAGACCGTGCCTACTTCTCACCACCTATTTCGTCCAAATTTATGGTATATTGGTGGCCTGACCAGAAGTGAAAGTGACAGACGTGGGACTTCAAATAGCCAGGCACTCAAAAGTAATAAAAATAAAATAAGACTTTTGACATGGGTCAGTGAGGTACGTTAGCGTGATTTCCAGGCTCGGTTGACGCAGAGGAAATACACACATCAAAAAAAGGTTTGCATGACCCTGGTTCCCAGAACTCCTGAAGATAGACCTTGACTGAGGATATTGTATCACAGACACAGCCCTTGGATTGTTCGGAGATGTCACTAAACCCGCCCAAAGGTGTAAACAACCATGCATGAGCAGCACCTATTAGACGGTGGGGGTCCGACAGCCGATCAGTTCCAGTCATTCCACCAGGAAGGAGGTACACGACTCGTGTTTTCTGTAGTTTAACCATGCCATACGGTAAATGAGAACAGCGAGAAACTTAACATCAGGATTGATGGTCACGAAGTCAATGAAGTTAAGGAATTCTGCTACCTAGGCAGTAAAATAACCAATGACGGACGGAGCAAGGAGGACATCAGAAGCAGACTCGCTATGGCAAAAAAGGCATTTCTGGCCAAGAGAAGTCTACTAATATCAAATTCCGGCCTTAATTTGAGGAAGAAATTTCTGAGGATGTATGTCTGGAGTACAGCATTGTATGGCAGTGAAACATGGACTGTGGGAAAACTGGAACAGAAGAGAATCGAAGCATTTGAGAAGTGGTGCTATAGACGAATGTTGAAAATTATGTGGACTGATAAGGTAAGAAATGAGGAGGTTCAGCGCAGAATTGGAGAGGAAAGGAATATGTGGAAAACACTGATAAGGAGAAGGGACAGGATGAGAGGACATCTGCTGAGACATGAGGGAATGACTTCCATAGTACTAGAGGGAGCTGTAGAGGGCAAAAACTGTAGAGGAAGAAAGGAGAAGGGACAGGATGATAGGACATCTGCTAAGACATGAGGGAATGACTTCCATAGTACCAGAGGGAGCTGTAGAGGGCAAAAACTGTAGAGGAAGACAGAGATTGGAATATGTCAAGCAAATAATTGAGGACGTAGGTTGCAAGTGCTACTCTGAGATGAAGAGGTTAGCACAGGAAAGGAATTCGTGGCGGGCCGCATCAAACCAGTCAGTAGACTGATGATCAAAAAAATAACGGTCAATACCGCGGTGCTATCGCGGCCGCATTGTTACTTTGTGCCAGGAAGGGCTCTCAACAAGGGAAGTGTCCAGGCTCCTTGGAGTGAACCAAAGCGATGCTGTTAGGACATGGAGGAGATACAGAGAGAGAGGAACCGTCGATGAAATGTCTCGCTCATGGCGCCAAAGAATTACAACTGCAGTGGATGACCGCTACCTACGGGTTATGACTCGGAAGAACCCTCTCAGCAACGCCACCATGTTGAAAGATGCTTTTCGTGCAGTCACGGGACGTCGTGTTACGACTCAAACTGTGTGCAATAAGCTGCATGAAGCGCAACTTCACTCCTGACGTCCGTGGCGAGGTGTATCTTTGCAATCACGACACCATGCAGCGCGGTACAGATGGGCCCAATAACATGCCGAATGGACCGCTCAGGATTAGCATCACGTTCTCTTCACTGATGAGTGGCGCATATGCCTTCAACCAGACAATCGTCGGAGACGTGTTTGGAAGCAGTCCAGTCAGGTTGAACGCCTTAGACACACTGTCCAGCGAGAGCACCAAGGTGGAGGTTCCCTGCTGTTTTGAGGTGGCATTATATGGGGCCGACGTACGCCGCTGGTGGTCATGGAAGGCGCCGTAACGGCTGTACCATAGGTGAGTGCCATCGTCCGGCCGATAGTGCAACCATAGCGGCAGCATATTGGCAAGGCATTCGTCTTCATGGACGACAATTTGCGCCGCCATATTGCACATCTTGTGAATTATTTCCTTCGGGATAACGAGATGACTCGGCTAGAGTGGGCAGCATGTTCTCCAAACGTGAACCCTATCGAACATGAATGGGATCGACTGAAAAGGGCTGTTTATGGACGACGTGACCCACCAACCACTCTGAAGGACCTACGCCGAATCGCTATTGAGGAGTGGGACAACCTGGACCAACAGTGCCTTGATGAACTTGTGGATAGTATGCCACGACGATTAGAGGCATGCATCAGTGCAAGAGGACATGCTACTGGGTGTTAGAGGCACCGGTTTGTACAGCAATCTGGACCACGATCTCTGAAGGTCTCGCTGTATAGTGGTACAATGACCAATTTGTGTTTTTCGTGAGCAATAAAAAGGGCGGAAATGATATGTATGTTGATCTCTATTCCAGTTTTTTTTTGTACAGGTTCCGGAATTCTCGGAAACGAGGTGATGCAAAACTTTTTTTGATGTGTGTAGTACAGAATAGTAATCTGAGGGTTGTAAAGTCGAATTCGTATTCAGAAACGTTTTTATTCTCAATTTTCGACAACAGTCGCTCTGTGAATAAACCGAAATAATTCTCAATACATCGTTTTTGTTGTGTACGACTTCATACACAACGGGAAGAAGAGTTGTCTACAGAGCGTGTTAACGTTTTAAAAGTAAAACGAATTGCTCATTTGACTTAGTATTAAGAAAACAGTCTCAATCGTGATTTGTTTTTATCTAGTGCCGACCAGTTTGAGCCCATCGCAGAGGCCATCTTCAGGGCGAGCATATGGTCCACTGTTGGTGGTGTCACGTCTACCGTGGTGTGGCAAGAAACTGCCAGGAGACTGAGTTAATTTATAGCAATCGCTGTTCCTCCACAAAAATGTTGTCCAAATCGCTCATTTGCTTAAAGTAAATTCAGTTCAATCTTTCATTAATCAAAAGTAATTTTTTTGCCATTTCCTAAATTTTGCATTACGTTACACTGACGGTACTGATAGTACATAGACACAACAGAGTTTAAGTTAAGCCAGTCTTTCATTTAACGCTACCTGCAAAATTTAGTATTTCAGAATAAGTAACTGCAAACTCAGCGGTTTCTGATTCATTTATTTTCCCGTGAACTGTTGCGCTGTGGAAAAGCGTGTAAATCTTCTGTTGTTACGATCTTCTCATATTTTTTAAAATAGACCTTGCTTCTGTTTTTGTTTCTGGTGTTGAGAATTTGTAAGTTTCAATTTTTTCCAGAGTGTTTACAACTTTATGAAAGTTGCTTTAATTTTCTTTGCCATTATCTTTGCCAAGATTGTGGAGAGTCATTGCCCTAGCTGGCTGGTGACCTTATAATTATCCCTTTTTGCCTAATCAATGTTTTCTTTGTGTTATCAGTGATTTTTGTAGTAAATATTACTTGGTACCATACCCCCCTCCCTCCTGCCCCCCCCCCCTCCCTGAGCGGTTCGTGAGCGATTGTACAAAATTCCACCCATTTCAAAATTATCATCTGAATTTACCTTAAGTGTAGAATACTTGGGAAGGCAGGGGAACCAGATCTATCATTGACTATATAATAACAGATCAGGAGTTCAGGAAGGCTTTGAGGGAGACACGTGTATTCAGGGGATTCTTTGATGACACTAATCACTATTTAATCTGCAGTGAAATTGGGATTGTGAGGCCGAAAGTGCAGGAGGTCAGGTCCATACGTAGGAGGATAAGAGTGGAGAAACTTCAGGATAAGGAAATCAGGGACAAGTACATAACAGCGATCTCAGAAAGGTACCAGTTAGTTGAATGTAGTCAATTACAGTCATTGGAAAAGGAATGGACAAGGTACAGGGACACTGTACTAGAAGTGGCCAAAGAATGTCTTGGAACAGCAGTGTGTAACGGTAGGATGAAGCAAACAGCTTGGTGGAATGACACAGTCAAGGCAGCCTGTAAAAGGAAAAAGAAGGCGTATCAAAAAGTCTACATACTAGAACTCAGGTAGACAGAGAAAGTTATGTTGAAGAAAGAAACAAAGCCAAACAGATAATTGCAGCATCCAAGAAGAAATCTTGGGAAGACTTTGGAAACAGGTTGGAGACTTTGGGTCAAGCTGCTGGAAAACCATTCTGGAGTGTAATTAGCAGTCTTCGCAAGGGAGGTAAGAAGAAAATGACAAGTATTTTGGACAGGTCAGGAAAACAGCTGGTGAATCCTGTTGATGCCTTGGGCAGATAGAGGGAATATTTTGAAGAGTTGCTCAATGTAGGTGAAAATACGATCAGTAATGTTTGCAATAAAGCGACCAGGGTGGATGAAATTAAGTCGGAACTCATCAAATACAGTGGAATGTCAGGTCTTACATGGCTACACAGGATAACTGAAATGGCGTGGGAATCGGGATAGGTTCCATCAGACCGGACGAAAGCAGTAATCACACCAATCTTTAAACATGGAAACAGAAAAGACTGTAACAACTACAGAGGTATCTCTTTAATCTGCGTTGTGGGTAAAATCTTCTCAGTTATTGTTGAAAGGAAAGTGTGAGTATTAGTTGAGGACAAATTGGATGAAGATCAGTGTGGGTTTAGGCCTCTTAGAGGTTGTCAGGACCAGATCTTTAGCTTACGGCAAATAATGGAGAAGTGTTACGAGTGGAACAGGGAATTGTATCTATGCTTTATAGATCTAGAGAAGGCATATGACCGGGTTCCTAGAAGGAAGTTATTGTCTGTTCTACGAGATTATGGGAGGCAAACTTTTGCAAGCAATTAAAGGTCTTTACATGGACAGTCAGGCAGCAGTTAGAGTTAACGGTAAATTGAGTTCATGGTTCAGAGTAGTTTCAGGGGCAAGACAAGGCTGCAACCTGTCTCCACTGTTGTTCATATTATTTATGGATCATATGTTGAAAACAATAGACTGGCTGGGTGAGATTAAGATATGTGAACACAAAATAAGCAGTCTTGCATATGCCGATGACTTAGTTGTGATGGCAGATTCGATTGAAAGTTTGCAAAGTAATATTTCAGAGCTAGATGAGAAATTAAAGGACTGTGGTATGAAGAGTAGCATCTCCAAAACAGAGGTAATGTCAGATGGAAAGAGATATAAATGAATTGAGCGCCAAATAGGAGGAACAAAGTTAGAACATGTGGACGGTTTCAAGTACTTAGGATGCGTATTCTCACAGGATGGCAACATAGTGAAAGAACTGAAAGCGAGGTGTAGAAAAGCTAATGCAGTGATCGCTCAGCTACGATCTACTCTCTTCTGCAAGAAGGAAGTCAGTACCAAGACTAAGTTATCTGTGCACCGTTCAATCTTTCGACCAACTTTGTTGTACGGGAGCGAAAGCTGGGTGGATCCAGGCTACCTTATCAATAAGGTTAAGGGTACAGATACGAAAGCAGTTAGGATGATTGCAGGTACTAGTAGATGGGAACAATGGCAGGAGGGTGTCCACAATGAGGAAATAAAAGAAAAACTGGGAATGAACTCTATAGATGTAGCAGTCAGGGCGAACAGGTTTAGATGGTGAGGTCATGTTACACGAATGGGAGTAGCAAGGTTACCCAAGAGACTCATGGGTTCAGCAGTAGAGGGTAGAAGGAGTCGGGGTAGACCAAGGAGAAGGTACCTGGATTCGGGTAAGAATGATTTTGAAGTAATAGGCTTAACATCAGAAGAGGCACCAATGTTAGCACTGAATAGGGGATCATGGAGGAATTTTATAAGGGGGACTATGCTCCAGACTGTACGCTGAAAGGCATAATCAGTCTTAAATGAGGATGATGATGATGATGATGATGTAAAATAGATTCTTCTTTCAGAATAGTCTGTTGTACACTTTCCTCCAACTAGCCGGCGTTATTTTCCTTCGGTAACGATAGCCTTACTAGCTGTAAAATTTCATTAGGCACATGCGATCACGGTCAGTTATATCGTAATGAAGTAGGCAAACAACGGAGGGGGAGGTTACACGCGGTGTGACAACTGTCATCGTAGGAAGCCTGGACAGGAGCAGAAATGTTAGCACACATGTTAATGCAGTAATGAGAAAGTTTATTTAACTTATATTTCTCCAAGCATACGAAGACTCATTACAATTAACGTAGCAAAAATTGGAGTAGAGGTGATAGAATAGCAACTAGGATGAGGCTCGCTGTACTGAGCACGTGTTATGGTATTGTAATGAAGGTCCAGATGCCGACCGTCCTATGCTGCGCCAACAGAGGGCGCTCGTGGTACCGAGCTGCTGGGAGCGTGGTTCCCCAGGTGTGCACCATTGGGTCTGCCACATACCGCGTGACTGTTGTCAGTGTCAGAAGGAAACTTGTTGCTATGAGACCTATGGGGTGGGATCGGTAAATGATACCACGTCCCTCTCTCCCCTATCTCCTCACCATTGTCGTGCAGTGTAGTTGAGAGAACGACGGTGAAGGCAGAGCTGAATTCGTGTGGCAGTGAGGAGATGGAAGCTGAGACCGCTGCCGAGTCCCCAGCCGCGCCACGAAATACTCTCTGAGTCCCCCCTGAGCACCAGCAAAATCCAGGCAGAGACGCAACAGAAAACGAAGACGGAGGCATCTCGATGACTTCAGAATGACCCGAAACAGCATGTAGGGTAGCCGCCGTTAAGAGAGACCCACCTCCAGACGACCTATGATGTCGAGGGGGCGGTGAATGTGGAAGGGCGCCGACTTCCATAGGCTCCAGGACTCGCGTCGACGGCACGGGGCCCACGGCAACGTATGCTAAGGGTGGAGCCGAGTCCAGGTAGGCACGGAATCTGAAAGCACCAAGTCTATGGCAGGATCATGCAACTAACAAAGACGAATCTAATTCTGATGGTGCCGCAGGAATCCTCTCAGTCCCATAGTGTGACGTGAAGCACGTCATACAGTGCTGCCTCACTCCCAGCGTCTCCATCCACCATACAATCTGTAAAAGGACCAGATCGTTAGTTTGATACTTTGCCTGTATGGGCAGAGTGGTCGCGGCCCACCGTGGCGGGTACAGCCACTGAGCAAGGTATGGTGACGCCGTCCGTTTAACAATTCCACTGGCGATGGTCCGTCAAGTGGCTAGGAGCGGTCGGAAAACAAGGATACCAACAGAGCTTGACACCGTGTGTTTGAACCACGAAGTTCGTCCATACAAGGAGCTCAGCTTCGCCATTGGATTGCGTATGATGCAAACTCGGCGGCAACAAATTGATGCCCATTGTCACCCTTTATCACTTCAAATCTCTGAGGCAAAATATCGACGACAAGGCATGAGTTGTGGAACGAGCTATAGTAGAGTGCGTAGGCATCAGAAGGGGAAATTTGCTGAAAGCTTACAACGACGATGTACAGTGAGGACCTAAGAAATCCAAATGCAAATGCTGCCAAGGTACCTGCTTTTTGGACCATGCAAAGAACTCCTGAGGTGGGGCTGACTGACGTTCAGGAGAGGCCTGGCACTGGGAAGACAACTGTTTTTTTTTTATTGTGGTAAGATCTTATGGGACCAAAATGGTCATCAGTCACTAAGCCTACACACTACGTGGTGCATTCAAGTTCTAAGGCCTCCGATTTTTTTTTCTCCAGACTGGAAAGAGATAGAAACATGAGCATTGTTTTAAAATGAGGCCGTGTTCATTGTCAATACGTCCCAGAGGTGACAGCACCGTACGGCAGATGGAATTTTACCGCCAGCGGCGAGAATGAGAACTGTTTTAAATACTTAAAATGGCGACGTTTTCCTTACTCGAACAGCGTGCAATCATTCGATTTCTGAATTTGCGTGGTGTGAAATCAATTGAAATTCATCGACAGTTGAAGGAGACATGTGGTGATGGAGTTATGGATGTGTCGAAAGTGCGTTCGTGGGTGCGACAGTTTAATGAAGGCAGAACATCATGTGACAACAAACCGAAACAACCTCGGGCTCACACAAGCCGGTCTGACGACATGATTGAGAAAGTGAATTGTTTTGGGGGATCGCCGAATGACTGTTGAACAGATCGCCTCCAGAATTGGCATTTCTGTGGGTTCTGTGCACAAAATCCTGCATGACGACCTGAAAATGCGAAAAGTGTCATCCAGGTGGGTGCCACGAATGCTGACGGACGACCACATGGCTGCCAATGTGGCATGTTGCCAAGAAATGTTGACGTGCAACGACAGCATGAATGGGACTTTCTTTTCGTCGGTTGGGACAATGGGTGAGACGTAGATGCCATTTTTCAATCCAGAAACAAAGCGCCAGTCAGCTCAATGGAAGCACACAGATTCACCGCCACCAAAAAAATTTCGGGTAACCGCCAGTGCTGAAAAAACGATGGTGTCCATGTTCTGGCACAGCGAGGGCGTAATCCTTACCCATTGCGTTCCAAAGGGCACTACGGTAACAGGTGCATCCTACGAAAATATTTTGAAGAACAAATTCCTTCCTGCACTGCAACAAAAACGTCCGGGAAGGGCTGCGCGTGTGCTGTTTCACCAAGACAACGCACCCGCACATCGAGCTAACGTTACACAACAGTTTCTTCGTGATAACAACTTTGAAGTGATTCCTCATGCTCCCTACTCACCTGACCTGGCTCCTAGTGACTTTTGGCTTTTTCCAACAATGAAAGACACTCTCCGTGGCCGCACATTCACCAGCCGTGCTGCTATTGCCTCAGCGATTTTCCAGTGGTCAAAACAGACTCCTAAAGAAGCATTCGCCGCTGCCATGGAATCATGGCGTCAGCGTTGTGAAAAATGTGTACGTCTGCAGGGTGATTACGTCGAGAAGTAACGCCAGTTTCATCGATTTCGGGTGAGTAGTTAATTAGAAAAAAAAATCGGAGGCCTTAGAACTTGAATGCACCTAACTTACACTATGGGCAACACAAACACCCACGCACGAGGGAGGACTCGAACCTCCGATGGGGGGGGGGGGGGGGGGAGCCGCAAGACAACGGTTCAGTTGGAACATCCAGGCTGTGGCAACCGTAATGACTATACACCAACTGCTAGTGCGAACGACGCCCCAGTGACCTTGGTGTAAAAAATGAAACATGTCATGCTGGAGATCCTGGAGAACGACAACAGTTTACAGGTCATTATCGGTGTGAATCAAAATGATCACTTGGTGAAAAGTAAGGGCATGCCGATAGGCAGTATATCAGCGAACCATAGAGCTACGAATGTGTCTGGCCGAATACAAACAACCAGTGGGGATGTAGCGCAATAAAATCTGCGAATCGGAATCCGCTGCTGTAGCCTAGGAAAGTTTTCGCTGATTAAATGAAAAGTCATTGAGCCGTGGTAAAAAACTGCTGATCGAAGAGCGCGCAGCAGCGCGTTGTGTGAAGTAGTCGCCCTCCGTTTCTGGCGGTGGCGTCGCTGTGGTAATCGCAGCTTTGGTGTTTGCCTCTGGTGAAAAAGCAGAAAGGTTGCCTGTTCACGTGCATTTAAGGGGCGCTATCAGGTCATCGGGGGTCAGTCGGAGTGAGGCTAGGTCAGTCTCGCGTCACCAGTTGCTGGCCTGTCTCTCGTTTGCATTTGTACAGCAGTTAGTGTCTGTCTGTCGTTGGAGTGCTAGTATGTCTGTCGTTTGGATCAAACTTTAAAGCCAGAAAATGAGAGTCTTGCCACTCCACCAGTAACAGAACTTAGCTAGTGGTCGCCTGGTCGGGGCCGAGTTCCTGCGTCTGTCTGCGCGTTAGGCCACCAGTCTGCTCGAGTTGCTCGGGCAACGGTCGTCGGCGGTTGGATCGATCGGTTGGTCGGTCGCGCACTGAGACACGAGATGTGAGGTCCACACGTGAGTCCAGTTGGCAGCGCCGAATAGAAAGGGGTAGTGGCTTCGCGGTCGACATGAGAGCAACAGGAGTGAAACCACGACATCGGGCTGGCCGGTGCGAGCTGCGATGCCGTAAGACGGGAGATCGGCGCGACATCCTGCGTCCGTTGAAGTGGCTGGCAGCGGACGGTTCGGGAGAGCATTGGGGGTGCTGCGTCAGGTCTTCGCCAGAAATGGCAGTTTATTAGAAGTTAAGTGATTGGAGATATGTTGTTTCGTTTACTAGTTAAATTCTACTTGTTTTCTTGGTGAGGTCACCAGCCGCTTCGTTGTGGGGTCGTCCCACCATTCTTCTCCGTTTTCCCAGCCACGGGAACGTGGTTATTGTGAATTGTGTGGTCCGTTTTCCCTTGTCGAATTGGGGAGGTGCAAAGCAATCTATGGTTCGGGTTGTTTAGTAACCCCCCCACCGTCAATCTGCCGTACGTTAATAGCTGCCTCTGTCATGGTTGTCGGATTCTGTGTTGACGAAGTTATTGCTTAAAGGCCGAATTCTTGAAATATGTTTCTATCTTGCTTATCATTTTGGTTCAAATGGTGCAAATGGCTCTGAGCACTATGGGACTTAACGCCTATGGCCATCAGTCCCCTAGAAGTTAGAACTACTTAAACCTAACTAACCAAAGGACAGCACACAACACCCAGTCATCACGAGGCAGAGAAAATCCCTGACCCCGCCGGGAATCGAACCCGGGAACCCGGGCGTGGCTTATGATTTTGCGAGGTGGTATATGTGTAATGTAGAGCATGTTGTACATTTTATGTAAGTCTGCATTTTATGGGTTTTATTTAAATAGTTATCTAAGGTTATAAGCTAGACACCCTTCCACCGCAAGAGTCCTTAAAAAAATGCGCTTTCGGTGGCAAATAATTTGAGGGTTGTAGCATTTCCATTCCTCTTACGGGGTGCATAGTTTACATGTTTGTGTGAGTTGTTGAAAATTTTTTGTTTAAAGTAATCTGATGAGTTGCAGATTTGCACCAGTGTACTCTTTCAGAGATTGTTGTGAGCGGTCATGACTACGGCCGTGTTGAAAGGGAGCAGGCAAGCTTCTCAGCCCGAAGGCTCCTACTGTTAATATTGTTTTTTGCCTCTAAATAAAACTGTAACTTGATATTTCGAAGGTGCTTTCTGCTTATAATTTTAAATCTTTTTTGAAAAGGCTTTTAGGGATAAAATTCACAATTGTGACTTGATATTTCGAGTGTGCTTTTCTGCTTATAATTTTAAATCTGTTTTGAAAAGGCTTTTAGGAATAAATTCGCATTTGATAAAAGTAATTTCCCATCAGTTACTTCCTGGCAACTACATCCACGCTCTCCTAGTGTGAAAATGTGTCAATGTTCTTGATGATTCGCCAGTAAATTAAGTAAGTTCTAAAAAAAAAAATTTGAAAGTAAATTCACGGTTCAGTCTTGAAAAGCATCAAGAAGCAGAATACTCATCAGATGTCGAATATTGGAACGTTGTTACTTAGCACCTGCTATGTTTAACCTTTAGATCTAAAGGGAGTGGAAGGGCTGACTGAATGAAGTGAACATTTCAATTCCAACGTGTTTATTAACTACCAAATACAATCTCACATAAAAAAATTGACATAAAAGATTATTTACGAAACACTCTTCACATAAAATCATAAGCAAGTTGATAAATCATTAACCAAAATCTCCCATAAACATTGAGAAACGTCACTCTCTCATTGCATAAAATCATTAATAAACTAATAAACCATTAGCAACGATCTCATACAAAAATTAACAGAAGCCACTAAGGCTGAATCTGGCCATTACTTTAACAAAATAACTCTAGTTAAGACACGTAATTTAAGACCCTTTCAATTCCAATATTTTTACATTACATATAAAATAACAGTGGACGCACAGCCTCAATTTTAACACGAATACTCAGAACATATTTATTAAAATGTAACTTGAGCAATCTTCCAAATTACTGAACCACAAAATTATTCAAATGCCCATTGGCTTGCAAGATGGGCTTTTAGGGCACAGAAAGTTAGACTTTGTACAATCACAAACGAGTAACAACAGAAGTAAGGCCCAAGCTTGTAAGGCCGAAGTTTAACTATAAACGGTGGAGCCGACTGAGGGAAGCAATACGTAACTTCGAAGCAAGACGTGGCTCAGTTTGCAACCCCACATCGAGTAGGCCACCGGAATGTGAACTCAGCAAACGCTACCGAAGAGGAACACACGAGCTCAGGCGAAGTCCATAACCCGTAATCCAAACTTGTAATCTAAACGGAAGCTCTGCAATTCGGTTGCCCCCGCCTTAGCTCACTGAAACACACACGACAACAGGAGGCCAAAAAACTTTCTTAACATTCAAGACTGACCAGTAAATTACCATTATAAAATCAAGGATAAACAACAACTAATTTTACTTGCAATTCTTTCTTTATGTGAAACAGTACGTGATAAACAAACGCTAGTAGTGGGAAATGAACTCGCTCACGAGAACCGACACTCACTAGAACTTAATGACACACATGTTTGCCACCTTAAGTGGCCCTGCAAAGCTCAACACGGTAGCCTTTAAAAATAAAAAGTCAGATCGCCCGCAGAGGACATATTGACATGGATAAACAGATGTCGTAAGCAAATTAAACACTTGCAAATAATAGCTAATGAACTAACATTCTGCAAATACATCAATATTACGTGGAAGCAGAGCACACGCTCAGTAAGAGGCATCAAATGAAATCGAACACACATAACATCACGAGTCCAGCAACGTGTTACTGTCGCAAGAGCGATCACAATCACAGTTACTCAGCACTCTTATTAATTAGAGCACTTAAATAGGTGTCCTGATGCTGGGCGTTTTCACCAAGATGTTAGACCATCACTTCGCAAGACCTTAATAAAGTATCCCTCCAAGAAAGCGGGCACATCCACAGCTCATGGGGTGGCCAGAGAATACACAGCGCTGGCCAACTCCCGCCGCCTTCAGTATAACCACGTGATAACCGCCGCCAGGCCTCAGGCACGCCGTCAGTATTGTGGCAATAGGGGTTCTGAGCCACTCTGCATTGTTGCAAGATGTATCCAAGACGGCCAGAATGACGTAATCATAGATGGCGGATTTTGGCAGGAAGATAGGTCAATTGAGCTACCCCCACTAACCTAACCCCCTCCCCCAGAAAATGGCGGGATGTTCAAATTCCAACAGGATAATGCATCACACCGCTGTTACCTCTACTAACCTAAGAAAATCATGGGAAGATAGGGCAATTGAGCTACCTCCACTAACCTAACCCCCCCCCTCCCCTTCCATACCCCTGAGAAATGGCTGGAAGTTCAAATTTCAACATTATAATGCATCACACCTCCACTAACCTAAGAAAACCGCAGGAAAAAAGATAACCTGGCCTACCTCCACTAACATAAGTCACCCGAAAACCACCTCTTCCTAGGAACTCGCGTCAAATTTGATTTTTTTCGGGAAAGAAAGGATACTAAGCTAAGAAAATTGCGGGAAACAAAGCTCACCTCCACTAACCTAAGTCACCTGACAGCCACCTCTTCCTAGGGATTGGTGGGAAAAGGACCCACACTGCACTGGGCTGTTGGAGAGGAAGGATTGTACTTTATTTAATTTGGAACAATTTAGTTAGGGGTGGGGTTTATTTATCACAGTGATATGGAACACATGCTCTGACATGTCACATAGCATACAGATCTGCAAACTACTCCTAAATAACTCATGTGTAATACTCGACACACGTTCCTGCTAATTTTAAACTGTCAAAATAATGCATTTCACAGTCTACAGACTTCAAACCACTCGTAAATAATGCAACACATTTACTTCCAGAGAGCCAAACCACTCGTAAATGGTCAAAATAATAATCCATCTAAAAGACTCTCCAAACATGCTTGCTAATTGTCAATTTAATTTAAACAATTAGAGGCAGGACCACCATCCAGTGTGTTCTCCAGGAGGTCTGCACTCTAACTGACCTAGCACACAGTACCACTACCAGAGGGCGCTGTCATCCATTCTGTGACATAACCCAAGCAGGCAGCCATGACGTCAGCTGATAACGTAAGTACCGTTATCCAAGATGGCGGCAAACAGTGTGTTCACCACGAGGTCTTGACCTAGTACTTACTACCACCACCAGAGGGTGCTGTCGTACGTTTCGTGATGTAATCCAAGATGGTGGGGGGAAATGGTGGGAAAATGACTCTGCGTGTACTGGACGTAAGTTTTTATTTTGCACACAATGTCTCCACCACGAGATCTAGACTCCAACTTACCTAGTATACAATTCTGCCACCAGAGGGTGCTGTCTTCCCTCCTGTGATGTAATCCAAGACGGTGGTCCGGAGGGGGAAAATGGTGCAAAATGACTCAGCCTGCACTGTGATGCTTTATAGAGTAGGGAAGGATTGTACTTTATTTATTTTGGAACAATTTATTTAGGGTTGGAGTATATTTATCACACAGATACAAAACATATGCTTGGGGTCACGACACACAGCCAACAGACCTGTAAACTACTCCTAAATAACACTTTGCAGACACAAAAACAACTCCTAATTTACCAAAATAATTTCAGTGCAGACATGCAGACTGTGTAGCATTACATGAGTATGTCCAATATAGTTGGATCTGCTTTGCATCACATGAGAGTAGGGGAGTCGAAACAAGTAGTGGCTTATGACATCATATGAACTTGAGATTTTTTTATACATGTAATTTATTTCTAAATTTTATTGATTATTTGTAGAGTAAAGAAATTAATTATGTACAACATTTAATAGGTAATGAGTTTTAATGAGATAGATATAAATAAGTTTTGACATAGCAAATCACCTTGTTGCATTATGCATGATATGTTTTCTCTTTGTAAGGAAAAAAAAAAAAACCTTCCGTGTTGCTTGAGTGTGCGTTCACGTAATCGTCGAGTGCGGATCTCCTGTAACTTTCATGAATGGGAATAGAATTGTTAATTTACAACCCAGAGTTGATTTAAAGATTATTCTAGGGAACCATGGCCCAACTTTGGTGCAAACAAATAGAGCGCGAATTCTCAAATATCGGCGCGGAATTTAAAATAGGCGGTTGGATAGCGGGCGTTATCGTCGCGTGTAGGATTCAGTAACATCAACCGCAATTTACGTACATTAGCTTGATAATAACAATCAAAGACTTATATGAGCGGCACAGTAATCGACTTGATGCTTAAAACAAGCGAGGAGCGATTTACTGTCGGGATACGACAAATATTAATCATTGCATAGTCGGCTTGTTGATACGTTGCTTAACAACTCATAAACGGACAGTGACAGAATTACTGAAACGATATTTTAAGTATGAATAACCACTACACACACATCAGAAATTAATTACTCTAGCTGTGAGTGACTCCTGGATTGGATGAGTTTTTCTTTTATTTCAGCTAATTGGTATTGAACTTTATAAATGCTGTCGCGCTCATTCAGTTTAGTAGAACGATAGATAAGACTTAATGCGCTACTATTTATAATTTTAAAAGAAAAGACAGCAAATACCTGTTTTTCTTTTGAGAAATGTTCGTACTTCAGTCCTCAGTCTTCTCAAACCAGAGGCACTAATGACGTTCCCTCACGGCACTAGAATATCGTGAACAGCCACACAAATGTCCCCCCTTCTCACTACATTCCTCCATTGAAAACCCTGAGATATAGCCGCGGTACGAAGAAGGAAGAAAGAAGAGGAAAGATCAGCGAAATAAACGGAGCAAAGAGAGAAGGGGAGGTCACATTTGGCGCCCAACAACTCGGCCTGAGTTCGACGCATCGCAGGAGACATCTGGCCGCAGCGTGTAACTTCGCACGGACCGACTGAATTAGTACTCGCTATTGAAATGCGAGACACGCAGGTATGAGTAGAGCAGCGAATTAAAACTTGTTATCGTTTCCTTTTGTGTGTGTCGTAACGACATCAGTAGCAGTAGTGTGTTGGGCGATTTAATACTCGAGGAAAAAGTGATTTTAATAAGAGTACGATAAATATGGAGGCAGGGAGTAGTGATAAGGAAAAAGAACCTGAGCCTCAGGGAGGGGCGTTTCAGGAATTAAATGTGGCACATACATTGCTTAGGCTAAGGGAGGAGAGCCATGAAATGTCACATGTGAGAGAGATAGAATCACAAACACCAGGTTTGGGTGAAAGTGATGTACACGTTACTGAAACAGATAGGGAGATAGGTGCCACAGCCCGTGGCCCAAGTGAGGTAGAGATGTCCACTAGCGTGATAACGGACAGAGACACCAAGATATTGGATTTGTTGGTGGCATTGAAAACAGACATACATTCACTGAACACAGACATGGGTTCAATGGAAACGGAAATGGGTCCCCTAAATGAGAAATTACAACTTAACTGGGAGGAACAATTGAATGCTAACAAGGGAACCTCCCTATCGCACCCCCCTCAGATTTAGTTATACGTTGGCACAGTGGATAGGCCTTGATAAACTGAACATAGATTAATCGAGAAAACAGGAAGAAGTAGTGTGGAACCGTGAAAAAAATTAGTAAAATATACAAACTGATTAGTCCATGTGCAAGATACGTAACATCAAGAACAATGTAACCTCAGGAGCGCCGTGGTCCCGTGGTTAGCGTGAGTAGCTACACAACGAGAGGTCCTTGGTTCAAGTCTTCCCTCGACTGAAAATTTTACTTTCTTTATTTTCGCAAAGTTATGGTCTGTCCGTTCGTTCATTGACGTCTCTGTTCACTGCAATAAGTTTAGTGTGTGTTTTGCGACCGCACCGCAAAACCGTGCGATTAGTAGACGAAAGGGGAACCGAAAACATTTGATCGCAAGGTCATAGGTCAACCGATTCCTCCACAGGAAAACACGTCTGATATATTCTATACGACACTGGCGATGGCATGTGCGTCACATGACAGGAATATGTTGTCGACCCACCATTAGCGAATGGGTAAAAAGGTTCTTCTAGCTTGCCCCATTTAGGTTTTCTTGTGGATGTGATAATCACTCCCAAAAAAGTGATGAAAACATATGAGTTTGTGATATAAACTGAAAATAAAAAATTAAGCCTTTCACTCGAGGGAGGACTTGAACCTAGGACCTCCCGTTCCGTAGCTGCTCTCGCAAACCACGGGACCACGGCGCTCCTTGACTCCCAGTGTCCTTGATGATGCCTATCTTGGCATGGACTACTCAGTTTGTATATTTTACTAATTTTTTTTCATAGTTCCACACAACTTCTTCCTGTTTCCTCGATTGATCTGCGTTCAGTTTTTCAAGGTCTATCCACTGTGCCAACTTATAACTAAATCTGAGGGGGGTGCGATGGGGAGGTTCCCTTGTAAGTTCGAAGAATTTGAAACAAAAGTATATAAGGATTTTAACATTTTACATTCTGAACTTACAAGAAAAATAAATGAAGCATACAGTAAACGTGATATTATTTCACAAGGGCATATCGATTTATCAAACAGACTCACTAGTTGTGAAAGTAGTTGTCTGAAAACCGGTGTGCAGATCGAGGATCTGTCCACAAAACTGACAGATTTCGAAATGGATACGTGTAAAGGTACTGAGAAGTATTTAAAGGAACAAACTTCAAAATTGGAGGAAGATCTTAACGAATGGTTTAAGGTTAAGAAGAAGAAGGTTGAGGAGAAATTTAATAACGCTCTCGAAGTGAAACGATCCGAAAATATCGGAAGGAAACTGTCGGAACACGACAAACTTGTCAAATTGTTTATTGATGAATTTCAGGCAATTGAAGAAACGATAACTGAAGAACTGCCGAAGTGGCAAAGCAACACGAATTTTAAAATGTCTGATGTAGGTCGGAGGTCATTGAAAAATGTTTTGACTGACGATAATCATTCAATGGACAAATCGGAAAACAGTAGACAATTTCCAAATGGTTCAAATGACTCTAAGCACTATGGGACTTAACATCTGAGGTCATCAGTCTCCTAGACTTAGAACTACTTAAACCTAAGTAACCTAAGGACATCACACACATCCAGGCAGGATTCGAACCTGCGACCGTAGCAGCAGCGCGGTGACGGACTGTAGCGCCTCGAGCCGCTCGGCCACCGTGGCCGGCGTAGACACTGTAGAGAGAGTAAATGTAACTACGGTACCACGTTACCTGATAAATCTTATGATCGTTCGGAGAATAAACATGATCCGTTTCTACTGAGAGGGTATCTATAGTCTCTAAAAGTTGAAACTAGCATATTTAAAAGGAGGCAATTTCCGACATTTTCGTCAGAGAAGTACAACATCCATCCCAAAATTTTCATAATAACTTCAAGCATATTTTTCCACATAGTTGGTCAGAACAAGGTAAGCTTCAGTTCATCGTATCCTAAATTACAGGTGAAGCAGCACTGTGGGATGTAGAAGCAAGTGGGAATTGTAGTACTTGTGCAGAATTTGAGCAGCTTTCTCTGTCAAGATACTGGTCTAAGAGCAAACAGGAACAGTTGCGTAAGGAACTCTACCACCCCGAAAATTATAACAGTAAGCGAAGTTCACTGCGACAGTATTTCGAAAAATTAATTAACGAAACGAGATACTGGAGCGAGCCCATTTCTCATCGGGAAGTAATGCGCATTCTAAAGGGAAGATTGCCAATTCATATTCGCGAAAAACTTATATATGTACCTGATTGTGATGTGGAGCAGTTCTTGTCTGTAGTTGATTCTATTGATCTGATTATGTAAGATGCCAGAATTTGGAATAACAATCAATGGTCTATCACACAGCGTAATGATGCGGATATTAATAATCGTGGTGGTGGTTCTAATGACGACAACAGAGATAGAAATATTAAACCTACACTAACAGAAGGAAAGGAAACGACGTACTATGAATATCATAAAACTAACAATGAAAGAGATCAATATAAACACGATGCTTATTATACTGAGAAAACCTAAGGGAATAATACTAATCGCGTAAATTGTGTCAACACGGGAAACCCTAATCGTAAACGCAAATATGATAGATATCCGGAAGAAGATCCTGTTAGGATACAACCGTGGGTAGATTATCCCCAAGGTAGAGCCCCAGCATTACAGCTGCAAGGACGGATACCACTGAGTGACAAACCAATACCGAACTCTGAACACAATATTCGTATAGTGGAAGTTCATGAACCAACGTTGAAGACATCCAATGAAAGGTTAAACTAAAAACCGTCTCCAACAGCCTTCGTAGGATGACCGGGGATGGAAAGGAGGGCAGGCGTCATTTTTCAGTAGATGTATTGAGATATAATAATGATGTGGACAAGGGAAGAGTTGAGTGAAGAAGTGCCGAATATTTCCGATAATGTGGACGAATTTTACAAGCTGTCGTGCAAGCAGTAGTAAATGGTATCGATATTGAGATCTTGATCGTCACAGGCACAAACATTAGCGTAATAACGCAAGATTGCTATAAACAGATCACGAAAGGAGGGAGAGTATTAATGATTCCTTTTACTGGGTGCACTGTATCCTGCCCATTTGGTGTGAAAGCACAGAGAATCTCAAAACATGCACGAGTCGACATTACAATGCGAGGGACTACTATAGATAGTACCTTCCTGATTGTTTCGAAAATGGCCGTACCCTGTGTTTGGGGTCTTGATTTTTTGTGTAGAGCCGGAGCAGTAATTAATTTGAAAGAAGGGACGTGCACTTTCAACTCCGGAAGCGAGGTTGTGACAAATTCCTACGATGAAGGGCCAAGTAGCCCCAGAACAATGTTGTGTAAAGCTAATGGTTAGCTATATTGGTGTTAAGTGCAGTTCAGGAAATGAAATTTATTTTATCGAATCTTCTGAAGAAGAGATAGATCAAGACACAATACGAGACAAAGTCTTTGAATCCGAATATATGACATCACATCAAAGGGAAGACTTACTATGTTTGTTAACTAATCATGCACCAGTATTTAGTAAACGTCCAGGAATCATCAAAGAGTTCGTTTAATATTCAGACCTATACTCGTGAACCCTTTTGTCGCACTTCATACTCTATTCCGTGGTCTACGAGATAGGCAGTGAAAAAAGAAATCACTTAGATGTTAGAGTGGGGAATAATAGAACACTCTAATTCTCAATATTCAAGCCCTATCTTGGCTGTCATAAAATCGAACGGTGATGTAAGACTAGTTTTTGACGCTAGGGAAATTAACAAAATTATTAATCGAGTACAAGCGAGACCCGAGAATTTAGGAGAACTTATTCTGAAGTTTAATTGTGCCCGCTTTTTGACATCCCTGGATATGAGGAGCTCCTATTGGCAGACGAGGATCTCACCCGAATCACGGAAGTACACTGCTTTCATCTTTCTTGGGAGAAGCTATCAATTCACGGTTACACCACTCGGCTTCAACATCAGCGGAGGAGTGTTTACTTCCGCATTACATATCGTACTAGGACGAGATCTCCTTGACAAAGTTACCTTGTGTGTAGACGACCTTTTGATCGTGACTACGACGTGGGAGGAGCATCTCGATTTGTTAGAGAGAGTATTAATGACATTCTCAGACTAGGGGTTGACAGTGAATCTGACGAAGTCAGAATCCGACAAGAATCAAATAAAGTTTCTTGGACACATAATTACGCCGAACGGAATTATGCCCAAGAAGATGAATGTCATCAAAACGTGCTCGTACCCTCGGTGTAAAAAAGAATTGAAGTCTTTATTGGGGCTTGCTTCATTCTTCCGTCGATTTCTACCTGACCAATTAATTAGTCAAGAGTGTTTACTGAAACTATTGCGAAAGAACATTACTTGGTAATGGACCCAGACATGCGGCCAAGCATTTGATAAAATCCGGCATTCTTTGATTAATGCGCAACTTCTGCAGCATCCGAATCTTGAACAAGACTTTTGCATTGCAATGGATGCTTCAGAAACTGGTTTAGGTGTCACATTGGTTCAAATAGATGATCCGCGTGACTTGAATACCATCAAAATTATTATAGGGTTTGCAAGCAGAACATTGTCTAAATGCGAGAGAGCATATTGTACCACTGAATTAGAGCTTTTATCTGTTATTAGAGGACTCAAGAAGTTCAGATATTTTGTTTATAGCAAGAGAATTACGATATACTGTGATCCTAAGGTTTTATCATATATCGTGACAGGTCGAATGTTTCATTCACGGTTAACCCAATGGGCCCTGTTGTTACAAGAATACAACGTTTCGATGTAATACATAAGGAGAAAAGACAACGTAATTCCTGATGAAGAGGATGAACACCTATCTTTAAATTTTAAAGTAAGACATATCAGTAAATTATTATTAAGAACAAGTTTCAGAGCTGTGTCAAAAGGTGCCACAGTTGCAAGAAGAATTTCTACATTGGAATCCTATTAGGGACGAGATTAAGCACAAAAATCCTCCTAATACTAAATATCAATATACTGTACAATATGAGGTATTATTTAGGACAGAAAGTACCAATACCAACTGGAAAGTTTTTGTCCCACAGGGTTATATAGAGCTATTACTTTGGTATACTCATTTGAAATGGGGACATTTTGGGCCTTCTAAATGTAAAGCCAAGTTGGGTGAATATTGCTACCATCCGAACCTAGAACGAGTAGCGAATAATATTCTGAAGAAATGCAAAATATGCCAACAGACTAAATCCATAAATTATTGTCGAAGAATCGAACTACATCCTAAAATTCCTCACCAACCTTTAACACTAATAGCTTGCGATGTGTGTGGTCCGTGTCCTACTGTATGAGGAAGATTGAGTATATACTGCCTGTTACGACATTTTTTCAAAATATGTCAAATTATATCCATTACGGAGTCTACATGTCCGACCAGTGTTAGAGAGATTTATCAAAAGTTACATTACTGATTATAGGAAACCGAAAATGATTCTGACAGACAATGCAGCATATTTTACTAGTGGATTGTGGAAAAGAACTATGATGGAACATAACATCAAATATGTATATACATATCCCGGTTTTATCCTTGTGGGAATCCGGTAGAGGGGCTATTTCGGGAATTAAAACGCTTCCTAAGGGCACATACACCACAGCGACGATACCAAGGGATTGATTGGTTGCCAGAATTCGAGAAGATCTACAATAACCTACCACATGGTTCTACTGGGTATTCACCGAATTAGATAATGCGTGGGAGAAACCAATTTCAAAACTGATTAGGGAATTGGCCCAGAATTCAAGAAGGTGATCGTACACAAGGGGATATTCCGCAAAAAGTTTACGAGAACGTACAACATCAGGCTAAACTACGGAAAGCAAAGTTTGCAAAAGTGTAAAGAAAGTCATCACATATACAGTTGGTGAGAAAATACTATTAAGAATCATCCAAAACTATCTATCAAGAAGAAACTTAACAAAAAGTGGCAGTGTTTGTATACTGGGCCTTACAACATAATTCAAATACCACATGAAGGAAGTTACATATTAGGTGATTGTGACTCACATATCATAAAGGTATTGTTTTGCCATACAGAAATTAAGAAATACTTTCAGTAAGAGGGGAAGGAGAATAATATGGAAATAAACTGCAAGGAAGGAAAACAAAGAAGAAATTTGATATTGAGACACCATTAATGGAATGAAGCCTTATGAATGATACAAAGGCATATCGTGAATGCTGTTGTGTGTTGGTAATATGCAGTTAAGAACAGTATTTTGTTTTGTTTTTGTTATGAAAATAGCAATGTGCATAGTAGAAAGTATTATGTGTGTGTGTGTGTGTGTGTGTGTGTGTGTGTGTGTGTGTGTGTGTGTATGTGTGTGTGTGCGTGTGTGTGTGTTAATAGGAGATGGATTGAAGAAAATCATAAGAAGCAAAAAGAGGTATTCGAATTGGAAAAATAATTGGATAACAGATTTTCAGTTAGAGAGGGAATGCTAACGGTTTCCAGAAGTGTTATTCAGGGAAATGAAGAATTCATTTAAGATTTGTAAATATTTTTCTTACATTTTTATATGTTATGAAGAATATATCATTAATAATAGTATTAAGATGAAAAATAATTTCAAGTGTGCGTGTGTAGTGGGTATGAGAAAGAAAAGGACAGGACTTGATGAGAAGGAACATGTATATGGAAAAGGAAAAGGAGATCATCATCGCCGAGAAGATGACCTGCAACAGATCACATCGGAGAATTCTTGTCAATTAGAGTCAATCTGAACACGAGATATATTAAAATAATTTTATGACTATTATCGCAAAATAATCATCAGTAAGGTACGAAATGGCAGAACGAATATCGTGTAAACACGAAAATGATCGAAACACTGGAATGGTTCACCGAAGTAGTTGAGAAACAACGACAGTAGCAAAGGATTTTAATATAAAATGGAAGAATGTTATGACACAAAGTAAAAACACAATATGAAGGATAAACCAATTAAACACTGGAGAGAACTCACAACAGATTCGTAGAATGCATCTCACGACAGTGAAGTCTGTATTCAACAATAAACAAATTGAGTATAGTAAATACTCACAAGTGCTAAGATGTATTATTAATCTTCATATCTCTTATTAAAGTAAAGTTTAAAATCATTCGCCGTATAATTGTAGCTGAAAGCTGAAACAGATTACGTTACCACATGCAACGTCGTGTTGATAAACATGAAATGTCAAGGATGCGATGCTGACACCAAAGAAACTCGGTAGACGCACTGCTGGGAAACAGAGATAACCCTATCAGCTGAACTATTAAATAATCCGGCAGTATGAGCGACCTGTTTAAAAGCTGCAATCGACAAGCAGCAGTACCGGGATCGTCGCACAACACAGAGCCGAAGAAGATGACCGAGCTGCCTTTAGCAGCCTGAACAGCTCGGTGGCAGCCACTGCCTGGTCATTTTTCCATCGGATCTGGCTGCAATCCCTGCTTTGTGCAGTCAGTTAAAGAAGGGTTTCTCAGCTAATAGTGTTGTGAAAAAGTGCTTAAAAATGTTGGAAAAATATTATGACATTTGTGGTCTATTTAATTAGCAGATCCTGTTAGGCCCCACGTCTAATCAATGCTGTAAAGATCGATGTACGATGTTCATTTTTTTTCGTTTTTCGGCCACGACTTTGAGGCCTGTGTCAGGTTCTAAACTGACATTAAGAAGTTCTGATCGACGGCCTTTCGCAGGAAACTAGACACTGCACAGTGTAAATCATGTTCTTACGGCGGGTGCCATAACACATCGGCTGATTTTAAATAAAAGACAGATACAAAATAAGGGAACCGGAAGAGTTTGCTCGCATTGTGTAGAGTCTCCAAACTACATTCCACGTCTCATCAATGAATGGAGGTTACCGAGTCCTCACCGATCCATGTGCACAAGACTTCTCGAGATGCGCCCATGTCGAGGAGCTTAGCACTCCTTATCGATGTATAGTAACAGATTTCAAAGTGTCGTGATGTTATGTCAGACGGTTAAGAAGAACAAGAAACGAATGACTTTTATGCGCGATGGAGCTCCAGATGGATGGAGTTCGACTCATTTTTACGTTAATCAACCAAGCTATCAACTCTAAGGTATTGCTCTAGTGAGTAGGATCGGTACCTGGAAGGTATTGGCAAGAGAGAACATAAACACACACACTCATAAGACTACAGTGTTCTGCACTTAAAACGGGCTTTAATGTTAGATCGCCTGTGCCTCCTACCTATGAGTCGTATGTAATGTAGCACTGTTAACATTCCAATGTGAGAAATATATTTCAAGCACATGACATACATCCTTCTTTCCAGTTTCTCTACGATAAACTGCGGTATATATACGTAAAACGAGAAAACTACTTCCTTAAAACACTGGCTATGCGTGATACGTCCACAATATAACTTTCCAGAGATGTATAGCATCCAGTGTTCACATCCGATCACGGTGCAGAAATTATATGATGCCTGCATCAGGTCCATATAAAACGATCATTGGTAGCAGGGCATACATCCTACAAGGAAACAGATAAACGCATAGCAGCAGCGTCCGACATGTGAAAATTACAAGTCATGCCTCTGTAAACGGCACTTCTGCCAGGAAGATGTGTACACGGGGATGGTAGCGCCTCACAACCACCTATCGCTAACTTTGTTATGACGCTGAAGTCTCGATTTTACACCCAAGATGCGACAGGGAGGATGGAGTACATGGCGTAATTCAATGTTCGTTTAGAGGAATGTGTCAAGTTTCATCACACATGAGATGGAAGTCCTCTGACGACCGACAAATTTACCGTTAACGATCGCAAGTAGACAGTGCTTTAAACCACATACAAAACACGTGGCTGTATACGAGTAAAACTTATGTCACGCGACTAATGCGTCCGGACAGAACAGTGGAAAAATTGACCTGCAGCAACTTCTCCATCTCCAGTCAACCATTAAATCGTACCTCGTTACAGCTCCATCTCAATCGATCACCCCGTCCACTCTCTGTTACCCTTTAACGCAGATGCAAGTAAGTTTAGCGGTGAATTGTCCTCTGTCTTCCTGAAAAGCATCAAAACCAGTAATCAACTCGCGTGTATCACTGGTACCTCAATAGACGGACAGTATAATGCTGCCTCCCTGATTCCCTTCGTTTCGATGTCGACGTTTTCTCGTATTCCTCTTGATGATGCATACTTATTCCCATGTACAAATAGTTCGGCGCGAACCAGAAGGTACGCAAGTACTTCCTCAATTTCCCCCCATTTCGGTGTACATTCTGTCAATTTATACCTATTCCCACGTCATTTTTCGCAGTTTTATCGATTTTATGTCAGATCCATCCATGTTATCATGAGACAACCTCTCGTTCTGTGTTCTAAAATTGCTTGTAAATGTAGCACAGCTGCCAACACCTAGCCCAAATGCACTGATCGGGAGGCTCAATATAGCATTGTACTCGACTGTGTCCAGTCACATCCACATTCGGAGAGCTTTTTCTCCGTTTTCTGTATGTCTGTGTATATGCATGCCTCACAGACAGCCCCCAGGACCTAGTGCACTGCCCCCCCCCCCCCCCCACAGCTGATGGACCAAACTTCGAACACAAAATACATGTGCAGATGTAACGCACGGTTGGTCCACCCGCGAACCCTATCGCAGATGTGACGTGTGGTGGATCCGTTTCCGAACATAGGTCCAGGTATATAGTATATGGCAGATCCACACCCGAACGCTACATCAGATGTCGTATATTGTGGATCTGCACTCCAACACCGCTTTGAAAATTGCGAGTGGCGGATTCACCTTCAAACCCTGTCCCGTGCGTGGCATATTGTGGATCCGCATCTCAACATCGAACCGGATATAATGCGCAGTGGATCCACATTCGGATGCTAACTTGGGTCTACTGAGGCTTGCATCGTCAATGCGCAGTGGATCCACATTCGGATGCTAACTTGGGTCTACTGAGGCTTGCATCGTCAATGTGAGGTTGCGAGGGTTACAGTAAACTGGCAGTGGTGCACGGGAAACAAGCTACTCGACTATGAGAAGAAGTTGCATATGCTGACCGTAGTTGCGTTAGTTGCCTGGAGAGAAATCCACATGGAGCCTGCAGCATTCAGTCAGGACGCAATGTCTGTGTTGCATAGTCTTTGTAACGTTCCGAGGGTTACAGTAAACTCCCAGTGGTGCATCGGAAACAAGCAATTTGACCTCCTGGAGATATTAAATACGGTTACGGTAACCCCGTTTGTCACTTGGTGAGCAGTCTGCATTCAGCCAGTAGTAGACAATCACGACGCAACTTCTATGTTGCACCTTAAATGTGAGAAAGCGAGCGTTCCAGTAAACTGGCTGTGGTTAGTCGGAAAACACCTACTTGACTACCAGGAGAAGTTCAATTCGGTGACCGCAGCCGCGTTAGTTGCCTGGAGTGAAGTGACATGGAGTCTACAGTATACAATCGCGACGCAACTTCTGTATTGCATCGTCAATGTAAAGGTGCGAGGGTTACAAAGAACCAGAAGTGATGCATTGAAAACAAGCTATTTGACTCCAAGGAGAAGTTCGATACGGTGATCCTATCTGCGGTTGTCTGTTGGAGAGAAGTCGACATGGGAAGCATCCAATCGCGACGCAATTCTGTTATCCATTGTCAATGTAAAGGTGCAAGAGTTACAAAAAACTGGAAGTGGTGCATCGGAATCAAGATATTTGACCCCGAGGAGAAGTTGCATAGAGCTACCGTATATGCGAAATGTTTCTAGGAGAGAAGTCGGCTTGGACCCAGTGGTATTGAATAGCATAACAACTTGTGAGTCACATCGTCAATGTGACGGTGCGAGGGTTACAGTAAACTAGCAGTGGTGCTCGGAAACAAGCTACTTGACTCCGAGGCAAAGTTACTTACCTTGACTGTTGCCACGTTAGTCGCTTGGAGAGAAGTCGGCATGGAGCCTGTAGTATTCAATCGAAGGCAGTTTCGGAGATGCATCGTCAATGTGAGGGTACGAGGGTTACAGTAAACTAATAGTGCTAGTAGTGATGCATCGGAAACAAGCTACTTGACTTTTTGGAGATGTTCCATACAGTTATAGTAACCCTATCCGTCGCTTGGAGAGAAACCAGCATGGAGTTTGTAGTTTTCAATCGCGTCGCAATTTGTGTGTGTTATACCCAATGTGAGGGTGTGAGTTCTACAGTAAACTGGCAGTGGTGCAACGGAAACAAGTTACTTGACCCCCAGGAGAAGCTCCATATGGTGGTAGCAGCCGAGTTAGTCGCCTCGAGAGAAGTCGAATGGGGCCGATAGATACAATTGCAGTGCAAATTCTGTGATGCATCGTCAATGTGGATGTGTGAGTTCTACAGTAAAATGGCAGTGGTGCATCGGAAACAAGTTACTTGTCTCCGACGAGTAGTTCCACACAGTGTTCTTACCCGCGTTAATCGCTTCGAAATAATACGGCATGGAGCCTGTAGTATTCAATCGCGAAACAATTTTTGTGTTACATCGTCACTTTGAATGTGCGATGGTTGCAGTAAACTAGTAGTGGTGTACCGGAAACCAGCTACTTGACTCCTAGGAGATGTTCTTTTTGGTGACCATGACCTTGTTAGTCTCTTGGCGTGAGGTTTGCATTCAGCCTGTAGTATAACATCGTAACGCAATTTCTGTGTTTCATCATCAATGTCAGGGTGTGGAGGTAACAGTAAACTAGCAGTGGTGCATCGGAAAGAAGCTATTTGACTCCGAGAAGAAGTTGCACACAGTGACCGTAGGCGTATTTGTCTCTTCAAGAGAAGCCAGTTTGGAGCCGGTGGTAATCAATCGCGTAGCAATTTGTGTATCGCATTGTCAATTTGACGGTGCGAGGGTTACAGTAAACTACCAATGGTGCTCCGAAAGAAGCTACTTTATTTTTTTTATTTTTTTATTTTTTATTTTTTTAATAAAAGAAATCTTTATTAATAACATCTATAATATTTATACAAAATCAACCCACCACCTTAGTGATTAGTCGGTCGTAATATTACTACAGTGTTATATATTTCAGCAGCTATTATTATTGTTATTACAATGATACAATGTTTATTATTATGAGCTACAAACAGCGTAACAGTACCGGTTAATAGGCAGACTACAGTTATTAATCTACACTACTAGCTAATTGTTAGTTTTCCTACCTACTTGTTAATTCCTAACTGACTGCAGCATTACAGGTGTGTCAGGCTACATATAACCCTACTTCAAGGCCCTGCTCATCGAGCCAATCCCGATGAGCGTGCCTCTGACACTGGGCAGGCCAAAATTGCTTGTCGCTGCAGGTTCCTAACATTATATCTAATGCTACAACTACTGTACTAACCTAAGTCAATTCCGGTGCTATTTTGCTCTAGATTAGTGTACCCCGGTCCCCCTAGTCCTGCACGTGGCGGATTGAAACTAAAAGTCGACCTGTCCACGCACAGGCGGTACAGGATCAGGGTAATAGGACGCGTTCAGTGTTTGTCTCTAGTCATGAAAGTCCCTCAAGTATGCTGTCAGTACTTTCCGTGATACCTCGTTTGCCAAACTATTTAGAGTTTCAAAAGTCTCTTCATGTCTTAATAGGTCATATGTATTCTTATGTGGAAGTTGTTGTAGGGGGCACTCGTAAGTCACATGGTCAGGAGTGCCCTCCGAAGCGCCTCAGTCACACTCGGGTGTAGCCTTTTTCCCAAACCGACAGAAGTATGTCGGGTAGGGCCCATGACCAGTGAGAAAGTGTATTAGACCCCGTGTTGGCTCGAAGTGCTTCATCCCTAACCTTTCTTTAACATTTGGCAGGAACCTAAAGGTTCTTCTGCCAGTTTCATCCGTTTCCCAAGATTCCTGCCAGAAGTCCTCACCCCTTCTGCGTATTTCTCCTTTGTCCCTCACTAGAGCTCCCAGGATATTTTCTGTTTTCATGTTGTTCCCCTTCTTAACCCAATACCATGCTGCTTGTTCTCGTATTTTTATATATAAACCCATTATTATTAATAGGGCACTTCCTGGGGATGTTCTGTACGCCCCTATAGATCTTAACAGCATGTTTCTCTGCACTCTTCTCACTGCCATGGCAGGCACCACCCTTGTGAGCCTGTGTGCCCAGACTCCCGATCTGTAACCCACTACTGAAGTTAGTATACTATTGTGATACAGCTTGATTAGGTGTGGTGAAAGGTGAAATCGTTTGTGCCCTATGGGAATAAGGTTGCTGAGTACTTGTAGTGCTTTTTGGGTTACGGGCTCAATGTGCCTTCCGAAGTTCCACCTTTCATCGATGATGACGCCCAAGTAGCGTGTCTCTTGTCCTCTTATAACTGGTGAGCCTCCGATTCTGACTGTAGGGTTCCTTACCAGCTGTCCCTTCAGCAATAAGTACGTTGATTTTGTTGGTGAAATCGACATCTTAGTATTTGTACACCACAGTTGCAATTTGGTCATAGCTCTGTCTATTTTTGGCTCGATGTCTTCGCGGCTCCGGCCGCCGATCAGCAGAAGGAGGTCATCTGCGTAGGCTATCACCTCTAACACTTCTTCACTCTGCTGCAAACTATCTAAAAGTGGTTCCATATGGATGTCCCAGGACAGGCGACCTAAGACGGAACCCTGGGGACATCCCTTAGTTATAGTTTTTCCAACTCTGCCGCTAAGGGATGAGAGCCAGACCTCCCGCCCTTCACAATAGCTCCTCAGGCAGGCAACCAAATAGCGACCCTGGCCAGTCTTTCTCCCGCAAGCAGGAGAAGAGCGAAGCCCACCACAGGTTGTCGAAGGCGCCACTGATGTCAACCATGATGCCAACAACGTACTTGTACGGGGTAGAGCTGCAGACCTAGGCCGCCAGAGCGATCGCATCGGTTGCCGACCGCCCAGGCCTGAAGCCGAACTGCCTGCCACTCATCCCACACAGCACTCGGTGTGCAGTCAGTCTGTCAGCTAGCAATTTCTCGAGTAATTTCCCAAAAATGTCTAATAGGCAGATCGGTCTATAGGACTTGACATCCGCTGGGTCCTTGTTGGGTCCTTTTTTGATGATCACTACATTTACCACTTTCCAAATTTTTGGGAATTTTTCCTGTCTTAGGCACTCGTTGTGTAGCTGAGTCAGTGGAGCTACCAGTTGGGGTGCCAGGAACTGCACCACCTCCGCCACAATGTCGTCTGGGCCGGGGGCTTTCCCTGGTTTTAATGCTTTGATGTGGCCAGCCACCTCCTCTTCGGAGAAGGGGTAGACCGCCCTGTTGTTTACTGTTCTGTCCGGATCTTCATTACGTAACTGGGACTGGTTTTTGGCGTCGCTAGCCACATCGTCATCAGGCAGCAGGGACCGGAGAAGGACCTCTTCAGTCTCCTGCCAGGAATCCGTCATCCCATCCCCGTGCCTGACCGTTGATAGCATCATTGGGGATCGCATCTTTTCCCTAACTAGTTTGTAGGGTACACCCACGGGTCCAAGGCCAACTGGTCCATTACAAATTTCCCAAGTTCGAATTCTAACTTCTTTTAGTTCTTTTTGGAATTCCTCCTTTGCCTCCAGGTACTGCAGTAACCATCTTTGCTTTTCCCACCAGACGGCACTGCGCTTGTAGTGCCTCCTCAGCCTTCTGACAGACTGACGCTTTTCCTCCAGTTCAGCTGACCATGGTGAGGGGGAGGCCGCCATGGCCCTCCTCCTGGTTGGAACAGCTGCCTTCACCGCTCTGGTAACTGCGCTCACCAGTTCTTCAGCCCACTTGTCTATGTCCAGGTCCTCTTGTGCGTCACCTTCTGGCAATGGAGGAATGTCGCACTCTCTCGCAAGTCTTTCCCAATCAGCTTTCTTGAAATTCAGTTGCAGCTCCGACCCCATGGCCCAGTGGCTAAAAGTAATAAGATTGTGGTCACTTGTTGTAGCGTTCTCTTTAACTTCCCAGTTCTGGATGATGTTGGCAGTATTTGGTGTAACTAGCGTCACGTCTATGTTGGTGCCAAGGCCCCCTCCCGCCGCATAGGTGGGAGGGTTTCCAGGTCTATTTGCCACTACAAGTTGTAACGCCATGATCATATCCTCCACTTTTCCGCCATTTTCATCTCTTGTGCCACTGTACCAGAGGGGGGATTTTGCATTTATGTCAGCTATTATGACCAGTTTTCGTCCCCGCAACGCCGTGGCTACTTTTGTCAGGGGATCTAAGTGTTGTTCTATGTTGTCTCCATATTGGAAGTACATATTTATGAGGGTTATAATTCCCGCGGGAGCGTGTATCTCCACGACGTTGCAGTAACTGGTGGAAAATTGTGTGAGTGTTGTTACTCGTAGAGACTGGTTCGCAATGACAGTTGCCGCTTTGGCGGCATCCCCACTACTAGCTACACTCCTGGAAATGGAAAAAAGAACACATTGACACCGGTGTGTCAGAGCCACCATACTTGCTCCGGACACTGCGAGAGGGCTGTACAAGCAATGATCACACGCACGGCACAGCGGACACACCAGGAACCGCGGTGTTGGCCGTCGAATGGTGCTAGCTGTGCAGCATTTGTGCACCGCCGCCGTCAGTGTCAGCCAGTTTGCCGTGGCATACGGAGCTCCATCGCAGTCTTTAACACTGGTAGCATGCCGCGACAGCCTGGACGTGAACCGTATGTGCAGTTGACGGACTTTGAGCGAGGGCGTATAGTGGGCATGCGGGAGGCCGGGTGGACGTACCGCCGAATTGCTCAACACGTGGGGCGTGAGGTCTCCACAGTACATTGATGTTGTCGCCAGTGGTCGGCGGAAGGTGCACGTGCCCGTCGACCTGGGACCGGACCGCAGCGACGCACGGATACACGCCAAGACCGTAGGATCCTACGCAGTGTCGTAGGGGACCGCATCGCCACTTCCCAGCAAATTAGGGACACTGTTGCTCCTGGGGTATCGGCGAGGACCATTCGCAACCGTCTCCATGAAGCTGGGCTACGGTCCCGCACACCGTTAGGCCGTCTTCCGCTCACGCCCCAACATCGTGCAGCCCGCCTCCAGTGGTGTCGCGACAGGCGTGAATGGAGGGACGAATGGAGACGTGTCGTCTTCAGCGATGAGAGTCGCTTCTGCCTTGGTGCCAATGATGGTCGTATGCGTGTTTGGCGCCGTGCAGGTGAGCGCCACAATCAGGACTGCATACGACCGAGGCACACAGGGCCAACACCCGGCATCATGGTGTGGGGAGCGATCTCCTACACTGGCCGTACACCACTGGTGATCGTCGAGGGGACACTGAATAGTGCACGGTACATCCAAACCATCATCGAACTCATCGTTCTACCATTCCTAGACCGGCAAGGGAACTTGCTGTTCCAACAGGACAATGCACGTCCGCATGTATCCCGTGCCACCCAACGTGCTCTAGAAGGTGTAAGTCAACTACCCTGGCCAGCAAGATCTCCGGATCTGTCCCCCATTGAGCATGTTTGGGACTGGATGAAGCGTCGTCTCACGCCGTCTGCACGTCCAGCACGAACGCTGGTCCAACTGAGGCGCCAGGTGGAAATGGCATGGCAAGCCGTTCCACAGGACTACATCCAGCATCTCTACGATCGTCTCCATGGGAGAATAGCAGCCTGCATTGCTGCGAAAGGTGGATATACACTGTAGTAGTGCCAACATTGTGCAAGCTCTGTTGCCTGTGTCTATGTGCCTGTGGTTCTGTCAGTGTGATCATGTGATGTATCTAACCCCAGGAATGTGTCAATAAAGTTTCCCCTTCCTGGGACAATGAATTCACGGTGTTCTTATTTCAATTTCCAGGAGTGTATTTGCCATGTAGCGGCTGCAAATGAAAGTTTCCCAGCTTGAGAGTACGGCTCCTGTAGGCAGAGTACGTCAAGCCTCCTCTCCTCCACCTCCCTTCGAAGCTCCTGCATCACAAGTCTGCTGATATGCGTGTTTAGTTGTCCGACAGTTAGTTTAGTCATTGTGGGAAGTAAGTATGCATTCTATCGTCAGGCCAGGTCTTACTCCAGTCAAAGGCGATTCGACCGTGAGCTAGGACTGACTGGGTGCAGATGTCGTCTAGGTAAAATTTCTCCCTACGTCTTTCAAATACTTTCTTGAGTAAGTCTCGCAGGGCTCCGAAGTCAGTGGGAAGGTTCACTGACTTTAGTTGTATTCTATCTACAGCCTCCATTACCTAGAAGGTGACCTTTCTTCCATTCTCATGTCCTACCCGGACCACATGTCGTAAGGCAGTGGTCAGGATAGTCGGCCGCTCCAATCTTGCCAATTGCATCGTATATTCAATGTTAGGATACACCCTAACCGGGTCTACAGGCGGTAGCCTGACTACTGGGGTATCTGCCACAGTTGGATGTGCACTGGTGCTAGTCACTATGCTCTCTTGGAGTGGCTGTCGTTCAGTTTGTTTAGGTTCTTGGGTCGGGGCCAGGGAGGCCGCCACCACCACAGGATGCTTTTGCCGCGGTTGACCTTTATTCGGCCTCATTCCCCGGTTTTGGGAGGGGGGAGCTGTGATCTTTTCCGGGAAATCAGTTTGTATGCATCTGTCCACCATAGGGGGATATGTTTGAATTTCTTTCTCTACTGTCATAACTTTTACGGTGCCCGAAAGCTGAGCAGCAAGTCGTATACTCCTAGCTCACTCATTTGTTACATAGTTTAATTCTTAATTTCTTTGCGTGTTTTTGGTACTTGCATTGTTTAATTCGTAAATTTCGGGCGTATTATAGTATTTGAGAGTGTAGCATCGCCTTTCAGTACCTGAATAGTGTAAATTCGCGTAGTCTCCTTCCGCCGCCGAGCAGTGTCAGCAGTGCGCAAGTAGCAGCATTACTGCATTTACTAGGCAATCTTGTATTTTAATAACCGTTTAAATTTTGTTGATTTGTTTGCGCTCTCTGTAGATTAGTTCAGACGTTCTTTGCAAAACAGTTTTTAGCATGGATAGGGACTGCAACTGCTGTGTTCGGATGCAGGCTGAGTTGGCATCCCTTCGCTCCCAGCTTCAGGCAGTGTTGGCTTCGGTCACACAGCTTGAGGCTGTTGCCAATGGGCATCACTGTGGGGGTCCGGATGGGGGTTTGTCGGGGACGGCCAGCTCGTCTCACGCATCCCCTGATCGGACTACGACTGTGGTTGCCCGGGATACTGCCCGCATTGAGGCTGATCCCTCACCTGTGGTAGAGTGGGAGGTCGTCTCAAGGTGTGGCAGGGGGCGAAAGACATTCCAGAGGGCTGAATGGAAAGCCTCTCCAGTTTGTCTGACGAACCGGTTCAGGCTCTGTCTCAGGCTGATACTGATCTTCGGCCTGACATGGCTGCTTGTCCTGTTCCAGAGGTTGCCCCTCAGTCTGCAAGATCCGGGCAGTCGCAGAGGGTGGGCTTACTGGTAGTTGGGAGCTCCAACGTCAGGCGCGTAATGGGGCCCCTTAGGGAAATGGCAGCAAGAGAGGGGAAGAAAACCAATGTGCACTCCGTGTGCATACCGGGGGGAGTCATTCCAGATGTGGAAAGGGTCTTTCCGGATGCAATGAAGGGTACAGGGTGCACCCATCTGAAGGTGGTCGCTCATGTCGGCACCAATGATGTGTGTCGCTATGGATCGGAGGAAATCCTCTATGGCTTCCGGCGGCTATCTGATTTGGTGAAGACTGTCAGTCTCGCTAGCGGGATGAAAGCAGAGCTCACCATCTGCAGCACCGTCGACAGGACTGACTGCGGACCTTTGGTACAGAGCCGAGTGGCGGGTCTGAATCAGAGGCTGAGACGGTTCTGCGACCGTGTGGGCTGCAGATTCCTCGACTTGCGCCATAGGGTGGTGGGGTTTCGGGTTCCGCTGGATAGATCAGGAGTCCACTACACGCAACAAGCGGCTACACGGGTAGCAGGGGTTGTGTGGCGTGGGCTGGGCGGTTTTTTAGGTTAGATGGCCTTGGGAAAGTACAGAAAGGGCAACAGCCTCAACGGGTGCGGGGCAAAGTCAGGACATGCGGGGACCAAGCAGCAATCGGTATTGTAATTGTCAACTGTCGAAGCTGCGTTGGTAAAGTACCAGAACTTCAAGCGCTGATAGAAAGCACCGAAGCTGAAATCGTTATAGGCACAGAAAGCTGGCTTAAGCCAGAGATAAATTCTGCCGAAATTTTTACAAAGGTACAGACGGTGTTTAGAAAGGATACATTGCATGCAACCGGTGGTGGAGTGTTCGTCGCTGTTAGTAGTAGTTTATCCTGTAGTGAAATAGAAGTGGATAGTTCCTGTGAATTATTATGGGTGGAGGTTACACTCAACAACCGAACTAGGTTAATAATTGGCTCCTTTTACCGACCTCCCGACTCAGCAGCATTAGTGGCAGAACAACTGAGAGAAAATTTGGAATACATTTCACATAAATTTTCTCAGCATGTTATAGTCTTAGATGGAGGTTTCAATTTACCAGATATAGACTGGGACACTCAGATGTTTGGGACGGGTGGTAGGGACAGAGCATCGAGTGACATTATACTGGGTGCACTATCCGAAAATTACCTCGAGCAATTAAACAGAGAACCGACTCGTGGAGATAACATCTAGGACCTACTGATAATAAACAGACCCGAACTTTTCGACTCTGTATGTACAGAACAGGGAATCAGTGACCATAAGGCCGTTGCAGCATACATGAATATGGAAGTTAATAGGAATATAAAAAAAGGGAGGAAGGTTTATCTGTTTGGCAAGAGTAATAGAAGGCAGATTTCAGACTACCTAACAGATCAAAACGAAAATTTCTGTTCCGACACTGACAATGTTGAGTGTCTATGGAAAAAGTTCAAGGCAATCATAAAATGCGTTTTACACAGGTACGTGCCGAGTAAAACTGTGAGGGACGGGAAAAACCCACCGTGGTACAACAACAAAGTTAGGAAACTACTGCGAAAGCAAAGAGAGCTCCACTCCAAGTTTAAACGCAGCCAAAACCTCTCAGACAAACAGAAGCTAAACGATGTCAAAGTTAGCGTGAGGAGGGCTATGCGTGAAGCGTGTAGTGAATTCGAAAGTAAAATTCTATGTACCGACTTGATAGAAAATCCTAGGAAGTTCTGGTCTTACGTTAAATCAGTAAGTGGCTCGAAACAGCATATCCAGACACTACGGGATGATGATGGCATTGAAACAGAGGATGACTCGCGTAAAGCTGAAATACTAAACACCTTTTTCCAAAGCTGTTTCACGGAGGAAGACCGCACTGCAGTTCCTTCTCTAAATCCTCGCACAAACGAAAAAATGGCTGACATCGAAATAAGTGTCCAAGGAATAGAGAAGCAAGTGGAATCACTCAATAGAGGAAAGTCCACTGGACCTGACGGGATACCAATTCGATTCTACACAGAGTTCGCGAAAGAACTTGCCCCCCTTCTAACAGCCGTGTACCGCAAGTCTCTAGAGGAACGGAGGGTTCCAAATGATTGGAAAAGAGCACAGATAGTCCCAGTCTTCAAGAAGGGTCGTCGAGCAGATGCGCAAAACTATAGACCTATATCTCTGACGTCGATCTGTTGTAGAATTTTAGAACATGTTTTTTGCTCGAGTATCATGTCGTTTTTGGAAACCCAGAATCTACTATGTAGGAATCAACATGGATTCCGGAAACAGCGATCGTGTGAGATCCAACTCGCTTTATTTGTTCATGAGACCCAGAAAATATTAGATACAGGCTCCCAGGTAGATGCTATTTTTCTTGACTTCCGGAAGGCGTTCGATACTGTTCCGCACTGTCGCCTGATAAACAAAGTAAGAGCCTACCGAATATCAGACCAGCTGTGTGGCTGGATTGAAGAGTTTTTAGCAAACAGAACACAGCATGTTGTTATCAATGGAGAGACGTCTACAGACGTTAATGTAACCTCTGGCGTGCCACAGGGAAGTGTTATGGGACCATTGCTTTTCACAATATATATAAATGGCCTAGTAGATAGTGTCGGAAGTTCCATGCGGCTTTTCGCGGATGATGCTGTAGTATACAGAGAAGTTGCAGCATTAGAAAATTGTAGCGAAATGCAGGAAGATCGGCAGCGGATAGGTACTTGGTGCAGGGAGTGGCAACTGACCCTTAACATAGACAAGTGTAATGTATTGCGAATACATAGAAAGAAGGATCCTTTATTGTATGATTATATGATAGCGGAACAAACACTGGTAGCAGTTACTTCTGTAAAATATCTGGGAGTATGCGTGCGGAACGATTTGAAGTGGAATGATCATATAAAATTAATTGTTTGTAAGGCGGGTACCAGGTTGAGATTCATTGGGAGAGTGCTTAGAAAATGTAGTCCATCAACAAAGGAGGTGGCTTACAAAACACTCGTTCGACCTATACTTGAGTATTGCTCATCAGTGTGGGATCCGTACCAGATTGGTCTGACGAAGAAGATAGAGAAGATCCAAAGAAGAGCGGCGCGTTTCGTCACAGGGTTATTTGGTAACCGTGATAGTGTTACGGAGATGTTTAATAAACTCAAGTGGCAGACTCTGCAAGAGAGGCGCTCTGCATCGTGGTGTAGCTTGCTCGCCAGGTTTCGAGAGGGTGCGTTTCTGGATGAGGTATCGAATATATTGCTTCCCCCTACTTATACCTCCCGAGGAGATCACGAATGTAAAATTAGAGAGATTAGAGCGCGCACGGAGGCTTTCAGACAGTCGTTCTTCCCGCGAACCATACGCGACTGGAACAGGAAAGGGAGGTAATGACAGTGGCACGTAAAGTGCCCCCCGCCACACACAGTTGGGTGGCTTGCGGAGTATAAATGTAGATGTAGATGTTAATTCTTAAAAATTCTTTGAATCTGTTGGCCCTCACAGCATCCCTCCTCCTTTTACTCGGGGACTTGCGTTTAAGCATCCTGTTAACTGAGCCGTGCTCAGCCATAGTCGATTCTAGAAATGATGTATTGTTCTAGAATCCGGTAAGAAATTACTTGCCTCCGATCAGATGTTCCATACGGGGACCGTACCCACGGCAGTCACCTGGAGAGAAGTCCTCATTGAGCCTGTAGTGTTCAATCGCGACGCGATTTCTGTGTGGCATCGTCAACGCGAGTGTGCGAGGGTTAAAGTAAAGCCGTGGATCGGAAACAAGCTACTTAACTCGTAGGAGAATTTCCAAATGGTGACTGCAGCCGCAACAGTCGTTTGGAGAGAAATCAGCATGGAGCTTCTAGTATTCAATCCCGACGAAATTTCTGTGTGGCATGCAGAATGAGAGGGTAGGAGTTTTACGGTAAACTGGCAGCGGTGCATCGGAAATCAGCTACTTGACTCCCAGGAGAAGTTCCATTCGGTGACCATAGCCGCGTTACTCCCTTGGAGAGAAGTGGGCATGGAGCCTGTAGTATTCAATCGCGACACAATTTCTGTGTGTCATCCCCAGTGTGAGGGTGCGAGTTTTACAGTAAACTGACAGCGGTGCGTCGGAAACAAGTTATTTGAGATGCCCTATAGTGTGACCATAGCTGCCTTAGTCACTTGGTGAGAAGTCTGCCTTCAGCCTGTAGTATTCAATCGCGACGCTATTTCTGTGTTGCATCGTAAATGGGAGGATGCGAGTGTTAAAGGAAACTGGCTGTGGTGCATTCGAAAATACCTACTTGACTCCCAGGAGAAGTTTCATTCGTTGACCGTAAACGCGTTAGTCCCTTGGGGAAAATTCAGCAAGGAGCTTATAGTATTCAATCGCGATGCTGTGTGGCACCTCCAGTCTGAGGGTGCGACTTTTACAGTAAACTGGCAGTGGTGCATCGGAAGCAAGCTACATGACTCCCAGGAGAAGTTCCATACTGTGAACAATAAAGATGGCAGAATAAATTAAGGTCAGATTTGCACCTTTATACATCGCAACGGGATAGTGAATACGACTCCTAACTTAATTCGGCGGTAATGAGCAAATTTTTGTAGCAGTACGTAATGCAAAAAGGGATGACACTCAATCGACGGCAATTAACACACCATTCGTATAACGCATGTTTCAGTGGAAGGTGAAACAACCAGCGAGATTCATCATAGATTGTACTTGACCGGGATGAGGGCCGAGGCAAGGCTGCGCTACAGTGGGTACAACGGACACTTCTTAAAGGGTTGTCCCAGGTGGAAAGTCGACAACCGACCAGGTGACTCAGACGTGGAGAGTGAGTATAATGGCCCATCTGAAAGAGGACAGGACAGAAAGCTTTTAAAAAACTGCATTTCGTAATTCCAATTGGATACGAAACAAGACCAAGGACACATTTTCGATCACGTTTCCAGCTAGTGGTACACACGTGTGAGTGCCAATGTACGTATTTAGGCGTCTGGAACGGGCAGAAAACTTCCGGTTGGCGGAAAAGCGCTCGGAAGGAGAAAAGAGCCAAACTTTCGACGCAATTTAATGGTAGGGCCTTGTGATTGGTAATGAGAGTTTCCAGAAAATAAGAGGAACGCTCCTATTGGTCGAAAAAAGCCGTGTTATGAAGAACGAAAGAACTGAGGTGGGGTTCGACTATGAGGAATACAAGATAGAAAGTTGGTGGACTCTTCTCTGAAGTGGTGTATAGTGCAGAACAGTGCGCATAATGCTTTGTATGACTCAGAGGAGTAATTTGTGTGAACACTGCGTTCACAACGGCTGATATCCAGCTAAAAATAAGCTGTAGCATCGTTTAGCTCAAACTGTGGGGAAGCGAACCAGCCAATTAGTCAACTGTTCTTGCGTGAACTGACAGGGTGTTATAATATGCACGCTGCTCCAACAATGCACGTGTATATAGCCACATTCTAAAACTAGAAATGAGTACATGTTCTGTCTCCTAACAAGAAACATTGGGAAAGTTTCTGCTCTAAAATTCAGTAAAGGTGTAATTAGGTTGATAAGAATTTCAGTGGAAGAAAGTGACCTATCAGATGACAGCTCATCTCAGCTTAAGGTTAATACCGCGTGCAGAGGCGTAAACTTTTTTCTTCACCAGCTTCCATCCACTGTAAACTCGAGCAGCCTTAGGTAATCTTTTGCTCAATTTGTCACGTAACTAACCATCCACTGTACACTTCATTTTCATCTTAAAACTAGTACCGAACTTTGAACCATTATCTGACGATTTTCGTAGTGCTGACCCACATCATAACTTAAGTGTAGGAACAATACTGTAAAGAATCTGCTAGTTAAACTTTAATATTGTTGTGTTTAAGAGAATTTAAACTTCTGACAGTTAGTATTTAATATTGTTGTGTTTAGGATTATTTCAGTTTCCGATTTTGACGAGACGCATTATCCTGACAACAGGATTTTTTTTTTTTTTTTACATTTGAAACTGTGCGAAAGCGTGTATTTTTGTGTTATTTCAACTTACACAGTTGTCTTCAGTCCTAGAATAAGTAAACCAAAAATATTGCACATTACAAATGGCGACCCTGCCAGGATGGCAGTTGGTGAAATTAGTAAGAAAATATTTTGAATCTTGGAAAAAAATTTTTGTTGTTGCTTTGTGACGAGGTTACCCAATGTATGTAAATGTATAGTGGGCAGAATGCAGGAAATGTGTGATCCAAAGTGTAGGAAAGTTGTATTAGCAAGTAGAAAAACATTTGTCATTGTGTAGAAATATCTTGTGTATGACCTCGCTGGCGTGCGCGAAGTTATTCACGGCGTTGTTGGGTTGGGTTTCAAAATACACATACAGCGAACTGTGTTGCTAATGATGTGTACATTATCTAAGAAACTCTCTATGATATTTTGGAAACTTGTAAGATCATATAACTTGATGCTGACGAGAGTGCAAGCTCGCGCAGTTCGAGAAAGGCAAAGGTTAGCGAGACGATTAGAGATGGCGGAAGAACGGAGAATGTCGCAGATAGGTCATACTGAAGATCTTGGCAAGACAGAGATAGACTTAGAACAAAAAGTATCGAGTGCGTGTCGCGGAAGGGAACGTAGTGATAGTGCAGATTGAATGGTGGAAGCTTAGCGATTGGTATCACAGTATGAGAATGCAAGAAAACAAACAAATGACGGATCTAGTGGGTCAGAAATAGAATCAGAGGATGAGCAACTTCGGTATGTTGAACCAAATACAGTAATTTTGAACCAAACGGCACAGTTTCCAACGGAAGGAATGTGTGTAAGTGCGTCCGCACTGTGCACAGAAGTCGGTGAAACGCCACGTGAAAGACGCGAACGGCAAAATTTACATCAAATAGTGACAGCTGTCGACGGCGAAGAGTCAGATAGTGTGTTTGCATTATTTAAGCAACTCACTATGGTCGTAAAGCAAACGGGTGAAACAACAAATGCAAGGTTAGAAGACTTAAAAATGGAAATGAAAATTTGAAAACAGCAACACATGCAGGGTTATCGGCAACCAATGGTACCTTAAGTATTCTCCAATTTGAATCTTACGCGGGGTTCGAAAAAGATGCCGAAGATCAGCAAAAACTAGGAACTGGGTTTAATGAACAGTTTATTGAAATCTGGGGAGATGCGAGAGACTCACGCTAGCTTATACAATCGTTAATGGCTGACCAGAAAAAGATGCGTTCTGACATTGACCAGGTGAAGGATGCAGTGTCTAACGTTAATCAAAGAATGGATAAGTTAGCACGTGAGACATGTGGTAAGGCGCAACAAATCGTGGAAGAGCTCAATCTCAGATGACGTGTAACGCGAGCCGCATTAAAGCGATTCGACACACGGGCTGAAAACATAGTCTCGAAAATTCAGAAACAGTATGAAGACCTTCGTACAGATTTGATACAGTGTATCGAGAATCGTATGGAAAACAGTGGTGAGGTGATGGGATCGGTAGTATCATGCGACATAGTGATGGACAGAAATCCAGAAATATACAAGTCAGTTGTGCAATCCTCCGTAGCAGTAGCGGAAACACAAAAACGTCATGAAAGTCCAGTCGTATATCCACAATAGGTTGCGTCCATAATTACGGAAGCAAAAGAAAAGCAAATAGGAAAAGAATAGTTAACACGGGTGAGCGAAGCAGTTAACGTGCGGTCACAGCAGACAAGGGAGCGAGAAACGGTAAACGCGCGCATTCCAACAGAGCAGCAGCCGACCCTCCGAATGTACGCGAGTGACGCGAGAACAGAGCAAGTTGCGGCGACACATGTACCAATTGCCCAATTTCCAAGTTACAGTACAACAGGTTATAGACCCAAGACAATATGAATATAATGCAAAGGCAAAACACTGAACCATTAAAGGGAAATGTAAACGAATCTTTCTGTCCGATACACGAGGAATAGCACGGTGTGGGTAACTGGACACCAATGCATACGTAAGATGCTAGATGGGACATAAATACGTCATATCAAGACCCAAATGTGGTAGAACTAGTACAAGAAAACATGACACAGTCGAAGGGGACGAGTAATGTTGTGAAAACACATACGCCGTATGGTGAAGAGAAAAATTTGACAATGATCACATTTCGACAGTCAAAAAATTCAAACATTACAAAGAAAGCGGGAACGGCTTACATCGACACACATTTATAAATCAATTTCAGATCGGTTCACCAGAGCATTGGCCACTTATCCATAAACTTGACTTCATTTGTGGGAATACGGACAGCGCAATAGCGGAATCCATGCAAAGAATAGCTGTAAACTGTCAATCGTATGAGCAATTTAAATCCTTATCTTGGAGTGATACTGGTCCACAGTACCACAAAATAGAATAAAGTATAGCAATTACAGAAATATTTGTTCGAAAATTCAGGTGAAAAAGCCTGTTAGATTTTTCGAGGAAATGACAAAAAAGGATCAGTGTTTAGGTAATCCATACAAAGATGGGGAACTGATATGGATGTGCACAATGAAGTTACCGTTACGTTATCAGCAGTCACTGGTTGGTAGGGCAGGAGATAATATACAAGCATTTAAAGGAATGTAAAGAGAACTTGGATTCATTTTCAGTGAAGATTACGCAAAGAAACAACGTGCAATCAGAGAAAACAGTAATTGGTGGCATAACAGCAACCTGTCAGGTTTAAATAATAATTCCAATGGCAGTAATAACGTAGAAAAAGGTTAATGGTTTTGGAAGGAGTGGTTGTCGCCCATGGGATAACAATAATAATTATGGTTTTGAAACGCATGGATTGCAAATAACAACTATGGTTTTGGTGGGCCGCGGAATTACAATGGTGGATTTGATCCTAGAAACTACGGTGGTAACTATGATCCGAGATACAGTCCCCGTGCAAGCGAAGATGGAATGTTTAGAGGTTTTCAGCAGCAAATTCCAGGTTATTCAGGTGGTAATGGAATGGCCAGAACGGAGAAAGGCTGGGAAAATCAAGCTTAACCGGGACAAAACACTTGAAATGAAACGGTAGAGGAGGTCGAGTTGAGGCCACCAAACCCAGGTAAAAGACAGAATTGAAGAAATGAACAGTACGGAGATCAATAGTAATACCCAAATTAGAAGTGAAGTCCTTCCAGTCCCTAAAGTAAAACATCGACATTTTGTAAAATTAGCACCAAGCAATAGGAAGGTTACAGCGTTGAAAACAAATTCTTTTCTATTTACAAAGGCCCCGTGGAAGTAAATAAAGTAGTACATGATAATGCAGTCGAAATGATTAATCCAAAAACAGGGAAATCATTAGATTTGCACCACATGAGTCATTTAAGAGTATATAAAGGTTAAACAAAAGAAAAACGAGTAGCTCCAGACTATAATTTAGTTGTGTTAAATGTCCAGAAATCAAAGAGTATGAAAGATACCAAAATGCACACAGATAACATTTTTTACTTGTGCTTATTTCAGTTAAATGGTTCAAATGGCTCTGAGCACTATGGGACTTAACATCTATGGTCATCAGTCCCCTAGAACTTAGAACTACTTAAACCTAACTAACCTAAGGACAGCACACAACACCCAGCCCTCACGAGGCAGAGAAAATCCCTGACCCCGCCGGGAATCGAACCCGGGAACCCGGGCGTGGGAAGCGAGAACGCTACCGCACGACCACGAGATGCGGGCTTTTAGTTAAATAAATAAAATAAATGTTGTTAGGAAGGTAAATGGAGAGTGATGAAGAAATGACAGGAAAATACAACTAAAGCAACTCTGCTACAAATGAAATGTTTCTGGGAAAGAGTTGAAAGTTAGGAGAAAAATAGAGATAAGCATGTGGACAGTTTGACGAAATAGTAGCAGATTCTCTCTTAAAGACGTAGAAGGAGGAGGAAACTGATTTTTGTAGACGAAAGGAAGTGAAGAAGTAGGAAGGAAATAGATAATTATGTGGGAAGGAGATAGGCATTTTTAATTTGTTCCATCGAGGACGGTGAACAAATAAATGAGGATATGTTTTGGGGGAATATGTGAAGCATATATGATTTGTGGAAAGTACCACAATCTCATACTAAAGGAGAGATATGAGGGAATAAATATAAGAAGTCGTTTGGAGGTAATAATTAGGAAAGAGAATTGAAGCATTCAGTTAAGCAAGAAACATGTTACCTCATGGAAGGAGGTAAACAGTAGGAAGGAAAACTAACCCAGAAAAGATTTCAATAAGTAAGAGTATGATGAGGGAAGAATGGAATATAAAAGTTTACTATCGAGAAGAAAGGAGAAAGGGATAAGTACAAATGAGAAGGATAAATTTTAAGCCTTAAAAAACAACGCAGTTGAACAATAGAGAAAATTTTTGAAAGGGAAAATATCAATAAGACAGAGATAAAGTGTACTTTGAAGTTCTGTTACAGCTACGGAAAAAAAGAAGAGATTGCTCAGAAAAGGACGCTGGAGTCGGAGTCATGGTGCGAAGTTTTCAAAATAACATAATATACATCTAGCTAGAAAACTAAAAAAGAACTAAAATTTGAAAGTCACTAACTTACTAACCGTCATCACCATCAATTTCACCCTTACTAAACATCGTGATGAAGATGAAACCATGACCTCTATATCAAGAAAAGAAAATGGGGAAATAATTGAAAAAAGTATAGGGATAAGAAAAACTGTTTTTGGATAGAGTAATACTACTTTTTGTAAAGTCATGAAGAGAAGTTTAATGTTTGTAAAGTTTTAACGTAATTCAAGAGAGAAAGATTGTATTAGATATGAAGTCAGCAGACAGCGTGCGGCATCATTGCGGCCAGATCGACGACAAGACTGAGGAGAGCGGTTAGGCGTGAGAGGAAGGGACACTGATTGTGAGTGCCTGGGACGTCAGCTACTAGGTGACGAAAGAAGAGGCCTTGGTAGAAGCAACGTTCCTAGAGAATAACTCCTCTTTGGAAAAGTTTGGAGAGCTACATCGCATCCTGGATACAATCAACATGTACCATGACATGAGCTTTATTCATATGAAAGCCACCAAAGATTTATAACAATGGTTTTGCGAAAGTATTCGATAGGTGGCACTTTTATCGCAGACTATTCAAAGCAGCATATGAAGAGGAAATGGATGGCCACCGAACCGGAACGGAGGCGGTCATATTACGATGAGGACGAGCGGAGGCTTAGATTCACCACAGGAAGAAGAAGAAACGTATTTCTGCAACTCAATGTGCAGAATTGCGGAAACTGTTATCTGACCATACGAAATTCGACAATTGAGAAACACTCTGTGGATGGGACAAGAAAACAATGGAAGGCTGTGCAACTTATCTAGATGAACAACCGATTACAATGAAGAATACACAACAATAGCAAAGAAGACGTCATAAAAACGGATTAAACGAGAATGAGGTTAAACAGGTCTTCAATCCTAATTCCCGGTCCAGAGAAGAGCGAAGATACAAGTGAGAAGACAGCAAAATGCACCAAGAACCGAAGATGCAACGCAGAAGATTTGGAAGAAGAAAGAGCCTGGACCAGAAGAGATCAGGAAACCTTTACAAATCCGTTCCCACACACGACCATTATTGCATTTAACTACCAAGAAGAATCCAATTTAACTGTTCTAGCGATATAAACGTCCGATATTCATTGCGGAAAATATCAACACCTTCAGATGTCATGCCGAAAAATGGGAGATAATACTTCGTATGGAAACCTAGAGACAAAGTGACCAATGATGAACCGGAAACGCGGCGAGACGCATACCAAGTGTCGTTCCATGCTCAACAGAGACACCACGAGGCACACGACCGACAGTCATCCATGTTCGACGGAGATACGGAGAGACACCCAAGAAAAACAAAAAGACAATTTTAATAAACCATGTTAGAGATGTAGGAGAAAGAACTGTCTGTGACAGACTACTATCCGAAAAATGGGGGATTTTTCATTGTGTTTAAAAATACGTGAATCTGAAGATTTTAGGTGTTAGCAATAGATCTTTATTAACAATGTTATTTTTATTTTATCTTGACTGTCAATAATATTTTCTTGTTGTTGTTGTGGTCTTCAGTCCTGAGACTGGTTTGATGCAGCTCTCCATGCCCCTCTATCCTGTGCAAGCTTTTTCATCTCCCAGTACCTACTGCAACCTACATCCTTCTGAATCTGCTTAGTGTATTCATCTCTTGGTCTCCCTCTACGATTTTTACCCTCCACGCTGCCCTCCAATACTAAATTGGTGATCCCTTGATGCCTAAGAACATGTCCTACCAACCGATCCCTTCTTCTGGTCAAGTTGTGCCACAAACTTCTCTTCTCCCTAATCCTATTCAATACTTCCTCATTAGTTATGTGATATACCCATCTAATCTTCAGCATTCTTCTGTAGCACCACATTTCGAAAGCTTCTATTCTCTTCTTGTCCAAACTATTTATCGTCCATGTTTCACTTCCATACATGGCTACACTCCATACGAATACTTTCAGAAATGACTTCCTGACACTTAAATCTATACTCGATGTTAACAAATTTCTCTTCTTCAGAAACGCTTTCCTTGCCATTGCCAGCCTACATTTTATATCCTCTCTACTTCGACCATCATCAGTTATTTTGCTCCCCAAATAGCAAAACTCCTTTACTACTTTAAGTGCCTCATTTCCTAATCTAATTCCCTCAGCATTACCTGACTTAATTAGACTACATTCCATTATCCTCGTTTTGCTTTTGTTGATGTTCATCTTATATCCTCCTTTCAAGACACTGTCCATTCCATTCAACTGCTCTTCCAAGTCCTTTGCTGTCTCTGACAGAATTACAATGTCATCGGCGAACCTCAAAGTTTTTATTTCTTCTCCATGAATTTTAATACCTACCCCGAATTTTTCTTTTGTTTCCTTTACTGCTTGCTCAATATACAGATTGAACAACATCGGGGAGAGGCTACAACCCTGTCTTACTCCCTTCCCAACCACTGCTTCCCTTTCATGTCCTTCGACTCTTATAACTGCCATCTGGTTTCTGTACAAATTGTAAATAGCCTTTCGCTCCCTGTATTTTACCCAAGCCACCTTCAGAATTTGAAAGAGAGTATTCCAGTCAACATTGTCAAAAGCTTTCTCTAAGTCTACAAATGCTAGAAACGTAGGTTTGCCTTTCCTTAATCTTTCTTCTAAGATAAGTCGTAAGGTCAATATTGCCTCACGTGTTCCAGTGTTTCTACGGAATCCAAACTGATCTTCCCCGAGGTTGGCTTCTACTAGTTTTTCCATTCGTCTGTAAAGAATTCGTGTTAGTATTTTGCAGCTGTGACTTATTAAGCTGATAGTTCGGTAATTTTCACATCTGTCAACACCTGCTTTCTTTGGGATTGGAATTATTATATTCTTCTTGAAGGCTGAGGGTATTTCGCCTGTTTCATACATCTTGCTCACCAGATGGTAGAGTTTTGTCAGGACTGGCTCTCCCACGGCCGTCAGTAGTTCCAATGGAATATTGTCTACTCCAGGGGCCTTGTTTCGACTCAGGTCTTTCAGTGCTCTGTCAAACTCTTCACGCAGTATCGTATCTCCCATTTCATCTTCATCTACATCCTCTTCCATTTCCATAATATTGTCCTCAAGTACATCGCCCTTGTATAGACCCTCTATATACTCCTTCCACCTTTCTGCTTTCCCTTCTTTGATTAGAACTGGGTTTCCATCTGAGCTCTTGATATTCATACCAGTCGTTCTCTTATCTCCAAAGGTCTCTTTAATTTTCCTGTAGGCGGTATCTATCTCACCCCTAGTGAGATAGGCCTCTACATCCTTACATTTGTCCTCTAGCCATCCCTGCTTAGTCATTTTGCACTTCCTGTCGATCTCATTTTTGAGACGTTTGTATTCCTTTTTGCCTGTTTCACTTACTGCATTTTTATATTTTCTCCTTTCATCAATTAAATTCAATATTTCTTCTGTTACCCAAGGATTTCTACTAGCCCTCGTCTTTTTACCTACTTGATCCTCTGCTGCCTTCACTACTTCATCCCTCAAAGCTACCCATTCTTCTTCTACTGTATTTATTTCCTCCATTCCTGTCAATTGCTCCCTTATGCTCTCCCTGAACCTCTGTACAACCTCTGGTTCTTTCAGTTTATCCAGGTCCCATCTCCTTAAATTCCCACTTTTTGCAGTTTCTTCAGTTTTAATCTACAGGTCATAACCAATAGATTGTGGTCAGAGTTCACATCTGCCCCTGGAAATGTCTTACAATTTAAAACCTGGTTCCTAAATCTCTGTCTTACCATTATATAATCTATCTGATACCTTTTAGTATCTCCAGGGTTCTTCCATGTATACAACCTTCTTTCATGATTCTTAAACCAAGTGTTAGTTATGATTATGTTGTGCTCTGTGCAAAATTCTACCAGGCGGCTTCCTCTTTCATTTCTGTCCCCCAATCCATATTCACCTACTATGTTTCCTTCTCTCCCTTTTCCTACACTCGAATTTCAGTCACCCATGACTATTAAATTTTCGTCTCCCTTCACAATCTGAATAATTTCTTTTATTTCATCATACATTTCTTCAATTTCTTCGTCATCTGCAGAGCTAGTTGGCATATAAACTTGTACTACTGTAGTATGTGTGAGCTTCGTATCTATCTTGGCCACAATAATGCGTTCACTATGCTGTTTGTAGTAGCTTACCCGCATTCCTATTTTCCTATTCATTATTAAACCTACTCCTGCATTCCCCCTATTTGATTTTGTGTTTATAACCCTGTAGTCACCTGACCAGAAGTCTTGTTCCTCCTGCCACCGAACTTCACTAATTCCCACTATATCTAACTTCAACCTATCCATTTCCCTTTTTAAATTTTCTAACCTACCTGCCCGATTAAGGGATCTGACATTCCACGCTCCGATCCGTAGAACGCCAGTTTTCTTTCTCCTGATAACGACATCCTCTTGAGTAGTCCCCGCCCGGAGATCCGAATGGGGGACTATTTTACCTCCGGAATATTTTACCCAAGAGGACGCCATCATCATGTAATCATACAGTAAAGCTGCATGCCCTCGGGAAAAATTACGGCTGTAGTATCCCCTTGCTTTCAGCCGTTCGCAGTGCCAGCACAGCAAGGCCGTTTTGGTTATTGTTACAAGGCCAGATCAGTCAATCATCCAGACTGTTGCCCTTGCAACTACTGAAAAGGCTGCTGCCCCTCTTCAGGAACCACACGTTTGTCTGGCCTCTCAACAGATACCCCTCCGTTGTGGTTGCACCTACGGTACGGCTATCTGTATCGCTGAGGCACACAAGCCTCCCCACCAACGGCAGGGTCCATTGCATATTTTTTTCAACATGTTTAAGAAAACGTAATGTTAACATTTTTGAAGGGTTAAGATTCTAGTGTAATGTGTTCATTAAAAATATAGGATAAATAAGTATGAAGGGGTTTAGCTATTCCATGATGCCAGTTTAAATTTTGTCAAGTAATTAGTAGTATTAAAAATTCTGTATGTTTGTAAAAGTCAAATCTGAAAATTTTTGTAAAGTCGTAATCCATAGAATTAAGACTTTTGGGGAATATAACAGTGTTAATGTATACAAGTATGCCTGTAAAGAAATCAATAGGTCTTCAGTTAGGATTAGTATGAAAGCTAGAGAACAGTAACACTTACTATAAAAGGGGACGATAATATTAAATGAAGGTTTCCGCAACTTCAATACATATCCATCATCATTTAACATAAGTAACATCAACAACAAAAAAATATGTCAGTGTCCGAAAGTGAAAAATTTTGAGATGATAGAAACTTTTAATTTTACAAAATATTAAAATAGGAAGTTTTTCAGTAAATACAATTGCCATAGTGAGCAGTTGCAACCAATTTTGTACTGACTTCAATCTATTTCTCAACCACTGATTGACCCAACACAAAATTCAACACAGAAGGAGGTGGATATGTAAAGTGGCTGAATAAATGGTCAGATTTGCACCTTACATGACAGCTTTATACATCACAATGGGAAGGTAAATATGACATCTAACTTAATTTGGCAGTAATGACAGATTTGCCTAGCAGTATGTAATGCAGAATGGGATGATACTCAATCAACAGTAAATGACAAACCGTTCTTATATTGCATGTTTGAGCAGAAAGTGAAACAACCAGCGAGAGGTATCTTAGTTTGAAACTCTGAGGGATGAAGGCAGAGGTAAGGCCGCACTACAGGGGGTACCATGGAAACCACTTAAAGGGCTGCCCAAATGGAGTGTCAACGACCGACCAAGTGACTCAGTCGGTGAGAGCGAGTATAATGGTCCATCTGAGGGAGGACAGGAAAGAAAGCTCTTAGAAAACTACATTTAGGAGTTCCAAATCAATACGAAACAAGACCAAGGACGCATTTTCCATCACGTGTCCAGCGAGTGAGACACACTTGAGAGAGATGAGGTACATATTTAGAAGCCTGAAACAGGCCCGAATGTGCGATTGGGGGAAAAGCGCTAGGAAGGAGGAAAGAGCCAAACTTTTGACGTAGTTTAAAGGTAGTGACCTGGCGATTGGTAGAGAGACTTTCCAGAAAAAAAGAGGAACGCCACTATTGGCGGAAAAAAGCCGTGACGGCAAGAACAAACCAACCCAAGTCAGGAGAGTGTTCGACTATGAGTAAGACAAGACGAAAATTTTGTGATAGAAGACATAAATTGCATCGCGATCAATACATTAGTCTCCAGCTGACTTCACACTAAGGGACTAACCCTTCCGTGGCCAATGGTTGGACGTGCTCCAGAGAGTCAAGTATCTTACTTCCGACGAAAACTGACACTTAATTGTAACCATCGCACTCTCGTACTGTACATCAGTCTGCACCCGACTTCCTTCCAGTAGCCATTGTCACAGGATGGACGTTATCCTGGGAGTCAAGTTTCTTCATTCCGACGCAGATTTGACAGATACTTGTAAGCCTCGCAGCGACGTAATGAGGATGAAACACACAAATTGCGTCGTTATAAATAAGTCAGTCTCCAGCCCACTTCTCACCAAGGGTTTACGGAGCGCGGTCAATGGTAGGAAGTTCTGCAGAGAGTCAAGTATGTTATATCCGACGCAAAACTGACACCTAATTGTAACCCTCGCAAACTCGTATTGTTGATGAAACGCACAAATTGCGTCGCGATTAAGTACATCAGTCTCCAACCGAATTCTCTCCAAGGATCTAACGCAGCCATTGTCACCAGAATGACGTTTTCCTCGGAGTCAAGTTTCTTGATTCCGACGTAAAACTGACACTTAATTGTCTCTCTGGCACTGTCGTATTGGCGGTGAAACACACATACTGCGTCGCGATTCAATACTTAAACTGCACCCGACGTCCCTCCAAGGATCTGAAGCAGCCATTGTCATAGGATGGACGTTCTCCTGGGAGTCACGTTTCTTCATTCTGACGCAAATTTGACAGATATTTCTAAGCCCCCAGCGTCGTAATGACAATGGAACACACAAATTGCGTCACGATCAATACATCAGTCCCCAGCCGACTTCTCACCAAATGTCTAAAACAGCCGCGGTCAACGGTTGGACGTTCTATAGGGATTCAACATCTTATTTACGACGCAAAACTGAAATTCGATTCTAAGCGTCGCAGTCTCGTATTGATGATGAAACCCACTAATTGCGTCGGGATTCAATACATCAGTCTGCACCCGACTTCCCTCAAAGGATCTAATGCAGCCATTGTCACATGGTGGACGGTGTCCTGGGAGTCAAGTTTCTTCATTCCGACGCAAAATTGACAGACGTTTGTAAGCCTCGCAGCGTCGTAAAGAGGATGAAACACACAAATTGCGTCGCGATCAATACATCAGCCTCCAGCCGACTTCTCACGAAAGGTTGACGATACCGCGGTCAATGGTTGCACGTTCTGCAGAGAGGCAAAATTGTTATATCCGACGCAAAGCCGGCCGCGGTTGTCTAGCGGTTCTAGGCGCTCAGTCCGGAGCCGCACGACTGCTACGGTCGCAGGTTCGAATCCTGCCTCGGGCATGGATGTGTGTGACGTCCTTAGGTTAGTTAGGTTTAAGTAATTCTAAGTTCTAGGTGACTGATGACCATAGATGTTAAGTCCCATAGTGCTCAGAGCCATTTGAACCATTTATCCGACGCAAAACTGACACCTAATTGTAATACGCGCACTCTCCTATTGACGATGAAACACACAAATTGCGTTGTGATTCAATACATCAGTCTCCAGCAGGCTTTTTTCTAAGGGACTAAGGCAGCCATTGTCAGCATATTAACATTTTCCTGGAAGGCAAGTCTCTTGATCCCGACCCGAAACTGACAATTGTATCTCTCGCACTCTCGTATTGGCGATGAAACACACATATTGCGTCATGATTCAATACATCAGTCTGCACACGACTTCCCTCCAAGGACCTCATGCAGCCATTGTCACAGTATGGACGTTCTCCCAGGAGTCAAGTTTCTTCATTCCGACGCAAAATTGGCAGATATTTGAAAGCATCGCAGAGTCGTAATAAGACTGAAACACGGAAATTGCGTCGCAGTAAATACATCAGTCCCCAGCCGACTTCTCACCAAGGGTCTAACACAGCCGCGGTCAACGGTTGGACGTTCTTTAGGGAGTCAATATCTTATTTGCGACGCAAAACTGAAATTTAATTGTAACAGTCGCAGTCTCCTATTGACGATGAAACCCGCAAATTACGTCGGGATTCAATACATCAGTCTCTAGCCGTCTTCTCTCCAAGGGTCTAACGAAGCCGTGGTCACTTGATGGACGTTCTCCTGGGAGTCAACTTTCTTCATTCTGACGTAAAAATGACATATATTTGTAAGCGTCGCTGCGTCGTAATGAGGATGAAACACACAAGTTGCGTTGTGATCAATGCATCAGGTTCCAGCCGACTTCTCACCAAACATTAACGGAGCCGGTGTCAATGGTTGGACGTTCTGCAGGGAGGCAAGTATGTTATATTCGACGCAAAACCGACACCTAATTGTAATCCTCGTACTCTCATATTAACGATGAAATACACAAATTGCGTTGCGATTGCATACATCAGTGTCCAGCAGACTCTTCTCCAAGCGTCTAACGAAGCCATTGTCAGCATATTGACATTTTCCTGGGAGGCAAGTTTCTTGATTCCGACCCGAAACTTACAATTGTACCTCTCGCACTCTCGTATTGGCGATGAAACACACATATTGCAAAGTATGGACGTTCTCCTGCAAGTCAACTTTCTTCATTCCGACGCAAAATTGACAGATAGCTGTAGGCCTCTCAGAGTCGTAATGAGGTTGTAACACACATATTGCGTCGCGATAAATACATGTCTCCAGCCTACTTCTCACCTAGGGTCTAACACAGCCGCGGTCAACGGTTGGACGTTCTTTCGGGAGTCAATATCTTAATTCTGACGCAAATCTGATATTTAATTGTAACCGTCACAGTGTCGTATTGACCATGACACCCACAAATTGCTACGGGATTCAATACATCAGCCTCCAGCCGACTTCTCTCCAAGGCTCTAACGCAGCCATGGTCACCGGATCGATCTTCTCCTGGGAGTTAAGTTTCTCATTCCGACACAAAATTGAAAGATATTTGTAATCCTTGAAGCGTCGTAATGAGGACGAAACATACAATTTGCGCCGCGATTAATACATTAGTCTCCAGCCAGCTTCTCACTAAGGGTCTGACGCAGCCATGGTCAACGTTTGGAAGTTCTATAGGGAGTCAATATCTTATTTGCGACGCAAAACTGAAATATAATTGTAAACGTTGCAGTGTCGTATTGACGATGTACCCACAAAATGCGTCGGGATACAATACATCAGTCCCCAGCCGACTTCTCTCCAAGGGTCTAAAGCAGCCATTGTGACCGGATGGACGTTCTCCTGGGAGTCACGTTTCTTCATTCCGACGCAAAAATGACAGATATTTCTAAGCCTTGAAGCGTCGTAATGAGGATGTAACACACAAATCGCGTCACGATCAATACATCAGTCTCCAGTCGACTTCTCTCCAACGGATGGACGTTCTCCTGGAAGTCAACTTTCTTCATTCCTACGGAAAATTGACAGACGCCTCGCAGCGTCGTAATGAGGATGAAACACACAATTTGCGTCGTGATCAATACATTAGTCGCCAGCCGCGGTCAACGTTTGGAAGTTCTATACGGAGTCAATATCTTATTTCCGAAATTTGTAAACGTCGCAGTGTCGTATTGACGATGTAACCCACAAATTGCGTCGGGATTCAATACATTAGTCTCCAGCCGACATCTCTCCAAGGGTCTAAAGCAGCCATTGTTACCGGATGGACGTTCTCCTCGGAGTCACATTTCTTCATTCCGACGAAAAAATGACACATATTATAAGCCTCGCAGTGTCATAATGAGGATGAAACCCACAAATTGCGTCGCAATCAATACGTTAGTCTCCAGCCGACTTCTCACTAAGGGTCTGACGCAGCCGCGGTCAGCGTTTGGAAGTTCCATAGGGAGTCAATATCTTATTTCCGATGCAAAACTGAAATTTAATTGTAAACGTTGCAGTGTCGTATTGACTTCTCTCCAAGGGTCTAACGCAGCTATGGTCACCGGATGGACGTTGTCCTGGGTGTCAACATTCCGACGCAAAATTGAAAGATATTTTTAAGCCTCGCAGGATGAAACACACAAATTGCGTCGCGATGAATACATCAGTATCCAGCCGACTTCTCACCAAGGGGCTATCACAGCCGCGGTCAACGGTTGGACGTTCTATAGGAATTCAATAACTTATTTTCGACGCAAAACTGTCACTTAATTGTAACCGTCGCAGTCTCGTATTGACGACAAAACCCACTAATTGCGTCGGCATTCAATACATCAGTCTCCACCCGACTTCCCTCCTAGGACCTAATGCAGCCATAGTTGCATGAAGGATGTTGTACTTGGAAGTCAAGTTTCTTCATTCCGACCCAAAATAGACATATTTGTAAGCCTCACAGCGTCGTAATAAGGATGAAACACACAAGTTTCGTTGCGATCAATACATCACGCTCCAGCCGACTTCTCACCAAGGGTTAACCGAGCCGCGGTCAATGGTTGGACGTTCTGTAGAGAGACAAGTATGTTATATCCGGCGCAAAACTGACACCTAATTGTAATACTCCTATTGACAATGAAACACAAAAATTGCGTCGCGGTTCAATACATCAGTCTCCAGCAGAATTTTCTCCAAGTGTCTAACGCAGCGATTGTCACCAGATGAACGTTTTCCTGGGAGGCAAGTTTCTTGATTCCGACCCAAAACTAACACTTAATTGTATCTTTCGCACTCTCGTATTGGCGATGAAACACACATATTGCGTCGCGATTCAATTAATCAGTCTGCACACGACTTCCATCGAAGGATCTCATGCAGCCATTGTCACAGGATGGACGTTCTCCTATTAGTTCAGTTTCTTCATACCGACGCAAAATTGACAGATACTTGTAAGCCTCGCAGAGTCGTAATGAGGATGTTGGACACAAATTGCGTCGCGATGAATACATCAGTCTCCAGCCGACTTCTCACCAAGAGTCTAACACAGACGCGGTCAACGGTTGGACGGTCTTTAGGGAGTCAACATCTCATTTCCGACGCAAAACTGAAATTTAATTGTAACCGTAACTGTGTCGTATTGACGATGAAACCCATAAATTGCGTCGGGATTGAATACATCACTCTCCAGCCGACTTCTAACTAATGGTCTGACGCAGCCGCGGTCAACGGTTGGGCGTTCTATAGGGAGTCCATATCTTATTTCCTACGCAAAACTGAAATTTAATTGTAACCGTGGCAGTGTCGTATTTACGATGAAACCCACAAATTGCGTAGGGATTCAATACATCAGTCTCCAGCCGACTTCTCTTCAAGGGTCTAACGCAGCCTTGGTCACTGGGTGGAGGTTCTCCTGGGAGTCACCTTCTTCATTCCGACGGAAAATTGACATATATTTGTAAGCCTCGCGGCGTCGTAATGAGGATGAAACACACAAATTGCATCGTGATTAATATATCAGTCTGCACCTGACTTCCCTCCAAGGATCAAATGCAGCCATTGTAACATGAGGGACGTTGTCCTGGGAGTCAAGTTTCTTCATTCCGATGCAAAATTGACAGGTATTTGTATGCCTCGCAGAGTCGTAATGAGGATGTAACACACAAATTGCGTTGCGTTTAATACTGCAGTCTCCAGCCGACTTCTCACCAAGGGTTTAACACAGCCGCGGTCAACGGTTAGACGTTCTATAGGGATAGTCCAGTGAAACTGTCAGAAAAAAGGCTGTACCTTGCAAAAGGTGGGGTAGAAGATTTTATTTTTTTAACTCGTTCATATTGTTGGAAATGTTAGAAAACCAAGTTTTGCCAAAAAATTTCTCTTGGGAAAACTTTCTGCAGTCAATAAACTTCGAAAATTTCGGCCTTTTTTCAGTTTTTTAAAAATACCTCAGTTTCATTTGCTCCTATCGCTTTGACGTCTATTTTCTTTTTTAGAGAGCAAAAAATTCTCTACAAATTTGAATCTTACCATTTTTTTCTACTCCCAGTATCTAAGGCGCTACAGCGCGTCAAAAAATGCCAATTTTTCAAATTTTGAACAAAGTGGCAAATTACCTAATTTTTAACACTGTTATTTCAGTTTCTATTTGTGTAGTGTAAATATATTACTTATCATGTTATTCATTGGAATTTACCATCTCACTCTGCTGCAGGGCCAGGACAAACAGCGTCATATTCAGTAACTACGAAACCATTCACGTCGGATTGCGTGAAGTTTATTTATGTCACAATATGTAATACGATTGCATGCTGGTGCGGTACATTTTCTACAGATGATTGACGTTAATGATCAGTTATAAGAAAAAGTATGTAGGAATTGTTCTTTAGCGGACAAAAGCGTATTTATTCTTTGGCGGGCGGAAGGCGATTATCTCTGGTGATGGTTCACAGCGCGCTGACAGCTATTAGCACACAACAATAAGGGTCCTACAGTTTGGAGTCGCTTCCATTCAGCATATGTTGTGGTGCTGCAAATGAGTATGTCTGACATGAATTTGTGTTTCATTTGCAAAAAAACTGTGGTGAGTGGTGGACGCAATGTGAAAAAGAAAGTCCGCAGCTGGTGGTCGAGCGGTAGCGTTCTCGCTTTCCAAGCTCGGGTTTTCGGGTTCGATTCCCGGCGGGGACAGGGATTTTCTCTGCCTCGTGATGACTGGGTGTTGTGTGATGTCCTTAGGTTAGTTAGGTTTAAGTAGTTCTACATTCTAGGGGACTGATGACATAGATTTTAAGTCCCATAGTGCTCAGAGCCATTTGATTTTTGAGAGAGAAAGGACTGAGCACACTTATCGATTGTAGTGCTAAACGCAGGGAGTCATCTCACACCCGTTTTTTGAAAACGCTCAGTGAAGTGATGGTGCATGAAGCATGCTACAAGAAGTACATTAATGAGAGAATGATAGCAGCTAGCCTTCGACATCCTCAGGAACCAACAGGCGTGCTACGTCTGTCGCAGGAAAAAGGTCAGTTCAATTTCAAAGAGAAATGCTTCTTATGTGCAAAAGGGAACTCTGATGGCTTTTTAACCAAGCAGTTAAGATATGCCAAACGAAATTTTGTTTACAAAGTAATGAAATTGGAAGTGAAATCGACAGTATTAGAACAGGCTAAACGACCTGGTGATGAATTTGGTCAACAAGTGATAGAGCGGATTCAAAATGTAAATGATTTGGTTGCTGCAGATGAGTGGTACCACAGATTTTGCTACAGAAAGTTCTTTCACCGTGTTTCAACTACTGGACAGAAACGAGGTTACCGACCTGCAACACAAGTAGATGAAGGCATGGGGGCTATATTTTTATTTATTTACATTTTATGTACGCTAAAAGTGGTTTTATCTCTATTAATGGATTTATCAGTATATGAGAAGTTCACAACGAAAGGACATTTTACAATCCTGCGGTCAGAAAAGTATTGGTCAGGGGTTCCTTCTGACGTGGCTATAGAACAAACATTGATGAGCACCATGAAGAGCTCTGGAGGACTTACTTCTGGCCGAGGAATTACGTATAGTGTACTAACCAGATGGACATTGGGTATGATTCACATGTAGAACATTTGTGAGGAAATTGAGTCGTATTGCGAAGTGAGCGCAGTAACATCAGAACAGCATGTAGATGCAAGAAGTTGTCGCATCGAACGAGACGGCATAGACTTGCGTAAGCTGCGTGATAGGTTTTCAGTGCACCCTCCCTTCCCTGAAAGTGATTTTATAATTTCTATCAGCAGTGGTGTTGTCGAAACGGAGGATGTTAATTGACATATGTGTCACGAAGAGGGGTAACAAGCCATGAAAAGAATAGTTGGTGACAATTTCCACGATGTAAAGTTCCGCAGAAAAGATAAAGTTGTGACTCTCCTTTCTGCATTCAATTCTGTAAATGCTGGGACACTAAAGTTACTCCTGTTGATCCTTTGACTCTTTTCCAAAGGATTTGTTTAATGAAACAAAGTGAAGAAGAGTTAAAAGCCTTTCTGAAATATGAACTTGCTCCTTACCCTATGTCTCTATTTTCAGAAAAACGCATGCGAAAAGGAACAAAATGATCATTCTACAATGCCTTCGTTCCAGTGGAAAATGTGAAGTCAGGCGGACCGAGTAAATTTTTTGTCATTGATAGAGGGTACCTTATCCACAAAGTGACTTGGACTCGAAATGTTTGCTTCAAGTCAATAGCCCATTGGATCTCAATTTGCTGTTGTATTTGATGGGTATCCATGTGAGGGAGACAAATGTAGCACAAATAGTGCTGAGAGGATTCGTAGGTCCAAAAAACATTCTTCGGTTGACGTTGTGGTTGAATCAGAGACGGTGAACCAAGTCCCACAGGACAAGTTCTTGTACAATGAACGAAACAGATGCGTTTGATCACACTTTTTAAAAAGGAATTTCTGGAGTGTAGCACTGAAGTGCAAGTGCACCAGGCACAAGAAGATGCTGACGTTATGATTGTAACATCTGCCATTTCAAGAACCAAAGATTTTGGAAGTATTGTCATTGTTGGAGAAGATGTTGACCTGCTTGTGCTCGTGACCTGTTTGGGGCAAGGCATTGAAAACTTATTTGTCTTAAAGCCAGGAAGAGGAATCGCAGAAAACAAGTGGTTTTCCACTGAATCTTACAAGTTTGACAGTAAATATATTCTGTCCACTCACACCTTTAGCGGATGTGATACAACATCTGCTTTTGTTGGTCAAGGAAAAATTAAGTGCTGCAGTATTGTTGCGAAAAATGAACACCTAACCTCAGCGCTTTGCACGTTCAATAAACCACATGCTACCCGTGAAGAAATAATAACAGCAGGAGAACAGGTTACTGTCGCATTGTATAGTGGAGGTGTCAGCAGTTTCCACACACTAGACCATTTGCGGTACCAGCTATTCGCCAAGTCTGCCACAAAAAGCAAACTGAATCTTGCACGGTTGCCACGTACACAAGATGCTGCACAACATCATTCGTTGCGGGCTTACCAACAAGACCAAAGTTGGATGGGAAACTGGAAACCTCCTGAGAAATGGGACTGGAATCACAGTGACCACGGTCCAATACCCGTTATAATGAGCCAAGATCCAGCATTGTTTCATGCTCATGCAAGCTGAACTGTGACGGAGCGTGCTCCTGCAGAAAAGCGGGTTTGAAACGTTCTTCAATTTGACAGAAATGTATTGGGGTCAACTGTGAAAACGTGCCAAAATTATTTATATGAAGACAGTGAAGAAGATGTTATGGAGGATGTTGAGGAAACCGCTGACGAAATCAACGAACTTGCTGAGGCTGACTCGCTGTTTAAAGAAGAGGTCAATCTGGGATCATGTACAGACCCTTAATCCGTAACTCAAGGTATTTCTGGTGACACTCAGGAACCTGGCACATCAAAACGTTGGAAGTGATGCTCATATCTGTCTCAAGTGCGCTGAGGTGCCATATTACGCGTATTACACAGCCAGAACTGTCAACATTTTTAGTAACTGACAATGCATTTTAATTGTAATAATGCTACTTATTTTTAATGTCAACTGTGTGGCTTTTATGAACAAGAATAATTACCTACCTAATTAGGTTGCCTATTGCAGCTAATAATAGTTCAGTTTCCTGAGACAATTTATTTTGTGTGTGCGCGCGCGTGTGTGTGTGTGTGCGTGCGTGCGTGTGTGTGTGTGTGTGTGTGTGTGTGTGTGTGTGTGTGTGTGTGTATGTCTCTTAATGAAGTTTTTTGATATTTATAGTTTTACAAATACCAGGGCTGAGGTGGCCTATAGTGAACTTCAGGTAGTGATGTTAGAATCACGATAGTTGGGTGCCCAGCAATCCTCATGTTGCATAAAGAGAGACTGAATACCTGAAAGTGAGGTGGTAAATTCCAACATATAACATGATGTATAATGTATTTATACTACACAAACAGAAACTGAAAAAATAGAGTTCAAAAATAAGGTATCATGCCACTATGCTCAAAATTAGAAAAATTGGTATTTTTTGAGGAGCTGTAGCGCCTTAGATATTGGGAGTAGAAAAAAATGGCAACAGTCGAATTAGAGAATTTTGTGCTCTTTAAAAAAGAAAATAGATGTTAAAGCGATAGGAGCAAAAAAAGAACTGGGATATTTTGAAAAAATTGAAAAAAGGCCGAAATTTTCCACGTTTTTCGACTGCAGCAAGTTTTCCCAAGCGAAATTTTGTTGGCAAAACTCGGTTTTCTAATCTCTCCAACCATATGAACGAATTGAAAAAAATAAACTCTTCTACCCCACCTTTTGCAAGGTATATCTACTGTTTGACTGGACTAGGAGTCAGTATCTTATTTCCGACGAATAACTGAAATTTAATTGTAACCGTCGCAGTGTCGTATTGACGATGAAACCCACAAATTGCGTCGGGAGTCAATACGTCAGTCTGCACCCGACTTCCCTCCTAGAATCTAATGCAGCCATTGTCACAGAATGGACTTTCTCCGGGAGTCAACTTTCTTTATTCCGACGCAAATTGACAGATATTTGTAAGCCTCGCAGCGTCGTAATGAGGATGAAACATACAAATTGCGTCGAAATTCAATACATCAGACTCCAGACGACTTCTATTCCAAGGGTCTAAGGCAGCCACAGTCATAGGATGGACGTTTTCCTGGGAGTCAAGTTTCTTTTATTTATGGTAATACTGACAGTTAACTATAACACTCGCACCCTCGTAATGAGGATGAAACACACGAATTGCAAAGCGATTCAATACATCAGCCTCCAGCCAACTCCTCTCCAAACGACTAACGCAACCACGGTCACCGGATGGACGAACTTCTGTGAATCAAGTCACTTGATTCCAACCCAAAACTGATAGTTAATTGTAACCCTAGCAACCTCATAATGACGAGGGAACATGCAATTTGTGTCGCGATTTAACACGTCAGTCTCCAGCCGACTTCTCTCAAAGGGTCTAACGCAACTATGGTCGACGGATGGACGAACTCCTGAAATTCAAGATTATTTGTTTCCGGTGCTAAACTGACAGTTAACTCTCACCCTGTAATGACAATGAAACACACAAATTGCGTCACCCATTCTGTGGCTCTGAGCACTATGGGACTCAACTTCTGAGGTCATTAGTCCTCTAGAACTTAGAACTAGTTAAACCTAACTAACCTAAGGACATCATACACATCCATGCCCGGTGCAGGATTCGAACCTGCGACCGTAGCTCCAGACTGCAGCGCCTAGAACCGCACAGCCACTTAGGCCGGCTACTGTGATCAAAGTCTCTTGTTTCCGACGCAAAATTGACAGTTAATTGAAACCCTCCCAGCATCCTAATGACGAGGGAACACTCAAATTGCGACGCGATTCAATAAATTAGTTCCAGCAGACTTCTCTCCAAGGGTCTAACGCTGCCACAGTCACTGGACGCACGTTCTCCTGGGAGTCTAGTTACTTGTTTCCAACGCAAAGTTGACAGTTAATTCTAATCGTCCCACCCTCGTAGTTACGAGGGAACACACATATTGCGTCGCAATTCAACACATCAACCTCCAGCCGACTTTTCTCCAAGAGACCAACACAGTAACTGTTACCGGCTGGTCGTTTTCCTGGGAGTAAAGTTTCTTGTTCCCGACGTAAAACTGATTTTTAATGGTAACCCTCCCACGCTCGTATTAACGATAGATCGCACAAATTGCGTCGCCATTCAATACATCAGACCTCACCCCACTTCTCTCCATTCGACCAACGAAGTCACGGTCACCGGATGGACGAACTCGTGGGATTCAAGTTTCTTACTTCCGACGCAAAACTGACAGTTAATTGTAGCCCTCCCTCCATCCCAATGACAAGAGAACACACAAATTGCGTCACGATTCAATACATCAGTCTCCAACGTATTTTCTCCAAGGGTCTAACGCCGCCACGGCCACCTAATGGACGTTCTCCTGGAAGTCAAGTTTATTGTGAGCGATGCAATTCTGACAGATAATTGTAGCCCTCCCACCCTCGTAATGTGATTGGAACATACACATTGCGTCGCGAATCAAGATATAACTCTCCAGCCGACTTTTCTCCAAGTGCCAAACGGGTGGACATTCCCCGGGAGTCAAGTTTCTGGTTTTCTACGCTAAACTGACAGTTATTTCTAACCGCCCCACCCTCGAATTGACGATGGAACACACAAATTGCGTCGAGAATCAATACATCAGTCTCCAGACGACTTCTCTCCAAGCGACTAACGTAGAAACGGGTACCTTATGGACGGACACCTGGGATTCTAGTTTATTGTATCCGACGCAAAACTGACAGTTAATTGTAACCCTCGCACCCTCGTAATAACAATGGGAAACACATCAGTTCTCAGCAGATTTCTCTCCAAGCGACTAACGCAGCAACGGTCACCGCATGGACGTGCTGCTGGGATCTAATTTCTTGTTTTCGATACAAAACTGACAGTTAATTGTAAACCTCATACCCTCGGAATGAGGATAGAAGACACAAACTGCGGAGCAATTCAATACATTAGTCTCTTACTGACATGTCTACAAACGACTAACGCAGCGGCGGTTACCTTATGGACTTGCTCCTGAGAGTCATGTTTCATGTTTCCAACAAAAAACCCAGATGTAATTGTTCCTCTCGCACCCAAGTATTGACGATTTAACACAGAAATAGCGTCGCGAATTAATACAACAGTCTCTAGCCGACTTCTTTCCACGAGACGGACGCGGCCACCGTCAACGTATGGATGTACTCGTGGAAGTTAACTTTCTTGTTTCCGACGCAAAACAGATATTTAATTGTAACCCTCGTAACTTCGTAATGAGGATGGAACACACAAATTACGTCGTGATTCTATACATCTGTCTCCAGCCGACTTTTCTCCAAGCGACTATCGCAGTCACTGTCACGGGATAGACTTCTGGGCGTCATGTTTCGAATGGCTCTGAGCGCTATGCGACTTAACTTCTGAGGTCATCAGTCCCCTAGAACTTAGAACTACTTAAACCTAACTAACCTAAGGACATCACACACATCCATGCCCGAGGCAGGGTTCGAACCTGCGACCGCAGCGGTCGCACGGTTCCGGGCTGCAGCGCCTAGAACCGCTCGGCCACTCCGGCCGGCTCAAGTTTCTTTATTCCGACGCAAAACTGACAGCTATTTGTAACACTCACAGCGTCGTAATGAGGACTGAACACACAAATTGTGTCGCGATCAAGACATCAGTCTCCAGCCGACTTCTCTCCAAGCGACTAATGCAGCAACGGTCAACGGATGGAGTTTCTCCTGGGAGTCAAGTATCTTGATTCCGACCAAAACTGACAGATATTTGTAACCCTCGTAATGGGGATGGAACACACAAATTACGTCGCAACTGTATACATCAATCTCCAGCCGAATTCTCTCCGAGCGACAAAGGCAGCCACGGACACCGTTTGGACGTTCTCCTGGGAGTCAAGTTTCTTGGTTCCAACGCAAACCTGACATTTAATTCTAACCCACACACCCTCTTAATGACGATGGAACATACAAATTGCGTCGCGATCTATACATAAGTCTCAAGCCGACTTCTCACCATGGGTCTACCACAGCCGCGGTAATCGGTTTGACGTTTTCGAGGTAGTCAAGTATCTTATTTCCGACGCAAAACTGTAACCTTCGTACTCTTGTGTTGACGATGAATCACACAAACTGTATCGTGATTCTATACATTAGTCTCCAGCCGACTTTTATATGAGCAACTATAGCAGCCACGGTCACCGGATGGACGTTCTCCTGGGAGTGAAGTTTCTTGATTCCGACGCAAAACTGACAGTTTGTTGTAAACCTCGTACCCTCGTAATGAGGATGGAAGACACAAATTGCGAAGCAGTTCAATACATAAGTCTCTAACAGACTTGTCTACAAACGACTAATGCAGCGGCGGTCACCGGATGGTCGTGCTCCTGAGAGTCATGTTTCTTGTTTCCAACAAAAAACCAGATGTAATGTATTGTCGATTTAACACAGAAATTGCGTCGCTAATTAATACAACAGTCTCCAGCCGACTTCTTTCCAAGAGGCGAACGCAGCCACCGTCAACGGATGGATGTACTCCTGGGGGTTAAGTTTCGTGTTGCCGACGCAAAACTGTTGATTATCTCCCTCCCACCCTCGTAATGACGAAGAAACACAAACTGCATCGCGACTTAATGAATAAGACTCCAGCCGATTTCTCTTCAAGCGACGAACGCAGCCACGGTAACCGTATGTACGTTCTTCTGAGAGTCAAGTTTCTTGATTCCGACGCAAAACTGACATTTAATTGTAACCCTCGTAACTTCTTAATGATGATGGAACACACATATTACGTCGTGATTCTATACATCTGTCTCCAGTCGAATTTTCTCCAAGCAAGTAATGCAGTCATGGTCACCGGATGGACGTTCTCCTGGGCGTCAAGTTTCTTTATTCCGACGAAAAATGGCAGTTACTTATAACACTCGCAGCGTCGTAATGAGGATTGAACACACAAATTGTGTCGAGATCAATACATCAGTCTCCAGCCGACTACTCTCCAAGGGTCTAACGCTGCCACGGTTATCTGATGTTCTCCTGGTTGTCAAGTTATTACGACGAAGACGAAGCCCTCGCACTCTCGTAATGACGACGGAACACAAACTGCCTCGCGATTCAGTACATATGCCTCCAGTCGAATTCTCTACAAACGACTAACGCAGCCACGCTCACCATATGGATGATTCAACTGGAGTCATGTTTCTTGATTCCGACACTAAACTGACATTTAATTGTATTCTGCGTACCCTCGTAATCAGAATGGAACACACAAATTACGTCGCGATTCTATACATTAGTCCCCAGCCGACTTCTCTCCAAGTGAGTAACACAGCTACTGTCACGGAATGAACGTTCTCCTTGGACTCGTGTTTCTTGTTCCCGGCGCAAAACTGACATATAATTGTAACCCTCACACTCTCGTAATGTGTATGAGACCAATTTCGTCACTATTCAATACATCAGTCTCCAGGAGACTTGTTTCCAAGCGTTTAACGCAGTCACGGTCACCGGATTGACGTTCTCTTGGAACTCAAGTTTCTTGTTTCCGATTTCTTGTTTCCGACGCAATACTGACAGTTAATTGTAACCCTCTATATTTTGGTCATCAGTCTACTGACTGATTTGATGCGGCCCGCCACGAATTCCTTTCCTGTGCTAACCTCTTCATCTCAGAGTAGCACTTGCAACCTACGTCCTCAATTATTTGTTTGACGTATTCCAATCTCTGTCTTCCTCTACAGTTTTTGCCCTCTACAGCTCCCTCTAGTACCATGGAAGTCATTCCCTCATGTCTTAGCAGATGTCCTATCATCCTATCCCTTCTCCTTATCAGTGTTTTCCACATATTCCTTTCCTCTCCGATTCTGCATAGAACCTCCTCATTCCTTACCTCATTAGTCCACCTAATTTTCAACATTCGTCTATAGCACCACATCTCAAATGCTTCGATTCTCTTCTGTTCCGGTTTTCCCACAGTCCATGTTTCACTACCATACAATACTGACTAAAGACGTACATCCTCAGAAATTTCTTCCTCAAATTAAGGCCGGTATTTGATATTAGTAGACTTCTCTTGGCCAGAAATGCCTTTTCTGCCATAGCGAGTCTGCTTTTGATGTCCTCCCTGCTCCGTCCGTTATTGGTTATTTTACTGCCTAGGATGCAGAATTCCTTAACTTCATTTACTTCGTGACCATCAATCCTAATGTTAAGTTTCTCGCTGTTCTCATTTCTACTACTTCTCATTACCTTCGTCTTTCTCCGATTTACTCTCAAACCATACTGTGTACTCATTAGACTGTTCATTCCGTTCAGCAGTTCATTTAATTCTTCTTCACTTTCACTCAGGATGGCAATGTCATCAGCGAATCGTATCATTGATATCCTTTCACCTTGTATTTTAATTCCACTCCTGAACCTTTCTTTTATTTCCATCATTGCTTCCTCGATATACAGAGCAGGGGCGAAAGGCTACAGCCTTATCTTACACCCTTCTTAATACGAGCACTTCGTTCTTGATCGTCCACTCTTATTATTCCCTCTTGGTTGTTGTACATATTGTATAAGACCCGTCTCTCCCTATAGCTTACCCCTACTTTTTTCAGAATCTCGAACAGCTTGCACCATTTTATATTGCCGAACGCTTTTTCCAGGTCGACAAATCCTATGAAAGTGTCTTGATCTTTCTTTAGCCTTGCTTCCATTATTATCCGTAACGTCAGAATTGCCTCTCTCGTCCCTTTACTTTTCCTAAAGCCAAACTGATCGTCACCTAGCGCATTCTCAATTTTCTTTTCCATTCTTCTGTATATTATTCTTGTAAGCAGCTTCAACGCATGATCTGTTAAGCTGATTGTGCGATAATTCTCGCACTTGTCAGCTCTTGCGTCTTCGGAATTGTGTGGATGATGCTTTTCCGAAAGTCAGATGGTATATCGCCAGACTCATATATTTTACACACCAACGTGAATAGTCGTTTTGTTGCCACTTCCCCCAATTATTTTAGAAAATCTGATGGAATGTTATCTATCCCTTCTGCCTTATTTGACCGTAAGTCCTCCAAAGCTCATTTAAATTCCGATTCTAATACTGGATGCCCTATCTCTTCTAAATCGACTCCTGTTTCTTCTTCTATCACATCAGACAAATCTTCACCCTCATAGAGGCTTTCAATGTGTTCTTCCCACCTATCTGCTCTCTCCTCTGCATTTAAAAGTGGAATTCCCGTTGCACTCTTAATGTTACCACCGTTGCTTTTAATGTCACCAAAGGTTGTTTTGACTTTCCTGTATGCTGGGTCTGTCCTTCCGACAATCACATCTTTTTCGATGTCTTCACATTTTTCCTGCAGCCATTTCGTCTTAGCTTCCCTGCACTTCCTATTTATTTCGTTCCTCAGCGACTTGTATTTCTGTATTCCTGATTTTCCCGGAACATGTTTGTACTTCCTCCTTCCATCAATCAACTGAAGTATTTCTTCTGTTACCCATGGATTCTTCGCAGCTACCTTCTTTGTACCTATGTTTTCCTTCCCAACTTCTGTGATGGCCCTTTTTAGAGATGTCCATTCCTCTTCAACTGTACTGCCTACTGCGCTATTCCTTATTGCTGTATCTATAGCGTTAGAGAACTTCAAACGTATCTCGTCATTCCTTAGTACTTCCGTATCCCACTTCTTTGCGTATTGATTCTTCCTGACTAATGTCTTGAACTTCAGCCTACTCTTCATCACTACTTTATTGTGATCTGAGTCTATATCTGCTCCTGGGTACGCCTTACAATGCAGAATCTGATTTCGGAATCTCTCTCTGACCATGATGTAATCTAATTGAAATCTTCCCGTATCTGCCGGCCTTTTCCAAGTATACCTCCTCCTCTTGTGATTCTTGAACAGGGTATTCGGTATTACTAGCTGAAACTTGTTACAGAACTCAATTAGTCTTTCTCCTCTTTCATTCCTTGTCCCAAGCCCATATTCTCCTGTAACCTTTTCTTCTACTTCTTCCCCTACAACTGCATTCCAGTCGCCCATGACTATTAGATTTTCTTCCCCCTTCACATACTGCATTATCCTTTCAGTATCCTCATACACTTCCTCTATCTGCTCATCTTCAGCTTGCGACCTCGGCATGTATACCTGAACTATCGTTGTCGGTGTTGGTCTGCTGTCGATTCTGATTAGAACAACCTGGTCATTGAACTGTTCACAGTAACACACCCTCTGCCCTACCTTCCTATTCATAACGAATCCTACATCTGTTATAGTATTTTCTGCTGCTGTTGATATTATCCGATACTCATCTGACCAGAAATCCTTCGTTGCACTTCACTTCACTGACCCCTACTATATCTAGATTGAGCCTTTGCATTTCCCTTTTCAGATTTTCTAGTTTCCCTACCACGTTCAAGCTTCTGACATTCCACGCCCCGACTCGTAGAACGTTATCCTTTCGTTGATTATTCAATCTTTTTCTCATGGTAACCTCCCCCTTGGCAGTCCTTTCCCGGAGATCCGAGTGGGGGACTATTCCGGAATCTTTTGCCAATGGAGAGATCATCATGACACTTCTTCAATTACAGGCCACATGTCCTGAGGATACACGTTACGTGTCTTTAATGCAGTGGTTTCCATTGCCTTCTGCATCCTCATGTCGTTGATCATTGCTGATTCTTCCGCCCTTAGGGGCAATTTCCCACCCCTAGGTCAAGAGAGTGCCCTAAACCTCTATCCGCTCCTCCGCCCTCTTTGACAAGGCCGTTGGCAGAATGAGGCTGACTTGTTATGCCGGAAGTCTTCGGCCGCCAAGCTGATCATTTATCAAAATTTAGGCATTGGCGGGGATCGAACCTGGGACCGAAGACGTTTTGAATCAAGGACGCTACCCCTAGACCACGGGTACTTGTAACCCTCACACCCTCGTAATGCGGATGGCATACACAAATTGCGTCGCGATTCAGTAAATCAGTCTTCAGCCGACTTTTCTCCAAGCGACTAACGCAATCTCGGTCACCGGTTCGTCGTGCTCCTGGGAGTTAAGTTAACTTCATCCGACGCAAACCTGAGATTTAATTGTAACCCTCGCACCATCGTCATGCGGATGGAACACACTAATTGCGTCGCGATTCAATACATCTGTCTCGAGCTGCCGTGTCACCAAGGTTCTAACGCAGCCACGGTCATCGGATTGTCGTGCTCCTGGGAGTTAAGTTTCTTAATTCCGTCGCAAAACTAACAGATAACTGTACCCCTCGCACCGTTGTATTGACGTTAGTTCACAAAATTTGAGACGCGATTCAATACATCAGCCTCTAGCCGACTTTTCTAGAAGCTACTAAAGCAGCCACGGTCACCGACATCTCTCCACGTGTCTAACGCAGCCGCCGTCACCTGATGGCCGTTCTCCTGGGAGTCAAGGTTGTAGTTTCAGGCGCAAAATTGATATTTAATTGTAACATTCGCACCCTCGTAATGAGGATAGAACACACAAATTAACTCGTGATTCAACCATCAATCTCCAGCCGACTTCTATCCAAAACTCTAACGCAGAAATGTTCACCGGATGGACGTCCCCCTGGGAGTCAAGTTTCTTGTTTCAGACGCAAAACTGACAGTTAATTGTACTCTAGCACCCTCGTCTTGGCAATGGAATACACTAATTGCATTGTCATTCAATACATCACTCTCTAGCCGACTTCAATCCGAGCGACGAAAACAGCCGCGGTCACCGAATGGACGTTCTCCTGTAAGTTAAGTTACTTGTTTCCGACGCAAAACTGACAGTTATTTGTAACCTTCGCACCCTCATAATGATTATGGAACACACAAACCGTGTCGCGATTGAATACATGACTCTCCAGCAACATCTCTCCAAGCGACTAACGCAGCCACTCTCACCAGATGGACGTTCTCCTGGGAGTCAAGTTGTTCCGACGTAAAACTGACTGTTAATTGTAACTCTCGCAGCGACGTAATGTGAATGGAACACAGAAATTGCGTCATGATTCAATGCATCGGGATCTACCCGACTTCTCTCCAGAAGACTGAAGAAGTCACGGTCACCGGATGGACGTTCTCCTTGGAGTCATGTTTCTTGGTTCCGACGCAAAAATGACATTTATTTGTAACCCTCGCACCCGCGTAATGACGATGGAACACACAAATTGCATCGTGTTTCATTACATCAGTTTCCAGACGACTTCTCTCCGACAGTGTAACGCAGCCACAGTCACCTGATGCGCGTCCTCCTGGTACAGAAGTGCCTTGTTTCCGGCACAGAACTGACATTTAATTGTTAACCTCGCACCTTCATAATTAGGATGAAACACACATATTGCGCCGCGACTCAATACATCATTCTCCAGCCAACTTCTCTCCTACCTAATAACGCAGCCACGGTCACCGGATTGGAGTGCTCCTGGGAGTCAATTTTCTTGTTTCCGACCCCAAAACTGACAGATAATTGTAACCCTCGCACCCTCGTAATGCGGACGGAATACACAAATTGCGTCGCGATTCAATACATCGGTCTCCTGCCGACTTCTCTCTAAGCGACTAACACAGCCACGGTCACTGGAGGGACGTTCTCCTGGGAGCCAAGTTTCTTGTTTCCGGCGCAAAACTGTGAGTTAATTGTAACCCTCGCAGCCTCGTATTGACTTTAGTTCACACAAAATGCGTCGTGATTCAGTACATCAGCCTCCAACAGAGTACTCTATAAGCGACTGAAGCAGCTACGGTCACAAAATGGACGTTCTACTGGGGGTCAAGTTTCATCTACATCTACATCTACATTGATACTCCGCAAGCCACCCAACGGTGTGTGGCGGAGGGCACTTTACGTGCCACTGTCATTACCTCCCTTTCCTGTTCCAGTCGCGTATGGTTCGCGGGAAGAACGACTGTCTGAAAGCCTCCGTGCGCGCTCTAATCTCTCTAATTTTACATTCGTGATCTCCTCGGGAGGTATAAGTAGGGGGAAGCAATATATTCGATACCTCATCCAGAAACGCACCCTCTCGAAACCTGGCGAGCAAGCTACACCGCGATGCAGAGCGCCTCTCTTGCAGAGTCTGCCACTTGAGTTTATTAAACGTCTCCGTAACGCTATCACGGTTACCAAATAACCCTGTGACGAAACGCGCGGCTCTTCTTTGGATCTTCTCTATCTCCTCCGTCAGACCGATCTGGTACGGATCCCACATTGATGAGCAATACTCAAGTATGGGTCGAACGAGTGTTTTGTAAGCCACCTCCTTTGTTGATGGACTACATTTTCTAAGCACTCTCCCAATGAATCTCAACCTGGTACCCGCCTTACCAACAATTAATTTTATATGATCATTCCACTTCAAATCGTTCCGCACGCATACTCCCAGATATTTTACAGAAGTAACTGCTACCAGTGTTTGTTCCGCTATCATATAATCATACAATAAAGGATCCTTCTTTCGATGTATTCGCAATACATTACATTTGTCTATGTTAAGGGTCAGTTGCCACTCCCTGCACCAAGTGCCTATCCGCTGCAGATCTTCCTGCATTTCGCTACAATTTTCTAATGCTGCAACTTCTCTGTATACTACAGCATCATCCGCGAAAAGCCGGATGGAACTTCCGACACTATCTACAAAGTCATTTATATATATTGTGAAAAGCAATGGTCCCATAACACTCCCCTGTGACACGCCAGAGGTTACTTTAACGCCTGTAGACGTCTCTCCATTGATAACAACATGCTGTGTTCTGCTTGCTAAAAACTCTTCAATCCAGCCACACAGCTGGTCTGATATTCCGTAGGCTCTTACTTTGTTTATCAGGCGACAGTGCGGAACTGTATCGAACGCCTTCCGGAAGTCAAGAAAAATAGCATCTACCTGGGAGCCTGTATCTAATATTTTCTGGGTCTCATGAACAAATAAGGCGAGTTGGGTCTCACACGATCGCTGTTTCCGGAATCCATGTTGATTCCTACATAGTAGATTCTGGGTTTCCAGAAATGACATGATACGCGAGCAAAAAACATGTTCTAAAATTCTACAACAGATCGACGTAAGAGATATAGGTCTATAGTTTTGCGCATCTGCCCGACGACCCTTCTTGAAGACTGGGACTATCTGCGCTCTTTTCCAATCATTTGGAACCCTCCGTTCCTCTAGAGACTTGCGGTACACGGCTGTTAGAAGGGGGGCAAGTTCTTTCGCGTACTCTGTGTAGAATCGAATTGGTATCCCGTCAGGTCCAGTGGACTTTCCTCTATTGAGTGATTCCAGTTGCTTTTCTATTCCTTGGACACTTATTTCGATGTCAGCCATTTTTTCGTTTGTGCGAGGATTTAGAGAAGGAACTGCAGTGCGGTCTTCCTCTGTGAAACAGCTTTGGAAAAAGGTGTTTAGTATTTCAGCTTTACGCGAGTCATCCTCTGTTTCAATGCCATCATCATCCCGTAGTGTCTGGATATGCTGTTTCGAGCCACTTACTGATTTAACGTAAGACCAGAACTTCCTAGGATTTTCTGTCAAGTCGGTACATAGAATTTTACTTTCGAATTCAATGAACGCTTCACGCATAGCCCTCCTTACGCTAACTTTGACATCGTTTAGCTTCTGTTTGTCTGAGAGGTTTTGGCTGCGTTTAAACTTGGAGTGGAACTCTCTTTGCTTTCGCAGTAGTTTCCTAACTTTGCTGTTGTACCACGGTGGGTTTTTCCCGTCCCTCACAGTTTTACTCGGCACGTACCTGTCTAAAACGCATTTTACGATTGCCTTGAACTTTTTCCATAAACACTCAGCATTGTCAGTGTCGGAACAGAAATTTTCGTTTTGATCTGTTAGGTAGTCTGAAATTGCCTTCTATTACTCTTGCTAAACAGATAAACCTTCCTCCCTTCTTTTATATTCCTATTAACTTCCATATTCAGGGATGCTGCAACGGCCTTATGATCACTGATTCCCTGTTCTGTACATACAGAGTCGAAAAGTTCGGGTCTGTTTGTTATCAGTAGGTCCAAGATGTTATTTCCACGAGTCGGTTCTCTGTTTAATTGCTCGAGGTAATTTTCGGATAGTGCACTCAGTATAATGTCACTCGATGCTCTGTCCCTACCACCCGTCCTAAACATCTGAGTGTCCCAGTCTATATCTGGTAAATTGAAATCTCCACCTAAGACTATAACATGCTGAGAAAATTTATGTGAAATGTATTCCAAATTTTCTCTCAGTTGTTCTGCCACTAATGCTGCTGAGTCGGGAGGTCGGTAAAAGGAGCCAATTATTAACCTAGTTCGGTTGTTTAGTGTAACCTCCACCCATAATAATTCACAGGAACTATCCACTTCTACTTCACTACAGGATAAACTACTACTAACAGCGACGAACACTCCACCACCGGTTGCATGCAATCTATCCTTTCTAAACACCGTCTGTACCTTTGTAAAAATTTCGGCAGAATTTATCTCTGGCTTAAGCCAGCTTTCTGTACCTATAACGATTTCAGCTTCGGTGCTTTCTATCAGCGCTTGAAGTTCCGGTACTTTACCAACGCAGCTTGGACAGTTGACATTTACAATACCGATTGCTGCTTGGTCCCCGCATGTCCTGACTTTGCCCCGCACCCGTTGAGGCTGTTGCCCTTTCTGTACTTTCCCAAGGCCATCTAACCTAAAAAACCGCCCAGCCCACGCCACACAACCCCTGCTACCCGTGTAGCCGCTTGTTGCGTGTAGTGGACTCCTGATCTATCCAGCGGAACCCGAAACCCCACCACCCTATGGCGCAAGTCGAGGAATCTGCAGCCCACACGGTCGCAGAACCGTCTCAGCCTCTGATTCAGACCCTCGGCTCTGTACCAAAGGTCCGCAGTCAGTCCTGTCGACGATGCTGCAGATGGTGAGCTCTGCTTTCATCCCGCTAGCGAGACTGGCAGTCTTCACCAAATCAGATAGCCGCAGGAAGCCAGAGAGGATTTCCTCCGATCCATAGCGACACACATCATTGGTGCCGACATGAGCGACCACCTGCAGATGGGTGCACCCTGTACCCATCATGGCATCAGGAAGGACCCTTTCCACATCTGGAATGACTCCCCCCGGTATGCACACGGAGTGCACATTGGTTTTCTTCCCCTCTCTTGCTGCCATTTCCCTAAGGGGCCCCATTAAGCAAAACTGTCAGTTAACTGTAACCCTCTTACCCTCGTAATGAGGTTGGTTAGAGGGTACGAGGTTAATAGTAAACAGGCAGGGATGCATCAGAAACAAGCCACTTGACTCCCAGGAGAACTTATAAACGGGGACGAGAGACGGGTTAGCCACATGCAGAGAATTCAGCCTGGAGTCTGTAATATTCAGTTACGACGCAATATGTGTGTTGGATTGTCAGTGTGAAGGGTTACAGTAAACTGGCAGTGGTACATTAAAAACAAGCTACTTGACTTCCACGAGCAGTTCCATACAGCGATAATTAACTCTTTAGACGCTTCGAGAAAAGTCGTCATAGAGCCTGTACCATTCAGTCGCGACATAACCTCTGTGAGGGTACCACGTTTATAGTAAGCAGCAGAGGTGCATCGGAAACAAACTACTTCACTCCCACGTCGCATACATTAACCGTAGGCGCGATAGTCACTTGCAGAGAAGTCAGCCTGGAGACTTTAATAAACAATGATGACGAAATATGTGTGTTGGATAGTGAATATGATGCTGCTAGGGTTACATCAAACTGGCAGTGGAGCATCGGAATCAAGCTACCTGACTCCCAGCAGAAGTTCCATGCGGTGACCGTAAACTCTTTAGACGCCTGAAAAAATTTGCCAAGCAGCCTGTGTCATTCAGTTACAACGGAACTTCTATGATTCATCGTCAATGTGAGGGTACTAGGTATATAGTAAACTTTCAGGGGTGCATCCGAAAGCTAGCTATCTCACTCCCAGGAGAAGTTCTATATGGTGGCCGTTGCCGCGTTAGTCACTTGGAGAGAAATAACCCTGGTGTCTGTAATTTTCAATGACGACGCAATATATGTGTTGGATCGTCAATGTGAAGCTGCGAGGGTTACAGAGAATTGCTAGCGGTGCATTGAGATCAAGCTACTTGACTCCCAGGAGAATTTCTATATGGTGACAGTGCTGCGAGGGTTACAGAGAACTGCTAGTGGTGCATTGAGATCAAGCTACTTGACTCCCAGGAGAATTTCTATATGGTGACAGTAGACTCTTTAGACCCCTGGAAAAAAATTCGGCATGGAGCCTGTAGCATACAGTCACGACCCAACTTCTGTATTTCATCGTCAGTGTGAGGGTACAAATTTTATAGTAAAGCGGCAGGCGTGCATGGGTTAGAACGTACTTGACATCCCCGGAGATGCTCCATTCTCTGACCGTAGATGCGTTAGACACTTGCAGAGAACTCATCCTGGAATCTGCAATATTCAGTGACGAAGGAATATATGTGTTGGAACATCATTGGGAAGCTGCGGGGGTACCGCAAACTGGAAGTGGTGCATCACAAGCTTGCTACTTGACTCCAAGGACAAGTTCAATACGGTGAGAGTAAACTACGTAGTTCCTTGGTAGAAAGTAGGCATGGAGCCTATGTGTGTTTCATCGTAAATGTGAGTTTCTGAGATTTCTACTTAACTATCAGGGTCTCATTGGAAAAAAACTACTTGACTTCAAGGAGAAGATGCATACGGTGACCGTAGCCGCGTTAGTCACTTGCAGAAAAGTGAGAGTGGCGTCTGTAATATTCAATGACGACGCAATATGTGTGATTGTGAAATGTGAAGCTGCGAGGTTACAGTTAACTGGCAGTGGTGCATCGGAAACAAGTTATTTTTCTCCTAAAAGAATTTCCGTACGGTGACAGGAAAACTCTTTAGATGTTTGGAAAAAAAGTCGGCATAGATCCTGCAGCATTCAGTCACGACGCAACTTCTGTGTTCCATCGTCAGTGTAATAGTACGAGGCTTATAGTAAACAATCAGACGTGCATCGGAGACATGCTACTTGACTCATAGGAGAAGTTTCATTCGGTGACTGTAGACGCGTTAGTCGCTTTCAGGGAAGTCAGCCTGGAGCCTGTAATGTTCAATGACTACGAAATATATGTGCTGCATCGTCAATGAGAAGCTGTGAGGGTTACAGTAAACTGGCAGTGGTGCATCGGAAAGAAGCTACTTTACTCCCAAGAGAAGTTCCATACGGTGACATTAAACTCTTTGGACGCTTGGAAGGATGTCGACATGGAGTCTGTATCATTCAGTCGCTACGCTAATTCTGTGTTTCGTCGTCAATGTGCTGGTACGAAGTTAATAATAATCTGGCAGTGGTGCAATGTATACAAGCTACTTGACTCCCAGGAGAAGTTCTTTTCGATGACCGTGGACCCGTTAGTCTCTTGGTGACAAGTCAGCCGGGAGTCATTAATATTCAATAACGAGGGAATGTATGTGTTGGATCGTTAATGGCAAGTTGCGAGTGATACAGTAAACTGGCAGTGGTGCACCGCAAACAAGCTAATAGGCTAACAAAAGAAGTTCCATACGGTGACAGTAATCTCTTTAGACGCTGGAAAAAAGGGTCGACATGGAGCCTGCAGCATTTAGTGACGACGCAGCGTCTGTGTTTCATCGTCAATGTGATGGTACAATGTTTATAGTAATCTGTCAGGGAAGCAGCGCAAGCAATATTTTAGACTTTCAGGAGAAGTTCCATACGGCAACCGTAACTGCGTTAGTCATTTGCAGAGAAGTGACCCTGGAGTCTGTAATAATCAATGATGACGCAATATGTATTTTGGATTGACAATGTGAAGTGTCGAGGGTTACAGTCAACATGCTGCGGTGCATCGGAAGTAAGCTACATGACTCCCAGGAGATATTCTGTGCAGTGTCAGTAAACTCTTAAAGCCCTTGCAAAAAAAGGTCAGTGTGGATCCTGTAGTATTCAGTCGCGATGCAACTTCAATGTTTCATCGTCAGTGTGAGAGTACTTGGCTTACAGTAAATTTGGAGGGGAGCATCGGAAACAAGCCACCTGACTCGTAGGAAGAACTACATTCGTTGACCATAGACACGTTATTCAATTACAGAATTTTTTACATGGAGAGTGTAGTAAACAAACGCGACACAATATCTGTGTCGGCTCATCAATGTGAGGGTATTAAAGACACAGTAAACTGCCAGTGGTGTCTCATAAACAAGTCGGTTGACTCCCAGGAGAAGTTCAATACGTTGACCATAGCGACGTCAGTCGCTTGCAGAGACGTCCGTCTGGAGACTGTAATGTTAAATTGTGACGCAGTATGAGTGTTTAATCGCGAATGCGAAGCTATGAGGTTTACAGTAAACAGACTGTTGAACATTAGAAACAAGTTACTTGACTCCCACGAGGAGTTCCATACGGTGACAATTAACTATTTAGTCCTTGAAAAGAAGTCAGCATGGATTCTGTAGGATTCAGACGCGACGCAAGTTCTGTGTTTCATCGTCAATGTTAGAGTACGAGGCTTATAGTAAACAATCAGGGTGCATCGGAAACAAGCCCCTCGACTCCCAGGAGAAGGTCCATTCGGTGACCGTAGACGCTTTAGTCGCTTGTAGGGAAGTCAGCCTGGAGTCTGTAATGTTCAATGATGATGGAATATATGTGATGGATCGTCAATGAGAAGGTTACAGTAAACTGGCAGTGTTGCATCGGAAACAAGCTACTTGACTCCCAGGAGCCGTTCCATGCAGTGTTAGTAAACTCTTTAGAAGCTTTAAAAGAGTCGACATAGAGCCCGTAGCATTCAGCAGTGACGCAACTTCTGTGTTTTTATCGTCCATGACAGGGTACGAGGATTGAAGTAAAATGTCATGGGTGCATCGGAAACAAGCTACTTGACTCCCAGGGAAGTTCCATACAGTTATTGTTTACGAGTTAGACGCGTGCAGAGAAGTCAGCCTTGAGTCTATGATATTCAATGACGGCGCAATATGTGTGTTGGATCGCCAATGTGAAGCTTCACGTGTTGACAGTAAACTGGTAGTGGTGCATCGGAAGCATGCTACGTGACTCCCACCGAGGTTTCATACAGTGGCAGTAAACTCTTTAGACGCTTGCAGAAAAGATGGAATGTAGCGAGTAGCATTCAGTTGCGACGCAACTTCTGTGTTTCATCATCAATGTGACGTTACGGTGATTGCAGGGGTGCACTGGAAACAAGTTACTTGAGTCCCAGGAAGGGTTGCATACACACACGGTAGCCGTGTTAGTCGTTTGAAGAGAGGGTCTGCAATATTCAATGACGACGGAATACTTATGTTGGATCGCAAATGAGGGGCGGCATGGGATACAGTAAGCTGGCTGTGGTGCATCGGAAGCAAGCTTCTTAATTCCCAGGAGATGTTCTACACGGTGGCAGTAAACTCTTGAGCCGCTTGGAAAATGGTCAGCATGGACCCTGATATTCAGTCTCATCAAATCTTTCTTTGATACATTGTTAATGTATGTGTGCGTGGTTTATAGTAAACTGTCATCTACTTGACTCCGCAAAGGGCGTCCCATAAGGTGGCCGTAGCCGCGATAGTTGAAATATTCAGACTACGCAATATATGCATTGGGTCGTCAATGTGAAGCTGCGAGAGTTACAATAAACTGGCAGTAGTGAATCGGAAACAAGCTACTTGACTCCCAGGAGTAGTGTCATACGGTGGGAGTACACTCTTTACATACTTGGAAGTGCGTATAGCATTCATTCACGAAGTAACTTCTGTGTTTCATCGTCAGTGTGAGGGTACTACTTTTAAAGTAAACTGGCAGGGATGCATCTGAAGCTAGCTACTTGACTCCCAGGAGAAGCTCCATACTGTGACAGTAAACTCTTTAGGCGCTGGAAAAGAAATCGACTTGAAGCCTGTAGCATTCAGTGGCGACGCAGCTTCTGTGTTTCATCGCCAATGTGAGAGTCCGATGTTTATAGTAAACTGGCAGGTATGCATCGGAAACAGTGTACTTGACTCTCAGGAGAAGTTCCATACGTCGACCGCAGCCGCGTTAGTCATTTTCAGAGAAGTGATCCTGGAGTCTGTAATATTCAATGATGTGGCAATAAGTATGTGTGATCGTCAATGTGAAGTTGCGAGGGTTACAGTAAACGTGCAGTGGTGCATCAGAATCAAGCTACTTACCTCCAAGGAGATATTCTGTACAGTGTCAGTAAACTCTTAAAACCTTTGGAAATAATTCGACATGGAGCCGGTAGCATTCAGTCGCGATGCAACTTCAGTGTTTCATCGTCTATGTTAGAGTACGAGGCTTATAGCAATCTTGCAGAGGTACATTGGAAACAATCTACTTCACTCCAGGAAAAATTACATTCAGTGACCTTGGCCCCGTTATTCAATTAGAGAGTATTTGTCATCAAGAGTGTAGTATTGAAACGCGAAACAATGGCTGTGTTGGATCATCAATGTGAGGGTGCGCTACAGGAAACTGGCAGTGGTGCTTCATAACCAAGTTAATAGACACCCAGGACAAGTTCAATACGGGAACCATAGTCGCGTTACTCGCTTGCAGAGAAGTCCATCTGGAGTCTGTAATTTTCAATGACAACGCAATATGTGTGTTTAACTGCGAAAGAGAGGCTGTGAGTTTTACAGTAAACATGTAGTGGTGCATCGGAAGCAAGCTACGTGACTCCCAGGAGATACTCTGCACAGTGTCAGTAAACTCTTAAAACCCTTGGAAAGAAGTCGGCACGGAGCCTCTAGCATTCAGTGGCGACGCAACTTCTGTGCTTCATCGTCAATCTGAGAGTACGAGGCTTATAGCAAGCAAACAGGTGTGCATCACAAATAAGCTACTTGACTCCCAGGACAAGTTCAGTTCGGTGACCATAGACACGTTAATCTCTTGCAGAAAAGTCAGCCTGGAGTCTGTAATATTCAACAAAGAAGCAATATATGTCTCGGATCGTCAGAGTGAAGCTGCGAGTGCTACAGTAAAGTGGTAGAGGTGCATCGGAAACAAACTACTTGAATCCCCGGATACAATCCTTTCGGTGACCATAGCCATATTTTTTAATTACAGAGAATTAATCATGGAGACTGTAGTATACAAACGTGATACAATGCCTGTGTCGGATGTTCATGTGAGGCTGCGTGGGTTACAATAAAACTGGCAGTGGTACACTTGAAACAAGTTACTTGATTCCCAGGGGAAGTTCTATACCGTGACAGTAAACTCTTTGGGCGCTTGGAAAAGCGTCGGCTCATGTAGTGAGACGCAAAATTGAAGCGTCACCCATCCACCAGTGTCAGCCCAGTTTGCAGTTAATTTAGTGTTTTCTGTTTATGTATTTTTGTAATATTTGTAATGGTTGGGAATTGTCTAAAGTTTTGTATTTATTTTTTATGTTTCATGTACGGAGAGGGCGGCGCAACGAACGGAGACAGCATCTTCACTGCCGGGACCAGAGAGAAATTTGCTGGCCACTACACGTCGCGGGTCGACAGCCAAAGAGCAACAGAAGATCCTGAAACCGAATTGTTGCGTCGTGCTTCTAAAAATTGAAAATTAAGAATTTGTAATGTTTCTACAACAATGACGTCATAGAAAGTTTGAATCATGTTGTAAATGTTCAGTTCTGTCTTGTCAAGGCTCAGGTTCTCGTCTATATGTAGGAAGATAATAAACTAGTGGATGCTACTAAAGTTTAAATATGTGTTCCGAAAATTTATTTATGAAGAATTATGTTACGTAATTTATTTGACAAGGTTATTAATTTTTGACAACGTTCATCGCGAGTGTGATTCTTCAAAGTTTATTCAATGTGGTTCTAATATTTATTAAAGCAGATCACTTGCATTAATATAATTTCTGAGGAGAAACAAACGACAGCTAAATTGAAAAAGTTTGCGCAAACCAATTGGCCTGAGTGACGTAATTCTGCGCATACGACTCAAATGATGTTTTACAGTTTCGTTCAAGAACCATTCAGAGACAATTTAAAAATGAATTTAAATAATTTTGAAGTGTGTTGTAACTGACGTAGGTGAGGAAGTCTGTACATGGTCATATGTCCAAAGAAGATCATTTATACAAAACTTACGTCGTTACACAACACCGTGGCGACTGTGACAGGACTTGTGTGCAACTAAGACACACAGGTACGAAACAAAACATCAAGAGTCCTTCGGAAGTCAACGCGAGTTTCGTGGAGCCTTCACCAGCCACCGGCAACTTCGCGGCTGTGGGCATCTAACGGAGCGCAGCCAAGCAGTACGGTCACGCAGTTGTTCCACGAGAAGGCGCATCTGTTGGGCAGCAGCTGAACGCTGCAAACCCCGACAACCTTTTTTCTTCCTAAACTAACAGGCCCAGTACGTCAGCTGGGGGGCGTTCCTCCGGCTGGTATTAGAGGTGTTGCTGAGGGCTTCGCCTGTCTACGGTGGGGCCGGGCGTGGTTGCAGCCAGTGACGTCTCCGGTATTAGACTCAGCGTCCTGCCGGTTGCGGAAGCGGGGTCGCAGCATCTCAGCGGCTGCATCGACGGCTGTTACTTCTGCAGCCCATAGCAGCACACTGATCATCGAGAACTACAAAGTAAAATAATAGTGTCCGGCGAGTCTGTTTTAAGTTGGAAGTGGAGTGTTGTACATAGGGAGCGTGCTTTAATAGGATTGTTGATTGCAAGTCTGCGTGTGTAACTAGTTAATATCTTACAATAATGTCGGGAAGTGAAATGTCAGACGAAGAGCAATCTGTGTCCGATAGGAGCATGAGATCCCTTTTTAGGGCGATCGCCAAATTAAAACAGTCTAACGAAGAATCCACTGCTAGATTGAAAGAGGAACTAAAACAGGAATTAAAACAGTCTAACGGAGAATCTACTACTAGATTAAAACAGTCTAACGAAGAATCTACTGCTAGATTAAAACAGGAATTAAAACAATCTAACGAAGAATGTACTGTTAGATTAAAAGAGGAACTAAAACAGGAATTAAAACAGTCTAACGAAGAATCTACTGCTAGATTAAAACAGGAATTAAAACAGTCTAACGAGGAATCTACCGCTAGATTAAAAGGGGAGCTAACAAAATCTACAGACAGGTTACAGGAACATCTTAATGAAACCAGTCGAGAGTTAAGTGATAAAATAGAGGCTTCTAAAGTTGAAATGCAGGAAAAACTAGTAGGACTTAGTAATAAGACTGCTGATAATCGTAAACGGTTAGAAGAACATATCCAGGAATCGCGTGAGGAAAAAGCTCGCATGCGAAATGATATTACTGACTTAACCGAGAGACAAGATAATGTCAATATCTTAGTTGTAAACGAAATAGAGAAAAACAACGATAAGTTACTAGATGAATTTTCTATGCAAACGGAAACTGTTCGTAGAGAATTATTAGAATCTATTAAAGAGGTTTCTACCAAACCTGTAGAGATTTCTTCAATAGATAATGTAGAATTAGAGACATTAACTCATCGAGTAGAAAAACATCATACCGAAATAAAAAACATGAAATTTTTAATTACTGAAATATGCAGTAACCTTGAGACTGCCAAAGATTATAACATTGACGAAGGTACAGAGCGTTCACATCGTGAACACAGTGAAGAATCGATGTTAGCTAATCGCGTATCCAATACAGAAATGCGAATACAGGAAATTACTAAACGGTTATCGGAATTAGATAATAATGAAAACATTTCATGTAGTAGAAGTAATAACGTAATCAGAGACAACAGTCGCATCGTGTTTGCTAGCTCGGACGACAACAATACGAATAAAGAAATCACGGCAAACCAATCCGATGTAACTCCGTCTCTGCAATCTAAACAAAATCCAACTATGTCTCTCGCAAAATGTTGGGATGATATAACGGCAAATTCAAATGTAGCAAGTCGATTTCCTGTATTCAAACCAGGAGGCGAACTTTACCTTATAATCTTTATAAAAGCGTTTGAAACTTCATTATATCCTAAATGGAGTAATGAAAAACGGATTCAATTTTTAATAGGACATTTAAAAGCAGAAGCTGCGGAATGGGCAGTACTGCATAGAACTGAATTTAGGGACTGGGATGATTCCGTTAAGCAGTTTAAACAAAATTATTGGTTAAGAGGAAAACAACAACACTTAACTTTAGAGTTGTTAGACCCTCCTCCTTATTCTAAACGGTGGAGAGGTTATAGGAATTATTTCAAATGGCATTTAAACCGTGATAAATTAGTTGAAGAACCAATTATTGAAAGTCAGCTAATACGAGTCCTAATTAGTAGGTTACCGTATTATGTAAAGGAAAGAGAAATGTTATTCTACGAATTGTCCATCCGAACAGGAAAAGGAAGACCTTGTATTAGTATGATCTCATCCTAAGAATTCGAAGATCAATAAGGAATGAAGAAAATTCTTCTTTATCTTTGAAGGTCCGTATGTTGTTCATAAGATTGTACATCCCAAAGCGTTACTTCTTATGGAACCTTCATCAGGTGTAATTAAAAGATTATATATTGTTGATCAAATGAAACCCTTCATTCCTAAATAAGTTAATATTTAGTATATGTTACATACGGAAGAGCGTTCATAGTTTATTCATGCGAAGTTTTTCGTGATAGTTACGTGTTATTTTAAAGAAATAACAGAAAGTTTAAACAAGTGTTCTACAATAATCTACCGGTACTTCAAAAGGAGAAAGATAACTAAAAGGGGATTTATATGGAAGAAATTTTGTTATTAGGTCAGAAGGAATTTTGTATATTTTATATTTACTCGGATAGTAGGAACCAAAGGGGATGGTTAATAATTTTAAGGACCATGCGCGTCCAGAGCTGAATGGCTGACGAGAACATAGCAGAGTGCCTTTAATAGAGATTTGTAATAGTGTTAATATAGAACACACCAAACGAGGCTCTCTCGCTTGTTTCTCCTAAATAAATCGCCATTACCCAATAAAGTGTCCGAAGGTAAAGAAAGCCGTGACGAGATTCTAAAGAAAGTTCTGCTTGATTTCTTCTTGACCTCAGGTATAAATAAAGCATTAGGGAAAGAAACGACGTAATGTAAATAGTACTATTAGTTATTGTGAGAAACTTATTAGTAATATATATACTGGAAAGAATGACTCTAGTAAATGAATAAAACGGACACTAACCTATCACAATTTGAAAGCTCTGTCCTAATGTAACAACGTTAATGAACGTACTAAATTATTATTTACTAGCAACTATTAAATGAAAAGGAGTAATCTCCATATATTCGGTTATGAATTACCATAATAGCACAATTAAAAGTAAATGACAAATAGTCACAACAATATCGTCATAAAAGGATTGAATCTATCTACGAGCAAGGACTTGAGATTACGGAAAATGTGAGAAACATGTATAATATTGACAGTTAAATATTGTATAAAGAAGAAGTTTTATTTTCGGTTAAAACCTGACAAACTGAGCTTGTGAGTGGGGTATGTAGCGGAACGCAAAATTGAAGCGTCACCCATCCACCAGTGTCAGCCCAGTTTGCAGGTGAATATAAGTTAATTTAGTGTTTTCTGTTTATGTATTTTTTGTAATATTTGTAATGGTTGGGAATTGTCTAAAGTTTTGTATTTATTTTTTATGTTTCATGTACGGAGAGGGCGGCGCAACGAACGGAGACAGCATCTCCACGGCCGGGACCAGAGAGAAATTTGCTGGCCACTACACGTCGCGGGTCGACAGCCAAAGAGCAACAGAAGATCCTGAAACCGAATTGTTGCGTCGTGATTCTAAAAATTGAAAAATTAAGAATTTGTAATGTTTCTGCAACAATGACGTCATAGAAAGTTTGGATCATGTTGTAAATGTTCAGTTCTGTCTTGTCAAGGCTCAGGTTCACGTCTATATGTAGGAAGATAATAAACTAGTGGATGCTACTAAAGTTTAAATATGTGTTAAGAGAATTTATTTATGAAGAACTATGTTACGTAATTTATTTGAGACGATTATTAATTTTTGACAACGTTCATCGCGAGTGTGAGTCTTGAAAGTTTATTCAATGTGGTTCTAATATTTATTAAAGCAGATCACTTGCATTAATATAATTTCTGAGGAGAAACAAACGACAGCTAAATTGAAAAAGTTTGCGCAAACCAATTGGACTGAGTGACGTAATTCTGCGCATACGACTCAAATGATGTTTTACAGTTTCGTTCAAGAACCATTCAGAGACATTTTAAAAAAGAATTTAAATAATTTTGAAGTGTGTTGTAACTGACGTAGGTGACGAAGTCTGCACATGGTCATATGTCCAAAGAAGACCATTTATACAAAACTTACGTCGTTACACAACACTTAGAGCCATTAGCATTCAGTCGCGACGCAACTTCTGTATTTCATCGTCAGTGTGACTTTACGAGGTTTATAGTAAACTGGCAAGAGTGCATCGGAAAAAATCAGGAATGCATCGGAATCAAGCTGCTTGAGTATAACCAGAAGTTCCGTTTATTGACCGTAGACGCGTTAGTCGCATGCTGAGAAGTCAGCCTGCAGTCCGTAATATTCAATGACGATGAAATATTTGTGTTGGATCGTCAAACCGAAGCTGCGAGTGTTACAGTAAAGGGCAGTGGTACATCGGCAACAAGCTACTTGACACCCAGGAGAAGTTCCATACGGTGACAGTAAACTCTATAGACCCTTGGAACAAAGTCGTCATGGGGCCTGTTGCATTCAGTCGCGGCGCAGCTTCTGTGTTTCATCTTCAATGTGAGGTTACGCTGTTTATAGTAAACTGGCATGGGTGCATTGGAAACAAGTTACTTGACTCCCGAAAGAGGTTCCATACGGTGACCGCAGCCGTGTTAGTTGCTTGCTGAAATGTTAGTCGTCAGTGTGACGGTACGATTTTTATAGTAAGCTGGCAGGGGTGCATTGGATACAAGCTACTTGAGTCCCAGGGGAAGTTCCATACGGTGACAGTAGGTGCGTTAGTCACTTGCAGTGAAGTGAGCCCAAATGTGTAATATTCAATGACGACGCAATATGTGTGTTGGATCGTCTATGTGAAGCTGTGGGGTTACCGTAAACTGGAAGTGGGGCTTCGGAAGCAAGGTACTTGACTCATAGGAGAAGTTCCATACGGTGACAGTAAACCCTTTAGACGCTTCGAGAAACGTCGTCATGGAGCTTGTAGCATTCAGTAACGGCGCAAAGTCCATGTTTCGTCGTCAATGTGAGGGTACGAGGTTTATAGTAACGTGTCAGGGTGCAGCAGAATCATGCTACTTGACTCCCTGGAGCAGTTGCATGCAGCTATGTTACACGCTTGGAGAGAAGACCGCCTGGAGTCCGTATATTCAATGACGACGCAATATGCGTATTCTATCGTCAATGTGAAGCTGCGAAGTTCACAGTAATCTGGCATTGGTGCACCGGAAACAAGCTACCTTACTCATAAGAGAAGTTCCATACGGTAGCAATCAATGAAACTCATGTATCAGAAATGTATTAAGTTTTTAAGGAATAAAGCATTCAATTAACAATTAACTATTTTCTGTTTCAATTACAAGTTTCAAACATAAGTGTATTTCTCATGTGAAGCTAAAATACATGTATTACATGTATGAAGTGCTCAATTAGCACTTAATCTGTATAATACGTGTAAACATACATTAGTGCAAACCATTTGAGACGAGACCTTCTCATCTGAAATGGATAGAAAAACGCCATTACTAACCAGCATGCTACTTAGACTGCATTACGCATCCTAATAAAGCACATCACTTCCCTTTATATATTACAAATTATCCTTAACCACAGTCATTGTGTAACATCGACTTTTTTCGTTTTTCATTGAATTATAAAATATAAATTAAATTATATTCTCATCAACTAGGTTGTAACAAATTATATGGAAACATTTCAACAATTGTTAAGCATTCAATTCGCTGTAACCTCAGAGAAATCTTTATATATTAGGTTCTTCATATTATTTTAAAAACTCATTAACAACTGTATACCAGTAAGACAGTAACAATGAGAAGTCTTTGCTATTAGATTCTGAAGCGTCGACCCACCTTACATATCAATGCAGTGAGTTACTCTGTACTGTTAATGACTTAATAAATAAATAAAATAAATAAATAAACTCATAGAAGAAGTTACATTCGGGAATGTAGACGCGTTAGTCGATTGTAGAGAGGTCAGAATGGAGTCTGTATTATTCAGTGACAACGCAATAAGTGTGTTGAATCGTCAATGTGAAGCTGCGCGTGTTACAGTAAACTGGCAGCGGTGCATCGGAAGAAAAGGTACTTCACTCCCGAGAGAATTTCCATACAGTGTCAGTAAACTTTTTAGACGTCTGGAAGAAAGTCGTCATGGAGTCTGTACCATTCAGTCGCGACGAAACTTCTATGTTTCATCGTAAATGTGAGGGTCCAGATTGATAGTAAACTGGCAGAGGTGCATCGGAAACAAGCTACTTGACTCCCACAGAAGATCCATTCCGTGAGCGTAGACGGGTTAGTTACCTACAGAGAAGTCAGCCTGAAGTCTGTAATATTCAAATACGACGCAATGTATGTGTTGCAACATCGGTATCAAGCTGCGGGGGGTACATTAAACTGGCAGTGGTGCATCAGAAACAAGGTACTTGTCTAACAGTAAAAAGTTCATTTGGTGACCATAGCCGCGTTACTCAATTACAGAGAATCGGAAATGGAGACTGTGGTATTCAAACGGTATGCAATGTCTGTGTCGGATCATCAATATGAGGGTGCGAGGGTTACAGTAAACTGGCCGCAGTACATCGGAATTAAGCTACTTGGCTCCCAGAAAAATTTCCATAAGGTGACTGATGTGGCATTGGACGCTTGGAGAGAAGTCGGCATAGGGCCTGTAGTATACAATCGCGACCCAATTTCAGTGTTGCAACCCAAACGTCAAGGTGCAAGGATTACAGTAAACTTGGTTTGGTACATCGGAATCTAGCTACTTTAGTCCTATGAAAAGATCCATATAGTTACAGTAGTCACTTTAGTCGCTCGCAGAGAAGTCGGCATGGATCCTGTAGTATTCAAATGCGATTCAATGTCTGTGTTTCACCCACAACGCGATGGTTACAGTGAACTAGCAGTGGTTCATCGGAAACAAGCTACTTGACTCCCAGGAGAAGTTCCAAATGGCGACCGTTCGCATTAGTCGCATGGGTAGAAGTTGGCATGGAGCGTGTGGTATTCAACCACGATGCAATTTCTGCATTGCATCTTCATTGTGAGGGTAAAAGGGTTACAGTAAAATGGTAATGTTGCATCGGAAACAAGCTACTTGACTCCCAGGAGAAGTTCCATTCAGTGACCGTAGACGCGATAGTCGCTTGCAGATAAGTCAGCCTGGAGTATGTAATGTTCAATGACGACACAATATGTGCGTTAAATCATCAATGTGAATCTGTGCGGCTCATAGTAAACTGCCAGTAATGCATTGGAAACAAGCTACTTGACTGATAGGAAAAATTCCCTTCGATTACCACAGCCTCGTAATTCAAATACAGAGAATTTGGCATGGAGCCTATGGTACTCAAACGCAACGCAGTGTCTGTGTCAGATCACCAATGTGAGGGTGCGAGGGTTACAGTTAACTGAGATTGGTGCACTGGCATCAAGCTACTTGAGTACCAGCAGAAGTTCCATATGGTGACCAGAGCCGCGTTAGTCACTTGGGGTGAAGTTGGTATGCGGCCTGTAGTGATTAATCGCAATGCAATATCTGTGTTGCATCGACAATGTGAGGGTGTGAAGGTTACAGTTAATTGGCAGTGGTGCATCGAAATAAAGCTTCTTGATACTCAGGAGAAGTTTCATATAGTGACAGTATCTGTGATTGTCACTACGAGAGAACTCGGCGTGGATCCTATAGTGTTCAATCGCGACACAATTTGTTTGTCGCATCGTTAATGTCAGAGAGCGATTCTTACAGTCTGAGGAGATATTCCATTCGGTGACCGTAGCAGTATGAGATGCTTGAAGAGAAGTTGGGATAGCCCCTGTAACATTCAATCGCCTCGCAGTTTAAGTGTTGCATCGTCGATGTTATAGTGTGAAGATTACAGTAAACAGGCAGTGGTGCATCGGAAACAAGCTACTTGAATACCAGTAGAAGTTCCATACAATGACCGTAGCAGCCTTAGTCACTTGGTGATAAGACAGTACGTTGATTGTTGTATAGTTGTACTAAATCGCGGCGCAATTTCGGTGTTGCGTCATGGATGTGAGGGTGCGTGGATTACAGTGAACAGGCGGTGGTACAACGGAAACAAGTTACTGGTCTCCCAGGAGATATTCCATATGGTGACCATTGCGACGTTAGTAGCTTCTTAGAGAAATCCGCATGGGGCCTGTAATATTCAATCATGAAGCTATTTGTGATCCATCATCCATGTAAGGGTGCGTTGGTAACAGGAAACGAGCAGTGGTGCATTGCAAACAAGCTATTTGACCCTCAGGAGAAAATCCATACTTCGACCATACCCGCAATATACGCTTGGACATCAGTCAGCATGCAGACTCTAGCCTTTAATAGAGACGCAATTTCTGAGTTGCATCGTCAACGTGAGGGTGCGAGAGTTGCAATAAACTGTCAGGGACACTTCGGTAACAAGGTACGCGACGACAAGTAGAAGTTCCACCCAATGACCGTAGCCGCGTTAGTCGCTTGCAGAGAAGTCAGCATGGAGTCTGTAGTATTGAATGGAGATGCAATTTGTGTGTTGGATCGTGAATGTGAAGGTGCGAGGGTTACAGTAAACTGGCAGTGGTGCATCAGAAACAAGCATCTTGACTCCCAGATGTTCCATACTTTGACAGTAGCCGCGTTAGTCACTTTCATAGAAGTAAGTATGGACTCTGTAGTATTCAATGGCGACGCAATTTCAGTCTTGCATCGCCAATGTGAGGGTGCAAGTATTATAGTGGACAGGCTGTGGTGCATCGAAAGCAAGCTACTTGTCTCGCAGGAGAAGTTCCATTCGGTGACCGTTGCCACATTAGTCGTTTGCAGATAAGTCAGCATGAAGTCTGTAGTGTTCAATGGTAACGCAATTTGATGGTGGATGGTCAATGTGAAGGTGCGAGGGTTACAGTAAACTGGCAGTATCGCATCGGAAACAAGATACTTGAATCTGAGGAGATATTCCATTCGGTGACAGTAGCGGTATTAGACGCTTGAAGAGAAGTTGGGACAGACCGTGTAACATTCAATCGCCCCCCATTTTAAGTGTGGCATCGACAATGTGACAAAGTGATGGTTATGGTAAACTTGTAGTGTTGCATCAGAAACAAGTTACGTGACTACCAGTAGAAGTTCCATGCGGTCACAGTAGCCGCATTAGTCAGTTAGAGATAAGTCATTACCGTGATTTTTGCATTGAATCGCGACGCCACTTCTGTGTTGCATCCTCGATGTGAGGGTGCGACTGTTGCAGTGAACAGGAAGTAGAACATCGGACGCAAGCTACTTCTCTCCCAGGAGAAGTTCCATATGATGACCATACACACCTTAGACACTTGCAGACAAGTCATCATGGAGTCTGTAGTAGAAAATGGCAACGCAATTTAATGGTGGACCATCAATGTGGATGTGTGAGCGTTGCAGAAGACTGGCAGTGATGCATTGGAAACAGGCTACAAATCTCCCAGGAGAAGTTCCATACGGTGACAGTAGCTAAGTTAGTCACTTGGAGATAAGTCAGCATGGAGTCTGCAGCATTCAATGGCAACGCTAATTGATGGTGGATCGTCAATGTGAAGGTGTGAGGGTGACAGTAAACTGGCAGCGGTGCATCGGAAACAACCTACTTCACTCCCAGAAGAAATTCCATATGGTGACCGTATCTGCACTTGCTTTGAGAGAAGGCGGTATGCAGCCTGCAGTGTTTAATCGTGACGCATTTTCTGTGTTGCATTTTCAAAGTGAGGGTGTGAGCGTTATAGTTAAATGTCTGTGGTGCATGAGAAACAAGATACTTGAGTCCGAGGAGAAATTCCATGTGGTGACCGTATTCTCGTTATTCGATTACAGAGAAGTTTGGATGCAGCCTTTCATATTCAATTGCGACGCAATGTCTGTGTTGGATTGTCAACGTGAGGGTCCGATTGTGACACTAAACTGGCAGTGGTGCATCGGAAACAAGCTTCTTGATTGCCAGGAGTGGTTCCATACAGTGACCGTAGTCAAGTTAGGCGCTTGGAGAGAAGTCAGTATCGAGCCTGTGGTATTCAAATGCGACACAATTTCAGCATTGCATCCCCAATGTTAGGATGCGAAGATTAAACTGACAGTGGATAATCGGAAACAAGCCGCTTGTGACCAAGAGAAATTCCATACAGTAACTGTATCTGCCCTTCGCTGCGAGGGAAGTCGACATGAGGCCTGTATTGTTTAATCGTGACGCAATTAGTGTGTTGCATCGACAATGTGAGGGTCCGAGGGTTACGGTAAACTGGCAGCGGTGCGTCGAAACAAGCTACTTTACTATTTGGAGAAGTTCCATACAGTGACCATAGCTGCGTTCGTCGGAGTCAAGTCGGCAAGAAGCATGTAGCATTGAACCGCGATGCAATTTTAGTGTTGCACCTTCAATGTGAGGGTTACAGTAAATCTGCAGTGGAGCATCGGAAACAACTACTTGACACACCGTAGAAGTTCCATACGGTGACCGTATCTGTGCTTGCTTCGAGAGAAGTCGGCATGGAGCCTATGGTATTCAATCGAGACAAAATTCCTGTGTTGTATCGTAATTGTGAGGGTACGAGGATTACAGCAACTGGGAATGGCGTATCGGAAACAGGCTGCTTGACTCTGACGAGAAGTTCCATTCGGTGACCAGTCGCTTGGAGAGAAGTCGTCATGGAGGCTGTAGTATTCAACTGCGACTCAATTTTTGCGTTGCATTGTCAATGGGAGGGTGCGAAGGTTCCAGTAAACAGGCAGTGGTGCATTGGAAATAAGCTACTTGACTCCCAGCAGAAGTTCCAGATGGACACCCTTGCCATATTAGACGCCTAGAGAGAAGATGGCGTGGAGCCTATTCCATTCAATCACGAAGCAATTTCTGTGGTACATCGCCAAGCTGTTGGTGCAAGGATTGCAGTGAACCTGCAGTGGTGCATCTGACATAAGGTACTTCTAGTGGATGTTCTATATGGTGACTGTAGTCGATTTAGTCGCTTGGAGAGAAGTCAGCGTGGATCCTGTAGTGTTCAATCGCGACGCAAATTGTGTGTTGCATCGTCAATGTGAGGGTGCGAGGGTTACAGAAAACTGGCCGTAGTACATCGGAAACCAACTACTTGGGTCCCCTAGAACTTAGAACTACTTAAACCTAACTAATCTAAGGACATCACACACATCCATGCCCGAGGCAGGATTCGAACCTGCGACCGTAGCGGTCGCGCGGTTCCAGACTGTAGCGCCTAGAACCGCTCGGCCCCCCCGGCCGGCCTGTGTGTCAATAGACAGTTTTCTTCGAGGTAATTCATAATGTTTGAACACAATATATGTTCCAAAATCTTGTTGCATATCGGCGTTATCGATAAAGGCCTGCAATTTAGTGGATTACTCCTACTACCTTTCTTTAATATTGGTATGACCAGTGCAACTTTCCAGTCGAGCGAACGGTTGTATACGACTGTTAAAAATGGAGATGATGCATCAGCATACTCCGAAAGGAACCTAATTGGTACACATTCTGGACCAGAAGACTTGCTTTTATTAAGTGATTTAAGTTGATTCACTACTCCGAGGATATTTACTTCTGCGTTAAGCATGTTGGCAGCTGTTCTCGTTTCGAATTCTGGAATATTTATTTCGTCTTCTTTTGTGAAGGCATTTCGGAAGGCTGTGTTTAGTAACTCTGCTTTGGCATAACTGTCTTCGATAGTATCTCCATTGCTATCGCGCAAGGAAGGCACTGATTGTTTCGACACAGAGATTCGTTGTGGAAACTGTTATAAGCATCTCGCATCGAAGTCCGCGCTAAATTTCGAGCTTCTATAAAGGATAGCCAATCTTGGGGATTTTGCGTGTTTAAATTTGGCATGTTTGTTTCTGCAACAGTGTTCTAACCCGTTTTGTGTACCAAGGAGGATCAGCTCCGTCGTTTGTTAATCTATTTGGTAAAAATTGCTGCCGATACTATTTCTTTGAATTCAAGCCACATCTGGTCTACACTTATATTACTAATTTGGAATGAGTGCAGATTGTCTCTCAGGAAGACGTCAAGTCTGCTTTTTGGAATAGGTATATTTTTCGGTTATTTTTGGAGAATTTCGGGATTACAATATTCAGTCTCTATCCCTGCGTCGGTTTTGATGCCTGTTATTAACTCAGGATTATTTGTTGCTTGGAAGTCAGGTGTGTTTTCACAACCGTTTACTATTCGCGTGGTCTCATGAACTAACTGCTCGAAATAATTTTTAGAGAATGCTTTTAGCACAATTTCGGATGATATTTTATGCATACCTCCGGAATTAAACATTTATTTTCGCCAACATTTCTAGGGTAAATTAAAGTCAAAAATGGCTCTGAGCACTATGGGACTTAACTTCTGAGGTCCTCAGTCCCCTAGAACTTAGAACTACTTAAACCTAACTAACCTAAGGACACCACACACACATCCATGCCCGAGGCAGGATTCGAACCTGCGACCGTAGCGGCCGCGCAGCTCCAGACTAAAGCGCCTAGAACCACTCGGCCACTCCGGTCGGCTATTAAAGTCACCACCAACTATTATCGTATGTGTTTGAAATCAAACTCAAGTTTTCTTTGAACCTTTCAGCAACTGTATCACCTGAATTGGGAGGTCGGTAAAAGGATCGTTTTATTGTTTTATTCCGGTTGCCATGAAGCACTCTATGAAGTACCGGGTGGTTATAATCAAAATTTCCCTACTTAACACGTTCTAATACGGAAACTAATCACTCTACGAGGACCAGGCTTGGTAACCTTAATGTCAAGGACGTGGGGAAGAGAAATAATGCAGAATAAATTCAACTGAAACACTTTTAATGTGCTGCTACGGTACATCATACCATTACATACTGGTACCATTTGTGCTACAAAAGTGGTTCAATATCGTGCCGCTCAGTGTCCAGAAGAGTCTGAAAGTGCAGGATTGCAACGAAGCATGTCCGTAAATATGCTGGCTACCTCTCTTGATATGCTGCGCTTCACATGTGTGAATGTTTCACTGGTAAACCCAATCCTTCAGGTAGCCCCACAACCAGAAATTACAGGGAGCGAGATCATATGATCGTGCCGGCCAAGCAATTGGAAACGATCGGTTGATAATTCGATTGTTTCCATATGTATTTCGGAGATGCAGATGAACTTCACGAGCGATGTGCGGTGGGGTCCCATCTTGCATATGAACTGTTGAATTCAACGCGTCTCTTTCCTGTAGAGCGGGTATGACATGCAAGCGAAGCATTCCAGTATCACTGGCAAGTCATCACTGCTCATCTTTGATCCTTCAGCACTAACCGGGGCCACGCCATACGGTGACACCTTCACCATACAGACTAACTTCATGCATAGTGACGGAAGATCCCCACACTCAGCAGTTCTTTGTGTTCACCTCAACCGTGTCCGCAGTTCGTGGTCTAGTGGCTAGCATTGCTCCCTCTGGGTCATAAGCTCCCAAGTTCGATCCCCGACCAGGTTGGGAATTTTTCTCTGCCTGGGGGCTGGGTGTCTGTGTTCTCCTCATCATTTCATCATCATCATTCGTAACGGTGGTTAGACTGGACAGTGCACAAAAATTGGGCTGTGTAAAAATTGGTACTTCGTGCAGGCGCTGGTTACCCCGCAGTTGACCGTCCCACGAACCTAACATCATCATCACCTCATCCATCAGGGAAAATGAGCTTCGTTTGTCCATAGGATGGTCTAGGGCCGGCGTTTGGTAACTTCAGTCCTTGCGAGAAAGTGGAGAGCGAAGTCAACACGTCGTTGTGCCTTCTGTGGTGCAAGCTGCTGTACGATATGGATCTTGTATGGACACCATTTGAGAATGGTTCAAAGCATCTTCTGCACAGAGGACCACGAGATGTTCAACTGTCGTGACGCAGCACGATCACTGCGTGGCCATCGGGAACTGCACACAGGACTGTCAGCCATAGCAACAGCGATTGCACCTGCGGTGCAACCTGTCATCGGCTTCTTCCCGGAGCGACGCCCAGTTCTCCAGATGATCCGAATTTCTTTCATAACTCCACACAGCAGGTGGAGAAATAAGACCCTTCTGTAATCATTTCAGCCGGCGATATTTTCGAATTGCAGCTGCAGCATTTCTGTAGTTTTGATAATAGAGCATTACCAATAATGCCCTGCTCCTCTCGCTGACACGTCAACAAGCGCACTGCGACTGGTCAGGTGTGTGAGACTATGAATCACGATGACTGATCACAGCACCTGGAGGCCATTATTGGAACTGGACGGTGGCGCTGTGTCGCATGGAAACCATGCACCACATACTCTGGACATTAAAGTTACTAAGTATGGTACTTGTACGGTAGTTAGTTTCTGTATTACAACGTGTTAAATAGGGAAAATTTAATTATAACCCCGGTATAAAGCAGAGGTTATTTTCCGTTGTACCGAGTATTGGCATGTTCCTCATCGCATTGTGTACGGAATGTGGAAGGCTGACGGCAGAAATGCCTCTGAGCGCCTTTTAATTAGGCTTAGCTTGCCTTCACAGCGCATATGTGAACGATAATTTGGGTTTTCCAGTATATTCTTATGTTACCATTTTAATACTGACGCCCTAGAGTTTGAAAATACACTCCTACTGAATTTTTGGTACCTATTTTCAAGTACATGACATTAGCGAGGGTCGAGCCTAACTTCCTCCATACGTGTAGCCTTCTTTGTATACACACCTTCAGTGTTTTCTGTTAATCCTGTTTAGGTCCCACACATTAGAGCAATATTCTAGTATGAGCCCCCCAGTGTTTCGTAAATAACGTCCCTTCAGGGACATCGTTTTTTCGGAATATTGTACCAATAGTCCCTAGTCTACATCCAGCTGATTCTTTGTGAGCATACCACTTCTTGTCACCACAAACTGTTACACCTAGGTGTTATCAAAAATCGACTGATTCTAATTATAACTCAGTGATACTGTAGCCTCATAGGATACTACTTTTTAGATTATGTGAAGTGCACTGTTTTAAGTTTCTCAACATTATTAGGAATTTTTCAATCCTTGCACCAGTTTGACAACTTATCAAAATTTGACTGTGTAATGCGTGCTCTTTCTTTCAGACAGCACTTCATTCTACATAAATGCATCATCTCCAAAATTGTCTTAGGTTACTGTTAATATTGACAGGCAGGCAAGTGAAAGCAGACAAGAGATGGCGGAGTGAATAATCATAGGCATTTGGACAAGAGTAATGACTAAATAATCACTCTTAAAACCATTCTATATATCTCACTTTTAGAGTGGAAACTGGGCGTTTTCTTTGGTCTCTTAAGCATCGACACCGGAAACGTCTTGGAGATTGAAGTACACTCCTACAGGTGTTGGAAGAAATATTATTCCCGCTCTCCACTGTTGACTGGAACGAAAATAACCGTAATAAATCCAGTTTTTTAAATATTTCGATGGGAACGTTAAACACTTCACATTCGATATGATCCCAGCGAGAAAAAAATTCCAGAGTATTGCGATCGGGTTGTCTTGGAGGCCAAGCTACAGGCTCATTTCGACCTGTTCACCTTGAACCACATTCGTGAGTTGAATATCGTTCAAAATATGGTGCAGTTAATTTTACAGCCTTGTTCAGCGTTACGAGGTGTTTTGGGGCCGTTAAGTATATGTAACTCACGGCAGAGTTAGTGTTGTATCCAAGTGAGAGGACGACATGTGAAAAACCTCCTCCAGCGGGCAAGAGGGTGCAGCAAATTGTAACACCTAACGTGCTGAAGGTGTATTTCATCCCTTTGTTAATGTTTGCCATAGGTGTAATTTGAGCCGTCAGATGGAACTTAATAGAAAATTTTACATTTTAAATGGTTTGTGCTAAGTGAGGCACTAATTCATAATGGATTCAGCGGCGTATCATGACCACACGTTAGCAGTTACCTCACAAGCAGCTACTTCGCGGACCTATGGTAACAGAGTGCTTATCCTGCTGTGTCGTGTATTTAGTTTCTGTGTTAACTATGATACAGTCTGTATAGATGGAATGCTCACAGTCTAGAAAACTCACCTTATTTCTCACAAAACTTCTGCAAACACCGTATCTCGAAGAAATTTCACCACTCCATGAGTTACATTACTGCTGAATAATGAGTATCACACACTTTGGAAAATGGAATGACTTATGATGGGAAGTAACGGGACTACTTGTAGGAACAATACCACACGTAAACACTCGACATAGATTTATTTCTCATACCAGTGTAACTGAAATCATAATTGATCTACACAGCTTCTAAACATCAACAATGTTATTCTTAACTAGACAAAAATGTATACGTTACGGAAGGAAGGATGTTGTTTAACAGTTAGACAACATTTAAGAACTTCCATTCTTACATGAAGTTTCAGACATTTTAAGTTTCCTAGGTTTTATCCGTGGTTTTAACGTCCCTTTTGCAAAAATGAGAAAGTAAGGTAGGCAGCCGAATGACTGCACACGCCAGAACGTATAACGATTTCAGTTGCATGAAAATGTTAAGTAACACTTTAGCTTCATTGTTCATTGAACAGATATGCATCACATTTCCACTTTTTTGAAACAATAATAAAATCTTTTGCAAATCTTTGAAGTACGAAGAAGAAATGTTAAATAGTCATGGATATGTAAAATTAATTAGAGAAAAAAATGTCTAACAGTTCGACTGTAAGTACACCTTATATTACGGCAAATATCAAACAATACATGGCAGTGGAATTGTTCGCCTTGTCAAGGGATATTTTATATCTGTTCTATAAGTAGAAAGTGATCCCTGAATAGAAACATTACTTGTCGACGCGAATAGTGTAAGAGAAGGAGAGGAATTAAACAGTATCAGTGAAACCATGGTCAGACATTTGCTCATTCACAACTTTACAAATATTCATGTTATGCAGACGGTAGATAGTATATCTGCAGTTATGGTACGTTTATAAGTAAGGAAGGCTCTCAAGTTTGTACAAAAATTAAAGCGGCCGGATTCTGAACAGGGCTCAGTATTGCATCGCCACATATAAGCTGGCTACCGCGCACAACACAGTCGATCTTCTACCTTAAAAATCACTCAACTCTTCCATTCCTACAGCTCTACATCTCTTACAGCGACTTTAAAATAGGTGTCTGGTGAAAGCACTAAACAACATTCTGTACACACATATGAACTTGCCAGTCTTTGGGAATATTTGTGCCAATATTGCCTCGTGTAGCACACTAACGCGTTGAAAAATAAAGTCACTCTTATTATTCTCTGTAAATGTAACACGTTTGTTATATACACTCCCAACTAATGTACAATCTATCTTCAGTGACACAAGTTAAAATTACACCTTTTTCTTCTTGAATTATTAAGTATTATAAACTCTTTTCAAGTTTAAGGTAGCTTTAATAGAGTCTGTCCTAACAAATATTAGGTTTAAATATACCCCAGGAAACTGAGAACCTGGTATTGTCCAATTAAGTAACATGTAGATGAGCATTCAGTGTAAGCTTATAAAATTAAGGACGGTAATTCTTGTTGTTGATAAATGCACTACATGTCTCAGAGTTGACAAATGTGTTGTCTCTGTCAGTACATTTAAGTATGTTTCGAAAATTAAATCATTTCATCATCATCCCTGAAATAGTAATCAAATGCAGAATGAAAATATTATTTTGACATTGTTTGATTAAAACGCTATATAAGTATAAACAGTTAATATTTAAGTAAAAAAGAATTTTTATGGGAAGTTATGTTGAAATAAATTTACTGTACATGTTATTTCTATTCAAAGGACAAATCGAACCTACATATTATTTTTGTTATGATGGGAAGTCTATCAAAATTATCCCAAGTAACATTTACTGTATTCTAAAACATTTAGGATGCGTTCCCAAGGTGAGGAAGTATAGTTCAAGAAATTTATGTTCTAAACATCACGTAACATTTTGTCATCTGGGAAAGTGCATTATATATCACTGCAGCATTCATACCATTGACAGTGATAGAAGAAAATATAGGAAGTACCAGTTCTAAAAATTCACATTGTATGTATATCAAACTTAATGGACAGATATAGGTAAACATATAGAGAGCAATTCTTGTTTTCACCACATTGACATAGAGCAGTATATATTAAAACTCTGCAAATTTTGTTGCAAGGAATGTCTATCAAAAACTGAATTCATTAGATAAAGAGATATTCATTAATATACAGTAGAATCGTAATAATAGAAAGATGAATCAAATATAATTCCTCTATCTGTGCAGACTTACAGCTGCTTGAGAAAAAGGGTAAGATATTTATGGTAGCAGATAGAACCATACCTGTAGTATTTCTACAGGTTAACAGTTTCATATGAACTTAACTGACAAGGTCTTGGATGACTAGTGATCACATACATTGTCATGAGATACATCTTATGACAGGTGAATTAGAAAAGTATCACACATACATCAACAAAGATAAAAAATGTATTGAGTATCCGTATGATACTTGAAGTACTGTTGTCCATATTATGTGTCATTAATTATCACTAGATATTACAAGTGTCATTAAGATGTATGGGCACAATTATTTGTCACTCTGTGAAGTGAGGGAATATTGCACACCATTTTGCCACAATCATAGTGCATGGATCCTTGTGGGATACATAGATAGGTAGATAACAATGTATATTAACTGCCTAGATTATAAAATCAAAACTGCAGTAATCATATTTACTGGAAAGAGACAAGTGAAGAACAACGTTGTTAACGAGTTTTTCAGTGTTAAGAGGTGTCATGTTCACATTTTTACCTCGCTCAGGGCACTTATGAAAAAAATAGAAACCACAACAAATTAGACGGAAGAGGGGATCTATCTTTCAAAAAGGGGAAGTCGGAAACGGAAAAGTGAAGAACAGTTTTCAGTTTTTTATGTAAGTTGTTAGTAGGTGTAATGTTCATAGTAATTTTTACCTCAGTCAGGGTACTTGTGAAAAAAATTGAAACATCAACTGATTAGATCGAAGGAGGGAATTACATGTAAGAAATAAAATGAAGATTTCATACTTTTTTCTATTTGTAGAGCGGTATCATGTGAGCCAGTCACAGAAAGGATCTGTAATAGTTTGTAAGTGCAATGGGCGTTTTATGCAAGAGTGTACGAAAGATGTTAAAATTGACTATTTCCGTGGTGAACACATACTATCTGATATTCACGGGTGGAAGCCTACGCAAGTACACAAGAGTCAGACGATTATGGGGGGTTGTGCTTCATCCGCAGTTGTCCAAAACTCCCAGCACACACTCTTGTCTGCTCTGTATTGACCGTTCATCTGCAGGTGAGACTCGGTGGACCAGCTCGCCACCCGCTCTCACTGGTGCTCGTCGTCCAGCGGCCGGTACTCTCCCGCGTCGTCGTCGTCTTCGTCGTCGTCGCCGCCACCGCCGCCGCCGCCGCCCCCGGCGCCGCGGCGCCGCCTCCTGGCCGGCAGCTGGCTGCTGGCCTCGATGCAGAGCACGGCGAGCCGCGCGCCGCACGCGAACCGCTCCTGCGCCAGCAGCCGTCCCGACGCTAAGGGCGACGCCAGGCCCTCGCCGCTCGTCGACTGCCACGCGTCGCAGTAGGCGTCCATCTTGCGCTCCCCCTCAGGTGTCGAGCCGTGCCACACCAGCTTCTTCGACCTGCAACAGCCGTCTCTGCGTCGGCCCGCTTCCTCGGTTCCTACCGCTCTCACAGCCTGTCACAGGAGGTACGCTCATCGCAAATATCGTCACGCATTTTGATGAGGATGGAGTGTCTATGCAACATACCGGGACGTAATGAATCTACCCTTTGTAATGTCCCTCTCAATGTGAACGGACGGTTCTTTTGTGTATATTAATATTCTACATCTACATCTACATCTACATGACTACTCTGCAATTCACATTTAAGTGCTTGGCAGAGGGTTCATCGAACCACAATCATACTATCTCTCTGCCATTCCACTCCCGAACAGCGCGCGGGAAAAACGAACACCTAAACCTTTCTGTTCGAGCTCTAATTTCTCTTATTTTATTTTGAAGATCATTCCTACCTATGTAGGTTCGGCTCAACAAAATATTTCCGCTTTCGGAAGATAAGGTTGGTGACTGAAATTTCGTAAATAGATCTCGCCGCGACGAAAACCGTATTTGCTATAATGACTTCCATCGCAACTCGCGTATCATATCTGCCACACTCTCTCCCCTATTACGTGACAATACAAAACGAGCTGCCCTTTTTTGCACCTTTTCGATGTCCTCCGTCAGTCCCACCAAGTAAGGATCCCACACCGCGCAGCAATATTCTAACAGAGGACCAACGAGTGTAGTGTAAGTTGTCTCTTTAGTGGACTTGTTGCATCTTCTAAGTGTCCTGCCAATGAAACGTAACCTTTGGCTCGCCTTCCCCACAATTTTATCTATGTGGTCTTTCCAAATGAAGTTGTTCGTAATTTTAACACCCAGGTACTCAGTTGAATTGACAGCTTTGAGAATTGTACTATTTATCGAGTAATCGAATTCCAACGGATTTCTTTTGGAACTCGCGTGGGTCACCTCACACTTTTCGTTATTTAGCGTCAACTGCCACCTAACACACCATCCTGCAATCTTTTCTAAATCGCTTAGGAACTGATACCGGACTTCGGGTGACCTTACTAGACGGTAAATTACAGCATCATATGCGAACAACCCAAGAGAACTGCTCAGATTGTCACCCAGGTCATTTACATACATCAGGAACAGCAGAGGTCGCAGGACGCTTCCCTGGGGAACACCTGATATCACTTCAGTTTTACTCGATGATTTGCCGTCTATTACTACGAACCGCGACCTTCCTGACAGGAAATCACGAATCCAGTCGCACAACTGAGACGATACCCCATAGGCCCGCATCTTCATTAGAAGTCGCTTGCGAGGAACGGTGTCAAAAGCTTTCCGGAAATCCAGAATGCTATTTGCGTCATATCTGTTACGTGAAGAGAAAAGGACGCTTGCTTTTATTGAATGTGCGTATGCAACACACTCATATTTTCTTAACTTTTGTGAGTGAAATAAAAACGTAAATAGTAATAACGTAGCGGAGCTCGTAACTAATACACTACTGGCCATTAAAATTTCTACATCAAGAAGAAATGCAGATGATAAACGGGTATCCATTGGGCAAATATATTATACTAGAACTGACATCTGATTACATTTTCACGCAATTTGGGTGCATGGACCCTGAGAAATCAGTGCCCTGAACAACCACCTCTGGCCGTAATAACGGCCTTGATACGCCTGGGCATTGAGTCAAACAGAGTATGGATGGCGGATATAGGTACAGCTGCCCATGCAGCTTCAACACGATACCACAGTTCATCACGAGTAGTGACTGACATATTGTGACGAGCCAGTTGCTCGGCCACTATTGACCAGACGTTTACAATTGATGAGATATCTGGAGAATGTGCTAGCCAGGGCAGCAGTCGAACATTTTCTGTATCCAGAAAGGCCTGTACAGGACTTGCAACATGCGATCGTGCATTATCCTGCTGAAATGTAGGGTTTCGCAGGGATCGAATGAAGTGTAGGGCCACGGGTCGTAACAAATCTGAAATGTAACGTCCACTGTTCAAAGTGCCGCCAATGCGAACAAGAGGTGACCGAGACGTGTAACCAATGGCACCCCATACCATCACGCCGGGTGATACGCCAGTATGGCGATGACGAATACACGCTCCCAATGGGCGTTCACCGCGATGTCGCCAAACACGGATGTGACCATCATGATGCTGTACACAGAACCTGGATTCATCCGCAAAAATGACGTTTTGCCATTCGTGCATCCAGGTTCGTCGTTGAGTACACCATCGCAGGGGCTCCTGTCTGTGATGCAACATCAAAGGTAACCGCATCCACGGTCTCCGAGCTCATAGTCCATGCTGCTCCAAACGTCGTCGAACTGTTCGTACAGATGGTTGTTGTCTTGCAAACGTCCCCACCTGCGCCCGTAGCGGTCGCGCGGCTCCATACTGTAGCGTCTAGAACCGCTCGGCTACCCGGCCCGCTGAGATGCAACATTCCACTGTCAGCTGGTGTGTTAAAGACGTTGCCTAAGCAACCAGTTTGTTAGTAAGAAGATATCATACTGACACTGTTGTTCAACCTTCTCATTCTGATAGTGTTTACAGAAAATCTTACTTCAGCTGCCACGAGAGACGGAGTTTTCACTGCGAGTTGTAACGGATTTCCCCGACTGGTGTTCAGTGAGAACCGGACAAAAAGGAAACCTCCGATCGCCATCTCATCCTGTACCTAACCCGTCCTCTCCTTACAGCAGCTACGGAGGTAACATATTCATCTATAGGCAATATTTTTTCACAAATTTTTATGTTATACAGGTCAAAATTTTAAAATCTCTGCACCTAGAAAAAAAAAGAGAGTTTAAACCCAGTAACTGTCTTATATGTGTCAAAGTCAAAAGTCAAGTTAATTAATTTTTCTTTACGACGTAGCAGTTCATTATACATACATAGGATTCCTTTTATAACTATGCTCTCTGATCGCAGTGAAATAGCAGAAGGAACGGGAATAATTATTACAAATGTGTCTCGGTTACTCAGTATTTCTATATAGACTGCAGAGTGGTATTCAGAAGACTGACGTGCTCTACACACAAAACTTATTAGAAAATCGAAGTGTGGCAGCACGCTATCTTTGAATGCATTCAACTTTGTGAAATGCGTCACTTCATTGCTAGACTGGCGCATCTCGTATTTCATTGTGTTTCACTCAGTTCATGTCAGTATGAGTCATAGTCCTGCCAGTTAACAATAATGACGGGCTCATAGCGCTTAATGGCAGTGGCTATAAGCATTAAGCCAATAACTGCTACCTAAATTAAGAATTAACTCGCAAAATGTGATTATGGTTCCGCTTTCGCTGTAGAATATCTCAGTACAAATGTAAATTTTTGACGGATCGGGACTAGAACCCGGACCGAGCGAGGTGGCGCAGTGGTTGGACACTGGACTCGCATTCGGGAGGACGACGGTTCAATCCCGCGTCCGGCCATCCTGATTTAGGTTTTCCGTGATTTCCCTAAATCACTCCAGGCAAATGCCGGGATGGTTCCTCTGAAAGGGCACGACCGACTTCCTTCCCCATCCTTCCCTAATCCGATGAGACCGATGACCACGCTGTCTGGTCTCCTTCCCCAAACCAACCAACCAACTAGAACCCGGATTTCCTATAAGTGGAGAGCGGTCACGTTAACCGCTTCGGCTATCGGAGCACACTTACAGATGCAGCCAAGGACGAACGGAAATTTGGACCCGGTAGCACATCACTTATTCCCTCGTATTTATACAGTAGTGCGCCGCTGCTGTTCCCTAATTTCAGCTGTCGCACAAGTCACAGTTACGTCCATTAAAATGAGTACGAACTAAGCAGATATACCTTTACGAGTCCAGTTTAAACAGAGGACTCCTTTATTACTGAATATTTTAAATAAACTTATTGTTTGGCCACAGTGGTCGTATTCTCTTTGGCAGCTGCCCCATTCTCACCGATGCGTCTCCTGCCCACTGCTATACAGATACAGACGAGGTCCGCATAGCGGGGCCGAGTTCCTGACATCGCTCTTCCTGCAACATTCTTTTCTCTTTTACTATCATCGGAGAGAGAAATTTCCGCCGGTATGGACCGTACTTATCTTCTCAGATGGCACTACATAAAACATCCGCAGATAACTAGGGCTGGGTAATGAAGTAAACTATAAGTGGGCCATTACTAAACACAGTATAAAACTATTCACCAAACAAAACAAAAAATGTAAATTAATTGAGAACAACATAAGTGAGACATGGAATAATACGAGGGACGCTCAGTAAGTAATGTAACACAATTTTTCCTCAAAGCAGTTTGGTTTTATTCAGGATTACAGTGCACCATGTTATTCCCCTTGCAGCTACAAAACCGAACATAATCTCCGTCCAATTCGACGGCCTTACGGTGAGGGCCTGTAATCCCGCACGCTACCATTCTAGTGGTCAACGTCAGAGCCACCGGGAACATAACCTCCCTGTCATCCACGTATTGCTTCCAGCTGAGGGCATCCTTCATTGCGCCAAACAGGTGGAAGTCGGAAGGTCGCGAGGTCCAGGCTGTAGGGAAAGTGAGCAGGAACAGTCCAGTGAAGTTTCGCTGTCTCTTTTCTGGTGCGCAGAATTGTAATAGATATTGAGTTCTCATGGGGAATTTCGCTTCCTTTTTGTGGTGACGAACACGCAGAAGTCGTTTCTTCAATTTTTTGAGCGTAGCACAATATACCGGGTGATCAAAAAGTCGGTATAAATTTGAAAACTGAATAAATCACGGAATAATGTAGATAGAGAGGTACAAATTGACACATACGCTTCGAATGACATTGGGTTTTATTAGAATCAAAAAAACACAAAAGTCCAAAAATTGTCCTACAGATGGCGCTTCATCTGGCCTGAATAGCAATAATTAGCATAACAAAATACGACAGAGCAAAGATGATGTTCTTTACAGGAAATGCTCAATATGCCAAATGGTTCAAATGGCTCTGACCACTATGAGACTTAACTTCTGAGGTCATCAGTCCCCTAGAATTTAGAACTACTTAAACCTAACTAACCTAAGGACAGCATACACATCCATGCCCGAGACAGGATTCCAACCTGCGACCGTAGCAGTCGTGCGGTTCCAGACTGTAGCGCCTAGAACCGCTCGACCACAGCGGCCGGCTCAATATGTCCACCATCATTCCTCAACAATAGCTGTAGTCGAGGAATAATGCTGTGAAGAGCACTGTAAAGCATGTCCGGAGTTATGGTGAGGCATTGGCGTCGGATGTCTTTCAGCATCTCTAGTGATGTCGGTCGATCACGATACACTTACGACTTCAGGTAACCCCAAAGCCAACAATCGCACGGACTGAAGTCTGGGGACCTGGGAGGCCGAGCATGACGAAAGTGGCGGCTGAGCACACGATCATCACTAAATGAGGCGCGCAGGAGAGCTTTCACGCGTTTAGCGATATCGGATGGGGCGCCATCCTGCATAAACACCGTACGTTCCAGCAGGTGTTTATCAGCCAGGCTGGGGATGATGCGATTCTGTAACATATCGGCGTACCTCTCACCCGTCACGGTAGCAGTTATAAAACCAGAATCACGCACGTTCTCGAAGAAGAAAGGCCCGATAACGATAGATGTGGTAGATCCAACCCATACCGTGACTTTCTCGTCTAAGATTTTCGGTAGCCCAAATTCTGCAGTTGTGGGCGTTGACAGACCCTCGGAGCGTGAATTGAGCTTCGTTGGTCCACGACACGTTACTCAACCAATCGTCTTCTTCCGCCATCTTTCGAAACGCCCACACCGCAAATGCCCTCCGCTTCACTAAATCGCCAGGTAGCAGTTCATGATGCCGATTGATTTTGTACGGATAGCATTGGAGGGTACGCCTCAGTGCCAACCAAACAGTAGTGTATGGAATGCCGGTGCGGCGTGCGACTGCACGAGCGCTGACTTCACCGTGCATAGACGAACCCGCTAGTCTCCATTTCTTCCTGAACTGTCTCAGCAACATTACGCCTTGCGCTCGGTCGGCCACTACGGGGTCTATCGTCTAAACAACCCGTGGCTTCGAACTTCGAAATCATTCTCTCCACAGTTGCATTTGTCAACGGACCTTTACCGTTCGAATCCCCTTCCTATGGCGATAGGATCGTTACGCTGAAGTAGCACATTCCCCATTCTGATAATACAGCTTCACTAAAAGCGCCTTTTCACGTAACGTCAACATGCTGCAACTGCTGGCGCATCTGATTCTCTTTTTTTTTTTTTTTTTACTTTATTGTTATTTTAAAGCCTGTACAACAGGCAGGCTGTCAGCAGCACACTACGCTGCTCTTCAGCCATAGAATATACACGCAGCAAAAACAGGAGAAGACACAGAAGTTACAGAACGGTGGGCAATAAAACAGGAGACACATAGAGACAAACACGGAGCCGTTCACACTCGTCGATAATCCACACTGCTAACTGATGAGACGACGCACAAACACTGAAGATGACGATGGCACTGGTGAACGAGGGAGTGTGACGGTGAACACTGAACACTAAATACGACGGCACACACGAAACACTGATGGCGGTGATCTCCGGTCTGATTCTCTCTCTCATTACAGCTCCTTTTATACACGACTGTCATGCGCAGTCACTGACGTTTTGCTGTCCAGCGCCATCTGTCGGACATTTTGTGGACTTTTTTTGGGTTCTTATAAAACCCCATGTCTTTCCAAGCATGTCTGTCAATTTTCACCTCTCTATCTACATTATTCCGTGGTTTATTATGTTTTCAAATGTTGCACCATGAGAGAGGTCATCAAACAGAATAACCCCTCCTGAGTTCCAGAAGACGGTCGTCACGCCTTTACCGTCTGAGGGTGCAACTTCGAACTTTTTCTTCAGACGAGAGGTGGTGCGGCGCCACACCATGGTTCACTGGTTTGTTTACGATCCGAAGTGATGGACCAACGTTCGACATAAAACTGCCACCATCAGTCTCGTAACGCGCAAGCAATTCCGCACAGATGGTCCTCCGTTGCTTTTTATGTTCTTCTGCGAGGAACACAGCGGGCACTTTTGAGTATCCCAAGTAATGGACGAGAGTGCCTAGCGACAGAGACGTCCAGCTGTGCAGCGATGTGTTTGATGGTGATAGTCAGTAACCTCCAGTGAGAGTGTCCTCACGTTCCAACATCGCAGGTGTCACAGATGTGTGCGGTCGGCCGGCACGCGGGAGATCGGATAGGTTTACGCGAACTTGTTGCCATGGTGTCACCCTCGCCCAACGACTCACCGTGCTTTTGTTCACAGTCTCGTCTCCGTAGTCACTCTGCAAGCGACTGCAATGCTCTTCTTTTCAACTAAAAGACAGCTCTCTGCTTGGGACGCACCTCCGTCAAGATGCCATTTTAAAGTCTATGTATAGCACCGCCACTTATAGGAAATTCGTGAAACTATAGGGGTTGAAGCAGGAATGCTGCACGACGTCCCACAACAAATTCTTCTTTTATCAATCGAAATTAGTCAAGAAGAAACATTTGTTGCGTTACTTATCGAGCGCCCGTCGTATGTGCAGAAGGCAAATGCTGCTATATAAGAAAAGAAAGAAACAAAAAAAAAAAACGTTCAAATGTGTGTGAAATCTTATGGGACGTAACTGCTAAGGTCATCAGTCCCTAAGCTTACACACTACTTAACCTAAACTATCCTAAGGACAAACACAAACACACGCATGCCTGAGAGAGGACTCGAACCTCCGCCGGGACCAGCCGCACAGTACACGACTGCAGCGCCTTCTATCGCTTGACTAATCCCGCTCGGCCAAAGAAAGAAGCAGCTTATCTAGGTGCCCACAGGCACTTAACGTCTGTCGCTTTCATAAAGCACAGCCAAAGAGCTGTGTTACCGATTAGACCTCAACAAATGGACTTACCAGCCGTAGTCGGTCATGATGTTCTTGCCGTTGAAGCTGAAAATTCTCGCTGCTCTCGGGAAGGGTGCTTCGTCGCCGTTGAACATATCTCTCCACGAAGTGAACAAGATTTCGCCCTGCAAACAGAGAAACATATTGTAAGTACAATGAGATACACAGCACAGATCGCTCGTCTGGGGAAGATTTATGACCCCTTCATTAAGCTCTTTATAGTATTTTCGTGGAGTAGAGTAAATCGTAACTTACCGAGTGAAAAACATAAATTACAGTCAGCTTAGAGGACGCAATTGTCGTCCTTTGCCGAGGTCGCTAACGCATTGTGGTGGCGCTCGCAGTTAGTTGCTTCGAATCCTACCCCCGCATGTAGAGGTGATGGCCTACACTACTGGCCATTAAAGTTGCTACACCACGAAGATGACGCGTCAGGCGCGAAATTTAACCGACAGGAAGAAGATGCTGTGTTATGCAAATGATTAGCTTTTCAGAGCATTCACACAAGATTGGAGCCGGTGGCGACACCTAAAACCTGCTGAAATGAGGAAAGTTTCCAACCGATTTCTCATACACAAACAGCATTTGACCGGTGTTGCCTGGTGAAACGTTGTTGTGATGCCTCGTGTAACGAGGAGAAATGCGTACCATCAGGTTTCCGACTTTGTTAAAGGTCGGATTGTAGCATATCGCGAATGCGGTTTATTGTATCGCGACACTGCTGCTCGCGTTGGTCGAAATCCAGTGACTGTTAGCAGAATATGGAAACGGTGGGTTCAGGAGGGTAATACGGAACGCTGTGCTGAATTCCAACGGCCCCGTATCACTAGCAGTCTAGATGACTGGCATCTTATCCACATGGCTGTAGCGGATCGTGCAGCCACGTCTCGATCCCTGAGTCAACAGCTGGGGACGTTTGCAAGACAACAACCATCTGTACGAACAGTTCGACGACGTTCGCAGCAGCATGGACTATCAGCGGTTACCCTTGACGCTGCACCACAGACAGGAGTGCCTACGAGGGTGTACTCAACAACGAACCTGGGTGCACGAATGGCAAAACGCCATTTCTTCGGATGAATCCAGGTTCTGTTTACAGCATCATGATGGTCGCATCCGTGTTGGGCGACATCGCGTTGAACGCACATTGGAAGCGTGTATTCGTCATCTCCATACTGGCGTATCACCCGGCGTGGTGGTATGGGGTGCCATTGGTTACACGTCTCGGTCACCTCTTGTTCGCATTGACGGCACTTTTAACGTGGAAGTTACATTTCAGATGTGTTACGACCTGTGGCTCTACCCTTCATTCGATCCCTGCGAAACCCTACACTTCAGCAGGATAATATACGACCGCATGTTGCAGTTCCTGTACGGGCCTTTCTAGATACAGAAAATTTTCGACTGCTGCCCTGGCCAGCACATTCTCCACATCTCTCACCAATTGGATACGTCTGGTCAATTGTGGCCTAGTAACTGGCTCGTCACAATACGCCAGTCACTACTCGTCATGAACTGTGGTATCGCGTTGAAGCTGCATGGGCAGCTGTACCTGTATCCGCCATCCATACTCTGTTTGAGTCAATGCCCAGGCGTATCTAGGCCGTTATTACGGCCAGAGCTGGTTGTTCTGGGTACTGATTTCTCAGGATCTATGCACCCAAATTGCGTGAAAATGTAATCACATGTCAGTTGTGGTATAACATATTTGTCCAATGAATACCCGTTTATCATCTGCATTTCTTCTTGGTGTAGCAATTTTAATGGCCAGTAGTGTGATTACCTGGCGGTGTGCCAGCGTCCTGGGTGGAATTCCAGGCGCCTAGACCACCCCCCCCCTCCCGTTTGTATTAATTAGAGAGGAGTCGGCTCTGTGCCGGCACACCGAGCTACAACCCCTCTCTCCCCTCTCTTTCTGTCTGATCGCAATAAATAGGACAAACACAATGCAAAAGTTACTATTCAGGCACAAATCACGCATCGCGAAGTAAGGATTTCATTATGCGCGAAGAGCAAAAACATTTCGAACTGCGTGGCCGAACCAACCGGTCGGGGCTTCTTAGTCAAGAATGCCATCCAACGCTCCCATTAGACGAGTTTTTCCTTCAGATGTTCGTTTGTCCTTTGTGCAGAAATCTTTCCCGGAAAACTGCGTTTATATGTTGACGGGATGGGCATCAGTTCTCAAACGTGAGCACTGCTCTTTAATGGGTGCTATTTATTCGTGAATTTGAGTTCACGCGGATGTAGTCGAGGGCTATGCGTAATTAAAGCAAAATTTTTTCTGCACCGGTAATTTTTCGCGCGAATATTGTAGGTGTATTTTCTCATGTTATAGTTACTGTTTTCTACTGAAAGCACCTTTCATATATTTAGCATGGACAATCTGCATCCACGTTTTTCATCATCACGGACTGATCCAAATAACCCTATGATTGCTTTTTTTTATTGAGCCTGCAAAGCATCGTAGGCTGTCTAAAGATATAGCACCTTAAAAAGTACTAAAGAGACTGGTGCAGTTTTTAATTCATCCATTAAATAACCGTAATGTGTCCAATGAACAGTGGGAGGGCCAGATAATAAGCATCGCAATGAAGGTAGAAGCTGGACTCAAAGTCACTGGAAGAGTACTCAGGAATCCTCCGCATAAGGGAAAAATCTAATTCGAGCGATTCCTGTCTCAACGTGTGTCCGCTACTGGGTACTGTTTACGGTAAACACAGAAGACTCAAAGAAGAGCAGTATATTTCGTCACGGATTCATTTAGTAAGAACGAGAAAGGAGTCAAGGATAGCAGCCCAAGTCAAGTGGCAAACGCTGCAAGATAGGTGCTCTATACCGCGATGTGGTCCACTGTCGACATTGCGAGAAGAACTACCTAACATATTTTTTCTCGTATATCTCACAAAGGACGGTGAAAGAAAATCATTTCTCGACTGGAACAAGGAAAGGAAGCGGGGTGGTTGCGGAGCCTGGTACGGGAAATGGGGGAGGTGAAGCGAAGACAGTACACAAAGTGGAAGCGAAGACAGTACACAAAGTTCCCTCTGCCACACAACTTAAAATGGATAGCGGAGATAAATCTAGATTTTTGCGTATGCTTCTACACAGTTATCGCAATGTTTAGCCCCTAATAAAATAAGGCAATAACACGCGTCGGTCGTGTTAACCGGTTCTCCTAATACCACACAGTGCTACCAATTTTGGTTACATACTATAAGTGTTTTCGTACTGAGGACGGGCCAAACTCCTCACGTACTCGAGGAACAACCTTTTACCCGTTTAGCAATGTCACAGAGGTCTGAATCTGCCGTTTATGCTCGATGCACGTGGTTTCGTTAAAGTCCGGCAGACGTCAAATTTTCGGTCGACTTGCATCACGCTCATTCAAGCGTTCCCTGCTCGAACGGTCCGACTGTCCACTCTGCGAAAGGAGGAAAACCCAATTTTCCGACTTTCACGCTGTGAAACTTGTCATAGCGTAAATACTCATTCCTAGATCGATATAAAAGTCGCACACTAATGCACGATGAGAAATAGTTCATCTGTATTGCAAGCAGTGTTTTACCACTTCTGTCAAAAGCTCACGATACATTATCTATGTTTACTTAACGTAATAGTTCATGAAAACGTGTAAACTTTCAGTGCTATAATAAATTCACGACTACTCAGTGGGGTATGAATGGTTGAAATTACTACTAGGGGTAGAAGAGTACACAAAACGATAAAGAAACCGTATGAAGTGGGAGAGGGAATTAGGCTGGGAATGAAAAGAAAAGGAGAAGGGAGAGGCATGTAGTCATGCGAACGAGTGTTATATCTACATCTACATCTACATCCATACTCCGCAAGCCACCTGACGGTTTGTGGCGGAGGGTACCCTGAGTACCTCTGTCGGTTCTCCCTTCTATTCCAGTCTCGTATTGCTCGTGGAAAGAAGGATTGTCGGTACGCCTCTGTGTGGGCTCTAATCTCTCTGATTCTATCCTCATGGTCTCTTCGCGAGATATACGTAGGAGGGAGCAATATACTGCTTGACTCCTCGGTGAAGGTATGTTCTCGAAACTTCAGCAAAAGCCCGTACCTAGCTACTGAGCGTCTCTCCCGCAGTCTTCCACTGGAGTTTATCTATCATCTCCGTAACGCTTTCGCGATTACTAAATGATCCTGTAACGAAGCGCGCTGCTCTCCGTTGGATCTTCTCAATCTCTTCTATCAACCCTATCTGGTACGGATCCCACACTGCTGAGCAGTATTCAAGCAGTGGGCGAACAAGCTTACTGTAACCTATTTCCTTTGTTTTCGGATGGCATTTCCTTAGGATTCTTCCAATGAATATCAGACTGGCATCTGCTTTACCGACGATCAACTTCATATGATCATTCCATTTTAAATCACTCCTAATGCGTACTCCCATATAATTTATGACATTAACTGCTTCCAGTTGCTGACCTGCTATATTGTAGCTAAATGATAAGGGATCTTTCTTTCTATATATTCGCAGCACATTACACTTGTCTACATTGAGATTCAATTGCCATTCCTTGCACCATGCGTCAATTCGCTGCAGATCATCCTGCATATCAGTACAATTTTCCATTGTTACAACCTCTCGATATATCACAGCATCATCCGCAAAAGCCTCAGTGAACTTCCGATGTCATCCACAAGGTCATTTATGTATATTTTGAATAGCAACAGTCCTACGACACTCCCCTGCGGCACACCTGAAATCACTCTTACTTCGGAAGACTTCTCTCCATTTAGAATGACATGCTGCGTTCTGTTAGCTAGGAACTCTTCAATCCAATCTCACAATTGATCTGATAGTCCATATGCTCTTACTTCGTTCATTAAACGACTGTGGGGAACTGTATCGAACGCCTTGTGGGAGTCAAGAAACACGGCATCTACCTGGGAGTCCGTGTCTACGGCCCTCTGAGTCTCGTGGACGAATAGCGCGAACTGGGTTTCACACGATCTTCTTTTTCGAAACTCATGCTGATTCCTACAGAGTAGATTTCTAGTCTCCAGAACATAATACGTGTTCCAAAATTCTACAACAGATCGACGTTAGAGATATAGGTGTATAATTCTGCACATCTGTTCGACGTCCCTTCTTGAAAACGGGAATGACCTGTGCCCTTTTCCAATCCTTTGGCACGCTACGCTCTTCTAGAGACCTACGGTACACCGCTGCAAGAAAGGGGGGCAAGTTCCTTCGCGTGCTCTGTGTAAAATCGAACTTGTATCCCATCAGGTCCAGCGGCCTTTCCTCTTTTGAGCGATTTTAATTGTTTCTCTATCCCTCTGTCATCTATTTCGATATCTACCATTTTGTCATCTGTGCGACAATCTAGAGAAGGAACTACAGTGCAGTCTTCCTCTGTGAAACAGCTTTGGAAAAATACATTTAGTATATCGGCCTTTAGTCTGTCATCCTCTGTTTCAGTACCATTTTGGTCACAGAATGTCTGGACATTTTGTTTTGATCCACCTACCGCTTTGACATAAGACCAAAATTTCTTAGGATTTTCTTCCGAGTCAGTACATACAACTTTACCTTCGAATTCATTGAACGCCTCTCGCATAGCCCTCCTCACACTACATTTTGTAAGTAGGCTGTTTAGGTTTTTATGTTGGTAACGCCACGTAGCCCTCTTATGAAAATCACTGACTGTGGTGTGTGCAGTCTATGGCTGATTTGCACTTTTGGAACATTGTTATTGTAGTGTTGGGCAGTTAGATTTGAACAGCGCGTAGCGTTGCGCAGTTGGAGGTGAGCCGCCAGCAGTGGTGGATGTGGGGAGAGAGATGGCAGAATTTTGAGAGCGGACGATCTGGACGTGTGTCCATCAGAAAGAGTAAATTTGCAAGACTGGATGTCATGAACTGATATATATATATTATGACTTTTGAACACTATTAAGGTAAATAAATTGTCCGTTCTCCATCAAAATCTTTCATTTGCTAACTATGCCTATGACTAGTTAGTGCCTTCAGTAGTTAGAATCTTTTATTCAGCTGGCAGTATTGGCGCACGCTGTATTGCAGTAGTTTGAGTAACGAAGATTTTTGTGAGGTAAGTGATTCATGAAAGGTATAGGTTATTGTAAGCCAGGGCCATTCGTTTGTAGGGATTTTTGAAAAACAGACAGCGTTGCGCTAAAAATATTGTGTGTCAGTTTAAGCAGAGTCATTTATAATTTTTCTAAGGGGACGTTTCAATTTCGCTTCGCGTAATTTTTGTTTGTCAGCAAGGCTTTGGCTATGTTTATGTTTGCTGTGAAGTTCCCTTTGCTTCCGCAGCAGTTTTCTAACTCGGTTGTTGTACCACGGTGGCTCTTTTCCATCTCTTACGATCTTGCTTGGCACATACTCATCTAACGCATATTGTAAGATGGTTTTGAACTTTGTCCACTGATCCTCAACACTATCTGTACTTGAGACAAAACTTTTGTGTTGAGCCGTCAGGTACTCTGAAATCTGTTTTTTGTCACTTTTGCTAAACAGAAAAATCTTCCTACCTCTTTTAATATTTCTATTTACAGCTGAAATCATCGACGCACTAACCGCTTTATGATCGGTGATACCCTGTTCTGCGTTAACTGTTTCAAATAGTTCGAGTCTATTTGTCACCAGAAGGTCTAATGTGTTATCGCCACAAGGAACGATTTACGAACTTATTTTTTCATCAGTAGATTTACGTTCATTGTTAGAAAAGAATAATGATAATTTTCATTTCGCTTGATTTGTGATTTATATAACGTTTCTCGGTTGATTTTGATCTAAATAGGCAGTTCAAAAATAATATTTTTTTAACACTGTAGTAGTGTGAAATCCTAGCTTCTCAATAAACCATTTACCTTTGCGTAAGTCGTAAAAGTCATAGTGAATAGACACTATTTGTCAGCAATGGACGGGGCAGGATTATTTCTCCGATTTTGTCGCTACAGTCATTTCGCGAAACGTGTGTGAACTGGTAGAATGTTGCTCCACAGTTCTTAGAGTATACGCTCCCACAAACCCAGTAGCAAACATTTCCCTAATGCACAACGCCTCTCTTTTAACGTCTGGCAGAAGAGTTTGTGAAGCATCTCTCTAACGGACTCGCGCTTACGATCAGGTGGAGAACATGCCGCTCTTCTTTGGTTCTTGTCTATGTCCTTTATTAATACAAGCAAGAATCTTTTAAAGTAACACTTATTAAGCCGCTATTTTTCGTGCATGGGTTACGTTACTTCGTTATTTTACCAGTGCATCTGAACCTGGGGTCTGCACTTCGTACAATACGTTTTATGTGGCCATTCCAATTTATGGCTCTCTGAAGTATTATTCCCAGATCCTTTACGATTGCTACTGTTTCCAGTGATTTATTGCGTACAGTAGACTCGAACGGTAATTGATCTCGTACGTTGTTCATACGCTATTTCTTGCGTTCTCTACGTTCGGTGTCAACTGCCTACCGCCGGTCCTCTACAAGACTTCCCAGACTTCGCTGTAGTTTTGTGGCATCTACCATTTTAGAAAAAACAGCATCGTTTGCTAACAGTCACACTGAGCTTCAGCTGTTACTCACTGGAAGACGTCTACATATACTGTGAACAGAAACGGCCCCATGACACTCCGCTGAACTACTCCCGGGAGAGATACATACTACACTTTAGTAATGCGGTCACACATTACGACTGTTTGTATTATTTTCACCAATCTCAGTTCTGATGACCATAGTTAGGCGATATGAGAGCTTTCCATCGCCAGCACTCTGCTACAGGCGCAATTAAGATAGTTAAATTAAACGTAAAAGGCTTTCCATTCTTGTTCACAGCACTTATCTGATTTTTGGTATGTTTATCAATCCATCCCTTGTGTTGCAATGATTAACAACAATTCGAAGCTAAAAATAAAATATTTTCCATGCTCTGTAACAATAGTGACAATGGGTTAATCAGATGCTTGTTAAATGTTAACTGCCAGTTGCATGAAGTCGACAATTTGTTTATAGCCGCTATAGGAAACACAGCTTCCAACAGCAATGTCATTTGATGAATATTATTAGATTTGCACGGCACGTTAGACCTGCTGTAACAGAGAGAGCAGAGCGCGGTACCTTGGTGTTGACGACGGGCAGCGAGCGGTCTGCGGGCCGCACTATGGAGTCTGCGTTCTGGACGCGCGACGCCAGCAGCGCCCGGAAGGTGCCCCGGAAGCCGGCCCTGCGCGCCTGCCGGTAGCACGCGTTGTCCGCGCCCCGGATGCCGTGCATGTCGCCCGACAGCGGCTCGTTCAGCGCCGCCAGCCGAAGCTGCGGGCACAGGAGAGCTCCGTTTTGGTGTCCCACAAGGTTCCATCTTAGGTCCATTATTTTTATCTATTTTTTCCATACGGTGTAAACTTCCAAACAAACGTTACTTTTCATTTTGGTATCCCACAAGGTTCAATCTTAGGTCCCTTGTGTTTATCTATTCTATCCGTACTGTGTCAACTACTACACAAACGTTACTCGGACCATAGAAACACATTTACTGATTCAGATAACAGCCAGCTGTGTTAGGTCCTGTCAAAAGCGTATCTTTATTCCTATTCTTAAAGTTGTTTGTGATACACTGTTCTATATCCTGACAAAATACAGGGACCCACACAAAGCCAGATCACCGCGGTTGCTGCAAACAGAGCGGAACCTCTTTTTGCATTAGAATCATCATTGACGAAACCTGCTTTGCTATAAGTTAAAATAACGGATGAACCTCACAAATGCTTAAGAGTCCACAGGAAAGTAAGGTGTACTAACTTCATCAGAATATTACAGGACTGAACAATTAAATAAAAAAGCTTTTTGTTCTCTGAAAAGGTAGATATTCTGTGCCTATTTCAACTCCACAAAACCACAGGTGATAGAGACATTAAATATGAAGGTTTTCACTCTAGCATCTTACCAATGTATAACTAATATGGGAAAAGGAGGAATCGTATTTCCTCGGGCATGGATGTGTGTGATGTCTTTAGGTTAGTTAGGTTTAAGTAGTTCTAAGTTCTAGGGAACTGACGACCACAGATGTTAAGTCCCATAGTGCTCGGAACCAAATAGATTTTGTGATGACCACTACAGAGAAGTGTGTGCTTGTAGGTTAGTGCTGAAAATTAGTTCGGTTTCGATTGTAACTCTATTTGCCCATTGGGAAATTTTGAACTGTTTGTCAGTAATTTGGATTCCTTAGCAAGCTATCTGCCAGACAGCAGTTAATAGTTTATGGTGATTTCAACGTAGATTTTCTAAAGGATTTACACAGGAAAAAAAATCTGGAAACCCTATTTGCATCCTAAATTTCAACTAAGTATCTCAGTAATAAACATTCCAACAAAGGTGGATAAAGACAGTATGATTGTGATTCACAATTTTTTTTATTTTGAAGCTGAAAGCAAGAAAATAATTGTATAACAACTGTATAAGGAGTAACAAACATTGTTTTTGATTATGATGCACAGTAAATAAGGTAGTCTTACAGTATTGATACTGCTACGCAAAAATCATCTGCAATAATTAGTCACCCTAGAACAAGTGTTTCTAAGAATAGTTTACAAGAGATGAAGTGGGATGAAATTTACAGTGAACCACATGCTCACATGAAATTTAATCTATTCCATGATAAATTCATACCATGTTTTGATAATACGTTTCTGCGTAAGCTAATCGGGAAGGACATTAAACTGCCATGTAAAAAATCTTGGCTCACTAGGGGATGTGAAGTATCAGTAGTATCTCGTCAAAGGAAAAGATACCTTCATCTGTTAGCAAGAACAAGCACACATCCTTAAGTATTGTACAGTACAAATAAAATTACTAAGAATTTAAAAAGAAAAGTTAAGACACATGCACATATATCACATATCAGTAATTCCGATCACATACTTAAAGACTACATAGAATGTACTGAAACGAAAGACAGGACAACTGGACACAGAACAGGGTAACCTCACTACCGAATTAAATGGAAAAGCTATAAATGATGAGTCACAGATAGCAAATACGTTCAATTATAATTTTAGAAATACAGTGGAAAATTATGAACAAACAGACAAACAGGAAAATCACAGCAGTATGCTGAAAATGCAAGTGTCATAAAATTCTGTTATATAATGTGTTACCAACTTTTTCTTTTGAAATTAAGAACATTGCATATTCTCTCAAAAATAAAAGCTCATTTCATTCAGATTACACTTCCAACAGAGTACTAAAGATATGTTCCTGTATAAGAAGCCGTCCCTTGTCTGAAAAAGGTAATTCATCACTTATCTCAAGCCATTTTTCCAAAGATATTGGAATTTGTCATTGTTGAAGCGCTCTGCAAAATACGTTAGAGATGTCAATAGCTTCTTGCCTCTCCTCAACAGACTGCATTTTATGCGATTGATGATATAGCCAACCAATATATAATGTCATATCGAACAAAAGAATACAGAAGCTGTATTAAGTAGCTCAAGCAACATAATCAGCGGAGATTCTATTGACTGGGGAGAAATAAGTTATGGTATTCCCACGGCTCAATTTTAGTTCTACTACTGTTCCTCATACATATAAACACTCTTCCATCTAACATACAAGCGTATACAGCAACAGAAGGTATGGTAAGCAATGGTCTTAAAAGTGCTGCTAACTGATTTATTGTGAATGACCTCACTTTCAATTTTAAAAATCATAAAATATTCTGTTCTCCACATAGAGACACACTACACAAATGATAAATGTAGCACATTATGAGAAAATATAATGAATACTTAGCTGCCCCTATTGATGAGAATTTGAAATGGAAAAACCACGTTTTGAAATTCCTAAAACTATTTAGTTCAGCCACATTTGCACTTCGGATCGTTGAAAATCTTGGAAAGAGACACACAGTAAGTTGACATATTTTGCATCTATTCATTCAGTTATGTGGGGTAACTCAGCTTAAAGAAAGAAAGTCTTCATTGTTCAAACACGTGCTATTACAATAATATATGGTGTTCACACACAATCACCTTCTAGACATGTTTAAGGAGTTAAGCATTTTGAATACTGCTTCGCAGCGCATTTATCCCCCCCCCCCCCCCGCCAATGAAGTATGTTGTAAATAATCCACAGCTGTGCAAAGGGAACAATGATGTACATAAATACAATACCACAAGAGAAATGACATTCATTACTCCACAATGGGATTTGTCGTTAGCGCGAAACAGGGGGCACAAAGCTGCAACCAAAAATTTTGATCACTTATGCGGTGATTTAAAATGTTTGATACACAGCAAAGCAAAATTAGTCAAACTGAAAAGTTTCTCCATCACAACATTCCATTCTGTAGAGGAATTTCTATTATTGGAACATGTAAAAGGTGGTGGGTTGCTATTACTATCTCACATCATCATATTAAAAAAATAAAATAAAAAAATTAAAATTTTGAATCAGCTTAGTCACATTTACAAATAAATTTGTGATGTGAATGTAAAATGACTCGCTCCACATCATTACCATTTATCGTGCAAATGAGCCATAGGACATTGAATTGATTACTTAACCAAATGTTAGTTGTAACTTCAGCTGAAACCATACTGAAATTATGAGTGTGGAAAGACTTCAAAATGGGGCAGTGCTTCTGATGGGAGCGAAACAAAGTTGTATCCTATACTCAGTTTATAGGTTGAGTAAGCAGTAAAGGAAACCAAAGATAATGTTCGAAACGTTATTGACGTTCAGGAAGAAGAAATAAAAACTTTAAGGTTTGTTGATGACATTGTAGTTCTTTCAGGGGAGAGAGAGCATCTGGAGTACCATTTGAGTGGAATGGACTGTATCTTAAAGACAGCATATAAAACGACCATCGACAAAAATAAAAGTAATAGAATGAAGTTGAATAAAACTATCGTTAAAAACCACTCAAAGCCAAGGTCGCACAAAAGGCAACCAGTTTCAAAGTCTTTACTGCCGTCTTCAGGTGTTAAATATTTTTTTGTAGTAAAAAAGTTCATTTTACGCTGAACCTGATGCACAAGATGTCAAGTGGAGAAAACTCAGCACATAATAAACTTCTGTCATTGCTGAAATGTTTAAAAACGCACAGCACCTAGTCTAAAAGGCCGTGTACCGTATTTGTTTCACGTAACAAGCGTCTGTGAACAATATGTAAATGAACAGTGCCTTTTGGACAAGATGCTGTTTGTTTTTAAATATTTCAGCGATGAGAAACGTTTGTAAGTGCTGAGTTCTAGCCAGTCGACATCTTGTACACGATGTTCAGCGTAAAATCAATATGTCACACAACAAAAAAACGCTTATGGCCTAAAAATGACAGCTAAGACTGAGAAAAATCGGTTGTCTCCAATAAAATATATTTTGTGCGATCTTGGCTTTTGAATGGTTTTTAACAATTAGAAGAGATCGCCCTTCAGTACTCTTGTAATAAAAAATTAGGTCTAATAAAAGGACATGATAAAGAAATGGAACATTGAACGCAGCAACTAATTTCGCTATTTGGGGATTTGAATAATATGATAGCAGAAATGAAGAACATACAAAATGCAGAGTTGAAACAAGAAGAAAAAAACGTTTGCTGGAAAAGATATATATACGCTGAATATAAATTTATATTGTAGGAAGATTTTCTGAAACTATTTGTGCGGAGCCTAGCCCTGTACCGAAACGAAACATGGAGGATAAACAGTACAATAGGAAGGGAACAGCATCTTTTTACAATTTATGCTACAGAAAACTGTTGAAAATGGGAGTGTAGATCTAAAGACATCCTCCTGAAACAAAGTGGAAATAAAAGAATTTTATGGAAGAAACTGATTTAAAAAAATCTGTTATTAGAACACATCCCAAGACATGAATATATAATTAATGTCGTCATGAATATAAGAATGAAGGCTCCACTACAATAAGCAGATTAAGTGTATGTAGGAAGCTACAGTTATGCAGAGATGGATAGGTATGCACAGGCGAGACTAAGGTGGAAAGCTGTATGTAACATGTCTGTGGACTAAAGACACCAGCAGCAAGATCTTTATTGTTATGTTTAAGTTATAAAGCTGCTCTAAAGGACGTAATTTTACAATTGTAGCCAGTACAACTATAGCAAAAGCAGAGCTGTGTCGAAGCATTCTACAAATCATAGAGGACCCCTGTCACGCCAAATTTTCAGTGTACGTAACTTGTGGAATGGTCCAGAGAGTAACAGAAGCAATTCGTCAGTCAGAAAGATGACGTAGTAATTCTCTATGTCTGACGGAAGGTTTCAGTTACTTAATGGTCGATACCACAACCAACGACGTGTTCGTAAGCATTGTCCGTGGAACCCAACATTCGACATGTCAGGCGCTCTGTGCCAACTTGGGAGCATGAAGGGTATTTGTGTTACAATGAACGTCTATTACTGCAAGATTTATGACTGAGTAAAATATTGTCAGTAGGAATACGTAGATACATCGTTGCTCCATCTACATTATCTGATCAAAAGTATACGGCCATTATTACCTGGGCAGACTACACTGTTTCAGGAATATTACTGTATTCAAAGAACTGCCTCACAGACGCTGCTTCATGACAGGGTAAATTGTTATTCTGATACAACCATCGTCTCCGAATTGTTCCTCTTCTCTACACATTGTATAACGCTGTGAAATGTGAACATGTCCTTCCTTATTTAGCATTTTCTTAAGCACTCTGTGGGGACCGCATTCTAACTACGAACACCACCCACACACCATAACATCACCTCTTCCCAATTTCACTGTCGACACAGTCGATGTGGGTAGCCTTAGAATTGCTGAAATGTCCGCGGTACATTTGTTACTCTGGGGACATCCAGTGCTTTGTTGACGTTCGAAGTCTCGAAGTTCTCCTGACCGATACGCTGTGCTTTTACTGCTAACCGTCGGACTGCCACAGGATACAGCGTGACTACCACTGCACTCACATCACTCTTTGCGCCATTTCAAGAGACTCATATCATTCACTGCAGGAATGTACGGTTTATGAGGACCTACTCGACCACTGCACGCCAGTCTTTTTAACTCCCTATGCACACTCATTGTGCTAGCTGTACTACTTACGGCACTGTGGAACTCATGAGTGATTCTTTCTGTTGATTTTTAGTATTTTGTACTTCAGTCCGTTAGAAGGGAACCATTGCATGTACCACTTTTTCTGAGGAACAGGTAGAGGAATCAAGTTGAAATTTATGTCACATACTAAGGTGTACATTTCCTTAGCAGTGTGAAATATTTAAACTCCTAAGTCAATGCAATCAAAAGATACGGCCCTTTATGTCCATATTTCGGTACCCGCAAGCTCACTCATCAAAAACTGTTGGTCGCATTGACAACAAGCAAGGTTTCACGGTACAAATAAAGGAAAAAAATCTGAAGATTGGTAATTTGTAACTATATCTCATGAAAAAACATTTTCTTGCCATTTGTTGCCCAACTGTCTGCCTGTCAGTCTGTTAATACCGCTTTCTCTCACGAACGAGTGTAGGCATCGAGTTGAAACTTATGTGAGATGCTAGGGTCAACGGTCCCCTGGCGGTGTAAGAAATTTTAAGCGTATTTTGATATGCGCTATCTACCTTCATAATGGGCCTGGCAGTCAGTTCTGCTTGGAGCGCCGAATGGGCCGGACATGTTTACTCTTCCATAGCGATTCGAGTTGTACCAGTTCGCTGTTTACGTGACGTGTTGTGACATTTGTGAGTGGTTATTCGTCATTGTATCACCTACTGTCTTAATTGTGTTTCTGGCAGCGATTCATACCGCTTTGTTGATGTCATGTTGTCCACTTTGATCCTATGTAAAAGTACTGTTAGTTTTGCTTTTGACGAGTCTACTCGTAATGCGCAGCCAAGTTCCCTCCAAATTCATGATTGGTTAGTGGAAACGTTTGATGTTACTTCAGATCAGTACTGCGTATTTTGACACTAAGCTTTATGTTCTCCTTGTAAAATTCGTGAACTCTCTCCAAGTACAACGGCTGTACTTAAAAACGGCAATCAGGTCTCTTTCCGTCATAGAGATGGGTGAGCCGGTGTTGTACTCCTTGCCGATGCTGATGTTGAGTATACCAATGTGCCGGTTTTCAGCTTCCCGTCTAAAGTTGATGATCAGCATCTTAAAAACGTGATGCTTAAATCTGGCGATGAAAGGGCATTTACTGGGTTCAAATGGCTCTGAGCACTGTGGGACTTAACATGTGATGTCATCAGTCCCTTAAAACTTAGAACTACTTAAACCGAACTAACCTAAGTACATCACACACATCCATGTCCTAGGCAGGATTCTAACCTGCGACCGTAGGGGCCGCGCGGTTCCAGACTGAAGCGCCTAGAACCCCTTGGCCACACCGGCCGGCCATTTGCTGGGAGAGCTTGTCGAGTAAACATTGCCTTCAATGGTATAGTGGTACATGTTACGTCGACATACAAGGTGAAAAGTATTTAACCCGACAAACTCTGGGAGGTTGTAGGGGACATCAAAACAAATATTTTTCCCTAATGTCATTTTTTTCCTATGAGGAGTATTTAAACTGGTAGAGGAACTGTGCTCTGGGTGGACAATCAACTGGTTCCAGATTGTGGACACACTGTAAGTGAAATGGACGTAACAATTGCTCTCGCAGGCCTGTTCTTACATCCGTGTGATTCGTCCTCATGTTACGTGCAATTGCACGAGTGCTAATTGAAGGATCCCGCTCCACATGCTGCAAGACAGCTCCCTCAAATTGCAGCGTTCTTATCGTGCGACGGCGTCCCTGTCCAGGTAATCTGCTAAATGACCCGGTCTCAAGCAGACGTTGATACACAGCAGCAAAGGTCGTATGAACCGGGATACGGCAATTAGGCTATTGTTGTTGATAAACCCGCTATGCAGATCGTTCGTTGTGGTGCGCTACGTAGTACGCACTAACCATATCAGCCGGCCGAAGTGGCCGTGCGGTTAAAGGCACTGCAGTCTGGAACCGCAAGACCGCTACGGTCGCAGGTTCGAATCCTGCCTCGGGCATGGATGTTTGTGATGTCCTTAGGTTAGTTAGATTTAACTAGTTCTAAGTTCTAGGGGACTAATGACGTCAGCAGTTGAGTCCCATAGTGCTCAGAGCCATTTTTGAACTAACCATATCAGTGTACTCATTCCAGGTGTATCGCTCCATTAGTAAACAGATACAATGCACTACTACATTGGTGGACAACAGTTGCCTACAACTGAAGAGCGTAATATGCCCTCTAACGACTGAACATCGTAATACGGCCTCTAAAAATTGAAGAGCGTAATACGCCCTCCACCCGTTTAAATAATCCTCATAGGAAAAAATGACATTAGGGAAAAATATTTGTTTTGATGTCCCCTGCAACCTCCCAGAGTTTGTCGGTTTAAATACTTTTCACCCTGTATACATTAAACAGAACATCCCACCACATCTCGAGATTTGAGGTTATCAGATCCATGTTACATGATCAGGTGGGAGCAAGCTTCTTATGTAATGAGAGTGGTCACCAACGTCTCAATTCCCCGAAGCGAGCTTTTGCTCTCAGAAATTCTATTCAACCGTGACATGAATTGACGGTAGTAGATTTCTCTCCACCTCGTGCTCTGATGCCGATTCTAGAGCAATCCATTGCCCGATTTCACTTTAGCCGCTGGCAGTTTTCCCCTGTTAAAATCTATGACGGAGTTTGCGCCCTCTGCTCCCAGTGCCGAAGCTCAGTTGCTGCAAGTGTTGCCCTGCTGCGTCGAGTGTCTGTCTCTTTGGTAGTAGCCTGCCGTCCTGCTCTGGAGGCTGTGGAGGGCGGCGGATTTGGGCGTTCGTTCGGCCAGTGGCGTGGATCTTCCTCCTCACCGCCTGTCCAGATGTCGCAGTCTGGCGAACACTGGAGCCTCCCCTTCCCGCGTCGACCGCCATCGACGCTGCTTCGGTTACGCAACGTTCGGAGCTCCGCCGTTGAGTCTTCCACTGCAAGAGTCGCCCCAGGTTGTTTCAGTCCTGCCGCCTGCTGCGCCTGTTGTTCAGTCCCTGTCTGTCATGCTAGACAGTTTCTCTGCGAAGTGGGTTACTTTTCCTGGTCCGCCACGGGCAGATTCAGACCTAATGCTTCATCTCCATACTCCTCAGGCGATTTTGCCTCACAGCGAGTCCAACCGTAGCGCGCTGTCTCGCGTCATAAGGGATCTGCCGGGCGTGTGACTAGTCGCCTTCCCTCGGAGTCGTCTGTGCACTCGGCAGTGGACTGATGGTCGGAATCTGGGATAGACGGATTTTGCTTTTGTCCGTCTTTCGTAGATGACTCAGGCATACACCTTTGATACTTTGAATGTCAATCGTATTGAATCTCAGTTACGTCTCGCTGTTCGCAGTCAGTTTGTTTACGATTGTAGTGCAGACATCCGGCCGCGGTGGCCGAGCGGTTCTAGGCGCTTCAGTCCGAAACAGCGCGACTACAACTGACGCAGGTTCGAATCCTGCCTCAGGCATGGATGTGTGTGATATCCTTAGGTTAGTTAGGTTTAAGTAGTTCTAAGTTCTAGGGGAGTGATGACCTCAGATGTTGTCCCATAGTGCTCAGAGCCATTTGAAGCATTTGTAGTGCAGACATTACGTCATTGCAGAAACTATTGTTTACTATCTTTTCTCTTCCCGGGTTTCAGATCTTTCTTAATACAGCACCTAAAGGTTCGACAAGTAGTGCTCTGTTTTATCGGAAAGGTATTTCCATCAATTCTCGAGTCTGGCCGCGGGACTAGTTCTCATCTCTTTGTCCTTATCCCGATTGTGCTTCATTCACCACCTGACACGTATCAAACGGTGGCACGGTTGAAATTTTGCAGAGAGGAGCTTCCTTATGTTTCTCACAGGAATTCCCTGAAGGATTTGCTTGTTCGTCATTTCAGCTGCGTGTTGCATCCCGTTGATCAGTCCTCATATTTTTAGTCATGATATCCATCAAGCGGTTCGTGCTAAGGGTTTGAGATGTATCAGAACATAAATTTCCACCGTTGGTGGAATGTAAGTTTCTTACTGCACCGTCTAGCAGAATTCACAGTTTTTATTGCTTCGAAGTTCACCCCCCGTAGCTGAGTGGTCAGCGCGACAGAATGTCAATTCTAAGGTCCCGGGTTCGATTCCCGGCTGGGCCGGAGATTTTCTCTGCTGAGGGCTGGGTGTTGTGTTGTCCTAATCATCATTATTTCATCCCCATCGACGCGCAAGTCGCCGAAGTGGCGTCAAATCGAAAGTCTCGCACCAGGCGAACGGTCTACCCAACAGGAGGCTCTAGCCACACAACATTTTTTTTATTGCTTTGATATTTTGCGTCATCATATTCTTGCAGTCGACACAATTCCTGAACCTTTCACTGATTACCACGCTGTTGCAGGGGCTATCAACCTCGCCCGACAACCCATGAAATACTGTCATGCTCAATGGATGGCCATAGTTTCCCACCTAGCTGATGCAGTGACTAGTCCTGAGTGGGAGTTTCGCGTCCGCTCGGTAGAGCGATACGTTTCGTTATTCGCATGGCGGTCTGAGTAGGCGAAGCCACGAATTCGAAAAACGCTGATAAGCTATTGTGCTGCAAGGCCCAGAGACATTCGGAGCACGTATGACTCTTATTATTGCGTTCTTCCTTAATTACGTGCACGACCAGGTGACGCCTCTATCAGGATCGCTGAAGTTCGGTGGGTCAAGGCCAAGTTGCTGCTGAGTAAGAAGCAACAGGTGGAAGGGTCGGCGGTGAAGTCTAAGACACGGCCTCTTGTTAACGAGAAGCAGACATCCTCGTATCACATGTTTCACCACTACACTCATCGTTGTCGCTGTCGTATTACCTGCCTCACCGCACATGATGGCCGTCAGCTGGCTCTCAGGGTGAGGTACCTGAAGCTTTACATCAATGTTACGCACAGTTGTAAGCAGCACATGATGCCTTAGACCCCCTTCCGATGCTAGTTTTGCTACCGTCTGTGAGATGACTACGCCCGATCACATTGTTGAGTTTCTTGCGGATTTTCAGCAGAATGATGTGTGTGGTTTTATTGCTGATTGCCCCTCTCATAAATCCCCTGTTCAGATCGGATTTCCGAAACAATTTTATTTACATTTTTGGCATCTCTTGGGTCCTACTTTAACTTACATTTTAAACAGGACGGATTTCCGATAGAATTTTATTTACATTTTTATCATCCCTTGCGTTCTACATTTACTTCGATTTTAGACTATATTTTGGGCCGCACTGTTGTGCCTACGTGCTTCAAGGTGGGGAAAATTGCTCTCATTCCGAATTAATTGTGGCCGTTTAACAGTGGCTGATTACCGTTCCTGCATGCTACGCAGTTCTGAGTACAAAACTGTTGCAGTGGCTCTGAACAGCTAATTGTCCATATTGATTGGATGTATGATTGGTGCACACCAACGTTGACTCCGGGAGCCGAATATAGGGATGTGGTTTCGGTTGCGGTGTTTCATCTATTCACTGTGCTTTTGCCTTCTTTTTCTAAGGTATCTCATCGCGTTAGTCAAGCTATCTCGATCGTATACTGGAGAATATTTGCCTCACAGCTTCTGCAGGCGTCATTCTTTCTAACTTGTATGAAGAACATTGCAACGTCACTGCAGATCAATGGACAGCTAACGCCGCCGGTTGTTCTCTGTACGGGAGTGCCTCAGGGCAGTCCCCTCTCTATGTATTTGTTTGCCCTGTATCTTGAATCGTTGTTGTGACAAGTTCGTGATCGGCGTGATCGGCCGACAGGTCTAAAACCGTGAGGGGAATACCTCACAGTTAAGGCGTACGCCGATGACGTATTGGTCCTCCTCCGTCGAAGAAAGCCAGTCCCTTTGTTAAAAGTAATAATTGATGGTTGTCGTACTTCAGGTGCGCGCATAAATGCAGATGAATGCCTACGCGTCATCGAGGATCCTGTCCTTCCTTGCGCACGTTTTGTGAATCGCGACACGTATTTGGTGGTTGTCGGTGATCGACATTATCCACCGTTCGGATTTTTCCTTTCTTATACATAATCCGTTTTTCTTTTCTCAGCATGGTTGTGTTGTTTCGTGTGTATGGTATCTGTGGTGTAGTCAAGGGAAAAAAAACTTAATAAGGCATCTGGGTAGAGACTTAAAGAACCGAATTCCGGCTGGGTCTCTTTTTCTTTTTTTGCACTCTGCCTCCAACCTAGCCAAAAAATGGTGATAAATCGCGTGCCTGGAAACCGAGAGGATGGTGCATAGAATTTCAGTCGGCCAACGGATTTCTCAGTATTGATTTTAAACCAGCCTTCATCTCTGTGAGGAGTCAACGTTATACCGCAGGTCCCCTTTCCTCCATCGCGTAACTGAGGTTGGCGACAAAATGGCGTCCAATAGAAAGATCAACACCAGGTCATTCATCCACAGGAAATAATTTTCTGTATACCCAACTATGTTTGTACAGAACACTGGGAGTGTGAGTGCTACTCAAACTTGGCCGATTCTTTTTTTTCATATCCACGCCATACAGTGCTCGATGGTCCCTTTTAGCGAACGTGTGGTAGCCGCTTGTAGTGAAATCTACGTAACAGTCGATTGGTAGTTCCAGTTGTATACAAGCTAATTCGGAAATTCTAGTCTCCTTTCTCCTTTATCATGCTATTTTGATTTTCGTTTAATTTTTGTTTCTTCTCATTTATTTACAAATTTTGAATGAATCACCCCTTTTAAGTGCTGTTGAGTAGCATTTGGGTACATGTCGGATTGAGAGCTTTATCGATTCACCGTTAGTGCACTGGACACTCACTGTACTTGCTGCTGTTTCTCAATAAACTGTTTCAAGCATGGTTCTCAGTGACTGATTAGTACAATGCAAGTACAACTTTTAACACTTCCCCGCAGACCATGAAGTCATAATTATAGCCTGTGGAGCAGATTGTGTACGATCTACATTGAAAAACACATAAATGTGTTTCAGCTGTTAAGGTAGGTGCTGTCTGAAGACAGATCCACGAGTAGCAGAACTCGTGAACAGAGGCGTTCCGTTGCGCAGAACGGTATCGTTGGCAGATTAGTAGAGTCACCCATTTCAGGGAGAATTTTCATTAACATAGGTTGCCAAGACACTCTTCTTATGGGGTTCATCCGCTGGTAAAGGTTAGCACCTACTTTCAGTAACATGCGGTATATTATCTAGGAAGTTTCTGCATGTATTTTGAACGCAAATAAGTATACGTACTTAAAAGTGCAGTCTCTCCCATGCAGCTGTGTGACTTCGATTCTAAAATTATGTCCAGTAAAACATCAGCACAAATAAAACTTAATACAATATTATGACGATACTTCACATGGCCAGCAGGGAGTTTAGTTTTTCTTTTGTGGAACACTGTGGCGGTGTGATATTATTGTTACGTGTCGCTGTGTGCCATGTATTCATATCACGCACAGTTTTCCGCCATAACGTTTTTGACACTAGGACGATGTATCAGAAGAGTAAGGTGTGCATCCTGCTGGCGTTTTCAGATTGGGTTGGGTGTCCTTCCCTTGGTCTAGAGCCCATAGGTAAGTCTCACTGTGTCTACCACGCCTCCGTGCGGGCAGGCTAAGTAGGGCATAAGTCACGTTGGCAAGCGAGCTGCGGAAGTCTGGGTGGTGGACATAGTGTCTGCGTCGCCGATCACTTTAGTACCAACAATGTGAGTACACAAAGAGGGGGAAGTTCTTCGTCTTTTCCTCGATTTTTCGAAAATTTTATATCAGTTCTCAGCTGTCACATTGACAATGGTGCAGAGCCTGCTGTCCCTCCCCCTCCCCCCCCTCCCACCACACCACTTGGTATTTTTTAGAAGTAAGTTGTGCAGGAAGAAGGAACTTTTGAGGGATTCGAGGACAGCTTCGAGGGAAGTGGTCGGTGATCGAGGGAGGTGACAGCTGACGACCGGCTGGGGCTGTTTCGCTGATCTGGAGCAGACGTAAGTTTTCTAGTTCACAGAAGCGCGACCCCTTCTCTGAGCAGTTCGCCTCTCGTATGTTTTGGATGTGCAACCTGAGGTGCTGACCTAATTTCGAGTCTGATCTTGGGTTCATTAATGTTGCATGACTAGGCTGCACAGATAAGATAATCTTGGTGCTGCAGCCCCCATACGGTTCCTCACACAGATTACGTTTGATCAAACTTTGTTTTATTCAAAACAGAAGAGAAATTCTGTTAAAGGCAAATAACTTTTGATCTATATTTGTTCACATTTAGAATAAATAAAAAATTATGTTAAAATCAGACTTTACTTCCACTACAAGACCATTAACTTGTCCTATAGCTTTACTGGTTAGCGAGTATTAAGACAACCTGGTACACTATCAAGCTGTGCGTTGTTAAGTTCCTGTTGTCCTTCGAATACAGTGATCAGATTAGATGATACGACAGTATTATATCACACGCCGTGAAAGAAGCAGCTTGAGCTCTCACGCTCTATCACAGATACAGAACCAAATTTAAGACTACCCCCCTGCCCTTCATGTGGAGTTGTAGAAAGTATTTTCGCCCATTCTGAGTGAGAACTATGCTGCAGCAGCAAAGTATGCTTACATTCTGCATGTGAATGTTGTGTTTTGCAACAAATTATTGTATTCTCGGTTTTGTATAGAAAATTAATGTGTGAGTGAAGATTTCACTTTGTGTATTTCATGTGACGATTCATTGTATTGCGGGTGACGTTACTTTTCGTGTCTAGGGTCATTAGTTTGAGCTGAATTTTGTGGGGTAGTTCTTTTAATTTCAGCTGTTGTATACATAGAGAGGCCCAGTCGGTCACAATCGAGACAAGACAGAAAGGTTTTAGGGCTAGAGGATTCTATGGAAACAGAACAGTCCGCTTCGGAATTTTCAGTAGGAAAGCGCCACCAACAACTTCCTTGCCTGAAACCAAGGATATCGAAGTTAGAGCTGAATTCGCGAGAGAGAATCGACTGTGGCACATGGCAGTACAAACTTTGAAAACGTGGGAGGCATTCTCTAGGGGAAAACAAATGCTAGATATAGCGAAAGCAGACAGAAGAAAGGCAGAAGAAGACAGGAAAAGGGCAGAAGAGAGAGGGAGGATAACAGACGAAGGCAGGAGAAAGGCGGCAGCAGATACAAGGAAGGCGCAGGTGAGAGAGGCAAAGGCCGAAGATGATGGGAGGTAAGCAGAAGCAGACAAAAAACTGTTAGACAAGAGATGCCAGCGCTGCACGGAGAAACTGATAAGAGAAGCAAGTCCTTTGACGAAAAGGTGGCAATAAGTAAGCAATGTGAGCAGTCTGGTCCAGGCTGAGACACGTCTCAAGAAAGTTAAGGAGGTAAATGCTTGCTTATACAGATAATACAGATTCTACAAGAGGCTTGCACCACATTTTCTGCGAGAATGCAAGTTCTGGAGGAACGAACTGATTCTCAAGGTAGAGAACCAGTGTGATTCTCCAAAACTGAGAAATCTGTGTCACTAAAACTAACTTTGGAGAATATATGAATAGAAATAGTGGTGCCACGAGCCATGGGCCATTAATGTTTCTAGCAGAGATTAGTATATAGATTGTTAATGAACGGCATAGTTGTACGAATTCAGAATCTAGTGGTGTGCAGTCAGCGACCAGCATGGGGTGATCACGAGAGAATCGTTTCGGTCATAGAGAACCGTGTTCGTCAACAGACAGGACTTTGATGAAAATCATTATTTCATTTATGCATAGGCAGACACTTCCACGTGGAAATCTGGTTAGGCCAATTTAGAGGTAGTCTGTTGAATTCTTGGCCAATACACAGATAATTAGAGGACATGATTAATAATATCAGTGAAGAGGTTATAGCGAAAGGTAAATCTACCACACTCGCATGACTTGGATAAGAAATTTTTGAAAATGTATTGGTCGGCCACAAAGTATAATAAGTATAATAAGAGCAGCACGGTGCCAATCTTATTCTCAATACCTTGACGAAACCTGGAAGAGGAATCAGTATGTCGACCATCTATACCATACAGTCGTGGAGAAATCATCCCACATTTCATTAGTCGGCTTTGCACTGAGAAGAGTGATCTGGAGGTGTTTAAGATGGTCGTAAACGATTTAGATGATTTCGTACAAGAAGAATTGAAAATCAGCTCTACTTCCAACAGGAATCAGTATGGAAAATCGCAGAAGAAGCACTGCACACTTGGGAACGGCAGCTGGCCCCAAGAACGGAATTCTAATGGAATAATCAGATGCCACAGCAGTACAAGGAGAGTCTCCATCAGGGAGGTGACGAGGAAAGACCATCGGATCATAGAAACAAGACGGTGGTACAAATTACTGAAATAAGGATGCATGTCACGGATCATTATCAATTAGTTTAATACTGTAACGAGCAGAAATGGGGTGCAGGTAAAAGCTATTCCTTCGGTCGAAGTTTAATTAAGTACTATTAGCAATTATCATTAAGCTTACTTTGTTTCTCTTTCTTGTTTATTAACCTGTCTTCTCGTAGTTACTATTTCTTATGCAGATGTGTGTAGCTTTCTTCGTGGCAAGTGATGAGTAGCTAGTTGCGTGGGGCATCGGAGATAGATGCACCTGCCTCAATTACCTCTCCTTATAAATTAAATGTAAAGATTGAAGTCTGCCCATCAAAACGGCATAGCACCACAATATACTGCGTAAGGATAACACCATTTTTTTATGTGATCTAGAGGTGTAGTGTTGTCATCATCAGCGAGAATTATGAGCAGATCCTCACGAAATACAAAGCTTTTTTTTTAAGATGTTTATGCAATGTAACAACGTACTGTATCGTTCCTGCAAGGGTGTTTCTTTTTCGGGATGCTTCGACTCATTGTCTTGACATCTGGCCAACGTCTTGTGCAATTCTAACTTAAATGGCGAGATAGTACATTTTCTACAGGGAAAAACTTCAGCTTCTGCCCTTGTCTTTGGGTTTAGGTGAGTGTAACGATCTGTTATGCGACATTGGAGGATTCTGAAGTGGGCAGGAGCAGCAAATGTAGTATTCTTGTATTCGCGCATGGACAGTATGCACTGCACGTGTGATTAAGAGTTATTCGACTTAGGAGAGCCCTGCAGTATTGCGTGGGATGCCAGTTTTCCAGTTCCGGCGCTGAGCGGTCCTAACTGTGTTTCTGTTAGATGTTGTGTTCTCCTCAGCGTATCTTTTTTATGTGTTTGCTTGCCTGAGAGACATCATAAAAGTGATAATCTGAGGCGGGAAACCCACTCTACTCCAAACAAATGGATAGCGCAAATCTCTCGTTCAGCCAGCGTATGGACAGATGTATAGTAGTGCACCAATGTAATTGTTTGGGTTAAGACCTTTAGTGGGTAACTAGACCGTTTAGTATGGGGACTTGAAATTAATTTTTTGCTGTGCGAAACATGTTTGTTTGAGATCATTCAAAACTAAAGAACTTAAGGAAAGCATACCATGGTCGTACAGCTCACTTCATGGGGCTATCTTGCACCGTGTTGAGCACGTTACACGGACGCAAAACTCACCGAAGCTTTCACCTGTTATAGAAAGACGACTAAGGAGAATATTACTTAATAATTTACAATGAACAGTTTTTCATCACAACTACGATTTGCCGCAATGATACGTCCATTCTAGTAATGATAATCTCAGAGTAACTTCCCACAGCGTTCATTCTGAGTTTTACATTGAACAGGACACGGGCTGGCGTCATTCTGCACACGCATCAGTGCGCCTCATAAGCAGGCAGTCTGTGATCGACGTGTCAGCAGCAAACGCTGCCACGCTTTTCGCGTGAGACTGGAGGAAGCAGCTGTTGTATGCATTGCTTCACCCTGGCGAGGCCTCACCGTAGTTCTGACACCACTGCCTGTGACATGGTCAGCGCTGCCACAACTACACTCGTCAGCTACCTTCCAACAGGTTACAGAGCAACGTCTTGCATATGAGATGTATTCTCTGCCTCTGATGGTCACACAGATTACTTGCTAACAGCTTTTGTAGCTTCATAGCAAGGAAACATACACTTTCCTAAAATGATCGATGTAAGAATATTTACTAGTAATGCTTAGCTTGTTCCCAGAATGTAGAAAACTCCACGTCCAAAAGCCCATAAAGTTTATAGCATCTAGTAAGTGATATGGTCCATTAAGTGAACTGCCGGGAACCTTACGTACCGTGAGATATCAACATGCTGTTATTTCTCACTATTTCCAGTTATTAAATTATCAATTCTTTAGGCATCATACTTCGACACAACCCTCACAGGCGTCTCAAAGTTGGCAACGGAAACGCATGTTTCCGCCAGCTGCGGGAGCAGTCGCACAGGACCCGGCGGATCCAGTGGTGAGTACCTGCTGAACCACACCTCTAGTGACACCGATTACGAGCGCCCTCTGCCGCCGCAATATACAGTAGGACGGCCGACGGCAGCCACACATCCAGACTCAGCCACCATTGGAAAGTCTGCTGTCGGTAACCTTCAACAGTTCGCTCATGCACTATTAGCAGCAGCCTCACACTGCACAATACTCTCTTGCTTCTTGTAACAGCTGGACTTTATTGCTCTTTGTTCTTTTGTAAAGTTTTTTGCAGCGCTTGGAGATACCTACAAGCTACGTAAAACTTCCGTTCATTATATTTACGTGTTCGCTGATCATTTCTGTGGTGTCACCGCCAGACACCACACTTGCTAGGTGGTAGTTTAAATCGGCCGCGGTCCATGTAGTACATGTCGGACCCGCGTGTCGCCACTGTGATCGCAGACCTAGCGCCACCACCAAGGCAGGTCTCGTGATACGAGAGTGGACTCGACCCCAGTTGTACGAGAACCAAGCTACCGCCCAGTTGTACGCGAACCTAGCTATCGCCCAGTGGTACGAAGCCTTTCTCTCTCATTAGCCGAGAGACAGAATAGCCATCAGAAGTTAATGGCTACGAACTAGCAAGGAGCCATTTGTATCAGTGCCTATAGCTTACGAGTATTCAAGAGAAATAAAAGTTAAGTAAAAAGCATCTACATACTTTTCTTCTTATTCATTCATAAGTTCTCATGTTCCAGACTTCACGCCCGTCTGCATAATGCCGAGCGTGCACTATCGGCTACCGCGTTAGTCTAGCTTTCTTTTTCAGCAATCCACTTCACAGTGTCGGTCCAGTTACCGACACTACATATGGCGACGAGTAAAAACTTCTTTCTGATTGCTTACATTTAATTGTGTCATGGCTTCGCCACATTCTCCAGATGTACTGTCCGAATTTTATCGCTTGCAGAATCAGCAGACGCAGGCGTTACTGGATGCCCTTGGACAGTTCGTCCAGGGTCAACGTGCGCTGCACACCGATGCGGCCGCAGCCGCTTCACCGCTACCGCAGCCACAACCTGCCGTTGCACCGCCTTTTAGGCACTACGACCCGAACCACGAGTCCTGGCAAGAGTGGTCTCGTCAGTTCGCCTTTCACATGGCTGCCTACAGAATTCAAGGTAATGAGCGGCAGCCGTTTTTGCTTTCTTGTGTCGGTGTGTCCACATACCGTGTGATAGTGAAATTGTTTCCCCGGCGCGACGTAGCAACTCTGTCCTACGAGGAAATTTTGTCTGCATTAGATGCCTATTTTAAAGAAACAGTTAATGTGGTTGCAAAACGGTATACGTTCTTTCGTACAAAACGTACGGCCGGTCAAACTAATAGGGAGTGGGTAGCAACATTGCAAGGACTTACTAGGGACTGTGCCTTTGAATGTGACTGTGGTCTTTCTTATTCAGATACAATGGTGCGTGATGCAATTGCACAGAACGTTTCTGATGTTCGCATACGGGAGCAAATTTTGAAACTAGTTAATCCCTCCCTTCAACAAGTGATAGACATATTGGATAGACAGGACACACTTGACTGTGCTCAGGAATCTTTTGAAACTTCGCCAGCTGTGTGTAACATTAACCGGCCCGCTGGACGCGCTACGCGGCCCGGTAACCGGGCCTCGCGCACGGACACACAGCGACCGCAGCGTGCTAAGCCAGGTGTGCCGCGCCAGCCCGCAAATGCAGTGAAATCATGCCCGCGGTGTGCTACTAGACATTCGCGTGAACATTGCCCGTCACGCCAAGCTATTTGCTTTTTCTGCAATAAGAAAGGACATGTTCAAAGTGTTTGCCAGAAAAAGCTCAGATCAGACAATCACAATCGTTCCAGGCCCTTTGCTTCGCGCCGGAATCGAACCAAGGACACTCAGGCTCGTGGACCTTCGCCTATGGACATTAATGTCGTTAATTCCACTTCGTCCAGTGACACTTTCTCTAACAGTGACTGTGATCGTCCCACAAAAACTGTGCGTCGACGTCGCCGGACATCACGTCAATTAGCAAGTGATTCTGTCCCAGTGTCTGTTCCAATTGCACAAAACAGTCGCTCTTGTCGTCCGCAGGACAATAAACTTTTTGTGGACTTAGACTTTGAAGGCAAAGTGATACCATTCCAGCTCGATACCGGAGCTGCAGTTTCATTGCTCAATCACGGCACGTACAAACAACTGGGCGCACCTCCGTTGCGTGCCGCAAATGTTAAGCTAACTACATATTCCGGACAGAAAATTCCTGTGTTAGGACAGTGCAGCCTGCTTGCAACATTCAAGGGACAATCAAAACTTGTGTCATTTTACGTTCTTCGTTCTTCTTCTGCAGTGAACTTATTTGGTCTAGATTTATTTAAGTTGTTTAACATGTCTATTGTAAATCAGGTCCTATCAGTGAATCAGACTGTGCCTACAGACAGTGTTTCTCGGCTGTGTGACGAATTTGCAGACATTTTTGCACCGGGCTTAGGTTGCGCTAAAAACTATGAAGCACATTTAGAACTGAAGGTAAACGCGCAACCGAAATTTTTCAGAGCGCGCAATGTTCCCCACGCATTGCGTCAGGAGGTCGCAAGAACATTGAACAATGTAGACTCACAAGGTGTGAGTGAATGTGCGCAATGCCTCTTTCATTTCAGCTCCGCTTCATCGCTTACGCCGTACAGGTGTTCCGTTTCTCTGGACGACGGAATGCGAACGCGCCTTTCGCCAGTTGCAATCGGCGTTGCTTTCTAATACTTGCCTTACGCCATTCGATCCCCAGCAACCCCTTTTGTTGATGGTAGATGCATCGGATTTCGGGATCGGTGCTGTGCTTGCGCACAAAGTTGGCTCCCATGATCGCCCTATTGCCTTTGCGTCCAAATTGCTCTCGTCTGCGCAAAGAAATTATTCACAGATAGAGAAAGAAGCTTTGGCTCTCGTGTTTGGTGTTACTAAGTTTCATGATTTCTTGTATGGTCGTCACTTTACCATCATCACAGACCACAAACCTTTGACATCGCTTTTTCATCCGACCAAGCCTGTACCTCCACGTACAGCGCAGAAATTCATTCGCTGGTCTATTTTCCTCTCGCAGTACCGCTACGATATCTTGTATCGGTCCACTGCTAAGCACGGAAACGCCGATGCGTTGTCCCGTTTGCCTGTTGCTGCGGATGAAGCATTCGATTCTTCCGAACTTGCTTGCATGTTCATTGATTCGGAAACCGATGAAGTGGTCGAATCGTTTCCGATTGATTTTCGTCGTGTCGCTACAGCCACAGCTGCTGACCCTGTCCTTGCTACTGTTTTACGTTTTGTTGCTACGCAATGGCCTTTGTCAAAGTCGGATCGAGGATCCGTTGGTTCGCCGCTTTTTTGCTCACAAGGAGAGACTTTTTGTTCGACGTGGTGTTTTGTTGTTGCGTTCTGATAATGATCAGTCCAGAGTCGTGGTCCCACGTTCGTTACAGTCCTCTGTTTTACGGCTTCTTCACCAAGGACATTGGGGTATAGTGCGAACGAAACAACTTGCTCGTCAGCACTGTACTTGGTTCGGAATCGATGCTGCGATTACGAATATGTGTTCTTCGTGCCCGGCGTGTGCCGAACAACAGTCCGCACCGCCGCGGAAAGTCTTTGCGTGGCCAAAAGCCACTTCCCCTTGGCAACGCTTGCACATTGATTTTGCTGGTCCATTCTGGAATGCTCGATGGTTGGTTCTGGTCGACGCCTTCAGTAATTTTCCTTTTGTTGTTCGGATGTCTTCCACGACGTCCTCCGCCACCATCCAAGCGTTGTCTGCTATCTTTTGCATTGAAGGTCTTCCGCAGACTATTGTTTCCGACAATGGCCCACAATTCATGTCCGCAGAATTTCAGTCATTCTGCCAGGCCAATGGTATTCAACATCTGACATCCGCGCCGTTTTCGCCTCAGTCCAACGGTGCCGCTGAACGATTGGTCCGGACTTTCAAGTCGCAGATGTTGAAATTGAAAGAGTCGCATTCTCGGGAGGACGCATTGTTGCTCTTTTTGTCTTCGTATCGCTCTCAGCCCCGAGATGGTCGCTCGCCGGCTGAGTTGCTCCACGGTCGTCCTCATCGCACCTTGATGTCTTTGCTGCATCCGCCACATCAGGTTCCTGCGCAGCGGCAGACTCCTGCTTTTGCTCCAGGCGACGTTGTATTTTATCGCAACTATCGAGGTTCACGGCGTTGGCTCGCAGGGCGCATTCTTCGCTGCCTCGGCCGCGCGATGTATTTGGTTTTGGGGGCCTCTGGTGAGGTGCGTCGGCATCTCAATCAGCTGCGCCTCTGTCGTCGCTCGGGTTCTGCCGCTCCCCGTCTGCTTTCAGCGACGGTGCCGTCCGGTCAGCGCCCTGGGGACCCATCTACTGGCTCGCCTCATCCCCAGGTGTTACCGACGATGCCTTCCATTTTGCCCCATGGCGACGCGCCGCCGCCGCCGCCGCCGCCGCCGCCGCAGCAGCAGCAGCAGCAGCCGCCGCCGCCGCCGACCGCATTCGACGCTTCGTTGCAGCCGCCAGGCGCCTCCCAGGGTCACGCGCCGCCGATCGCTTCCCGTGACCAGCTGTCCTCCGCCATGGACCTCCCGACCGCTCCGGACCACATGACGTCTTCGCGCGTCGGCTACCCCGACGCAATGGAGGTCGACCCTTCACTCCCTCCTGTCTCTTTACGGGCGCATACACCGCATGTTGGCGTGCACCCTGGACTAGTTTTGCAGGCGTTTCCTAGCTCCCCTCGGACCGGATGGCCGGGTGCGGGTGGCACAGCCTCGCCTGTTGTTAGGCTCCCCACCTCATCGCATACGTCAACATGTGGTCCTCCCCACGGCGGGCGGAAGCCTTATTACACGACCGTTCGCCGATTTGCGGGGGAGGAATGTGGTGTCACCGCCAGACACCACACTTGCTAGGTGGTAGTTTAAATCGGCCGCGGTCCATGTAGTACATGTCGGACCCGCGTGTCGCCACTGTGATCGCAGACCTAGCGCCACCACCAAGGCAGGTCTCGTGATACGAGAGTGGACTCGACCCCAGTTGTACGAGAACCAAGCTACCGCCCAGTTGTACGCGAACCTAGCTATCGCCCAGTGGTACGAAGCCTTTCTCTCTCATTAGCCGAGAGACAGAATAGCCATCAGAAGTTAATGGCTACGAACTAGCAAGGAGCCATTTGTATCAGTGCCTATAGCTTACGAGTATTCAAGAGAAATAAAAGTTAAGTAAAAAGCATCTACATACTTTTCTTCTTATTCATTCATAAGTTCTCATGTTCCAGACTTCACGCCCGTCTGCATAATGCCGAGCGTGCACTATCGGCTACCGCGTTAGTCTAGCTTTCTTTTTCAGCAATCCACTTCACAGTGTCGGTCCAGTTACCGACACTACAATTTCTGCTTCGGTGCAGCTTCCAAACGACAACAGCTGCTACACCACTCTATAGTCCAGCTCTCCTTACCATTACGTATGAAGGTGTACCCAACAATTCTTATCATTTCTGGAGCGATGTGCAACGCACGCGCAGCTTTGTTCATCTTAGGTAACACGTGCTTTCCAACAGCTGGTCCTACGCTTAGTCTCGATTTCACCCAGGTAATCTTTAAAGCAAGATACTCTCCCCATTTTCGGATGAGAACTAATGCGCGAATTGCACACGCTCATCAACGTGTTGTCTCGGTTGTGTTGTTTCTGTGGCTCTCTCCCCCTCCCCATGTATCAAAGCTTCTTTCCTGAATGTATTTGTCTGTCTGCAAAAATAAACGCTTGAACTGAAATTTTTTAGCAGCCCTAGTCTCTTTCATTTGAATCTTTCCACCCTCGTTGTGAAGTGCAATGAACATTGGCACGCACTGGTGGTTCATCAGAGTGTTCGGGTCGTGGAATGCATTACCATTACCCGTTGCGCACATCAGACAGTCCGCTTGTTTACTGAGCAAGAATAGGATTATTTCTGAATGGCAGTCAAAATTATACATTCGTGTTCTAACAGGACACCCTTCTCTAGCATTACGTTTCCTCAACTGTACTTATAGATACCAGTATTTTTTTCCGAGTGTTGGACAGGTCAATATTGCCTTAGTTGCTTTTTGGAAAACTTTCATATAATTTTATACACAGTATGTTATATTTCAAGCTAAAATTTATGAAGTGCAAGTTCTGAATGTACAAAAAACTTTTTTTTAGAAACATTTGATATTACGAATTACTTGCGCACTTAAAACTTCTTTTATTAATTTACGCAATCCTGTACCGTTTACTATATTTATTTCTGGATTCATTTATGAAATAATAATCGAAATTAACAACGCAACGAAAGCTAGTAGGAATTCGTTTGTTAAGAAAAATTGTAAACCCTTGGGAATATTGTTATTTCCGCAGGGTCATAAGCTTGCCTCCGATGTGATCGAACGTAGTTTTGTATAGTAAGTGCGAACAATGTCAATTGGTCTTTGTTAATGCAAAACATCAAAATGTTGTATGAGGTTCTAAAATGTAAGAAAATCAGTAGAAAATAAATTTATGTAAAAAATTCTGCAACAACAATCTTTCAGTTTATTTAGTTCGAACCAACCGTGAGGACCAGACGTTAGATTTTCATCTTCAAGAATCAGACCCCTAGACAAGAAGAACTGGAGCCATCTCAATATGACAAGCTAAGTAAACTCGAAGGAATACTGTAATATTCACGCCTCACTAATCTTCATGAAAGATTTTCTTTATTAATTACTTGGACTGGGCATTGTTTAATGTGGACAATAGATGGAAAAAGGAAGGCAGAGGGAGATTACAGTGCGCAAAACGTAAGGACGGAAGCGACTTTTGCATGATGTGTCATTCCCAAGCAACATAGCTCGAAGAAACTTGGACCTTACATAGAAAGAACTGCCACAGTGTACTACACAAAATGGTACTCAGTGTGTTGTGTGAGCACCAATGGCGGCAACAGATGCTCTGCAACCTGATTCCCGCTCCCAACTGGGGAGTTATTCGGGTACGGTGTTCCATTCCTCCGCCAGCCAATTTGACAATCGATGAGAGGTTGTTCATGCATGTGGAACTCCAACAATACGTCTGTATTGGAACAACACCGCTACTATTCCAAAGTGCCGTTATCCAAGATGGTGGCCATGACGTCACCCAAGATGGCGGCTATGACAGCATTCAAGATGGTGGATTTTGGTGGGAAGTTTGAATTTTGGCCAGGTAAGTGCCACGCCATCCTAGCCCAGAAAAGTGGCGGCAAATTCAAATTTCAGTAGATAATGGTGGGAAAAAAGGACTTTATTATTTAAGCAATTTGAAGCACATCTGTCCACCACTAGCAACAGAGCCCAACTGGCTTAGTTAATATCATCGTCACAAGGGAGCGTCACCGTGATGTCAGATCATGACGCAAGATGGCTGCACCCTGTGCATCCTACACAAGCTGCAGAGCCCAACTGGCTGAGTTCATATCGGTGCCACCAGAGGACGCCACTGCGACGTCGGGTGATGACACAATTACCGGTATTCTAGATGTCTGTATACAGTGTGTTCACCGTGAGCTCCAGAGACGAACTGGCTTAATTCATATCGTGGCCACCAGACATTGCTACCGTGACGTCAGCTGACGACACAAGATCATCTGCACTCTCTCACGCCGTGGAACCGGCCTGCGGGAGCCCGACCACTTACATCAAACACCCTCGGCCGCCACATCCATACACGCACCATACATAGCGTTCTGTAAATATGGTAACTAAAGTAACACCCACATCGCCCATCTAATCTATCAATTACCTAAGTACTTAATTCCATTTCAATTTTAATCATATTCAATAAATGAATTTAAAATTTCAATATTTACCACTATCAGCGCAGTTTTCACTCATTACGTAGCACCCCCACCCCAACCCCTAGAATGCTGCAATCCTATTGGCTGCTGCATTAGTCACGTGATTCAACTTCATAGAACCTAGGACTTTTAATCAATTTTCACCAATGCCACACCCACCTGGACTTGGAATCAAATAGTTAAACTCTCCACCACGATCCTCAACCCAGTACCACACCCCCTTACCGACCCATGTCGGCGGGCTAACGTGTACTAATGTGTTCTAATGTGCACAGCGCATGACGTCATCCAAGATGGTGGGGCGAAATGCCTAGAAAACAGATCTTAACACAAGTCTTTATTCTGCAGGCCGTGTCTCCACAACGAGATTTACTGCCCAACTGACATAGTGCACATTACTGCCATCAAATCACACTGTTATCCCTCCTAAGGCCTAATCCCAGATGGTGGTCTGTAGGGGCGAGAATTATGCTAAAATTACTCAGGCTGCACTACGTTACTGGGGAGAGTAAGGAAGGAGTCCACTCTATTTACTTTCGAACATTTTATTTACAGATCTAATATATTTATCACACTTCGGCAAAACACTCTCCATCTTATGCTTGCACCCATAATACACACTCTACAGACATGCAAACAACTCCTAATTTATGCAAATAATTTAATTACAGACATTCATACTACACCTAAATAATTCAGCACACTTATGTCTAGACACGCTTAGTATTCATAAACTGTCCTTATAACTCATAGCACAGCCTACACACCTGCTCGCAAAATAATTCAATCAACGCCTGCAAGCACCCTCAACCAACCCTGTCCACAGTCCTAACGAGGTAGCGCAGCTGTCAGCTGTCAAACCACGAACAGAACACTGCCTGGGTCCCGCAAGCGGCGACATCTCATTCATACTGCATTTCTGAGAAATTCCTATCCAAATACGTGTTCACCTAGACACACACGCTGACGAGATCTGGCGGCAGCGCAACCGCGAGTTGCAGCCGAACGCTGGCGAAAGTTGTACGTAGGCGCCGTCGAGGGCTGGGGGCTTATTTACGTAGTGTGCAGTCGAAGCAAGACCACGCTAGTGGAGCGTTCCTCGCTAACCTCACTCTAACTATCGTCAGGCGAAGACGCCGCAGAATTCCATTCCACAATATCAGAACCTGCTTTCCCCTTAGCGATTCTAACAGACAGTAAGTGACGTTTGACTGACGCATCACCGCGCATAGCTACATACCACCCCAAATACGTCTAGAAATGTTACCAATCTTATACAGAATTCACATTGCTATCTAAAATAATAACCTAATCTAACTCAAGTAAATTCCATAGCCCCCAGAAATACTTAACTTGCGCTTTAGTACTAGTTTTCGTCTTCTCTCAGGTTTTATGCATGGAAATCATGCATTAACAGAAGCTCGTTATGAAAATAACGCAGAATAACGTCGAATGCAGTCTTTCTCACGGGCTAACCCCATCACGTTATACCAGTGCTGCTCTCAACATACGCAAATGTTCGGACAACTACGTAGCGGCTCCCATATCCCAGCACAAAGCATGTTAATGAGTCCAACATTATCATTTGCTCTAATCCAATTTACTCGACGAATTACTGATGCCGCCGGTATTGAAGCACCATCCACCGACTCTTTCTTGGGCTTCCAGCAGTTATTTTACACAGATTGCTAAATAGCATTGACACTTAAACCCGCAAAATTCTCTCGACATTCTCAAATACATACCACACTCACAAGAATATTGGAAACCAGGAACATATTTACCAGTCTAACTACAATTATATATTACGATTGCTGCTACACTCTGACACCAATCAATGCACAGGTAACCTCTCCTCTTGACAACTGCGCTTCAGTATCTATAACGCATATAATTATCCACCTGTACGTCCCTCACGATAGAACACGCACTCATACTCTCTAGTCATCCCACAACATAAACCATACTATCTTTACAATGCAATAAATACACAGTTTACACACTGAAAGCCACATGAACTTTACAATACAATACATACACATACCAGACTCGCAAGAATATTTGAGTGTCAAGCCGCTCACCATCCCATCAACATATCACCGAGTACTGTGTCGATCTAGTAAACATACAGTTCACATCCCCCACCATACAAAATCACCCCTTTACATCAGCGATCAGAATTCACTCTCGGAACTGTTCTACAAATTCGCGATCGTTTCCCCGTGACACAAACGCATTATTGTCTCTGCTTCCTTGCCTGCTTGCTTTTCTATGCACATCTCCAGACTCGGGGATTACAAGACCACACGTATTTTCGCCATAATATTATACCATTTTCGCCGTACTTCTCGATGTCAAGTACGCAGCAGTAGCCTCCCGATAGCTAAAGCAACAGAATTCCCGACATACAGACTCGAAATCATTTCTCTACAAACACGAAACTTTAGCTACATGGAGCGTCCTCTAGACCACTGTCTAACTAGAAACAAACTCATGAAAAATGCTATTTCCACCCGCGAATACCGATCTCGCTGATCTAATATACTCCAAATCATCCATATAATTTACAAGCCAACTAAGGTCTTTCCCATGTCTAGAGAACAGGCAAACGCATCTTGCACACACCACATGCGATCTTCTCTCAGCTAAATAAAGACCCAAAATGTGCACAAACAGTCAACCGAACAATTTACATGGGACCGAATAACACTCCATCACAATCAGACCATCTTCTCAAAGTTCCACTTGATCACGAAAGCCGCCCAAGCCATACTAAGTATTACTTCGCTATCTGCCCGTCTAGACAAGGGCAAAGTTAATTCATATACATTCCTACAAACCAACAGGCCTCAGCATTCACACGGATGCTGCTGTTAACAGGATACGTCAGTTATTACCACCATGGACTTTGCAAACACGGAATCATACCGGAAAACCGGTCGTATGTGCGTTTATCATTATACTTACAATTAAACGTTACGATCGCGCTCTCAATTGAACAGCATTCGAGAATGAGCGAAGTATCGGAAATACACCCTCTTGTCGGCAGTGGCTCTGGAAATAGCTGCACCGTCCTTACAACTGTACATTCTCCCCACCCCCTCCCCACCCCACCACATTGCTATCACAGTACTCCAAGTCAAATCCTTACCTCCCCTACAACAGGGCATTCTCATCTCCTTCCCACAAGCACACATACTTTATAAACCTGATGCTCAAATGCGAAAATATCACGAACCCACTAAGTATGTTACTTCGTCAGTAACTGATTGCCTACCATACACATAATACTGATCGAAAATCAGCGATGGGCATGCTTGTCTGTTAAGTTCTTCTTTCGAGTCCTACCACTGTGTCCTACAAAGAGACACGTAATCGGCGAGATGTTAAAGAAAAAACCGATCCCAACAACTAGCGCATTTTACTTTCACAATCAGTCTTGGTTCTACAGGTGCACACAAGTATCAATGTTAAAACCTACACACTCATTACGAATCGATGTACGACGTTGCCTCTCAATGAGGTGGTTTCTTCTGGACAAATACCGTGACGGTGATCGTAGGAATACGTATTATCAGCCAACGATGCAGCCTAGGGATAAAATCACTGAACTTTGAAAGTGATTCGGCTAAGGAACGTGGTATGCAAGCGCTGTTTGCGACTCCATCACACCGCACCCAACTAGTTAATTCATTAGTTTTTGCAACGCATTCTGTCTCGAGACCCTATCAGAGGGTCCGCGCTTTATCTGCTGAGCTATAAGCAATGACAGACAGTAGTAGTAGATGATGTGGATTGATGTCGTAAGAAGAAAAGAAATATACACTAACTTCTCAGATCTCTAACGTTACGCTATATGTTAGAAATTACCTCCATTTAAGCACATACTTGCATAGGCTCACACCCACAAGTCAATCATATTTCACGCACTCTCGTACGTCTAAACGAGTCACCTTCCCCGAACCTGTCTGCTACAGTAAAATTACAACCTGGTTTTAATCACACCCTACACATCTTCCAGTCGAATGCATTTCTACAGCTTTCCACTAGTGGTTGTTCCAATTTAAGTCCGACCTGAGCAGAAGTCTGAGAAAGAAATATCCAACACCTTCTGCAACTTGTGTAGAACCAGATCGAGCTGAGTTACTGCAACAGGACCGTGTTTTGAGCAGTTGGTTGAAATGGGCGCAATGTGGTACGTCCCCAAACTAGATACAAGTACTACAGATCCCAAACATGCTATCTTCGTTATTCTGTACCCACCCCAACATAGAAAAATTACGAACTATAAAAGCTCGTTCTATTTACAAGTCACCTAGGCGTCGACGCGGGCGTAATGACGTATAGCTATAGTGGGCCTCAAGTGAGAAGAAAGAGATTTCACAATACTTCCCCAGAATAGAGTAGCGTGCAGCCATCCACACATTCCTAACGATTCACCAAGTCCGACACCTCAAACTGCAGCTGCCTATGTGGACACGATCATAATGTACATACACCGCAGAAACCACTTTAAAGTTTCATCACCTATACTCTAAGCGAATTATTGTATGAGACGCTCCCTCTGGTCCTGATTCAAAGACTGTTTTCTAAGAAGCTTTTGCACATTGCCAAACATTTCATTTTCTGCCACGACTTCGCGATCTGTGTCAGATTCTAAACTGATATTTGGACGCTCTGATCCACGACCTCTCACAGAAAACCAGACATCGCAGAGTGTAAATAATATTCCTACCGTTGATAGCATAACAATGGATTATTTTTTAAATAAAACACACTTACAACGTAAGGAAAATAGAAGAGTTTGGCAGCGTTGTGGAGAGTTTCCAAACTACCGTACGAAAGTGATTGCGACCTCTACAACTCATACGTCACAGTGACGGAATAGATGATGTCTCCGCGTTCCATTTCGACTCATTCCTCATATTGCACTCATGTACGCGATCAGTGTTTCGCTGCTAGCAACCCCCGGAATTTGCCGTCCATCCACAAAAACTTTTTCCCATACTCAAACAAACCATATAAGTCAATCATTATCTGCTAACCAATTCGCGGATGGTATGGAAAAGACACCATCCATGTACTCTAATAATAAACATGAAACTTGATAGCGCGAACAGTTCTACACTAACTTCAACACTGGTCAATCATGTGACAGCATGTTTTCTCAATTTTAGTATCATAGCTAAACCATCCGTTCTCTAGTCGGCGAGTATCATTGCGAATAACGGTACTTGCGTCATGATCTGACGTCACGGTGACGCTCTTTGGTGGCAATGATATGAACTAAGCCAGTTGGACTCTGGAGCTAGTGGTGGACACATGTGCTGCAAATTGGTTGAATAATAAAGTCCTTTATTCCCGCTATTATCATATTGGAATTTGAACTTGCCGCCACTTTTCTGGGCGAGGGGATCATGGCACTTTCCCACCAAAATTCAAACTGCCCGCCAAAATCCGCCATCTTGAATGACGTCATAGCCGCAATCTTGGATGACGTCAATGGCGCCATCTTGGATAACGGCACTTTGGAATGGTAGCTGTGTTGTTCAAATACTTACATCTCACAAACGATTCCCACAAGTGCTCGATGACATTTAAGCCAGGGGAACAGAGAGGCCATTCTGTTCGTCGAATATCCAAGAGCTTCTCGATCTGCGCTGTTTGATGTGGTCGCTCATTATCATTAATAAAAATGAAGTAATAGCCGAATTCCACCCTGAAAAGACGCAGTTGTTGAAGGAGTGCAGTGTTAAAATAACGTCCATCAATGTTCAAAGACTTGGAGGCCAGTGTGCCTATGCAACATTATGCCTCCCCACATCATAACAACTGGTCCCTCATATGGCGAGACGCAAACACGTAATGCACCCAGGAACACTACCGAACACGATCGTTTAGGTGGCGCAGATGTTACGTTGTAGGGATATATAATGTGGCTTGGGCGATCTGACTCCCAAATCCTTGTAAACGATTTTGTGATACTGTATTTCCTGGTACTTGAGCTCTTGAACGAATGAACTGGCTTTCGGGTTCCCCCAGCTGAAACATGGTCGAAAACGTGTGGGATAAGTTGGAGATTCATACTGCAGACACGTCTGCATGCACCAACGGCCATCCACCAGTGGTGAACGACGCTGGTGGAGGAAGAACTCCACACCAGGCTTGTGGGCGGCGTGGGAGCGCGCTGCTGAGCATGCACTGCCGTCCCTGGTGATCACACGCCCTATTAAGGACCATGCCCCGCCTTCTGTACTGTGAAACGGGCCATAAGGAATAGCGGAGACTTCAGTATAGTTACCATCTTTGAACAGAAGTATAATTTCTGTTCGTCTCACTGCGCATTTTTTTCAGTTATCTTTTGCACTATACTGTGGCAGCTCTTTCTATAGATGATCCAAGCTTCATCGACCTACGTTATTTGGGAGTGACATCTCATGCGAAAGTTACTTTCCCACTGAAGTTTTGCATACCAGTGTATTTAACTCCCCAATCATTGGATTGCTCAGTGAGCAGGAGCAAGTTTAACAACGAACTGTAATACAGAAAGTAGTCACTGACTATCGTTATAATTAACTCAAACTGAAAGCAAGTTGTTGTAACTATACTGTTTGAAATTATACGAAATTCTTGGAGTTAGTGTGCCTTACACAGGACCTTACGGAAAGTCCAAAATAGACCAGGCTTAGTTTCCTTTCTCCTTATTATTTTTCATGAGTTTTTAATAAACACTTCTTTTCACTACAATAAAGGCCACATACGGTCTGCTTCTCCACTGACGCGCCACAGAAACTGGTATACGCATGCGTATTCAGATACAGGCTGAATATGCCGCTGCGGTCGGCAACGTCTATATAAGACTGCAAGTGTCTGGCGCAGTTTTTAGATCGGTTACTGATGCGACAATGGAAGGTTATCACGATTTAATTGAGTCAGAACATCGTGTTATAGACAGCGCACAAGCGATGGGACACGGTATCTCCGGGGTAGCGATGAAGTGGGGATTTTCCCGTACGACCATTTCATGAGTGTGCCGTGAATATAAGGAATCCGGTAAAACATCAAATCTTGACATCACTGCCCCAGAAAAATATCCTGCAAGAACGGGACAAACGACGACTGAAGAGAATTGTTCAACGTGACAGAAGTGCAACCCTTCCGCAAATTGCTGCAGATTTCAATTCTGAGCCATCAACAAAACAGTTTCGATATGGGCTTTCAGAGCCGAAGGCCCACTCGTTTAGCCTTGATGACTGCAAAGCACAAAACTTTACGCCTTGGCTAGGCCCGTCAATACCGACATTGGACTGTTGATGACTGGAAACATGTTCCTTGGTCGGACGAGTCTCGTTTCGAATTGTATCGAGCGGATGGACATGTACGGCTTTGGGGACAACCTCATGGACCCTGCATGTCAGCAGAGGACTATTCAAACTGTTGGAGGGTTTGTAATTGTGTGGGGCGTGTGCAGTTGGAGTAATATGGGACCTCTAATACGTCTAGATATGAGTCTGATAGGTGATAGGTACGTAAGCATTGTGCATTCCGCCGGACTTTGGCAGTCCCAGCAGAACAATGCAACATTACATACGCCGAGAATTGCTACAGAGTGGTTCCAGGAACACTTCTGAGTTTAAATTCGTCAGTTGTCCACCAAACTCCCGACACGTGATCATTGGTGAGCATATCTGGATTGCCTTGCGTTGGTCGCGGTGGCCGTGCGGTTCTAGGCGCGTCAGTCCGGAACCACGCGACTTCTACGGTCGCAGGTTCGAATCCTGCCTCGGGCATGGATGTGTGTGATGTCTGTAGGTTAGTTAGGTTTAAGTAGTTTTAAGTTCAAGGGACTGATGACCATAGATGTTAAGTCCCAAAGTGCTCAGAGCCATTTGAACCATTTGATTGCCTTGCCACATGCTGTTCAGAAGCGATCTCCACCCCCTCTTAGTCTTATAGATTTATGGACAGCCCTACGGGTTTCATGGTGTCAATTTTCTCCAGCCCTACTTCAGATATTAGTCGAGTCCATGCAACGTCGTGTTGCGGCGCTTGTGCGTGCTCGCGGGGGTGCTACACGATATTACGTAGGTGCACCAGCTTCTTTGGCTCGTCAGTGCAGTTACTGTTAAAGATGGCTTATTTAATAAGGTTTTCGTGGACGCATCGTTACTTCGAACCATCACAAATCATTTTTTCGCCAGCAAGGAAACCAGCGGAATGTTAAACTGGGCCGGCCACGGTGGCCGAGCGGTTGTAGGCGCTTCAGTCCGGAACCGCGCGACTGCTACGGTCGTAGGTCCGAATCCTGCCTCGGGCATGGATGTATGTGATGTTCTTAGGTTAGTTTGGTTTAAGTAGTTCTAAGTTCTAGGGGACTGATGACCTCTGCTGTTAAGTCCCATAGTGACCAGAGCCATTTGAACCATTTTGTTAAACTGTGACGTAACCTCCCACACTACTGGTCAATGCGGCCATTCTCAGAACTGACACAAAATGTCGTAAAGTGCCAGCCGTCTCATACAACAGACATATTCTACGTCTCTGACAGATGCATAATCGAATTTCGCTGTGAGCGGCTGTAGCATTCAATTGCTGTGGTAAGGCACTTGTTTTCTGTATTACCGACCACTAAAGATTACGATTACCTGCCAGCTGTGACCTAGCAGGATGATAAGCTCATTTCCTGACAGTTGACACAGTTTTGTGATAAATGGCAAATTAACAACGATTTCCCCAAGGCAATTAAATTTCAAATACGTTTGGGGGCTGCAGCTGGTCGTTGTTTACTTGGCGGCGCAGTGTTTCAGCTGGACGTCTGTCACTCCGCGCCGTACATCAGTGACGGACATCGTTTACTGGAGTGCTCTGCGCATTTTTCGTGCATGTGTAAAGTAGTAGAGTAACGCTTAAAACTTAAGGACGAAAGAAACTTTCGCATTCCGTAAGTATTCGACGAGATTTAAGTCAGGGGGGACGGGCAGAGAGGTACATTCGCGGAACATCGAAAATCCTCTTATTGCAAGAGCTCTGATGGAAGACCTGCGCTGTTCAATGCGGTCGCACGTTGTCATCCATTAAAATGAAGTCAGCAGCGAATGCGCCATTAGAAACAGTGGAAGGAGTACAGTTTCATAACAGTGTTGACGGTGACGATGATGATGATGTTTGGTTTGTGGGGCGCTCAACTGCACGGTTATCAGCGCCTGTACAATTTCCCAACCTTTGCTCAGTCCAATTTCGCCACTTTCCTGGATGATGATGAAATGATGAGGACAACACAAACACCGAGTCATCTCGCGACAGGTGAAAATTCCTGACCCCGCCGGGAATCGTTGACGGTGAGTATATTCTTCAGGTGTTTGAAGGTCCGTACCGCAAACGGTCACGTCCGACATTGCTGGACGTACCCTCAGAGGCTTGAACGCGTAATACACTCTGTCAGACATGATTGGCTCGGTGAAGGAGGTGTTATGGTGTGGGGAGCCATAATGTTGCTTAGGCGTACTGAGTGCCAAATCTTGAAACACGGTACACTCAACGGCTAATTTTACTGTTGCTCCTTCCCCATGTGCGGTTTCTCAGGAGTGCATTAGCCCCTGACTTCATTTTTATGGATGGCAGTGCGCGGCCGAATCGTACAACGTTGGCGAAGGTGATTTGGGAATGAGAAACGAAAGAATATTCGACGACTAGACCGGTTGCCCGTTCCCGCGATTTAAACCCCATAGAGAACGTGTGGGAAGAGCTGGGCAAACGTACTGGAGTCCGTCCACATGCACCTACAACCATCCAGCAGCTGCCAGCCACACTGGGGGAGGACTGGAGAACCCCGCCACAGGAAGTCCTCAGCAGAATTGTGGCCGGGATCGGAGCACACAGGTATTGCCGTCTATTGTAATCACACTCCTATCGAAACTTCAAACGCCGACCGGGCATTTTCGTCCCACAGAAAAAGGTTTAAACACCCCCATGCTTCTAATTGTTTTAGAAGATGGACGAGGGTTCATTTGTTAGTCCTATAATTTTCGAGAAAATGTAATAAATAATTAAAACCGTTCGATACAACACTTTTTTCCCAGTGAATAAACTAAGTGCTGTTGATTGTTATACACTGTTGGTTGCCTTTATTGTGTCTGCTGCTGCACTACAGATATGAGACTGTAAGTGAGGTGACTTTGAAAAATAAAAATTTATATGAGCAGAATAAACAATCACTGTGATGGAGTGGAGCATGCTTCGTCGTTGTGGTCTCACAATGGAGAACTTGAACCAGAGGGAGAATATGCAGACGGTATTTCAACCGATTCTGATTATGATGCAGAAACTGCCGCGAAATTCAGGTACAGAGATCCTGATAGGACGGGATGGAAAGTAGTTCCCGCCAGTAGCGGAACACGTGGTAGGTTTCCACAGAATAATGCTCTGCGGGAGAACTATTATCCTCCTCCATACGTGAAAACTTGGGTGATGAGCGACTTTTCGTCCAGTTTTTGACGTTCTCTTATTGATGAATATATACCGAGCGAGGTGGCGCAGTGGTTAGACACTGGACTCGCATTCGGAAGGACGACGGTTCAATCCCGCGTCCGCCCATCCTGATTTAGGTTTTCCGTGATTTCCCTTAATCACTCCAGGCAAATGCGGGGATGGTTCCTCTGAAAGGGCACGGCCGACTTCCTTCCCCATCCTTCCCTAATCCGATGAGACCGATGACCACGCTGTATGGTCTCCTTCCCCAAACCATCCATCCATCCATTGATGAATATATTCTCAATTACATTAAAAAATGCATTGAAGCACAGAGCTTGATACATTTCTCCCTACTCTATGCGTCCGGCGTACCACTGAATCGAAAGGAATGGAAGTGGATGTTCTTTGGTCAAAGAAGTGGGGAATACAGTTTTTGCGAATCTGTGATGTCGCATAGCTGCTTCAGGAAAATCACGAGGTTCCTCGAATTTGATCAGAGGTCGATACGATCGGAGTGACCAAACAATGACAAGTTTGCTCTTACGTCAAACGTATGGGAGAGAAAAACAGCAAAGTGTCAATCGTGTACATTCCACGTCCACATATTTGTGTTGATGAGCAGTTGTTTCAGTTGGTGCACACACTTGAAGGCCTCAGAACTGGACAGCTATAGACAGAAGTACTGGACGGTTGTCGATTACGTTTCCCGTAACTTGGCGACAATGTAGTGAAGCAACTTGTAGATGCATACCTAAATAATGGAAGAAATGTATGGAATATTCCGTCGGTTCTTGGAGGAACGTAGACATATTAATGAATACAATCTATTGATGTTCCACAATAATATTTATTAGTTGGTTACGAACCAGCTTTCGGCTTCTTAGGCAATCGTCACATAAATTAATGATGAACAGATAGTCCAGACAACTTCAGCGAGAATTATAGCTTTACAAGGATATATGTCATTTTATGACGATGTCGAATCAAAATACAAGCGTGATGTAGTACCTAAACAGAGAAAGAAAAAAACAGGCTTATATTAATATTCAAGTATTGAAACTATGTGAGTGTATAAAACAGAAAAAATGAAATGAGCTTTTGGCGTCGTTGGCTGAGAGGGCCCTTACGGAACAGGTGCGGCCGCCTTGGTGCAGGTCTTACTACATTCGACGTCACACTGGGCGACCTGCGTGCAGGATGGGGATGAAGACAACACAACACCCAGTCCCTGAGAGGAGAAAATCCCCGACCCAGCCGGCAATCGAACCCGGGCCCGTAAGACGGCAATCCGTCACGCTGACCACATTTTTTTCTTTTCTTCACTTTGTTCGTTGCTGATCGTTGTCTTTGATCGTTTAGAACGTCACATGACAACCGTTAAAGTTCGTTTGTTGATCCTTCCACTCAGTTTTTTATTACAGATGCCAAACAGCTCTCTGACCGAACACGCTGAGCTACCGTGCCGGCGACCACTCAGCTATCGCGGCGGACTGTAAAAAGGAAACATTGTACAAGTGAGAAATGAGAGAGACTACTGTGTCATATGGACAAACTGGTGAATGTGATGAACAGACCGAATAAAGGGAGCGGAAGGAAGACGTCTATGGAAGGTGGGTAACGGTGAGACGAACAACGACTGGCTGCTACTTTAATAAGGGTGAGTAGTGGAACCGTGGTTGGTCATTAAGGACCAGATCACCATTCTTTGATTGGTGTTCATTAGTAGAAAGAATTTCAAGTAACGTTAGTTTTCTCGTTTGTGAAGAACATCACATTCACATCATTTGAATGACATTCATTCAGAGCATGTTCAGCAGAGGTCTAATCTTTGTCAGTCTGCAGCTCCTTTCACTCTCAATCAGTCTAGAAGTTATAGCCCTACCTGATTGACCTACATATAATTTGCCACATAAATTGCAAGAAATTCTGTAAATTTCACTCTGTTGTGAAGGTAGAATCTTATCTTAGCAGTAGGTGGGCAACAGTATTCCTAGTGTAAAACGTTGGGGTACATTTCTTGGATTTTAATTTACTGGCAAGTACCTGTTAGGTCCTACCCAGAAATAGCTTGGGGGCCCACTTGCTATCGCTGTCTGAGGTGGATAACGGAGAGCTGTTATCCTCTGTCTCTTCCTTTTGCTATGTATAGTACTATAACGATTACTCTATGCTATTTGTTTAGTTATTTTCAATTCATTTTCAAAATCTGGTTTGATTTGCGGCACAGATAGTAGGCGGTGCACCATCGAGTGGAAGGCTGCTCGTTTACGTGTTATTGGGTGCAGGGTACAGGCTGTCGAGGCTAATTTTCTGTATGTCTTAAATAAATGCTCTTACTTACAGTTGTCAATGGAGTGAGGCAAATTACACGTAGATTAATCAGGTAGGGCTGTAACTACTAGACTCACCAATTGACTAGACTGACTGAGAGTCTACCTGACCTATGAGGCATCAGTGGTTGGATATTTACAAAGGAGTAACAAAACCAGCTTTCCTTCTCAAGCTCCCGGAGAAACTTGCCGACGACTATTCAGAAGGCAGGGTCAGAGTCCTAGGCATTCACAATGAATCATCAGACGTAGGTGGAAGTCATAGCCTGTACTGCGTGTGAAAATCTTGCAGGGAAGGGAAAGGTTCACATAAATGTGCATCGCGTAACAAGCCAGTTTGCAGAATGTGCTTTTCTAGCGTCTGTGAAGATTGCAAAATCGTGTCTACAGACAACGACGATGTGAAGGTATCGAAAAATTTTGCTCTATAACAGACATAAGTAATATATTTACTGTGCATTATCGGTTCTTGCTTATTTGTAGAAAATGTCACTGTGTACTAAAACTTGTTGGATTTAATTTTTTTTTTAAATACAAGGTGTCTTCATGAGATTACGAATAGCTTTCAAGTATTTGCATATTTAAGTTGTTCTGGAAAAAAGATGAGGTAATATTCAATTTTTACTTCGTTACATGAAAATATTTTGTAAAAACTATGAATTTCTGGTATGACGGTACTTAATATTTAGAATTAAAGCAAAACAACGGATAATTAGTATGATTATTTGTTACAGAAGAACTCAACCCATAAAATAAACAGATTTAGAACAAGCTATTAGCGCACTGACTGGAGATGGTACATTTCTCTTTCGACGTCCGCCTCCGTATCGTAGCGGTATCGTTGCCGCCTACCACGCAGGGGGCCCGGGCTCGATTCCAGGCAGGGGACTGTGTGTTGTGTGTCCTTCATCGTCGCTGACTCGCAAGTCGCCGATGTGGTGTCAACTGAAGAGGACTTGCAATACCGCGGCCGAACTCCCCTGAATGGGGCCTCCCGACCAACAACGCAATACGATCATTTCCATTTTTTCTGTTTCGACGGCGATTTTAGAGGGTTCGCAAGCCACAGCGGTTGTAGTGTCTACAACCACGTCCCATCTTCTCCGGTGTCCAAGGGACCATCATAAATCTTGTGATTAGAGCGTAATTATTGTCTTGCGTATTTGTTTAACATGGCTTCTGCACTATAGTGTAGCAGTAATTTCGACGTGTGGTCCAAGTTTCATGGAGCTATATTATTTGGCATTGACAGATCAGCCGTAAGTTAGTTTCGTCCTTAAGTTCCCGACACTGGTGTATTAGCAAGACTGCACGCACTACCGTGTAAAACGGACAACGCCACTGATGATGAGAGTTCAGTGTGAGATGGAGACGCCTAGTGGCTTGCCGCTTGCCGTGGCAGTAGGCGTACTCCGCTGTCTTCGCTGACAGTGGGAACAGCTATTCGAAACGACGTGACCCGTCCGCGCATTATCCATTGATGCCTACTAGTACGTCCTCAGTTGCTGGGAGCATTACGTCAATCTTCGACACTTCACCTAGACGCTATCTCGTCGAAAGCAGGCACTGTGAGAACCGCGACTGTAGTGTAAATTTAAAATTCGTAGTTTGAAACAACAATAAATTAAAAATATGGTTCCAAAAAATTTATTTAAATCAATCCATTACTGGTTTCGGATTTCTTAATAATCTATCTTTATAAGCCATAATAGCAGGCCTAGTTACGGTACAGAATTTAACTTATTGTTCAGTATCAATACACAATTTTTTACAAACAAAACGAATACAATATTGTGCTCAGGTATTGCACACAGTTTAGGACCGTATATAATTTTAAAACTTTCAATAAATTTCATCATTTTAGGGAAGTCATATTTAACCGCGTCCGTGTATTCTACAAACCGTTTGAAACAACATATTTACTACTTTAGCACCACTGAAACCAACGCTTTTGTTACTTATGTGAAACACGGCCACGTTATGTAAACTTGGAGCGTGTTTACTGCCATAAAGAGTAGGATACTGTGCATTCGCCCGCATCTCGTGGTCGTGCGGTAGCGTTCTCGCTTCCCACGCCCGGGTTCCCGGGTTCGATTCCCGGCGGGGTCAGGGATTTTCTCTGCCTCGTGATGGCTGGGTGTTGTGTGCTGTCCTTAGGTTAGTTAGGTTTAAGTAGTTCTAAGTTCTAGGGGACTTATGACCACAGCAGTTGAGTCCCATAGTGCTCAGAGCCATTTGAACCATACTGTGCATTCAACCAGGTTTCCGATAATATAACAGCACTCACGTTGTGCACGTGCCAAAATGTGCAATTTTCAAAATGTGTAACAGAAACACACGAAGAAACAGAAATGTACGGCACAATAGTTGTCCCCCCATCTCACATTTTATTAACCTTAGGAGCTTTTCGCATATATTTTTCTGCATAGTACAAAAAGAACCTAATTCCTGGTACATTTACCGATTTTTGAACGAAGAACTTTTTTTTAATCTCTGTGTACAGAACCATAACACCTAACCAGCAAAAGTTCAGTAGGAAAACAGAAAAAACTGAACCAAATCTGAAACCCAAAACGATTTCATTCACATGCACTTCTCCAAACCGTACTCCTGGGTGATATGAACATTATAGTTCCTTTAAAGGCGGCCAGCAGGTGTCTAGTAGAGACCCAGTTCTGCGAAGTCAAGGACGGCCAGCTGTTCAATGAAATTTCCATTTAAATTAATACATGAGTAGTTGCCGATTGTTTGTTCTTAAATGTTGAAGAGATTCGTTACAGTCAGCCTTTGGCGGCCATATCGAACCATATTGAGGATAAAGGTACGAATAACGTATGACGGCTCGCTTATACAGGGTGCGGAGCATAAATCAGGACAAATGAACCTTTTTTTAAAGCAAATTTATTAAAACAAAATAAAAATAAAAACGAAAGTCAGCTGTTCAAATGTGTGTGAAGTCCTAAGGGACCAAACTGCTTAGGTCATCGGTCCCTAGACTTACACACTACTTTAACTTATGCTAAGAAGAGCACACACACCCATGCCCGAGGGAGGACTCGAATCCCCGGCGGGAGCGGTTGCGCAATCCGTGACACTGCACCTCAAACCACGTGGCCACTCCGCGCGGCAAATTGAAAATCCTTTTACATATAACTAGTGGTTCCTTTCAAGAGTAACGTTACTCGATGTAACCCCCTCCCCCCTCTCCTTCAGCCACAATGACCGCTTCCAATCTTGTCCTGAAGCGATCGCACGCACTCTTTAAAACAACGCTGTCCATAGCCGCCAATACTGCTTCGATAGCGGTGCGTAGATATGAGACATTACGGTGCCTCGTCTTACTGGTAACTCTTTCGACTACGCTCCAAACATAGTAGATAGTAGTCCTGTGGCCGAGCGGTTCTAGGCGCCTCAGTCTGGAACCACGCTGCTGCTGCGGTCGCAGGTTTGAATGCTGCCTCGGGCATGGATGTGTGTGATGTCCTTAGGTTAGTTAGGTTTAAGTAGTTCTAAGTCTAGGGCACTGATGACCTCAGCTGTTAAGTCTCATAGTGCTTAGAGCTATTTGAACTATTTGAGATAGTAGTCGAGCGGTTTGATATACGGGCTATTCGTGGGCCAGAATTCCTTTGACCCGAACATGTCAACGATATCCGAGAGCCATAACTGGACTAAATGGCTCGTCTGAGGTCCTAATCTGTCACCCGAAGCATTGTTCGCTCTCTGACACTCAATACTGACGCCAGTTTCCTCAGCGGTTCCCCGGGTCCTCCGAAATCAACGACGGAGCCTTTTCGAGGAGCGGCGCGGTTCGTGACACGCGTTTCCTCGAATGAGCTTTCCTCGCAGGGTCAGCGGAACCTGCCCCAGACTTCTCCGACGCATTGTACTTGGCGACAATATCGTAAACAGTTTCTCGGGTACCCGAATAATCAAACTATTTCAGTGGGAAAACGCCCAGCGCGAAGACTTTCGATAACCGCGGCTCTTCGGTTGTCTTGCACTATCTTGTCAAGAGAGATGTCCTGTATTCTTTTGTCAAGAGAGGTATCTTCTATTGCCTGTACGTGTCAGGTTAGGTTAACTGTCATTAAATTTGAACCGCAGTTGGGGAATAACGGCGCGATATATGTATAAGAATAAGATATACTGATTTAAAGAGAGTCTTGACTTGGTGTTTAGCGTAAGAAGGAAAAATCGAGATGAGAGGTTGTTTATTCCTTTAAACTGCAGTAGATTCAGCGGAAGTGGAAATTTTTTAGCAGTCGTGACAGTTCTGATTTCCTCTCACATTCAATAAGAAGGCAGAGAAGTGGGAAGGATATCCAGAGCTGGTTAGCTGGAATATTTAACAAATTACCAGGGGATGTCCCGTACTTATAGACCCCTTTGTGTAGCGTCCACATGGATCGATAACTCTGACTAGGCGCATCCAAGTTCGTACGGGCCATGGAGGTACAGCAAGGGGAGGTGGAGCCACACACTTAACGCTGTGCTTTGCTTTGAGCCCATGTTCGTAGGCTCTAAACATTAATGGACTACTGTTTACATTTGCTTCTTGTTCTTAACTTCTGTCGCGTCCGCGCAACGGTTGTTTTACAGTGAATTCGTGAATAACAATGTCTCAGGAAGGCATTTTTCAGACGTTTTTAAGATCGTAAAGGTATATTTGAACCGGTAATATGACGCTTTTGCCCTCTTGAAAAATAAATTCCTTGTTGTTACACGTTTCGTACAATCTGGAAGCGAAGTATGTGATGTGAAAAGGCTGATTTCGTAATCCAACGTTCTTCTTAATACGGAATGAGGAAAGTGGTGTTCTGTCTGTGTTCTCTTCCCGAAAATGCTGAGAACATATTTCACTATGTCTGGACGGTTTCTAACAGTTCCTCCTCGCAGCGTTCAACCAGAGCGCTCTTAGAATCGCGTTGATACGAAATCTAAAGTTAAATTACAGAAATCAAACTACTACAGCAAAAATAGGCAGGGCAACTGCAACTCATATGTATATACTGGGAAAGAAAATGTCGCTCGATCGAGTCCACTTTCGAATGAAATGCGATACCTTTTCGTTTTGGACAATCACGCCGGTTAATCATGCGAGCTGGCAAGTTTTTATCAAAAAACTTCAATCAAAAGCTAGTTGTTTGGGGTTACTAACGTGGTGAACGTCAGGTTAAAGTATGTGGCGCCATTATAACTGCGCGTATTATACCTCTATTGCGCGGGGAGTTAGAAAGTTAAGGTTCAAATGGCTCTGAGCACACTATGGGACTTAACATCTGTGGTCATCAGTCCCCTAGAACTTAGAACTACTTAAATCTAACTAAGCTAAGGACATCACACACATCCATGCCCGAGGCAGGATTCGAACCTGCGACCGTAGCAGTCGCGCGGTTCCGGACTGAGCGCCTAGAACCGCTAGACCACCGCGGCCGGCTAGAAAGTTAAGTTCGAAGCGCTAAGTATAGCTCCCAGCCTAACGATAGCTGGTACGGCACTAACCGTGAGCCGCACTGAAGTAACTCTCGAGAGCTTCGAGGCGCGTGAGTTCGTTGAAATGGCTCTATGTGTCTTCTGTCCACCTTCGTCATAAGACGACAATAGTGACCGGAACATCGATCCATTTCGACTAACTGACCCGCTTGGAAACGTGAGAGGCTTATATTAGTTCAGCTCGCAGAGAAAAACAACCATCTCACATAAACTGTGCTGTTTCTGGTACGAACTTGTTTGTTTTGAAATTACTTGATCATGATTCTCGCTTGTTTTTTTCTTCCACAATTTCACAAGACCCGCAAGATAATCGTGTACATAAAAGCTGTAATTGCAAGCTATGCCAGGCGTTCTGTTTCCTCCGCATTTTTGATAGTACACCTTGAGGAAGTAAGAATGGAATGTCGTGGAATACATCGTTGGCACAAATTTCTGTGAATGACGGCGCGTTTCGATTGCACTTACCGTAATCAGAGAAATTTTATTCGTTTCATGTAGCATCACCTGACGGCTTGATGTCGTCCGAACATCCTCCCGCGAGTTACATCAGACGGCGCTTGTATTAAACTTTTAATCTAAAGAAGATACAAACCGATGAGTACATTTTTATACATGTGGATGTGTGCTACGAGACATATAATAACAGGCAGCGCATTCAGAACAACGTTTCGCAGGGAAGTAGATAAGAAAAGGAGGTTTAAACAAGATGCAGCACTGAAAATGATTCTTTAACCGCAAAAAGGGCCTTAAAGAATCTGTTCATGTTTACAGTAATAGGTGTATCGTTTGTAGATTAAAGCCATTATATTGCCAGATTCTATCGTGATTGTTGAATAGATATACTGATACATCATCCATACTTCAGTAGTACAACAGCTTTTAGTTTATCTCACTGTAACCAGTTTCGTCCGTAAGATCGTGTGAAAACTGCGCTGTTCTCCATCTCCAACGACTCGTAAACCGTCAACAGATGTTGTCTAGAAAGGAATGACCGTGACGTAGATTTTCAGCACGAGATGGTGAACGTATTTGCCATTGTGACTGAAACTGCGGCTCCCACTCACTTCGGTAACAGCGAAATTTTAAATGGTTTCCAGTTGTCTGAAGAACTTACAATTGAGAATTATTGTTTACGGTGAAAAAAAATCGTTTTGATTCCACTGTGCCGTCCGTGCCAGGGAAAATCTCTTTCCCAGAACTCTGGAACTGCTGAAACAACGCAGCTTGTTTCCATTGCGCTTTTACACCAGCTGCTCTTTATCTGTTCTGCGCCGTCGCTCGCTGTTTGTGTCGTACGGGAAAGAAACAATGGTACTTCTTGGGTATACCTCATATTTTTGTTTTCTTCAAATAGAAAACATTTTGTTTTTCTCTTCTAACACATGATCTGCCAGTAGCAGGAATGAAGTAATTGTATGTTTTCAAGTTCCTTACCAATTTCAATCTCTCTCATTTGAGGATAAAATTCTTGTCCTGTATGCAGTCACCTTCCTTGTCCTTTGCTCCTCCCATCCTCATCTTTCCCCAAAGCTGACATATTCAGTTACGAAAAGTAGATTTCCATCATTTTAATCCTGTTGGAACGAAAGAGATAACTGCGACTTTAGCCACTCCTCGTAACTTCTGCGTCATCAGAAATCTTCTCTGCTTAACCACATAACACACACACACACACACACACACACACACACACACACACACACACATAAAACCACAAACACACACACACGGGGGAAGACAAGGAGCGCGCGAGAATTAGGTGAACAATCTGTGCGTATGTAAACATGTTTAGGACCTGTAAAATTATCTTCCAAAACAGTTTTAAGTGTTGTCCACGATGCCGACAATATACGACAGAAACAGAGAAATTTTATTTAAATTAATGATACCTAATTAACACTAATCCAGTTTTTCAAAAAAAATTTCGAGGGCAACATTTTTTACTGAACTGGAGTGTTAACGAGGGTGATGGCGTGAAGACCTTTCATAAGCCCAGTTAATGTGCGGTCCATTGCTGGCTGGCGTCTGGCGTGCAGACAGATACGCGGCCGAAATGCGGATCAGTGGTATCCCCCTCCCCCACCCAAAAAAGTAAAAAAAGTACTGGAAAAAGAAGGAAATAATAAAAAAAAGCGACGAGCAAAATGGGCTCTGTCTGTTTCGCAGCCGCGACTGACAATGGAAATGGAACTGAATAGTCAATTTCTTTGTTATTTGTGCCATTATCTGAGCATCGGCGGCCTAGAAAGCGCTAATTAAAATTAACGATTCATAAATATGCTAAAATCATAGCTAATTGTCGTTTTGTATGCGTCTCGCCCAACATATCTGCTGCGTGCAGTTTCATATTCATCGGACTCGACCACTGCTCCACCGTCGCTATAAAAGATCGCTTGCCCGCTGCAATTACTGCGCAGTTTTTGAGCGCGCTGCCATTCACCACTTCGTCCAATTCACGTCAACATAGACTCCGAAATGTCTGTGTGAATAAACCCGAAACAACCGCCTGTTTTAACTCCGCTGCTCAGTGCAAACGTGCTGAATGACAATCAAGCAACGCGTAGATCAGTCCTCGAAATTTGCATCCACATCGCCCGAACGCCGGAAACATTCGCAGATTGCTGAGCAAGATATTATCACTTTACTTAGATGTTTTAATCGAATAAGTGCGGTCCATAAACATTTTTACACCATGCTACAAAAGGAAAACATTGGAAAAACAATGGGAGAGAGTCTCTTACATCCAACATTTAAGGTTGGACATTATATGGGCTGTTAAAAACACATCTACATGATTAATCTTCAGTACACATTCAAGTGTTTGGCATAGCGTTCACAGAACGACTTTCAGACTATTTCTCGGGAGTTCAACTCTCGAACCGCAAGTGGGAGAAATAGACACCTAAATGTGTGGGCTCTGATTTTTCTTATTTTATTCCTGTGACAATTTCTCCCCGTGTAAGAGGGAGTCAATAAAATATTTTTGTGTCCAGAGGAAAATGTTGGCGTGGAAATTTCGTGAAAAAATCGCACCACAAAAAAAAAACGCCTTTCTTCTAGGCAATACCCTTTCTTGGCCTTCATACAAAACGAGCTGCCCTTCTTTTGAATTTTTCGAATGTTCTCCATCAATCCTTTTGCCGTGCACTAAGAGGACGGACATGCATAGTGTAGGCAGTCTCTTTAAAGATTTGTTGCATCGTCTCAGTATGCTCCCAATAAAACGCAGTCTGTGGCTCGCTTGCTGCACAACCTCTTCTGTCTCATGGTGCCAATTTCAGTTCTTAGTAATTGCAATCCCTAGCTATTTAGTTAAATCGACAACCTTTAAATTTGTGTTACATATCGTGTAACCTAGTACTCATGTGAAGGCCTTCACACCTCTTACTGTACTCTTGAAGGACAACAGCTACTGATATTTAAGGGCAACAGCTACATTTCTCACCATGCAGATATTTTGTCTAAATAACTCTGCAATTCGTTTTGATTTTTTGATGACAGATTCTCTCCTACATCTTTCATATAGAGTCTGAACAACATAGCGCCTATTACACTCCCATTCGGAACCGTGGACATCGATTTATGACTTCCCGTCAGCTATTATGAGCTCTCGACACTCTGGTAGAAAATAACAAATCGAGACTCGCACCTGACACAGTATTCCATAGCCAGCCGATATCATTGGACGCTACTTGTGAGGAACAATGTCAAGAACCTTCTGGAAATCTAGAAATATCAGATTAATATGAGACCCTTTGTCGGTAGCAATCGATACTTCGTGTGAATAAAGAACCATTTGTGTTTCATAAGGACCCTGTTTTCGAAATCCCTGCTGACAATGAGTCAACAAGTTGTTTCCGTCGAGGTATGTCATAATGTTTAACGCAGTATACATTCTAAAATCCTCCTGTAGACCAATGTTAAGGATTTCATTTTGTAATCCTGCGGTGGTAATTACATATCCTATCTCGCCTATAGGTTTCACCCGTGAATATTTCCAGTCTCGAGGTACTGAGGAACTGATTTTTCACCGAGCGAGTGATTGTATATGAGTGAGGATATAGAAACTGTTTCATCTGCATTTTCTGAAAGCAAACTAGTAAGTATAAAATGTGGCCCGGAAGATTTCCCTTTATTAAATGACTTTATTATGTAAACTGAATTTGTATAGTTGCGAGGGGGAAGGAAAGGAAAGGGAAGGAACTGGTGATATCATCTGCACCGCCGGGACTTTATGCGAAATCAGCCGCAACGACCGACACTGTGTGCCCGACCAATAGTAGAACCCGGGTTCTCCTGACCACTCTTTTTTTCCGCCATTGGACAGAAAAGGGAACTACAAAACAGAGATCTACTTGCCACCGCCACTTGTGTGATTAGAAAAGAAGAACTGCATCTCTTCACGCGTTGGTGCCTATCTACGCCTATCCTTAAACAACTGACCTGTTACTAAAAGGGGGGAGGGGTAGGAATGGAACAAAGTAAGGGGAGAGAACACACAGGGCGGCGATGAAAATAAGAGTAGTTGCGTAGGGACTTTCATATCATTTATTTTATTTTTTACAATGATTTATTTTTTATTTATTTTATTATGTACGAAGGTTCCGGGAGTCCTCGCGCCTTCAGATGGTGGAGCATTCACACGTCTTCTCGAAATTGTAATGGATATTCCGTTCCCAGTTCGTGCAGGGCATCAGGTCGGCAAAATAAGCATCAGCATTTATTTCACGGCTAGGACGTTTCAGCTGGAACGCGGGTCGTGAAACGCGCTCGATAGAAAATTTGAAAAAATTGCTTGTATCTGAGGTTGCGAACAAGTGCACAGTGTCGGTCATTAAGGTACGTCCAATAACCCAGATCTGATTCCTGATCAGGGCCAATACGGTAGCGGACCACAGGATAATGAATCACGTCCAGGAATAAAAGGGTCTGGAAAGTGACCTGATCAGTTGTCTGTCGGATAAGGGAATCTGCGCGAGTTTCGAGATTTCAGACTACGGATCTCATGAGAATCATTGAGCGTCTGTGCTGACCACACCACAGTGAACACATATGGGTGCGTCAGCGAGGAGGATGCAGTGCAAACGAAACTGGTTGCTCAGTTTTCCATTGATGGTGATACACGAGGCGGACTGGACTCTGGAGTCGAGAAAGCCCGTTTTCCATACACGACTCCATGTAATCTGGGGAAACTTGTGTTCGTTGGGATTGGGGGGCCGGTGCACTTGTAATACGTCATGTACAGCCTTTGTCCGGAGTATTTGTGGAAGTGGTAAGGTGTTCGTCAGGATAGAGGTCAGGAGCGGTGGTCGTTGTAAAATGAAAAGTAATGAATTTGGTTGGAATGGACCCAATTTATTCCTGTAACGATGGTACATGGGTGCATACGTAGGGCTGAGAAGCCCCAACAGGGGTTGCCGTCTGCTCATCAGGAGGGTTGAGGAGAGAGGCAGACGCTAGAGGAGCGACTACTCGGGGCCGAGGTCTGAAGCTAAGACGGCGCGGAGCTGTTTCCAAGCCGCCCTCGCCGCTCCCGGCCGCGTCCCCACGTGATCACACGACTAGTCTCTGATTGGAGGGTCGATTCCGCCAACGCGCCTTGCTAGTAGCGTACCCTCGTCAGCGCAACCAACCCGTGGGACTAGAGTCTGACCGAGGAGCACGTGGTGGGAATGTGGCGAGCACGGTCTTCCGGCGAGCACCTTCCACCACAGTGTACCCAAGCCGGCTACGGCCGTACATTATGAATGGAAAAATTATTTAATAAAATTTTGTCGGCAATGATCCCACTTGGGGGAGGGGGGGGGGTCTCCTCCCTGCACAAAGGCTTGGAGGACGCAACTCAGTTCTGCAAAGAAATGCCGGAAGTGATAAACGTGGGTGGCATGTGTGATAACATGACTGGGGCTGACATGGAGTTCAGTGCACATTCATGTAAAGGCAGACCAGTGAGGCTCGTCGGAAAACGGCGCAAGACTTTCAGTTGTGAGCTAACGAAACTGTAATAACTCTGGCCGGCAGGTGGACAAAGCCAACCCAACCATGCCGCCGTGGGAGGGTGAGGGAGGCACATTGAACTTTCAATAACATCCTGGTACAGACAAAGATCCCATCACCATAAACATACGACGGATGAGGGTAATCGGGACCAGGAACACTTCTGCTACATGAGGGATGCGAGTGGCATAGTACAATATCGAGGGGTCCAGGTCAGCTATCGACAAAGCCAACCCTGACCGTTTGGAGGAGGCATCTGCTGTTTGTTGCCACAGAACTTTTTCTTCTTCTTCTTCTTTATCGTCGCCTTGCCCCACGTCACGTAGGGTCAGCGTTGCTCTTCGGGATCCTTCTCCTCCATAGTACTCTATCCATTGCCTCTTCCTTCTTCCATCCTTTCTCCCTTAGTCCCCGGATATCTTATCCTTCCACCTCATCTTCGGTCTTCCTCTCCTTCTCGCTCCTTCAGTCTTTATATCTTCAACTCTGTTTCCGATATACTCTTCCCATTTTCTTTGTAAGTGTTCATACCACCTTAATCTGTTCTCTTGTATCTTTTTCCCCATGGGTCCCACTTTCACAGCTCCTCTAACAAATTCATTTCTAATCCTGTCCTTTCTTGTTACCCCACACATCCACCTCAGCATCCTCATTTCCGCCACTTCCATCTTCCTTTCCTGGGCTACTGTTATTGGCCATGTCTCTGCCCCGTATATCATAGCAGGCCTTACCACCGACTTGTACAATTTCCCTTTCAACCCAGTGCTCACCTTCTTGTCAAACAACACTCCACTCATTTTCCTCCAGTTGTTCCAACGGTAATTTATTCGGTGTTGTATCTCGCTTTCCAGTCCTCCGTCCATCTGCATGTACGAACCCAGGTATTTAAATTTGCAGACCGATTTCAGCTCGTCATCCTGGATCTTGCAAGACCTCATCTGTACATCCTTCAGTGCTAAATATTCTGACTTTGTCCTGCTAATTTTCATCCCTCTTTCTTCTAGTGCCTTCATCCAATCTTCCAGCTTTTCCTCAAGTCTGTCGATGCTCTGCTCACAAAGAACCACATCATCCGAAAACATCATATTCCACGGCGCTTCCTTCTTCACATCTTTCACCAGAACATCCATAATCAGGTCAAAGAGGTAGGGACTAAGCGTAGACCCTTGATGTAACCCTACTTTTACTGGGAACTCCTTTGTCATGCCCACACTACTTCTCACCTGTGTCATTGCTCCTCTGTACATTTCCTTTACTACCCTCACATACTTATTTGCCACGCACTGCTCTCTCATGCATCTCCATATTTCGTTCCTTGGGACTCTGTCATATGCTTTCTCCAAATCAATGAAAGCCACAGAACGACAGAGATTATTCATAAAAACAATGTCCAAGCAGCGGAAGGTGGCGATCACACTTACAGGAGCGGTACATCTCTCAGGTAGACCCTCACCAATAAGCAGAACCTGCACTTTGGAAACTTTACGAAAACTGCCCGGTGCCTCCCCCGTATGTGGCCACCCATGTCCTCTGAAGTTCGTAAGCCACGTCCTCCGGTATGGTGTTTACAGTCCCTCCTCTGTTAAAGTCACGTGATGAGGAACAGCAGCGAACATCCGCGCGAAATGGGAATGGAACGCTTTAGTAATGGCACACTGCGTACCACATCGTCGTCCTTACGCATCAGTGAGGTTATGTATATGAGCTGGACGATGACGCCGGCGTCTTTGTGGAGATGGTACGTCAAAAGCGTTTCGTGAGGCATATGGTCATGGGTGCAGGACCTGACACACATCCCTTCCAAGTGTCGTCGTTTGAGTGAAGCAATCCACGCTTTAGCATGATACACTATCACTGATGGAAGGGAGACAATGCCATCGAATTGCAGTTATGTAGTGTAACGGAAGTCCATGGTGCTCACATGCAAACATTGGCGTGTCTGCCATACCCATCAACGTCCTACCATAGAGCTGGTTTCATCCAGGATAGACACCAGAATGGTAGAAAGTCTAGGTGGGGTGACGTCGACGACAGAGGACCCATTCAGCCTCAACAATCCATAGGCAGTAACAGACAGTCAGGTGGCCAACATTTAATTTCCACAGGCCACGACTGTGTCACACCTGTCGGCGAGCGAGGGCGACATTGCATATGTAGGCCTCATGGATGGAGAAAGTCAATAAGGTGAACTCGGTCAGTGATGACAGCGGCACTTTGGGAAAATTAGGGGAGTTGATCAATGGGTCCTTGTGACTTGAAGTCCCCACTGAGGACCAGATCATTCTGGGAACATCTAAAAATTACGTTAACCCATCAGCAAAGGAGGTGTGTCGTTCGCGATGTTGACTGCAACTCGATGGTGCATTTACATTTAGGATGTGGATGCCAAAGGGCATGGTGGCCATACCGCCAGCAAGGTACACAATTCCAGCGAGGAGCCCCACACAGAGATGAATGGCCACTGGGCTACCATTTCAGAGGCATGAGAGATGTGGCCCATGTAGCTGGTTGGAGTATAGAAATCACTGATGATCACTACTTGGAGAAGGGCAGTGTCTGTATCAGCAGCATAAATGATATATCTGACGATTGCTAGCTCATATAAAGTCCGAATAGTAGCCAGATTCATTGTCACAAATGCCATAGTATTGTGGATGAGCTGCCCCTATTGGCATGGAGGGTCCTGTGGAGATGTCCGACTGGTATGAAACACCTCGTGCAAGCACTGTGGTTGCAATCACTGGGTGAAAGATGGGTTGAGCCAGCAACCTGATCTGTTCCGTTGGCAGCATCAACAGCCCTTGAGGCTGAAACAGGGGCAGGTGACTGTTGCACACATTGAGGGCTAGGGACGGTGATCTACAGAAACTTCTTCTACGCGATCCCTCATTGTTAGACAGGATCACAGCCAGAGGAAAGGCCAATTCTGTCATCAGGGCGCTCGAACAGAGATCACTGTTCAGTACTCGATCCACTAACCGTGATGCCATTTGAACGCATGTCTCATTGGAGGACGTTCTTCCGTTTTCAGGGCGACCACACATTCGGAGATGCTGTTCATGTCAGAATGTGGCAGTTCGGCGTCCAAAGTCATGCCCATCTGAAGGAAATCTGAGGTAGGCACCAGACTCGATCTCTATCGCGGTAGGCGGGTCATTCATTAAGCTCTGTAGGGTTGTTTGTCTCGTCGCCATCACAGGGGATGGTGCCAGTGAGGTCTCGATCGCAACATAGTTCCTGAGGGGAGTACCAGCAGAAGAACAGGCGCTTCCTGAAGTGATGTGTCCAGGTTGCGAATGGTCGGGACATAGGTGTCTGGTAAAGAAGTAACTTTGACAGCTGTGTCACTAATAGGAATCTGGAGCAAACAGCGGCAGAGACAACCGACCCTAACATGACCCTCTTGTCCACAGGCTGCACATGTCCTTGCTTGTCCACCATGCATGATGATGGCTCTATCAGAAGATAGAATGGTACATTTCTGGACTGTTCGATTCTGATCTGCCAGATACCATTTAACACGTGGTGCATCGTGAATGCTAATTTTCAGCTATGTGTCCCACAACGTTGCCATAGAGTTGGAAGGGTTCAGAGACCACCTCTTGTAGCACCTGAAAAGGGATCACAAACAGCCGAATTGTTCAAAGATTGAAACCAGCGTGGCATACCGTTACCTCCCGAATATGCCCGTCAGAATGTTTAATCTTTAGTCCAGCTACGTCAGCACACGATTCCTCCAATACTGCCGGTGACAAGTAAAAACCTTTCATTTGGAGTCCAGCCGTAGCTCTTTGCGAATGAGGTTTTCAATTTCATCAGCTCGTGTGCATGTCTGGCTTGGATTCTAACTTTAAATGTTGTTCGGCGGTAAGACCGCGCCATGGGATACAATACTGATAGACGCGATACAACACAAATATCGCGACGCAGAAGTAAACATCTCCGTTAGCGGAGCGCTGCTCAGTGATTGGAGCTCGTACGCACGTGACCACGGACGAAAGCCGATTGATCTCTAGGCAGCCGGGTTAACCACTGCGCCACTCAGACGCAATGTTAGTCGTGAATGCGCGGACCGTCTCGGCACACTCCTCTGCCGACTCACACTCCCATTACCTGCAGTCGCTGTCCGTGTCCTCCATGCTCGCTGAGTTTAGATTTCGGCATCTGACATGTCCAAAAGAACAGACAGGACGCATTCACATAAATGACTTAAACTGCATCAGTACACCAAGGTATCTAAGATTCCTCGTGTTGGTGGTTCTTCTTTATTCGAATTCTCGAATATTTACGGCATCTTCTTTGGTGAGGTGAAAGAAGTTCATAAAACCATTTTAGAAACTCCTCTTAAGTGGCCGTGTTGTCGGTAACATTACCATTGCCATTCAGAGGACGAAATGGTTGATTGTGCCATGCCTCCAGGGTACTTTACACTCTACCAGAATCTGTTCAGATTGTGTGCCAAAGGATGAGACAGAGTTTCGATGTAGTAGCTACTAAAAGCATACCGCACTGAAGCTCACAATCAGCTTCGAGCATTCTTTTAAGCCACCATGCTCTTTTTCGTTGCTTCTGCAACAGCAGTTGTTTTGTTTATCATGGCGGCCAGTTCCGTCTCTTATCAATTCACTAGGTATGAATGTCTCTATCGCTATTTCTTCCAATTCAATCTACATGTGGTCGACGCTTGCATAGTTAATAGTTATCATAATGCTAATTATGTTTATCAAGAGATTCGAATAATTAACGACACTGAGAAGTATAGCCGAGTGATTTATATTAATATATGCCACAACTTTCGACAGAATAATTTTGACACCCTCAGCCACTAATTAAATGGTTTATCCAATCAGTTTTTTTGTAGTTTCACAAGTAGAATGAAAATTTGTATCAGATGTTCTCGGTACACTTGTCACGTTAATTCTAAATGAAAATACGTGCTTTCGACAGTTCCTTTCACTGTCTAGTCACGAAAGCAACAGATTGTCGAAAAATTAACAGCATCACAGAGATGTAAAATTATTATTTATTTGTTTGGCCTTCGCTATTACTGCAGTGGACAAGCAAAGTATATACAGTAGTGGTGTGTAGAACCTCGAGTAGACCCTCCACGGATTGCACTGTCCTTTTCTGTTCCTAGTTCCCTTTGATGCCTTCTCTTCTTCTCTCCCGCTCTGCTTCCGATGTCTTCGGTAACCGTTTCTCTTGTCTGCTCGACTATGATTGCGTACCCTTTGTTACATCTTCCTCTGTCGTTGATCTCTGGCGTATTAGTGGGTGTATACTTCCTTCCCTTGCTTCGCATGCATCTCTTTTAGGGCAAAGTATTTTCTCTCTTCTACCTCTTGTTGTTCTGCACCCTTCTTCCCAATGTAATCGTCTCAACCGCATACACAGGGCGAACCAGAACTATACGGACAAAATTGTTCGTGGATATTTTCTAATTTGGAATAAGGGTCGCGCTGTCAGCCAGAACATTATGACCAACGACATACTATCCATCCAGATGATAGCAGCGTCAACTGGAGGGGAGTGAGTGCTAGTCAGACGCATGCACGGTGCATGTGGTATAAACGAGCGTGTTATCTATGTGTAGAATAGGAAAGGCGTGGGATCTATCTGAGTTTGACTGAGGGCAGGTTATGATGATTTGGGAAATTGCACGACTTGCCAGGTTCGAGAGCTAATGTGGTGAGTGTCCTCAACACGGGGCGAAACTAAGATGTACCCACGACCAGACGTCGTGGGGATGGGCGGCCACACCTCATTACAGACTGGTAAAAAAGAACAAGCAGCGAACTTTGGCGGCACTAACATCAGACTTTAATGCTGGGCAGAATACAAGTGCGTCTGAACACAGTGCACCGAACGCCTCTAACGATAAGCTCCCGCAGCTTATGACCCATGCACGTATCAATGTTAACACCACGACAGCAGCAACTACGGCTGAAATGGGCATGTGACCATCGTCACTGGACACTGGCGCAGTGGCAGAGTGTTGTATAGTCTGATGAATCCCGATAAATTCTTCACAATGCCGATGGAAGATCGCGAATCCGTAGTCTTCCAAGGGAACATCTCCTTGACACCTGTACTGCAGGAGGGAGACTAGCTGGTGGCGGCTTTGGGGAACATTCACGTGGGCATCCGTGAGCCCAGCGGACTCGTTTAAGGCACAATGACGGCCAAGGAGTACCGTGCACCAGTTGCAGACCGCCTTCACCCCTTTATGATGATCACGTTACCCATCAGTAGCGGCATTTTTCAGCAAGATAATGCCCCATGTCACAAGGCCAGGAGTGTGATGCAGTGCTTCGAGGAAAATAGTGTGGAGTTCCAATTTACCTAATGACCAAGATGATCGCCAGAGTGTGATTGAACATGGTATCAGAGTTCATCGCCCTCTCCCTGGAATTTATCGTAATTAGGTGAGTTGTGTAAGCAGATACGGTGCTAACATCCTCCGGCGACGTACCAAGGCCTCAATGCTTCCACGCCAACGGCACCTCGCCTGTGCCAAAGGTGGGTATACCGGCTAGTAGTTAGGTGGTCGTAATGTTCTGGCTGATCAGTGTAACAAGGTACTGTTTGACTGAGAGCAGTCTGCACCGACACAAGCACAAAACGACACACAGAGTCAGGAATGAAACAGAGAAGAACAATCGTAACTGCGAAAACACCTGAGAGAGACTGCTGAAACGACACACAGAGTCAGGAATGATCCAGAGAAGAACAATCGTAACTGCGAAAACACCTGAGAGAGACTGCTGAACCATGACAACCACGCTTTGCGTGAGATGTCCTTCCACAAAGCTGTGACTGCTGGTAGCCATACGCTGCAAGTCGGTACCCGTCTTCTCTTCAAATGGCTCTAAGCACTACGGGACTTAACATCTGATGTCATCAGCCCCCTAGAACTTAGAACTACTTAAACCCACATCCATGCCCGAGGCAGGATTCGAACCGTAGCAGCAGCGCGGTTCCGGACTGAAGAGCCTAGAACCGCTCGGCCACAACGGCCGGCCCCGTCTTCTCTATTCACGTCGTCGTGTCGCTTGGTTATTTCTATAGCCTCTCTAATCTTCCTCCTCAAACTAAACGGCTGTTTCGTCAGTACGCCGGCCTCTGGAAATTCGATCTTCATCCTGCACTGTTCCTGGTGTTCTGCCACCGCTGATTTGTTGTATTGTTTAAGACGGATATATCTCTCGTGTTGCTTATTGGACGCCTTGTGCTTATTGGACGCCCAGTCTCAGCTACATACACCAATCCACATTCGCACCCGGTTTCATAAACTACAGCGGCATGAAAGTTGTCAATTCTATCTTTCGTCTAGCCCAGAACGTCTTTTATTTTGTTGTTGCTACGAAAATTCGGCTTAATACCTACCCGGCAGAGAATTTCGCCCAGACATTCAGTAACCCATTGTACGGTGTTCCGTGCTTCGTTCTGTATCTCCCTATTGCCCTCCTCCCTTGGCTCCATAGTTTTATGTATCATCTTCACGTCGTAGCCTTTAGTTCCAAAAATGGGCCTGAGATTCTGTAGTTCATCTTTCAGATTGGGTTCGTCTCTGATGCTGTAGGATCTCTTACTGAAAGTTTGCAGGGCCGATTTCTTTGCATAGCATGGTGGTGGGAGGATGCATGCAGGTTCCTGTCCGTGTTGGTGGCTTCCTGTAAACTCTGTGTCCATGCTTACCGTCAGGCTTTAAAAAATAGTGTGGTGGGTCCGGGCCGGGAGGGGCCACAAACTTGTACTAACCTCACCGTACGGCTGTTGCTGCTGCTATGTCGTGGTACAGCGAAATACTCGCGATCGGCAGAAGACCGAAACGGCGAATGTATTCGAGCGACATTGCTAAACTCTGTCCAAAGTAATGAAGAGTTAATGCCCATTACAGCATCGCGGTGAGTACCGAGCGGGGGTAGCCGCGCGGTCTAGGGCGTCTAGTCACGGTCCGCACGGCTCCCGCAGGCGGAGGTTCGAGTCCTCCCTCGGGCATGTGTGTGTGTGTTGTCCTTAGAGTAAGTTAGTTTAAGCTAGATTAAGTAGTGCGTAAGCTTATGGACCGATGACCTAAGCAGTTTGGTCACATAGGAACTTACCACAAATTTCCAATTTCCAATTCCTTATTACGAAGACGTGGTTGCAAGCGAGATGGCAACTGCTGGTCCTCCCAAGGAATGAGCTGGAGCTATAAGCAGTTCTCGGCTGTTGTTGTTTTGGGAGGTAATAATTCGTTCTAGATGACGGCGACCGTTATAAAGATTCAGGTTTGAACAGATGTGGTAGTGGGAGGCGCAGGGATACAGAAAACCCCTCCGTTCTGGAGGTTGTGTCGGCGCCAGGACAGGCAACCCCTGTTGAAGAAAGGAAGCCGCCAGTTCTACGGCCCAGCACGCGAGAACCAGCCGTCGGCGCTCCCTACAAGTTGCCACAAATCCCATTTTTCGAAGGTGCAGGCGTATACCATCCACCCAGCTGGTGAAAGCTCCGACCGCCGCCATAGCGGCAAATTCCTGCAGCTGCCAAAACTAGTCATCTTACTTTTATTGTTCGCAAATGCTACACTTATGGACACTGATTATAATTAAAAAAATTTATTCACATACATTGGCTTCTAAAGCTAGGTAACGGAATAAATCCATCATTACATAAATATCTCCCTCAAGAGCAGTTAAAAAAATCAGTACCTACGACTCACAGTTTGTCGAAAACCATCGCATTCTGTATGGCATCACAAGACTCGTACCCATGTCACGAAGTGAGTAAGCCGGCCGGAGTGGCCGTGCGGTTCTAGGCGCTATAGTCTGGAGCCGAGCGACCTCTACGGTCGCAGGTTCGAATCCTGCCTCCGCCATGGATGTGTGTGATGTCCTTAGGTTAGTTAGGTTTAATTAGTTCTAAGTTATAGGCGACTGATGACCTCAGGAGTTAAGTCGCATAGTGCTCAGAGCCATTTGAACCACTTGAAGTGAGTAATTATTTTCTGTAAACAACATCTATTCTGCGGCGTTTGTACTTATGTGCATCCAACTCTTTAGCTGTCCCATAGGAAATAGATGAAGGGCCCTATATCAGAGGAACGTGACTGTACCACAAAAGGCCCTGTCCTACAGGTCATATCCAATTCCCCTTAAAGTGTAAAACTGCCTGTGTTCACAAATCAACAATATGCCGGAGGTCTTGCCCGTATTGCTCTAGGCGGTGCTCAGCAGTTCCACGAGTGTAGTGTCGGGAAACGGGTGTTTAACTGCACCCCGCGAGCCATATGACAACATCCTAGCTTGATGTTTGTATTGTGGGGCGCTCAACTGCGCGGACATCAGCGCCCGTACACATTCCCTATCTGTTCACAGATAAATCCACTCACTTTTCATGAATGATGATGGAATGATAAGGGCAACACAAAAACCCAGTCACCAGACAGAGAAAAATCCCCAACTCGGCCGGGAATCGGAACCGGGACCTTGTGATCCAGAACTAGCAACACTAGAACCTAGAGGACTCCTAGCTTCGACATTATCGCTATGTTATTAAGTTGCATAAAATTATGACGCTGTCGCCTAAATATTTGCAGTCAGATGAAAACTGTTTCTTTCGTATTCTGCTACATAACATCAGTATCCACGATTCTTTAAAAGCATCGGAAACTTGTGATCAAAACAGTTTCAAACGTCTTATTTCTTTAAAAATGTGTTACTGTGTTGAATGTTAGGCGATAGGGATATAATACCTTTATGACTGAAGTCGGAAAACCCCATTTGTCTTGGATTTATTAGTTTCGGGTCATCCAGTGGACGAATATGGTCTGGATAATTTGTGCTCCGTTTTAAGAAAAGCTGGTTTTCCACGTATATCTGTGGTGTCACCGCCAGACACCACACTTGCTAGGTGGTAGCCTTTAAATCGGCCGCGGTCCATTAGTATACGCCGGACCGGCGTGTCGCCACTGTCAGTGATAGCAGACCGAGCGCCACCACACGGCAGGTCTAGAGAGACGTACTAGCACTCGCCCCAGTTGTACAGCCGACGTTCTTAGCAATGGTTCACTGACAACTACGCTCTCATTTGCCGAGACGATAGTTAGCCTAGCCTTCAGCTACAATTGCTACGACCTAGCAAGGAGCCATAATCCTTTGCTATATATATTGTGGTTATAAATGTATCATCAAGAGCGATGTTCTACAAATGTGGATTAAAGTTAAGTATTCCAGAAGCTACGTACTTTTCTTTATAGCATTCATTACGTATCCTGTTCCAGACCTCACGCCAGCCTGCGTGAGTTTAAGCGCGTGCCTTTCGGCTTCGTCTCATTGTGTCTAGGCTGTCTTGTCTAGACACAACAATATCCATGTTTATGACATATCTGCTGATCTGTGTGCTGCACAATGATATAGTTTTTCAAGTACATTCGGTGCTGTATGTGGATACTGTCTGCAAAATATGTTTCGAATAGAGTTAGTGGTAACAAAGTAATAAATTAAAATGTCATGCCTGATGTTGAAGTTTTAGTAAATGACCAGAGAGAATGTAGCAAGGGCGTTCATTGTTTTGTGCGGAGCAGGGGTGGTGACAACGAGAAAAAGTTTTGAAACTATGTGTAAAGTTCTCTCTTCGTCAAGTGCTGGTTACGTAACTTGCGTGCGGCGAGTTACGCTGCCTCAGAACATGGTTCCTAACTTTAATACTGGGTTTATTGTTTCAAACCTGCAACGTAAGATTATATTTCTTAATCATAAGACCATGGCAGATTTTAAAGTTTTACATTCTATAAGTATTATAAATAAAGAAAAACTAATAATCAAACTTTTGTGGGCCCCGGCAGCCGTTAGAAGGGCAACCTGCAAGCAGGATTGGATGATTGTTTAGCTGATTAGAAATATACGAGGGTTGCCCAGAGAGTAATGTACCGCATTTTTTCCTTAGCCGAAAACAATGCTACGACTGCGAAACGTTACGTATGTTTCATTTGAAGTATCCTTACTGGCCGCGCCAAGTTCCCGTCGCCTCCGACAGTTGGCGTAGCTGCAGGACAGTTTCAAATTGGCGTCTGTAGGTGATGTACATTACAAGCAACGTGCCGTCACTGAATTTCTCACTGCAGAGAAGAAAACTGTGGGGGATATTCACATACGCTTGTGTACGGTCTACGGAGCATTTTCTGTCGACAGAAGTACAGTTAGTCGCTGAGCACGGAGGGCGAGATCATTAGAAGGCGGTTCGGTGGAGCTCCACGATTTGCAGCGGTCGTGGAGACCATACACGGCTGTCACACCTGACATGTTCCTGCGAGCTGATATCATCCGCGAAGAGACACGCATTACGACTCGGCTGTTTGTGCTGCATCTGTCACTCAGCGAAGGAAGTGTGGATGCAATTATCCGCACTCTTGGATATTCAAAAGTGTTTGCAACATCGGTCCCGGAGTGTCTACCGGTCGATCACAAATCACACAGAAAAAACATTTGTCTCGATTTGTTGCAACGTTATGAAACTGTGGGGGGAGGCCTTCTTGTCCTGGATTGTGACATGTGATGAAACCTGGGTTCAACATTTTGAGCCCGAAACAAAACGACAGTCGATGGAATGGCGCTTTCCCCACTCCTCACAGAAGAAAAAATTCAGAGCAACTGCTTCCGCCGGTAAGGTCAAGATAACCGTGAAGTGAAGGTGTGATTCTCATTGATGGGATGCCAAAAGACGGTATCATTAATTCAGAAGCATATGTCAACACATTAAGAAACTCTAGACGCGCTTCCGGCGACGTCGGCGTCACAGCAACCCAGGAGATGTTTTACTGCAACAAGACAATGCTCGGTCCCACGCAAGTTTGAGGTTGCTGAACACATCGAAAAACAGGGTTGGACAGTGTCATCCCATCCACCCTACAGCCCTGACCTAGCCCCTTCGGACTTCCTCTCGTTTGGGTGACTACAGGATGCCATTCGTGGAAGACGTTTTGAGGAGAATGAGGAGGTGATTCACACAGTGAAACACCAGCTCCGCCACCAGGAAAAGATTGGTACCGACAGGTCACACACGCCGTTGTTTCGTGCACACCGTTCTTGTGTGCGTTACTTGCGGTGCGTTACTTTCTGGGGAACCCTTGTAGCCAAGTGGCATGTAGTAACCAGAGCTCAAGAATGAACTACTTAGCCTGGTATCTCTTTTCAGACATCTTCTTCAATGATAATTAAATCATGAGCTTAAGCTGTCGACAGGCGTTGATATACATCAACGGGGCAGTTGAAAATTTGTGCCTCGACCGGAACTCGAACCCGGGATCTCCTGCTTACATGACAGACGCTCTATCCATCTGAGCCACCGAGGGCACAGACATATCAGAAAGAACAGATACCATCTTCATATATGAGCCGTGGTAGAATTTGCTGTTTTGAAGAGCGCGCCGCCGTTTCTGGCGGTGGCGCCGCCGTGGCAATCGCAGCTTTGGTGTCTCCCTCTGGTAGGAAAGGGGAAAAGTTGCCTGTTCTCGTGCATTTAAAGGGCGCTATAAGCTCGGCAAGTGGGCAGTCTTGAGTTTCGGCGAGTCTGGTCAGTTGGCCAGCCGGGTCAGTGTGGGTCAGTTAGTGTCTGTCTGTCGTCCGGAATGCTAGTGTGTGTCAGGCCGCCAATCTGCTCGAGTCTGTTCAGACAGTGGCGATTGGCAGCTGGATCGATCGGTTGGTCGGTCGCGCACTGAGACACAAGATGACTTGGCCGTCTGGAGCGTCGGCGCATGTGAGGTAGCCACGTCACTCCAGTGGCCGTGCCGTATAGCGAGGCGTAGTGGCTTCGCGGCCGACACGAGAGCAGCAGGAGTCAAACCACGACATCGGGCTGGCCGGTGCGAGCTGCGACGCCGTGAGACGGGAGAAGCGGCTGGCAGCGGACGGTTCGGAGAGCGTTTTGGGGATGCTGCACCAGGTCTTCGCCAGACATCGCAGTTTATTAGAAGTTAAGTGATTCGAGATATGTTGTTTCATTTCACTTCTTAAATTCCACTTGTTTTCTTGGTCAGTCTCTCGTCCCCAGCTTGCTTGTCTGTCTCTCGTCAGCATGTGTTAGGTAGTTAGTGTCTGTCTGTCTGTCGGTCTGCCGTACGTTAATAGCTGCCTCTGTCATGTTTGTCGGATTCGGTGTTAACGAATTTACTGGCTAAAGTGTAAAGGCCGAATTCCTGAAATATGTTTTTATCTTGCCTATCATCTTGAGAGGCGGTATATGTGTAATGTAGAGCATGTTTGCACATTTTATGTAAGACTGCATTTCATGGGTTTTTATTTAAAAGGGTCATTTTAGTATATAAAGTTGCCACCCTTCCATCGTAAGAGTTTTCTTTTAAAAACAAGTTGCACTTTCGGTGGCAAGTACCTTTTAATGTGAGTGTTTTGTAACATTTCCATCCCTCCTACCGGGTGCATAGTTTATGTGTTTTGTGAGTTGTTAAAAATTTTAGTTTAAAGTAGTCTGGTGTGTTGCAGATTTGCACCAATGTAGTCTTTCAGAGATTGTTGTGAGCGGTTGTGACTACGGCCGTGTCAAAAGGGAGCGGCAAGCTTCTCAGCCCGAAGGCTCCTACTGCCATAATAAAAAAATGGTTATTTCTGCCTCTGAATAATTGTAACTACCGTAACTTGATATTTGGAGGATGCTTTCTGATTGTAATTTTAAATCTGTTTCATTTACTGTTTCAAAAAAAAGAAAAAAAGGGGTTTTAGGAATAAAATTTCAATTTTTTGTAAGAAATGTGATTTTTTTTCCATCAGTTACTCCCTGGCAACTACTTCCACGCTCACATAGTGTGATGAAATGTGTTAATGTTCTACATGAATCGCTAGTAAATAAAGTAAATTCTTAAGAAAATGTTTTGAAACTAAGTTTACGGTTCAATATAGTTAAGGATAACCGGCCATTGACCTTCTTCTTCTGTGTGGATGCACACGCATTGCCCGAACTTTTACGGGAACCGGTAAGATTGTCTGCCACGAGTAATGAGTGTAATGGGCAGGGGAACTACGAAGGTAGTGTGTGGACGTTAAGATGGGAATGTGGGTCTCACGGGGAGCGTGTAAGGGATAAGTCCCTGCAGTCGCTCTGTGCCCTCATTGGCTCATATGGATAGAACATCTGCCATTTAAGCAGGAGATGACGGGTTCGAGTCCCGGTCAGACCACACATTTTTAGCTGTTCCCGTTGATGTATATAAACGCCTATCGACAGCTTAATGTCTTGATTTAATTATCATTTCATTTTAGAGAGCTGCACGGTCACCCATGGCATCTGTTCTTTCGGATATGAAAATGGTTTCTGTCCTTTCGGACATGTCCGAAAGAACAGATACCATTTTCATATCTTTTAACAATGTCTAGATCCGTTTTCTGTTGACCTGACGCTAGTTCAGTGGCCTCTGAGGAGTAAAATCAAATTTCCGTTATGGCTTGCAAAATATTTGATTCATTTTTTAAAAAATTACCTGCAAGTAGCATGAACATAAAAAGGATATTAAAATTTCCAAAGAAAGCCCACAACATACTGCACAAGAGCACTAAAATTCTGGAAAACCATAACCATACATTTATCTTAAGAAAACTACGAGTTCGTCGAGCTAAAAACTAGAAGTTACGTATTTTAAGCAGTTTCGTACCGATGAACACGACACTGCAGCTCTGCAGAAGGGCCAAAAAAATCCTCACGAAAATTCAGTATTAGTCTGGTAATTTCAGTGGTTCAAAAAAATAAGACTGCACAAAGTCAGCCCTCAAAAATCATACTACACTGGTAATTCTGGAAAAGTGCAAAACATTCCCACCAACGCGTGAGGTTTTCTGCGTCTCCTACCATGCCGTGCATAGTTCTGGCACGAACACCTGTCTCCGAACTGACAGAGCGCTCCATTGATTCGGGCTGAGACACGCATCCTTGCTGGACAGCTGGAAGACCCGCCATGGGCTGTACAGCGGCGAGGGTATACAGGCGGACGCCCACGCACGGAACAGTTTCTGTCAACCTGCAGGCTATAGAGCCCGTCATCATGCAGAATATTTCCAATCAACGTCTGGTGCTGGAAAATATTTGAAAACTCCTATATACCGGGTGATCAAAAAGGCAGTATAAATTTGAAAACTGAATAAATCATGGAATAATGTAGATAACAAAGGTACAAATTGACACACATGCTTGGAATGACATGGGGTTTTATTAGAACCAAAAAGTACAAGAGTTCATAAAATATCCTACAGATGGCGCTTCATCTGATCAGAATAGCAATAATTAGCATAAAAAAGTAAGGCGAAGCAAACATGACGTTCTCTACAGGAAATGCTCAATATGTCCACCATCATTCTTCAACAACAGCTATAGTCGAGGAATAATGTCGTGGACAGCACTGTAAGGCATGTCCGGAGTTATGGTGAAGCATTGGCGTCGGATGTTGTCTTTCAGCATCCCTATAAATGTCGGTCGATGACGATACACTTGCGACTTCAGGTAACCCCAAAGCCAATAATCGCACGGACTGAGGTCTGGGGACCTGGGCGGCCAAGCATGACGAAGGTGGCGGCTGAGCACACGATCATCACCAAACGACGCGAGCAAGAGATCTTTCATGCGTCTAGAAATACTTTTTTTTGGTTCTAATAAAACCCCATGTCATTCCAAGCCTGTGTGTCAATTTTTACCTCTCTATCTACATTATTCTGTGGTTTATTAAGTTTTCAAATTTACACTGACTTTTTGATCAGCCTATATATTCAAAGCTATGGTCGAGAACATTTCTCATATTTCTTTCACTTTTCTCTGTAAGCCAATGGAAATGTTAACAAACCTTCAGAAGTAACTTTCACACTAAACTGAATTGAATTCTGTGTGTTTTAAGAAAAGTGAGTTGGCACTATTTAGACCAGGCCTAGCCAAATAGCGTTCCGGCCGCGCTCCTGTCCAGCGCTCTGAGCGCTTTTTCCGTCGAGTGGTGCTGAGGGACGAGGAGGGACAGGAGAAGAAAAGCACGGCTCCAGCCGGAACGCCGCTGGAGCGAGGCAGTCGGATTGTCACAGTTTGCTGACAATAACAACCGTGTTAAATTAGAGTTCTGTTCTGAAGTAGGAACACCGTTGTCTCACGCAGTTGTTCAAAAACAAGGAAAAAGTGGAGAAAACACATCACTTAATGCTGAATGGGAATTGCTTTTCGAACACAATGCAAAAGTGCTTAATACACCATCACGCCGTTACGAGCTGTAGAAACATTCACTGGAACATTGTTACAACACTGGGCGCAGAGATGGCGTGATTAGGGAAGAAACTGAGTTGAGGAAAAGCAGAGAAGTGACATGCGCTGCTAGACGTGCAGTGTAACACTCCGCTATATGACCTATTAGCCGATCCAAGAATTTACAAAAATCTTATAGAATGTTGCCCCAAGAAACGTATCCTAGACTGAACGGACAAGTTGGTAAAGTTAGTTCAGTGTTTGTTTCAACGTATGAGTGTGAACCTTTTTTCTGTTATGAAACTGAAAACGTCATCCCAACTTTCGGGTTTAACAGATTTTAGTCTGCGTACTACTATCTATTTGTATCACGAACCGTAGTTCGGAATCTATTACATACTAGCTTAGCACTGCTGTTTTGCTTTCTTAGTCTGTATGCTCTGCAATTTTTTTCTTTCATAACACTTTTACGCTGTTCAAAAATTGCAAAGCTTTATAAGGCAACAGAGACATGGTCTTTCCGAATGTACTTCTCACCAAGAAGTAATTCTGGTAGATGGAATCCAAGGTTTTTGTAATTCATGCCTTTCGTGGTTTTGTGGTGATATTTCAGTAGGAACATTTATCCCCTAACACTCTATATCTAACTAACAAGTCAAATATCACTTTTCATAGACTTAGCTCTAAAAATTTTTTCACAATCAAATGCTTTCATAAAACATTTCACCTCCTATATCACCCCCCTAGGACTGAATTTCAAAAAACAGTTACATGTACAATATTTTTTGTTTTTACCAAAGAACCCAAATACAACTTTTCATAGCCGTAGCGTCAAAAATACTTGCATGACGAAAGATTTCCAGCAAGTATATCGTGCCCTATTTTACCCTCATAGGGGCTGAATTCCGATAAACAGTATTTCGTATCATAACTGAGAGGCCAAATACAAATTTTCATAGATTTAGCTTTGAAAAGGCGCTCGTAACGTAATATTTCATAAACCATTTCGTGTCCTACTTCACATCATTGTTGATCTTGCGTTCTTCAGTCCTGAGACTGGTTTGATGCAGCTCTCCATGCTACTCTATCCTGTGCAAGCTTCTTCATCTCCCAGTACCTGCTGCAGCCTACATCCTTCTGAATCTGCTTGGTGTATTCATCTCTTGGTCTCCCTCTACGATTTTTACCCTCCACGCTGCCCTCCAAAACAAAATTGGTGATCCCTCGATGTCTCACAACATGTCCTACCAACCGATCCCTTCTTCTAGTCAAGTTGTGCCACAAGTTCCCCTTCTCCCCAATTCTATTCAATACCTCCTCATTAGGTATGTGATCTACCCATCTAATCTTCAGCATTCTTCTGCAGCACCACATTTCGAAAGCTTCTATTCTCTTCTTGTCTATCGTCCACGTTTCACTTCCATACATGGCTACACTCCATACAAATGCTTTCAGAAACGACTTCCTGACACTTAAATCTATATTCGATGTTAACAAATTTCTCTTCTTCAGAAACGCTTTCCTTGCCATTGCCAGTCTACATTTTATATCCTCTCTACTTCGACCATCATCAGTTATTTTGCTCCCCAAATAGCAAAACTCCTTTACTACTTTAAGTGTCTCATTTCCTAATATAATTCCCTCAGCATCACCCGACTTAGTACGACTACATTCCATTATCCTCGTTTTGCTTTTGTTGATGTTCATCTTATACTCTCCTTTCAAGACACTGGCCATTCCTTTTCAACTGCTCTTCCAAGTCCTTTGCTGTCTCTGACAGAATTACAATGTCATCGGCTAACCTCAAAGTTTTTATTCCTTTCCCACGGATTTTAATACCTACTTCGAACTTTTCTTTTGTTTCCTTTATTGCTTGCCCAATATACAGATTGAATAACATCGTGGATAGGCTACAACCCTGTCTCACTCCCTTCCCAACCACTGCTTCCCTTTCATACCGCTCGACTCTTATAACTGCCATTTGGTTTCTGTACAAATTGTAAATAGCCTTTCGCTCCCTGTATTTTATCCATGCCATCTTTAGAATTTGAAAGAGAGTATTCCAGTCAACATTGTCAAATGCTTTCTCCAAGTCTACAAATGGTAGAAACGTAGGTTTGCCTTTCCTTAATCCAGCTTCTAAGGTAAGTCGTAGGGTCAGTATTGCCTCACGTGTTCCAGTATTTCTACGGAATCCAAACTGATCTTCCCCGAGGTCGGCCTCTATCAGTTTTTCCATTCGTCTGTAAAGAATTCGCGTTAGTATTTTGCAGCTGTGACTTATTAAACTGATAGTTCGGTAATTCTCACATCTGTCAACACCTGCTTTCTTTGGGATTGGAATTATTATATTTTTCTTGAAGTCTGAGGGTATTTCGCCTGTCTCATACATCTTGCTCGCCAGATGGTAGAGTTTTGTCAGCACTGGCTCTCCCAAGGCCGTCAGTAGTTCTAATGGAATGTTGTCTACTCCAGGGACCTTGTTTCGACTCAGGTCGTTCAGTGCTCTGTCAAACTCTTCACGCAGTATCACATTTCCCATTTCATCTTCATCTACATCCTCTTCCATTTCCATAATATTGTCTTCAAGTACATCGCCCTTGTATAGACCCTCTATATAGTCCTTCCACCTTTCTGCTTTCCCATCTTTACTTAGAACTAGGTTTCCCTGAAAGCTCTTGATATTCATGCAAGTGGTTCTCCTTTCTCCAAAGGTCTGTTTAATTTTCCTATACGCAGTATCTATCTTACCCCTAGTAAGATAAGCCTCTACATCCTTACATTTGTCCTCTAGCCAACCCCGCTTCGCCATTTTTCACTTCCTGTCGATCTCATTTTTGAGACGTTTGTATTCCCTTTTGCCTACTTTATTTACTGCATTTTTATATTTTCTCCTTTCATCAATTAAATTCAATATTTCTTCTGTTACCCAAGAGTTTCTACTAGCCCTCATCTTTTTGCCTATTTGATCCTCTGCTGCCTTCACTATTTCACCCCTCAAATTTACCCATTCTTCTTCTACTGTATTTCTTTCCCCCATTCCTGTCAATTGTTCCCTTATGCTCTTCCTGAATCTCTGTACAACCTCTGGTTCGTTCAGTTTATCATGGTCCCATCTCCTTAAATTCCCACCTTTTTGCAGTTTCTTCAGTTTTAATCTACAGTTCATAACCAATAGATTGTGGTCAGAGTCCACATCTGCCCCTGGAAATGTCTTACAATTTAAAATCTGGTTCCTAAATATCTGTATTACCATTATATAATCTATCTGAAACCTTTTAGTATCTCCAGGGTTCTTCCATGTATACAACCTTCTTTCATGATTCTTAAACCAAGTGTTAGCTATGATTAAGTTATGCTCTGCGTAAAATTCTACCAGGCGGCTTCCTCTTTCATTTCTTAGCCCCAATCCATATTCACCAACTATGTTTCCTTCTCTCCCTTTTCCTACGCTTGAATTCCAGTCACCCATGAGTATTAAATTACGTCTCCCTTCACTACCTGAATAATTTCTTTTATCTCATCATACATTTCATCCATTTCTTCGTCATCTGCAGAGCTAGTTGGCATATAAACTTGTACTACTGTAGTAGGCGCGGGCTTTGTATCTATCTTGGCCACAATAATGCGTTCACTATGCTGTTTGTAGTAGCTTACCCGTACTCCTATTTTTTTATTCATTATTAAACCCACTCCAGCATTACCCCTATTTGATTTTGTATTTATAACCCTCTATTCACATGACCAAAAATCTCGTTCCTCCTGCCACCGAACTTCACTAATTGCCACTATATCTAACTTTAACCTATCCATTTCCTTTTTAAATTTTCTAACATACCTGGCCGATTAAGGGATCTGGCATGCCACGCTCCGATCAGTAGAACGCCAGTTTTCTTTCTCCTGATAACATCGTCCTCCTGAGTATTCCCCGCCCGGAGATCCGAATGGGGGACTATTTTACCTCCGGAATATTTTACCCAAGAGGACGCCATCATCATTTAATCATACAGTAAAGCTGCATGCCCTCGGGAAAAATTACGGCTGTAGTTTCCCCTTGCTTTCAGCCGTTCGCAGTACCAGAACAGCAAGGCTATTTTGGTTGGTGTTAGAAGGCCAGATCAGTCAATCATCCAGACTGTTGCCCCTGCAACTACTGAAAAGGCTGCTGCCCCTCTTCAGGAACCACACGTTTGTCTGGCCTCTCAGCAGATACCCCTTCATTGTGGTTGCACCTACGGCACGGCTATTATTAGGGACTTAATATCCAAACATACTGAAACGTATTTCTTTATTTTTAACTGAAAAGTTAAGTATAATTATCAGAGATGTAGCTTAAAAATGTTTTAGAAGTTCTTTAATAACTATTTATTTTCAAAAAAGTGTCACCCACTATTTCACCCCCCATAGGGGTTAGATTTCCACACATGCTGAAACACGTATTTCTATATTTTTGATCGAGAAAACAAATACCAATTTTCCGTAGCTGTCGCTTAAAAATTGCCTTAACAAAGAAATATTTTCAAGAGATATTTCATCCCCATTTCAGCCCCTTAGGGGTGGAATTACGAAACATCACTTCTGAAAAGACTTCTTAAAAGATGCCTACAATATAAAATCAACATCCTACTCAACTTTCATGTCTCTATCCTTAGCTGTTCGGCCTGGGCGATGATGAGCCAGTGAGTGAGTGAGTCAGTCGGAACGTCGCCTTTTGTATGCAGAGATGGTGAAAATCAATATCACTGGGACCGTGTGAGAGCTTTACGCGTTTACTAGTGTGGGTACACCTGGCGGTCCAGACTGTTGCGGATGGTGTGCTGGCATTTCAATTTCGGGTGGTGTGCTGGCATTTCAGTCACAAAATATGTTTAGTATCCTCTATTACGTTCTCTATCCTTCGAACACGGTACTAAACACGTTATCGAGTTCTGTGTAGTGAGGTAAATCATAGTACAGGCTAAATTAACATAAAAGAACATGTACGGCGAGAATTGTTACTCACCATTCCGGGAAACCACTGTGGCAGCGTGAGGGGCAGAAAGGATTAATGCTGGTTAGTACGAGCAAGTTGGGCACGACACAGCAGAGGCAGTGCAGCAGGAGTGTGGTCGGAGTGTACTTACACTGGGCTCGTTGACGACGTTGAAGGCCTCGATGGGCAGGGCGCGCGTCGACGGGCGCTCCGTCGTCGTCGTGGTGGGCGGCGGCTGCGTCGACACCGCCATCAGCGACCCCAGCTGTGAGCACAGCAGCGCGGTGAGTGCGTGGCCGCCACAGTTCTGAGACTACAAAAACTTGCAACTCGCGATTCAACACAACACCAAACCCGGTGAAGATCTACAGCGTGGTCAAAATAAAAACGAGAAGGAAAATATTTCATGCACCATAAGGTAGGCAACCCAAGTTACATCGTCCATGCCCAGGGCTAATGGTGCAAAATGGGCTGCCTATCTTGGGGTGCGTGATATATTTTTCTGGGCAGTTTTATTTTGCCCACGCTCTACATCTAGATCTATATCCACACTCCTCAAACCACTGTGAAGAACATGGATGAGGCTGTTTCTCACTTATCTGTCATTATGGCCTTTTCTGGGTGTGTTCACGAATGGAGCACGGGAAGAATGATTACTTAAATGCTTCTGTACGAGTTGTGATTGTCATAGCCGTCCCTACAGCAGCGATGAGCAAAAGAGCTGTAATATATTCCTAGATGGATTACTTAAAAGTTAGACCTTCAAACTGAATAATTAGATTTCTCTCGGGAAAGTCGGCGATTGTCTTGAAGCGTCTTCCAATTCGGTTCTATCAGTATCTTTATGACACTCTTCTATTGTTCAAACAAACCTCTGATCATTCGTCCTATCTCCTGTCAAATCCTCACGGGTACAAGTCGCGCACACGTCAGTAATGTTCTAGGATGATTACGCTAATGTTTTGTAACCAAATTCCTTTATAGAATTACTGCGTTTCCCTTGCATACCATCAACTTCAATCTGCCACCTGCATTATCTACGACCAAGCCGATGTGATGGTTCCATTTTATGCCCCTATGAATGCTTACACCCAGACATTTGCGTGACTTGACCAATTCTGGCTGTAACTCATTGATTCTGTAGTCACAGTATACTTTTCATTTTCTGCAATGCAAAATTTTTATTACTGAACATTTAAAGCAAGATTCATGATTTGCTCCCCTCTGAAATCTTCTTTATCAAGAGCGAATATGTGTTTCAATACCAAGCCTGAATATTTGTGCAGTTTTTTTCCACATAGCGCTTCATCATACATAACTTTAGGATTCCCAAAGAGTCTAATGTTACTATTAATATTCTCTCAAAGGTCATTAACATGCAACATGAAAAACAAGAATCCCAACACCTCCTTCTGAACCACACAAGCTACTTCTACCTCTTTCGATGACTCTACATCCAAAATAACGTGCTGCGTCCTTCCTTGCCAAGATATCTCCTATCAACTAACAAATTTCCGCTGTCACTCATGTTTATAATAAGCTTACGTGTGGCGCTGAGTCAAATGTTTTACGGTAATTAAAAAAAAATACTGTACACGTAGGCTTCCGCGGCCGTTGACACAGTCAATGAAATTCTTCTGGGTTTCAGGCCTAATTGTCAACTATAAAATTTCGACGTTTCAGCGCCTATTGCAAAACGCCTTCATCAGGGCGTATGGCTAGTGGGTAGTATTAACTCACCGACCTACAAACCAGCGAAAGAATTGCCTCCGAAGCTTAGACGTCCAGTAAGCCACACAGATTCAAACGTCAAGGGCTCCGTCGGCTTTGTAGCACTTTTGTAAGTCTCGGGTACGGATCTGATGGTTAGTTTTGACGTGAAGTCTTTATTTACGCATGTACCTGTGACGGACACCACGAACATCTTAGAGGAACGCATGGCACTTGGTATACGCGAGCTAGTGCGCCACTGTTGGACGACCATCTCTTTCAGGTGGAAAGAGGATTTCTATGAGCAGACGGACGATGTAGTTATGGGTTTCCCTCTATCGCCTGTCGCAGCAGACATTTTTATGCAAGCGTTCGAAGAAACACTACTCCAGTCCGCACCATTACGCCCAGAATCCTGGCTACGAGACGCTGACGACAGCTTTGCCATCTGGCCACACGGATAAGAAGAGCTTCAGAACTTCCACCAACATCTCAATCAGCAGCACAGCAAAACTCACTTTAACACGGAGATAGAAAAGAACGGGATATTGCTTTTTCTCGACGTGGAAGTTTACTGTAGGCGTGACGGGAAGCTTAGAGTTTACAGGAATCCACCAACACGGACAAGAACCTGCATGCATCCTCCCACCACCATGCTATGCAAAGAAATCGGCCCTGCAAACTTTCAGTAAGAGAGCCTACAGGATCAGCGACCAACCCAATCTGAAAGTTGAACTACAGAACCTCAGCCTCATTTTTGGAGCTAAAGGCTACGACATGAAGATGATACATAAAACTATGGCGCGAAAGGAGGAGGGCAATAGGGACATACAGAACGAAGCACGGAACACCGTCCTGTTATCATACGTACAAGGAGTTACTGAATCTCTGGGCGAAATTCTCTGTACAATAAATCAGCGGTGCCAGAACACCAGGAACAGAGCAGGATGAAGATCGAATTTCGAGAGGCCCGTGTACTGACGAAACAGCCGTTTAGTTTGAGGCGGAACATTAGAGAGGCTAAAGAAATAATCAAGCCACCCGACAACGTGAATAGAGAAGACGGGGCCGGCCGGTGTTGCCGAGCGGTTCTAGGCGCTTCACTCCGGAACTGGGCTGCTGCTACGGTTCGAATCCTGCCTCGGGCATGGACGTGGGTGAGATGTTAAGTCCCGTACTGCTTAGAGCCATTTGAAGAGAAGACGGGTACCGACTTGCATCGTATGGCTACCAGCAGTCACAGCTTTGTGGAAGGACAGCTCTAGCAGAGCAACAGGCGCGCGGTAGGCCACAGCGGGGGAGTGTCTACACACAGAGTGCTGACGGTACTGGGCAGTTAGTATACAACGCTACGCTGCAGTTGCCGCTCTGTTTCCCATTCGCCGGTTTCTACCAATGGCAAGTAATAAAGGAAACTCCAATGGAAAATGCCTATTTCTGCCAATGATATCACGTAATGCAAAGACCAATAAATGAACACCTAATAGCCTTCCTCCTCACCCTCATATCCTATGACAGTCTCCTCCATAGTGTATAAGTAACCAAACTAGTGCTCATTCAGCAGTTAGCAGTGCACCCTGAGAAAGGCGTCTTGCAATGGTCGACGAAACGTCGGAATTTAATAGTTCACAATGCGGCCTTAAACCCAAAAGAATTTTATTGAATAAAAAAGTGCTGCATGAGAAACGATTTCCTTGATCCACGACTTATAGGATGTCATGTGAGAACAATGAGGGTAGAGTTTCAAATGATTCAGGTTTCCCTCATCCGTGGAGGAAATGACTCTCGTTCGAGACACCTTATTGTTACAATTTAGCTCAAAATATGTTCCTACATTCTCCAACAATTGCTTTTAGGGGAATTGTGAACTGGTGTAACATACGTTTTCATGCAACCACTGGGTGCGGTATTTTATTGAAGTAACGTACCGTATATTATGGTTATTAAGGAAGGGTCTAGTACAACAGCAAACTAGGAACAGAATCCGGTAGGGATACGACCGGACGTTGGAGCTTTGTTCAGTTTTAACGATATCAACACGACTGGCCCTGAAATGTGTTTCACTCATCTTTCGAGTAATATATGAACTGAACTGGGACAATATACAGAAACTTCCATTCAGTGATTTCTGTGCCTTTCGGGGGAAGTCATTTTGTCTCATCCAGAAGTCGTTCGTCCCCATATCATCCATACACTGACACACATTCGACATACAGTGATACGCCAAAATATTATGACCACTGCCGACGGCGACGGCGGATGCCGCCGGGTGACGTTTCGGGCACGGGACGCGCTATGAAAAGTATGTAAGCGCAGCAGAGGTGGATGGGAATCAACCCAACGAAGATATGGGCTCAAGGTAGGGAAGTCCTCTGAGGTAAGAGTTTTTGTCAAAGGACGGATTATTACCAGAATGAGATTTTCACTATGAAGCGAAGTATGCGCTGATATGAAACTTCGTGGCAGATTAAAACTGTGTGCCGGACCGAGACTCGAACTCGGGACCTTTACCTTCCGCGGGCAAGTGCTCTACCAACTGAGCTACCCAAGCACGACTCACGCCCCGTCATCACAGCTTTACTTCTGCCAGTGCCTCGTCTCCTACTTTCCAAATTTTACAGAAGCTCTGGCAAAGGTCACGAGTTCGAGTCTCGGTCCGGCACACAGTTTTAATCTGCCAGGAAGTTTGATTGGCAGATTATTAATACGATAATCTTCTGAACGAGTATCTAGAAAACGGCGAAGCTGGTCGAATGTTCACGTGCTACTGTCGTGTTCACCTATGCAAGAAGATAGGGGAGCGATACTACCACTACGCGCTAAATGGTTCGACGTCCAAATTCTTCAGAGGACGTGGTGTGCAGAGGCTTGTCTGCTCTGTGAAGTAGGATAGATGGCGATCTGTGGCATCTCTGCCGAAAGGGCACAACGCTGGGGCGTGCACCAGTGTTTCGGAAAAAGCGTTAATCGTACATTGGTGTACACGGACCTCCGCAGCAGACATGTACACATGTTGACCCAACGAAATCGTGAATAACGATTGTAGTGCACACGGAACCCTCGGGATTCGCCCGTCGAGCAATGGGAACTTGGCTCTTTTGATGAATCACATGGTTGTTTCACTAGGTCGCTGATCGTCACCACAAACGCCGTCATAGGGTGAACGGTGGCTTGAAACGTGCAGCGTGCCACGGTTGCAGGCTGCTGGGAGCAGTATTGCGCTGTGGCAGACATTCTTCTGCTTTTGCTTTGGACCTGTGGTAGTAATGGAAGACACATTGGCAGCTGTGAACCTCCTGCATCCCTTCTTGAGTGAAGTCTTCCCCGATGGCGACGTCATCTTTCATCAGTATAACTCTCCGTGTCGCGGAGCCAGAATCGAGCTACAGACGTTTTCGGTGCATTGTAGTGAACTCACGTCGATGTCTCGAGGACAAAATTTGCTTAATGCAAATGCTAGGGGAGCCATCTGGGTCACAATCTGTCGCAATATGCAAATCAACGGCGCTTTATTTACGGAAATTACGAGAGCTTTGCACAGACATGTAATGCCCAGTACCTTCACAAACCTAACAACGATCTTTCGGATCCTTGATACACAGAATCAGTGGTGTACGTCTTTCCAAGGACAGGCGAACAATTTGTTAAGCAGGTGGTCATAATGATTTGTTTCATCAGTGCATACTAGAAAGAGTTCGATAAAACTAGAGGTAAAGTGTAGCTTTATGTCGAATGCGCCATTAATCACAGGGATCGCGGAAACCAGGCATACTAACTGAAGCCGTCATTGTTTTGAAACGTCGCTTTCACTGCTTCACAGCGGTTAGAGGATTTTCTCTACACCCGGACTCAGTCACACTACGTACATAAGGTGATCAGAACGTGTAGGCAGTCTCAAATATTTCAAAGTGAACGTTTTTTTTAAACTATAATGTTATAGAAGAATTACATAAGGAAATCGTAATGTATTCGTATATTTGATGTTATATGTTTCCGAACTGAGTTATTCTTGTCAGATCATACAGCGCTATGAAACAATTAAGTCTACGGCTCCTGTACGTTTCCCATAGCAAGCAGAGCTCTAAGAGTTCGAATACATAACTGGAGGCCGTAGCTGAGAACGAAGTGGAACTAGATTGTAGCCTGTGCCCCTGTTATTCAATATGAACATCGAGTGAGCACCAAGGAAAGCAAGGATATATTTTGCAGAAGGAGTAAAGTCTCAGAAAGGGACGAAACGTTGGCTTTCACCAAGAAATTATTGTAATATTTTAATACGGTTGACTTCGCAGACGTTTACGTTTTACAACTTTCTGTTTCCGTCTGCGTGTCTAGATGAGTGTCTGTTTGGAGCTGTTTGGAACTGAAGGACAAGACGGCGTGGGTAACAAAGACAGATGACAGACTGAGAGCCGTAAGCAAATTAACTTCACCCAGGAAGGAGGCAGCTTACAAAACAGCGATTCGTCCTGTTAGTGAATGATACTCGCTATTCTGGGAGGCTTTCGAGGTGGAATTAACAGAGGATCCTAGCAAAATGAGCGCGTCGCGACGCTGTTTATTTTATTCTGAGGAAAGCAGAAAGAACCTCTCTCGAGCCCCTTCTGGTGCAGTTTCTGACTGAGTGTATATACCGAGAGTCACCGCGCTGCTGTCACCACCCTTTTTGTTGCAAGTCACTTTGGGAGGAACCTGGTGTTCACCGAGCTGCGATCTGTTCGCCACGGTTTGCTTTGGGAGGCGCGCCGCAGCTGCTGTGGATAGGACTGTGCTGCCACGAGGTATCGGCGTTGCACGTCCACATGTCGCGACGCGGTAATCTTTACAGTCCACCACCTGTATTATGTGATAGTATCCGTTACCAGTGGCTGCCTTCTTTCCTTACCGTGTTTCAGTTGGATTTACGTTTCGTATTTTCTTTCTACGGACTTGACTTTGTTCTGCTACTGTAAGTACTTACGGAACTACCTGTAACCCCTAACTTGTCCTACAGCAAGTCAGTTTCTCTCCGCGTGGCTATTACCTGCTTGAGTTAGCTTTTGACTGGGCTACCTCGTATTTGTGTTTCTTAATTTATGAAAATATGATTCCATTACGAGAATCTACAAACTTGCAGTAGTCTGTAGCTTTCCTGCTGTCCCTCCTGGCCGGCCGAAGTGGCCGTGCGGTTAAAGGCGCTGCAGTCTGGAACCGCCAGACCGCTACGGTCGCAGGTTCGAATCCTGCCTCGGGCATGGATGTTTGTGATGTCCTTAGGTTAGTTAGGTTTAACTAGTTCTAAGTTCTAGGGGACTAATGACCTCAGCAGTTGAGTCCCATAGTGCTCCGAGCCATTTGAACCATTTGTCCCTCCTGTCTTTAAGTCATTACTAGGTGATGGAACAATGTAGTAGGAGCGAACCACGCACGCTCCGGGACAGAACATTACCAAGTGGATGATCTGTTAGTCACCAATGACATTTAGTACATCTCTGAAAGCCATTTATTCCATATTTCCATAGTCTACGTAACAACAGACAGCTAGAAAACTGAAAGGCCGAGTGGAGACATGGACATGACTGAAACTTTTTACACTTTACAGAGCGTTTGGACCATGTGACAAAATCCTAGAGATTTGCGATGGTTGTCTTCGGCCTTGGAATGATGTGTGCGACTTACCGCCGAGGCAGTATAATATTACGACAATACTACACTTGCTAATTAAGAAAATGAAAGAAAGGAGGGAGCGAATCATGGTACTGGCACCTAAGTCAGCATCAAGGAGGCTGTCGGACATCACATTCGTGGAAGAGGTCTCAGTATTGCGAAGTGTGGAAAGCAGCTGTGAAGGAGAGTAATCGATCAGCATTTAGGGGCATTTTCCTCTACTGTCCGACAATGAGTCTCCGTCTTAACCTGCTAGGGCGGCTCACTATATCAAAATTCCTGTTGCTGAATGAATGGTTAATTCCAGAATCAACACTTAGACTGTGGAAGTTTGTCCCCAATATCCATTTTCCTATACTCCACTTCACTTTCTGGTGTTTAAGGTCCAACGTTGCAATGTTGTCATGACAAATACTGTATATAGGCAGCGGTAAAATCGCCTTGAAGTCCATGCTTTCTACAAAAATCAAGTGAAAAATCTGAAATTTACGTATGGATCTATAGGATCTGTAAACATGTCGAAAATCTGTTCTCAACTAAAGGATTTTCATCAGAATGAAAGTGTCGTAAAAAAAAACTGCGTCAAACGATTGATGTGGTTTGCTTAGGAGAACGATACGCGACAGTTTCATCAACAACAGACTGCTTTCCATTCGTGTCACGCGTTTTCGGTTCTGATAAAATTAAGAATGTATATAAGTAGAGGACAGACAGATACCGCATACAGGAAAATTAAAGAAACGTTTGGAAGAAAGCAGCTGTGTGATATTACGAGCTCAGATGAAAAACCAGTACTAAGCAAGGTTGAAGAAGTGTATATGTGGGCTATAGAAGGGAAATGGTATGTTATGGAAAGGGAAGAGGACGTAGTTGAAGTTGAGACAGGAGAATTTGTCAGACCACTGAAAGACCTAAGTCAAAACAAATTCCCTGGAGTAGACGACATCCCCTAAAAGCTATCCACATTTTTGGGACACCATGTCATGACGAAGCTATTCCGTCTGGTTTGCAAGATTTATGAGACAGGCAAAATACCCTGAGACTTCAAGAATAATGTAATAACTTCAACCCCAAGGAAAGCAGATGCTGACAGGTGTGAATGTTACCGAATAATCAGTTTGATAACTCGTAGTCGCAAAATGTTAATACGAATTATTTGCAGAAGAACGGAAACACTGGTAGAAGCCGATCTCGAGAAGAATCAGTTTGGATTCCGAAGAAATCTAGGAGCACTCGAGGCAATACTGACCGCGGGCTTGTTTCAGAAGACAGGTTAAGAGAAGGCAAATCTACGTTTGTAGCATTTGTAGACGTAGGAAAAAATATTTTGACTGGAAAACTCTCTTAAGTTAGCATGGGTAAAAAACAGGGATCGAAAGGTTATTTACAACTTGTACAGAAAACAAGACGGAAGTTATAAGACTCGAGGACCACGAAAGGGAACCAGGGACTGAGAAGGGAGTGAGAGAGGATTGTAGCCTATCGTCGATGTTATCCAATCGGGACACTCAGCAAGTAGTACAAGAAATCAAACAAAATTATGACGCATGAATTAAAGTTCAGGTAGAAGAAATAAAAAGTTTAAAGTCTGTCGATGGCATTGTAATTATGTCAGAGACAGAAAACGACCCGAATGGATAGTTGAATGTAACGGTTAGCGTCTCGAAAGGAGGACATGAGGTGAACATCAACAGAAGCATAACAACTCTAATGAAATATAGTCGAATTAAATCAGGCGATGCGGAGGAAATTACATTACGAAACGAGTGGCGGATGAGTTTTTCTATTTCAGCGGTAAAACAGTTTGTGATGGCCGAAGTAGAGAGCATATAAAATGTGGACTGGCTATGGCAAGAATAGTGCTTCAGAAGAAGAGAAATTTATTAATATCGAATACGTTAAGCGTTAGGAAGTCGTTTCTGAATGTGTTTTCCGGAGCATTGCCTTATGTGAATACTAACGTGGACGATAAACAATTCAAGCAAGAAGATATTAGAGGCTTTTGAAATGTGTTGCTGCAGAAAAATGCTGAAGATTGGATGGGTAGATCGCGTTACTAATGATAACATATTGGACAGAATTTGACAGAAAAGAAATCTGTTATACAGTTTGACTAAAAGAAGGGATCGGCTGATAGGGCACATTGTGAGACATAAAGGTACCATCAATGCAGTATCAGAGGAGAGTGCTGGTGGTAAAAACCGTAGAGGGAAATTGAGAGATGAATACGTAAATAGATTTACAAGAATGTAGGTTGCAGCAGTTATTCGGAGATGAAGTGGTTTGTACAGTATTGAGTAGCATTGAAAGCTGCATCAAACCACTCTTTGGACTGTAGGCCACAACATCAACAACAAAAATAACACAATTAAAAGAATTATGGATCTACTGATGGGGAAGAAGTAACTCCTAGCTACGATGGTGCAAACAGCAATCGTATTCCTGTTCAAAAAAGCGGCACGTTTTGAAACGTGTGACGAGGTAGAATGTGCAAATAGACGACGAAAGATTAAAAGCAAGGCGTACAAAACCGTAAGTGAAAAAGATGAACTGTGAATAGTTATTGTCTGCGCACGTTTAAGCAACAATGTTTCAGGTATGTGTGACTAACAGTGTTTCAGTAAAATTACTGCTCATAAAACGTGCGCCTAATACATTCTTTAAATGAAGTGTGTGAAGAGAAGAATGAGTAATTTCAACGCAGGTCTTCCCGCATAGTATATTTTTTGTGTCGTTGTAAAGAAGGACAAGTTTGGAAGACGTTTTTGAAAAATGTTGTTGAGCGCCTTGAGGTGCTGGTATGTTAGGCGAAACATAAAATTGTCAGATGATAAAATTATGAATACTCCACTGCCATCGTATCATAAAAACTGTGGTGTGGAGTGTACACATTCACGTTAAAACTATCATCGGCATTAACGATGTGAAAGATAAAGCGTTAACGTGAATGTGTACAGTCCATTACACAGTTTTTATAGACTGACGAGGTAAGTTGTATTAACACAGTTGAAAGAATTATGAATCCACTGATGGGGAAGAAATAACAGCTAGCTTAATGGTGCTAACAGTAATCGCATTTCTGTTCGAAAAAAGCGGCAAATGTATTTTTCATGGTTTTATCATCTGACGATAACGATCTTGCATTGACACTGTAAATACTTTGATGAACCTGACGTTGATCAGACGACTGAAACTGGTCATAGGAATAAAGTATTTTGCCAGCAGCTCAGGGCGGTAATATGACGTTTTTAAAGTATATAACTATGGCGCACACCCCTTCCGAAAATATATTTAAAAAAGTAATTTGAATTAGTTTATGGTATAAAATATTGTTACTAGATTATTTTATTTTATGAATTCTGTTCTATAAAAGTGGGCAGAAAAGCTGTTAAGGAGGAGAAAGACGTTCTGTCAAGAATGAGACCTGTGCCATAAAATCTGGAAGATACATCTTTGGGTAAAATTACTGAGCCTAATTTCTAACAACCATTACGGGAATCATTGGTGTTTTTTTCATATAAATTAGAGTTCTGGCTCATAAAAGAAGTTGTTTTCATTTTCTTCGCCACTGGAGCACCGTCTGCCGATACGGAACCTCATTCATTAATTGAGTATCGGATGCGAATATTAGTCCCACCAAGAATCTGGTTGAACTGGTACAGCACTGCCTAGCCTCACCAACCTCATATGTTATTAGCTTTTCCGTCCTGAGTCTTCTACCTGATTCAATGCAGCCCATCACGATTTCCTATCCTGTGCGAACACCCACATCTCTGAGTAGCAACGAATTTTCTTAGTTACATTCTGGGTATATGTCTTTTTTTCACTTCTGAGGTTCCTTCCCGTAACATGGAATTTATTCCCTGATGGCTTAATACAGATAGGGGTCATTGTATCCATTCTTCTTTTCCATACATTCTTTCCCCTGGCGGTGCTCCAGACGATTCAATCGCTTCTGATCGGACCAGACCACTTCATTTTCAGATTTTCGGCGACCATCTCGGGCACTTGGTTTGTCTTCTTTTCCTGTTTTCAAAATGGTTCAAATGGCTCTGAGCACTATGGGACTTGACTTCTGAGGCCATCAGTCCCCTAGAACGTAGAACTACTTAAACCTAACTAACCTAAGGACATCACACACAGCCATGTCCGAGGCAGGATTCGAACCCGCGACTGTAGCGGTCGCGCGGTTCCAGACTGTAGCGCCTAGAACAGCTCGGCCACTCCGGCCGGCTTCTGGTTTTCTCTGAGTCCATTGTACATTTGGTCCCTAAGTTTTATGTTAAGTTTATGACTAATATCGTTTATAGAATGAAATTTTCACTCTGGAACCGAGTTTGTGATGATATGAAATTTCGTGGTGGATTAAAATTGTGTGCCGTCCTCACAGCTTCACTTCTGCCAGGCAAATGTCCTGAGCTCGAGTCTCGGTCAAGCTCTCACTTTCAATCCTCCAGGAAGTTTCAATATTGTTTTTGATCTGATTACTTTCGCCTGTCTTTGGTCTACCGTCAATACACGTTCTGTGCACGTTAGTCTGTCCAATCTATTCAAAAAGTGATGTATTTCTTCCTCACTCTTTTAGAGGATAGCTGAGTCAACAACGAAACCTATCGCTCATCTACCTTACCCCTGAATTTTAGTCCCACTGCTGAACGTTTATTTTCTTCGTTGATCGATCGGTGCAGAGGTTGAACAGTAAGAGTGAACACTCCGTCTGTGTTTTAAGTCCTTTGAATCGGATCATCCTTTCTTCTCTCTCGGTTACTACGTATTCATCCCATTCATCCCGACTGATGAAGTGAGTTAAGGCGTAGTTGTGTACCAGTACACAGCGGATATTAGTAGGTATGCAGTATTCGAAGGTTACGATAAGCATGATGACTTCCGACTACCGCTGCACTCTTCTGATTCCAGTAACAAACAGGAACAAAAATACAGGCGCGATATCAGATGTAAAAGGTGTAAATGGGAGGCATTTACTTTTACCTGAACTTGTTATTAAAATCTGTAATTCATCGTACCATTGCGTGGACCTGCTTTGTAAATGTAACACATTCACACATATGACCGCGTTATTGTGCAACGGCAGACTGAAGAAAATATGCGCTAAAAGAGAACAGCAATGAAGCATGAACTGAGGCTTGAGAAGCAACAGACTGACCTGAAAACAGAACGGGAAGACTAAACGTGGGTGCTTTACTTGAGCAACTAAGAAACGAGAAATGGGGAACCAGGAGGAAGGAAGAAACGCCAAAGTCATTGGAGGTATCGGATGTTTCCAGTGTTTGTGATGATGACGATGTCTACGATAACCGGTTTACTAACACACTGAAATCACTGCCTACACGTACGTGTGATCCACCTGTGGAGAACTGACTGAAGACAAAGAACTGTGTAGTTGGGTGCTTTGTTAGGAATAATATTGCATGTACCAGAGAAAACTTCCGGAGAGAACTTCTGGGAGAATTGTTTAAGCACGAAATGAACATTCTAAAACTATTTTCACTGCTGAATATTCAATATACGAGCAGCCTCCCAATCGCAAGATTGCCCAACTGCAACAGGTAATTAGCGTATAGGGTGAGGAATCGCGTGCAGTGGCACCCTTGTGACTTTCCCAGTTTAGCTTCATTGAACCATTTCTTTACGTTTAAGCTCACTCAGTACAGTAAATGTAGAGAACCTACAGAAATCTTAAATACGGTTCATCTCAGGTTACTTATTACGGATGTGTTAAAAAAAAAACGATTTTAGCCTCATCACTACCATTAGGATGAGCGTGTATCCGACGATAGGTTATCAAAGGAACAGTGAGAATGTGCTGCATATTGTCGTTATTGAAGGGAGCATTATAACGGTCTCTTGAATTCTCGTAATTACATCTGGCACTGTAGGCTGTGCTGCTTCAGGTCTCACTGTTGACCCTCTGCTGCTGACTTCTCAGTTTCGCATCGGATTGCGCGCCTGCAGGTGGGTAACCAAATGAGCAGATTTCCAAAGCGAACCGCCGACGCGCACTTCCGGGACAAAGCGTGTCGACCAACTGCACGCACATACTGACGTTTGCCGCGCTGCAAATGGCGTGCTATTGAGCGCCTGTAATGTGAGTTAAAAACCAGGAGAAAGACTCTGTCCACAGATGTGTATCTGTTTTCTGTGCGTTTTGTAGTTTCTGCAGAGTGCTCTTCCCAAACCGCGATGGTACTTACGAATAACCTTTTATGTCCCACGTTGGAAAACGAAACTGTGTGAAACATTTTTTTCATATTGTTACTTCCGAGTAAGTCGTTTATTAAAATAGTAATACATTAACGTGTTTCACTCCAAAACTGTGTAAACTGCGCACTATTCCTGTACTTCGCTTTACACGTGGTCGAGTCACATTAGTGTGACCAGCGCCTACGTTCGACGTAAACGTGCATCAATAGCTTGGGGCAGCACTAGCAGTGGATGTGGGGGACAAGGAAAACAGTGCAGTCATTTATACAATGTAGGCTTTCACGGCCGGTGTTGTCATCAGTTAAAACTTTCCGGCTGAGAGGCCGTGTTCGATGTATAAAATTTCCACCTAACGTTTCGTCTCCATCTGCGGGAGACACCTTCTGAGGTCGTAGCCGGACGACCTCAGAAGATGTCTCCCGCAGATGGAGACGAAACGTTAGGTGGAAATTTTATACATCGACCACGGCCTCTGAGCCCGTAAGTTTTAACTTACGGAAAGCAGTCATTGCCGTTATACGGAAACGGAGTGAATTATCTGATGTCTAAGAGGAAATGATCATTGGCTTTTGCGGCAAGGATTGAAACATTTCCGAAAGATGAGGTTCTTAAACTGCTCGCGTCCGAGCATGGTTGAAATATACTGTGTGTGGCAGAATGATGAGATCGAAACCCAGCGCCGAGACAACTGAGGGCCATCACGGGCCGCTGATGACATGGACGAATGACGGCAACGGAGATGTGTGCTGTTGAGCAACTTGCGACCTAGCTAAACCGAGGGAGTACCAACAGTGCCACGACAACAATCGTTCAACGAATGTTGCTGCGTACGGGCCTCCGCAGTAGGCTGTAATTTGCGCACCAGTACACCAACTGGACGTCTGCTGAGTGCAAACAGGTGACTTTCGCAGATGTATCACGTTTTATTCTGGATCAGACACATGTCCGTTGGCGTGTAAGGCGAGAAACGTCTGAAACCAATCACCCTGCAATTAGGAGGGTACGTTAAGCATTGAGGAATGTTTTCGTCGCGTTCCGTGGGTGATCTCGTCATTCTGGAAGGCACAATGGACCAACAAAAGTATGCATCTAACCCTAGGGACGATGTCCACCCTATACATGCAGTTTGTTTTTCCTCCGCGCAGTGGCATCTACCAGCAGGACAATGAAACTTTCCACACAGCTTGCAGTGTAGATGTGTAGTTTGAAGATCACCAGGATGAGTTCCTGTAATATCTTGGCGGCTAAGCCACCCGGATTTAAGCCCAAGGAAGAACCTGGTGGGACGACCTCCACCGAGCTGCTCGCATCATGGATTCACAAATGAGAAACGTAGTTCACCTGGCCAGAGCACTAGAGTTAGCATGACTCCACATCACTGTGGGTACGTTGCATAACCTCGAGGAATCTCTTTGCTTCATGTCTCGCACTGCAAAATGTGATAGGTTGCCATATAAATCTGACTGGACAGTTTATCTGTACCGACACAAAAATTGAGATTTGCTGGATTCACTGACGGTACATTAGACACACATAGAGAAAGCGTTATAAGCGTCATTTAATACCATGCAATTCCGCCCCTGGATTGGCTACCGGCCTGAATTCGACTAGGAACTCAGTCCACAGGGCTGCGGAGTTGATAGGGCAGTTCCACAAAACGGTGGGGCTGCTGATTACCCGCTGATTCAACGTGTCACACAGATTGTCTATGGGATTCAGGTCAGTTGACATTGCAGACCATTCGAGATATAATTAGATAACGATGATCAAGTTCCATACTCCTTGATAGAGCGTAGGGGACGATTCGGGACACCCGCACCACTGTACTAGGCAAGGTCATGGTGGAGTCATGGTGGAGGTGGTTTGCCATTGCCTTCCTCCGACCGTAATGGTGATGAATGATGATGATGAAGACGACACAACAACACCCAGTCATCTCGACGCAGTAAAAATTTCTGACCCTGCCGGGAATCGAACACGAGACCCCGTGCGCGGGAAGCGAGAACGCTACCAAAGACCACGAGCTGCGGACTAATTAGACGAGGGAGTGTTCACAAAACCAGCGCACATATTGTTCCAGCCCGATCAATTTTGCTGTCGCGGTCTTTATGTGACTGCGTGATTAATGTCCACTTGGAGGTGACCGACCCCAAATGTTCATTTTTCGCCGTTCCCGTCGCAATGATCTGTCACTAACAGGAGGGACAGAGCTACATTCACTGCCTGCAGCTGCTGCTATCGTGTTTGGAAGCGATTTTGATTCACAAGGCGTGAAACGGGTCTCCGGTCCCTCTCAGTCAGGCTCTTTTTCCAAACACAATGTTGACGGAGTGGTTTGCGGTCAAGCTCTTCCAGACTTTTCGAACAGTCTGCCGTGGAATACCGACAAATCGATCAACTACACAACTCGTGTGGGTATGGGCACGGCCAAATACCATTGCCCCTATTCGCCATTCTGCCATGTAATTACGTTTCCCATGTTTACGTAGTTTGGCCGCTAAAGACCCAAAGAAACTGGTAACCTGCCTAATATACGGTATGGCCCCCGCGAGCAGGCAGAAATGCCGCAACACGAAGTGGAATGGACTCGACTAATGTCTGAAGTCGTGCTGGAGGCAACTGACACTGTGAATCGTGCTGGGCTCTGCGTAAATCGATAAGGCGTCTCAAGTATGCTACATAATGTTCATGTCTGGGGAGTTTGGTGGCCATCGGAAGTGTTTAAACTCAGAAGAGTGTTCCTGGAGCCGGTCCGTTGCAATTGCGTACGTGTATGGTGTCGCACTGTTCTGCTGCAATTGCCCAAGTTTGTCGGAATATACAATGGACATGAATGTATGCAAGTAATCAGACAGGACGTTTACGTACGTGCCACCTGTCAGACTCGAATCTAGACGTATCAGAAGATCAATATCACTCCAACTGCACACGCCCCACCCCATTTCAGAGCCTCCGCCAGCTTGAACAGTTCCCGGCTGACTTGCAGGGTAAATGGATTCATGAGGTTGTCTCCATACTCGTGCACGTCCATCCGCTCGATAAAATTTGGAACGAGATTCGTCCGACCAGGAAGCGTGTTTACAGTCGTAAACAGTACAATGTTGATGCTGACGAGCCTAGAAGAGGATTGGTTGGTTGGTTGGTTGTTTCGGGGAAGGAGACCAGACAGCGAGGTCATCGGTCTCATCGGATTAGGGAAGGAAGGGGAAGGAAGTCGGCCGTGCCCTTTGAAAGGAACCATCCCGGCATTTGCCTGGAGCGATTTAGGGAAATCACGGAAAACCTAAATCAGGATGGCCGGACGCGGCATTGAACCATCGTCCTCCCGAATGCGAGTCCCGGCCTAGGCGAGGAGTAAGGTTTTGTGTCGTGCAATTATCAAAGATGTTTCGTTCAATGGTTCGCACGCTGACACTTGTTGATGGCCCAGCATTGAAATCTGCAGTTATTGGCGGAAGTGTTGCACTTCTGTTACGTTGACGATACTCTTCAGTCGATGTTGGTCCCGTTCCTTTTCCGGCCGCAGCGATGTGGGAGTTTCGACATTTTACCAGATTCCTGATATTCACTGCACACTTGTGAAATGGTCGTACGGGAAAATTCCCACTTTTGGCTACCTCGCAGATGCTGTGTCCTATCGCCCGTGCGCCGGCTATAAACCACGTTCAAATTCAGTTAAATCTTGAAACCAGCTATTGTAGCAGCAGTAGCCGATCTGAACCAGACACTCGTTGTCTTACACCGATTGCTGTGGCGTATTGTGCCTGTTTCGATGTCTCTGTATTTGAATACGCATGCCTACACCAGTTTCTTTGGCGCTTCAGTGTACATGTAGTGCGCGGGAGGCCGTTCGCTGGTCCATCTGTAACGACTTATCGAGTCATCTGTCTGGGCGGACTGCGATGACAATTTTTTTGTCGTGTCGGCTTATTTATGAAGATGGCCTCTGAACATGACGTCGGGCTAGTTTATCGGAGGCGGCGATTTTTCCTGTCGAAAGCAAAGAGCAATAAACGTAAAACGCCAATCCTACCAACTGGGTCGCAGTGATACAGCTTGTGCTATACTCACATGCCGGCCCCGGGTCGCGTATTTCGCGACGTAACACTCGTAAAGAGTTATCGCGGGATCCGGGGCGTTCTGGAAGCCCCCGCGGCAGAGCGGCGGCGCCCCACTTGCCGCGGCGCAGCACAGTGGCCGCAGCGCCGGCACTCCATAACGCGGCGGTCGTAAAGCGGCCTGGAACGGGGGCACGTCTGTCTGCGAGGGCCCGGCGGCGTTTATTCGCTCGCTGAGCGCTTTATTCGGGCCGGCAAGAGGTTGCCGCCTACCCGGCGGTTCGCCGGCGCTGGCAGCTGGACCGGGCCGAGGCGAGGGCCGCTCGGCGGCAATCACAGTTTACGGCGGGCGGCCTGCGACCCGGGCCGGGGCCGCGACTGCGCCTCCAGTCCCGTCCAGCGGCGGCGCGGCGCGGCTGCGCCAGGTGGCGCGCAAAGCCTTGTTTACGACTCGCCGCCGCGCTAAATCTCGCGAGATGGCACCGTGAACGTTATCCCCTCAGAACGCTCTTCACACGGCCTCCGCCGCGACCGCGACGCTGTACCACTTTGCTGCGGCTACGACTCGCCCTCCGTTGTCCCGTGGTGGGATCTTCTCCAGGAGCAGGTCTTCCTGAGTGGTTGAACGACCTTCATTGCAATGTGTGAGGTTCCAGTGCTCCCATTCCGGCGATGATACGTTTTCATGAGTGCGTAATGTACAATGTAGAGATGGGCAAACTGAAACACGTAGCTGTTTCGAAACAAATGAAACAGTACAATGTAATGTTTCGATACGCTGTTTCGAAACGGACAGTTATAGCTTGATTTTGTACTGAATTTCGTATCAGGAGAGTCCTAAAACTGCACTGGACTTAAAGCACGTAATAAAACAAAACATCTACAGCTGCCTTATTGACGTTATTTTATTATATTGTAACTGGTTTCGGTGAATCAGTACTTCATCTTCAGGACTTAACTGAAGCTGAGGTGGTGAACTCCAATCGTATCCACGATTCCACCAGTGGCCAACATCTATGAACTGGCGCCGGCCGCGGTGATCTAGCGGTTCTAGGCGCTCAGTCCGGTGCCGCGCGACTGTTACGGTAGCAGGTTCGAATCCTGCCTCGGGCATGGATGTGTGTGATGTCCTTAGGTTAGTTAGGTTTAAGTAGTTCTAAGTTCTAGGGGACTGATGACCACAGATGTTAAGTCCCATAGTGCTCAGAGCCATCTATGAACTGGCTTTGTTGAGTATTGTAAAAGTGATGTGTCTGCAACTATCAACTACCAACTGACGTACTTGGTAGTTGATCCGTTGTCCCATGGTGGGATCTTCTCCAGGAGCAGGTCTTCCTGAGTGGTTGAACGATCTAAATTCCAATGTGTGAGGTTCCAGTGCTCCCATCCTGCCATGATACGTTTTCATGAATGCGTAATGTACAATGTAGAGATGGGCAAACTGAAACACGTAGCTGTTTCGAAACAAATGAAACAGTACAATGTAATGTTTCGATACGCTGTTTCGAAACAGTGAAACAGTTTGTGTTTTGTAATCTAATATCCCTACACATTTTACCATCTTGAATGTCTACCGTATAAGTATGTCTATATAAACACAAATGAGGTGCGAGAGCGCTAATCATATCGCAGGAAGTATGAAACTATCACTTAGGTGTCTTGGCAGTTTCGTATTTCCTGCAGCAAATGCGCTGCTTTCGTGTCGTGAGACTTTCATACTTTTCAATTGGTTGAGGACAGCCATAGCTGAAGACAGAAGAACCACCACGAACGTGAGGTGGGAGCAAACTGCAGAAACAACGGATATGCAGCTGGGATTCCCACATTCCGTTAGAATGGGCAATATACCCATCCCGCTAATTTCCATGCACACAAAGGTGTTTCGAACCGTTACTATAAATTCACCATGCTTCCCAGCCCTTCCCGTTCACCATTACACTATCAGTTATATATCAAACAGATTCCTTGCAATTATACATACATCAAATTTATGTATATGTCTAATAACTGTCACTCTACGCCTTTTTTTTATTCAAAATGTTGTAGGCTTACTTTCGTTCCTTAAGATGATTACTGCACATGAACAGAGAAGCGTATGTTATTAAAAAAGTTTAATTTAACTAAATGGTTTTCACATACTTATTATTTTGAATGTGAATAGTATACGTTGTTTTATTGTTTGGTTAGTGTTTATGAAGCAGATGTTATGCCATTTCTGTGTAGGACAGTCAGCTAGAAACGAAGCTTCATTTTCGGATATCTTAAGCCTCATGCTATTGCTTGTCAAAAAGATTTCGATACTCTTGAAAGTGTTTCATGAAGTGGTATGTTGTGCTTCAGTACCTGTGCCGAGCCCGAATCTCGTCCGACACAGAGCGGAATGAAACATCGCTGTTTCGATGCAATTAGTCCGTTCCAAGCACAGGTGGACTGAAACAGCCTTATTTTGAAACAACGATACAGCTTCTGTGTCTGGCTCGAGATCGAATCTGGTCCGGTTATCCGAGACAGGGGCGGAATGAAACACCACTGTTTCGAAACAGTGAACCATAGCCGTTCCGAAACGCTAACAGTTCCACGTATCGATACATTGTATCGAAACATAGAAACAGTGGCCAAGTCTAGTACAATGTGTATGACAACGAGGAGCGAAAAACAAGAACGGAAAACCGAGAACGAATTGCTCAGATTGGAAAGAACATAACACAGGACTGCAGTCTCTCATTCCTCACTGTTCAATATACGGGGTGATTCAAAACTGACGTCTGCCTACATGCTCTCAAATGCAACCTTAAGATCTACGATTTCTTACTGAGTAGGAGAGTCTGTTTCTCCGTAGTGAAGATAAAGAAAGGTTCATAGCTTATAACGTATGCAATTTACAGTTTACAAATGAAAAAGATCGGTTCAGTAGTGGGATTAAAATACAGGTTGAAAAGATATCAAAGATTCATTGACGACATTGCTATTGTCATGGCGTAAAGTCAACCACCTGCACGCCAGTAGGGAAAGTCAATGAATAGAAGGCTGTGAGAAGTGGGCCAGTCGCACGCAGATCGACCACCTTCCAGGATGACAACGTGACAGCAGCAGCCGCTATGTGAAAAGGACATAAGCCCAGTGCCCGACTGGTGGCGGTCCACTTCAATAGCGGCTTCAAGATGATCAACTTCGACAGCAGCATCAACGTTTGCGACTTCGTTAGGAATCTCTATGTAGCACAGACTTCAATTTGTCTATTCTGAAGAAGACGTTGTTTCCTATGTCGCCATTTGCCTGTGACACTTCTTTCAAGGATAGGTACTGTAGTTTTCTTATTGTACGTAATAAAACTCATTAATACGAGTAATTTGATTGTTTGTCTAGAGAACCGAGTAGGCAGGATTCCAAGACACAACAGCTATCATCGGTGAAACTGAGCAAGATGTTGAATGAAATGAACAGTCTAATCAGCACAGTAGTATCAGAGATCGTCTTTAATCTGTGGAAGAAATGTCAGGGAACGTATGTTTCGAGGACAGATTTGTATGCACGTGAATCATGGACAGTCGATGCTGCTTCAGACGGATGTTTAAAATTTGATGCACTGACAACATAAGGAATGTGAAGGTTCTCCGCTGAAACGAAGAGGGTGCAACATGGCGAAAACCCTGACAAAAAACAGCGGCAGGACCCTGGGACATGTGTCCCTGCATCAAGGAATAGTGACTGTGGCACTAGAGGGAGCTGTAGGTCACAAAAACTGCAGCCGAGGGTCGGAATGTGCGCGAAAGTAATTGATGACGTGCAAGTGCTACTCCGAGAATAAAGGATTGGCAGAGGAGAGGAACTCGTGGCGAGCCGAAAATGGTTCAAATGGCTCTGAGTACTATGGGATTTAACTTCTGAAGTCATGAGTCCCCTAGAACTTAGAACTAATTAAACCTAACTAACCTAAGGACATCACACACATCCACGCCCGAGGCAGGATTCGAACTTGCGACCGTAGCGGTCGCTCGGTTCCAGACTGTAGCGCCTAGAACCGAACGGCCACTACGGTCGGCGAGCCGAAAAAGAGGAGACAAAAGACTGATGATACGGACAGATCTACGCATAGTGTTAAACAATTGTAAATGAACGAAGTTAAATGCATCGTTATAGTCGTCCTCATAATAATGTAACCGAAAACCACAGCGCGTGTGCGAGAGTCAGTTTGGCTTGGAAGGTCGTAATTGTGAAGCGCATTCTCGCGTTATGCACTACAAGACCATTTCGTCCTTTGAGATAAACAAAGAGAAATATCGAAAAAGGTAAGATCAATGAACAGTTATGTCATATGAGTTTAGCTATATGAATGACTCGCGCGTCCCCCGTGTTTACCATGTTTTTGACAAATCGTCGTACTCATTGCTGACCTTCGTGACGGCACGAACCAAGCGTCTCCATTCCCGACGGTTACCACCAGCTTCTCTCAAGCCGTGCTGAGCAGGAAGAAGGGGAATCTTCGTGTGCTCACCCCTTCACCTGCTAGGCTCTCTCCCCCTCGCTGTCTTCCGCTGGATCTACCCACCCGGGATTATATTTTCTAGATTTTCTCCATCTCTTCTCACGATGTGGCCAAGGAACTGAAGAGTTATTTGCTTGCCAAGAGAAGAAACGTAGCTGGTGACGATGAATTTCTCAATGATACACTTACTACTTCTTCTTTCGACCCATTTTAGGTGCAGAATCCTGCGCAAGCACCAAAGCCCAAATATGGCAACAAACTCTGGCTTTCAGGATCCACGTTTCGCAACCGTAAAAGATGACAGGAAAGACCAGTGTTTCAACACGACTGATCCCTGTACTGTTCGTTGTCGCTCTGTTCCGCCAGATGTCGTTGATCTTCTTCACGGCCTCCCGCCCTAGCGTGACTCGTCTTCGATCTTATCTTCACACTTCACGTGTTCAGATGGTTGACTCAAGGTAGATGAAAGAATGCACGATTTCCCGTTCTTTTAATAGACCTGTGAGTTGGACCTGTGCTCCCGATCATTTATCATAAGTTTGGACTTGCCGAGACTCTTGTTAACCTGTGCTTTACTCAACAACTACACAAGTTCATCTTCGCTACTGACTAAGAGCGCGATGTCATCCGTAATTCAGAGATTGTTAATAGTTCTTTCAGCATTTCTGACGCCTTTACTCCAGCCACTAAGACATATGTTACATTCGAAACCAAGTAAACGGTATATACATGGACCGGTGATCCCAAAGTTAGTCACATTGCACCAGCCAACGAGGACCACCTTGGTTACATGGCGCGCAGTACCTGTAATTCTATTTGTTTACGCAACCGACTAGGTGGAAATGTGCCTCATGCAACATCAGCGCCTTGTTTCGCACCTAGGGTCGGTTACTAAAATTTCCAGAAAGTGCAAGGCGAAGGTTTGTCGGGCAATTTTGTGTTGTTCGTTTGATTGCTGTTCGACCCGCAATTTGTAGTGGTGAGAGTGCAACTTATCACTGATGATGCGCCGCGGGGAAGGATCTGAAACTGTTGGCGCCAGGACACGTCAGACAGCGGAATGGCGGGGGCTTCCGACACAGCTTCACGCGCCTCCTGCGCTCGCTCCGCTGTCCACTGTGTTCTCCATCGCTCTGGACTTCTCTTTCGGACAAAATGCAGTAGTCCTAAATCATCACACCCACCGTACAACCGTTAGTTGCAAAACCGGGACTGTCACATACTTTCAGCTCGAAATGGTAGCGAGAGAGTCGCTAAAGTGTGGTTGGGAGACCTTATTTCAGAAGTACGCTTCGACAGCGAATGTTCGATACGATGAACTCCACTATGCTGCAATTACAAATGGCAGTCCTGCCTCAATGCATCACGCGCATACTTATTTCGCGCAGTTAGAACAGCGGCGCTTCATTCTGCCGGACCCTGCACAGCGCTCCCGGTTTTCCGACATTCTCGTTGTATATGCGTTTGATGCATTTATCGTGATGTTGCCTGTTAGATGGTAAATTCAGCTCTTCACAATCAACACTCCCTCTAGCGTATCCATTATTATGCTGTCTCCTCTCATCCAGTCTTATAGCCCATTTCTTGTCCGCTATAACAGTTTCCAGTATTTGTCTTTTCTCGTTAATACAACCTCACTCATTACTTTATCTGTGCATTACACAACATCCGGTTTCTCTAGATTCACATATCAGAAGTCCTTTAGGATTTATCCTCTCTCAATGCTTCTGAACCATACGGGCCGACACTCCGTAGAAAACACTTCGCAAATCTTTCACTTAATTTTTAATCTGACAGACCAGAGAAAATACTCCTCCTTTTGTAATAGACACCCCTCTTTTTCTTTCTTGATTACATGTTACTGGCAATTTTGCAACCTAGGTGTCTAGATTTATTAACCTGTTACATTAACTTATCTTTAAGTGAGTAACCGAGAAATACGTAAGGGGAAAGCAGAAACTTTCGAGACTAGCTCTATTAACCCTCCAGCAGATCACAGTACAAGTCTGCCAGCAAAGGCACATGGAGCACCGACCTTGACAAGATGGTCACCTGACACGAGGCATCGAGTTGTAGCTGATGCTATTTTGACAACGTTTGTTAACACTCCTGTGATCTCAGAGTCGGCAGCAAGTTGTAACAAGGAGCGAACGTGATATTCTGTATTAAACTGGGGAAATCCGCTACAGAGGTGCATGTCACGATTCGGCAAGTACACATCGATTTCGTAACGTGTAGTACGAGGTTTCTTGAGCGGCACGCCCTCTTCTCGAGCGGAAGAACGTCTTCGGAAGATAACGAGACCTTGCACAAGCGAGATACGAGGAAATGTCGAAAGTAGTCAGCATCTTGTTCACGAGGACCGTCTGTGAACGATCCGTAACATTGCCGCCCATGTGGGCGTGTCGTACGGAACAGTGCACGCAATACATAAGCGGAATATCAAGATGCGGCGTATTGCCACGAAGTACGTCGCCACGACTAGGGTGATGAGGCCCTGAGCGAAAGCAACAGACTATACAGAGAAGGAGCCTATCTTCTTCACTACCGAAAGAGGCGAGGCATGTCTGCTGCGCGGCCAAGAATATGCTCATGATCTTTCTCGACAATGGGAGCGTTTCGCGTCACGAATTCATATCCAGAGGCCAGACTGTGAGTAGAGAGTTCTACCGGAGTTATGCCTCGCGAAAGAGTGGCTCCTCCACGACTACTACACGCCCTGTCACCGCGCACTCTTCACAGGCGAGGTTCTCGTCAGAAACAAGATTATCGCACTTCCGTTCCCACACTACTCGCCAGATTTGGCCCCTGCGGACTTGGCCACATTCGCGAAGCAAAGATACAGCACAAAGGTCGCCGTTTTGCTACCACTGTGCAAGTCCAGCTCGGCTTCCGGAGGGCGTTTGGTATAATATTTTGGGGTAAATCTTCAAGTCAAACAAAAGTTTTCAGAGTCCAAAAGCGTGCAATATTATTTGTGGAGTAAATTCACGGACGTCTTGTGGAAACCTCTTCAAAGAACTGGGTGTACTAACTACTGCCTCTCAGTATATTCACTCACTTCATACATACAATACCAGGAACAAAAATTATCTGCACAAGGACTTAAAAGCACTTACTTTAGTTCAAAAAGGGGTCCACTACTCTGGAACACTGATCTTCAATCATTTTCCAGCAAACATAAAAAATTTAGTTACAAATAAAGATCAGTTTAAAAGGAGCCTGAAAGACTTACTAGTGGCCAACTCCTTCTACTCTATTGACGAATTTTTTTAATAGAAACAAATTATATATTGTATATATTCATACTATTAGTATTGTTATTTCAGCTTTAAAAAATTTGACATGTTCCATATCCATGAGGATCTCCTTAGCGTGGATCTATGGAACGAAAAAGTAATCTAATCTAATCTAATCTAAACGCTTCGCAAAGGAGATTTCGAGGACAAGTTTCAGCTGAGAACTCTGTATTGCAGCACAAGGTGACCATTTGGAAGATGAGAGCGTGTAAACGTAGATATGTAAATGAAGTACTTTGTTATAAACGGAGACAGCCTAGAAAGTCCGTACGTATCACTCTCTTAACTGCCGCGAAAACAGGATTAGACTAAAGACAAATCGCACAGAAGCATCTGGGCAGTCAATTTTGACCGTGGAGGAACCCTAATATCCTGTACAGAGGCAAGTATATACTGCCACGCACATCACAACTGTTTGTGGCCGTAGTTGTTGAGAAACTTTCTGTAGTCTGAAGGAGACGGGAGTTTGAATAATATGTGTAATTATCATACAGAAGTACGTACGCCGCTGGACAGAGCGGAAGTGACAGTAGGATGTGAGAAATCTCACAGCTAGTAACACGAAGTAAAGAGCGAGAGCGACTGCAACAGAATGTACAGTGGCGGGATGCGCTGCAGCGGGTTAGGCTGCGAGAAACGGCGCCGACGGAATTTTTCCGCCGTCTCCCACCAGCTCAGTTATTAGTCGCAATTACGAGAGTATTAATTTCCCTCGCCGCCGAAAGCGGGCGAAATTCATTAGCGGCCGTTGGCACCCGGCTGAGCGCCTGCTAGCCCGAGTCGCCCGACAGTCGAGCTCCGCGGGTAAACTGTAATGGTGAATTATGGCCCTCAAAAGGCAAAAATTCAGTCGTTAATTTAATGGCCGCCCTGGTCCCCAAGGCGGCGCCGCAGACGGAGCGATACATTTTTTAAAAAGCCGCGTGCGATCTTGTATAATTATGCGTACGTACGCAATGCACTTGTCCCCTCTCCCTGTCTCGCCACCAGGCCGCCTCTTTCGCCATTTGTCTTCCTCATATTCTCTCTCTCTCTCTCCCTCAGCGTTGGTACTTTCGAGAGCATTCGACGTCGTTTGCGCGACGGCCACATTAAGCAGATACGCTCTCCAATGAGGACAGTAATTATGAGGCGAGGTCGTTGGCGTAACTTCGCACCTCGGTCAAAATTTTCTTTCCCTCTGTCGGCAATAATTTTGAGTGCTCAGCCACAGACCTACCTCGCAGAAAGAGTAAACCTTGTTCGTCGTCGATACACTTACAAACACTAACACACAGACACCCACATGCAGAAGACACGCATGTATACACACACACACACACACACACACACACACAGACACACACACACACAAACACACACACACGTATGCACTCTTGGAAATGGATGATCCGTCATCAGGTAACGGTCCTCATTTGCTGAAAGTGCTGGAGGATTTTTTTTTTTTTTTCGTCTACGGTGGTATTCCTCGGAGACCAAGATTCGCCGACGAGGAACTAGGTCACTAGTGGTGTGGCTGTCACATTACCGGCACGCGCAGTTTCTGACGTGTTGCACCGCTGGGACACCGACTCCCACGCGCGCCGGAACAGAAGTAACAGAATGTCTGCGCTCCGGAAGTGACTCTCTATTATGTAAGCCCAATCCTCAACGGAGATAATCTCGAAAAAATAATCCGGTACGTATTGAGATTGAGCAAAAATGAGTTTTTAGTGTAATTAAGGAGCTGCAGTGTAGCGCTGCTTCACAACTTCAGTGACCGATGAGATGGCACGCCTCAAACTGCTGCCAAGCGGTTAAAAGTGAGTACTTTGAACGTAGTCGGGAGGGAGTGCAGAAAGAGGTTTCTGCCAATTTCGGTACTGCTATGTTCCTGTTAGCAACGTGAGTGCAGCTTTGGATGAGTGTCTCAGCAGGGCACAAAACATCGTCGCGACTTGTGCTCGTCTCCATGCTCTCTTCATGCTTCCAAACATATTTACAGAAGATGTCAAGTGCAAATTTGTACAGTCGTTATCTCAGCATAATCTCTGCTCCTGCAATCGAACCCAACACGGAACGGGTAGTGAAAATTCTGGTCGGGTGGAACTGACTGTAAACGCTCGTGTGCGTTACACCTACAGCACTCTTTTGTTTGATATTCAGCGTACGTGACTGTCACACGGAACGCCTACTTCACCTCAGCGCGCGTGTGCCGCAGTACTTGTGACAGACAGCGCGTACCATTTCACTGAGCGCACCATAATCGCAACACAAGATAACGCTCGCTGTTACCTTTCTTAAAACAGAAACATACCGACTACCTGCTGCTGCTGCTCGCTCTCGAACAAGGTAATCCTGTACGCAGAATTATATTACATCTACATCATACTCCGCAAGCCACTTATTGGTGTGTGGAGGAGGGTACTTTCGGTACCACTGTCTGATCCCTCCACCCTGTTCCACTCGCGAATAGTGCGTGGGAAGAATGATTGCCGGTAAGCCTCTGTATTGGCTCTAATTCTCGAGTTTTCTCCTCATGATCAACACGCGAGATGTACGTGGGGGCAAGTATTATATTGTCCGACGCCTCCTGAAAAGTGCTGTCCCGAAATTTCAGTAGTAATCTCTCCCCAATGCACAACGCCTCTCTAGTAACGTCTGCCAGTGCAGTTTGTTTAGCGTCTCCGTAACACTCTCTCGCCAGCTAACCGATCCCGTGACGAAACGCCGCTCTTCGTTGGATCTTCTCTGTCTCCTAGATGAACAATACTCAATAATCGGGCGAACAAGCGCCTTATAAGCCACTTCTTTCGTGGATGAGTTCCTTAAGGTTCTTCGGATCTGCTTTTCCCACTATCTGTTTTATGTAGTCAATCCACTTAAGGTCGCTCTGGATAGTTACGCCTAGATATTTTGCGCCAGACGCCGTCTCTATTTCTACATCTACATCCATACTCCGCAAGCCAACTGACGGTGTGTGGCGGAGGGTACCTTGAGTACCTCTATCGGTTCTCCCTTCTATTCCAGTCTTGTATTGTTCGTGGAAAGAAAGATTGTCGGTATGCCTCTATGTGTACTCTAATATCTCTGATTTTATCCTCATGGTCTCTTCGCGAGAGATACGTAGGAGGGAGCAATATACTGCTTGACTCCTCGGTGAAGGTATGTTCTCGAAGCTTCAACAAAAGCCCGTACCGAGCTACTGAGCGTCTCTCTTGCAGAGTCTTCCACTGGAGTTTCTCTATCATCTCCGTAACGGTTTCGCGATTACTAAATGATCCTGTAACGAAGCTGGCAGCTCTCCGTTGGATCTTCTCTTTCTATCAACCCAACCTGATACGGATCCCATACTGGTGAGCAGTACTCAAGAAGTCTCCATTTGTTTAACATCAATACTGTAGCTGTACAGTAATGGATTTCTTTTCCTATGTATGCGCAATGCGTTACATTTATTTACGTTCAGGCTCAACTACCAGACCCTGTACCACTCATCGATTCTCTGCAGGTCGTTCTGTAAATTCTCACTAACTTCTGGCGTTGCTACTTTGGTATAGACAACTGCATCATCTACAACTAGCCTTATAGAGCGTCCTACGCATTCTACTAGAACCTTTTATTTATATATCGTAAACAGCAACGGTCCTATCACACTTCCCTGTGGTACTCCAGGTATTACCTTTACATCGGTCGATGTTTGTTTCCGTAAAGAGCGGCGTGTCGAGTGCTGTCTGCAAGAAAGTCTTGAATCCAATCGCAAGTCTGCTCCGATACTCCGTAAGCTCGTATTTTTTTCCCATTAAACGGCAATGTGGGACAGTGTCAAACGCCTTACTGAAATCAAGGAACAAGCACCAACATCAGAGCAGTTGTTTATTGTGCTCTGGGTCTCATGGAGGAACAGAGCGAGCTGAGTTTCGCAGGATCTCTTTTTGTGGAATCCATGTTGATTTTTGTAGTGGAGATGTTCATTTTCCAAGAATTTCATAATTCTTCCGCATAAAACATGTTCCATAATTCTGCAACAGATTGACTTCAACGATAGATCCCATACTGGTGAGCAGTACTCAAGAAGTCTCCATTTGTTTAACATCAATACTGTAGCTGTACAGTAATGGATTTCTTTTCCTATGTATGCGCAATGCGTTACATTTATTTACGTTCAGGCTCAACTACCAGACCCTGTACCACTCATCGATTCTCTGCAGGTCGTTCTGTAAATTCTCACTAACTTCTGGCGTTGCTACTTTGGTATAGACAACTGCATCATCTACAACTAGCCTTATAGAGCGTCCTACGCATTCTACTAGAACCTTTTATTTATATATCGTAAACAGCAACGGTCCTATCACACTTCCCTGTGGTACTCCAGGTATTACCTTTACATCGGTCGATGTTTGTTTCCGTAAAGAGCGGCGTGTCGAGTGCTGTCTGCAAGAAAGTCTTGAATCCAATCGCAAGTCTGCTCTGATACTCCGTAAGCTCGTATTTTTTTCCCATTAAACGGCAATGTGGGACAGTGTCAAACGCCTTACTGAAATCAAGGAACAAGCACCAACATCAGAGCAGTTGTTTATTGTGCTCTGGGTCTCATGGAGGAACAGAGCGAGCTGAGTTTCGCAGGATCTCTTTTTGTGGAATCCATGTTGATTTTTGTAGTGGAGATGTTCATTTTCCAAGAATTTCATAATTCTTCCGCATAAAACATGTTCCATAATTCTGCAACAGATTGACTTCAACGATAGAAGTCTATAATTGTGTGGATCTGTCTTACGGCCTTTCTTAAAGACGAGAATGACCTGCGCTTTTTTCCTATCGTTAGGTACCTTCTGTTGCTCAAGCGATCTACGATAAATTACTGCTAGAAGGGCTGCAAGTTATTTCGTATTATCTTTATAGAATTTTATAGGCATCTCATCTGGTCTTCACTACTTTCCACTACTAAGCGATTGTAGTTGCTTTTCAATTCCGCCATCGTTTATCTCAGTATGTACCATTTCGACGTTCATACGACGGTTGAGTAGGGATAGTGTTACGATCTTCCGCGGTGAAACAACTTCGGAGGACCGAATTCAGTATTTCGGCCTTCTCTCTGTTTCTTTGCCAGTGTGGTCGCTGAGAGAATGAATAGCTGATTTTGACCCACATACTGATTCTTTTTGGGTTTTTATTCGGGTCGGTTGACAACGTCTTACTTTCAAAATCATTGAACGCTTCTCTCACCGCTCTCCTTACGCTCATTTTCGCTTCGTTCAGGTTTAGTTTGGCAGCTAGGTTTTTACTTCTCTTGAATCTGAGATGAAGTGCTCTTTATTTACGTAGCGCTTTTCTAACACGGCTATCAAACCATGGTGGATATTTCCTATCCCTTAAAACCTTACCCGGAACATACTTGTCTAGGGCATATTGAACGATGTCTTTGTATTTTTTCCATTTGTTCTCCACATCTTTGTCCATATCACCGAATATCTGATGCTGACTGGTGAGATATTCAGAAATTGTATCCTATTATCCTTGCTAAGCAAATATATCTTTCCTGTCTTTCTTAACATTCCCTGTAAGACCTGTCGACATAGATACTGTCACAGCCTTACGATCACTGATACCTTCCTCTACGTCGACTGCTTCGTTAAGTTCAGGTGTGTTCGTTACCAGGATGTCTAAGACGTTACCGTCACGATTTGGTTGTCTAACTTCCTGTTCAAGTCAATTTTCGAACAAGACATCCAGAACAATGCCATACGAATCGCTGTTTCTGTCACCAGTTTTGGTGGCATAACACTCCCAGTCTGTACCTGGCAAGTTGAAGTCATCCCCTATTACAACGGTATGATCTGGAAAATTACTAATGATATTCTGCAAGTTCGCTCTACAACTACAGGTCCTGACCCAGGTAGTCTATAAAAGCATCCTATCACCATTTATGACCGTTCTTTGATACTCAGTTTCACCCAGATTAATTCACATTCGAAATCCGTGATAACGTCGCTAGATTTTATCGAATTTTTTACTGCCATAAATTAGGTGTTATGTTGATAAACACAAAGATGAAGTACTTTTGTCACCCTCGTAACTGTTTCCTTAAAACTTCTGTGAAAGAGTTAAGCATATTCCACCTTCTCCTAGGTGCAGTGATTTTTCTTTCCGTGTCTCGGTCACGGCCCTTTCTCTCCCCAACTCGTTATCATTACTGTTCTGTCACATAGCTCTTCTCCCACCCCCCCTTTCCTATTATATGTACAGTGTAGTCAGGAAGAGTGTTGCAGGGTAGCTTCGGATGAGAAATAACTGTTAAGAAAAAATTCGAATCATTGCCCCATTTCCGAGTTAATTAGCATTCAGGTTGGCCGATCTGCCCGTTGCGCGCGCATATTCCAGCGGCCCGCCGGAAATGGTGTTCGCCAAACGTGTTATTCCTTGGGTTCCCTACGACCAAACAATAGAGCGATACGAAAATTGGACATGGGACGATAGTAAGGAACGAACCCGAGGCAAATACTGGGCATTTGATCCTGCTTATTGTATTCGAGCCTTGGGCTCCCTCTACAATTCCTACCCTGTACATTTCGCTCCATTCACTGACGTCGTAGGAGGTGTCCTATCAACCGATCATTTCTCTTGGGTAATCTGTGTCACAAATCCCTCAACTCTTTTTTCCCCAGTTCAAATTAGTACCGCCTCCTCATTCTTCTGTAGCATAACTAACAAAAATTTATATTCTCTTCTCGTCTGAGATGCCTATCGTCCACGTTTCTGTTCCAGTCAGGGCTACACTCCATACAAGTACCTTCAGTAAAGATGACCTGACTTTTAAATTTATATTCATTGTTAAGAAATTTCTCTTTTTCATGAACCCTTGTCTTGCAGCCGCTAGTATGCATTTTACGCCTCCGTAATTCGGCTATTTTTAGCTATTTTGCTGTCCTAGTAGCAAAAGTTATCGACTGATTTTACTGTCTCACTTCATCTGATTTAAGCCGACTGTATTTCATTAGGTTTGTTTAACTTTTGTTGGTGTTAATCTCATAATCTCTTTTTCAAGCCGCTATAAGCTCCGTTCAACTGTTCTTGTAAGTCCTTCTCTGGCTCTGACAGAGTGACAATGCCATCAGCAGACCTCCAAATTTTTATACCGTATCCGTGAACTGCAATTCTCCTTCCAAATTTCCCCGTGGTTTCCATGCTGCTTGCACAATGTGCAGACTCAACAACATTAGAGAGAAGCTATAGCCCAGTCTCAATCGTTTCTCAACTACTACTTCCCTTTCACGTTCTTCGATTCTTGTAACTGCAGTCTTTTCTGATCAAGTTGTAGGTAACTTTTCGCTCCTTGTATTTTTCCTCTGCTACTTTCATAAATTTAAAAATTAAATTTTGGAAAAATAGTCAAATTTCTATGGAATGAATTTTTTGAAAGTAATAAATAAAAAGAATCATTGAAACATTTGACATACCTTTGAAATAGCTCGAGATCATGGAACAATTACCATATGCACCCTACAAAATTTTGCGGTTCTAGGTTAAACATTGACTTTCATAGTCTCAGCTGGCATCTCATTTGTTGTACATGTGCACATGATTTCGAGCATCATTCAAAGGCGTGTCAGATATTTCTCAAATGTATTTCATTATTTAAATGCAGATAAATCGTTTCATTATTATTAAGAGCATACAGATCAAGAGAAAGCGGAGAAGTGTCAGTTTGTGCTGTAATTTGACATCCATTTCATTTTTTTCAATACGAAAGAAAGAATTCCGCGATTTCTACACCAATACAACTTTTTATGTGTAATAAAGTTCTAGAAGAGATGAATTTCCTTAATATTTGATTTAAATAGCTAGTAGAATCTGTTAATGAGCTACTTCAATTTTCCCTTATACGCTGCTCAGTTTAGTTCTCCATTTGTCCGTTTGCGACTCTTCGTTCGTCTATGAAAATTCCTGTGGTAATTTTCCTTCTTATCACTAATTAAATTCTCCTCAGTTCCCTGACTGCTTCCAAGCAATTAAACGCACTTTGCGAAACTGGACCTCACACTGGTCAATGTGGTACCAAATTTATCGATTGCTGGCTATGAAAATTCCAAAAAAGTCCATTGTGTAATTTGTAGTGAGTCTTTTTCTCGCTCCGTTCAAACATTCAAAGAGAAAAGACATTATAGTACTAAGTCGTGATATATTATTTTGAAAACACTGTCTTATTTTATTACTTAGGAAACTATATGCTGCAATTAACATTTATTAAGGCAATGCACTTTTCATTTATTGAAAATTCATATGATTGCCACATGTATAGGATGTGGAAAAACCACTTATACACAACTTATTGTTTAGGAGAGATAAAAGGGAACACTTTACAACGTGATGAAAATGGCTCCCCGCTAGCGGCCGAGGAAGATCTTGACAGTGACGTTTACATTCGGTGTTCAAACTTCCGTGTGATGAACGATACTTTGAAGGTGTTGTTACTCTTTTCTGGTTTTCCATTAATGTTCAAATGGAATCTGCGTGGTAATGATTGTCTAACACGGTCAAAACACCTACATCTTCGTGGATACTCTGCAATTCACACTTAAGTGCCAGGCAGCGGGCTCATAGAATCGCTTTCGCGTGATTTGTTTCTGTTCCACTTTCGAACACCACACGGGGAAAACTATCACTCATATCTTTCCGAGCGAACTCTGATTTCTAAGATCATTTCTCGCTATGTTGTTGGGCATTAACAAAATATTTTCGCATTCTGGGAAAATGTCGGAGATTGAAATTTTGTGAAACGATCTCGTCGCAATACTGTTTTAGTAATTGCCGCCCCAAATCGCGTATTATATTCCTCACACTCTCTCCCCTATTCCGCGATAATACAATCCGAGCTTCACTTCTGTGAAGTTATTCGATGTACTGCGTTAATCCTAGCTGGTACGAAACCCATTCCGCACAGCAAAACTTTCGTAGAAAACGAATAAACGTAGTGTAGGCACCGTATTTAGCGGATTTGTTCCATTTTCTAAGTATTCTGCTAATGAAATGTAGTCTTCGTTTTTCCTTGTTCACAACGTTATCTATGTGATAGTTACAATCTAAGTCCCTCGTAATTGCTGAATTGATAGTCTTTAGATTCGTGTGATTTATCATGCAACAGAAATTTAAGAGATTCCTCTTAGCACTGATGCGAACGACCTGCTCTCTTCGTTATTTAGGGATAATTGTTAATTTATGTGAGATACAACTTTTGTTCTGCTCTATTATTTTCCGTCAGTTACTATGAAGAGTAACATTTCTGCAGGAAAGCACGAATCTAGTTGCACGCAGTGACTTGTGACTTGTGACGAACGATATCAACAGACGTCTGAAAATCTACAGAAATGTAATGAGTTTGAGTGCCCTGGCGATAGCACTCATTACTTCGTTGTGTTTCACAAGGGCGATATTTTCTGAATCCGTGCTATGTGTCAATAGATTGTTACTTTCGAGCTAATTCACAATGTTCGACCACAGAGTATGTTCCAAAATCCTACTGCAGGTCAACGTGGATGATAATGGTCTATAATTCAGCAACTCACTCATGTTTCATTGCTCGAGTATTGGTGTGACTTATGCCACTTTCCAGCCTTTAGGCACGGGTCTTCCGTCGAGTGAAGAATTTTCTATGATTCCTAAACAGGAGTCAAACATATGTTTCACGAATAACGGCTTCAGCTTCAGCCAAACGTGCAGGAATCTCTTCTGGAGTATATGTCAGTGACTAGTACACCAAGTGCTTCAGCTCACACCACACGAAGAAATCCTTACGATGTGAGCAACACATATGAAACAATAATCATCGTCAGCCTTTGATGGGGACACACTGCACGTGTAACTACAGTGTTACAAATAGGAAACCTCTCTTGTTGTCTTCTCTAAAAACTTTCAACTTCCGTTGTTGTTATTGTTGTGGTCTTCAGTCCTGAGACTGGTTTGATGCAGCTCTCCATGCTACTCTATCCTGTGCAAGCTTCTTCATCTCCCAGTACCTACTGCAGCCTACATCCTTCTGAATGTGCTTAGTGTATTCATCTCTTGGTCTCCCTCTACGATTTTTACCCTCCAGGCTGCCATCCAGTGCTAAATTGGTGATCCCTTGATGCCTCAGAACATGTCCTACCAACCGGTCCCTTCTTCTAGTCAAGTTGTGCCACAAAGTTCTCCCTAATCCTATTCAATACCTCCTCATTAGTTATATGATCTACCCATCTAATCTTCAGCATTCTTCTATAGTCCAACATTTCGAAAGCTTCTATTCTCTTCTTGTCCAAACTAGTTTTCGTCCATGTTTCACTTCCATACATGGCTACACTCCATACAAATACTTTCAGAAACGACTTACTGACACTTAAATCTATACTCGATGTTGACAAATTTCTCTGCTTCAGAAACGCTTCCCTTGCCATTGCCAGTCTGCATTTTCTATCCTCTCTACTTCGACCATCATCAGTTAATTTGTGCCGGCCGGAGTGGCCGTGCAGTTCTAGGCGCTACAGTCTGGAGCCGCGAGACCGCTACGGTCGCACGCATGGATGTGTGTGTTGTCCTTAGTTTAGTTGTGTTTAAGTAGTTCTAAGTTCTAGGGGACTGATGACCTCAGAAGTTGAGTCCCATAGTGCTCAGAGCCATTTGAACCATTTGTCAGTTAATCTGCTCCCCAAAATAGCAAAACTCCTTTACTACTTTAAGTATCTCATTTCCTAATCTAATTCCCTCAGCATCACCCAACTTAATTCGACTACATTCCATTATCCACGTTTTGCTTTTGTTGATGTTCGTCTTATATCCTCCTTTCAAGACACCATCCATTCCGTTCAACTGCTCTTCTACGTCCTTTGCTGTCTCTGACAGAATTACAATGTCATCGGCGAACCTTAAAGTTTTTATTTCTTCTCCATGGATTTTAATACCTACTCAGAATTTTTCTTTTGTTTCCTTTACTGTCTGCTCAATATACAGATTGAATAACATCGGGGAGAGGCTACAACCCTGTGTCACTCCATTCCCAACCACTGCTACCCTTTCATGCCCCTCGACTCTTATAACTGCCATTCGGTTTCTGTAAAATTGTAAATAGCCTTTCGCTCCCTGTATTTTATCCATGCCATCTTTAGAATTTGAAAGAGAGTATTCCAGTCAACATTGTCAAATGCTTTCTCTAAGTCTACAAATGGTAGAAACGTAGGTTTGCCTTTCCTTAATCCAGCTTCTAAGGTAAGTCGTAGGGTCAGTATTGCCTCAGGTGTTCCAATATTTCTACGGAATCCAAACTGATCAACTTTTGTATAAGTAACTTTTTTCCGCACTCTACATATTTGGCAGTAAAACATATTGTGATAGTAGGTAAGCTACTGTGTGGGCGGGGGCGGGGGGGGGGGCGGGGGGGGGCTGAACTTGGCTTAAACTGCTCTAGCAGTTCCAGAGCTGTGCTGGAGCGTATACGCACACACACATACTTACACACACACACACACACACACACACACACACACAAATACGTTATTTTGTGCATAGTATTGTAAACAAACATAAGGCAGAGTGAAGTGAAGTGTGTAGAGCGTAAGTGGTTGTGGGACATAGGAGAGATGGGAGACAATTGGTAGGGCGCGCGGCAGCAGATGGACAGCCGTGGAGTGCGGCGGCGCGCCAGCTGGGTACCGACCGCGACGTACTGCCAGCCTGCGGCGACGCGCACCAGCAGCGCCTGCTCGTCCATCACGTACGCCAGCGTGCCCACGGGGCTGGCCGCCGTCATCTGCAACACGGACACGGACACGCGGTCACCACACACTGCCCTTCTTTCGCGCCGCCACGATGTAAACACTGCACCCTGCAGTCCGCCGACTGCGTGTACACACAGAGTACAGAGCTGCTCTGCTATACCGCAACGTCCCTACACTGTATTACAACTCATCGTCCACTTTCCACGATTGCTGCGGAAAGGAAGCTCTGCAATAAGGAAAGGCATAAAATCCCCGAATTTTTTAAAAAGTGACAACAACGGAAAAACGCTAAATGTGAACATTTATTGTTAGCCCTTACCGAGAATTATCGAATGAAACAACAAGCTTAGTACGATAATGATGCAAAATAATGAAATGAATTAAAATTTGTATCACAGTCGAGACTCGAACCCGCATCCCCTCGTTTACCGAGCCAGAAATACTGACCACTACTCCACCAGATTACTACGGTTAGCATCGCCACACGAACTATCCAAGTCTAGTGCCGTCCCCAACACAAACTTCAATTCATATCTTCAGTTTATTTTCTTCCTGAATCGTCACTATTACCAGGGCTCTCCGGTATTGCAATCGCAATCCAACGTTGGACGTAATGGCGTAATGGGGAAGTCCTGTACCTTGGGTGATATAATAGATATACAGGGGTGAGTCGCGTAATACGTAACACCCCCTTTATTCCGGGGGCGATTGCACGTATCGGCATTCGGTTTTCGGCGAATCATAACGGGCTCTGCGGCACATACGCTGGCACATGCACAATAATCACAACGTTTATATTGACCGAGATAATGAGGCAAGTACATGTTTTTTTAATGGGACGCTATACTTTTTTTACCGTCATTCGAACGCTTTGGGAAAGGCGCGTATATTGATGTAATGCATGTTGCTATTGTGATTCAAACTTTCCTTAAAAGAGGGCGGATGAAGATGTACCTCCGTAGCGTAGGCCGTGCGTGCTGCACAGAGCACGGAAACTCGGCCTGCGGGTCGCCCGAGGCGTGTTTACAGTCTGCAGCCGCTTTCGACCGCCTCGACCTTCAATCGTACAATATTTCCCAGCGTCTTTTAAGCGAAGTTTGAATCACAATTGATGGGTTACATCGCTATACGCGCCTTTTTTTCCAGAGCGTTCGAATGATGGTAAAAAATGTATAGCGTCCCATTTAAAAAACATGTACTTGGCTCATTATCTCGGTCGATACAAACGTTGTGATTATTGTGCATGTACTAACGCATGTGCCCCATAGTCCGTTATGATTCGCGGAACACCGCTTGTCGATATGTGCAATCGCCCCCGGAATAATGGGGGGGGGGATGTTACGTCTTCCGCGAGTCACCCTGTATATAGATATATAGCGTCCAGTGCTGGGGTGCCATTCAAATGCCGGAGAGCCCTCGAAATTGTGACGATTTACGGGGAAAGTAAGCTGAAGATATGAAGCGAACTCTGAGTCGGAGTGGGAACCCCATAAGCAGGACTGTTACGCCTAGTGCTATGGTAGTGTAATGGTCAGCATTTCTGTCAAATAAGCAAAAGGAACCGGGTTTGAGTCCCGGCAGTCGCACAAATTTTAGTATATTTTTTCAGTTTCCATCAATATCCTAGATAAAGATGAGACTTAAATGTCTCGGGAAAAATTAATTCTAACAAGTTTACTGCTGCCTCTCACTTATTTCTATGACACGTTTCAGGGATTTAAGCTTCCATCATCAGGAGGATTAATGTGGCTTGCATTTGTCGTTTTGTAACTTTCGCGTTATCTCCGACAATGGTCTACGAAAAGTGTGATGGTACACGCGGTGTAGCACGACAGATAAATAATTCTGTGAGCACTGGAAACAGTGCAACATGTTACCCAAGGGTCATTTTATAACACAGACAAGGCACATTAATCCACAAGATGATGGAGGTTTAAACTTTCGAAATACATGACTAGTAACAGTAAACCTGTTTTATCATTCGATAAAATGTAATAACTAAATGTTTTGTCATATTATTGTATTGGCTAATACTAACTACAAAATAAACTTGAAGCATTAATTTGAAGAGTTTCTGCGCAGACACTCTTCAGTGGTATGGTGTAGAAGGTGGTGCACGAAAGGAGGTTCTTCATTTCCTTCTTGAACTGTAGTACATTACCTTCTAAATATTAATATATATATACAATTACTGAGCACATAATAAACACTTTAAATGATAAAATACCGTCAGTCACGATCTTCAGTGGCCGAGCGAAGGCATTTGACTTCATCTGTTGTAATTTTGTTTTAGAAAATTTAAGCTTTTTGTCGATTACATGCTTCAGCACACGCCAAATATAGTTCTTATTTGAGAAACAGAAAGCAGAAATCTGCTCTAGACCCTACTAACATGCAGAATAACATGTAGCACAATTAATTGCACCCTAATTGTTGGGAGTACCATACAAGCAACAGCCAGCATCAGCACGTGTACTGGGAGGAGGGCTCGGTCACGCAAGGTGGTGTGATGGTGTGCGTAATGCTGTCGATGCACGTTTAATGACGGCCACACACTATCATGGGCAATACAAGTGTCACAGTTAAAATTTAAAAAACAATTTCCAAAAGTGTCACAGTTAAAATTTGAAAAACAATTTCCAAAAGTGCGTCTAATATTAAGAAAGAGTGATGACCCAAAAACAGACAAATGTTATAAAAAATATTGTGCTATATTAAGGAAAGTTATTAAAGGTCCAGAAGTATGTGTATTATGTCTGAGATTAGCTACTGTGATGATAAAATTGAAACAAACTGGAATATTATTGAAAGAGAAACAAGCCAATGAAGAACACAGAAAGACCGTATGAAAACTTTATTAACGGAAATCAGAGGTTGAAAATAGTTTAACAATCATTTTTAAATGTTGTGTAGAGAATAGGATTCAGATGGTTATTAGAAAAGGCAAAGCTACATATGCAAGAGGCAATACCCATGGAATTTGATAAAACTGAAATTCTATCCACCTTCTGAAGTTAGGAAAATAATAAACTAAGTCAAAATTAAAACTTGCATACAATTATTGGCATCTCTGACAAAGTACTAAAAGCTTGTTCCTTACGGATAAGCAGGACTCCCAGCCACATGTGTAACAGTCCACTGAAGTACGTCATTTTTCCTGATAGATTGGAATATCCTATAGTTAAACCATTTTAGAATACGTAGGACAGGTCTGATGCCAACAGCTACTGCCCAATCTCACATCTGACAGCTTTGTCCAAAACTCTAGAATAAGTGATGTATTCAGGAGTAGCTTGACATACTTGTGTAAAAATATAGTATTAACAAAAAGCTAATTTGGTTTTCAGAAAGGCTTTTCAACAGAAAATGCTATATACGCCTTCACTGATCAAATACGAAATGTTCTGAATACTCGAATATCACTAGTCCGGATTTTCTGTGATCTTTCAAAGGGTTTTGGTTGGGTACGTCATGGAACCGATATCGACAAGCTTAGGTGTTGTGGTATGACTGGGACAGTGGACAAATGGTTCAATTCAAATTTAAGTAGAAGGGTACAGAAGTTTGAAATAGACAACTCATATAATGCGCAAAATCAGCAGATTTCTGAAATTAGGGATATACCGAGAATCGGGCCCCATAAACTTTAATCTTGGGTCTTAATATGTACACTATGAGATCAAAAGTGTCCGGACACAAGGCTGAAAGTGACTTACAAGTTCGTGGCGCCCTCCTTCGGTAATACTGGAATTCAGTATGATGTTGGCCCACCCTTAGCCTTGACGACAGCTTCCACTCTCGTAGGCTTACGTTTAATAAGGTGCTGGAAGGTTTCTTGTGGAATGGCAGCCCATTCTTCACGTAGCGCTGCACTGAGGAGAGGTATCGATGTCGGTCGGTGAGGCCTGGCACGAAGTCGGCGTTCCAAAACATCCCAAAGGTGTTCTATAGGATGCGGGTCAGGACTCTGTGCAGGCCAGTCATTACAGGGGTTTTATCGTTGTGCAACCACTCCGCCACAGGCCGTGCATTATGAAAAGGTGGTCGGTCTTGTAAAAAGATGTAATCGCCATCCTCGAACTTCTCTTCAACAATGGGAAGCAAGAACGTGCTTGAAACATCAATGTATGCCTGTGCCACTGCCATGCAAAGCAACAAGGGGTGAAAAACACGACCACACCATAACACCAACGTCTCCGAACTTTACTGTTGACACTACACGCGCTGGCAGATGACGTTCACCTGGCATTCGCCATACCCACACACTACCATAGGATCGCCACGTTGTGTAACGTGAAACGTCACTCCACACAGCGTTTTCCACTGTTCAGTCGTCCAATAATTATGCTTCTTACACCAGGCGAGGCGTCGTTTGGCATTTACCGTCGTGATGAGTGGCTTATGAGCGGCCGCTCGACCATAAAATGCGTTTCCTCACATGTCGCCTAACTGTCACAGTACTTGCAATGGATACTGATGGAGTTTGGAATTCCTGTGTGATGGTCTGGATGGATGTCTGCCTACTACACATTACGACCCTCTACAACTGTCGGCGGTCTCTCTCAGTCAACAGACGGGGTCGGCCTGTACGCTTTTGTGCTGTACGTGTCCCTTCACGTTTCCACATCGGAAACAGTGGACCTAGGAAGCTTTAGGAGTGTGGAAATCTCGCGTACAGGCGTATGACACAAGTGACACCCTATCACCTGACCACGTTCGAAGTCCGTGAGTTCCGCGGAGCGTTCCATTCTGCTCTCTCACGGTGTCTAATAAGTACCGAGGTCGCTGATGTGGAGTACTTACAGTACTCTTTTTTTACTAGTCCTGTAATCTGACACCTTATAATTTTTCTAGGTTGTTTTGAAAATAACATGCCAGTGTATGTTGGCAAGATGTGCATTTCCCCCTTCCATTTTGCTATGCGTTTTTAATGTACAATTTTCACGTGTCACATGTCACATAGTGGGCGTTCCAAGCCCCAGTCACACCGAGGTCTGCTTTATAGATGAATGTAAACAGCGGCTTCAGTTATTGTGATCGTTTCATAGCTTCTGTTACTGGTAATAACTAGACACCAGCGCCTACGAGCTTTAATTTGTATGCTACAGGTGTGTTCTTACCAACAGTTGGTTTATACACAGGTGTATTTGTGGTCTTTTGTTTCTTATTCACTGATCGCTGTGTGAAAATTTTTAACTTCCAGCACTGAAGATGATCATTATGTGATCGAAAATCGATTTTGCTGTTAGTAAATCATCAAAATTACGGCCAACACTGACTTTTCTTCTAATTTTATCTAACAAATATAGAGTTTGGACAGAAATTTGTAGTTAGGGCAGAATATTCCAAATTTTTGAGTGTGCTCTTTGATGAGAGACTGAATTGTAAGAAACACATTGATGATCTACTGAAGCCTACATTATTACTGTTATCGCAAATTTTGTCAATAAACATGAAAGAAAATTAGCTTACTATGCCTATTTTCATTCACTTCTTTTGTATGTCATCATATTCTGGCGTAATTCATCATTAATTAAAAAGTATTCATTGCACAAAAGTTTGTAATAAGAACAATAGCTGGTGCCTAGCCAAGATCATCTTGCAGAAACTTATTTCAGGATCTAGGGATATCAGTAATAGCTTTGCAGCATATATATTCGTTTATGAAATTTGTTATTAGTAACCCATCACAACTCAAATGCGATAGCAGTGTACATAGCTTCAAAACTAGGATAGAGGCTGATATTCACTAATCTCTCTAACTTTGGCACAGAAGATCTTTGTTCACTTAGCAAATAGCATAAAAAAATCTGACAGATAGCTAATTAATATTTAAACACAAATTGCAAGAACTTCTTAATGACAATAACTTCTACTCAACAGATGGATTCTTTGATATAAATGAGTAATATTAGAACTAAAAAACTTTGAATTATGCCATGTAAAGAAACTGTTCGTTAAACTGAGATAGTCAAAACGATTATGAAGCTCTGAGGATCCCTCCGAGCACATATGGTGGTGCTGGTCATTGCTTCTATGATACTTCAACAGTTAGGGGCTATCAGTGCTAATGATATTACCTGCTATTTCATATGTTAGTAATGACAGTATATTATATCTACATCAAAGTTTCATTTATTTGTATCTAAATTGGTATGTATTTGCGTCTAGATAACCATTTTGTTCTTGAATATTATTGGTATAGAACTGGCTTTTATAAGAAATTTGTGTTTCTATAAAACTTGCAATAAAATATTTGTTACCTTTGTGTGTTTGTAACAGGTCATCAGATGATGTATTAAACCCAAAGCATATTATGACACTTAATAAACAAGTTAAGAGAAAACTGTTTTTAAGCAACCACACAGCCTTAGTGGTTACATGCCTCTAATAGGAATTTCAGTCTCATTTAGAATTTAAACTGCATTATCCTACAATGAAGAATACTTTGCCACAGAAAGGGGTGACATATCTATGGAAGCAAATAAAATATATGAAAAAACACAGAAACGTTTCCAAATACAGATTAAAGATGTTTGTCCTTAACAGCTACTATACCATAGAGGAATTCTTGAACAGAAATAATTAGTCACTTACACAAAAAGGAAAAACCTGTAAAACCTGTAAAACGCCAGCATGTAGCACATAAATTTTGTGGAAAATTTAGTACATCTACCAGAGACAGCAAAAACAAGAAGACATGATGTGTTGCTGATTCGAATAGTGTGTTGCAATTTGCATGTTATAAAAATGGAATAAGATAAAACGCGTCAACATCTCACCTCTACTGTTCAACATTGTTTATGTTTTCCTTTTTCACCATGGTTTACACAGTCAGAAGTTTCAGTCAAGTCACATTTTATTTTCGCTAGCACTAATTCCTGATTAATTGACTACCATTTGCAGAGGTATCTATAGCACTTTTATCTGATACTTGTTTATCAAGGAAAATTGCCAAACACCAGTATCTTTTGAGAAGTTATTTTATTTAGATGACCAGCATCTCATTAACGCCTCTGCATGTTAAAAACGAGTGTATGTGCAGTGATTATCAAGGTATAGCACAGTTGACATTACAGAAAATGAAGCATAATAATAAAAGCCCTTAAGACCTACAAAACACCATTAGCTGCTTTAAGAAAAGTACCTGTACACACAGAGCACAACAAAGCACAATATGTGCACATACTGGTTAGCATCGAATCAATTTGGAATCACAAAGATAGAAAAGAACATGCCAAACATTACAAAAACCCAAAAATACACAATATACAAAATCAGAAGCAGAAACAAATAAAGCTTGCCTAGTTTCTTTTGTTTTTATTATTAGTTTTTACACTTTCTATTGTTTTATTTTTATTTTTTGCATACTTTTTAGTGTAAGAAACCTATGTTCTACCCTTAAATGATAAACACACTAGTTCTTAGGAAAACCTATACTTATTTATTTGACAGTTGCACTTAAAATTCAAGCTGATAATCACGAGGTTTTGAGGTATTACTTCCTTGTAAATTCTGTTATCAATGAATTTATCGATGGTTTTTTAAATACTGGAAATAATGAGATGTTAAAGTAATTACTAATAACTTCTTACCTCTCTTTTTGTTAAGTAGTTGTCAATATCATATTATCAGGAAATACATCTATGAATTACATAAGCACCAGTACATTAAAATGTGCACCTGAACAACATTTATGTCTTCCATGAATGATTTTCTCGTAATTAATTCAATACTCATCTTAAGAGAGCTGATAACTTTGAAAGCTTTCGAAGATGTAGGATGTAGGTGGGTTTAATAAAACTTCTTTTGAAACATTTGTTAGATTCTATAGGCACTCTACTAAGGAAATGTTCATATTAAATTATATGCTACTGGCAGAAAGACATCATTGAAAGTGTCAACGTTACTAAATTATATTTGACTAATAAAATTACATAAAAAGACCTATGACTGCATGAGAAAATGCTGAAAATGGTAACTGGCATCACGGAAGGCGTGAAGTGCATAGTGACGTGGTGAGAAGACGTTTATGTTTTCCATCAGCCTGTAAACAGGAATATAATGGTTGAAGTCACTTATAAGGCTGTCTGGTTGCTTATCGTACCCGTAATGTCACATATGAAGCAAACTTACCAGCAGTGTAGATGTTCAAGTTCGAAACCCAGTCTAACACTAAAGTCAAACTATCCACAGTGTATTTATTCCTTTTCAGTTTCTAAAAAGATATCACTCATGTCACTTCCTTCATTTAATTCACATGAATTCCCTTTATTTCAAAGAACTGAATTCAAATGTTTCCTATACATAATTCCTTAGGCAGAGCAAGCAGAATTTTTCCACAGAATCCGTTTCCCCAGCGGCACTGTTCCAATGCGTTCCGTGACTCAGGAAACGACGAGACGAAACGTCAGTGACAAGATTTTAGTTGTACGCAGAGACGAGCCCAGCAAATCGTCGTTTCATTACCTCCTGGACACAAAGTTAACGCAGGGCTTTACAGTTTATAAAGGTTCATGCTCGTCAATAAAAGACGATTGTTATGTTACTGAACCCCGAGGAAATCGGTACGAACTAAAAGAGAACAATTATGTAATTCCACCTGCATATCCAGAAGAAATCATTTGTTTTATTTTCCTCTCGTGGAATGAGTTCACACAATGAAGATGTGACAGGCAAGGCTAAATACGAAGAAGTGTCATGCAAATTCAAGGAATTTCAATTATATATTCCTAAATTTGTGATAACAGCATGCGATTTATAGTGCAAAATACTTTATTTACAATTTTACTAATTAAAAGTTAAAAAGTAATTTAATTTGTAACTCCACTTTCAAGACACGAATCAGTAAACCGTAGCTGAACTCGTTCTTCACCAAGCAAACGTGCTATGTTGCGGGTTGAATACGTCAGTCCAGACCCCACTCCACAGTACGTAACAGACCGCTCATGTGACTCGTTGGTCCTGATTGAAACGCTGTTATTAAACATAATAGCATAAACTTACGGATTTAAAAATTACTTCACTTTTGTTCATTGCGATTTCAGTTTCTAGAAAAACCCAGAAATTTCACACACAAATACGACGCTGGCACGGCCGATAGTCCAAACATCAAGCAAGTATGAAATGTCCAAGACATAGACTTCGCAGATAGACACAAAAACAGGGAAAACCAATGACAGTAACATATTTCTTACGTTCGTATGGTTCCGTTTGGATAACATTTGCTCTTCGCTAACAATATAATTAGTAATGATGTTATACTTACACACGGGGTGGATCAGGTACCATCTTTTTCATCTGATATTAAAGGGAAAAAAGATGATAGGGAGGTAATTTCATCGAAAAGAGAAGATGAATCAGAGACATGATGTGAAAGGAAACGGTTAAATATTAGTCAAGCATGGAAGGCTTACATGAAAATGATCCAGAGCGAAAGCCAAGTGAGAAGAAGAAAGTTTTTTCCTCCTTTCTTTTTTAGTTGAGAGGTGGAGGAATCAAGGAGGAAGAGAAAATCAAAGTGGACCTCGGACACTGTTGCAACTCTGGTGGAGCGAGGATACTGAGAGCGGGCGACAGCGAACGAAATATTCCTCATGAATCACAGACACCACGACCCGCTCGTGTGTCGTAAAGCGCATGCGGCTTGTTTGCAAGACTGCAAGTCTCAACCGGTCCCGATCCGCGTGGCGGATTAACGACTCCCGACCGCAACTGATGCATAGGCCGGTCTGTGAGCAATATCTAGACGGTTTCGCGCGCTCTTTTAAAGAAATTCTGCACTGGTTGCCAATACCCACATCAGAAAGTGCAATACATGGACAGTTAAAACACGATCGCAGGCAGAACAGAGTTCGTACAGTACAATGACAGGTCGTGCGCACGACTTCCCTGCCTTCGGAAACTGACAACTGCGGCTACAGGAAGGGCATTCGAAAAAAAAAAACAGTTAAAGAAATCATTTTGCCAAATGTTGAATACTAGAAGGATTTGACGCTAAGAAGAAGCAGAATCACACACTCGAAACACTTCATTTATGACAGCTACAATTAAAATACTTCGCACAGAATAAACATGTCAGTTCTTTTAATCTGTTGTGTTTACTTGCAGCAGCAACCTCCAAGCTCCTTCCATTGCAACGCAGCAGATGGGACTCGGGAGGCGAACATTCACATCGAGCCCATTATGGCATGGCGTCTGTGACACGACACTGATTACAGCTGCGCCGTGACAAGGCGCATCTGATACTGGATTTTTACACTGCTTCCCCGTCTCACAACCCTGCTGAGCATGAAATGAGATTCTGGAGCAGCGGCGGAGAGATGACGAGAAGAGACAGTGAGGGAGATGCAGTTGTCTCAGGGATGATGAACGAGGCGGTACGACGTGACGGTCGAGAGAACTAACGGCTTGACGAAACCATACTATCTACTGGGATGTAACGTCTTGCAACACCTGACAAATGTTTGCACATCATTATTTTATTACGTGGCATCTGGTGGCATAACATTTCCACCCACGCAGGTACTCTGCAGGCCACCGTACAGCAGGCGGTACCCTGTACCACTACTTGTCATTTCCCCTCTTGTTGCACTCGCAAATAGAGCGATGGGAAAACCACTGTCTACATGCCTCCGTATGAGACCTAATTTCTTGTATCGTGGTTTCTTTACGCGTAATGTATGTTAGCGGCGGCAGAATCGTTCGCCAGTCAGCTTCAAATGCCGGTTCTCAGGTAATAGTGTACCTCGAAAATAACGTCGCCTTCCCTCCAGGGATTCCTATTTGAGTTCCCGAATCATCACTGTAATACTCACATGTTGTTCGAGCCTACCGGTAGCAAATCTAGCAGCCCGTCTCTCAACTGCTTCTACATCCTGCTTCAATCTGACCCCATACGGGTCCCAAACACTCGAGCAGTACTCAAGAATAGGTCGCACTAGTGTCCTATATGTGACCTCTTTCACGAATGAACGAATCTTTCCTAAAATTCTCTCAATGAACAGAAGTCGACCATTTGCCTTACTTATCACAGTTTTCACGTGGTCGTTCCGTCTCGTATCGCTCTGGAACTTACGCCCATATATTTAAAAAAACTTGGCTATGTCAAGTAGGGCACTAGCAATACTGTATGGGAACAGCAGTGGATGACGAAGGGCTGAACCTGAGGATCACGGGCGATCTGAACTTACCTACCGTTAAAACTGAATGAAAACGCGATCTGCATGGGAAACTGACAGATTTTGTGACAGATTTGGACTTGAAGAGACGCGAAGGATACGTCAATAAATTATTTTGCCGTTGGGGACTCAGTTCAAAACGGGATAAAAATAGGCGCGGAGTGCCAAATACAAGAGGCAGAATGTAGTCTTTAAACAATATTTTTAAGGTTTATCTCTTTCATTTATTTATTTATTCATTTATCAGGTTTCGTGACACTGTGCAAACCTAAGTATCTTCGTGACGGAACGTATCGGTATATAGTACATAACGCTGATTAAAAAACTTATAAACAAAGAAGTAGCTAAAAAATAAATCTCGAAAAAACTGCGACTATGGCAATAAATAAGAAATTACAAAAAAACGTTCTCAGGTACTGCGAGGAAATCTACAGAATTGATGGGGTGTGCCACAAGAAAACCCTTCAACTCGGATCTGAATATTTGGGATTTATCCCTAATTTTTGTCAGTTCTGGTAGAAACCTGTTTAAAATAAAACCTGCTGAATACTTCAGACTTTTCAGTACAATGCTCAACGAAGTGTTAGCCACGTCTATATCGTTTAACCGTCCAGTGTTCACTGAATAAGTGTCTAAGTTTCTTCTGAATGCATCAGTATCGTCAGTAACAAATCCTGCCTTGGGATGTATGTACAGGGACGTCAGGGTCAGAATTCGAAGACACCGAAAGAGCTAAACAGCCTACACGAAATTCGCGAGCTGATGCCACAGTTCTATATCACCACACTTTTCTGGGACAAGAACATTCCTCGTGTGCACGCTCAGTTGCCCCAAAATACAACAGCATACGAGATAAAAGGAAGCAGCAGAGTTAAAACTGTATGTAGAGGAGACACAAATTTACACACTGTGTGGTGACATAAGCCTGCTAACACACTATGCCAACACGACAGTGGAAGCGCTACGTGGGCAACACGTTGTTTCACGTGACATACGTGTTTGATCACGTGACATACGTTGGTACAGCGATCGGACGAAATATGGAAACATGGCGAGAAATACATGTTAGCCAAGTATGCTGGTTGCGCTGTCGTATGTGACCACCTGTGCCATGTCCTGATTGGTGCTGGTATGGTGATTGGTTGCGAAGTCTTTGGTGTTTCATAAGGCACCGTATCGGAAATTTTTGCAGCATACAGGGAGAGCTGAAAACATCAACCAGTAAGTCACAACGAGAACGAAACAGTATGCTGAGTGATCGTGAAGGGCGGCCATTGAAGAGGATTGTGACGAAAGTTTACAGGAAGTCGCTGCAAAAGTCCCTGCAGAACTGTATCTCGCATTGGCGAACTCTGTCAGCGCCAAAACGACGGGAGTTCCATGAACAGGGAATTGTAGGAAAAGCTGGAATTCCAAAACCACCCATCACCGATGCAAATGCCTATAACAGGAAAGTGTGGAGTCGAAACCGTAAAACCCGCTCTATGGAGCAATGCAAAGCTCAAATGGCTCAGATGGCTCTGAACACTATGGGACTTAACTTCTGAGGTCATCAGTCCCCTAGAACTTAGAACTACTTAAACCTAACTACCTTAATGATATCACACGCATCCATGCCCGAGGCAGCATTCGAACCTGCGACCGTAGCGGTAGCGTGCTGCCAGACTGTAGCGCTTAAAGCCGCTCGGCCACTCCGGCCGGCGGAGCAATGCAACGAAGCCATTTTGTCGGATGTGTCTTCCTTCATATTGTTTACAAATTCTGCCAGAGTTTACGTCCTAAGACTTCAAAAAGCCAGGGTTTCCATGATGATTTGGGCAGCTACATCGTGATATACCAGGGGCGCCAAGATCGCATTACTGCCATTGCTTGTCAGGCCGATCCCGTGGTGTGACGTTTGTTCCCCAGTGGTGATTCTACGTTCCAAGACGACAAGGCCATTCCTCACACGGCTCACACAGTCAATGACTGGTTCAGTTAGTTTTTATCGCAACTCCCCAGGCCACCACAGCCAGTATCTTTGAACCTTTGGAGAGAACGCTGTGTGATCTTGCCCCCCCCCCCCCCCCGCCCCCCCGCCCCATCCCTGTTTCCTAAACGTATCACTATTTTGCAAGAAGAATGGTATGAGATTCCCTTTAAAACCATACAGGATCTTTAATTATACATTTAAAGACGACTAGAAAGTATTTTGGAAGGTCAAGGGTTGTTTCTACGAGTTATAGCAATGCATTTTGATTGTGGTGTTTCCATACATTGGCTACCCCTTGTAGGTTTTACAGCTCGTTACATGAAAGTGCTGTGGGTTGTATGTACACGTTCTGAGTTATTCGTGTAAAGCAGACCCTAAGGCTTATTATGTCAATCAAATGGTTTGTGTAGTTAAAGCTGAGGGAATTAGATTAGGAAATGAGACACTTAAAGTAGTAAAGGAGTTTTGCTATTTGGGAAGCAAAATAAATGATGATGATCGAAGTAGAGAGGATATAAAATGTAGACTGGCAATGACAAGGAAAGTGTTTCTGAAGAAGAGAAATGTGTTAACATCGAGTATTGATTTAAGTGTTAGGAAGTCGTTTCTGAAAGTATTTGTATGGAGTGTAGCCATGTATGGAAGTGAAACGTGGACGATAAATAGTTTAGACAATGTGGTGCTACAGAGGAATGCTGAAGATCAGATGGGTAGATCACATAACTAATGAGGAGGTATTGAATAGAATTGGGGAGAAGAGGAGTTTGTGGCACAACTTGACTAGAAGAAGGGATCGGTTGGTAGGACATGTTCTGAGGCATCAAGGTATCACCAATTTAGTACTGGAGGGCAGCGTGGAGGGTAAAAATCGTAGAGGGAGACCAAGAGATGAATACACTAAGCAGATTCAGAAGGATGTAAGCTGCAGTAGGTACTGGGAGATGAAGAAGCTTGCACAAGATAGAGTAGCATGGAGAGCTGCATCAAACCAGTCTCAGGACTGAAGACCACAACAACAACAGTTAAAGCTTGCATCTTCTTTCATTTGCGAAATTTTCCATGAGAAATTGCTAAAGTCCAGTGTTATAGCATAAAAGTAGTTCGGAATCTATTGCAAACATTTTGCACAAATCTGCTGCTACTCCGAAAAAAAATATGTCTGACTTTCGTGACAGGCGGATGTTCAATATTTGTCAATCTGTACTTAACTCTATAACTGAATCAACGTATTACTGACGAGGGATGTTTAATCTTGGACATACTGAATAAGAGCGTAATGTTATTGGACAGTAGAAGTGTCACTCAATGATCAGAACGAACACAGAAGAACTTACTTTGAACCTAACAGTTTGCTATCATGTCAACATTCTTACTTTTGCATTATAGAATAACTGCATACCTCAATTTCTCTTTTCATTATGTTAGACAAGCGAGAGATTAATTTTGTAGGGCATGAGCTGTAACGAGGAATGAAACAAATTATAGTGAAATCAATAGGCAGGTTGTGAAGCGAGGTCGCTATCATTCGGGAGTGGATCGCTCTAGAAATTTGTTGTTCCGGTACTGCCAGCCAAATACTACGAGTAGAAGCAGGAAAGTGACACTCTAGTAACAACATGTCAGTTACTTTACTACTGTGACGGACCCCTGCTCATAACGATTTGGCTATGGAAAACCTATGTAGTCGTTTCTTATATTTTGTTATATAATATTTTGTTGTTTGTGCAATCGTTGTTATAAACTGCAGATGTGTCTTTAAGACAATGGAATTTCCATGTATGGATAGCTAATATTTATTATGAGAGCTTGTGTGTAAGTGGAGAATCAACCACCAATAATGTAGAGACGCGCGAGTTCTTGACCATATCGAGTGGATGCTGGAGGCTATTTGTGTGCTAAACTGTCGAAAATGCCATGTGAACTGTGTTAATAGGGAGAGGAGGAAGTCAGTAAGTGACACTTAATAACCAGTGGGGAATCCACCAACACAATTACTCGAAAACCAGGGACTAACTTCACGTGTGGCGCGTGGGTGTGCATTGAAACTCTTTCTGTTCATGCTGTATGTTAATTACCTTGCAGACACTATCAACAGGCACGTCAGAACTTTCGTAAATAATGCGGTAATGTATAATGAAGTCTTATCTGAAAAATATTCGGCCGTATCTTGATAACATTTCAAAGTGTTGCAAAGATAAGCAACACGCTTAAAATATTCATGACTAAAACATAAATAGTCACAACAAACAACGTTCAAGTCACACAAGTACCCAGGTGTAACACTTCTGGAATTTGAAATGGAACAATCACACAGATTCAAACGTCAGTAAAGCAGGTGACAGACTGTTCATAGCTATGAAATTGGATAAACGGAGTTGGTCTACAAAGAAGGCTTACAAAATTCTTGTTCGAACACGAATGGTGCTCAACGTACAGTACATGACTAACAAGGGATACTGCACGGATACAAACAAGGGCAGCAGCAATGATCGCACGTTTGTTTGACCCACGGATTCGCGTAATGGAAATACTGAAGGCAATTGAAGTAGCAGACGCCTGAAGATCCGGTGAAGACGACTTTAAAAATTTCAAGAGCCATCTTTTACGTACTGAATCTAGCAGTACACTAGAATCCCGTGTGTGTTGCTCGTGTATGGATCGTGAAGAACAGTTTTAGGCTAATTACAGCGCACACACATGCGTTTCAGGAATCACTGTTATCGGCCTGCATGCATGACTGGTACTGGAGGAAGTCCTAACAACTGGTACATTGGGAAGTACTCTCTGCTGTGTGCGTGTGTATGTATGTGTGTGTGTGTGTGTGTGTGTGTGTATGTGTGTGTGTGTGTGTGTGTGTATGTGTGTGTGAGAGAGAGAGAGAGAGAGAGAGAGAGCGCACTCAGCGATGTATACTTGCAGTCAAAACCGTCTGCCCGGCATTGATATCAAGAGTACGAGAACGGTGAGAAGGTTTTCCTTCACACGCAAAAGTACGCAAAGGATTAAGTTTTGTGTTTGAGGATAAATTCTCATCTGTCTTACGTAAATGTACAAGCAAATTCAATTTAGTCAATAGTATGGAATAGGACCGTGTTCGTGTAATTACACTTCATAATTCATGACTTGGTGCGTGTTCACGATAAACACGTCTGATGATTACAACGCTACGATGTTTAAGCTTGGACGATAAAACCCAGAGGAAAGCAACGGGAAAACTGTTCAAAACGTACGGAGCCATTACCTTCGAATACAAGATCTCCGAATGCCAGCACCAGCAACCATTGTCGATCTAGAAGAATGGAATCCAGCAATGAAATCGTGTGAGACACAAACGGTGAAACTTTTGAGGCAGAGTGTTATCGTAAGTAGGTTCTCATACGCGCAAATCATGTATTAGCTGCTGTCTATTTAAAATTTAAAAATGTATATTTTTTATCAAATCGAAAGTAATGTATGCAGACGTTGATGGGTCCGTAATTAACAACATCCCTTTTATATTCCCTTTTCTGCACTAAGTATCTATTGCCACTGAAACTTACGTAATTTACCACTCAGCCATGTAGATAAATTTGGCTATAAAATTACTTCCTTTTTGTATAGTCAAACCGGCCAATATTAATTTTGCGAGTATGTCAACGTATTCCCATCAATAGTGAAAACGAATAAATGTTCAGAATTAACATGAGATTGTATCAAAACATTATTTAAAAATGATTCTATACCGCAAACAGATGCCAAACATCAACTGATAAATTGCGGTCGCAGTCATTAAAGTGCATATTATTGCGCACTTCATCAACAGAGCCCAACACAAAGCTCACATTTCCTCTCATTCGCATATTACAGTTATATCTGTAAATGATTATAGTAGTACACACACACACACGCACACACAAACCAAAAATCATTTCATGTATGTTACAAAACCGTTGAGCTATAATTCACCACATAATTTCTATTTTTTTTCAATTTCCAAGTGTCTCTGAAAAATAAAACTGATTATATCATCAAAAAGTAAAAAGGTAAAAAAACTTCATGCTGTTGCTGTCTTCAGTCAGAAGACAGGATTGATGCAGATCTCCATGCTACTCTATTGTTTTTGTAAGCCTCTTGATCTACGAATAATCTCTGCAACCTGCATCTTTTTGAATCTGCTTGCGGTGTTCATCTCTTGATCTCCCTCTGCGATTTTTACAGCCCCCAACATACACACATTTCTACTACATCTACATTTACATCCATACTACGCAAACCACCATGAAGTGCGTGGCAGAGAGTACGTCACATTGTACCAGTTACTGGGGTTTCTTCGCGTTCCTTTCACGTACGGAATGCGGGAAGATGATTGTATGAATGCCTCTGTGCGCGCAGTAATTATTCTAATCTCATCTTCACGATAGCTACGTGAGAGAGACGTAGGGGGTTGTAGTATATTTCTAGGGTCATCATTTAAAGCCGGTTCTTGAAACGTTCTTAACAGACTTACTCGGCATAGTTTAAGCCTATCTACAAGCAAATGAAGCAGTAAATGAAGCAGGCAAAAACAAATACAAACGTCTCAAAAATGAGATCAGCAGGAAGTGCAAAATGGCTAGAGGACAAATGTAAGGATGTAGAGGTTTATCTCACTACGGGTAAGATAGATACTGCCTACAGGAAAATTAAAGAGACCTATGAAGTAAACAGAACCACTTGTATGAATATCAAGAGCTCAGATGGAAACCCAGTTCCAAGCAAACAACGGAAAGCAGAAAGGTGGAAGAAGTATATAGAGGGTCTATACGGGGGCGATGTTGTTGAGGACAACATCATGGAAATGGAAGAGGATGTGGATGAAGATGAAATGGGAGATACGATACTGCGTGAAGAGTTTGACAGAGCACTGAAAAACCTGATTCGAAACAAGGCCCCGGTAGTAGACCAGCTGGTGAACAAGATGTATGAGACAGGCGAAATTCCCTCAGACTTCAAGAAGAATGCAATAATTCCAATCCCAAAGAAAGAAGGTGTTGACAGATGTGAAAATTACCAAACTATCAGTTTAGTAAGTCACAGCTGCAAAATACTTACGGGAATTCTTTACCGACGAATGGAAAAACTGGTAGAAGCCGACCTCGAGGAAGACCAGTTTGGATTCCGTAGAAATGTTGGAACACGTGAGGCAAAACTGACCATACGACTTATCTTAGAAAATAGGTTAAGGAAAGGCAAACCTACGTTTCTAGCATTTGTACACTTAGAGAAAGTTTTTGACAATGTTGACTGGAAATCCTCTCTTTCAAATTCTGAAGGCGGCAGGGGTAAAATACAGGGAGCGAAAGACTATTTACAATTTGTACAGAAACCATATGGCAGTTATAAGAGTCGAGGGACATGAAAGGGAATCAGTCGTTGGGAAGGGAGTAAGGGTTGTAGCCTCTCCCCGATGCTATTCAATTTGTATATTGAGCAAGCAGTAAAGGAAACAGAAAAATTCGGAGTAGGTATTAAAATCCATGGAGGAGAAATAAAAACTTTGGGGTTCGCCGATGACATTGTAATGCTGTCAGAGACAGCAAAGGACTTGGAAGAGCAGTTGAACGGAATGGACAGTGTCTTGAAAGGTGGGTATAAGATGAACATCAACAAAAGCAAAACGATGATAATGGAATTTAGTCGAATTAAGTCAGGTGATGCGGAGGGAATTAGATTAGGAAATGAGACACTTAACGTAGTAAAGTAGTTTTGCTATTTGGGGAGCAAAATAACTGATGATTGTCGAAGTAGAGAGGATATAAAATGTAGACTGGCAATGGCAAGGAAAGCGTTTCTGAAGAAGAAAAATTTGCTAACATCGAGTGTAGATTTAAATGTCAGGAAGTCGTTTCTGAAAGTATTTGTACAGAGTGTAGGCATGTATGGAAGTGAAACATGGACGATAAATAGTTTGGACAAGAAATGTGGTGCTACAGAAGAATGCTGAAGATTAGATGGGTAGATCACATAACTAATGAGGAGGTATTGAATAGAATTGGGGAGAAGAGGAGTTTGTGGCATAACATGTATAGAAGAAGGGACCGGTTGGTAGGACATGTTCTGAGGCATCAAGGGATCACCAATTTAGTATTGGAGGGCAGCGTGGAGGGTAAAAATCATAGAGGGAGACCAAGAAATGAATACACTAAGCAGATTCAGAAGGACGTAGGCTGCATTAGGTACTGGGAGATGAAGATGCTTGCACAGGATAGAGTAGCATGGAGAGCTGCATCAAACCAGTCTCAGGACTGAAGACCACAATAACAACAACAATCTACAAGTGTCTTCCTGTTCAGTTCCTCCAGTATGTCTGTGAGACTCTCGCATGGGTGAAACAAACCTACGACTATTCGAGCTCCCCTCCTCTGTATACATTCAATATCCCCTGTTAGTCATATCTGGTACGGGTACTACACACCTGAGCAATATTCTAGAACAGGTCCCACGAAAGATTTGCAAGCGATCTCCTTTGTAGAGTGATTGCGCTTCCCCAGTATTCAACAAATAAATCGAAGTCTACCACCCACCTTATCGACGACTCAGCTTACGTGATCACTTACATTTCCTATCCCTACAAAATGTGACACTTAGGTATTTGTATGCCTTGGCTGATTCCAACAGTGAATAACTGATATTATAGTCGTAGCATAGTACAAGTTTTCATTCTGCGAAGTGCACCATTTTACATTTCTAAGCACTTAAAACAGGTTTCTATTATTTGCACCACTAAGAAATCTTATCATGATCAGACGGAATATTTATGCAGCAGATAGTACTTCATTGCAGATAGCTCCATCACCGGTAAAAAGTCTGAGTTAACTATTAATATTGTGTGAAAGTCATTAATATACATCATGAACAACAAGGGTCCCAGCACACGTCCCTGGGCACACCCGAAGATACTTCTACATCTGACAATGACTCTCCATCCAAGATAACAGGCTGCGCGCTCCCTACCAAAAAGTCGTCAATCCATTCACAAGTTTCACTTGAGACCCCATGTGTTGGTACTTCTGGCAATAAGCGTAGGCGTGGCACTGAGTCAAATACTTATCGGAAATAAAAAAAAAATATTGCGACTACCTTGATCTAAAGTTTTCAGCATGTCATGTGAGGAAAGTACAAGTTGACATGATCGATGTTTCCGGAATCCATACCGGTTGGCACTGAGCATATCATTCTGTTCGAGAGACATTATGTTTGAGCTCAGAATATGTTCCAAGATTCTACGTAACAAATCGATGACAAGGCTTTTGGACGGTAGTATTGTGGATCACTTTTACTACCCTCCATGTAGACGGGTGGGACCTGCGCTTTTTTCCGAGAACTGGGCACATTTTTTGGATCGAGAGGTCCACGATAGATTTTAGAGGAGTGACTAGCTCAGCTACAAATTCAGTACAGAATCCAACAGGATTCCATCGGGACCTGAAGCTTTGTTCAGTTTTAATTATTTCAGCTGTTTCTAAACATAACTGACGCTTATACTGATTTCTTTCATCTTTTCAGTGGTACGGGGATTAAATTGGGGCAATTCTCCTGGGTTTTCGTCTGTACAGGAAAATTTTAAAACGTTCACCATTTCAACTTTTGCTTCGCTAGCCTCAATATCAGTTCTTGTCTCATTCGCTAGGTGCTGAACACTAACTTCGATGCCACTAACAGCCTTTACATATGCCCATAATTTCTTCGGATTTTGTGTAATATCTTTTGACAGTATTCTGTTACGGTGGTTATTGAAGGTTTCAAGCATTGCTCCTTTGACAGCCAAACGTGTTTCACTCAGCATGTTTCTACCTATAGCCCTACGCTCTGTTTTACATCTATTATGCAGTAATATCGGTTTCTTTAGACGTTTCTTTACAGTGACTGTATACCATGGAAGTTCCGTCCCATTATGAACTCTTCTACTGGGTACATATCTATTTATTGGATGATCAACAATTCTGTTGACCTTGACATAGTAAACTATTCTTTCAAACTTCAGCCATAGTTCATCCACATGCTCCTCTCCTGTGCTGAAAGTTTCAAGTTCCTTGTGTCTCTTCGTCTAGTCTACTGAACATATGTATCTTTCTGCTTGGTTTAGTTGTCCTTTGTACTTTAGTTATAATCAGTGTTGCCACAACCGTGTCATCGTCACTAAACCAGTATCGATATGGACGTCCTCCAAAAGATCAGGTCTATTTTTTCTCATTACATTCAATATATTTCCATCATGAGAGGGGTTGATAACTATCTGTTCTACACTCCTGGAAATGGAAAAAAGAACACATTCACACCGGTGTGTCAGACCCACCATACTTGCTCCGCACACTGCGAGAGGGCTGTACAAGCAATGATCACACGCACGGCACAGCGGACACACCAGGAACCGCGGTGTTGGCCGTCGAATGGCGCTAGCTGCGCAGCATTTGTGCACCGCCGCCGTCAGTGTCAGCCAGTTTGCCGTGGCATACGGAGCTCCATCGCAGTCTTTAACACTGGTAGCATGCCGCGACAGCGTGGACGTGAACCGTATGTGCAGTTGACGGACTTTGAGCGAGGGCGTATAGTGGGCATGCGGGAGGCCGGGTGGACGTACCGCCGAATTGCTCAACACGTGGGGCGTGAGGTCTCCACAGTACATCGATGTTGTCGCCAGTGGTCGGCGGAAGGTGCACGTGCCCGTCGACCTGGGACCGGACCGCAGCGACGCACGGATGCACGCCAAGACCGTAGGATCCTACGCAGTGCCGTAGGGGACCGCACCGCCACTTCCCAGCAAATTAGGGACACTGTTGCTCCTGGGGTTTCGGCGAGGACCATTCGCAACCGTCTCCATGAAGCTGGGCTACGGTCCCGCACGCCGTTAGGCCGTCTTCCGCTCACGCCCCAACATCGTGCAGCCCACTTCCAGTGGTGTCGCGACAGGCGTGAATGGAGGGACGAATGGAGACGTGTCGTCTTCAGCGATGAGAGTCGCTTCTGCCTTGGTGCCAATGATGGTCGTATGCGTGTTTGGCGCCGTGCAGGTGAGCGCCACAATCAGGACTGCATACGACCGAGGCACACAGGCCCAACACCCGGCATCATGGTGTGGGGAGCGATCTCCTACACTGGCCGTACACCACTGGTGATCGTCGAGGGGACACTGAATAGTGCACGGTACATCCAAACCGTCATCGAACCCATCGTTCTACCATTCCTAGACCGGCAAGGGAACTTGCTGTTCCAACAGGACAATGCACGTCCGCATGTATCCTGTGCCACCCAACGTGCTCTAGAAGGTGTAAGTCAACTACCCTGTCCAGCAAGATCTCCGGATCTGTCCCCCATTGAGCATGTTTGGGACTGGATGAAGCGTCGTCTCACGCGGTCTGCACGTCCAGCACGAACGCTGGTCCAACTGAGGCGCCAGGTGGAAATGGCATGGCAAGCCGTTCCACAGGACTACATCCAGCATCTCTACGATCGTCTCCATGGGAGAATAGCAGCCTGCATTGCTGCGAAAGGTGGATATACACTGTACTAGTGCCGACATTGTGCCTGCTCTGTTGCCTGTGTCTATGTGCCTGTGGTTCTGTCAGTGTGATCATGTGATGTATCTGACCCCAGGAATGTGTCAATAAAGTTTCCCCTTCCTGGGACAATGAATTCACGGTGTTCTTATTTCAATTTCCACGAGTGTAGGTAGCTTTCAGAGAAGGCGTTTACTCATGGTTTGCAGGATGCCTTAGCCACCACTAATAAAATTGTAATTTTCCCGATTAATTGTTGGATGTCTAAAGTCTCCAACGATGATTACAGTATGATTCTGGAATTTACATGCAAGTAAGCTAAGGATTTCACTTAAGTTTACGGTTTCATCAGGAGATGAGTTCCGTGGGTGATAGAATGATCCAGTTACTTTATGGTGAGACGTGCACAGACAACTGTACATGCAGCTTCAATTTCTGCCTTGATGGATCTGAGTTCCTTGTCTACTGCGACAAATGTACCATCTCCGTTTTTCATTTGCCTATCTTTTTGATATACACTTACATATTCCCCAAAAATGTCACTGCTATCAATTTCAACGAGCTCTGTGCACCTGGTGTTATGTGAGCTTCACTGCTTTTCAGAAGCTCTTTAAACTCGGGCGCTTTCTTGTGAATGTTTCGGCAGTTAACCATTAGAATTTTAATATTCTCTTCTTTGGGAGGACTATTAATCATATACAGATACTTTTGGGTTTCCTACAACTATAGTTATCTGGATTCGATGGAGATTCACCCTATCTATAAAACCTTCGTGTGCACCCCGCACTCAGGCCGCTACCTGATTAGCTGCCTCTGATGTGTAGTGCATACGCCCAGGAAGTCGCAGCCTCGCTTTTCACAGAACATTTGAAATCTCTTGTTCAGAACTTCCACTAGACTCAGAGCCAAAGGTCCATGCTCAATTCTGGGGACAATGCTGCAAACTGTCAGCTTCGTTGAATCTCCGTGCACAAGGCTGGTCTTCTCAACCCTGTCTACCAGTCGCTGGAATGACCCAAGTTTGAACTCGGAGCCCAGACGACAGGCATCATTTGGTCCAATGTGCGCCCCAATCTGCGATTGGTTGCACCCTCAATGGCCGTTGGAATGGCCTCTTCAACATGTTGGATGCGGCCCACACGCATACAAACTGAGTGCACCTGGTGTCCTTTCCCGTCCCTTGCTGCCATTTCTCTAAAATCTACCATCATTCGCCATACGTTTCAACTACTGACGATTCACGGGTCACCAGTGTTTTGCGTTTGGCTTGACACCAGACCGAACAGGATTCCCAAAAACAGGTGAGGTGAGTCACACTGGCTGAGTTTCAGTTTCAGTGAAGGACAGCACCCCAAACTTTTTGTGTTGGGCGATGAGTACAACGCCCTGAGTCCTCTGTGGTCCCCACCCAGCCTGTGCGGGACGCCTAGATCTACCATTGACAGGCCACTCGCAGTCAGTTGCACGAGTAATGACAGATGCTGTGCCTTTTGCAGAGGAGACCAGATCCACAGCAGAGCACAGTACTTGTGGTACCCCTGGTATCAGTATCACAGGTACACAACTCTCGGGAGCAACTCCAACACACCGACTCTTAGCAGCTGCCAACAGCTTGACAGTAGTCAGGTCGATTTCCAGCTGCTTACGAACATCAAAAACTTATCCCGTGTCCGAACACAGAATTCACATTGTATTACGAGTGAACAAATAACTTTAAATTAAACCTGCTGATTATCTTTTAATCTCTTGAGCTCATAATTCATTATAGGAATCGAAGCAAATATACAAAACGAGTTTTCTATTAAGGCAATACAAAAGACTGTGGCAAAAATTACTAGTTTCCTAAAACGTTTTGAGGTTAATAAAGTTGTTAGAAATTTGAAAACATTTATTTTACAATAAATTTAGATAATATAAGGAACCAATCGCATTTAAGGGACACTGGATGTAACACAATACGTTAGTTAGAATATCTGCTACAATAAGATAATGACAAAACGCCGAACTACTCGTAGATTCTGCAAAGGACAATTGTTGTCTCCGTAAATTCTCATTATCGGAAGTTTACTTGCGTTTATATACAACGAAATTCAGGAGTAATGTATTCTTTGAGAGTAATTGTGAACCACAAACTCTGATTTGCTACGAAATCCGTTACGTATCTAAAACACTCGTACTGGGGTAATCTACTCACGCTACGGTCGCAGGTTCGAATCCTGCCTCGAGCATGGATGTGTGTGGTGTCCTTAGGTTAGTTAGGTTAACTAGTTCTACGTTATAGGGGACTAATGAACTCAGAAGTTGAGTCCCATGTGCTCAGAGCCATTTGAACCATTTAATCTACGCAAATATAGTTTTGTAATCGTCCGAAAATTGTCAAAAATAACCTATTTCTCACATAATTTTATAGTGAAAGAAAGGACGATTCTTTCGAACGACGATAGGCCTAATGTTCTCAAAACTTTTAAAGAGCACAATTAAATTTAAGCCTACAACTGAAGATAAAGTGCGAGTTTAACGCGGCACACACGAATACACTAAATTTCACGATATATCACAAAAGAAACGCGCATTGATACAATCAATGAAATATTACGCAGTACCGACGATAACAGTAAAATATACGAATCTAGAACTTCATATCAGTATACTACTCTTGTATCCATGGTCTCACACAAAGGAAAATTCCGAAGTCGGCTTTTATATGTGAATAGTGCGTACTACACGTATTTTTCACTTAGCTGTTTCTGTGCACACTTCTACACTGGCGTGCCAAAGAAGAAGTCTGAAGTACTAAATTGGCGATCCCTTGATGTCACAGAATGTGTCCTACCAACCGATCCCTTATTTTTCTTATGTGGCTGTCTTTTAATGTAGTTTCGTCTGCTCCTCCAGCTTTAATGGAAGTAGAGAGGGAGAAAGATCTAGCTTGGTCATCAGAGTTGGTACAACAGCAAACAAAAGGTTTAGGTTGACAGGTACAAGTCTTTATCTTTAATGGATTCCCACCAGGGGGATAGCGGAAGATGCAGCCTGGGGTTTGGAGGGACTGTTCTGTTGGAGCATGGTGAGTACGGACTGATATGTGGGCAGCCCAAGGATGGAAGTGTTTGAATTAGGTAGTGCGTGAAATTCAATCACTTTTACTTCTGTTCCTTTGGTAGTCATGAGATTTTCAGTAAGAATACCTTGTGTTTAAGTGAGCAAGCCTCGTTATGTAAGACAGAATAAAAATGACTTTGGCTTCCCAGGCGGGAAGTGTAGCAGATTCGTTCTCAGTTCATAAAGTAAGTTCATTAAATGGAAATACGAGAGATGCGGGATTGCATTTTAGAATTTTTTTATTTATTTATTTGAAGGTCGGTGGTTTTGTGCAAGCACACTGCCTTAGGATCGATGGCAGAGTCTAAGCCCATTCTTTGTTATCCTACAGTAAATGTGTGCACTTTCAGTGCGTGAGTATTGTATGAAATGCATTCCCAATTTCTACCGAATTTTTCTGTTGCAAATCTATGCTTTGCAATGTGGTAATTTGAATTTCTCAACCACGCACGAGCAACAGTAAAGCGATTACATGCTGTGGTGTGGAATATGTATTTGCTTAACCAAGTCTCTTTGTAATTCAAGTATTGAGCACTTCAGAGCACTTCCGCTGTTTGTGGAACTTGATTGCATTTAGTTCGTCCTTTTATTATTTGTCTAACTACTGCTCACGCCTTCAGCATTCGTGTGTCGTTTGTACGATTTACTATATTTCTGTACATTTTTTCGAAGCTATAACCGGGGATTTTCTATGTATTGTACCACGTTCTATCTCACGACTCTAGTCAAGATACTCTCTGCTGAGTAGTCATTGTGTTTTGTGGTAGTTTTGGTAGTAATTGTAGTGGACTGACAAGGCAGCCAGTCCACAGTGACGGGGAGCCGAAAGAAAGGCACGCGTACACACACGCCGACTGGCGTGAAGTCTGGAACAGGCTAACTATTGAATGCTAATAAGAAAAGTATGCAGCTCCTCGAATACTTAACTTTTATTTATCCTTGTTGTATACATCGTTCTTCTTGTTGAGACATTTCATACGATAACTATCAAACTATGTAAGGCTAATGGCGCCTTGCGAGGTCGTAGCCATGGACTTAGCTGAAGACTATTCTAACTGTCTCTCGGCAAATGAGAGAAAGGCTTCGTCCGTATAGTCGCTAGCAAAGTCGTCGTACAACTGGAGCGAGTGCTCGTCCGTATCTCGAGACCTGCCTTGTGGTGGCGCTCGGCCTGCGATCACACAGTGGCGACACGCGGGTCCGACATGTACTAATGGACCGCGGCTGATTTAAGCTACCACCTAGCAAGTGTGGTGTCTGGCGGTGACACCACAGTAACAATACGGTGATTATTTCGATGTGTTGGTGCGTTGTGGTGTGAGTGAGTGCACGAGCACATTATTCCTAATTCCTGTTCTATTTGGTTTCCTAACCAATCTACATTATTGTTCGGTTTGGGGGCTGGTGTACTTCATTGAATCTTCACGTAAAGTAAGGAACTATACCAGCCCTTTCCTCTAAAGTACTTGTGGAAGAATGAACTGAGAACCTAATTATTTAATCAGAAGTTCTGCTCTGTCTCTTTGGATAACAGGTTAGATATAAAAGACATTTTTCCATATTGCTTTCTCTGTAAATGATTATGAGAAGAAAGCTGTGAGTGGGCCTACAGTTAGATCTTAAAGGTAAAGAGATCTCTCGAAACTGAAATAACTATTTTTATCTATCCTCGACTTGCAGGTTTTAATAGTACCAGATAAGTTTCAACTTGTAAAATGTCACAAAATTGGTTACTTCCCGACACAAAGGAAAACGCGAGGACTGTGTCTAGTAAATATTGTATTACCAAGGAAAATTCAAAAGCTAAACTATCAAAGCACACAGTTTAAGCGCTCGTGGTTTGAAACCGGCAAAATGTCACAAAATCGGTTTTCTTACCTGTTGCCGCTGTTCTCGGCCGGCGGCTGCTGTCAGATTGGAATCAGGGGACATGTCCGAAAGTCAAATGCTAACCAGTTTCATTGAGGGCGACTGAACGACGATGGCACATAGCAGAAGGATGTCGCAGACTGCGTTAGCAGCGGCGTGGAGGGGTCGGTCGGTGCTCCGTAAGTTAATGTAACTACGAGTCGCGATTGTACTTCCGAATCATCTTACTGTCATAGCCAGCGAGCAACAAGATTATTAACTGAATGAAATTTTCACTCTGCAGCGGAGTGTGCGCTGATATGAAACTTCCTGACACACTAAAACTGGGTGCCGGACCGTGTCTCGAAGAGAGAGTTTCTGTGAAATTTGGAATGTAGGAGACGAGCTACTGCCAGAATTGAAGCTGTTAGGGCGGGTCGTGAGTCCTGCTTGGGTAACTCAGACGGTGGAGCACTTGCCCGCGAAAGGAAAAGATCCCGAGGTTGAATCTCGGTTCGGCACACAGTTTGCCAGGAAGCTTCAAGATTATTAAACAGTTAGTCGGAGAAACAACTAATGGTCTTGTTGCTCGCTGGCTATGACAGCTAGCGAGGCAGAGCTCTTGCTGTGAGGGTTGTTCAAAATCCTCGATTTCAATGAGAAAGGGACACTGCGCAACGGCTCTGTTTCTGATATCAGACCTAACTGCACCAGCGTGCGGGATTCTCAGATATGTTATGGCGGCCGAAAGTGGCTTCTTCTGGCGGCTAGCCTCTCTATACTCATTCGTCACCATAGAGCATAGAAGTAAACAGAGGTGCTTCCGTGCCACGAGAGGTATGTCAAACACCCCCCCCCCAACCCCCCACCAACTCCCCCCCCCTGCATGTGGGCAACAGCCACAACTGAGACGCAGCTCGCTCCAAGCAGGATGCACGAGGGGTGAAATTTCAGGTTACTCCGATTTGCCTAGAAAACTTGTTTTATGCAGATGATGCAAAATTCATAGGCGTACGTCTTTGTAGTTAGTTTCACAGTAAATCTTTCAATTTTCGTAAAAAAAAAAATAAAAATCAGTATTTTTCGATTCGCGTCAGTTCTCCACTATGCAGTCGTTTTCATTCTATTTTGAGCAAACTACTCGGTAAGAAAATACTATTTTTCGTCATCTTATAGCCACAAATTGCATCTTGGTAATAATTCTTTCCGTTATGGCCCATAGTTATTGTGATACAAAACCGCGTACATTTTCAAAAGTTTGGAGCAGAAAATGTAGTCGCTAACCTGTTTACGTCTGGTGTGTCTTAGGTCATAGGCTGCTGTATACGAAATGTAGCTAAAATATCGAAATTGTTTTTAATCGTGGAGGGGAAGTTACATCTCTTTTCGTTATCGAGAAAATACTTGAGATATATTAGAGATTATTCGCGATGAGGTTGGCAGTTGCCGCTTGCTATGGCCTACTATACGAAGTGCGGAGCTGCCCTCTTCATGTACTATAGATACAAAACGATGCTGGAAAATGAAATAGAAACTTGGTTAAATAAAAAGACACAAGGGAATTATCAGCTCATGACGATGGCTGTATGTTTTTTCAGTCCATGCTGCCTGATTTCAGGAAAAAACCTGTATTTTTTTTCACGTTACCTATATCATTTTGTTCACAACGATACCTACATTATTGAATTTGTTCGTTCATTTATTTGTACAGGTTGTTCACATTACAACTGCCGTTTCAGCTAATCCCGCTGCGAACTGTCGACATTTTATGTATTGGTTGTTCCGGATGACGCACGAGGGATATAACTGCGCTCACTCATAATGTAACACGGTTCCTGAATTGCACTTGCTAAAGTGCAGAAAATAGATCAGTCATTCTGCTAACACAAGTTCACAGGAATATAATCGAAATTAACAATAGGAAAATAAAAAATTTTCGCAGTGGAAAATGCACCTGTGCGTGTAGGAGACAACGGTATTTTCGCTTTTAATATATTTTACAGGAAAGCGGGGAAATGAAAAAAGAAAAAACAAATAACATTAAGCTGGCGTTACAGTCTAATAAGTGAAGCGAATGTGGCATACAACTGCTATCAATACGTTCTTCTAGAAACAAATGTACGAAACTAAAATAAAACTGTTGTTTTACGATCTAATAACTACAGTTGTCGCTCAGCTCATAGTTTTAAGTTTCTTCGAACCTTTCTCGTTTTCTCTCATTGTTCTAAGAATGTGTGTAGGTCATGCTACAACGTCCTCCCTTTCAACCAGAAATATCCTACATCACTTTTTTTTAAGCGAAGAAAACCTTTCGGTTCTTCTTCTCGATAGAATTGAGCAACGTTACTTATCAACACTTTTCCATCTGGGCACATTATTCGATAACGTATATTTACGCTATAACTATCCATTTCAGCAGACGCTTACACAGATGTAGTAATGCACTGTGACTATAACAATAATATAACAGTAACTACGACTGTACAATGCCGAGATGAGTGCGTCAGCCGTGTACTGCCAAGTACTGCCGGACGACTTTGCTCCCGCCTATACGTAAGCAACGACTAGTTCCACGTTCTGCCGTCGGGCCGGCCTGAATGGCCGAGCGGTTCTAGGCGCTACAGTCTGGAACCGCGCGACCGCTACGGTCGCAGGTTCGAATCCTGCCTCGGGCATGGATGTGTGTCATGGCCTTAGGTTAGTTAGGTTTAAGTAGTTCTCAATTCTAGGGAACTGATGACCTCAGGAGTTAAGTCCCATGGTGCTCAGAGCCATTTCTGCTGTCGGCAGTTGTAAAATGAACAAGCTATAGTTAACTTGAAAACTAACAAATCAAAAGCAAATCCAACAGGATTGCGACAGAGTAAACAGCAGTGCGCTGTAGGTACCCAAGGGGTGGGGGCATGGGGCGCACGCCCTCAGATCCCTCGTCTCGGGGAAGACCCCTCTACTTACTTCTATCCTTAGATTAGATTAGATTAATACTAGTTCCATGGATCATGAATACGATATTTCGTAATGATGTGGAACGAGTCAAATTTTCCAATACATGACATAATTAAGTTAATTTAACAACATAATTAAGTTAATATAACAACTTTTTTATTTTTTTAAATTCTTTTATAATTTTTTGTTTGTTTTTTTTTCTTTTTTTCTTAATTTATATCTAAAAATTCCTCTACGGAGTAGAAGGAGTTGTCATTCAGAAATTATTTTAATTTCTTCTTAAATACTTGTTGGTTATCTGTCAGACTTTTGATACTATTTGGTAATTGACCCAAGACTTTAGTGGCAGTATAATTCACCCCTTTCTGTGCCAAAGTTAGATGTAATCTTGAATAGTGAAGATCATCCTTTCTCCTAGTATTGTAGTTATGCACACTGCTATTACTTTTGAATTGGGTTTGGCTGTTAATAACAAATTTCATAAGAGAGTATATATACTGAGAAGCTACTGTGAATATCCCTAGATCCTTAAATAAATGTCTGCAGGATGATCTTGGGTGGACTCCAGCTATTATTCTGATTACACGCTTTTGTGCAATAAATACTTTATTCCTCAGTGATGAATTACCCCAAAATATGATGCCATATGCAAGAAATGAGTGAAAATAGGCGTAGCAAGCTAATTTACTAAGATGTTTATCACCAAAATTTGCAATGACCCTTATTGCATAAGTAGCTGAACTCAAACGTTTCAGCAGATCATCAATGTGTTTCTTCCAGTTTAATCTCTCATCAATGGACACACCTAACAATTTTGAATATTCCACCTTAGCTATATTCTTCTGATTAAGGTCTATATTTAGTAATGGCGTCATACCATTTACTGTACGGAACTGTATGTACTGTGTCTTAACAAAATTCAGTGAGAGTCCGTTTACAAGGAACCACTTAGTAATTTTCTGAAAGACATTATGCGCGACTGCCGTATTGCTGTTCTTTGCCTAGAGTACGGATGTCCAAACCTCGGTCCGCGTGTCGCATGCTGCTCAAAGAAAGTATCAATGCTGCCCAAGAAGTGAGCATCAATCACACGATCATTAAAATCCATAATATTCGTTTATATAAAGTTATGTTAAACTCAATACTATCATTTAGAAAGTACCGGCACACGATGCCATTAGTCCGTCTCATTCCACCCCCTTCTCTCCCTCTCTCGTTTTTTTTCTCTCATTAGTTATTGTTAAGTATATTATGTGCGGCCAAAGACTGCTCGTCGTCTTCCAAGCTAAAAGCTTGGACACCCCTGGTCTAGAGAAAATTGGCCATGTTGATGAGACATAATTAATCATTCCCCTCCAAAATAATGAATAGGGTAGTCTTTAGCTAAGAAATTAGGCAGGAATCACAGTTAATCGAGTTTACTACATTGAAAGCGAGCGATAAAGAACAGCTGCAATGGGTGACAAATTAAATCTAATACCTTGGCAAGATTAACTAGAGCTGAGTCTAACAAACGTGCACCGGTACAAACCAATAATACTCGCGATGTTGTACCATGGTTGCGGAGATGTCTGTATTAAAATGGAGATATCCCGGAACATCCTAACTACACTTTCGCGGGGCAGTTAAGATCTATCATAAAGGGTCTACAAATTCAGTTTCTTCAGCATCTCTGTGACAGTCTGCCATGAATCAAAACAGACATAAACATTTGCGCCGTCCATGTTTGTCAACATTCAGTACCTTTCGTTAGTCCTACATGGTATGGCTCCGACACAACGGAGCAATATTCTATGATGTGTCGGACTAGCGTTTTGTAATAAATCTCCCTTGTAGACTAATTGCATTTTCTTAGTAACCTACCAGTCATCGCTCCATTTCCTACCTCTAAGCGTCAATACATCTAGACCTCTGCACGAGTTGAAAGATTCGATTTGGGACTAATAGGTAGTGTAGGTACCAACAGAATACTAGAATTATCGTTCTGCGAATTGCAGTGTGATACATTACTGAACATTTAAAGCAGAATCGCCGTCATTGCATCAATTAGAAATTTTATCAGTATCTGACTAAAAATTTGTCCTCCTTCCTTTTCACTTGATGTAGCAGGGGAACTGCATGTTACGAGAACTCACCTCTTGTATGGCCTTTTTACGTCCTTTCTTCCACTACGTTTGTAACTGCGAACCCTTACCGGGGGTCTTTCCCAATCCATAAGGTTTACATGTTCCAACCATTTCCTCCTATTTTCCTTGATTTTTCAGCTCAGGCTGTATATTCCTAACGCTTTCCTTCTATCCTGGTAGCTTTTACAATCTTCTCGTGCACATCCTTACAGTCTTTGTTCCGGCATAAAGTGAAGCGCCGGCACGCCAGTCAGGAAAGACAGAGCAGGGTGAGCTGTGAGAAGACGTCAGCCAATCGCACGCTGACCGACCCCTCTCCAGGACGACAACGCAACAGCAGCGGCCTCTAAGCGAAGAGACATAAGCGCCACTCCCGACTGGTCGCGGGGAGTTCTACAGAAGCGCCAAGACCAGCGACCTGGATAGAAGCATCCACTGTGTGACTTCATTTGTATTGGAAACGTTATACTGAAGGACATTGATTATATTGCATGTCACCCTTGCTTGCGACACATCTATGTATTTTTCAAAGCTAAGTATTGTAATTGATTCATTTCGTAATAAGACTCTTCTAGACTATTTGCCTGAATTGTTGTCTAGCGGTCAGAGAAGCAGGATTCCTAGACACCCAATCTTTGACAGCTAGGCAGGGTACAACACTCTCCTTGGAAAAATCATTCCTTGAGCCTAATTCTACTGTCATGACGTCTTCTTGTCACCCATGCCTAATTTCCAAGTTAGGATTAGTACCGCTTTGGTTCTTGGTAACTTTCCTGTCCTTAACCTGTAAATGTGATGCGATCGTTCCACATATCGAAGTTTAATTTTTAAATTTTTTATGCTAGTCATGAGTACATTGATATGTCTTATCCTAGTTATTCAAAATACTTAGCTCCCTCTAATCTTTTAGCATTGAAGACTTGATCTTACTGGTTGTATGCCCGGAAAGGCTGTAACCTTCGTTTTATCTACACACAATTTACGGTTGCAGCCTGAGGCTAGCAGCTGTAATTTGTGGGTCATCTTCGTTCTCTGCAAACAGAGTTAAGTCATCCGCATATACACTACAGACCATTAAAATTGCTACACGACGAATATGATGTGCTACAGACGCGAAATTTAACCAACAAGAAGAAGATGCTGTGATATGCAAATGATTAGCTTTTCAGAGCATTCACACAAGGTTGGCATCGGTGGCGACACCTACAAGATGCTGACATGAGGAAAGTTTCCAACCGATTTCTCATACAGAAACAGCAGTTGACCGGCGTTGCCTGGTGAAACGCTGTTGTGATGCCTCGTGTAATAGGGAGAAATGCGTACCATCACATTTCCGACTTTGATAAAGGTCGGATTGTTGCCTATCGCGACTGCGGTTTATCGCATCGCGACATTGCTGCTCGCGTTGTTCGAGGTCCAATGACTGTTAGCAGCTGCCCTTGCCAGCACATTCTCCAGATCTAGCACCAACTAAAAACGTCTGGTCAATTGTGGCCTAGCAACTGGCTCGTCACAATACGCCAGTCACTACTCGTGATGAACTATGGTATCGTGTTAAAGCTGCATGAGCAGCTGTACCTGTACACACCATCCAAGCTCTGTTTGACTCAATGCCCAGGCGTATCAAGGCCGTTATTACGACCAGAGGTGGTTGTTCTTGGTACTGATTTCTCGGGATTTATGCACCCAAATTGCGTGAAAAGGTAATCACATGTCAGTTCTAGTATAATATATTTGTCCAATGAATACCCGTGTATCATCTGCATTTGTTCTTGGTGTAGCAATTTTAATGGCCAGTAGTGTAAAACGGTCGAAAAGTGCTCCTTTTTTATTCAACATTTTGCATTTTCTGACCACTTCACCAACGGGTATACTAAAGAGCGTCGCAAAATACGGCATCTTTGTCTTCCCCTTTGTTTGCGTTCAATGGCTTTGTGATTGTATTTCCCTTATCTATAAGAAGTTTGGTGTTTGTGTAAAGCCTACGAGAAGCTGGATGTTCCTCCTGCGATATTGTAGAAACACTTGCAAAGAATGTAGCCACTGTACACGATTCTTGGCAGCGGAGACACGGAAATGTAAAGTAGCTGTGCTCTGGATGGCCATGTGGCTCCGCCGAGAGGGAGGGAGAGTGCGTTTGGCGTACGGCTCTGGTCCATCGTACTGCATCTCCAGCAGCTATGTGAGTAGCGGTTAACACCGCAGTGACACAACGAACTGTTACAAATCGGGTATTTCGAGGACAGCTCCGATCTACACTGCCTGTCTGATGAAATCTGTTTCTTCCTCGGTGACAGTGAAGGCCATGTGTCGGTTAGAAGAGGGCCAATTGAAGGCCTGCGAACAACCTGTCTACGTGCTACACACACTGCAGCTAAACCTGGAGTTACGGTCTGGGATGCGAGTTCCTACGACAGCAAAAACACTCTCGCGGCTATACGACGCACTGCAGCTTCCAATCTGTACGTCGGTCTAATAATTTGACTTGTTGCAATTCACGGATCGCGTTCCAGTTTTCCATCAGGATAACACTCGCCAAAGTACCGTTGTAATCCAACACGTTCTACCGAGGCCTACCAGAAAGACAGGCCGCGGCGCGTACGTCAGGAAAGTAGGCCTGAGCCAATGCCTTCTAGATACAAGGCCTACGCACAGCGGCCATATTGGCACGTGACGTCACAAACTGTTGGCCATCTTATCTTCAGTCGTCAGTCCTGTTGGCGTGTATGTTGTGTTGAAAGTGTGTGACACGTGAAAGTGATATATATTTCATACAGTATTCGCCTACAGTCCTGCGAAGTATGGGATACAAGTGCTGCGTTTCCTTTTGCCAGGGAAATTATAAATCCCAAAAAGGCATGAAAGTGCACATATTTCGATTTCCCAAAGGTGTGAAGTTGAGAAATCGCTGGATTGCAGCTATTCCCAGACAGGAATTTGTGTCTACGCATCATTCAAGCGTAAGTAAATAACAAAAAAATTGTAGCGTGTTATTTGTTTCCATTGCACCACACTTGCCAATTGCTTTTAAAAGCAGTCATTTATCATGTACCAGTATCATTTGTTTCTTAATTCTGGACCATTGTTGCGAGGTTAATACGAAGCTGGCTGTGAAATGTCTCTCATATTTGCAACTATTGTCACACAGAATAGTTATATTAATTAATATGACTCGAAAATGTTTAGTATTCCTATCATTCCTTCCAGATTATTGAGTTTCCAGTGCTTTTATTTGGAAGAGCTACAGAATGATTTTGTTCAGTTTTACATATACAACCTCGGAAATAATTTCAATTTGAGTAAACTACCTTAGAAAATTGCTTTAATGAATTCAGTGTTCGACAGATTAAGCAGTATAGAAAGCAGAATTTCGAGGTAAGTGCATTATGATTAAATTAACAGCACTCTGTGACACGAATTTCAATCAAGGATATAGGAGAAACAATCTTTTCATGTTTAACGTTCTAAAGTCCTGGAGAAACAGGGAAATAAAATATTTTTTCGGGTTTATTTTATTTATTGAACATTATGTCAGGAGGAGCCCCATTTCGTCGAATGATTTGAGTTTCGTGTGAGGTCGGCAAATTTTGAAGTGGAGGGGAAAATTTACGAAAAAACCAAGGAAACAAATTCTGAAATTCTGTAGGAGCTCCAGCTGCTTTATTTAAAACCGAAATTGTCTGCTTGTTGTTGCATATTGCCGATTTTTTACTGCAAGAAAGCATAGCTCCTGAGGTAAACGACAAAATTTAAAAGTACAGTTTGTATTCAAGCGTAGAAACACGTATTTAAGACAAATCGTCAAAATAATTTTACATCTTGAAATAACATAGGGCAGCTTTGTTCAGTTACTTTACACAATCATATAAATTTCCATACTTTCATTACAAGGACATGTAGAAGAGGAAAGCACGAGGATCGCTATGCGGTCTCAGCTCTGAAACTTGTAAAGTCCGTATAGTTGCAGATTGCTTATCAGGAGCGTTCCGATACAGACCCGGCCATCAGTATGTGACGTCACAAGTGTGCGCGCAGGCCTGCAGTCTAGGTGGTGTTGCCCGAGCTTGCTCGCTCGCTCAACTCAGCAGACAAAACGCGTTTTTACGCCTGTTAACTCGTAACTAGATTTTTACGTACAAACGAGAATTGCATCTACTACTGGAATCAGCCATTATGGAGTCTTACTCCTACGATGGAGTCTTAGTCCTACAATGATCGGAAGTAGATAGGCCTACTTGTAATTTGTTACGGCTGTACTTCGGTTCAAAAAAATTAAAATCATGTCAAAATAATTCTCATTTGCATAAGCCACCACTTCTTGTATGAAATGACGACTGCTAAGCAGAAGAGACTAAATGCTATAAACAAACCTTTATACCATTTAGATCGAGAATTGATCTTAGATTAAATTTTGTTGTAGCACTGTTAATCAGTAAGACCTCATAATAGCAGATTACCGTAGAAGATTCAACTCTCGTTAGAACGTACACGCCCAGCTGCGAGTTAACTGGTTAAAAACGAATTTTGTATGCCGAGCCGCGCGAGCGAGCAAGTCCAGGCCTACCTTGGTGACGTACGCGCAGCGGCCTCTCGTTCTCGTAGGCTTCGTTCAAATGGTACAGATGCCTCTGAGCACTATGGGACTTAACATCTGAGGTCATCAGTCCGCTAGACTTAGAACCACTTAAAACTAACTAACCTAAGGACATCACACACATCCATGCCCGAGGCAGGATTCGGACCTGCTACTGTAGCAGGCGCGCGGTTTCGGACTGAAGTGCCTAGAACCGCTCGGCCACAGCGGCGGGCTGTAGGCTTCGTGCTCTACGGGGTGACGTCATGTCGCCTTGGCTTGATCGATCAAGAAATGGCTCTGAGCACTATGGGACTTGACATCGAAGGTCATCAGTCCCCTAGAACTTAGAATTACTTAAACCTAACTAACCTAAAGACATCACACACATCCATGCCCGAGGCAGGATTCGAACCTGCGACCGTAGCGGTCGCGCGGTTCCGGACTGAAGCGTCTAGGACCGCTCGGTCACAACGGTCGGCTCGACATCTCAGCATGCCTCCAATGTCCCCCTTCATTTACCAGCAGGATGGGGCACCGCGAGACTGGCATCTGCAAGTGCGGGAATTTTTAAATCCAGGGAGTACTGAACGATGGATCGGTCTCACTGTACCAAATGATTCAGCCTTACATTACTGGCCTCCAAGCTCACCGGACTAGACTGCATGTGACTATTACTTGCGGGGGTCGATAAAAGACTACGTTTATGTGCGTCCGTTACAAACAACAGTGAATGAACTGAGACATCGCATAACAGCAGCTGTGGAAGCTGTCACTCAAGACATGCTCGCTGCAGTGTGGCAACAATCTGAATATCGCGTTTGCATATGCTGTGCATCTCAAGGGGGCGTATAGAACACCTAGGAAAAGGTATGAAAAAAAAAACTTTTTGAGTTCTCCGCTCATCAGAAAACAAATTTCATTGCGTATGTTTATTAGTTTCAGAAATACAGGGTGTTACAAAAAGGTACGGCCAAACTTTCAGGAAACATTCCTCACACACAAAGAAAGAAAATACGTTATGTGGACACGTGTCCGGAAACGCTTACTTTCCATGTAAGAGCTCATTTTATTACTTCTCTTCAAATCACATTAATCATGGAATGGGAACCCACAGCAACAGAACGTACCAACTTGACTTCAAACACTTTGTTACAGAAAATGTTCAAAATGTCCTCCGTTAGCGAGGATACATGCATCCACCCTCCGTCGCGTGGAATCCCTGATGCGCTGATGCAGCCCTGGAGACTGGCGTATTGTATCACGGCAGCCCACAATACGAGCACCAAGAGTCTCTACATTTGGTACCAGGGTTGCGTAGACAAGAGCTTTCAAATGCCCCCATAAATGAAAGTCAAGAGGGTTGAGGTCAGGAGATCGTGGAGGCCATGGAATTGGTCCGCCTCTACCAATCCATCGGTCACCGAATCTGTTGTTGAGAAGCGTACGAACACTTCGACTGAAATGTGCAGGAGCTCCATCGTGCATGAACCACATGTTGTGTCGTACTTGTAAAGGCACATGTTCTAGCAGCACAGGTAGAGTATCTTGTATGAAATCATGATAACGTGCTCCATTGAGCGTAGGTGGAAGAACATGGGGCCCAATCGAGACATCACCAACAATGCCTGCCCAAACGTTCACAGAAAATCCGTGTTGATGACGTGATTGCACAATTGCGTGCGGATTCTCGTCAGCCCACACATGATGATTGTGAAAATTTACAATTTGATCACGTTGGAATGAAGCCTCATCTGTAAAGAGAAAATTTGCACTGAAATCAGGATTGACACATTGTTGGATGAACCATTCGCAGAAGTGTACCCGTGGAGGCCAATCAGCTGCTGATAGTGCCTGCACACGCTGTACATGGTACGGAAACAACTGGTTCTCCCGTAGCACTCTCCATACAGTGACGTGGTCAACGTTACCTTCTACAGCACCAACTTCTCTGACACTGACATTAGGGTTATCGTCAACTGCCTCGTCCATTACAGGTGTCCTCGTCGTTCTAGGTCTTCCCCAGTCGCGAGTCATAGGCTGGAATGTTCCGTGCACCCTAAGACGCCGATCAATTGCTTCGAACGTCTTCCTGTCGGGACACCTTCGTTCTGGAAATCTGTCTCGATACAAACGTACAGCGCCACGGCTATTGCCCCGTGCTAATCCATACATCAAATGGACATCTGCCAACTCTGCCTTTGTAAAAACATTTCACTGACTGAAAAACCACGTTCGTGATGAACACTCACCTGTTGATGCTATGTACTGATGTGCATGATGCCAGTACTATAGAGCAATGAATCGCATGTCAACACAAGCACCGAAGTCAACATTACCTTCCTTCAATTGGGCCAACTGGCGGTGACTCGAGGAAGTACAGTACAAACTAACGAAACTAAAATGAGCTCTAACATGGAAATTAAGCGTTTCCGGACACATGTCCACATAACATCTTTTCTTTATTTGTGTGTGAGGAATATTTCATGAACGTTTGGCGGTACCTTTTTGTAACACCCTGTATAGGTGTGCAAAATGGGATGATTCTTTTTGACGCGCCCTGAAAGTGACGAGTAACACCGGTGATGGCGACGCCTGCCTGCCACGGTCACAGCGACGAGCGCGGCGCCTCCCCCGCCCCCGCCTCCCCCACCCGCGCCGCTACTGCCGGGCCACTTTGCGCCGCGGGCCGTGTCGCAGCTCTTGCGAACGGCGCGGCGCCCGCATCGGCCGGAAGCTCGTAGCGGGGCGGGATTGGCTGTTAACAGCGCCAGCGCCGCTCTCCCGCGTCCACTGTGCCGCCGGCAGCCACTCCGCCGGCCGATCACCGCGCAAAACCTGGCCGGCCCGTATCGCCGCGAGCGGGTCGAGTGCGGCGTGTTTTCCGACCCTCTGCTCTATCGCGCTCATAACACTGCTCTGTGCGCCCTTATCGTAGCAACGGCGCCCGTCTGACAGCTTGCGTCCTTACCGGCACCGACGCGATGGTAACGTCTGGGGGGGGGGGGGGGGGAGGATGACGGGCTGCTCTAGCACCGCAGTCCCTGTAAACGGGCCAACGCCCCGCGGATACGGCGCCAGCAGATACCTGGCGACATGTTGGTCGCCCATTGGCGTTGTTGTTGTTGAGGTCTTCAGTCCTGAGACTGGTTTGATGCAGCTCTCCATGCTACTCTCTCCTGTGCAAGCCTCTTCATCTCCCAGTACCTACTGCAGCCTACATCCTTCTGAATCTGCACAGTGTATTCATCTCTTCGTCTCCCTCTACGATTTTTACCCTCCATGCTGCCCTCCAATAATAAATTGGTGATCCGTCGATGGCTCAGAACATGTCCTACCAACCGATCCCTTCTTCTTGTCAAGTTGTGCCACAAACTTCTCTTCTCCCCAATTCTATTCAATACCACCTCATTAGTTATGTGATCTACCCATATAATCTTCAGCATTCTTCTGTAGTACCACGTTTCGAAAGCTTCTATTCTCTTCTTGTCCAAAGTATTTATCGTCCACGTTTCAGTTCCATACATGGCTACACTCCATCCAAATGCTTTCAGAAACGACTTCCTGACACTTAAATCTATACTCGTTGTTAACAAATTTTTCTTCTTCAGAAACGCTTTCCTTGCCATTGCCAGTCTACATTTATATCCTCTCTACTTCGAACATCATCAGTTATTTTGCTTCCCAAATAGCAAAACTCCTTTACTACTTTCAGTGTCTTATTTCCTAATCTAATTCCCTCAGCATCACCCGACTTAATTCGTCTACATTCCATTATCCTCCTCGTTTTGCTTTTGTTGATGTTCATCTTATACCCTCCTTTCAAGACGCTGTCCATTCCGTTCAACTGCTCTTCGAAGTCCTTTGCTGTCTCTGACAGAATTACAATGACATCGGCGAACCTCAAAGTTTTTTTTTATATATCTTCTCCATGTATTGTAACTTTTCTCTTGTTTCCTTTACTGCTTGCTCAATATACAGATTGAATAACATCGGAGAGAGACTACAACCCTGTCTTACTCCCTTCCCAACCACTGCTTCCCTTTCATACCCCTCGACACTTATAAATGCCATCTGGTTTCTGTACAAATTGTAAATAGCTTTTCGCTCCCTGTATTTTATTCCTGCCACCTGCAGAATTTGAAAGAGAGTATTCCAATCAATATTGTCAAAAGCTTTCTCTAAGTCTACAAATGCTAGAAACGTAGGTTTGCCTTTCCTTAATCTTTCTTCTAACATAAGTCGTAAGGTCAGTATTGCCTCACGTGTTCCAGTATTTCTACGGAATCCAAACTGATCTTCCCCGAGGCCGGCTTCTACGAGTTTTTCCATTCGTTTGTAAAGAATTCGCGTTAGTATTTTGCAGCTGTGACTTATTAAACTGATAGTTCGGTAATTTTCACATCTGTCAACACCTTCTTTCTTTGGGATTGGAATTATTATATTCTTCTTGAAGTCTGAGAGTGTTTCGCCTGTCTCATACATCTTGCTCACCAGACGGTAGAGTTTTGTGAGGACTGGCTCTCCCAAAGCTGTCAGTAGTTCTAATGGAATGTTGTCTACTCCCGGGGCCATGTTTCGACTCAGGTCTTTCAGTTCTCTTTCAAACTCTTCACGCGGTATCATATCTCCCATTGGCGTAGGGTTCGCAATATATTGCACTAGAATAGTTTCCAACAGTTTAAGAGGGTTTCCCACAAAGTAATGCACCGCATTTTTTGTTTCTCTGCCAAAAAAAAAAAGCTACGAATGAGAAACGTAACGTACGTGTTATTTGAAATCTTTTGTGTGAAAGCGCCAAGTTTCCGTCAGTACCGACAGATAGCGTACCTGCAGGACAGTTTCAAAATGGTGATGTATGTTACAAGCAACATGCCGTCACCGAATTTCTCACTGCAGCGGAAGAAATTGTGGGGAATATTCACAAACGCCCACTGCAGAGGAAGAAATTGTGGGTAATATTCACAAACGCTTGTGCAAAGTCCATGGAGCATCTGCTGTCGACAGTTAGTCGCTGGGCAAGGAGGGTGAGGTCATCAGAAGGCGGTTCGGTGGAGCTCCACGATTTGCAGCGGTCGGGCAGACCATCCGCGGCTGTCACACCTGACATACTGCAGCGAGCTGCTGTTGTCAGTCGCGAGGACAGACGCATTACGACACGGCAGTTGGCGCTGCATCTGTCAGTCAACAAATGGAGTGTGGCTGCAATCATCCACAGTCTTGGATATTCCAAAGTGTGTGCAAGATGGGTCCTACGGTGTCTAACGGTAGCTCACAAATCGCGCGGAAGAAACATTTGTCTTGATTGGTTGCAACGTTTGGAACCTAATGGAGAGACCATCTTGAACCGGATTGTTGACAGGTGATGAAAGCTGGGTTCACCACTTTGAACCTGAAACACGGCTGTCGATGGAATGGCGTCATTGTGATCACCGTGTTCTGGGACTCTGAAAGTGTGATTCTCATTCGTGTGATGTCGACAGACGGTACAAATAATTCATAAGCATATGTCAACACATTAACTAGACGCGCTTCCGGCGACTTCTGCGCCACGACAACCCAGGAGACGTGTTGCTGCAACATAATAACCCTTGGCCCTACACAAGTCTGAGGACTGCTGAACACATCGAAAAACAGGGATGAAGAGTGTTACACCATCCAGACCGATATGCCTGCGTAAGCAGAAGAAACTAACGATCAAAGTCCGAAAACAATTTATTGGACTTTTCAATTATCCAAAACAAATTCTCCACGTATAACACCAACACAAAATAGTGATCCGTCTTCGAATCACAACTACCTACAAGAATAATATAGAAAACAACTGAAATAATTTCCTACTTGATTTCTCCGATATACCAAGCCTAATCCAGAGATAAGCGAGATGATCCAAGCCGGACTGCCGGGGCGGCAGCTATCCACGTCTGCTGGCAGTCGATGAACTGCCGATGTGGAGCCGAGCACCGGCCATTATAGCGCTTCGGCGGATGAGTACCTCGGAACTATTCTTTATCACATGTTTTGACTTGTGACAATAGTTCCGGGATCTGCAGCGACTTCTTCCTTATGTTTATGTGGGCCGGTAGTGGCCCCTGGTGGCCGCTGGTGTCTTTGCTGTGTTGTTGTTGTTGTTGTTGTTGCGGCCGTTCATCAATATTGCCTGTCGGTTGTGTAGTGCTTCGGTGTGCCTGCGAAGCGGCAACCCGCGGCTGCAGGCTGTCAGTTTGGTTGCTGATACTCTAGGAGCCGTGATGTCTGGTGGAGAAGGCCACAGCACAGACCACAGCCTTGACCTAGCCCCTTGGACATCTGCTGGTTCGGGCCATTAAATAATGACCTTCGTGGAACACATTTTGATGAGGTAATTCATACAGTAAATCACTGGCTCCACCACCAGGACAAGGACTGGTACCGACAGGGCACACAAGCCGTTGTTTCGCACTGGAGGAAGGCCGTAGAACGGGATGCAGATTACGTGGAAAAATAGGGTGTATAGATAAAACACCATTCTTTTGTGTGTATAATTCTCATTATGATCAATAAAGAAGTGGAGAAAAAAAAATGCGGTGCATTACATACTGAGCAACACTCGTACATTAAACTGTAAAACGTGTGGCACTACAGGGACATAAGAAGCTTTCATGTAAGGCCTCAACTTGTAGCTCCTTACAGGGAGTGGACAAAAATACTAAAAACATAATACCTTACCGTGCCTAATAGTGTCTAGGAAAACCATTGGCATCCAAATCAGCTGCTAGTCGTTTCAGAATGGATAAGTATAGGTGCTGTATCGTTTAAATGGAATACTCTACCATTTTCCCTACAAAGACCTGATGAGAGAAAATGGTCATACAGTCATTGGAAGTAATGCTGTCTTGCTGAGTACCAATGGGACCCATGGAAAAACACGAGATCGCTGCCCAAATCATCACCGATGACCGCTACGTTTCACTCATGCGACGAAAAGTCGGCAAGAAATTGGAAAGAGTGCGAAACAAGACGCATTCGACTGAATGAAGTTCTTCCATTGCTCCCTGATCTAGGGTTTGTGACCTTGGCGTCCCTCGCTTCCCACGCCCGGGTTCCTGGGTTCGATTCCCGGCGGGGTCAGGGATTTTCTCTGCCTCGTGATGGCTGGGTGTTGTGTGATGTCCTTAAGTTAGTTAGGTTTAAGTAGTTCTAAGTTCTAGGGGACTGATGACCATAGATGTTAAGTCCCATAGTGCTCAGAGCCATTTGAACCATTTGAACCTTGGCGTCCTCCTGTGACAGTCATTTACCTCACTGATGAGTCGTTTAGGAAACTCATTAAGCAAATCATAGCGTGGTGCTGACGGGATTCGCGAGTGCCACATTGAGCTCTGCGGTTGCTTCTGCAGCTGATTTCCTCGTAATTTTCATCACAATCTTCTTCAATGACCATCCGTCACAATGACTCAACGTACAGTTTCGCAGTCGTTGTGACTTGGCAGATGATGTTTCCACCTTTCCTTGTATGCAAAATCAAATGGCTCTGAGCACTATGGGATTAACAACTGAGGTCATCAGTCCCCTAGAACGTAGAACTACTCAAACTAACCTAAGGACGTCACACACATCCCTGCCCGAGGCCTTTTCAGACACGAAACACTACTGTTCCCTTACTAACGGAAGCAACCACTATTTGGGTACCAACAGTTTGCCTGTTAGCTCCGACGTAACGGACGCGCAGTCACACAGGATACTGTTCTGACCACGGGAGACACTTCTGCCTTAGTGAGGACCATGCGCACACGATGTTCGTGGTCAACAACGGCGCCACTTGCCGCTGGCCAGCATCTGCATTCATGTTCAAGCACGCGTTTTCCAGAAAAATCGCATTCCAGTGAAGAGTGTTGCAGCCCACGCTCTCGTCGATGGACCATGTGTGTTTCTTGGATGTACTCTTAATTTTAGTTTGGACATTAACGACACCTTCTCTCAAGGTGAATGGATGGTTGACAGTTGCCATAGTAAGAGGTGGTAGCGGAGTTGCAAGTGTACCTGGACTCGAAAGTTTTTATGATAGAGACGTAATTTCTGTGGTGTCACCGCCAGACACCACACTTGCTAGGTGGTAGCTTTTAAATCGGCCGCGGTCCGTTAGTATACGTCGGACCCGCGTGTCGCCACTGTCAGTGATCGCAGACCGAGCGCCACCACACGGCAGGTCTAGAGAGACGTACTAGCACTCGCCCCAGTTGTACAGACGACTTTGTCAGAAGGGGATCACTGACAATTACGCTCTCAATTGCCGAGACGATAGTTGGCCTAGCCTTCAGCTACATTTGCTACGACCTAGCAAGGCGCCGTATTCAATTGCTAATTAATATTATGAAGCATGTATCATCAAGAGCGATGTTCTACAATTATGGATTAAAGTTAAGTATTCCAGAAGCTCCGTACTTTTCTTTATAGCATTCATTACGTATCCTGTTTCAGACCTCACGCCAGCCTGCGTGAGTTTAAGCGCGTGCCTTTCGGCTTCCTCTCATTGTGTCTAGGCTGTCTTGTCTAGACACAACAATTTCTTTTCGCACTTATCATATATTTGATATTGCCAATAAAGGCTTTGGTAAATCTGCTTATGACTCTACGTCTCCACTTGTATTGTATACACATCCTGAAGTAACCTACGCATATTGTCCCACGGTAAGACAACAGAACAACACGAGTAGCACATTGTCAGAAGAGAATAAATATTCAGGCTCTCCTGCAGACACAGTTGTGCCGCAGTGCTGATATCAGGTGCAGGACACCGTGCGCGGCGCTGGAAATATACTCGACACTTGAAGTTCGCAGGACAGTAAGATTGTGAGCGAAACGTCCGAATTGTACACAGATCCGCCACAAAATTGTGGCGGTATATGGACCCAATGCAGTGTCTCGTCCAGCCATAACGAAACGGCGCCATCAACTGGATCGCGGACGCACAGTCGTGGGCGATGCTAGTCGCGATAGAGGACATCGACATCGACCACAGGTGACAATGGGGGATGTGTTTCGCAGCATCGTACACGTCGTGCACAGTACAAGCTTTGCTCCAATGTATTCGATGTAAGGTATGGAAGCATGCGTCATACATTCCAGATCTCGCACCACCACGCAATTTCCATCTTCTCGGCAAGCTGAATGGCTCTGTGAGCGAAGAGTGGATTCCTGTTGTTCAGGAACTGAACGACTGGCAGAACCTTCCGACAGCTGTGTACAGACACTTGCTGGCTCTGTTGAGAAACGTACAGTCCGACGTGTCTGCGTCGCCTTGAAGCGTACTGCAGCATTCGGTGCAGTTTACTTGGCCTACAACACTGCGTAAGCATGGGCTGAAGCCGAGCGTGCAGCAGCGGTTGTCCGTCACGCAGCATCCACGCAGATACCTGTCACTAGCACGCCTTCACACGGACGAGCCCTCGCAGAGTGCCAACGTAAGAGGCGCGTGGGCCTTTCCACACTGCTGTCAGTCGAAAACTGGCAGTTAGCTACGTCACAACGCTGCTCGCGAGGCCCGCTCGAAAGACAGGTCGTCGCGCGTGCGTCACAGCACGCCGTACTGCAGGTCTTACGGAGGGACAGCAGCCGTCATCGGCGGGGAGCGAGTAACTGTTTCAGGAAAGTTTCATTATTCTCGGCTGCGTGTTTAAATGCATGCAAGTTTTCAATAGCACACGAAAAAATTCAATTAATTACTTATTTCCCGTGGGCCCTGCACGGAGCCGAACGTGCGCGAAGTGTGGCGGACAATCCGATTAGTGTAGCCGGCGGGGTCTGTATACCTCTTTCGCCCCAGCAGCACGGGTACTAGGGGATGGTTACACCCTTCGCGGTCTACGTGCACGCTCGTGATCTCCGAGTGCATATGCGAGCCGCGCAAGAGGGGATATCATCACGTGAACTAGGCTCGGACGTCCGTGGAAACTTCCGCCGAACGATACTAAGTTTACTATCCCTCTCTGTAGCAGACGGTAGCTGAGCGAATTCCTCGCGGATCGGGGCGTTATCCAACAGCGCCCGTCCTCCTCCACTCGTGATGGCAGCTTTGGAAAAACGACTGTCGATAAACTTCCGACCAACATCCGTTAGTCTGAGTAACGCATAACGGTAATTTCCTGAGGTCTATGACGGAGGAAGCAATACTTACCTCGATTCTTCTTAAAATGCACGCTTTCAAAATTTCAACAGCCAACGTTTCTGCGGTGCACAATGCCTCTGTATCTCTGTAACACCCTACTCCTACTAAACGATTGCATCCCGAAACGCTGCGTTCTTACAAGGGAACCTCCTCATCGCACCCCCCTCAGATTTAGTTATAAGTTGGCACAGGGATAGGCCTTGAAAAACTGTACACAGATCAATCGAGAAAACAGGAAGAAGTTGTGTGGAACTAGGAAAAAAATAAGCTAAATATACAAACTGAGTAGTCGATGTGTAAGCTAGGCAACATTAAGGAGCGTGTTAGCTTACGAGCGCCGTGGTCCCGTGGTTAGCGTGAGCAGCTGCGGAACGATAGATCCTAGGTTCAAATCTTCTCTCGACTGAGAAGTTTAATTTTTTATTTTCAGATAATTATCAAAGTTCAGGCACTCACACATAATCAACTTCGCTCTCCAAAATTCCAGGACATGTTCAGATTTGCTTGGACATATACAGGATTTGACGGTCTACGCACGGAAACATTTGAAAACGTAAAAAAACATATGTTTTGACAGAGCACAGGGAAAACTGTGCGACTGTGAAACTGTTGCATTCATTTGATGCAGTTTATGTGACAAACTCTTATGTTTTCATCACTTTTTTGGGAGTGATTATCACATCCACAAGAAAACCTAAATCGGGTAAGTTAGAAGAATCTTTTTACCCATTCGCCAAGTGTGCAAGTTAGGTGGGTCGACAACATGCCGTCACCAGTGTCGTAAAGAATATATCAGACGTGTTTTCCTGTGGAGGAATCGGTTGACCTATGACCTTGCGATCAAATGTTTTCGGTTCCTATTGGAGAGGCACGTCCTTTCGTCTACTAATCGCACGGTTTTGCGGTGCGGTCGCAAAACACAGACACTACACTTATTACAGTGAACAGAGACCTCAATGAATGAACGGACAGATCGTAACTTTGCGAAAATAAAGAAAGTAAAATTTTTACTCGAGGGAGGATTCGAACCAAGGACCTTGCGTTCCGCAGTTGTTCACTCTAACCACGAGACCACGGCGCTCATCAGCTAACTTCGTCCATATGTTGCCTATCTTGACCATGGACTACTCAGTTTGTATATTTTGCTGATTTTTTCGTAGTTCCACACAACTTCTTCCTGTTTTCTCGATTGATCTGTGTTCAATTTTTCAAGGCCTATCCACTGTGTCAATTTATAACTAAATCTGAGGGGGGTGCGATGGGGAGGTTCCCTTGTTAGTAAGATCCCCTCTACGTGTTCTACAGACTACGGCTAATAAGAGTGGCCTGGAGAACGGAGTTACTGGTTACAAAGAAACACAGCAAAGGAAATAAATAAGTACTATCCTGGCCATAGAAGTTGTTGAAACTGAGCACCATTCGTCTCTTGGCACGTTTGGGCCCTGGTGTGGAATGTTTTTCGACACGTTCAAAACTCATCTTGTGTGACGCCGTTTTCCGACTAAGCGTTGCATGAGACTCTTTGCTGGCACTTTGACAGGTTTAAAGTTCTCAGCAAACAACTGGCATCGCGTTTCCACGACTTTCTTGTCACGTAACTTTCCACAACGAACACCAGCCACTCCACAGTGAGAGACACCGTCTCCCCTGTCCTGCTCCACCCACACTGACGCAGCCCGCACTACGGTCTGAACTAGTGACGATCACGTGGCAGGCGCACACGTAGTGTGCGCGTCACGGTGTGTGGTTATACACAAACATTCACGTCCAATCGTATCTACTCGTCCGCGCCACTTTTATTTGCCCCATCCTGTATTAATATCACGTGCTAATACTCCCATAGTGATGAATAATATTCAGGATCTTAGAAGAGTTTTGCAAATAGCAGCAGAGAAATGACAGCACGTGAAAATCGACTGTTGTAACTTTAAAGTGGCTGCTCTAGTGGCGTATCACAGTACTATGGAGCGGCAGCTCCAGAGTGTACCACAAATATGGACAAGTATCCGCAAAAACAGTTGCGAAAGTTACAACTTTATGCCTGCCCAGTGAACCTCTTCTCTGCTCACCGTAGCGTATCCCACCTCCGTTTCAGTCTCAGTCTAACTACACTACGTGATCAAAAATATCCAGACTTCTGGCTGAAAATTACTTACAAATTCGTGGCGCCCCCCATCGGTAATGCTGGAATTAAGTACGGCATTAGCGCACCCTTAGCCTTGATGACAGCTTCCACTATCGCATTCATACATTGAATAAGGTGCTGCAAGATATCTTTGGGAATGCCGGCCTATTCTTAACGGAGTGCTGCACTGAGGAGAGGTATCGATGTCGTTCGGTGGGGCCTGTCACGAACTCGGCATTCCAAAACATCTCAAAGATGTTCTATAGGATTCAGGTCAGCACTCTGTGCAGACCATTTCATTACAGGGATGTTATTGTCGTGTAACCGCTCCGCCACAAGCCGTGCATTATCAACAGGTGATCGATCGTGTTGAAAGATGCAGTCGCCATCTCCGTATTCTCTTCAACAGTGGGAATCAAGAAGGTGCTTAAAACATTAATGTAGGCCTGTGCTGTGATAGTGCCACACAAAACAACAAGCCCCCTCCATGAAAAACACAGCCACATTATAACACCATCGCCTCCGAATTTTACTATTGGAACTACACACGCTGGCAGATGAAGTTCACCGGGCATTCGCCATACCTACAACTTGCCATCCGATCGCCACCTTGTGTGCCGTGATTCGTTACTCTACACAATGTTTTTCCACTGTTGAATCGTCCAATGTTTACGCTCTTTACACCAAGCGAGGTGTCGTTTGGCATTTACCGACGTGTTGTGTGGCTTATGAGCAGCCGATCAACCATGAAATCCAAGTTTTCTCACCTCCCACGTAACTGTCATAGTACTTGCAGTGGATCCTGATACAGTTTGGCATTCGTGTGTGATGGTTTGGACAGATGTCTGCCAATTACACATTAGGACCCTCTTCAACTGTCGGCGGTCTCTATCAGTCAACAGACGGGCTCGGCCTGTACGCTTTTGTGCTGTACTGGTCCCTTCACGTTTCCACTTCGCTATCACATGGGAAACAGTGAACCTAGGGATGTTTAGGAGTGTGGAAATCTCGCGTACAGACGTATGGCACAAGTGACGCCCAATCACCTGACCACGTTCGAATTCCTTGAGTTCCGCGGAGCGCCCCATTCTGCTATCTCGCGACGTCTAATAACTACTGAAGTCGCTGATATGAGGTACCTGGCAGTATGTTGTAGCACAATGCACATAATATGAAAAACGTATGTTTTTGGGGGTGTCCGGATACTTTTGATCACATAACATATGGGAGTGGGAGATGATTCCAGTACAAAGGGCGGGGGAGGGAACGGTTAATTTAGACTAAAATAAGCGCTTGAGAACGAGGTGCATACCCAGAATCGGGAGCGATTAAATAAAAAAAACATAAAATTAAAAACTGTAGGTGCTGAAATATTATTCCCAGGAAACTACCTTATGAGGTACAGACACACAGATAAAAATTCTTCTTGTAAATTATTGCAGAGGATTCACTGTGTTTTACTAAATCTGTGTGGCAAATGCTAGGATGCTACCTTTCAGTCAGGCAGCACCAGCCGGTCGAGACACAGGCAGCAACAAGGAAGTAACCGATTTTGTGATATTTTACGAGCTCCTAACCAGGAGCGAATTGTATAGTTTCACCTGTGCGATTTTGTAGTTTAGTTTCTTCAGTTTCTGCGTGTTACTTTAATATTTAATAGACACAGTTCTCACGTTTTCGATTGCGTCGGAAAGTAAACCGATTTTGTGACTTATTACAAATTTCTAATCAGGAGCGAATTATTTAGTCTCTCCAGTGTGCTTTGGTAGTTCAGTTTCTGAATCTCTGCGTGTTATTGGACACAGATATAGCGTTTTCTTCAATGTCCACAAAAGAGTTCCATAGTGCGTGTCGATGTTTGTCTATATCATGAATATTTCCATTGGATAGGGACTGTGACGGTTGTGTGTCAGTGCGAGCCGAGTTGGTGAAGCTTTGTTCTCAGCTCCAGGCTGTGGTGGCTTCGGTTACCCAACTTGAAACTGCAGTGGATTAGCATCGCTGTTGTAGCCAGCTGTGAGGATCCAACGGACGTTCAGGACGTCCGAGTACTCTGATCGGTCCCCACCGGTGGCCAGCCCAGTTACTGCTCGCACTGAGGTTGACCACTCACCTGTGATCGACTATGAGGTCGCCTCAGGATGTGGCAGGTGGTGAAGGCTTCCTAGGGGACCCCACGTAAAGCCTCTACCTTTGGTCTGATAAACAGCTTCAATGTGCTATCTGTGGCTGACACTGTCCCTCAGCCAGATATAGTCACTTGTCCTGTGTCAGTCTGCAAGATCCGGGCAATCACAGAGGGTGGAATTATTGATAGTTGGGAGCTCCAACACTAGGTGCGCTATGCGGCCCCTTGGGGTCATGGCTGCCAAAAAGGGGAGAAAGACAATGAGCACTCTGTGTGCATACTGGGTGGAGTCGTCCCAGACGTGGAGCAGGTCCTTCCAGATATCATGAAGAGCACCGGGTGCAGCCAGTTGCAGGTGGTGGCTCACGTTGGTATCAATGATGTGTGTCACTTTCGATCGGAAGCGATTCTCTCAGGTTTCAAGTGGCTAAATAGTGAAGGCTGCCAGTTTTGCTTGCGAGATGAAAGCTGGGCTCACCATTTGCAGCATAGTCGTCAGGACCGATTGAGCTGTGGAGGGTCTGAATTAGAGGCTCAGACGGTTCTGTGACCGTGTAGGCTGCAGATTCCTCCACTTGCGCAATAGAGTAGTTGGGTTTCGGGCCCCACTGAATAGGTCAGGAGTCCACTACACGCAGGACGTGGCTACACGGATAGCAGTTGCTGTGCGGCTTGGACTGGGCGATTTTTCGGGTTATAAGGTCTCGGGAAAATATAAAAAGAGCTTCAGTCTCAAAGGGAATTGGTCGAACAGAAGAATAACGTAGATACAGGAACCATCGGTATAACAGTTGTAAATTGTCCTAGCTGTGTTGAGAAAGTACCAGAGGTCACAGCACTAAGAGACAGCACTGATGATCAAACTGTTATAGGCCTAAGGGCGGAGATAAGATCAGTAGAAATTTTTGCGAAGAACCTAACGGTGTTCCGAAAGGATGGATAAAACACAGATGGCTGTGGCGTGTATGTTACTGTTAGCAGTAGTTCATCTTCCAGCGAAATTAAAGTAGTTAGTTCCTATAAGTTCGTATGGACAGAGGTCATTCTTGGCCATCGGAATATCATAATAATTTTGCGACCTCCCAACTCGGATGGTACAATTGCTGAAAGTTTTAAAGATAATTTGGATTTAATTTGAAACACATACCCGATTCAAATAATTATAGTTGGTGGTGACTTTAATTTACCCTCGATATTTTGGCGAAAATACATGTTTAAACCCGGAGGTACGCATAAAACATAATCCTAAATTGGGCTAAATGCAATTTCGGAAAATTATTTCAAGCAGTTAGTTCATGAGCCCACGCGAATAGTAGACGGTTCTGAAAACACACTTGACCTCGTAGCAAAAAATGATCCAGAGCTAATAACGAGCATCAAAATTGACACAGGGATTAGTGAATACAGGATTGTCGTAGCGAGACTGAATATTGTAACCAACAAATCCTGCAAAAATAAAGAAGAAATATACCTACTAAAAAGCAGAAAAAAATCAATTGACACCTTCTGAGAGACAACTTTCACTCCTTCCAAATTAACTGCGTAAGTGCACTATTCAAAGAAACAGCGTGGACAGCAGTTGAGAGATTTACACCAAAAAAATTACAAATGACGTAGCTGTTCCTCCATGATACACAAAAGGGGTTGGAACACTGTTGCAGAAACAACGAAATAAGCATGTCAAATTCAAACGATCTCAAAATCCCCAAGACTGGCGATCTTTTACAGAAGCTCGAAATTTAGCGCTGACTTGAATGCGAGATACTTATAATAGTTTCCACAAATGAAACTTTGTCTCGAAACTTGGCAGAAAATACAAAGAGATTGTGTCCTTATGTGAAGTAAGCTAGCGGCAAGACACAATCAATGCCTTCTCTGCACGATAGCAATGGAAGTGCCATCGACAATAGTGCTTCCAAAGTAGAGTTAGTAAACACAGCCTTCCAAAATTCCTTCACCGGAGAAGACGAAGTAAATATTCAGAAACAGAATCAAGAACAGCTGGCACACGAGTAACATAGAAGTAGATATCCTCGGAGTGGTGATGCAACTTAAATCACTTAATAAAAGCAAGTCTTCCGGTCAAGACTGTTCACCAATTAGGTTCCTTTCAGAGTATGCTCACGCAATAGCTCCATTACTTAACAATCATATACAACCGGTCGCGCAACGAAAGATCCGCACCCAAAGATTGGAAAGTTGTACAAGTCAAACGGATATTCATGGAAGGTAGGAGAAGTATGTCTAAATGACGAGCTCATATCATTATCGTCGATATGCAGTAGGATTTGGAGCAGATATTGTATTCGAACAATATGAATTACCCCGAAGAGAACAGTATACTGGCACACAGTCAACACGGATTGAGGAATTATCGGTCTTATGAAACACAAGTAGCCCTTTACACATGAAGTGTTGAGTGGTATTGACAAGGGATTTCAAACTGAATCCGCATTTCTAGTTTCCCAGAAGGCTTCTGACACTGTAGTACAAAAATAGCTTGTAGTGAAATTGCGTGCTTATGAAATATCGTCTCAATTATGTAGCTGTATTCGTGATTTCCTGTCAGAGAGATCACAGTTCGCAGTAATTGACGGAAAGTCATCGAAACAAAGTGAATCTAGCGTTCGCCAAGGTACTATTATAGCCCCTCTGCTTTTCGTTATATATATAAATGATTTGGGAGACAATCTGAGCAGCCGTCTTACAACGTTTTGCAGATGATACTGTCATTTACCGTCTAGTAAAGTCATGAGAAGATCAAAACAAATTGCATAATGCGCTACAAAAGATATCTGTATAGTGCGAAAATTGGCGATTGACCCTATATAATGAAAAATATGAAGTCATCCAGATCATTGTCTAAGAAATCCGCGAAACTTCGGTTACACGATAAATCAGTCAAATCTTGGGGCGATGAATTCAGCTAAATACATAGGAAATACAATTACGGACAACTTAAATTGTCGTGGGGAAGGCTAACCAAGGACTGCGCTTTATTGGCAGAACACTTAGAAAATGTAACAGGTCTACTAAAGAGACAGCCTACACTACGCTTGTCCGTCCTCTTCTCGAGCACGCCTTCGCAGAGTGGGATCTTCACCAAATGGGATTGACGGAGTACATCGAGAAAGTTCAAAGAAGAGCAGCACGTTTTGAACTATCGCGAAATAGGGGAGACATATTTCAGGATTTGAGGTGGACTTCAGTAAAACAACGGCGTTTTTCGTTGCGGCGGAATCCTCTCACGAAATCACAATCACCAACTTTCTCCTTCGAATACGAAAATATTTTGTTGACGCCGACCTAAATAGGGAGAAACAATCATAACAAAATAAGGCAAATCAGAGCTCGCACGGAAAGATGAAGGTGTTCGTTTTTTCCTCGAGCAATTCGTGATTGGAATGATAGATAATTTTGTGAAGGTGGTTCGATGAGTCATCTAGCAGGCATTTATATGTGATTTGCGGAGTATGCATGAAGATGTAGATGCAAAAGAATTCCGTGGTTAATACCACAGCAAGCTTTCTTCCTGTTCGAATTCGTAATCGACAGGACATTAAATCCTAAAAATTCTTCCTTCCATAGCCTTGAAAAACATTAAAGGGTGAAGCGATATAGACTGGATCATTTCCCACTATGTGTGTTTCCTTTGAATGTAACGTGTTTACTCTATGTCTAACTGACTGTGGAATGTTCTCATAAACGAAGAGTTGTGATCATGGGGTGAGACAGTTAGTGTCAATCCGGTTGCACTGCACAGCCTACTCGATTTGATTATCACCAAAGCAGCGGTACTCAGTTTCTGGATATCGTTGTACTGACGGCGTCTTGTTGTCACGTCTTCGAAGGACTTGTTTTCTATCTCCATAAATGATCTTTTGGATAGGGTGGATAGCAATGAGCAGCTGTTCGCTGATGATGCTGTGGTGTACTGGAAGGTGTCGTCGTTGAGTGACTGTAGGAGGATACAAGATGACGTGGACATGATTTGTGAGTGGTGTAAAGAACGGCAGCTTACTTATAAATATAGATAAATTAATGCAGATGAATAGGAAAAAGAATTATGTAATATTTGAATACTCGATTAGTAGTGTAGCGCTTGACACAGTCACGTCGATTAAATATTTGGGCGTAACATTGCAGAGCGATATGAAGTGGGACAAGAATGTAATGGCAGTTGTGGGGAAGGCGGATTGTCGTCTTTGGTTCATTGCTAGAATTTTGGGAAGATGTGGTTCATCTGTAAAGGAGACGCGTATAGAACGCTGGTGCGACCTATTCTTGAGTACTGCTCGTGCTTTTGAGATCCCTATCACGTCGGATTGAGGGAGGACATAGAAGCAAGAGGCGGTCTGCTAGATTTGTTACTGGTAGGTTTTATCATCACGCGAGTATTACGGAAATGCTTCAGGAACTCGGGTGGGTCTCTCTAGAGGAAAGGAGGCGTTCTTTTCGTGAATCGCTACTGAGGAAATTTAGAGAACCAGCATTTTAGGCTGACTGCAGTACAATTTTACTGCCGCCAACTTACATTTCGCGGACAGACCACAAATATAAGATAACAGAGATTAGGGCTCGTACATAGGCATGTAGGCAGTCATTTTTCCCTCGTTCTGTTTGGGAGTGGAACAGGGAGAGAAGATTCTAGTTGTGGTACGAGGTACCCTCCGCGACCCACCGTATGGTTGATTGCGGAGTATGTATGTAGTGGTAGATGTAGATGAAGCACTCGAATAACGAGTTCACGGTATCCAGACACTGTGGCTCCAGTATGACAATATCGATACATCTGAATGCCTATACATGAAGTGCATATAGGGTCTGAAATGGAGTACTGAAATACCGAAAATGGTTGTCAAAATAAAATAAACTATCTTCTCAAAACGTACGTTGAATTTCCGTTGAGGAAAACATATTGATCTCCTGTTTAAATATTTGTTACTAGCAGCTACACTTTTCCGATTGTTCGGGCTCGATGTCTTCAGAGGTATCTAAGATTTTTGAACTTTTGGGTCGAGCATTATTATTTGACTGTCTGAGGACGATTGCATTGCCTTGCGTGCGGCAGGACGCCGATCAATTTCCCGTCATCCTCTCGTCCTTGTGAGACAGGGAAGTCTGTAGTGGGGCCACAGCCTCGAGACGCCAGATGAGGAGCTGGTTGATTAAAGGAGGAACCTCAGGAATCAGCTACCGTCAATAGCAGCTGGAGGCCCAAGCCACACGCTGGTCACATGTTCCAGGATTAAAGAACGCTTCTCGTACTGCCTTGTAGCCAGCATTTGGTTTAATGGGTGAATGCTGTTCATGTGAAGTACGAATGGCTGCAAGCATTAAGCATTCTTCATTTAGGATTGAGCTTAGAAAATTAGCTACATCTCTTAGATAAGAAGTACTTAGGTTCGCAAAGCACCCCCTGTCTTTACTAACAAAACTTAACAACACAGCAAAGTAGTAAATTTGCCATGCCGACGCGATGTGCGCATTGGTAAAGCGAATTGGCCGTTCCTGCAGCCGCGTATTATCAAATGCACAGCAGAACCTATTTCGTACAGCTTCGTTGCTCTTTGCTGCAAGAGCATTGATTTTCCCTGGGCCCAAATTATGCCGACGGAAGCATTAATCCGGTTATTCGAAACCAGCTGAAATTGTGGCGGTGGGAACGGAGCGGCGAGACACGGCAGCGGCCGGTGCTGACAGCGAGGCAGCCGAGACTGGCCTAACGCGGGCGATATTTCGCTAATCGGATACGCGCGGCTGTCGGCCGCTCCCAAACAGCCGGATTAACGCTGAACGAGGACTTTCCCCCGCCAGAGGGAAATGGAAAACGCGCCAGCGCCCGGCCTCCGCGGGGGATCAAACGGCAGGTCCAGCGATGGCGCGTGCGCACTAAGAGGCTGGTGCCATTGCTACGAGCCCAGTGCAGTTTCGGGTCCTTCAGGTCGCCACATGCAACTTCTACCGACCACTCAGAATCTGCGCTGATGAGCCAAAATAATATCACCACCTGCTTAATAGCTTCTTTGTCCGTCATCATCGAGTCTGTGTATCAGGGATCCGACAGTTTGTTGGTAGCTATGTGGACGTATGTGACATTAGATGTCCATGAACAGGTCATGTGATTCGCGTAGATACCAGGCCACTGACTTGAGTATGCGGTGATGGGTCCTATAGCGCCACGCATGGGTTCCATAGGATTTACATCACGAGTATTTGGTCGCCGAGCCATCAAACAACTGTAGCACGGTTCTGGCTCCGAGAGACAGACAGCTCTAGTGCTGAAAGATGACGTCAGGCATGAAGGATCGAGGCCTACGAGAAAGACAGGTCGGGGCGCGTACGTCCCGAAGGTAGTCCTGCGTTCGCTCGCTCGCTCAAATCAGCATAAAAACCACTTTTTTACACGTGTTAACTCCTAACTAGGCGTGTCCGTACAAAACAAAACTGGATCTTCTACTGGAATCTGTTATTATGGAATCTTACTGTTATTAGTCGTATAATGATGGGAAGACCATGGGCCTGCTTATAATTTGTTACGGCTGTAGTGGCGGACAATAAAATAAAATCATGCTACAATCATAATCACTTCCAGCATGTAATCAGTGGTCTTAAGCAGAAGAGATTAAGTGCTATAAACAAGCCATTATGCCATTTATATCGAGTGTTGATCTTAAAATAAATTTTGCTGTAGTACTGTCAATCAGTAAGACTTCATAACAGCAGATTCCAGTGGAAGATGCAATTCTCTTTAGTACTTACACGCCCAGCTGCGAGTTGACGGGTTAAGAAACGCATTTTGTCTGCTGAGCTGAGCGAGCGAGCGAGTTCAGGACTACCTTCGTGACGTACGCGCCGCGGCCTTTCTTTCTCGTGGGCCTCGTGAAGGATGTAGGCGGTCCACAGCTGTCAGCGTGTATTCGATTATTACCACAGCCCAATGCAATCGCAGGAGAATGTCTTCCACAGAATAATACTGCTTCCACCAGCCTGCGCCCGTGGCGCGCTGCACGTTTCGAGCCACCGTTCACCTCGGTGACGGAGTTTGTGAAGATCACCAGCAACCTGGTGTAACAGACATGTGATTCCCCCGAAGAGGCGACACGTTTCCACCGATAGACGGTCGAATGCCAATGGTCCTGTACCCACTGCTGTCGTAACTGACGGTGTTGAGTCAACTTGTGGACACGTAGGGGTGGTCTGCAGCGAAGCTCCGTGTTCAACAGTGTGCAGTGAACGGTGTGCTACGAAAAACTAGTGGGTGCACCAGCGTTGTGCACTTTAGCAGGGCTGCCACAGATCACCATTTCTCCTACGTTACAGGGCACACAAGCCTCCAACTCCAGAATCTGTGAAGAGTCGTGGACGTCCAACCATTAAGCGCCTAGTTGTAGTTTCGCCGTCATCTACCTCTTTCCGTAAACGCTCCCTACAGTAGCACGTGAACATTCGATCAGCTTCGCCGTTTTCGAGACATTAGTTCACAGGCTCTGCGTAATAATAATCTTCCCGCTGTCAAAGTCCCTTACCTCAATGGATTCCCCATTTGCAGCCCAAGTCTACACCAGAGTGATACCTCGCCCATGTCCGTTCCGCTTGCATTCCGTTTGGTTATAATTAAACCTTCCGTATTTAACATGTTGTAACATAGAAAGTAATTACCGAGCGCGGCCCAAATTTGGTGGCATTATTGTCAAGGACATGGGGAAGAGAAACAATGCAGAATCAGTTTAGTAGAAGCTCTTTTAATGTTCAGCTACGGTATATCATACCATTACATATCTGTACCATTACTGCTACAAAAGGGGCACAATACTGCGCTCATCAGTGCTCAGAACAGTCTGAAAGCGCAGGACTGCATTATGCACAGCAGAACTAAGCATGTTCGCAGGTATATTGGCTAGCTAATTTGATATGCTGCGCTTCAGATCAGCACATGTGTGATTGTTCCCCTAATAAACCCTGCCCTTCAGGTAGTCCCACAACCAGAAATCACAGGGAGTGAGATCAGGTGATCGTGCCGGTCAAGCATTTGGAAGCGATAGGCTAATATTTCGATCGTTTTGAAGTGTCTTTCGGAGAAGCAAGTGAACTTCACTAGCCATGTGCGTAGGGACCCAAGCTGCATGAAAACTTTTCGAGTTCAATACGTCTCTCACCTTCGGGACGGGTATGATAATTTGGCGAAGCATATCGCAGTAACGCTGGCCAGTCACACTGCACGTCTTTTCGTACTTGAGCACCAAATTGTTCAATAAAGCATTGACCAATGACGAACGTAGCCGTGACGTGTTCACCATACAGAGAAATTCATGCAGAGCGACTGAAAGTGAAGATCCCAACACTCAGCAATTCTGTGCGTTCACGTTATACGTCAGTAAAACATGAGATTCATCTGTCCATAGGATGGTCCAGTCAACTTCAATACTTGCGAGAAAATGGAGAGCGAAGTTAACACGTCGCTGTGTGTCCCGTGCTGCAAGTGTCTTGTACGGATGCCATCTGAGATGCTTCTAAGTACCTTCCGTACAGTGGACCACTGGATGTTCAACTGTCGTGACACAGCGCGTGCACTGCCTGACGATAGGGGATTGCGCGCAGCGTTGTCTGCCATAGCAACAGCAATTTCATCAACCACCGGTCGTCGTCCTGTTCCCGGAGCGATGATTCTAACTTCTTCATCATTTTCTGCACAGCAGGAAGAGAAAGAGGACCCTTCAACAATTAATCCTTTCAGCCGGAGATATTGTCGAAGGGCAGCTGCTGCGCTACTGTTGTTTCGATAATAGAGGTTTGCCAATAATGCTCTATACGTTTTGTCCAAGCTCATGTTGACACCTCAACAAGTAGACTGCGACTGGTGAGGTGTGTGAGACCATGAATCACGATGACTCATCACGGCACCTGCTGGCCGTAGTTGGAACAGCTTCTCACAGTTTTGGCCCTTCCCACCCCTCAGTTCTGAAATATACGCTGCTGTCACGCTCACAGACGATTACAATAATAATTACAACTTTTTCAGGAAGCATTTCAGTCATCAGTTGCAAATATATTTTGTTGTGCTCTACAGCTTTCGACAAACTGATTTGTCATCTTCAGAAGCTTTAGACTTTGGCTATACATTTATGTGAAGTACGAAAAGTATATCACAGAAACCTACCACAACTGATATGGTGATTCATGCCTCTTCTTGTCACCTCTTTAAGCACAAACTGGCATTATTTCTCGCTATGATCGAACATATCACTGAGATGCCGCTGACCCCTTCTGCTATTGGTACAGAACTTAATAACTTAAAGTATATAGCGGTCAAAACGGATATGAAGCAAACCTTGTACAAAAACTTTACAATAATAAAAGAAACAAGAATATAAATTCCTCTACACTTAATAAGAATGGCCTTATTATTAGACATATACTACAATTCCATTTCTAGGTAACATTTGATATCGTATAGCCAATTTATTTAAAAAATATGACATCATCAATGCCACTAAGTTGCTCTTTATACATAATCAGAAACCTCCAGCTGACAAATTTTTCAAATCTGGAATATATAAAATACAGTGTTATATATATCCCAGTTTTATATGGGACAGACAAGGGGGGCATTTAAGACCCGCTTTCGTGAGCACTTGCTCAACAAAGATGCCGAGAATCCATGTAAGTCAAAACAAAGAAACAAGCACTCCCTCCTCGTCCTTGCTTAACATAGAAATTTTATATGTCATTGACAAGGCTTACAACATGAACCTTTTAGAAGAATTTAAAATACACAAACATTATCACCCAAATTCAAAACACTTGTTGAATAATCAGCTTGCATTAAAAAATAGACTCTAGTTTGATTGCATATCATCTCTTATAAAATGTAGAAATTGGCCCTTCTCTTCGATTTATTAGAATTATGCGTTATGTTTTTAGGTGTAATATATATAATTTCTTTATATGCCTTGGTTATATTTTTCATATGTGCTTTTATACATGTTCCTCTCTGCTAACATAACACATACATAGATGTGATTCAGTTATTGTTAACTGTCAAATTATGTTTAAAATAATCACGTACAGTAAGTAAATTTCCAATATGTAAATTTCTGAGCATATCATGCCATCATCCTTCTAAGAAGAACATACTGACCATCTGCTAAATTAAATGAGCTTCTGTAGTATACTTTTTATACTTCATGTAAATGTATAGCCGAGGTCTAAAGATTTATATCTCTAGATTTGTAGGCTTCTGAAGATAGCTAGATAGATATATAGAGTAATTTCTCGAAGCCGGTAAAAGATAATAAAATTTATTTGCAACTGATGACTGAAATTTGTTCTGAAAAAATAATACTATAGGTACTCGAAATTCCAGCCATGAATATAATAATAATAATAATAAAATCTAAGCGAAATAATAAACCGAAAGCTCTCGGCAAGAAGCAAACATTGCAATGGCAAGACAAATGGTAGCGGATTTTCAATTAGCAAAAAACTTCTACAACAAAAATTCCATATCCGTAATTGCAAAACTCTGGTGCTACTACACTGTTATGAGACCACAATGCCTTTATGCTGCAGATTGGCTTTCTTTAAAGGCAGCCAAACAATTTGGTGCAACAAAAGAAAAGAAGGAGAAGAGCCCAGAAACTACTGGGACCACAATCTGACAACAGGAAGTGAAGGTTAAAAAATAATAAAGAACTTTACGAAAAAACAGAATGAACTGAACAACATACTGTGGAAGAGAATAGTTGCATAAACATGTAAAATGGCTGCATGAGAACACTATAACAAAGGAATTTTTAACGTCTTGATAGAAACTCAGAGACATTAATAACGTGGATCAAATGAGTTAGAGCGGTCCCGAACGAAATGGAAATGACGGAAGAAGTAAAAAGAGAAGGACAAAAGTTCGCAGCAGAAGTATGAAGAGAAAAAGATAAGTGTCATGTGCATGAACAAAGGAAAGGACGGTGGTGTGAAAGAATGAAACACTAGTTACAGAAAGAAAAGAATATTGAGAACGCGTAAGCTGCTTTGCGTGGTTCTCAGTAGCACAAACCAGTACAAACTGTTTTAATGCCATAATAATAATCTGTTGAGACAGGTATACCGCATTAGTATAACATCCCAACAAATTGAAATTTCGAGAAACGCGCCATTTGAAATGCATTTGTCCGAAAATTTGAAGAGTGCCTATATATGTGTCATTCACTTGATTTAAGAACTATAACTGCAACAAACTCTCACATTTGTGGTAAAATTTAAATTCAAATAGTGCACAGTCGAACTGTGCACTGACGACTGTCGGTATTTTCTTGACCCGCTCCGGTTTTCAACACTGGTCTGCATGCTGCGGGTACGCGATCCTCTAAATATGAGCATTGTTATTTCTCACAGTCGCTTAAGCCTGCGTTCCGGAAGTCGGTGTTACTCTCCTCGCCGTTAAGCGGTCCTGCCTGAGGACTAAGAAACCATGACGGATTTGTCGTAGACAGCAAGTACGGCAGGACACAAGTCCTGCCACGTGGGCTGTAAGCTAACAAGTTTCTCGTGTCAAAGATGATTTGCACTTTACTACAGTTCCTCATCATTTTCGATATTCTCAGTTTTCGTGCTACTGTACCCACCCAAAATTTTCTGAGAAAATTGGAAACTGACGTAAGTACAAATGAAAACACTTCAACAAAAATGTTTTCTATTACGGGTGGCGGTCGGTCATGACCCCCTTTACACTTCTCCATTGAATCCACTGTTGCCAAGTAGGAAATCACATGTGTGCTGAAAACCGTGCCATGGACTCCCAAATACCCCCTCTTACAGGGGTGTTAAGTGTCTCAGACCAAAAATACTTTTCTAATTAGTAAGTCGTTATGTTCCAAATTGAGGTGTAACTTGTGCAATCATTCCATAGCAGTATGTGGTATCAAGTGCCGATGACAATGCAAAGTATATGAAAATAATATTATTATGTCTGTTATGTACTTCATATTGCCAAGTTTCTGCCACGGAATTAATGTGTCTCGTTTGAGACTAGTTCAGCCAAAATACACATACCGTCATTCCTACAGAGGAAAATAAATGTTGTGAATTAAATTTATATTGTAGTAAATTTAAAGTTTCCATTCTTCAATCTGCCGGCTGTTCTTATAGTTCTAACACACGCTAATGCAACTACTCTGAATTTATACAGTGGGTACTGCACAACAGAACACTGTGAAGTATAATCAACCTAACAACGCCAGACAGTACGGTGTAAGGGTATGTACGGCCCGTTTGTGCACCCAGCGACATTGCCTACTCTAGCAAACACCACGATCTGACAGAAGGAGGCGTGGTCGCCGGGCGCAGGCTTGGTCGGCAACAGTCTGTTCCACCTGCAGTCGACACAACTCGTCACGTGTCACTCCAAACAGGTTTGCCGATAGGGGTGTTTGCTGACGGAGAAGGGTAGGAGGTGGCTGAGTCTGACCAAAAACAAGCGGTGCGTGGTCCCTTGAGCCTCACTGTGAAAGCATGCGGCCGTCTAACGGATAATATGAAAAAAATGGTTCAAATGGCTCTGAGCACTATGGGACTTAACATCCGAGGTCATTAGTCCCCTAGAACTTAGAACTACTTAAACCTAACCTAAGGACATCACACACATCCATGCCCGAGGCAGGATTCGAACCTACGAGCGTAGCAGTCGCGCGGTTCCGGACTGAAGCGCCTAGAACCGCTCGGCCACCGTGGCCGGCAGATAATTTGAAACCACAGTCACAACAGAAAGTGCACTAAGCCACATAGCTATGTAAGCATACCGGATTGAAGGTCTCGGCGACACGAAACAGAACCCACGCAGAACCTTGTAATGCAATTTGTTTTAAGGAGCTGCAGAGCCATAAAGTAATACGAATTATTAGAATATGTTATCTTTTGTTGTACGTAACGATGGTTCAAAGTACGCGAAGTTCAAAATATTGTCACAGTTTCGATTTCACAAGGAATCACTTATCTACTCAGTTTCACGAGGATTTTTGAGTACGCCTTCTGTACTCTGCAGTGACATTGAGTTTGGTCCTGAGCTTGTTGAAGGAATGCAGACGTTTCTGCCATCATGAAACAACCCGATCCTTAGGTGGTTTGCAGATCTCTCCCACACAACAGCTTCTTGCAAACCTAGCGACTGGGAAGCCGCTGTACCAAAAGATGGGAAATTGTATTTTTTTTATTAGAACTTTCCCATATTTTGATCATAATTATAGAACAAACATTGTTAATGTTGATTTAAAAATAAAAGAACCAGTGCTACCTGATGAAGCAGAGCCAAAGGTGAGTCGACTGACATGTTGCGTCCTAAGGTGCACTCAATCTGACCCGAGAAACCGTCATTAAGGCGTTGAAAAAGCGCGACTGCTATCGTCCAAAACCTCACCAAAAGGTAGAAACCCCTTCCAAAAACAACGACCACGTGAAAGCTGGTGATTTACCCGTGATCAGCATACCACGCTGTAAAAACCACCTGTCTTTGTGTAAATTTTAAATTACGTAGAATTTTTTCGGTACTGTACAGATCATATAGGGGAGATATTACTCACAGAGAATTTGTGAACATCATACTATATGCACGCCTTAAAGATGTGAAACCGGACATGTATAACGCTTTTGCAACTAGAGAAACTTCTATTTAGAGAAGTAACTTGTAATTTCAGTGGCTACGATGAACGCTCCCTTCCACTGTAAATAGTCCAACACGGGCGCTTTTCCAGGCAGTCTTTTGCTGGCCAACGCTGAAAACGGCCATGATAGCGAGCGACGGTATGGAGGTGAGCGATGAAACGGCCTCATTTGGCACTTGGAGATGTTCTGCAGATTTCCTAAGGTGTGAAACTTAGAAATATTACGGCTAGTATTAGACTTTTTCGGCATTCTTTGGACGAAGAAGTTCTGCTAACTACGATGTTGTGGGACTTACAAAAATATTTCTACTGAGCTTTGAATATTGTCGAATATCGTCGGAATTTGATATATTTTTAGCAGTCATCGAACTTCGAGCCACTGAAAGTGGTGGGTATTTTCATTTTATCAAGGCACCTTTGGATTCTGGAATATTTCGGACGACGAACATGGCACGAATATAAACATTCAGGCTGTGATCAGAACCCATTCATATTACATATGACGCGCATTGTGTTCTCAACGCCTACGCCGAGGGACGGAAATAAAGACAGGGTTGAGGATAAGGATTAATACTACGGGTGAATAGGTCTTTATGATAAGACTTGCTAATGACGTTGCTACACTCTGTGAAAGTGAGAACTACAGGACCCATAAAAATACTCTTGCCTTTCAAGAAAAATAACACATGACGGGCGACGTAAGGACGATATAGGGAGCATACTGACGTCCACATAGTGGTCCTATGAACTATGTGTCTAATGCGTACAGCTGTCATGACCTAATCGTGATTCAGTGCACTGAAATGTCTAGTTAATCCAGTCATAATGACCTGATTGCGATCCAGTGAACTGATACATGTAATATGTCCAGCAACCATGACCAAATCATTATCCAGTAAGCAGATATGTCTAATACATTGGGCCAAATTGAGCAAATTGTGAACCAGTGCACTGACATATCTGATAACCCAATTATGATCCAAGCACTGATGTGTCTAATGTGTCCAGCCAATACGACCAGATCTTGATCCAGGACACTGATGTGGCTAACATGTAGGACCGCCACGACTTGTATGTGATGCAGTGCACTGACACCACGACTTTATCTTGATCCGCTACACTAACAAATCTAACATGTAGGGCCACAATGACCTGATAGTAATCCTTTGCACTAATATGCCTAATGTATCTTCCACCTATGTGATCGTGACCCACTGTGCTGATATTTCTGATGCATCAAGCCACCATGGCTTGATCATGATCCACTGTACTGATTCGTCTAATACGTCCAATCACACTCACCTGATGGTGATCCAGCACAGTGACATACCTAATGCATATGGCCATTAGGACCTGATCGTAGTTTAATGTGATGATACATCTAATGCATCTGGCCACCATGACTCGATTGTGATCCATTATGCTGATATGTCTAATGCATCCAGCTACCACAAACTGTTCATGATCCAACATGCTGATATGTCAAATGCATCCAGCCAACACAACCAGATCATGATCTGGTGCACTGATATGTCTAATGTGTAGGGTCACAGCGACCAGATAGTGATCTGATGCGCTACGTCTAATGCATCCAGCTACTATGACATTATTGTCGAGTACACTGATAGCATGGCTCGCACGACATGATCATAACCCAATGTGCCTATATTTCTAATGTGTCTGGCTGCCAAGACCTGATAATGATTTGATGGTCTGATATATCAAATGTATCCAGCCACCATACCCTGATCGTGATCGAATGCACTGATATGACTAATGCGTCTGGCCGCCACGTTCTGACCATGATGTAAAGCACTGATTTGCCTAACGCACTTGGCCACCAAGACATGATCATCTTGCAGTGCAGTTATATGTTTAACGTATCCAGTCACCACGATCTGATCGTGATACAATGGGCTTATGCTGTTGTCCTGTCAGTCCTGCTTCAAATTGTCTTGCTAGCGACTGACACCAAATCTGCTGACAAGTGACACCCTGTCATTAGCGGTTCTGCTCAAACATACCTGCGCCGGCTGGTGTGGCCGAGCGGTTCTAGGCGCTTCAGTCTGAACCGCGCGACTGCTACGTTCGCAGGTTCGAATCCTGTCTCGGGCATGGATGTGTGATGTCCTTAGGTTAGTTAGGTAGTTAGGTTTAAGTAGTTCTACGTTCAAGGGGACTGATCACCTCAGATGTTAAGTCCCATAGTGCTCAGAGCCATTTGAACCATTTTTCAAACATACATGCTGTCTCTAAAGTACAATGAGGTGACAAAAGTCATGGAATACCTCCAAACATCGGGTCAGACCGCCTTTTTTCCAGCGTAGTGCAGCAAATCTATGTGACTTGGACTCAACAAGTCGCTGGAAGCACCGTACAGAAATACACTACTGGTCATTAAAATTGCTACACCACGAAGATGACGAGCTACAGACGCGAAATTTAACCGACAGGAAGAAGATGCTGTGTATGCAAATGACTAGCTTTTCAGAGCATTCACACAAGGTTGGCGCCGGTGGCGACACCTACAACGTGCTAACATGAGGAAAGTTTCCAACCGATTTCTCATAGGTTTCCAACGGATTTATCATACACAAACGACAATTGACCGGCAATGCCTGGTGGAACGTTGTTGTGATGCCTCGTGTAAGGAGGAGAAATGCGTACCATCACGTTTCCGACTTTGCCTATCGCGATTGAGGTTTAGCATATCGCTACAGTGCTGCTCGCATTGGTCGAGATCCAATGACTGTTATCAGAATATGATATCGGTGGGTTCAGGAGGGTAATACGGAACTAGCAGTCGAGATGACAGGCATCTTATCCGCAGCCACGTCTCGATCCCTGAGTCAACAGATGGGGACGTTTGCAAGACAACCACCATCTGTACGAACAGTTCGTCTACGTTTGCAGCAGCATGGGCTATCAGCTCGGAGACCATGGCTGCGGTTACCCTTGATGCTGCATCACAGACAGGAGCGCCTGCGATGGTGTACTCAACGACGAACCTGGGTGCACAAATGGCAACACGTTCTTTTTTCGGATGAATCCAGGTTCTGTTTACAGCATCATGATGGTCGCATCCGTGTTTGGCGTCATCGGGGTGAACGCACATTGCAAGCGTGTATTCGTCATCGCCATAGTGGCGTATCACCCGGCGTGATGGTATGGGGTTCTTGTTCAAATGGCTCTGAGCACTATGGGACTCACCTGCTGAGGTCATTAGTCCCCTAGAACTTAGAACTAGTTAAACCTAACTAACCTAAGGACATCACAAACATCCATGCCCGAGGCAGGATTCGAACCTGCGACCGTAGCGGTCTTGCGGTTCCAGACTGCAGCGCCTTTAACCGCACGGCCACTTCGGCCAGCAGGGGTTCTTGTTCGCATTGACGGCACTTTGTACAGTGGACGTTACATTTCAGATGTGTTACGTTCCGTGGGTCTGCCCTTCATTCGATCCCTGCCAGACCCTACATTTCGGCAGGATAATGCACGACCGCATGTTGCAGGTCCTGTACGGGCCTTTCTGGATACAGAAAATGTTCGACTGCTGCCTTGGCCAGCACATTCTCCAAATCTCTCACCAATTGAAAACGTCTGTTCAACGGCGGCCGTGCAACTGGCTCCTCACAATACGCCAGTCATTACTCTTGATCAACAGTGGTATCATGTTGAAGCTGCATGGGCAGCTGTACATGTACACGCCATCCAAGCTCTGTCTGGCTCAATGCCCAGACTTATCAAGGCCGTCATTACGGCCAGAGGTGGTTGTTCTCGGTACTGATTTCTCAGGATCTATGCACCCAAATTGCGTGAAAATGTAATCACATGTGAGTTGTAGTGTAATTTATTTGTCCAATGAATACTCGTTTATAATCTGCATTTCTTCTTGGTGTATCAGTTTTAATGGCTAGTAGTGTATTAATCCATACTGAATCTATAGCTACCCATAGTTGCGAAAGTGTTGCCAGTGCAATATTTTGTGCAAGAGTTGACCTCTAGAATATGTCCCGTAATTGTTGCACGGGATTCACGTCGGGGAACTGTGTGGCCAAATCATTCGCACGAACTGTCCTGAATGTTCTTCAAACCAGTCGTGAACAGATGTGGTACAGTGACGTGGGCACTGTCATTGGTTCCTTCTGCCCATTACTGCCTACACTATTATGGAGCCACCACCAAGTTGCACAGTGCCTTGTTGACAATTGCGGTCCATGGCTTCGGGGGCGTCTGCGCCACACTCGAACACTGTCATCTGCTCTTACCGACTGCAATCGGGACTCATCTGACCAAGCCAGGTTTTTCTAGTCGCGTATTGTCCAACTGATACGGTCGCGAGCCCAGTAAAGGCGCTGAAGGCGATGTCGTGCTGTTAATGAAGGCACTCGCGTTGGTCGTCTGCTATCGGAGCCCATTAGCGTCAGATTTCGCCGCACTGACCTAACGGGTACATTCGTCGTACGACCCACACTGATTTTTGAGTTTATTGTTTCTTGACTGTTATCACTGACAACTTTACGCAAACGCCACTGCCCTAGGTCGTTATGTGACGGTCGTTGGACACTGCGTTGTCCGTGGTGAAAAGCAGTGCCTCAAATTTGGTGTTCTCGGCACAATATTGACACTGTGGATCTCGGAATATCGATTTCCCAAACGATTTGCGAAATGGAATGTCCCATTCGTCTAGCCCCAACGACCATTCCGCGTTCAGAGTATTCTAATTCCCTCCGTACGGCCGTAATGACGACGGAAATCTTCCCACATGAATCACCTGGATACAAATGACAGCTGCGACAATGCACTGCCCTCTTATACCTCCTGTACGCGATATTACCACCATCTGTATACATGGATATCGCTATCTCTGTCACCTGGGTGTAATTTCTTGTGGGTGTATATAAAAAGTAACAAACATACAAAAGTATATTACCGTGACTCCCCCTTTTGATCGTCATAATGATATGGGCGCCAGAACTAGATTGTGTATTGTCTTATCATTCCACAGTAACTCTTTTGAAGTAATTATTTGAATGGAGACCCAATGCTCTGTTGAGCTCTGAAGTCACAAGTAGGCACGCCGTGCAGTCCCCATTTGTATACATATGTCCTGGCCCATCAGTAAGGTTTCATTCACAAATTGGTGCCCAAACTCAGGTTCAATAGTGCATCGGGCTGGGGGATGGTGGACGGGGGGGAGGGGACGGGGATGAGGTGGACGGGCAGGGAGTTTGACACCTTGTTGATTAGTTGGTGAGTTCGATATCTGGCATATCTGGCATTGTCCTTGATACCTCGCCATATAGAACTGTTGGGTACAAGTAAGTTCACAGAAAAAGCCGTCTAAACCCTCATGGGTTGGAAAATGAGGTGTATAGTTAGTAATATTGAATCCATCGTCAAGATGGCGAACAAATTTAAAGTGAGACCTTGGTGTTCAGCAGCTTGATGCAACCCTTATGACTGAAAATTCTTGCTATGCAAAACTTACACGTATTTCTTAAATATCAAGTACAAATAATACCCATCTCGAGCTGTGGACATGCCTTGCATGTAGTTGTTTGGTGTGGGTGTCTGATACCTAATATAAACCCTACAATACGCATTATGCTTTATTCATATTAAAGTAGAAATGGTAATTTCATCTAACAATATATCTTCGGTTAAGTCCTCCACTAATCATTTGGATTTTCCTTGCCCATCTCGTTGGACAAAAGTACCCAAGATTCATCAACGGTTGTTGTTGTTGTTGTGGTCTTCAGTCCAGAGAATGGTTTGATGCAGCTCTCCATACTATATCCTGTGCAAGCTTTTTCATCTCCCAGTACCTACTGCAACCTACATCTTTCTGAATCTGCTTAGTGTATTCATCTCTTGGTCTCCCTCAACGATTTTTACTCTCTACGCTGCCCTCCAATGCTAAATTGGTGATCCCTTGATGCCTCAGAACATGTGCTACCAACCGATCACTTCTTCTAGTCAACTTGTGCCACCAACTCCTCTTCTCCCCAACTCTATTCAATACCTCCTCATTAGTCACGTGTTCTACCCATCTAATTTTCAGAATTCTTCTGTAGCACCACATTTAGAAAGCTTCTGTTCTCTTCTTGTCCAAACTATTTATCGTCCATGTTTCACTTCCATACATGGCTACACTCCATACAAATACTTCCAGAAACAACTTCATGACACTTAAATCTATACTCGATGTTAACAAATTTCTCATCTTCAGAAACGCTTTCCTTGCTATTGCCAGTCTACATTTTATATCTTTCCTACTTCGAGCATCATCAGTTATTTTGCTCCCCATATAGCAAAACTCCTATACTACTTTAACTGTAGTATGTAGCAAATGTATATATGATAATTTTCGATTCCTATTGTTTATTCGTAAATGGGCTACGCGTCCTGCTTCATTTTCAGTCCTGTAGGGAGACTATTCACACAAACGAGATCTGGAAGAGAAAGCATTGTCTGTTGTTGGTCGCTACTGCAGTTCCGTTTGGAATTAATTATTTTCCCAGAGGCTCACCATAGGTCTATAGGTCTATTTACACGATGACACACCAACGAAATAAGCCAGTTACTTGTCTGGGTGACGTTTGGCGGACCCAGGCCACTCTGACATACTAACACACACACACACACACACACACACACACACACACACACACACACACACTAGAGAATATGAACAATCAGTTATCTCGTTATACGTCTTGCAAAACACTGCCGCAACACACGAAACGTAACTTTGAAGTGTAACGTAAATAAAAGTTTGTTCTGTGATCTTCTGTTTAAAGTGTCAGCATGTCGTTGGGACAGTACGTACTATTAAGTTATCACCGAAATTTTGTGTCAGTCAGCGGCTACTGACCCTGGTCATGGCGTCTGTGGTGTCGAAGGTGACGGCGCCCGGGACGATCTTCACGTTCCGGTCCTCTTCCTCTTCGTAGCCGGCCTTCTCACCCCTGAAGCGCTCTTCGAACGCCGTCCGGTGGGTGTGGCCGCTCCCATTGTACTCCTGGGCCGCCGGACCTGCGAAAGTGCGATCATGTGTTACACGCTGCAATCACCGACACGAACGCGAAGCTATAGCTAACTACGGACAACGAAACGAACTTATCGACTGATGCACTTCTCATTAAGCGAAAGGATACTGTAGTATATTTCATTATGTTCAAATGTTTCTTTCCAAATTAGTTACTCTACATCTGCGGGTATATACATGTCTGCAGGCCACCGCGTGATACGTGGCGGAGAGTACACTGTAAACTTTCCTGTTCAACACATAAACAGAGCCGAAATTTCAACAGAAGGAAATGAAGTGAAAATTTTTCGTAACATAAATAGAAAAAGGAAAGGAAAAATGGTGTGCAGAGTTGTTAACACATCTGCAGTAATTTTCTCAGTAACGCATTTTTTCTGAACTCGTGACTGTGCACTTTTTTCTTCATAAAAGTCTTACAGCGAGAAACTAATACCTCTCTTTGTTACTCCACGCTTCCTGAAACGTAAACCACATGTCAAGTGCCAACAGTCAGAATACTGCTGCACCTTTTATAACGACATTAGTATGAAAAGTAAAGATACTGTGAGACGGAGATACAGCAGTGCGGTTCTAATGCGTAGTCATTTTGCATGTGAAAAAATTACGCAGTATTTGCGTTTTACGTAGAAACTATTTTTTCATTTTAGTAAAATAAACATCAAATTGTAAATACCTTTTAACAAGAATTGAAACACGTCTCATCAAAAAAATCGGAATATAATACGTTAAGATCAATTTTTTAGTAGGCCACTGGTTTCCCGGGTAGGACGTACAAATACAAAATTATCTCAATACTGATCAAAAACAGAAGTATTCGATTCACGGAGCTACACTCTCAGTATCAGATTTTGATCGACTACGGTCATTATCGTCCTCGATTAACTGAGGAGTCTACAAAAAGCCTAGAAACTAAGCTATAATTTTACAATATCGACCGTTGTCTTCTTCTAAAAACGTCTTCCTGCTCTTACGTTTCTTCTACGTCTATATCATCCGCTGTTCATCCACTCAGTTGCTTCCAGCGTAAACAAAATCTTCCACGTTGTGCGAAATGTCTCTTTCAGAAACACTGGTCTGGGATTGTCACCTCAATGCATACATCCACCCATAGAAAGAGATCCGTTTAACTAAAAAAACACTATTTTTTTCTTGTTTCACAATTTTATTTCTAATGTTACTGCACAACCCAGGATTCGGGTTATAAGCCCATTTACAAGAACATTACTGGTTCCCAAAGACTATAATGCACAGATGACAAGACAAAGATAATCATCTCAACTTCTTTAAGTATCAAACCATAGTTTAATGTAAAATTACGGCAAAGACCATTTTTAACAACTTACTTGATCATTGACGTGATTTTGCATTAAGCTATGGATCGATAACTTAAGAAGTTGAGATGATTATCTTTGCCTTGTCATCATGTTTATCTGTGCATTATAACCTTTTGTAAACAGTAATGTTCTTCAAAATGGGCTTATAACACGAAACATAGGTTGTGCAGTAACACCAATAACGAAATTGTGAAATAAGGCAAAAATACTGTTTGTTTAGATCATTTACAATGTTCCAACAAGAGCCCACAGTTGATTCAATTAAAATGAGATCGCTTTTTTTAATTTAAAAACTAAAAAGCAATTCTGAATTGAAAATATTTTACTTACAGTGCGTTAACAATGTAATGACATTAAAAATGTTGCAAAGTTACTAACACTACTTGTGATTTCGTTACAATTGAAAACAAACTTTTCAGGATTAAAGACAGTCACGTACCCGTATCCTCAAGGGAATGCCTGAGTTCCTCCAGGTATGCCAACTCTTCAAGTGCCCTAATCTCTTCCAAACGTCGTCGTCGTCCTTATGAGAATCCACAAGGGAGCAGCGTGTAACAAAATAAATTTCCTTTTTTTTTACCGTAAACAACTTGTGTAGAGTAGCTTTTCAGTTACGGGCTTCCACATTACGCTGTACGATAATACATTGCCTTTCATTAACTACACATAATTGAGACAAATACCGAATATTTTACTACAGTCGTAGTTGTGCAAAATGTTAACACTCAGTAAGATTTCGCTTGAGTCATATTTGTATACGAACAGTTGTGATTAAGAGGTGATGCAACTATCGCAGAAAGCTTTGTTGAAATAGTATCTCCGAAATTGTCTCACTGAGGAAGATTGTAACGACAAGATAGGAAATCAGGTCAAATCACTCAAAGGGGGAAAGGCCACTGGACTTCATGTGATACCAATTCGATTCTACATAGAGTACGTGAAAGAGCGTGCGTCTTTTCTAGCACCAGTCTACCGTAGATCGTTGGAGGAGCCAGTCTTTCTCAGCGGTTGCAATAACGTGCACGCAGTTACCGTCTACAAGAAGGGACGTCGAACAAACGAACAAAACTATGGGTTTATATCGCTGACGTCGGAGAACGAAAAAATCTCCTCCGTAGGAATCAAGACGGGTTCCGCAAACGACAGTCGCGCGGTAACAGCTTCCTCTGTCTGTCCACGAGACCCAGCAGGAAGCCTTATGTATTTTAAACTTCCAGAAGGCATTCGAAAGAGTTCAGCACTGCTGCGTAATGAATAAAATACGAGTGTACGGAAAACAAGACCAAATGTGGGACTGGGCTGAGCAGTTCCTAACAAACACACCGCAGCGTGTCATTCTTAACATCCTAAAACGTTAATGTAATTTCAGACCACTGGACGACTATTGGATGGCTAGATCGCTTTATATTCCAGTACGCTATATAATAGAGGAATTTGATTCCTACTGCCCTGTTTTCAAACTTCTGTGGGACATGGCAGATTTTCTATTCACAAATTGTTCCATTGCAAAATAGGTAGGCATAGATAGAGGCATACATGTGAGGACAGAAACGTTGCTGAAGAATTGACCGAGGTTTAATTGATGGTCAGACAAAAAAAAGGCTTTAAACTCAGGAACAGCAAGAGGCATCGACAGTAACCGTTGTGCTTCAACATTTGCGAAATATGAAATTATGGAGCTCCGCACAGAGTGGAAGTTTCTCTTGTGTCATTGGACAGCAAACTTTTGTTTCAATTCCTATTGCTACAGGTCTACGATGTTCATTCAACTCAAAGTACAAACAACTATCTGTGGAGGGCAACCACAGATCAGGACAATTGTGAATAACAATAACAAGACACAGCTCCCAAAAACCATTTAAATATCACAAAAATTACAACAATTAAAAAGTCAAGAATGAGGAGGTGTTTCCAAAAGCCGCATTGCTGTGTGAAGGTGCTTTATTCGCAGTTGCCGTTTTCTCGTTTTTGTAGACGCATCTGTAGGTTTATAATGGAAATACAGGGTGCTACAAAAAGGTACGGCCAAACTTTCAGGAAACATTCCTCGCACACAAATAAAGAAAAGATGTTATGTGGACATGTGTCCGGAAACGCTTAATTTCCATGTTAGAGCTCATTTTAGTTTCGTCACTATGTTCTTCCACCTACACTCAATGGAGCACGTTGTTATGATTTCATACGGGATACTCTACCTGTGCTGCTAGAACATGTGCCTTTACAAGTATGACACAACATGTGGTTCATGCACGATGGAGCTCCTACACATTTCAGTCGAAGTGTTCGTACGCTTCTTAGCAACAGATTCGGTGACCGATGGATTGGTAGAGGCGGACCAATTCCATAGCCTCCACGCTCTCCTGACCTCAACCTTCTCGACTGTCATTTATGGGGGCATTTGAAAGCTCTTGTCTACGCAACCCCGGTACCAAATGTAGAGACTCTTCGTGCTCGTATTGTGGACGGCTATGATACAATACGCCATTCTCCAGGGCTGCGTCAGCGCATCAGGGATTCCATGCGACGGAGGGTGGATGTATGTATCCTCGCTAACGGAGGACATTTTGAACATTTCCTGTAACAAAGTGTTTGAAGTCACGCTGGTACCTTCTGTTGCTGTGTGTTTCCATTCCATGATTAATGTGATTTGAAGAGAAGTAATAAAATGAGCTCTAACATGGAAAGTAAGCGTTTCCGGACACATGTCCACATATTTCCTTTCTTTGTGTGTGAGGAATATTTCCTGAAAGTTTGGCCGTACCTTTTTGTAACTCCCTGTATAACCATTGTAAAATTGAAGATGCGTCTATAATTGTGTGAAAGCGGTAGTTGCAAATAAAGCACTTTCATGCAGTTACGCAGCTTCTGGAAACACCTCACCGTTCTTGACTTTTTAGTTGTGATAACTTGAATGTTTATTGAGTGTCGTTATTGTTGTTCATAAACTCGAAGTTTCTCTAGTGGTGCAAACTTTTTCAATGTGACGGACAGCCACGAAATGGTTGCAAAAATAGCTTATAAATTAGACAGACTATATTCAAGAAGAAAAGGGTGCAGGCAGTGAGAGAGGCAATCATCAATTTTAAAAACGTTTTTCCTCAGACGTGACTATGACGCTAGAAACTTTAAACAGGTCAGTCATTAAAATTTTTGAAGGTAGCTTGTATACACTATGATGGAAGACGTGAAGTAAAAGAAGTTAAGTGACGGCATGTTGGCACGTACCTGTCCTGCCGGCGTTCGGGTCGTCGTACTGCAGGAAGCGGAAGCTGGCCGCCCCCGGCTGTCCGGGCTCGCCCTTCTGGCCCATCACGGACACACCCGGAGGACCCTGCAAAAGCCACGGTCGATGGCAGCTGCTTAGCAAAGTTCTGTGTCAGGCACATCAATACTTCAGATTAAAATTAATCAATAGTAGCAAGTTACTTATACTGTTCACGTCATATTACCAATATTTTGCTAACAGCGCTTCATTAGCTTTCTCTTGAACAGTAGCAAGCAAAACGTCTTGCTTCAGACACGAGTGCGAGACTAATAGGTTCACATGAATTCCTCAAAAATTATTTCTACAAAACAAACTATGATTAGACTAATCTCCTTGAAGGTCTACAGTTTTCCACAGTTCACAATTGACGTATGTCTTTCGCTCAACTCTTTAACATCGTAGTTCCTTTAACCCAAGTGGCACGCGGCACATTTTCGCCTACAGTGCACCGTGGATGCCAGGTGCAAATAGCTCTTTAGAGGGAATTTCCACCAGCGGTGAGTGTTCTGGTTCCTGGCTTTTGGCAGCCGTTATATGCGAGGAATCACTGGGAAATTTCCAATAACTGTGTGCTCGTGGATTCGTGCTGGTCAAAGCTGCGATGCTAGACGACCCAAAAATAGGTCAAGATACGATATTGCAGACCTGTGTTGCTGAGAAGAACAATGGAGTGTTCCTTCGAATGTCAGAAGGAACAGGCACTGTGGCGACTACAACCGTTACGAATTACACGAGGTACATTTGCAGTTGCGAATACGAAGAGGGAATGAGGGAATGACGACAATCAAAATTTACGCTGTATGTGTTTCATGACGGCTGTAGTCGTCGTAGTGCCTGTTCCTACGGACATGCATGCGTGCCGCAAGGTTCAAATGGTTCAAATGGCTCTGAGCACTATGGGACTTAACATCTATGCTCATCAGTCCCCTAGAACTACTTAAACCTAACTAACCTAAGGACAGCACACAACACGGGCCGCAAGGAACATTGCACTGTTCTTCTCAAGAATACAGGCACTGAAATGTCGTATTTATACAGCGATACCACGCACCGACTCTCAATTAAAATATCCTGTATGACAATTACGTACATAATGTGTGTAGGGAGTACAGGTTGTGACTCTGGAACGACGACATACGGGAGTTTGGTTCTGGCCGTGCGTCGCGCACGGACACCCAAAGCGGTTAACGCGATCGCTCGCTTTGAGCGGGAAATACACGTTCGAGTCCCAGCCAGGCACAGATTTTCACTGTCGTCATTTCCTCATACAGCAGATGCTTGTTCGCATTCGCAACTGCGATTATATTTCATGTGTAGCTCAAAGTGTAGTATGGTTTATGATTGTTATCAATATAATCCATACAGATTGTGTATTACGGAAAGGGACGACTGGGAGATTTGCGAAATAACTTGCAACTCAAATCTTAGTAATAATAACTACACAGGAAAGTGCTCTTAGGCATCTTTTTCGTAATCTGCTCACTGAAGGTATATAGAGGTCCCCAGATTTATAATCAGTGACACAAAATCCATGTTATTGACTAGCAGATAACATTCTCAGCAGGTTCTGTTCTGTGGACTGTTTTTATACAAAAACAAATGTGCAGAGAATTCTCGGTCAATTAACAGCATTACTGACGTTCTTGGATGGTACTGGGATTGGGCTGAACCATACCTAGCGCGGCTGAGTGGCTCAGTGATCGGTCATCCCCAGAGAGATTCAGCGATAGATTCGTTGTTAGCCACAAGCTGGGAAACTATTTTATATGACGACGGATTTATGATACTGTCCAGCATTATATTAACGGAATTTATAAACCATAGAAATTGGACCTGAGTGCAACATTCACAATATGTAATCAAATAGGGAGGTACGCCACGTGCAATGTACTTTACGTATACTATAATTGCTTTTCTTTCCAGAATGTCTATCGTATTCTGTATAAGAGCTAAAATGATTGCGGTTGCCTGCCGCGGTGGTCTCGCGGTTCTAGGCGCTCAGTCCGGAACCGCGAGACTGCTACGGTCGCAGGTTCGAATCCTGCTTCGGGCATGGATGTGTGTGATGTCCTTAGGCTAGTTAGGTTTAAGTAGTTCTAAGTTCTAGGGGACCGATGACCACAGATGTTAAGTCCCATAGTGCTCAGAGCCATTTTCTTGATTGCGGTTAACCGCAGTCAGCAATGCTTTATCGCACTCTGTGATTAAAATCCAAATGCTAATATGCCTATCGTATTGACGGAAATCTGAGGGAAGTTTGAGGCGAACTGCGGGAGCGTATGGCTGATGTGTTGACGTGGTAAGACTCCTGTACACGCGAGGCAGCTACACATCCTGGCGTCGGACGATGCGGTAGTGGCCGACGTGAACTGTGCCAGGAGTCTCGACCAGTTGCTCGCATTGCTCACTCTCTGAGCCAAAGCCTTCAGCGACATCTCAAACTACGCCACTGAGAGTACTGGGTTCTTACGACTTATCTAAGCAATTTCACAGTTATCTTCACACATTCTGTAAAAGAAAAATACTGCACTGAGAAACAAAGTGCAGAGAGTGGGCAAATATACTGGCCCAGAAAATGTTTCATACACATTATGAGAGACAAACCAATCACAAAGTCTACACGGATTGTGGAACATTGAAATTGGGTTGAATGTCTTAAGGTGCCAGTTCTGTTTTGTCTGCGGTGTACGATAACAAATCAGCTGTTGTATTACAGATCGAAACTGTCGTCGGCAGCTGACTGGTGACCGACACAGAACATAGAAGGATATAGAGCGGCCTTCGGCCGGCGCGGGATGTGCCAGGTAACCCCGCCTCCCTGGGCACCTACCGTGCTGGGGCCCTGCGCTGCCGTTCCCGCCTGGGTTCCGTTAATTCCTTCCTTTATGAGAACAGGTATGCAGTCTAGAGCTTTTCGTTGTTCAGTCCAGTGGTGGTTCGGTGTAGAGTCGGAGAAGAGTTGTTATTGTGTGAGATTTTGCTGTTGTGCGCGAAAATTTTCCTGCTTTTGAATGGGTATGTGTGTGGCGTACGGTTGTAATAACCGCAGAAAAAAAAAGAAAATATATATATGTATCGAGAGGAGAAGAATTTCTTTCACCGCTTTCCTAACAATCCAGAACTGAAGGAGAAATGGATTCGAGCGATCAGATGACACGAGTGGAAACCTTCAACTCACAGCCGTATCTGCAGCTGTCATTTCAGCGAGAAAGACTTCGAGAATTCTTCTCCTTTTCGAAGATATTTGAAAAAAGATGCAGTTCCATCGATATTTAGTTCACAACCACCACATCTACAGCCATCAACATCAGCTTCAAAGGTAAGAAGAGTTCTCAAACGTGTTACTTCGCCTATTCTATCGTCAGTGCCAGAAAAAGTACCAAAAACTGATTTAACGATAACTAAAGAAAAACTAGAAAAGACCCAACAAAAAGTAAATGAATCTAGAAAAAAACTGCGGAATATGACACTGAAACAAAAGAGACTGCAATTAAAAGTAACTAGTGTAATAAGACATTACAGCTGAATTATGCTAAGATTAAAAAAACAGCTTTCCCGTTATGATTTCTAGGAAGAGAATGGTGCAGAGAGACAATGAAAAAGAATTGTGCACAACCTATTTGCTTTTTCCGTTATTTCTTTTGTGAATATATTAAACATAACAATAATCTAAAGGTAATTTTGGAAACATATTGCCATGCGAAAGTAATAAAATTAGCAAGCAATTATAGTATGTCTTAAAAAAGGTAAGTTTTTCAGTGAAAGTAATGTCATGCAATTTGATTTTTTTTATTTTTTTTTAAGTTTTTTAATCTCGCCACCTATATTTTTTAGTTTATTTGTTCATCTCCATGAATACGTTAATAACTAACAACTAGAGACCAGAAAATCAGGTGAGCTAAGGTAGTAAGCAAAACATTAGGAAGGAAACTGGAGCGCGGGCTGTGCCCAGACGGCCAGGTAGGTGCCCAAAGGGGCGAGGGAGGCGAGCACATGCCGGCCGGGCCTCCGCCGTGGGGAAGGCCGCTCTATATCCTTCTGTGCTCTATGGTGACCGACATCTGAGACAGCAGAGCGATTAGCAGGTATGACTCAGAGCGTGCTCTCGCTGGTTGTTGCTGTGACAGCTGGTGGTTACTTTGTTATTCTGACCCAGGTACAGTGGGAGGGTTGAGTGGTGCTCTACTGTACTTTGGTGTACTCACCGGCGGCCCAGGTAGACCCGGCGGTCCCGGGACGGGTATGTAGCCGACGCGGCCCTGCGACGTGGGACCGGAGGGTCCCGGGGGGCCAGGGGCGCCGGGGGGGCCGGGGGGGCCGGGGGGGCCGACGGCAGGCTCGCCCTTCTCGCCCTTCAGCTGAAACACCAACATATACACACAACAGTCTTAAGAGTACACATGAACACAGTATATAAGTGGGTCAAGTACTAAATGTACAGCCATCACTTGCAAATAATGTTAGCTGAATATCAAGATTTCTGTCACTGTGGGCGCATCTTCTACAAATAAGTCATTAATTTACATTTACTGCTCCGGAGATGGTCATACAGTGACTGAACTCTGGATGTGCAATAAACATTAACTGCGACAGATAGCTGTACGATTCACTGTCTGAAATAAATACAGCCGCTGGGCACAACTGCTTCCCAAATGAATCAAGCCCGATAGTACATGCGTCTTTTCGACCTACACCAGTATCGTTATTCCGGTACCGCGCGCTGCGGAATTTGAATTCCCGCCAGACGTCATAGACGTCGAAGACCCATGGAGGTCTCTGTACCATTGCGCCGTAAGCTGTGGCGGCGCGCGCCTCCTGGCCCGCATTTAGTGTGAGGGCGCCACAGTGGAACACGTGGTTCCAGCGGCCTATAGCGGTGTCCCCGATCGAGTACTTAAGCGCCTGCCTGTTGCTCAGCCGCCCCATCCCCGCCCCCTGCCACGTCTTCACTGTTGTATCCCCCCTACCCTCCATCTCTACACCCTTCATCTCCTTCCCCAAGGTGGCTTCCATCAACTCCCCCTCCCGGATGATGCCCTCCCTCCCTCCATTTATCTATCCTATCAACTCTGATCCTCACTCCCCCTCCTTTCCTCTGTCCTTTTCCCGGGCTCCCTCTCCTCCCCCTTCCGTCCTCTTTTTCCCCCCTCTCTCTGCCCCCTTCCGAGTCCTTTTGCATTTCCCTCCTCTGCCTCTTCTCATTCCCTCTCGCGTCTGCCCTGCCCCTCTCCCCCCTTATGAGTCCTATACCTCCTCGGTTCCCCCCCCCCTTTTCGTTTTTTCCTCTCCTCCCTCCTTGTTTTTCCCCCTCCTCCAGGTGCCCCCCCCCCATCTGCCTTTGGCTCGGGAGTGTCATCTTTGTGCCGCCATTTTCGTACAGTGTTTTACAGTGAGTGTTCCGTGTTGTGTCTTTTGGGAAGTGTTGCGAACGGCCATCATATTGTCGCTGGGTGTGATTTTTTTATCTCTTGCGAACAGAAACCAGACTATCGCCATGTTTTTTATTTGTGTGTCTACTATATTACTGGTCTTATTCCTGTGTCTTTTATTAACATTGCCAATCCCTTTTGCTTTCTGTTTTAACTTTCCGCATTTTTCAGCCATTTTACACTTTAAGTCACCGTTTTATCGCCTGTTTCTCTTGTTTCTTTTCTTCTTCCGTTTTAAAAAAGTCTGTAGGCTGTAGAGCATAATACTACGCTGCTGCCAGCCCGCCCCCTTCGGGAGGAATTGAAAATCAATAAAGAAAAGAAAAAAGCTCACCCACCAGCCTAACCTCGCGTGTGTCTCAGGACATATCGCCTCAGACAGCGTATTGACTTTCGTGTTTCTATACGAGTGGACGTGGTAGTCTAGTTAGGTTTTCTCGACTCTGTTGTCTGTTCTTGCTGTGTCGTAAGGTCCTACGCTGGTCGTGTCCGTCCTCTCCCGTTGCGTTGTTGTTCGCGGGCCTCCCCGCGGGCGGGTCCCGCCACGTTTCCGTCACTTCAACCCCGCGACCGTTCCGGTCGCCATTACAACAATTACCATTATTATGACTTTGAAATCCCCAGCTAGATAGGCTCCCCATGTCAATTTGCCACAAACAGGAATTTTCAGATACACACATCGATTTACAGTGGTTCTCACATGTTTCGCTACAACTTCAATGCGTTATGGCACCCAAAATAATTAAGACATTCATACACATTTAGCTTATGTGACACACAAACTGACAAAATTTTTTTGTGTGTGTTCCAGATTATCGAGATTGGAGCATAATGACAACGATTCAAGAACAGGCTCCGTGTGTGGAATGGTTTAATCAGGCCGAGCAGGACATGTAGGTTCAAAGGAACTCCCAAAGATGGTATAGGAAGCATACGCGATCGAGGACGTCGATAAGCCATTGGTAAAAAAATTTCATGCAGACAGGAAGCGTGGATGTGAAACCGACACATAAAGATTTCATGAAATCTACGAGTATTTGAACTTGCGAGTATGGACAACCATTACCTGTATAAAGGAATGACGACAATGAAAATTAGTGTCGAACTGGGAATCGAACTCGGATTTTCGGCATGTCTGGAGAGGTCGCCTTACAATTTGGCAATCCGAACAGGATTCACGGCCATACCCAAACTTCCACATTTCGTCAACGATGTTGTCTCCAACCTGTACTCGTACGTCCATTATGTATACTTCCATATAGGGGAACAGATTTTCGCCGGCCGCTGTGGCCGAGGGGTTCTAGGCGCTTCAGTCCGGAACCGCGCTGCTGGTACAGTCGCAGGTTCGAATCCTGCCTAAGGCATGGATGTGTTTGATGTCCTTAGGTTAGTTAGGTTTAAGTAGTTCTAAGTCTAGGGGACTGATGACCTCAGATGTTAAGTCCCATAGTGCTCAGAGCCATCTGAACCATTTTCATCCATCTAGGGTACTGATGACCACAGATGTTAAGTCCCATAGTGCTTCGAGCCATTTGAACAATTTTGAATCGTTTTTCAAGTAAGGCACAGACGAGGGCTTCGGTTGCCACAAGATAGGGGAGAGCTACGAATGTGCTTTTGTGGTCTTTTCTTGCCAACTGATCAAGGACAGATAAACCTGATGTAAACATTGCACTGTGTATTCTTCTGCGTTTGTTGGAGCCCCGTTACATTTCCGTTCCACTTGGGACTGCAGCCATGCTGTCTCGAGTACTGTCACTGTCGACTTAGCGATAGTACGGGACAACAGCCGTACCGGCGCATTTAACTTGGACAGCAGTGGCCCGTCAGCTGGTACAGGTAGCCTGCAGTGACGTGGCTACCTGAAATTAACACGTAAAAGGAGAGCAGCAGAGGAGCAGTACAGCTTCGAATGTCATTTAATTTTTAAGCAGAATGAAATAATGCACTGCAAAAAAATGACTCTGAGCACTATGCCACTCAACTTCTGAGGTCATCAGTCCCCTAGAACTTAGAACTACTTAAACCTAACTAACCTAAGGACATCACACACATCCGTGCCCGAGGCAGGATTCGAACCTGCGACCGTTGCGGTCACGCGGTTCCAGACTGAAGCGCCTTTAACCGCACGGCCACACCGGCCGGCAATGCACTGTAAATCTCCCACAATACGCTCCTTAGACGACTACACGAAAACCGAAACACGTTATCGTTTTTAACTAACGTACTACTGTCATTAAAAACAAGAACCATGAAAATTCCTGACTTAACCACAGGTAATTTTTCAGCATACGCTGTGTGTAACGTAAGAGAGATTGAAGGATTTCACGGTGTACTTAAATACTGAAGCCACTGAAGGTATTACTTACAATCAGTCGTCTGGTAATCCCTTAGTTCCTTCCTTATCCGAATCCGAGAAATACATTTCAGTTCTGGAGGTGTCACCTGCTAAGTTGATAACGAGCCTAACAACAACAGAATCCACGAAGCAACCAGGAGCAGCATTTTCTCCTCTTCTTTTATGACGAGCCGTTCTATATCCCGCCAGCGTTCGGCAGTGACGTGTGAAAAAGCTGCATGCGTTAGTTCCAGTACGTCTGGCAGCGTTAACAGTCTTGTTACTCCACGCGCCAAATCCCACAGCTTGGCTCCAGATCAGTTCTGTTGGGTTCATATACAGGGTGAGGCAGTGAAACGGCACGATTTTGTAAAACCACCAAAGATTTATTTACAAGTTAAATCATAATAGTTGAACATGGATCTCAAGTGCAAGAGTGGAAATTAAAGATTTAACTTAAAAACAATCATTTTTTAAATATGGTGTCAGTGAGGTGTCGTCCTTGGTTTTGCACACATTGTCTAAGCCTGAGATGAAATTGTCCCATGACGTTTCGTAGCATCTGTACTGGAATGTTGTTAATTTCCTGTCGAATTCGCTCCTTCAGGTCTTCTTTTGTTCTTGGTGGATTTTTCTGGAAGACTTTGCACTTGAGGTAGCCCCAAAGAAAAACGTCTGGTGCCGTCAGATCTGGTGAACAGGCAGGCCAGGGGAAATCGCCATTCCTGCTGATTAGACATCGTGAAAATGCAAGTCTGAACAATTCCATTGAGACATTAGCAGTATGGCTTGTTGCACCATCTTGCTGGAAGAGTGTTTCAGCATCTGGATCATGTCGATCAATTCCAGGCAGACCAAAAATGGTCAACATGTCAGCATAACGTCCAGAGGTTACCGTCACTGTGTTGCCATCTTCATCTTCAAAAAAATAGGGCCCCACGATTCCACGAGATGACATTGCGCACCAGACTGTTACTTTTTCAGAATGGAGAGGTTTTTCATGAAGTTCGTGCGGGTTATCTGAGGACCAATATCTGAAGTTTTGCTTATTTACGTACCCACTAAGATGAAAGTGGGCTTCATCACTCATCCACAAGTTATGCACTCTTTCTTCATTTCGTTCAATAACGTTAAGCATTGAGTGGCAAAAGCGTATACGGTTATTGTAGTCATTAGGTTTAAGGGCTTGCACTACCTGAATTTTGTATGGATGATAGTGAAGGTCACTCTTCAAAATCCGTCTTACTGATCGATTGCTGAGACCAAGTTCTGCGCTGTGCCGTCTCGCGGATTTTCGCGGACTTCGTCCCAACGCTTCGCGCACACGATTAATGTTCTCGGGTGTCCGGATTGTTTTTGTGCTGCCGCCTCTTTTCTTTGTTGTGCTAGCAGTAGCTTCAAAGGTTTTAACCCAAAGGAGAATGGCTTTCCTTGATGGCACGGGAGCCCGTGGCGGCAGGTTGAATTCACGACGAAAGGCGCGTTGAGCACCAACCACACTATCCGCGTTTTTGTAATATGCCTTTACGGCATATGCACGTTGCGCACTCGACCAACGCTCCATGGCTACTGAAACTTCCACCACTCTAGACGCCCAAGGTCACTTCCCCCACACTCGCAACCCCTCTCCGCGCCCGACAACCACTATCGAAATCGTGCCGTTTCACTGCCTCACCCTGTAGTAATGGTACAGTAGCAAATGTAAAAATGCAGCATTCGTATGATGTACTCGATGCTGTGAAATGATTGTTTTTCATATTTCTAAGATACTTATCTACCTCTGTGGTATAAATCGAGAGACACAGTCCAAATAAAGAGGATCTGGTTCCTCATTTTCGCCTTAAAAACTAAATTGTTGTGTTTTCTTAATTTAAACAACTTTTATGAAGTCTTTCATGAAACATGTATACTTAAGAATTTGTTTTTGAAAAGAAAACAGGAAATTCGCCGTCAAATATGTAATTAGAAACAAGAAGACATGCATTACTGATAAAAGGGATGAATCGTTTCATAATTAAGAGATGTAGGTATTTCATACTGACCGAGAAAAAAATGACAATGTAGAGATTTGAACCAGCGCACGAAAAACCTCCGTTTTGTTTATGTTCCATTAGGCTACCAACTGCGCTACACGTTCAATCAAGTTCTGATAATCGACTGCAGTATACAAAGGATGGGAAAACTTCATATAAACGCTGAAACAACTTCAAAACCGATTATCTGCGAATTTATGAAAAACATTAAGGACAGCCCATTTCTCGACACTTTTTACCGTGTTTCACGCGCGAGTTACACCACGGAACAGCAAGCAGCCTCAGCCATTTTCATAATGCGCATTTACAGCGCGAGAATCAGAGCACAACGCTGCAAATGCTGTGACTGTACACGATTTTTTAAATAAAAACTACGTAGCTAAAGCGTGATCAAGAAAAACTTTGATGGCTTTACACGTCTTAAAGTTTCATTTAACGTAACTTAATAATGATATATCTAATACATAAGTAGGACCTACTTCAAAGAGTGTAACACCAGTGTACGTGTGCTGCAGATTCTGACCAATCATCGCGTTTGTGTTTGTTTACATGAGGTTTATTCTTAGGATGAACGGATTATAGTGATCGCACCTTGTAAGGGACGGTTCATGGCAGGTATAAGTCGGACAGCGTGGCTGTGAGTTCAGTATTGTGGTTTTAACTATTACTCTTCTTACAAACTGTAAATGTGTGATTGAGCACCTCGACACGAGAGGTCTGTGAAGCTTCGCATTGTGATTATTACGCTGTGAGCGTGGTTAAGATTGCACAAATATTTGCAAAGAGATTAGTGTGCTTTAATGTTGAGTAGGTGGAATACTAGGATTTTGAGAATATTGTTTTTGCCGTGAGTTAAGTCTTATGTATGGTTGAAACTGCACCGTACATTACATAGTCTGCTTCACAGCACCTAGTTGAAGAAGTGCTATTGTTATTGCCAGTGAATTGGTTTTTCTCCAGTCAGTACGTACGTCGTAACTCGTACGTCGTAACTCGTACGTCGTAACTGTACCAAGTTGATATTCAGCGAGTAATAAAATGAAACAGACCAGGTTCTAACAATTATAAAGGCCTCCCTGAGGAACAAATGGAGGACAGGTGCTCTTGCCGGCCGGGGTGGCCGAGCGGTTCTAGGCGCTACAGTCTGGAACCGCACGACTGCTACGGTCGCGGGTTCGAATCCTGCCTCGGGCATGGATGTGTGTGATGTCCTTAGGTTGGTTAGGAGTAAGTAGTTCTAAGTTCTAGGGGACTGATGACCGCAGATGTTAAGTTCCATAGTGCTCAGAGCCATTTGAACCATTTTTTGAGAATGAGGAGGGGGAAGAGGGGAAAACTGCGAATGTGCAACATGTAAATGGCATTGAAGTCACACTACGTACGACACGGGTTTATATTTCACATTTCTCAACAACATAAGTCACAAGCAAAACAAAATTCGATATTATCTGGTACAAACTTCCGGCATACGGAGAGAGGCAGAAAATTTCTCAGAGTTTCGCACTCCAATTGCCATATAATCGTGACTTACTTAGTTTCATAATAGAAAAAGTTTTTCACACAAATATGTAGCTCAAAGTTGTGTAAAAGTTTTGCAACCTCATTATGGAACTTGGAAACTACTTGAGGAAAGCAATGTAGACGTCCTGGCCTGTTTTAACATATAAGGATTTGTCATTAAAACTTTAATTATCTTATAAGTCAGTCAGCTTCACCTGCAGGTTCTCAGACGAACTTTCAACTGAAACGGCAAAAGATCTTAAAAATATATTCGCAAAAGGTGTATAATTGACAGTGTCTTCAAAATATTTAGGGAACTGCCCTTGCAATTCTTTCAAGGCCAGTGAATTCCTTGTAAGTAGGCTGTTTATGTTTTCTTATTGGCAACGTTACGTAGCGCTCTGTATGAAAATCACTGGCTGTGCTGTGTGCAGCTGGATGTGAACAGCGCATAGCGTTGCGCAGTTGGAGGTGAGCCACCAGCAGTGGGGAGAGAAATGGCGGAGTTTTGAAATTTGGAAGACTGGATGTCATGAACTGCTATGTATATTATGATTTTTCAACACTATTAAGGTAAATACATTGTTTGTTTAATATCAAAATCTTTCATTTGCTAACTATGCCTATTAGTAGTTAGTGCCTTCAGTAGTTTGAATCTTTTATTTAGCTGGCAGTAGTGGCGCTCGCTGTATTGCAGTAGTTCGAGTAACGAAGATTTTGGGTGAGGTAAGTGATTTGTGAAGGTATAGGTTAATGTTAGTCAGGGCCATTCTTTTGTAGGGATTTTTGAAAGATTGCGTTGCCCTAAAAATATTGTGTGTCAGTTTAAGCACAGTCTTGTATAATATTTCAAAGGGGACGTTTCATCCTGAAACTTTGCATTTCCTTTAATGGCAGTGGACGTAGGGAACTGGGCTTTGTCAAAATGTGTCCCTTGTACAACGCGATTTACTTTTTGAATGCATGCCCATCAAACCAGAAAGAAGTTATCTAGGAATGTCTTACTGTGGGTAGTGTGCAGTCAACTCCAATTAAAATGTGAAGTCTCCACTCCATTTCGGAAGTTTTAATTTTTGTTTGTGATCTCCTTTTTCGTTCAGGGATTCAAGAGTAGCGAGTTGTAAATAGCAAAATCATTCCAGGCATACCCTTTGAGTTAACCTACGGAGTTTACAGTAACATATCAAATCTCCATGCTCGTCATTCAGCTCCACTGAAAAATGTTGCAACTACCAATGGAATAACGTGTTCGAACCCTATCTGGTACAGATCCCACACTGCTGAGCAGTATTCAAGCAGCGGGCGAACAAGCGTACTGTAACCTACTTCCTTTGTTTTCGGATTGCATTTCCTTAGGATTCTTCCAATGAATCTCAGTGTGGCGCCTGCTTTACCGACGATCAACTTTATATGATCATTCCATTTTAAATCACTCCTAATGCGTACTCCCATATAATTCATGGCATTAACTGCTTCCAGTTGCTGACCTGCTATATTGTAGCTAAATGATAAGGGATCTTTCTTTCTATGTATTCGCAGCACATTACACTTGTCTACATTGAGATTCAATTGCCATTCCTTGCACAATGCGTCAATTCGCTGCAGATCATCCTGCATTTCAGTACAATTTTCCATTGTTACAACCTCTCGATATCATCCGCAAAAAGCCTCAGTGAACTTCCGATGTCATCCACAAGGTCATTTATGTATATTGTGAATAGCAACGGTCCTACGACACTCCCCTGCGGCACACCTGAAATCACTCTTACTTCGGAAGGCTTCTCTCCATTGAGAATGACATGCTGCGTTCTGTTATCTAGGAACTCTTCAATCCAATCACACAATTGGTCTGATAGTCCATATGCTCTTACTTTGTTCATTAAACGACTGTAGGGAACTGTATCGAACGCCTTGCGGAAGTCAAGAAACACGGCATCTACCTGTGAACCCGTGTCTATGGCCCTCTGAGTATCGTGGACGAATAGCGCGAGCTGAGTTTCACACGACCGTGTTTTTCGAAACCCATGCTGATTCCTACAGAGTATATTTCTAGTCTCCAGAAAAGTCATTGTACTCGAACATAATACGTGTTCCAAAATTCTACAACTGATCGACGTTTGAGATGTAGGTCTATAGTTTTGCACATCTGTTTGACGTCCGTTCTTGTAAACGGTGATGACCTGTGCCCCTTTCCAATCCTTTGGAACGCTACGCTCTTCTAGAGACCTACGGTGCACCGCTGCAAGAAGGGGGGCTATTTGTAATACCGATTTCTTCACGTGCCCCAGGCCTGCAAATTACGCACAAAAGGCACTTGTTCTTTCATTGTCAACTAAATCTTTAAATTCTTTCTGCACAGTATTGTAATACCGTTTCATAGCAACTACATTGATCGGCCAGAACATCACCGACTACCATCGATATAAACCAAGCTGTAGCAGCGCACATTGTGAGGAATGGCTGCTAGTCAGACACAGGCACAGTGAATGCAGTACCAAAAACTGGAAACGGTGTGCGGCTAGGGCCTCCTGTCGGGTACACCGGTCGCCTCGTGCAAGTCTTTTGAGCTGACGCCACTTCGGCGACTTGCCCGTCGTTGTGGATGAGATGATGATGATCAAGACAACATAACACCCATTCCTTGAGCGGAGAAAATCTCCGAGCCCGCCAGGTATCGAAACCGGGCCCATTGGCATGACAATCTGTCACACTGATCATTCAGCTACCGGGACGGACATGCAGTATCAATAAGCGTGCTGTCCGTGTGTAGAATGGGAAAGGCGCGCCATCTATCTGAGTTTGAGCGAGGTCAGATCCTGATGGCCCGGACGCTCGACAAGATCATTTAGGAAACTACACGATTTCTCAAGTGTTGGAGGAGTGTCGTGGTGCGTGTCTTGATCACGTGTAGAAACCGAGGTGAAACTACGTCCAAATATCGTGGTCTTGGGCGGCCACCCCTCATTACAGATGTCGGAAGTCGTGGAGTGGGCACACTAGTAAAAGAGGACTCAAGAGTCTGTGTCACCTGGCCACCAAGAACTGTTGCAGGACGATTTGATTCACGGATCCAATTATATGGCTACTTCCGTGTATTGCGATTTTACGACTATGACCAGTGGGGCCTGAAGATGGCATCAATGTAATGCCGAAACTGGTAGCACATAGAAGTTCATAAAATAAAATAAATTTCTACAATACATACGGCTGTTGGTAAATTATTGCATCAAGAATTTCGTATGGTGGTCTTGAGTACAAAGGCTGGTTTGGTGCAGTTCTTACCACTTGTCTAACGTATCCAGGACTCTCGATGTCTGCACAGTCTTTATCCATTAGAACCAGCTTAATGTAGTGAAGCCTTGAGCTGCTTCTGCAGGTTTCAATTCTTACCCATCATACAGCCTTGCAGCGCCAAAGTAACAATTTCTTGGTGCCCCAGGATGTGTCCCATCAAGCGCCCCCTTCGTTTAGCGAGGTTCAAGCATAAAGTTCCTTTCGCCAATTACATTCAGTAACTCTTCATTAGTTCCTCTGTCTACCAATCTCATCTTCAGCATTACTCTGTAACACCACATTTCAAAAGTTTCTGTTCTTACCCAGTCTGAACTGCTTATCCTTCACGTTTGACTTCCATACAGGAGTACACTATAGCCGCCCGGAGTGGCTGCGCGGTTCTAGGCGCTACAGTCTGAAACCGAGCGACCGCTACGGTCGCAGGTTCGAATCTTGCCTCGGGCATGGAGGTGTGTGATGTCCTTAGGTTAATTAGGTTTAATTAGCTCTAAGTTCTAGGCGACTGGTGACCTCAGAAGTTAAGTCGCATAGTGCTCAGACCCATTTGAAATTTTGAACTACACTATAGACAAATACGTTAAGAAAAGATTTCCTAACATTTAAATTTATATTAGATGTTAACAAATTCCTCCTTTCCATAAACGATTTTGATGCTGTTGCTAGTCTGCATTTTACATTCTTCATACATCTGACATCATTAGTTAGTTCGCTCTCCAAAAAGCAAAATTGATCGACTACTTTCAGACTCTCTTTCTAACAGCATCGCCTGACTTAATTCGACTAGACTGCATAACCTTTGCTTTACTTTTATTGATATCAGTCTTATAGACTGTTTTCAAGCCGGTATCAATTCTATTCCACTTATGTTCCACATCCTTCGATGCCCCTGACAGAAAATCAAATCATTAGGAAAGCTTAAAAATTTTATATTCTTCTCCCTGATCTTATATTTCCTTATTTATCCTTGGTTCGCATTACTGTTTGCTGAATGTGCAAATTGAATAATGTAGCTTACCTCTCGTTTATATTTTCCCATTAATGTCCTGAGTATACGGAAAGCTCCCTTGACAAGGGGTGTTATTTCTCGAAACTTGTCGCGAAGTAAATAAGTAACGTTGAATCGCAAGTGGTAGCAGCAATTGCCAGTGTACAAGAAACGAAAACATGATGAACAAGCTTGCACTTCAGAACAGAACAAGGAAAAAATTGTCACTTATTTCGTGTGGAGCGTTTTACGCTGTGACTGCGATTCGTGGACTTGGTAAACAGGGATGGAGAGAATCAGAAGTAGTAGTGATATGGATGTGGAGAAGAGCAAAAAACTTTGAAGTGCCGAAAAAGAGTGCTTGGTCGGTGGCTATTCACGTCGGAAACGAGGGTTTTGTGTGTGTGTGTGTGTGTGTGTGTGTGTGTGTGTGTGTGTGTCGCATACTGATTGCAGCTGCTTATACTTATTTCGTGAACGTTCATAGCCAGATCGGTTTCTTCCACCTGAACTAAATTTCCAACTCCAAACAATCCTCTTTCGATGGACAGTGGGCACTTATACAAGAATCATAATCGGAGTATACAATACAAGTAGCAGCTGCGAGCTGTAATGATCCCTAATTCTGATTCATATATTTCAACCAATATGAATACACGGAGTGACTGGCCATAGATAGTTTTTCGAGTAGCAAGGTAATCAACATTGCTGAAATTGAAGAAAAAAACTGGATGAACGTCGTTTATGTGGCGCAACAATCTGCCGAAGTGAAAGACATCGGACAGTTCGTAAAAGCCAGTGTTTAGGGCGGCAATTAAGGTCCATTAAGAGTCGCGGCGGTTTCGCAAGAGTCCAGCGGGAGGCAACGGCAAGCATACGGCTGCTCTGCCGGTTATTACGAGCGATCAGCAGCCGCGGCTCGGTACGCCCTGCCCAGGTGCTTCCGCGCAGGAATTACGCCGGTGCCGGCGGCGTCAGCGCGGCGAGCGAGCGAGCGCTAATCTGCAAGGCTGCAGGCGCCATAAAACCCGGCGGCCGCACCTGCAGGCGACGCGGACAAGGACGCCCTCCGCGCCGCGCCGCCGACGCACACGACGCCTGGCGTCGCGGCGCCGCCTTCTCCGCTACAGAGAGGCTCCTCTGCCTGGGGCCACTTCAGCCTTAGGCCCCAGCACAAATGAAACTCGTTATCGACGCGAGCTGACGATTGGTCTCTCACGTCGTAGTTCCTGTGTAGCTCGACAAGACTTCGCAGTCGGCGCGACTGCATAGCAACTCACCACTAAACAGTCCACAGTGTCGTACCGACCATCTGCAGCCCTATTCTGTATCTTGGTGTGGGGACATTTGCCACGCCGGACACTTGCCACGATTTTACCTGCTCCGGATGGTTGGGTCCCTTGTCTCCCCCTCCTCCTCCTCCTCCTCCTCCTCATCGCTCACTGAGCCTTTCCGCTGGCTTACTTAACATAGAACCAAAATCTCTTTGGACTTACCGCCACATGTCTAGAGAGAGTTTTGTTGAGGAAACTACTGAATGCATTTCGCATTGAAATCTGCACCAAATTTCGAGCCTCAGTAAAACTTCGCCAATCTTGGAGATTTTGCGTTCGTATAAATTATACTTGCCTTTTTCGGTTCTCCTGCAGCAGCTTTCTGTCGTGTTTTGTGTATATGGGGCATCAGTTCCGCCTCTTATTAATTTCTTTGGTATGAATCTCTCGAGTGCTGTTGATACTATTTCTTTGTACTTAAGCCACATATTCTCTTCACTTACGTTCACTTGTGTTAACGTGCCACAGCAATGCCTCGGCGACGTGCATGGCGACGTCGCGGGCGGCGCAGCTTTCCTGTGTATCACAGCTTGAAAGCTATTGACATTGATTTGGCTGGACAGTTCAATAAACAACAGTTGATTGGAGGTCCAAATGTCTTTCGTGGACTGCATTTAAACTTTACATGTGATGTACAAGCTGTTTTTGGAGGTAGTACATGGCTTACGCTTGCAGTCGTATGGGGCAACCATGCAGATTATGGTGGCCTTGAAGCCTTTCCAGATGGAAATATTTTAACATGGAAGACATGGAGTATAGCAGAGACATCAGTCTTAGAAAGACGTCAACCCAATTTTTAGTTGCTTTTATAAATAGGTAATACTTCGCGTTGAGTTTTGGTGAATTTCTTTGTTACGGAATTGAACCTCGCTACGACTGTATGTTCGCTGATCCCTGTATCCGTCGTGATGCTCAGGATTATTTGTGGCTAAGAGGTCAAGTATGTTTTCGTAACCATTTACAATTTGAATGGCCTCGTGAACTAATTCTTGAAAATAATTAAAAAAAAAAAGCATTTAGAACAATTACGGAAGCTGTTTTCTATCTACAATAGGGTCTGAAAATGTATTTTTGTCAACATACGGAGGGTAGACTCAAGTCACTGCCAGCTATAATTGTATGAGTAGGGGTACCTATTTGTGATGAGAGTCAAGTTTTCTTTCAACTGTTCAGCAACTGTTTCATCTGAGACTGGCGGTCGGTAAAAGCAGCCAGTTATTAATTTATTCCGGTTGTCGAATATAATCTCTGCCCATACTAAGTCACAGGAACTATCTGCTTCAATGTGGCTTGTGAGCTGGAACACACATTACATTATTTTTCATTAAGTTGTGCTTCCTATTTCTGTTGTAGTACAGATCATTACAATTACGGCTTTTCTCTATGAAACCTAGGATGCTTTCTCTGTGACCCTCCAAATACCAGAGCTAAACAATGTTTAACAACAACGTACGTTACAGGCATAGCATTCTGTATTACTTCATTTCCTTATTTCTAACATTTTAAAATTGTACGTCGACTTTAGATGACATGTCAGTCATAGATGTTCTTATCTCTATTTAGAGAACGTATTTTCAGTCATGTTTTGAACATTGTCCCGCTACACTTTATTAACTAATGTTTCGCCGCAAGGGATATCGCACGTTAGAGAGTAAATTAAAATGGAGTATGTCGTTCTTCTTTTCAAACATTCATATACCCATTTCTTCTTTCCTTGTTTTCTTTTGGGCATGCAGTTGTAGTAATTAAAGTAGACACAAATGTAGTGATCAAAAAGAAATGCTTAGCGTACATTCGCATTCTCATTACATCATTCCTTTCTTGTTGCTCCCATGGCGATGGACTGTTCCTATCGCAATCAGTAAACGTGAAAGGAAGCTACCATACAGACAGAGGAATCTATATTTATACTTGGCAGAGCTAATTACATACTGACATAATCGTCGGTATTGCTTTCGTTTCCCAAAAGTTATAAATATTTCGATTTCGGAAAAGAAGCTCCGTATTTGGCCAAGACGTCGAAGAAGAAGGTCCTTACGTACTGGTTGTATCGAGGAAGATGTGGAGACGGCGGTTTGAAAGGAGACAGAAGAACGAGGAAGGGCGTCCCTTACCCAAGGGTTCGCTACCTGACGAAGGGCCAAGTGTGGCAAATGTCCCGCATGGCAAATGTCCAGTGTGGCACATGTCCGGCATTCGTATCTCGGAGTTGCTTTGCCTATCGGTTCGGTATTTGAGCGCAAGGAGCGGTACAGTTACGGTGACAGAGCCTCCGTGTAATTCCCTAAGAAGTTCGGTAGCGAGTCCGTACGGAACCCGTGGCACTGAGGTGGGCCTGTGCCGTGTTGCCATCTCTTGTCGTGCCAGCCGATCAAAAACGAGTGAACACAGCTGCAGGCATGTTCATCTGACGACTGTACACCCGGCGTGGCGCACTGCAATGCGTTCAACGCCACACACCCGAAACTGCCAGCTGACAAAACTACGAGTCGCACTATTCTCATTATTGTTTTCGAAAATGTGTTAAGGAGCTCCGGAACGCCCTATACTTGCAATGTTAAAATAACGCTTATAAATTACATCTTTCCTCACAAAGTATTTGAGGTAGGAAGTTGAACTTTTTACAGATTATTTATTGGAATATGGGCTACAACTTAACACAGGGATTTTACAAAATTTTAGTTCAGTTATTAAAGATGATTTTTTTTCAATTGTAATGAAAATTCACAACATTTTTTTGCAATTCTTTATCTATATATTCAAAAATATACAGTTTTTTGGAAAAAGGCTGTGTTAAATTATGCAGAAGGTACTGTGTAACATTTACTGAAAGTTTGAAACAAATATGTTTGGAAGATCCTTAGAAAACATGTAATTAGTATGAGAAAATAAAAGTTTTGGGAATCGAGCGACAAAGATTGGATTAACTTTTTAGTGCATTCCAGGTCCATAGGATGGATTATCTTCATCCTCTGCAAACTCCTCCTCCAGCTTCCTCTTGTTCCTCCTCCTGTTTACTCTTGCTTGTATTTCTAGACTCTTTACAGCCCTGTCTGCAGCCCGAAGGCGTTCCTTGTCTAAAGCAAGCATCGCTCGTTGTTGTGTTCGTAGATTTTGCTACCATTTTCTTCAGTTGCAGTTACTGCAACACTGTTCCAAAAGGTGGTCATGTATGAACACTTATCACATTTCAGTTGTATTTCACTAGCAAGTCCTACGTGCTTTATTATGGAGAGTTCCAGACCAATTTCACTACAATGAATACATCTTACACAGTTTGAAAAAATTCCTTTGAGAACCGACATATCAAATATTTCATTCACATCCGATTCGCCCATAAAACATTCATAGTTTTCACTCATTGAACCAAGCTTCTTCTGTGAAGTATTTTCTTTCCCACTTTGACTGCTATGGGCAGGTGTACTTGAGAGGTTAGGTTCACTCACTTGGTTATCGTCTTTATTGTTTACAGTAATAACACATACCTTTGGCTTTCCAACATTTCTCCTTTTCTTAAAAGCCTTCAGGGGATTTCTAATAACTTCACTTTTACTCATTATTATACTTCAACAAAACAGAGACTCAAGAAACAGAATTAATTACGAATATTTTCGAGATAACGACAGAGTAAATAAACATGAAACAATCGACAATCACACCAGCGATATATATTGAACCATCACAGGTTAGCCACAACACATACTTTATCTCACATCACTAAAATGTACCTGATGAACACGGACGTTAATAATAACACCATTTGAGAGCAGTTTAACAGCGCCACAGTGGGTCACGCCCATGTAGAACACACTTCAAAAAAAAATTAAAAATAGTTGTAGTCTTCGGTATTGAATGAATTATATATCTATTAAAAGGTAATAGTCTGCAGATTCAGAAAACGAAAAAACGTAAAAATTGAACTTTTCATGATTTTGAGCCTTTCCGGAGCCCCTTAACAGTGAATAGTGGTGGTCATGTAAGATACCAGTGGGAAGAGTCAAAGAAAATGAAAAGGTTAGCACATTCAGGTGCGACGGGTTGGCTGTATCTCTATGATGGGCTTTCAAGTATGAACTTATTTCCTCAACCAAATAATGGGCCGCCTTCCTACTCACTCGGTACACAAGGATGCTCTCGTGCATTTCAAAAGAGTTCGTCTCGGCGGCGGTTCGAGAAAGGTAGTCTCTCTTCTCTCGTCATCATCATCATCATCATCATCATCATCACCGCACAACACAAAAAGAACACCACACTACACATACATCCAGTACACCCACGTTTTTTTTTTTTTGGTCATCAGTCTACTGACTGGTTTGATGCGGCCCGCCACGAATTCCTTTCCTGTGCTAACCTCTTCATCTCAGAGTAGCACTTGCAACCTATGTCCTCAATTATCTGCTTGACGTATTCCAATCTCTGTCTTCCTCTACAGTTTTTGCCCTCTACAGCTCCCTCTAGTACCGTGGAAGTCATTCCCTCATGTCTTAGCAGATGTCCTATCATCCTGTCCCTTCTCCTTATCAGTGTTTTCCACATATTCCTTTCCTCTCCGATTCTGCGTAGAACCTTCTCATTCCTTACCCTATCAGTCCACCTAATTTTCATCATTTGTCTATAGCACCACATCTCAAATGCTTCGATTCTCTTCTGCTCCGGTTTTCCCACAGTCCATGTATCACTACCATACAATGCTGTACTCCAGATGTACATCCTCAGACATTTCTTCCTCAAATTAAGGCCGGTATTTGATATTAGTAGACTTCTCTTGGCCAGAAATGCCTTTTTTTGCCATAGCGAGTCTGCTTTTGATGTTCTCCTTGCTCCGTCCGTCATTGGTTATTTTACTGCCTAGGTAGCAGAATTCCTTAACTTCATTGACTTCGTGACCATCAATCCTGATGTTAAGTTTCTCGCTGTTCTCATTTCTACTACTTCTCATTACCTTCGTCTTTCTCCGATTTACTCTCAAACCATACTGTGTACTAATTAGATTGTTCATTCCGTTCAGCAGATCATTTAATTCTTCTTCACTTTCACTCAGGATAGCAATGTCATCAGCGAATCGTATCATTGATATCCTTTCACCTTGTATTTTAATTCCACTCCTGAACCTTTCTTTTATTAACATCATTGCTTCCTCGACGTACAGATTGAAGAGTAGGGGCGAAAGGCTACAGCCTTGTCTTACACCCTTCTTAATACGAGCACTTTGTTCTTGATCGTCCACTCTTATTATTCCCTCTTGGTTGTTGTACATATTGTATATGACCTGTCTCTCCCTATAGCTTACTCTACTTTTTTCAGAATCTCGAACAGCTTGCACCATTTTATATTGTCGTACAGTCCACAAATACAGAGATGAAACAGCTCTCGTATGGCAGAACAGGAAGATTCTTCCCGATTCTCGTGGGATATCCCAGCCAACTATGCCATATGACTGTACTTCTGTTCTGGTAGAAAACTAGCTGCTTCACTCTCGTGGAATCTACGGTCTGCAAATATTTTTGTTTTGTTTTCTTGTTTTCTGCAATCGAATTTTGACGTTGTTACAAACTGCAACATCCTCTTCACTTTTAAAGCTATTTAAGGCCATAGAAGTATGGTCTTCCCCGAACGTACTTCTCACCAAAAGCGATTCTGGTAGCTGGAGTCCATCATTTATGTTAATCATGCCTTTTGGGTTCTTGTGGTGGTATTTTCACAGAAACTTTCACCCCGTACACGTATTTTTTATAACTAACCGAGAAAGGAAACACAGTTTTCACAGATGCAGCTTTAATTTTTTTAATACATGGAAATATTTTCTTAAGAATTTTATTCCAGTCTTTTACCACCTTACGGGTTGACTTACTAAGAACATTGAAATATGTATTTCTTTATTTGTGACAGAGAAGTTACAAATCTTCATAGATTTAACCTTTCATCCCCTATTTCATCCCCTTTACAGTTGAACTTCCAGAAACACTGAAACACGATGGTTTTTTATTTGTAACCGATAAGACAAAAACCAAATTTCATAGATGTAGCTTTAAAAAAACTTGTAGTTCATTAATAATTAATTATTTTCTATAAAGCTTTCACCCACAATTTCACCGCCACAGTAGTTACATGCTCCAACACGTATTTGTTTATTTCTGACAGAAAAACCAAATACCAGTTTTCGTAGTTTCAGCTTCAAAAATAACTTAATAGCGACATATTTTCAAAAAACCTCTTACCCACTATTTAAGTCTCTTATAAGTGCAATCCCGAAAAATCCTTTCTTAAACGGTATCTACAGCATAAGATCAACACCCTCTCCAAATTTCAAATTTCTGTCCTTATCTATATCTTGAAATGGCTCTGAGCACTATGGGACTTAACATCTGAGGTCATTAGTCCCCTATATCTTAGAACTACTTAAACCTAAGTAACCTAAGACATCACACACATCCATGCCCGAGGCAGGATTCGAACCTGCGACCGTAACGGTCTCGCGGTTCCAGACTGAAGCTCCTAGAACCGCTCGGTCACATCAGCCGGCTAGCGATATGTGCTGGCCGAAGATGAGTCATATACTCACGACACTGCCTCATATATACGAACACTGTTTCCTTACTATTTTGTTAGATATCACCAGTACCCTCGTTTCACAGTGCATCGGATTCCACACGGTTTCAACAGTCTGATTACTTTACATAAGAGTTAATTTGTTCAATATGAACAAAAGTGTATAACCCTGTTTGTGTGGGTCTTATTAGATTCGCATCATCCACTGTATGAGTCTAGTTTTCACGCATATCAGTGTTTTTGATGTATCTCCGGAACTCTATGTAATGCAGTGATATAATTTTTCATGTACATATTAGTGGTATATGTGGATGCTGTCTGCAAGATGTGTTCCAAATAGAGTTAGTACACTGAACCGCCAAAGAAACTGGTATAGGCATGCGTATTGCATACAGTGATTTGTAAACAGGCAGAATATGGTGCTGCGGTCGGCAACGCCTATATAAGGCAACAAGTGTCTGGCGCAGTTGAAAGATCGGTTACAGCTGCTACAAAGGCAGTTTGTCAGGATTCAAGAGAGTTTGAACGTGATGTTATAGTCGGTGCAGGACCGATGGGACACAACATTTCCGGGGTAGTGACGCAGTGGGGATTTCCCCGTACGACCATTTCACGAGTGTACCGTGAACATCAGGAATCCGGTGAAACAACATCAAATCTTCGACATCGTGGCAGCCGGAAAAAGATCCTGCAAGAACGGGACCAACAACGACAGAAGAGTATCGTTCAACGTGACAAAAGTGTAACCCTTCCGCAGATTGATGCAGATTTCAATGTTGGGCCATCAGCAAGTGTCACCGTGTGAACCGTTCAACGAAACACCACCGATATGGGTTTTCGGAGCGGAAGACCAATTCATGTACTCTTGATGACTTCACGACACAAATCTTTACGCCCCGTCTGAGCCCGTCAGTACTGACATTGGACTGCTGATGACCGGAAACATGTTGGCTTGTCGGACAAGTCTCGTTTCAAATTGTATCGAGCGGATGGATGTGAAGGGGTATGGAGACAAGTTCATCAATCCACGAACCCCGCATGTCACCAGAGGATTGTTGAAGCTGGTGGAGGCTCTGTAATGGTATGGGGCGCGTGCAGTTTGAGTGATATGAGACCCCTCATACGTCTAGATGCGACTCTGGCGGCTGACACGTACGTAAGTGCCCTATCTGACCACCTATATCCATTCATGTCCGCTGTGCATTCCGAAGGACTTGGGCAATTTCAGCATGGCAGTGCGACACCCCGCTCGTCCACAATTTCCGCAGATTGGCTCCAGGAACACTGTTCTGAGTTTAAACACTTCCGCTGGCCAACAAACTCCCCAGACATGAACACAGCATATCTGGGATGCCTTGCAACATGCTGTTCAGAAGAGAACTCTACCCCCTCGGATTTATGGACAGCCCTACAGGAGTCATGGTTTGTGTCCCCTCCAGTACCACTTGAGTCAATGCCACGTCGTGTTGCGGCACTTCTGAGTGCTAGCGGAGGCCCTACACTATTAGGCAGGTGTACCAGCTTCTTTGGCTGTTCAGTATAGTAGCAAAGTACTAAATTAAAACGTCATGCCTGATGTTGAAGTTATACTAAATGATCAGTGAAAATGTAGTAAGGGACTTCATTATTTTGTAGGGGGTGACAGGGAGAAAAGTGTTTTGAAGTTATTTGAAATTTTTTGTGAAGTTCTCTCATTGTTTGGGTAATTTGCACGCGGTGAGTTATGCTACCTCACGACATGTACATCGTTTCTAACTGTAATACTTCGCTTATTGAGTTCAGTATGTAATGCAAGATTATACCTCTTAATCTTTAGACTACGGTAGCATTTGCAGTTAAAAGGGATAACTGCTCGTTTTATCCGCTTAGAGTGGCTCGTAGTTGCTAGAACACGAGACTTCACATCTTAGTACTTATTGGACATCTTGCCTCAATATCTCGATCCGTTTTCTGTCTCTTTAACATTATTCCAGTGGTCTTTGAGAATTAATCTCGAAACTGGTTCCATTATGGCTCTAAGATATTTGACATTTTAAAAAATGATTTGCAAATAGCGTAAATACAAGAAGCATATTAACATTCACAAAATAGAGCCCACGCATGTTACGTAAGAGCACTCAAATGCTAAGAAAAACCTTCATCAATAGTTTACGCCGGGAAAGACTACAGACACATAAACGAGTTTTTAGTTTATGGAGCAATAACATAAAAAGTTATGCACTTAGTGCATTCCGGTACTGATGAAAATGAAAACGTCAGATGTGTAGAAGGACCAAAAAATTCTCATGAAAATTCAGTATTAGTCTGATAATTTCAATGGTTCAAAATAACAAGGCTGCACACAGTCACCCCTCAAAAACCATATTAGACTGGTAATTCTCGCAACAGCGGAAAACTTTAATTTCCATTCTCTGGAAAAGTACAAGACATCCCCAGCAACGCCTGAGGTTTCCTGGTCTTCCAACCGCGCCGTTCGTCAGCGCCGGAACGGACACCTGTCTCTCAATTAACAGGGCTCCCCATTGATTCGGGGTAAGCCCTGCCTCCTTGCTCTAGGACAGCTGCAAGATCCACCCGAGGCAGCCGACGAGTCTTACGGAGGTGAGGACGTGGATATTTTATAAAATAGGAGAGCCTCCACTGGCGGAACAGTTTCTGTCAACCTGCACACTATAGCGCTTCTCAAGATGCAAGATACATCCAGTCAGCGTTTTTTTTTTATCATAAGGAAAGTCTATTTGCATACCGCCACTTTCACCTTTAAGAAAGAAAAAAACAACTGCGCCATTTCAGACGTTTGCCCCTAACTACGCCTGTCCCAATAGTTCTACTTATACTATGAAAGGTTGAAATAAATGGGGCAGAGTATCACATTTATCACATGTATGTAACAGAGAAGAAATTTTTTCCAGGAGTACTTATGGTGTGTCTGCGAAGCCGCTCTAGGCAGTCGAGAAATCCATGCGTGTATTCTCGAAAATATAGAGGAATACCATTGCGGATCATAGCACGAAAATCCAAAAACAGTGCATCAGATCAAATCAACTGCTTATTGCAGGGACATTCCAACTACATGGCGGATCGTAGAAAGCACTCCAAAGTAAGTTGGAGATCTATTACCCGTATTTCGGATTACAGACATCAGGTATGGTGTAATTCTATCAGAAGTCGCACGAGTGAAGACGGCCAGAATTCGTTGGACCAACTGCCCGACATCTACTGCTGGGCCAAAGAAGAAGCGATAATCATCCGTGTCCGGCAGGTTGCATGCGAGGCAGAGTGGAGAATTAGCAACATAAAAAAAACAGCGTGTGACTAGGGTCTCCCGTTAGGTAGACGGTTCGCCGGGTACAAGTCTTTCGATTTGACGTCACTTCGGTGACTTCCGCGTCGATGGGGATGAAATGATGATGATTAAGACAGCACAACTCCCTGAGCAGAGAAAATCTCCGACTCAGCAGGGAATCGAACCCCGGCCCTGAGGATTGACATTCTGTCGCTCTGACCATCCAGCTACCGGGGGCGGACATTTGCAAGGTGAACTTGGTGGAGACATACCACATGGAGCGTGCAGTAGTGCGAAGAAAAGGAGCACTCATCGCCCGCCATATATTGTGCCCCTGCAGTGCAGGTACTTGCGTCACATTTTGGGTGAGAGACACTTGCATCTCCGTCGACAGAGAGCATACAGGCGGCAAAGCGGCAGAAAGACAGCTGTGCTCCAGGAAAAAAAAGAAGAGTTCAATATGATAAGAGCGCTGGGTTGTCCAACAACATCACCTGAGGGGCCAAAAGTGATTCTGATATTGGTTTGTGGGGCGCTCAACATCGTTGTCATCAGCGCTCGTACAACTTCCAAATATTTCCATTTCCGGTCTCGGCACTTCCCGAATGATGATGAGATGATGAGGACAACACAAACACCCAGTCCATCGGTGAAAATGCCCGACCCGATTGGGACTCGAACCCGGGACCCCGTGATCCTGAGGCAGCAATGCTAGCGACTAGACCACGAGCTGCGGGCAGGGCCAACGAGGCTGGGGCATATAACTAAAAAAATAAGCTGGTGAAGCACATCAGGCAGCACCGCCACATCACCGATACGGTGGCCTGATAAAAAGGGGCCCGTGCTCGATCCAGAATATGGTATAGACCCACACCCCCCGGAACCTGGGGAATAGTGAGGTTCTGACTAACATCATAGCTAACGTGTGGCGAGCCAGGGTGTGCAGAACTGGAAGGGTTTGCGCCATGTGAGTGATCAACGATGCCATGTGAATACTGACATAGCATTTACATTGCAGCACTCATCCGCAGTTGAGGGCCGCAGTGCGCTGCAGGTCAGCCATACCAAGACAACATAAAGTATCTATCAAGTTGAGTGCATCAACATTCCCCTCAGACAGGCCTGTACCGATAGACATTGCCTGTGATTTACCTACATTACGCGAGCTGTGTGAAACTTCGCCGGAGGTCGCCACCCACGGAAACGCTGCCTACTTTGGCACTTCGAAGGTAGAGGACCAAAACGTCCACATATTCGGTGCAGCAAAATCGACGTTCACCAGCGACCTCCTGCCAGTCATTGTTGTACGCCCCAAAACAACGATTCTAGAGTGAAGGTTGTAAGGTGAGTAGCATCTTGGAAAGTGTACAGCAGCGCCGACAGGGGTACTGCTGTCTCACCAAGCACCTGATCAGGATCGGTTGTGTGAGCCTATCACTACACAACACACTGTATTTCGCTCCATACAGGAGACGTATCACCGCCTAAACAATAGTTTCTGGGTATCCCTTACAGCGGAAGACAGCTGTAAGTAAAGAATGATTGAGCCTATCAAATGTCTGGAATAGTCTAAAGACGTCAAAGGGCTATCAGATCCCTATAGCGGCAGAGCACTGTCTGAATGTCGTACGGTCCGACTAGCGATACCTGATCAGAGCTCATGAGGTGATGGGCAGGCCTCATAAGTCGCACCGTCAAAAGACGAGTAAAGACTTCCATGTCTCTATTTAGCAGGGTCAAGGGGCGATAATCACTGATATGCAGACCTCGTGTTTAGAGCTGAAAAATCTTTGAAACTTCATATATACAGTCCATGTTCAAAATTATGTGTGAAAACATTAATAGTTTTTTCATTATTCTTTGTAAAACAAAGAAAATATTTACACCACTTTACGAAGTCATTTTTGCACTAAATTGAAGAAAGATGTTGACTGAATTCTGTATGTCCTAAGAGATGTGAGTAGGTTGGCGCTACTAAGACCAGGCGAGCGCTCCGAATGCCACGGCGAGTGTTGCCGATGGTGGGGGGGAAATAGCAGAGGAAAAGCGAGGCCGCAGCCGGACGCCGCTAGGGTGAGCAAGTCTGCCTGTCGCAGCTTGCCAGCAGTACTAGCTATGCTAAATCAGATCTACGTTCTGAACTAGGAACACGACTGTGAAGCCGCACCTGTTCAAAAAAAGAGAAATTAGGCAAGTCACATCATTCAATGCCGAATGGGAATTGCTATTTGAACACCAGGCAAAGTGATTAACACACCATCGCCCTAAAGAGCAGAATTTTCAAAAACAGTGACAAACGTGTCTTTTAATTTTTAATTGAGAAGCTAAATACAAACGCTCGTACATTTAGCTTTAAAATGTTTTTATAATGAAATAATTTCGTAAAACTTTTCATCCCCAATTCCACTCTCTTAGGGAGCTGAAGTTCCAAAAACATAGAACGATGTACTTTTCTTATGTCTAACTGAGAGGTCAACTACCAACTTTTATACACGTAGTTTTAAAACACTTTAGTAGTTCTTTAATAATGAATCATTTACAAAACAATTTTCACCCACTGTTTCACCCCCTTAAAGATTGAATTTCGAAAAATACTGAAACATATATTTTTTTTATTTGTGACTGAGAGGCTAAATATTAATTTTCGCAGATCTACCTTCGAAACTGCCTTAATAACGACAGATTTTTAAAAAGCCTTTCATCCTCTGTTTAGCCCCCTCAGGATGGTAAATTCCAAAAATCCCTCTCCAGTATTCACGTTCCTATCCTTAGCGGTTTGAGCTGGGCGTGAGGAGTCCGTGGCCGAATCAGTCAGTCAGGACATTCCCTTTTATATATGAATATTATGGTATTCCACTGCAGAATGATGGTTATTTCCGACTGCCATCTTTGCATCACGCCAAAACCGAGATACCCTACATATCTGAATGTTGTTATACATGTATCGGCTTTGCAAGCACATACCATGAGATCCTTGTGTATAAGGCCCTTTTGTACAGAAGAGTCATACGTAGACGTACCTTGGTGGCGTCACAGCAGTCTCCTTTCTCTCCTTTGAGCCCAGGTTTCCCAGGTGGCCCAGGTTCTCCAGGGAGACCAGGCAGACCCTGTAACAACAGCGCTTGGAATTACATTAATGCCCACAATGTGTTTTGTTGACATTAAAATTTTCAGTTCTGTGGAAGAGTCATTTATATAACCGTAGGCTGAACCTTTCTCAACGAACTTTGTAATCGCTTTGAGATAACTCTAAATAATCTTTTGCAATATTTATCAGTTAACTATGTTTTTAAGAACCTGCTTACACTGTACCATTAAGGATAATTAATTAACTGAAAGTTCTAAGAATCCTTCGAGCAAAATAGAACTACATCATATTTCATCATCAACCGCTGACAGCAATTAGAGGTGTTGTATATATGCAGACTGAAGCAATGAATGAAAATTTGTATCAAGCCCAGGATTCGAACCCTGTTCTTCTGCTCCCGAGGCAAATAGGCCAAACTACACCACCTTGGCATAACGTCTTTGCACAATTTCACGGACTGTCCTAGCACACATCCCTCCCCATCCAGATTCTCATTCATGCCTCAGCCCACATCGTATTCCTCTAGTCTGCACATCTATATCATAGTTATGTGGGGCTTGAAAACTTACCTGGAACCATACAGTTTGAATTGGATGTGTACCATATGACAAGAACAATATAAAAGGTATTCTGATCAAGAAAAGTTTAATTTTTTAAAGTAACAATTTATTTTATTTACTTTTCTTTGCCCCTCTTGTTTGAAGTCTGTCATCTTCAAAATCAATAATACGGAATAAAATATGGCTTAAATTAGTGTGAGAGCAACTCAAGTACTTGTAAACTACGGCAAAGATCCTGTTACAATATCTGTACAGTTACATGCTTCTGTTTTTACTTATGGTATATCGTGATAAGAAATATGGCCTTGTAGGTTCCTCAGTTTACTCAGGTTTCCTCAGTTTACTCAGGACTGAGTGTCGTTTGACAGCGCAAAAGTCACAATTTTACCTTAGTATACCAACAAGATCAAAAGACCCCGCGCGGTTTGGGCGTCCTGTCACGGTTCGCGCCACTCACCGCGTCGGAGGTGTGTGTTGTCCTTAGCGAAGGTTTGTTTAAGTTAGATTAATTAGAGTGTAAGTCTAGGGACCGTTGATCTCAGCAGTGTGGTCCCATAGAAGCTTACCACAAATTTCCAAATTTCATCGATTAATTCTGTTAATCAAGGAGCTAACGTTATGCTGATTCTGATAACACCCGGTACATGTTGTGTAACGAACAGTTTTAACGATCAAACTTTTACCAATGCCCCTGCCCTCGTTTGTAAGACTTTTGGCAAGGAGCATTCAACATTTCTTCACAACATTCAGCTTGAGCACAGTTCGCTGCTGGGCTACACAGACATATGATGCCTTTTAGTGCCAGTCTGTGCCGCTACTAGCTACATTCAGGAGGTTCACATGGACTACAGCAGAACTGTCAGACATACCACAACAATTGCGATTCGAGACTGCACCTTCTTGAAACTCTACAGGGACAGATTTGTACTTCATTGGAACACTGTTCCGTGTTCTCTCTCACAATGTGTGTCCAGGTCCACTGGAAGCCATAATTGGGTACTAGAATGTCACTGACCCTTCTATATGCAGTCTATCGCTTGTGGGCATCGACAAAGTGGCTGCTCAAAAATCGACTTCTCACAGATGAACTTCTGCATATACCTTGCTGGGAATTCTGCATCATAGCTGCTAAACATCTAAACCGACGTCATCTGATGGAATGTTAATTCTTTTGTTGTTATGCTACTATCTCTGGAGATCATTTTAGCATCCACAGGGCATAATATCCCAGTTCATCCTTCACACGTGGAATGAGACATATTTTCTCACAGGGGCCGTGCACTCCTCACACCTGCAGGATCTCACAGGCTGAAACTATGACAAGTATACTTTTCTGTTATCACTGACAGTCTTGGCTGAAGCCTCAGTTGTTGCTCTATAACGGCTTTGTCTGAGATTTGCACCCTTCGTCCTATCTCTTCATTCTATGTTTATTCAGTCTCCACGATCGTCTGCGCTGGTGCAAAATTCCACACTACTCACGATATCAAATATCATCGTTCTTCATCACTAACATCACACTTCCGTGATACTTTGAAGTTATTGGCTCCCATATGCACTCTCAGTGTAACCAGTAGTTTTAAACCACAGCTTGCAGATCCCAAACTTATCATTTCTTTAAAACACTTATCTACTCATTCTCTCCACATCGCTTCTACTCTCACACGACACACTTTCGCAACGGTGTTCTCTGGTTCATAGCCTAGATGTGAGCATTGCTCAACACTTCAAAGAACAAGTGAGACACTGATATTTCCTACTTAGCTGCAACCTGCTATTGACAAGCCAGTTCAGTACACATCACCATATGAGCTCACAGACTTTCTCGTGACGATTTCATCTTTTAAGCCATCACCCATTAGTCAGACAAGGACCATGCCATGCTGCTCCATCTCAACAACGCCACATTATTGTTTGCCACCTGCAATCATACACCCACGTTCATCCCCTGACAACAACTGTGTGTTCTTGGACTCAGTTCTCTCTCATCCATCTCCAGCAACACCAGCACTATCACCAACTTTCACTTTGATTTTTATTCAGAGTCTTCGCACGCCCAGTACCCAGACATTAAATGAACTTTCCTAAACGCAGTCGTTTTTGTCTTTGTCGTGCACCCCAGGACCATGGTGATGGTGCTGATGGAGATGACAGTCTACACATCATTTAGCATCAGACTTGCGGCATCCACGTCTCCACATGAGTGACAAGTGCCTGTGACTACTCTGGTTTCCAAGACAGCTGTTGTGTGTATAGATGCTTCCAAATTTGATAGGCCAGGAGCTCCCACAACAGGGAATCTCTGTGCAACCCCATGTTCCCAGGAGTTATCATGAGGTAAGCGATTTCTGTCATCACCTCACGATCTGTTTTCCCTAGAGACTTCCTGCCTCTGGTGAGGACCAGCTTGTCTGAAATCAACTCGTGACTTTACATTCGCCAGAGGCTGTACTTTGTACATACTATGTGGCTGGTCACAGCCAAGTCACCAAGTGGAAGATGTTCCCCAAGAAAACTCCAGCCCATCGTATTTACTGTGAGGCTAGATGATCCAGCACCACCAAACAATCCCAGCCTCCATGTCCCCCACACTTACTATGAAACCTGCTGCCACAACATTACCACATGGCACTAGTATCCCTGGATGTTCTGGTACTTACTATGACACCACCTGGCCCACGCCACCAAGTGGTCAATATTCCTATGATGTGCATTGGCTTTAGTCCAGTGCATCAGCGCCATGTGCTACCTGATTTACTCTAGGCCGCCTCTGTACATACCGTGGGGCCAATTGGTCCAACATCACCAGAGGACCTCGTCTTCCTCAGAAGCCTCCCTATGAAAGGCATAACAATGTGGGCCCATAAAGCTCCTAGAGGTTTCCAACACCTCATATTACTAAGTTTGCTGGGTGTCCTCTAAACACTCCCAGCCAATGAAACTTACTAGTATAAGGTTGAACATTTTTTTGTCATCACAGGTTTCTCACCTTCCTGGAGAATCCCAGCCTCCAGTTCTTACAGAAATGCTGAGTGTTGTGAAGGCATTGCTAATTATGCATGTTGTTGTTGTTGTTGTGGTCTTCAGTCCTGAGACTGGTTTGATGCAGCTCTCCATGCTACTCTATCCTGTGCAAGCTTTTTCATCTCCCAGTACCTACTGCAACCTACATCCTTCTGAATCTGCTTAGTGTATTCATCTCTTGGTCTCCCTCTACGATTTTTACCCTCCACGCTGCACTCCAATACTAAATTGGTGATCCCTTGATGCCTCAGAACATGTCCTACCAACCGATCCCTTCTTCTGGTCAAGTTGTGCCACAAACTTCTCTTCTCCCCAATCCTATTCAATACTTCCTCATTAGTTATGTGATCTACCCATCTAATCTTCAGCATTCTTCTGTAGCACAACATTTCGAAAGCTTCTATTCTCTTCTTGTCCAAACTATTTATCGTCCATGTTTCACTTCCATACATGGCTACACTCCATACGAATACTTTCAGAAATGACTTCCTGACACTTAAATCTATACTGGATGTTAACAAATTTCTCTTCTTCAGAAACGCTTTCCTTGCCATTGCCAGCCTACATTTTATATCCTCTCTACTTCGACCATCATCAGTTATTTTGCTCCCCAAATAGCAAAACTCCTTTACTACTTTAAGTGCCTCATTTCCTAATCTAATTCCCTCAGCATCACCCGAATTGATTAGACTACATTCCATTATCCTTGTTTTGCTTTTGTTGATGTTCATCTTATATCCTCCTTTCAAGACACTGTCCATTCCATTCAACTGCTCTTCCAAGTCCTTTGCTGTCTCTGACAGAATTACAATGTCATCGGCGAAATTCAATGTTTTTATTTCTTCTCCATGAATTTTAATACCTACTCCGAATTTTTCTTTTGTTTCCTTTACTGCTTGCTCAATATACAGATTGAACAACATCGGGGAGAGGCTACAACTCTGTCTCACACCCTTCCCAACCACTGCTTCCCTTTCGTGTCCCTCGACTCTTATAACTGCCATCTGGTTTCTGTACAAATTGTAAATAGCCTTTCGCTCCCTGTATTTTACCCCTGCCACCTTTAGAATTTGAAAGAGAGTATTCCAGTCAACATTGTCAAAAGCTTTCTCTAAGTCTACAAATGCTAGAAACGTAGGTTTGTCTTTCCTTAATCTTTCTTCTAAGATAAGTCGTAAGGTCAGTATTGCCTCACGTGTTCCAGTGTTTCTACGGAATCCAAACTGATCTTCCCCGAGGTTGGCTTCTACTAGTTTTTCCATTCGTCTGTAAAGAATTCGTGTTAGTATTTTGCAGCTGTGACTTATTAAGCTGATAGTTCGGTAATTTTCACATCTGTCAACACCTGCTTTCTTTGGGATTGGAATTATTATATTCTTCTTGAAGTCTGAGGGTATTTCGCCTGTTTCATACATCTTGCTCACCAGATGGTAGAGTTTTGTCAGGACTGGCTCTCCCACGGCCGTCAGTAGTTCCAATGGAATATTGTCTACTCCGGGAGCCTTGTTTCGACTCAGGTCTTTCAGTGCTCTGTCAAACTCTTCACGCAGTATCATATCTCCCATTTCATCTTCATCTACATCCTCTTCCATTTCCATAATATTGTCCTCAAGTACATCGCCCTTGTATAGACCCTCTATATACTCCTTCCACCTTTCTGCTTTCCCTTCTTTGCTTAGAACTGGGTTTCCATCTGAGCTCTTGATATTCATACAAGTCGTTCTCTTATCTCCAAAGGTCTCTTTAATTTTCCTGTAGGCGGTATCTATCTTACCCCTAGTGAGATAGGCCTCTACATCCTTACATTTGTCCTCTAGCCATCCCTGCTTAGCCATTTTGCACTTCCTGTCGATCTCATTTTTGAGACGTTTGTATTCCTTTTTGCCTGTTTCACTTACTGCATTTTTATATTTTCTCCTTTCATCAATTAAATTCAATATTTCTTCTGTTACCCAAGGATTTCTACTAGCCCTCGTCTTTTTACCTACTTGATCCTCTGCTGCCTTCACTACTTCATCCCTCAAAGCTACCCATTCTTCTTCTACTGTATTTATTTCCCCCATTCCTGTCAATTGCTCCCTTATGCTCTCCCTGAATCTCTGTACAACCTCTGGTTCTTTTAGTTTATCCAGGTCCCATCTCCTTAAATTCCCACCTTTTTGCAGTTTCTTCAGTTTTAATCTACAGGTCATAACCAATAGATTGTGGTCAGAGTCCACATCTGCCCCTGGAAATGTCTTACAATTTAAAACCTGGTTCCTAAATCTCTGTCTTACCATTATATAATCTATCTGATACCTTTTAGTATCTCCAGGGTTCTTCCATGTATACAACCTTCTTTCATGATTCTTAAACCAAGTGTTAGTTATGATTATGTTGTGCTCTGTGCAAAATTCGACCAGGCGGCTTCCTCTTTCATTTCTGTCCCCCAATCCATATTCACCTACTATGTTTCCTTCTCTCCCTTTTCCTACACTCGAATTCCAGTCACCCATGACTATTAAATTTTCGTCTCCCTTCACAATCTGAATAATTTCTTTTATTTCATCATACATTTCTTCAGTTTCTTCGTCATCTGCAGAGCTAGTTGGCATATAAACTTGTACTACTGTAGTAGGCGTGGGATTCGTATCTATCTTGGCCACAATAATGCGTTCACTATGCTGTTTGTAGTAGCTTACCCGCATTCCTATTTTCCTATTCATTATTAAACCTACTCCTGCATTACCCCTATTTGATTTTGTGTTTATAAGCCTGTAGTCACCTGACCAGAAGTCTTGTTCCTCCTGCCACCGAACTTCACTAATTCCCACTATATCTAACTTCAACCTATCCATTTCCCTTTTTAAATTTTCTAACCTACCTGCCCGATTAAGGGATCTGACATTCCACGCTCCGATCCGTAGTACACCAGTTTTCTGTCTCCTGATAACGACATCCTCCTGAGTAGTCCCCGCCCGGAGATCCGAATGGGGGACTATTTTACCTCCGGAATATTTTACCCAAGAGAACGCCATCATCATGTAATCATACAGTAAAGCTGCATGCCCTCGGGAAAAATTACGGCTGTAGTTTCCCCTTGCTTTCAGCCGTTCGCAGTACCAGCACAGCAAGGCCGTTTTGGTTATTGTTACAAGGCCAGATCAGTCAATCATCCAGACTGTTGCCCTTGCAACTACTGAAAAGGCTGCTGCCCCTCTTCAGGAACCACACGTTTGTCTGGCCTCTCAACAGATACCCCTCCGTTGTGGTTGCACCTACGGTACGGCTATCTGTATCGCTGAGGCACGCAAGCCTCCCCACCAACGGCAAGGTCCATGGTTCATGGTTTATGCATATAAAATTTTTTTCGTGATTTTGTTTAGATTTGTATTCTTTTTCTTTTGTTCATATGGGCATTTCCAATTGTGATTATGTAACATTCTACTGTGGGTCTTAAATGTAAACATGTAATTGTGATTATTTCGTTTGCCAATGGATAAATATGTTTCTTGCTTTGCACCTGTGGTAAAGTTTATAAAGTTCTCTTTTGGAATATTATTAATTGCGAAAAATGCAGTCAATAACATTTATAAAGATTTATGTAATTTACGATAACGATACAACATCCATAGACAGGGGACAGCGATAGTGATATCGATAGATGAAAGGTTGTTGTGTAGTAGAGGGGATGGTGGATGGTATGTCTGTGAAGCATGCGCGGAAAAATAGTATTGTGTTTTATGGAAAGCATACGTAATTGTATGGACAGTGATACCGAACTATCAGATTGTTAATTCTCTTTACCACTGCGGTATGTAATGCCATCGACAGCGAAGTTTAGGAGCAAATAAACCGGACTGTGAAAGTGTCGCTAACATTACTTTGTTGTGGCCGACAAGAACAGTGCTTTTATGCGAATGAACTTTACTGGTATTGGTTTTGGGTGGTGGAATTGTTGTCTATCACATTCTATCAGGCCGTGAAAGTTAATACTTTAAATAACTGTGCAATATAAATGACTTTCAGTGACGTTGTCGTAGTTTGAAATGCGAGAACAGAGAGGACATTGTTTACGGTGTGCTTCACACACAAGAACAATTCTATGAACTGTGTATTTGTGGCTAAGACTATATGAATGTGACAAACTGTGTAATTATGGTCGATAGCGTCACGGACAGTGCATAAAGTGTAAAAACGAGCGATGTCTACGTAATGTACTTTGAAAGAGAGGATATGTCAACAATGGTTGTATACTGGCGTCTTGTGGATTGTTAATCACCACGGGGTTAATGATACAGCTGTGCCGGAACTTTATTTGCGTTTCACCGGAGAAGATTAACCAGCGGAACTGCCTGTATCCTGCTCTCATCATCGTAACCCGCCGACATCGTGCTGCCCAACGCAACGCTTCGCATGCAACAAAAAGTTAAGAGAGTTCGCCGAACTCTATTCCCCTACCTAGAAACTTTATTTCTCTATTAAAAGTATAGGAATTGCAGACTCTATTCAAATATATTCTTTGTTTAGCTTGTGTTTGCTTTCTGCTAACGAAAATTAAAATTACGATCAGTGAATTAAAAGTTGCCTGATAGTCATTGTTGACAGACCAGTAAATATAAACTTCTTCCTCTCATTAGAACTAATTCTCCTTGCATGTCAAAATCATTGTAGTTATTTTATGTAGTTTTAGGTATTGTTATGAGATTAGATATATGACAGTGACTAATAAGAGTACTTTGTCGCAAAATATGGCGTCGCGCGAAAATTACGGCGACCGCCATAATTGCTTGCGTTGTGACCAATAACGTAAAAGCTGCTATTCCCGTATTGGTGCATTTCCTAACGTGAGAGTGAATTATAAATGTCAGCTGTCAAATCACGTAGGGGCTGTTTACCCAGTAATAAAAGTTTTTGATATTGTATTGCTACGAGTCGTAGTATTAAGAGACACTTGTTATACTCAAAAGTGGGTAGATGTATGGTGAACCCCCTCAGTGTTCATGCAATTATTAACAGTATTGTGTGTGATTCACGAAATTTTGTCGCATTTTCTAATTCCTTTCAGATATTGTCTTAGACGTTTTTGAAGTTTCGGAGAATATATACACAATTTTGTCGATTCAAGTTAATTTCAGAGCAGTTTCTCGTGAATGTTAGAGTTTTCAGTTCATAAACAAAGTGAGATCGTGACCAGTTGAGAAGTATAACAAAGAGTGTGGTTTTCCAACTAAAATTTTGGATGACTTCACAGTTCAGACTTTGATAATTATTTTTCCTGTTGGTTGAGGTCATCACAGTGTCCTCATGTTGCCAAATATTCTCATCTTCATTTCAGGCCATCTGCACCTAGCACATACCACGAATCTGGCTGGTGGCACATTCCCTAGTGGCCCAATCCGTGGGTACTTACTATGAGGCCAGCTGACCCGCACGGCCACAGGATACTGTCTTCACTGGAGACTCCCTGGATTTTCCTTGAGGCCAGCGTACGACACTGGCCCCTGAACGCCCCTTCCCCGCTGCCGTGATGCTGTCGCCCCCCACAGCCCCTTGCTCACCGTGAGGCCGGCCGCCCCCAGGTCGCCCCGCGGCCCCGGCTTGCCCGGCGGCCCCACGGGCCCCCGCGGCCCCCGCCGCCCCCGCCGCCCCGGGTCGCCCTTGTCGCCCTTCTGCAGCACCAGCGGCGTGCCGGCGCCCACCTCCACGCGGGGTCCTGGAGGACCGCGCTCTCCTTTCGGTCCCGGCGCCCCGGTAGCTCCAGGAAGGCCGCGCTCGCCGCGGTCGCCCTGTGGACCTCGTGGGCCCTGCAACAACAAAAAGGAATTAAGGCTGGAGTTAATCGAGGTCATTTGAGCACCAAATCAAAGTAACACACAGATGGCAAAGGAAACTGACAGAGGTACAATAACAGCTGTCGAAATGACTGATATCAAACATTAAAGCAAGCATAAAGGTGGATGATTTGATTTAGATTTCAATGGAATCCCAAGTTCTAGTCCAGTGATTTTATAAATATGTCCCCTCTCTTGGTCCTACAAGAAAGCTATGCTTCATACTTAAGAAATATTGTAATAGTTTTGTACTGTAGGTACCTGATCCACGTAGTATCCTCTGTAACGTTCTATGTAGAAATGATTGCAGATACACTTCACTTATCGTTATCATCGTCGTGCTTACGCCCTGAAATTAAAAGTTGTAGCCACATAGAACATTCCACAAACATAATTGTGTTTGGAAAGCCCATAGCGTGAACACCTTTTGGCTTGTATTTGACGCCATTTAACGAGAAGTCTTGGTAAATCCTTTTACAGAGATGGACACACTGACGTAACATTAAGCGCTTTTTTCTTTATTCCGCAACTCTGAGTTCCTTCTGTACGCTGATATTAAGCTAAAACTTTCTGCTGCAACTCCTGTTGCAGCCTTATTTGAAATTAGTCATGTCTCCCTTCCTTGAAGTAGTATGGATCACCCTAAGGAATTAAAGATATAGTTTCGAAAGACATCGGAAGTAGCAGTTTTTGAAGTTTTCGTAATGTATCGAGTATTACAGGGTGGCACACGAAATGTGGTACCAATTGTTTCTTCCACAATTTACGACGCACATTAGATATCCCGCTGGGATCTCTGCAGCAGTACCAGGAGACCTTGGAAAAACAAATGAGTTACGAAATGACGTGTAATTCACGATACTACCGGTAGGAGACTAGTAAGCTGACAATGGAAGACTGACGACACAGCAACGATCGGCAATTGTGCTACTTTTTCCTGGAACGAAAAGCCTTGTTGTGACTCAGGCGTTTTCGACAACAGTTTAACACACGATGGGTCCCTTGCGAGAAGGTCATCCACAGGTTGTACGATGAATTTGTACATGAAGGAACAGTACTGGAAGCGAAGCGACCTCGGATTAAGCCTGTTTGTTCCCGGAGAATAATGAAGTGGTACGAGTTGCTGTACAGAGAAGTCCCGGGAAATCGTGTAGAAAGGCAACAGTGCAACTGGGAATATCCAGACGCTCCATTCAACGCATTCTTAAATGTGACCTCCATACGTACCCATACAAGATGACCTGTGCACAGAAGCTCACTTGAAGAACACAACCAGCAGAGGCTACTGTTCGCTGAGTGGGCGGAGGATGGGGAAGAAACTCTTAACAACGTTTGGTTTTCAGACGAGGAGTATTTTCATTTAGACGGTGTGCTTAACAAACAAAATGTACCCTTTTGGGCCACTGAAAACCCACAAGTGCTTCATGAACGACAACATTATGCTCCGAGGATTACAGCGTGGGCAGAAATTTCCAGTCACGGACTTATTGGACCCCTTTTCTTTGAAGAAACTGTGAACAGCGAGCGTTATTTGAGCATGCTTCGCAATAGCTTCATTCCACAGCTTCTTGCTACTGCCTTGCCCTTCAACACGCAGTGGTTCATGCAAGATGGAGCAAGGCCACATACTGCAAAAACTGTGTTGGAGTTTTCACACGAGCATTTCGACAATCGGATCATTTCACTCAGGTTTCCAGGTCGCTTCAATGACGGACAAAATTGGCCCCCCAATAGTCCAGACCTCAATCCATGTGACTTTTTTCTTTGGGGGTACCTAAAGGAAAAAAATTTATCGAAACGTCTACGTGATTTAATGGAGCTCATAGGACTTGTTCTTCAATCTTGCAGTGAAATTACGGCAGACATGTGCCGTAGGGTAATCACTAACTTCAGTGTTCGTTCGAAGGAAGTCAGGACACGAAATGGTGGACGTATTGAGCATGTGCTGAGTTAGAACAAATCTGAATGGACGTCTCTTCATTGTACTATATGTTCCTTCCACATTGTATTGACAATAAATTTTATATTCAAAAACAAAATGATAACACATTTCGTGCGCCACCCTGTATATAACCCTTCGCGCGTGCTTTCAACACAATATTTGAACTTCTTAACTGTTCAGGTCAGTCAGCGACGGAATTAAAATCACTTGACGCAGACATTGCGGAATAAAATGCACCATAATTAAGACAGTCACCAGAACAGTGCCAGAAGTACAACTAATATTTCTATGAGTAAAATATAACAAAGTAAATCCAGGTGCTTGCAAATTCTGTGGATAATTGCTAAAATGCGTGCCAGTTGTTGGAATGCCAGGTGGCGAAACGTCAGAACAACAACGCCTCTGAGCTCACAGACGTGAAATGATTGGTTTCCATTAATTATAAAGCTGGAAATTCTCGTATTGTTTAAGTAGGTCGGCTGCTAGTCGCATTTCCACAGTTTCCTCGACCGCTGAATCCCAGAAGAATGAGGCTTCACGCAGTCCATTGAACGGCCAGTGAAAGTACAGTGTTCAGCCACTGCACTTCCGTTAGGCTGAGTTCGATGCAGCGGTCTTGTGGAGTAGTGTTGTTTGTTCCATACTATTTTTGACACACTAACTGGCTGTGTTGTGATAAATGTCTGTGACAAATGCGCACTGTACTCTACAGTGTGAGTTGGTTCTAACTCAGCCACCGACTCATCTTGAAGATTGTTGTGGGCTTCAAAGACGATATATAGGAAGGTAACATATTGCTGTTCGTCTCTGTTATCAACAGAAGACATTAAGCAAAATACCTACACTTAACGGTTTTACTTCAACAGCGCAATCGATATGCTCCACATTTCCTTAGTCATTTTGAGAACATTTCTCTTGGAGAACAGCGATTTTTTTAATACTTAAAAATGCACATGAACAGTCACAACAGCAAGAAACTTCTTATATCTATGAGGTTACCGGTTTCGGTCTGTTATGGACCACCTTCAGACGTATCACCATGATGGTAAACGGTGACGGTAAACGGAGCACGCGCTACGACTCCACGAGCGCTAATTCCTTAGTCGTCATATACAGTGGTATAAAACACTTATGCAACGGATTACTGACCTAGAAGCATATTAACGAGTACGCCACGTGGGTAATACCACAGTCAATGTGACTGACTCTTTTTGTCATTGTTGTTGTTGTTGTGGTCTTCAGTTCTGAGACTGGTTTGATGCAGCTCTCCATGCTACTCTATCCTGTGCAAGCTTCTTCATCTCCCAGTACCTACTGCTAATTACATCCTTCTGAATCTGCTTAGTGTACTCATCTCTTTGTCTCCCTCTACGACTTATACCCTCCACGGTGTCCTGCAATGCTAAATTTGTGATCTCTTTATGCCTCAGAACATGTTCTACCAACCGGACCCTTCTTCTTGTCAAGTTGTGCCACAAACTCCTCTTCTCCGCAATTATATTCAATACCTCCTCATTAGTTATGTGATCCATCCCCCATGAACCATGGACCTTGCCGTTGGTGGGGAGGCTTGCGTGCTTCAGCGATACACATAACCGTACCGTAGGTGCAACCACAACGGAGGGGTATCTGTTGAGAGGCCAGACAAACGTGTGGTTCCTGAAGAGGGGCAGCAGCTTTTTCAATAGATGCAGGGGCAACTGATGATTGACTGATCTGGCCTTGTAACACTAACCGAAAGGGCCTTGCTGTGCTGGTACTGCGAACGGTTGAAAGCAAGGGGAAACGACAGCCGTAATTTTTCCCGAGGGTATGCAGCTTTACTGTATGGTTAATGATGATGACGTCCGCTTGGATAAAATATTCCGGAATTAAAATAGTCCCCCATTCGAATCTCCGGGCGGGGACTACTCAAGAGGACGTGGTTATCAGGAGAAAGAAAACTGGCGTTCTACGGATCGGAGCGTGGAATGTCAGATCCCTTAATCGGGCAGGTAGGTTAGAAAATTTAAAGAGGGGAATGGATAGGTTAAAGTTAGATATAGTGGGAATTAGTGAAGTTCAGTGGCAGGTGGAAAAAGACTTCTGGTCAGGCGAATACACGGTTATAAATACAAAGTCAGATAGGGGTAATGCAGGAGTAGGTTTTATAATGAATAAAAAATAGGAGTGCGGGGTAAGCTACTACAAACAGCATATTGAACGCATTATTGTGGCCAAGATAGACACGAAGCCCACGCCTACTACAGTAGTACAGGTTTATATGCCAACTAGATCTGCAGATGACGAAGAAATTAAAGAAATGCATGGTGAAATAAAAGAAATTATTCAGATTGTGAAGGGAGACGAAAGATTGATAGTCATGGGTGACTGGAATTCGGTAGTAGGAAAAGGGAAGGAAGGAAACGTAGTAGGTGAATATGGATAGGGGATAAGAAATGAAAGAGGAAGCCGCCTGTTAGAATTTTGCACAGAGCACAACTTAATCATAGCTAACACTTGGTTCAAGGATCATAAAAGAAGGTTGTATACATGGAGGAAGCCTGGAGATACTGACAGGTTTCAGATAGATTATATAATGGTAAGACAGAGATTTAGGAACCAGGTTTCAAATTGTAAGACATTTCCAGGGGCAGATATGGACTCTGACCACAATCTATTGGTTATGAACTGTAGATTAAAACTGAAGAAACTGCAAAAAGGTGGGAATATAAGGAGATGGCACCTGGATAAACTGACTAGACCAGAGGTTGTACAGAGTTTCAGGTAGAGCATAAGGGACCAATTGACAGGAATGGGGGAAAGAAATGCAGTAGAAGAAGAATGGGTAGCTTTGAGGGATGAAGTAGTGAAGGCAGCAGTGGATCAAGTAGGTAAAAAGACGAGGGCTAGTACAAATCCTTGGGTAACAGAAGAAATATTGAATTTAATTGATGAAAGGAGAAAATATAAAAATGCAGTAAATGAAGCAGACAAAAAGGAATACAAACGTCTCAAAAATAAATCGACCGGAAGTGCAAAATGGCTAAGCAGGGATGGCTAGAGGACAAATGTAAGGATGTAGAGGCTTATCTCACTAGGGGTAAGATAGATACTGCCTACAGGAAAACTAAACATACTTTTGGAGAGAAGAGAACCACTTATAAGAATATCAAGAGCTCATATGGAAACCCAGTTCGAATCAAAGAAGGGAAAGCAGAAAGGTGGAAGGAGTATATAGAGGGTCTATACAAGGGCGATGTACTTGAGGACAATATTATGGAAATGAAAGAGGATGTAAATGAAGATGAAATGGGAGATATGATACTGCGTGAAGAGTTGGACAGAGCACTGAAAGACCTAAGTCGAAACAAGGCCCTGGGAATAGACAACATTCCATTAGAACTACTGACAGCCTTGGGAGAGCCAGTAATGACAAAACTCTATCATCTGGTGAGCAAGATGTATGAGACAGGCGAAATTCCCTCAGACTTCAAGAAGAATATAATAATTCCAATCCCAAAGAAAGCAGGTGTTGACAGATGTGAAAATTACCGAACTATCAGTTTAATAAGTCACAGCTGCAAAATACTAACACGAATTCTTTGCAGACGAATGGAAAAACTAGTAGAAGCCGACCTCGGGGAAGATCAGTTTGGATTCCGTAGAAATATTGGAACACGTGAGGCAAAACTGGCCCTACAACGTATCTTGGATGCTAGATTAAGGAAAGGCAAACCTACGTTTCTATCATTTGTAGAAATTCGAGAAAGCTTTTGAAAATGTTGACTGGAATACTCTCTTTCAGATTCTGAAGGTGGCAGGGGTAAAATACACGGAGCGAAAGGCTATTTACAATTTGTACAGAAACCAAACGGCAGTTATAACGAGTTGAGGGGCACGAAAGGGAAGCAGTGGTTGGGAAGGGTGTGAGACAGAGTTGTAGCTTCTCCCCGATGTTATTCAATCTGTATATTGAGTAACCAGTGAAGGAAACAAAAGAAAAATTTGGAGTAGGTATCAGAATCCATGGAGAAGAAATAAAACCTTGAGGTTCGCCAATGACATTGCAATTCTATCAGAGACAGCAAAGAACTTGGAAGAGCAGTTGAACGGAATGGATAGCGTCTTGAAAGGAGGATATAAGATGAACATCAACAAAAGCAAAACGAGGATCATGGAATGTAGTCGAATTAAGTCGGGAGATGCTGAGGGTTTTATATTAGGAAATGAGGCACTTAAAGTAGTAAAGGAGTTTTCCTATTTCGGGAGCAAAATAACTGAAGATGGTCGACATAGAGAGGATATGAAATCTAGACTGGCAATGGCAAGGAAAGCGTTTCTGAAGAAGAGAAATATGTTAACATCGAGTACAGATTTAAGTGTTAGCAAGTCGTTCCTGAATGTATTAGTATGTAGTATAGCCATGTATGGAAGTGAAACATGGACGGTAAATAGCTTAGACAAGAAGAGAATAGAAGCTTTCGAAATGTGGTGCTACAGAAGAACGCTGAAGATTAGATGCGTAGATCACATAACTAATGAGGAGGTATTGAATAGGATTGCGGAGAAGAGAAGTTTGTGGCACAACTTGACTGGAAGAAGGGATCGATTGGTAGGACATGTTCTGAGGCATCAAAAGATCACCAATTTAGCATTGGAGGGCAGCGTAGAGAGTAAAAATCGTAGAGGGAGACCAAGAGATGAATACACCAAGCAGATTCAGAAGGATGTAGGTTGCAGTAGGTACTGGGAGATGAAGAAGCTTGCACAGGATAGAGTAGCATGGAGAGCTGCATCAAATCCGTCTCAGGACTGAAGACCACAACAACAACAGTTATGTGATCTACCCATCTAATCTTTAGCATTCTTCTGTAGCACCACATTTCGAAAACTTCTATTCTTTTCTTGTCCAAACAAGTCATCGTCCATGTTTCACTTCCATACATGGCTACACTCCATACAAATACTTTCAGAAACGACTTCCTGACACTTAAATCTATACTCGATGTTAACAAATTTCTCTTCTTCAGAAACGGTTTCCTTGCCATTGAGAGTCTACAATTGATATCCTCCCTACTTCGACCATCATCTGTTATTTTGCTCCCCAAATAGCAAAACTCCTTTACTACTTTAAGTGTCTCATTTCCTAATCTAATTCCCTCAGCTTCACCCGACTTAATTCGACTACATTCCATTATCCTCGTTTTGCTTTTGTTGATGTTCATCTTATATCCTCCTTTCAAGACACTGTCCATGCCGTTCAACTACTCTTCCAAGTCCTTTGCTGTCTCTGACAGAATTACACTGTCATCGGCGAAATTCAATGTTTTTATTTCTTCTCCACGGATTTTAATACCTACTCCGTATTTTTCTTTTGTTTCCTTTAGTACTTGCTCAATATACAGATTGAATAACGTCGGGGAGAGGCTACAAACCTGTCTCACACCCTTCCCAACCGCTGCTTCTCTTTCATGTCCCTCGACTCTTATAACTGCCATCTGGTTTCTGTACAAATTGTAAATGGCCTTTCGCTTCCTGTATTTTACACCTGCCACCTTTAGAATTTGAAAGAGAGTATTCCAGTCAACATTGTCAAAAACTTTCTCTAAGTCTACAAAAGCTACAAACGTAGGTTTGCCTTTCCTTAATCTTTCTTCTAAGATAAGTCGTAGGGTCAGTATTGCCTCACGTGTTCCAACATTTTTACGGAATCCAAACTGATCCTACCCGAGATCGGCTTCCACTAGTTTTTCCATTCGTCTGTAAAGAATTCGTGTTAGTATTTTGCAGCTGTGACTTATTAAACTGATAGTTCGGTAATTTTCACATCTGTCAACACCTGCTTTCTTTGGGATTGGAATTATTATACTCTGAAGTCTGCGGGAATTTCGCCTGTTTCGTACATCTTGCTCACCAGGTGGTAGAGTTTTGTCAGGACTGGCTCTCCCAAGGCTGTCAGTAGTTCTAATGGAATGTTGTCTACTGCGGCGGTCTTGTTTCGACTCAGGTCTTTCAGTGCTCTGTCCAACTCTTCACGCAGTATCGTATCTCCCATTTCGTCTTCATTTACATTCTATTCCATTTCCAGAATATTATCCTAAAGTACATCGCCCTTGTACAGACACTCTGTATACTCCTTCCACCTTTCTGCTTTCCCTTCTATGCTTAAAACTGGGTTTCCATCTGAACTCTTGATATTCATACAAGTGGTTCTCTTTTCTCCAAAGGTCCCTTTAATTTTCCTGTAGGCAGTATCTGTCTTACCCTTAGTGAGATGAGCCTCTACATCCTTACATTTGTCCTCTAGCCATCCCTGCTTAGCCTTTTTGCACTTCCTGTCGATCTCATTTTTGAGACGTTTGTATTCCTTTTTGCCTGCTTCGTTTACTGCATTTTTATGTTTTCTCATTCCATCAATTAAATTCAATATTTCTTCTGTTACCCATTTTTTTCACATGAATACTTAAACCTAGGCTATCACGTACACCGATAACCCGAGACATTATGAACATTGCTCACCGCGACTCTGGACGCCGCCTGGTTGAGTTTCGGTCACGTGACACATTAACAAAAGATTGACATTAGCGGGTTTGGCAAAGGGCAGATTATTATTACGCAGAGGCTGTGAGCAAGTATCTCGAAAACGACGAAGTTGGTGGAATGTTCACGTGCTACTGTCGTAAGCACCTACGAATAGAGGTAGAAGGGCGGCGAAACGTTTACTAGGCGCTAAACGGTTGGACGTCGACGACTCTTTACAAAACGTGGGGTTCGGAGGCTTGTCTGTTCTGTAAAGTGGGATAGATGGTGATCTGTGACATCTCTGCAGAAAGAGCACAACGCTGGTGCACACACTAGCGTTTCGGAGCACACCGTTCGTCGCACATTATTGCACATGGAGCTCCACAGCAGACTACTCCTACGTCTTCACATGTTGACGCAACAACATAGTCAGTTATGACTGCAGTGGACACAGGACTATCGGAACTCGACCGTCGATGAATGGAAACCTGTCGGCTCTTCCGGTGAATCATATTTTTGCTACACTAGGTCGATGATCGTCTTCACACACGCCGTCATCGACGTGACAGGCAGTGCGCCAAGCACACAAGTTGGTGTGAGCAGTATTATGCTTTGGAAGAGATTCTTCTACGCCTGCATGGGGCCTGTGGTAGTAATAGAAGACACGCTGACAGCTGCGAACCACCTGCATGCCTTCATGGTTGTTGTCTTCCTCGACGGTGATGTCGTCTTTCAGCTCCATAATTGTCCGTGTCTCGGGACGAGAACGGTGCTACAGTGATTTAAAGCGTATTATAGTGAATCCGTGTTGATGTCTCGGCTAGCAAATTAGCCTGATGTAAGGCCCATTGAATCCATCTGGATCGCTATCGGGCGCCATCACCGCGTACGCACATCAGCGGCCCGTTATTTGCGCGAGTTACATGACCTGTGCGTAGACATCTAATGCCACATACCTCCACAAACCTACCAACAAATTATCGTGTCCCTGATGTGTAAAATCAGTAATGTAATTCGTTCCAGAGACTGACAAATAAGTTATTAAGCAGGTGGTCGTTACGTTTTCGTGTCATCAGTGAATTTATGTGATGGCAGTGATCTGGCGGTTTAATGATAAGAAATCTGTTCCGGAGCCTACCTTGATGTAGTCAGCTCACGACGTTACATTTTACACCTGTGCTACTTCCCTGCACGGAATACATTTAGCGCTACGTGGATTTTATATTTTCATCTTGTTAATTGTTGACAAACAGATGTGCTTACGCTGTACGAGTATTATGAGTACAGTGTGTCTGCACTTTAAATTTACGAAAAACAGATGATCACAGCAAGCTTCTGTCGAGACCGGTCACAGTGAAATAAGCAATATACAGCGATCTTGGCGTCAGAAAAAATTGCGTTCCATTAATTCCTACCCCAATCAAAAAGAAACTGGTCTATTGTTAGCCGTGAACGCATGCACGGTTTTAAATAAAGCGGAATGTTTATTCGGCACTGAAGAGGGTCGTCGTCTGTGTTTTCGAGCAAAACTTTGCTACGATCAACGTAAGCTATGCAGAGTGCTTGCAGTGAACTGTTCTTTCTATCTTTTCTTTTAATTTTCGTTGTATCCCTGAAGAGTGTCGCGAACCTTAAAACGTTCCCGTGCGACGGCGCGGGAGAATGAGATTCAACTAAGAAACTTTGTGTTGATAAGAAACCCAGCAAAAACAGGTAACGCGCGTAACGAAATTTCCTCAAGGGAAATGTGGGCGCCTCTACCAGTATACGATTATTAAATCTAAGAGTCGCTTTCGAAAGTTTGGCTTATCTTTTTCGCAGAATATTATGGCAATATATCTGGTAGTTAATTTGTTCTTTTCTCTGCTATCACTGTGCGATTTATTCATTATTCTCTACTGTTCTGCTACGCTCAATTTCTTACAAAGCCTTACTTGTTGCAGTGACTTCCATTATAGACTAGTAAAAATTATATCATTTGAGCATTTTAGCGTTCTTTCTTAAAATATGAGCGTGTTGTGGGTATCGAAGCTATATACCTATTTCCCAGTGTGTAACTTGCTTGTGTCTGTATCTTACTATTTGTAATCCTTACCCTCTCTATTTCGCATATTCATAGTGGAGAGTTTCACTGTAAACGTGTTTATTTTCGTCTTAATCCGCAAATGATAACAAAGTTACATCTTTAATTTTTTTCCCGTGTAGTGGCAAGTAATATTTTATCTCCATAAGTGCCAATATCTCGTACAATACGCATCGGTTCTGTTCTCTCGTGTGGAGAAGCAGCATTTGAAAGCGAACAAAGGAAACGATGTAAAGTTCAATTTTATGTTTCTGACGAAGACATTTGATCATTTTCCATACGTTTATTTTTGAAATCGTCACAAAGTCGCGCTTCTGACATCAGGGTTTTGTTAGTGATATAATACAGGTTCGAATGACCTGTGAAAAGCGAAGCAACTTTGTCTTTACGACACAAATAATTTACGATATGTAAATGAATCATTTAACTGATCGACAGTGTTGAGAGGCAGCCATTCCTGTGTAAATGGTATGTGATTACATGTATGAGGGAAAGAATCACTTCTTTATGTCGAACATAACAGCGTTATCTTTGAAATAAAACGTTAACGGCAGGGTATCTCTGCACAGTTAACTCATTACTGAAATGTAAGATATTCTTACTCCTTTTATGATGCAGGACATATCAAAAAGTCTGGACTCCTCACAACGTGAAGCTTATATTGCAAGAATTTTTTAACCAGAAGAAAACGATATGTAATGTTTTCCGAATCACAATTTCAGCACCTTTTAAAACCTAAAATCTTCATCTGACTTACTACATCAACATTTCAGGGGTCATATCATGATACACCGATCAACCAGAACATAATAAGCACCGACTTACCAACGTTATAAGCCCTTCCAGGCGATAGCAGCGACACCAGGCGAGGAATGCCTGCTACAGCCAGATACACGAACCGCTCATGTTGTAACAGTGAATGTGCTGTCCGTGTATAGAATGGGGGAAGGCGCACGTTGTACCTGAGTTTGATAGAGGGCAGATTGCGATGGCCCGGAGGCTCGACTCGAGCATTGCGGAAACAGGACGAATTGTGGGGTGTTCGATGAGTGCTGTGGTGCTCTTCAACACATAGCGAAACCAAGCTGAAACCACGTTCAGACATTGTGGGGTCGCGCGGTCACCGCTCAGTAGAGATGTCGGACGCCGAAGTCTGGTGTTAGCAGCACGACATTGGCTACTACTACTGAAATGGGCTCGTCACCATCGGCACTGGACGTTGGCGCAGTGGCAGAGTGTTGCGTGGTCTGACGAATCCCGATGCCATGGGAGGGTTCGGATCGGTCGCCTTCCTGGGGTACACCTGTACTGCAGGACAGTGACATGTTGGTGGCGGGTCCATTACGCTCTGGGGACCGTTCACGTTGGTATCCACGGGTCCAGAGCAACTCGTGTAAGGCGCCTTGACGGCCAAGGTGTATCGCACACTGGTTGCAGACCATGTGCACCCCTTCATGACGATCATGTTTCCTGATGGCAGTGGCATTCTTCAGCAAGATAATGCGCCATGTCACAAGGAAAGGTGTTTGATGGAGTGGTTCGAGGAACACAGTGGCGAGTTGCAGTTGATGTGCCGGCCACCAACTAGCCAGATGTGAACCCAGTCGAACACATCTGGAATGTGGCTGAACGTGGCGCCAGAGCTCACCACACCCCCCTACCCGGAATTTACGAGAATTAGGTGGCTTGCCTGTGCAGATGTGTTGCAAACTCCCTCCAGCGATCTACGCGTCGTCGGTGTTATCTGTGCCAAAGGATCGCTGTAGGTTTCTTTTATCTGCGCCTGAGCTTTGCGTATAGTTCACATTTTATAAGCGGTTTCTTTATTGGCATTGCCGTTTTTCCCTTTCTGTGACTTGTAGGCTGCTAACAACTACAACGAAAGTGAGAAATATTTTAAACTGACCAGTAACAAATCTGGTTATATACAGCTGTTGCAAGTTCCAATGAAATTTTCATATGAAGTACAATCAGTTTACTTCGGCATACGTTAATAACACAACAAAAACCAAAGAAGAAATCAGATTGATTGCACATGTCAGTCAATTGTTAGGTGTTAGGTTTACAATCAGGGTGTAAATCATTAAAGTTCTATTGTCATCTCGTCATTATCAGCGATGTGAGGCACTAGCTTCCATGCTATAGCAAGGTGAGGAGTCGGAAGAGGCGTGCTGAAAGTGACCACAGCAGTATGGGAAAATTGTGCAAACATTACGAAGGAGTATCTAGGTAGTGAGTTTAGTCCCTCCCGCTCAAAACCCCTTGTTTCACGTGACCATACATAACACCGGACTAGATCCACAGAACTGCTGCCAAGAAGAAAGCTCGGAAAGAAATACGATGAGACTTTAGTGTGACTGGAAATGAGGTCACTATCGACTGTCACAATTTTAGTAATTGAGTTCCCAAGATATCGGAGACATTTCAGATACTACGTTCAGCACGTGTGTAACGGTTTAAATGCAGAGCCCCAGAGTGTCATGAGCCACAAAACCATAGTCATCGACTTTCGGAAGCTCTTGCCTTCCGTGTGTTTTAAACTGACAAAAAGTGTATACAAGCAGTTCCTAGGGCCATATTTGATTGTAACAAAATTGCGACAGTGACAGAAGCCTGGATAGATGAAAATAATGGTTTAATTTCCCTTATTTGTCTTAGGAAGACAAATGTGTGGACACAGATCCGAAGCGCCGAGACGACAGCGCAAAAGGAGACTGGACTTGACGCGGCAAGGAAAGTATGTGAGGGAATCAGGGATGAGTGGAGAATCAGTACAGCGACAATACGGAGGATCCACTGCCACAGTTCCGCAAAGGGTAGGTTGTTACGGCCCAGTGCCTATCACGGAGCGTCTCGGAAATGGCGAAGGACGACGGCTGCTCGTGTGCTATTGTTGGGGGCTCCGATGGGAGGACAGTGAAACCACCAGCAGACGTAAATGTGGCGGATGTCACAGAACGTGAAGGTGGAAGGCTTGGCCGCTCTGTAAAGCGGTATAGACTGTGCTGTGTGGCAAATCAGATGACAGGGTACAATGCTGATGCAGGACAAGGTCTTTCGGAACACACCGTTCAGGACACGTTGTAGAACACGGGGATCGGCAGCGGAAGAACCTAACCCGCCAAGGATTAGCGGAATCAATCCATGACACGGAGAATCGCTCCTGTATCGTATTCCAAAGGTGGACCAACACGCTACTAAACAGGTAGTCATAATTTTTTGGCCCATCACTCTAAGTAACACAAAACGATGCCCCAAGTGCACAAGTTCTACAACTCTGAGAATGGGTCGCGTCCTGTTGACGCAATAGCTACTTCCATTAAGTAGTTTCCCATTTCTGGAAGCTCAGTCACGTCTGGATCATGTTGCTGACAAAAATGTCTATGCGCAGAGTCAAGAAGCCACAGTATTTTAACTGGTTGTTAGTTTGCAGGATGAGTTTGCTCTGAACTTACCTGCGGTCCTGGACCGCCGTCCTCCCCTGGAACTCCAGGTCGCCCAGGATCTCCCCTGTCGCCTTTGGGACCGGGCTCTCCAGGCGCGCCCTTTGGTCCAGCCTCTCCTCGATCGCCCTTCTGTCCTGGAACTGGAACACCGTCAACACTCTTAGTTGTGCACGAGTGAGTGTCGTCGACGTTCTTACAACAAAATATACAGCAATGACCTTGTTCTATATCTTGGTTTACAGAACCACACTGCCAACAGCTTGCTACAGATAAAGGATGGGCAAAATAAAACTGACTTGCAAAATATTTCACGCAGCTTAACGTAGGCAGCACAGCTTACTTAATTCGGTCTTGTTGCGCCTGATATAAGTTTGGTTGACTATCTTAAGCTGCGTGAAATATATTTTAGTTTTGTCACCCTGTAGAAAATGATACGTGGAGGAAATCGCAATGTAAATTATTTCAGATTTTCGTACAATATTCTCTTAAAGTACAATACTTACAGCAGTGGAATTTCGACATGTCTATTGTAGAAAAAAATTAGAATGTAACAAGAATTCGTCAATTATTGGCAAGCATAGGCTTGGAAATTAGTGTTAACGCAATCACAGATAGTAACGAAATGTCATAAACACACGTTACTGTCTCCTGTAAAGTGAAAGAGTGACTTCCATATTTGAGTATCTTCGAGACACAATGAAACTGAAAACAGATAATAACTAAATTTGATATACATACGTTACTCTCTCGTATAAAATAAAAGAAGGATTTTTACGTTTGACTATCTTCGTACACAATAAGAATGAAGCACTAGTTGGAGAGGCACCTTTAATCTCACAAGGTATGACTGTAAGCGGTCCTGCTGTGGTTCGAAAAAACTGCAGGAAAACAGCAAGTGGTTTAGATAACCTTCTTTTTGCTTCTGACAGTCGCAGCAAGGTTAACGTTTGATTCCTCTCCCATGTAAATAGCACCAGGGTACATGTATCTTAAATGGTGAAGACAAAAAATTCGCAGTCTTTACTTCTCTTTCAGTTTCCATGTCTTCTCTCCATATCCGACATTCTGATGAGATTATCATGAAATACAAAGGGTACTAGGAAAATTTTGCAATAGAGCTTTATTTATTGTATTGTTTCCAAATAATTTCCGCCATATTGAATACATCTCTCCATGCTCTGAAATCATACGTTAAACCCGTTCTCCCAAGTTTCTGTAGGGAGTAAGGCACACTCGTTGTCCCAGGCACTCAGAAGATTCTCATCACTTCCTCCAGCTTCATTTGCACGCGCGGGAACAGCGCAGAGTGACAAGGAGAAAGGACTGGACCGTAAGGAGTGTGCTCAAGAAGTTACAGGTCTCTACCCCGCTAATATTTGGCACACGTTTTGGCCCGGTGAGTTGGAGCGTTGTCGTGATGGAGGAAACAACTGTCCGTTCTTGACTACGGTCGCAGGGTCCTCAAAGGTTGGATGACTTTGGGAAGGCACTGCTCGGTCTACCATTTAGCTGTGACTGTCTTCTGTGTGTCTAAAATCACAAGCTCCATGCTTTCACTCGATGAAAAAAAAAAGCTATCTTTTGTTCTTTACTGATCGGGATTCTCTGACAGTTACGGGTGTGTCGTCACCCTCAAAGACCCAAAATTTGTTTTGAGCCTTGGTCGTCACGTCATGATGTACAGCCAAGTTTCGTCACCTGTCACTATGTTATTGACATACTGAGATTGTCCTTTAGAAAACTTCTTTAACATCTCCCTGCAAAAAGCCCCACCTCTCATCATCTGCTCTTCCGTCAGTCTATGCAGCACCCAGAGACGACAAAGTTTCTTTACTTGCAGAGGACCTTACAGAATCGAATTAATTGCTGGTTCTTTTAGCCCTAAGGTATCCCTTATCTGCTTATAGGTCACTCGCCTGTCTTTGTCTAGCATTTTCCTCACAGTATCAATGTTTTCCTCCGTAACTCATGATCGTAGCTTTCTCGTCCTCGCAGCGTGTTGTACGAAGTGGACATATATCACTGAGCGAAAGAGTCATTTCTTCAAAGCACTGGTCTATGTTTAAACCATGCGCGAAGTTGTATCGCAAAACTGCCAGAATCTCACTTCGTAACCACTATGCCATAGGAAGCACCTCAAACTGCGCCCACAGACTTTGCACAACGGCTACAGTGCAAGTATACAGTATTCTCAGAACGCAGTAACTTATTGTTGCGTCGTATTCCAAAAGTTTCCTGCACACAACTGGAAGCCGATACTGATGCAGTGACAGAATGGCACATACCGTCGCTGCTGCGAATGGAGAAGGTCTGCATGCCGTGGCCCTGGTTGCCTTTCCGACATCGGCGTGAAAGGCGAACACAAAATTAGCAACACGTTCCATATCAATGCTTCTGATGTTTTTCATATCACAATCTTATCACAGCCAACCCATCTACTAGAGTAAGCGGCCCTGCAGAAATATCGACACTCGTACGACACACCAACGCAAGAACCTGTTCAATCCTGATCTGTATTAGAGTGTGGTTTACAATCTAAGTATGCCCGGGTAGTCGCGCGGTCTAACGCGCTGCTTCCCCAGCGAGAAAGCGTGACGGCCCCGGCACGAATCCACCCGGCGGATTAGTGTCGAGGTCCGGTGGGCCGGCCAACCTGTGGATGGTTTTTCAGGCGGTTTTCCATCTACCTCGGCGAATGCGGGCTGGTTCACCTTATTCCGACTCAGTTACACTGTGTCAGCGACTGCTGCGAAAACACCGTTTTCAAGCACGCGTACACCATAATTATTCTACCACGCAAACATTTGGGACTATACTCGTCTAGTATGATAAGTTCCCAGTGGATCCACTGGGGGCCGAACCCCAGAATAAACCTGGGTTCGATGTGGGGCGGCGGTGGGGTTGGTGAACTGCTGTGGCCTGTTGTGAGGTTGTGAACCACTGAGGGCTGCGGCGGATCGAAGCTTCTAGGTCGTTTCTAGGTCTCCGGTCCAATACATATATACATACATGGTCTACTCTCTACAGCTCCAACAACAAGGGCAATAATCGTCACGCTCGGATCTGCCTATGTACAACAACAAGGTAAACGCGAATGCAGGCATACCACGCTGTGCAGCGGCGAATGCTTCAGTCCTCCCCACTGTCTGGGAGCTGTGCTGGAGCCCACACCATTTACTGCTCCACTCTGCTGCACACCTGTAGCCACATCGCCGGCCGCGGTGGTCTAGCGGTTCTAGGCGCTCAGTCCGGAGCCGCGAGACTGCTACGGTCGCAGGTTCGAATCCTGCCTCGGGCATGGATGTGTGTGTTGTCCTTAGGTTAGTTAGGTTTAAGTAGTTCTAGGGGACTGATGACCACAGATGTTGAGTCCCATAGTGCTCAGAGCCATTTGAACCATTTTTTTTTTTTTTGTAGCCACATCTAACATCTCGTACACTCAAAAATAAATTTTCTGCTCTGGCATCGTTCTGCCCTTCAGTAAGCACGTCGCGATATACCAGGAAGCCCAACGAAATTAATCGTACAGTTTCACTTGATTGGAAGTTTTTGTGTGACGATGACGTTACATCAATCACTGCTGAAAGTGTGCCGCATGACACTCTTAACATGTAATTTTAACCTGACATTACCTCCAACCGTTAAGCTATATTTTATTTTATTCAGTGATATTCTTTACAATAGCTGATACAAGTAGTCAATACACATCTATAATCACAGTTTCAGATTCAGGGCTACTGCTGATTACTGAAGAAATTTCATGGCAGAAAGCCATATTAGTGAGATGTCACGGTGAATCTTGACTCAGTAAATGCATAAGAAGCGCCGTTGGCAACAGGTCGTGTTCTAAAGGTTAGCGTCGCGAGGCGCAGGGTTCGATTTCTGGCCGCATCGGAGATTATCATCACTCTGGAACTGGGTGTTCGTGTTCTCTCCGTTTCATTACATCTTCACGATGTAGCGTCAAATAGAAAGACCTGCATGAGACAGCCGAACAGTTGTAGACGGGATCTCCCGGTCACTAACACCACACAGTGATGGGATGGCGAGGCGCGGCGAGGCGATTCGAGCGCACCGAGAATTTCTCGAGCCTCCAGTTCTCAAGCAGTCCTCGAGAAGCTCACGAGAAATGGCTCGGCGGCGTGTGCCGCTGCGACAACATACGCCGCTCCGCTGTTGTTTTATGAAATGAATGCCGCCGCTAGACAAACACGCTCGCTGTGCTCGTAACTAGTACGTCTCAGGTTTCATTCGAGTAAAGTTGCTATTCAAATCAATATGCACACTCGAAAACGAACGTCATGGTGCTGGCAATACTTTATGGAGGATGGAGATAACGTTACTTACAACATTTGTCGCAAAAATCTCCGTAACGTATCAAAAAATACAACGGGCATGATTCGACATCTTAAACTGCACAATTTATTGAGCAATAAAAGAGCGACGTTCGTCGATACATAGGCTCATTCTTCAAATAGTGCGAGATAGACAAAATATCCAGGTACGTGTGGTACAAAAGGTGAATTCCATGCAAAAGTTCGGATAGTGTCCGAAGTGGTCCGCCACGCATAAAAAAATTGATTTTTTAATCGTACTCCGATAATCTACAACATAACCCAAAATCAAACCTATACTACCCTAGCTTTTGCACGATGCGATATGTAATTTTATTGGACTAGTTGTCGAGCATAACGTATCCCCTCGCAGGTGCACTGATCAAAATCTTACGTTTCTCTTCACAGAGGGAAGTAAACGGCAACAACAGCTAGATGAAGCACTAGTGGCCATGATAACAGACGATTTTCAACCGCTTTCGCCGGCCGATGTGGCCAAGCGCTTCTAGGCGCTTCAGTCTGGGACCGCGCGACCGCTACGGTCGCAGGTTCGAATCGTGCCTCGGGCATGGATGTGTGTGATGTCCTTAGGTTAGTTAGGTTTAAGTAGTTCTAAGTTCTAGGGGACTGATGACCTCAGATGTTTAGTCCCATAGTGCTCAGAGCTATTTTTCAAACGCTTTCAGTCGTCGAGGACACTGGTTTTCGACGTTTTGTTTCACTGTTGGACCCACAGTACTCGATACCAAATCGAAAAAAGTTGCGCCTCATGATTGAGGACTATTACCATAAACAGAAAGAGGCTGTAAACTTGGCCGTGGAAGACTCTACTTGTGTTTCTTTAGCGACCGATATTTGGACCTCACTCAATAGTGAGGCATATATTGTTGTAACTGGTCATTTCATTAACACTAATTGGTGCCTGAAAGCTTTAGCTCTCGTGACATTCCGTTTCCCGGAAAAGCATACAGCTCTAAATATTAGTGAGGCGTTAGATAATGTGATTTCAAAATGGAACATTGAAAACAAAGTTGTAAGCATCACAACTGACAACGCCAGTAACATGACGCAGGCCGTACAACTTATTCACAGTGGCAACATAGATATGCAACACGTGCCTTGTTTAGCACACACTACCAATTTAGCTGTGAAAAGTTCTTTGAACAGCAACAGTGAGCTCTGCATAATGCGGGAAAAGACCAGAAAAAATGTTAGCTATTTTAAAACAAGTTGCAACGGTAATGAAAAACTCCATGAGATCCAGGATCTAATGAATAAACCTGTTCATAAATTGATTCAGGAAACCGAAACCCGATGGAACAGTACATTTTATATGCTACAACGTCTAGTGGAGCAAAAGGAATGCATTGCAGCCTGTTTATCAACTTTGTATTCAGGTGTAGAGAACCTCACAGCTGACGAGTGGCGAATTTTGAGCGAATGTTTATGTGTACTAGAGCCATTTGAAGTGGCAACAAGTGAAATCTCAACTGAAAACTACACCTCTCTTTCGAAAGCTATTCCAATAATCAGAGAGCTAATCATAACCGTATGCAATGGGAAGTGGGCTACCACGACGGCGCAAGAGCTACAGCAACATCTGCACAACTCGCTAATAGCCCGGCTAGGATTAATAGAAACAAACAAAGTACATGCCGTTGCCACAGTGCTCGACCCAAGATTCAAAACGTTACCATTTACGAATCCCATTCATTCAAAACATGCCGTTGCAAGCCTAATTGCAGAGTGCACAAACGTGGTAGAGACCGTACGATCTACTCATTCGACTGCTAACGACAATAGCCACGAGTACCATGTCGTACAAAACGCCAGTAGTTCCTTATGGGCTTCTTTCGATGAAGAGGTTTCCAATAAAAATCTAATGAGAAGCGGTTGTGATAGCATAGACCTGCAGGTACAACGATATTTGGAAGAACCTTACGCCGGCCGGTGTGGCCGTGCGGTTAAAGGCGCTTCAGTCTGGAACCGCGTGACCGCTACGGTCGCAGGTTCGAATCCTGCCTCGGGCATGGATGTGTGTGATGTCCTTAGGTTAGTTAGGTTTAAGTAGTTCTAAGTTCTAGGCGGCTGATGACCTCAGAAGTTAAGTCGCATAGTGCTCAGAGCCATTTTGAAGAACCGTACCTACAACGCACGGATAATCATTTACACTACTGGAAAAAAAATGAAAACAGTTACCCAGGTCTAGCTGTCGAGGCAAAAAAAAATATCTTGCAATACCTGCAACTTCTGTTCCCAGTGAAAGAATATTTCCGAACACATGACTACTTGTAAACAAACAAAGAAGCAGACTAAATGCCCAATTGGTTAATAAAATCATATTTCTAAACAAAAATCGACGGCAGTGTAGCAATGCAATGTAAAAATGCCTTCTGCTGAACAACTTTTGTTTCCTTTCTTTCTTCTGTAAGTAAACGCATGTACGCAGTTTCTGTATATAAAAGGCTATAGCACTTCTCTTTTACGTTTAAGCATGCATGCATACATGCAGAATGTACAAGGTAATTTATTTTGTAACAATAAAGCTTCTGTTTTACGCGAATTCTGTGCTTTATTTTAAACAACAATTCTATGATTTTTGACTTATGAGACATATACTAATACTTCAGTAAACATTTATAACGCTGGTACAGTTGATATCAATCATAGAATTTGAAAGTTTTCCGAGCACGTACGTACGACGAGTACGACCGCTGCGGCTCAGTGCTTCGTGTACCGAAGGTCTGCGCAATTTCTCAGAGAGCGCAGCACTGTCAACTTCTCGAGCGTACCCGAGAAATTCTCGAGAAATTGCCTTCGCGTCGCGCGTTTCTCGAGCGCGATCATAGCCCATCCCTAATACCATGCTCTGTCCACCTCGATGTCTGAGTGGTCAGCATGACGAATTGCCGTCCACCAGGCCCGGGTTCGATTCCCGGATGGGTTGTGGATTTTCTCCGCTCAGGGACTGGGTGTTGTGTTGTCTTCATCATCATTTCATCCCCATCCGATGCGCAGGTCTCCCAATGTGGCGTCGAATGTAATAAGACCTGCACCAAGGCGGCCGGACCTGCCCCGTAAGAGGCCTCCCGGCCAATGACGCCAAACGCTCATTTCCATTTTTCAGTGCCATACTATCACCATTCCACATACAGAAAATGTTAAAACGCATTAAGTACGCCACTAGATTTCTCTCTCATTTCGTTATCACCCTCTCTCACACGTATCCTCTCCCAATAATCCTGTTCGTAACACATGTTCCGATATGGGCTGAATCACTTGCACTGTAAATGTTGTGGAAACTGAAAATGCTATTGATGTGCGGTTTTCACAAAATGGATTGTTAGTTAGGGTCTCGTATCGTTAGCTAATTAACAGACTGTAATAATACTTAGAAATTGTATCTTTTGTGCAAACATACACTTTTTTAAATGGAACAATGACTATTGGCACTAACAAATTAAAAACATGGTAAATTGGAAGGCCAGTGAGTTTGTTGCAGGATTCTAGTGCGAATCGTTTACCAGACCGCATTTTGAAAAGTTCGCACACTGACGCTTGTATAATAACTTTGGCAGCACACACTAAGGAACAGCACAAGTGTGTACACGAGCTATGTGGATTCTGACCAGTAACGAGACAACTGGCTATCACAGGTTGTGTTCAAATTGACCGCCGGCTCAGCTACCGCCGTGCCAGTGTGTGTGGACGAGGGTTTGTAAACAATAGAATCCAGACAGGTGTGAAAACGAGTAATATGGGATGTGTAAAGAGTTATTTGTACATGGCGATGTATGCAGACAATGTAGTGCTTTTCCATGTTGGTTTTGCGGGTACTTCACAATGACAAGCAGTCGAAATTAGCTAATCGCACCGTTAAATAAAAATCACATAACAGACAGGCATAATAATACGTGTCTGGAGTACAAACGCTTCGAGAATGGTGTAAAAAAGGGATTTAGGTATCATTCCTTCGAAAAAGGAATAAATATTCAGTTCCCAGACTCACCAGTACACAGCGAAGTTTATTAAACATCTGGAGGCCGTGCATCCACAAAAATACAACATTTGAAACACACAAGAAAATTAGACTGACTCTGCACTCTACAAAGGGCTTTGTGCGCGCAGTGTTCGTGTTTATCCGAGCTTGGGAGTTCGTTTCTAGCAGCAGTTGTGGGAGAACGTTGAGATCTGTACGCATGCAGAATTCCTCCTGCAGTTTTATGGACACTTTATGATTCAGCACGAGATGTATACATTTGCGATCCACGGCCGAAGCAGTATATGCGAGTTGGGAAGTTTATTCAAATGTGATGGCAGATTGGAAGGTGAAGTTTTCTCGGTTGTAAAGAATACAAATAAATAATATCAACAGTGAATTTGGCTCTTCGTCAAGAATTCTGATCCTGTTAACGAACTGTAACTTCACGATATGCGAATCTTCAAGAACAAGGAATTTCCAGTCTTGAAGGGACATGGAGTTTGAGAGTAAGCAAGAATAGCTAGGAGGCTTAGGGGGTCAAATATGGTGAGACAGAACGAAACAACAATGAAAACCTTCAACAGTGAAACGTCTTGATGAAAGAACTCTTTTGAAACACTAAATATTTTACGAGCCCTAAAATATGTAAAACCTGGTTTTTGCCTTCATTCTTTACTTATAATCGTGTAACGAAATCATACAAAAGCAGGGGAGGACAACGGTTCAAACCTGCGTCCGGCCATCCTGATTTAGGTTTTCCTTGATTTCCCTAGATCGCTTTAGGTAAATACAGGGACGCTTCCTTTGGAAAGGGCACGGCCGAATCCCTTCCCCATCCTTCCCTAATCCGACGGAACCGATGACCTCTCTGTTTAGTTCCCTCTCGCAAATCAACCAACCATACAAAAGCAGGTACATTATACATAACTGACTTCTACAGCAATATGCAAAACAAGACATAATAATACGTGACTGATGTATAGGCGCTTCGAGAATAGGATAAAAAAGGGATTTGTGAGTCATTTCTCTGAAAAGGAAATAAGGAATCAGTTCCCAGACTCACCACTATGCAGCGTAGTTGGTGCAACGAACCAGTCGCTCTCGTCTCGTACTCATCTTGTGAATTCGTGTTCAGCTACATCTGCTCCAACGAATGAATGATGCGCACCCCGTCTTTTCAATGGAATTTATCATGCCATACCATTTGCGCTTCAATTATCTGGTGTTTGCAGGTCTGCATGTGTGTATGTGAGAGCGTTAGTTCGTTTCTTTGCTCGTTCTGTGAGCTTCTCAAAGAGTCCTTCGGCGTGGACTTTCTAGTTTACATTTTGTATCCAGAAGTCGTCGAAACCGATCTAACTCCGAGAAAGGTGTAGAGCACAGCATATTTCGCTATAAGGGACAAGTCGTTTCATATTCCTATAGCCCGCGAGACCAGATATTGCATGCATTTTCTCTTTTATCACCAATTTATATGCGGTACTGTTTGCTGTTCGACTGCTTCGTGCGCCATCACTACTGTCACTGCGTGTGTGTGTGTGTGTGTGTGTGTGTGTGTGTGTGTGTGTGCGTGCCAGCTACCTCTCGTGCTGAAATACTCCTTCACTGTCAAAGACAAGACAACCTGAGGTTCTAGTCTGCCTTTTATATGACAGAAATTCCAGTGGCGCACTGGTACAATTCACATCTTGCGTTCAGCAAAACCTGATTTTATCCTTCGAGGTATTTTTGAATGCTAATGATATTCGTTAAATTTTGTTGTTGTTCGCATGCTGCTGACAATGTTTCGTAAACATTATTTAAATATATTCGACGAACGTAGCGTTATAGATGTGACGAAATAATGTGCCAAGATAGAGTTTGTATCAAAAATCATTTAGATCTACGATCCCCGGAATTACGGGTATGCTCCAGAAACTAAGTAACTGTTTTCCATTTGTTTCATGACCACAATCAAGAAAACAATCTTGGTTCAAGTAAACCCGAAAAATTATATTGATCTGTAATTATTTTAATGGACGTTACAGTCCAGTATGAAGTTCGTCTCAAGTGTACCACAGTCACCCACGGCTACTGTATGCATGAACTGGAAAAGCAGCCTGGAGAACTGCGATCGCTGCCAAACAGCGCCGAGAAGCTTACACTTTTGAGCCAAAATCACTATTACACAGTTTTCAGATACGATGGTCACCAGATCTGGGCCTCCATGATTTTTCAAAACGAGAGCACTCTTCAGAATGTGGACGACACGCGACAAAAATTTGTGAACACGTGAAATAGTATTTACCGTAACAGGTACTCCGACGAAATTGGCAGTTCCACACGGGTGTGTATCACTAACTGAATCAGACCAATGCGCAGCAGAAACAGACTCCTAGCAGACAACTCCGCCGTTACAGCTCCTCTCCTTGCGAGAAATATGAGGTTTTTTTTTTCTTCGTTTAAAAAGCTGCAGAATGAGTAAATCGGTGTAGAGACCGTTACCGGTGTCTGCACCGTTCTGATTGAATGGGAACAGATTACAAGTGTCCTCTTCGTTATTTTTGTCATCCTGTTTGAAAAATGAAGACTTGAGATTTCTCTAAGTTGTAATAATAAGACACAAATCCGCTGTACTGCCTTTGATTTACAGATTTCGCTATCACTCGGTGGCGTTATACAATTTACAGCGTCCTGACGCAGAAAGCTAGCACACTATACACATAACCAAGACTATCTCACACACTTCATTAGTCATAGACCGTGTGAATTAAGCACGTAAAGCGCGATTTTCTATAGCTGTCAGAGTGGAACAATATCAACTACGCCTGATATGACGGGGGAACTTAGATTCTGATTTACACTGGTGCGTTTCCTCATAACGGTTTGAATCTTCGTTAATCCGTCAGTAAAGTACGTAGCTGCAATCAGGAAAGTCGTTCGCAGTTACACTTGATTTGGGACCCCTAGGGAGGTAGACTTAGTGTCAGTGAACACAAAACATGGCTCAAATCACTCCACCATGGGACTTAACTTCTAAGGTCATCAGTCCTCTAGAACTTAGAAATACTTAAACATAACTAACCTAAGGACATCGCACACATCCATGCCCTAGGCAGGATTCCAACTTGCGACCGTAGCGGTCGCGCGGTTGTAGACTGTAGCGCCTAGAACCGCTGGGCCACCCCGACAGGCCACAAAACATGTCTAAGATGTAATCATCAGCCAGAACTATATGACTACGTACCTAATGAGGAGGTATTGAATAGAATTGCGGAGAAGAGGAGTTTGTGGCACAATTTGACTAGAAGAAGGGATCGGTTGGTAGGACATGTTCTGAGGTATCAAGGGATCACCAATTTAGTACTGTAGGGCAGCGTGGAGGGTAAAATCGTAGAGGGAGACCAAGAGATGAATACACTAAACAGATTCAGAAGGGTGTAGGTAGCAGTCGGTACTGGGAGATGAAGAAGCTTGCACAGGATAGAGTAGCATGGAGAGCTGCATCAAACCAGTCTCAGGACTGAAGACCACAGTAACAACAACAACGTACCTAACAGACGGTATGTCCACCTTTGCCACGAATAACAGAGGCGACGCGTCGTGGTACGGAAGCAATGAGGCCCTGCTAGGTCGCTGGGGGGAGGAGGCACATCTGCAACATCTGCACCTAATTCCCACAAATGCCGCGCAGCGAGGGGGGCGGGGGTGTCGATGAGGTCTGAAGTCACGTTCAATCACATCCCAGATGTTCGATCGGCCTCAGATCTGGGAAATTGTGCGTCCAGCAGACCAATCGGGAATCTCCACTGTGTTCCTCGAACCACTTCATCACACTCATGGACTTGTGACATGGAGCATTATCTCGTCGAAAATTGCCACTGTTGTGGGGGATGATGTTCCCCAGAGCATAATTCAGCTGCCGTCATATTGTCTCTGTTCCGCTTTACAGATGTCAAGGAGCTGTTCCTCTGAAAGACGACGCATTCGCGCCCTCCAATCGGCATAATGAAGAAGGTATCGGGATTCATTAGACCATGCAACGCTCTACCACGGCGTCAACGTCTTTTGCCAACGGACACCCGTCCATTTCAGTCGTAGCTGCCCACGTCGCGGTGTTAACATTGGGACATGCGTTCGTCGTCGGCTGCAGAGGCCCATCGTCAGCAGTGTTGGCTGCACTGTGCGTGCGGACACACTTGTACTCTGCCCAGCGTTAAAATTCGATGTTACTAGCACCACAGTTCGCTGCCTGTCCTGTTTTGCCAGTCTGTGCAGCCTACAACATCCGACATCTGTAAGGAGGGGTGGCCGCCCAGAAGACTTTCACCACAGCACTTCTCCATCATCCGACAAGTCTTGCAGTTTCCGAAATGTTCGCGCCGAGCCTCCGGGTCGTCACAGTCTGCCCTTTGCAGGTCGCGCATCTTCCCCATTCTACACACGGACAGCACGCTCACCGATACTACACACACATCGTCCGTGTCTGAGTAGGAGTCTTTCCTCGCCAGATGGCGCTGCTATCGCCTGGACGAGTTTATACAGATAGCAGTAGGTCAGGGGTCATAATGTTCTACCTGATCAGTGTACGTCACGCCTCATGATCAAGAGTGTACTTCTTTGTATAACGGTGTAAACTGAAACTAAATTTTTAAAGGTCACAAGGAACTCGAGATGAAAGTTATACGGTGATCGGCGAATAAAACTGATTCCATTTATGTGAAAGATTGTTCTAAGTAAAATATATTCTAATTACACCATATTACAGGGGATTTTGAACCTATTCGACCCACAAACAAGAAAGTTCACTCTTCATTGCATCCATACTCAAAAACATTGTGAACAAGTCTTACGATTATTACTCAACGACGTTCCAGAAACATCTTTCAGCACAGATGTTAACATCGCAGATTAAAAGTGATTCAACTTCTACTTCCTGCAACTTATTGTGGTGTACCTTATTGCCATAAGTAGGCAAAAGAAATTATGAGGCTCATTGTCTTACCACTGTTACCGAAGGTCTCTCAGCTACTCACCTGGAAAAGCATTATGTTTTTAAAGACTCCTCGAAAATAGTGGAAGCCACATACAGATACTGAACTTCCTCTATATCTATGGTCTCGTATGGTTTAGACAACAGTTGAAGCTAAGACGACATGGATCAAAGTTAAATACATTCACACATTCTTTCTCTGTTTCCCACACAATGATCAAAGGCGTCAATTTACAAAGTTTTGATAGTACACTAACATTGTAAGGTGTCAGGCAAATCCGACACCTTCCATGAACACCCTGACATGATAAGCAAATCCAGTGGTATGTCACATAGCTCCGAATAAATCGTGACATTAAATTAACCAAAGTAATACGAGTAACGAGTGAGCAAATGGAATACCACAGACTAACACAAGAATTCCTAAATGCATGTCATACCTTCCCACCGTGAGATAGACGCAGTTCCGAGGGGAGAAACAAGAACAGAAGCCGAGAGCAGAACCGTGTTAAGCTGGAAGGCCCTACGATAAAGGACGGACGGACACCCACGTCGCCAGCCAACCGCTAGGACCACACCACCCGCAAGTTTTAGCGTGAGACTTTTTCGCGTCTCTGTTACGTTAGGACCACCCCCAGCCCATGTTAAAAGATAGAGCCCTCCAGAAGAACAGTATAGATCTTACGATAACACAAAAAGGGCCACACCACACGCAAGTTTTACCGTGAGACATTTTCGCGTCTCTGTTACATCAGGATCACCCCCCCAGCCCACGTTAAAAGATAGAGCCCTCCAGAAGAACAGTATAGATCTTACGATAACGCTAAAAGGACCACACCACACGCAAGTTTTAGCGTGAGACTTTTTCGCATCTCTGTTACATTGCAAACTTTAAAAACATTGCCCCACCACGAAAAGTATAACGTTTCTCATTGGATAGACAGAATTTTTGTAGGTGGAGCTTAAGGTTAACATTGAGACCCTGATTGGTCAGATGAAAACACAGCCAGATAGTTTTTTTTAAACCAACTTCGGTAAATTGTAGTAAGGAGAAGTTAGGGGAGAGTTGCTTCGGAGAGGGCGAGCTGGACGGAGCTGCGCCGGCCGCCGCCCCCTGACGAACACCGACAAGGTAATGAACGCACGCCATGCCGCATTTTTGAGTGCATAAGGCTTCACTCAGAACTGCAGAAGTCTCATCTGTTACATCCCCTTCACATAGTACTAGTGTCGATCGTCAATTAAAGCTCATGGTGTTCACATTTGCCACTTGAAGTAAAAATCTGAAACTCGATGATTTTTCTGTTATATAGTTATTGAGAAGCCACATCAGCCACTGTAATTTACGACAAGTTAGATAAGTAATTAAAGATAATTGAGGGTCACTGTAGACCATTTTGATAGTTTCCTCTTTTGTGAAAATTTAAAGCTAGATCATAGATGTGATATGGCATAGGACATCCTTCGATCCATTGTAGAACTTGGAAACCCATTCAGGGAATATTCGTTCACATTTTTGTTGAACGCAGTTGGTTTTTACCATCCTGTATTAAAACATTTCCTTTTATCAACAGTGCAATTTATAAACGATGTTTTGTGAGTAGAATAAAATTTCCAATGGTAAACTTAACTGCTTTTTCGACGTTATTTTACCAGCTAACTAAAAATAGGAAAGCCTTGAACCCCTTCCACTAAATTTAGTTAGTATTAAGATTCCTTTACAGGGAGTGCAGTGGAGCTGATGCTGAAATCATTAAGTATTTGGTTATATCATCGCTAGTCTCACTGAACTCTACTGAATTCTACATGTCATGTGTGGTCTGGCGTCTCCTTACCAGCAACAGGTCCCAGGTTCAAACTATCAATTCCCTAAAAAACACGCTCAGAGCGTCGTTGCGCGAAAGTGGTAGGGAGACACGATATAGAACAAACAGACACCATGCAGAATGTTTAGAACATAATATTGAGAAAAATTAATATGGTGGATTTAATGATTCAGATGTTCTACATAGTCGACTTCACTTGGGAATTACGCACAGAATGTTCAAACAACTAGGTGAAACAACCAAAAAAGTCCTTCATTGGAATGTTGTTTAATTCGCGCCTCACCTAAGCTAGAGCCCCGTTGAGCGTTGAGTCTTCATGTGAGTCAATGCACTTCGTCGTTTTGTGGTAGTTTCATACTGATGACACCAAATCTCGTTAATCGTCACTCTTTTTTCAGGAAAAATGTCGTTTTTTTACATTTCAATTTGGGGCATGTCCACGCACCGTTACTTTTGTTCGCGTGTAGAGATTTGCAGGAAAAACTTTGCACACACTTTTCTCTTCTTCAAAACATTCTGGGGAGTATTTTGCACAGTTGATTGAGAGATGTTGCTCCGATGTGATTTACGACGCAATAACGTTGACACACGACGGCCGCAAGTTCACTGCCTGCTCAAATGCTCATCTGTTGTTTACAGCTGTTAATTAAAGTTACTACACTGACGTCTGTCTTACGCCAACAATAAAATCAGTCTTAGAACTTTCTGGACGGACCGTATACAAGGGGAAATCAAATGAAAACTAGTGAGACGGAAAAATGTACGTAAAGCGTCTGTTATTTCAAAGTAATCGGCTTAACTCTTAATACATTTACCCCACTGTGAGACGTGATGGTCGAAGTCTTGAATGAAAAATATTTGCTGTTAACTACGGAACTATGATTGTACCGATGCGTGCACCTCTTCGTCCGAAGCAAACTGACGGCCACGAACGTCTTTCTTCGGGGCTCTAACAATTTGTAAATTGCATAAGTAGAGAACGGAAATGTGTGGAGGATGTGAAAGGCTTCCGAGGGAAATTTCTGCAGTAAGCTAGGCAAAATATTTTTGGAGGTCTGAAGAAAGATATTCGAGGCTGTCGATTTGCTTCGGATGGCGAGATGCACGCCAGGGTATAATCGTGGTACCGTAGGCCAACGCAAACATTTTCCCACCAAGGCACTGACCGTCTTGTCTCACGCTGGAAGGGATGTATAACTGCTGTGACGACCACATTTGGAATAATTGACAGTTTTGACTCTACAAGCTTTCCCGGCTGATTTGTTGTAAATAGTCTTCACGGGTTTCCCGCCGGATGAGGTTGTGCAATTTCCACAGTATTTAGTCGGAGCAACTGTCCGACATCTTCAGCTGGTTCAACTTTGCTGGTGGCCGTCCGGTGTGGCCGAGCGGCTCTAGGCCCTTCAGTCTGGAACCGCGCGACTGCTATTGCCGAAGGTTTGAATCTTGCCTTGGGCATGGATGTGTGTGATGTCCTTAGGTTAGTTAGGTTTAAGTAGTTCTAAGTTCTAGGGGAATGATGACCTCAGATGTTAATTCCCATAGTGCTCAGAGACATTTGAACAATTTGAAGCCTTTGCTGGTGGCTAGGTACGACGGTCAATCGTGCCTAGCCACCAGAAAGGTTGAACCAGTAGAAGATGCCTGATAGTTGCTTCAGGGAAATATAGTGGAATTTCCACAAAGTCGTCCGGCAGCAAACCCGTGAAGACTACTTACAATAAACACTTCACTTATTTCATTCCGCCTCGTTTTCTTTTGACTACTGCTTATATATCAATTACATACATGTCTTTAGAAGTATACAGAATTCATGTAACGCACAATTCACTCTTACAGGCAAATTGTTGTAATGTGCAGCGTGACCTGACTAGCTCATTACCGTCTCCGCTGCAGAAAACTATTTCTTCTGCCTATTTGGAAGTATTGGTTTCTGTCATTTGATGAAATACATTAAGCAACCATTTTTATATAGATTTAGTTATTTCAAGGGGCAGGTCTGGTTCTCACCCATCTTCAGTTACCATAATACAGATACGTTTTCATTAATTGTGCACTTTGTCGGCTACATTTTGATCTGTGGAGCTGCCTTTCATTCAGTAACCTGTAGCTCTTTTTCTACACTTACGTTTACAACACAAACACTTCAGCTTCAGTGAAGCACTGATATTGCAGACCACTCAATGGTTTTCTTTACATTGGAAATTACACTACAATCAAATTACAATTTTCTTCTACACTACGCAACATAATCTGCATGCACACGAGAGAGCAGATGCGAAGCACCACGCAGTTGACTGGGTGTCAGAGGCTCTGTGCAGGTACAAGGCCTGCAAGTGGCACCGAGAGTGCGGCTGAACTGGGGTTCTGTAGAGGGACCATTCGACATACGACTATTATTCACTAAAGTGCCAATGATGAATATGCCTGTGACCACACCACAGGAGGGCACGAAGAAGAGGGCTGAAAGTGAGTAAACACTCTATTTGCTGCATTGAATTACTTTCGGATTTCGTTGAATGGTTTTGAACGGTACTGAGTGGTTCCTTCCTGTATTCCACAGTAAAACTTGCGGTCGCACGACGCATAAAGCGGTCATATAATGATTAATGTGTTTGTGGCACCGCAATGTGCTTAGGCAAGGGATGAATCGTCTGGAGCGATGTCAGCGGTGTCGAGCGATGTCGTAAACATATTCTAGCTGCTCATCACATTACGAGCTGTCGGTTTAGAACGTGAGACTGGTGTAAATCGACGCTCTAAGGGAATGAGTGGTTTCAGTGATGCCCTTTATGCCATCTCTTGAAGCCTTTTAGTGTCAGTTCTGAGGGGGAGTGTGTCTGAAATATATTCGTCGGTCACCTGTAAGATTTCAATGCTGGACATCGTGGTACTGATTTCCGTTGCAGAGGTGTCAAAACATGAAGTGAAATGTGGACAAGAGGCGGGCTCAGGCACCTTCCCATCGTCTCAGTCATCCACGGCGATGTTGCGCAAAACTGAAGTTGAACTCTAGCGCCATTAACCCACCTTACACTTCATATGAACTTCTGAGCTCTGGCCTTTTTCTCGCATGTGTCGACAGCCGCTGTCTGAGGCGTATCCGAGCCCAAGGGTGACGTCGCAGGGTGCAACGCTTTTGCTTCATTACGCAGGACGGTGCCTTCCTTTGAGACAATTTTGAAACATCTCTATTGGAGTCACTTTCGAGGGCTTAAAAACGTGACCTTTTACTTGTACTGCACAGTGTGTATTCTAAAACTACTTCTGAGGTCAGCTGTGCTTATAGACTTAATATTGTCTATTTTAAAATTTGACAAATGGCTGTGTAGCCAGCCTGTGTGGTCGAGCAGTTCTAGGCGCTTCAGTCTGGACCCGCGCGACCGCTACGGTCGCAGGTTCGAATCCTGCCTCGGGGCATGGGTGTGTGTGACGTCCTTAGGCTAGTTAGGTTTAAGTAGTTCTAAGTTCTAGGGGACTGATGACCTCAGCTGTTAAGTCCCATCGTGCTCAGAGCCATTTGAACCATTTGAAACTCTATTGGACTGGAAAAATTATGAGTCTTATTCTTACTTAAGATACAACGTAGTTGTTCTAGCTTTTTTCGTAGATAGGTGCTTCTGTTTTTGTAGATGAATGATGTATAATGACTAAATTAGTAATTAATGTAAATGGTTATAGGTAAAGGGCTTTATACTATCATGGAAAATTAATGTTGTTTCCGCGTTCAAAGATTGACACATTATCTCATTCGGGAAATTTTGCAACAACAAATAATTAATGTCTCACTACGATCTCTGCTGGTTGTTGCTGCGAAATCAGACTTAATATATGTCAGCTAGAATGATTGTTTTACATATGACATAGCATAATTTTTGGGTGGAGCTCTTAAATGTAGAGAAAGCCACACTTTTTACACTGCAAACCCTTTTTTTTTGTCTCAGTTGGGGTTATGTGGATCGGGAAATGAGCTCATGTTTTTGCCGGCTTAGTCGCCCACTGCGCTGCTGTTAGTGTGCAAGCCTTGCCCTGAAATCGTCGTGCAAGGGTTTTTCTTCGTTCCACTGACCTTGTGATACACATCGAAGAATCTGAAGATACACATATCAGTAAGATAAAAAAATATATTTCTATAGCCCCTATTGTGCCTCGCGCGATTGGAAAGACAGTCTACTCCACACTTTCCCTTCTGATATCCAAGGGCACTTTGAATTACTTCTTCTGGTTCTTCGAAATATGAATCGCTGAAAGACGAATCACTTATGCTTTAGCAACCTCATGCGTTTACTGCACGTCATTGTATGAAAATGGAAGCAGTAATGCGATATAACATCGAGATGTACGTTTCAGCATATGAAAGGAAAGTCATTGTTATTGTTATTCCTTCCTTAGTAATACAAAAAGCAATTATGAGGAAGAAGGTGAAATAATGTTAGTGAGATGTGGATACGGAGGAAGATGGCGAAGACACGCTGAAAGGAAAGAGTCAATTACAAGTAAGTATTACCAAGTGTTGGCCGGAAAAAGACAAATATTGCAGGATATTTTAAAAAGAAAGAAGAAATCGTTAGGACACCATCAGAAGAGACTTCTTGATTGACAGATGCTTCAGAAGATTGTGAAAGGAATTAGAGTAAGAGAATTACAGTAAGAGACGATTATGATATGATATGCATTGGAAAAACCGGCAAGAATTACTACATTCTACTGAAAGAACACGTTACAGCTAACGAAAATAATAGACGAGCAGTCGCGATGCATCTCATACAGAAGACGCTGATGTCCCTAAACATTTTCTATAAATCCTCCATAATTCAAAGGAAGAGAAATAAATTCTGAAAGAAATGGAAAACTTTAGTCATTTTAAAGACGAATCAGGTACATTTAGCAACCTACATAACTGAAATACAAAACAGAATCCCACAATTTTATTGGTTCTCTGATTACGGCTAATCAAAACCAAATTAGCAATTCTATTTGCAGTTTCCACACTGACATGTAGGATTAGATGTATCGTCTGGATACCAATGGAAACTTTAAAATACTGGAATTTTCTTTTTTGATACATATTTTAATAATTTTATTTTTACTAGTTCTCTTTCTTCGGTATAGGCACAGGAACGTACCCTCTCCCCGCCACCGCTCCCGCCCCCACCAATACACACACACACACACACACAGACAGAGAGAGAGAGAGAGAGAAAGAGAGAGAGAGAGAGAGAGAGAGAGGGTGGCAGGGAGGGTGGGAGGGAGGGGGGGCGGGGTAGAGTGATATTTGAAACTCTTACAGCACCCTCACTTCTGGTTTTCGGTCAGAGCACGTTGACGCTTTAGGTGCACCAGCTAACTGTCAAAACATAACAACAGTTAAATTTATAATCTCTAACGATTGTAATCTCTTATCCGGAAAAAGACAAATATTACAGAATATTTTAGAAAGAAAGAAGAAATCGTTAGGACACCATCAGAAGAGTTGGGTTGGGTTGATATCGGAGGAAGAGACCAAACTGCGAGGTCATCGGTCTCATCACATTAGGGAAGGATCGGGAAGGAAGTCGGCCGTGCCCTTTCAAAGGAACCAACCTGGCATTTGCCTGGAGCGATCTAGGGAAATCACGGAAAACCTAAATTAGGATGGCCGGACGCGGGATTGAACCGTCGTCCTGCCGAATGCGAGTCCAGTGTGCTAACCATCAGAAGAGACTTCTTAATTGACACATGCTCCAGAAGAAGCCATTTTTATGCGTATGGTATGCAAGTGGCACCGAGGGTGCAGCAGAACTGGATTATCTTACAGGGACCCTTCGACATTTTATTCACTAAAGTGTTAATGATGAACATGCTCGTGACCACATCACAGGATGGCACGAATTTCCTTTGAGACCATTTTGCTCCTGGCCCTTAGCGGTCGTGTAATGTGCTTATCTACACACCTGAACACCGGTTAATGGTTTCCAAAAACAGAAATTTGTTGTGAAACAAAGAAAAAGTGTAAATACATAATAGCGTAAGTGGAAAATGCCGCAATGGTTTTGATATCCATAACCCTTTCGTGAGCCGTGGGAAACATGCTTCTCACTACAATGAACTCGCTCCTAGTCCCGTGGGATTCACAGTTCCCACCTCTGTACGATGCTACCACCTAGTGAACAGAATAGGGTACTACTTCCAATCGGAAATTCCCGCCGTTTTTGCTGTACCTTCGCGCAGAGGCATTGTATAGCTGAGTGTTGCTCCGTAGAGGAGCCTTTCAGTGCTGATTGCGTGACAGTTTGTGATTTTTTTGCCTCAAAGCTATAGTATAAGGTAAATACTTTTGATTTACCCAAATTTATGAAGGAAAACGTAAAATGTGAACGAGGAGAATTCCAGTTTGAAACAAAAGGAGCCATTTCTGCAGTAAAATGGATGGGTAACCGTCCAGTCACTTTCCTACCCTCAATTCATGACCCATGAGAAACAGCCACAGTGAAAAGGAAAAACAAGGATGGTGCTAGTACAGAGATTTCTTGTCCTGAAGTTGTGGCATAATACAACAAAATAATGGGTGGTGTCGATAAATTTGATCAATTACGAGAAAGGTATGCTATTGGCAGACGTTCTGTAAAACAGTGGCACAGAATATTTTATTTCCTGGTGGACGTTGCTGCAGTGAACAGTTTTGTTCTGTGGAAAATAAGTAAAAGAGAAAGTGGACAGCATGATCAGCTCACATACAGGACCCATCTAGCCAGAAAATTGGCAAAAAGGGGTAAAGTACTTGAAGATTTTCGTCATGTGACTGTAGGGGAGCATCAACCCATTTTAGAAGAAACCTACTGGACGTGCCGTCATTGTAGTACCAAAGCTGCGGATAAGAGCACTCGCTGTGTTTGTACATATTGTCAAATACCACTTTGCATAGACCCATGTTTCAGAAAATTTCATGGCAAGTAATTGTGAACAATCACTGTAACAAGAGAAGTAAATTTATCAAATAAATATTACATATATTGAAGAAGTTGTTTTTGTCATTTAACACCAAGGAAGGGCAGTGGGAAGAATACTTCCCACCTTGTTGTGTGACCTTACTTTCACAGTTGGAGCAAATTTGATATTCTGTATGATAAATATACCTATCTGTTAACTACTATCTGCTCTCCATTCATTAAAAAAAAAAAAACAGCTCAATAATTTTGCCCACGAAAGGGTTAAGTAAAGCAGCCGTTCAAACGGCTGTACCCGATCCGTCCATGCCTGAGAGCAACAATGATCTTTATAAGTGCACAGAAGCAGGTTTGCAGGGGCGATAAATGAAGTGAACACACTTACCTGGAGCAACCTCGTTGAGGATGGGCAGCTCCGGCGTCGGTCCTGGAGGACCGGGTGGCCCTTCTCTCCCTGGAATCCCTGGATCACCTGCGACACGACAGAGAGCACACCCACTCAGCTGGGCAGAGCTGCAGCAGGAAAACCCACTGAGTAGCACTGGCAGCGTAGCACAACAACGGAATCACTTTGTCTGCCTAGGAAGCAGCATTGTAAAAGATTGGCCTAAGCAAAGAAAATATCAGAGGTACATCGATGTAAAGAAATGCTGTCACTCAGCGAAACAGCTCTGCCACAACCAAACATACGCTTTAAACGGGGAAAAGTTTCCAGATCGTTTACTGCTGGAGCACAGAACTGTATGGTGATATAATATTAATCAGAGGGAAAAGGAAGAAGAAGGAACTGGAGGTATTTAAAACGTGATGTTATAGAAGATATTAATTGTAACACCCCACCCGTCACTTAGCTGGTTTTGGCGTGTGTTCACCCCAACTAATTGACTAACAGATCAACACGGAGTGCAAAACTGCCGCAATATCGGATAACGCAAAAACGTAATATGGCCCTGTGACTCCTGATTGAACTGCGGTGGCAGTGTTGACATTAATTTATTCAGAATCGATCACTTTTAATTAAAAAGGGGTGCACATTGATGTTATATTCAGCTATTGAACACCACATGCAAATGTTGAACATAAAATTAATTAAGAAAGTGACTTGGGACTTCAACTACTTGATTGAAAACAGATGCAGTCGATTAGCACAAATTTATTTTAACTCCCGACCTTCAATCATCACATTACAAGACTCTTCTATCAGGCAGTGGCAATAAATTGCGTTTGCGTGGTAAAGCGCGATAACTCAAAAGTAATTCCTATCGACTGACCCAGGCGTAATGCGAAGTGCGAGAAGAATTCTGCAATACACGGCCCATGAAACCCTCGTGGAAACTTTGCCGACGTGATCCAACAAATTAATCAGTGGCGCAATATCACCGAATACAGCGTGGCGGAGCAGCGTCGTTGTGTGGACGTCGGCCGGCCTCGTGGTGCTGCAAGGCTGCGCTCGTCTATTCACTCCTAGCTATCTCGCTCAGTACATAGCTGAACCAAAACTTCCTATCTCCAAGCTCAATCGTTCCATTTGCTGGGTCCTAAACTGCAGAGATGCTCACTCTTTCTCAGGCAAGCTCAGTAAAGAACGCCACGTCCGCACTCTAGGCAAGCTGGGAACGGAAGACCTCTACGGAGACTTCTCACAGTCCGCTCTTCGCCTCGGTTTCCTCTCCAGCAAAATCACTCACGCCAACTGCAGCGCAAGTCGCGTTAATTATGCGTAGCTTCCAAGCGCCGACCAGTGCTTGCTCTGGGAAGTGAACAAATTCCCACAAAATTTCCCTTCCTCTCAACTTCTTTTTTGCTCCTCCCAGGCCACCCACCAAGGTTAGCGTCTGCACAAAGACCAAGTTTCCCGGAATTCTGACTCCCTGGAGAGTACTTCAAATTCCTTGGTCCTACGTTCCCATCGGAGGCCGGCGTATTTCATTGTGTCGCTCTGCACCTGATTTGCTTCAGACTCTGCGGACCGTGAATTAAGCGTGAAGTAGCTATAGTCACGAACACGCATATTTTGACCTCTGTTGACCGCTCCACCATAGCTTCGCGCGGCTTTCTCGCATGTTTCACAGAAAATGGGATGACAGACATTTATCAACAGGCGTACAAGTTCTCCGTTTGCTTCCCGGTACACCAGCATGGGGTCAACCACCCACTCACTGTCACTCATCTTAATGCAGCTGGAGGCCGTGCCCCGTTACCGCTTTCTCAGAGCTTGAGCTGCCCTAAGCTGCCTATTGTCGCTTCCCTTAGCCGCTCCCCCGGCGGCCACGGTAAATTCTGAATACTTCCCTGGGGTAAACTAGCCTCCTGTAAATCGACGCGTTTCCACAAAGTTTTCATGTCGTGTGAGTTACTTTAAAACCATCACCCGACATTAATTATTCCAATACGCCCATACTATACCCTCTACAAGATGCATTGTGCCTTGTCAGTCATTTTTGTTCAGCCTTACTGTTCGCTCAACGTGAGTTCGGTGATCTTTAATGACTTCACGTAAGGGGCATAGTTCTTGCCATCTTACATAATAATACATGGGCAGATGGGGAACAAAATGAAGGGTGCTGGATATAGAACGTGGTGGTATAGCAGAGTTAAAAATAAGTGGGTAATACGGTAAAAAATGAAGGGTGAGTATGAAGACCAGGTGAGGCAAGAAGTCTACAGAAAACAGAATACAAAGGGGTAGCAGGAGGTAGTAGAAACAAAGGTGGTGGAGCAAATTTCAATAAAAACATAAAAATATTGGCAACGATATATAATAATACTATTATGGATGCTGAATTTACAGCGTGTGCAGAAATGAAAACATACGCTAAACGAATCTAAAGACATGGCGCACAGTGACAAACTAGCCATTCGATTACCAAACAGACATCAACCTGACACATTCACATCTTTTGCAACTTAACTACCTTTATAAAGTCCAGCTGCTTGTGGCCCATTGTGAGTGGACACGGATTCAATATCAAAAGGTAATAAAGGGATAAGCATTTAAAACTAAGAAAATAGTTCTGGTGACACTTAGAATGTGAATGATTTCGATTATGAAGACTTTTTTGTATATCTGTGAAATCAAGGTCTGTTTCTGGGCACCATTTAGTACCCTGTTGCTCCATGTAGTTCTCTGTAACATGTTCGGATCCTCCTTGAAAGGCTATCAACAAGATGGTAGAAGTGTTGCTGCTCAAGTGTCACCTCGCATGACCCTTCTGAAGTCATCAGAAGGGGTTATTAAAGGTGTTCGCAATGGACCACTAGAGCCAAAATTGATCACACAGACAGGTTTGTCTACAGTCAGAGTGGACACAGTGTTCCTTGTTATCTCCAGAAAGGTTGTGGAAACTTCTGTTACAATATAACCATGGGTTATAATGAGGGTTATTCAGCAATATCTCTGGGGCTACAGAAGATGACTGTGCGAAAGCTACAAGGCATACAGAACAATGATACACACCAGTGGGTACTGTCCTTCCAAGTTTCGACACACAGTACTCACCGTGGCATAGCCGCACAGCGGATCATTATGGGGCTAGTTTGTCAAAACATAGTGAAAATAACCCGTTTGACATAGTAGACAAGGTGAACAGAGTAGGGAGAGGTGTAATAGACGCATGGGTGCTAAATAAAATAGTAACAAGAGACATCCTTCGCCCACAGTGTGTGGGAGTAAAGTTATAGAAATTTAATAACACGCAATATGACCTACACTTGAAAGTTGTACACTAGGCAATACCACAAGTCCTGGTATCTTCCAAATATACAGTTTTTTGATTGCATTCAAGTGTTATCATTACCAAGCTATGCGATTCAGCTTAAGTACATGTCTTCCTGTAGTCACACGTGCCTTACATAATGTTGTTGAACCTTAGACGACGTTTTAACTAATATGTTGACTAGGTCTGGAACACTGCAAAACACTGAATAAATTTTATAAAGCTGATGAAGCAGGAACGATGACATTAAAACGGCGAAAATGGTGTTTCTCAAAAAGGAAAAAATAAATTTAGCATATATCTTAACTACTCGTGGTACTGGTAAGGATCCTGAAAAATTAAAAGTTATTAACAGTTGCCCAGCACCTGAGAAACGGAAAAAGTGCAAAATAGTTTAAGGATTGTGTGGTTTTACGGGAAGTTTGTAAATGGAAAGCCTTCCAGTAATCCTAACTTGAATAGTTTTGCAAGGAAAAACTCTGCTTTCATATGGACGGATGATTGCCTGTAAGCCTTTAGCTCCAAACACATGTTGACAGAGAATACCATGTTGTACTATTCCGAATTATCTTAAGCCTTCCATATGAGCGCTGAGATCAGCTTTTACAGTATGGGAGTAGAGATCCTCCAACGAATAAATAATTCCAAAGAAAAAATATATAAAATAACTGCGTTTATGGATAGGGCCTTGAACAAGTGATATAAAATTTTGGAAAAAGAAACTTTGCAGTAGTACTTGGTTTTAAGAAACTAGGAAATTATTTGTGGAGACACAACGTAGTCATAATATGTATCACAAACTTCTAACATTTGCAAAAGATTGCTGCCTTTTGCTTTGGAGGTTGTCTCATTGCAGGCTCATTGAACTTTTTTCATGTAGTAGCTTAATTATGACATTTATTAAATAAGAGGTATTGACACTTATGAGACTAATGTGTTGTCTAGATTATGGCAAAATTTAATGGAATTATGTGCAAAAAATGATGTTAACCGAAGCTTCCAGGAGAATTACTCAAAAGATATAAATGAGAAGAAAAATATGCACAAACATCAGCAATAAAAAGCAGAGATGAGTTTCTGAGATTAGTTAAAACCAATTTTGATGGTAGATATAATTTTATACTTTCTTAAAAGCATGGTGTGTAGAAGTATGGATCTCAACAGGGAAAATTAGTATGTTTGATATAGACCCCAATTTGAAAATGAAATTATATTTTTATCTCTCAGTGTGGACCCCAAAAATGATCTGAGGAAATCTCAAGTTGACCAGTATTTGATAATGTGCTGAAAAAGTTTGCCAATCGGTTGAAATGCTGTGACATATGCGAGGGGACTAAAATGATAATCACCATGAATAAAATATTCATGTAAACACTAAAAGTGAAATCGGTTTCAGTCATTTCCCCTGCCTTCAACCTGCAGACGTCAGACAGATTACCGATGTATTAAGGAGGAGTAACCAATTTACCTTTGAGGCCCTTGTCGCCGTCCCTGCCATCGGTTCCGGGCACGCCGGGCGCGCCGTCCAGTCCCGGAGGCCCTTGGCTGCCCTTCGGTCCAGGGACTCCAGGTAGACCCGGAGAACCCTGCCAGACAAGCCACACGGATGTCATGCAAGTGTGCGTGACCGCTGCCAAACCTCTCCAGGTAGCTGCCAGAGTGTGTATCTGTTGCACTTAAGGGAATTGTGTCTATCAGATGTAATTAAAGTAAATTAGTACCACAAACTGGAAGTATATTAAATCTGTGATTAGGTAAACGGTTTACCTAAAGTGTGCTTAACAAAGTACATCCCACGACCCCACAAAATGTCATATTACCGCGGGGCTTACAAATCGTACATAAAGTCTGGTGAAAACATAACGAGAAATTATATTCGCTTTCCTTTCTTCGAAATAATACTTTTTATTCGTCTATATCAATGTTCTGCTTATCAAGAGAGTCACCATTACACATTACACACGTATGCCAGAGATTTTCCAATCCACGAAACAATTCTGCAAATTGATCTTTAGGATAGCTTCTTGCTCTCTCAGCGATGCGTCTTTATCTGTTGTACGCTTGCAAAACGACGGCCATTCAAGGTTTTATTTATTTTTTGAGAACTGAAAAGAGTCACGTGATGCTGTGTCTGACGAATACGTAGGGCGGAATAATCAATACGTTCTGGGTTTTGGACAACATTCACGAACTAGCGACGGAATGTGAGCAGCTCCATTGTCGTGGTGCAAATGTTGTAACATACATCGTCACAGACGAACGGATTGCTTCACGTTAACTCCGTTGAACTTGTAGGTAGTGCTCCTTATCGATCGTTTGACCTTATAGCGAGAACTCATTGTGATCAGTGCCGTTAAAATCATAGAACGCAGAGAGCATGACCTTCACATTCGGCCGCATTTGTTGAGCTTTTTTCGGTCGTGGCGATCCAAAATGTTTGCACAGTGGAGCTTCCGTCGTATCATATTTGTAAGCCTATTTCGGAACAGATTTTACTGCCATAGGTTCCATGCCCTTACTACCCAAAAACCTCATGACTACAGTTACCTGGCCTGCCAACACCATCAGCGATTTTTCTGATGGTGATCGTTCACAATCATTTCTTTCACGTAATCCGCGATTTCATTCCTAATAACACGCTGTGGCATAGTTGCGCTACGGTGCAGGAGTGTCAGAACGTGGAAACATTCACCGGCTCGCTACGTCAATCGCGCCCGCAGTTAGGCAACACACAAAACCAGGTTTCGGAAGCAGGCTGGGTCGCGGTCGCACGTTCCCAGTCACATCGTGTCGGTGACTTCACACACATATTGGCGTTTGCCACGCTGCAGACGGTGCCAATATTGAGCACCTATAATGTGAGTTAAGAACCTCCAGAGGTGCTCAGTAAACTGATATGTGTCTACCCTCTGTATTCCTTACAGTCATGAATAATTCGGTACACATTCTCCAATTACCTTTCCTACAAAATAAATGACTGCCGAGTCTACCAAAACACATGCAACCTTTTACACGGGTAACAATAAACTAAACCTTCGATGAGGCTAATTTTGCACAGATATGAAATAGTTTTAACTGCATCAGTAACTCTATAGTAACAGCTATTAGTTCAAGACTTCTCGGCAGCATACTGCCATCAGACACACATGTTACTTGTAGTTTCTACATTCCAATAATGTAAAGAATAATAAGTATTATTTGTGGGGGTGTCAGTAAGGTTAACCCTGCACAGAAAGGTACGTTTACTTTAGTGTGTACCATAACTGAGTCGTATGTTTTTATCATTTTGTTAGCGTATTTACTTACATTTTTGCTGGAAATTTATTTCACTGCAACTCAGAGCACAGAAATGAATACACTCTACTCCGTTAATACTTTGACATCTAGATGTTTACACCATTCCAGAGTCTCTTAAATTCTAAGATAAACGTAATGCAATCGTAAAGATAGTAGAGACTATGAAGACTAAATCTTTTTTATACAAGCACTTTTATGTCACAGTAAGAACTCATTGATATGATTATTTGATAATTGTACGTTACACAGTAATGTCAAGACATCTCTTCTTATTATTACTGAAACAGGTATTCCACTTTGGAGAAATGTTTGAAGAAATTTACATAGGTCCTTTATAACTTATCATTTAGCAACCTTGTTCCCATGTATTGTGCCGTGAATGATAATTTCTACTTCTTGACAGAAGTCCATATGGTGTCCTTTAACCATTCTTATGTAACATATAAAGATCATTTGCGATGTCATGAACTGTGTTGCTAGTGTCCTTTACGTGGGCTGCTGCTGTCCATTTAATAGGATTGTTAGTGTGGTAAGCTCTTATGTGTTCATCGTATCTATTTCGTAAGTCTCTTGCAGTCTGGCTAACATAGACGGTTTTGTCTGCAGTACACACTGTTTTGATAGTATAGGTTGTGTGTGTTTATCTGTCCATGTGTTTATGTTCCGTTAGTGTGTGTCTTGTAGTTTGTTATCTGTAGTGAAAGTGAATAAAAATAAAGACTTCACGTTTCTGTGCAGCTAAAAAATACCAACTAACGGTAGAATTTAGTTTGTACTATATCATAAATATGCTTGTATAAAAACGATTCGATCTTCATTGTTTCTACTATATTTTCAACTGAAATTCGTTTATATACACAGTTAAGAGTGTATGGAGCGTTTTAGAAGTCTAAATGTGAACGTGATACCGAAACATGATGTCTTTATTGCTGTGCTCTGTGTGTGAGACATATACAATCCACCAAAAACTGTAAGTAATTACACTCAAGATAAGATTTAGACATATAGCTCACTTAAGGTTGTTGTTGTTGTTGTGGTCTTCAGTCCTGAGACTCGTTTGATGCAGCTCTCCATGCTACTCTATCCTGTGCAAGCCTTTTCACCTCCCAGTACTTACTGCAACCTACATCGTTCTGAATCTGCTTAGTGTATTCATCTCTTGGTCTCCCTCTACGATTTTTACCCTCCACGCTGCCCTCCAATGTTAAATTTGTGATGCCTCGATGCCTCAGAACATGCCCTACCAACCGGTCCCTACTTCTTGTCAAGTCGTGCCACAAACTAATCTTCTCCCCAATTCTATTCAATATCTCCTCATTAGTTATGTGATCTACCCATCTAATCTCCAGCATTCTTGTGTAGCACCACATTTCGAAAGCTTCTATTCTCTTTTTGTCCAAACTATTTATCTCCATGTTTCACTTCCATATATGGCTACACGCCATACAAATACTTTCAGAAACGACTTCCTGACACTTAAATCTATACTCGATGTTAACAAATTCCTCTTCTTCAGAAACGCTTTCCTTGCCATTGCCATGGGAACAAGGTTGCTAAATGATAAGTTATAAAGGACCTATGTAAATTTCTTCAAACATTTCTCCAAAGTGGAATACCTGTTTCAGTAATAATAAGAAGAGATGTCTTGACATTACTGTGTAACGTACAATTATCAAATACATTTTATATCCTCTCTACTTCAACTATCATCAGTTATTTTGCTCCCCAAATAGCAAAACTCCTTTACTACTTTAAGTGTCTCATTTCCTAATCTAATTCCCTCAGCATCACCCGACTTAATTCGATTACATTCCATGATCCTCGTTTTGCTTTTTGCTTGAGGTACACATTACAGTTGTTTGTTATGATTCTACAAAAGCTCATACTTTGCAAAAGTAGACACTAAATATCCTTTATTTTCAGAACAGGTTTTGGGTGTGGCCCGTCCTCAGATGACCTGCTAAATTAAAAACACCTTATTACATTACAAATGTGAACACATGCACAAACGTATTCATAGAAGCACAACGGTTTTAAAAAAATCATAAAATTGCTTTTAAAGAAATAACGGCCACAGTGCAATATGATTGGTTTGGGTTGTTTGGGGGAGAAGACCAGACAGCGAGGTCATTGCTCTCATCGCATTAGGGAAGGACGTGGAAGGAAGTCGGCCGTGCCCCTTCAGAGGAACCATCCTGGAATTTGCCTGGAGCGATTTAGGGAAATCACGGAAAACCTAAATCAGGATGGCCGAACGCGGGATTGAACCGTCGTCCTCCCAAATGCGAGTCCAGTGTGCTAGCCACTGCGCCACCTCGCTCGGTAGCGCAATATGAGTGTAATGCTGTGACAAAGAACTCTTTCGTCTTATGAGGCAGGAAGTTACTGTATTCACATAGGAAGAAAAATACTGATATTACATATAGACAGCTAACAGAACAAATGAGTACAGAGGCTCCCCACATGGCGTAAGTCAATTGGCTCGCACCGGATGGCGTGTGAGTTATAGTGCTGCAGCCCGCCAGTACAGGATAGCAAACTATTACTTTTTAATAAGATTAATTTTACAATAATATCAGATATTTACACAAATTTACAGTGGTTTGTATTTCGTCCCAAAATATAGGCAACGTAAATCATATTTAAGACATATGGTAAAAGGTAAAAATTAAAGTAAAAAGATTAAATCTACGCATAAACTCTTAGTTACAAAACTAACACTATGTGTATGTCACGAATAAAACGGAAATAGTACATCTACACTAGCAAAAAAATGTAAAAAAGAATTAATTAAGCTAGTAATCAAACACGCTCAAGAATAGTTACCTATTACATGTTACTTGGTCATTGGTTACATTATCTTAGTTGGTACGGCGATGGGCACGACTTTTAAGGTCCTCTAAACTACACAAAACCCTACCTTTGGGTTCCAAATTTAGAATGTTTAACCTACTCCGAATAGGACTAACTCGTGGTCATATCCCTTCAATTGATTTCTTAGACCACTGCCATTACTGGAATAATTGTGTTCACTGAATTTTGTTTTAAAATCCCGTCCAGTCTGGCATGTTTAAATAGTGTCACAAGACCCGGATCTAATTCTATAATTGCTTGTATGACTGAATTTATCTAATTTCTCATCCGAAATATAGCTAGAAAAAAATCCAAATTTTTTGTTTTTACAGAACCGAACCTTCACTTTAAGACTTCCTAGAAGCATTTGCAATTTGCCCCACCAGGGGTTAAAAAATGACATGGACGTGTGGCAGACCCTGTATTCAAGTGAAACTGTCTGCTTCTTTACACTATTAAAAGTCTTTTTACCCAAATATGTAATCGTTTTTTTCTACAAATCCGTTAGCTAAAGCAACCTGTATTATCAGATTAATATCTTCGTAAACTACGACACTGTCGAGTCCTAACATTGCATCCGATAAAACAGTGAAGAAAAATACGCACGTTTATGTGCAGCTGTGTGGCAGGACTCAATTGCAAGCCGGCCGTGTGGCCCAGCGGTTCTAGGCGCTTCTGTGTGGAACTGCGCGACCGCTCCGGTCGCAGGTTCGAATCCTGCCATGGGTATGGATGTGTGTGATGTTCTTAGGTTAGTTAGGTTTAAGTAGTTCTGTTCTAGGGGCTGATGACCTCAGATGTTAAGTCCCATAGTACTCAGAGCCATTTGAACCATTTTTGTCTCAACTGCAATTATTAGACCTATTGTAACTGGCTTAAAATAAATGTCGCTTTTGAAACAACCCTTGAAGTTTGTAAATCTAGAAACTTTAACGGAACCTCATTTGGATATTCTACGGAAAACTAATTTTTTCACATCCGTGCAATTAAAAGCTTGTACAGCTGCCGCAACGTCGTCAAAATTACCTAGATTAATAATGAAGATCTCAGCTGTTGTAAAAGAGAATTGTTTAGAAAGGTTTTTAAGGACACAAAACATTTGTTCTCTAAATTATTAATAAAAATATGTAAAAGACTGTCAGATAGACTATAGTCCATAGCGATCCCATCTTTCTGGTGATATGTTTTTCAAGTGAGTGGCTGTACTCAGTTTTCCCAAATTTGAAAAAAAAAGAGAGAGAGAGAGAGGGAGAGAGAGAGAGAGAGAGAGAGAGAGAATTGAGACAGTATTTAAAGTATCTTCAGCGGGAATATTTATATTGAAATTCTCGACATCGAACGAAGCTCAACTTGGAAGGTCTAAACTTTTCAAGGTGGGCACCATTTCGTAATTATTTTATATGCTGTAAACGACTCTTTTGTCTTGGTATTACAGGAGCTATTAAGTAGTTAGGGCTTCAACAAAGACTGACAATTCTACTGGTCGGATGGGAAGGGATTTTAAAACAAGATTCAGAGAGCACAATTATGCAACTAAAGGCAGTGACCGGCGGTTGAGGAAAAGTTCTACTTGAGATAGTTCAAACAGTCTACATTTGGAACCTAAAGGCAGAGATTTGGTCATTTTAGAAGATCCGGAAATTTAATGCTAACTGTTTAAGTAAACCAGAATATATAATTAATGACCAAGCAAAAACAAACAGAAAATGGTTCTCCAACATTTTTAATGAACTGTTTTCTTAATTTCACCTTTCCATTTTTCACTGGTATAGATGTAATACCTTCTGTATTACTTGCGACGTACGTATAGTGCCAAATAAAACGAGTAACTTTGTAACTATGGTTTTTCCACGTTTTTAATTTTATTACTTTCATTTTTTACCATTTAGCTTATGCCTTAAGTATGATTTAGTTTGCCTATATGTTGGCATGAGACACGCGCCATATTATTTCAATATGAAAGTCTGTTTTTAATGTAAAACTAATCTCATTAAAAAGTAATGGTTTACTGTCCTGTACTGACGAGCTGTAGGTCCAGCACTCACACCCCATCTAGTTGTTACAACCCTTCCCCCCCCCCTCCAGCTCAGGAGCTGTAATATATCACAATGGCCGATAGGTATGATTTGGGAGAGAGGGGTGACTCACGCCGAAGCGTGCAGAGAATCACAGGCGAGTGCGTCACTGACTTGATGACACCGACTGTACACGGCGATGGCGCGAGCCCAGCCGGAATCTGCAGTCGACGTCTGGTCGCCCAGCCTTGCGGACGTAGCTCTAGAATCCGTGGCAAAGTGGCCGCTGCCTGCGTTGGCTACGAATGTATCCACGAACACGGCTGACTGCTCCCTCCAGAGTGACCTCTGGTATCCAAGTAGAGCGCCGAAGGGAAAAAACCGGCAGCCGTCGTTGTAGCGAGCCATAGCGGCTCCGACCATTCACCCAGAGCAGCTCAGTCAGTGACCGCAGACAGCTCTGCAGAATAGCAACAAGACTGCCTGATTTGAACCTCCGGTTTCACTTATTTACGTCTTTTCTACGCCTCTGACGTAGTTCCTCTGGAGGGGGGCAACTGGAGTGCTCTTTAGTAATTCCAATGTCAGCTTTCCTCAGCTCGTTTCAGCACCTACACACAGGACAGTAGGCGCTTTTGTAACTACATTGTATGTATTCCTCACAGCACATCAGTGCCCTGTGCTGCAGTGAGCTATGTATGAAACCTGCCTCACAGAATCATTTGCTAAATATCGACATCGCCCGTGTCCGCGCCCCGCAGCTGGGCGGTCAGCGCGATAGAATGTCAATCCTAAGGGTCCGGGTTCGATTTCGGGCTGGGTGGGAGATTTTCTCCGCTCAGGGCCTGGGTGTTGTGTTGACCTAATCATCGTCGTTTCATCCCCATTGACGCGCAGGTCGCCGAAGTGGCGTCAAATCGAAAGACTTGCACCTGGCGAACGGTGTACCCGACGGGAGACCCTGGTCCCACGACATTTACATTCTAACATCGCCCGAGCCTGCTGTCCCATGTGTCAACCGGTCCCTTAACTACTACCTTACAGCCATAGCTGCTCGAAATTTACGGGAACTTTACAAATACTCACCTTTACCCATTCGTGGTGCACCATAGCGCACGCCATTTTACTTACGTGGTGTCGAGAGCCGCTATATTTATTCGTCTGCTAACTGTCTGTATGTCATATCGGTAATTCTGTCCTTATGTGAACACAGTAACTTCATGTCTTGTAAGTTCAAACACTTGTTTGTCATAGGGTTGTACTCGTATTGCAGTGTGGTACGTATTTCTCTAAAAAATTATGAAATTTGGTTTGATAATATTGCGCTGTAAAAATACGGTTTTGCATATGTTCACATTTGTAACGTAACAATGTGTTATTAATTTAGCAAGTGATCTGATGAGCCACAGCCGAAACGTGTCATGAAAGTTATGGTGTTCCCTCAAAGTCTAACGATTACTTTCGTCACCTATCAGTCTTTTTAGAATAATAATAATAGTCATTAAAATGGTGGCGCGTCTCACTCACGTCCTTCAGTCGTACTTAGAAAACTGCAGTTTATTAATGAGTCCCTAATGAGTTAAAATGCGATACATAACCTTACTGGCACTGCCAGGAAATAACACTCATCATACGGTAGATTAATATAATGTACATTAACTGCAGTGTACCTGAGGTTGACAGTATGCCACCGAAACGCTTTGAGCGGATAAATATTAGGAAAAAGTACCTGACGCAATTGAACTTATTTCATAAATTCGGAATACAGTTGCTTGCACAGAACAGTTCCGTAAATGCGGAGAAAATGAATCATCCTCAGTATTTTCAGATACGTTTACCTACAGATAAAGGCCGCACATGCCGCGACGCGGACAAGGTCAGCACGCGATTCGAGCGCAGCGCCGCCTACCTGGTGTCCGGCGGGGCCGGGCGCGCCTGCGGGGCCCGGGTCGCCCTTGGGACCTGCGGGGCCGGGCTCGCCCTGGCCTCCAGCCGCTCCAGGCAGTCCCGGGTCGCCCTTCTCGCCCACGGCTCCCGGGGGACCGGCCGTCGCCAGCGCCTGGACAGAAGCACGTCGTTACGCGCCGGCAAACGCCTCCGGCGCCGCCCGCAGCACTTACCTGGAGTCGTGCCCAACTGGTGCGTGGCCGCAGCCTGCCCTGGAACGCCGTGCCAATTGTCACACGTCTGCAGAACGAGACCGACCTTTTATTGACCAATTATGTCCCGCCGTCCTCATTTTCTTGATGCGAAGGAAAACTAGAGGTTATCGTAATGAAATTTTAAGCTCTGTTCCGGTGCATGTTGAAAATACACTACTGGCCATTAAAATTGCTACGTCAAGAAGAAATGCAGATGATAAACGGGTACCCATTGGACAAATATATTATACTAGAACTGACATGTGATTACATTTTCATGCAATTTGGATGCATAGATCCTGAGAAATCAGTACCCAGAACAACCACCTCTGGCCGTAGTAACGGCCTTGATACGCCTGGCCATTGAGTCAAACAGAGCTTGGATAGCGTGTACAGGTACAGCTGCCCATGCAGTTTCAACACGATACCACAGTTCATCAAGGGTAGCGACTGGCGTATTGTGACGAGCCAGTTGCCCGGCCACCACTGACCAGACGTTTTCAATTGGTGACAGATATGAAGAATGTGCTGGCCAGGGCAGCAGTCGAACATTTTCTGTATCCAGAAAGGCCCGTACAGGACCTGCAACGTGCGGTCGTACATTATCCTGCTCAAATGTAGCGTTTCGCAGGCATCGAATGAAGGGTAGAGCCACGGGTCGTAACACATCTCACATGTAACGTCCACTGTTCAAACTGCCGTCAATGCGAACAAGAGGTGACCGAGACGTGTAACCAATGGCACCCCATACCATCACGCCGGCTGATACGCCAGTATGACGATGACGAATACACGCTTCCAATGTGCGTTCACCGTGATGTCGCCAAACACGGATGCGACCATCATGATACTGCAGACAGAACCTGGATTCATCAGAAAAATGACGTTTTGCCATTCGTGTACCCAGGTTCGTCTTTGAGTACACGATCGCAGGTGCTGCTGTCTATGATGCAGCGTCAAGGGTAACCGCAGCCATGGTGTCCGAGCTGATAGTCCATGTTGCTGCAAACGTCGTCGAACTGTTCGTGCAGATGGTTGTCCTCTTGCAAACGTCCCCATCTGTTGACTCAGGGATCGAGACGTGGCTGCACGATCCGTTACAGCAATGCGGATAAGATGCCTATCTTGACTGCTAGTGATACGAGGCCGTTACGATCCAGCATGGCGTTCCATATTACCCTCCTCAACCCACCGATTCCATATTCTGCTAACAGTCATTGGATCTCGACAAACGCGAGCAGCAATGTCGCGATACGATAAACCGCAATCGCGATAGGCAATAATCCGACCTTTATCAAAGTCGGAAACGTGATGGTACGCCTTTCTCATCCTTACACGAGGCATCACAACAACGTTTCACCACGCAACGCCAGTCAACTGCTGTTTGTGTATGAGAAATCGGTTGGAAATTTTCCTCATATCAGCACATTGTAGGTGTCGCCACCGTCGCCAACCTTGTGTGAATGCTCTGAAAAGCTAGTCATTTGCACATCACAGCATCTTCTTCCTGTCGGTTACATTTCACGTCTGTAGTACGTCATCTTCGTGGTGTAGCAATTTTAATGGCCAGTAGTGTATAATGGAAGGAAAAAATGTCCGCCTTCCACCAACATAGATTTTCTTTTATTTAATCGCCAAACACGTTCCAGCAGAGTTATGGCATCCTCCGTGGTCACTGCACTACCATCTTGTGCGTATTTGCACAGGCGTGAAGTGTGCATTGTACAGACAACGCTTTGTAAAGCTTTACTGTCAGAGAACAAACAGGTTGGCGGCCTCAGCACCCTTGCGAAGTCTCCAGAACCCTTGGACCAGTCACTTACAACCACGTTTACACCTCATAGCGGGTATTACGTGCATATTTTAAGTGCAGAAGTACGCTAACTTTGAACCTCTGGGTCTCGGAAAAAACATAATGATATGGAGAAAAGTGTCGATGGTCCTTGAGAATATCATATGTAGAATATATTATATAAATTTCGACGCTATGCCAAGAATAGTAATTATAGAATTGCCTATCCTTATAACCTGTACATTTTGTACCAAACGTCATGGTTTTTCGGCGTTTTCGTTAGGAACAGCCATGAACAAATTGTGCTTTAATAAGCCGCCTGAGGTCCACCCTACAACACAGCCAGTGCAAAAGAACAAACCGATTCGTTTAATTATCCTGAGCTGGAGGAAGTATGTAATGTTCAGCTTTTGACCCTGTGTTGCAGGATAGCTACAGTAATGCCCGTTCGTCTGATAGATATAAGAATGGTCAGCAGGCCAAGGACTATGGAGATCAGTTGACCCCTTATCCATGTGATCAACACAACCCGAGATATAACCCCCTGAAAAATCGTATTTTCGCACTCGGCTTTTTAGGAAATAGTGGTATCGTGTGCTGTCGTGCACGGAGCGATTCCGATATCTTACAAGTATTCGACGACGCGACCTTACAGCCTTCAGATCGTACTTCACCAGGAGACAACCATCCCGTCCATCTACTCTCAAAGTTTACACCCTATCACGGGAACACTTGATACAGCACAGTGCGATGACATCGCTAATTCCACCTAATTTATTGACTATAACTTGCAACGTGTGACGGTGATTCATCATTGCAAATATTTTGAAAATATTTTTTTCCACACATTATATTTATACCCTGATGATATTTCGCTTCCACGCTCCATTTGGGATTAGGAGTAATACGAACATTTCTCAAACATAATACTACAAAGGTGAATTTTTCTGGGTTCCCCTGAGACGAATTAGCTTTGGAACAATTAAATGTGAAGTACACAGTCATTGACGTATACTCATGGAAATAAAATATGTGACAGGTAAGTGCAGAATAAAGAGTTCTCGTTTAATACGTTTTTCAGCGGTGATGAGTTCTTAAATAGAAGTAAAAGTTTATTTTATGCCTGCAAATGTTCAGTCTTCTGCTTCATTTAGTTCGTCGCGAGTTTGACTCAGACGTTTCAGTTCAATTCGTCCGTTCTCAGTGCCGTGTGCCGAAAGCCTGACAAGAGTCGCTTTTCGAACAAAATAAACTGCAGACAGTTTTGTGCCGCCCTCATTCACGCCTACACGTACTTATCACTTCCGAAAATCCTAACCAAACAGATTTTCTTTATTCTTTGTACATAGCATAGCTTCTCAGAGTGCGTACTGCGAAACATAGAATGTTCGAAATTTTAAGGACAATAGCAATTAAGTGAAGAGATAAAACTGTAATCTAAAGTAACTTTTAAAAAAGCAACAGTTATAAATTCCCAGCATCAAGAGAAAAAGCAGTATACGAATTGTGTACGCGAATAGAAGGAAAAGAGAGACAGCCTTTCAAACACATTTCTTCTTTGCAGGGAACACATAGTGCGTAGTGGGGCAATCACTCTGTTGTAGAACTAATTCAAATGCCAAGATCACTTAAATACTGTCTACTGGATGACCGGTTTCAACACACTAAAGGTGCCGTCATCGGATCTGAATGTAGATTAACATTTATATCCAAATGGTTTATACATGTTAATCTACCTTCTAAATGGTTTATAAATGTTAGGCTACATTCAGATCCGATGACGGCACCTTTAGTGTATTGAAACCGGTTATCCAGTAAACAGTATTTAAGTGATCTTGGCTTTTGAATTAGTTCTACATTTCTTCTTCTCCAGTCACCGAAAGGGTAAAGAACAAGGAAGAATTAAACGTAATGATATGAAAACGCCATAGAATACACTCGTAATCCATTTTCTATCGCAAGAACAATCAATCAGGAAGTAACAAAAGTGAATGTGGAAGTAATATATTTACAGGACGTGTAACCACTTTTAGATGGCTGGAAAACTTCGTCACTTCTACCTACCACAACATTTATTTGTGCTACTATCACAGCAATAAAAATTAGAACAGCAATAATAAAAGATACAATACAGCAGTGAAACGAGAAAGTCTCTACGCAAGCGGGTGTCTAGCATTCAACAATAAATTAAACAAATTAGAGTAAACAGTACAGTTACAAAGGAAAGTCCAATAGGAACGACAAAAGGCTTTGAATTAAGAGTCATAATACAACACGCCAGAACACAAAAAAAGACAAACGATATTGAAAGGAAGACATAAGTTTTTGACATATGACGAGAGTGAACGGCAAAGGGCTAACGAAAGAACACTTCACGTGTCTCTGGCACACAAATTCATAGCGAAATGGACCTCAAAAGTTCAAACTGATATAATACTACAGAGTATGAAAGTAACGGGAAAAGGAATAAACGGTTTCAGAAGGAATGTATTAAAATTAGAAGTATTCCAAGGTACAAACATTAAGGAAACAGGTGTGAATTGTTCTGAAGGAATAAAAAAGAGACGCAGCGAAGAGAGAATGCAAGAACTTTGGAACAAAAGGACTATAAGGGACGAGAAGGGATGCAGATTTTCGCTTTGTCCCTAGTTGGCCACAATGAAAAAAAAAAAAAAACATTTCCATATACAAAAGACCACACAAGAGGGGGAGAAGCAGAGAAAACAAATTTTCTCTTCGCTCAGTAACTACATGAAAAGCCGAAGTAGCTGAGGTGAAATACATTACCTCAACGTATGACCTGCTGTTCCACTCCCCCTTGAAAGCATGAAACATTCAACATAACATACTTAAGGAATATTAGCATACCAAAAGTAGCGTGAGAAGCTATGAATGTTTGAAATAATTTGCTGCAACACATAAGTAAATTGTCAGGAAGCATCCACAACTTTGCGAATAGAAATTGTAATTTAATCCAGAAAATGGTGGTGCAGATAATATGTTTAACACGCAGTTATGCAGTAATTCATATACATTTTTCATTTCAACTAACACACTTCGTCCTGTAACAAAGAACAAGATGGTATTCATTCCGAAGCTGCAGTTCATCAAATGACCGAAACGAACCCTGGTTTCAAGTACTAAACGTACAAGTAAATTATTGCGTACTTGAAACAAGAGCTAATGAAGATTATGTGATGTTTCTTGAACTGTTCTTGCACATATTCCCAAATTACTGTCGAAACTAGACGTCTGCGTTTCTTCGCGTGAGCCCGTTGCTTGTAAGACAATAACTTTTTTTAATTGTGAAATGCGGTTGAGAAAACGATAACACACTGGTGCTCAAAATCAAAGAAACAACCCGCTATTTCTTTGCCCTGTGTTTAATTCACGATATAATAATACAAACTTACAACAGACGTCCGTAAGATAGTGTTCTGCTCGGAAAATGGCATTCTAGTCAACGGACAACCACGCCAACTATGACATCAGGAGATACCTATCACACGGAATAGTGTTTGCCGGGTAGTCCCACCTCCACAATTTCTGTGTGGACACAGTCACAGACGGTGCAGTATGGCACAGAGACGACGACTACCACACTCTCTGCGCTGGAATTTAATAGGAAGAACTGAAGCAGGACAATCGCAAACTCATGTGGCACGATGGCTTAGCGTAAGTCGTTCAGTAAAAACGGAGAGACATGTCAGGTGTGGCGACAGTTTTCAGAGACCGAAACTGTATCACGAAGACCAGAGCAGGGCCGACCACGTGTGACATCAGAGAGATAGGATCGTCATTTGGCTGTAAGTGGCTGACATTACCACCTTAGTACAGCGCAGCAACCGGCAACTGTCCTCGCAGCATCCACTGGACATTGTGTTGTATCGAGGCAGATGATGCACGGAAGGCTTCAACAGAGTGGTCTTCACTGTCGGAGACCTGTTGTGTGTGTGTTCGGAAAAGGGAACCTGTAGAGTGAGTTGTCAACATGCCACCTGGACAGTCGAAGAGTGGGTCAATGTTTTTTTTCCACAGATGAGTCCCGATTTGTTCTAGACAGTGGTTCTCGACGCATTCGCATTTGAAGGGTATGTGGAACACGATTTCGAGAACCGAACATTGTAGAAAGATATCGATATTGAGGAGCACCGCTAATGGTGTGGGTAGTGATTATGTTGATCACTCGAACGTCTCTTCATAAGATTGTACGGGTGAATGGGAAAGGTTTAACTGCTGACATGTATCGTGATTAGGTACCTCATGTACGGTTGTTGCGATGTGCTGTGTGCCCAGACTTCGTACTGGTGGACGATAATGCTTGACCTCGTGGAGCACGAATGGTTGATGTTTTCTGGGAGACGGAAGATAATGCTCGCTCCCCCGATTTGAATCCCGTAGAGCAAGTTTGGTAAGCATTAGGGAGACGGGTTGCATCACAGCAGCACCCACCAACCACTCTCCAAGACTTGCGTGCAACTCCGCAGGAACAATGGGCGTTATTGCCTCGATATTGATGACTGTATTCGCAGCATATTCCGTCGTTGTCAGGCCTATACTGTTGCCATTGATGGTCACATCTCACAGTCAGCATATGAACCAGTTGTCAAAATGTGTGTACAAATCTGTTAAGTTTGGAAAAACGAAGAAAATTTTCGTCTACTATTATGCATGTTGTAATTGTTCACGTTCTGTATTCTTTACATTGCTTCTACTTTGCTTTGACCAGCAAAACAAACGCAACGTTGCAAAATTTCCTTTTGTTGCTTTAACTTTGAACACCAGTGTAGTTCAGAGACCAAGTAGTTTCACCTCTTTACCTCAGACAATACGAGTAATACAAAATCAGTTTTAAAAGCTATTACATCACAAATTCTTGAAAAAAAGTATAATACAAAAGCAGTTTTTTCTTAATATAACTTCTAATCCAGTGGAATTTCCATGTACATATCTTAATAAGCAGACGTCCCAATGGAAGGACAGTTAGTGTGTTTTCTATGTCACCTGTTTCAAACATGTGTGTTACACTCATATGTTTTATTTCAAGCATTTCATCTCTCATTTCATACTGAAATGCCATTAGACAGCTTGAATCACGTAATTAAATACCGTAAATTGTTAAATGAATGCTAACTTCTTACACGAAAGGTAGAATTTTATTAAGCAGCTTTTCTACAGGTAAGTCTTCGAGAAACACAACAGAGCGTACACACATGCCACTACGAGACGTAGACACGATGATACCAGGAACCCGTGTACTATGTGCGGCAGTCCACAGACTATTACAGTGACACTAGTCATAGATGAAAATTTAAAAAAAAAAGTTGTTCGGTCCTAAGCGAAAATTTACGAAACGCAAAAATTTATGGAATCCAGGGATGAGTACCAACATGTGTGTTTCATTTATTAACGAAATACCTCTCTACTACATTTTTTTCACATGTTAAGCAAGAAAAATGTTGCTTAAATATCTCCTGAAAATCATTTATACGATTATAAACGAAAAGGGAGCATTACACAACGTTCTATTCTACCTAAAGCTTCCACTCAGTGGCTAAAATTCTGGCAAGGGAAAGCATTCTAAATGTATTAAGAAACACACATTGTACACAAAGATTAACCATCTCCTATGACTACAAGCGGAAAGTTAACTGAGTTAATCTGCCACTTTTATTGTATTACCATGTGTTTCAGTTTAAACCGTCAGCGCATGAACGCTTCAAAGTATCTTTAGAATAAAATACGATGCATTCTTCAAGCTTTTATTTTTGTTTGTATTATGAGCATGTTACCCAGCCAAAGATTGGGAAAAAATACTCAACATTATCTTCTTTAAGATGAGCTTCTACGCTCTGATAAAAGTCATTATTACATCACCAAAAACGAACTGAGGGACTCAATTTTGTTGCTATAGTTCGACTATTTCGTCATCACCTAGCAGACGTTAAAGCTTAAAATGATGTATTGTGGAATAATACGCATGTGGTTTATACCATTATAAGCTTAGAAGTTCACCAGACAATAAATAACTTTAGAGACGGTTTTTGGAGGTACGTATAAATATTCTATAAACTCTTCATAACTTTCAGCCAGTTCATCTGAAGAAGATTTAGAAACCAGAACACTAAATAAAACTGTTTTATCAAATCTTTTCTATGTGAACTGAAATTCTGTAGCAAAGAAACGGTTTGGCATGCATTTTGAGAAAACATACGTAGATTTGGGGGCGACAGTCACAGCCGCAGAGTGATTGGTGGATATAACATCAGCAGCAGCAGCAAGCGCTTACCTTGAGTGTGTCTGGGTCCACTGTTCCAGGCGGACCGGGGCTTCCAGGCGGTCCAGGACTTCCAGGTGATCCATCTCTTCCAGGCTCGCCTGTAACAGCATAGCGCGTACTGTAATGGGGCTCGTATCAATCCCGCTTGTGCAGTCAACGTACAGAAAATTGTAACACAAGGGGCTACCAAAAGCTTCAGTGCGAAGGCCGTATAGTTAAAAAAGATATGCCAACTATGCGAATCCGCAGTGAGCACTGAAGCAATCATTCCACCAACACACTAGATTACCCGTTTGGTAACACACCACGTCATGCTGCGTGAAGTAGTCTGTAGCTGCCCGCAACACATCCTCGTCCGACAGGAACTGTCGCACCTTCAGGGTCTTTTTAAACGACGGAACGCGAGAGATAATTGCAGGGTGAGGAACCAGAACTATAGCGCTGTTGCTCGAATGTCTACCACTAGAGTCTTCGTAAATTCGTCTTTACGGCATTTGCGACATGCGATCTTGCTCACCATGAAGCAGCACCCCTTGGCGCAGATGGTTTTTGACAGACATGCTGCCCCATAGACAGTCTTCATTCTGCGGTGGTTGTTTACCTGTCTTAGACTCTCGGCAGCCAAGAAAACAATAACAATTAGCTGGTCCTGTTTGGATGCATTTGGTAACAACACCGCCATGGTTCACACCTCTGCATTTACAGCACGCACGTATTGAAGACACGAGCGCCAGACTAATGCCTTACCTGCATGTGGGTGCTTGTAGACCCGCAGCTGAGTCGCAGCGGTACCCTCTTAGACGGAAACTTTTTGATCGTCCCTTACACGGTCTGCAGTTTAGTGTAGCGTGAACTTAATATATCTAGTATTTTAATATGCTATAAGTCGTAATACATTCAATTTTTATTTTCATAAGATCCGATTGTTTATGTGGAGCGAACATGTGCCACCACCGGCGTGTTGTGTCGTGGCCTGACCGCTATTACTTCAGGGCGCAAGCTGCAAGATGCAACCTCTGCTTTCTGATTGTTAACAGTAATTTTGTTAATGATGGAAGCTGAAGAAAGGAATTAAAATCTGTGACACCGCCGGGACTCGAACCCAGGTCCTCTAACTTGACAGAAATGGTGGCCATTACACCACTGCAGCACGACGGTCAACATAGAGCCGGCCGTGGCACAAATTTTAATAGCTGTCTTCTGCTTCCATCATAATCGCAGATAAAGATGAGACCTAAATGTCTCAGGGAAAACTTTCGTTATCTCCTGCTTCGTTGTAAAATGAGTGAAGGAAGTGACTTTCAGTAGTCCCTGTTAGTAACGTAACACTGTTGAAAATATAGGCTACTACTATATCAACAGTATACACACATAAAAAAAAGTTCCCTGAACGTTGACTGTGGATAATGTATCACAGACACAGTCCCTTTGTTCAGAGATGTCACTAATCCCGCCTGAAGATGTAAACAACCACGTATGAGCAGCGACTATTAGACGGACGGGGTCCGACAGCCGATCAGTTCCAGTCATTTCAGCAGGTAGGAGGTAAACGGCTCGTGTTGTCTGTAGTTCAACCATGCCTATACGGTCAATACCACAGTTCGATCGCGTCCACACCGTTACCTTGTACCAGGAAGGGCTCTCAACGAGGAAAGTGTCCAGGCGTCTCGGAGTAAACCAATGCGACGTTGTTCGGACATGGAGAATATACAGAGAGACAGGAACTGTCGATGACATGCCTCGCTCAGGCCGCGCAAGGGCTACTACCGCAGTGGATGACTGCTACCTACCGATTATGGCGCGGAGGAACCCTGACAGCAACGCCACCATGTTGAATAATGCTTTTCGTGCAGTCACAGGACGTCGTGTTACGACTCAAACTGTGCGCAATAGGCTGCGAGCTACAGAACTTCACTCCCGACGTCCATGGCGAGGTTCATCTTTGCAACCACGACACCACGCAGCACGGTACAGATGGGCCCAACAACATGCCAAATGGACCGGATTGGAATCACGTTCTCATCACCGATGAGTGTCGCATATGCTTTCCATCAGACAATCGTCGGAGACGTGTTTGGAGGCAACCGGGTCAGGCTAAACGCCGTAGATACACCGTCCAGTGAGTGTAGCAATGTGGAGGTTCCCTGCTGTTTTGGGGTGGCAATATGTGGGGCCGACGTACGCCTCTGGTGGTTACGGAAGGCGCCGTAACGGCTGTACGATACGTGAATGCCATCCTCCGACCGACAGTGCAACCATGTCATCAGCATATTGGCGAGGTAGTCGCGCCCCCATCGTGAACGTTTTGTGAAAGACTTCCTCCACGTTAACGATACCGCTCGACTAGAGTGGCGCCGGCCGGAGTGGCCGAGTGGTTCTAGGCGCTACAGTCTGGAACCGCGCGGCCGCTACGGTCGCAGGTTCGAATCCTGCCTCGGGCATGGATGTGTGTGGTCTTTAGGTTAGTTAGGTTTAAGTAGTTCTGAGTTCTAGGGGACTGATGGCCTCAGAAGTTAAGTCCTATAGTGCTGAGAGCCATTTGAACCATCTGAGTGGCCTTCATGTTCTCCAGACATGAAACCTATCGAACACGCCTCGGATAGATTGAAAGGGGCTGTTTATGGATGACCCAACAACTACTCTGAGGGATCCACGCCGAATAGTCGTTGAGAAGTGGGACCAACAGTGCCTTGATGAACTTGTAGATAGTATGCCACGACGAATACAGGCATACATTAATGCAGGAGGACATGCTACTGGGTGAGCCGTGGTAAAAATTGCGGTTTCGGAGAGCGCGCCGCAGCGCGCAGTGTGTAGCAGCCGCCCTCCGTTTCTGGCGGTGGCGCCGTTGTGGCAGTCGCAGTTTTGGTGTCTCCCTATGGTGGGAACGGTTACCTGTTCACGTGCATTTAAGGGGCGCTATGAGCTCGCCAGAGAGTCAGTATGGGGTCAGTCTCTCGTCCCCAGCTTGCTGTCTCTCGTCCGCATTTGTTAGGCAGTTAGTGTCTGTCTGTCGTTCGGAGCTGCCTCTGTCATGTTTGTCGGATTTGGTGTGTTAACGAGTTTATTGCTTGGAGTGTAACGGCCTAATTCCTGAAATATGTTTTGATCTTGCCTATCATCTTGAGAGACGGTATCTGTAAACTGTAGAGCATCTTAACGTGTTTGGCCAACCTTGTAGAATTTCGTATAAGATTGCATTTCATGGGACTTTTCTTAGAAATTAAAATCAAGTTGCACCTTCAGTGGCAAAGATACTATTTTAATTTTTAGTGTTTTGTACCATTTCCATCCCTCCTCCGGGGGTGCATAGTTTGTGTGCTTGTGTAAATTGTTAAAACTTTTAGTTTAAAGTAATCTGTTGTGAGCGGTCTTGACTACGGCCGTGTTAAAAGGGAGCAGCAACGTTCTCTGTCCGAAAGCTCATACAGTCAAAATTTGTTTCTTTCTGCCTCTGAATAAATTGTAACTTGATATTCAGAGCGTCCTTTCTGATTATAATTTTGAATCTGTTTCTCTTAAAAAATGCTTTTAGGGACCACTAAAGTGAATAAAATTACCATTTGTTAAAAGGAATTTGGTTATGATTTCATCAGTTACTCCCTGGCAACTACTTCTATGCTTATATAGTGTTATCGAATGTGTGAATGTTCTTGATGAATCGCTAGTAAATAAAAGAAATTCTTAAGAATATTCTTTGAAAATAAATCATGGTTCACTGGGTATTAGAGGTACCGGTGTGTACAGCAATCTGAACCACCACCTTTGAAGGTGTCGCCGTATGGTGGTACAGCATTTCATGAGCAATAAAAAGGGCGGAAATTATGTTTATTTTGATCTCTACTCCAATTTTCTGTACAGGATCCGGAATTCTCGGGACCGAGGTAATGCAAATCTTTTTTTGGTGTGTGTATTTAACGTTGGCTGTATATGACGTCGGAGGGACAGGGAAAAGACCAATTTAGCATTTTCTGAATTTCCTGCATTTTTGAAAACTTTCACTGAAACTGAGCCGTGTGCGGCTCGCTTTTATGACGTTCATAGCTTGGCATCTTGTAATAGCAATAGTGGCGTCACATTTCCTTTGTGTGTTCACTGTCGCCACTACGTTTGCTCGCCTTGTCTCTCCGTGAGTGGCAGCACCAGCACTTATCGACAGCGCGTACTGTGGTACCATCTGTGGAACGGCCTCTAGTATTTCCTGGTCCTTATGTGTGGAGCGAGTTGAGTTGGGAAGGAGCAGTAGTAAAGTCCGGACAGCCAGTATTCACCCGACCGCTGGCGACACACATGCATTGTTCGACGGAATGATGTGGTGGCGAGAGTGTACGACCATGGCAAGGACCAGATTCAGCGAGTCTTAGTTGAATGGACCGTGATATTCGAGTGGCGCAACTTTCACCTATGTGTGTGTGTGTGTGTGTGTGTGTGTGTGTGTGTGTGTTTCCGCCCGTCGAAGTGACCTCATGGCAATAAGTTGTCGGTCGACGTTGTATACTGGGATCTTTCCCGTGCCTCACTTAAGTGGGGACTACCGTTGGTTGGTTGTTCGGTCGGTCGTTGCCGGCCGCGGTGGTCTAGCGGTTCTGGCGCTGCAGTCCGGAACCGCGGGACTACTACGGTCGCAGGTTCGAATCCTGCCTCGGGCATGGGTGTGTGTGATGTCCTTAGGTTTAAGTAGTTCTAAGTTCTAGGGGACTTATGACCTACGATGTTGAGTCCCATAGTGCTCAGAGCCAGAGCCGGTCGGTCGTCGCAGCGGACAACGTGCATTTGGTCTCCAGACCGCTTCTGGCTTTTCCGTGTTTGTGCCGACTTATAATTAGTCCGTGTTGTTTCACAGTGATTGGTTTTTGTATTGTGAGTTGTTGGTGGAATTGTTTTCCCGAGTCCGTGTGTATCTTGTGATTTTGAATGAGCAGTTATTTTAATGCTGTCCGCGTACTGGATTTAGTGGAGAGTTGCGAACGGACATCGGTTGGGGCGCAGCAGCGAGCAGGTCCGTGCAGCACGGGGGCAAGCCGGGAACGCTGGCGGCATGCTGCCACTGCCAGATCGAGGAGGCGAACTGTGGGAGCGACGACTTTGTTGCACACCGGACACTGGACGTTCAAGCTGAGTGAAGAGTTAACTGCTAATGCAACCCCGACTATTCTGAGATCTCGCCTTTGGTAGGCGGGTTGTTGCTCCCAGGGCCGCTGAACCTGGCGGCAACGAGTGAAGTGTTTCGAGGCAGTGAAATATTGCAGCCGTCTTTCTCTATTTGTTATTCATCATTGAATTAAGTATTATTCTTATTAGTGAAGTGCAATCAGCGGTATTTTCTGCCTTGTGGCCGCTAACGCCCCAGTTACCTGCCCTGGAGGTTACCATACTTTTCCGGCAGTCTACGTTTCCTCGTCGTGTTGATGCTATCCTACACGGCGTGTAGTTCGACAGCCTCTTGCATTGTACTGTGCCATTTTTTGGGAGGTCTACCTTGGTTCTAGTGTTTACTTCGGCCTTGGGTGTTTTCTGAAGATGTAGTGCTGTCTGTCTCTTCGCCCTTGCGTAAAAATATTCCATCGTTGTACCAGTGATCGGATGTTAGGCGGATTGGTTAGTCGGTCGGTCGGCGCTTCAGCTGCCCCTAGTCTGAGTTGCCATCCTTATCTTATGTTTGAATTACCTTGCCAGGCCGACCCTTGGAACACTTGCTGAGAACCGCTTGGGCTGATTCCTTAGATTGTGATGTTAATTTCCAGGATATTTGTAATTTTCTAATTATTGTTCGTGTGGCCTTCATCCAAGCAATAATACCACTTCTTTAAAAATAAGGCCTTCAGCCGTGTTGCAGTTTGTTATAAAACGAAGTATTTATCTTAATATGTGCTATTTGGAATTGTTCTTCAACCGTTTTTGATTTGAAGTTGCGTGTGGCCTTCAGCCGAGCAATAATTTCACTTCTTTTGTGATAAGGCATTCAACCGTGTTACAGTTTGTTTTAAAACGAAGTATTTATCTTAATATGTGCTATTTGGAATTGTTCTTCTGACTGCTAATTCTGGCCTTCGTTCAAAAATGGCTCTGTGCACTATGGGTCAACAGTCTCCTAGAACTGAGAACAAACCCAACTAACCTATGGACATCACACACATCCATGCCCGAGGCAGGATTCGAACCTGTGACCGTAGCGGTCGCGCGGTTCCAGACTGAAGCGCCTAGATCCGCTCGGCCACCACGGCCGCCAGCCGTCTGTTGTTTGAGGTTATTCCTGGTGGTCTTCGGCCCTAAAATTGCGGAATTTTTTTCTGTGATATAAGGCCTTCAGCCGTAATGCAGTAAATTATGTTTTTTGTTTTTTTAGAGATTGTTTTAAAGTTTAAAAATTTAATGAAGTAACGTATTTGTTGCGCAACCAAGAGTAATTGATTACGGCCCCGTCCACAACCGTTACCTTATCCTGCCCCATCTTGAGAAACGAGCTCCGACACACTGCAGTTAAAATGTCGAGAGACAAATACTACAGAATTAATTTCTTACAACTCATATCTACTAGCAACTTTTGCACTACTAAAAGAGCTAAGATAAACGCAGAGCAAGAATGAATGGGGCTTACGTTTCAGAACACTTTGTCTCCAGTGGCTTGCCGTAACATCTAAGCCCGCTATGGCACTCGAGGGAAATCCATGGAACGGGTCTGTTCAGTAAAATTCGGGACACAGTGACACTGTTGATGGAGCCTGCAGCGTCATTTCGGTATTCGGCGGCGCTTTCTGGTCGTCCTTCTGGTTCGCTTTGCTAATCCTCGTTTTAAGTCTGACATGTTTGCATCTCTCGCGGGATCACACAACCAGTCAGACGCGACAAGTAACCCACCGCCGCGTACCTCTACTTGTGAGGCGGGCGCTGACGCAACACCAGACGCCTGCGCGGTCGCCGTCACCGAGTTTTATTCCGTTGGTTCAGAGGACACCTGAGCCGTAGCGCCATATTTTACTTCACTTGGTTCTTTGGCGTCACTGGCTCGCGTTCGCTATCGATTTACTGTTTGTTCAGTAAGCGTCTTTGGTCGAAGTCGGACTTGGAGGAAGTGCTGGCGGTATGGTGTGTCTCTGGGTGGTAATACATTTGGTCCGAGACAGGAGAGTTGCACGTTAGAGCCATGTAGTGGCATCGGGTTCCTACGGGAGATCAGTTGGGCTGTTTGAGCCAAGTTGGTCTGCGAAAGCCGCCTCCGACCGACACAGGAAATCGGCTGTTGGACGAGTGGTGTGTAAGACATGCCGGTCGACTGGTGGTGTCTGCCCCCCTCGCTTCCGCCAGCTACTGCGGGCCCGCGGCTGTGGAAAGGGGCAACTTTGTGGCCGTCCGATCGTTGATTAGTGACACCGCAATTCATCGGCTCGTATAAACTGCCGCTTCACGTTGCTCGCAACCTCGCTCGTCTGCATCACCGTGGACCAATCTGCCGGATACGCCACCCGACTGATTGTTATTACCATCTCAATTCACCTCTTGCATCCATGCAGCGCCGACACCTTACGGCTTCGTTTGACTGCAATATCTACGAATGTATGTATTCGCAACCCCACAACACCCCATTGCCGCCCCACCCCGAACCCAGTGTTATTGTGCGGTTCGGCCGACAGTGGACACCCCCCCCCCACCCACGTCAACCCCCCTCCCCCCCCCCCTCCTCCGCGGGAACGTCTCATACCAGACAAGTGTAATCCCAAATGTTTGTGTGGTAGAATAATTATGGTGTACGCGTACCTGAAACGGTGTTTGCGCAGCAATCGCCGACGAAGTGTAACTGAGGCGGAATAAGGGGAACCAGCCCGCATTCGCCGAGGCAGATGAAAAATCGTCTTAAAAACATCCACAGGCCGGCTGGCACACCGGACCTCGACACTAACCCGCCGGGAGCCGGCACGCCTACCTGCCTGGGAAACAGCGCGTTAGCCGGGCAGACTTGACTACAGTGGTCTGAGAGGAGTGACCTTGTAGTCATATTTCTTCAGACTGTGGCCTTAACATTTAAATTGCAAATCTCGCCTGAATTTTTATTTAGATGGTTCCTTTTCCTGCTATTATTGTTATTAAATGCATGTTATACTTCTCCAAAATGTGGCCCTACATTGTAGTACACCACTGGCCATTAAAATAGCTACACCAAGAAGATGACGTGCTACAGACGCGAAATTCAACCGACAAGAAGACGATGCTGTGATATGCAAATGATTAGCTTTTCAGAGCATTCACACAACGTTGGCGCCGGTGGCGACATCTACAACGTGCTGACACGAGGAAAGTTTCCAACCGATTTCTCATAGCAGTTGACCGGCGTTGCCTGGTGAAACGTTGTTGTCATGCCTCGTGTAAGGAGGAGAAATGCGTACCATTGCGTTTCCGACTTTGATGAGGGTCGGATTATAGCCTATCGCGATTGCGGTTTATCGTATCGCGACATTGCTGCTCGCGTTGGTCGAGATCCAATGACTGTTAGCAGAATATGGAATCGGTGGGTTGAGGAGGGTAATACGGAGCGCCGTGCTGAATCCCAACGGCCTCGTATCACTAGCACTCGACATGACAGGCATGCGGATGGTTGTAACGGATCGTGCAGCCACGTCTCGATGCCTGAGTCAATAGATGGGGACGTTTGCAAGAGGTCAACCATCTGCACGAACATTGGAATGGCCAGTAGTGTATTTATGTTTTAGATCTTACGTTAAATTTTAACATATCAATAAATTGTTATTTGCATGAAATAATAACCAGTTGATTTGTATACCTGCTCCTTCCCGTTTTCCTTAACTCCATATTGTCTAAGCAGCTGAGGTTATCCAAGCGACTTCGTCCGGACTCATGTACAGAATTACGGTTTCAGACATCCGGATGCGTGTATCGTTGCAGAAAGAACTTATTAACAATGACATTAAGTTTCATTGTAAGGTGTCGTCATTCTGTTGTTCAGAAAGGCTGTTTGATTTAACCTAATTCATCACGCAAGAGCAGAAATAGTTAGTGTAGTGTACACAATTTCAGAGATTGCAGCATTGCTGGCCGTCTTCTTAAGACATGATGGAGGAGAAACTTCAATTGCGTGCACCTTTCAACATCAAAAAATACTGGCAGTAAAAGTAAATTATACATAGTGACGTGTCGGCCACACAACAAGAAACTACATACAGTTTAACGACTTCCTTTCTTTATTAGCAAAACCTAGTTACTTTATTAGGAGCGAACTTCCATCTGAAATTAACTGGACAACTGAGATATGTGTTTGAATGTGAAAATAGGAACAATGTAAATTAACTTCTCTCTGTAATCTTCATTTTTAGTAATATGTTAATACATAAAAATTTCGCCGGCCGCGGTGGTCTAGCGGTTCTGGCGCTGCAGTCCGGAACCGCGGGACTGCTACGGTCGCAGGTTCGAATCCTGCCTCGGGCATGGGTGTGTGTGATGTCCTTAGGTTAGTTAGGTTTAAGTAGTTCTAAGTTCTAGGGGATTTATGACCTAAGATGTTGAGTCCCATAGTGCTCAGAGCCATTTGAACCATCTGAACCATAAAAATTTCGGAAATCACAATAAAAAAGTTAATGACATACAGTGTTATAACTTCATCAAATACAAAGTGTCAAGTTTTGTAAAATCTTCACTGGTGTGAAAGCAATTTTGTTACTGAAATAAAAATAAGCAGCTGGAGCACAGTAAGTACACAATGTAAAAACAATACGGTCTACAGTTCCGCAATGCCCTTCACCCATTCGGTGAAGTCGGGTACATATTTCCAAAACCTGTTTCGATAGTTCCAATAATTCCGGAAAGATTGGCAATGACGGATCGTAAGTACCGTACAATATATCCCATTACTGACACTTCAGAAACACGGACGCAGATTCAGTCTTGGCTAATGGCAACTGCCGGACCCACATTATATTTTATACTATACTATATTATATTATATTATATTATATTATATATATTATATTATATGATATTATATTTTAATATCCAGAATAGAGGCTCCATGCGACCGGCGTCAATAGATATTTCAGTCGCTTAAATCCTTTCTGATCCTATAGTTACAGTACGTAAAACAAAGCTTCGGTTCTCAGTGTAGCTTGGATCTAAACTGACAGGACTTGTTCGATACGGCTGGCGATGAAAGCTGGCAAAGCTGGGAATTACGTCAATGTTGTTCCATTCTGAGCTGAGTGGGTGGCGATCCACGTTCAGCGGTTTCCGGGAAGCAGCGTGCAATTAACACCGATGGCAGCGCGTGACCTTTCTGGGCAGTCTGCCATTATAGCCAGTTCGCCAGCCGTAATATATCTGTTAATGGTTCCTAATGCTTGATGTGCAGTATCGTTAACTCAAGCAACCTATAGTATTCGCAACGGAGCCGCACAAATTCCAGGACCATTTCAGTTTGCCAACATTTCAGGGCTACAATCGGAAAGAAAATCAATACCCCACATGTATCACAGTAGTCAAGACAGACAAACTTGTTTGTTGTATCTTACGTTAGAATTAGTACCGTATTTTACGAACTAAAAGACGCTTCGAACTATGAGACGCACCTTAAGTTTTAAATAATTTTACCACTTTTATTACTAGAATTCAAATCCAAGCAAAGAAAATATAGATATATATATAACCAATCTTAAAATCCCTGAAAATCTTCATCCGATTCTTCTTCTTCTGCCTCTTCGTTGTCATCGTTGTCCCCTTCATATTTAAGATGCTCTTCACTGCTATCGAGAGCGATACTTTTGCCGCACATCTTGAAAGATTTAACAATAATGCCTTCTCTCACTCTACAAGTGTTTTATCCACTGACACAATTGTTTGATTGTAGGTCGTCTTAAAGCGTTGATGGGTTTCATTTATCAACCATTTGTTCCATTCCTCTCTCATATACACTTTAAATGGTTTACTTATCGAGACATCAATAGGTTGCAATTGTGAAGTGAGTCCACCCGGAATAACAGCAATCTGTATTTCTCTGTCTCATTTTCTTTTTCACAGAACTTTTAAAATAACTACTACATTGATTTAGCACAAGAAGAGAACTCTTCTCCAATGAAGCACCTTTTCTTCTCTCCCACGCTCTGGTAATCCATAATTTCATACCAGTCTCGTCTACGTACGTGAGCAACGCCACCTGGCGGTATTTTGGAAGGTTTTGGCATTCTTTGTTTTCAAAATAATTATTGAGTTAAATTTAATACCGTCAGCTTAGTGTATTTCTTCATTTCCACTTGTCTTTAAGGTTACAGTTTTAGCATCTCGGCACATCAAATATCAGTGGAGTTTCGTCCATATTTGCTGTTTGGCTTAGCTCCACAATAGTTTTCGTTCGATGTTGATTTCCTCTTCATATTGTTGTGGCATTTTCTGTGATATTTTGGTTTTGGTTCGCATGATAAGTCCATGACGCTTAATATACCTTTAAAGTCTGAAGTTCTATTGTAGCGCTAGCTTAGCAGCATGTATTTGTGTCATTTTCGTGTTAATTCCGATGCCATTTTCACGGTGTCTTTGAATCTATTTTAGAACGTCACTTCTAGTTTAGACCATTTTGCATCAGTCCTCTATTTGCACATTTAGTCTTCCTCATTTCTTTCCGTTCTTCTTTACTCTCCCGCCAATAGAGATTAGTTTTTTTTCCCTTGGTGGAGCGTCAAAATGCTGCTCAGCTGCTATTTCCATTTTCTTCTGCATATGTTATTACTTTCAATCTATAGCCAGCATGATATTAATACCTTACATCTTTCTCCATTACGAAACTACCTACTAACGAAAATATTGTACTGTTACCGATAACACAAATCATTGGCATCGTAGATTTTAATGACGCACCGTAGGCTAGACAGTTTCCTGGATTTCTGATGGTGAGATAGGAGAGAAAGAGCGTTAGTTGTCGTTGTTGTTGTCGTCTTCAGTCCAGAGACTGGTTTGATGCAGCTCTCCATGCTACTCTATCCTGTGCGTAGTTCTTCATCTCCCAGTACCTATTGCAACCTACATCCTTCTGAACCTGTTTAATCTGTTCATCTCTCGGTCTGTCTCTACAATTTTAACCTCCGCGCTGCTCTCCAATACTAAACTGGTGATACCTTGATGCCTCAGAATATGTCCTACCAAACGATCCTTTCCTTCTAATCAAGTTGTGCCACAAATTTCTCTTCTCTCCAATTCTATTCAATTCCTCCTGATTAGTTATGTGATCTACCCATCTAACCATCAGCATTCTTCTGTGGCACCACATTTCGAAAGCTTCAATTCTCTTCTTCTCTAAACTATTTATCGTCCACGTTTCCCTTCCGTACATGGCTACACTCCATACAAATACTTTCAGAAACGACTTCCTGACGCTTAAATCAATACTCGATGTTAACAAATTTCTCTTCTTCAGAAACGCTTTCCTCGCCATTGCCAGTCTACATTTTATATCCTCTCTACTTCGACCATTATCAGTTATTTTGCTCCCCAAATAGCATTACTCATTTACTACTTAAAAGGTCTCATTACCTAATCTAATTCCCGCAGCATCACCCGATTTAATTTGCCTACATTCCATTATTCTCGTTTTGCTTTTGTTGATGTTCATCTTATATTCCCCTTTCAAGACCATGTCCATTCCGTTCAGCTGCTCTTCCAGATCATTTCCTGTCTCTTACAGAATTACAATGTCATCGGCGAACACTAAAGTTTTTATTTCTTCTCTGTTGATTTTAATTCCTACTCCAAATTTTTCATTCGTTTCCTTTACTGCTTGGTCAATATACAGATTGAATAACATTGGAGAGAGGCTACAACCCTGTCTCACTCCCTTCCCAACCACTGCTTCCCCTTCATGTCCCTCGACTCTTATAACTGCCATCTGGTTTCTGTAAAAATTGTAAATAGCCTCTGCCACCTTCAGAGTTTTAAAGGGAGGTCTTCCCCGAGGTAGGCTTCTACCAGTTTTTCCATTCGTTTGTAAAGAATTCGCGTTAGTATTTTGCAGCTGTACTTATTAAACTGATAGTTCTATAATTTTCACATCTGTCAACACCTGCTTTCTTTGGGATTGGAATTATTATATTCTTCTTGAAGTCTGAGGGTATTTCGCCTGTCTCATACATCTTCCTCACCAGATGGTAGAGTTTTGTTAGACCTGGCCGCCCAAGGCTGTCAGTAGTTCTAATGGAATGTTGTCTACTCCCGGGGCCTCGTTTCGACTTAGTTCTTTCAGTGCTCTGTCAAACACTTCAAGCAGTATCATATCTCCTATTTCATTTTCATCTACATTCTCTTCCATTTCTATAATATTGTCCTTAAGAACATCGACTTTGTATAGAGCCTCCATATACTCCTTCCAGCTTTCTCCTTTCCCTTCTTTGCTTAGAACTGGGTTTCCATCTGAGCTCTTGATAATCATGCAGGTGGTTCTCATTTCTCCAAAGGACTCTAATTTTCTTGTAGGCAGTATCTATCTTACCCCTAGTGAGAAAAGCCTCTACATCCGTACATTTGTCCTCTATCCATCCCTGCTTAGACATTTTTCACTTCCTGTCCATCTCATTTCTGAGACGTTTGTATTCACTTTTGCCTGCATCATTTATTGTATTTTTATATTTTCTCCTTTCATCAATTAATTTCAATATGTCTTCTGTTACCCAAGGATTTCAATTATCCCTCATCTTTTTACCTACTTGATCCTCTGCTATCTTCACTATTTCGTCTCTCAAAGCTACCCATTCTACTTCTAGTGTATTTCTTTCCCTCATTCTCGTCTATCATTCCCTAATGCTCTCCCTGTAGCTCTCTACAACATCTGGTTTTTTTCAGTTTACCCAGGTCCCATCTCCTCAAATACCCACCTTTTTGAAGTTTCTTCAGTTTTAGTCTATAGTTCATAACCAATAGAATGTGGTCGGAGTCCACATCTGCCCCTGGAAAAGTCTTTCAATTTAAAATCTGGTTCCTGAATCTCTGTCTTACCATTATATAATCTATCTGAAACCTGTCAGTAAGGCCGGCCGCGGTGGTCTCGCAGTTCTAGGCGCGCAGTCCGGAACCGCGCGACTGCTACGGTCGCAGGTTCGAATCCTGCCTCGAGCATGGATGTGTATGATGTCCTTAGGTTAGTTAGGTTTCAGTAGTTCTAAGTTCTAGGGGACTGATGACCACAGCTGTTAAGACCCATAGTGCTCAGAGCCATTTGAACCGTTTGAACCTGTCAGTATCTGCAGGTTTCTTCCATGTATACAACCTTCTTTTATCATTCCTGAACCAAGTGTTAGCTATGATTAAGTTATGCTCTGTGCAAAATTATACCAGGTGGCATCGTCTTCCGTTTCTTCCCCCCAATCCATATTCACCTACGACGTTTCCTTCTCTCCCTTTTCCTACTACCGAATTCCATTCACCCATGACTATTAAATTTTCGTCTCCCTTCACTATCTGAATAATTTCTTTTATCTCATCATACATTTTCAATCTCTTCGTCATCTGCGGAGATAGTTGGCATATAAACTTCTACAACTGTGGTAGGCATGGGCTTCGTATCTATCTTGGCCACAATAATGCATTCACTAGGCTGTTTGTAGTAGCTTACCCGCATTCCTATTTTCCTATTCATTATTAAACCTACTCCTGCATTACCCCTATTTGATTTTGTATTTATAATCCTGTATTCACCTGACCAGAAGTCTTGTTCCTCCTGCTACCGAACTTCACTAATTCCCACTATATCTAACTTAAACGTATCCATTTACCTTTTTAAATTTTGTAACCTACCTGCCCGATTAAGGGATCTGACACTCCACGCTCCGATCCGTAGATTGCCAGTCTGCTTTCTCCTGATAACAACGTCCTCCTGAGTAGTCCCCGCCCGGAGGTCCGAATGGGGGACTATTTTAGATCCGGAATATTTTACCCAAGAGGACGCCATCATCATTTAACCACACAGTAAAGCTGCATGCCCTCGGGAAAAATTACGGCTGCATTTTCCCCTTGCTTTCAGCCGTTCGCAGTACCAGCACAGCAAGGCCGTTTTGGTTATTGTTACAAGGCCAGATCAGTCAATCATCCAGACTGTTGCCCTTGCAGCTACTGCAAAGGCTGCTGCCCCTCTTCAGGAACCATACGTTTGTCTGGCCTCTCAACAGATACCCCTCCGTTGTGGTTGCACCTACGGTACGGCTATCTGTATCGCTGAGGCACGCAAGCCTCCCCACCAACGGCAAGGTCCATGGTTCATCGGGGGGGCGGGGGGGGGGGCGTTAGTAAGCTTGTGAATCTTTGCAACACATGTTCGTCGTATCGATGCACTGATGCTGTCAGTTTAATGCATTGTTGGCAGATATAAGTTTCCCGCAGCATCGAATATATGGCCATTTTTAAGACTGGCGGGAATATTATATCAAACACTGGACATTTTTACATTATTTTCGAGTAAAGGCACATACAGTACATGGCACTGCTCTTTGAACACTTGACCGTCTATTGTTCTACCTTGACTAAACCCCACACAATCTGTCCGTTGTGCACTGCACTCATTGATTTCCCGCCTGCCTGCTTCTTGTACAGGGTGACAATTATCGAACTATATAAAAAAAGTAAATCAGTTACAAATTATGGTGTGCACACACTTTATTCAACATGTAAACGTCACTACAGATATTTTTGATTTTTGTTATGACATGTTCGATATGCCTGCCGTCATGGCGATGATGTGGTGCAGACGAATAGCGAAGTTCTGCATGACCCGCAGAAGTATCGGAACATCGATGCTGTTGATGACCTCCTGAACGGCTGTTTTCAGCTCAGCAATGGCGTTCGAGTTATTGCTGTACATCTTTTCTTTAATGTAGCATCACAAAAAGAAGTCGCTTGTGTTCAGAACCGGAGAATATGGCGGCCAATCGAGGCCCATTCCAGTGGCCTCTGGGTAACCTAGAGCCAGAATGTGGTCCCCAACGTGCTCCTCCAGGACATCAAATGGGGTCGAGCTCCTTGTATAGACCACATCTTGTCGAAATCAGGGTCACTTTGCACAATGAGGATGAAATCATCTTCCAAAACGTTCACGTACCCTTTGATAGTCACCGTGCCATCAAGCAATATGATTATTCCGTGACTGGACATTGCTCACACAGTCGCCCGTTGAGGATGAAGAGACTTCTCTATCGCGAAAGGCGAATTCTCAGTCCCCCAAATGCCGCACCTTTGCTTACTAACGAAGCCATACAATTGAAAGTGGGCTTCGTTGCTAAAGCAAATCATATATGTGCATAGAATTTCCCAACATTCCCCCTCCGCGAACCGTGCAGTTTGAATGTCCTACCGCAAACTGTTCAGAAGTTACGACGATTTTATTTCATACAGTTCAATACTTCTCACAATGTATGTTCCGTAGCGGACTTTCACTTTTCCCTTGCCTCCATATGTTGAACTCGGTGGAGGACAGCTAAAGATAGGCTTTTATTTCAGAATTTATCGACACTCTGTCCCTGAACATTCCCAAATAACCTTGTTGCGTAAATTGCATAAAGAACTTATTTATCCATTGATCCTTTTTAAAAAAAAATACAGTCTGAGAGGCTTCAGTGCATGCTGCGACGAATTTTGTCGGTTCTTCCATAAATTTAGAGAGATCTTTTCTAATCTCTTTATCATCCAGGGCCTTAAGGCTTAAACAATTCGCGAGTTCGTGCACGGACTGATAGCGGAATGTAGATAATTTCATGGGAATTTCTCGTGTGTTTTGATGCCATGACCGTGTAAGCACCTTTGTACCTTTGAAATGACAAGCACGCAATGTCGTCAGAGAAGCTGTGTCGCCTGGGGGCTTGCTCCGACCATCTCTACCAGGATATGAAGTCAACCGCGAGGTGAGGATACACAGTAGTCGACTGTGATGTGTCATGGGCCGAGCGGTATATCTGTGGAAGTGGAATATGTTGATTTACTGATTAATTATTTGAGATGAGATTTTGGTGAGACGATTTAATTTAAGGTAATTGATTTCAGTTTTGTGCTTTATTGCGGCAGCTTTTAGTTGTGCATTCTTTGTTCAGACATCCAGAGACCTGAGTATAAAGAAAGATAAACAGCCGTGCAAATTTTCCATTTGAATTTGAAGGTATTTAATGTCATTTTTACGAGTAGCATTTGTGAAAATATCTCATTTGATGTTAAAGACTAGTTACGTTTGTTCAGTCAAGAACTGTATTTTTAATTTTTAAAATTTTTTTGCATATTAATGTTTGTGAAACAAAAAAAGAGATAGTTTTTCGATATAGAACTTTCCAGAAAACTAATTACATTTGATGTTATGATTTATCCCTAGTCTCTGTCAGCATCCAGAGTTCATGCCAGAATATCAGTTATCATTTTTTTCTTCTTCAGATTTGTCAGGAACCAAGTTTGCTTTACTCTTCAACTTTTCTAGTCCTGTCTTCCTCAGTTGCGTGTAATATTACGGTATATTGATAAGTTTTACTTGTGGACTGTCTGTCAGACGGTCCACAAGCAAAAATTATCAATATACCGTAATGCTTTACTCTGTTTTAAAAAGAGTGCGCATTGCGCCAGACGCATCTCAGTAGTTCGTTGTAGCATAGTAAATCCGACGGGCTTTCAACACAAGAACAGTGATCCGGTGGGTCTCTGGCGCCAGGCGATATCTACTTCCGTCTTTGATCGTTGTCCCTGTACGTTGTTCTCTTAGCGTCTTTGAGGCAGGCTATTTATGGTGGCGCGCGTGCGCAAGTCGAGGAGAGTGGGTCCGCGCATGAGTCGAGTCTGTCTGTGGCGTGACGTGCTTGTGATGTTGTCGTTGTGGGGAGTTGGCGACACCAAATCACGTGGCACGGCCGTATGCCGTGAGGTCCAGTTGAGCTGGAGCAACGAAGAAACATGGGCCGCTGCCGGAAAGTATTAAAGTTGTATTGACACGAATGGCCAGTGGCGACCAGGATTTGCTATTACGGCGAGAGCTATGTGGCTGGATGGCGTGTGAATTTCACATGAAGAAGAAAAATTTAATCGACAAGCTTTCGTGGTGGGTTCCTCCTTCTATGTATAGTGAATATTATTGTGTACTTAAGGACTGTTGACTGTTGCAGTTGCTCGTGCTAGTGGCCAGCAAAACATTCACTGCAGTGGTGGTGAGGCGAGTTATGTTCTAGGACGGCCACGAAATAGCACCTCGCATTTGTAAGTTTGGATTTGGTGTTTAGTGGCACGCTGAAGGTAGCTCGTTCACTTGAATGTCATTTCTTAATATAGTTATAGATTTCGATTTTATGGTTTTACGAATCAGTGGTAGTTGTTGTTTCTTAATAATTTCTTGTGTGTATGGAAGGCAAGTGGCCATGATAAATACAGGTCACATTGTGTTTAATGGTCGGATGGAGGCCGTGTGTATTTTGGTCTGTGGCCACAGAGGCCGTGCTTATTGCATTAGCGACGTATTTGAAGTGACATTAGTTTTCTATTGCAATTTCAAGTACCTATCTCAAGGTTGATTGTCACATGAGGTACTGCACGTTTGATTTATAAGGTGTCAGCTATTTAGCAAAGACATTATCTTGTAAGGTGGACCTTAAGTCATTGGTTGTGAAGTGACACGGGTTATCTCGATTTTTTTATTTTATTCATAAAAAGAAACTATGCTCCTTAATTCTGTTCATGAGTGAACTTGTAATATGTTTATATTTAGGTATTGCTTTTCTCTCTCTCTCTCTCTCCCCCTATATATATATATATATATATATATATATATATATATATATATATATATATATATATATATATGTGTGTGTGTGTGTGTGTGTAACTTGTATATAATACAGTGTGTCTGCCGCTCATGTTTTCCTATTTTCAGAAAGGTGTATAGTGGTCGACGCGAGCAAACCTCGCCACGCGAGCTTGCAATGTGACGGAAATCTCAGGATTTGAACTCAGGGCCGTCCGGACCCCGTTAATGCGCGATTCCTCTATTCTATTCAACGAGAGGCTTGTTTTAGGCACAAGATTTCCTACTGCCCAATGTTAAGTTCACCCTTTGCATCGTGTGTTTGTGAAATCGTAACAGATTAACTTTTGCTCGCGTCCATCACATGTTCATCAAATTTGACGTTTTGCCTTAAGCTTGCATAAAGTCTAGAATCTTCCGGACGTTGAGTGTAGTAGAATGCTAAGTGTAAACAGAACAATTAATAGTACCCTTCAGGTCAGATAGCATCAAATTAATTTTACCTTTTAAGTAAGTGTAAAACTGAGTGAGAAAGGCGATAGCCTACATTCTAAACATTTGGTTACCTATTTCATCTATTATTTTCGTTTTTGCTACCGGCACGTAAAGGGGCCGTTGTCACAAGTGTGACGGTTAATGTTGTAAATACTAATTGTGGATAGGGCCTTAATATGCATATGTTGGTGATTGATTATTACTGCTGATGAATTCATGTGTATGAGTAATCAATAAAGAAGTGTTTCAACTACAAACTGGTTGTGTTACTGGTATAGAAGGTTAGAGTGTGCAATCGCAACACCAAACAGTGTCACGGTGTTTGCACTGTGTAACAGTTAAGCGAAAATTAAATAATAAGGGAAGGGAACAACGAGGTTTTCGATGGTCAGTTCATCAGTTTTAAAGTTTAGTGATTCACAGTGTTGAATTCACAGATAGTTTGCACTGCCAGCCAGCAAAACTTTTAATAAATATCAATAGTCGTATCACTTTAATTGTGATAAATTTCAAGGAATGGGCCGAAACATTACAACCACTGCCCAATCACACCATCACACATCACCACCATCTGGTGGTGCTGCAGGAATGTGGTGCGCAACTCGGACGCTATCGGAAGACAGCTCCGAGCTCGCAAACAGTGGCTCATAGTTAACGCGAATTGCCTGGCCTGTGCCTAGACACATCGGCCGGGGTGGCCGAGCGGTTCTAGGCGCTACAGTCTGGAACCACGCGACCGCTACGGTCGCAGGATCGAATCCTGCCTCGGGCGTGAGTGTGTGTGATGTCCTTAGGTAAGTTAGTTTTAAGTAGTTCTAAGTTCTAGGGGACTGATGACCTCAGTTTTTAAGTTCCATAGCACTCAGAGCCATTTGAATATATCTACACAAAACTACCAAAGTCTCTTCGAAACCGTGTCACGAAGAAAGTACTATATTGCCTTCAGAAGGTGAGCGAACACGATACTGAGCAGTTGGTCATGATGTTTTTGGCTCACGTATGTGCCAGTTGTAAATGATGATGAAACAAAAGTGGCTAAAAAGACGGCGACAGTATTAAGGTATTGATATAATGACAAAAATCTTATGAGGGCGAGCTCAAAAGTAATGCCTACGAATGCTTTTTCTGTGAAAACACTTAAAGGCATTTAAATGAATAAGCGTTATTAACATTCAACCTCCTTATTCTTCATATCTACATATTTACACTACTGGCCATTAAAATCGCTACAACAAGAAGAAATGCAGATGATAAACGGGTATTCATTAGACAAATATATTATACTAGAACTGACATGTGATTACATTTTCACGCAATTTGGCTGCATAGATCCTGAGACATCAGTACCAACAACAACCACCTCTGGCCGTAATAACGGCCTCGATACGCCTGGGCATTGAGTCAAACAGAGCTTGGATGGCGTGTACAGGTACAGCTGCACATGCAGCTTCAACACAATACCACAGTTCATCAAGAGCAGTGACTGGCGTATTGTGACGAGCCAGTCGCTCAGCCACCATTGGTGAGAGATCTGGAGAATGTGGTAGCCAAGTTAGCAGTCGAACATTTTCTGTATCCAGAAAGGCCCGCACAGAAACTGCAACATGCGGTCGTGCATTATCCTGCTGAAATGTAGGGTTTCGCAGGGATCGAATGAAGGGTAGAGCCACGGATCATAGCACATCTGAAATGTAACGTCCACTGTTCAAAGTGCCGTCAATGCAAACAAGAGGTGACCGAGACGTGTAACCAATGCCACCCCATGGTATAACGCCGGGTGATACGCCAGTATGGCGATGACCAAAACACGCTTCCAATGTGTGTTCACCGCGATGTCGCCAAACACGGATGCGACCATCATGATGCTGTGAACAGAACCTGGATTCATCCGAAAAAATGACGTTTTGCCATTCGTGCATCCAGGTTCCGAGCTAATAGTCCATGCTGCTGCAAACGTCGTGGAACTGTTCTTGCAGATGGTTGTTGTCTTGCAAACGGATAAGATGCCTGTCATCTCGACTGCTAGTGATACGAGGCCGTTGGGATCCAGCACGGCGTTCCGTATTACCCTCCTGAACCCACTGATTCCATATTCTGCTAACAGTCATTGGACCTCGACCAACGCGAGCAGCAATGTCGCGATACAATAAACCGCAATCGCGATAGGCTACGATGCGACCTTTATCAAAGTCGGAAATGTGATGGTACGAATTTCTGCTCCTTACAGGAGGCATCACAACAACGTTTCACCAGGCAACGCTGATCAACTGCTGTTTGTGTATGAGAAATCGGTTGGAAACTTTCCTCATGTCAGCACGTTGTAGGTGTCGCCACCGGCGCCAACCTTGTGTGAATGCTCTGAAAAGCTAATCATTTGCATATCACAGCATCTTCTTCCTGTCTGTTAAATTTCCCGTCTGTAGCACGTCATCTTCGTGGTGTAGCAATTTTAATGGCCACTAATGTATTTCCCAACAGTCACCCTGGCTACGGACACATTTCTCCCAAAGAGTGTTCGCACTGTTAATGCCGACGCTGTTGAGAGTCTGACTGTTGAAAAAGTCACAACCTCAACTCTGTTTTCACCGCTTCATCGCTATTAAGACGTAGTATTCGAAGGTGTCCTCTAAGTTCCGAAACAGATGAAAAATATACGGTGCCAAGTGGGTACTCTAGGCGGACGATCGATGGCAGTGGACCCAAAGTGTCGCATTGTTACAGAGGTCGCAGGGCTCGTGTGTGGTCTGCGATTGTCACGCTGAAAGAAACGCGCTCCAGGTGTGGACGAAATCTTCGATGTCGGAACGCGATTACATTTTCAAGGAAAACTGCAGCAAATAAGTGCTGTGCATGCGAATTTTAAACCTCGAAAATCCACAGAAACTCGGTAAAGACAACGATCGAACACACACACACACACACACACACACACACACACACACTCACACTAACACACACACACTGTACGGCACTAGTGTCTACAGTGTGTGTGTGTGTGTGTGTGTGTGTGTGTGTGTGTGTTATCTTTACTAAGTTTCTGCGAAAACCGGGGTTCAAAATTCGCTTGCACAACACTTACTTTGTGCAGTTTAGGCTTGAAAATGTTGAGGGGTTCTGCTGTCGAAATATCAGCAGTTTTCGATAAAGTAACTCGGTTCCAGTCCAATAAGTTATTTGAACATGGCTTTCCATTTATTATTACTTCTGGACTTCTGAGTCTATGTATTCTAATTATTTTTGATTGGTAATCAAATTATATTTCTACTGTGGTAGTCGTAACCACGTTCCTAAGCATTCTGTCAATTGCGGCCGACAAAGAGAATGACGTAACGTGCTAGTCTATGTGTCCCATCAAGACCTGTATCTGGTAACTGCCCCAAAACTGTCGCCACTGCCCGTACCAGCAACCATCTCTAAGTAGATATCAGCAGCAGGAAGCCGACTCTGGAATGATGTGCCTCAATACAGTAAATAAATGAATGCCTTCAGCAGACAGTAAATAACACGTCGGCAACGTCCTAGGTATGCGACTCGCAGACTGCAGTGCCTATTCGCTACGCGCTACTCGCTACTCACCTTTGAGTCCCGGCGGTCCCTGTGCTCCTGGAGTTCCAGCGTCCCCTTTGTCACCCTTTGGTCCCTGAGGGCCGGCTATGGCATCCTGTAACACACAGCACAAGAGATCCCTTATGTAGCAATAAGATAGAACGAAGAAACTATGTGAAAAGGTAGAGCAAGTGAGGACAAGACGCATAAAGAAAAGAACAACTTCCAATCGCAATTGCAAGATCCACAGGTACGTTGAGAGATAACTATCTATGATGAATCGAGGGTGGTCATTATAAACCGTTAAATCAGATGTTTCTGCGACATGATGGTTGTAAGAGGTCGTTCTGAAAGTAAAGATATAAACACAGTAAACAAAAAGCTTAGATTCGAAATAGAAAAACAACAACCAAATAAACTTCTTCGGTAAAACCATTAAGAAAGGAAAAATTCATCATAGCTCTGAAATTTGCTGTAAGTCAACAACAACTGATCCAACCGTACATCAGACTTTAAATCATCCACACTCACAGGAGAAACCAGCACTCAGGTACATGCTTCGTAATCTCAACACAGTACCACTTAGCACAGAAACTACTAGAAAGAACTGTATATCATTACGAAAATAGCAACAAAGAATGGCTACAATAGCAATATAGTCACAAAATTAAACAACAAATAAAGTTAATATACACTCAAGCACCAAAGGAACTGGTACAGGCATGCGTATTCAAATACAAAGATACGTAAACAGGCAGAATGTGATGCTGCAGGCTGCAAAGCCTACCCATATAAGACAAGTGTCTGACTCAATTGTTAGATCGGTTACTGCTGCTATAATGGCAGGTTGTCAAGATTTAAGTGAATTTGAACGTGGTGTTACAGTCGGCGCACAATCAATGGGACACAGCATCTCCGAGGTAGCGATGAAGTGTGAATTTTCCCGCAAGACCATTTCACCAGCGTACCCTGAATATCAGGAATTCAGTGAAACATCAAATCTCCGACATCGCTGCGGCCGGAAAAAGATCTTGCAAGAACGAGACTAATAACGGAGAGAATCGTTCACCGTGACAAAAGTGCAGATTTCAATGCTGGGCCATCAAAAAGTGTCAGCGTGCGAACCATTCAACGAAACATCATCGATTTGGATTTTCGGAGCCGATGGCCTTATGTGCCTTGATGCCAGCACGACACAAAGCCTTACACCTCGCCTGGGCCCGTCATCACCGACATTTTTTGGACTGTTGATGTCTGGAAACATGTTGTCTGGTCGGACAAGTTTCTTTTCAAGTTGTATAGAGCTGATGGACGTGTACGGGTATGGAGACAACCTCATGAATCCATGCTCCCTGCATGTCAGCAAAGGATTGTTCAAGCTGATGAAGGCTCTGTAATGGTGTGGGATGTGTGCAGTTTGTGTGATGTGGGGCCCCTGGTATGTGTAGATACGACTCTGACAGGTGACACGTACGTAAGCTTCCTTTTTGATCACCTGCATCAGTTAATGTCCATTGTGCATTCCGACGGACATTGGTAATTCCAACTGGACATTGCGACACCCCCCACGTGAAGAATTGTTATAGAGTGGCTCCAGTCTCCTGAGTTTAAAGACATTCGCTGGCCAGCAAACTCCTCAGATATCAGTATTACCTACCATATCTGTGATGCCTTGAAACATGCTGTTCAGAAGAGATCACCACCCACTCGTACTCCTACGGATTTACGGACAGCCCCGCAGCATTCATGGTGTCAGTTCCCTCCAGAACTACTTGAGACATTAGTCGAGTCCATGCCACGTCGTGTTGCAACACTTCTGCGTGCTCACGGGGCCCTACACCATATTGGACAGGTGTACCAGTCTCATTGGCTCTTCAGTGTATTAGACACATACACAGACAAAAACAACAGCACAACTAAACATCACCCACACACAAGCACACAAAACAATAGAACAACGAGACAAAGAATACGTGAGAACAAGAAAGATGATTCAAGATGGTACCTAATGACGTACAAGCCCAAACTTACGAGTAAGACAAGTAACAGTTTCAAAAGAAAAGGCATAAACATAGCATTCAAAACAGAGAGTTGAATCCAAAAGTACATTACAAAAATAACAAAAGCCAAAGACAGCTACCAGGAAGCATGAATATGCCAACTACAACGTAGCACATCTGATGGAAGATATGTAGAAAACCAGCAGAACATTTGACACCCGGTACAAAGAACATATCAGAGCACGAAATTTTGTGACAAGGAAAAGTTAGCCAACATGAAAAGACATAAAATAAATAATGAAAGACACCTTATGTGTTCACAAGCGAATTATCACGTATACAAAGCAAAGACTGAAAAGAAATTGCTACTGAATGATCTAGTGAATATGATTAACCACTCACTGTTTATACTGACTGATTATTTAACAGACATTATTCCCAGTAGATGTTAACAAATCCCATTTCTCTCCCAAGTATATAAATGAAAAATGAATAAGGAAAAGAAATGATAATAAACAGTCAAAAGAAAAAAAAAGTTTCAAATTAATAAGTAATACAATAGAAAATAGAAAAGTGACGGACACACACACACACACACACACACACACACACACACACAAACACAAACACACATACAGAGAGAGAGAGAGAGAGAGAGAACATACATCAGTACACATGTAGTCGAAGGAAAAAAGTTGAAAGCAGAATCTGAGATAGTTAGCAATACTTAACAGAAATGAATGACACTCTAGAGACAGAAAATAGCAGTTACAATGTTATATTTCGAAAACAGTGACCACAAGGAAAAACAGCAAACTTTCAACCAGTTTGCCACATGAGAGAGAGCTATCTGAATTGCAAATGATGAATTAAGACGCCGATCTGTACATTTTTTTTTTTATTTTATCATAAAAATTTCAGTGAACTCTTTTAACGCTATACACCACATGTGCAAACGGTAACTTGCATGTGCAAACAAAATATTCGTGTAAGATTTCGAAAGATTCACTGAAGAAGCCGTGCAACTACGGTGATACGCTTCCAGTTGCACAACTTAAATAAAAAAAACTTAATCTGCAGCATGAAAACGCTTTTTTTTCTTTTGGACTGTTTTCCCAAACATTTCTATTCAAGGAAATGGGAAAGAACATATATTTTTAATAGATTTTTTTGGTGTCTTAACTATTTTCTATATGGACACCACTCACATTTAAACGTTTGTCGTTGCTCTCGGCAAATTTACCACTGTCTTCTGCATACTCAGTTGCACTAAGTTCTTGGACCAGTCACCGTTTTGTTCCGGTTCGTTGTATTATCGTGAAACAGGCAACAGAGGGCCAGGGATATGAGTGCGAATTCCGATGCTAATCATTATAACAAGTTGTTAACTGCGGCACTAGCTTCTTATGAAACTTCAATCACCAACTCTCTCCTACATTTTGTTGGTGGCCATCTGCGTAAAGAAATATCATCACCGTAATAAAATAAGGAAAATCAGAGCTCGCATGAAAGGATTTAAGTACTGGTTTTTCCGCGCGCTTTTAGTGAGTGAAACGGTTAGAGATATAACTTAAAGATTGTTTGATGAAGCCTCTGAGAGGTATTTAAACTATAAATTGTAGATTTGTAGATTATTACATTAGTAGATGCAAGTTTTTCCTCCAAAAGAACTTAAAGTTCGGAAAAGACATGGTATCCACTCGAGACAAACCCGGGCTGTGAGGCGAAGTTTGAGAAACTTCCCGCTTAGTCTGCGGAGCCAAATCTTCTGTCAACGCAGCAGAATGCGGGCGAGCGTCATGGTGAAGAAGCACGAAACCGCTGGTGATCAGACCACGCTACGCGGCGCAGTCGGCGAGGCAACCCACACAGGGCCACTGCCCCTATGGTCTCTCCTGTAGGCAAAAAGTCGACAAGTAGGTCGAACTTCTGATCCCAAAACATTGCAGCCAAAACATTTTTGGTTCTCAAAATGTGTTCGACTTTTTTTGTTTTTGTTTTTGTTGGAATTCCTGAAAGATGCATAGCATTGATAGGCGTTTTGTCTTTGCACTTCGGTGTGAAACCCTGGTTCCGTCACCAGTAGCAACGGGTCAAAAACGTTAGTGCAGCTACCATTTGTTGCTTTTTTGTGTCCATGTGTCAAAAGCCGCGGAATTGATGAGGCATGCAAATTTCTATCTCCCAAATCACCGCCAGCATCTTGATAAAATCACTGTTAAGTTTCAACAAAACACCTCAATAGTGAAACTTCTGTCTTGTTAAATTTTTTCCTCGATTCTTGATTGGAGTTCGCCAGTCACAACATAAAACCCGTCGAAACGTTCTTATTCTTGCTCACCACTGAGCATGATGCACCACTTTCGAACTAAAGCTTCATTCGTCATATTTCTGTAGACATCGGATATCTGTCTGTAAACATCGACAGGGCGGTTAGCTGTTAGCGTCATACTGGTGCTAGAGGTTAAGAAGGCCTATGACACGGTTACGGGGTGCGGGGGACAACTACGTATCTCGTCATATCAAAACGATCGTCACTTCTAACATGATTGTCGTAAGACTTCGTGACTCTGAGAATCCACAGAGGAGGGGAAAGAATCAGCCCCGTCTCTAACAATGAAAACACGTGAATACGAATGGAATGTCTACATTATCGATGAATTGTAATAAGAATTCGTTAATTCGTACCTGGGTGAAGACACTGAGGAGTCGAAATGGAATGATCACAGAACATCAATCGTAGCTTTCAGTTCAGTGGTTGGGGACCGGGAAAGTGATAACAGCCGATAAAACTGACTGCTTACAGTAAAAACACATGCAATGTCATCGTAGATCACAGTGTTATCCATACCAAATGGGTCTGACAGGAGATACTGAACATATACAAAGAAGAGCAGCATGAATATTCACAGTTTTAACTGGCTCATAGGATTCCGTCACGGCAGTGCCGGAAATCCTCAGACGCGCTGCTTACAGGGCTTCTAGAAGACAGCGGACCCGTAGCATCGCTCCTGTACGGTCTGTGAAGTCAAGTTGGGACTTACCACAGGGTGAGCGCGGTGCTATTCTACCCGCGCAGCGTACGTGATCGAAACTCGAACACACATCGACATCTGACACATTGACAATGGTGTATACCTCCTGCGATGCACAGTACAGTGATTTTCACCTCTATGTGTATGTGAAGATATACACAGCCCCTGATATAGTTATTTCGGAAAAGATTATGGGTGGGTCCTGTTGCCGGTGGTAGTTATCACCTGACAAAGCGAAATTTTATGACAACATTTTGAACTGGCGGAACTTCCGACAGAAGGAAAAGAAGTAGTCGAAGACCCCAGACAGGCGTCTACTTCTAACTGGTGAACAGGAATGAAGACCACTTCTCGAGAAGAATTCAGCACCCTTGCTGAATACAACAGCTAGTTACTCCCATCTCACAACATTGCTTCTTCCAACTGTCAAAGCTTCTGATTCAATGGCACTGTTTGGCGTCTGCTTTCTGGACGTTCTGTGGCGCGGTCTGGGGCATGGGTGGATGACGTCAGCACCTTCCCTTTTCGCTCACTCTTGGTCTTCGCATTAGCAACCGAGCGAGGCGGCTACAGCATGCGACGTTTCTCTGGCTGGAAAAGAGTTCAGTTTCCAGTGCAGGCATACAATTTGGGGTTTCGTCTAATCCCCCAAATGTATTAAGGCGAATGTGTAATGGTTACTTTGAAAAGAACTTTCTGTTTCCTTGTTCATCGTTGTTCTCTCCGAGTGTGTTGTCCACATTAACACCCCATCATGGACAGCGTGTAGCGAACTCTGTTGCTTTCTACTGACGCCAAAGCTATCTACCACCTATCCACAGTAAAAGTGAAGGACTACATGAGCTAGTGAAGGGAGTGGATAGTCCCATGAGCATACAGTATGGAATGAGAGTAAACCAAAGAACGACGAATTTAACGAGGAGTTGCTGATATGAGGTTAGTTGTGAACTTAACATCGGAAATGGGGACCACGAAGTAGAGGAGAGAAGGAATTCCGTTACTGTGTAAGCAAAATAACTCGCGACAGTTGGAGCAAGCAGGAAGGTAGAAAACAAGCTAGCACAGGCATAGAGGGAATTTCTGGCCAAAGGGAGTTCAACCATCGGCCTTAGTTTGAGGAAGAAATTTGTGAGACTTTATCTTTGGATCACAGCGTTGTACGCAAATGAATCATGGATTCCTGGGAAACCGGAATCGAAGTGAGTAAGATGTGGTGCTACAGACGTACGCTGAAAATCAGGGGGACCGATTACATGTGAAATTAAATTCCTGCAGAAATTAACGGCGGAGTAACATGCGGAAAACGTTGACAAGAAGAAGAAGAGACAAGATGATGGCTCATCTGTCAAGACATCAAGGGATAATTTGGATGGTAGTTGAAAGATTTGTACAAGGTAAAAACTGTGGGGGAAGATTTGAGATTGAAATATATGAAACAAATAATGAAGGACGTTGGGTGGAAGTGCTCCTCTCAGAGGCAGAGGCTAGCACAGGTGAGGAATTCGTGAAGGGCCACATCAAAGTAATCACAAGATCGATGAATTAAGCACAGGTCTGCGGTTAATCGTGCCTGCCAGTAGGAATTGAGGGCCAAAGCCTAGATCAAGGTCATGACAGCAACTTACCAGGCATATCCCAGCTCAGCAGGAACTGACTGCACTTCAGAGTGATTCCTGCCCTTTAGCGACCGTAGCGAGGTCCAAGTTTGTAAGCCAGATGACCGACCGTGTGTAAATATTTAGTACAGGGTGGGCAAAGTAAAACTGGCCCAGAAAATACAGAGACGAGCCAAAACATTATGATAACTGCACACGACGAGATTGAATGCATCCTGGTGGTGTTACGGGCACATGACGTAGTAACAAAATAATGTAAGAGGAAAAGAGATTAATGGGTAGTCTTTATAGCGAAGATACGGGCCGCAAATGCGGACATCCGCTGATATAAGCGGTTTCGACGATGGACACATTGTAGTGGCGTTGCGGCTGATCCACGGAAATTGAAGGATGCTGAAATAACGTAGAGGCCGTATGTTACTGGACGACGACGAGTCATCACAAAGCGTAAGAGTCCGGTGGAACCCCCATTGTGTAATCCAGGACGGGAAACGATCTGTGGCACGTTAGCCGACAGGGTACGACGCTGGTGCAGGCACAAGTGTTTCGGAGCACACCGTTCAAAGACCATTGGAGCTGTGATAAAAAACTGCTGTTTTGAAGAGCGCGCAGTGTGAAGCAGTCGCCCTCCGTTTCTGGTGGTGGCGCCGCTGTGGCAATCGCAGCTTCGTTGTCTCCCTCTGGCGAAAAAGGGGAAAGGTTGCCTGTTCACGTGCATTTAAGGGGCGCTATCAGCTCGCCAGGGGCAGATGGTCAGTCGGGCGAGTCTGGTCAGTTGGTCAGCCGGCCCACTGTGGGGCAGTAGTGTCTGTCTGTCGTCCGGAGTGCTAGTGTGTGTTAGGCCGCCAGTCTGCTCGAGTTTGTTCAGGCAGTGGTCGTTGGCGGTTGGATCGATCGGTTGGTCGGTCACGCACTGAGACACAAGATGACTTGTCCGCCTGGAGCGTCGGCCTATGTGAGGTCTCCACGTGAGTCCAGTGGGCCGCGCCGTATAACGAGTGGTAGTGGCTTCGAGGCCGAGACGAGAGCAACAGGAGTCAAACCACGACATCGGTCTGGCCGGAGATCGGCGCGCCTTCCTGCGTCCGTTGAAGCGGCTGGCAGCGGACGGTTCGGGAGAGCGATTTGAGGGTGCTGCGCCAGGTCTTCGCCAGACATCGCAGTTTGTTAGAAGTTAAGTGATTCGTGATATGTAGTTTCATTTACTTGTTAAATTCTACTTGTTCTCTTGGCCAATCTCTCGCTCTCGTCCCCATCTTGCTCGTCTGAGTCCCGTCCGCATTTGTTAGACAGTTAGTGTCTGTCTGTCTGTCTGTCTGCCGTACGTTAATAGCCGTCTCTGTCATGTTTGTCTGACTCGGTGTTAATGAATTTATTGCTTGAAGTTTAACGGTCAAATTCCTGAAATATGTTTCTATCCTGCCTATCATTTTGAGAGGCGGTATATGTGTAAGGTGGAGCATGTTTGGCTAACCTTGTATATTATATGTAAGACTGCATTTCATGGGTTTTTATTTAAATGTCATTTTAGTGTATGAAGTTGCCACCCTTCCACCGTAACAGGTTTTTTTTTTTTTATCAAGTTGCATCTTCGGTGGCAAGTTCATCTATTAATGTTAGTGTTTTGTACCATTTCCATCCCTCCTACAGGGGTGCATAGTTTATGTGCTTGTGTGAGTTGGCCGGCCAGTGTGGCCGAGCGGTTCTAGGCGATTCAGTCTGGAACCGCGTGACCGCTACGGTCGCAGGTTCGAATCCTGCGTCGGGCACGGATGTGTGTTATATCCTTAGGTTAGTTAGGTTTAAGTAGTTCTAAGTTTTAGGGGACTGATGACCACAGAAGTTAAGTCCCATAGTGCTCAGAGCCATTTGTGTGAGTTGTTAAAAATTTTAGTTTAAAGCAATCTGGTGTGTTGCAGATTTAACCAGTGTAGTTGTTCAGAGGTTGTTGTGAGCGATCGTGACTACGGTCGTGTCAAAAGGAAGAGGCAAGGTTCTCAGCCCGAAAGCTCATAAAATCAAAATTTGTTCTTTCTGCCTCTGAATTAATTGTAACGTGGTATTCAGCGGGTGCTTTCTCATTATAATTTTAAATGTGTTTCAAAAAAACAAAAGGCTTTTAGGAAAAAAATTCCATTTATGAAAAGAAATTTGATATGTTTTCATCAGTTACCCACTGGCAACTACTTCCACGCTCACATAGTGTGATTAAATGTGTTAATGTTCTTGATGAATCGCTAGTAAATAAAGTAAATTCTTAAGGAAAAGTTTTGAAAGTAAATTCACAGTTCACCATTTTTGAACATAGTAATTCACATCACACGGCTCCTACGTTTTCCTGTACAGACCCAACGAATCGTCCTTATAATTGTAGTGAGCACAGCATACTGAGTTTTCGCCGTGGATCAATATAAACGTGTCGCCTCTCGAATGACGCATTTCTTGTCACACCAGGTCAATAGTTGGGTCGTTACACGCCGCCATCCAGGCTGCACAAAACACGCGCCGCTCCACATATGCAGACCAGCGAGGGCTGGGGTACATCGGGTTGGGCTCCCACGATATGTGTGGTGGTAATCGAAGGCATCATTACAGCTGTGAGCCACGTGAACATTATTGCGGACCACCTGCACGTTGGAAGTCTCCCCTTACGGCGATGACATCTTCCAGCAAGCTAAATGACCGTTTTGCAGGGTCAAAATCATGCTGCAGTGGTTTGAGAAGCATTGTAGCGAACTCACATTTACATCTTGGACAGCAAATGATCTGTACCTATTGGAACAGACATCGGCCACGAGTTGCGTACTCGTAAACCACCATCGTGTAATTTGCAGGAATTACTCGGCCTGTGCGTAGACATGCTGGTGCCACACACCTCTGGAATCCTGTCAAGGACTTATAGAATCCATTGCAAGTAGAAACGCAGGTGGATTGGGTTTGCATAGTTGATCAGGACGCTATTAGCATGTGGTCCCTACATGTTTCTGTAGGAACTCTGATTTCCCTTAGTTTATCATGGTGATCATTTCTCTCAATAGACCGTTTTCTTCGAGTAATTCATAATGCTGGAACACAATATACGTTCCAAAATCCTGTTGCATGTCGACCTTAATGATATGGGCCTGTAAGTTAGTGGATTACTCCTGCTGGTTCTCTTGTCCGTCCCAGGTAGCTGAGTTGTGAGCGCGACGGAAAGTCATACCGAACGGCCCGGGTTCGATCTCCGGCTGGTTCGGAGATTTTCTTTGCTCAGGGACTGGGTGTTGTGTTGTCGTTATCATTTCATCCCCATCGACATGCAAGTCGCCGAAACGGCGTCAACTCGAAAGACTTGCACCAGGCGAACGGTCTACCAGACGGGAGCCCCTAACCAATGTTCTGGCTCGTCGGCGTACATCATGCAACCTAAGACAGGCAACCAACCTTACATTGTCCGCTAGTGGAGCGGCTTGTCGTTTGCCTATCTCGAGATGGATGGCGCACTTACCGGGCCAGTTTTATTTTGTCCACCGCGTACAAGGTACCCTGAGACCACGCTCGGAGTAAGCCTCCCTATCGGTAGCTATTCGTAGCTGAGAGCAGGCGCGTTAGCCGGGCTCGGGAGGCGGCCGCAGGTGTGTGGCGAGCTACAGCAGGACTTTTTAATTAAGCGGTGGCAGGTGCGGCCGAGCGGGGCAGGAGGGCCCAGTAGGCGGCTAAGGAGAGCGCCTTCAGCACGCGCCTTCGCGCGCGCGCGGCAGGAAATTAAAGCGGAAACGCTAAAGAATGCCACCTTAATAACGCGACCGGCGCGGGCTGCGCACCCGGCCTCCGAGCCCTCTGCAGTCGGCGTAATTACTCCGTTGTTCTCTTGTTCGAGTGTGCAGCGAAATCTTATTTCCAGGGTCCCGGTAACTCACCTGAATTGCCGTTCCGTGCCACCTGCGCAGTGTCGGCTTACTTTCAGTGGACAATAACATCGGGTAGGATTACGGAATTTCCTACAGCGTGAAAGGATCCTTTCTGCTTAACAGATATTATAGTGACACAAGGAATATCGTGAGGACGAAACTTAACATTGACCTGAAGTACAATTAATCTGGACGTTTGCTCTAAGTCTGAAGTTCTGGAATCAAACCCTCCTCCACTCTATTTGGCGCTGATGTAGGCAGATGAGACGATGCAGTGTGACGGGAACGTGAAGCGCAGGTCTTCCACACGTTCCATTTCTTACTCGACCAAACTCTTAACATTCGTAACTGGTCTTGCTCTGTCATCTTCCACTGGATACATTCGTCTAGTCATGTAATAATTATACAAGGGCTATTCGGAAAAGTAGAGTGTGATGGCGTGCGAAATGGAAACCTCAGTGAAAATCCGATGAAGCTTCGCACAGATAGGTTGGGCAGTGCCTCTAATATGCCCGTCGATCGCGTCACATTGCTCTTTCCAGTTCTGAGTACACAGTGAGCACATAAAGACGCTTAGAGCAATAGTGTCTCCCGCCAAGTATAAGGCCCTGGTGTGAGATTTCGCCTGATGTCATGCAACCCACATAACACAGCTGTCATGCGCTTACTTCCGCATGAGAATTCTCGACCGTAGTCTGTAGGCTCAATGAGGATGCTCCTGCTGCGTTTTCGATGGCAAGTGTTTGATCACCCGCAGTAGAACCGATAACTGGCTCTCCCTGAGTTTCATCTCTGTCCACATTAACCTCTGGCTATGAAGACAACGTTCTCGTGCAGGCAACGTGCTGTAAACCAGCGTAGAGAATTGGCAGGAAGCTCAGGCTGACGAGAGTATTGATAAGTCGGTACAACGTTACGACAAATGTTTGAATCGGAGTGGTGACTATATAAAGAAGTAGCGGGAGTGTGTAGCTAACTGTTGCAAATAAAACATTTTTTTATTTCCACAGTGGTTTCCATTTTGCGACCGATCGGATCTTACTTTCGGTAGTAATCAAACAGAAATTTCACCTTCATTCAAGAACGTGGAGAAGATAAAATGTCGTTTCAGGTTACAAAATATTATGCAAATAAGGTTCATATTATGGAGGAACACACCCATTTGGGCACAATAATAAATATTTTGTATGTTTTAAAACATGTGAACAGGACACAACTGTGTAACAGATTGTATTACTTGTCTGTCTTCATCATCGTATTACAAAATAGAGACAGGAAAATTAGATTTCTCACACACGTACAGATATTCACTTGCAATATTGTTTTGAGATTAAGTGATTATATATAATAGGTGTATTTCGATATACACCTTCCAGTAGATGTACTTTCAGTGTATGCCCCACAGACTGGGAACCTTTCTCACAGTAAAGGTGTACCAAAGGCATAGCATCAAAGGCGTTGCATCAGCAGACGATAGAGATTCAACCGCGCTCACTGTCCTTTTCAACAATGGTTAATCGAGAGGATGAGGTAGGCCATTTTCCACTGAGTACGGCGCAACTGAATGTAAAATTGCAGCAGAACATACGGCGAATACGTCAGACGAACTGGGTATTTTGCGGATACGATTTATATTATTGCAAATTAAGGTCATTGCAGTGTCTTTGTAGAGACGACTGGTGGTTCTTTCTATCATTTCGATAGGAGCTTCACTTTCGCCTGTACACGATTGAATTAACATAATGTAGAAATATTCCAAAGCTTCCCTCCTTTCTGCGATAGCAGTGGTACACTCTTCATCCCACCAAACTGATGCAAGTTTCCTGCCCGGACGGAACGGGCTACAGCGCGGGATCTGTATCGGTTCCGTGTTCCATAATTTGAAGTAAACCATCACAGTCTTCGCGGGCGTTTTTGGGTTTAGCGTAGTTGGTCATTTCCTCCACAATCTTCGCTTGATATGCTTTCTAGTCAGCATTTCTAGTGTTCCATTTGTAAAGGGGAGAGTGCTTTTTATCGGCACTAGTGCAGTATGGTACTGTTTCAAAATAGGTAGGTGGTACGAACCGCTGGGTTCCTGCAGTACCTCCAACGCAGCGGCTTTAACAATGGTAGGCGATGAGAAAGAAGTGCCTACTGCACTCAGACGTTATCCTGGCCTGCTTAGCCGAGTAGGTGTACCACCGTTCAGTATTGTAAGATCGTCTTATTGTATTACCTTTGATTTCAGCCTTCCTGTTTTGTCGGTATGTTCCAGATCCCAAGGCGAATTATGCACACTGAGATCACCTGTGATTCTCATTGGGTGCTCAATACCAGCGATAAATTCACGCAGTTGTTTACAAGTTTTATTCCTGTCTGGTGCTCGGTATATTTGTAAGAGGTTTACAACCAATTACGTCCAGAAGATTTTAAACTCTCTCCCGCGTCATCGACAATCTCAGCACTGAGATTCAGTACAGGAATATGCAGTCGATTCCATGTTTAATCAAGATAGCAGCACCCCATAGACACCATAGCTATCTTTTCGCAGGAGCTGATAGCCCGGAAATGAAATATGCAGATTGGTATGTCTCGTGTTCTGAGAAAATCAGGCAAATTCTTTGCATTTGATCTCAGCGAGTGCGCATTCTACCGTAATATTCGGTGGGGTTCATGCAAATTTTCAAGGTATTCATGTACTGAAAAACTATTGAAGACAGAACCTTGAAACTTGGATATGCGATTTCCGGTAATCACTGCTTTGATCCAGTGCAGATTGAGGAGTATCGAATTTTTACAGTTCTGTAGACATTTCCTTAAAAAATTGGGTTACAATTAAAAAAAAATTTTTTTTTGAGCCTGAGTCAAACGAACTTACAAAGCCAAATGCGCATCTGTTTATTGTTTTCTTGGAACGACTGCAGAAAATTTCAAGTTTCTGTGAGACATAGTTCTGAAAATAATGGTATCTACAGGACAAAGATTTGTATATTACTTCTCCTCTTTCGTTCTTGCTCTTCTCTGTTTCCTCACTTGTTTTGTACAATTTAATGCGGATATGCCTACCTCACGAACTCTTGAAAAATCAATATTTTGTAACGCTAGTCTTGTGTTTGCACCTGAATTGACTCCTAGTCTCTCCAGTGCTTCAATTTTTCCTGATTCGCCATGACTAAAATATAAAACAGAATCTAATACGCCAAATTTTAAAGTTTCGCAGTGTACGAACACCGTTTTTGGCAGATAATTCCAAATTACAGAGTTTCATTGAGATTTCGAGTTTTAACATGCAAGCACTTCTTAAGTACATGTTTTATTGTGCTGATACCTGCTGGTGGTAAAAAGTGTTTATGCTCGTAATTTTCGCCAGAGCGTGATGTTTGTTTATATTTGGACGAACCGTCAGCACCACTTGAGCAAAGGTTGTGTTGTGGAACCTCATCACTTGATACCTTATGGAAACAAAAATGCCTATGCAGCTCTTCTCATACTTCCTGTATCATTACAGTTCCTTCATATGGCTAACCTACAATAACTATGCAGCTTGTCTATTTCATAATTTGTGTGTTGTTCTTTCCTTCAAATTTTTTTCTCTTTCTAATTTATTTCTTGCATTTTCCATTTGAAGGCTCTCAGCCTATGCCTTATGCATATGCCTTTGTATCTGAATGTCAAAGGTACATGGCTTCTCTTCACAAATTGTTGCAGAGGCCTTCGTGTAGCCATCACCGAGATATTTCGTGTACATGGCACCTCTAACAATGACAGAATGCTGACAAATTTTTCGTATTCCATCCACTTCCATACCTCCACTTGGTCCATTATAATTATTTTTACAGATGTGTCTTACTCCTGGATCACTGAGACAAATAAAGCAAACCTTACTCATTGCTTTTACACAAAAATCTTTTCCAGCGTCAAAACGTGAGACACGATGCGATTGAGAGATGTGTGCCCATGTGTAAACTCAGTGCTATTCAGGAACTTTCATGAAGTGTTACAATGATTAATTTTTCTCCAGCCGCGGAGTATCCTGGTCTATGTACTTTTCAATCAAAGTGTTCTACGTTGTTTTCCTGGGTTGTGCTCTCATTGCGCCTTAACTGCCACAAGACTTAGCATAACTGTCTGAGCAACTATGAACACAAAGCAAATGTTCTGTCATCGTCAAAAACAGTGTCGGTATACGCAAGTAACAGTAATAATCATGGGAGTTTCGCCGGAAAGTATTAATTCTAAGTCTATTAAGTACGTACATACTATCGTGTTTGCTCAAGTCTTTTGTAAGTTCTTATGTAAAACAGAAAAGATATCAGTCACTCTTTTGGAACAAAGTCACAAAAATACGGGCAGCATCATGGAGATCAAGTTTATCTCCTACCTTTTACACATTTTCGGTTTTTGGTTGCATAAACTGTGTCTGTTTCTTCTGTCATTGCAATAGCGTAACACAAAATTTTTATAAAAAACCTCCACATATGTGAACTTCCGTACGCAAGTGATATTTATTCTCAAATGCTACATCAAGAGCGTGTATTAAGGTCAAATCGAAGGGTTTAACAAGGACAGACAGGCTGAGAAATGAGACCATCCGGAAGAATATACGGATTCATCACTCAACTGCAATAATTACGGGCACTGAAAATAATGTTCTTTGCATGGCGTCTAATGCTTTCTAAAACAAATGCCCTCGCCGAAGAATAGACGTTAGCAATCCGAGGAGAAAGTGGAAAGATAAAGATTTCGCAACGGATTAACTTGTCTAATGCCTGATGGGGAAAAGAAAGACGAAGAAAGGGAAGAAGAAGAAGAAGAAGAAGAAGAAGGAGAAGGAGAAGAAGATGATGATGATGAAAGATATGGAAGAAAGGAAGCGATCAGCGGAGTAAAGCCACTGACAGAAAGGACGAACGCTAGTTTCGAAATTATCTTCCATATGGGATGGTCGAATATCGAATGTATGAAAATGTGGATTTGAAGGACCCAAGAGCTACCAGTTGGCAAAAAACTGTGTGAAGAAGTTTAATGTCGTGTGATTAAAACTGCTGAGCTTCTGCCAACGAATTTTGAAGGTAGAGGCGCTACTGTACGAGCTTTTAACACTGGATGGAAATGGCTGTGTATCGGTGCCTCTTGCTGAATAGCGGCATGAGTGTTTAATTACTGCGTGATATTTTTTCTGTTTAAAAACTTTTTTTCTCTATTGTAATTTCAGCCCCTCTTTTCAGAGGGGCGTGAATGGGCTGGCAACACTAATATTCTGCTGTTCATCCGATAGAAATTAAGAGATACATAGGTGGGATAAGAAATTTAAAAGGATAAACTATAGGCAGATGTGTAAATAGTTGTACATAAAAGGATGCTTTATACATATGACGTGTAAGTAATACGTAGGGAAACGTTCGATGAGACTTTAAAACAACACTATATGACATTTAAAAGCAATGAATTCTGATAAACTTAAAATAAACACCGCACTGTATTACACTTCACTACAACTTCGTTTGGAGGAGTAACGGGAAAAGGGGCAGTGGGTAGGTTCTTTGCGTCAGTTAATTTGTTTATGGATCTGCTGGGTTCAGGTGAGCTGGGGAACGGGGATAGGTCTAATGTGGGAGCACGGTTAGTGGGAAAACGTGTGACTCGGAATAGAGGTAGGCAAGATGGAGGCAACAAAATGGTCATGTGACGAAAGAAAACGGACCAGGAGAAGGTAAGGGCTAGCGAGGAGCAACGTAGATCTGATAGGGTGGTATCGCAATGAAGGAGTTAGAGTCTGTTAAGATCGCGCTGGTGCATTATACGGAGAGCCTGCAAGTATGGACTAACAGTGGGATGCAGCAGCACACCAGGTGTGTGAAGGGGACAAAGGTGAGATAATAGGGTTGTCTGAAGGGATTTTACGTGTAGTTTAGGACATACCAAGGTGAGAGTGTAGGTAGGGAAAAAAAGACGAGCTCGTAATGGATACCTAGAGGGCCGATAAGTGTATATGGGAACCTAGGCGAAGAGTGTGGCCTTCAGGATTTGCAAGGATTGATAGATTCTCAGTGGAGCAGACTTTCCAAGAAAATTTGCGTATGAGAAGATGGCCCAGATCAAGGCTTTACAGTGTGAAGATGGTAGAGGTGAGAAGCTTTAGTCTCTTGTTGGATAGTTACCAGGTAGGGTTTCCATCTTAGTTTGCGATCAGGGGGGCACTTTCGCCTTATAATTCCTAATTAGAGGTAAATTCATCATCTGCAATAAGGCTGTGAATAAAATTAATATTTTTTGCCATCGCATTAGCCCTTTCACTACGCATTAAGTACACTCTGTATGCAGATAACAAAAGAATGCTGTTCTGGCATATCAGTCGATAATGTACTTGTATGACACTTAGCAACGTAGCGTTCTAGTAAAGTAAGAGCAATGTTTCCAAGTATTGCAACATTTCCACCAAAATCAGTTTCTCTTTTTACGTCTGCTGCTGCACTCACATACAAAATAAAGTCAAGAATACATCTAGTTTCACAATCATATAGCACAAAAAAGTTTACGCGAGATCTGTGGCGTTTGGATGGAATGTATTGTTCTAATAAGGCATCACTTTTCTAATTAATCTTTTGTCAGTGTACAAATTTTTAAAAGGATGGAAATCGTCTGGTAATGCTTTTCTTACATGAATCATAATTCGTATTATTTTCCATATTTTGTCAACTCTATTATCTGCTCTGTTGCCAACAAAGTGTGACATTCTTAATTACAGAACGTACCTACTTCATTGCATGATTTCGCAAACATTGGAGTAGACTGTAGCGGACCGTTTGACGAAAAATTATTTATTTTACTTTATTTTCATTTGAGCCATCAGAAAATTTACGGCAAGGAAACGGTCAATTTCACCACTGTTTGTGTTTCTCCAACGTGGCAATCTTTATTTTTCACTGACGTCGTTGCAAAGGCACTCGTAAGGTAAATCACGTTGTTCAGCTAAGTAGTCTACTATTTCATGTTTAAAAAAAGAAAAAAACACTTTGAAGCACTCATATAAGGGAGACGAATTAGCTAAACAGGCGATTTTGCAACCGGAATGAGTGTTATCTAAGTTATAAACTATGAGGTCCAAATCAGAGTCCTTCCATCTAAAATCGCCTGTTTTCCGTCAGGCATGTGCTCAGGCTCTTCTTCGGAATCGGAGGTAGAATCGATGCTAACATCAAAATCCGGATCTGCAATCACTTGTTGAGCGTTTGCTGGTTCACCAATATTTTGAATATTTGTGGTGATGGGTTCACCTACAGGCTCATCGGCATCACTGTGTGTCCAGTCACAAGCAGCTCCATGGTGAAGTCCTCGACGTCGCTTCGGTTTGGAAGATTCAGCAGTTCATCTTCGCGAAACGGACGGCAACGTCATATTAATCGATAGCACGGAAAACGCAGGAGACAAAGTAGGTAAAGTAACGATACGAACGACCTCTAAAGAGAATTCAGTAGTCAGCAAGTCTTCGGATAAATCCCAGTATATTTATAGTCAGACCGCAGACTTGTGCACAAATCTTCTCCGACTTGCTGCCCGGGTACTGCAAAGAGTGGAATCTTTCTGCAGCGGGAAACAGCTGTAAATATTTTTCATAGCATTTACTACTCAGGATAAAACACCTAAAACTTGAACCGCAGATATTGTGCAAATGGAAAGTGTTATTAATTTCCAAAAGGGATGAGTAATTAGGGACTCTTATTGTTAGTCAATAAACACCTTGAACAATATTTAAAAACTGTATTTTTTGTTGAAACATACATTATTTTTTTGACAATGGGACAGTGCGTATTGACAGTAACAGATTACAAGTAGCGTCCATTAGAATGTCAGTGGCGTTTGTTACATAACTAGTGCCAGGAATTTACGAGGTATAGTATTTTGAGGAGTTTCCACACAGATTAGGTAGTGAGTGGACGATGGGGTTTACCAATGCAGAAATAGCCGACATGCTCATGGTGTATGGGCGACATGCTCATAGTGTATGGAAAGTGGAAGAAGAAAGCAGTTCGTTCTTGCACGGTGTATGCGGCAAGATATCTCAATAGACGACAACCATCCCATCAGTTATTAATCAGACTCTTCAACCATTTACTTGGAAGTGGTAGTGTAACACCTAGACACCGTAACAGAAGGTAGCAACTCACGACAGGAGAGGGGGAAATCAATGTTATTGCAGTTGTTGCAGTTATTACGCATCACATCTCTCTCCACCAAGAACGGCATGGAGACAATAATGGCATTCGTGTTAACTTCTGCACATGAGCATTAAGACGATGCTCCAGTTGTATCGTGTATCTTGTTTAGTGATCAAGACACAGTTACCAATAATAGCGAAGTAAACCGAGGAAACAGGCACTATTGGTCTGTTGACAATCCCCATTGGAACGTCTGCGTCCGTGGAGGGTAAGCGTGTGGTGTGGAATAGTGAACTATCGACTCACAGGCCTGTGATTCATAGACAGAACACTGAGCACGCACAAGTATCGCAGCCTCCTAACACACAATCTTCCATGGATGCTAGAATGCGTTCCTCTGCAGACTAGGAGGAACCTGTCGTACCAACATGACGGTTGTCCAGCCCATAGTGGACGTAGTTTGTCTCCACAACTTTTTTTCCAAATCGCTGGATTGGACACAGCGAACCTAACGTGTAACTTGTGTGGCCCGTTCCCCGGATTTGACGACTGTAGACCTTTTTCGGTGGGGATAGCTGGAAGACGTAAGGACAGACCAACTATGACGATATGAAACGACAGATTACTGCAGCCTGTTCGGACACCTCGGCTGAAATGCTAGCACGTGTGCAGCAGTCGTTCCGTACCAGAATGGAAGCGTGTATTTCCGCTGCCGGTGGTCGTATTGAACACCACCTGTCATGGTCAGTGGTCTCGTTACTGCTCAGAATTAAGTATGCACTTGTATTGGTCCTTAGGGTGTTCTAGCACAGATATTGCACAAGTGTCACTCCTAAACGAGTCACAGTAGAATCCTGCAAGAAAAACCACTGACATTCAAATTTACCCTATTGTAATCTGTTAATGTCAATAGGCATTGTTCCACTTTGTATGCTTATGCAAAAGATACACCTTCTAGATATTATTCCAATCTGTTGATTGGCTAACAATATGAACCCCTGCCAGCCAATCCATTCTGAGAAAACATATCAATAGTACTTTCCATTTCCGCAATATTTATTGCGCAAGTATTAGGTGGTTCACCTTGTATATACGCCTGGAGCATTGAAGCGGCTAGCGTATAAATACACTACTGGCCATTAAAAATGCTACACCAAGAAGAAATGCAGATGATGAACGGGTATTCATTGGACAAATATATTGTACTAGAACTGACAGGTGATTACATTTTCACGCAATTTGGGTGCATAAAACCCGAGAAATCAGTACCCAGGACAACCACCTCTGGCCGTAATAACGGCCTTGATACGCCTGGGCATTGAGTCAAACAGAGCTTGGATGGCGTGTACAGGTACAGCTGCCATGCAGCTTCAACACAATACCACAGTTCATCAAGACCACTTGCTAGCGTTTTGTGACGAGACAGTTGCTCGGCCACTATTGACCAGACGTTTTCAATTGGTCAGAGATCTGGAGAATGTGCTGGCCAGGGCAGCAGTCGAACATTTTCTGTGTCCAGAAAGGCCCGTATAGGACCTATAACATGCGGTCGTTCATTACCCTGCTGAAATGTAGATTTTCGCAGGGATTGAATAAAGGGTAGAGCCACGGGTCGTAAAACATCTGAACTGTAACGTCCACTGCTCAAAGTGCCGTCAGTGCCAACAACAGGTGACCGAGACGTGTAACCAACGGCACCCCATACCATCACGCCGGGTGATACGCCAGTATGGCGAATACACGCTTCCAATGTGCGTTCACCGTGATGTCGCCAGGCACGGATGCGACCATCATGATGCTGTAAACAGAACCTGGATTCATTCGAAAAAATTACGTTTTTGCCATTCGTGAATCCAGGTTCGTCGTTGAGTACACCATCGCACCCGCTCTTGTCTGTGATGCAGCGTCAAGGGTAACCGCAGCCATGGTCTCCGAGCTGATAGTCCATGCTGCTGCAAACGTCGTCGAACTGTTCGTGCAGTTGGTTGTTGTCTTGCAAACGTCCCCATCTGTTGACTCAGGGATCGAGACGTGGCTGCACGATCCGTTACAGCCATCCGGATAAAATGCCTGTCTTCTCGACTGCTAGTGATACGAGGACGTTGGGATCCAGCACGGCGTTCCGTATTACCCTCCTGAACCCACCGATTCCATATTCTGCTAACAGTCATTGGATCTCGAGCAACACGAGTAGCAATGTCGCAATACGATAAACTGCAATCGCGATAGGCTACAATCCGACCTCTATCAAAGTCGGAAACGTGATGGTACGGATTTCTCCTCCTTACACGAGGCATCACAACAACGTTTCACCAGGCAATGTACAGAATGAAGAGTAAGTGTCACCATAAATTTCTCGAGGTCACATAGAATTTGGTGACAGATCTTTCGACAGCTTTCCATCAAAAATTAACATGCTGTGTCCTCCCTACCAAGAGATACACAATCAAGAGACAAATTTCACTGGATACCGTTTACGATCGTACTTTGGTGCACTACTTTGATATTGAACTGAATAAAATGCATTCAGGGAGAAGTGGAATACTGCATCCACTTTGTTGAATACCTTCATCCACATCATTCAGTACATCATGTCATAAAAGCGCAAGCTGGATTTCGCATTCCAATGTTTTCAATACCCATACAAGCCGGCATGAAGGAGCTCATCTTCATAGAAATACCACCATTATGTTTGAGCCAAGAATATGGTCTAAGATCCTAAAACGATCTGTTGCCGGTAATACTGGATGTTACGGCGGAAGCTCGCGGAGTGAGAACATGAAGAAAGCGGCAATACATGGAACTATGCAGAGACCCGAAACCGGCTTTGTTTCTGGCGACGTGCGTCGGGCAGCTACAAATATTACTTAAGCTTATCTCTGGCATTGGCGTACTCTGACGCACTCGACCAATAGGTATAGCGACATGCGTGCCATAAATGGAGCTTCCACATGTCATGTCTCTCCTGACACTGGAGCCTACCATAATCTCCAAACAGACAGCAGACACGCACACGATACATTTGCGCTCACGTTCTCCGGAGAATCAGATCCCATCTTCTGAGCTGCTGCAAATCGAACATGCGTCGCATCGGCTCGGAAGTCAAGTCAGACGCAGCAACACTCTACTGGACCTCGAGAGTTGCAACGGCTACGGCCCACGGAACACCACGTCTGATCAACTCGCTTATTCCAGTGGGGCTACATACAATACCGCTCTCATCCATTCAGCGCCTGATCGGGTGAATGAATTTACGTTCCGGAAAATTCCAACTCCGCAGCTACAAACTGTTCACAATTTGGCTGACCTAAATGAGCATCTACGGGCCAATTATCGGTTCTCTATAAAAATACAATACGGGTTGTTGAGCAGCAAAAGTTACTGAAATGTAATTCATCCTCATTGCACAGTTCACTAGATGAAACAGTATTTAAAAATTCTTTCACCTCTGCTGCTAGCTTCTAACAACATCCATTGTCCTCTACACGTGATACGTTACGTATTGAAACATATTCACAATTCTGCGAAGGTAGTACCTAAATACGGTTGACGTATTACCTAACCGATTGGAATACGTGATTACCATTGAATGGGTTGCACTTGCTTTTGTACTTATCTTCGAGCAGAAAGGGCATCAGCCTCCCCTCAGAACGTTTCTGTGTTAGCAGCAGAGGTAGGCCGGCCGTTGTGGCCGAGCGATTCTTGGCGCTTCAGTCCGGAACCGCGCTGCTGCTACGGTTGCAGGATCGAATCCTGCCTCGGGTATGGATGTGTGTGATGTCCTTAGCTTAGTTCGATTTAACTGGTTCTAAGTCTAGGGGACTGATGACATCGGATATTAAGTCCCATAGAGCTCGAAGTCATTTGACTTTTTGAGCAGAGATAATGATCGTCATACGTAATAACATCCGTCTAATTCGTTATGTCAATTTCAGTGGTTATAGTAGAAATATCTGTCGCAACACGTTTCGAAGTGAGTGTTGTAAAGCAACTTTTCGGAAAATTGCTATCGCTGGAAGTAAACGTACGAAGCAATACAAACTACGGGTGTGTGTAGAACATTCTGCCAGCACTAAGTCACTAAAATTACAGAGAGATAAGAGACAACTAGGTCCAACACTCCGTTTCCATTGTGACGGAATAGGGGTCAGCGCTACATTAAGCTCAGTCACTGAAGTGCTATGAAACGTACAGGAAGAGCGGAGGTAAGCGCCGCTGTAGTCGTCGACAGCAAAGGGCACAATGTCACTGGATGAGTCCACGTCAGTTCCGCAGGTTTTGTGGTCCCACGAAAAGGCCTTCTGCTTTATATTTGGACTCAAAGGTGATTTTCTGTTTCAACCGTCATTTATTGCATGACCGCGTAAGTTCACAGTAGAATCATATACAGAGTGGGGGAGGGAAGGGGTGGGGGTGGTTCCATAGTTCAGGGGCAGCATTGATTCGTAAGTCAGACAGACTGGGTGTAAGCAATGTCCGTAAGGCAATCCGAGGCAGAGCCTGATGCACTGATATCATTCGTTAGTCAAAAGATCAGTCAGTAAACAAAGATGCCACTAGGAATCAGACGCGATATGCATGTGGCTTTTCTCTTCTCTCTCTCCCTCTCTCTCTCTCTCTCTCTCTCTCTCTCTCTCTCTCTCTCTCTCTCTCTCCCTTCCTCTCTATCTCCACATCTGTCTACCTCTCCGTGTTTGAAAGATGCTGATCTGACTGGAGTAGTGTCTGGATGCTGATTTTTGGGTTCGCTTTGATGATGTACTTTGGAAACACAACATGTGGAATTTTCTGTTACTTTCCACCATTCAACGGCGACATTTTAGTCCCTGGGATTATTTACAGTTTTCCCTGTGACGAAAAGTTGCCAACTGCCGTCATCATTTCTAAATTCTGCTCGCCTTCCAGTACGGTGGTACAGTGGAGTCTTGGGCTGCTGTTCCGACGATTTCAGACTGCTCATGATATCTCGTAGTAACTTCATTTTTCAGTGCTTAAACCTAACTAACCTAAGGACAGCACAGAACACCCAGCCATCACGAGGCAGAGAAAATCCCTGACCCCGCCGGGAATCGAACCCGGGAACCCGGGCGTGGGAAGCGGGAACGCTGCCGCACGACCACGAGATGCGGGCGATAAGCGAGTTGATTAGACGTGGTGTTCCGTGGGTCGTAGCCGCTGCAACTCTCGAGGTCCAGTAGAGTGGTGCTGCGTTTGACTTGACTTCCGAGCCGACGCGACGCATGTTCGATTTGCAGCAGCTCAGAAGATGGGATTTGAGGCTCTAGAGAACGTGAGCGCGCATGTATCGTGTCCGTGTCTGCTGTCTGTTTGGAGATTATGGTAGGCTCCAGTGTCAGGAGAGACATGACATGTGGAAGCTCCATTTATAGCACGCATGTCGCTATACCTATTGGTCGAGTGCGTGAAACGAACAGGAAGAGCGGAGGTAAGCGCCGCTGTAGTCGTCGACAGCAAAGGGCACAATGTCACTGGATGAGTCCACGTCAGTTCCGCAGGTTTTGTGGTCCCACGAAAAGGCCTTCTGCTTTATATTTGGACTCAAAGGTGATTTTCTGTTTCAACCGTCATTTATTGCATGACCGCTTAAGTTCACAGCAGAATCATATACAGAGTGGAGGGGGGGGGGGGGGGGGGAGGAGGTGGTTCCATAGTTCAGGGGCAGCATTGATTCGTAAGTCAGACAGACTGGGTGTAAGCAATGTCCGTAAGGCAATCCGAGGCAGAGCCTGATGCACTGATATCATTTGTTAGTCAAAAGATCAGTCAGTAAACAAAGATGCCACTAGGAATCAGACGCGATATGCATGTGGCTTTTCTCTTCTCTCTCTCCCTCTCTCTCTCTCTCTCTCTCTCTCTCTCTCTCTCTCTCTCTCTCCTCCCTCTCTATATCCATATCTGTCTACCTCTCCGTGTTTGAAAGATGCTGATCTGACTGGAGTAGTGTCTAGATGCTGATTTTTGGGTTCGCTTTGATGATGTACTTTGGAAACACAACATGTGAAATTTTCTGTTACTTTCCACCATTCAACGGCGACATTTTAGTCCCTGGGATTATTTACAGTTTTCCCTGTGACGAAATGTTGCCAACTGCCGTCATCATTTCTAAATTCTGCTCGCCTTCCAGTACGGTGGTACAGTGGAGTCTTGGGCTGCTGTTCCGACGATTTCAGACTGCTTATGATATCTCGTAGTAACTTCATTTTTCAGTGCTATTGCTGACATGGTGGTGGTGGTAAGTTCCTATGGGATCAAACTGCTGAGGTCATTGGTCCCTAGGCTTACCCACCACGTAATCTAACTTAAAATCCCTTACACTAAGGACAAACGCACCCCATGCCCGAGGGAGGACTCGAACCTCCGACGGAGGGATGCGCGCGAACTACGGCAAGGCGCCTCAGAAAGCACTGCAAGCCCGCGCGGTTGTGCAGTTTCTGAGTTGGCCCCTAGACTGTGGTTAAGTTCTTCATTTAATGAAATCCTAATTACTAGGATACTCGTGTAGTACAGCGTGGGACTCCATTCTGTATCCCTGGCAATACATGACTCCTCGTTTTGCTAGTCGTCGTCCATGTGGTGCAACCATATGTAAGTGATTCTAGGATCTCCTGCATGTGAGGTCACTGTTTTGTCTCCGTTTCTAAATGTTAACTGAGGGAGAACGGATATAGCGCTAAGGGCAGTTGTTTCTGGCCGGCCGGCAGATCGCTCGCCGATAGATCTGTACCTACAGATTGGAAAACTGCGGAGGTCGCACCAGTGTTTAAGAAGGGTAGTAGGAGTAATCCATCGAACTACAGACCTATATCACTGACGTCGGTTTGCAGTAGGGTTTTGGAGCATATACTGTATTCAAACATTATGAATCACCTCGAAGGGAACGATCTATTGATACGTAATCAGCATGGTTTCAGAAAACATCGTTCTTGTGAAACGCAGCTAGCTCTTTATTCGCACGAAGTAATGGCCGCTATCGACAGGGGATCTCAGGTTGATTCCGTATTTATGGATTTCCGGAAAGCTTTTGACACCGTTCCTCACAAGCGACTTCTAATCAAGCTGCGGGCCTATGGGATATCGTCTCCGTTGTGCGACTGCATTCCTGATTTCCTGTCAGGAAGGTCGCAGTTCGTAGTAATAGCCGGAAAATCATCGAGTAAAACAGAAGTGATATCAGGTGCTCCCCAGGGAAGCGTCCTGGGACCTCTGTTGTTCCTGATCTATATAAACGACCTGGGTGACAATCTGAGCAGTTCTCTTAGGTTCTTCGCAGATGTTGCTGTAATTTACCGTCTAGTAAGGTCATTCGAAGACCAGTATCGGTTGCAAAGCGATTTAGAAAAGATTGTTGTATGGTGTGGCAGGTGGCAGTTGACGATAAATAACGAAAAGTGCGAGGTGATCCACATGAGTTCCAAAAGAAACACGTTGGAATTCGATTACTCGATAAATAGTACAATTCTCAAGGCTGTCAATTCAACTCAGTACCTGGATGTTAAAATTATGAACAACTTCAGTTGGAAAGGCCACACAGATAGTATTGTGGGGAAGGCGAGCCAAAGGTTGCGTTTCATTGGCAGGACACTTAGAAGATGCAAAAGTCCACTCAAGAGACAGCTTACACTACACTCGTTCGTCCTCTGTTAGAATACTGCTGCGCGATGTGGGATCCTTACCAGGTGGGACTGACGGAGGACATCGAAACGGTGCAAAAAAGGGCAGCTCGTTTTGTATTATCACGTAATAGGAGAGAGAGTGTGGCAGATATGATACGCGAGTTAGGATGGAAGTCATTAAATCAAAGACGTTTTTCGTTTCGGCGAGATCTATTTACGAAATTTCAGTCGCCAACTTTCTCTTCCGAATGCGAAAATATTTTGTTGGGCCCAACCTACATAGGTAGGAATGATCATCAAAATAAAATAAGAGAAATCAGGGCTCGAACAGAAACGTTTAGGTGTTCATTTTTCCCGCGCGCTGTTCGGGAGTGGAATGGTAGAGAGATAGTATGATTGTGGTTCGATGAACCCTCTGCCAAGCACTTAAATGTGAATTGCAGAGTAGTCATGTAGATGTAGATGTAGCCCTGGACGGGCGGAACAGCGCAGGCCGCGTGACACCGACTGCGTGGCTTTGAGGTCACGTGCAGACAGCAGGCGTCCTCTCCGCTCAAAGGAACCGACGTCACAATGAAACTGTCCTCCGTATTGTCGCCGGAAACTTCCGTAATCAGCTCCATGTATACGTCTAATGACTACACCACTGCGTCAGAGGTGCCCTCTTTGTTATCGTGGTCTGTCTCCGGAAGTAGCTCCGTATTTACGTTTTATGTTGCAGGCCGAGACACAACGGGTAGCCTGTCCTTCTTCTGCTGTGATGTGTATATGGAATCAGCGTGTAGAAGACGGCCGCATGCAGATAGGCATCTTACTATCACGAAGTGTCCACGGAAACGGTTTATTGCCACCTTAACGGCCCGAGTTTCGTTCGCTGAGTTGCTTTGCCACTGGGATGCTGCTACGATTGAGAACCTGTCTGCGTCGACTGTCACACAAGCCTGCTACGTGGTCAATGCACGTCGCTGCCTCGGATTTCATTGCATAAAAATTACAACACGCGAAACCGCAAAAGTCAATAACATTGGCGGTATTTTGAGTGCCAAAGTGTAGAGATTTCAGACAAGTCGTGCTTGAACCTGAACCCCAGTAAGAGTCAAATACACTTCTGGTTCAAATGTGGCGCCTAGACCCGGCGGAGGTTCGAGTCCTCCCTCGAGCATGTGTGTGTGTTTGTCCTTAGGATAATTTAGGTTAAGTAGTGTGTAAGCTTAAGGACTGATGACCTTAGCAGTTAAGTCCAATAAGATTTCACACGCATTTGAACTTTTTTTTGTAGCGACTAGAAATCTAATAGAACGTATTATGTATTGATACAATGGATAAGCCACTCTCCCTGTCCACTCAACTTCATATGCTCCACTACAGCAGTAAAACAAGCAGACGCATATGTCGAACAGTGTGAAAGCCTTCTTTGTATAGCGACAGGTGTCAAACCACACGGGCAGCGTACGCGTCGATCAATAAACATGTCTGGCGTACGGTTGGTCACCAACTTCTTCCTATGGATTTTCCAGCAAGCACTACTGGTGCTTTGTGTTCCATCCTGAAATCTGTTCTCCTTACCGAAAACACAATGACGACTAGGCTTTCTAAATTTTCAGTTGGACTTCCGAAAAAAAGACAACAATATTGCATTATGGTTTGAAAGTAGATATTTACCAATGCCATGATGGGGAATATACCTACACAATGGAGACAACTACTAGTACATCAATATCGGTGAACATCCCATACATGCGAAAGAAATATGCTGTCTATGAAGCATTGCAGTCAAGAAGAGCATAAGTATTCTGTGGCGAAACTCTGTTAAGACAAATATTCAAACAGAAGTGTAGTAGTCCCTGTCGTTGTAGGACACAGTAATGTTGGGTTGGGTTGTTCGGGGAAGGGGACCAACAGCGAGGTCATCGGTCTCATCGGATTAGGGAAGGAAGTCGGCAGTGCCCTTTCAGAGGAACCATCCCAGCATTTGCCTGGAGTGATTTAGGGAAATCACGGAAAACCTAAATCAGGATGGCCGGACGCGGGACACAGTAATTTACTGTAGAAATAAACAGATTAGGAGTTCCGAAAATTACTAAACATTCTCGCACAGAAAGAAATTTAATACAAATTGACACATTAAGTACAAATGCTTTAAATGTAGACAAACATAAGCTAACACAAATGGGCAGGAAACAATCCTGTAATGTTCGAATCAGTGGTCTCCTGCTTGACATATTAAGTATGTATTCGTAACGTTTCAATGCGATACGAAATAAAACGACCACCGCAGGTCGTTTGTAGGGAATGCGAACGGTCGAAATTAGTTGATTAGGAGAATTTTAGGACATTTTACCTAATCTGTAAAGGAAGCCGAGGAAAGAGCACTTGTGCGACTTACTCTTGAGTACCGCCCAACTCTTTGCTATCCCCACCAGGTCGAATTAAAGGAAAACTTCGAAATAATTCGGAGGCGAGCTGTTACCGGTCGGTACGATCGACACTTGACTATTGTGGGATTCCTCAGCGAACTCTAATAGGAATCCCTGGAGGGAGGAAGACGTTCTTTTCGAGAAACACTTTAGACAACATGCATTTGCGGGTGGCTGCAGAAGAATTCTACAGCCAGTAACGTGCACCCCGCGTAAGGATTACGAAGACAAAACAAGAGAAAACAAGGCTCGTATGGAGCCATCTCGACAGTCGTTTTCCCTCGTTTTATTTCCACGTGGAACGGGAAATGGAGTAACTGGCACCAGTACAAGGTATCATCCGCCATAGCCGGTGTTCGTGGCATGCGGCGTGCTTAGTGTATGAGATGTATTGGAGAAAGACAAACAAGGTGTCGTGAGAAACTATGGCAGTAGAGTGATTTCCATGATAGTTTAAGTACTAAATAAGAGATGGTAACAGCATCTAGAAATTTTCATTGTGTTGGAAGAACAGTATGCTACTGATCTTTTTTCCAGATTCATTTTAATCCTCGCATACATCCTTACCCTCTTTCTTCCCTCATTTTTCTCCTGCTCCTCCTGGTTTATCTCATATTCTCCTCTTTCCACTTGTCTTTCTTCTCGTTATTTTCCCCTTGCCTTTCTACTCCTTCTCTTTGATATCTCTATCCCTCTTTGAGTTCTTCACAATTTTCCTTTTCTTCTGCTAGTCATCCTATGCCTCCGCCTCCTCGTCTTACCTGCTATTCGCAAATGATTTCCGTACTCAAACGTTTCACGTGAAGGAAAATAGCTTTACCAATTTTAATAATGTAACTGAAACAACTACACTCATGCTCATTAATTAAGGACAACGCTGATACATGCTGAAACAACGCTCTGGTGGGCGGTTTTCGGGTTTAAATCACCTCGGGGTATGATCACGCGGTGCATTTGACCTGTGGTAGTTGCACGGAGGCGCTGGCAGCAATCCACATACGCAGAGGAGTGTTGGTGCATGTCAGAGTAAGGTGCAGCGAGTAAGTGTGCAGACGTTTTCAGACGTGCTAGTGGGGTCTGTGTGTTGAAAATGGCTCAAAGAACACATATTGATGACGTTATGAGGGGTAGAATACTAGGAGGCATGTCAAATACAGCAGATCGTAGCACGGGCCCTCCGTGTGCCACAAAGTGTGATCTCAAGATTATGGCAACGATTCCAGCAGACAGGAAACGTGTCCAGGCGCTACAGTACGGGACGTCCACAGTGTACAACACCGCAAGAAGACCGATATCTCACCACCAGCGCCACGGAGTACTGCAGGTAGCCTTGCTCGGGACCTTACCGCAGCCACTGGAACATTTGTCTCCAGACACACAGCCTACAATGGACTGAACAGACATGGTTTATTCGCCCGGAGACCTTCAAGATGCATTCCACTGACCTCTGGTCACAGTAGAGCCCGTAAAGCCTGGTGTCAAGAACACAGTACATGCTCATGGAACAGTGATCCCAGGTTAAGTTCACGGACGAGTCCAGCTATAGTCTGAACAGTGATTCTCGCCGGGTTTTCATCTGGCATGAACCAGGAACCAGATACCTACCCCTTAATGTTCTTGAAAGGGACCTGTAAGGAGGTCGTGGTTTGATGGTTTGGGGTGGGATTATGATTGGTACACGTACACTCCTTCATGTCTTTGACAGAGGAACTGCAACAGGTCAGGTGTATCGGGACGTCATTTTCCAGCAGTATATCCGCTTTCTCAGGGGTGCAGTGGGTCCCATCTTCCTCCTGATGGATGATAACGCACGGCCCCATCGAGCTGCCATCGTGGAGGAATACATTGAAACAGAAGATATCAGGCGAATGGAGTGGCCTGCCTGTTCTCCAGACGTAAACCCCATCGAGCACTTCTGGGATGCTCTCGGTCGACGTATCGCTGCACGTCATCAGACCCCTAGGACACTTCAGGAGATCCGACCGGCACTGGTGCAAGAATGGGACGCTGTACACCAGCACCTGCTCGACCACCTGATCCAGAGTATGCCAACCCGTTGTGCGGCCTGTGTGCGTGTGCATGGTGATCATATCCTGCCGGCCGGAGTGGCCGTGCGGTTCTAGGCGCTACAGTCTGGAACCGAGCCACCGCTACGGTCGCAGGTTCGAATCCTGCCTCGGGCATGGATGCGTGTGGATGTCCTTAGGTTAGTTAGGTTTAATTAGTTCTAAGTTCTAGGCGACTGATGTGAAGTCGCATAGAGCTCAGAGCCATTTGAACCATTTTTTGATCGTATCCCATATTGATGTCGGGGTACATGCGCAGGAAACAGTGGCGTTTGTAGCACATGTTTTTCGGGACGGTTTTCTCAACTTATCATCGATACGGTGAACTTACAGATCTGTGTCGTGTGTGTTCCCTATGTGCCTATGCTATTAGCGCCAGTTTTGTGTAGTGCAACGTTGTGTGGTACCATATTCTGCAATTACCTTTAATTTATGAGTATGAGTGTATTATAATTATAATGAACGTAATTATCCATTACAAGTGTTTTAATTATCTGAAACCTTTCGTAACTTCATGTAGAAAACAGTTAAATTCGATTTGATTAATTATATACATATTTTTACAGCACTAAGGAAACAACAAAAGATGCCCCGGTAAAATAATGAAATATGCCTTGATAGACACAAGTAGACACAAGAGAATTTTGTTTACCTACTCATTTGTTTTTAATATGAGAATCAATGGCTCTTTCATTCTATCATACAAACGCAGTGGATCTTTCTTGTCGTACGTAAATTTGGAAATTTGTGGTAATGTCTATGGGACCAAACTCCTGAGGTCATCGGCCAATAAGCTTACACACTACTTAATCTAACTTAAACTAACTTACGCTAAGGACAACACACACATTCATGCCCGAGGGAGGACTCGAACCGTGACACGTCGCCCAAGACCGCACGGCTACCCTGCGTGACCTTATCGTATGTCAATGACGACATCCGTTATGATCCGTTATGACGTACGAATTTTAGTTCGCTTCTTGTGGTGGTGAGTCCAAAACTGTTCTGATGCAGCTCTCGACACTAGTCTATCTCTTACAAGCCTCTTCAACTTTGTGCAGCAACTGTGTGAACCTGCTTACCGTAGTCTGGAGCTGATGTGCCTCTACACTGACAAACTGATGAGACACGGATGATCCAGCATGTGTCTTATCTGCCGATCCGTTCTCGTAGTCAGTTTATACCATAATGTTTCTTTTCTTCCAAATTCAGTTTTTCACTTCTTCATCTGGTATTCGTTCTACTCATCTAATCTCAAGCGATCTTCTGTAGAAATATATAAAAACTAAAATGGTTCCCCGTTATATTAACAATATCGAACCCTTGCATATCTATAAAGTGAAAGCTGGACGTTCACATTTACTTTGTCCAACTGCCCCTCCATTCCTTAAGACAAACGCCTGATTTGATGAACCAGGACTTGTAGTCCCTCTCCGACGACGTCGTTATTAATGGGTCATCAATGCCAGGGAGCGAAGGCAGCAGAGTTAGCACAAGGCACGCTTTACAATGACTCTATACAGTATCGTCGAACATCAACTGAAGGAAAATGGTTTTTATGTTCCATAGACGGAAACAGGTCTCCATGTTCAGGAATGTCACCAAACTTTGATGAAAACCTTCTGAACTCATTAATCTATGATGGTCCGCATCATAAACCAGACAACTGACAGAGTTGGTGCTGGTCAGTTATAAAACAGTCGCGCATTGCCTCTTCAATTCCCGATGCCTAGTGAAAGTATTAACCATCGTTGCTCCTAGTAATGATAACCTGTCGTTTTAACTTATATTCTCTGCAACTTCCACCCCAGCTAACAGATCCTGTTTAATAACATAGATTTTCTTTTCTATTTCAAAATAACTCATAACATGAAGGATATAGAACACATGAAAACAAATTTATATTTTGCTGCCTTATAAAAATCGATATGTTCAGATATTCACGTTATGAAACATAAATAATTTACGCCTAAACTTTCCAATAAGATTCATTATCATGTACACCAAGCAGCTTTTTGGATCTTGAGTATGCGGTTATGGTTGGCAAGAAAAAACTGGAAACAATACAGCCAGCTACAGTATTAGTAAAGGCACTTAAAGCTAAAGTAACAGTTAACATGTATAAATTTAGGAATAATAGTATTTGATACATTCGATAGTTACGTCCGTTTCTTGTTGGTAAGTGGCTCTTATAGTAGTATTTAGAGATTTTTCTGATTCGTTAACGTCCCAATGCTTGTTAGCACGTGAATCCGCACATTCATGAGGCTAGCCCATAATTTTATTTAGCTGGGAGCGTGCTCAGTGTATCACAATACGATGTAGTTGAGATATCCGTCGTCTTCCACATGCCCAGTGTTTGTAAGAGAGTCTATCTGTCAACTGCCGTAGAAGTACGCAGTGAAACATGTTTGCTGCACACTTGTTCGAATAATGTGATGTCACACGTCCCCTCTGCCTCATAGCTTGCTGATACGCTTCGCTGAAGTGTATGGAAGGCCACGTTCCCACCGCTGATACACCCCTTTTCTTGAATACTGCAGAAAATACGAAAATGGTGGCTGTATCAGCAGCGGTTTCTTTCATTGACGATACATTCTGGACAGTCCATATGACACGTTATCAACATTCGAAGCTCCATCTGCCACCACTAGGACCAAGTAATTCGAGGGTGAATAAAAAAGCCTTTTACCTTATCTCCTTAGCCAAATTGCGACAGTAAAAGCGAGAGCAACATATCCGATCCCCGTGGTGGATCTTTCTTGGACCGCATCGGTCTTATTTTTCGGTAGCTCCGTGTCAAGGCGTAGCTGTCACTTGGCTGTTGTGCTTCATACGTCCACGGCGTACGAGAAATAAGGAGTGATTTGATTCCTAAGAAGCGAGGGACGAACGCCCATCGAAATCCACAGGGAAAAGGAGTCATCTATTCGGGAAAGTCTCGCTTTGAGAAGTGTGACTTGGTGGAGTTGTGAGTTCGTAAAAGGCCGTGAAGGATTGCTTGGCAACGGTCGGGGAGGTTGCGTTCGTCGCTGACAGACGACAAAATTTCGTGCGGGGATGGAATAGTGAAAGTAGATCGGCGTGTGCACCTCAAGGGCCTTTCCGGCGAGTTTGGCATTTTGTATGTGAGTGATTGCGACATCGTTCATGGATCCTTGTCGTGCCGGAAGGCTTCGTATCGATGGGTTAGATGACATGATGAACGACAAGTAAATGATTGCTTCACTGAGTCATCTGCAATGGTATGTCCGGAAGGATGACTTTCCTGGACCGCACTGTCATAGACGATGAGACATGGATACTGCACTTCACGCAGGAATCGAAGCAGTAGAGCAAGGTGTAGGAACACCTCAGTGCCATCTGTTGGGAAGGTGACGCTAACGCTTCTGCTCGAAACCATGCCACTAGATGCCACCATTAATGGCGACAGTTATTGTTGCACACTGTCAAGTCTGCGGGCTGCCATCACGAAGAAGCGTCAAAGGATACTTGATGTGGAGTTCGTTGTTATCCACGACGGCAGTACGAGGTCACATGTGTACGAAGCCACATGTGGCGAACAGGACCGCCGCGACGCTCTGGTCTTTTCACTGGGAGAGTCTCGGCGGCCGTTCGAGAAAGGTAGTCTCTCTTCTCTCGTCATCATCATCATCATCACCGCACAACACAAAAAGAACACCACACTACACATACATCCAGTACACCCACGTTTTTTTTTTTTTTTTTTTTTTTTGGTTATCACTCTACTGACTGGTTTGATGCGGCCCGCCACGAATTCCTTTCCTGTGCTAACCTCTTCATCTCAGAGTAGCACATGCAACCTACGTCCTCAATTATTTGCTTCACGTATTCCAATCTCTGTCTTCCTCTACAGTTTTTGCCCTCTACAGCTCCCTCTAGTACCATGGAAGTCATTCCCTCATGTCTTAGCAGATGTCCTATCATCCTGTCCCTTCTCCTTATCAGTGTTTTCCACATACTCCTTTCCTCTCCGATTCTGCGTAGAACCTCCTCATTCCTTACCTTATCAGTCCACCTAATTTTCAACATTCGTCTATAGCACCACATCTCAAATGCTTCGATTCTCTTCTGTTCCGGTTTTCCCACAGTCCATGTTTCACTACCATTCAATGCTGTACTCCACACGTACATCCTCAGAAATTTCTTCCTCAAATTAAGGCCGGTATTTGATATTAGTAGACTTCTCTTGGCCAGAAATGCCTTTCTTGCCATAGCGAGTCTGCTTTTGATGTCCTCCTTGCTCCGTCCGTCATTGGTTATTTTACTGCCTAGGTAGCAGAATTCCTTAACTTCATTGACTTCGTGACCATCAATCCTGATGTTAAGTTTCTCGCTGTTCTCATTTCTACTACTTCTTATTACCTTCGTCTTTCTCCGATTTACTCTCAAACCATACTGTGTACTCATTACACTGTTCATTCCGTTCAGCAGATCATTTAATTCTTCTTCACTTTCACTCAGGATAGCAATGTCATCAGCGATCAGGCGACTAAGCAAAAAATATGTAAGGTACGTAGAATAATACGCACATTTGTAATTTCTTGTATGTAGCTTATTTCAGTTAATAAAGAATAGGATCAAATACTTTCTGATTTACCCTTGTAGTAAACGTCGAATATCATGTACGAGGATGGTTCGATGTGATAAACTTTCATGAAAGAATGGAATATCTTTGTTGCTTCTTCATGGTTCGCAAGCCTGATTATTCCAAGGAACGTACAAAGGATTACACCGGTGTACAGCTTACAGTTCATTGTTGACAGCCGTCTTAACTGGTCAGTGGGTCGAATGAAATTGAAAATGGAGAACATGAGTTTCGTCCTTTTATTAAACATTCTTCATTATAAGGGCTGCACTGCAACAAAAATCAAAACAGAATTGGATGAAGTTCATGCGGTCTCTACACCATCATTGAAGGCCATTTAATTTTGTATTAATGAATTTAAACGTGCTCAGGTAAACACGGAAGACGAAGGGAATTCTGGTCGTTGAATTGAGGTCACTACAAAGGAGACCACTGACAAAATTCATGACGTGGTAATGCAAGGCGGCCGAATAAAAATTATTGAGACTGTAGGCATCTCAGCTGAGTGAACGTATAATATTTTCCATATAGAATTGGCAATGAAGCAGCTCTGTACGAGATGGGTAGCGCGATTGTTCACAGTGCACCAACTGCTCATCTTGCACATTTCCACACAATATCTGGCGATGTTTAATCGCAATCCTCAAGACTTCTTGCACCGATTTGTGACTTTTGAGGAAATCTGGATCCATCATTACAAACCAGAATCAAAATTTTAGTCAAAACAATGGACAAACGCTGGTGCAAATGCATCGAAAGAGGCTAAGATCATTTTGTCAGGTAGTAACGTCATGACTACTGTTTTTTTTTGGGATTCCCAAGGAATAATGCTCATATAGCACTTCGAAAATAGCAAAACCATACCTGGACTCTACTATGCTTCATTTTTGGATTGTCTGAAGCCTGTATAGGCTGTAAAAAGACCAGGGATGGCACGAAAAAGACTGCTCTTTCTCCAAGATAACGCGACATCTGACACATCAGCGAAAGCAGTGACAAAACGCATTAACTGGGCTCTGAACTGGTTCCTCGTCCACCCTATTCCCCAGACGTAGCCCCAAGAGACTTATTTTCTAACCTGAAACTTTGGATTTAGGGGTAGAAATTTACATCGACTGAAGAAGTAATAGTTGACTCAACGAGTATTTTGCAGACTGTGACCGAACCTATTTTTCCGATAGGATGAAAAAGCTGGAGGATTGATGGACCAGGTGTGTATCACTCAAAGGAGACTAAGTCGAGAACTAAGGTTAGTTGCTTATGCATTTTTTCTTACTTTTCTACCAGACTTATGAAACCATCCTCGTATATGAAAGAGTTTTGTTTTACATCAACTGTTCCATGGACTGGTGCTTACTACTTACAAACATATCTCTACAAATAAACTCCTACACCGCTCCTTTTTGACATACACCTACCGCGTTGATTTCTCTTTAAAGTATTTCCGTGACAGACACGCTGCTATTCTACGTTCGAAGCTATGAAAAAGTTGCCATTAATGCTCACAAAATAATGTCCCTGTAAACGAGTTTCGTCGAGACACATAAATGAATTTCAAATCTGAATAAATAAATGTTAAATTTAAAATATTCCTGATTTGCATTTCGTGATTAATATTTCGATTAATTATGCATAGAACGTAATTATTATAATTACTGATGAGATAGTGCTGTTTGTTCATGGAAAGAAGCTATGCAGAATATCGAAGTTGGGTCCATTATGGGAGAGCAAATTTTTGAGAGTGATGGAGGAGCAAAACAGGGATCCTTGGTCAGTAAACGCCCTAGTCATAACTTATAGCCGAAGGCTGCTGCCTTCTGCAGCTAACAGCTAACACACTGAAGTCACTCGTGGCTCTCCCTGCGAAAGGCTGATGCGTCGTCAACCGTGATACGGCATATCTGTACACATCATAGCGTATATGATTGTGTACAGCAAGCTGCAAGGAACACTGACAGATTTCTGTTTTATATATGCTGCCTGACTTAAAAATTTAAGCTACCAGAAGGGGATGAGGAAATGAAAAGAAACTTTACGGGGTATTATTTTAGTGGTTACAAAATGGAGACAAATCTGCAAAAAACTTGGTGGTATGGACTCACTTATCAGTGTGACGTTGCAGCACAATGGCCTGCCTGCTTGCACTCATTCGGTTGGGAAGGGTGTCGTGAATCAGTTCTTTTATGAGGTAATCTGGCACACCACCGTAGTAGCTGATCTCCATATAGTGGATGCTGGCACTGGGGTGGAGTTGACCTCCGAAGTGGCGCAGCACGTCCTACCGGCGGCTGATCTGGGTATTTTGCTAGCCACGGGACAACCTCAGTATCACAGTCACGTGACACTAGTTTACAAGTTGTGACCTGTTAGGAAAGTGGTACAACGATACAGTCGCATGAGGCGCAGCGTGAGGAAGCAGGAAGGCCATGATCCGCCACTGTGTCGTCTGGGTTCCTTCTAACGCAATCAGCCGTGATCTGAATTCACGTTTCCATGCAGTTCAGCATCTATGCACCGTCAGATGCGAGTACACGAGGAATCTAGATATCGCACGTTTCGACCAGTCAGCCAAATGGACCCAAGGTGCGGCACCTTTCAAAATGAGTCACGTGCTGAAAACGCTCTCTCACATAAGTACGCAACATCTCCGTGCCCTTAAGAGTGACGACTCAAAATCGGCCGCTCTTCATGCCCTACCAAACTTGGTAACAACATCATGCATGAATGACACCAATTCACTGAAGTGGCCGCGCTAGTTTTTAAAGAGGATTGTCCCTGTAATCGTTAACATACACGCAAATGGTACGTACATATTCAAAGTTACATTCAAGTCTTATTAGTACTCCACGTTTTTTGTCAGACATTATAAATAAGGATATACGTCTTCCTTAAAACGTAAGATACGATTAGAAACACAGAGTTTTCTCCGATGTTATTGCCTGCAGAAGGATATGGTCGGCGGTCGATTTTAAATAAATGTGGGGAGACAGTATTTCCTCCCGATGTCCTGAAGTGACTTTAATTGCGAACAGGTGTAAAGAAACTGACATAGCCAAGAGGATGTACCTGACAGAAGGAGAATAACAAGAGTAATGCTGAATTTCTGAAGTTTGTTATACTGTTTAAATACGTCGCAATAATATTAGCAAGTGGAGCGAAATAGGCGAAAATGTGAAAGTACTGTCAGGGAATGCGAACATAAGATCTATATTTGCTGAAAAAGTGCTGGGAAAGATGTGGCTCAACAACTAGTTCGACAGTATTGCTGCAACGTCCGCAGTTTTTATTAATCAGGAATGGCAGTAGCCAGCAAATACAGAGACGCACTGCTTGGTTTGTAACAAGTCGATGTGGCCTACACATACGTGCAACAGAGTTTCTTAGCGAGTGGATTTCTTGTGAAAGCCTGAAGGATAAATTAAGATAAGCGATATTCAGAGAACGTTACGAATTAAGTGGACAGATTAAATGCGAAATGAAGAAGTACAAAAGTGAACAAGTTAGGATGCCTGGGACCAGAGTTATAGGCGGAGCAAGTAAATGTATCCGCTGCATGTTTATAATCCTCCTGTCAAAATGTTTCGGAAGAGAAACTTTCACCCTAATGATCAAGAGTATGGATTTACGATTTGGCAGATTTAAGAGATCTGTTAGAAAAGTATTTGACTTTTTTCCGGACACCTGATGGATTTGTATCTAGCGCGCTTGCATAAGCCAGCCTTGCACCTTCGGCGTGCGTATGCAGTTGGGTGAGCTGCTATGTAGTGCTCGCGTCGGTTTTTCTTTTCAGTGGAAATGACGGACAGACTGGAGCAACACTGTTCAATCAAAACCTGCCAGGAACTGGGCGAGAGCCACGTGGAAACCATTAGGGAGATTCAGACGGGTTTGGGAGACAATGCTGTGGGCATCCGATAGATTGAGGTGTGGTATAACGAGTTTAAAGATGGTTGCACATCGGTGCAGAGTGAACCACGCTCGAGTCGGCAACCGACATGCTGAAATGACCCGTCATTGCCCAAGCGAACGCTGTGGTGATGCGGGATCGTCATGTGACTAGCAGAAAAAGTGCGGATAAGCTGGGCATCAGAACTTTTTCGGTACACTGTATTGTGACCGAAGTTATCCCATCGTCAAGTCTAAGCATTACTTGTCACCAAGACCGAAGAAAGCCCGCAAAGTGTGCAGTGATCTCAAAGTGATGCTGACTGTTTTCTTGTTCCCGTAATGTGCTGCACCACGAGTACTCACCATAGGGTCAAACAGTCACCAAAGAGTACGAGGAGGACGTCCTCTGCCGCCTACGTGATGTGTGTCTAAAGAGATCGGACTTGCGGTCAAGAGGAAATCGGCACCTCCATCACGACAATACTCCAACACATTGCTCGCACTTGATTTTTTTTTTATTTTTTATTTTTTGCGGAAAAGCAGGTTCCTTTGCTTCAACAGGCTCCTTACTTTCCTGATTTGGTCCCCTGCGACTTCTGGCTGTTCCTCAAACTCAAGAGACTATTCAAAGGAACGCATTTCCGGACAAGAGAGAACATTCTGGCAGCAACGATAGACTCGCTGACCTCCAGTCCGAAACAAGCTTCTGCGGCACTGCTGGAAGAAGTATGTGAAGCCCCATGGGAACTGCTTCAGTAGCTGGACAGAGACGATACAAGCACAGTTTGCATTGTTACCAAATTATCTCCTCCTGCCCTAGCCCGTTAAAGGTATATAGAAAAATCACAATTGAAGCATGCGAATTAATCAATTTAATTACGCGAATTAGCCATACGCATTCCCCCACCTGCCCTATTGGCGTGAATTGCGAGATTTGGAGGAAATTTCGAATTTTGGTGGGAAATTCGAAAACTGGTGGGAATTCCAAAAACTGCAGGAATTTCTTTGTCCCAAGGCTGTATCGACTTCCCACCCCAATTTCCATCGGGGAATTTGCGGGAGATTCACTACGGCGGGTGCCCTTTGCTGGGACTCGAACCCCAGTCCTTCTGTGTGAAAGCCCCAAGTGCACTCCCTACACATCATGACGGCCAGTCTCTGTCGAGCTGCAGGAGAGGAAGGTTAGATTAATGTACTTTATTCATTTTGGTTAGGGAAACTGAAGTAAAGATTGCGTCTAATTACATAGTTAATCATAAAGATTGGTCTTAATTATACATCTATAAATAGTGGCAACTGTTTATTCACAAACGATACAAAAGTGTTACAAGTCGACACCTGTTACTGTCCTTCAAAGAAGTCACCAGCGTTGTGTGGAAGCCGTCGCCAGCGATATGTAAGGCGTAGTATACTGTTAGCAGAGCCTGTTCTGTTGACGGTGCGAATGGAGCGATCTACTGCCTGTCGAATCTCAGTTCTCAAGCGAATGCCACTAAGTGGTTCCTTCATCTTCGGAATCAAATCAAAGTCACAATGACTTAAGCCCGGGGAGTATGGTGGACGGTACAGTACTTACCAGTCCCATCGACCGAACAGGGCAGCCACAGCTTGCTCTGTATGCGCTCGCGCATTGTCGTGCAAAATGATGGGTGGGTTACGCAGAAAGTGTCACCGCTTCTTTCGCGAAGCTGGTTGCAGGTGATGCTCCAAAAACGAACAGTAATACTGTGCACTGACGGTCTGTCGTGGAGGAACGTAATGCTTTGGGATAACACCATCACAGTCGTACACGAGAATCGCCGTAGCTTTCACCAGACTGGGGCTCTGACGCACTTTCGGCATTCGAGGCGACCCATAATGACACTATTCGTTGGATAGGCGTTTCAGTTTTGGCTCATACGATGTGGCTCATTTCTCATCCAGTGTTACGATACGGCGTAAGAAAGCCTCTCCTTCGCGCTCATAGTGCTCCAAGTGCTTCTGAGCAGCGTCGTAACGCGTCCATTTCTGCATTTCCATCATGATGCAGTTTAGCATGCCCACTCGTTCCTTCAGGATGCGAAGCACAATCGTATGCGATAATCCGGTTTCGTGGGCAAGCTCACGAATCGTATGGCGTCCATCACTAACGCGGCAACAGCATGCACTTCTTCTTGAGAGACGCTAGGACGACCTGCCCGATGTATGTCTGCCACAGTTTGCCGACCTTCGTTGAAAGCTTTTACCCAACGTGCCACTGTTCTGTACGGCAATGCCGATTCCCCGCACGCCTCTTGAAGACCTTGATGACACTGTCGTGCTGTACGACCTTTGGCACATTCAATCTTGATACAACTCCGTTGTTCCTGTTTCGAAAACATAGTGACACCGTTACGTTAGACCGCTCGCTCACAAGTGACTGTGTCTCCCTTGATTGTGCGCAAACCGGTGACGTGGGACGGACGTGAGTCCATTAGCTGGGAGGTAAGGTATTTATGTCAACAACGTTCGCTATCAGAGACAATAGTAGATTCCACTGCATAGTGTATCTACAGCATTGTTGCCACTGTTTAGTCCGCCCCAGTAGCTGAGTGGTCAGCGTGACGGATTCCCGTCCTCTGGGCCCGGGTTCGATTCCCGGCTGGGTCGGAGATTTTCTCCGCTCAGGGACTGGGTGTTGTGTTGTCTTCATCGTCATTTCATCCCCATCCGGCGTGCAGGTCGCCCAATGTGGCGCCGAATGTAATAAGACCTGCGATATGGCGGCCGGACCTGCCCCGCGAGGGGCCTCCCGGCCAATGACGCCAAACGCTCATTTCCATTTTGCCACTGTTTAAGTTCCAACCGACGTATATGCAGTGCTACACAGGAGAACCAATTCAGCTCAAAAATTGACGATTCATACTATTGATGTTATCCTACTCGATAAAAATTTCACAATACCACTCGAAACTCGTAGTAGGTGTATTCATAATAAATTGTAACTTTACCTTCAAGTCGAAAAAATCTCTCTGCTTCACTTGTGAATGGCGCGAAAAAAAGTTGGAGTGGAAGGTACTATCTTTATTTTTTGCGTGGAATGTGTTCGACTGACGAAACGTTCGTATTGGACAGACAGGAGTTTAATAAGTGCATTACGTTCAAGCATACAGCTGCGGTCTGTTTCTATAACCTTCTACATTACGAATGGGAGGAGGTGATAACGGACGAGCACAGGGGAAACACTTTTCATCAAAAAACAGTGATACTGAAGACGCATTTCACAACTGAAGCCCTTTTTGTGTTTTCCCGAGACCCTCTAACCTCAAGAAAGCGCCCAGTCCACGCCAGACAGGCCCCGCTGCTTGTGCAGCCGCCTCCTACGTGTAGTGGACTCCTCACCTATTGAGCAGTACCCGAAACCGAAACACCCTATGGTGCAAGTCGAGAAATATGAAACCTATACGTCATCTGGTTCAAATCCTCCACTTGGCTCTGTAGCAGAGGTCCGCAATCGGTCCACTCGACTATGCTGCACATGGTGAGCTCTGTTTTCATCTCACAGGAAAGACTGGCAGCCTTTAACTGTTCCGTTAGCCACTCGAAACTAGAGAAAATCTCTTCTGACCCAAAGTGACACACATTTGTACCAAGGTGTGCCACCATCTGCAGCTGACTGCAGCCTGTGCCCTTCATGGCATCGAGAAGGACCCGTTCCTCATCTGGAATGACTCCACCTGGTACACACATAGAGCGCACATTGGCTTTCTTCCCCTTCTTGGCAGCCATGTCCCTAAAGGGTCCCATAACGCGCCTAACGTTGGAACTGCCAACTATCAATAATCCTATACCCTGTGTTTGCCAGATTTAGCAGAGAGCTTTCCTCTGAAACAGGATAGGCGATGGCACCTGGCTGAGCGACAGAGTTAGCCACTGACAGTACCTAGAACCTGTCACGCTAACTATGGAGGCCTTACGTGCGGTCACCTGAGAAGTCTTCTCCGCTTGCTACGCCCCAGGGCGACTTCCCACTCGACCACAGGTGAGGGGTCAGCCTCAGTGCGAGCAGTAACTGGGCTGGCCACCGGTGAGGACCGATCGGAGGACTGTGACGTGCTGGACGACCGTTGGATCCCCACAGCTGGCCCACAACAGTGGTTCCCATCCATTGCAGCTTCAGGTTGTGTAACCGAAGCCAACACAGCCTGGAGCTGAGAGCTCGTAGCAGCACACAACAATCACAGTACCTAACCATACTAAAGACTGTGGAAAACTGAACTACCCAAATAAACGGACTATCGGCATGTGTTGCGGAACTCTATTGTAGACACTGATGAAAAAATGGTTCAAATGGCTCTGAGCAGTATGGGACTTAGCTGCTGAGGTCATCAGAACTACTTAAACCTAACTAACATAAGGACATCACATATTCATGCCCAAGGCAGGACTCGATCCTGCGACCATAGCGGTCGCGCGGCTCCATCTGTAGCGCCTAGAACCGCTCGGCCAACTCGGTCGGCGCTAACGAAAACATAGAAACTAATAAATTAGATTAACATGCAGAGATTCAAAAACCTAACTACAGAAGCACCCAGATGAAACTAAATAAATCGACTCTGATTAAGAATTTGTAATACGTCAGAAAATCGGTCTACTTTCCGAACGGAAATGCGAGAACTGTGGCTATTAGATATTACATTAACACGCAGAAACTCAAGAAACTAAGGTATGTGTTGTGTCGGTAGCTGGACCGACACCGTGAAGTTGATTGCTGAAAAGGAATGCTAGACTAACGCTGTAGCCGATAGGGCACGCAAGGCTAAAGCAGACGGGCGTGAAGTCTGGAACATGAGAACTTATAAATGAATAAGAAGAAAAGTATGTAGATGCTTATTACTTATCTTTTTAATAGTTCTTGGAATACATCTCTCTTGAATACTCGTAAGCTATAGGCACTGATACAAATGGCGCCTTGCTAGTTCGTTGCCATTAACTTAGCTGATGGCTATTCTGTCTCTCGGCTAATGAGAGAGAAAGGCTTCGTACAACTGGGCGGTAGCTAGGTTCTCGTACAACTGGGCGGTAGCTAGGTTCTCGTACAACTGGGGTTGAGTCCTCTCTCGTATCACGAGACCTGCCTTGGTGGTGGCGCTAGGTCTGCGATCACAGTGGCGACACGCGGGTCCGACATGTACTACATGGACCGCGGCCGATTTAAGCTACCACCTAGCAAGTGTGGTGTCTGGCGGTGACACCACATTCCTCCCCCGCAAATCGGCGAACGGTCGTGAGATAAGGCTTCCGCCCGCCGTGGGGAGGACCACATGTTGACGTATGCGATGAGGTGGGGAGCCTAACAACAGGCGAGGCTGTGCCACCCGCACCCGGCCATCCGGTCCGAGGGGAGCTAGGAAACGCCTGCAAAACTAGTCCAGGGTGCACGTCAACATGCGGTGTATGCGCCCGTAATAAGACAGGAGGGACCGAAGGGTCGATTTCCATGGCGTCGGGGTAGCCGACGCGCGATGACGTCATGTGGTCCGGAGCGGGCGGGAGTTCCATGGCGGAGGACAGCTGGTCACGGGAAGCGATCGGCGGCGCGTGACCCTGGGAGGCGCTTGGCGGCTGCAACGAAGCGTCGAACGCGGGCGGCGCCGGCGGGAGAACAAGCGGCGGCGGCGGCGGCTGCTGCTGCTGCTGCGGCGGCGGCGGCGCGTCGCCATGAGGCAAAATGGAAGGCATCGTCGGTAACACCTGGGGATGAGGCGAGCCAGTAGATGGGTCCCCAGGGCGCTGACCGGACGGCACCGTCGCTGAAAGCAGACGGGGAGCGGCAGAACCCGAGCGACGACAGAGGCGCAGCTGATTGAGATGCCGACGCACCTCACCAGAGGCCCCCAAAACCAAATACATCGCGCGGCCGAGGCAGCGAAGAATGCGCCCTGCGAGCCAACGCCGTGAACCTCGATAGTTGCGATAAAATACAACGTCGCCTGGAGCAAAAACAGGAGTCTGCCGCTGCACAGGAACCTGATGCGGCGGATGCAGCAAAGACATCAAGGTGCGATGAGGACGACCGTGGAGCAACTCAGCCGGCGAGCGACCATCTCGGGGCTGAGAGCGATACGAAGACAAAAAGAGCAACAATGCGTCCTCCCGAGAATGCGACTCTTTCAATTTCAACATCTGTGACTTGAAAGTCCGGACCAATCGTTCAGCGGCACCGTTGGACTGAGGCGAAAACGGCGCGGATGTCAGATGTTGAATACCATTGGCCTGGCAGAATGACTGAAATTCTGCGGACATGAATTGTGGGCCATTGTCGGAAACAATAGTCTGCGGAAGACCTTCAATGCAAAAGATAGCAGACAACGCTTGGATGGTGGCGGAGGACGTCGTGGAAGACATCCGGACAACAAAAGGAAAATTACTGAAGGCGTCGACCAGAACCAACCATCGAGCATTCCAGAATGGACCAGCAAAATCAATGTGCAAGCGTTGCCAAGGGGAAGTGGCTTTTGGCCAGGCAAAGACTTTCCGCGGCGGTGCGGATTGTTGTTCGGCACACGCCGGGCACGAAGAACACATATTCGTAATCGCAGCATCGATTCCGAACCAAGTACAGTGCTGACGAGCAAGTTGTTTCGTTCGCACTATACCCCAATGTCCTTGGTGAAGAAGCCGTAAAACAGAGGACTGTAACGAACGTGGGACCACGACTCTGGACTGATCATTATCAGAACGCAACAACAAAACACCACGTCGAACAAAAAGTCTCTCCTTGTGAGCAAAAAATCGGCGAACCAACGGATCCTCGATCCGAGACTTTGACAAAGGCCATTGCGTAGCAACAAAACGTAAAACAGTAGCAAGGACGGGGTCAGCAGCTGTGGCTGTAGCGACACGACGAAAATCAATCGGAAACGATTCGGCCACTTCATCGGTTTCCGAATCAATGAACATGCAAGCAAGTTCGGAAGAATCGAATGCTTTATCCTCAGCAACAGGCAAATGGGACAACGCATCGGCGTTTCCGTGCTTAGCAGTGGACCGATACAAGATATCGTAGCGGTACTGCGAGAGGAAAATAGACCAGCGAATGAATTTCTGCGCTGTACGTGGAGGTACAGGCTTGGTCGGATGAAAAAGCGATGTCAAAGGTTTGTGGTCTGTGATGATGGTAAAGTGACGACCATACAAGAAATCATGGAACTTAGTAACACCAAACACGAGAGCCAAAGCTTCTTTCTCTATCTGTGAATAATTTCTTTGCGCAGACGAGAGCAATTTGGACGCAAAGGCAATAGGGCGATCATGGGAGCCAACTTTGTGCGCAAGCACAGCACCGATCCCGAAATCCGATGCATCTACCATCAACAAAAGGGGTTTCTGGGGATCGAATGGCGTAAGGCAAGTGTTAGAAAGCAACGCCGATTTCAACTGGCGAAAGGCGCGTTCACATTCCGTCGTCCAGACGAACGGAACACCTTTACGGCGTAAGCGATGAAGCGGAGCTGAAATGGAAGAGGCATTGCGCACATATTTATGATAATAGTTAATTTTACCCAACACACTCTGTAGCTGTTTCAGATTTTGAGGGGAAGGCAAATCGTGTATGGCACGGAGGTGCTCTGGACTCGGATGTATGCCTTGGGCATTAATGACATGTCCCAGGTATGGTAAGTCACGAGCAAAAAACACACATTTGTCCTTCCTCAAGCGAAGACCTGAAATAATGTTCGTAAATTCGCAAGATGATCTTCTTCTGTCTGTCCGGAGATCACTATATCGTCCAGATAGTTTGCTGCAGTAGGGACCGACGCACAAATAGTTTGTAAATATTGCTGAAACAAGGCAGGGGCGGATGCACACCCGAATGGCAGTCTCTTGAAGCGGTACAATCCAAGATGCGTGTTAACCACCAATACGCGCTGGGATTCGTCGTCCACCGGTATTTGCAAGTACGCATCGGCTAGGTCCAACTTTGAAAAATATTTTCCCGGGCACAGTTTAGCAAAAAGATCTTCCGGGCGGGGCAAAGGAAAAGTAGCAGTCACTAGCTGTGGATTCACTGTGGCCTTGAAGTCCACGCAAAGTCTCAATTTTCCGGAAGGTTTTGGCAAAATTACTAAGGGTGAGGCCCAGAGAGAAGCTTGCACACGGTCAATTACACCCTGTGATTCGAGATCGTGTAACGTTCTTGCGACCTCATCACGCAATGCGTGGGGAACATTGCGCGCCCTGAAAAATTTCGGTTGCGCGTTTACCTTCAGTTCTAAATGTGCTTCATAGTTTTTAGCGCAACCTAAGCCCGGTGCAAAAATATCTGCAAATTCGTCACACAGCCGAGAAACACTGTCTGCAGGCACAGTCTGAGTCACTGATAGGACCTGATTTACAATAGACATGTTAAACAACTTAAATAAATCTAGACCAAATAAGTTCACTGCAGAAGAAGAACGAAGAACGTAAAATGACACAAGTTTTGTTTGTCCCTTGAATGTTGCAAGAAGGCTGCACTGTCCTAACACAGGAATTGTCTGTCCGGAATATGTAGTTAGCTTAACATTTGCGGCACGCAACGGAGGTGCGCCCAGTTGTTTGTATGTGTCGGGATTGAGCAATGAAACTGCAGCTCCGGTATCGAGCTGGAATGGTATCACTTTGCCTTCAAAGTCTAAGTCCACAAAAAGTTTATTGTCCTGCTGACGACAAGAGCGACTGTTTTGTGCAATTGGAACAGACACTGGTACAGAATCACTTGCTAATTGACGTGATTTCCGGCGACGTCGACGCACAGTTTTTGTGGGACGAACACAGTTACAGTTAGAGAAAGTGTCACTGGACGAAGTGGAATTAACGACATGAATGTCCATAGGCGAAGGTCCACGAGCCTGAGTGTCCTTGGTTCGATTCCGGCGCGAAGCAAAGGGCCTGGAATGATTGTGATTGTCTGATCTGAGCTTTTTCTGGCAAACACTTTGAACATGTCCTTTCTTATTGCAGAAAAAGCAAATAGCTTGGCGTGACGGGCAATGTTCACGCGAATGTCTAGTAGCACACCGCGGGCATGATTTCACTACATTTGTGGGCTGGCGCGGCACACCTGGCTTAGCACGCGGCGGTCGCTGTGCGTCCGTGCGCGAGGCCCGGTTACCGAGCCGCGCAGCGCGTCCAGCGGGCCGGTTAATGGTACACACGGCTGGCGAAGTTTCAAAAGATTCCTGAGCACAGTCAAGTGTGTCCTGTCTATCCAATATGTCTATCACTTGTTGAAGGGAGGGATTAACTAGTTTCAAAATTTGCTCCCGTATGCGAACATCAGAAACGTTCTGTGCAATTGCATCACGTACCATTGTATCTGAATAAGAAAGACCACAGTCACATTCAAAGGCACAGTCCCTAGTAAGTCCTTGCAATGTTGCTACCCACATCCCATCCTCGTCGCCAATAAATGTTGTGTCGGTAGCTGGACCGACACCGTGAAGTTGATTGCTGAAAAGGAATGCTAGACTAACGCTGTAGCCGATAGGGCACGCAAGGCTAAAGCAGACGGGCGTGAAGTCTGGAACATGAGAACTTATAAATGAATAAGAAGAAAAGTATGTAGATGCTTATTACTTATCTTTTTAATAGTTCTTGGAATACATCTCTCTTGAATACTCGTAAGCTATAGGCACTGATACAAATGGCGCCTTGCTAGTTCGTTGCCATTAACTTAGCTGATGGCTATTCTGTCTCTCGGCTAATGAGAGAGAAAGGCTTCGTACAACTGGGCGGTAGCTAGGTTCTCGTACAACTGGGCGGTAGCTAGGTTCTCGTACAACTGGGGTTGAGTCCTCTCTCGTATCACGAGACCTGCCTTGGTGGTGGCGCTAGGTCTGCGATCACAGTGGCGACACGCGGGTCCGACATGTACTACATGGACCGCGGCCGATTTAAGCTACCACCTAGCAAGTGTGGTGTCTGGCGGTGACACCACAGTATGAAAGCACAGAGATGAAATTATACAATTCGCTCCTGGTTAGGAAATCGTAAAAGTCACAAAAGCGGTTACTTCCCTGTTGCTGTGTCTGTGTCGGCCGGCTGCTACTGTCTGACTGACATGGAGACAACTGCCTTTGCTGGAGCTGTTTGTGTTTCTGAAATGGTCGGTCAGTCCACAACGCAGGAGACGGCTTCATATGCCCACCACCATACCTTTTTACCAGCTATGTGTCTGTATCACTGTTTGACATCAGGCTTTGCTACAGACTACTAATGCTGCATTGCTGCATGCCCTACACGACAAACACTCTAGTATTTGAAACTTAAATAAATGGTGCTCTCTTTATTTGTCCGCAACTTCGTCCTACTCCACTACGCCCGAGAGGTCACCTTGGTATAGCTACTGAGTAACTTCTATACAGACACGTACTAAGAAGGGATAGGGCAGCAAAGCATCACTGAAATGTAGGAATCCAATACACGGTGCCACAACTGATGGAAAATCTTTAGTGCTCTAATTACACACTGAAATTGTCATTAAAAAGTAAATACCAGTACTCATAAACAATGGACAGTAATGCGACACACGTAATGAGAATTGAGCAAATTTCCTGTAATTACTCGGCTACCACAAAAACCGACTCCAAACGATCGCACCAGGAGTGAGGGACAGCAGCTGCACGTGTGTCTTCCTCGATGTGCGGTCACGGACTAACCATCTTAAGCCAGTCTTGCCTCCCGGCCTGTTCTATCCTGTCGCTAATGTCACACAAACAGATCCATCTCGTAGCAGCGATGTCTGTCTCTGGCCCGTGTAAATCAGTCACAGATGGACAAACGACTCAAGAACAGGACGCTTCCTGGAAAGACTGACTTTCACTGGAACACCAATGAAATCCCAGAGAACTCTGCTGAACGATTTTTCTGACGACCACTGCCGCCCGCCACCGCCGTCCACCGTCTGCCATCGACTGCCGTAGCACACAGGGCATTGCCTCAGGCTGAGCACGCAGCTGGTACGCCCAGCGCTGTCAATGCAGACAAAAGCGACACATACACAACAGGCTGCGACTTCAGCAGGCCACAGGACAAAGCGAGATAAATAACCACTATACCGACAACGGTGTGTTGTTTGAAACTTCTGGTGTGTTGTTTGTCTAAAAGAAAGCTGCGGCTGCCTGCGAGACACGTTCTACGCCTGTAGCAGTGGCCTCCGAAAGTGCTCGCCTTTCTGAGAGACAAAACAAATCATTGTAAGTGATATGTCTGCGTAAGCAGAAGAAACTAACGATCAAAGACCGAAAACAATTTATTGGACTGTTCAGTTAACCAAAACAAATTCTCCATGTATTACACCAACACAAAACAGTGATCCGTCTTCGAATCACAAGTACATACACGAATATTATAGAAAACAACTGAAATAATTTCCTACTAGTCTCCGCCAGAGACTTCTCTGATATACCAAGCCTAATCCAGAGATCAGCGAGAAGATCCAAGCCGGGCTGCCGGGGCGGCAGCTATCCATGTCTGCTGGCGGTCGATGAACTACCGATGTGCGGCCGAGCGCCGGCCTTTATAGGGCATCGGCAGATGAGTACCTCGGAACTATTTTCCATCACGTGGTTTGACGTGTGAAATTAGTTCCGGGATCTGCAGCGACCCTTATGTTTATGTGGGCCGGTAGTGGCCCCTACTGGCCGCTGGTGTCTTTGCTGTGTTGTTGTTGTTGTTGTGGCCGTTCATCAATATTGCCTGTCGGTTGTGAAGTGCTTCGGTGGGCCCGCGAAGCGGGCAACCCGCAGGTGCAGGCTGTCAGTTTGGTTGCTGATACTCTAGGCGCCGTGATGTCTGGTGGAGAAGGCCACAGCAGTAACAGTTGTATCTAACATCAGTACACCTCTTATAAGGGAGCAATTACTAAAAAAACAGAATCGTGCCGATAATAAAAGCGTTGTTTCCACGAAAATAGGCGTTGTCCATTTACTTTTAGTTTTATAAGCAAAATTGGTATAGTTTTTATGTTCAGCTCACATATCTCTCTCGCTCTCTCTCCCCTCTCTCTCTATCTCTCTCTCCCTCTCTCTCTCTCTCCCCGCTTGTCCCACATTAGTTTCTTACATCCAATGACATGAACAAACTACGGCACTGACGCCAATTACAGATGAGCGAATTGCAGAGGTCGGAGCTCTGCAGTGATACATCTGATAGATGCTCTATACATGCTCTATACATGCTCACCCTGCATGAACTCGGATAAGCTACCACTGGTTTGCTGTGAAAGCTACTGATCACTGCAGGCTTTCCTTGTTATTCCGAACCTTTCAGAAACATCAATGTTAAGTGATTTCTTTCAGTCCGATGCGCAAAATTACATGGTTGGAGAGGGTTCCTGGCATTGAAATCAGTATCTCTAAATAAAGAATCATGCACATCTGTATTGCAAATATTTCAGACACGCGAAATACCGTTACAGAATTCAGCTTTTCGTTCTTTCTGGAAAAAACACAATCATTTTACGTCTGGCAACACCAAGTTATAGCTCAAGAGGAGGCTGTTCTTTTGTACACTATGGCAGGTCCTGTTTTGCCAGTACAATGGTGTGTCACACATGTATTTACAAAACATAAAGAACATGTGTGGGAGCATGCCTTCTAACAGAACATCCCAAGTCCACCCGATAAGATGTCACCAGTACATCGAAAATAAATACTGCCTGACATCTGACATATTTGCTCCGAACTTGCCTCTACTTACTTGTGAGTAAAGTTTGTGTCAACCTTACTTGATGAAGAAGACCACAATCAGCCGACCATCATTCGCAATAGCAGCAGATTTTTGTGTTGTAGTTTCATAGCCAATTTGGTCATCACAGAACCGCCTATTTCATCCAAACTACTCACGCTTTGGGAAAATCACCATCATTTCTAGATTCCACAATGAGTTTCAGTTCAATTGGTGGCTACTTTATAATTAAAGTTTATGAAGTATGAAATAATACAGGACTTGAAGAATATGCAATTTTAAACACACAATCGTGATGACAGTAATATAAGGGCTCATTATCCTATGACGACAGATACAGGCGATTTCTATTAGTTATGAGCAAAATCAATACATTTGAGAGCATTGAGAGCATTCTGCATGTTCAAATTACAAAATCTCATACACATGGCCATTACATTCATTTTATATGTATAAATACCGATACAGATCAGCATCAATATAGTCATTTACTACATTTGAGAGCATTTTTCTTCGCTATTTTCTAGCATCTGGAGGAGGTAAAAAGAAAACAATGAACTATCGTCATCCAAACATTAACCGGCCATACCTCTTCTTGTAATAGCATCTCCTAACATCACCCTACAACATTTTATAAATACTGTCAAGACGTTGACATCAACCATAATTGGTCAATAACTCGCTTTCATGGACCCATGTGCATGTATAAAGTGTTTTCAACTGTGCAGCAAAGAAGACGTATCCAGCAGGCTGTCACTGGCGATAGATAATTCTTTTGCTTCAGTAACAAGTATAGATATCCAGGTGTTTTGTCTCAAAGAGGCCAAAAGAACTACATCCTCAGATCAGACCTGTACATGGTCACTGTTCAGGCCTTTGCCATTCTTGGAAGGTGCTGTTCACGACACACGTCAGGTATCAGAAATAAAAGTAGATACTGTTTCGTTACTGGTTAAAACAATGTATTGCAGCATATGGAAACAGGAGAATTCTGCAGTGTTGAGGCATGTCTCCAAACAGCTCTCTGAACGTGATGACCTCTACTTTTATGATGGCCAGGGTGGCCGAGCGGTTCTAGGCGCTACAGTCTGGAACCGCGCGACCGCTACGGTCGCAGGTTCGAATCCTGCCTCGGGCATGGATGTTTGTGATATCCTTAGGTTAGTTAGGTTCAAGTAACTCTAAGTTCTAGGGGACTGATGATCTCAGAAGTCCCATAGTGCTAAGAGCCATTTGAACCATCTACATTTAATCTCATAATCCACAGTGACAAGTAGCAGATGTCCAGTATTCCGCCAAGGTCAGTCAATCATTATACGGTAATCAGTAGCATACACATGGCCTGATTGGATGGAAATGACACCATGAATATGGGGTGACCTACTGGAATAACCACCGCAGTTGATAGCATGAACAATTTTACGAATTTTACCACTTTTTCTGTAGTTTCAACGCCAGCCAGTGTCATAGCAGAATGCTACCGAATTTCTGTATCAACGCTAAATCGCCCCTCAACCACTTTGCGACTACCACATACTGGACTATGAATGTAGATAGACAGATAGATGACTCTGCAGTACATCCATTCGGTCACATACACCAAAGTATACCAAACAGCATCCTATGCCGATGCAGTTTCGTTATCTACATACTTCTAGCACATCGCCCATAGTGCGAAGTTTACGACTGGCCATCTTCCCATTTGTGGATGGGAGTCACAGAATGTTCTCGCATTCGTAGGACACAGTTGGAGATTGAAAGATCCCCCGCACTTTCCGCGATCAACCCTCCGTGTAACAAGGCCTCCGATTTAATTTGCAACTGAGCATAAGTACTCGTAGGAGGGTACTTATACCTGCTACATTCCGTATCTCCATAAATGCTGTCCAGCTAACTGGTCATCTATAAATTCCGCTACCGAGGAGACCCACGCTGTAGATAGGGAGACGAGAAACTCTTTCGGACCAGGATGCTAAGTACAGTCGACACACTGTCGGCTAATGAATAAGTTGTTACTTGAGTAAAACGAAATAGCCGAAATCTACACCTTTAAATGTCGTGACTGGGTTGTGTAGATGTATCAGAGTTGTAAGGTATATGAGGAAGTAGTGCTCTTGGCCTCTTCGAGACAGACGTGGATATTTGTTACCTGTCGCTGTAACACAAGAATGTGTGTGATTGTGAGTGATTTCCTGCACAGGTGACGAAACTTTACGCACACACTTATGTCCATGAAAGGGAGTTATGGAGCGATTATGGTTGATGTGAGCAAGTTGACAGTATTTGTTCTTTGATATATCTGAAGAGAGATGTTACAGGGCGATGTTAGGAGATGCTATTACAGGGAGAGGTATGGCTGGTTAAAGTTCGCATATAGAAGTAATATCATCTCAGTTATGTGACTGGATTCGTGATATCTTGTCAGAGAGGTCACACTACGTAGTAACTGACGGAAAGTCATCGAGTAAATCAGAAGTGATTTCAGGCGTTCTTCAAGGAAGTGTCATAGGGCCTTTGCTATTCCTTATCTATTCAAACGATTTGGGATATAATTTGAGCAGCCGTCTTAGGTTGTTTGCAGATGACGCTGTCGTTTATCGACTAGTAAAGTCATCAGAACATAAATACAAATTCCAAAACTATTTAGAGAAGATACCTGTATGGTGCGAAAATCAGCAGTTGACTATAAATAACGAGAAGTGTGAGGTCATCCACATGAGTGCTAAAAGGAATGTGTCAAGCTTCGATTACACGATAAATTAGTCAAATCTGAAGGCCGTAAATTCAACTAAATACCTAAGAATTATAATTGCGAACAATTTAAACTGGAAAGAACACAGAAAATGTTGTGGGAAGGCTAACCAAAGACTACGTTTCATTGCCAGGACACTTAGAAAATGTAACAGGTGTACCAAGGAGAATGCCTACACTACGTTTGTCCATCCTCTTATAGAAAACTCCTGCGAGATGTGGGATCCTTACCAGATAGGATTGACGGAGTACATTGAAAAAGTTCAAAGAAGGGCAGCACATTTTGTATTATCGCGAAATAGATGAGAGAGTGTCACTGAAATGATACAATATTTGGGATGGACAGCATTAAAATAAAGGCTTTTGCAAAGGAATCTTCTCACATAATTCCGATCACCAAATTTCTCCTCGTCAACTTTTGACGCCGATGTACATAGTGAGAAACTGTCATCCTGAGGGAAATCAGAGCTCACACAGAAAGATATAGGTGTTCGTCGTTTCTGCGCGCGCTATACTAGATTGGAATAACAGAGAATTGAGAAGGCACTTAAATGTAATTTTCAGAGTATCCATGTACATGTAGATGTATATGAATAGAGCTGGTGACAGTGCGCGACGACGGCGCGCTCGAGCGCTGAAGTGCTGCAAAATGGTTCAAGTCATACCTCGCTAACAGGAAACAAAGGGTGTCAGTGCAAGGCACTAGTGAAGAAATTACATGTGGTGTCCCATAAGGATCCATCTTAGGGCCATTGCTCTTTCTTTCTTTTGTGTACATTAATGATCTCTCATCAGTTACACCGCCAGAAGCAGAGTTCGTTTTGTTTGCAGATGACACAAGTACTGCAATAAATAGTATGTCGAGTGTAGTTCTAGAAAGATCTGCTAATGATATTTTCATGGATATTAATAAATGGTTTAAAGCCAACTCACTGACATTAAACTTCGAAAAGACTTACTATATGCAATTCAGAACCTGTAAGAGGTTTCCAACCAGCATATGCATAAAGTATGAAGAGGAGCAGATAGAAGCGGTTGACAGTCTTAAATTCCTGGGATTACAACTTGATAATAAATTCAGTTGGGAGGAGCACACCACAGAACTGCAGAAACGCCTTAACAAATTTGTATTTGCAATTCGAGTGTTAGCAGACATAGGCGACATAAAAATGAAAAAGCTTGCATACTTTGTCTACTTTCATTCCATAATGTCATATGGTGCAATATTTTGGGGTAACTCTTCAAGTCAAACAAAAGCTTTCAGAGTCCAAAAGCGTGTAATACGTATTATTTGTGGAGTAAATTCACGGACGTCCTGTAGAAACCTCTTCAAGGAACTGGGTATACTAATTACTGCCTCTCAATATATTTACTTCTTAACGAAATTTGTCCTAAGTAATATATCTCCTTTTCCAACAAATAGCTCAGTTCATACATACAATACCAGTAAAAAAACCATGTGACAAGGGCTTAAAAGCACTTAGAACTAGTTCAAAAAGGGGTTCACTACTCAGGAACACTCATCTTCAATAATTTGCCAGCAAACATAAAAAATTTAGTTACAAATAAAGATCAGTTTAAAAGGAGCCTGAAAGACTTACTAGTGGCCAACTCCTTCTACTCCACTGACGAAATTTTTAATACAAACAAATGATTTATTGTATATATTCATACTATTAGTATTGTTATTTCAGCTTTAAAAAGAATTGATATGTTCCACATCCACGAGGATCTCCTCAGCACGGATCTATGGAACGAAAAACTAATCTAATCTAATCTAGGCCGAGGTTGCAGCCGGGACTCGAACCCACGGCTGCTGCTGGGGACGCTCCATCATCCCGCGTCCCGGCGCCGACCCGGCGTCGTGGTGCTACTGCAGGATTCGGTGGCTATGTCGAGCAGACTACTGGATGAAGAGTCAGTGACGAATTTCACGTTCCTCAAGTTACAGAACTCTTTGTATCTCTCTCCAGCGGTTTTGTTTCCTTAAAACTCGCGGATAGTGACGTCGTTCTTATAGGGACCATCCCAGGTGTAGTGACATCACTCGCCCTTTGCGGCGGCTAATGGTGAGCTGTGCTGTGTTCTGTTGCTTTGATCGAGCAACCCGCTTGCCTTTCTGTTTATACTGTCCCACATGTTTCCACATAGCCGGCTTCAAGCCCGTGGCGGCTACTGCAAGCCGTGTGGTGGCTAGCTACCTACTTCTTACTACTTTTTCGCTAAAACTTCGCCGTCACAGCAGGTGTTCCGTTGACGGTCCAACGGATTAGCGGAATCAAATATTTACATCACGTCTATCGCTTGTTCGTGCCTGATGCTGCGATTTGTATTTGTTTATCAAGCTGCGTACTGCCGCAGTCAAATTCACAATCAGAATAGAGTAGTGACTTGCGTATTGTGACGAGCCAGTTGCTCGGCAACCATCGACCACACGTTTCCAATTGGTGAGAGATCTGGAGAATGTGCTGGCCAGGGCAGCAGTCGAACATTTTATGTATCCAGAAAGGCCCGTACAGGATCTGCAACATGCGGTCGTGCTTTATCCTGCTGAAATGTACGTTTCGCAGGGATCGAATGAAGGGTATAGCCACGGGTCGTAACACGTCTGAAATGTAATGTCCACTGTTCAAAGTGCCGTCAGTGCGAACAAGAGGTGACCGAGACGTGTAACCAGTGGCACCTCATACCATCACGCCTTTTGATACGCCAGTATGGCGATGACGATTACACGCTTCCAATGTGCGTTCACCGCGATGTCACCAAACACGGATGCGACCATCATGATGCTGTAAACAGAACCTGGATTCATCCGAAAAAATGACGTTTTGCCATTCGTGCACACAGGTTCGTCGTTGAGTATACCATAGAAGGCGCTCCTGTCTGTGATGCAGCGTCACGGGTAACCGCAGCCATGGTCTCCGAGCTGATAGTCCATGCTGCTGCAAACGTCGTCGAACTGTTCGTGCAGATGGTTGTTGTCTTGCAAATGTCCCCATCTGTTGACTCAGGGATCGAGACGTGGCTGCACGATCCCTTACAGCCATGCGGATAAGATGCCTGTCATCTGGACTGCTAGTGATACGAGGCCGTTGGGATCCAGCACGGCGTTCCGTATTACTCTCCTGAACCCACCGATTCCATATTCTCGTAACAGTCTTTGGATCTCGACCAACGCGAGCAGCAATGTCGCGATACGATAAACCGCAATCGCGATAGGCTACAATCCGACCTTTATCAAAGTCGGAAACGTGATGGTACGCATTTCTCCTCCTTACACGAGGCATGACAACAACTTTTCACCAAGCAACGTCGGTCAACTTCTGCTTGTGTATGAGAACTGGGTAGGAAACTTTCCTCATGTCAGAACTTTGTAGGTGTCGCCACCGGCGCCAACCTTGTGTGAATGCTCTGAAAAGCTAATCGTCTGCATATTACAGCATCTTCTTCCTATCGGCTAAATTTCGCGTCTGTAGCACGTCATCTTCGTGGTGTAGCAATTTTAATGGCCAGAAGTGTAATATTACACGCATTTTGAACGTAATTTATCACTTAGAAGAAGCAGTATCTGACTGGTGCTTCATGGTGTGACACTTTCTTTTTCCGTCAGGGTGTAAGGAAGGTACTAAGATCGTAGCACTAAATATTGGGGGACTACTACGATATCAGTGGGACCGCTACAATGTAACGTCCCTGTGTGACTGTTAACAGAAATCTCGTGGGAGTGCTAGTTTATAACGTGAATCTCCACAAGTTAAAACCAAAACTTGAATTCAAATTGTGCCTTCATTAATAGTCCGGAATGACTGAGCCTACTGGAGCGATACAGCATGAGTGCTTCTATTTGTCATTGCCAGTCATGAGATGTAAAACTAGACACTGTGGCTATCAAACCACTTCTAAAAATACAATAAAATATAAAAAGCAAAGTCAGCATTTCTACAAACACATCATTTAATAGCCCTGAAAAACAATCTAATACAAAAACAAACGATGTACCACGAAGGAATTATCCGAATGCAATGGAAATTTATAGATTTTATGTACAAATACAAACAGCATTACATTTTAGAAAAATTGGGTTATGTATTGAAGACGAAGAGCTTCACAAATTGAGCAAGTCAATAACGCGTTGGTCCACTTATGGCCCTCATACGAGCATTCTTTCGGCTTGTCAATGACCGACAGAGTTGTTGGATGTCGTCCTGAGGGATATCGTGCGAAAGTCTCTCTAACTGGTACGTTAGATCGTACCTTGCTGGCCAAGATAGGGTTTGGTAAGCACAAAGAGAAGCAATAGAAACCCTCTCCGTGTGCTGAAATGTAAGTCCATGATGGCTTGCCATGGACGGTAACAAAACGGGCCGTAGGATACCGCTGGCGTACCACTGTGCTGTGATTGGGCTGCCGATAACAGCCAAAGGGGTCGTGGTATGAGAACAAACGCCGCTGCCGGTTGTCGGGCTGTATGAATGGAGGCAGTCACGTTGGCGTCCTACCCCTGTGTCTGGAGACAGGCAGCAGTGGGTTACCAATGCGACTGTCGTCTGAAATTGTAATCATTTGTTTGTCCGTATATGTAAATCACATCCACCGACTTCCGTCCCATTCGGATAATTCCTTCGTGGCACTTTTTTTCACTTTCTCTTTTTTTCTTAGAGTCAGTGCAGTCAGCTGATCATAATAAGTTGGCAGTTGCTTTAATTTTAGTATAAATAACGTTCACGCTAAGCAGGACGCATGAATGGGATCATTGTCGCCAACGAAGTATGTCCTGTCTTGGCAAGATTTACAGAACTTGCCCGCATGAAGATCACGGCGAAACTAAAACTCTTCCTTAGTCATCCTTGCGCAGCAACCAACTTCTGCGTACATTAAGCTTACCCTTACAGGTTTAAGCATGTGTAATACACGTGTTCGTGCGGTGTGTAATTATTAACCTTTCGTAAGTAAATTCATGAGAGGCTGCAGCACAGGACTGCGCAGTGAGACACAGAAAATGATCGAGGCTGGCGACTGGATCCGGCATCACTGTCTTACCTCATTGAGCTAGAAGGACAATTTTTGCCCCAAAGAAAACACGTTCAGCGGTGGAGAAAGTCGAACATGAGAAAATAAAAACTATTAACACTAATTTGGAGCAAACTAACGTAACTTTTGACTGTGGTGACTGTGGAAGAACGGCGCTTTAAGCATTTTATTACAATGTGTAAAAATAAGAAATTATCAGATTATTTGTGCACTGAAGGTGGTCTCATGGTAATACAATGATCCACATGATGTATAACGGAGCGACCAAGCCACGTGGACAGGAGTTACATCAACCTCCAGTAAATACAGAAGTTAAATGTGTATGCTATAAAGTATGGCTTGTATTTCCCTAGCATAAGGTCTCTACTTTGAAAGAGTTAGTATGAGCTTGATAGTCATGTTAAATTTCGAGAATGTCTTTGATTTCACCACCCATGCAGACGTTAGAGACATTCGTGAAGGAAACAAGTGTGTACCCTAGACGGGATCGGAATAGAACACTACGTTATTTTACTTTAGGGCCACTAAAAGCATGAACCCAAGTGCGATAAACATAGGAAGCGTGTTACGATCTCATAATTGTAACCTGCGGCCGCGACTCCGAAGATGACCGGCTCTCTCCGAGCTCAGACGAACGGTGGAAAGTCTGAGTGGGAACACATATTTCTTCGCGTATCTCGAGAGAAGGCACGAAGACACAGTACAGCGCCCGCGAAACATGCTACGGGCGCAGCGTGCAGAAAGTGAGTCGCAGCTCACATATATTTGTCAGATAACATGCGCAGTGCACGTTTTATGAAACGAGGCAAAGTAGTCGACCGTTTTAACGTTATTATATCCATGAAGGAATTTCTACGTTAACGGTCCAAATTATCGATATTTCCGATACATCGATGTGTAAGTTGGCATCTTTAAGCACGCAGACGGGTGCGCTTGAGGCGACACTAGAACAGCAGGTCGTAGCCAGGCAAGTAGTGTGTGTGTGTGTGTGTGTGTGTGTGTGTGTGTGTGTGTGTGTGTGTGTACTCACCTCGACTTTAGGCTGTGGCCGGTCTTCACACGAGCACACCCCAGGCGGTCCCGGCGGACCTCTCCAAAGCTGCAACACAACAAGCAAGTGGTCTTATAACGAGGAACCGACTCGTAGGATGTATATGTTCAAATGTTCAAATGTGTGTGAGATCATATGGGACTTAACTGCTAAGGTCATCAGTCCCTAAGCTTACACACTACTTAATCTAAATTATCCTACGGACAAACACGCACACACCCATGCCCGAGGGAGGACTCGAACCTCGGCCGTGACCAGCCGCACAGTCCACGATTGCAGCACCCTAGACCGTTCGGCTAATCCCGCGCGGCAACATATGAGGTGCATGAAGTAATACGAACTTGTAAGACCATCTGGTTTCACATATACACTTTACAAGTAGATGAAAAGCTGCTGCCTTTGAAATTAAATTTTGTGAATAAATATTTACTTGGCAATTTGGTAATTAATACGAGGCTGTGTGTAGATCTGTTGTAATAAAGGAAGAATGATATCTGATGCACACATAGTAAGTTTTGACAGGAACGTTGACGCTGTTTCGAAATAGAAACGAAGATGGAACGAGTACTCCTGCAGTAGAAAAATCTGGGGATGAGAAAGGAAAAGATGGCAGTGTGGGTTCAAACACAGGGGACAGCCAAACGAGAACGTGTGGCAAAAACATTTGGTGGTACGCCAGTGTCCACGAACAAATTAGTCAGACCGATAAAAGTAGTTGAATGAAATTGCTGTGTCTTCTGAACAAGACACAGCAAGGCCAAAAACACCACAGGCGCAAAGATGCTAGCTGGTACCACTACCATAGAGACTCGCCCCTTGCGAGATTTCCGCCAGCGACACTGGGGTAAAGATATTGACTTTGCCTCGGTCAGTTGAAGGCCAAGTACAGTCCGCCAATGACCGGACGAAAACGGACAGAAATCTACTCGGAAGATAGAAGAAGAGCAACTCTCGCCCACTTGGTTGACTTACACAGGGAAAGTCATTTAATGAACTTTTAGAAGTGAACAGACAGTTGTGAATTTCATTTGCTACACTGTGTGAAGTTTACCTACGATTAATTTCACTTAGCCATTGAGGGCCTTTTTTGTATTATATTGAAAGCAGCGTTGCAGACTTCATTGTTCAACTAGTCACAAAGATAAGTAAACCTTTTGACTCATTTGTGTGAATTCTTTACTAATTTGTTGAAGTGTTCTAGAACCTTCGTTCTCCTGTCGTGTTACCTGAGCCTGGAGCACAGTTGTGTAATAGTGGCAGAAATTGTCTTAGCGGTGTACTGCACCAGGAGCCGTTTCACGAACTCACAAACTCGGTCGACAACAACTGTGGGACCTCGGCCTCACAGCAGTAGCGAAACTGGCGACGGGGGTTTACGAAAGTAATAGTTTAAGAACATGAAGAATTTCAAAATATGAAATCTGGCTCTAGGCAACGTTTTGTATGCCTGCCCAGCCCGGATATCGAAGTGGGGGAAAGGTCAGGCTTGCGATCGCTCCCAGCACGCCATGGGGGCTCGTCGTGTAACGCGAGAGCGTCCGTGAGCACAGGTGCTTCGCACTCTGTCCGGTACTGTTCACTACTCCACGTAGCATTCCATATGTGGCATTGATAGCAAAGTGATTCACGTTGCCTGTGTTTGTGTTTTCCTGTTCGCATCCCTCCCTGGGCTGTTTGTACACCCTTACGATAACTTCTGATATTCTGTGGACTTCGCTTCTGGCTACATGTTCACTGTGTGAACTCTACCGTCATGGACCACAGCAACAACCTTCTTATTCCACCGGTTCCTGCTTCAATGCCAGTGAGAGTGATGATAAACTGTGCCCTACCTACCTCCAGTAGGATACAAAAATTTTCACATGCTGTTTCGACAGATTTCTGTTAATTGATTATTAGCTACTGAAATGTCATGATTCTGAATCAGACCTTAACTAAACACTTAACTACAAGATCTGTGCAAATAGATCAGAGACTGATTTTATTCCCGGCATATAACCGACAGAGCCGGCCGGTGTGGCCGAGCGGCTCTAGGCGCCTCAGTCTGGAACCGCGCGACCGCTACGGTCGCAAGTTCGAATCCTGCCTTGGGTATGGATGTGTGCGATGTCCTTAGGTTAGTAGTTCTAAGTTCTAGGGGACTGATGACCTCAGAAGTTAAGTCTCATAGCTCTCAGAGCTATTTGAACCATATAATCGACAGCAGTGCAATAACTACAGTAATAACTTAAACTAACAAATGTAAATAACAGATATGCATTCATCTAGGGCTGGCAGTGTTAAGTAGTCGACGTGCAGACATAGTGTATCGAAGTTGCTGTGTCGTGCATCACAGAGGCAAACTTGTTGTGTCACATAATCCAGTGGAGCAACATTTATAATTTTTTTGTAAATTTGTGGTAAGGTACTATGGGACCAAACTGCTGAGGTCATCAGTCCCTAGTCTGACGCACTACATAGTCTAACTTAAAGTGACTTACGCGAAGGACAACACACACACACACCCATGCCCGAGGGAGGACTCGAACCTCCGACGGGATGATCCGCGCGACCCGTGACAAGGCGGCTGAGACCGCACGGCTACCACGCGCGACCAACGTTTATAAATTAAGTATTCGAGACATTCTGCCGAATGGTTTGAAAACGACGTAACCGTGTGCAGAGTCTGCCCTCCACACCTGGACTCCAGCGTGTGGACGACTGCCGCGATTTGACTGAAGTGCAAAACACAAGAAGTTTTTTTCTGGCAAAATCATCATGGGTGACAAGATTTTGCGTTAACAGAATGAAACAACAATGGAACGACCTCGTTGTCGACGAGACGTTACACATTAATCTCCTCCTCTTGTCAGTGGATCCCAGTTGCAGGTTGCCTACTCAGTGGCTCCCAGCAGCGGCAAAAATTTTATTTTCTGTGCTTCATATAATTAGTGACCGTATTCAAAAATTTAAAATGCTGCTCACAATCTACTAATAGGAGATATAATCTTTCGTTAAAGTTTTAATGGAGTAACGCAAGTATTTAAGTTAGAAAGAGTGTACATGCCTCGGGGTTGTGTAGGTCGCTGTGCACAAGCGATCTAGATTGGTTTCAACCAGGATTTAAGAATGATTACTTAGTGACCTGCAACAATTTTTCAGGCATTACTTCAATTCTTGCATAACCTTACGTCGGTGACACCTTCCAGAAAATCGTGAGAGAAGAAGATTTCATCGCTTACTACCTTTTGACTGTTCATGCACTTATACTTCAGCATCAGCGGTGGCGTTCTCGTTTATTACTTCTTGATTACTTAACCTATTCTCAGCACATGTTGCAGACATTAGTCACAAATGCCACTGATCGTACTTACAGTACTACATAACTGTATAACACACAGTGCAGAAGATATGTCATCATAAACATTTAGACGCATAGAAATTAGTATTGTCCGTAAAATAGAGCGTTCTCTTTATTGTTGTCCCGATAACCGAGAGGCAATGTTATACAGGATGGGGCAAATAAAAGTGGCCCGGAGAACAGAGTTCCAGGATGCAAAGAAACAAAGCAGAGGAAAGGAATCCGGACTATACTAAATGTTGAAATTGGGCCCTGGTCAGCAATTTGCTGAGGGCGGATCGAAGCTGGACTGCTGGAATTGCTGCAGTCCCATCAAATATATTCTACTGAAGTTCTTGAAGACTAATAGGGTTGTTGTGGTACACCTCAGACCTGAGAGTTCCCCACACAAAGTAATCTCACACTGATAGGTCAGGTGACCTGGGTGGCCAGCTAGGTCCGCGACAAATCGAACCTCTGCTAACAGCTCTGTTGGGTGTGAAGATTGTGTAAATGTTGTCCAAGGTTTGGCCGGCAGTATTGGCAATTGCCCCATCCTGTTTTGAATAACTGTAACTATTTTCCTCCAACGTAAATGCTGCCACAAATGGTCTCCATTAGTCCGAGTCACTTTTAACTGGCCCACTCTGTACAAGGTAGTTCGTTCTTTTAAAGAATCTGAACTGCGGGTTACTGTATGGATAGAGTGCAAAATGATGTAATGGAAAGGCAGATAACGAGAGAAGTTTACGAACGTGGGGGGTGAGTCAGGGATCAGTATTGGCGCCGCTCCTGTTCCTTATTTATATAAATGTTATGCCCTCTAGTATTATGGGTAACTCTAAAATATTTCTGTTTGCTGATGACACTAAAGGATGTTGTGTGCAACATTGACTCGGTTTCAAATGGTGCAGTACATGACTTCAATTCATGGCTTGTAGAAAATAAACTAACGTTAAATCACAGTAAGACTCAGTTTTTACAGTTTCTAACACACAATTCAACAAAACCCGACGTTTTAATCTCATAGAACGGGGATATGATTAGTGAAACTGAACAGTTCAAATTTCTAGGTTTTCAGATAGATAGTAAGCTGTCGTGGAAAGCCCATGTTCAGGATCTTGTTCAAAGACTTAATACTGCCATTTTTACTATTCGAACGGTATCAAAAGTGAGTGATACTTCGACAAGTAAATTAGTCCACTTTGCTTATTTTCATTCACTTATGTCGTATGGTATTATGTTTTTGCGTAACTCTTCCCATTCTAGAAGGATAATTTTGGCTCAGAAACGGGCGGTTCGGGCAATAAGTGGTGTCTGTTCACGAGTCTGGGTATTTTGACATTGGCCTCTCAATATGTATATTCCCTATTGTCGTTCCTTGTTACCAATATTAGTTTATTCCCAAGAATAAGGAGCTTTTACTCGGTTAATACTCGGCAGAAATCAAACTTCCATTTGGATCGGACTTGTGCAAAAAGGTGTGCAGTATACTGCTGCATCCATTTTAAATAAGCTGCCACTCGAATTCAAAAATCTTAGCAGTAATCCACGCGCTTTCAAATAGAAACTGAAGAGTTTCCTCATGGGTCACTTCTTTTATTCTGTCGAGGAGTTCCTTGAAAAATTAAGTTGATTTTTATTGTATTGCTGATAGCGTTTACTTAAACTTATGGACAGACTTTTTTTCAGATTCATGAACATTTATTTTTGTGTGTTATTACTTTTATGTTGTAAGTTCATGTACTGACACGTTCCATGACCTTGGAGATTTGCTACTCGATTTGGTCCTACGGAACTTGACGAGTAAATAAATAAATATATAAATAAAATAAAAACAGCCCTTACAGAACCGGAATTGGTTGACAGGACATGCCACAAGACTTTGAAGCGTATCTAATCAATGTACACGAGAATAATTTAAAGAAAATGGTCGGTATGTAGCAATGGTGATATCATGTACTAGAATGACAGAGAAAATAATAAAACAATAACGAGGTAATGCAAGACTGATCAATGTATGAAAATAAAACGAAAGGTGGCATTTCTTGTAGCTGGCAGTGTTGTTGTTGTTGTTGTGGCCTTCAGTCCTGAGACTGGTTTGATGCAGCTCTCCATGCTACTCTATCCTGTGCAAGCTTCTTCATCTCCCAGTACCTACTGCTCCCTACATCCTTCTGACTCTTCTTGGTGTATTCATCTCTTGGTCTCCCTCTACGATTTTTACGCTCCACGCTGCCCTCCAATGCTAAACTGGAGATCCCTTGATGCCTCAGAACATGTCCTACGATCGATCCCTTCTTCTAGTCAAGTTGTGCCACAAAGTTCTCTTCTCCCCAATCCTGTTCAATACCTCCTCATTAGTTATGTGATCTACCCACCTAAACTTCAGCATTCTTCTGTAGCACCACATTTCCAAAGCTTCTATTCTCTTCTTGTCCAAACTATTTATCGTCCATGTTTCACTTCCATACATGGCTACACTCCATACAAATACTTTCAGAAATGACTTCCTGACAGTTAAATCTATACTCGATGTTAACAAATTTCTCTTCTTCAGAAATGCTTTCCTTGCCATTGCCAGTCTACATTTTATATACTCTCAACTTCGACCATCATCAGTTATTTTGCTCCCCAAATAGCAAAACTCCTTTACTACTTTAAGTGTCTCATTTCCTAATCTAATACGCTCAGCATCTCCCGACTTAATTCGGCTACATTCCATTATCCTCGTTTTACTTTTGATGATGTTCATCTAATATCCGCCTTTCAAGACGCTATCCATTCCGTTCAACTGCTCTTCCAAGTCCTTTTCTGTCTCTGACAGAATTACAATGTCATCGCCGAACCTCAAGGTTTTTATTTCTTCTCCATGGGTTTTAATACCTACTCCGAATTTTTCTTTTGTTTCCTTCACTGCTTGCTCAATATACAGATCGAATAACATCGGGGAGAGGCTACAACCCTGTCTCACTCCATTTCAAACCACTGCTTCCCTTTCATGCCCCTCAACTCTTATAACTGCTATCTGGTTTCTGTACAAATTGTAAATAGCCTTTCGCTTCCTGTATTTTACCCCTGCCACCTTCAGAATCTGAAGATAGTATTCCAGTCAGTGTATTGTATCTGTTGTCCCCGGTGAGTTATCTGGACGTCTCCGGACTGGAGCCACGTGTACGTGCAGCCGCCGCAGTCATAAACTCCCGCCGCCGTACAAAGAGGAATAAAAATTCAGCGCAGCCCGAATATCAGCACGGGTAACGAGGCGTGACACGGCTCCTAATGTCAAGCGATTTGATCACGAGCGCCAGGCGTGCCATTGTGTGTTAAAACGTACGCCGTCGCCACACGTCACGTTACGGCGACTCAGGCTGTATTACGGGCGCTCCGCCGAATAATAACACCCAATCTGTCCCTACGGCGACAACTTGTTGGACCTTCCCCTGGTTACGAAGTGCCGCTCTGCTGTAGTGATCTCCACCGCGCTACGAAATTTCCATCCCATTGTGGGTACTCAGTCGTGAATAGCGGCGCGGAGGACAAACCCATTACGTGAGAGGGACAAGTGCTCGCCGTCGATCCTCAAGACAGTAACTACGTGACTCACAAGCTTGAATAACAGTACAAGAATATTTCGTGACTTATTAAAAATTGTGCCAGACTGCGACTCGAACTGGCATTACCTTCTTTCCCGTGGTTAAGTTCTACGTGCGTCTGTCTTAGACAATCCTTAAGCTATCATCAGTTTGTCTTCAGGAAAGGTAAGGGCACCACACAGACCGTTCTGACTGTGCGACTGGTCAGAGAAGCAAAACTCTAGAAAAAAAAATCAACATTCTTTCATATGATTTGTCGGTAGGGATAAATGTTCGAAAAAAAATGGTGCAAGATTTTGGAAATTCTGAGGAAAGGAGTAAGTTATAGGGAAAGCCATAAAGTATAACATGTACAAGAAACAAGAGGGAGAAACAAGAAAAGGTGATTAAGAACGAAACCTTTGGATTAAAAAGGATGCAAGACACGAATTTAGTTTTTCATTACTGCTGTTCATTCCACATGACGAAGGAGCAATGACGCGAATAAAAGAGTGGGATTAAATTCACCCTGACTGCAGTGCCGTCAACGAATCTTATCATTGCCACAATGTAGCAGTGATATGATTAGCTGATTGCACTGCTATCCTTAGTGAAAGTTAGGAAAAATCACAGGAACGAAATAAGCGGTCTAATCAGCACAGCGAATGGATTGACAGCGAACCAAGGAATGACGAAAGTGATAAGGAGCAGCAGACATGAGGTAACTGATAAAATTAACACTAAACCTGGGGACGACAAACTAAACGGATTAAAGGGATTCTGCTGCCTTGAAAGCAAAGTAACACATGACTGATGAAGCGAGGGGGACAAATAAAAGCATAGTAGCACAGGCAGAAGGCATCCCTGGCCCAAAGAAATCTGCTAGTGTGGCCGGCACAGAAGTAGAGTCCTCAAGGTCACGACCGCTGCCTGCCTCCATCAGGGGCTGTGGGGTGTTTTTCGCCCGCCTCTCAGCTTTTTTGCCATGTAGTTAACGTTGGCGGTCCGGTAGGTCATTGTTACCGTGCTATACCGAGTGTGCATGCCTGATCTCAGTGTCTTACTGTCTTTATAAAGGTGCTCTGACGTGTGTTCAGTGGTGAACAATAATGCAGGAGCAACGGCCTACTTGTAGTAATCCTCCGGTCGGCGTGCGTAAAGGACGGAAAGACATTAGTAAACAATCGAAAATTATCATACCGAATGTACTCAAGTTTTCTACTGATCTGGCCGACAATGGAAAAAGCGAGGAATAACTTAAATTTTGCGCAGATTCATCAACTTACTTCTAAAGCGTGTGATGTCTCCAAGTCAACTGTAGGCCGTATTAACAAATCTGTGTCATTGGCAGAATCTTCAGACATGATTGAGTGTTTCGATTCTCTAAGAAAGGGATACGAACGAGAACAGAAATCAACCGACTTTGACGACTTTAACAAAGAGCTCATGTGTAGACCTTTACTTGGATATTACGACAGAGGAGTGGGTCCAACGGCTAAAAAACCACAGGCAGACCTCTGTGAAAAAATTAATTACTCGGGCTCAGAGACCTCCGTTCTTCTTCTTCTCCGCTCCCTTGGTTTCCGATTCAAGAAGTGTAATGACAGACGGAAATTCTTAATGGAACGCAGAGACATTGCAGCAGCAAGAGAGAAGTTTTTGCGTACAATGGAGTTCTTGCTTGCTGAAGACACCAGGACTATAGTGTACTTGGATGAAATTTGGGTTTCACAGAACCACACCAATGAGTGTATATGGCACGAATCTAAAGGAAACGGCTGTTTTAAGGTGCCTACTGGTAGAGATGGTCGATTAATCATCGCCCATGCTGGTTCATTAACCACAGGCTTCACACCAGATGCCAAACTTGTTTTTCGTGGTGGGAAAAGTTCTTGCCAATCCAATTAACATTCAGAAATGTATGTAGAAGTTTTTAAGAATCAGTTTAATCGACTGTTGTCTGCGCTGGAAGAAGGGTCAATTAACGCCAGCTACCACTCCATTCAGACAGAAAAGCTGCCACGATGAAATTAGCGCAAGGCAGATATTATGGAGTGGTTAAAGAGAAAGAATGTTTCATTTTCAGTCGATAAAACGAAGGCTGAAGTCTAAGGAAGAAATCGTAGGTGCCAAAAAAACTTAGCAATTAGATCAATTAGCAAACGCAATGGGACACCAAGTGGTATGTCTACCAACGTATCATTGCCAATATAATCCCACTGGACTGATATGGGCACAAGTAAAGCGAGAGGTAGAGAAAAGAAATACTATTTTTAAACTTGCTGATGTCGAGAAGCTAACACACGAAGCTCTGTTGACAATACTACTCAGCAGGACTGGGAGAGGTGCGTAAAACACGCTGAAGCATTGCAGGAAACTGATTTCTTGAACCAGGGTTTAAGAGACACCACATTGGAATCTGTGATGATACACCTGCCTGAAATAATCGACAGTGAATCTGAAGACACAGAGTTAGAAGATCCTCCAGTTTAGGTAAATGCTGTCTACGGAAAATGCTGACTTGATTTAAATGTTTGTCTATTCATTTCAGTTATAGAGGACATACTGCGAACGTTTCTCCCTCACAGTAGACGTCTGATAAATTTATCACAGGTGGTGGCGATTAGTTTACTAGATAGTAACTGTCAGTTAAAATAAGATTGTCAATTCTGCATTAATTAATAACAAACATTCGAAATTTAACTCCTTTTTTTCATAGAAGGATTTACTGGCTGTTTTGTAGTAAGGGTAATGCAGTGCGTAAAATAACACATCGTTTTGGTGCTTCTGTATCGACTGTATATATAAACAGTGCAGTAACATCGGAGCAGTCCCAGAACCTATTCTGATTCTCCGAGAAGAGCATAGAAATCTATGATAATTGGCGACTTTTACAAAAAGCTAGAACGTAGAGTTTAGAACTTCAGTATGACACAGGATAGTATCCGATGGCTAGAGAAATACGGGGTAACGTCCGTGATAAAATTGATTATTATAGCCAATCACTTCAGTGCACTGTCTCATCCGCCCACTTGGTTTTTAATTCAGAAACTGTAATGATGGACGAAATTTGTAACACAAGACAGGGGCATGGCAGTAGTAAGAACGAGGTTTCTGTGTATCAAGCACGTATTGCGTGCTGAGAATAATGGGCTTGCAGCAAATTTAGATAAATCGTGGGTTTCACAAAACCTTTCGAACAAATATTTTGCTCGAATTTAGTGAAAATATTGGCTTCAAAATAACCACAATTACTTTTGCGCAGCGTATATTTGCGTTTTCAGTGATGGACGCAATGAGGAAAGATATGTATTAGCAGCCACTAAAATATTTTCGGGAAGTAGGGAATTTTATCGGTCATATTCAAGCGAGCCGTCCGAACAAAACGCTTGGCGACGGCCTACAACGACTCGCGAGCGGCTGCGCACAGAATATAACGGAAGTAATTTCCCTCTGTAAGTGATACGATAAAATAATGATGTCTGAAATCTTACCAAAAATTATTTTGTAGTTTTCTTAAAACCTTTCTCGTGGGGAGTTTCTTCACAGACCTACGGAACAAAAATTCATCAGCGATTACATTTTTCGCTACGCAGTCGGCACAGTTTTATTTTTACTCAGAATATTTTTATGTATCCGAAATAAAAGACGTAGCACGCATCTGTAAACTTTGAGGATGTTCATAGTTTTTTCATAAGTTTCCTTCAATTTAGGTCTATGGTCACAATTTTTTCTGTTTAACAGATTTCCGGTTTCGATCTTTTTTCAGTCCAATTACATTAGTGATTCTGTTACTACCACAGGTTAAGGTAAAAAAAATATTTTCCTCCAAAATTTCTAGTAATTTAGTTTTCATTTTTTTTCCTGGCAGCTAGTGAGAATTTTCTTTTGGAAAGTACTCCATCATATTCTGGACTAAAAAACAGAGTTGCCCAATATATATTATTTTTTAATTTTTACGAACATTTGAAATTATCACTATAAAAAACTGGCAATTCTGTAATATTGCGAGATGACCTTGACTCCCTATTTTCGTACCGGTCACTATACTATCAAACTGAAAGGTGTCAGTCAATCCAGCTTTCATATAATTTTGTGGCTTTACCAATTTCTACAGAGTCATTTCTCTGCCTTTGTGTTCTCATATTCTTTGCGCACCATGGAGAAAGAACACAGTGGGAATCAAAACTGGAGTGTTTTATTTTCATTCTGATTACATTTGATATTCAGCACACCAGGTACCTGTGGCCACCTTTCCCAAGCATAGTTGATAGCTGCATCGAATGAATACAAGTGTAATTCCAAATATATGCAACTTGGAGAATTTACCTGTAGTTTCTTGATCCAGTTTTGCAGCAGAGGCCTGAGAATGGCAGTTGCGTTCAACTTTCAGAGCTGAACTGAGGCGCCACATAGGCCGAGCGTTATGTGAGAAAGTTTCACAGTGAGTGCCCTCATGATTGGCTGCTTCTAAACCTAGAGCGAGGGGTGCGTTTCTTCATATTTTAGACTCTGAATTTTGAGGACCTGTAAGCAGGCGCCTCTTCTGTTGACAGGACGTGTCTGACATTACTGACAAATTAGAATTGTTCATTGGTCAGTTCGCCCCCTCCATGCTTGTTCGGTCTATATCCACGGAAGGTTGGAATTTGTAGAGAAGTTAGATGTATTACAGGGGGTGATTGTCAGAAGTACCGCTGAGCTGGTCTGTGGCAAGTGTGATGTGCCGCACCTGTGCACACTTGTGCGCCGAGTTTGGATGGAAGTTGGTTCAGAAGTTTCCGTACCTGTAAAATCATTTCTTAGAAATGTTATGGGATTCCTATGAGTGATAATTCAGATGGGGCAGTACGTGCTCCTTACTCGGCCATGTGCATGCCATGCATGGTGTTTCTGTTCTTGAGTTCCGTATTTCTTTCCGTTGCGAGAAACAATCCAATTTTGACAACTCAACTTGCGCTAGAGAATGGTGAATACTGTATTCGGTTATTCTGTGAATGTCTTAGTCTTAACGTGTGAGCATAAGTGCATTCATGTTGCGCCCCTGCCCCTATCAAATCCCTGGTGAGTAATGGCAATTAATGCAGTTTGCTCGAATGAAACCATAGTGTAAGAGTTTATACACGTTAATTGTACAGGAATACATTCCACTTTGTTAATAAAAGTGCTTTATCAGTTTAGTTCGTCAAACTTTCCTCGAATGCGCATGCCTTCCCTCCTCCTGTCTTCACTAGCCTCACGTGCCCTGTAAGAGAAAGTTACTAGGAAGTATGTAGTGAAGTTCAAATCCTGATTCGTCGACATAAAGTCCTGGAGTAAGAATTCAGTTGCCCGTTTCCTTTGTGATTGATCTTACAGGTACAATGCAATTACGATTTGTGGGTCCTCAGACAACTTCTCACACAGGGGAAGGTAGCCATCATTAAGCACTATTTATTAAATATGAAACTCGCTACTACGAAAATCCATGGTATTGGGAGAAAGATCTTCCTACCAGAATCTCAAGTGCCGTTATTTAGACGTGTTTGAGACTCCAAAAACACAGGGCGTTTTTAAAACGTCGACTTTAATCCGAGAAATAAATTTATATGTACATTTCGAGCACAACACTGCGTGGTACTGATTCATCGATTATACAAAAAACAGAGAGAAAGCGAATCGAAGATTTCAAGTTGTAGTGCTATAGAAATATGTTGAAAATTACGTGGACTTATAAACAATAATGAGATTCTTTGTAGAATCGGCGAAAAGAGAAACACATATAAAATGCTAAAAACATGAAGCGCTCAGGATAATGTGACGTGAGTTAAAACATCATGGTAAAAAGTGTAGGGGAAAGGCACATTCGTTTAAATTCAGCTTCAATTGAGGACGTAGTGTTCAAGTCCCACTCCTACGGTGAAGAAGTTCACACTTGAGCGGAAATGAAGCCTTCGACGGCGTTGTCTTTTGCCGCCTTTGATTTTCGTGTCTCTAAATCCAGAAGTGTAGTAGGGCTTCTTCTTTCAACAAAGCGCTCTTGAGAAATTAAATTTCAAGAACAAAGGCGAAACTGAAATATTTGTCCTTGTCATGAACGCAGCTGAAAAGTAAATGAACAGGTATCTCCTTACTCAATTATTAAACAAATTTTACTTCACTTTTTCGTGTCCAGGGATGACTGTAACTCAGCCCGAAACTGAACTTCGTCGAATGCTTCCTTGCCTCCCTGCCACGATTAATCGAGAGTACCTTTACTGGGATAGGTCAGGGGATGTTGCATATCCTGACACTGGCAGCAATCATCTCTGTCGTCATATTCATCTATTATGTCCCACTTTATCTGGTTTGTCTTCAATCGTGTTATACCCGTCCTGCTGCGGTAGGGTCTCTTCCAAATCTTCCGTCCCCAGTTCCCCCAGCTGGTGTCCCCTGTAGTGTAGGGTAGTTGTTTGGAGTATCAGTAAGTCCTTTCTTCAAGTACCACTTGCGTGGTATAATTCTTACAGGATGGCAGGTAGCTGCAGATAAGGAGTGACGTTCATCGACGATGTCTCGCTCTTCGGCCGTCGCGGTCGGTAATGCCATCCGCCTTCCACAGTTTAACCAGCGGCGCTGATATCACGCAGCATGTTACTTTTAACCTTTAGTTGACCATTTAGACGTGTACACGTCTGCATGAGACTGAGGAGACAATGGAGCACCCTCCGCGGGTATATCCTACAAACGGAGAATGTCGGCGTCCTCTCGAAACGTTGGGATGGAAAGCAACACGAACCCTTCCACAAACGGAAATCAAAGTTAATTAAATTAAAAATTTACCTTTCTGGAGCGAGATCTAAAAAATTTTTAAAGTTCCTGGTTTAATGGTCACCTCACTTATATTAGCACTGAACTTCACTTGGAGTCCTAGAAGTGTTTACCGAACATTTATTGACTGCGTGCCGCGCAGGGTAGCCGCGTGGTCTAGGGCGCCTTGTATTGTTTCGAGCGGCTTCCCCCGTCGCTGGTTGGAGTCGTTCCTCGCGCATGTGTGTGTGTGTGTGCGCGCGCGCGCGCGTGTGTGTGTGTGTGTGTGTGTGTGTGTGTGTGTGTGTGTGTGTGTGTTTTATCCTCAGCGTAAGTTAGTTAAAGTTATATTAAGTACTGTGTAAGCTTAGGGATCGATGACCCCAGCAGTTTGGTCCCGTAGAAACTTACCACACATTTCCAAATTTTTCAACTCCTTGTCTTCCCGTTAGCAGTGAGTTGCTGCAGTATATTACCATTCCGGCTCTCATGTACGCCCAGCAGTTCAAAACGGTGGCAAGTCAGACGAATACGCTATGACAAGGGAAGTAGTGTTAGGTGTGTGTGCTACCGTTTCTCCATTCGCCGAACTTCATGAAGCAATTCAAACATTTTTACACGTGATTCTATACCCACTATAGGCAGTTCACAGCCTGTAAGAGATTTCCTCCCAACATGTGTGTAACATATGATGATATGCAGATAGAAGAGGTTAACAGTGTTAAATTTCTAGGATTACAAATCGATAATAAATTCATTTAGGAAGGGCATGCCACAGAATTGCTGAAGCATCTAAACCAGTCTGCATTGCGAATGATCTCACATGTAGGAGATATAAATATGAAATTTTAAAAACCTTGCATACTTTGCTTACTTTCATTCTACTATGAGTATAGATCCATGTTTTGGATTAGCTCATTAAACCGACCAAAATTTTTAGAATCTAAAGATGTGTAATAAGACTCATTCGTGGTGTACATTAAAGGACATCATGTAGAAACCTGTTCAAGGAACTGGTTAATCTAATCACAACTTCTCAGTACATTTATACCTTAATGAAATTTCTTGCAAATAATATGTCTCCATCTGTCACCAATAACGCAATAAGTAGAGTCAATACTAGGAATGAGAACAATCTACATATGGACCTAAAATCATTTATCTTGGTCCAAAAAGGGGTGAAATATAAAGGAAAAAACATTTCCAGTAAATTAAAAGTGCCAGTAACATTTGAAAGATAGCGCAGTTTAAACGGTGTTTGAAAGACGTTTTGGTAGGCAAATGATTCTACTCTTAGATGAAAGTCTTAATGGGGACTGTTAGACCAGCTTGATTAAAAATGTCTATTTCATTTCAGTTTTGACATCACTTGGTCACAACAGTCTATATTAGGTATTTTGTGTATGATAAAACTATTAAAATGCATGGTCATGTTTCATCCTGGCAGTGCATTAATTCAGTACACATTAGTAGTTCCAGTTTACTGTAATGTGTTTACATACAGGGTGATTCAAAAAGAATACCACAACTTTAGGAATTTAAAACTCTGCAACGACAAAAGGCAGAGCTAAGCACTATCTGTCGGCGAATTAAGGGAGCTATAAAGTTTCATTTAGTTGTACATTTGTTCGCTTGAGGCGCTGTTGACTAGGCGTCAGCGTCAGTTGATGCTAAGATGGCGACCGCTCAACAGGAAGCTTTTTGTGTTATTGAGTACGGCAGAAGTGAATCGACGACAGTTGTTCAGCGTGCATTTCGAACGAAGTATGGTGTTAAACCTCCTGATCGGTGGTGTATTAAACGTTGGTATAAACAGTTTACAGAGAATGGGTGTTTGTGCAAAGGGAAAAGTTCTGGACGGCCGAGAACGAGTGATGAAAATGTAGCACGCATCCAGCAAGCATTTGTTCGCAGCCCAGGAAAATCGACTCGGAGAGCTAGCAGAGAGCTGCAAATTCCACAATCAACTGTGGGGAGACTCCTACGAAAAAGGTTAGTTATGAAACCTGAACGTCAACTACCCGAGGCGATGGATCGGCCGCCAGGCAGCCTGTGACAGAGCACTTCATCACTGGCCTCCAAGAAGCCCTGATCTTACCCCCTGCGATTTTTTCTTATGGGGGTTTGTTAAGGATATGGTGTTTCGGCCACCTCTCCCAGCCACCATTGATGATTTGAAACGAGAAATAACAGCAGCTATCCAAACTGTTACGCCTGATATGCTACAGAGAGTGTGGAACGAGTTGGAGTATCGGGTTGATATTGCTCGAGTGTCTGGAGGGGGCCATATTGAACATCTCTCAACTTGTTTTTGAGTGAAAAAAAACCTTTTTAAATACTCTTTGTAATGATGTATAACAGAAGGTTATATAATGTTTCTTTCAATAAATACACATTTTTAAAGTTGTGGTATTCTTTTTGAATCACCCTGTATTTTAACAATCTCCTAAAAAATGATCAGGGAAGTGAGTATTATATTCTAGTGTCCTGTATTTTATGTTTCTGACATGCTCCACACCCACGAGAATCACCTTCTTTGTGGGTCTAAGGAACTAGAACTTAATCTGTCTCACCTAATCAAGCAGCAATCGGTATTGTAATTGTAAACTGTCGAAGCTGAGTTGGTAAAGTACCGGAACTTCAAGCGCTAATAGAAAGCACCGAAGCTGAAATCGTTGTAGGTACGGAAAACTGGCTGAAGCCAGAGATAAATTCTGCCGAAATTTGTACAAAGGCACAGACGGTGTTTAGAAAGGATAGATTGCAAGCAACCGGTGGTGGCGTGTTTGTCGCTGTTAGTAGTAGTTTATCCTGCAGTGAAATAGAAGTGGATAGTTCCTGTGAATTATTATGGGCGGAAGTTATACTCAACAACCGAGCTACGTTAATAATTGGCTCTTTTTACCGACCTCCCGACTCAGCAGCATTACTGGTAGAACAACTGAGAGAAAATCTGGAATAAATTTCACATAAATGTCCTCAGCATGTTATAGTCTTAGGTGGAGATTTCAGTTTACCAGATATAGACTGGGACACTCAGATGTTTAGGACGGGTGGTAGGGACAGAGCATCGAGTGACATTATACTGAGAGCACTATCCGAAAATTACCTCGAGCAATTAAACAGAGAACCGACTAGTGGAGATTACGTCTTGGACCTACTGATAACAAACAGACCCGAACTTTTCGACTCTGATCATAAGGCCGTCGCAGCATCTCTGAATATGGAAGTAAAAAGAATATAAAAAAGGGAGGAAGGTTTATCTGTTTCGCAAGAGTAATAGGAGACAGATTTCAGACTACCTAAAAGATCAAAACGAAAATTTCTGTTCCAACACTGACAATGTTGAGCGTTTGTGGAAAAAGTTCAAGGCAATCGTAAAATGCGTTTTAGACAGATACGTGTCGTATAAAACTGTGAGGGACGGGAAAAACCCACCGTGGTACAACAACAAAGTAAAGAAACTACTGCGAAAGCAAGGAGAGCTCCACTGTAAGTTTAAACGCAGCCAAAACCTCTCAGACAAACAGAAGCTAAACGATGTCAAAGTTAGCGTAAGGAGGGCTATGCGTGAAGCGTTCCGTGAATTCGAAAGTAAATTTCTATGTACCGACTTGACAGAAAGCCTACGAAGTTCTGGTCTAACGTTAAATCAATAAGTGGATCGAAACAGCATATCCAGACACTCTGGGATGATGACGGCATTGAAACAGAGGATGACAAGCGAAAAGCTGAAATACTAAACACCTTTTTCCAAAGCTGTTTCACAGAGGAAGACCGCACTGCACTTCATTTTCTAAATCCTCGCACGAACGAAAAAATGGCTGACATCGAAATAAGTGTCCAAGGAATAGAAAAGCAACTGAAATCACTCAGCAGAGGAAAGTCCACTGGACCTGATGGGATACCAATTCGATTCTACACAGAGTACGCGAAAGAAATTGAACCCCTTCTAACAGCCATGTACCGCAGGTCTCTAAAGGAACGGACGGTTCCAAATAATTGTAAAAGAGCACAGGTAGTTCCAGTTTTCAAGAAGTGTCGTCGAGCAGATGCGCAAAACTATGGGCCTATATCTCTGACATCGATCTGTTGCAGAATTTTAGAACATGTTTTTTGCTCGTGTACCGTATCATTTCTGGAAACCCAGAACCTATTCTGTAGGAATTAACATGGATTCCGGAAACAGCGATCGTGTGAGACCCAACTCGCTTTATTTGTTCATGAGACTCAGAAAATATTACATAGAGGCTCCCAGGTAGATGCCATTTTCCTTGACTTCCGGAGGGCGTTCGATACAGTTCCGCACTGTCGCCTGATAAACAAAGTATAAGAAGCTACGGAATATCAGACCAGCTGTGTGGCTGGATTGAGGAGTTTTTAGTAAACAGAACACAGCATGTTGTTCTCAATGGAGGGACGTCTACACACGTTAAAGTAACCTCTGGCGTGCCACAGGGGAGTGTTATGGGACCATTGCTTTTCACAATATATATATAAATCACCCAGTAGATAGTGTCGGAAGTTCCATGCGGCTTTTAGCGGATGATGCTGTTGTAAACAGAGAAGTTGCAGCATTAGAAAATTGCAGCGAAATGCAGGAAGATCTGCAGCGGATAGGCACTTGATACAGGGAGTGGCAAATAACCCTTAACATAGACAAATGTAATTTATTTCGAATACATAGAAAGAAGATTCCTTTATTGAATGATTATATGATAGCGTAACAAACAATGGTAGCAGTTTCGTCAGTAAAATATCTGGGAGTATGCGTACGGAACGATTTGAAGTGGAATGATCATATAAAATTAATTGTTGGTAAGGCGAGTGCAAGGTTGAGATTCATTGGGAGAGTCTATAGAAAATGTAGTCCATCAACAAAGGAGGTGGCTTAAAAAAACTCGTTTGGTTTATATTTGAGTATTGCTCATCAGTGTGGGATCCGTACCAGGTCGGGTTGACAGAGGAGATAGAGAAGATCCAAAGAAGAGCGGCGCCTTTCGTCACAGAGTTATTTGGTAAGCGTGATAGCGTTACGGAGATGTTTAGCAAATTCAAGTGGCAGACTCCGCAAAAGAGGCGCTATGCATCGCGGAGTAACTTGCTGTCCAGGTTTCGAGAGAGTGCGTTTCTGGATGAGGTATCGAATATATTGCTTCCCCCTACTTATACCTCCCGAGGAGATCACGAATGTAAAATTAGAGAGATTCGAGCGTGCACGAAGGCTTTCCGGCAGTCGTTCTTCCCGCGAACCATACGCGACTGGAACAGGAAAGGGAGGTAACGACAGTGGCACGTAAAGTGCCCTCCGCCACACAACGTTGGGTGGCTTGCGGAGTATAAATGTAGATGTAGAATCTAATCGAATCTTGGTATCCCCTAAACGAAGCTTTGGCTTCTAAAATTGATCCCTGAGAAATTATCTTATGAGTAGTTCATGGTTCAAGAAGTAAATATTTGTGTTTAATACTCAGCAAAGATATTATTAAATCTACAACCAGTATATATACAAGAAGTTTCAGTAGGAATATTAGTATTTAAGGAGATGTCAAATAACCTGAAAGGCTAGCACCTGGTACTCTCTGATAATTTAGTAATCCATGCGAGGATAAAGAGTCAGCAGGTGAGTGTGTCTTTATTGGCCACGATTTCATACATACTGAAATCATGACTGTTTCCAACAAGTCTGTTTTACATCCGTTTTACACGTATATCTGAAGATCCGTAAAGTATTTGTGTTTCCCCTACCTCCCCCACCATTGGTTACGATGTCTTAAAGTTGTATTCCTATGTTCCCTTCCGAGCCCTACCCTCTTTGAATGACAGAGTCAATGAAGGTGTCTGTGTACTGTGTTTTCACAGTGTTTTGTTGCGGATAAAATTCCCGTCTGTTGCTGCGACAGTTTAGCCAACTCATTTATGGGCTTAGAGTAAGACCAAGAGGTTTGGATTCTTCTGATCGAAACACTATTGTGCCTAAGTTGGTAGGATGTGGAAAGGGTTTTCTCTGGCCTCTTCCGCTACCTCTGAGGACTCCGTTTTCGCCAGAGTACTCTTCACTCGCTCCTGGGATTTTAAAGACATTGCTCCTGGTATCTCGCCCGCAATAGTTGAGTGAAGTAACTGAGATGGTGTAAGTTTCAGCCTAGCTGAAGAATTAATCCATTTCTTTTACAGCTTCAAAGCTTAGTGACCATTTGGTACAGTTTGTTCGTGTGTCTTCAAATTTTGTTTGCAACCAATAGATTTTTATAGCTAGTTACTTTGTTCAGTCTGCGAAGCAAATAAATCAATGATATGAATAAATTTAGTCGTAATAGCCATAATCTGCTGTTTTATTGAGTCATACCACGAACTAAGGCATATAAGAGTTCTATTTTACTTAATTTTGACCGATAATTTTGATTATTTAACCTCAAAAGAACCCGTTTTACTTCCTACGTTACCTAAAGCAATCATGTCAGAGTTTGGTAATAAACTCCGAAAGAACATAAAATACAAAAATCAATCCCGAAAACAATCGCGGAAGTCGTGACAGACAGACTGTAATTTGGTTCAATGAGGATGCTTTAATATGGCGTTCTATTGAATGTGAGGACAGTTAAAGTAGGTAAGAGCCATTACATTCGAAATTCCCAGCTGTAGTGTGCCTTGCACCAGGAGCAGACGAGCAGCCTAGCTGTGATTGGTCGACTCTCGGAATCTAATGGCGGACAACATAACTTACTCGAGTATCCACATATCACAATAAAATGTGTAAATTCACTTGGTGAAACACTCTCCGCATATCTAAAGGCACAACCTCTCAGACGATACGTTAAAACCCTTGGAATAAAAGTTACAATAAAATCCGGAGAAAGATGGACGTATCAAATAGTAAACACTATTGTTTATGGTGGAATCAATAATGTCAATGCTGACTGCGAATACACTTTACAGAAACCACATTTATTTAACAAAGCAAATGTTAAGAAAACGAAATTTCTTAGGAAACCATACAAAATGCTTTGAGTCCTTACAGGGGGAGGGAGCTTATCATTTTGTAGATGGTGCGTTCTGACTTCAGCAGCAGCTCGTTGGTGCTGGAGGCATAATTAAAGTTGCTTCATCAATTGTGAAACTGCAGCGAATATCCTCTCTTGTTTAGAGTATAATTCTTCTGGCGATAATATTGTCCTTCATCGCATTCCTCTTATCACCTATTGGTCGGACGTAATCGTTACTGTGTAAATCCGGCTTCGTAGGAGCACAACAAAAACGTCTCTTACACACGCGATTCCGTTATAAACATCCCATTCACAGTTTCAAAACAGTAAAGAATTCACTTTGACTCTCAGATCGCGAAATTACAATCCATCCGCAGCTTCGGTGTGTACTATAAACAACGTTGTATGTGCGACTGGATAGTGATTTTCAGTGTTAGAACTGAACGGTGTCAGATCGAACGGAGTCGCACGAACTAATTTACTTTAAAATACTTATCTCATGTGCGACATAATGACCTGGCACGCGCGTGGCAACATTAACTGCCGCCGTGGACAGCTTTAAACGGTTTGTTGCGTGTTGTACGGTTTTCGGCAGAGCAGTGAATTCGCAATCGTGTTAAAAGTGGCTAAGATTTTGTTTCAATACGTCCACGTCGAAACTTAGTTTGTAGCCTGGGCGAAAACCAAGAACGCAGCCATCAGATTTCGTGTTTGTGTATAGCACAATTGTAAAACATCGCGCATACACGCCACCACATGCAACTGTCATTGTTCGACTGCAACTAGAATCGATATCGCACTCGCATCACAGTTGATACAACAGTTCTACATACTTACTACATTTACTTTTACACAGTGCATTTATTAGAAGCATTATAAAGAAAATAAAATATATCTTGACATTTAGCTAACGTAATTTAAAAAAATTATGATAAATAAAGCACAAAACAGCTAAAATTCATACTCTACAACAAAACAAAAAATTTAGAACCTCAGAGACATTTGTAGATAGTAAATGAAACTAAAGAAAAGACAGAAGGAAACATTTCAACCATTGTAATTAGCAATCTCTTCACAAACCGAAACTTAGGAATGTGGGAACATGGTGCGCGAGCTATGTTCGATTTCACCTATAATTCTCATCACTCAATATGAATGTGGTCCGGAGCACAGAGTTCCAGGGTACGAAGAACACAGCAGAGGAAAGGAAACACGTTACTAACCTGACTATAGCAGGTGTTGAAAGTGACCACCATTAATCTCTTGGTACTTTGTGGCCCTGGTTAGCAACTTGCTGAAGGCGTATCGAAGCTGGAATGCTGGAATTGTAGCAATCTCATCCGAAATGTTCTGCTGCGGTTATGAAGACTACAAGGGTTGTGGCGATACACCTTAGAATTGAAGGCTCCCCACAGAAAGTAATCGTACACTTACAAATCAGGTGACTTGGGTGGCCTCTTGCGACACGCATCGGGCTGATTTGGAAGGACTCTGAAGCATTTTCTGGTGAACACAGCCACATGTCATGGTGTGCGGTCACGTTTTGGAATGTTGTTTCACGTAATCAAAACAGCTCCTGTCTAATGCCATTTTCGGAGTCAGCGTTGCACGACACAATTTTCCAGCAGTTTGATACTATTAGACTTCTCAGCAAACCATTGAGAACGCCGTTTCCACGACTTTGTTGCCACGTAAATTTCCACAAAGAACACCCGCTGCTCCACTGTGAGTACCATCGTCCACTTTGCACCGCCCCACTCACACTGACACAGCCCGTAACTTCGCTCTGAACCGGTATAGATGACACAGCGGGCGTACTCGTGGTGTGCAAGTGATAGGGTGTGGTTGTATGCATACATTCAAGTCCAGTCGTATCCACTCGTCCATGTCACTTTTATTTGCCCCACCCTGTATATGGTTTAGATAGCCTCCAGTTCTCCGAATCTTCTTGCAATCATTTTGCGCAATTTTTTTATGTGGGTAATTCTTTCACCGCAGAAAACTATTTTCAGAATTTTCTTTTTTTTCCTTCACCTGCTTGGACCGCATGCTCGGAAAAAAGTAAAAAATAATGAGTGAGCCTTCAGCTCGTCGTTCCCAAGTTTCTCTCTTTATCAGTAAGCTTCAGATACTTCCATTCAGGTGATTGTTATTCCTTATATGTACTTCTGTATATCTCGCAATTTTTCGTGATTCGTTTTCTCTTTGTGAGTGCTTTGGGCGATTGCACCAAATGGCTACAATGTGATTGAATTTGCGATTCTCTTAGGATCGCAGTTTATTTTAAATTTGCAGTCTCCTGTTTGTTTCCTCTGTAAGATAACTGGTTCGGCCACGTAGTTCTTTTCTGGTCCGTGTTATGTATATCTACATTTTTGTGCGTAATTGAGCCTCTATCTCCGATCTGAACACCGTTTCGTAACCTCATTTCCACGCAATTCTACGGTTGAATTTTCCGTGTTTATCATTGATGCGTTAGGCAGGTGCAGCAAACCCTTGCGGATCGTACATGCTCGTGGTCCATGCTCTGTTTAGTCTAGTTTCTTATCCTTCTTCTGCGAGGTGTTTGTGCGGGTGCGTAGGGCGCGTGTCCTTCCCTTAGCGTAAAATTATTCTTTGTTTATGATGATGAGTTACAATCCCGTGAGGCAAGGTGTCTGTTTAATTTTTGTACTAAGTGGGTCATCTAAAACAAGCACCAGCAACTATTGTATTTTTACTAATTTTCTACGTAGAGTAACTACTCAGCCCAGTTCACTCTTAGTGCTAGTGATTTAGCCCGCATATGGAGATCTCTCTTTCATGGGATGCGTCCTCCAGCGTTTTCTCTTATGCAAATTTATGCACACCCATTCATTTTTATTCTTATTATGTAATGATCCATCTTATAAAGTGCGCATCCTAGCAACAGATTGATTGTGTGAGTAATTATGTCTAAACTGTTAGTCGTCCACTGCACTTTCAGCCTGCCCTACGGCCAAAAGAACCATTATTTTGAATATGCACTATCCTTTGATGATAGAAGATTCCTCTGCTTGTTAAATTCAAGTCACTTATTGCTGAGTGAGAAAATTACGACGTACTGAAGACACTCATAACTGATCCTAAGACTTATCCAGCCATTGCACCACTGGCTCATTTAATCTATTACTTTTAAATAAAGTTAAAACCATATAACAACAACTATCTTGTAGCGATGACCTTGAATTTTATCTTCTTTAAGAATTAAATCTTTATTGAATACATCTTTAGATGAACAAGTAACCGATTACACAAGAAAAGAAAATACATATATGGACACATACCGTATACAACCACACAAACTGTACAAATCGATTCCGCGTAATACGTGTCCCCGTCTTGTTGATTACATAGACATAGATAGCTATATAGAACACTTTTCGTTTAGCATTTGGCTCTCCAGACGCAATGAATAGTTGAAGTTGTGGGAGAGTTTACAACTGGAATTGTGACTGATTAGAAAATTCGACTCTATCGTTTACACATGTACCACGTATTTACAAATGATGAGTATGCCGGTGTGGTATTTGTGTATGGGTTTTGTAGAAGAAACATCAAAAAATGTTCAAATGGCTCTGAGGACTATGGGACTTAACTGTTGAGGTCATCAGTCCCCTAGAACTTAGACCTACTTAAACCTAACTAACCTAAGGACATCACACACATCCATGCCCGAGGCAGGATTCGAACCTGCGACCGTAGCGGTCGCGCGGTTCCAGACTGTAGCGCCTAGAACAGCTCGGCCACACTGGCCGGCAGTAGAAACATCGCTGGTGCTTCTATAGAATATAGTGGACTGTTTCCTAGCCCCAAACATCTACCCAACCACGATATTTTTGGTCTTGGGCATCCGTGATCGTTAGCAGAAAGTAAAGACGTACAATAGTGACCAAGGAAAACGCATCGCACTATCAGTTCTTTCAGGTAAACTGCGGATATACCGTTAAAGGGTTTAGTGAGCTTCATGAATAGCCCTGAGAGTTGAAACCGGGTGAAGATATCAGGAAAGGCGACACATTCATGTGAAAAGAGATTATATTCAAAGTTGTATATTTTGTCAAAAAGAAAACAAGCAAACTCAGGTAATTACACTCCTACAGAAAGCAATTTTGCGGGTGGCGGAAATGGTAGAGTAGTCGGAAAGAACAGCAAAAGACTTTAAGAAGGGGGAAGAAACCGTGGAAAAGTCAAAACTCCCAGAGAACAAGAGTGTTCTAGAAAATTACTTTCTGTAAACGACTTCGATAAAGCACTAATTCGAAGAAAATTTTTGGAGTATTCCAACTTCGATAAAACTACTTTTTTTTTCAAGAACTAAGACAAATTTTCAGAAGAGAACGGAAATAGTTCAAAAAATTTCGAAAGATTTAGAATTTTGTTTCAAAAAATGTACGATCTGCAGCTAGAACTGACGTCCTTGACCGAGAGTTATACAAACATGGAATATTCCAAAATGATGATCTTCATACATACTGTAATGACTGGAGTTTTTATGACGCTGCTACAGTGATTGTGGGTGTAGTCACGTCAGTGGTGACTGAGATTGCGGCGAGTGAACCATGGCCTGAAACTCTCTTTCTATCAGAAGACGATAAAGGTCCGACCGAAATTCGATGACGCAACCTTTCGGTTTCCAGCCATGCGCTTTACCTCTACATCACCAGGCTCCACGTGTTTATATGTTGTTCTTATATAGGATTTGATGACTTTCATCAAAATGTGTCGTATACGACCGTTTTCGTTAACTGCATTGACTTAGTGTTAAATTATTTACACCACCAAGGGACCGTAGCCCTTAGTACCTGACAAATGGACAACAAATGGCAAAAAATACTTTTATGTGATACAATTGCAAATTAATAATTTTCGGATTTGTTCCTTTACTTGTCAAATTTCATGACCTTGCGTCAGCGGAACTAACCTACAGGTTTCTATGAGCGAGTATTCGGCTTTCAAAATATGTGTCGTAAATGTCCATATCTTTCGAGTTCATTGACTTAGAAGCTTAAAATTTTCACATTGTCAGACCGTTGACCCTAGTATGTGGTATAAACCTCATCTTCATTCGCCAACTCGTTCTTGAGAGAAAGGGGCCTTGACAGTCTGATAGATAGGCAGACGGACCACAAAATGACCCTATAAGCGTTCCGTTTTTACCTACTAAGGTATGGAACCATAAAAAATGGCAGGAGAATGCTACTATAAGTAAATGGTTTTCAGTGAAGTTAAATACGAAAACATATTGTAAACCAAAAGGATTATAAACTGAGGTAGACATGTCACGCAATTACCATCACGTATACATGACAGACACATCAAGAAGTTGAGCAAAGAGAATGATATCGAGAGTTAGAGAGAGATGGAGTCAACGGAGTACATAGAGAAAGTTCAAAGATGGGCAACACGTTTTGTATGGTCGAGCGAGAGCCACCGACATGACTTAGAATTTGGTGTGGACATCATTAATCTGCTCACGAAATTTCAATCACCAGCTTCCTCCTCCAAATTCGAAAATACTTTGTTGACACGGACCTTCATAGGGAGAAACGATCATCATTCATTGTAAAGCCAACAAACTGGTATAGACAACAAAAAAGTAAGTAAACAATCGGAATACGGCGCTGCAGTAGGCGACGTATATATACGACAACAAGCGTCTCGTACAGTTGTTAGATCGGTCACTGCTGCTACTATGGAAGCTTATCAAGATTTAAGTGAGTTTGAACGTGGTGTTATAGTCGGCACAAGACCGATGGAACACAGAATTCCGAGGTAGCGACGATGTGGGGATTTTCCCGTACGACCACATCACGAATGTACCGTGAATACCAGGAATCCGATAAAACATAAAATCTCCGACATCACTGCAGCCGGAAAAAGATCAAGCAAGACCAACGACGACTGAAGAGAATCGTTCAACGTGACAGAAGTTCAACCCTCCAACAAATTGCCGCAGATTTCAATGTCGGGCCATCAACAAGTGTCAGCATACCAACTATTCATCGAAACATCACCGGTATGGGCTTTTGAAGGCCCACTCGTGTACCTTGATGACTGCACGACAAAAAGCTTTACGCCACGCCTGGGTCCCGTCAACTCCGACATTGGACTGTTGATGACTGGAAACATGTTGCCTGGTCGGACGAGTCTTGTTTCAAATTGCATCGAGCGGATGGACCTGTACAGGTATGGAGGCAACCGCTTGAATCCATGGAACCTGTGCGTCAGCTGGGGACTGTTCAAGCTGGTGGAGGCTCTGTAATGGTGACACGTGCGTAAGCATCCTGTCTGATCACCTGTATCCATTCATGTCCGTCGTGCATTCCGAAGGACTTGCGCAATGACAACAGGACAATGCGACACCCCACACGTCTGGAATTGCTACTGAGTTGCTCCAGGAGCATTCTTCTGCGTTTAAACACTTCTGCTGGTCCCCAAACTCTCCAGACATGAACATTATTGAGAGCATCTGGGATGCCTTGAAACGTACTGTTCAGGAGAGATCCCCACCAATTCGTACTCTTACGGACTTATGGACGGCCCTGCAAGACTCGTGGTGTCAATTCCCTCTAGCACTACTTCAGACATTTGTCGAGTCAATGCCACGTCGTGCTGCGGCAGTTCTGCGTGTTCGCGGGGGACCTACACGATATTAGGTAGATGTATCAGTTTCTTTGGCTTTTCAGTGTAATAAAATAAGCCAGAACTTGCACGGATAGATATGGGTGTTCGTTTTCTCCGCGCCCTGTTGGAGAGTGGAATGGAAGAAAATTATTGTGAAGGTGGTTTGACGAAACCTCTGCGTGGCACTAAAGTGAGATTTTCAGTGTATCCATGTAGATGTAGATGTAGAAAACGAAAAATACGAGCCACAGGAATCGAAATACATTAGCAGTAACAGACGTGACATCTTTTCGCTAAATAGGTTTTATGATATCCATGACTGCTGCTCGGGTGGAATGTTTATGGCTGTTTGTGGCTAGCTGGGCATTGCGGTAATTGCACCATGAATCAGGTCCAGGATGGCAAAGGTGGCGTACTGGCTTTCCATCAGTTGACAGTCTGTGGAAGAAGGCATCCCATTCTGCCTCCTTCATTTTGAACAAATCCTTATTATTATTTCTAATGACCATCCCATAATAGTGCTGTAGTTCATCAATCATTTTGTCTTTCAGCCTGCCCCTTATTGTTTTCCCATCAGAAAGTTTCTTGTCTCTCAAAGTTTGTTTCAAATTCCTCAACCTGGTGCCCATCTTCTTCTAGGCATGACCAACACTGCTAACTTTTTTAACACAGCAATCCACAGCCTGCTATATAAAAAATTACCGATTTTATTAGATCTTGAAGTAATGCACGTAAAAATTTTTACGCTATCACCGGTGTAGATTATACTTAAAAAATAGAATAAAATACTTACTATGTGAGTTTATAAGTGATATATATATCATTTGGAAAATTGCAAATTTTGCGGTCTAATACGCGGTGTACCATGCAGCTACAGTTACAGTATGCGCAGTTTCCTCCTGATGATTCGATGTCAGTATAACAGGGGTGTTCTGCATACTAACCGACTCGTACTGTTGAATGCGAGCGAAGCATTCGGTCTGACTGCACCCTAGCAGCTACTGTGGCTCCTGCAACCTCTCAACTGCATCTCGTATTACTAGACGGCTATTTAGTGCCAACACGTTGCTGCTTCCAATATGACGGAGAGACATCCGTTTTCTAAGGTGGCGCAATCTCCACGTTGCGACGGGTCCAACATATTCAAGTGACTCCTTTCAGCTGAGAAATGGAGACTGGGTCTGCATGCTTTTGTTACGTCGGACAATAGACTTCAGCATGCTTCCCCGGGAGGTGAGGAGAGGAGCCCGATGCAATACAGTAAGCAAGGGTGAAGGCGCTAATAGCACCTGTGGTCTCAGAGCTGAGTTTCAGCTCGCCCGTTTGTAATTTGGGTCACGGGTCCTGTGTGGGTACCAGTTTCTTCGGACGAGTGGACAATTGGAGTGTAGGTAGCCCTGCACAAGGCCGCACGTACGGAGACAGAGCTCTCGTGAAAGATAAGTAATTTAGGTTGTAATTAATTGTAGACGAACACTTCTAACAAATTAAATACGTTCTTTAGTGTACTCGACTAGCTCACCATTAAAAGTTTTCTTTTATTTGCGTAGTGTTCTAGTAATTGCGAAAAGATCGTTTGTTTACTTACTGCTGCTTAGGCCTAATTTTTCGAGTGTGCATATTTAGCGTTATACCGCAATTGTACGTGCATTTGCTGCAGTTTAACTGATTAAATACGTTCATTCGGGTGCTTCACAAATTCACCATTAAAGGTTTTCCATTTATTTGCGTATTGTTGCAGTAATCGCGAAAAGTTCGTTTTGCTTATATCTCGCGGCTTTGCCTTACTTTCCGAGTGTGCATACTTAGCGTTATACCCCAATCTTAAGTGCATTTGGTATAGATTAACTAATTAAATACATTCATTAGTGTGTTCTTCAAGCTTGTCATTAAAGGTTTTTCTTTTATTTGCGTAATCTCCCAGTAATCTGAAAAAGTTCGTTTTGGTTACATTCGGATATTTAGGCCTAATTTTTCATCGTGCATATTTAGCGCTAAGCCACAAATTTAAGCGCATTTGGTAATACTTTACTTAGATATTAGTGTCTAAAACATATTTAGTGCCCTTTGGCATCTGTATTTAATATGATATCGTTTTCACTTAGTAAATCTCTTAACTACCATGGGTACTAAGTGCGTGAGTTGCAGTAGGAAAGTTAGTTCAGGGGTTTTGTGCAGCTGTTGTGACAGGTGGTTTCATTGGGGAAATTGTAGCGGCGTGGGAATTGAGGAAACCAACGAGACTCTTCCATTCTTTAGCAGGGTTTGCTCAAGAGATAGAATTATAGCTGAAAACGAGGAGAAAATTAGGGCCCTTCAGGCTGATTTGGACAGAGCGAGGGAGAAATTGAAGAGGTTAAGGGGGGAGGAAGGTAAACAGCGGTGGGAAGTGGTAGCTGGGAACAGGGGCCACAGAAAGAGGACAGTGTCTGACAGTTTCCCAATTGGCACAACCAAAAGATTTGCCTTGCTACCACAGTGAAGTAAGGAAGAGGCTCCAGTAGAAGTAGATGTAGTTAAGAAGCAACAGAATCTCAATAGGAAAGCAACTGTTTCAAAAAAACTAGAAAGTAAGAGGAAAGTTCTGTTGATAGGTAGCAGCCACGGAAGGGGTGTGGGCCAGATTTTGCAGGAAAAATTAGGTGACAGGTACCAGGTCACAAATTTTTCAAGCTAAGTGCATGTCTTAACTAGGTGGTAGAGGATGTAGGTTCCTTGTGCAAGGGCTTCACAAAGCAGGATCATGTGATGATAGTGGGTGGTGTGGGAAACAGTATTGATAGGGATCAGGGCTACAGTACTGAGTGTGACCTGGCGAAAATAGCCTCTTCAACGACCCATACCAATGTTGGGCTGGTGCTTGCTTTCGTGCGGCATGATCAGCCTCAGTTGAACCGCTCTGTCATGAGGGTAAACCTGGAGTTGGATCAGTTGCATAGGGCAGCCACTCTGTCAGACATTGGATTGGTTCCTGTCGAGGCTATTGATAGGGAGGATTTCACAAGGCATGACCTACGCCTCAGTAGGAAAGGGAAGGGTAAACTGGCAGGGTTGTTAGCGAAATCCGTAAGGGGGGACACTAGTACTCATGGATGTACCTCTTTTTTAGACTAATATCAGTGTCCAATGAGAAATTCAGGCAGGCAGGTGCTAAAGAAGTCCAAAACTCACAAAATTCTCACAACAGGAAAGTAAATAATAACGTTACCATATTTAACCAACATATTGGTGGATTAAAGAAAAAATTAGATTCTCACAAAGGTAAAGTAAAAAATAGTTACCATTTTTCACCAAAATATTCCGGGATTGAAGAATAAAGTAGATGAGCTCCTGGTTTGTTTGGATGACACTAAATCTGATAATGTAATAGATGAACTATGCCTGTCTGAGCATCACATTGGTCTGATATGGAAAAGGTAAATATCTGTGGTTATAAACTAGCTGCACATATGAGTAGAGAGAATAAGGTGACAGGAGGAGTTGCCATATTTGTCAAAAGTTATCACTGTGTAGGAAGCTTAGATACAAAAAAGTTTTGTCTAGAGCAACATATAGAGGCATGTGCCTGTCAACTTAAACTGAAGGAGGGCTCTTTTATAATTGTAAGAGTATATAGGTCCACTTCAGGAAACTTTCATTTATTCCTGGAAAACTTGTATGCCTTGTTGTGCTATCTATCAGATAGGGGAAAGCAAATTATTATTTGTGTGGACTTCAGTGTTCGTTGACTGAAAGAGTGTAATAGGAAGAATGACCTGGAAGTCTTGCTCGAGTCTTTCAATTTGACATCTGTCATAAATTCTCCTACTCGGGTAGTAACGGACAGCAGCACATTGACAGATAAAACTTTTACAGACCAAGATAAGTTTAAAAACATAAATTCTTTTCCTGTTAAGAATGGCCTTTCTGATCATGGTGCTCAGTTAGTTGCAGTATATGACATAGCTCCATTCAGTAATTGAAAACTACCCTCCAAAGTTGTGCATTAAATTAATGACTGAGCAATTAGAAATTTCAGAGAAAATCTTCAGCAGTTAGACTGGGATGAGGTGTACAAGCAACCTGATACTAATTTAAAATATAACTTATTTCATGATACACTTGTAAGAGAATTGGAAGACTGTTTCCCCAAGAAAGTAGTTAAATATAATTATAAGTAACCATGGAAAAACCTTGGCTACATTAAGAAAGGTTATTAAAAAGTCCAGAAGCATATGCATCATGTCTGAGATTAATACCTGTGATAACAAAATCCAAACAATTTGGAATATTATTACAAGGGAGACAGGGCTACCAAGAGTACAGAATGACGACATTACCATCAAAGCAAATGGAAACTTGACAAACAACAAGCCGGAAGTCGAAAACATTTTGAATAATAATTTTTTATATGTTGTGGAGAAAATAGGATCTAAATGTTCATTAGAAGAAGGAAGGCAGTTAATGGAAGAGGCCTTACCCACACCATTTGATACAACTGAAATTCCACCCCCTTCTCCTTCTGAAATTAGGAAGATAATAAACTCTCTCAAGAATAAAACCTCACATCGAATTGATGGCATTTCCAGCAGGATAATAAAAGCTTGTTCCCAAGAGATAAGTGGGATTCTTAGCCACATATGCAATAGCTCTCTGAAGCAGGCTATTTTCCCAGATTGACTAAAGTATGCCATTGTAAACCATTGCATAAAAAAGGGGATACGTGTGATGTCAACAACTACTGCCCACTCTCTCTTCTGACTGCTTTATCCAAAATTCTTGAAAAAGTAATGTATTGTAGAGTAGCTTCACACCTTTGTAAAAATAAAGTTTTAACAAAATGTCAGTTTGGTTTCCAGAAAGGTTTTTCAACAGTAAGATTAAGTGCTCTGAGTAACCGGAAATCCCCCGTTGGGACTTTTTGTGATCTCTCAAAGGCTTTTGATTGTGTAAATCATGGAATACTTGTAGATAAGCTCAAGTAGTGTGATATGAATGGGACAGCGCTCAAATGGTTTAAATCATACCAAACTGGAAGAGTGCAGAAAGTTGAAATAAGCAGTTCACCTAATATGCAAGAAACTGGTGATTTCTCAAACTGGGGAACAATCAAGAATGGGGTGCTGCAAGGTTCGGTCTTGGGTCCTTTGCTGTTCTTAATACATATTAATGACTTGCCATGCTATATTCCCGAAGATGCAAAGCTGGTACTTTTTGCCAATGATACAAGTATAGTTATCACACCCAACAGACAAGAATTAACTGGTGAAATTGTAAACGATGTTTTTCAGAAAATCATTAAGTGGTTCTCTGCAAATGGGCTCTCGTTAAACTTTGACAAAACACAGTACTTACAGTTCCACACAGTAAATGGAATGACACTATTAATAAATATAGACTTCGATCAGAAATCGGTAGCTAAGGTAGAATATTCAAAATTTCTAGGTGTATGCACTGATGAGGGGTTCAACTGGAAAAAACACACCGAGGATCTGCTGAAACGTTTGAGTTCAGCTACTTATGGTATTAGGGTCATTGAAAATTTTGGCAATATGCATCTCAGTAAATTAGCTTACCACGCCTATTTTCATTCTCTTCTTTCGTATGGCATCATATTCTGGGGTAACTCATCATTGAGTATAGGAGAGTTCATTGCACAAAAGCGTGTAATCAGAATAATCGCTGGAGCTCATCCAAGATCATCCTGCAGACACTTATTTAAAGAGCTAGGGATCTTCACTGTAACCTCACAATATATATATATATATATATTTACTTATGAATTTTGTTGTTAACAATCCGAACGAATTCAAAAGTAATAGCAGTGTACATGGCTACCACACTAGGAGAAAGGATGATCTTCACTACTCTAGATTAAATCTAACTTTGGCTCAGAAGGGGGTAAATTATGCTGCCACAAAAGTCTTTGGTCACTTACCTAATAGCATCAAAAGCCTGACAGTTAGCCATATAGCATTTAAAAGGAAATTAAAGGAATCTCTTAATGGCATCTCCTTCTACTCATTAGATGAATTTTTGGATATAGTAAGTGGGTAATTTCCGCAACCCTCACAAAAAAACCACAAAAAAATTATTTTTAACTTTTTTTTTAAGTGTCATGTAATATTTCGTGTAATGTAATACCTTGTATAGACACCTTTTATTAACCTGACACGTTCCACATCATTACGAAGTGTCGCATTCATGATCTATGGAACAAATACTACTCTAATCTGACTGCGCACCTGCGTGCTCTCTGGAAACGTTTGAAAGGACGCATCCAAGTTTCAGAAAACTTGCTGTGTCTAGCGATGTTATTAATAATTGAATCTTCTTCATTACGTAGTTAATAGGTACGTACTCAATACCAACCAATTCGTCATCTCATCAGCAACATCAATTTGTAATCAGATTTCTTGGATTAACTTTTCTGTTTGTTTTCTGGTACGGGAAAGGGCAGTCTTGGCGGCTTCGCCACTTGCTGTGTCAGTGGTTCAAATGGCTCTGAGCACTATGGGATTTAACAGCTATGGGCATCAGTCCCCTGGAACTTAGAACTACTTAAACCTAACTAACCTAAGGACACCACATAACACCCAGTCATCACGAGGCAGAGAAAATCCCTGACCCCGCCGGGAATCGAACTCGGGAACCCGGGCGCGGGAAGCGAGAACGCTACCGCACGACCAGCTGTGTCAGTGCACGAAAAGTATGTGGATTATAAAATATCGACTATTCCAGAATGTAAGAGTACTTCAAGAACTTTCCAAAAACGATAAATACCAAATAACAAATAAACTTGGGGATCGGGTTTGAACTGGGGACCCACAGCATGCAAGCCTGCACGCAGCACAGCTCGCAGCAGTATCCAATGTTTTATTCGAATTAGTCTGCAGTACCCTCCGCTAAAATATTTACTATAGCTCCCGAAATACCTAGTATAACAAAAAACATTATCACTGGACCATATAAGAAAGGAAACGACGAGACTCCTTGAACTACCCACTCGGATGAATACAAATGGTCTAACAATATCACTACACATATGATAAATGAGCCGTACTATATATGTAGAAACGACAGGTTGGCAGCAGAAACTGAAATGGCTGAGAATATGGATAGATAATGTGGTGTCACCGCTAGGCACCACACTTGCTGGGTGGTAGCCTTTAAATCGGCCGCGGTCCGTTGGTATACGTCGGACCCGCGTGTCGCCACTGTCAGTGATTGCAGACCGAGCGCCGCTACACGGCAGGTCTAGAGAGACTTCCTAGCACTCGCCCAGTTGTACAGCCGACTTTGCTAGCGATGGTTCACTGACAAATTATGCTCTCATTTGCCGAGATGATAGTTAGCATAGCCTTCAGCTACGTCATTTGCTACGACCTAGCAAGGCGCCATTGTCAATTGCTATTTATCTTGTGATGCATGTACCGTCAGACCGATGTTCACCAATTATGGCTTAAAGTTAAGTATTCCAACAGCTACGTACTTTATTTGCTAGACTCAAATCCTTTACCTGTTCCAGACCTCACGCCAGCCTGTGTGAGCTTAAACGCATGCCTTTCGGCTTCACCTCCTAGTGGCTTGGCTGTCTTGCCAAGTCACAACAGATAATATACTGAAACGGACTGCAGGTATAAAAATAAATGCTGAAAAAAAATCAAAAGTGTTGCTACATTCATCTTGCCATGTACATTATGCTACGATCATGATGATGTATAGAACAGTCACTTAATTCGAATGCAGTCGACGTGTACTTGTTATGTACATACTTAAAACTTCCGTTTGTCGCACTCTAAATAAGTATGTATGAAGTACCTCGATTAAGAACGTGAAGGATCTATCGCATTTTAATAATAACATTCAGAAAATCGTTTGGAAACAAAGATTATTGCAGTCTTGTATCAGAAAATGGGGCAGAAATGTTGAAAGCCGAAAAGTCAGTATAAATATATATGTTTCTAAGGATAGCTATGTGCGCTGCATGTAACTGCTTACATTACTGAAAGTTCTTTCCGAGAATAGTCAAGTCTTACTTAAAAACTGTAAGTTTGTGGAAGAGGCTATTCAGTAACTCGTCAATCAGTCTTTTCAGGGAATAGAAAGCAAAAGAAACGTCGACGTATTAAACTTCGCATTTAAAAATCATTCACTCAGGGGAATTGTTCAGAGTTACTTTCCCTGGACTGCCGCACAAACTCTCAAATGGATGACTTAAATCGAATCAGACCCCGGTCGTTGATGGAATTCCAATTCGGTTTCACAGAGAGCATTCTGCGGCATTTGCGCCTTCCTTAGTTCGCATTTCCGTGAATCTCCCGCACAGCGGCCAGACCCAAGAGATTGGGGGAAGAAAGCGCAGGTTACTTCGATATACTCGTATAAGAAGCGCACGGTAGCGGACGTGAAAAATTACAGACCAGCATCCTTATCATCGATTCACTCCGGTAATCCTTAGCGTATTCTAAGTTCGAATACAATGAGTTTCCTAGAACGATGGATTTAGAAACCATCTATCTATCTCGTTAAACAGTTCAACATTTCACAACCGTTATCCTTCGCACAATCGATGCAGCACAAGAGGTACATCCTGTATTACTAGATTTCCAGACAGCGTTCGATAACATATAGCGTTAAGAATGGTCGGAGGACACGGAATGGAGTTTCAAATATCTGACCACACATAATATGTAGGTGTAGCTTCAGACGTTAACACGCTTGGGCTATAGAAGTGAATTTTAACCATCTACATAAAAAACCTCTATTTGCGCAATTTAATAAAATAGAATTCAAAGTGCTAAACCGAGCGAGGTGGGGCAGTGGTTAGCACACTGGACTCGCATTCGGGAGGACGACGGTTCATTCCCGCGTCCTGCCATCCTGATTTAAGTTTTCCGTGATTTCCCTAAATCGCTCCACGCAAATGCCGGGATGGTTCCTTTGAAAGGGCGCGGCCGACTTCCTTCCCCATCCTTGTCTAATCCGATGAGACCGATGACCTCGCAGTTTGGTCTCTTCCCCCAAACAACCCAACCCAACCCAAAGCGTTACGAGTACTTACTGGAGCGATTAATTCGACTTCCAGGCGTTAAAATCAACGTTATATTATCGTCGCCGATATAGGTCTGGTAAATATGCGATCACGCATTAAAGAATATCTTGCATCTGCGTAAAGAAAGAACTTCTAGTGACAATACATGAACAGACACTGCCTGACAAAACGAGAAGTGCAGCACCTTGAAGAAGAAGCGCAAACTGAATGAAACTTCAGAAGTTGAGACGATATGTTTTGCGATTTCAGTGATCACAAAATCGAGTCCAATCCACAAAGAGTTCGGTCTATGAGCACATTTAACCAGCACGACGTCGCTCCTCGCCTAACCTGCATTCGGTGGACGCAGCTCACTGGGACGCGTGTCCTGTGAGCATCAGAGTTATCTGGAGCGCCATCAGTCGTGGCGTGAAGTCACACCCGATGGTTCTTGGCTGGCTGATTTGGAGAAGGAAACCAAACTGCGGGGTCATGGGTCGCATCGGATTAGGAGATGATGCGGAAGGAAATCGGCCGTACCCTCTCAAAGGAACCAGCCCGGCATTTGCCTGAAGCATGTAACGACACAAGTATACGTCAGTGTAGGAATTGTTCCATTTCATTTCGTAGAAGTTATTTCGTTATTCTCTGTCATAACCAAAAAAATAAGAGCAGTAGCAGGGCAGTTGTAAAGACCTGTTATTATTTAGCGTATGGCTAATACAGGCATATCATGAAATCAAATTACATACACATATGTACATATTGACACACAAGAAGCTTAAGTTTGTCTTTTTTCTGGACGAAGTGTCAGGTGGATCAGGTAGATATAGATTGAACATTAAGGGTGAGGGAACTGATCCTTGAGGCAATCCGTTGCTCAGCTTCCTCTCCATACTTACATTGCTTCCAGTAATCACCTGGAGCTTCTGATCATTTAGCATGCTGTTAATCAGTCGAGCCATTGTTCTGCAGGGCATGATGCGGAAGAATTTGTAGATGAGGCCTTCCTTCCACACAGTGTCGAAGGTGGCAGTTAGATCAACAAATGCTACAGATGTTTTCTGCTTCATTTGGTATCCTGACTATATGAAGGATGTGAGAGACAATACTTGGTCGCAGCAGCTACGCCCTGGTCTGAAGCCTGTCTGATCAACTGGAACGTTCTCTAGCATAGCGCTACTTATTCTGTTATATATTAGCCTTCCAAAAAGTTTGTAGTAGCAGCTAAGTAGGGCAATGGGGCGATAGCTTTCTACCCTGTTGCTGGGTTTGCCAGGTTTCAGGACAGATATTATCTTCGCCTTTTTAAGCTCCAATGGAAGTTGACCAGTGAGCAGGATGTCAGTGAAGAATTCTGCCAGCCATTTCTTAGCTTTTCCTCCCATATGGATCAGGAATTCTGGGTGGATACCATCGAATCCAGGTGCCTTAAGAGATTTGAGGTCCTTCAGTCCAGAGTCAATGTCTGAAACTGTGAAGGGATGGGTATGCTCAGATGATGGAGATGCCTTCTTTCTCATGTCACAAAGCTGTCGTCTGATATGTCTTGTATGTTTCTTGTCAGGAGGTACTCTTGAGGTGGTAATGATGTGGGAAGCAATTTGGTCTGGTGTTACTTCGGAATTTTTTCTGCCTGCTGGTGGAATTCCTCCCAGTTTTCTCAGACGACTCCATGCTTTCCTGCTCGAGTGGATAAAGTCCATATTTTCGACTGCTTCTGCCCATTTCTGCCTCCGAGACATGTCCAAGCTGGACAATAGTTCCGTAGCTATCTCTGGGTCACCACTTTGCTGGAAGTGTTGGTACAGTGTTTCATTTCCATCAGTCCATCCTGGAACACATTCTTTTCGGTATCCTCATGGCATACACTTTTTAGCTAAAGACCTGTATAAAGTAAGCAGTGAGATGAGGGCGCATATGGTATCTAACAGCAGCACGATAAAGTAAGGCAGCTCGCCGCTAAGTTGCTGCCAGCAGTCTGCGAAGTACGCAACCAATAATCGGTAACTGTGTTTTAATCATATAGCCGTCAATTATGTTTCTTTGCACTAATCTCTATGTACTGTTAAGTAAACCTTAGTTTTAAAAGTATTATGAACCTTTGTAATTAAAGCTGTAATGAGTCACGGCTTTAGGCTTAAGTTAAAACCAAAAGGGAATTCCCCGTGAATGGGTAAGGCGGGAGAAACGTTGCGACAAAAAGTTCCACAACGGTTGTGAAGTGGCGTGTGGTGCGATGCCCAAGTACTGTGTTGCACGGTGATCGAAAGGAGCACAGCCATTGTTAAACGGCCTCGAATGGACGGGAAATTATTGCTACACATAATTCTACAGTATTAAGTAGCTATTTGTCAATCGAGCAGAACTGGCAATGTTATTACAAGGGCCAGTGGGAAGTCGTTGTTCGCTGTGAAGGAGGCAGACATTATGTTGCAAGCATTACCCAGTGCACAGGCCAAATATGACGATGGGAATCACGACATTGAAGCCACTGTGTATAAGCTGCTAAACCATCCAGTGGTAGCAAAAATCTCGTCAGAGGCTGTAATACGTTGCTCGGTACCAGAAAAGGACTGGTCCCGGCGGAGGTTCGAGTCCTCTCTCGGGCATGGGTGTGTGTTTGTCCTTAGGATAATTTAGGTTAAGTAGTGTGTAAGCTTAGGGACTGATGACCTTAGCAGTTAAGTCCCATAAGGTTTCACACACATATGACCATTTGAAACAGAAAAAGACTGAAGTATTTATTTCTATGGTGAAGTTTAGTACAGCGGCGAACACAATTGTAAAAGTCATCATTCGTCGTCCTCTTGTACAAATAATACAAGTGAAGTGCTTAAAAGCTAATAGCTTTATCACAGTGTTTTTACATCAGTAGATGTTTAGTGCGTCCTTTTCAAATACTATGATATTTAATCAGCAACATTTTCAGATTGTGAGCTGGATATACGTTGGCCCATATAAAGTGCTTAAAATTGTTGTTGTTGTAGTGGTCTTCAGTCCTGAGACTGGTTTGATGCAGCTCGCCATGCTACTCTATCCTGTGCAAGCTTCTTCATCTCCCAGTACCTACTGCAACCTACATCCTTCTGAATCTGCTTAGTGTATCGATCTCTTGGTCTCCCTCTACGATTTTTACCCTCCACGCTGCCCTCCAATGCTAAACTGGGGATCCCTTGATGCCTCAAAACATGTACTACCACCCGATCCCTTCTTCTAGTCAAGTTGTGCCACAAACCTCTTCTCCCCAATCCTATTCAATACCTCCTCATTAGTTATGTGATCTGCCCACCTTATCTTCAGCATTCTTCTGTAGCACCACATTTCGAAAGCTCCTATTCTCTTCTTGTCCAAAGTGGTTATCGTCCATGTTTCACTTCCATACATGGCTACACTCCATACAAAAAATTTCAGAAATGACTTCCTGACACTTAAATCTATATTCGATGTTAACAAATTTCTCTTCTTCAGAAACGATTTCCTTGCCATTGCCAGTCTACATTTTATATCCTCTCTACTTCGACCATCATCAGTTATTTTACTCCCTAAATAGCAAAACTCCTTTACTACTTTAAGTGTCTCATTTCCTAATCTAATTCCCTCAGCGTCACCCGATTTAATTTGACTACATTCCATTATCCTCGTTTTGCTTTTGTTGATGTTCATCTTAGATCCTCCTTTCAAGACACTGTCCATTCCGTTCAACTGCTCTTCCAAGTCCTTTGCTGTCTCTGACAGAATTACAATGTCATCGGCGAACCTCAAAGTTTTTACTACTTCTCCATGAATTTTAATACCTACTCCGAATTTTTCTTTTGTTTCCTTTACTGCTTGCTCAATATACAAATTGAATAACATCGGGGAGAGGCTACAACCCTGTCTCACTCCTTTCCCAACCACTGCTTCCCTTTCATGCCCCTCGACTCTTATAACTGCCCTCTGGTTTCTGGAGAAATTGTAAATAGCCTTTCGCTCCTTGTACTTTACCCCTGCCACCTTCAGAATTTGAAAGAGAGTATTCCAGTTAACGTTGTCAAAAGCTTTCTCTAAGTCTACAAATGCTAGAAACGTAGGTTTGCCTTTTCTTAATCTTTCTTCTAAGATAAGTCGTAAGGTTAGTATTGCCTCACGTGTTCCAACATTTCTACGAAATCCAATCTGATCTTCCCCGAGGTCCGCTTCTACCAGTTTTTCCATTCGTCTGTAAAGAATTCGCGTTAGTATTTTGCAGCTATGACTTGTTAAACTGATAGTTCGGTAATTTTCACATCTGTCAACACCTGCTTTCTTTGGGATTGGAATTATTATATTCTTCTTGAAGTCTGTGGGTATTTCGCCTGTCTCATACATCTTGCTCACCAGATGGTAGAGTTTTGTCATGACTGGCTCTCCCAAGGCCATCAGTAGTTCTAATGGCATGTTGTCTACTCCCGGGATGTTGTTTCGACTCAGGTCTTTCAGTGCTCTGTCAAACTCTTCACGCAGTATCTTATCTCCCATTTCATCTTCATCTACATCCTCTTCCATTTCCATAATACTTCGCCCTTGTATAAACCCTCTATATACTCCTTCCACCTTTCTGCCTTCCCTTCTTTGCTTAGAACTGGGTTGCCATCTGAGCTCTTGATATTCATACAAGTGGTTCTCTTCTCTCCAAAGGTCTCTTTAATTTTCCTGTAGGCAGTATCTATCTTACCCCTAGTGAGACAAGCCTCTACATCCTTACATTTGTCCTCTAGCCATCCCTGCTTAGCCATTTTGCACTTCCTGTCGATCTCATTTTTGAGACGTTTGTATTCCTTTTTGCCTGCTTCATTTACTGCATTTTTATATTTTCTCCTTTCATAAATTAAATTCAATATTTCTTCTGTTACCCAAGGTTTTCTATTAGCCCTCGTCTTTTTACCTACTTGATCCTCTGCTGCCTTCACTACTTCATCCCTCAGAGCTACCCATTCTTCTTCTACTGTATTTCTTTCCCACAGTCCTATCAATTGTTCCCTTATGCTCTCCCTGAAACTCTCTACAACCTCTAGTTCTTTCAGTTTATCCAGGTCCCATCTCCTTAAATTCCCACCTTTTTGCAGTTTCTTCAGTTTCAATCTGCAGTTCATAACCAATAGATTGTGGTCAGAATCCACATCTGTCCCTCGAAATGTCTTACAATTTAAAACCTGGTTCCTAAATCTCTGTCTTACCATTATCTAATCTATCTGATACCTTTTAGTATCTCCAGGATTCTTCCAGGTATACAACCTCCTTTTATGATTCTTGAACCAAGTGTTAGCTATGATTAAGTTATGCTCTGTGCAAAATTCTACAAGGCGGCTTCCTCTTTCATTTCTTCCCCCCAATCCATATTCACCTTCTATGTTTCCTTCTCTCCCTTTTCCTACTGACGAATTCCAGTCACCCATGACTATTAAATTTTCGTCTCCCTTCACTACCTGAATAATTTCTTTTATCTCGCCATACATTTCATCTATTTCTTCATCATCTGCAGAGCTAGTTGGCATATAAACTTGTACTACTGTAGTAGGCATGGGCTTTGTGTCTACCTTGGCCACAATAATGCGTTCACTATGCTGTTTGTAGTAGCTAACCCGCACTCCTATTTTTTTATTCATTATTAAACCTACTCCTGCATTACCCCTATTTGATTTTGTATTTATAACCCGGTAATCACCTGTCCAAAAGTCTTGTTCCTCCTGCCACCGAACTTCACTAATTCCTACTATATCTAACTTTAACCTATCCATTTCCCTTTTTAAATTTTCTAACCTACCTGCCCGATTAAGGGATCTGACATTCCACGCTCCGATCCGTAGAATACCAGTTTTCTTTCTCCTGATAACGACGTCCTCTTGAGTAGTCCCCGCCCGGAGATCCGAATGAGGGACTATTTTACCTCCGGAATATTTTACCCAAGAGGACGCCATCATCATTTAATCATACAGTAAAGCTGCATGTCCTCGGGAAAAATTACGGCTGTAGTTTCCCCTTGCTTTCAGCCGTTCGCAGTACCAGCACAGAAAGGCCGTTTTGGTTAATGTTACAAGGCCAGATCAGTCAATCATCCAGACTGTTGCCCCTGCAACTACTGAAAAGGCTGCTGCCCCTCTTCAGGAACCACATGTTTTTCTGGCCTCTCAACAGATACCCCTCTGTTGTGGTTACCCCTACGGTACGGCCATCTGTATCGCTGAGGCACGCAAGCCTCCCCACCAACGGCAAGGTCCATGGTTCCTGGGGGAAGTGCTTAAAATTATTATTGTCATATTACGCAAAGCAGCAGATTGTGTACAAAGTATCAGCTGTTTTACTACACAGACAAGCATAATAACTGCATTCGCAGAAGTAGACAACGAAAGGTACTGTGCACATTTTTATTACTACACAAAAAAATTATTACTGTAGTGTTCAGAACATACAATTTTACTGATTCATGGCGTTTGACAAACTAAATTTATGTTTCAACAAATGTGCAGGAAAGGGTTTTTGTCATGTTGCACTGAAGTACTATCAATCCAAAAATTCTTCACGTTCAAAATTATCAGGAAACATCAGTGTAAAAATACATTTTCAATCAGTGATGAGCTCTGTGTAAAGATAACGTTAAAGAAAGATGTTTATTAGTTCTAAAAATTACAAATAACACGACCACAGTAGGTACGCATCTTCAGTGCTTAGCAGGAAAATTTCACTCAACATTTCAGTTTTACTTTACATAAAAGTGTCTCGAGTTTAAAATAGATTTATTCCGTACCTATGAAAGTGTCCTTTGCTGCGATAACGAAAGTAACACTTGTGTAGGATCCGTATTGTCCATATGCAGTGTATGTCACTATTTCAGAGTAGTTATCAGTTATATTGTCTGCTCTCCTCCCCCTCGTTTGCTTGTCGAGTTACTATATCGGTTCCAATTATTCAAAATTAAGGACTATGTGGTCAGAGCTGAGCTCTGCAATGCAACCGTCACTGAGGTCTTACTGTACGCGAGTGTCCGCCCACTATAATGACGACTCCGATCGCCAACGACGGTCATTTATAGGTGAAAACTGAGCCATATGAGAACAGAAGTGGGTGTGACGTCGCAAGCGGTTCAGGGAAACCACGGAAAACCTGAATCAGGATGGCCGGACTCGAGTTCGAACGTTCGTCTTCCAGAACGCGAAACCAGTGTGTTAGCCATTGCGACACCAGATAGTAGTGGTGGCTTCAGTATTAATTTTGTATGTGATTGTGCAAGAAAAAGGATGTTGGCAGATCTCCTAAATTCATATGATATGATGCAAACTGTGTTTTTTCCAGCTAGGGTGCAAGGGAACAGTAGCACAGTCATAGACAATATTTTTATTCATTCTTCATTACTAGATGGGCATTCTGTTAGTAAATGGGTGATTTGCCTTTCAGATCATGATGCACAAATTTTAACACTAAACGGTTTTTGTACTCAAACCAATGTGATATTTAATTACAAACTATGTAGGAAAGTTAATGCAACAGCAATAGAGCGTTTTCTAAAACTTGCCAAGGAACAAGAGTGGCAAGATGTTTATAGTGACGAATTATAGATGATAAATAAAATGCTTTCCATAACACATTACTCATGCTCTTTGAGAGTTGCTTTCCATTAGAACATTCTAAACAGGGCACTAGCAGTAATGGACAGCCAGGTTGGCTGACTAGGGGGATATGGATATCACGTAGAACAAAGCGGGAATTATATCAAAATGTTAGAAGTAGTCACAATCAAGCTACAGTAGCCTATTACAAACAGTATTGTAAGGTGCTTAAAAATGTTATTAGCAAGGCAAAGAGTGCAAAGAGTATGTGGTATGCAAATAGAATAGCTAATTCACAGGATAAAATTAAAGCCATATGGTCAGTTGTGAAGGAAGTGTCTGGTCAGCAGCACAAGGTCGATGATATAAAGTCAGTTGGCAGTAATAATACTTCTGTTACTGATAAATCATATATATGTAAAGTATGTAACAATCATTTTCTGAGCATTGCTGGTGAATTAAATACAAATTTAGTTTCTACACGAAATCGTATAAATTTCTTAGCAAATGCCTTTCCGAGATTGATGTCTGAAATACCCCTCTGTGATACAGACAAGAGGGAGATTGAGTTAATAATTAAATCACTGAAGACTAAGGACTCTCATGGTTATGATGGAGTGTCTAGCAGAATACTAAAGTACTGTGCTGCACATGTTAGTCCTGTATTTAGCCATATTTGTAATTTTTCCTTTAGGAATGGTCAGTTTCCTGAGCAATTAAAGTACTCAGTAGTAAAGCAGCTTTATAAAAAGGGAGAAAGGGATAATGTAGATAAAAGTTATCGAAAAGGCTTTGTATGTAAGGTTAATTGATCATTTTATATCACACGCTTTTGCTATCAAATGTGCAGTTCGGCTTTAGAAGTCGTTTGACAACTGAAAATGCTATATTCTCTTTTCTCTGTGAGGTACTGGATGGGCTGAACAAAAAGTTTCGAACGCTTGGCCTATTGTTTGATTTAACTAAGGCATTTGACTGTGTTGATCTCACAATATTGCTCCAGAAGTTGGACCATTACGGAATAAGGGGAGTAGCTCGCAATCGGTTCACCTCTTACTTTAGCAACAGGCAGCAAAAGGTCATTATTCACAATGTTGATAACGGCTGTGATGTGGGATCTGAGTGGGGTACTGTCAAGTGGGGGGTGCCCCAGGGATCAGTGTTGGGGCCGCTCCTGTTCCTTATTTATATAAATGATGTGCCCTCTAGTATTATGGGTAACTCTAAAATATTTCTGTTTGCTGATAACACTAGCTTGGTAGTAAAGGATGTTGTGTGCAACATTGACTCGGTTTCATAGAGTGCAGTACATGACCTCAGTTCATGGCTTGTAGAAAATAAACTAACGTTAAATCACAGTAAGACTCAGTTTTTACAGTTTCTAACGCACAATTCAACAAAACCTGACGTTTTAATCTTACAGAACGGGCATATGATTAGTGAAACTGAACAGTTCAAATTTCTAGGTGTTCACATAGATAGTAACCTGTCGTGGAAAGCCCACATTCAGGATATTGTTCAAAGACTTAATACTGCCATTTTTACTATTTGAACGGTATCAAAAGTGAGTGATACTTCGACATGTAAATCAGTCTACTTTGCTTATTTTCATTGAGTTATGTCGTATGGTATTATGTTTTGGGGTAACTCTTCCCATTTTAGAAGGATATTTTTGGCTCAGAAACAGGCGGTTCGGGCAATAAGTGGTGTGAGTTCACGAACCTCTTGTCGACCTCTGTTCACGAGTCTGGGTATTTTGACATTGGCCTCTCAATATGTATATTCCTTATTATCGTTTGTTGTTAGCAATATTAGTTTATTCCCAAGAATAAGCAGCTTTCACTCGGTTAATACTCGGCAGAAATCAAACCTCCATTTGGATCGGACTTCCTTATCTCTTGTGCAAAAAGGTGTGCAGTATACTGCTGCATCCATTTTCAATCAGCTGCCACTCGAATTCAAAAATCTTAGCGGTAATCCACTCGCTTTCAAATCGAAACTGAAGAGTTTCCTCATGGGTCACTCCTCCTATTCGGGGACTCAACATCTTAGGTCATAAGTCCCCTAGAACTTAGAACTACTTAAACCTAACTAATCTAAGGACATCACACACACCCATGCCCGAGGCAGGATTCGAACCTGCCACCGTAGCAGTCCCGCGGTTCCGGACTGCAGCGCCAGAACCGCATGGCCACCGCGGCCGGCGTCGAGGAGTTCCTTGAAAAATTAAGCTGATTCTTAATTAAGCTGATTCTTATTGTATTGCTGAGAGCGTTTACTTAAACTTACGGACTGACATTTTTTCAGGTCCATGAACATTTATTGTTAACTGTTATTACTTTTATGCTGTAAGTTTCATGTATTTACACGTTCCATGACCTTGGAGATTTTCTCCTCAATTTGGTCCTACGGAACTGGACGTGTAAATAAAAATAAAAAACCTCGCTCGGTACCCGATGGCTCCCATCACCGTGCCGCTATGGGCGTCACCGTTGTGGCTCCCCGAAACAATGCAAGAGCGGAACCTCTACGCAGGCCGCCGCCGTTCACGCAGAGGACTGTCGCCCGGGCCGGTGCAAACCGCGACTCATCGCCGAACACCATGCGACGCCAGTCACTCGCAACCCGCACTTCTCAGGCACATCTCTGCTCGCAACGCAGCTGTTCGTGTTGCGGTATTAACAGAAGGTTACGCATGGGATGGTAATTCAGTAATCCAGCTGCTGCTAGTATCCCACCGATGGTTCGAGATTCCACTGAATGTTGCAGGAAGTCCGTTACTTGTTCGCTGATAGCAGGCGCTGCTGATACGTGGTTTCGGTGTGTTTCGTGTACACACGGTGATTCTCTCTTGTGGTGGTCACACGTGATCTACTGGGGCACTGTCGGTGAGTATGCCATCCTTCACCTTCCCATGGAGTCCAACAACAGACCACTGTCATATCTGAATGACCCACAATGAGACATCTTCCGACTCTGTAAGGCATTGGTAAAACTGTCTCGCTTGAGTACGAACCATGTCCGCATACTTCATAAGGATTCCTCAGCTGTTCAGGACAGTACTATAGTAGTGACAGTTCACAAAGTTATGAATGACGTCATCGATGATTCATGGGTTTACCCCAGTCCATCCCACTCCCCGTCTAAAAAAGACCATTTGATCTACGCATAAATGGCGACAAGCTCACATTTGCCCGGGAAGTTAAAAATAGCACAGTTGATCTAGTGTGTTTCCTATGCAAGGAGGATTGCTGTGTTAAGTATAAATTTACAGCGGGAAATCCAAGATCACGCATTGTCATGGTAGCCGACTTGGAATACTTGGATAAGCTCTTTGATGTCACAATCCATTATGGCTTAACTGGACGGCAAAACGGCGATCGAACATGTCGGCTGGGGGGAGGGGGAATGGTTTAGGGGGCCGGTGTACTGCCGCAGCTCTGTGACGTCACAACCCCCCTTGAACTTGTCAGGCCGCTTACTGCGGACCAGAATTCTGGGACACTGGCCGAGACTTGAAATAGTGGGACAGCTTCTGTGTCGTCATTAGAATCCAGGTTCTGGAATACTGGCACCACGGCGTCTAGACAGTAGATGGTTGTGACAGTCCCAGCCTGTCTGCTGACCTACTTGACACGTTATCCCCACACCCTATTAACTCAGATATGTATCGTCACTGCTTCTCCTAACTCTCTGAATCTGGATCTCCCCTTGCGTCTTTATTTTTATGATGTACTAGAAACTGAAATATTCTAGAAACTGGTAGAGGTATACCATGTATAGTGTTACGGCAATATGAATAGCTCCTGAGGCTCGTAAAATAGGAATAGTAACAAGAAATCTGAAATCAATACACTGGATGCAGCGTCAGCGGGATGCAGAACTTGTTCGTGGCAAGTTCTGTGATACACTGGAACAGGACTGTTTTCAGATTTCACTTTGATGAAACATTTTGTTTCCAGCCTACCTTCCCCCGTATCAATACAGCACTCCTCTATATCATTATTTTACATGTAGTGACCTTCATGACCATGTCCAATCCAGAAGCACTATCCATCTGTCATCGGATAGACCATCAGAAAGAGAGAACCTCGTGTTCCTGCTGCTAATAAGGCGAGTACACCGTTCATTTGTTATACATTTTTACGAGCTTCCAACAGGAGAGACTTACTTGCAGATACCTGTGTACTTACTAGATTATTTTTGTAATTTCCTGCATGTTGAGTACTTACTAGGCACGACCTTTTATTTTAATAACAGCGTAGCACAAAGTACCGTTGCTGTTATCGACCCTCATATCGTGTAGGCTTTTATTTTTTCTGGTCAGTGTAGCTCAGTGTCGGTTAGACCATCAGTGAGAGAGTACTTCGAATTCCTGCTGCTAATATACCAAGTACACCATTCATTTGTTAGATATTTTTACGGGCTACAAACAGAAGCGACTGCAGTAATGAATAGGAACTTTGTTTTCTGTGTACAGATACAAGATGAGTTGGCGACCTATCACTCACAGCTCAAGGCTGCGTTGGCTTCCGTTACACAGCTTGAGGCTGCGGCCGAGGGGCATCAGTGTAGGGGGTCAGACGCGAGGATGCGAGGGACGTCGAACATGTCCCACGTGTGCCCCGATTGGTCCACTACTGTGGCCGCCCCAGGTACGGCCGGCACTGAGATTCACCCCTTACCCGTGGTCGAGAGAAAATATCAAAAAAATGGTTCAAATGGCTCGGAGCACTATAGGACTGAACATCTGGGATCATCAGTCCCATAGACTTAGAACTACTTAAACCTAACTAACCTAAGGACATCACACACACCCATGTCCGAGGCAGGATTCGAACCTGCGACCGTAGCAGCAGCGCGGTTCCGGACTGATGCGCCTAGAACCGCTCGGTCACAAAGGCTGGCTAGTGGCAGATCATTCCAAAGTCTGGCACTCAAAAACTTCCCGAGTGGCCGATCGCAGGGCCTCCCCAGTTCGTTTGACGAAGTGGATTCGGGCGTTATCTGTGTCTGACCATGTCTCTTAGCCGGATGCATTCGCCCACCCTGTTACAGAGGAAGATTCTCGGCCCACAAGGTCTGGGCATTCACAGAGGGTGGGTTTGCTGGTAGTTTTGAGCTCGACTGTTAGGCACGTAATGGGGCCCCTTAGGAACATGGCTGCCAAGGAGGGGAAAGAAGCCAGTGTGCACTCCATACCAGGGGGGGGGGGGGTCATTCTGGATGTGCGAAGGGTGCTTCCGGATGTCATGAAGAGTACAGGGTGCACCCAACTTCAGGTGGTGACTCATGTCGATACCAATGACTTGTGTCGCTTTGTATCGGAGGAGATTCTCACTGGCTTCGGGAGACCAGCGGAAATGGTAAAGACTGCCAGTCTTGCTTCCGAGATTAAGGCGGAGCTCACCATCTGCAGCATCGTCGATAGAACCGACAGTGATCCTTTGGTGCAGTGCCGGGTAGAGGGTCTGAATCAGAGGCTCAGGCGGTTCTGTGGCCGTGTAGACAGCAGATTTCTTGACTTGTGCCATCGGGTGGTGGGTTTCCGTGTTCCGCTTAATAGGTCAGGAGTCCACTACACACAGGAGGCGGTTACACGGGTATCGGGGGCTGTGTGGAAGGGACTGGATTGTTTTTTTAGGTTAGAGGGTCTCAGGGAACCACAGAAAGTCCGTCCGTCTCAAAGGGGGCAGGAAAAACAGAGTAAGGTGGTTGCAGAAACGATCGTTATTGTGGCAGTAAATTCTCGTAGCTGTATTGGGAATGAACCAGAGCTCCAAACCCTAATAGAAAGCGCTGAGTTATATGTACGGAAAACTGGCTAAACGATCTAACAGTGTTCGAAAAGGATACATTAAATATAGTTCGTGGTGGAGTATTTATTGCTGTCAGAAATTGTTTGCCTTGTAGTGAAATTGAAGTAGATGGTTTCTGCGAAATTGTACGGGTAGAGGTTATACCTGGCAATCGGACTAAACTGTTAATTGGAACGTTCTACCGGCTCTACCGACTCAGAAGATACAGTTGCTGAACAGTTCAAAGAAAACTTGAGTCTCATATCACATAGATACCCCACACATACTTCAATCTAACCTCGATATGCTGGAAAAATTATACGTTTAAAGCCGGCTGCAGGCATAAAGTTCATCAGAAATTGTACTATATACTTCCTCAGAAAATTATTTTGAACAAATAGTTCATGAGCCCACTCGAAACGTAAATGGTTGCGAAACCATACTTGACCTAATAGCAACAAATAACCCTGGACAAATAGTGAGTATCGTGACGAATACAGGGCTTAGCGTCAACAGGGCAGTTGCTGCTAGGCTGAATACCGTAACACCTACAACCATCAAAGATTATCTTTTAAAGAAAGCTGATAAAAATGCTATTAAATCCTTAAATTCTTTTTAAGAAACTGTTCACTCCTTCCGATCTGATCATGAAAGAGTAGAAGAGTTGTGCAATGATTTCAGAGAGATAGTATCTACGGCAATTGAGACATGTATACCACATAAATTAATAAGTGATGGTACTGATCCCCTATTGTACACAAAACGGGCCAGATCGCTGTTGCAGAAGTAGCGAAAAAAGCAGGCCACATCTACAAGAACACAAAATCCCCAAGACTGGCAAAGTTTTGCAGAAGTTCGAAATATAGCGCGTACATTAATGAGAGATGCTTTTAATAATTTCCACAACGAAATTCTGTCTCGAAATCTGGCAGAATACCCAAAGAGATTCTGGTCATACATAAAGTACACCAGTGGCAAGACACAATCGATACCTTCACTCCGCGATAACAACGGTGAAGTCCCTGATGGTAGTGGGACTAAAGCAGAGTTTAATAACACAGTTTTCCGAAACTCCTTCACCAAAGAAGACGAAGTAAATATTCCTGAATTCCAATCAAGAACAACTGTCAGGATGAGAAACATAGAAGTAGATGTCCTCGGTGTAACAAAGCAGCTTAAATCACTTAATAAAGCCAAGGCCTCCGGTCCAGATTGTGTACCGGTCAGGTATCTCTCCGAGTATACTGATACAATAGCTCCATATTTAGCAATTATATACGACCGCTCGCTCACAGAAAGATTCGTTCCTAAGGACTGGAAAATTGCTCAAGTCACACCAATACCCAAAAAGGGAAGTAGGAGTAATCCGATGAATTACAGGCCCATATCACTAACGTCAAATTGCAGTAGGGTTTTGGAACATATACTGTATTCGAACATTATGAAGTACCTCGAAAAAAAAACGATTTATTGGCACATAGCACGGATTCAGAAAATATTGTTCTTGTGAAACACAACTATCTCTTTATAATCATTAATGATTGCTATCAACAAGAGATGTCTGATTCGATATTTTTAGATTTCCAGAAGGCTTTAGACACCGTTCTTCACAAGCGTCTTCTAACCAAACTGCATGCCTATGGAATATCGCCTCAGCTTGTGGCTGGATTAGTGATTTCCTGTCAGAAAGGTCACAATTCGAAGTTATAGATGGAAAGTCATCGAGTAGAACAGCAGAAATATCTGGCGTTCCCCAAGGAAGTGTTATAGGCCCTTTATTGTTCCTGATCTACATTAACGACTAGGAGAATATCTGAGTTGCCATCTTAAATTGCTTGCAGATGATTCTGTCATTTACCGTATTGTAAAGTCATCAAATGACCAAAACGAATTGTAAAATTATTTAAATATGATATCTGTATGGTGCGAAAAGTGGCAATTGACCCTGAATAAAGAAAAGTGTGAAGTTTTTCACATGAGTACTGAAAGAAATCCGCTAAATTTCGATTATGCGATAAGTCACACAAATCTGAAGGCTATATATACTTAGGGATTATAATTACAATTAAATTGGAACGATCACATACATAATGTTGAGGGTAGAGCAAACCAAAGACTGCGATTCATTGGCAGAACACTTAGAAGGTGCAACAGGTCTACTAAAGAGACTGCTTACACCACGCCTGTCCGCCCTATTATAAAGTATTGCTGTGCGGTGTGGGATCCGCGCCACGTGGGGCTGACGAATGACATCGTAAAAGTGCAAAGAAGGGCAGCTCGTTTTGTATTATCGCGAAATAGGAAAGATAGTGCCACAGACATGATACGTGATTTGGAGTGGCAGTCATTAAAACAAAGGCGTTTTTCTTTGTGACGAGATCTTCTCATGAAATTTCAATTTCCAGTTTTCTCCTCAGATTGCGAAAACATTATGTTGGCACTCACGTACGTAGGGAGAAATGATCATCAAGATGAGATAAAAGAAAGCAGGGCTCGCACAGAAAAGTTTTTCCGCCCGCCGTTCGAGAGAGGAACGATAGGGAGACAGATTGGAGGTGGTTCATTGAACCCTCTGCCAGGCACTTTTTTTTAATAGCAGAGTAATCACGTAGATGTAGATGTGTACAGCTGCCGTGCTCCCCTACAATACAGTTTCATGTCTACAAACACGTTTTTTACTCACCTGGAATGTAGCACAATATCCCACGTAGTGGAGTAATGGTATTTAAATGACGTTACCGTACAGGTACTAACCTGTTTCATCATAGTCCATACTGTAAGTACAACATAAATCAGTTAGCGAAAAGTACACTATATGCCGAAAGATCAGTAGTAGTCTAACGTGTGCGTATTGTAACGCTGTAGAAACAAATCTTCACATATTTCCAGAAGCCGTCTCGGTATATGTGCTGCCACGACGTGAAAAGTCTAAGAGTTATATTTTCAGTTGCAGCTTCCCGCTATGCCGTCCCAACCCCGGTGCATCATCGTGCAAGTGATCAGGAAGGAGGAGGTGGAGGAGAAAAAGAACCAGATCTCACGTGGCTCAGGTGCTAGGACTACGGTGAAAACTTTAGCGGTAGTGAAGGGGAAAAGAATGGATCTTCGATAGGCGGAACTAGAGGAAGAAGCAGTACAAGAAAGAAGGGCTAACGTGGGTCTCACTTGCAACAAGCAGCCCAGTGGTCAGCGTCTTTTCGCCAGATATGAGGTTGGAAACATAGTCCTCAGAGCTAATAATACTGAGTAGTATCTTAAGGGGTCTCCTTCCTCTTACTCAGCAGGCAATGAACAATGCAGACGCATTTTGTGAGGGATTTTACCCCAGGAAACACCAATCTCCCATTCGGATTCTGGGTCCTACAACACCGTTGAAAGGATGAGTTGGGGCGTTCTGAATCCTGCTTTAAACAACACAGCTATAAAATCAAATACAGAAACATAAATTATCGCCAATTTTAACGTGAACTCACACTTCAAAATAGAAAAACTTAAAACCTTTAAAAACTCTCCAAAGAAAAAGAAATATATAACGATAACAGTACAGCAAGAAACAAAATTTGCTTATGAACGTCATTTCGAGATTTGAGGGAAACAAAGAGAGTTGTGAAAAATGTACCCCAATTTGGAACACGTTTTGCTAAACAAAAACAAATTATATTCAATAATAGAATTTGCTTCAATTAATGAATGATTTTCCACACTAACATTTGAATCATCAAACAAAGTTTGATTTTACGTACACACAGAGACACAAATGAGTAAGAGAGATACAGAATGGGCAAACAGAAAATTTTTGGCAAAATGTGTCAAGCACTCTAGATCACATTCAGTCTAACAAAATGTTATTACTGCCTCAAGACTAATGCACAAATTGGCAGAAAATGTGAGTACAGATCAACAGTAGGAAAATTCCCTGCATATAAAGAGTCAAAGCAAACACAAAAAAACCCTTAAGCCTGTGCAGGCAGCATAACATAGTAATGAAATCTACCATCAAAAAACTTCCTAGAGAACAAACTACGTGGGTGTCACCAAATCCGATCTGTGATAAAACTCAACTTGATCACGTTGCTATAAGCATATGCTCCGCCATGGAGGTACACTATGTAAAATCCGCCAAGAGAGCCGGCTTAGATAAATTAAATTCAAGGTTAGATCAACATTTAGGAAGAAGAACCAATGCCAGCGCAGAACGTTTGACATACGTAAGGTACCGTATCTAGAGAAAATTATTACAAAATGCAGTTGGAAAAGTGAATTCCTAAATGTTGGGAATAACTTCAAAACACTTTATTGAGACTGCAGAAGATATTACCCCCCAAAAAGAAATGCAAACATGCTTAGCAGAATGATCATTCTGATGAGTTAGATATAAAGAGACAAAGAGCTTGGTATATCTGGAACGCAAATAAAAATGATAAGAACAGGAAAAATTTTATGGAAGCAAGGAAACATGCATCAAAAGATCTCCAAAGGATCAGAGTACAACATATGAAAGATCAACTAACGTCAACTGAGTCATATTTTAAGCAGAACCGCACAAGGAACTTTCACAAAACATTTAAAAGTAATTTAAAGAAATGCAACCACCAAGTTTACAATTTGTAGATCCACTTGCGGACTACTTCAAAGTACTATACAACTGCAATCTACCAAAAGAAGAATTTGATTGTGATAATTTAATCCAAATTTAATCAGACTCAAAGCCACCAACAATAGACTAATTCAGAGTAATCATAAAACAACTTAAAGGTAAAGCATCAGGACAAGACAACATCGTTGCCTAGTTGTGAATACACTCCAGTGATAACATAATTCCAAGTCTAACAGAAATCATTAATGAAATTTGGACAAAAAACACAATACTATCAGAACAGACTTTGTCATTAACACATTACCTTCATGAAAAAGAACGAAAACTGATCCTAACAATTGTAAGATGAATTCCATGCACTTTCAAAGGGAGCTGAAGGAATACTCGACCCACAACTAGGAGAGTATCAAGCAGGATTTAGAAAAGGCAGGTACTGCACGGAGCAAACATCAAATCTAAAGAACAAAACAGAAATGAAGGGAATCGAAAACGTTAAATACGTGATACGTTTGGTGGGATCTAAAAGGGCACACGACTCAATTGACAAAATTGCACCAATCAAAATTTTAAAGGAATTCTGAATCGACAATAAAGAACAGAAATGATTAAAGGCACTTTAACAAACACAACATCAAAAGTAGTATTATTGGGAAACTGCCAAAACGTTTCGAAATTAAATCGGGAGTAAGACAAGAAGATGGTTTATCATCCCTACTTTTTAACTGCGCATTAGAGAAGATAGTGAGTGAGTAGAGTAGTGTGGACTAGAAACAGAATGCTTCGGCAAAGCGAAGACTGGATACAGTTCTGCACGTCGTGCTCCAGTTTATTATAGAGCTTGCCACATACAAGTTCAGCGTCCCGCTGACGCAGCATCTTCTGTGTTGATTTCAGATTTGTGGTTATTCTTCCTATATTACGAGCCTCAGGAACTATGTGTGTTGCCGGAAGACTATATATGGAACCTCTTTTAGCTTCTAGCAGATTTGTGATGCTCCCATTTTACCTTCATTCAAGTAAGTTAGTTGTGATATTACGCATTAGTAACGACAACAAAAGAACTGACAGTTGCAAGACGAAGTATGTCCCTAACTATTGACGTGAAATTACACTCCAGAGAAGAGGTTGACGATAGTCAGCTGTTATAATACACTGTGTTCGGTTAGTTAAATGTTTCTCAAGTAATGACGTAGAGTGTTTCGAATAGGATCGTTCAGAATGCCTCAAATTACTTCCATGCGCTCCACAAAAGGACTTAGGTGTTGTATACCATACCCAAAGATTTGTGTCAGCCTTATGTAAGATTTATCCGGTTCATATACAATTCTGCTGGCGTGTATAACAATCATTCTCAAGTCTACGATGTGGGTACGTCTTCTAGAGACAGAAGCCTCCATCAGCGACGTTCACTAGGATAGGATGACTCTGCCTTCTGGCATCATACTGCTCGCTCTAGTATTTTCATGAGAAATGCACATCTCGAGAGGTACGTATGTGCAATCTGCATGTCTTCCCGCATCACAGACCTATGGCACTTATCTATGTTCATCTAGTGTGCAGCAAGGCAAGAGTTTCATCACCAAAAAAGGTTGCTCTGTCACGTCTAGACCTATTTGCAACGTATAAATATAGACCTTCCGGCCTCTTCTGCTAAGCTACAAACGCACCCTTCAGAAAATTGAGTATACTTACTGAAATTGCATCTTCCCTAAAGAAAACGGCAGACATTTTTTCCATGCTAAATTCCCTGATTTTCAACACAAAATTCAAACATTTAATTGCGATCCCGATTGAAGTTTAAGACTGCCAACGAGGAAACGAGTGGGAGTTTGTGAACTCTACCGTTTCTCTATCACATCCGGTATACTTGCGCAGTGAATTTCTCCGAGTCCACAAGCACGATCGTTTCACTTTAAATCTCCCGATGCGCATATCACTGCAGTTACAGTGGGAACAGAATAAAATTTCGTAAAATATACTTCCCTCTACAAAACAGCATTTTCACAGAACCATCCTTTAGTGCTGTTGATCCAGTCTGCTAAATCATTTACACATGTCAATACGAGTGACATTCGCAATTCAGTATAGCGCACGATATTCCATTAGTTAAGTATCCCTGGACTAAAGACGTAAAATGTTTAAAATTGGATGGTACTAGGGCGCCTAAAGCTCGTTCCATTTACTACAAATCAAATGCAAAATTTACCCAGCAAGGTTGTGTTGTACTGACACGTATGACAATTACTCTTAGTATTAATAGCCGCTAGTGGGTAGCATTCGAGACGTGAAAGTGGGTCAGACGGTCATGGCAGTGGAGAGTTTGTGCACTAAAAATAGCCTTAGTCAAGGGTACAGCGTGTTTCTCCTAGCACGAGCAGAACTAGGCAGCGTGCAGTTCTTCGTCTGCGTTATTAGCTTACTTCAGCCGGCGGCCTCGGTTTATAGACGAATTTATAATGTACCATCCATAGAACAGAATGTTATTACGCTGCTGTTTACAATTCCATGGTCCTCCTACGATAATTCACGCTAAGGTATGGTATTTGTATTGTGTGCTATGTCATATGGCGCATCAGTGCATTTCTTAGTGCAGGTTGCCTACATCAGGGGCAGGTATTCACTCAGGGACAAACCTATTGCTCTCCTTCAATTGACAGGTACCAATCCTACTGTTTTCCTTAGATTGACAGGTACTTAACATATTGATCTCCTTTGATTGACAGGTACTTAACTTGTTGTTCTGCTAAAAGGATCCTTCGTCTTGATTGACATGTACTTTACCTATTGCTCTGCTAAAAGGATTCTTCCTTTTGATTGATGGGTCCTTAACCTATTGTTCCCCCACCTCCTCCATACTCGCTGCTACAGGTAAACATTCAGGTCTGAGTTATTGGAACAGCACCTCTTACCAATTTGACTGACTACTTAATTAAATTGATCAATTAATTAACCTCTGCCCCTCTGGTAAACCCCCCTCCCCTCCCACTATCCCTTATCGGAAATTGGCTGGAAAAAGACACAGTTGATAGGTCATTTAGAAGGAAATCGATTGCTGTGTATGGAATATTGTTTAAACAATTTAGACAATATGTGGGATATTGTTTATTTCAACAATTTAGAGGATACAAGGAAGTGTATAGAATATATTGAAATTGGTGAAGAGGAAGGATCTCATAACATGAAACATAAGCGTATACTGTTTCTTTATAAAAAAAATTCAGTTTCTGGAGGATTGGATTTCTCTTGCTCATCATTCTCTGCTGTTTGGAAACATGTAGGTCTTGTAAGAAGCAATTACATGGGCAAACACGTTGCATAACCTAATGTTCGGCGCTGTACTATGGGTGTCTTAACCTAATGTTTATTCTTTTGTCAGCACTTAACCTATTGATCTGTTAAGTGGTTTTCCATGTCACCCCCATTTACTTTAACTATTGTACCGTCTTTTATACCAAATTAAATAATCAGTTATGTCCTCTTACTATTTTTTGGTACACTTATCGAATTACAAATGGTTTTGAACGCAATTTCTGGCGCATTCTTCTTTGTCACCCACCCCCTAAAATTATTGCACTGCGTTTTACATAAAAATTGCGCAGATTAACGTAGTGTTCTGCACTTAACCTGCTGTTCTGCTCCCACTCATGCATACCCTCCCCTCAACTGTTGTGCCACTAACACCACATTGATATAAAAATTTTATGAAACGTCCCCTTAGAAAAATTATACATGACTGTGCTTAAACTGACACACAATACTTTTTTAGCGCAACGCAATCTGACTTTCAGTAATCCCTACAAGAGAATGGCCCTGACTAAATTAACCTATACGTTTGACAAATCACGTACCTCACAAAAATCTTCGTTACTCGAACTACTGCAATACGGCGAGCGCCACTACTGCCAGTTAAATAAAAGATTCAAACTACGGAAGGCACTAACTACTGATAGGCATAGTTAGCAAATGAATAGAGAACAAACAATGTTTTTACCTTAATAGTCATAATATATATAGCAGTTCATGATAGCCATTCTTACAAATGTATTGTCTCTGATGGACACACGTCCAGATCATCGGCTCTCAAATTTCCGCCATCTCTCTCCTCACATCCACCACTGCTGGCGGCTCACTTCCAACTGCGCAACACTACGCGCTGTTAACATCCAGCTGCCCAACACTACAATGGCAGACAACAATGCAAACTAGCCACAGACTGCACACAGCACAGCCAGTGATTTTCATACAAAGCGCTACGTGGCGTTACCAATAAGAAAACCTAAACAGCCTACTTACAATTTATGCAATTTAATTAAGTCGATATTCTTCACATGTATGGGTTGTATTTTTTTTAATTCACGGCATCCTATTGGTCGGTCAAATCGATGGAATATAGTTTAAACAAAGGATCGCTAGTGAACGACACATTCCGCCACTTGGCGCCCGACGCCGATGGTGCCGACTCCGCACACATTTCCAGGAGTCGGAATGCACTGGTGGCCCCCACGAAATGACAATAGGGTCACCAGCGGCCATGCGACACGTTGGTGTCAGTTCGGGTACCGCAAGGATGAAGCAGCAGCATCTCTTTCATACTTGACACCTGAGAAATTCCTGTCGAAGTTTGTGTCCACCTAGGCACCGCTGCTGGCGCGATGACACATAATTGCGGTGCTGGTCCAGCGCCAAGAGAGATGTCCCAATGCTTCCCAGAATGTCACAGGGTGCGTTGTTCCTGGCAATCCTTATGGGATAGCCCATTCGTCACTGAATTTACGCATCAAACTCCTGCTGCTGCCGGTGTGGGAGCACCGCCCATCATTGTTTTCTGCAGACGCGACTTTCAGCAGCAACATAATTTTGACCAAATCGTTACATTGCACTGACAGTTAAACCCCGCAAAAGTTGCCTACAGTTCATCAAACACATACAAGTCACACAAGAACATTGGGAGACAGGAACATTTTTACCAGTGTAACTAGAATTAAATATTACGATTGCTGCTGGAGTTTGACACCGATTAATGTACAGATAATATCACCTCTTGACAGCTGTGGTTCTGGAACGATTCTCAGTATCTATAGCACACATAATTTTCCACATAAAAATCTCTCTCATGCCCATGTGGTTATCAATGTTCTGAATATATAAGTCCCTCACGATAGGACACACAGTCATCTTCTCTGGTCATACCACAACATCAGCCACAGCAGTTTTACACTGCAATGTACACACACTTTAAACAAACAGTGAAGTTATCTTTTACAACTGTACAGCGCCTGGAAAAATTATGGTATGCCTACACTCAAACCGGGTATATGTCACGATTCTCCTCAGTCTCAGGAAATTATCTGACAAAGTCTTCGAATTAGTGCTTCTGGAAGGTGCTGCATCCTGCCAAGATTCTCTGAAACAAGTGTTATGAAGGACAGGTTTCCGGTACTATGCGTGATAATGAATACCGCGCTGCGGACGTAATACTTGGAAAGACATCACCGACGTGAGTTGGTGTACTGTAATCATCACTTTCGATAGAACAACAAGGAAAATGCGAAGGTACACTTAGGGGTGCCGATGAGGGGACGTATTGTTATTGCCCGTCCTGTTTGTACACTATAGGAGGTCCAGTTGACCACTTGCATTGCTATAATGTGCAGCTGTTTACGAAATGAATCTGGCACCACTTACGTTTCGATATACTTCTCACTGCACTGAAATCACAATTCCCCTTGTCCAATCTATCCTTCCATTACGAGTAGACATACACAATTTTTACTGTTTTTACGTGATTAGTAATTTGATTAATTCCCACAAACATATGTCAGAGCATAAGCCATGGTACCTTGACGTTCAAGTAGCAGCATAACAATTATGACTATCAATTATAGGTGTATAAAAAAATTATTATACATCCACACTTGCACCAGCTGGATGTCGTTTTTCACACTGCGAAAAAGCTTCACTACATATCGTCAAATACGGAAAGACTATTACTCAATTACACAGCTCTCCTACAGAGCACAGGAGCTTGAATATTAGACTGTGAAACCGATTTCCAACCCAGCAATAGATCACCACCTGCCGTGTCTATGTAGTAAACATACAATTCGTATCTTGTGCCATACAAAATCACACCTCTTCCAAAATTCGTACATAAACCCCGAAGACATACAGCATAAGCACATGCACCATAGGTATAATCGCGGCACTAGATATTTGCTGCGAGGTCAGGTGGTCATCCACTCCCAATGCGTCACCAGAGCGACCTCAGTGGATGGAAGTCACTCTCAGAATTGTTCTGCAAAGACAGGCTCGTTTCCCCCTTGGCACAAATGTGTTACTGTTCTTGGTAGGGACCTGCTTTGCTTGCTTGCCTTTCTACACACATCTCCAGACACTGGGATTACAAAAACATATGAAATTTTGCATGCTTTGCTACAACATCATATAATTTTCGCAGTACTTCTCTAAATCAAGCACATAGCAATATTGCTTGCACAACAGTATCTCTTGCACGACATAATTCCAAAGATATAGGCTGGAAATTATTTCTCTAGAAACTTTAAACTTTAGCTAGGTGGAGCGTGCTGTAAACCATAGAGTAACTAGAAGCTTACCCCATCTACAAAGACCTTTATGTGAAAACTCGGAAAAAGAAAACAGAGCAATCCGATACTTCCACTCGCAAATAATGATGTCGGTGATGTAAGAGATTCCGAATCATCCCTATAATTTACAAAGTCAAATATCGTGTTCCTCATATCTAGAGATCTGGCAAACATGTCTTCCACCAGCTAGATCCACACACTACAATCGATTTCCTCTCAACTAAATAAAGAAGTCAAATGCGAAGAAGCAGTCAAAGGAACAATTTACATGGGAGGGAATAATGGTCGTGCGCAAACACACGTCCATATTCAATCTTGTGAAATTTCCACTTGATCACGCAAGTTGTCCAAGATATAATAAGTACAGCTTCGTTATTCCGCCGTCTAGAGGACTACACGGTTAAGTCAACTACATTCCCGCATTGCAATAGCCCTTTCCATTCGGATAGTCCATGCCATTAGTGGCAAATGTGAATCATTCCCACCACACATAGACAAAATCATTCTACAAAATCGGTCACATATGCGGGGTGGTCCATTGAGCGGTACCGGGCCAAATATCTCACGAAATAAGCGTCAAACGAAAAATCAGCAAAGAACGAAACTTCTCTAGCTGGAAGGGGAAAACCAGATGGTGCTATGGTTAGCCCGCTAGATGGCGCTGACATAGGTCAAACGGATATCAACTGCGTTTTTTCAAATAGGAACCCCCAATTGTTATTTCATATTCGTGTAGTACATAAATAAATATAAATGTTTCAGTTGGACCACTTTTTTCGTTTTGTGAGAGATGCCGCTGTAATAGTCACTTACATATGGCTCACAATTTTAGATGAACAGTTGGTAACAGATAGGTTTTTTAAATTAAAATGCAGAACGTAGGTACGTTTGAACATTTTACTTCGGTTGTTTCAATATATGTACCATTGTGAAAGTGTAACGACATTCCTCTCAACAGAGAGTAGCTCACCTTCGGTAATGTTCGCACATGCATTGACAATGCGCTGACGCATGTTGTCAGCAGCTGCCTGCACTGCTGTGACCTGGGGTTGCTGATAGCACCGTATGTGTGCGATCAGCACGTCAGCGCAGCTGGTGTGTCGTGATGTGATCAAGGTCTACTTGCAGGGAATACCCCACTGTGAAAGGCTTTGTCAAACAACTATATACGAGGGATGTCTGAAGCTCGGTGTGTCCTGTAGACCAATGCAGTGCTGTTCTATTGATATGGATCTAATGGGTGTTGGGTGGCGTTAAGTCACCATCGACACACTAAGAAAACAGAACCACAGGAAATCTGCTGCATATTTTGGAATTCCTATGTATAACGCAAAAAATTATCGTTTTGTTGAGATTCTGCCTGTTCTATGCATACGTTTCTCACGCTATTTACTTCACAATTATTGTGCGTGTGTGAGATGTTGCGGTGATGTGGTGCTCTGTTCTTGTTCTTAACGTTACTACAGCACACTGTTAAGTTCAGGTGTCAAACTCTTCTGTCCAGCACACAACCGATTCTGTCAAAGAGATCGCCTATAGCTTTCGCAGAACGATAGCCACTTTTTTTTAAATGTGGCTACGGTACGTGCTTTATTCTTCGGATGGTGCGGAAATATCTGAGCATACCTCTGTCCCGTGCACTAGAGGAGAGGGCGTAGCCAGCGGCCTATAGTGTCCTGCTAACCGATCAGGATGGCAGCTGACGCTATCTCCAGTTGTGAAGGGGCTCGTCCACCTCATACAGCTGATGCCTGAGAATATAAGCTGCAACATTGTCAAGTAAGGGAAGTCCGTGGGAAAATGACGAGGAACTCTAAATAATAACCGTGACCGAAAAACGAAGTAGGGCTGGAAATTAATGTCGAATCCTACAGCACACATTGACTACTCAGTGCAATCCTGAATGAAGCCTGTGCAGCTAAGTGACACGAGGAACTAAGTATAGTCCCGAGGGAAGAGTAGCGCAGGTCGAGTGTCTGATGCAGAGGGAGATCGGAGTCAGAACCTTCCAGCAGCACCAGCGGCGCCGCTTATACAGGCTCGCAGGACGCGCCTCCCACGCGATTACGCGCTGTCGTCGCCTCCTTCCAGAAGCTTCAACGCTGCTGGTCACGTAGCCCACGCTACGCTTACCACAAAAACGCTGTCCCCCTCCTCCCTGGTGTCTCTGCTGACCTTATGTTGCTCCTTTACTGGCACGCCTTGCGCAACATTATACCCTCAGCTATGCAAACACATTAGTTCACTCAAACTGTCACACACATGTGATGACGCAGTTTTGGTTACGATGCTTGGTTTTGCGGTCGTCGGCGTGCATGATCCATATGGACTACACCAGTGGGCTATTCAGTTTTAAAGTCAGGGTGTGTGCTCTGTAGTTTGACAGCCATCAGACTTCCCCTCATTTTAAACTTGGGGCAAGTGGATTTTCTCACCATCTCAACTTAAGGTAGCTGTTGTGGAGGGGTAAACCGTTTAAACTCTAATATCGCAGGGAGTGTAGAGGGCTGCTGGAGCACAGCACAAGTGAACTTGCGGTGGGGGAAGCGAGCGGGCACTGGGCGAGAGATCAAAAGAAGCAGTATGCAGGAACAGTACATCTCTGAGGGGGGAGTATTTCGGGATTTTACACTGTTACAAATAACCTGGCAGGTCGGAACTGGATTGCGACGTCATAGAGCCAGTGGCAGTATTCCAAGTCATGGAGTCTGACGCCGGAGAATTTCGGCACTATGCCGCGGTCGCCATGTTCGGTAGCCATGTCGTACTCTGATGTCATAGACCCTGTCGCAGTATCCCATCTCCTGCCGCAGAGCAAGTATTCCAGAAGAGCCCTCTTGCATCGCCATCTTCGAGTATGACATCATAGAGCCTGTCTCGATATTTTAAGTCAAGAAGCGTTAGATGAGCACGCTAGTAAGAAGTCATTTCTATTTTTGAAGAACTGTCATCGAATTGAAACACATAATGAACATATATACACCTACCACAAATTGGCTGTCCAGTTTGGAACACGTCTTGTGCTCTAACTGGGGACGGAATAACATGAGAGACACTGACTGTGTACACAACTCAGCTCACTCCGTTTGTCAGTGAGACACAGAATAGTGAGATGGGCCTCCTAGATGTGAAATTCAATTACGTGGTTGCTGTCACGTGTCATTTTCTGGGTGGATAATTTAATTTGATTTTTCGGCGTATATTTCCAACCATAGCGGAGAGGTAGATCTGACGCGGAAATTCTCAGATATATGTGAAATATTCATTACTTTCTAGTATGTCGCTGCTTTAGACATGTTAAATACAGTTCCGATGTGTTACAACACGAGCAGAAATCCGTTAGACTACACCTTCTATAGGTGGAAATTTCATGGATTTCGATACCTTATGCGTTGATTTCATCGTACAATTGACGTTAAAATTAAATGATTTGCTGTTTGTAAGTCACCTAAAGTCATTTAGAAATCCTATGAAGAGCTTTGATTTTAAGTATGCACTCTAAAACACGGGTGGATTCAACAGACTGATTTTCCAAGACATGACAGAAAGTCTCTTACGTTTTATGACTTCCGTATAAGTTATCCCGGCTTGCTATCGTTATTTCAACGATCGACGTGGAATACAGTGGAAACGTCTGATGTCATTGTATTCTGCAAGTCTTTATGCAGCGCATGTGGACTGTATCGTATACTGCCGTTATTGTTAGTGGCGAGCTGATTGCGCTACAGACAGAACCTCACCACGCAGGATTAATCGTATAACACTCCTGTGTATTTATGGCAGCGCACGGTATTGTTCATACTCAGAGAGCGTGCAGGAGGGCAGCCATTTCGAGCGCCCTGTTTTTGGCACGGCTCATGGATCATATAGGGTGAAAATGCTGGCGTGCATTTCTCACTGTAGGATGTGGCGTCCAAGTCCCTAAGAGTGCATAGCATGACAGCGCTATGACTTGCGGCACCCCTTTGTTGAACTTTTGTTTAAATAGAGACGCAAGTGGAGAGATCAAATCTCAGAGTTAGGACAAGCAGCAATAGTGCTCCTCTGAGAGAAGAGTTTTTGGGTAGAACGTGTTAGGTAGGTCAGCAGATAGGCCTGGACCTTGTCCCAGTCATCGTAGTGGCAGGCTTCCGTTACTTGGATTCTGACATCATAGAAGACATAGAACCTGTCCCAGTATCACACGTCTGGTCCAGTATGCCAGAATTCTACGGGTCTGAACTGGACTGTGACACAGTAGAGCTGCACCAGTATGCCCTCCCCCCCCCCCCCCCCCCCACCGTCATCTTAGATCGCCATCTTGTATTCCCGGTCAGCCATCGTGATTTTAGACGTCACAGAGCCTGTTCCAGTGCTCCAAGTTTTGGATTCTGACGACATAGAACCTGTCCCAGTAGTCCAAGTCAGTCAGCATTACAATGCATCATTTTGGATTTCCTGCCAGTTTACACTTAGGACAACAATCCTTGCTCCGTTGGAAGCACACTAGCCCAGTTGGGCTATTTCTTGAATATCCAACAAAAACTTTGAACTTCTCGCCTTTTCATGATGGCCAATTGGCCATCGTTGGGCAGGGAAGGGGGTGCGGGTAGGAGAAACCCCCGACACCGATGCCGCCATCCACGACGCCCCACCAGGCCTGGTAACAACACTGAACGCGAACGTCACTAACGCTTTGTGGTGGCCACCCGACCCGACACAGAGAACTGCAGCTCTGATCATTTACACACCTACAGATGTTGCGTGTCAGCACAAAGTTACCCTGGCATGTGACCATGTGTTATAGGTGCTCCCCTTTTTTTATCAGGAGGTTTTTTAATACCAAACACGCTTCCCACGGATGTAGAGGCACTGTAGAGCAGCTCACGGGGAGGTGCACAACCCTAAGCTTATTACCTGCTGGCGATTCATAATCTTGCCAAGCTACCACCAGCGTCCACACGAATGCAGTAAGCGCAATGAGCAGTGGTAAAAATTGCTGTTTTAAAGAGTGTGAAACAGTCGCCCTCCGTTTCTGGCGGTGGCGCCTCTGTGGCAGTCGCAGCTTTGGTGTCTCCCTCTGGTGGGAAAGGGGAAAGGTAGCCTGTTCACGTGCATTTAAGGGGCGCTATGAGCTCACTAGGCGACGAGTCTAGTCAGTTGGTCAGCCGGGTCAGTGTGGGGCAGTCTGTGCCTGTCTGTCGTCCGGAGTGCTAGTATGTGTTAGGTAGCCAGGCTTTTCGAGTTTGTTCAGGCAATGGTCATTGGCGATTGGATCGATCGGTTGGTCGGTCGCGCACTGGGACACAAGATGACTTGCCGTCTTGAGCGTCGGAGCATGTGAGGTTCAAATGGTTCAAATGGCTCTCAGCACTATGGGACTTCTGAGGTCATCAGTCCCCTAGAACTTAGAACTACTTAAACCTAACTAACCTAAGGACATCACACACATCCATGCCCGAAGCAGGATTCGAACCTGCGACCGTAACGGACACGCGGTTCCAAACTGAAGCGCTTAGAACCGCTCGGCCACACCGGCCGGCGCATGTGAGGTCGGCACGTGAGTCCAGTGGGCCGCGCCGTATAGCGAGGAGTAGTGGCTTCGCGGCCGACACGAGAGCAACAGGAGTCAACCCAAGTCACCAGTCTGGCCGGTGCGAGCTGCGACGACGTGAGACGGGAGATCGGCGCGCCTTCCTGCGTCCGTTGAAGCGGCTGGCAGCGGACGGTTCGGGAGAGCGATTTGGCGGCGCTGCGCCAGGTCTTTGCCAGAAATCGCAACTTATTAGAAGTTAAGTGATTCGTGATATGTTGTTTCATTTACTTGTTCTACTTGCTTTCTTTGTCAGTCTCACGTCCCCAGCTTGCCCGTCTGTCTCCTGTCCGCATTTGTTAGGCAGTTGGTGTCTGTCTGTCTGTCTGTCGGTCGGTCGGTCTACCGTACGTTAATAGCTGCCTCTGTCATGTTTGGCGGATTCGGTGTTAACGAATTTATTGCTTGAAGTGTAACGGCCGAATTCCTGAAATATGTTTTTATCTTGCCTATCATCTTGAGAGGCGGTATATGTGTAATGTAGATCATGTTTCGCCAACCTTGTATATTTTATGTAAGACTGCATTTCATTGATTTTTATTTAAATGGTCATTTTAGTATATAAAGTTGCCACCCTTCCACCGTAAGAGTTTTTTTTTTTTAAAAAAAAAGAAATCAAGTTTTACCTTCGGTGGCAAGTTAATCTTTAATGTTAGTGTTTTGTAACATTTCCATCCCTCCTACGGGGTGCATAGTTTATGTGCTTGTGTGAGTTGTTAAAATTTTTAGTTTAAAGTAATCTGGTGTTTGCACCTGTCTAGTCTTTCAGAGGTTGCTGTGAGCGGTCGTGACCACGGCCGTGTCAAAAGGGAGCGGCAAGATCCTCAGCCCAAAAGCTCGTAGAGTAAAAAAAAATTTGTTCTTTCTGCCTCTGAATTAATTGTAACTTGATACTTAGAGGGTGCGTTATGATTATTACCTTAAATCAGTTTAAAGAAAAAAAAGAGAGAGAGAGAGAGATTTTAGGAATAAAATTTCCATTTGTTGAAAGAAATTTTATTTGTTTTCATCAGTTACCCACTGGCAACTACTTCCACACTCACATAGTGTGATTAAATGTGTCAATGTTCTTGATGAATCGCTAGTAAATAAAGTAAATTCTTAAGAAAAGTTTTGAAAGTAAATTCGCGGTTCACGCAAAAGAAACTAGTGCTCCCATAAAGTGCTGATATTTAACGCATAATATGAAGAAGCTCTAACAGGAATAGGTGCGGTAACGTGTCGCTGAAGGGAGAAGGTGAAACACTATAGCAGCAGACAAAGACGGGATTAGAGGATACTGATTACAGTAGTTCAATTGAGATATAAAAATAACGCAACATAGGAAAAGATGAACAGAATCTGTTACGGCGTAAAGTCAAGCGCTGATACGCCAGCCGGGAACGACGGGGAAGGAAAGGCTGTTGTGAAGAAGTCAGCCAATCACACGCTGACCGGACCTCCCTCCAGGACGACAACATGACAGCAGCGGCCCCTGTATGAAGAGGATGTAAGAGCCGCGAGCGAGTGGCGACGCCCAGTTCAACAGCAATGTAACTCTAGTTACTTCGCTTGTACTCTCTATTGTCTGTACTGAAGAGGATTGCTTATTTTGCGTGTCGCTCTTAGCTTGCGAAACATCTGTGTAATCGTCAAAGTTATGTATTGCTTTTTCATTTTGTAATAAAACTCATTAACACTACTTGTTTGAATGTTTGTCTAGCGAATTGAGTAATCAGGCTTCCTAGACACCACATATGTGACGACGAGCATGGAAACATAACAGAAGCAAAGCAGTCGAAAGATCAACCGGTATTTCCAGTGCTAGAAAGAACATAAAATACGAAACTTAAGACACATTTTCTTAAATGTTTTGAGAATTGAAAGAGGACTTCTTTGAAATGAAGGAGGAGGCTCATAGAAACACTAAAGTTAGCGATAAGGCGTACCTATCGTCGAAAAGAGCGGTGAATGAACGGCGCAAGTATGCTAATAACGCATTGACACGAGCCATAGTGAGAAACATAATCAAAAGGCACAGTGAAACGTGATCACAAGAAAGGAAAAAACATAGTCTAGCTAAAAGACAGACGGTAACGGTACTCTACAAATGATCCAGAGAGCTTTATAGAGCTACTGTGACACTGAAAATGTTATAAAAGATCGTGTTCCAGATAGGCGTGATAGTTACGCCGCATTGGTGCTGTAGGTACAAATCTTGTCTCTTTTGTATGTAAACAGTTGTCTGTTGGGAATTAGTAAATTCATAAAAACGTTCCTGTGCATTTATAGATTTTGGAACAAACTTTTGATATTGTAAGCAAAGAAATTCTATGAAATGTAATGACTGAAGGAGTTCGACCAATTCATTCCATAAATACAATCAAGGAAGTATACACAAAAATCTAAATTTTTGTAGGCTTGGAGAATAAAATGACAAAGCCAGCGACACAAACAAAGAGGTAAGACAAGAATGCTGTATTTCTCCGACACTCTTCAGTATATATATCACTGAGGTACTCAGGAAATGCAAAATGGTCAATAAAATATGAGTGTTTTTTATAGTGACATCAGAAAAAATGCAGTTCTCAATGAGAATGACGTAAGATGTAATACCGAGAATGAAGATGACCTCCAAATGTGAGTTTATAAGTTGCATCAGGCGGACTCAGAATACAATCCAAAAGTGTCTGTAGATAAAATGAAAGTGATGACATATACAGATAAACAACCGGTAAGATCAAACGTAGTCTTGAATAATAAACTCTTGGAGCAAGTAAAACATTTTGAATATCTACAATTTGTCATCACATTTGAGTACAAACACGACGTGGACAAAAAATTGAATAACTTCTCTTGCCTGGCTGAAAAAATTGCAAAAATTACGCAGAACAGAGCCAGAAAAGAAACCAAGCTGAAGTTTTATAAACCATAGCAGTAACAACTTACGCAGAACAGAGCCGGAAAAGAAACCAAGCTGAAGTTTTATAAACCATAGCAGTAACAACCCTTTCGTATGGAAATGAAGCGTGTGTGACAAGAAGACAACAAGAGAATAGAATACAGGTCCAAGAAATCATGCTTCTAAGTAGATTGGACCATTGTACGAGAAGAGTTCGTAGTAGAAACGAGGATGCAAGGAAAGATGTAAGTTTGTATAACTTACGTGACTGTTTGGGTAGAGAAAGACTGCAGTGAACACCCTCTCTCTCTCTCTCTCTCTCTCTCTCTCTCTCTCTCTCTCTCTAATGTGGCAGCTTACTGCCCAGCGAGCGTCTGTCGTGTACCACACTAACCACGTCTTTCTCCTGAACAAAGTAGTAGACACCTGGTAAATTCGTAGCTGTAGAACCTTCGGGAATATTTCCTCATTCTACCAGACTGACTGACTAATTCATTAAGTAAATCAATACACTTTATGTCCAGGCAGTTTTTCCTTGCATTCTGGGACTGGATTATGTGGCTGGATTCGATCGGGCAACTTCCTGGTTACCAAGCCCTTCCGGATTTCTTTTTTTTTCTCTTGCTTCCTGTTGGTGGATAATGGCACAGTTGGGTCATTTGGTAAGAGCTCCACTAGGTTAGAAGTAGAAGAGAATTTCAAATTTTTGCTCAGTTGCATGCTCTGCCCTTAACCAATATGCAGATGAGGTTGGATTAATGAGTTTTCTCTCAGTACCATTACTGGTAGCAATAAACTGTCCAGTCGAGGATTTGATGTCTCGATTGGTGGCGATGCTGTATAAAATGATAGTTTCAAATTTCGGTGTGAATTTATACTGTCATTGTTATGGAATTCGCAACCACTACGGGTCTTCTATGTGTATTTTATAAGTCACTCAGTTTCTAAGTTTGTTCTCCCAGCTAAACCAGGCCAAAGAAGGAGGAGTAAAGGGTCAGCCACATGACAGGATAGATACAACAACCAATACCACTGCAAGGCAGAGTGCGTTGCGATGTATTGAGAAGCACTAAACATGACACACTTAAACCACGATCCAAACGGTAGTAGTAGTTGTTGTTGTTGTCATGGTTAGATGTCAGAGATCACTGAAACAGTCGCACATCCCGAGTGGTCATGCACTGATGTCCACCTACCGTATGACCACCCCATCATCCACTGCTAGCACCAATGCTCAGAGGTCGGAGAAAACTACCACCGTGATTGCATCCGCAGTGGTGAATGTGTGACTATGCCAGTGTGTACCACTCTAGCCATGGAGGGCATACGGGGATGATTGGAGTGGTAGGAACTCCGATGTTATCTTACGTACAGTGCCAACACTTGACAGTGATAGATATTGTATCGATCACTTCCGTGCAACATATGCAATGTTTGAGACAGCCCAACGCATACTGAGTATCAGGTCACTATTCCACTATCCAAAGAGCATTGAGAGGGCTGCCGATGGGACCTGTCCCCGCTATTGGAGCCAAGAATCGACTATCCAGCTGGCAGAAACTTCTCTTTGTACGGTTTGCTCACGAGAGCCATAAGCCGGAAACGTCAATTCGTTCTGCTATGTGCCCAGCACCTCAAGCAGTGTCATCCTTGGAAACCACTCAAATATTTATCACTGTAATTACAGTTATATATAATGTTTGTGGGCCCAATCTGCTAGCATTCGACAGTGATGAAAGATATTTGAAGTACAACCTCCGGGGACAGTCGCTCTGGGACGAATCTCACGTTGAAACATCAATATCTGTAGCATCATTATTATTGGACACCATTTTCCACATAAAATCTTTCACTCCCATTATGGTATGCATAGAAATCGCAAATTTACAATCAAATCCATACGTTCCTTACTTCTGAACATAGTAATTTTCTTTGCACAAATCAGGTCACTGACAAAAGAAACTTTAGATTATCTTATAAGCGAAAACCTATTACAAACACAGTTGCAATGACCATGTTACTGTCGCTCTGCATAATAAGTGATCTTGGTTCCACAGCCGCAAATAACTGTCGCTTATGATATCCATGTTAAAGACTATACACGCTCTACAATTCGAGGTATTGCTTTCGAATGAAGTAGTCTTCCACACAAATAACGTGACAATGAATACAGACAGTGGCGACACGGTGTGTATTAATAGACCGAAAGTGCAGGTACACGTCACCAGCAGTGTAAGCTCATAATAAAATCAATCTTGTCGCTGTCTGCGATTTGAAATAAAGTCTCTCCATTCAGATGTCTGTTAATGATTACAGCCACTGTTGAATCATATTCATGGCCCCCTAATGTCTCAGAACGAGTCACCTGTTTCGAAATTATCTGCTCTGGACCCCACACAGAAAATCTCCAGCATGCTTTTAGACAATCCCTCTGCATTTTGTCACTGTTCCTCTGTCTATGCCTCGTCCTCCATGCAGTTAGCCCACGTGATTCGAATATGTGTCAGAACTGCGCGAAAGCCACAGAGAAACTGTTAAAATTGCTAAAAATGTACCCACCTTCGGCACCCCATGGAGAAACTAAGCGAGCTGACTTAATGCAACAGGACTGTGGTTTGACCACTTGGTGGAAATGGGAAAATGTTTTTGGAGCTACAACAACAGTGTATCTGTACAATGAGTAAGGCCAGTGCCAAACGAAGTTCTCGCCCACAACATGAGATAGTATAAAGGACAGTACAAGTAGCTACAGTGGTGTTTCTTACGGGAAGAATTTGGAAGACTCCACATCATACAAGAACTGGAAGAAGATAAGGATTTTGCTACTGCATTGTGGTGTGCTTCCAAACCACATTCAGGTATTCCAGTCTAAAGGAGATCTGTGTCCCTCAAGGTGCATCCATGTCTGTCGCCCAAGCATTTTCTCTATCCTCCATATTTTACACCATATAACAGAGAAATTACGAACTATAAGAACTTCACTAAAGTCAGATAGTAGACAGATCTATAAAATATTATCACATCCCTCTCTTCCAACATTGAAAACAAAATACCAACTGTGTGCTGACATCAAGCATATGTGGCGAACCTATTAAATATAAAGCTCCCAGCTCATTGTAGTGATCGAATTTGTTTGTACAGATCACTGAAAATTTCTTCACTCACACTGTAGGAGGACTATCAGTCACAAGGGATGGTCATAGTGTTGTTCTTCCATATGCAGTTTTTACACTGTTTTTCTGCTGTAACACATCCAAGCACTGTATGATTACATCCTTCTGCACCAACATAGATTTTGTTTTCCCACCATGACTTCGAGGTCTGTGTCAGATGCTAAACTGCCATCAATACATTTCAATGCAGTAGCTCTCACAGAAAGCAGTATTTCACATGGCTTTAATTATGCTGCACTCACAACATAAATTATGGTTGAAATAAAAGACAGGCAGTGTTTCTTATAGACAAAAATATGGAGAACATTGCAACCTATGAAAATTGAACGGTTTTGTGGCACTGAAGGCGTTCCAGACAGCTGCCCAAAGGTGCTGACCTCTAAATTTAATTTCATCCTTCACTGTGACATGGTAGCCAGTTTACAGGTGTTCTATTTTGAAGAGAACAACAGCACTGATTCCCCATATTGCTGGTATGTACATGACCACTGTTCTGGTGCTGGCTGCCCTATAAGGTACTGCTCCGAATAATGCTCTCCATCTCAAACAAGTGCTGTCAGTCAACGATTATGTGGTAATCAAAGGCATACCTGTGGATGGATGGAAAGGGAAAGACACCATCGCTATGGGACAATGTACTGTAATAAGCATGACAGTTGAGAGTGTGATCATTTTCAGCAATTTTAACAAATTCTCTGCAATTTCAGTGCCAACTGGTAACACAGCAGCATGCTTCGCAATATCTGTATCATCGCTAAGCCATTCCCCCACTACTTTGCATGTACCATATACTAGACAGTGAATGTTGATAGATTCATGGTTAACTCTTCAACATATACATCATAGTATACTAAATAGCATCCAATACTGATGTAGCTATGTTGTCAACAATTTCTTGCACTTCCATCATAGTCCATAATTTACGATTACAAGAGCCAATCTTTCCTTATGCAGATGGCAGTCACATTATTCCCCATTCATTTGATAAAGTTGGAAACAGGGAGACCTCATCGTATTGCATTTGACCAACCCTCTCTGCAACACAGTCACCAATTTAATTTGCAGCTCACCAAAAGTGGAAGGGTACTATACCCACTACATTCAATGTCTTGTATAGGAAAGGAACAAGCTGAGTTTATAACCGCTATTTAGCGAAGAGTGTTCCACACCAGTCTGAATAATGGCACCCACACCCATCTAAGTGTACAAAATCTCTCCAGAAACACGTGTGTCGAGGAGTTTAGCACCCCTTATCAGTGTGTAGTATATATGAGAGTGTTGTAATGATACAAATGGAAGGTTAAGAAGAAAACTGTGGTTTATGCATAATGAGGCTCCAGACAGACGAAGTTTGGACCATTTTACGTAATTGAACTGTGTCATTATTTCTAAAGTATTGTTCTAGTGTATGGAGTCAGTACCAAGAAGGTACTGACAAGAGAGAAACGATCGTGTAACATAAACACATGCAGCCCTAAGGCTACACGGATCTGCACTTCAACATGCTATAATGTTAAAGCCCTGTGATTTCCAAAATATTATAATGCGGGGCATATGTGTCGAACATATGACATTAGTCCACATTGCAAGTTTGCTCTCCCACTCACTACGATAACAAACTCTATGACAATACAACTACTTCCTTCTACATTAAAGAAAAACATACATTCTTTCTGATCAATGCACAATATAGCTTTCTGGAGATGTATAGTGCCCACTGTTCACATACGTTTATGGTTCATAAATTATACTATTCTCGCATTACTCCCATAACTAAATAATGAATTAAGAAGGGAGACAGAAAGAGCAAAGGAGAAATGGATGACAGAAATGTGTGACAACATAGAGAAATTAGAGAATGTAGGAAAAAATGAACTGATGTACAAAGAAGCAATGGATTTGACATTCAGGGAAAAGAGAAACAACTGTGGACTAAAGGAAGTAGAGGCAGCAGATGGTAAAATGGTGAGAGAACCCCAAGAAATAATGATAAGATGCGAAGAATATATAGAATGGCTATATGCTGCAGACAGCCAACCAAGTGAAGAAGAGCTTGGGATAGAAGAAGAAGATAAAGTTGGAGATGATGACAAAGTAAATGCAGTACTAACTAGTGAGATTGAAGCATCTATGAAGGAGATGAAAAATGGAAAGTCAATGAGAATAGAGTAGATTCCTGCGGAACTGTTAAAGTCAAAGGAGAAAGAAGGGAAAAGGAGGTTGATTGAATTGCATAATCAAATATACACGACAGGAAAATGGCCAAAGGACTTTACAGAAAGCATCTTAACACCTACAGAAAAGAAAAAGAACAGCAAACAGTGTGAGGAACGTAGAGCGTGCCTGATATCGCATGCAGCCAAAGTCTTGTTGAGGACGCTGAACAGAAGGCTATACAGAAAGCTGAATTGCGTAGTAGGAGATGAACAATCTGGCTTCAGGCGAGGAGTGGTAACTAGAGATGATAGGGGAGAGGTACATGGAGAAGAAAAGGAAGGTTTATGTTGTGTTCATTGATCTTGAGAAGGCTTTTGACTGTGTCAGATGGGAAAAACTGATGGAAATCCTTAGGAAACATGGAGTTGACTGGAGGGATAGACAGCTAATTTGAAATTTATATTTGAACCAGAGAGCAAGAGTAAGAACAGGAGGTCTCATGAGTGAAAAAATTGAACTAGGAAGATGTGTAAGACTAGGTTGATGCTTATAACCAACACTGTTCAATATCTGGAGGAAATTATTAATGAAAGTTTTGATGGAAGGAGTTTGTATAGGGGGTCGGAGAGTGGAGTGTATAAGATCTGCAAACAACATGGTTGTGATGGCAGAGAAAGCAAGAGATATCGAACAAATGTTAGGTAATCTAAAAACAAAATTAGAAGAAAGTGGAATGAAGATCAACAAGAAGAAAATGAAAAGCATGGTAATTGGAGGAAAGGGGAGAAAATGCCGCATGAAAATGTGAGGGGAAGAAATAGAGCAAGTGAATAACTTCAATTACGTGGGAAGTGTAATAATGGATGATATGTATTGCTCAGCAGAAATTAGGAAAAGAATTGCAATGGCAAAAGAAGGTTTCAAGAAGAAACAGAAATTACTTTGCGGATCACTAAACAAAGCTCTCAGGAAAATATTTGCCAAATGTTACATCTTGAGCATAGTGCGGAGACCTGGACGTGGAGGAACGAAGATGAAAGAAGATTGGAGACACTAGAGATGTGGATATGGTGAAGAACGGAAAAAGTGAAATTGGAAGACCGAGTAAGGGATGAAAAAGTATTAAGAAGAGTTTGAGAAGAAAGAAACATGCTGAAAGTCATCAGAAAGAGAAAATGGAACTGGATTGGACTTCCTGGACTTCGTTTGAGGTGGGACTGTTTATTGAAGGAAGGAATAGAAGAAATGGTGGAGGGACAAAGAGAAAAGAGAAGACATCAAATGCTGGGCAATATCAAAAGAGACACATATTCAGAAATGAAAAGACAGGCTATAGACAGACAAGACCTGCCTTAAAGCAATATACCATACTACTACTCGCATCAATCCTATAAAATCCAAAATGAGATTTTCACTCTGCAGCGGAGTGTGCGCTGATCTGAAACTTCCTGGCAGATTAAAACTGTGTGCCCGACCGAGACTCGAACTCGGGACCTTTGCCTTTCGCGGGCAAGTGCTCTACCATCTAAACTACCGAAGCACGACTCACGCACGCTCCTCACAGCTTTCCTTCTGCCAGTATCTCGTTTGGAAGGAGGGAGACGAGATACTGGCAGAAGTAAAGCTGTGAGGACCGGGCGTGAGTCGTGCTTCGGTAGTTTAGATGGTAGAGCACTTGCCAGCGAAAGGCAAAGGTCCCGAGTTCGAGTGTCGGTCGGGCACACAGTTTTAATCTGCCAGGAAGTTTCAATCCCATAAAATGATCATCAGCAAAGGAGAATATCTTTTGCAAGGAAAAAGACAAATGCATAGCACCGGCCTTTAACATGTGAAATAACACACCATGCTGCACTAATTCCGTTAACAGGACAACTGTCAAGCAAGTGCATACGTAGGAATTGCAGTGCCTCACAAACACCATTTACTAACTTAGAATCACTGTAGTTATGAACCTGAAGACTCAATTTATGTCCAAGATGGGGCAGAGAAATGGAGTAGATCATATACATCTTTGTTCGTATAGAGGAGGATGTTAAAATAACGAAGTTTAGTAAGTACTTACACTTTTTATATAAAAATGGTCTTTTCCTACAAATTTGTAACAGTGTTATAGGCCATTTGTTTTAGTTCTGATGAAGCCAATCTTAGAAGTGTTGAAAGCTGGTCAATAAGATTAAAAATATTAGTGACTGAGGGCTCATTTGTTTCGATTTTTATTTTGTATTGAAATAAGTTTTCCACTGAAGGACATGATTCATCACACATATGTTCGAAGTCCTCTGCTATCAGTGGTATTCGGCGGAGGTTCGAGTCCTCCTTTGGGCATGGGTGTACGTGCTTGCCCTTATTATAATTTAGGTTAAGTAGTGTGTAAGATTAGGGCCTCATGACCTTAGCAGTTAAGTCCCATAAGATTTCACACATATTTGAACATTTTTTTTTGTCAGTGGTATGGAGACATTTGCTGTTAAAGGTTATAGGTAGAGAGTGCTCTAAGTCATACACAGGACATGGAAATATATACGAGTCGATCGCAAGTTATACCACATAACTGATACACCCTGAGAAAAAATGGTTCAATGCGTGATAAATGCCCTGCAGCAACATCTCTGTCCTTCTAGAATGCAACTTCAGTCTACCATTAAATCATACCTCGTTAGAACACCTCTCAACCGTGCACCCCATTTCCTTTTTGTCATCGTTTAACGCAGATCCACGTCAGTTTAGAGGCAGATGGTTCTCTTGTCCAGGAAAGCATCAAAACAGCAGTCTGCTTACATGTATCACTATTACCTCAACAGGCATGCAATAGAATTCTGTTACAAAACCATGAGGTAACTGTTCTACAAGGTGTTTGGTAGCTGACGCCACAAGGTTGTGATTGGTGTAGAGTAATGAGCAGTATATTGTAAATACTCTTCGTTAATGTTTAAAACACTTTAACAGTCTTGCATTCTGTAGCTGGGAATACATTGCTCTTTAGCTAAGGACGCTTTTGAAAACCTATATGGTTTTGGGGTCACACCTCGTCTTGTGATCTGACATTCCAAGTTAATCATTCAGTCCCAGCCATCTTATCGCTGGCGATGAATATTGACTGTTTGCCTGGTTCCCAGTGCTTCAACGTCAACTTTAAGCTTTTCCTGCACCATGCAGAAAACATACAAGCACTCCCTCATTCACCCAGAATTTTCCTGCATTTTGTCGTATTTTATCTCAATTAATACGTATTTTCCGCCAATTTTCGTAATTTATCGATTTGTATCACTGCTGACCATGCGATCAGGACATCAATTCTTGGCACGTATTCTAAAATTGCTTGTGGATGTAGAACAGTAGTCAACTCCTGCGCAAATGCACTATTTTTCTGGTCAGATGGTATAGCATATGGATGTGTGTGATGTCCTTAGGTTAGTTAGGTTTAAGTAGTCCTAAGTTCTAGGGGACTGATGACCTCCGATGTTAAGTCCCATAGTGCTCAGAGCTACTTGGAGCATTTAGTATAGCATACCACTCTACTCAAATGCATCCAGTCACTTCCAACCTCATAGTCTATTGCTGCAAGGCATTTGCTCTGTTTGCTGTCTGTGTCTGTGTGTGTGTCATGGATGGCTCCCATGACCCAGACTGGATCTAAGTTAGTGTTCGAGTGTGGATCCATCCGGAGCGATGTTTGGATGCAGATCGATAATACGCCACGTCAGAGATAAAGTTTCAAGGTGGACAGTTTTTAGAATAGCGATGTCACCTGCACTTGGGCAGAAGTGACGTAAAATCGATAAAATGACGAAAATTAACGGAAAACAAGTATAAATTAAGGGAAAATACTCCTAACTGCGGGGAAACTGAGCGTAAATGAAGGAGCACCTGAATGTCTTCAGCTTGGTGCGGGAAAATTCTTGTACATGTGGGCGAGAATCTCACTGCAAGAGGAATACAATAAAAAGTTGTTATGGAGACACCGGGAACCAGCGAAATAACCATTTTTCGTCGACAGCTATAAGACGGCTGGAACAGAATGTTTTGAGTGCATGATCATCGAATGGTAGAGTAACAAATTTGTATATGTCGGATCGCAAGTTCAGGTGTGACCTAAAACCAACTTTTAGGTTTTTATAAAGTGTACTTAGCTAAAGAACGTTGTATTACCAACTGGAGCCTGCCGCTGTGGCCGAGCGGTTCTAGGTGCTTCAGTCAGGAACCGCGCGACTGCTAAGGCCGCAAGTTCAAATCTGCCTTAGGCATAGATGTTTGTGATGTCCTTAGCTTAGTTAGGTTTAAGTAGTTCTAAGTTCTAGGGGACTGATGACCACAGCAGTCAATGCCACAATTGAGATACTCTTTGAAACTAAACACATATATGTCTTGTAAGTCCATCCTTTTTGCTGGAGGTCTTGGGGACCACGGCCATTCACTGTTGTAAGAAAATGAAATTCCTACAGCCCTTCTCACGATCTTATTTGTTGGGTAGCCACCAGTTTCTGCGCTTCAGTGGGCCATCTTCAAGTCTTAGGTAATGCTGCATGGGTTATCACGAACCATATATACGCTACATCAGTAGCCAACATAAACTGGTTTATACAGACTCTTTGTAGCCCTGATGTTAACACACCAACCATCAACTGCTAACTAATTGAGGTTACAGACAGTTTGTGTAAACCAGTTACGTTGTCCATTAATGCAGCCTATATATGGTTCGTGATAACTCCTTCAGCATCAATCAAGGCCTGAAGATGGGGCACTGGAGCGCCGAAACTGCTAGCTACACAGTAAATAAGGGCGGCTGTAGGCGTTTCATTTTCATACATGTACATAACTTTGGACCACTGGACACTGTGAGAAATCTCCATCCATTAATGAAGCGTCACTGAGAATCTGGCTTCACACCTGGAGAGTCTGCTGTGACTGTGCCCATGAATATTCCCTGTCGATTCCGCCTTACAGTTTCTTCCGTCTTGTTTTCCTGTACTACGCGCTTTGTAGCATGTGTGAAGTGTACGTCGGGACCACTCACCTCGTACTTGGGGTCGCCTGGATGGATGGCCAGAGGCTCCCCAGGAGGTCCAGGTGGTCCCTGAGGACCCGGGAGGCCTGGCGGACCCTCTACACTGTCTCCAGGAGGACCCTGGAACAAGCCAAACGGAACATTACAGCTCCTCCTCTAGTGGCACGAATGAAACTACACTAACAGTGCATACACAAAAGCCATCCACCGTTAGCAATTTTACAATTTCTTTTAGTTTCATGCAGAATATAGTTTCAAAAAGCAGTAGACGATACTAATAAAACAGAAGGACGGAATTTCTGCACGAGAAATACTCTTCTTTGCTTTTCATGAGTCGTATAGCCGGTCTGGTTGGGTGCAGCATGATTTTTTCTAATATGACAACCTCTTCAGCTCAGAGTATCAGTTACACTCAACGTCTTCAGTTATTTTTACTTATTTTATTTACACGTCAAGTTCCGAAGGACCAATTTGCGGAGCAAATGTACAAGGTCATGGATCGTGTCAGTACATGAAATTACAACATAAAAGTAATAACAGATAAAAATAAAATGTTTATGAACCCGAAAAAAGTCAAGCCGTAAGTTTAAGTAAACGCAATCAACAATACAACAAGAAACCAGCTTAATTTTTTAAGGAACTGCTCGACAGAACAGAAGGATTGACCCATGAGGAAACTCTTCAGGAAGCGCGTGGGTAATTCTAAGATCTTTGAATTCGAGTGGTAGCTTATTGAAAATGGATGCAGCAGTACAGTGCACACCCTTCTGCACAATAGTTAAAGAAGTCCGATCCAAATGCAGATTTGATTTCTGTCGAGTATTAACCGAGTGAAAGCTGCTTATTCTTGGGAATAAGCTAATATTTGCTATTTGGGAATAGGCAAATATTTGTTGAATATACGCCAATATCTGTCCCCTTCCACAATTCTTGGCCTATACGACTCCCTCTAGTTCCACGGACACTATTACCTATTGCCTTAACGCTCTGTTCTATTGTCATGTCCCTCCTAATTAGTATTTCCAAAATACCAGTTTCGTATCCAGTTCTGCGGACAAAGAAATGTTTAATTGTACGTGTACTTCTTTAGAACGTAATAAATACTACGGAATGAGCAAACCTAAGTAATCTATACTAGCATTTTCTTTTATGGGGGGGGGGGGGGGGGAGGGGGAGGTTCTTCTCAGTGCTTCGACGTGGCCCGCCACGAATGTCTCTCCTGTGCCAACCTCTTCATCTCAGAGTAGCACTTGCAACCTACGTCCTCAATTATTTGCTTAACGTATTCCAATCTCTGTCTTCCTCTACAGTTTTTGCCCTCTACAGCTCCCTCTAGTACCATGGAAGTCATTCCCTCATGTCTTAGCAGATGTCCTATCATCCTGTCCCTTCTCCTTATCAGTTTTTTCCACATATTCCTTTCCTCTCCGATTCTGCGTAGAACCTCCTCATTCCTTACCTTATCAGTCCACCTAATTTTCAACATTCTATAGCACCACATCTCAAATGCTTCGATTCTCTTCTGTTACCATTTTCCCACAGTCCATGTTTCACTATCATACAAAGTTATACTCCAGACGTACATTCTCAGAAATTTGTTCCTCAAATTAAGGCCTTTTCTTCTGGTAGATTTCTCTTAGCCAGGAACGCCCTTTTTGCCATTGCTAGTCTGCTTTTGATGTCCTCCTTACTCGTCATTGGTTATTTTATTGTATAGGTAGCAGAATTCCTTGACTTCATCTACGTCGTAACAACAAGTCCTGATGTTATGCATCTCACTGTTCTCATTTCTACTACTTCTTTTTACTTTCGTCTTTCTTCGATTTACTCTTAATCCATATTATGTACTCATTACATTGTTCATTCCATTCAACAGATCACGTAATTCTTCTTCACTTTCATTCAGGACAGCAATGCCATCAGCGAATCGTATCTTTGATAGATATCCTTTTACCTTGAATTTTATTTCCATTCCTGAACCTTTCTTTTATTTCCATCATTGGTTCTTCGATGTACAAACTGGACAGTAGGAGCGAAAGACTACATCCCTGTCTTACACCCTTTTTAATCCGAGCACTTCGTTCTTGGTCGCCAATCTTAATATTCGGTCTTGGCTCTTGTACATATTGTGTATTACCCGTCTCTCCCTATAGCTTAGCCCTCCTTTTCTCAGAATTTCGAACATATTGCACCATTTTACTACCCTATAAAGACAAAACGTTGTTTCCAAAAATATCTGATTTGCGTCAAATTCTTACACGATACTCTGATAAACATTCAGGTGGTCATAGGTTTTATATGTGTAGGAGAAACATCGTTAATAAAAATTTCAAGGGGTTCTTGACCGATTTACTTCAGATTTTTGCACGATAATTTAGTAAACGAAACTTGGTTAGCGAATATCACTAAAAATTCTCGACTGACTTACTTCAAATTTGTACTATAACACACATTTAGAGGGAGATAGGCTACATACTTTTTGAAACATCAGTGTAATGGTTTACTATAACAGCTGACAGCGGGGAAGAGAATGTAGCGCTGTGCCGTGCTAAGATAACGTGCGTTTACTTCCTTCTCGCAGCTACTTTTAATAGCGATAGCACGCAATTATTTGAGATTGAGCACACGAACCACCGCTATACCGTTGCGGGCGGAAGAGATGTGCACGGCGTCCTGTACAGTGGACGCAGTGACGTCTGCACCCAGAAAAGGTTGAGGAATCCCCATTCCCCACCTCTGCCGCTTGCCCACCACACACAAGAGGTCGGGGCCGGCAACCACCCCCTAGAATGTAATACGCTGGTGACGAGGGCTGCAGATGATCGAGCAAGAGTGGTAACTCAAAATAAAAAATTTTAAAATTTTCTGATGGACCTAGTATTTTTTTTTTTTTAATTACGGAAAGATCTTCAGGAAAGAGAGCTGAAAACGTTAAAACCGGGGTTTTAAAAAACGTACTCTTCCAATCGCCAAAGCATGCTTTAAAATAAAATATGATCTATACCCTCGCCTCAGCATAGGGTACATGTAATCTACATACGATGCTTTGTCATTCTAACGAAAAAGCCTTTATGCATGTACACAGGCTGAATCAGAACTCCGGCGACAAAACTGCAAAAGCTGTCAAGGGCTATTTTTCGAGTATTTTTCTACAGTGCACACGCGGTTTTCAGCGGCTCATTACAGAGTAATTACATATCGCTTGATTTATTACTCCCTAGACCGCTACTGAGGAGCCAAAGAAACTGGCACACCTTCTCAATATCGTGAAGCGCCCCCGCGAGCACTCAGAACTGTCGCAACACGACGTGTCATGAACTCAACTAATGTCTGAAGTAGTGCTGGAGAGAACTGACATCATGAAACGTGCAAATCTGTCCATTAAATCTGTAATAGTACGATGAGGTGGAGATCTCTTCTGGACAACACGTTGCATGGCATCCCAGATATGCTCGATAATGTTCATGTCTCGGGAGTTTAGTGGCCAGCGGAGGTGTTTCAACTCAGAAGAGTGTTCTTCGAGGCACTATGTAGCAATTCTGGACGTGTGGGGTGTCGCGTTGTCCTGCTGGAATTTCCTGTCGGAATGTAAAATGTACGTGAATGGATGCAGGTGATCAGTCAGGATGCCTGAAAGCGTGTCACTGTCAGAGTGGTATCTAGACGTATCAAGGGTCCCATATCACACCAACTGGACACTCCCCACACCATTACAGAGCCTTCACCACCTTGATCATTCCCCTGCTGACATGCAGGGTCCATGGATTCATGAAGTTACCTCCATACCCCTAAACGTCCATCCGCTCGATACAATTTGAAACGAGACTCGTCCGACCAGGCAACATGTTTCTAGTCATTAACAGTTCATTGTCGATATTGACGGGCCCAGGCGAGGCGTAAAGCTTTTCGTCGTGTTATCAAGGGTACAAGAGTGGACCTTCGGCTTCGAAAGCCCATATCGATGACGTTTCGTTGAATTGAAATTTGCAGCAGTTTTGCGGACGGGTGCACTTCTGCCACTCTGAACGAGTATCTTCAGTCGTCGTTCGTCCCGTTCTTGCAGGATCATTTTCCGGTCGCAGCAATTTCAGAGATTTTATGTTTTACTGGATTCCTGATATTCTCGGTACACTCGTGAAATAGTCGTACGGGAAAATCCCCACTTCATCGCTACCTCGGATATGTTGTGTCCCACCGCTCGCGCGGACTATAAAATCGCGTTCAAACTTACTTAAATCTTGATAACCTGCAGAAACCGATCTAACAATTGTGATAGACACTTGCTGCCTTATATAAGACTTGCGATAGCAGCACCGTCTAGTGCCTGTATATTAATACGTTTGCTTGTACCAGTTTCTTTTGCTCTCCGGTGTAGCTGCACAACTGTTAAAATTTAGACGTCGTACGCTGCATGTCTTGATCGAAAACAAACTCGTTCCGTTCACTTGCTGTTGACATGAGTATTTCCCGCTTTCCTCTTCGCCCCGTAGTAGTGTTCACTACTGCTCGGTCCTACCCCGGGTTGGTTTTCCCGGCAGTGTTAGTTGTACGATAACATTGGTACATCAGTGTGGTTTGGTTTACTGAGGAATCGGGCGATGTGCATCTGCTCCATTGGTTCAGTGAATAAATCGGAAAAGCGGCAGAACGACAATATGCTCAACTGTTCCCGCAGTGACGCAAACGACATAACAGTTATGTGTGTTTACGTGGGCGTGCAAGACTAACAGAATCGTTTCGTGTTATTGCGCTTTGTTGATTCGATATTACAGTGTTCCTCATTGTTGTGTATTTTCACTGAAACGAAGGTAACTCTGGTAACAAACACAAATAAGTCTCCATTACATTATTATTTTCTAACCGTCCACCTGAGACCACAGGTCCCCCGCAGCAAGATACTCAGAAAATATGTCCTATAAACATTCTAAACTTTTGTCGGTGGAGGTCACCCTATAGGTGACATGAGTTTCACTCAGCCACTTCTCCCATTCCTAGCGCTACCTATACGCATCCTCTTTGTTGTTGTGGTCTTCAGTCCAATAACTGGTTTGATGCAGTTCCCCATGCTACTCTATCCTGTGCAAGCTTCTTAATCTCCCAGCACCTACTGCAACCAACATCCTTCTCAATCTGCTTAGTGTATTCATCTCTTGGTCTCCCTCTACAATTTTTACCCTCCACGCTGCCCTCCAATACTAAATTGGTGATCCCTTTGTGCCTCAGAACATGTCCTACCAACCGATCCCTTCTTCTAGTCAAGCTGTGCCACAAACTCGTCTTCTCCCCAATATCATTCAATACCTCTTCATTAGTTACATGATCTACCCATCTAAGCTTCAGCATTCTTCTGTAGCACCACATTTACAAAGCTTCTATTCTCTTCATGTCTAAACTATTTATCCATGTTTCACTTCCATACACGCTACACTCCTGACACATAAATCTACACCCGATGTTAACTAATTTCTCTTCTTCAGAAACGCTATCCTTCTCATTGCCAGTCTATATTTTATATCATCTCTACTTCGACCATCATCAGTTATTTTGGTCCCCAAATAGCAAAACTCCTTTACTATTTTAAGTGTCTCATTTCCTAATCTAATTGCCACAGCATCATCTGATTTAATTACACTTCATTCCATTATACTCATTTTGCTTTTGTTGATGTTCATCTTATATCCTCCTTTCAAGACACTGTCCATTCCGTTCAACTGCTCTTCCAGGTCCTTTGCTGTCTCTGACAGAATTACAATGTCATCGGCGAACCTCAAAGTTTTTATTTTTTCTCCATGGATTTTAATTCCTAGTCCTAATTTTTCTTTTGTTTCCTTCAATGATTGCTCAATATATAGATTGAGTAACATGGCGATCGGCTTCAAACCTGCCTCACTCCCTTCCCTACCACTTCTTCTCTTTCGTGCCCCTCGACTTTTATAACTGCCATCAGGTTTCTGTACAAATTGTAAATAGCCTTTCGCTCCTTGTATTTCACCCCTGTCACCTTCAGAATTTGAAAGAGAGTATTCCATTCAACATTGTCAAAAGCTTTCTCTAAGTCTACAAATGGTAGAAACGTAGGTTTGCCTTTCCTTAGTCTACCATCTAAGATAAGTAGTAGAGTCAGTATTGCCTCGTGTGTTCAAACATTTCTGCGGAATCCAAACTGATCTTCCCCATGGTCAGGCGTGACTTATTAAGCTGATAGTTCGGTAATTTTCACACTTGTCAACACTTGCCTTCATTGCGATTGCCATTATTATATTCTTCTTGAAGCCTGAATGTATTTCACCTGTCTCATACGTCTTACTCACCAGATGGAAGAGTTTTGTCATCGCTGGCTCTCCCAAGGCCGTCAGTAGTTCCAATGGAATGTTGTCTACTCCCGGGGCCTTGTTTCGACTTCGGCCTTACAGTGCTCTGGCACACTCTTCACGCAGTATCGTATCTCCCATTTCATTCTCAACTACGTCCTCTTCCATTTACATAATATTGCCCTCAAATACAATTTACTTGTATAAACCGTCTATATCCTCTTTTCACCATTCTGGTTTCCCTTCTTTGATTAGAACTGGTTTTCCATTTGAGCTCCTGATATTCATACAAGTGGTTCTCTTGTCCTCTAGCCATCCCTGCTTAGCTATATTGAACTTCCTTCTGATCTCATTTTTGAGACGTTCGTACTCCTTTTTTCCTGTTTTATTTACTGCATTTTTATATTTTCTCCTTCCATCAATTAAATTCAATATATCATCTGTTACCGAAGGATTTCTAGTAGTCTTCGGCTTTTTAGCTACTTTCATATCATACATTGCAGTAAAATCAACGAAATGAAGCAGAATCTCACACATCGACATCACATAGGAATGACATAACATACTTAAATAATTCGATTGAAAAGGGGAATAATTTCCCGAAAGGTCTCGTGCGAAAAATAAAATATAAAAAAATCGTGACTGGTGGCAGATGAGTTATTTATAAACAAACCTATAACCTTCCATGATTCTTAAGCCAAATTTTAGCTATGATTATGTTATGCTCAGTGCAAAATTCTACCAGGCGGCCTCCTGTTTCTTCCTTACCCCCATTCCATACTCACCCACTACGTTGCTTCTCTTCCTTTTTCTACTATCGAATTCCAGTCCCCCATAATTATTAAATTTTCTTCTCCCTTCAGTAATTTCTCTCAGCTCATCATATATTTCTTCAATCTCATCATCTACGGAGCCAGTTGGCCTATAAACTTGTGCTACTGTGGTAGGCATGAGCTTCGTCTCTATCTTGGCCACAATAATGCTTTCACTATGCTGTTTGTAGTAGCTTACCCGCACTCCTATTTTTTTATTCATTATTAAACCTACCCCCGCATTACCCCTGTTTGATTTTGTATTTATAATCCTGTATTCACCTGACCAGAAGTCTTGTTCCTCCTGCCACCAAATTTCCCTAATTCCCACTATATCTAACTTTAACCTATCCATTTCCCTTTTTAAATTTTCTAACCTACCTGCCCGATTAAGGGATCTGACATTCCACGCTCCGTTCAGTAGAACGCCAGTTTTCTTTCTCCTGATAACGACGTCCTCTTGAGTAGTCCCCGCCCGGAGATCCGAATGGGGGACTATTTTCCTTCGGAATATTTTACCCAAGAGGACGCCATCATTATTTAACCATACAGTAAAGCTGTATGCCCTCGGGAAGAATTACGGCTGTAGTTTCCCCTTCCTTTCAGCCGTTCGCAGTACCAGCACAGCAAGGCCGTTTTGGTTAATGTTACAAGGCCAGATCAGTCAATCATCCAGACTGTTGCCCCTGCAACTACTGAAAAGGCTGCTGCCCCTCTTCAGGAACCACTCGCTTGTCTGGCCTCTCAACAGACACCCTCCGTTGTACCTGCGGTACGGCTATCTGTATCGCTGAGGCACGCAAGCCTCCCCATCAACGTGAAGGTCCGTGGTTCATGTGACTTAAAGATATGAAATCAGTTTCCTATATAACAATAATTCTACATCTACTCCCATACTGCACAAACCACTGTGAAGCGAGTACCAGAGGGTACTTCTGATTGTACCATTTTTTATAGTTTCTTAACATTTCATTCACATATGGAGCGAGGGAAAAATTATTGCTTAGTCGCTTCACTGTGCGCTATAATCAGTTTAAACTGTCCTCGCCATCCCTATGGGACCGGTAAATAGGGGTTGTACTACATTCCCAGATTCATCCTTTAAGGCTGGTTCTCGAAAATCGCTAACCAGCCTACCTCGGAAATAGTTTGCCTTGACCTCAAAGCGGCTGCCAGTTCTGTTTCATCAGAATCTCCGTGACACTATCCCATTGCTCAAACTGGTCTGTGACCACTCGGGCTGACCTTGTCTGTATACGTTCAGTATTCCCTCTTAGTCCTATTAGGGACTAAAAATGGTTCAAATGGCTCTGAGCACTATGGGACTCAACATCTTAGGTCACAAGTCCCCTAGAACTTAGAACTACTTAAACCTAATTAACCTAAGGACATCACACACACCCATGCCCGAGGCAGGATTCGAACCTGCGACCGTAGCAGCCCCGCGGTTCCGGACTGCAGCGCCAGAACCGCTAGACCACCGCGGCCGGCTATTAGGGACTGATCCTACACACTTGAACGATGTTGTAGGATAGCTCGCACGAGTCTTTGATAAGCAGTCTCCTCTGTAAACTGACAGAATGTCCCTAGTAATCTACCGGTGAACCGAAGTTTACCACCTGCTTTTTTTACGGCTGAGCCTATGTGATCGTCCATTTCATACTGCTTCGCCCAGGTATTTATATGAGTTGACCGTTTCCACTTGTGGCTCGTTGCTGTAGTAGTCGCAGGAAAAATCGCTGTTTTAGTTTTGTGATGTGCACAATTTTACATTGTTAAACATGTGAAGCAAGTTGCCAATCTTGGCATTACTTTGGAATCTTATTAAGATATAAATGAACATTTATGTGTTTTTTCTCACATAGTACTTCATAATAGATAACTACATCACCTCCGTAAAGTCTGAGGTTACTAAAATATTGTTGCAAGATCATTACGATAAAACATTAACAACAGGCGTCCCAACACACTTCCCTCAGGCACATTAGAAGTTCATGTCAACCCTCAGCACTATAATTGTCCATGTGTCGATGCCAGAACCGTGCTACACTGGTTTGAGGAGCACAATAGTGAACTCACGCTGCTATCTCGGCGACCAAATTCGCCTGATGGAAATCCAATGGAAACCGGGTGCGATCACCTAGTACGCAGATGAGCGGGCCCTTATTCACGTGTGTTACAAGACTGGTGCGTGGACATCTCATACGAAAGACCTCCACAAACCTACCAACAAAGTATCGGATCCTTGATACGCAGAATTAGTGACGTATTTCGACCAGAGACGGAGAAACGAGCTACTGTGTAGGTGGTCAGTATATTCTGGTTCACCAGTGTACAGTACAATGAATACTCAGACGCTACGTGTTCAGCTGCCACATTTTTCACCCTATGAACTACCTCTATTGGCCAGCGGCCGATGCGTTGCCAGCTGACTGCCATAACGACCAGCGGTAAAGACCACCGGTTAGCGCGGGAGAAAAGGAGCAGGTGCGTGTTCACACGCTCTCTATCGTCACTGGATTAATTTTCCTTATGTACGTTCTTATCCTTCAAGTATTTCTCTAGGAGTTCTCTAAAGTAACTCGTTTTGGAGTTTAGATTTTAAAATCGTGTGTAGAGGCGAAGTAGATATGCTACTGTTGCTGTTGAACAGCTGTATAAAACCTATAAAAATCGTTTTACTTACCGGAGAGCCAGGGTCCCCCTTCTCGCCCTTTGGTCCCGGTAACGGGAAACCTGAAACACAGAGAAGGTTGTTTGGTGCAGTGTCACTTCATACGTCTATGCAGAGTACAAGAATAGTGAAAAGCAGCTCTGTAATGAAAATGCAGTTACAGAGATCCAGTGTGGGATGCAATTATGGTATGGCAGCGAAACTTGATAGATATGCTAAGGCATTAATGCGGAATCTATTTAAGCTAGTAAAAGTTAGTTCCAATTTTAGTCACCAGGTGCAAGTCTGACACTGCGTATGCCAGGAAGACGAACAGAAATATTTCCATACGTAATGGATTTCTAACGGGATGTAGGCAGAACATGCCAAATTAGCGGGAATCACGTAATATTGACTTTGCATAAGACGTCGCTAACACAATTTGTTCAACGTGAGCACAGGAGACATCTACAAGATGCTGCATCCGTAAAACGATATGATCCACAGTTGCTCGCAGGAGTTCTGCTGGAACCTGATCAACATGTTCCTGTATGTCAGGTAGGGAGCGAACGCGACCCTGGTAAACTCGTTCTGTTAAGTGGTCTCAGAACCAAAAGTGGCATGGATTCAGATAAAGTGATCTTGCAGACTGTGCATCTGGAAAACTTGTGGAGGTAACACATTCGTGGAAGGTTGCATTAAGGAGATGTCCCACTTTGCGAGTGAATGAAAACAGTGGTTACCACACAGCTGCGCTCTTCCAAAGCAGGCATCAAATGGTATACAGGGAGATCCTGATAACATTGTAAGACGTTGTGGTCCCCTGACCTTCACTGCTTACATATTCCGCCCTCCCAATCATATTCCGCACATCAAGACGCTTCATTCGAACCCAAACTCGATAAGATAAAGTCAATGTTGTATGAATTCATGTAAACGATATGCAAATACCAAGTAAGCGCACTGTGGTTGAAATACTCAAGGCTGGCGTACACACACACATTCCAGTCACGGCGGTCACAGGAGCTTCCAGTTTGGGAGAGCAACCGCACGCCAGGAGGCCAGTCCCCCACCTATCTACGTCGGCCGGTGACCGCCCGTAGAGCAGACAGCGTTTGCCCGAGTGAAAGGACGACCCCGTGTTCGACTTAAAAGCAAATTCCACTACATTCTGTGGGAGCGCCCAACGTAAGCATTCTTTACAAATATAGCACGTAGTTTCAGAGATTTTCACAGGGAGACAGCAAACACCAAACGCCGATTCTACAGATTTCCGGATTGGTCGCCTTAAACGAAACGTCATTCTCCCGTTTTAGAAGAGCAATGCTGATTGGCAGACGATATTTCTGTCTCCTTGAGCTGAAGGAGTAATGGAACAGACCGAAAGATATACCTCTTCACGTCTGGCGTGGAGAGGGGCGGTTTCGTTGTCGCTCTTGGAGCGATAACACGTAACGAGTGTGTGCGCGCTCGTATGTGTACCCAAAAAGTGAGGAACAAGTCTCTCCTCGGTACTTCACTGGGAGAGCACCTCTGTCGAAAGCAAATCGGAGTGCCACTCTATACTGATTCCTTGCGATCGTCGTTCACTGTGTTGGCCGCCACACTTACTGTGCGGTGTGAACGGACGAAGCTATAGTTAAACGTCTGCGAGCGAATTTTGAGTGGCATCGCGGTGGACTGGTTATCTGACCGGTGTACCACGCCAATAGTTAGACTAGGGGCGAATAGGAGTCCTTGACGTCATCAAGGCGTTGGGAGAGTTTGATTGGCGAATGTCAATCCAGATAGAACGAGAGTTATCTTATTTGTCAGCAGCGAGCGGCGCAGACAGCTGTCATCGCAGCTTACAGTATTGTGCGCTACAGCTCTCGCGAGCCCCTTATTTCCTCCACAACAGTACACTTCACTGCATTTCACACGTGACAGCCTCGACCGTACCTAGCAACATTCTAACAGATAATTATTCAAGTTGAGTAGGCGCGGCTCTCAGCCATTCTGCCAAGTCAATAATAATCTTAAACTTTGTATAGAAATTTCATTAGCGAATCCTATCCTTAAGAGGTAACTTCACATTCCGAAAAGAACCCGGAAACAACGTGTTCGGTTCATAATTAAAAGTGCCATTATGATTTTCTCAGAATTTTTGCAAAATAAATAATAATTTTCGTTAGTTTCATGTTTTTCTTACACTAACTAGCACTACTCCAGTACCCAAGTATCCCAATAGTTACGTAAGAAATTTTGTGAATTTTTGTGTCGTTTCCTTACAGCGGACGACTCCAGAAGATATTTATTGCTGAAATTTTTTCAGGCGTTTCTCTTCAGAACGTTAGGAGCGTCTGTCTGACTTCTGTAGTAGTGTAAGGGTGGAAATTGCATCTTGCAGGAGCCACAGGGAAAAGGGTACATCTCAGATTAATCCGTTGTGCAGAATGACGGAATAGCAACCCCACGCCGCTCACAACATGCAGACTTCACCGTGCACCTGACGGGTCGCCTAGGCGTAGTCTCTGCAAAGAAGACAGGACTGAGAATGCACACCACACAGGTGGTTTAACAGTACCCTAAACTCTGCAGTCCTGTGTATTCACTGCACCCTGTAGTGTAAAATGTGCCTTGCCAATCCACAGAATATCGCCCGACCACAAGTCGTCAACCTCTATCGGTGCCAGAAACCTAAGAGCAAATTCAGAACGTTGCTGCTGATCGTGAGGTATCAGTTGCTGAACCCTCTGGATGAAGTACAGATGGCAAAACTTCCCGTGCTGTTGAAATGGGACTGATAATTGACGTGACACAGCACGTGCTGTAGCACTACCCGGGCCACCTAGTACAGGGTCAGCTGCGCAACAGCGAACTCGTCAATAGATTTTACCGGCATAGGGCGGACTCCTCTTCCGCGGCGTACACCAAGTTCACCTGTGTTTTCGAATTTAATTACCATCTTCTTTACACCATTTAACGAGTCAGATGTCCCCTCAGACTCTGAGTCGGCGATACTGTCTTAATGACGCACTGTAATTGCTGCCGTTCACATACAACAGTTTCACTAACAGCGCACGGTCTCACCTGTAGGCAACCATACTGTTCGCCCACGTTATGGCTTGTCAAACGACAGCGTGGATGTCATACTATGATACAATCGGGCATAGTGCTAGATTTGCACCAAGTAGCAAAAATTGGATTTTTTGTTAACAGCGTAAATCCGTTCCGCATTAGCTCATCACCAAATCCACTACATTTCCCTTCCATACGATGATTACAGCAGACGCTGGAACTCCATGAATAACTACATTTAAATTATAACCACCCAGTATGTATGGTCATATTATGCGAACAGGCAGAAATTTTCCGAACTGAAAAGCGCCACAAAGTGCAAAGAACAACATAAATTTAGTGCATTACGGTTCTAGGCGCTTCAGTCTGGAATCGCACGACCGCTACGGTCGCAGGTTCGAATCCTGCCTTGGGCATGGATGTGTGTGATGTCCTTAGGTTAGTTAGGTTTAAGTATTTCTACGTTCTAGGGGACTGATGACCTCCGCTGTTAAGTCCCATAGAGCTCAGAGCCATTTTTCTAATGCATTTAACACTGAAAGAGACACCAGTCAGTAATACTAACATCATACAATAATGATACACTGAGATTTGCACAATGAAAAAGCGTCGTGGAATCATGGTGCTAGGCCTAGTACACTAAACTTTCTACTTGATTCAACAGTTTTTCCTTTCAGTTTTATAGTTTATAGTAACTAATTTAATAATTTCCCCTTCTCTCTCCTCGTTCCTTACTCCGTGTTAGGCATTTGCAAGCTACGACCTCTTCTTCAGTGCTCCTATTGTCTGTCGTTAGTTTCTGTTTGATCTCTTCGCCAGTTTCTTTGCCTGCTTATTGTTCTTTTCCCTATCGTTCGATAGTTAATTATTGTTTTAGGCGTTCCATTTTGATCCTTTTCGTCAAATTATTTCACCATTTATTTTCATAGTCCTTGATCTGTTCATGCATGGTTTTCTAATTTCTGTCTAATTCCTTTACACCTTCTCGTACCAGACAGTTCTTAGTTTCTCTTCTCAAAAGCCTCATTCACGCAGCATGTGTAGTTCATTAAATTTACATCAACAACATAGATATTGAAACATATCGTAGTTAACCTCCAATTTCACCATGAGCCTGTATTTATTATTATATTAACATTCTCTTTTACTTATGAACAGCTTCTCGTTGGTGACAATGATGACACCAGTCAAAAATCCGTCTATAAATTAAATATTTTACTCAAGAACTACAGCTTGACAATCTAGCCCCAAAAAATTAAACTAACAGTTTGTAAATGCCCAACTAGGTCTATAGGAAAATGGTAATAAATGACCAAAGAAAAGAGAGAGTGATTGAATTCGAGTTCTCCGATAACAAGGAAAGGACAAACCAAAGAAACTGCAAAATTAAATTGCATTAATGCGATTGTGTAGAGAATACTGAATAAATAAGTGAGGAAACAAAACCCAGGAAAGTTGTACGGAACAATGGTAACGGCATCTGTATTTACGTCATAGCAAGCCGTTGACTCACAGATTGGTGCGGATCTCCTGCCTGGATCACGGAACTATGCTGGTCCAGGCTGTTTTGTTTGATGTAGACATCAGAAAAATCGCCGGCCGTTGTGGCCGAGCGGTTCTAGGTGCTTCAGTCTGGAACCGCGCGACCGCTACGGTCGCAGGTTCGAATCCTGCCTCGGGCATGGATGTGTGTCATGTCCTTAGGTTAGTTTGGTTTAAGTAGTTCTAAGTTCTAGGGGACTGATGACCTCAGATGTTAAGTCCCATAGTGCTCAGAGCCATTTCAATCACAAAAATCAACGGTTTCGGATCGGGACTCCATATCTCCATAAAACAGAACATTTAATTACGATTATGCAGCAACAATTTTGAATTGTGAAAGGTCACTAACTAGGCGCAAGAACTTGAATACAAATTTTTCTTAATCATTATTCACCAAACATCAAGTATTTTCCTGTTGCGTAGCTGCAGGGGCCGTGCAGGCACAGCCATAGAACGAGAGGCGCCCATAAAAGTGGAGTTCGGAAGTTTTCCCGGAGAGACACTTCCGCGAAATTAGTTTAATACCTGAGGAGCCTGAGTCTCTTGCTCGGATAGGTGGCTTATCTCTGGTAGCACACAGGCACAGTAACAAATTGTGCAACGTAACACACGTGTTACTTGGAGTTGGTTTTAATATCTGTTGAACGGTTGGAAAAATTGCGATAATCACTTTATAAGCCAGTTTATTTTGCATTTACTAATTTCAAGCTGTTATGCCCACAATCAGACGAGCTCTAGGATATGCTGACATGTGGCAGTTTGGTTATGATTTAGCGAATCCAACGAATGTGAAAGCAAAACAACCTGCTTGTGGCCACAGACTGATCTGTAGCTTAGGATGAGGTCTAGGTTAGATTGGAAGGTGACAGAGAGTCTGGTTAAGAGTTCGCGAAGCCACGAATGTGGCTGTCCATCCGTACAGCTGTCACTAACACCACGTGAGAAAGGTAACAGCAGGAACTCCATCTCTGTCTCCAACGAAACTGACACGGCAAATGATTCGTGAGATAAAAATTGGAAAGTTATTTGAGGTAAGGCGATTGGATAAGACATGCTCCAATATTAATAGCTACTACTACTGATAATAATTTGATTAACTGGCTTAAGTGTACACAATCCAATATCAAAAAATGAAATTTACTGAAGCGCCAAAGAAACTGATATAGGCATGCGTACTCAGATACAGAGATACGTAAACAGGCAGAATGCGGCGCTGCGGTCTACAACTCCTATATAAGACAACAAGATTTTGGCACAGTTGTTAGATCAGATACTGCTGCTACAATGGCAGGTTATCAAGATTTAAGTGAATTTGAACGTGGTGTTATAGTCGGCGCACGAGCGATGAGAGACAGCATCTCCGAGGTAGCCTTGGTGGGGATTTTTCCGTACGAGCATTTCACGAGTGTACCGCGAATATAAGAAATAGGGTGAAAGATCAAATCTCCGACATCGCTGCGGTCGAAAAAAGATGCTGCAAGAACGGAACCAATGATGTCCGAAGAGAATCCTTCAGCGAGACAGAAGCGTAACCCTTTCGCAAATTGCTGCAGTTTTCAATGCCGGTCATCAACAAGTGTCAGGGTGCGAACCATTCAACGAAACATCATCGATATGGGCTTCCGGAGCCGAAGGCCCATTCGTGTACCCTTGATGACTGCACGACACAAAGTTATACGCCTCCCCAGGGCCCGTCAACACCGACACTGGAGTGTTAATGACTGGAAACATGTTGCGTGGTCGGAAAAGTCCAGTTTCAAATCTTATCGAGTGGATGGACGTGTTAGGGTATGGAGACAATGAAACTATGGACCCTGCTTGTCAGCAGGGTACTGCTCAAGATGGTGGAGAGTCTGCAGTGGTGTGGGACGTGTGCAGTTGGAGTGATAAGGGACGTCTAGATACGACTCTGATCGGTGACACGTTTGTAAGCAGCCTATCTGATCACCTGCATCCTTTCATGTCCATTGTGCATTCCGACGGACTTGGGCAAGTCCACCAGAACAATGCGACATCCCACGCGCCCGAACTTGCTACAAAGTGGCTCCAGGTACACTCATCTGAGTTTAAACACATCAGCTGACCAGCAGACAACCCAGACATGAACATTATTTAGCATGTTTCCGATGCCTTGCAACGTGCTGTTCAGAAGACATCTCCAACCCCTCGTACTCTTACGGATTTATGGACAGCCCTGCAGGATTCATGGTGACAGTTCCCCCCAGCATTACTTCAGACATTAGTCGAGTCCATGCCACGTCGTGTTGCGGCAGTTCTGCGTGCTCGCGGGGGCCCTATGCGATATTAGGCAGGTATACCTGATTCTTTGACTGGTCAGTGTATAAGAAATGATGAAGCCACATTATATTAACGGCACAATATGCCATGGACTACTGTGTGCTGATAGTAGGATTCTTAGGCAATCATTTTTTGTATTATGTGACGAGCGTAACTTAACAGAGATGCACAAATTCACAATGGAATCTTACATAGCAAACAGAATCTCCTTTCAGCAACAGAGAACACGTCTCCATTACTATCGGGTAGTAAGCACCTCTTTCCCTGTAGCTCAACCAGAGGATTAGACGCCTGAAGAGGTTTTCTCGAATCGGTTAACATCCGCCGGACCTCAGACCCAAGGACTACTCTAGCATCCACGCCAGAAGAGGGTGTAAAATTGTAAACAGGTAAATCGGTAACAGGCGTATGATAAGCAAGTATTGCGGGCTAACTAAGTGAAAAAAAGAGAGAGAGTGCTTCGAGTCAAAACAGTGCGCACACACTACGGAAGCACCCACCACAGGAGCACAAACAATTTAGCCACGTTCGAATGCACACAACACTGATCCGACAGCGGCCGACTCTTGCAACGTCAATACGGACATTGCACGGGTGCCGCTCCTAGTCAAATACAACGGCACAACCTGCAGGCTTGGCTACAATTTGCATTCATGTTGAAGCATGCATTCCTCGCGACGTTTCCGTATTTTTCTCCGACCCCTTGTACCTTTGAAAGTAAGCGCTGTGTGACTTTCTGCCAGTCTGATAAATTTTCTCCCAGACGTCATACCTGCTGTAAAATTTCGCTTATGAAATCCCCAGACTTCTACAACCATGCCCACTACAACTCACTTACTTCTCTCTGTTGATTAACTCAAAACGGGATACGGGTGTATGGGAGGTCTTCCCGAAATACACTCCTGGAAATGGAAAAAGAACACATTGACACCGGTGTGTCAGACCCACCATACTTGCTCCGGACACTGCGAGAGGGCTGTACAAGCAATGATCACACGCACGGCACAGCGGACACACCAGGAACCGCGGTGTTGGCCGTCGAATGGCGCTAGCTGCGCAGCATTTGTGCACCGCCGCCGTCAGTGTCAGCCAGTTTGCCGTGGCATACGGAGCTCCATCGCAGTCTTTAACACTGGTAGCATGCCACGACAGCGTGGACGTGAACCGTATGTGCAGTTGACGGACTTTGAGCGAGGGCGTATAGTGGGCATGCGGGAGGCCGGGTGGACGTACCGCCGAATTGCTCAACACGTGGGGCGTGAGGTCTCCACAGTACATCGATGTTGTCGCCAGTGGTCGGCGGAAGGTGCACGTGCCCGTCGACCTGGGACCGGACCGCAGCGACGCACGGATGCACGCCAAGACCGTAGGATCCTACGCAGTGCCGTAGGGGACCGCACCGCCACTTCCCAGCAAATTAGGGACACTGTTGCTCCTGGGGTATCGGCGAGGACCATTCGCAACCGTCTCCATGAAGCTGGGCTACGGTCCCGCACACCGTTAGGCCGTCTTCCGCTCACGCCCCAACATCGTGCAGCCCGCCTCCAGTGGTGTCGCGACAGGCGTGAATGGAGGGACGAATGGAGACGTGTCGTCTTCAGCGATGAGAGTCGCTTCTGCCTTGTTGCCAATGATGGTCGTATGCGTGTTTGGCGCCGTGCAGGTGAGCGCCACAATCAGGACTGCGTACGACCAAGGCACACAGGGCCAACACCCGGCAACATGGTGCGGGGAGCGATCTCCTACACTGGCCGTACACCACTGGTGATCGTCGAGGGGACACTGAATAGTGCACGGTACATCCAAACCGTCATCGAACCCATCGTTCTACCATTCCTAGACCGGCAAGGGAACTTGCTGTTCCAACAGGACAATGCACGTCCGCGTGTATCCCGTGCCACCCAACGTGCTCTAGAAGGTGTAAGTCAACTACCCTGGCCAGTAAGATCTCCGGATCTGTCCCCCATTGAGCATGTTTGGGACTGGATGAAGCGTCGTCTCACGCGGTCTGCACGTCCAGCACGAACGCTGGTCCAACTGAGGCGCCAGGTGGAAATGGCATGGCAAGCCGTTCCACAGGACTACATCCAGCATCTCTACGATCGTCTCCATGGGAGAATAGCAGCCTGCATTGCTGCGAAAGGTGGATATACACTGTACTAGTGCCGACATTGTGCATGCTCTGTTGCCTGTGTCTATGTGCCTGTGGTTCTGTCAGTGTGATCATGTGATGTATCTGACCCCAGGAACGTGTCAATAAAGTTTCCCCTTCCTGTGACAATGAATTCACGGTGTTCTTATTTCAATTTCCAGGAGTGTAAATGCTTTTGGAGGTCACTCAAAGATAAGGAAGAAAAAACTATTTCCACAACTGTGCTAACACTATTTATCGTGCTAACGTTTAACTGGTGGGGTGCTGGGACCTCCCATCAGGCTAGGCCCACCGACTAGCTGTTTTGAGATTGTGCAGAAACTGTTAGTAGCAGCTGGGAATAGGCATTGTTCGGTCATCTAGCAAGCTGCTCAGCCTGTCACGGCACGAATCTGGTAAGAAGTTTGTCGCACGACGATAACGCAATCCTGTGTTTCTACCACGATTCGGAGTGCAGAGTGGGAAACTGTCGAGTGAGTGGTGTCGAAGTGTCGGCTCGAATTGTTTCGATCCGAACCTAATGAACAGTAGATATCTTAGTAACAGATACGAGGTTAAATCTCTCGAAGCAAAGACAGTAGAGAGCGCTGTAGCCACAGATTGTTCTGTACCGGGACCGTCCATGTATACGACGTGTGTGCAGACAGATAAAACTTCAGACATTGCGCCTTCTCAGCAAAAAAGACAAAATATAACGAAACGTTTCTACAACATGGGTTTGCTTTTATTTCCATAAATACTAATGTCAGACCTAAATGCCTGCTTTCTAATGCATGTGTTTACAAGTTAAAGCCTGAAACCTGGTACATTAAAAGATATCCCTATGAATTTCCTTGAACGGTTTCCTGTTCCAGTAAACCTGTTAACCTGTTTAAACGGCTTTTGGAATCCCGGAAAATTTAAAGAGTGTCTATAGAAATTCTGCAAACAGGTCTAAAAGTAGCCCTTAGAAACATTCTGAGAAATCTCTCACTTAAATATAACACCTAAGAAGCGATGTACCAAAGGCGAAGACCTTGAGTTAGCAGCATCTTTTCTTCTATGCCAGGAAATACTAGACGTATTAAGAAAGATTCTAAACACAAGTTTTACATGCCCTTCGAAAATTAGTAGTGACTAGTACGAGGGATGATAATAAAGTTTTCATTCTCGCCTCCAAACTCCATCTACTTCTACAGTTGCAGTTGATCACATACCTTCTCTCAAGCTTTACCTGACCTAATCAACCTATGACTCACTCACTCACTCACTCACTCACTCACACACACACACACACACACACACACACACACACACATACACATACACTTGTTGTTGTTGTCGTGGTCTTCAGTCCTGAGACTGGTTTGATGCAGCTCTCCATGTTATTCTATCCTGTGCAAACTGCTTCATCTCCCAGTACGTACGGCAGCCTATATCCTTCTGAATCTGCTTAGTGTATTCATCTCTTGGTCTCCCTCTACGATTTTTACCCGTCACGCTGCCCTCCAATACTAAATTGGTGATCCCTTGATGCCTCAGAACATGCCCTACCAACCGATCCCTTCTTCTAGTCAAGTTGTGCCACAAACTTCTCTTCTCCCCAGCCCTATTCAATACTTCCTCACTAGTTATGTTATCTACCCATCTAATCTTCAGCATTCTTCTGTAGCACCACATTTCGAAAGCATCTACTCTCTTCTTGTCCAAACTATTTATCGTCCATGTTTCACTTCCATACACGCTACACTCCATACAAATACTTTCAGAAACGACTTCCTGACACTTAAATCTATACTCGATGTTAACAAATCCCTCTTCTTCAGAAATGCTTTCCTTGTCATTGTCAGTCTGCATTTTATATCCTCTCTACTTCGACCATCATCAGTTATGTTGCTCCCCAAATAGCAAAACTCCTTTACTACTTTAAGTGTCTCATTTCCTAATCTAATTCCCTCAGCATCACCCGAGTTAACTCGACTACATTCCATTATCCTCGTTTTGCTTTTGTTGATGTTCATCTTATATCCTCCTTTCAAGACACTGTCCATTCCGTTCAACTCCTCTACCAAGTCCTTTGCTGTCTCTGACAGAATTACAACGTCATCGGCGAACCTTAAAGTTTTTATTTCTTCTCCATGGACTTTAATACCTACTCCGAATTTTTCTTTTGTTTCCTTTACTGCTACACATACACTTAACCCATCTCAAATGATACATATTCGTCTTCACAGAGTACAAACTTGTACTATAATTTTGCGGTCATTTACGCTTTGTATTGATGTAAGTGTAGTCCCTTTTCGTACATTTTATATCTTCTCCCCTTTACTCAAATTCAACATTTTCTCTGTACTACAATCTCTCAACCTGATTTCCTTAATCCTCGCAACTTCAAGGGTGAGGGGCAGGGTAAGTAAGTCACATACACAGTTTGAAAATATTGTAATCTAGTCATGTATTTTCCATTTTAAAATTATGAAAAAATATTTATGTTTTTAGTGTCAGCTGCATTGGGACATTATATAGAATCAGCAGTGACGAGTGAGAACATGTACAGGATAAAGATTCAAAGCCGGGATCTCCTATTTATTCAGCATGTGCGTTAACCACTGCACCATCCGGGACTCGGTGTTAGCGCAGCTGTGCGGACTGTCTGGGCACGCCTGACGGCCGACCCGCATTCCCACGCAGCGCTACCTGTCCGCTGTCCCTGTCCATTTCTCACATACTAGCTACTCTGGGACTCCGACAGCAGATCGAACGTACTTGTGCATCCACATTGAAAAAGGTGGATCCATTGCCCATCTAGGCGAATCAGTTATCTGAAGGTGTGGTATCTGTTCTTTTGGACGTGTCCGAAAGGACAGACACCACACATTCATATAAAAGTTAAGAACACTTAATGACATTCACTTGTTTTAATTTTTTGTTGTTGGGCATGATGTGTCCCCTATCCCCCATCCCGTCTCCCACCCCCACCTCCCTTGGTAGGACACATTAATGCACAATGCTTTCGTATTGGTAGGGTTAATACAGAAGATATTCACTTTCAACTGGTTTATTATCATTCCTTGTGTAAACTCTAGGCCAATGCTGTTGTGTCTTCAAACAGTGGTCTCCCTCACCCCCTTTTCATAATGTAAGAAGACAAACAACAATAACCTTCTGAAGACATGATCTTTGTATCAGAATTTAGAGACCCTGTAGTATTTGTACTGAAACAACTCCCTCAACATCAAAAGGTAATATTTTTCTCAATGCAGATGTATAACCAAATAGTAATTAGAAGCCACTAATTTATACTATCATGTTTGGAACATAGCATGAATTACGAGTCTTAAATCTTGTGCACTGCTGTCTTTATCGACGGAATTGTTACTTAACAACGGTCTAATAGGCCAACAACCAAGGCAACCAATCAGACTGATTAAATATTACCGCAAAAAACTCAATTTTTTACACTTTACTGTCAGAAACTTTTATGCAACGTAGGCAGTTGATGTACAGAAAATAATAATTAGATAAATTAGACCAACATGTATATGATTTACCTTCACCATGGAACCATGACGCCATGACTGAGTTCAGTTTTGTATTTTGTGACTTTAAGCCTCGTAAAATCGTAAAATACAGGAAATTCTTTCTTTCTCTCTCTCTCTCTCTCTCTCTCTCTTTTTCTCTCCAGGCTTAACTTTGTACATTGTGAGGCACCTAATCTACAACTGACTCATCCATTTTGAATATCACTGACCCCACATTGTTCTAATCTGTCAGTCAGTTTAGATTCATAGGCAAAAGAAACATTAGGTCATTAGAACCAGTCTTGTTCTCTGGACTGAACATTAGAGAAGTAAATCTAAAGTGTCCTATTCAAACAGCCAACCACAGGTAACTAAACTTGAATACCCAGCAAGCATTTTAAACTCTGCTCCCCTCCAATGCAAATCCAGTGTGCCAATCTCAGAGGAACCTCTAGAAGTGCAAGAAGGAGAGGAAGAGAGGCAGTTTGGAATTAACACAGCCTCTGGACTATGGAAGCTGCAACCCTGCCTCCACTGCACTTGTTCATCTCCTGCCCTCTACCACAGTTACCCAGGCCTGAAAAGTGTGCCTGCTTCTACTCCAGTACCTGACCTGTGCTGAAGTTACCACATATTGGGAGGACCTCCACACCTCCAACATGCCTGCCCCTGCTCCAGTATCTGCCCCATACTGCAGTCACCGCAGACAGGAAAGCCCCTACACATCCAGTGCGCCAGTTCCTACTGCAGCTCCTGCCCTGTCCACAGTCACCACAGGCTGGGAAACCCCACCCCCCTCCAGCGTGCCTGCTCATTTTCCAGCACCTGCCCTGTACACCTCCCTCCATCATGCCTGCTCCTACTCCAGTACCTGCCCTGTAACACAGTCACCACGGGCTGGGGTGGCCCCACAGTTCACCCAGCTAAACAGCAGCCAGCACCAGATGCAGGAAGCATTGAAAAATTCACAAATTAGAATCAGCAGACACCATGAGTCGTTCTAAACGCCCGGAGTCCTCCACTTATCCCTACATCCCTGGCAGTACAGATTGCATGCCAACTGGATTTGTCATTTGTTAGTGCAGACCTTATTGACAATTTATACGGAATTTGTATGCCCATGGCTCATTCAGATAAAGCCTCAAAAGAGTTGAGAAAAACGTATTGACAGAGCGTTTGATGCACAGTCCGTTAAACTTATACAAAGTAGCCATCCTCTGGACAGTTACTTTTTATGTTTTGAAACATCAGGTGGCCTCTTCTTACAAAGAAAATTTCTGTCATTTCTTGAAGGATCAGAAAATTAATTCTGTGGACTTTGCAGAAACTTGGTCATGGAATGAGGAGAACTTCTACATGCCAAGACAAAAAATGCCCCATGAAGACAGAGATGGCGGATATGGAGGAGCTGCTGTTCTAATAATAAAAAAAAACAGGTGAAATTTAACCAGCTGTCTATGGATATCGGAAATAATGTATTGCGACATGAAAAAAAAACATTGAAACACTTGGTTTTGCATGGTTAAGCTTCAGAATGGGCCAGGTGGGTGCACTTGTGTTTAGTGCAGTGCACGATACTAACTTGGTAATTCTGAATGACGGTTCCACCACTAGAATACCAAGAGCAGGCGAAATTCGGTCCGCGGTAGATGTGGTTCTAGCGTTAGCTCAGTTGACGTCTTCTGACATATAGGAGGCTCTGAAAGGCACTGGGTGGTTTGGCTCACTTTCTGATACATATACCGTGGCAATTACTGTCAATTACAGTCCAAGGCAACAAGGTGGTGGCACATGTTGGCACTAATGACGTGTGTCGCTTTGGATCTGAGGAAATTCTCTCTGGATTCCAGCAGCTATCTGATTTGGTGAAGGCTGCCGGTCCTGCTTACGAGATGAAGGCAGAGCTCACCATCTGCAGCGTCGTTGACAGAACCGACTGCGGACCCTTGGTGCAGAGCCGGGTGGAGGGTCTGAATCAGAGGCTCAGACGGTTTTGCGACCGTGTTGGCTGCAGATTCCTTGACTTGCGCCATAGGGTGGTGGGGTTTCGGGTTCCGCTGAATAGGTCAGGAGTTCACTACACTCAGCTGGCGGCTACACGGGTAGCGGAGGCTGTGTGGCGTGGACTGGGCGGCTTTTTAGGTTAGAAGGCCTCGGGAAAGTACGGGGTGGGGTGCAATCTCAAAGGGTGCATGGCAAATACAGTACGTGCTTGGATCAAGGAACGGACGGAATTGTAGTTGTAAGTTGTTGTAGTTGTGCTGGAAAAGTCCCTGAGCTTCAAGCGCTAATAGAAAGCACAGAAGCTGAAATCGTTATAGGTACAGAAAGCTGGCTAAAGCCTGAAATAAGTTCTGCAGAAATTTTTACGAAGTCTCAGACGGTGTTCAGGAAAGATAGATTAGGCAGAATTGGTGGTGGAGTGTTTGTGTCTGTCAGTAGTGGTTTATCTTGTAGTGAAGTCGAAGTAGATACTCCGTGCGAATTGGTATGGGTGGAGGTTATACTTGACAGCCGAACTAAGTTAATAATTGGCTCCTTCTGCCGACCCCCAGACTCCGATGATATAGTTGCTAAACAGTTCAGAGAAAATTTGAGTCTCGTAACAAATAAATACCCCACTCATACGGTTATAGTTGGTGGGGACTTCAACCTTCCCTCGATATGTTGGCAAAAATACTTGCTCAAAACCGGTGGTAGGTAGAAAACATCTTCCGAGATTGTCCTAAATGCTTTCTCCGAAAATTATTTCGAGCAGTTAGTACATGAACCCACGCGAATTGTAAATGGTTGCGAAAACACACTTGATCTCTTAGCCACAAACAATCCAGAGCTAATAGAGAGCATCACGACTGATACAGGGATTAGTGATCACAAGGTCGTTGTAGCTAGGCTCAATACCGTTTCTTCCAAATCCACCAGAAACAAACGCAAAATAATTTTATTTGAAAAAGCGGATAAAGTGTCACTAGAAGCCTTCCTAAGAGACAGTCTCCATTCCTTCCGAACTAACTATGCAAATGTAGACGAGATGTGGCTCAAATTCAAAAATATAGTAGTAACAGCAATTGAGAGATTCATACCTCATAAATTGGTAAGAGATGGAACTGATCCTCCATGGTACACAAAACAGGTCCGAACGCTGTTGCAAAGGCAACGGAAAAAGCATGCGAAGTTCAGAAGAATGCGAAATCCCAAAGATTGGCTAAAATTTACAGACGCGCGAAATTTTGCACGGACTTCAATGTGAGATGCCTTTAATAGGTTCCACAACGAAACATTGTCTCGAAATTTGGTAGAAAATCCGAAGAAATTCTGGTCGTATGTAAAGTACACAAGCGGCAAGACGCAGTCAATACCTTCGCTGCGCAGTGCCGATGGTACTGTTACCGACGACTGTGTCGCTAAAGCGGAGTTATTGAACGCAGTTTTCCGAAATTCCTTCACCATGGAAGACGAATGGAATATTCCAGAATTTGAAACACGAACAGCTGTCAGCATGAGTTTCTTAGAAGTAGATACCTTAGGGGTTGCGAAGCAACTCAAATCGCTTGATACGGGCAAGTCTTCAGGTCCAGGTTGTATACCGATTAGGTTCCTTTCAGATTACTCTGATACAATAGCTCCCTACTTAGCAATCATATACAACCGCTCGCTCACCGATAGATCTGTACCTACAGATTGGAAAATTGCGGAGGTCGCACCAGTGTTTAAGAAGGGTAGTAGGAGTAATCCATCGAACCACAGACCTATATCATTGACGTCGGTTTGCAGTAGGGTTTTGGAGCATATACTGTATTCAAACATTATGAATCACCTCGAAGGGAGCGATCTATTGATACGTAATCAGCATGGTTTCAGAAAACATAGTTCTTGTGCAACGCAGGTAGCTCTTTATTCGCACGAAGTAATGGCCGCTATCGAAAGGGGATCTGGATTTCCGGAAAGCTTTTGACACCGTTCCTCACACGCGACTTCTAATCAAGCTGCGGGCCTATGGGGTATCGTCTGAGTTGTGCGACTGGATTCGTGATTTCCTGTCAGGAAGGTCGCAGTTCGTAGTAATAGAGGGCAAATCATCAAGTAAAACTGAAGTGATATCAGATGTTCCCCAGGGAAGCGTCCTGGGACCTCTGCTGTTCCTGATCTATATAAATGGCCTGGGTGACAATCTGAGCAGTTCTCTTATGTTGTTCGCAGATGATGCTGTAATTTACCGTCTAGTAAGGTCATCCGAAGACCAGTATCAGTTGCAAAGCGATTTAGAAAAGATTGCTATATGGTGTGGCAGGTAGCAGTTGACTCTAAATAATGAAAAGTGTGAGGTGATGCACATGAGTTCCAAAAGAAATCCGTTGGAATTCGATTACTCGATAAATAGTACAATTCTCAAGGCTGTCAATTCAACTAAGTACCTGGGTGTTAAAATCAGTAGAACTTCAGCTGGAAAGACCACATAGATGATATTGTGGGACGGCGAGCCAAAGGTTGCGTTTCATTGGCAGGGCACTTGGAAGATGCAACAGGTCCACTAAAGAGACAGCTTACACTACACTCGTTCGTCCTCTGATAGAATATTGCTGCGCGATGTGGGATCCTTACCAGGTGGGATTGACGGAGGACATCGAAAGGGTGCAAAAAAGGGCAGCTCGTTTTGTATTATCACATAATAGCGGAGAGAGTGTGGCAGATATGATACGCGAGTTGGAGTTGGGATGGAAGTCATTAAAGCACCGTCGCGGCGAGATGTATTTACGAAATTTCAGTCACCAACTTTCTCTTCCGAATGCGAAAATATTTTGTTGAGCCCAACCTGCGTAGGTAGGAATGATCATCAAAATAAAATAGAGAAATCAGAGCTCGAACAGAAAGGTTTAGGTGTTCGTTTTTCCCGCGCACTGTTCGGGAGTGGAATGGTAGAGAGACAGTATGATTGTGGTTCGATGAACCCTCTGCCAAGCACTTAAATGTGAATTGCAGAGTAGTCATGTAGATGTAGATGAATATAGTACGATACAAAAATAGAAGCTTTCTTCTCACACATCATCTCCGAAGACGATTACAAAGGATTCAGCGGCATTAACGAAAGAAAGGCAGTCCAATGCTGGGATGAGAAATGCCAAGCGGAGGTTTCATAAACTAAATGTGCGCTACAACCTCACAAGAAGGCGAGAATTGAGGAACACTTCATTCCGCTTAAAGCATGTCACGCACAAGGGAAAAGAAAACTTTAACTACAGAACTTGCAACTGGGCAGTAATCCGGAAGCAAATTTGACAGCTCCATACAGTTTTCGATGTGCGACTGAACTCACTGACGACCTACCTAGTGATGGAACACATACTGATTGAGCTAACTGCGTCAGTGACAGAGAGCGTGACTGACACCAACCAAGCCGAAAACGATGACCGTCAACCTATGCAAACTTTCAGATTAACTGAGCTGTAAATAGCGGTCGAATCATCCAAAAGTACAGCCCACAGACTGGATAGTATCTGCTATCCCATCATTTAGTTCTTGTCCTCGCGGAGCATACAGACGTTATTACGCATTTCAACCAAAGTATGCAGAGGTTTAATTAAGATCGCTGACACAGATTTTAAAGAAAGGGAAAGACATAACACGATAGACTCACATCATTGTTATCTTGTGTGCATAAAATTTTGGAATTTCAGTCAGTTTAAATAGTAAAGAGAACTTACATACAGTTTTGAAATAGATTTCCGACTGGAACAGGGGACGACACACATGTTATCGCACCTGATAATGGACATCCATGAATAAATATTGAATGGCATTCTATACGGATTTAAGTCTTGTTTACAACAAAGTCCAGTTATCTATCCTGGCTCAAAAACTCATACACTTGCACCTACTACAGTTTTGATTACAGCCTTCTGTAACTGTTTCAGGAAAAAATTGTTAGTAATGTTTTCGGATCAGGACACTGTAGGACCGAGGACGACTAGTACGGAGCTGCCACAAGCGTAAGTTTCTCGCCCTTGTTGTTCAGCATTTGAACCAGTGAGCACAGATATATTCTGTCAGACAGAATTAACATAGGCTACTTCATTAAGCAGAAGTTCTGATGATTCATTGGAGGCCGTTACAATTAACTTTAACGAAAGAATATGCCACTTCGGATACTGGTTACCATTATACCTACTAAGTCGAAATTCAACGTTTACTCACGAAGCAGATTCAAACTGAATGCAGCTCCTGTGGTCCCAGCATACAGCCTACCTCAGAGCTAAGTGTGAAACCAATCGGGACATACTTTGTGCCAAGGTGGAAAAGACATGGGGTATGGATAACGTAATAACGTTACATAGGTACCGCACTCTGCTGCGACCTCACCTCGACTGCGCCTGCGTGTTGTGTGGCACAGCCTGCAGGCACCTGCTGGAAACACTCGAGAGGTATTAATGCAAAGATCTAAGACCGTGCACCGTAGCTCTCGGATTTACCCTGACAAGCACGCTGTTAGCCGCAACAATGGAAACCAATGGAGACCCCCTTCTTGTTAAGTAGAAAAAATCTCACACAGCATAAAATTTATTCTGAAACAACAACAACGCTTTGGGGATGAGTTGACAAACAAAAACTGAGACCTTGCAGCGAGATGCTACGCCAACTGTTACTGAACCCATAAAGCAACATCAGCACTTGCGGATGCATTTTCAAAGCTAAGCAACTACCGGAATCTCCTTCGGCGAACGCGATGCCCACTCCACCTTGAGCAAGAGCACAAACATAACAACCACGTACTAAACGAACTCAGAGCTCTAGACTACTTTGAGAATCCAGTAATCGATAACAGCAATTTAGATAGATTTCTCAATAAATGGGCATTTGTTACTTGTATGTATGCCGATGGGTCAAAACACAAGGATTTCGTCGGTTGTCCCTAGATAGACGTTAAAAATAGCAACAAAGAACTATTTCGGCTACTGAAAGAGGTGTCGTTTTACATGGCAGAACTCATAGCGATTCAATGGGCGCTAAGGTACGTCACGACCATAGCAGCTAACCATATCGTTAACACTCATGGACCCGCGATCCACGGTTCAGAGACTGACATCAGTTGGTAACGACAAAGGGAGTAGCTACCTAACGGATCTGACTTATCAAATAGCTGAAGCCGTATGAAAGGTGCACAGAATCGGTATGGAGGTATCATTTGTGTGGATCAAGAGCCATGTTGGGATTGTGGGGAATGGGAAAGCTGACCAATTAGCTAAGGACGCAACGATGACTGGCAGAAAAATGCATTCCAGCAAACAATCCCAGCGTTGGAGTTACAGATATGGCCAAAAGGGGATGGAACGAGGCGTGGGAGACCGAAGATCTGCGCAGTGGAACCTGGTACAGGCAATCCACCAGCATTCATCTAGGGCTGCTACCGACAACACCTATATAAACCTCCACATCATACTATCGCCATATTGCTACTGTTGGAAGCTTCAGGACGTCAAAATATCAGCTTTGGCTGCCCATGATACAGAAGAGAATCGGACATATATATGTTATCCACTACGTCATTGAAACTTTTTTTAAATTTCTCAGCTGTTGCAGCAACCATAGATTGATGCCTTCAAATCATAGCCGCCACGGAAAGTTTGGACTGATTGTACTGGTGCAGACAAGGGGCATAAAATAAATTTGTGGAATCCCTGTGAACGACTAGCATAAAGAACAGCCTCTGTGGTACACAGATTGTATTCTTAGTGTGACGATAGATGCGGTAAGATGGGAGTAAAGCGTCAAACTCTGTTGTCAATCCTCGATAACACATAAAGTATACCTAATCATCAGCTCAGCTATTCGTAAATGCGTGACATATTATGATGCATTATTTTTCACAATAACACTGTCCATAACTAACACTTTTGAGTAATGTACTTTACTCGAAACTAGTAACATTTTCTTAGGTTTGCAACCAAGTCAGTGGTAAATTATCACGAGCTTTCCGTTGGGGGGGGGGGGGGGGGGGAGTTACGAGAGACGGTGCAGTGAGGCAGTGATGCAGCAAATTCAAGCCTGGCCGCACTGATGTGCATGATGAAAGTGGTTGAGGAAGACATTGAAATGTGACTGATGAACTACTGGGATAGGTCGACAAAATTGCGCGTGGGAGTCGTCGGTTCAAAATCTCCGAACTTAATGAATATATGTCTCAGATTTATTTGGGCTTATTGAGAAAAAAAGGGTGTGCATTCATTGTTTGGGCTATTTCTTAGCTTCAGGGTCATGCTCTACACCCATGTCTGGTCCCCAGCCACTATTCTGTTTAGAAATTCCTCCCTCTCTTCATGGCACCACTGAAGGAATGTCAAGGCCGTACTCACTTTCTTTAACATTGTGGGTGGCAAAGTGTGTGACCGATGTCCATAAAATTGAAAGAATGAGTTCGGCGTTGACATTCCTTCAGTGGTACCATGAAGAGAGGGAGGAATTTATGAATAGAACCTTGACAGGGAGCGAGACATAGGTGCAGAGCATGAGCCGTCAAGTTAAGAAACAGTCCACGCAGTGAGTGCACACGCTTTATCTCAAAATAATAAAGGATGCTGTCATACCGTAAAATGATGGTAATTCATTTCTTTTTAACATCGCAAAGGATTTTGGAGCAGATTTCATAAGAGTAACGCCTAAGACAACTGTGACGTGACAGGTTTATTGTGAGACTATTATGAAACTCCAATGACCAGTCCAAGAGGAACGCCGCAGAATGATTGTCGAAGGAATAATTCTCTTTGACGATAGTGTGCGACCCCATACTGCGAATAGAAGGGAAAAAGGCAGACTTTTTGGCTGGGACATCTTTCGACATCGTACCTGTAGTCCGGTCTTTTAAACAAACGAGTTTCGTTTCTTTCCCAAGACGAAAGCATTGCTGGCTACTTAGAACTTCACGACCCACCATAACCTCAAGGATGCCGTCAACAACTGGCTAAAGCACCAGGTGACCCGTTCTTTGATGAAGGGACAAAGAACCTGTTGTCACGATACGGGAAATGTTGGATTTTTGGTAGTTACTATGAGGAGGAGTAATGTTAACATGCTAGTACAGATTTTATATAAAAATATATATAAATCTTTATGTTCTTCTTCTTTGTAACCAATCGGAGGTTAATTTATGACAAGTGAGCGAACCGTGTTCAAAGACAATGGAGGTCACTGCGGCCATCCAGCGTTGTGCCTCACTACACCACAACACCTGGGCCACCGAAACGATCCTGTTCGACAATGTTGCTGGCTCTATCACGTGTTCCCACTTCTCATCTTATAAGGATACGTCCGGAATCGTCCGAGAAGAGCACGCTATCCAGTTCCTCGTTGGTCCAGCCCCTGTGATTTCGACACAATCGCAAACTGTACCGCCGACCTGTGGAGGTTACCAGAACACAATGTACTAGTAGTCGGGCAAAAAGACGACCTCCATGCGGTCGCCGTGGCACTGCAAAGCGTGAGGTAGCGTGCCTAGCAGTTAGTTAGCTATTTAGTTAGTTTCATGTTCAATAGATAATTTTTCACGAAAAAAGTAATCATATGGATTTTTATTTCATTATTTGCAGTGTTGTTATTTTATTTTTTTAGTATGCAGGCTGTGTCAGTAATTCTTGCCCAGGGTTTTCCAAACATAAAAATAATAGAAATTCTTGTACGGAATAGAAAGAATTGTCAAGTAGAGGCTTTACCCATTGGTTTTTACATTTTTCTTTGCTAACTGTCAGACATTTTATATCCCTTGGTAAGCGACCAAACATTTTTATTGCGGCTCTTTGTACCCATTTGGTGCTAAAGACAACCCTAATGTGCAGTAATAAATCTCATTTTTCCTTCGGATATAATATTAATGTACATCATTGTTCCGTTTGAACTATAGCGTATTGTTTACAACAAATTTCATGGAGGAATAAATATACTATAAAGCGGTAGTCATAACGCCCAACACCTTAAACAGATATCTACAAGATGATTGTGGTTGAGCACCACATACTATTCTTACAGCTTGTTCTTGAGCAACTAAGCTTTCCTTTCGTAAAGATGATTTACCCCAGAAAAGAAATATACAAGGTATATCAAATCACTGACTTGCCTCTTCTCTAGACTTGCAGTGATTCGAAGTACAACTGTGGCTGAACTATGTTCTTTTATCAGTTCCAAAACGTGCTTTTCCAGTTTAAATTCACATCGATATGGACACTTAAGAATTCTGTAGTTCCCGCCCTATTTATTATTTCCTCAACGTGTCTTACTCTGATCATTAGTAGTCCTAGATGTGCAGAACTCAGCATGTTGTGTCTCTTTAAAACTCAGAGTGACACCATTCGCAGAAAACCAGTAAACGATTCTTTTAAGAACACTGGTTACAATTTCTGCTGTTTCTGTATGTGTGCTTACACTAATTACAATAATTGCGTCATCTGCAAAAAGATCAAGTTGGGCCTGTATTGAACTATATACGGGAGATATGGGGTATATGTGATTCCTCCCCAGTTAGAACTACGTCCCTGGATTACAGTAGTTGAATTACTATGTACAACTTTCTGCAGTGTTTAGGTCAGATATGACATTATCCTTTCGTTTGCTGTATCACCAGACATCAATTTATACACGATAATACTACGATTCACACAGTCAAATGACTTAGATAGGTCGCACAAAATATCAACCGGCGCTATTTTATTATTTAACACTTGTAAAATTTGGTGAGTGAGCATGTAAATGTCATTCTTGGTAGAGCAACTCTTCTGAAACCCAAACTGTGGTTTTCTGAGGATATTACTGTTGCTAAGGTGAGATACTATTCCAGAATACATCATCTCCAAACTTTTGGAAAATTATGACGGCACTGAAGCAGGTTGTTACTTACTGACATCTCTCTTATCACCTTCCTTAAAGGGTATATTTCAGTCTCTCTGGAAAACTTCCATGAGTTAGTGATACATTACATATTTCAGATAAGATTGGGGTTATTATATGGGAACTAATCTTTTGTACTCTATTTTAAACACCATCAAAACCAGATGAGCTTCTATTTTTCAGAGACTGTGTAAGTTTCATAATTCCAGGAGGATAAGTTAGTGATACATTATTCATGGACTTGAATTCAATAAGAGTTACTTTTTCAGCACGCTGCTGTGATTTTTCTTTGAACTATTTGTCCCTACACCTTCTACTATATCTCAGAAAAGATTTTTAAATGGAGGTGCTACCTGTGATTCACCATTAGCTCTTCCATCCAGTTCAGTAGTGATGTTATCATGGTATGTGGCAGGCTGTCCTCTCTCTCTCGTTTCACTACATCCCATATAGCCATAAGTCTGTTGTCAGAATTAAAGATTTCTGACATTATGTACATGTTCCTTGATTTTTAATAACCTTTCTTAGTAATTTTGAGTAGCTTTTGTAATTTCCCACCACGCAGGATCTCTACCCGTTTTTCCCAACAGATACATATCCTTCTTCCTTTCATGAGGTACCTCAATGCCCCTAACGATCCACGGAATTTTTTACATTGTTGTTTACTGCCCCATCCAAGTAGCTCCTGCATAAAACTATTCTCAAATATTTCTACGAATTATCATGGGGTGTATTAAATTTTATGTTAGCCTTTGGTTCAAAATAAATTTCATTGCAGGTCATGTGTTGCAAACTCTTCTTAAAAATGAAACGTTTGATATCAGCACTCATTCCATTCTTAAAAAAATTTGTCCTGAAGTCATTAATCATTCTAACTGATCCACTGAGGAGTATACACATTGTAAGGCACTGTTTTATATACCCTAACTTGAAGTATATCGTGATCAGACAATGCAAGTTACTGTGTAAACAGTTATTATTTTTCCTTTGTCCCTAAGCAAGAAAACATTACCTGTTAGGTCCCTATTGTCTTCATCCACTTGTGGTGAAAAGTCAATTACTGAGATCAGATTATAGAATTTAAATAAGGCTTCCAGATAATTTTACCTACGTTTTAGAAAATCGATACTGAATTCGCCGATGACTATTAAGTTCTTGCTGTTGTCCGACAGATAGCACAGTAAGGAACCCAGATTCTTCATAAACAGTTCACAGTTTCCCATTGGGGAGCTATATACAGTTACAATAGAAAGTGAACCATTTTTCATTTTTACTTCACAAGTACACACTTCTATGTGCTGAGCACTGCAAAATTTGCTTGTCTCATTTTTAAACATATTCGTTCTGCATGAATAAGCTGTAAAGATGTAATGTTTTATATGTAACATATGTAACCTTGTAGTCATGTGGTGCTCAGATAGGCACAGGATGTGTCTTTTTCCCAAACAGACAAGACACTTAGCCCTCTAATACCTGTATTTTGATTAAGTAAATTAACCTTACTTTTCTGTGCATTCTTAAGCAGTTTTGGTGCTCTTCTGTTATTCTGGCTTCTTTCAGAACAGGGCTCGTAAATCCTGATTCTAATCCAAAAAAGTGCCTCTTTGACACCAGTAACCACGCAGGACTACACTGGCCAGGCGGTATGATTTCAAAGGCTACAGGTGACTAAGAGTTTACGCCCTGACAGCAGCCACTTTAGCAAGCAAGCCTCCCACTTACAAACCCTGACCAGGCATCTGCCAAACTGATTTTGCTCTTTAACTGTGCTTGTTGTTGTTAACCTTTATTAGAGCTTATCGCTTTTATCAGAATCCAAATAATCGTGAATGCTGAAATAATTTAATGAAACGGTAGCCCTATCATTATTGTGGTCATTTGTTGATGGGTGATTAATATATCCACATGGGATTCATCTTTTACAAAAATTACGCCACAGGTTTTTTTGATCATAAAATAGGACAAACAATACTATTTAAGTGTGGTGACACATAAGTCATAATCTATTGGCAAGGCAAACAGATGCAACAAATAGTTACAACTCCACTGGGGACAGTTACTTGGCAAAGAATAAAGTTTGTTTGATGAAACTCTGGCTGAAAACAAGGATAACACAATCTGAAATTATCTAACGTTGAATAGACTTTGATGGATTTATTCTACACAGAATACAACGTCGGTGCAGCTGAGAACAAGTGGCGAGACTGTGTTTCTCTTTACGCTAACAAGCCAGAGCGGCAATACTGGACCCGTTTCTCGGTGTGTAGTGCTGTCTCAGGTGACGGTCGTGGTTCAAACGTCTGCAGAGCAGCCGCGTGCAGCGCCTGTAATTCGTTATCATGGACACGAAAAATACAAAGTCATGGCTGGCGATCTGTTAGATGGACCGCAATCACTCTCTACTGGTTCCCTGAAATCTCGGTAGATTTCAGCCTGTGACACATCTGTTCGGCAGTCACACCATGGACCAATTTGACTCATTTACACGGCAGTGCGCGCAAGGACATAAGTCGTCAAGGTGGCTGACCTGACACTAATAAGACTGCCTTTGCTCAGCGAGTTGTCCAAGATGAATGAGACCTAAACTGTCACTACAGCTAAATCCTCGCCACAGGCTCTCCAGTGAAGACCAATGCAAGTCACACTTAGGACAACTGTCCCAACTGCAGCCCACTCTAGTTATGAGTCAAGGCCAGAAACCTCACCAGACCGGAGTCTGAATCAGAAGACCAAGTTTCTCCTCTCTTCACTTTCCATAAAACTTCGGTAAACTTCACCAAAACGCTCACACAACCGCCCCTATTACGGTTTCATGCCAATCAGAAGACTCCATGACCTCCATGCTCCCCTCTGTCCGCTCTACCCATCACGCAATCCTAATCAAAGTTAACAATATTCTTATCTTTTCTTGGGGAGCAGCCAATCACTGACTCAGAAATTCCCATAGAGGCAGGAGAAGACATAGTGCTTCCAACTCCTTTTTTCCTGTGGCCACTTTAGGCAGCATGTTTTGAGACTCTGTTTAGCCCTAAAATGGACATAACATTTATCACAGAGATCATTATCTGGTCAGGCTGAACGTTAGAGCATGTCTGACCAGGGGCATCAGCTAAACTAAGATAAGTACTTTTGTGTTCCAACATAGACCGTTTAGAGCCGCCATAAATGTTGTGTTCCATTCTAAAGTTCTCTTGAAGACAGGATTCCCAAAAACTCAGCTGGCAAAGGGAAGACACCGACAGCTCCATTGATAGTGTGTTATCCGCGGTGAACATGGAAACGAAGTTTTATGGCCACCATCCCTGTTCAGAAACGCCTTGGCCTGGCGTCTTAAATCTCTTTCATGCCACTGCCACTGCCGTTGCTAGAGGTGCCTAACACGTAGGTCCAGGTAGCCAGTATTTCCACCTCTTCCGCCAAAGGCATTGTTTGCGCACTGATGCGAGAAATTCTTGGGGCAAGCCGTTCACTGCAAGACTTACTGTTAAATGACCAACCTGCCTTCTTGTTCTCAACGCCAGAAAATACTATTCGAAGTAAAGACACCATAAAGATCCTACATGCATTACCAATGCATACGTTCCTATCAGTGTCGGCTCATGTTGATAACTTCCTGTCATTTCACAAAAATGATGTCTTTGGCGTAAAATCAACTTTAACGACTAACCCCAAATATGGCGAAATAGTGAGACAGTGGCTCAGCCAGACCATCTTTCCCCCTCCTATTCAGGTGTAGACCACATCTAGTATATCCCCTTCTCCCAAATGTAGCAACACCCCTGCACCCATGTCTAGTACCTAGCAGCAACACTCTTTTAGTCCTACTCTCTCCTGTTACCGACACACACTGAGTTCCTTTGGTAGAAGTTGGCTTCACCCCACCGTGACCTACAGCTGGATGAGGGTTTTCTCCTCCTGCTTCAGGTGACAAGTCAAATTTACTCGGTAGTGTAAGCTCAGTGCAGCTAAATGTGGTTGCAATAGCGCCCGTTGTTTGACGTGATGTCTTTCTTGCCTGTTGCGCAATGTAGGGATTATATGCTACCCTGGTTGACTGTGTTCGGCCACCTCCTCTCTTTTGTGGAGCAGTGCCGGTGGTTCAGAATGATCTCCAAGCATGTGTAGCAATGCTGTGGGCAATACCAATTCATTGGGCTACATTTCTCTCATTTCGTTCTCCTTCCAGTTTCCCGATGACTCTTCCCCACGTGAAATCATCCAGATGTTGTCTGTGGATCATTTCGTAATAAAGAAGACCACCATTGTGCACCCTAACTGATTAATGATTGACACAGACTATCATCTCCAGTTTTTTCAACTGCCTCATGTTCTGGGACCATGCCCAATTGGCACCATAATCACCCTGACCTCAAGCATGTAACGTCTAGAGTCCTGTGCACGACGGGGAGACTTCGGGCAACATGCTACTGCAGTTTAGTTCATTTCCACTGGGTAGTTAATTTATTATGTTACTCTATCTGTTTCCTTCAGTTTTGCTCAACAGTGCATTAGTTTAACTAATCTACACATCAGTGCTATAGCTCTCACTAAAACTCATCACAATAGTCAATTGAAAGTACATGTTTATTGTTACCAGTCGCCATTTATTTCATTGAAGTGAAAGTAAAAAAAAATTGTGAGTGGTAACAGTCGACTAGTAGTTGCAATTGATATCAATAAAAGCCACTTCAAAGTCTAACAACAAAGGCGACACTGAAAGCCCCCACATTAGAGATAAATTCAATATTGAAAGAGGTATCAGATAAGGTGACTCCATAATGCAAAAATTATTGTCAACAGTTACAGAGGAAGTTTTCAGGATCTTTAACAGGGATATCATAGCAGGAATGTGTTAATGGAACATATCTTACATTGTGTTTTTCACCTATCACACAGAAAAAGTTGAGCAATGGATAGGACAATGTAGTTGACGGTTTGAAAGCTGAATTTAAAATCTATCACAAAAAGTCGAAATTATGGAAAACGCACACGTCAAAGAGATACTGGTATAAACTAACAATAATGTCCTCAAATAAGTGCACTTATTTTTACACTTAAGGGAGTTGAAGAGAACTACTGGGTAGACAGGAAAAGAAGGAAACAGAATAGTAAAAATTGTATTAGGTCTTTTTGGCAAACGAAATGGGGTTTGAAAACTATGCTCATGATGGGTTTGGAAAGGAAAACTATGAATCACTGTGTGTGACAAAAGGTACTAAACATGGATTTCTTTAGAAGAACTGAGAACTACTCTGCGAACATCGAAAGGGGGGTAAGAAAGAAAGCATTTTACCTCCCGTCGACAACGAGGTCGTTAGAGACAAAGCATAGGGCTCGGATCAGGGAAGGGTGGGAAAGGAAATCGACTGTGTCCTTTGAAAGGAGCCATCCCGACATTCGCCTTGACATTTCGAGACATCAGTGGAAGCCAAATTGAAACTGGCCAGATGGGTATTTGACCACAGTCCTCCTGAATGCCGGCCGGTGTGACCGAGCGGTTCTAGGCGCTCCAGTCTGGAACCGCGCGGCCGCAACGGTCGCAGGTTCGAATCCTGCCTCGGGTAAGGATGTGTGTAATGCCCTTAGGTTAGCTAGGTTTCAGTAGATCTAAGTTCTAGGGGACATGGCCTCAGATGTTAAGTCCCATAGTGCTCAGAGCCATCTGATTCATTTTTTCTTCCAAGTCCCATAGCGTTCAGAGCCATTTGAACCATTTTTTCTTCCTGAATACAAGTCTGGTGCCAAATCACTGCTCCACGCCGCTCAGTGCGAGGCTGGAAGGGTTATTTCAGATAATTAGCAAGGCAGGTACGGAGATCTGGGTATAGGCAGGGTCGAAAGACGCAGCTACCACCGTAATGAAAATAAAATAATTGTTAGGAGAGTGAATGGTAGATAGAGCAAGAAATTTATGTGATGCTTAGGAAGAGATAAGGAACTATCGAGACGATGACTTAATGGCGGGTAGATTTATGACAGTAGAATACTGGGATATAACTCAAGACAGCAGTGCAAAAGTTTAGAAAAAGTTTGTATCCAAGAGTATATGTGAAATGTCTGATGATGTTGATAATGTAGACTCAACAACTTTCAATAGAATAGAGTAGTACAATAATAAAGATTAATGTTTGTTGTGACACATCCTGTGCTAAAAAAAAAGTCAATTCCACAAGAAAGTGTATGCAGTCAGCTACACAAGAAAGTGTACACCGTTATGTATATGAAATAAAAGACGCTACCATAAATGTATGTTCACATAAAAATACGTGTTAATATTACCTGCAGTATCGCCTGATAGTTAACCCAATTGCCTCCATTATCGATTATAGCTTTTCACTTTAGCCCTCTCTCCGGTAAATCATCCAAGTTTTCAACCTCTAAATATTGTTTGTTCCACTTCGCAATGAATTTGTTCGACTTTCTAAGAATTTTAGCAGGAGTTCCACGTGAAAGGTTTGGTCCCTTTTGATGATTTAGAAGGAATACTGCCTCGTGACGTTTCAGATATTTTGCTCTCATTTTGAACTTCAACCGACAAAACAAAACATTTAACTCTCACAATGTTTATCTGCATTCTGTGCAAAAGCGCATTGATTGCAGATTCGAGACCACTACCAGAGATGTCGCTGCGGACGTTGCATTTAAATTTATGGTGTACCTTCTTATGGTACTCACTGTATGTAATATATCGGGAGGAATCGAATGAAAACGAGTCAGACAGAAAAATTTAAGTTAACTGTTCAGTATTTCAAAAGTAATCACCATAACTGTTAATACATTTATCCCACTGTGAGGCAAGACCGTCAATGACTTCAGGGGAAAATATTTGCGGTGGCCTACGGAACCATGATTGTACCGAGGCGTGTACCTCTTCGTTTGAAGAAAATCGACGGCCACCAGTGTCTTTCTGTAGGGCTCTAAAGACACAGAAATCACCCGGGGAGGGATCGGAACAGTGCAGATGATGTGTCAGGGTCCCAACACAAGTTCTGCAGAGCAGTCGAAACAACCTTGGCAACACGCGGGGCAGCTGACGTCCTCCACACAGTACCGATGTCTTCCCACGCACTTTCCATTTCTGGGGACCCTCAAGAAAGACATTCGTGGCCGCCGATTTGTTTCGGACAAACAGGTGGTTCCCTGAGTACAATCATAGCTCGGTAGCCAGTTGCAAACAATTTTCGCGGAAGGTCTTCTCCATCTTGTCTTACTGTGAGATAAACGTATTAACAGTTAAAGCGATTACTTATGAAATAATAAAGAGTTTACTTGCTTTTTGTTGCACCTCTCTCATTTTCATTTGACTGTCCCTTATACATTCATAACATTTACATAGATACATATTTACGCAAGCATAAACAAATACAAGATCTATAAAATGAAGGGACGGATGCCGCCAGACAGTAAGTACACTTGCGCCAAATATGAACGACCAATAGATTTGAGCATGAATTCTCAGTCGAATGCGGTGTCTCCAGTGACAGACAAATCTGTGCAGCCGTGGCCTTCGTTTGTAATAACTGTTATTTTGTTTTGCCGAAAAATTATAAGTATAATAAGAAAGCAACGAAACGTCTTCAAGTTTCAGATGAAATTTGGAAAAATCGCTACTGAGACCTGTCTTTTAATAGACGAAGTGTGTGGTGAAGAGTGTTTATCACATACTCGACTTTTTGAGTGGTTCAAGCAATTTCAAGATGGCCGAGAAGACTTTGCAAGTTATTCGCGCTTGGGACGCTGTTCAATATTACAGACAGATAAAAATCTCTAAAAAAATAGGTAATGTGATTAGATAACACCATCGGTTGAATATTCGCTCGATTGCTGAAACTATAGGAATCGATAAAAATGTAAAAGGCAAATTTTACGCAACGAATTTAACATGAGAAAAGCGAGTGCGAACAGAAAGAAGTGGTACCAACGCTTTGAATACCATTGGAAATGATCCTAGTTTCTTCGAAAGAGTGATCACATGTGATGAATCTTGATTTTTCACTTATGATCCACAAACTAAGGGCCATTTCATACAATACATGGGCCCAACTTCACCGAGTCTGAAAAAGGCTCACGTACATACCAGTCAATACACAGAAATACGTACACAAACACACACACACACACACACACACACACACACACATACACACACAAACACACACACACTGGGTATAACTGCAGATATATAACATCCACACACATCAGTGTGTTTGTTGTTTCCTTTTTTATGCATCGGACAGTCGTCCCAGAAACACGTCACATTAATTTACTACCTGATGTTAACTTTATGGTTGTAGTTGCTGCACTAAGTGGACAATGCATGTCAGTACGGACTATAGGCTTTGAGTCCGTGTGTCGTCGTTTTTAAAACTGATTTGCTGCCCAGAGGAAAGTAACGTCGAATTGTTTGCTCATGTCGGATATACTTGGAGGTACTACCCAACCTAAAAATATACTACTCCTAATAGCTGTAGTTGTTGTAGTCTTCAGTCCAGAGACTGGTTTGATGCAGCTGCCTACGCTACTCTACACTGTGCAAGCTTCTTCATCTCCCAGTACCTACTGCAACCTACATCCCTCTGGTTTTGCTTAGTGTATTCATCTCTTGGTCTCCCTCTACGATTTTTACACTCCACACTGCCCTCCAGTACTAAATTGGTGATCCCTTGATGCCTCAGAACATGTCCTACCAACCGATCCCTTCTTCTGGTCAAGTTGTGCCACAAACTTCTCTTCTCCCCAATCCTATTCAATACTTCCCCATTAGTTATGTGATCTACCCATCTAATCTTCAGCATTCTTCTGTAGCACCACATTTCGAAAGCTTCTATTCTCTTCTTGTCCAAACTATTTTTCGTCCATGTTTCACTTCCATACATGGCCACACTCCATACAAATACTTTCAGAAATGACTTCCTGACGCTTAAATCTATACTCGATGTTAACAAATTTCTCTTCTTCAAAAACTCTTTCCTTGCCATTGCCAATCTACATTTTATATCCTCTCTACTTCGACCGTCATCAGTTATTTTGCTCCCCAAATAGCAAAACTCATTTACTTCTTTAAGAGACCCATTTCCTAATTACCTCAGCACCACCCGCCTTAATTCGACTACATTCCATTATCGTCGTTTTGCTTTTGTTGATGTTCATCTTATAGCAACCTTCCAACACACTGTCCATTCCGTTCAGCTGCTCTTCCAGGTCCACTGCTGTCTATGACAGAATTACTATCTCATCGGCGAACCTCAAAGTATTTATTTCTTCTTCATGGATTTCAGTTCCTACTCTGAATTTTTCTTTTGTTTCCTTTACTGCCTGTTCCCTCCCCCCATGAACCATGGACCTTGCCGTTGGTGGGGAGGCTTGTGTGCCTCAGCGATACAGATGGCCGTACCGTAGGTGCAACCACAACGGAGGGGTATCTGTTGAGAGGCCAGACAAACGTGTGGTTCCTGAAGAGGGGCAGCAGCCTTTTCAGTAGTTGCAGGGGCAACAGTCTGGATGATTGACTGATCTGGCCTTGTAACACTAACCAAAACGAACTTGGTGTGCTGGTACTGCGAACGGCTGAAAGCAAGGGGAAACTACGGTCGTAATTTTTCCCGAGGGCATGCAGCTTTACTGTATGGTTAAATGATGATGGCGTCCTCTTGGTTAAAATATTCCGGAGGTAAAATAGTCCCCCATTCGGATCTCCGGGCGGGGACTACTCAAGAGGACGTCATTATCAGGAAAAATAAAACTGGCGTTCTACGGATCGGATCGTAGAATGTCAGGTCCCTTAATAGGGCAGGTAGGTTAGAAAATTTAAAAAGGGAAATGGATAGGTTGAAGTTAGATATAGTGGGAATTAGTGAAGTTCGGTGGCAGGAGGAACAAGACTTTGGGTCAGGTGAATACAGGGTTATAAATACAAAATCAAATAGGGGTAATGCAGGAGTAGGTTTAATAATGAATAAAAAAATAGGGGTGCGGGTGAGCTACTACGAACAGCATAGTGAACGCATTATTGTGGCCACGATAGACACGTAGCCCATCCCTACTACAGTAGTACAAGTTTATATGCCAACTACCTCTGCAGATAATGAAGAAATTGATGAAATGTATGACGAGATAAAAGAAATTATTCAGGTAGTGAAGGGAGACGAAAATTTAATAGTCATGGGTGACTGGAATTCGACAGTAGGAAAAGGGAGAGAAGGAAACATAGTAGGTGAATATGGGTTGGGGCTAAGAATTGAAAGAGGAAGCCGCCTGGTGGAGTTTTGCACAGAGCATAACGTAATCATAGCTAACACTTGGTTTAAGAATCATGAAAGAAGGTTGTATACATGGAAAAATCCTGGAGATACTAGAAGGTATCAGATAGATTATATAATGGCAAGACGGAGCTTTAGGAACCAGGTTTTAAATTGTAAGACATTTCCAGGGGCAGATGTGGACTCTGACCACAATCTATTGGTTATGAACTGTAGGTTAAAACTGAAGAAACTGCAAAAAGGTGGCGCGACTGCTACGGTCGCAGGTTCGAATCCTGCCTCGGGCATGGATGTGTGTGATGTCCTTAGGTTAGTTAGGTTTAAGTAGTTTTAAGTTCTAGGGGACTGATGACCACAACTGTTAAGTCCCATAGTGCTCAGAGCCATTTGACCCATTTTTTTGCAAAAAGGTGGGAATTTAAGGAGATGGGACCTCGATAAACTGACTAAACCAGAGGTGGTACAGAGTTTCAGGGACAGCATAAGGAAACAATTGACAGTAATGGGGGAAAGAAGTACAATAGAAGAAGAATGGGTAGCTCTGAGGGATGAAGTAGTGAAGGGAGCAGAGGATCAAGTACGTAAGAAGACGAGGGCTAGTAGGAATCCTTAGGGAACAGAAGAAATATTGAATTTAATTGATGAAAGGAGAAAATATAAAAATGCAGTAAATGAAGCAGGCAAAAAGGAATACAAACGTCTCAAAAATGAGAGCGACAGGAAGTGCAAAATGGCTAAGCAGGCATGGATAGAGGACAAATGTAAGGATGTAGAGGCTTATCTCACTAGGGGTAAGATAGATACTACCTACAGGAAAATTAAAGAGACCTTAGGAGAAAAGAGAGCCACTTGTATGAATATCAAGAGCTCAGATGGAAACACAGTTCTAAGCAAAGAGGGGAAAGCAGAAAGGTGGAAGGAGTATATAGAGGGTCTATACAAGGGCGATGTACTTGAGGACAATATTATGGAAATGGAAGAGGATGTAGATGAAGATGAAAGGGGAGATATGATACTGCGTGAAGAGTCTGACAGAGCACTGAAAGACCTGAGTCGAAACAAGGCCCTGGGAGTAGACAACATTCCATTAGAACTACTGACGGCCTTGGGACAGCCAGCCCTGACAAATCTCTACCGTCTGGTAAGCAAGATGTATGATACAGGCGAAATACCCTCAGGCTTCAAGAAGAATATAATAATTCCAATCCCAAAGAAAGCAGGTGTTGACACATGTGAAAATTACCGAACTATCAGTTTAATGAGTCACAGCTGCAAAATACTAACACGAATTCTTTACAGACGAATGGAAAAACTGGTAGAAGCCGACCTCGGGGAAGATCAGCTTGGATTCCGTAGAAATACTGGAACACGTGAGGCAATACTGACCTTACGACTTATCTTAGAAGAAAGATTAAGGAAAGGCAAACCTACGTTTCTAGCATTTGTAGACTTAGAGAAAGCTTTCGCCAATGTTGACTGGAATATTCTCTTTCAAATTCTAAAGGTGGTTGGGGTACAATACAGGGAGCGAAAGGCTATTTACAATATGTACAGAAACCAGATGGGAGTTATAAGAGTTGAGGGGCAAGAAAGGGAAGCAGTGGTTGGGAAGGGAGTGAGACAGGGTTGTAATCTCTCCCCGATGTTATTCAATCTGTATATTGAGCAAACAGTAAAGGAAACAAAAGAAAAATTCGGAGTAGGTATTAAAATCCATGGAGAAGAAATAAAAACTTTGAGGTTCGCCGATGACACTGAAATTCTGTCAGAGACAGCAAAGGACTTGGAAGAGCAGTTGAACGGAATTGACAGGGTCTTGAAAGGAGGATATAAGATGAACATCAACAAAAGCAAAACGAGAGTAATGGAATGTAGTCGAATTACGTCGGGTGATGCTGACGGAATTAGATTAGGAAATGAGACACTTACAGTAGTAAAGGAGTTTTGCTATTTGGGGAGCAAAATAACTGATGATGGTCGAAGTAGTGAGGATATAAAATGTAGACTTGGAATGGCAAGAAAAGCGTTTCTGAAGAAGAGAAATTTGTTAACATCGAGTATAGATTTAAACGTCAGGAAGTCGTTTCTGAAAGTATTTGTATAGAGTGTATACATGTATGGAAGTGAAACATGGACGAAAAATAGTTTGGACAAGAAGAAAATAGAAGCTTTCGAAATGTGGTGCTACAGAGAACGCTGAAGATTAGATGGGTAGATCACATAACTAATGATGAAATATTGAATAGAATTGGGGAGAAGAGGTGTTTGTGGCACAACTTGACTACAAGAAGGGATCGGTTGGTAGGACATGTTTTGAGGCATCAATGGATCACAAATTTAGCATTCTAGGGCAGCATGGAGGGTAAAAATCATAGAGGGAGACCAAGAGACGAATACACTAAGCAGATTCAGAAAGATGTAGGTTGCAGTAAGTACTGGGAGATGAAGAAGCTTGCATAGGATAGGGTAGCATGGAGAGCTGCATCAAACCAGTCTCAGCACTGAAGACCACAACAACAACAACTGCCTGTTCAATATATGGATTGAATAACATCGGGGATAGGCTACAACCCTGTCTTACTCCCTTCCCAACCACTGATCCCTTTCACGCCCCTGACACTTATAACTGCCATCTTCTTTCTGTACAAATTGTAAATAGCCTTTCGCTCCCTGTATTTTACCCCTGCCACCTTCAGAATTTGAAAGAGAGTATTCCAGTCAACATTGTCAAAAGTTTTCTCTAAATCTGCAAATGCTAGAAATGTAGATTTGCCTTTCCTTAATCTATTTTCTAAGATAAGTCGTAGGGTCAGTATTGCCTCACGTGTTCCAACATTTCTGGGGAATCCAAACTGATCTTCCCCAACGTCGACTACTACAAGTTTTTCCATTCGTTTGTATAGAATTCGTGTTAGTATTTTGCAGCCGTGTCGTATTAAACTGATAGTTCGGTAATTTTCACATCTGTCTAAACTTCCTTTCTTTGGGATAGGAATTATTATATTTTGCAAAAACAGACATAATGTCTCATGGGATAACAGCAATCAGTGATTTTATAATGTTACTTTAAATCCGTCTTGATTGCAATTTTTTTTTATTATTCATATGACCGGTTTCGGTTCATTCAGAACCATCTTCAGATCTGTAAAAATAATTATACTAATTTACTATTTCACGAAAGCAAATCTTTTTCATCCTATCTAATCAACATCAAATGTACCAGAACGTACCTGATATTTAAGTTACAGGAGTAACCCGTCCAATTCAGCAACTTTCACATGCTACGTCACATAAAATTGGTTGGCAGAGTGCACGTCATTTATATTAATTATAACACTATTACCGACAGGTGGCGTCTGGTACATTTGTTACATTCCATTTGCACATACTGTATTCAGTAGATCTTTTTTATATTAAAATATTTAATTAAAATACGTAGATGTCAAAGCTAAAATGTCGAAATATACACCCACAAAAATAAAGACCCGGATTTAATCCTCAACGAACAAAGCGAATTCAATCATAACGCCTATTTTAGCATTTATGACGACCTACTAAGATGACAACTGTTGCGTATGGAGATCCAGGCCGAGGGATGAGAGATGGTGCGCGGTGGAGAAGCCGGAAGACGCGTGCAACGCCTGGCGTCGTTGACGTGGCCCTCCTGTGCGGCCCTCTTGCCCGCGGCGATGGACAGCAGACGACTGAGCGGACCGCGGCACAACACCAAAGTGACGGGAACCACGGAAGCAGACCGTAGAAGAAAACAAGTTCACACCAGCACCTTAGATATATAAATCGCCCTATGCCTTTTAGATCGTATAAAAATGATAATTTTACTGTTTTTTAATCCTGAAAAGTACAGATTTTAGCTTTGACATCTACATATTTTAATTAAATATTTTTAATATAAAAAAGATCTACTGAATACAGTATGTGCAAATGGAATGTAATAAATGTACCAGACGCCACCTGTCGGTAATAGTGTTATAATTAATATAAACGACGTACACTCTGCCAACCAGTTTTATGTGACGTAGCATGTGAAAGTTGCTGAATTGGACGGGTTACTCCTGTAACTTAAATATCAGGAACGTTCTGGTACATTTGATGTTGATTAGATAGGATGAAAAAGATTTGCTTTCGTGAAATAGTAAATTAGTATAATTATTTTTACAGATCTGTAGATGGTTCTGAATGAACCGAAACCGGTCATATGAATAACAAAAAAAATTTGCAATCAAGACGGATTTAAAGTAACATTATAATTATTATATTATTCTTGAAGTCTGAGGGTATTTCGCCTGTCTCATACATCTTGCTCACCAGATGGTAGAGTTTTGTCAGGACTGGCTCTCCCAATGCTCTCAGTAGTTCTAATGGAATGTTGTCTACTCCCGGGGCCTTGTTTTAGCTTAGGTCTTTCAGTGCTCTGGCGAACTACGCAGTATCATATCTCCCATTTCATCTTCATCTTCATCCTCTTCAATTTCCATAATATTGTCCTCAAGTACATCACCCTTGTATAGACCCTCTCTGTTCTCCTTGCACCTTTCTGCTTCTCTTCTTTGCTTAGAACTGGGTTTCCATCTGAGTTCTTGATATTCATTCAAGTGGTTCTCGTTTCTCCAAAAGTCTCTTTAATTTTTCTGTAGGCAGTATCTATCTTCCCCTAGTGAGATTTGCCTCTACATTCTTACATTTGTCCTCTAGCCATCCCTGCTTAACCATTTTGCACTTCCTGTCGATTTCGTTTTTGAGATGTTTGTATTCCTTTTTCCCTGCTTCATTAACTGCATTTTTATATTTTCTCCTTTCGTCAATTAAATTCAATATCTCTTCTGTTACCCGAGGATTTCTACTAGCCCTCGTCTTTTTACCTACTTCATGCTGTGCTGCCTTCTTTATTTGTCCCTCCAAGCTACCCATTCTTCGTCTACTGTATTTCTTTCCCCCGTTCCTGTCAATCGTTCCGTGATGCTCTCCCCGAAACTCTCTACAAACTCCGGTTCTGTCATTTTATCCAGATCCCATCTCCTTAAATTCCCACCTTTTTGCAGTTTCTTCAGTTTTATTCTGCAGTTCATAACCAATAGATTGTGGTCAGAGTCCATATCTGCCCCTGGAAATGTCTTACAATTTAAAATCTGGTTCCTAAATCTCTGTCTTTCTTAACTATCTGAATAATTTCTTTTATCTCATCATACATTTCATCACATGTAGTTATTAGCCTGGAAATGACATAAATGCTGAAGTAATGTTGTTCGATACACTGTCCTCAGTCATATATCTGCACTTACACCCACGACACCCTATAATAAGTCATATCCTGCATCCATCATGTTATCACCACATCATGGACAAACTGAACTAATGAAAGAAAAAGAGTCCATAGTGGAAAGAGTGAGAGCTGCTTGGAAATATTGAAGACTGAAACATAACAGGTTTGTGTGATGTGACAGGATTCAATCATATATATTCACTGTGTTGGCATATAATAATCGTCATGCCCAGCATTTTACTAACGTAGCAGCAATGTTCAAATGTGTGTGAAATCTTATGAGACTTAGCTGCTAAGGTCATCAGTCCCTAAGATTACACACTACTTAACCTAAATTATCCCAAGGACAAACACACACACCCATTCACGAGGGAGGACTCGAACCTCCGCCGGGACCAGCCGCACAGTCCATGACTGCAGTGCCTGAAACCGCTCGGCTAATTCCGCGCGGCGTAGCAGCAACGCTGCAAGTCCTCAGTTATACTTGTGATTTCATGCAGCCGTTCCACTTACTATACTGGTAGAGTCCACCTGTATATGACAGGACTCTAGCGATGAGATAATGGTTAAATGTGTAGTGGCAGAGACTTACGAGTCGTGTCTCCAAGAGCATGGGGACTGTGAGTTTGCGTATAACGTAAGACGACCCTCTGACAAGTTTAAGGTGGTATTATGGTCACTTCTGATTTCTGCTAGGCAGTCGGTCGCGTAGGATGGCGAACAGAGATGTCTTCCCCAGCGGATGGTGGCTGAACGACGATGTTTCCACGGCCTCAAGGTGTTAACCTGCTCCACAGCAGTCGCTGATTCGACCCGACTTGCAGGCTGGGTGGCGTGGCTGTGCCCACCAGGTTTGGGTGCAGATGCTCCTTTTGTTTTGTAGACTCCTTACTGCAACACTGCGGAAGCGTCCTGGATGTCAGTGAGCTACTGGTCTTCGACGAAACGGTCATACCAGTGTGTGTGCTCTGCTAGTTTTCTTCCTGCAAGCAGGGTGGTTATGGCAACAAATGCTCACACTGGGGAGTGCTTACGTAACAACAATCCACCACTCTAAATCAACCCCTTCACTCCTCCGACTACAAAGATAAAATTTACTTTGTTTAAAATAGAATACATAGTGAGACAATAGAGTGTTACATAAAAGCTTTATTAATCAGCAGCGTTATCACTCTAAGGGCAGATACCTGTAGAGCAACTGTGGCTCCTTACTGATCCTTGCAAGTTTTCCTGGGGCATCTCTCTTCATCGACCTACTGGTTAATAATGCCGAGCTGTCTGTTGTTAATACTAATAATAACATTATTACTAGTGCAATGCTTTTCAGCTCGAATACTAGTTTGATGCAGTTATCCACAATATAGTGTATCCTGGGCTGGCCTCTTCATCTTTGCAACTTACATGCATTTGAACCTCGTTACTATAGTCAAGATTTGATCTCTCTGTATGTTTTATAGCCCCTGCATTTAAATCCACGACCTATCTGAAAATTACTTGATCAATCAGGATGTGCCCTGTTCGCCAGTCTCTTCTTTCTGACAACTTGGGCCGTAAAATTTCTTAATATTCATCATTCTTCTGTAGCATCACATTTCAAAAGCTTCTATTCTATTCATGCCTTAACTATTCATTGTCCCTGTTTCACTCCCTTACTAGCCTCCAGTCCAGACCAGTAGCTTCAGAAAATCTCCGTAACATTATAATGTTTAGTGGGTACATTAAATTTCGGTTTTTCAGATGCGCTTTTCTAGGTACTGCCAGTCTCAGTTTGATAGTATCTTTACTCTGGTGATCGTCAGTTATTTTAAAAACTGGCATGTTTGGAAAAGCTTATATCAATATCTTTAACTATGTATAATTTACCAGTCTTGCGCAACAATACACTGACAAGCTACTCACTTCAGTACCCCACATTTTTACACGATTTAATTTTAATAATTTTTTTAGTGGCTATGCAATATTTATGATACACTGAAGCGCTTACAAGCCATCAACTTATCCTCAGTATTAACAGTTATGTAAGTTCCATTGTATACTTCTAAAACATGATGGTTATGCTATTGTGGGGAATACAGCAGGTCAGAATCGTCGATGAGAGGAACATGTGAAGACAGTGGCTAGAGGAGAGGACATGGTGAAGTGACACTTGGTAATACTTGATGGGGAAACATTGAATATATGCGGAAAGTAACTGAAGATTTGGTCGTAAGTGCCACTCTGAGATTAAGAGTTTCACGCAGTAGAGAAAATGGTGGCGAAACGCACTAAATCAAGAAGAAAGCTGATGCAAAATGTCGGCACGGGGACGTTCCTACAAAGGTTTAAAGGCAGAGGGCTCTCGAAGGAACTGTTCAGGTCTGTTTCCGTTGCACATAAGAAGTTAAGCAAATTTTGTAACAATAAGAGAAACGTACTGCAGTAGTTGTAGAAAAGGGATTCTACGGTTGTAATACGTGCTGACTAGCTCAGATAAACTGAATCTAGGTTTGGGGTTAACGCCCGCAAGATCACGATAGACGGAGCTAACGTTAGCAACGGACGTGGACGTGTCGGGAAGCAGCGTCTGCTCTTCTGCAGGAACAATTCTCGCACTCGACTTGTGCGAGTTATGGAAGCACAATAAACTGGGAAGATATCTGTCCATATCTACATCTAGATGCGTATTCATCAAACTACGTTAAACTGCATGGCACTTACCAATGTTACTTTTTGATCCTCTCGCGTGTGGAGCACAGGAAGAATGACTGCTTAAATGTTTCCATATATGCTGAAACGGGGTGAAGTTTGTCTACACGATCCCTACGGGTGGGATTCGTAGGTCTCAAGAATACCTTTAGATTCTTTACTAACACTTGAAGTTTGGTAATCAGGAATTTAAGGGATAGCTGGACGCCACAGGGTAGCTGGCATTCTCAGACGGTTTCCTCTTTTACTCTGTTCTCAGTCCATCTTCTCCTACTACCTTTCCTTGTCATCCTTCTCCCATAATCGAATTTCAGTCCCACATTGCATTTAAATTTTCGTCCTCCTTAACTATGTGAGTAATTTATTTCATCTGATGATATGTTCTTCTAATTTCTTTACCATACGCGGAGGTAGTTGTCATTTAAACTTGCAGTGCTTTAGTTGGTACTGGCTTTATATTTATATTGGCTGTTCAAATAACCTACCCTATTACTTCTTTATTACTCATACTCAGATCTACTCCTCATTATCCATACTTGATTTTGTGTTCATAACCATATCCTGACGTGAGCAAAACTCTGGTTCTTCCAAACACTGTGCTTTACTAATTCTCACTACATATAACTTCAACACACCCGTCTCAGTTTCTAAGTTCTCTAAACTACCTACACAGTTGATGGACCTAACATTGCGCTCTACGATCTGTTTTGTGTCTCCTCATGACAAAAAGGTCGTGAGCGGTCCCCGTCTGGAGACCGGAACCGGAGACTATTTTACGACTGGAATATTCTATACAAAAGAGTGACTCCATCATTAAGCAGTACAGTTGAGCTGCAAGCCTTCGGGAAATATAACCATACAACCGACATAAGTGAAGGAACGTTATAGATTGTTTGTGCAGCCACCTACTCCAGTGTATCCTGTGCAGCATTTCTGATCTCCGCGTAGCTGTTACAACCTCTCATTCACTTGCTAACCTGATTACTATAATCTCTTGTCACAACTATATCCCCAACCGCAACCCAGACCTCCCTACTTCAATCAATTTACTGTTCGTTGATACCAATTCTTTTTTTAGTGAAATTGTGCCACAAATTACTTCTCTCCCCAGTCCCATTCAGTACCTCTGTATTAGTTACCCAACCTATCCATCCAATTTTTTACCCTTCTTCTGCAGCACCAGCTTTCAAAAGCTTAAAAATTTCTTCTTACGCGTACTGTTTATTCTCAAAGTTTCACTTCCACATAAGGCTACAAACCATACCAATAGTTTCAGAAAAAAATATACTAACAGTTAAATTTTTATTGGATATTGAAATATTTCTCGTTTCCAGAAACACTTATCTTGCCAGTCTGCGTGTCATGTCATGTCTACTTCGAACGTCGACAGTTATCTTTATGCCCAAATATCAAAACTAATCTATTATCTTTAGTGTTTCATTCCTGAATGTAATGACATGCGGTAGCGCCTGACTTACTCGACTACTATGCACTACGCATGTTTTAACTTTTACTGAAATTCGTCTTGTAGACTATTTCCAGGATGCTATTCAGCTCAAATGTTATCATTTGTACGAGAAAGCTTGCCAATAAAGGACAAGCCCGCTACATACAGAAAGTTGGAAGACCAGACGCTTATCCTCCATAAACATATGTGCACGTCTGTAAGTCAACCGAGTGTACACAGCTGGTATGCAGGCTTCACTTTTCAGTACGAGCTACTTGTGAGTGAGCACTAAGTCAGTGTGAGTGATTAAGGCAGAAGCTTACCGTGCGGGTTGGGAGGCGGCGGAGGGGGCAGTGGTGGACCACCGCGGCCGCTGCCGTCGATGTCATCGTCTTCCCGGTCCTGCAACATACGGCACTCGCTTTAGTGTCTTGCGTATCGCCTATTTCGCAATTTTTTGATGTAACCTGTGATGACGAAACAAGTAGCCTGTAACAACATTACAATTTTTAACAGTACATGTCGTAAATGTAATGTTTTTTTTACTTTCTTACTAGGGTTAAGTGACAAATAGTATAAAAAATCTCTGTTTCTGTGAGTTCTTACTTGTCATAAGCTTCACCTGACGCTGAGCGTCTTTCGTGCAACAAATTAAACTGATTGCAGCGCGCCACGAGTCCGTCTATAGACAATCATTGGCTATGGCTCTGAACACTATGGGACTCAACTGCTGAGGTCATTAGTCCCCTAGAACTTAGAACTAGTTAAACCTAACTAACCTAAGGACATCACAAACATCCATGCCCGAGGCAGGATTCGAACCTGCGACCGTAGCGGTCTCGCGGTTGCAGACTGCAGCGCCTGTAGCCGCACGGCCACTTCGGCCGGCTAGACAATCATTAACCATTTTAAGCTAACTGATATATCTTGTGCACTGATATTCAGAATCTATAACATCTAATTTCTACTAAGTAACAAGAAAAAATGATTAAGTACAGGCATTTCCAGTTTCATCTCCACAGTGTATATGTCAATGCCACTATAGTTACAACGATGCATACATCAATTTATTATTCATGGTTTATGTCATACCAAACAGGTGATATTAAGCTATATCAACTCGCAAATAAGTTTACTTGCTCTGCTGCTCACTGCTTTATATTTTTGTTTTTTCCAACTACATGTTGATATTACTGTCATCTCTCAACTTGTTGATCCTTTGGTGCCTTCTTTGCGAAAGTACGATTTTCATTTCATGGAAGAATGTGACTGACTAGAATGTTAACTTTCTTTAATATCACACAAGCAAAAGTCTTTTACCAGCCTACAAGTCTTAACAGCAACTCGAACCCCTATCTGACGTAAAGTAAGCAATGTATACTTGATATCTAGCGCTCTGCGTTTCATCCGTGTTTGTGAGAAAAGGTGACATTATCTCCGATCAGACCGTTTAGAGTACAAGTGTTAGTGGTGGCATATTCTTTCGAAATATTCCTGACTGCGCCGGGAAAAATGGGCACCACGCTCATAGCAACGGAAAAATCGACATTCGTTGAAAGGTTTTGACGTTTGTGATGTATAGCTTCTCTCTCTCACACACTCTCTCTCTCTCTTTGTGAGTGTGTGTGTGTGTGTGTGTGTGTGTGTGTGTGTGTGTGTGTGTGTGTGTCCAAGACAGAGAACATTCGCAAGATGACGACTAACCAGATTGCGTGCCTACAGGTTACCGTATCAATTGTGCGACTGCACTCTTGGTTTCTTGTTAGAAAGGGCACAGTTCGTAGTAACTGATGGAAAGTCGTCGAGTAAGACAGAAGTAAAATCTGGCGTTCCCCAACGAAGCGCTATACGCCCTCTGCTGTTCCTGATCTATCCTTCACATATAAACAACTTACGACACAATCTGAGCAGCCTTTTAGATTGCTTGCACATGATGCTGTCATTTACCGTCTTGTAAAGTCAGCCGATGCGCAAAATCAATTGAAACATGATTTAAACAAGATATCGGTATGGTGCGAAAAGTTGTAATTGACTGTATGTAATGAAAAGTGTCAAGTCATGAGAACTAAAAGGAGTCCGCTAAATTTCGGCTACACGATAAATCACACAAATCTCAAAGCTGTAGATTCAACTAAATACTTAGTGAATACAATCACGAATAACTTAATTTGCAACGATTACATAGATAATGTTGCGGGGAAAGAAAACAAAAAACACTCAGAAAATGCAACAGGTCTACTAAAGAGAGTCCTTACACTTCTCTTGTTTGCCCTGCGCGGAGTGCCATCCGCATCAGGGCGAATTGACGGAGGACGTCGATAAAAATCACAGAATATCTGCTTGTTCTGTACTGTCGCGAAATAGGGGAGAGCGTCCCACGGACATTATGCACGAATGGTAGTGGTGCTCTTTAAACAAAGGCGTTTCTCGTTGCATCAGGATGCTTCAGTCACCAACGTCCAGCTGCGAATGTGAAAATACTTTATCGGCGCTCACCTACAGAGAGAAAAATGATTATCATAACAAAATAAGGTCAGAGATCGCACGGAAATATTTTTCTCGCGCGCTCATCGAGGGTGGAACGGTACAGAAACAGCTTGACGGTGGTTCCATGAACCCTCTGTCAGGCATGTAACTGTTAATTGCAGAGTCGTCATGTAGATGTAGATGTAGTGAATGCAAAGTTAAAAGTCAGTATCAAGTGCTAATAATTCACAATGACTGCAGCTGCCTTCTGTGGTGACGGAACTACAAATGTAGCTGATTAACGTGTGTTCTGCCACAGTCAAGATTAACATGCACCCCACAAGATTATTACTACTGATGGAAATTCACGCGCTCAACATGCAACATTGCAGTTGTTTAAAAGCCACCAATATGTAAATTCGGCATTCAGCTACTACAGTTAGGTGGCAGTCAACTTTTAAATAATTATTAAGGTTGCCCTCCGTCAAAATATTACATTTAACCTAAACATTGTGTGTCTTCTGAACTTCTGTTAGTGATGGAGTATTCTCTGCTGTCAGTGAGGAACAATCCACTTTATTTGTGTATTTGTAAGACTAACGGCATCGCTGCAAGCATAGTTATTGCACACTTATCAGTGGGTATGTACTGTGTGGCAAATGCATTTATAAAATTCTTAAATTCAAACTCCCCCTCTTCCCAGGCACCAAATATTTTTATTCTGTAACTTTTATTCTCCTGCTTACTTTGAGAGCTGACAGGAAACATTCAGTTGCCATATATACGAGGGCTATCCACAAAGTACATTACGTTTTGGAATTAAAAATAAATAAAGTATTGGAAATTTTTTTTATTATATACAGATGAAAGCCACACTTAAATACTACTTTTCTACATAGTTGCCATTTAAATTAAGGCACTTATCGTAGCGATGGACGAGCTTGGAAATTACTTCGTCGCAAAATTCGGCCGCCTGCGCCTTCAACCACGTGGTTAACTCTTCTTGAAGCTGTGCGTCGTCATCAAAACGCTGCATAGTCAACCACTTCTTCATTGCTGGGAATAAGTGGAAGTCACTCGGTGCCAGGTCGGGACTGTACGGCGGATGAGGAAACAACTCCCACTTAAAAGATTCGAGAACTTCACGAGTGGCATTTGCCGTGTGGGCCCGGACGTTGTCGTGAATCAGCAAGATCTTTGAGCCCGACTTTCCCCTGCGCTTGTTTTGTATTGCTCTTCCGAGGTTGTGCAGAGTTTGGCAATACCTTTGAGAGTTTATTGTGGTGCCTCTTTCCAGGAAATCCACAAAAATCGTATTTCTACCGGGTTGCTGATTAACCACGTGGTTGAAGGCGCAGGCGGCCGAATTTTACGAAGCTCGTCCATCGCTACGATAAGTGCCTTAATTTAAATGGCAACTATGTGGAAAAGTAGTATTTAAGTGTGGCTTTCATCTGTATATAATAAAAAAATAATTCCAATACTTTATTTATTTTTAATTCCAAAACGTAATATACTTTGTGGATAGCCCTCGTAATTAAACTACTGAGACCCTGTTCATTTTTCATAAAATATACAGAAATCGAAAAATTGTTGATGAACTGCAAGAATAAATAACGCTCCCAGGTGCCTTTTAACACTCTTTTCCCGGTCCGACACACAATGATTAAATGCAATTGATGGGCGAGGAAGAAAGGGGGGGGGGGGAGAATTTGCTCTCATATCGCTGTTGCGTGCGCCTTCGGCAGGCCCATAAATATTGTGGTGTGAGCAGACCTCTGGAATGCCGTGGCGTTAAGATGAACTAATAAATAAGAGAACTATTATCTTTCAATGAGTAGGGCTTCTAATAAGGAGGCTGCCGGGGGGAATAAAAATAAATCTCCGTGAACTATTGTGCAGGTACGAGCGCGAGCACGCTAAGCGGACACGGCGGTTAGGCAGGCCCCGTAATAGGGGCGGCAGCGACTGCTAATAATTGCCGGTTTCGCTCCTACGAGGCGTGGCTGCAAGTGTCCTGGGGGGGGGGGGGGGGGGGCGGCGAAGGGCTTGTTCCCCACGAGCGGCTGCAGCGCCTCACCTCAGCAGACCGGAGTGACGGTCGAAGAACGCTGCACCACTCACCATCGTGATGCCAAGCGCTGTTCTGCATGGCCACTCAAGCACGACCGGAATTTACGAGCAATAACTTGCTGCATGACGTTGCGGAAAACACCGGACTCTTAATGGAACGAGCAGAATCAAATTCCGCAGCCGCCACAATGAAGCATGCTGTAGCTTAAAAAACCACTTGCACATCTGCAGCTTCATCTACATACTGCAACGCGTCAGGAATACGCCAAATTTCTAATATGAAGAGGCCGGTGCCGACTGCAAGTTGTACCATATGATGCAGGCATCTATTAGCAGCTCTAGGCACATGTTTACATATAAACTATGAGATACATTTGGGCTAATGCACAATGAACCTCTATTTTATCTTATCAGTAAATAACTTGACCATTCCTTTCAGTTATGATTTTTCAGAATACCCAAACATAGTATTTCTAAAGTAACGTCACTCACTCATTTTCATTTAAAACAGAAAGATCATTAGTAGCAATGACAGTGTCATATTTAACTATTTAACGCTTTACTTTTGTGCAACAAGTAATGTGCAAATTTCGAAGTTCTAGACATTTAATTGAAACAAAATTCCAGATACAATTGAATTATCGACAAAGTATATATTTATTAGTTTCTATGAAAAACATGTTATTAAAAGGAAACTCAAAAAGTTGTAACGTCAAGGACGTAAGACCTAGAATTTTCAACCGGTAATATGAAATACAGTTAAACATTAACAACTTCTGTCTTTCAGCATTAAAATTAACATTACCAAAACTTTATTATTTGTTACAACAGAAGTCCTAACCAAAAAGTGATTGTAATTAGAAAAGAGTGTTGTACCAGAACTTTCTTGCGGAACCGTAGCTATAAATGGTCAGAATGTGCGTCCCCCAGAGGTATTTTGTGGCTTATCTTTGACATGCGCAGAAAGTAGGTCTTTTGTTATTTAGACTGAAGACACACGAAGTATGTGATTATTTCTTTCCATTTGGTTTGTGACAAGTTCTACGGTAGTTCTTACGGAAATAATTTCTGTAGAGTGTTTTACAAAAAGATACCAGAGGAAAAACTTAAATGGAATACCTGGAAAGTAGTGTTTTAACTAACAGTTTAATCAGCCTGGAAAATCTGGACTTCAAGAATATAATAGTATGTGCAAATGTGGCTCGAACTGCAAACATTGACCATAAGAACTAAAATTGAATAGCGTTTATAGCTGACACTTCCCACAACAACTTATTATGTGCTCGGATAACAGTCAGTAACGCTAAAACAGCAGTAAAAAAAAATTATCCCAAAAGGTGGATACCGAAGCAGTATTAAATTTCATGCAACTACACTGAAGCGCCAAAGAAACTAGTACAAGCACGCGTATCCAAATACAGAGATATGTAAACAAGCAGAATTCGGTGCTGCGGTCGGCAACTCCTAAATAAAACAAGTGTCTGCCACAGTTGTTAGATCTGTTACTGCTGCTACAATGGCAGGGTATCAAGATTTAAGTGACTTTGCACGTGGTGTTATAGTCGACGCACGAGCGATGGGACACAGCACCTCCGAGGTAGCGATGAAGTGAATATCAGGAATCCGGTATAACAACTCAAATCTTCGACATGGCTGCAGCCGGAAAAGATCCTGCAAGAACGGGACCAACGACGACTGCAGATAATCGTTCAACGTGACAGTAGTACAACACTTCCGCAACTTGCTGCAGATTTCAATGCCGAGCGATCAACAAGTGTCAATGTGTTACCATTCTACGAAACATCGTCGATATGAGCTTTCTGAACCGAAGGCCCACTCGTGCACCCTTAATGATTAAGATTTACGTTTCGCCTGGGCCCTTCAACACCGACATTGGACTGTTGATCTCTGGAAACATGTTTCCTGGTAGGACGAGTCTCGTTTCAAATTGTATCGGTCGGATGGACGTGTACGTCTGTGGAGACAAGCTCATAAATCCGTGGACCCTGCATGTCAGCAGGGGACTGTTCAAGCTGGTGGAGGCTCTGTAATGGTGTCGGGCGTGTGCAGTTGGAACTCCCGATACGTCTGGATACGACTCTGGAATGAGATACGTACGTAAGTATCCTGTCTGGTCGTTTGCATCCATTCATGTCCATTATGCATTCCGATGGACTTGGGTAGTTCCAGCGGGAGAATGCGATACCCCACACATCCAGAATTGCTACAGAGTGGTTCCAGGAACACTCTTCTTAGTCTAAACACTTCCGCTGGCCACCAAATTCCGCAGACATGAACATTATTGAGCTATCTGGGAAGCCTTGCAACGTGCTGTTCAGAAGGGATCTGTACCACCTCGTTCTCTTACGGATTTATGGTCAGCCCTGCAGGATTCATGGTGCCAGTTCGCTCCAGCACCACTTCAGACATTTGTGAAGTCCATGCCACGTCTTGTTGCGATACTTCCGCGTGCTCGCGGGGGCCCTACTCGGTATTAGACAGCAGTACCACTTTCTTCGGCTCTTCACTGTATATGGCATTATTTGTGCTGTTTTCCTGTGCTGGAGTGCAACTTACAGAAACTAGGTACGCAGGTGAAACTGCAGCATTGCGTCGTGTATCGCTATTTGCTGCCTCATTGTTTCCGGCAGTTCTGTGGAGTAGATTTACTCTTAAGTCAAACTCTTCCGAAATGTTCGCGTCGTACTGCTTAAGTAAGATAACGCTGTATAGTATTATGGTGGATGTTACGGGAAATATTTATGGGAATCTTGGACCCCACCATATAGTTGGGTCGTAAATATGATTGCAAATGTGAATCTATGAAACTTTCAGACAGTCGAAAAGTGTGGTTACAATGTTGTTGTGGTATTCAGTACGAACTGCTCTGATGCCAATGTCCGTGCTGTGTTGAATGTGCCGAGTTTCTGAAGTCATAGCGTGGAACGACACGTTGTGGGGTCATTGCGGAAGTGCAGAGCAATATCTAGCACGTCAGGTATTCTGAATGTGCGTTTGAACGTTGACCAATATGATGGAAGAACCCCACTTACGTCACATGCACGCTATCACCCTTAGGTGCTGAGTTGTGGGGCGCCATATTGGCTTCTAATTGAAGCCAGTATGTATATATCACGTTTCTGACCATCATCAAATTGGGGTGCGCTCGAAAACCCTCGTTGTAACAAATGACAAGAAACGTCATATTCGTGTTAAAAGAATTATTGTAACTTGAGTATGCCATTTGAAAGCAACAGCATATTGAGAATCCATTAAAAATGCATTTTTCTTTTTAAAGCTTTCAGGACACTGCAACTAACTAGATACTCTCTCTTAACATGCGTGGGCGCGGTAGCGCACTGCCCAGCGTAGCAGGATAATAGTGGTGTTTAGAAGTGTTGCTGGTTTGCGTCCCTCTGTAACCAATTTTTTTGTTTAACCTTCGATTTCATAATAGGTTCTCATACTTTCTTATTAGTTTAATATAATTATATATTATAACATTCGATATAATGTAAATGTACGCTCTTTTTGAGGCGTGAGTTTGATCGATTGGCCTAATCAGCAGGACACGTTGCACTACTTGCAGTAAGACATTTTGTCCTTCTTTTTTAAGTTTTGTAATTCAGATGCAGATACTATGCTGCTGAATAGGAATAGTGATCAAGTTAGAATGACTTAAGGGCTGTACTAAAAAGTGAGAATGATGAAATAACTTTTATCTTATGTGGAAAACTATTGTAAGATTTTAATGGACTGTTTGTAATGGACCTTTTATAAGCCAATGTCATCACTGACTGGACATGGCACTTTACTTTTTGGCTTATAATACAGCGCTATTACGAATGATTGAAGCGATTTCATAAATTCACTGTAGCTCCATTGATTGACGTATGGTCACGACACACTACAGATACGTAGAAAAACTCATAAAGTTTTGTTTGGCTGAAGCCGCACATCAGGTTTCTGCCGCCAGAGCGCTCGAGAGCGCAGTGAGACAAAATGGCGACAGGAGCCGAGAAAGCGTATGTCGTGCTTGAAATGCACTCACATCAGTCAGTCACAACAGTGCAACGACACTTCAGGACGAAGTTCAACAAAGATCCACCAACTGCTAACTCCATTCGGTGATGGTATGCGCAGTTTAAAGCTTCTGGATGCCTCTGTAAGGGGAAATCAACGGGTCGGCCTGCAGTGAGCGAAGAAACGGTTGAACGCGTGCGGGCAAGTTTCACGCGTAGCCTGCGGACGTCGACGAATAAAGCAAGCAGGGAGCTAAACGTACCACAGCCGACGGTTTGGAAAATCTTACGGAAAATGCTAAAGCAGAAGCCTTACCGTTTACAATTGCTACAAGCCCTGACACCCGATGACAAAGTCAAACGCTTTGAATTTTCGGCGCGGTTGCAACAGCTCATGGAAGAGGATGCGTTCAGTGCGAAACTTGTTTTCAGTGAAGAAGCAACATTTTTTCTTAATGGTGAAGCGAACAGACACAATGTACGAATCTGGGCGGTAGAGAATCCTCACGCATTCGTGCAGCAAATTCGCAATTCACCAAAAGTTAACGTGTTTTGTGCAATCTCACGGTTTAAAGTTTACGGCCCCTTTTTCTTCTGCGAAAAAAACATTACAGGACACGTGTATCTGGACATGCTGGAAAATTGGCTCATGCCACACCTTGAGACCGACAGCGCCGACTTCATCTTTCAACAGAATGGTGCTACTCCGCACTTCCATCATGATGTTCCGCATTTCTTAAACAGGAGATTGGAAAACCAATGGATCGGTCGTGGTGGAGATCATGATCGTGTCATGGCCTCCACGCTCTCCCGACTTAAACCCATGCAATTTCTTTCTGTGGGGTTATTTGAAAGATTCAGTGTTTAAACCTCCTCTACCAAGAAACGTGCCAGAACTGCGAGCTCGCATCAACGATGCTTTCGAACTCATTGATGGGGACATGCTGCGCCGAGTGTGGGAGGAAGTTGATTCGCTTGATGTCTGCCGAATCACTAAAGGGGCACATATCGAACATTTGTGAATGCCTAAAAAAACTTTTTGAGTTTTTGTATGTGTGTGCAAAGCATTGTGAAAATATCTTAAATAATAAAGTTATTGTAGAGCTGTGAAATCGCTGCAATCATTTGTAATAACCCTGTATTTTGAGGGCTGTTGAAGTTCTTATTTATGTACACTACATGTAAACAACCTTACATGCATATGGACAAGGGACAAAAGTACGTATTAATAGAGCTAACATGGGAACTTCACGTCCGTACATTTCATAAACAGATTTGCGAACCAGATACACCCTACAACTGCCGCTGGAGCACATTGCGATCGCGTGTATAACGTTGGGGCACACGTGCCGCATGCACATGTCGCATCGTCTCTGAGCGTTCAGTAACACCTTGAGTTCTTCACGCTGAACGTTCACGTTCCATAGCACGATCCGTGTGCCTACGACTTTACTGTGTTTACGCCTGGTACTTCCTACAATAGCGGCATTGACGGTGCCTTGATGCCTAAAGACAGGTCGAGTTGTGCCACAAATTCCTTTTCACTCCAGGTCGAGTCAGTATCTCCTCATCTATTATTCCATCTACTCATCCAATCTTGAGCATTCTCCAGCAACAGAACTCTTCACAAGCTTATTTTCTGTTATCGTCTGAGCCATTTGCATAGCTTACGGAAAGACAAACTTTTCAGTTTATACCCGATGTTAATAAATTTCGCTTTTTCAGACAAGCCAAATGCCAGTGTGCATCTGATATCCTCTCTGCCTCGGCCATCGTTAGGTGTTTGCCGCCCAAATAATAAAGATTACTTGTATATACTACATTTCAGTGTCTCATTCCCTCTTCAATTCCCTATGCATCCTTTGATTTACATCGACTGTACCAAAGTGCCCCTGTTTTACTTTTGTTGATATTCATTCTATAACCTGTTTTCGAGACAGTATTTTGTTCTGGTGATCTTCAAATTCCTTTGGCGTCACGGGCGTATTTACAGTTTCACTTTCAAATCTGAAAGTTCGGATCCTTACCGATGAACTTCAATTCCTATTCCAAATATCTACTAGCGTATCCTCCACAGATTGCTCCATGTATATCGGGACAGGCTCCGTAACGTTTCCTGTGTCATCGTTACTTTCTGCCACGAGGTGTTTATGCGATCTTGGAACATGTCTCCTGTAGCCGGGACGAGTGTTCAAAGGCTCGGCATGGGAGCACGCGAATCACACTCGCTATCAATCTGACGCACTAACTCTTATCCAGTTTATTTCGTACTTCACATAAATTCTTGCGTTGCTAGTAAAATTATACTGTTAGAATTTCATGCCATTAGCTATGATACCTTCAGAAATATTTAAAAAACATAACAAATTCTCTTGTAGTACGAAACAGAGTTAAGGATTTCCATCTGAAGCTATGATTAGAACATGAATTTATATAGGGTGTTTCCGTAAGAGCGTGCAAAAAAGTAACAGGACATAGAGAACACTCTACTGAACAACATAAGATAGGGAACAAATGTTCAAATGCGTGTGAAATCTTATGGGACTTAACTGCTGAGGTCATCAGTTCCTAAACTTACATACTACTTAACCTAAATTATCCTAAGGACAAACACCCACATCCATGCCCGAGGGAGGACTCGAACCTCCGCGGGGATCAGCCGCACAGTCCATGTCTGCAGCGCCTCAGACCGCTCGGCTAATCCCGCGCGGCTAAGATAAGGAACCTTGGGTCGAAGAAGCCAGCTTATGGAGATAGGGAGGTAAACTTGTCTACCGCTTTGTCCAGCATTACTGTTTTCCAGCTTATTTACAACTAATACGCGTGCAAGTTTACAATTTCTGTGCTGTTTACTTACATGTACATTCTTTATTTCCTGCAAGGAAACAAGAAGGACGAGCCTAATTATTAGGCTTCGTTGTATCGTATTTACATTGTCCCACGACACAATCTGCTATGAATCAACGACCCATTCGTAACTTAGTGCTAGTCAGAGACGTACAATGTAATACGATGGAGCAGTATTGGTACAATATTTCCTGGCCGCTGGATTGGAAGGTAAGGTCCTATTCCATAGCCTGCGAGGTCACCTGATATGAATCCCCTTCATTATTTCCTACGGTGATACTGAAAGCCACTTGTGTGTGAGACCCCAGCGGATGCGGGGATGGTATTAGTTGCCAGAATTGTAGCTGGCTGTGACGTGATTCGAAACACCCGAGGGATATTTGTCAGGGTGCGTCAGAACCTTGTTCGCCGATGTCATGCTTACATTGAGGTTTATGGCTGTCAGTTTCAGCACATTTTGTAAGATACAGTACAAATGGTAAGTTCATTGTGTCAATGATAGTATTTGCAGCCAACTACTGTTTTATTTACAGTAATCTGATTTTATTTCTCTTATCTCCTTAAGCTGGCTTCTCCGTCCTCAGGTTCCCTACATCAAATTGTTCAGTGAAGCATCCTCTATGTCCTGTTAAATTTTTGCGCGGCCTTATGGAAACATGTTGTAGCAATTGCTTATCTATGATTTTTTGTGGATTTGACTAAATTAACGTGTTGACGTAAATTAAATAATTTCAAAATTATTGTTTAGTTTAACTTTATTGTGTGAGACCTTCGGAAAGAGTAGCATAATGTGTAGAGGGCACACCTGAAGTGAGATGTTTATTTAATTGGAAATTGTACAAAAGTATGCGTGGGAAAATTTCGCTCAATCGTGAGCTAGTGGAGGGTGATGTACCTGCAGTATAGTGTAGCTAGGAACACACACGGTGTGTTTTGGTAGGAACTTCAGTCTGGTGACTGATCTAGAATCGCCTGAAGGAATGCTCACTGCACATCGGCATAAGAATTTTGGCCACTTTCTAGAGTTTCTGTTGTTTTGGACATGAGATTGGCCTTTCTAAATCATTTGTAGATGTTTCTAATTCCACGTATTTAAGTACTTTATATTATATGAAAGATATATGGGATATGTTTTCAATCCTTAATTTACTGAAGTAAAATTCTGAACATTTTTTAAACTAGTTATACACCGTATGTACAGTTAAGCCTTACTTCGTTGGTTGTGCATCATCGTGTACCTTGAGCCAAAATGAGGCCTTTTACCACATAAGATAAGTTCTCTGCAAATGAGCTGTGATCGTCAATGTTAACAGTTCTGTCTGTCTTGGAAATGGAAATTTGTGTCGGTTTCCAATAGATTAAATTTCAGAATGTATATAACTTGTAAATGGGTTTTGTTAATACTTTTCCCCAATATGATTTCACTTACTGATTATTGCTGTGTGGTTGAGTAATAATCTAACAAACATGTGATTAAATACAGTACTGACAAGATTTCCTCGATTGCAATGGTACATTACCATTTGGTACCCAGGACCATTCTTTCACATTTGGAAAAACCTCAGTTTTCCGGAGTCATTTTGGAAAAGGACGAAAGCCGAAAAAAATGAATGCCATCATTTAAAAATGAAAAAAATAAGTTAAATTTCTATTAAAGGGCTGGCTAGAGGTGAAAGTGTGAAATCGTGACACAGTACAACAGTCTCCCCTGTATGCCAGGAATGTTCCCGTCCGAATGCTTTGTGTAACAGCAGCCAGAATGAGAGGTAGGAGCAAAATGATGTAATATCTTATTTCAGGGGATGGTTTTGATTTTGTTTTGTGTTCTTGTTTAGATACGGCTTTCTTTCGTCCTTACTTTCTATGATCCTACTGTTTGGGTTGGTTATTACCATTAGCATTTTAGACCAAGAGCCTTTCTTACTGACGTTCAATTTATCACCTAATGAGAATTACGCGTTTTTTGCACTTATAGAGCGGTTTTATGCTTCTAATTAGGGAACGAAACGCTCAGTTGGCAGCCGCCTCAAAGGGTAGTGAAACGTTCGAGTTACGTAAGATTTTTCCCTTGGTGTTTTGGCACACTATCCCATCTCTGAAGTGAGGCAGACACATTGCATGTAAACTTAGTTTGAGCTGTGGGGTAATGCAAGACTTCAGACCCTCTATCCTCTTCATAGACTTATTAAGGCCCATTATAACCATCGTTTCTTGCATTTCTATAATCTGAATTTGCGTGCATGCAGATTAATATTATTTCGCAACCGTATACACTGGCATGCAAAGTAGGTTATAGCATCCTTTGCATCAGAATGTAAATGACTGTTAGTAAGATGTATGTCAGAAGTCTATTAATTTCACAATAGCAGAGAACGATGGGTTGGCGGAGGGGAATGGAGGGACACTCAGTCGCTGGGCATTCCGGAGGTGTCTGATCCCATGGCTGGGGGCTTTCTCTTTCGACGTTGGATTTCAGGAGGCAGGCCGATAAACGCTCGCTGTTTTTACAATGGCTGAGGGCAGTTTTCTCGTGAAAGACTCAAATTTCGACCAAGAAAGCGCCAGCTCGGCGCCAAGGCTCTGCTGTTGTTTAGGACGTTTCAGAGAAACGGTCTCCGCGCTCCACGGGAGCGACACACGTAGGATTCCAGTTATCATATTCCGTTAGTGCTGGTCGCTGGAAAACTTCCTTCGTAAAGTACTGGTGGAGGCTGTGATAGGCAGTTCGACTGTCGCATCACCACACATTTACAGTCACCATCGGGGACTGGTGGCAAGGAATGGTATTGGCGCATAGGTTGACGAGGTATGGTACTGGGAGTGTAGGCGGATTTGTTCTAGGGGCACAATTGGTGAAAGATTTGGCAATCGGGTCACGATTGTTCGAGTTTTGGAGCAGCCGAGCAATCGCTCTGTTGCCGCGGGGCAGAAAGGTATTTGAGGTGTTGTTCGTTCCTGAAACTTCTGCTGCTTTGCCACCCTTGCTGCAAAGTAATTTAATTCACAGTTTACTTGACTGGTCATCAAAACAAACACTAGCAGTTTTTTCGCGCAAGATCTTCGATCGGCCTCCAAGGCGAAGCCTACCTCCGTACAGTGCACCTGACCACGAGTAGCAGCCGTTATCAGCAGGCCGCTTCGCGCCGTATGAGTCGGTCACGCGCGTAGCTCCGGCCTGTAGGGTTTCAGCTGATTTTTCAGCTGCCCAGAATTCGAACTGAGGTTCCTCAATGGTTGCGCCTGTAGAACTACTTTGCTTCTTTAAATGATACCAAGGGCCGGCCGTTGTGGCCGAGCTATTCTGGGCGCTTCAGTCCCGAACCGCGCTGCTGCTACGGTCGCAGATTCGAATCCTGCCTTGGGCATGGATGTGTGTGATGTCCTTAGGTTAGTTAGATACCTCTAGGGGACTGATGACCTCAGATGTTGAGTCCCATAGAGGTTATAGGCATTTGAACCATTTGACACCAATGTACTACATCCAATTACCCCTTGTTTATCGATATTGTTTATACATTTCAGTTGCTCTATTTGCTCCACATCTTGTAGTAGACAAGCGCACTAGATTCCAGGCACTGTCGTTTGCACTGGTCCTTGCCAACACCTTTATCAGATGGGGATTATTTACATGTTTGGTTTACTTTCATATACATGATTGTTTCTTGTAAAAATTCATGGATCAATTTTGTGTTCCATTTAAAAAAGTAAACACACTTGAATTATTTAGGACGGCATTTATCTGTTAAACAGTCACACTCACCTGATTTATTTCTCATGATCATTTTTGGAAAGGAACTTCGATCATTTAATTCTTACACACTCAAATTACTGACAAGGGTGTCCTGTATTGCTTCTCTCGTCCGTACGGGACAGATGTCAGAGTGCAAATCGCTCATGTCTCTGTTCGGATTGTCCGGACCACCTCTTCAACCGGAACCCGCCTGTAATGTTTGAATTGACGGTTTCCCACATAACCATACATGCTCCTGTACATTTTACCTTGCTGTGCTTGTTCTGAACGCTTGCTCAAGGTGAGCCACTCGACAATAAATTTTTTTAAAACTTCATTCAAGAAACGCTCGACCATGACCTCACCTTCTCCTAGTCCACTGGTGAGGGTCTTCCGATTCGATTATTCGCGTGCTCAGCCCCCACGGTTGCAGCAACAGCTACCTTCTTGGCTCCCGCCGCTTCTAATTTAGCCAAACGCACACCACTTTTCGCGCCAATTGCAGTTTGTTTTGCTTGTGCACATGTTTCCTACAGGGTGACAATTATTGAACTCTATAAAAAAAACGTAAATTACGAACTTCGGGAGGACGACGAATTCCGTGTCTGGACATCCTGATTTAGGTTTTCCGTGATTTCCCTAAACCGCTCCAGGCAAATGCTGTGATGGTTCCTCCGAAAGGGCACGGCCGACTTCCTTTCCTAATCCGATGAGACCGATGACCTCGCTATCTGGTCTCCTCCTCTCTCCCTCCCCCCCCCCCCCCCCAAAAAAAAAACAAACCCAACGAACTTCGGCGAGCACACATTTTGTCCAACATGTAAACGTCACTACAGATATTCCGATTCAGTTCTATGTTCCTGCCATCTTTGGCGATGATATGGCGCAGACGAATAGCGAAATTCGGAATGACCCGCTGAAGTGTCGGAACATCGATGTTGTCGATGACCACTTGAATAGCTGTTTTCAGCTCAGCTGTGGTTTTGGGGCTAATGCTCTGCACCTTGTTTTTAATATACCCCACAAAAACAAGTAACATGTGTTCAGATACGGAGAATAGGGCTGCCAATCGAGGCCCACGCCAGTGACTTCTGGGTACCCCACAGCCAAAATGCGGTCAAAATGGCTCTGAGCACTATTGGACTTATCTATGGTCATCAGTCCCCTAGAACTTATAACTACTTAAACCTAACTAACCTAAGGACATCACACAACACCCAGTCATCACGAGGCAGAGAAAATCCTGACCCCGCCGGGAATAGAACCCTGGAACCCGGGCGCTGGAAGCGAGAACGCTACCGCACGACCACGAGCTGCGGACAGTACAGAATGCGGTCCCCAAAGTGCTCCTCCAGGACACCAAACATTCTCCTGCATCGATCGCGTCGATCTCTGTCTTGCATGAACCACATCTTGTAGAAATCAGGGCCACTTTGGATAATGGCAGAGGGCGTGACGTCTTGCAAGTCACATATGGAACCACTCTACACAAATTTAGGATAACATGTGGAAATTTGTGAATTCTTTCAGTTGTTTTCCCATAACAGTGCCGCGCGACTGAAGTTTTTGATCATTTCGGAAATTCTGGAATTTTCATGTTCCGTTGTTTGAAATTTACTTGCGTATGGAATTTCCAGTTGATTATCAACTATACGTGGCGTGTTACGTAAAATTTACAGCTCATTATAGCTAGCGCTTCTTTCCAAGAAGGCCACTGAACGACTAGATGTAGTGACTCGTGAATGGCAACAGGTCAGTAACTGTTCAGACCAAAGAACATCGTCTGGTTGAATGTGTAGTTCTGGCTGCTTTACTAGTGTAAAACTGCAGCAGAACAGTGCAAAAGTGAAATTCCATTGATAATAGTTTCTGCTACTATTACAGGACTCGATAGCCATTGATTTTATCTGATAATCAGTCAGAAGCATTTGAAAGTACAATAGAGAAGCCACAGAAAAAAGGGGCTTACATTACCGGTTCCAGGGAACTACGTCTTCATGTTCAAACGTAAAACATCAGTTGGAGAATACAGAATGGGAATTGTGATCATACATCTGACAACGATTACGAACAATAATGAGAACAGGCAACCGACCCAATTGTGTCACAACCAAGTCACTATGAGTTATGCCCATGCTTGCCCAACATTCATTCCATGTCCTAATGTAGAATAGATAAAACTAGCCCAGGGTAGAAATTGAGAAGGATTCTTGCAATGTGTCCTGCTGTGACACGACGATCGTATAGCTGATATAAATTACTTATAGCGAGACATGTGAATTTATATCAGAATACGATCGTCGTGTCACAGCCGGACACATTGCATGAATCCTTGGCAATTTCTACCCTGGTGTAGTTTTATCTATTCTGCATTAGGACATGGACTGAATGGTTGGGCAAGCATGGGCATAACTTGTAGTGACTTGTTGTGACACAATTGGGTCGGTTACCTGGTCTCATAATTTTTGCTAGATGTATGCTCACAGTTCCCATTATATGTTCTCCAACTGATTTTTTAAATTTGAAAATGACGACATAGTTCGTTGAAACCGGTAATGTACGCCCCTTCACAAAGAAAAATTTTATGTACTGTGCTTCACTATTGTAGTGTCAAATAAAGATTTAACTTATATTATAGACACAATTGTGTCGGAATGTAGAAGTTAGAAGTAAAAGAAGTTTAATAGTTTTACCCTAACTATATAAAATCCAGAAAGCTCGATATTTTCTTACGAACTTGCGGATACTGTCACCCAGCTGGAGTCACACGACCTCTGCTTGCTAGGTGTTAGTTGGTGTTTCTTCAACGCTACTTTTCATCAACTGAATCGATGTCCAGCCTCACTGTGTGAAGAAGATGTGGGTCAAGAAGTCTATCGACATAGGTGGGCTGAATTTTCTACACTGAAATTAAAAATTGAACTTGTTTGGACGAAGTAGTAGTAGGTGAGTGGGAGAAATGAACACGCCCCGGCACAGCCACAACCCTGTCCAACTCTCTTCTAAATTACTGTTTTCCTTTAATATCCTTCGGCTATTGTACCTGCAATCCTTTCGCTAGCTGTGTTTTGTCCATGCTACCTTGAGAATTTCGGGCGGAGTATTACGAGGCATAACGAGGCAGAGTCACACAGAGAGAGAGAGAGAGAGAGAGAGAGAGAGAGAAAGAGAGTGGGAGAGAGGGCAGAAAGAAAGCGGGGGAGGGAGAGACAGAGAGAAAGAGAGAGTGAGAGAAGGTCAGAGAGCAGGTGAGAGAAAGAAAGAAAGAGAGAGACAGAAAGAGAGACGAGAGAGTGAGGGGAAGGGAGGGAGAGAGAGAAGACTATACAATACCCAACACATCAGAACATTCTCCGGTGCAAGATGAAGACGTTTGTGGAAACCGTATCGAAAGACGTTCGTGTCGAATGATCGTTCCACTGTGAGCGGGAAGAAGAGGCTGTTCTGTGGGAACAGATGATGTGTGGAAAATCGCAGGGCACAGTGTAGAGTGTTCACCAGTCCGAAACGAAATAGTCGCGGCCATTGAAATTCCGGCGATCGCGCCGGTCGGTGCGGTAATTGCGGTGTGCGGCGTGACGTAAAAGGCAGCCGCGCTGCATCCCGAGCGCTGAAGCCGTCCTCTCACGGGACGTGAAAACTCACGTGGTCGGGGCGCTGGTGGCGCCTCAGCGTGGAATTCCGCGTTCCACTTCACGGCGAAGAGTGAAACAAAGAATGTGGCACGTCAGGTATTTACCTCCTTGAGAGGACCGCTGAGATACAACATCGTTTCTAGGTCACGAGCTGAACTTAGGAGCCCTTGAGTTTTCCCGACCACAGGGTACGCGGTGTGAATATAAGCTCTTTCAAAGCTTCAGCAAATTGAGGATCCCACAAAAACGTGCCGTTTTAGCTAACTCTTTGTTGTGATAAAATGACAGGAGACTACACATAGGTAAATAAAGGCTTTCTATTTCTGTTCTTTTCAATATAATAACTTGCGTACAGTGAAAGTATACCGGTTATATGGTAAATCAGAATGACTTTCTATCGTCTTGATACAATTAGTCGTAGGTAAACATAAAACAATGACATTCCTAGGTACATTCAAATGGCTCAAATGCCTGCAATTGTGCAGTGGAAAGTGATCACAGACATTTCTTGCTATAATCTACCGTATTTGTTGATTCCTGCACATCTTCAACCTGGTAAGTTTCAAATGGTTCAAATGGCTCTGAGCACTATGGGACTTAACTTCTGAGGTCATCAGTCCCCTAGAACTTAGAACTACTTAAACCTAACTAACCTAAGGACATCACACACATCCATGCCCCAGGCAGGATTGGAACCTGCGACCGTAGCGGTCGCGCGGTTCCAGACTGTGGCGCCTAGAACCGCTCGGCTACTACTGCCGGCACGTACAGTCTTTAGACAAAGTATACCTCGCTGCAGTGTTGACAACGACGTGAGCCGTCAAGAGGATGGCAGTAGCTTCATATCCACTTCCTTCCTTTTATTTTCTAAGAGATTCTGAGCCTTTCTCTTTTTTAATTGAAGTATCAACAGTAGTGGTCGACATTATTTCTTATAAATAATCTATTTGCTGCAATTCTTGTTACAAAGGCCAACGACTGGAATGTTTCCTCAGTGGCCAGAAAACTTACCTGTCAGACTACTTCAAGAAGTATACACAAGTAACACATTAGAAGTCTATGAAATTATGGAACTTTCTGTGAAATATATAGGGTGAACACTAATGAAACCGACAACTGACTGGAAGCGGAGGAAAAACGCGCCACGAACATTTTTCCGGAAATGCATCGTTACCACGGAAGATGCCGCTGAGAATGACAGTCGCTTTGACTTGGTGCCGTGTGTTCGTTTCGTGTTGCAGGCTGTGTGACTGAGGTTCTGTACTGTAAGCAGCAGAATGGCCCGGTATTCATGTTGGGAACAAGCTGAGGTGGTGTTTGTTTACGGCCAAGCAGACGGAAACGGCCGAGAGACGGCACGGCTATACCAAAACAAGTATCCTCGCAGAACGATACAGATCACACAGCAAATCAGGCCTATTTTGGGCGATCATAGGTCCTTTCAGACAGACAAACGTGCAGGGAGGCAGCGGACTGTCAGCACACCACACTTGGAGGACGGGTTCTGCGTTCCCATCTGCGTGGCCGTACACATACACAGTATCGGCTCGTTGCTGACGTGGATAGCGCACCATTCTGCTGCTTACAGTACGCTGCGTAAATCACACAGCCTCGGCGCGCTCGACGTCGGCGTCGGAAAGCACGGTCCGCGTGTCGACGCCTTACGTGTGGCAGGTCGTTCCAGAACGCGCGGCAACAGCGACGCGCAGCACGCCCGGCACGCTTCGCGATGACAAACACGTCCCGTCCACTGCGAGGACGTCTGGACGGCTGCAAGACGGGCTGGCGACTCGCTGGCGCCGGACTGCGCGCTGCGCATGCGCAGGCATCCCGCCCCGTCCACTTTGCCAGCCACTTTGCGCCGTGGAGAATCGCAAGGCACGACGAGAGCGGCCAGCGGGCAGACGCCGGACCCCGGCTCTCTACGAAGTGAACAGAGCGCCGCGCCGGCTGCGCAGTCGAATCGCGCGGCACGCAGGGGACCGGAGTGTCAGTACTACGCCTGTAAAACTAGCGGCTTCAACTGGAGCAGTCCAGCCGTTACGGCCCCCGTAAATGAGCAAACTTGTTTGTCAAACGCGCGGATTTGTCAAACAAGCCCGTACACGTTCAAACGAAGTTTGTCAGTTTGACCTCACTTTGAAACAGACGCTGTTCTTAAAAGACATCATAGTCGCCGTTGACTGTATGAAATATTTATCATTACGATTGCAATTTCGGCCTTATGGCCATTTTCAAGTAACACTGCAAAAGTTACATTCTGTAAGAATATAAGACCGTCTGACATGAGTACTGTAATATTTCTGGGTTAGTCAGCCATCATATTAGGCTCCAGGCAGCTGTTCCCAGAGCAGTGGAGATGCAAGAAGTAAATAGATCACGAAATGTGCTGTGAGGTACCTGTGACATATTCGGTACCATTCCCGTGAGAAAGACCGCCTGCATAATACTACTACTCTGTGATTGGCTGCTGTGTTCGGAGCAAGGGCGCCAAAACGTTAAAGTATACTTATTATTGTTAGTTAATTTACACAATGGAATGACTTCACTTTTTAATATTAATATCTCTCAACAGCTGACTATCAATCAGTCATTTTAGAATTATTAAAAACAATTTAAATCAAAAACAAAAGACTGACGAAATTGCAGACGAAGCACTTCGGAAGCGTTCGGGTCACGCCTTTTCTGGTATGGCGCGCGAAGTGTTTCGGGCTGTTCGTCACTCTGGATTAGGCAGTTGAGAAGAACAGACATGTTGACTGTCGTAGGAAGTGTTTCCAATTTTTATTTAAGTTCCTGTTCGACGCTCTGGATTAGGCAGTAGGATGTTTCCAATTTTTATTTAAGTTCGTCACTCTGGATTAGGCAGTCGAGATGCACAGCCATGTTGTCTGTGGCTGGATGTGTTTGCCAGCATTCAGTATTAAAAGATTCACTCCGGTAGTCATGATGCACAGACACGTGTTACAAATAGTGTAAAGATACATTTTCGTAAACATTGTGTTTGATCATGTACTTTGGTGTATCAGAAGGTGTTAAAATCATGTAGTCTTCTCGTGTGGGTATATTAAAATATGCGAGTGGCATCCCAAAGAAGTGATACATTATTTCAGAACAGAACCTCGCTAAAAGTCAGTTTCAGCCTCAAGATACAGAACCTACGACCTGAGTGCTGTTTTCTGCGCTGGGAACATTTAATTTGCTATGAAAGCGGTACTGATAGTCAATAAAAGGAGGTTAAAGCTGTGAGCTGTCTGGGGAAGTTAACCTTGCATTACTGAGCAACTGTTTCACCAAGTATCCAGTCTAGCTTACCAAATTCCCAACCAGACTAACATTAATTATAATCTTTTAATAGTCATACAACAACTGGTGATATATATATATATATATATATATATATATATATATATATATAAAAGAGAATTTAAATAAAAAGAAATAAATCAATTTACATTTGGAAATTTATTTTAACATTGATCATTGAAATTTCAGCATATTAAACTTGATTTCTAACTAAACCGGTGCCTTATTTAGGATTGTGAAAATGTGAGATTGTAATCTTACGGAACACATCAAATATGGAGCCAAGATTGGGAGACTGCATACAACACTGCATTCATAAAACAACACACAAAGAACGTTGAAACATATGCAACAGAAAATTAACCACTACCAACCGATTCAATTTTCACCCAGAGAAGTTACGTTCGTAGCACAATCCTGTCCGTCATTTAATTACCACACACTGCTATACTAAATTCATATTAACTCTTTGTGAAATCTTCCCGAAAAGAATAGCTGAGGGCTACTTTGATGATTACACCACATGCTTCACGTGGTCAACTTGGTTTACACAAAGAGTGTAACTCCACAATAATTTTGATAATTACAATAAATTAGATCGAAAAGCAATTTACAAAAGAAAAACCTCGAACTGGTTACTATCGTCTTACTATTAACCTGATGGGTCAAACAATTGTATAAGCACGTGGCACTGGTTTCACAAAGTACACCCCATGTGGGTTGAACATAAAGAAAAGTTGCTATATTGAAAATTATTATCAAGACGAGACCTTATAATCTCACGCACATTCGCATTTAAGATTGATGAACTTAGTTAGAGTTACTGATCAACACGTGGTTCCACTTTACTCACAAAGTAGCGACAAAGCAACTATCGGAATATATTCTGAACTTCACACGAGTATTACACTGCGCTGCAATTTAAGATAATATTAGATATTTTAGAGCTAAACCTGAAATAAAGGTGATTAAATTTTCAGTTAGGCTGAACTTAAGAAATCCATTGTGCTACGGACTTAGCAGAGACGCGCTTAGCCGGAGATCTTACCACTTCAGACGCTCGCCACGGACAGACTGCCCTGGTCCCTTCCTGAGGGTGGCTCACAAATACAAACGGAAGTGGCGAGAGAGGCAGCTTCCTATACCAACATGACAAGGGACGGACAGAACCATACTAAGGATAGAAACCTCTTTGCTTTTAGAAAGCGTAGCTACCTGTTCCGACGTTGGTCCTACTGTTCTCTAGCAGACAGGCTTGTCTGCTACCCTCAAGCATGCAACTAGAAATACATTTGCTCATTCATCCTCTCACACAGAAGGGAAGGGGGATGACAATATCTTATCATATACAGTATATAAAAGAAAGCGGATGTAGGTTCCGTATGAGACTGTGTGACATGAATTACATATAAACTGTGTTTTAAAGTGTAGTAGTGCGACAGATCGTTCTTTTTTATGTGTAAAAGTAACACGTTCCACTACTCAGTCTCCTCCCAGATAGTCAGAAACGCCACAGTAAATTTAGAAGAGGAATTTATGCCGTAAATGACAACAGATTTAAGAAATTAAACATGAAAGGAATCCAACAGAGACCTTTCAACATCAACTTGAAGACAGCAGGTTAGTGAACTATAACAGAACCTTCGTATTCCACACAGTGCAGTGGAAACAACTAGGCGCCTCACGTGTACTGCATGCACAGAATAAAGGTGCTCAGTGACACGTCATCTGCAGTAATGCAGAGAAGGTAGAGGAGGATGATCGTTATTATCACCAACAATCAATTAATTCTTCCTTTCTTGCCGTAGTACGAGCCTTGGTCGAAATTCAGCCTTTGGAAGGCCGAAGTCCCACAAGATCCGATGAATAAGACACTTATTACATCATAAAATGTTGTTAAATATGTGCTGAATTGTCAATGTTACCATCGTTCTAATAATCTATCACAAAGCTCAGGCAGTATTTTTAGTGAATGTGTTTTCGCGCCGACAGACTTAGCTCCACATGTTGTCACTGCATTTCGTATCGCTTTGCAACGTTATGCTCAGATATATAAATGATGTAAGTGTGTCAAGAAAGACACTTCCGTTTAGCACTCCCGACGATACCCTTGTCTCTGATGAACATTCGCTGTCCAGGATAAGATACTGGGTTCTATAAAGTTTTCCAGCCATTCAAATATCTGTGAACTTATTCCATATGCTCGTACCTTCTTTAACAACCTGCAATGGAGCACCGTGTCAAACGTTCTCTGGAAGTCCAGAAATATGGACTCTGCCTGTTGCCCTTCATCCATAGTTCACAGTGTGTGATGAGAGAAAAGGGCAAGCTGGGTTTTGCACGAGCGATGCTTTCTTAACTATGCTGATTCGTGTACCTAAGCTTCTCGGTCACCTCCCTCAGAAAAGGTGTGCTGGGCGCCTTCTGTTGCAAGCATCGGACCATCATGGGTATCAGCGAGCAGTGGCGCGGTGCTGTAGTGATGGGATCACCGGTCACCACGCACAGACCTCGGCAGCTGCTGAAGCTCAGATCGCTCCTTCCCCTCCCCCGCCCCCCCCGCCCCGCCGCTGCTCCGCGAGTGGCGCAGTCAGCGAGCCGTGTGGACAGGGGGTGGGGTGGTGGGGGTGAGGTGATGTGCTGCTCGATGGAGCGAGTCCAGGGCTGTTCCCGCCGCCAGTTCTGGCACGGAGGCCCTCGCCCCGCCGGCCGCAAAGTGGCTAACCACGTCCGAACCTCGCTCTCCCTCTACCCCGAGGCCCCGGCGCCGGAACAAACCGCGTTAATACCGCACGGACGGAGGTCTTTTGTCTTCAGCCACAGGGCTTCCCAGAGGCTACAAATCTCGCTAGCAGCGTGTGATTCATAGCCTCCCATGACTCAGTCAGGCAATAAAATGTTCTCACCCCATAGATATCTGTATGCGTCGAATTTAAATTGACAGCATACTTGCTGCTTTGGCAATGTTATGAACAAAGCACAGTCTAGATCAGGGGTTCCCAACCTGTGGTCCGCGGACCCCTTAGGGGTTCGCCGGCTCTTTTCAGGGGGTCCGAGGCCACCTTTCACCAAATCGTGTAAAATAATGAGTAAAATTATGGAATAAAAATGTGAAAATCAAATTCATCACTATTTTTTTTTCGGGTGAAAAACACGTGTACTTTTACTTCAGGTCGTATCCGCAAGCAGCCTTTGCGGTTCCTAAGTGAGGACGTATACACAGTTTAGTGCCGGAGAATGCGGCTTCTCTGATCGACTGTTTAGCAATAATACGGGGGTCGTTTATGCGACTGCTCACGGCGCTAGATGCGCTGAAACCTTTTACGCATGCACGGAGCGAGCTCTGTCGACCAATCACAGCACTCGCTGCCACGTATGCGGTCCCAGGCATCATTAAATGTTAAACTTGCCTTGTCATTGCACTACCTATTTCATAAGTCGATTTTTTACCAGTTTATTACTTCTAACATGGGTCGGCGGCTGAAGTCAGGATCATTGAAGAAGGCTGCAGTTTCTCCATCGCCTTCACGACAAGGGAAGTTTCCAGTTGAAATGTATGAGGAGGGAGGACGACCAAAGGAAGACTTTACATACATTTGAACATTTTTCTTCGGATTTCACGAAAAAACCACACACACACACACACACACACACGCACACACACACACACACACACACACACGACTGTTACGAAATATGCATGCTCCTTACACATCAGTACCCAAATAGTGGAAGTGAACAGCAAACAGTTTGGACGTGACGTTGATTGCTCTTGGTGGATGACAGTTCCATCGTGTGAAATTTCAGTTACCAAATAATTTTAATCAGGCTATAGTGTTTTGAACAAAGTGAGAAAATGCACTAGTAAGTGTCTGGATACAGTGCGAATTCAAATTGGATCGTTAATTTCAAGTTGTTTTCATTCATCTCTAAACCAAAGACTATTCATACTTCGGCGGAGCAGGGGGGGGGGGGCGAAGGGGGTCATTGGGAACATGGGACCGCCATTAAGAAGCTTTCAGTTCCCATGGGTTTCGCTCTGAAATATAAAGTTACTGTGCTCTTGACTGACTAGAGGTCCGCCATGGATTTTCGACTGAAGAAGGGGTCCGCCAGCTGAAAAGGTTGGGAAGCCCTGGTCTAGATCATACGTTTATTGCTTTTGTATTCACCAAATGGCCATGTGAAACGTATGAATACGTTGTGAACGGAATCTCCAACCACGGAAAGCAGTTGCTCCTATGGTGTGGTTTGCTTGTGAGTGTTATGTTCTTTAGTGAATACAGGAAAGAGAAACAGATGCTGTTCATGAACAGAGAATTCAGGTATATTACTTATTCTACTTCTAATATCAAATAGTAATAATAGTACATAACTTTTTTGCTGTGTTTGCAGCGTCCATTGCTAACAGTAGATCTGAATGTGGGAATACATAAAGATACAAGAGACTTATAGTGAATGTTATCCATAGTGGATGCTGTTGGACTCCGTGACTGTTCCTTTATATGGTATAGAAAAATTTCCGCTACCAGTCACAATAAAAGATTATTTATTTGTCACACGACTGGTTTCGGTCTTGTATATCATTCTCAGGTATTTATACATTCATGTACATGTTTATATTGCTGGAGATCACTGTATAAACACACAAAAAAAAAATTACTAGTGACTAAACAGATACAAATGCAACGACTGTAAGTGGCAGGGAGGATCTTGTTGAAAATATATCTGTGCTTACATGAAGATGAAGCATCATTACGCTGTGCTGACAGTTTTCCACTTAGTTGCACACTTTCTATCATTTTCACGTCCATATTTCAGTTTCATACACTTTAGCTACAGATTTCACTACTAAGACGTGCACTCATGAAGTACACTGTGTTTATGTACAAACATGTAGGTTATGGTCAAAGAACGTAGGCGCAACAGGTGTAAAGATGTTGCTCACACAGAAACATGTAGCTTATGGTCAAAGAACTTAGCCATCGGAAGTGCACATATAAAAACTTAAAAAGCTATTATAAACTGATCCACATTATGAATTTTTTTTAATCCACATTTTGTCATAGAACTTAGATCTAGGAAGTACAGTGATGTTATATAAATGAAATTATTAAAAGCTATTACAAATTAAAATATGACAGAACCGTTCTCTGGCAACAGTGTGGCTCAGAACAGAAACATGCAGCTAAACTTTACAAAACTGAAATATGGACGTGAAAATGGTAAAAAGTGTGGAACAAAGTGGTGTTATCACAGCGTAATTATAATAATGATGCTTCATCTTGTTTAAGTACGACGAGGTGAAAGAAGAGGTTCATAACTTTCTAAACAGCATGGCGGCGAGCTGGTATGACATGGGCATACAAAAACTGACACAGTTGAAACGTCCCCTTAGAAAAATTATACATGACTGTGTTTAAACTGACACACAATACTTTTTAGCGTAACGCAATCTGACTTTCAATAATCCCTACAAAAGAATGGCCCTGACTAACATTAACCTATACCTTTCACAAATCACTTACCTCACAAAAATCTTCGTTACTCCAACTACTGCAATACAGCGAGCGCCACTAGGCCAGCTAAATAAAAGATTCAAACTACGGAAGCCACTAACTACTGATAGGCATAGTTAGCAAATGAAAGATTTTAATAGAGAACAAACAATGTATTTACCTTAATAGTGTTGAAAAATCATAATATACATAGCAGTTCATGACATCCAGTCTTACAAATTTCAAAACTCCGCCATTTCTCTCCCCATATCCACCACTGCTGGCGGCTCACCTCCAACTGCGCAACGCTAAGCGCTGCTAACAGCCGACAGCCCAACACTACAATAGCGAATATTACAACAATGCCACCCAGCCACAAACTGCACACAGCACAGCCAGTGATTTTCATACAGAGCGCTACGTGGCGTTACCAATATAAAAACCTAAACAGCGTACTTACACAGTGTCTACTAAAATGCATCGACAGAAATGGTGATTACGTCGAAAAATAGCTAAATGTTCAAGGTGTACACTGATGTAAGCCATTGTAGAAATAAACAGGTCTATGTACTTATAAAAAAATAGGAGACCTTACTTTTGGGATTACTCTCGTATTTTCGACAAATGGCGGCTTGCCACTTACAATTGTTCCACTTGTACCTGTTTAGTCACCCGCAAATAATTTCTTTGGCATTTATACACTGATCTCCAGCAATATAAACATGTACATGAAGGTATAAGCACCTGAGAATGGGCGCAAGCCCGAAACCGTTCGTGTGACAAATAAATAATCTTTTATTGTGACTGGTAGCGGAAATTGTTCTACACCGTATAAGAGATTTATAAATGTGTAACTATTCAGTACAATGTCTATTCAGGAAATGTCGAGCCCTGGCCAGTATGAATATTTGTAAATGTTATTCAACTGACAAACCCACAAAATGGCGCTCACTGTGTAAATGTTCGAACACCTGCCTCTGGAGCTCGCGACAGGCAGGACTTCCATCTCATTGAGAGCGGCGTAACGGTTCGTGGCAGAGTTCTCGTACCGCGGTGGCTGAATAGCTCGCTGCCCATATTTGAAAGTTCGTTCGACTGGATCGCCACCCATACCGCAGTGCGCAGCAGCTGTACAGCTTTGTCTCGGGGCAAAATAGGATTAGGCATCAGTTGTGGCAACGTACACTGACTGTCATAAAAAGACCTGCACCCAGGAGGATAAGGCGGATTGCGATGTTGGCAGGCAGGCAGGCAGGTGGTGCCACACGTGCAAAATTACTACAAACTGTTAAATACCAACATTTAAGCGTCCAAACGTCGTAGTTGTACAGATCTGGGATGGAGGCCTGCGATACTGTCTCGTGTGGCTTGTACCTGGGCCCGTACATCCCACAGACCAGTGGGTGGAGTTGGACTCCTGATGACATGCACCGTGACACACTTTCGATCTGGGAGGGATCGGCGACGCCGCTAGCAATGGCAGAGTATCCTCTGCTGCTGGAAGGGTCCGGTCGGGTGGCAGCCGTACGAGGTCGAAAGTTGTCCTGTTGAAATGGGGCATGGGCGTGGACATTCACGAACAACAGACCTGCTAGTCGCACCTCGCCATATGTGTATCTTGCGGCTGTCACGGGGCCCGTTAGGAACACTACCCCGGCGCATGAGCACAGTGAGATATTCATCCCTACCCACCACAACAAGTCGCCGGGACCTGTGACAGGATACCTGTAGCCGATCCTCGTGCCGCTTGTAATGTCCCCACAGAAAATACCCTCTACCACGCACCAATTAATCATTGTCAATCAAACCATTCACATTCAATCACTTTGTAAAAGTATCTGATCTGATTTTCTCGTAACATATGCGGCGACAGCTCGACGACGCCAAAGTATTTTCTAGTGCGTTTATTCTTTGAAATAACAGAGATGCATATATGCATTCTCCATGGTTGTTAGAGTGGTAACTAGGACAGCTTCTGGAGTAGGGATTGAGGGATTGACGTGTTTCTGAGAGATACGTATTCTGATTTTCTTCTCGCTAAATCCAGCGAATTAACTTTTGTGCCACTAGCGGTTTGTTTGAATAGAAAGAGAGTGTAAACGGAAAATAATTAAGACGTGGATTCACCGGAGATCTGTACATGTAATGGAGATGGATTTAATACACAATTTCCTTCATAAATAAGGTCTGTGACTTTTTGTTCCGGAGTGAATGAACGAATGAGTTTTTCTGAACCATTTGATGTTCACGTTGGCCCTGTAATTGGTGGGGAAGTTTCAGCTGTGTCGAAGAGAGCCTGCAATCGCTGAGTCTGTGTTAAATCGTCCAAAAAGGCTTCGTACACATCTGGAATTCGCAATCTTTCGTAAAAGGAACAAATTGTCCACACGATTGATTCTCCCGACTGAATACAGTGTTAAACAGTAATAATAAATGTAAAGATCTCTTACAGCAAGCTAGCCGCTGATTACCAAGACGAAGGACTCCACCAAAGATCCTATTTGGCTGATTTCACGTAATGAAATATTATAATAAAACCTGTACATAGATAAAGGAGAGAAAGAGAGAGAGCGAATGAAAATAGAGATAATACTAATAATCCTCCGTTAGTCTAACTTTTCGCCTGTCTTATCACGGATCAGCCAAGACACGGGAGGCCCTTACATTACTGCATCGATTTATGTGTGAAGGTGAAAGGGTCTTAAAGGCAACAGATACACGTCTATACAGACAAGACATTACACGAAGTTAGCGGCTATCTATTCATAGAGGAAGAGACGACAACTTATTATGTTGTTAAACGCTCTCCGACACCTCTCCAGCCACGGAGCCGGTGGTCGTCGCCTCCGACGGATAAGCGCGACTCGTCCGAATAAAGAGCCACAGGGAGTCTGCAGGGCGGCACCTCCGCTGTTGCCGACACTGGGCGAGTGGGGCGGGACGGCGCGCCGCGCCGCGGGCAGGTGGGTGGCGGCCGCCGACGCCATCGGCAAGTGGCGACCGGGGCGTCGTGCGACCGCCTGCAAACAATCCATCTGTGCTCACACATGCAGATGCTAAACGTTGCTCGTGTATGCCTTTCCCTATTCATGGCCGCCAGTAACAGGTAACGGTGGTGTCCGTTTTCTGCCTGACTACATACCTCTGTATTTGAATACGCATGCCTATACAAAATTGTTGGCGCTTCAGTGTATGTACCTGATGATGGAGATTGAAACGTGTATCGGAAATAAAATAAATGTGGAGTGGTTAGAGTAAACCTACAGTTTCGACTTCAGTCCTTTTACCTACGACAACAAATTGTTGTGTGCGACGTACATTCAATGGTACGTGGCCACCGTACAGTTATAGAACTTGACTCTGTAGAACGTGATCGTAATAGCTTGTCACGAACGCATTCGTTTCGCTGTGTAAGATGGGCGGCTTTTATGTGGTGTTGGAGTAGCTGCTCGCCTTTTCCCTTGCTGTTTTATTTTTCCTGTTCCTTGACGCCGACATGTCCTTGTCAGTGGAGATCAGATGCTGGAGATCTCATTGTTTCTCGCCGCATCCTTGGAATACCGCGGGGCGTTTGCAGCTCGCATCGAGCCGGCCGCGGCCTGCACGATCCATGAAATCTGATAGCGGCGCGGCCGGCCGCCACAATGGGCAGGGCAGCCTCCATAATGCATGCGGGCGCGGCGGCGAGGCCCCACCAGCATGTGACGAGTCTGTACCGCCTTCGACACGACCCGCATCTGCGACACGCGCTATCAGCTCCGCCGACGCTCCCTCCGATACCGCACCACTGGACACAGCTGTACGTCGCAGCCGCCGCGCTGCGTACCGGCAAGTGGAAGTGCCACAGCTCTGTCACTATAGCACACGTACAGGGAATAGACAAAATAATGCGAACACTGTGGGATGGCTATGTTTGACGGTCAACAACGCAGGTAATGCACGTGTCGCGCTGGGCATCAGTGGACGTTGTTTACGAGTGGCGCACACTTCGTATTTGCATTCAGAGGACGAGGTCGACGTGCAGTGAAAGACGTGACAGGGTTCCAGAGAGGAGACTGTAGGGTCCCGATTAGCAGGAGCATCAGTAACCAAGACAGCCAACTTATTGAATGGTTCAAGAGTAACTGTTTCAACAGTCATGACAAACTACACAAAACGTGGGAAGACATCATTGTGTAAACGTAATAGTGGGCGCAAACCAAAACTAAATGACGGAGATCTGCGTACGGTAACACTAATTGCGTCAAAACAACACAAAACTACGGCGCTAAAAAGATTGCAGAGCTCAATTGCCACCTTCGAGACCCCATATCTATCGACACTGTCCGTCCAGAACTCCACAAAGCGAATATTCGAGGACCGAAACCATTACTGGGACAACCAACGCAAAGAAGAGTAATATGCGTTGTCAGGAGCATAAATCCTGGACCGCTGATCAGTGGAAACACGTCGTATGGTCGAAGAGTCAACGTTTTTGTCATTTACAACATCGGGCCGGGTTTGCATCTGGGGAACGCCAAAAGAAGCCTACAATCCTGATTGCTCGATTCCAACGGCTAAGCATGGAGGTGGAAGTCTGATGCTGTGGACAGCCATATCTGCTGGTCCATCATTACTCTCAAAGGCCGTTTACAGCCAACGATTATGTGAACATTTTAGGTGATCAGTTGTACCCCATGATTCAAATGTTGTTCCCCAACAATAAAGCAATATTTCAAGACGATAATGCACCCATTCATACAGCCAGGACAGTAAATTTGTGGTATGAGGAGCACGCAGCTAGACTGCAGCATCTTCCCTGGCCAGCACCCTTTTGGGTGGTATTGGAGCGAAGACTCTAGATTTCCGCCTCCCTCGTCACTACAGGAGCTAGAAGATGTTTGATCGAAGAGTGGCATAAAATTCCACTGAAAATTACAAAATCATTATATGCCAGAATTCCAAGAAGAATTGCAGCTGTATTACGCGCAAATGGGCGTCCAGTCTCTTATTAATAAACCATTTCCAAGTAAGTACAGGTATTCACATTATTTTGGCTACCCCTGTATATTTCTCTTAATGCAGAAGGCGAGAGCTTATTGTTACTGGCTAATCTTTTGATTGGACAGACAGCACCTTCCCTTTCTTTTCTCTCTCACTAGTTTCATCTTGGTAGGTAGTTATATTATTAAAAGGAAAGCTGGGTTCCCAGCAGTATTTCTCTGAACTTAGCATCCACTACCTCACTCTCTACCCTGGCTCTGCCTAGGACATCGGATTCATCTTATGCTACGGGTATTATTGGACCGTTTCTCGACACGCACAGTGGAGCTGGCATGATGAGGGGTTAGATACGGATCGGGACAGCGCAACTCTATTTCAGGAAGCTTCATTCACAGACAGTTACATATTTATGTCTTGGTAAAAGACTCAGAAATACTCTAAGAAAGAAACTCGCACGATTGAACAAGATGAAAAGGCAGTGCAACTGTTGGCCAAAGTTCCTGGATACGAGACCGTTATTACTGGAGCTGCAGAAAACGCTCTACAAGTCGAGAAAATCACAAACATGCGTTATGAGAGGGCGTGAGGAAAATAAAGAAATAAGACACGTAATTGAGCGCAAGCGATAGAGGGGTAGTGTCTAATGGTGGCACACGACAGTAGAAAGTGTGAGATTGCCTTAGCAGCGTCGTCCAGATGCGTTCGCAGTTACGAGTTAGCACCGTAATTCCAGGCCATTTTGTCGGCGAGCAACAAGGTCGTTAACTGTTTCTCTGACTAACCGGCAATCTTATATCGACCTTACGATACCTGTAGTCGTTCACCTGTATCAAAATGGCGCCTGAACAGCAGGATGACGTGGTATGGAGATTGACTGCACCAGACACGTAGACGTGTCATGACGGCGGAGGAACTGGATCCCAGGAGGGCAGAAGCGACAGTTCCCAACAGAATGGCCGAGTGCACACAGGGCTCTACTGTTCACGGCTAACCTAACAGTGCAGACCTGCTGTGATAAGTCAGGATGTTCCGACGCTGGCTTCTTCGGATAGGCAGAATCCCTTCTCTGACGCTTCTGTGGTCTACTCGTGTGTCAAGAAGCGTTCAAGCTCACTACAACGGAATACCCCGTACTGGTTAAAATCACTAACGTAATTCCAATTAGCACTAGAAAAAAATTATAGACAAGAAGATAACAGAAACTTTCCAAATGTGATGCTGCAGAAGAATGCTGAAGATTAGATTGGTAGATCACATAACTAATGAGGAGGTATTGAATAGAATTGGGGAGAAGAGGAGATTGTTGCACAACTTAACAAGAAGAAGGAACTGGTAGGACATGTTCTGAGGCATCAAGGGATCACAAATTTAGTATTGGAGGGCAGCGTGGAGAATAAAAGTCGTAGAGGGAGACCAAGAGATGAATACACTAAGCAGATTCAGAAGGATGTAGATTGCAGTAAGTACTGGGAGATGAAGAAGCTTGCACAGGATAGAGTAGCATGGAGAGCTGCATCAAACCAGCCTCAGGACTGAAGACCACAAAAACAACAATCTCTATACTAGATCACCGTTACTGTCTATTTGGCATCTGTCGTCCGCTTTGACAACACCCGTAATATCACGAATCAAAGTAAAGTCAACATTAATCATTTCATGTAGGTCTATCATTGCTACGCTCAGAAAATTGTTAATCTCTGATGAGGACCCAATATAGGGGCGAGCGAGCCGGGCATTTGTCCGGGGCTCCAAAATTTAGGGCCGCCACTTCGGCTGTAGGTGTGCGAAAAATATTGGTGTGTTATATATTCAGCAATAGAAAAATATTACTACAGGCAAATATAAAATCCATGTTGCAGTCAAACGAGTGCTTTCCTTTGCGTCGGTTACCTAAGTTTTCGTTATTACGGCGACGTCTCTGACTGCCCGGCCTGTTGCTGCGCGATGGAGCCCGTCTGATTTCCGTCCCCTCTGCGGGACACCATTTTCTCTGTTGTGTGACTTGGTGTTGTGTGGCTCGCGGTAAGTCGAACAGCAGCCGTGCACCATTCGAATATGGCAATAAAAGGGAACTTCTCATACGAACCATCAAAGGTCCAAAAGAACAATATAAAATACTTTTCTTTTTATTAATTTTTCCAATCGAACAATCACTAAATGCACTAGATGACACCGGTATATTTCAATCAAGTTAGTAACCATAGTGAATATTTTCAAATCATACGCAATATACATGAATTGAACACAATGTCCAAAGAAATGCTACTAAAATCTATCGTATTTCAACTGATGGTGGTTCTTTTCGCATAAATAGGGTAGATTTAGCAGTGGAAATTTCAGCAGTACGTGCGGGTTTGGACAGAAAAGAACGCATAAGCAATGTACTGAGTTTAATTACAAACATAAATTTTATCCGAAATCTTGCTAGTCTTTTAAGAAAACTGCTAACGAAACCACTATGTACCAACCAAGTGACGAAAGGAGTTACTCTAAATCAAAATTAATTAACGACTTTTTCAGTTCAACTACAGACAATTGTCTCATTTATTTCAGAATTCTGGCAACTGAGCATGAAATTGCTGATTAACGAAGTTTAAAAGATATATTAAGAATGTTTGCGGAACTTAATGTAAGAAAAAAATACGATTTTGTGATTTCAGCGTACTTGATGTTACCTTGTTTTATATTCAAAATAATGGTATTTAAAACTGTAAAATGTATATGATTAACAATTCGTCGCTAGTTATTGATATTGTTTTATATTGTTTATATATAAGTGGTAGCTTATATGTTTCTCTCTAAAAATACGTTTTTATTAAAATTTAAACAAAATTATATATATATATATATATATATATATATATATATTGTGATATTGTGTCACGAAATTTTAATGCTGGATAACTGATGTCAGTAGGAACTAAAATTATTAATGTTGTGTAGGTCGACAGCGCACCACTTTTAAACTACGGCAACTTGGCGCCACGCGCTCCTACTGGGCGTGCGATTGCCCTGTTGCCGTTCGTCGGTTGAGGTGCAGTGCTGTGGCATATATAGGGGGCGACAACTTCTCTTTTGTCTGGAGCGACGTAACCGCCAGATCGGTCTCTATGTGTAATTAACGTAATAGTAATGTGGCGGCAGCAGTTTGCCACACCCGGAGACTGTGAAACCACACTATCTCCTCCTGATGAATATTTAATGTGCACTGTGCTGCACCTAACTCTTTCACCGTCAAGTGCCTCCTTGCAGTGTGTAAACTGCTGGTAATCTGAGCTCACCAAAAACAAACAGGGTGCACAAACAATTCGCCAGCGTGGTATTCCGCGCCTCTTCATCAGTAAAAAGAAACCTTGATACTTCTTTTGTTTCGTTCTCCTTTTATTTCATGTAAACGCACGTCGCTTTATTGCAGCAGTTACTGTGATACAATTACCCAGAAAGTTTGCCTAGAAAAATGCACGGATGGAAATTTATTTATCTGCAACCTTTGTGCCCAGTTGAATCGCACATAACAAGGAAACTCGAGCACCTTTAAATAAAAAAACAAAAAACAAAAAAGTGGCTCTGAGCACTATGGGACTTAACATCTATGGTCATCAGTCCCATAGAACTTAGAACTACTTAAATCTAAGGACATCACACAACACCCAGTCATCACGAGGCAGAGAAAATCCCTGACCCGCCGGGAATCGAACCCGGGAACCCTGGCTCGGGAAACGAGAACGCTACCGCACGACCACGAGCTGCGGACGTTACTTTATACTGTGCTGATAACATCAGCCATAAACATAGTACACTAGTACTATCTGGACAGAAACTAGGCCAGACTATTCGCACTTCTAAACCACTAAACGCTGTGGCATTGTGTGCATATTTGTTGATATTGACTCTGTTTGCAGCGGACGATCAGGCTGCCATTAAAGCGTTTCTTAAACGCAGACCGAAGAAGCGAATTATGTGTAGCTTCTAATGGAACATTTGACTAATCCCTGAGTCAATAATTCGAAAAAAAAATTGTGTTATCGTATTGTATCAAAGCGGCGAGAGACCCTATAAAAATCCTTACATTTTCGAATAGAGGGTGTGAAGTCAATGTCTGACACTTGTCTCACTCTCATTCAGGTTGCTATATATCATAATTTTTTTTTTTTTGTATTCGCTTTTCCCTGTGTTTCCTACTCTATGACGAAAAATTGGCAGCAAAAGAAATTTGATGCCAGTTGATTACTTATCCTTCCAGTAGAATCGATTTAAATTTAGCGTTTTGTTGTCTATATTTCCGTTATTTGCCGTCGATGATCAAGTGAGCCGTTGCGCCTCAGGATCGAACAGGTCCAAGCAAAGATCTGTGGAAGGGCGTCACTGTAGATTTTGATGTTAGTCCATTATTTAGAACCCCCACATATTTCCCTCGCCACGTGTGCGTACACTTCCATTCCGCTGTGCCTTAATCACTTGAATGCAACTCCGCAACGTCCTACGGTATAGTCACACCTGTCTACATCTGCATCTACAAATGGAAACACCAAGAAGGAGCTGTGTGACATACAAGAAAGTTGTAGGGGTGTTTTTATATCTGAAAGACGATGTCTTATCAAATGTCGCGCCAGCCGCATATGAATGTCGCTAGTAGCGCCATTATGAGGATTCAAACCAGGTTTGCTTTAAAAACACGCTATAATGGTGGTGAGCGTTAATTAATTTTGAGATTGGACATGGTGAGCTTATGTTAGTCAAGAATGCCTTTAATGCGACAAAGATGCCATTATCAAAACTTCACTGAGTTTAGACGAGGTCGTCTAACATGCCTACGAGAAGATGGATCTTCCTTCTGGGGGGAGCTTCCTTCTGCGATACTGCAGAGAAGTTTGGGAGGAATGTACCCACTGTACACGACTGTTGGCGTCGCTGATGTCGACAACGTACGGTGACAAGAAGACCGGACTTTGGAGCGCCACGTGGCACCACCGAGAGGGAAGAACACTGTGTCAGCCACACGGCTGCAGCACCAATTGGATCAACAACCGGCACCACAGTGGCCCAGCCAGTTGTTACCAATCGGTTACTTCGACGACAGCTCCGAGCCAGATGCCCTTTAACGTGTATTCTGCTTACCCAAACTACCGTCGTTTGCGACTGCCGTGTTGTCAAGGGAGAGCTCATTGGACGGCAGGGTGGAAGTCTTTTGTCTTCTCTGATGCAATATGGTCCTGCCTCGGTGCCAGAGATGGCCATGATTTGTTTAGAAAGGGACCAGTTGAGGACATGCATCCAGCTGTCTGCGTGAAAACCAGACTGGACCCACACCTGAAGCTATGGTCTGGGACATGATTTCGTATGACAGCAGGAGCACATTTGTGACTATCCCTGACGGCAAATTTGTACGTCAGTTTGTAGATTGGATCCGTTGTACTGCCATTAATGAACAGAATTCCAGGGGGTGTTTCCCAACAGTATAACGCTCTCCCACATACACTTGTCGTATCCCAAAACACTCTACAGAGTGTCGACACGTTGCCCTGGTCTACTCGGTCACAAGGTCTGTCTCCAATCGAGCAGGTACAGACAGAACATCATCGGACGGCGACTCCGGTGTCTTCCACAACCATCATTAAGCGTCCGTGCACTGAAGGACCAGTAGCAACTCCAGCCCACAAATTGACATCAAGTATTACAACGGAATGGACTGTGTCTTGAAAGGAGGATATAGGATGAACATCAACAAAACCAAAATGAGGTTAGTGGAATGTAGTAGAATTCAATCAGATGATGCTGCGGGAATTAGATTAGGAAATGAGAAGCTTAAAGTAGTAAATGAGTTTTGCTATTTCGGGAGCAAAATAACTGATGATGGTCGAAGTAGAGAGGATATAAAATGTAGACTGGCAATGGCAAGGAAAGCGTTTCTGAAGAAGAGAAATTTGTTAACATCGAGTATAGATTTAACTGTCAGGAAGTCGTTTCTGAAAGAATTTGTATGAAGTGTAGCCGTGTATGGAAGTGAAACGTGGACGATAAATAGTTTGGATAAGAAGAGAATAGAAGCTTTCGAAATGTGGTCCTATAGAAGAATGCTGAAGATTAGATGTGTAGATCACATAACTAATGAGGAGGTATTGAATAGAATTGGGGAGAAGAGAAGTTTGTGGCACAACTTGACTAGAAGAAGGGATCGGTTGGTAGGACATGTTCTGAGGCATCAAGGGATAACCAGTTTAGTATTGGAGGGAAGCGTGGAGGGTAAAAATCGTAGAGGGAGACCAAGAGATGAATACACTAAGCAAGTTCAGAAGGATGTAGGCCGCAGTAGGTACTGGGAGATGAAGAAGCTTGCACAGGATAGAGTAGCATGGAGAGCTGCATCAAACCAGTCTCTGGACTGGAGACCACAACAACAACATCTGTACAACATGTAAGTTTGCATGCTTGCATTCATCATTGTGCCTATTACGTCGTTTACTAATGTACCGGCATTTCACATTTGCAGTGGCTTATCCCGTGCTTACGTATTCCTATGATATTGCAATGTTAATCACTTAAAGATGTTACCGAGAGAAATGTATTCACGAAATTTCATTGCTCTACGTTAATTATTTTTGGTATTGCATTTTTTTCCCGTCAGTGTGTATACCGAAAGTCACCTAACGGTGCTTGGCTGAGGGTGCCTCCGGTATCACAACTTTACCGATTCCCAGTTCCAGTCAATAATGACGCACGGGGAGGAGGACTGTGAATATGAGAATTAGCTCTGATTTCTCAGAATTTCCCGCAGTGCTCATTTCATGAAACGTATAAGGCACGAAGGACTGAAGTGTTGCCCCGCTCTTCCTGCAACGTACTCCAGCCGAATATGAACGGTAATCTTATCAGTGAAGCTGAACACCTGTCTTGTAATGGCTCCCACTGGAGTTCTTTGAAGATCTCCACAACGTTCTCGCGCCGACTAAACGGTCGCAGGACGAAAGGCGTTGCTCTTAGCTGGATCTTGTCTGTCTCTCTTATTATCCAACCTGATTGACGAGTAATGGCCAAGGATCTACCGAACGAGTGTTTTGTAGGCCACATCTTTCGTGTATGAATTGTATTTCGTTAAGACTCTCCTTATTAGTCAGAACTTACAGTTGGTTTTGTGTGATCATTCCTCTTTATGTCGGTCTGAATGGATACTTGTAGGTGTTTTACAGTAGTTGCTATTTGTAGTTATTTTTTACAAACAATGCAGTCGTACATCAGTGAGTTTCTTCGCTCATTTACGCGCAGTGTGTCACATTTAGGGTCCAGGCCAGTCCCTGGATCTGTCGACTGTGCCCTGCAGGTCTTGTAACCTCCCCCTCACTTACCGACCTTAATGACAGTGAAAAATGAAACCGCGTGTACCTAATGGGAGTTTTGGAAAAGCAATCGTCACCGAAGTTAACCTGTCGGTAAAGAGGGAGGAAAGGGTTACATCTAAATGAAAGGAAAAATGCAAATGAAACTGGTGGAAATTAATTTTGAAAAGGGGTAAAGTTAATAAAGAAAGTAAATGTGCGGCCGTTACGTTAACAATTAACTAGCGGTAATTAGATATTTGAGATTTGGGGGAAATCACGGTCGCCAGTCCTAAGGACAATTACTATAGTAACTGAAAAAGAAAGGTTATTACACATATAATTAACACTAGAAGCGTGGCAACTGAAGGTTGACACGTGTAGTGTGAAAACTGAAAGTTTGTCAGAAGTAATAAATTTCGCTACACTCTGACTTAATTTAGCAAAAGAATTAATAAAACCGGAAAATCGAAAGTTAATTTAGTGACTGAAGTTAATAGTGAGCTTTCTTTCTGAAGCACATCGAAATCCAGTAAAATACGGTTAGTCTTGGACTACCTCAACAATCATTTCAAAAGCAACTTGACTCTACGCAATTTAGAAACAAGAGATTTAACTTTGAACTTGAATTAAATGATTCTGAACTATTAACAATAGTAAAATTTAGTACGTACCAAGCTGAGCTGCAGTCACAGGTAAGCTAAAATATGCTAACAAAACTCGCACTCTAAATTTGTGCTCGTGTAACCTAAATATTGTAGCCAGCTACTGAACTTTGAAATTAAAGCAGTGAAATCTAATCATATTATTTTAATGCTGGCGTTTGAATTTCAACGACACTCGGGTTCATTTCGGAAAAGGAAGGGACCCTGCTTGGCAATGCAATTGGGACAATGAGCAACAAAGGTTCATGCTAAGTTGCTGTAATTTTGCGAGGCAAATGGAACAATTTGAAAAGCTGAGGTCTGCCATACAGTTCTGAAACTTTACGTGCTTTTAGTCTTCCTTGTTGGTTGATTGAAGGTTTGAAGCCGTCGATCGAGGAGGTGGCGACAGTCACTCATTGTCGGCCGTCGCTGTTGCAGAAGCTGGATGTTGGCGCGCCTTCTTCTCGACACGGTCACCAGGCGAAACGGGCTCTTGATGTGCGCCAGCTAATGCTTCCCGTCCGCGACACCATGTCAGAAAGTATCATCGCGAGTCGAGCGCAATTACATGCTGCCAAACCCCGAAAGCGCGGCAACTCGCGGGAGCGTCACACAACACCTGCTCCACTCGCTACTCACGCCAGACTCTCACTGTTCTGCCCGCGCTCCACGCGGCAGAGTTAACACTACCAAAGATCCTACCCACTTTGATTCTTCACACGACCTATCGACGTAATCGTTCGATAGCAGTTTTCCCTAGGCAAGACCCAGCGAAAAATACAAATAATATTTACGAAACAAACCAATTATACATCGACATGAGTGCATAAATATATATATACAAACAGTAAAACAATTACAATATATAAAGAGACAGAAATGTCATATCTTGAGGTAACAAAACAAGGAAAAAAAATAATAGTACAATAGATGGAAATAGGAGGATATGCATTTCCGGCGTTACACGTGCCCCACATTGTCTGAGGATGTTCGTGTAACGTAAACGACTCAGAAAATGTCCCAAAAAAGAAACAGCGGAAATGCATATGCTCAAAACATCAAAAAAATTTAGCATTCGTCTAATTAACCATAAACCAATTTGTAGACAATAATAATTGAGTGGAGAAACTCCTAATCTTATTCCACTCTGTCATCTTGAACAAAATAAAACAGGTTGACAACATATTAAAATTCATAGAAAACATAGAAAATGGTTTAGCTATTCTAAAATTGTCAAAATTCCCAACAGTATCAAGAAATGGAATACTATTTACAAAATTAATCAGAGTACATGGTCATAAAAACAGGTAGATCAAAATACGCAAATTAATAATTAATTACATAGAATACACATTTTTACATAACCCTTTTTATAATTAATATTCTCGTCATGGGAGTCCATTAAACGCTAAACAAGAAAATAACACACATCAGATCGAAAAAAACATAAATATTGACAGTAGAATTCTTTCAGCTGTCCAGGAAGAAAAACAATTCCGCCTTCCGTACTCGCAAGTACAAAGAATGCCGACAGCGGCCCAAGAGCCAACAGCGGCACAAGAGCCGACAGCGGCTCGCCTCGCCAGTATTGTTGCGCCCGCGTGTGCGGCACGCTTGATCTCACTCGCCCTTGTGACGGCGTTACCAGAACGTCCGCTTCACTGAATTCTTTAGGAAAAACTCACTCCCGAGTAATCTCAAGGAGTCCCTTAATACTATCACAGTGGATAACTCAACACTGTCCATCATCACACGCATGTACTAGCCTGAAACTTAAAACAGCGTCTAAGTACATCGGCAATGACTAGTAAATCACATATTTATGAAATCTTACAGCTATTTACAAAATCATATTTACATTCCTTAATCTACTGTGACTCAGCTGAAACTTAAACTAGCAGCTTGGATTTTTCAGTTGATTAGATCATGATTAAATTGATTAAAATTAAATTGATTAATCAAAATTAATTACTTATTAATTACAACTTCTTTAATGACCTTGGTCAGTCAAAAGCATGGCAATCTAGCAAATCGTTAAATCTTACACTCTATTTTACATACTGTATAAATTACCCATTGTGTGGTATTAATCGATCCTAGGTTGGTACAATTTCAAGTCTACAATATTCCGAAAGCATTTGTGTGAGGCATACCAATGACTTTATATGGTCCATTATAAACAAACTTAAATTTAGAGTTTTCATGGTCTATCTCGCTCGATTTCTCATGAGCTTTTACAAGTACTAAGTCTCCGATTGCAAACTTAGCAAAACGCGCTTTAGCGTCATGACGACGTATGCGAGCATCGGCTTTTAGCTTCATTACTTCTCGCAAACGATCTTTTTTCACACCAATACTAATGTTAATCCGTGGAGGGAATTTGATTATCTCTTCCACTAAACTTTCTACACTTTTGTCAATGCCGAGATTCCTCACTTTACGGCAGTTCAAATTCATACCTACATCAATACCATCCGGCCAGTTAACAATGTGTATAGGCTGGTATTGCCTATGCACACCGTCTCCTGCCTCGTCAAAACTAACTACTATTGTTTTATCTTGGGACGTACATGTCAAAGTTTTGCTTTCGCAATTAATCACTGCACGGTACTTTAATAGCCAATCTAACCCGATAATTACTTCCGCAGTTAAGTCTGGCACGACGACAAACTCTTGTTCAAATCGTGCCCCACATATCTCGAAGTTGACAAAAATCTGTTTTGTGACCGGTTTACTGGCCTTCCCAGTAGCACCGATAATTTTCACTCCTGTTACTGGCATAACTACGATGCCAGGTCTGTCTTTCAGTAACTCAAATATTTTCCCAGATACAGCACTCAATTCTGCACCGGTGTCAATCAACACGTTTAGTTGTAGGTCGTGCATATTAACAGACACTACTACCCGTCTACACTTGTCCTCGACTGTTTCTTTATTTTCCCACAGTAAATCCTCGTCTATATCCAGGTCATTCCAGAAAAAACCATCCGGCTTTGATCCCAAATCCGGTTTATCTGGCGGCTTTTTCAGCCTCTGTTCACATACAGTTTTAATTTCAACACGTTTGTCCTGAGGCTTAGTCTCTAGCTTCGCCTCCAATACCGAAACCTTTTCCTGTAACTCGTCAACTAGTGAGTGTTGCTTTGCTATCAATTCACTAATTGTCACCTTCGTTGATTCCACTTTGGTCAGATTGATCTCATCTGCCAATCTACCTGGAGGAATGTGCCCAGTAGCATCTGGAATTACTTCCTCTGGATCTGCGCAACCCACACTGCTATCGTCTGACTGTATAATGTCAGCTCTAACCTCATACACGCTGTAATCTATGTGCTTTTCTACCAATCGTGTCCGGCTATCACTAAAATTTTCGTAATCTTTCTCCTTAATACTCTCGCAATGTTTAAACTGGAGGTTTGCGTCGGATGGGTCGGCTATTTCTACCACTATAACTTTCGGTAAAGTCTGCCGGTTAGGGCCAGAACTTTCCGTTACTACTTCAACATCTAACTCCTGCGGGACGAAACACGACGAATCTTGCTCGTGCTCCCCATTAACATCAACTATTTCTGGTAAAGTCTGCCGGTTAGGGCCAGAACTTTCCATCACTTCACAAATACTATCTTCCTGTGGGACGAGACGCGGCAAATACTGCACGCGCTCCCCATAAACACTTCTCCCATACAGACCCCTATAATCTCTTAGTTCGTCGTATAAGCGACCGAACTGCCTTAACCAGACCTCATCCCTCTCTGCATCCCCTCGCTCAATGACGGACGTTTTATCCGACATCTGATCTTCTCTCAACAATTGCGAATCATTCTTAAACTCAATCTCCAGTTCCGCTGTGGGTATTACAGCTGCCACTTTATGATCGATTTCCGGAACACTACTTAAATTGTTCTCACTGACAGCGAATGTATTTTCTACTGCCGTGGATACAGCTGATCTACTACTTGTGGGCGCACTCTTTTCTCTTAACACTGGCACACTCTCCCGCCGTTGATTATTCCACACGGAATTTTCATAATGACGATACCTGGGTTTTCTCCTGTTATTGGGCCGCCAAAATTTCTCCACGCCCGCTCGGCCCCTCACCGGCGCGGCTAATGGTTTCCCTGTCTCGTCCCAGCAGATACGCTCCCCGGATACTGCTGAGGCGGCTGGTCACACCCTCTGGCGTTATTACTATTCTGCGCAGCCCGTATCACGCTAGTATGATACTGGTTTCCGTCATTCCGGTTATTATTTGCATTGTACCGATTGTTATTACGGTCCGAACCATTATAGTCATTGCTGCGGTATGCATTATTCCCATGGTTATCGTTGTTATGGTTGGGGTGGTACCCGTTGTTGTTACCACGGCCTCTACCACTGTCGCGATTATTGCGCCAATTGTCCTCGTCCTCAACTCTTTCCAGGAAATCATTGATTGTCCTGTAATTGCTTCCTACGTAGCGTTTTGTATCATCTGGAAGCTTCTTGTAGAGTTCCCAGACTATTTCGGATTCCGTGCGGCGATCACGCAAATATTCCAACTTGCGGATCCAGCCCTCACAAAACTCCCTCATCGAACCGCGCGAATTCGCATCGAAAGGCCTCGATACGACAAATTCGCGCCAGACACTTTGCTGTTTTGGCTCTGACCAGTATTCAGCCAGAAACAAATTTTTAAACTCGTCAAAAGTCAGGTTCGTAATGTCGAGGTTTAAGCCCCAACGCTTGGTATCACCAGCCAGCACATCAATAACCGCATTAATTTTTCTCTCATTAGTCCATGATCTGGGTAAAACTCTTTCACAATTTTTAATGAAATCCGTAGCGTGTATACCGCCTTTTTTCAAGGGGTCGAACCGCTCCTCTTTCGTCAACAATTCCGAACTATGTGCACAGATTGGCACATAGCTCTGTTTTTCGTCAAGTTTCTTTTCTAATTCCGACACTCTCGTAATTACTTGGCAAGTGGTTGTCGCAAGCGTTTCCACTTCCCTCTTTTTCTCTTCGCAGGTATTAGCCTGCTCCCTCACTTTAGTGTCTACTTCGGACACTAAAGCCTTTAAAGTTTCCACCTTCTGTTGATCCTCTTTTTTCACTAATTGAATTTGTTCCGTCACCTTATTCTCGATGATCGGAGCAACTGCTTCTCCTACACTTTTCTCGATTCTGCTAATTTCGGAATCAAAACGAGTATTTATGCTCGCAATTTCCGCCTGAACGCCTATCATTTCCTGTTTAAGATTACCGATTTCGGTATTAATTACAACAATATCTTCTTTGATTTTATCAACTTTTGTATTAACAACTCCAACATTGTTGTTAACAACATTAATAGCTTTGTTCTGATTGTCTAGCTTTCGTTCAATCTTTTCAGACTGAGCTTCTTGCTTGGCAGACAGAGCTATAATTTCTGCCGATTGACTCTTGATTTCATTAATCAAAACATTCAATAAATCAGTTAAATTCCCGGAGACTACCGGTTTTACTTCCGTAGCTGGTTCCTCTATACATGTTCCCCCGTATTCATCATCAAGGGGTACAGATTTGATTTTCGCTTCCGATTCCGAAACATTTTCTAAAGTTTGGAATTCCATTTCTGCTCTTTGTTGCGTTTCGGCGGTCGCGTCTTTCATGCTAGCCGCCTGCCCCTGAACAATGGGAACCGCCGTGCGCGTTTCCCACTGTTCGACCGATTGTTCCGTATCCAAGTCTACCAAATTTTGGTAATTGTTGCCTTCACTCATTTCAATAATTTTCAATATAAATGACAAATCTCAAATGTAATTAGGATTACTCCCACTACTTATTCTCGCTGACGTAACGGCCTGTACGTAACCAGTACTTTGTTACGACATTTGCACCAAAGAAAATTCGTGTCCAGAACAACCTCAAATCTGAAGATTGTCCTGTCACCAGGTCGCCACGTGTAACCTCCCCCTCACTTACCGACCTTAATGACAGTGAAAAATGAAACCGCGTGTACCTAATGGGAGTTTTGGAAAAGCAATCGTCACCGAAGTTAACCTGTCGGTAAAGAGGGAGGAAAGGGTTACATCTAAATGAAAGGAAAAATGCAAATGAAACTGGTGGAAATTAATTTTGAAAAGGGGTATAGTTAATAAAGAAAGTAAATGTGCGGCCGTTACGTTAACAATTAACTAGCGGTAATTAGATATTTGAGATTTGGGGGAAATCACGGTCGCCAGTCCTAAGGACAATTACTATAGTAACTGAAAAAGAAAGGTTATTACACATATAATTAACACTAGAAGCGTGGCAACTGAAGGTTGACACGTGTAGTGTGAAAACTGAAAGTTTGTCAGAAGTAATAAATTTCGCTACACTCTGACTTAATTTAGCAAAAGAATTAATAAAACCGGAAAATCGAAAGTTAATTTAGTGACTGAAGTTAATAGTGAGCTTTCTTTCTGAAGCACATCGAAATCCAGTAAAATACGGTTAGTCTTGGACTACCTCAACAATCATTTCAAAAGCAACTTGACTCTACGCAATTTAGAAACAAGAGATTTAACTTTGAACTTGAATTAAATGATTCTGAACTATTAACAATAGTAAAATTTAGTACGTACCAAGCTGAGCTGCAGTCACAGGTAAGCTAAAATATGCTAACAAAACTCGCACTCTAAATTTGTGCTCGTGTAACCTAAATATTGTAGCCAGCTACTGAACTTTGAAATTAAAGCAGTGAAATCTAATCATATTATTTTAATGCTGGCGTTTGAATTTCAACGACACTCGGGTTCATTTCGGAAAAGGAAGGGACCCTGCTTGGCAATGCAATTGGGACAATGAGCAACAAAGGTTCATGCTAAGTTGCTGTAATTTTGCGAGGCAAATGGAACAATTTGAAAAGCTGAGGTCTGCCATACAGTTCTGAAACTTTACGTGCTTTTAGTCTTCCTTGTTGGTTGATTGAAGGTTTGAAGCCGTCGATCGAGGAGGTGGCGACAGTCACTCATTGTCGGCCGTCGCTGTTGCAGAAGCTGGATGTTGGCGCGCCTTCTTCTCGACACGGTCACCAGGCGAAACGGGCTCTTGATGTGCGCCAGCTAATGCTTCCCGTCCGCGACACCATGTCAGAAAGTATCATCGCGAGTCGAGCGCAATTACATGCTGCCAAACCCCGAAAGCGCGGCAACTCGCGGGAGCGTCACACAACACCTGCTCCACTCGCTACTCACGCCAGACTCTCACTGTTCTGCCCGCGCTCCACGCGGCAGAGTTAACACTACCAAAGATCCTACCCACTTTGATTCTTCACACGACCTATCGACGTAATCGTTCGATAGCAGTTTTCCCTAGGCAAGACCCAGCGAAAAATACAAATAATATTTACGAAACAAACCAATTATACATCGACATGAGTGCATAAATATATATATACAAACAGTAAAACAATTACAATATATAAAGAGACAGAAATGTCATATCTTGAGGTAACAAAACAAGGAAAAAAAATAATAGTACAATAGATGGAAATAGGAGGATATGCATTTCCGGCGTTACAGTCTTCCTGTGATTGGGTTCAATCTTCTGGCCTTGCCACTTTGTTATAAACAACTGAATCGTCTACGAATATCGTGATGGCGCTTCAGACGTCTTCCAGTATGTTTATGCACATATTTTAAAGAGTAATTGGCTTGTCTCTCTTCCTGCTGAAATTAGCTTTACAGCAGACGATTTCGTTGCGTTAAGAGCGATGTGTTGAGTTCTAAGTGGAAGTAAGTCCTGCTTCGATTCCCAGTAACTTCGACTTTCGTTTGCTAAACGACAGTGGCAAACTATATGAAATGCCTCGAAAATAATTTTTCAGTGGGCTGGCGCAAGTGTTTTAATTGGACAACACTTCAGCGAGGTGCACGTGCGTAGCGTACCCCCGTTATCCAACTGGGGCAACGAGGCCTAAAGCTTAAACTGGAATCCTAACTGTGTCTGTCGTTTCTGGCGAATCTCCACATAGCTGAGAAATGAAAGCTAGGTTTAAACTTAAATTGAAAACTCCACAATCCGGCTGAGATTCGATCAGTTGAAATCTCGTTTTCCAGTCACACGGTTTGCCACAGAACAACCATGAACGACGGGGGCTCTTCTGCATTACATTAACCTTGCTGACATAGTTTATCTTTGGATGTACGACTGCGTAATTACTGCACGCTCTAACTCATTTCGTTTCGGGAAATGTACAGCATCTTACCAAATAATGCCTCAGTTATGATTCTTGTCAGTCCGCTGATCTTGGTTGTCTGTTAGACGCTACTGTATCCTTGCACACAGAAGCAAAGTGTTACACATAAATGCCGGCCGGAGTGGCCGAGAGTTTCTAGGCGCTACAGTCTGAAACCGCACGACAGCTACGGTCGCAGGTTCGAATTCTGCCTCGGGCATGGATGTGTGTGATGTCCTTAGGTTAGTTAGGTTTAAGTAGTTCTAAGTTCTAGGGGACTGATGACCTCCGACGTTGAGCGCCACAGTGCTCAGAGCCATTTGAACCATTTTTTTGAACACGTAAATAATCCCGATGTGTGGTACAACGGGCGCATCTCCATATCTGTGAATGACTTGTGTTCGGTGTTAGGCGCTCCAGCCGTGGTACCTGGCTGCAGAGTGGTTGACGCGCGGTCTCCCCCGGCCCTCTAGAAGAGTGATTCTATGATGCGAGCGTTAACCTGTTGCTGGCCGGCCGGCTGGCATTTACATAATGGGAGTGGACGGGTCGCGAGATGGATGGCGCCGGAGGCTAATAACGGGTCAATAAGGAGCCCGCCTAATTGGCACCGCCTGCTGGCGCTGAAGGGCGCAGATTTACGGCCTCCAGGGGTTACCGGGGGCGCGGGAACCCAGCCTGCGGCCCAGCACGGCAAGGGGGCTGGCTGCCACCGAACCCCCCTGTGTACGCCCTCAGCAAGTCAGTCTCGGTAAGCCTTCCAGCAGCTAGCAGTGGTGTTAAGCGATGAACGTGGCATTCTGTCTAGTCACTGATACCGAACTATTTAAAAAAACGGAAGGTGCACACGTAGCAGCAGTGGCATACACTAGTGAGACAAAGCATGATCACCACCTGCTTAATAGCTTGTTTGTATGTCTTTGGAACGAAATGCGTCACAGATTCTGCGTATCAGGAATCCGATAGTTAGCTGGTAGCCTTGTGGAGGTTTGTGGCATTAGATGTCTATGTACAGGTAATGGCGTAAAGAACGGGCCGCTAATTTGCGCACGCGGTGATGGCGCCCGATAGCGACCGAAATGGGTTGGGTTGGGTCGTTTCTGGGAGAAGACCAGACAGCGAGGTCATCTGCCTCATCGGATTATGGAAGGACGGGGAAGGAAGTCGGCCGTGCCCTTTCAAAGGAACCATCCTGGCATTTGCCTTGAGCGATTGAGGGAAATCACGGAAAACCTAAATCAAGATGGCCGGACGCCGGATTGAACCGTCGTCCTCCCGAAGGCGAGTCCACTGTGACCGATATGGTTCCGTACGATCTACAGAAGGCGAATTTGGTCGCCGGGACATCAACGCAAGTTCATTGTAATGCCTTTCAAACCACTGTAGCACGGTTATGGCAACAAAACGGACTATGACTTCACCGTCAGGCTAGACATCAAACATGAAGGGATGCAGGTGGTTCGCAGCTGTAAGTGTGTCATCGATCACTACCACAGGTCACACGTGCAAGAGCAGGAGAATGTCTCCCAAAGCCTAATACTGCTCCCACCAGCTTGCGTCCGTGGCGCGCTGCGCGTTTCGAGGCGCCGTCCAGCTCGATGACGGCGTTTGTCGAGACGATTGTCGACCTAGCGTATCAAAAATGTGATTCACCAGAAGAATCGACCTGTTTCCATTGACCGACGGTCGAATCCCGATGGTCTCGTGTCCACTGCGATCGCAACTGACAATCGTCGGTAAAGCAGATGCCAGACTGAGATTCACTGGAAGAATCATAAGGTAATGCAGTCCGAAAACAAAGGAAGTAGGTTACAGTACACTTGTTCCCCCACTGCTTGAATACTGCTCACCGGTGTGGGATCCGTACCAGATAGGGTTCATCGAAGAGACAGAGAAGAGCCAACAGAGAGCAGGGCGCTTCGTTACAGGATCATTTAGTAATCGCGAAAGCGTTACGGAGATGACAGATAAACTCCAGTGGAAGACTGTGCAAGAGAGACGCTCAGTAGCTCGGTACGGGCTTTTGTTGAAGTGTCGAGAACATACCTTCATCGAGGAGTCAAGCAGTATATTGCTCGCTCCTACGTATATCTCGCGAAGAGACCGTGAGGATAAAATCAGAGCCCACAGAGAGGCATACCGAAATCTTTCTTTCCACGAACGAGACTGGAATAGAAGGGAGAACTGACAGAGGTACTCAAGGTACCCTCCGCCACACACCGTTATGTGGCTTGCGGAGTATGGATGTATATGTAGATGTAGATGCAGATCACCATACACACATCAAAAAAAGTTTTGAATCACCTCGGTTCCGAGAGTTCCGGAACCTCTACAGAAAATTGGAATAGAGATCAGTATAAAAATAGTTTCCGTCCTTTTTATTGCTCATGAAAACCACACATTGCATGTTGTACCACCATACTGCCAGGGCTTGAGAGGTGATAGTCCAGACTGCTGCACACACCGGTACCTCTAATACCCAGTAACACGTCGTCTTGGACTGACACATGCCTGTATTCGTCGTGACATACTATCCACAAGTTCAGCGAGGCGCTGTTCGTCCATATTGTGCCACTCCTAAACGGCTATTCGAAGTAGATCCCTCGCAGTGGTTGATGGGTCACGTAGTCCATAAACAGCCATTTTCAACCTATAGCAGGCACGTTCAATAGGGTTCATGTCTAGAGAACATGTTGGCCTTTCTAGTCGATTGATCACGTTACCCTGAAAGAAGACATTCACGAAATTTGCCTCGCCAATATCCTACCGGTATGGTTGCACTATCGGTCAGACGGTGGCATTCACATATCGTACAGCCGTTACGGCGCCTTCCATAACCACAATCGGCCTACGACGGCCCCGCATAATGCCACCCCAAAACAGCAGGGAAACTCCACCTTGCTGCACTCGCTGGACAGTGCGCTCACCCTGACCGGGTTGCCTCCAAACACGCCTCCGACAATTGTCTGGTAGAAGACTTATGCGTCACTCATCGGTGAAGAGAACATGATGCCAATCCTGAACGGTCCATTCGGCATGTTGTGGGGCCCACATGCGTGGTGTCGTGGTTGGAAAGCTGGACCTCGTCATGAACGACGGGAGTGAAGGTGCGCATCATGCAGCCTATTGCGCGCAGTTTGAGTCGTAACCGACGTCCTGTGGCTGCACGAAGCATTATTCAACATGGTGGTGTTGCTGTCAGGGTTCCTCCGAGCCATAATCCGTAGGTAGCGGTCATACAATGCAGTAGTAGCCGTTAGGCGGCCTGAGCGAGGCATGTCATCTACAGTTCCTGTCTCTCTGTGTCTCCTCCATGTCCGAACAACATCGCTTTGGCCCACTATGAGACGCCTGGAAACTTCCCTTGCATGAGCCCTTCTTGGCACAAAGTAACAATGCGGACGAGATGGAACCGCGGTATTGACCGTCTAGGCATGGTTAACTACAGACAACACGAGCCGTGTACCTCCTTCCTGGTGGAATGACTGGAACTGATCAGCTGTCGGACCCCCTCCGTCTAACAGGCACTGCTCATGCATGGTTGTTTACATCTTTGGGCAGGTTTAGTGACGTCTCTAAACAGACGAAGGGACTGTGTCTGTGGTACAATATCCACAGTCCACGTCTATCTTCAGACATTGGAACCAGCGTGAAGTAAAACTTGTTTATGTGTGTGTCTGAACAGGTGAGGGTGGTCTGCTGGGAGCTCTATGTACAACATTGTACGATGAACGGTGTACTCCGAAACACTTGTGCATGCACCAGCATTGTGCTCTTTCGGGAGAGATGCCACAGGTCCCCATCTATCCTACTCTACAGAACAGATAAGCCTTCAGACCCAACGTTCTGTGAAGAGTCGTGGACGTACAAACATTTAGCACCTTGTTTTAGTTTGTCTTCCGTCTACCCCTTTCTATAGATGCTCACCAAAGCAGCACGTTAAAATTCGACCAGCTTCGACGTTTTTTAGATACTCGTTCACAGGATCTGCGTAGCAACAATCTGCCCTTTGTCAACGTCGCTTATCTAAATGAATTTCCGCATTTTCAGTCCATGCCTTCGCTTACATAGTACTGCGTCCGCAACGTCATCAGCTGGCATCCAGCGTCGCAGTGGCCTGTGGTCATAATGTTTTGGCTTATCAGTGTAATTTCAAGGCGTGACTGGTTATGCCTCTAACCAAACTTCGGCGTTGAGTGCTTCTCTTCATCGTCACACTGCATGAATGATCAATCGGTTCGGAGAAACGAAGATTAGACACTTACGGTCCCCACGCAATGAGATTGTTAGACACAGAGCACAAATACGAACTTCATTTTTGTTGCTGTCTCCAGTTCGCAGACCGGTTTAATGGAACCCTCCACGCTGGTCTGTCCTGTGTAAGTGTCTTCATCTCAGTACAACGACGGCAACCTGCATCCCTTGGAACCTTTCTCCACGCATTGGCAATCATCTACAATTTTTATCCTCCACACTTCCCATAGTGGCCAAAATGAATATTTCTTGATGCATCAGGATTTGTCCTGTCAACGAATTCCTTCCTTTGCCACGAATTTCTTTTTTTTCCCTAATTCGATTCAGTGCCTCCTAATTACGTATTCAGTCTAACCATCTGATCTTCAGTATTCTTCTGTGGCGTCATACTCCAAACACTTCTATCTACTTCTCATCTTAACTGTTTATTGTCCAGGTTTTCACTTCCATACAAGACTACACTCCACACTTCCCAAACAGCTAAATTTAATTTTCCTGAGGTCGGCTGGCCCTCCCAAGGATTTCACTAATTTTGACGGAACGCTATAACTGCCAAGAAACAGGAGAAAACAACGAAAAAGAGGGAATGGGCCCGACAGTGGCTGAAATTGAGAACGGTCGTTTCGCATGTTAATTTACTGACTACAATAAGAACGACGGACCCGAAAAATTTCTAAATTTCTTTTCGGATGAATATTGTATCGTAAGATAGATTATTAATGTATGGCACGAAATATAGTAGCAAAATTCGTTAATTAGTGAGACAGAGTTTGTCGACTAGAGACTGGCTGTGACCCTCAATTACTGGCGACAGGCTGGTCGGTCCACTGCGTCAAGTGTACTGCTGTGACGTCAGCGAACAGAATTAGGAAAATCTTTGTGGAAGGCTCTAATAATAATAATGGCGCGGTGCAAGTCTATTCCACAGCAGTTACTAACGCGGGTGACCGGTAACTAATGTTTAACGTGGAATCAGAACTGTGTTCCTGGTGCATCCTCACATTATTGAGAGGTTAAGGTAAAATTAAAGAGATGCTGAAAATTATCGTGGTCCAACCTGGAATCGAACCCGCGACCTCCAGTTACGGAAGCCTTTTAAGCAATTTTTTCTCTCTGCAAGGATAATTCATGTAACTAACGTAAAATATTATTTTTTAAGGTTTTGTTATAAGCTTATGAGAGTAGCACACGTTTCACAGACACCTGACTGTTCGTTACACATCTTTCGAAGTAGAAACGTTTTTCCTCATTGGTGTGTAATTCAATAATCTAAGAGTATATTTTGAAAGTAATAAAGAAACCAGTACCTCAGTGAATCCTCTAGTGACCATTCCAAAATCACAAACACCACGTCTGTACCTATATAGGCCTGTAAAAGTGTTTTGTGCGTGTGTTCATTAATTCTTCATAGGTGGCATTTTATTTTATTTTATTTTTGCCGTATATTCCCTTGAAAACTGATTTCATACTGACCATTTTTGTCTGCATGATTCTATTAACTGGGTCAGTACTTCTTTGTTTATTTTGGGAAGTAAAGAAGGGAACTGTGGGCATCTACTAAGAGGAAGAAGGACGAACTGAAGACATAAACACTGCACGCTAACGCCCCGCGGCTTGTTCATGAAGCTCTGTCAACAACCGAATGGTGAATACTGTCTAACACTCAATACTCGTCCTCACATGACATCAATACTGCTCGTCAATATTTCTGGTAACGACAATACGTGAATATGTGCCTTCATACGATGAATATGTTGACAGTTTAAGTAGTTCTAAGTTCTAGGGGACTGTTGTCCTCAGATGTTAAGTCCCATAGTGCTCAGAGTCATTTGAACCATTTTTGAAATAATTTCTTTTTTGTGTTATAGACGACTGATGTTACTAATATGAATAGGCCAAACACATTTGGTTAAAAATAAAACAAGTCATCTGAGAGAGACAGAACTACTCTTATCTACAGGGTAAACATAACTGAAAAAGCAAGTGAGGAAGAACCGTTATAAATATTAACAGTACTAAACGGTGTAGTTCAACACATCAGAGCCGGACGTGGTGGCCGAGCGGTTCTAGGCGCTACAGTCCGGAGCCGTGCTCCCGCTACGGTCGCAGGTTCGAATCCTGCATCGGGCATGGGTGTGTGTGATGTCCTTAGGTTAGTTAGGTTTAAGTAGTTCTAAGTTCTAGGGGACTGATGACCACAGCAGTTGAGTCCCATAGTGCTCAGAGCCATTTGAACCATTTTTGAACACATCAGACTGGTGGCACAACGGCTGGTGCGGAAATTGCGCTAGGCGTATTTAATGTTTATTGTGATTTATGACAGGTTCAGTTACGTAAAAATGTCTGAATGTTTACTGCCTTATTTTTATGTGCTCTAAATATCCAGTGGTTTTTGAACAGAATGAAAACCAGTCGTAATACGTAAAGAACCCATTGTAATTCAGGCGGTGAAAAGAAATGTTACAAATCGTATAGCGAATCTCAAAACATTATCTTAGGGTTTATTTACAATAATTTACTTCAGCCGTTCTACTAAAGTGTCTAATTGGATGCATAAGGAAGGTTATCGCATTTTAGTGCAGCTTATCGTATTAGTATGTCGGGAAAAAAGCTCTCGCTTCTGAGAGCAAGTGGAGGAATGTAGTCACAGACACAAGTTGAACGGAAAGCTTTCCCCCGAGGAAGCTGAGGGTGGGCGACTCGCGCCGAAACTTCCCAGAGGGGCCTAACGACACTTGTGCAACAAACTTCGCGGCCCTACCACAGGATTAGCGCGCGCTTGCCGCCGTTCTCGCAGATTTCATCACAGAAAAAGGCCGCGGATCTTTCTCGATACTTTCTCTCAAAGGCTGATAACAAATTGCTCCTCCCGACTTATCCCTTACTTCTGTAAGCCAGTGGCAATATCGCGACCACCGAGGGACTCGAAGACTCCTCCCTGTCCGTTATCCGCGCTCTGAGAGCGTACTTACAAGTCAGGTCTCGACCTCTGCCGTCGCGCCTGTAGGAGGTCTCGCTAGGTCAGGGTGAGGTGCAGCTGGTCGATTACAAAACTGGCGTTATGCCCAGAGGCAGCGAGGAATATCGTCTGTGGAGTGGCGTGAGGTGTACTCTACCGCTAATTCCCTCTTAGCAGTCACTGTCGTGACACTGTCAGTCAGTGAATTCCAGCACTCGTTGCAGTAACGACCGAGACACTGGGGCCTGAAGCGTAACGCGCGTCGCAGCAGTGCCTCTGGACACGCATTTGGTCCAGCGGACGCTAAAAGAGGCTCGCTCCGTAAGCGAGGCATACATGAGGATGTGTGGGCCACGTTGTGGAGCGTTAACGGAGGTCCGAGCGTACAGACTAGATTTTCAGAAACATTAGTGCCTCGAAGACTTCTCGAGTAACAGAACATAATACAGTGACTAGGATGAGGAATGTCGATAATTGGCAAAAGGTATCGCGAGGAGAGCCCCATGGAAGTGTGGAGACAGCGCTCCTGTTGTCTGTATACACAAACGATATGACGCACAGGGCGAGCAGCGAACTGCGACTGTTTGCTGATGAAGCTCTAGTCTACGGAAAAGTGTCGTCTTCGAGCGGCTATACGAGAATGCAGGATTACGTCAATAGAATTTATATTTCGGGCGAGGAATGGGCGCTTGCTATGAACGAGGGCAAGAGTAAGGTAAGATATGTGACTAGGGAAAGTAATCATGTAATGTGTGAATACAGTGTTACCGGCGCGCTGCTTGACTCAGACACTTAGGGTAAACATATGGCCGGAACGCTGCAAAGCAACGAGAAAGTGAGGACGGTAGTAGGGAGGCCTAATGGTCGGCTACTTTTTGCTGTGAGAAATCTAGGGAAGCGTCTATAAAGGATGGTTCAAATGGCTCTGAGCACTATGGGACTTATCATCTGAGGTCATCACTCCCCTAGAACTTAGAACTACTTAAACCTAACTAACCTAAGGACATCACACACATCCATACCCGAGGCGGGATTCGAACCTGCGACCTTAGCGGTCGCTCGGTTCCAAACTGTAGCGCCTAGAACCGCACGGTCACTCCGGCCGACATCTATAAAGGAGACCACATCTGGGACACTAAGGCGACTGGTCCTTGACTATTGATCGACTGTTCGTGATTCCACAAAAAAGGATCGAAGGGTAACATAGAAACAATTCAGAAGCGAACTTCTACATTTGTTACCGGAAGGTTCGATAAACACGCGTGTATTACGGAAATGCTATATCACTTCAAGTGGAAATCTTCAGAGTGAGGATGACTTGCTTTTCGCGAAACGCTATCGGGAAAGTTTAGATAACAGGCATTTGCGACGGACTAAAGGCAGATCCTACTGGCACCGGCATACCCTGAAGAGCTAAAGAAACTTGTATAGGCATGCGTATCCAAATACAGAAATATGTAAACAGTCAGAAGACGGCGCTGCGATGCGATTCTTGTATAACACTAAAAGTGTCTGACGCAGTTGTTAAATCGGTACTGCTGCTACAATTGCTGGTTATCAAGATCTAAGTGAGTTTGAACGTTGTGTTACGGTCGGCGCACGAGCCAAAGGACACAGCACCTTCGAGGAAGCGATGAAGTGGGGATTTTCACGTATAACCATTTCATGAGTGTACCGTGAATATTAGGAATCCGGTAAAACATCAGACATCCGATATGGCTGCGTCCGGAGAAAGATCCTGCAAGAAGGAGACCAACGACGATCGTATCGTTCAACGTGGCAGAAGTGCAACCGTTCCGCAAAATTCTGCAGATTTCAATGCCAGGCCATCAACAGGTGTCAGCGTGCGAACCTTTCAACTAAATAGCGTCGATACGAGCGCGATAAATGGAAATGTCGTGGGCCTCCCGTCGGGTAGACCGTTCGCCTGGTGCAGGTCTTTCGATTTGACGCCACTTCGGTGACCTGCGCGTCGATGGGGATGAAATGATGATGATTAGGACAACACAACACCCAGTCCCTGAGCGGAGAAAATTTCCGACCCAGCCAGGAATCGAACCCGGGCCCTTAGGATTGACAATCTGCCACGCTGACCACTCAGCTACCGGGCCGGACTACGTGCGCGATACAAAGCGTTATTCCTCGCCTGGGCCCGTCAACGCTGACTGACATTGGAGTGTTGACGACTGGAAACATGTTGCCAGGTCGGAAGAATCTCGTTTCAATCCGTACCGAGCGATGGATGTGTACGGGTATAGAGTCAACCTCATGAATCTATGGACCCTGCATGACAGCAGGGGACTGTTCAAGCTGGCCGGCCGGAGTGGCCGTGCGGTTCTAGGCGTTACAGTCTGGAACCGAGCTACCGCTACGGTCGCAGGTTCGAATCCTGCCTCGGGCATGGATGTGTGTGATGTCCTTAGGGTAGTTAGGTTTAATTAGTTCTAAGTTCTAGGCGACTGATGACCTCAGAAGTTAAGTCACATAGTGCTCAGAGCCATTTGAACCATTTGTTGAAGCTGGTGGAGGCTCTGTAATTCGGTGGGGCGTGTGCAGCTGGAGTGATTGGGACCCCTGATATGTCTACCTACGACTCCAACCTCCGACAGGTGACACGTGCGTAAGCGTCCTGTGTGATTAACTGCATCCATCCATGTCCGTTGTACACTCTGACGGACTTGGGCTTTTGCAGCAGGACAATGCGACACCCCACACTTCTAGAACTGCTTCAGAGTGGCTTCAGGAATACTCTTCTGAGCTGAAACACGTCCGCTGCCCACCAAACTCCCCAGACATGAACAGTATTGTGCATATCTGGGGTGCCTTGCAAAGTGCTCTTCAGAAGAGGCCTCCAGCCCGTCGTACTTTTGTGGATTAATGGACAGCTCTGCAGAACTAATGGTGTCAATTCCCTCCAGCTGTACTCAGACATTATTCGAGTCCACGCCACGTCGTCTTCCGGCACTTCTGCGTGCTCGCGGTGATCCTACATGATATTAGGCGGGTGTAGCATTTTCTTTGGCTCTTCAGTGGACCTCTCGCATAAGGACCCCGATGGCAAGGAAACGAAAGTCAAAGCTCGACGGGAAGCGTATAGACAGTTGTGTTTCTCTCGTTCCAAGAAACGACATATACTGGTATTTGGTATGTATGTAGATGTAGATGCAGATGTGCATTAAACTTGTTGTTTCCTGCGATGCGCAATAAACTTGCTGTTTCCTGTGAGGCGCATTACACTTGTTGTTTCCTATGATACGCAATGCAGGGTTACACGAGACGTTAACAGGTCTATAAGCCTAGGACAGCATTCAACACACAAATGCCACTGTACACACTTTGGTTCAGAAATAATAGTACCTGCTTATAAAACATGGTAGTATAAATGCTCTAGACGATCGAGATATCGTAGGTCGAGTTGAGGACCTATGTGGTCAGGAAAATAGCGCGGTACAATGAGGTAACACATGAGGTTGAAGCCCACTTTTGTACTGCAACATCAATAAGCGACAAGACCTACTTCCGAAGGTTTTAATTGAAACCAATAAATAAATTTAATTCATTTCTGTGGAAATTTGAGTGTCGTGTATTTTGTGACTTTTTCTGTATTGACTGTATTGTAAGGCTGCTCTTTTTTTATTTTATTGCGGAAGTTATTACCGGTACCTGCCAAGAGTTAGCTGAAGTGTTAGCGGTGAAAATATTCCAGTGGCGTGACCGGATCTCAGAGTTTTCTCGAGAGTAATTAAAGATCTGCAGATCCTTCATCTACCGACTGTGGAACTGTGGGTTAAAGGCTGTCTCGCGGGTCAAAGCGACGCAGACCTCCCTCCTTTGGACTGATTTTACAAGTTTAACAATGCAGGCAGTTAGTCCGCGTCCGTCAAATCAGCTCCGCCCCTCACTTCAAATAATACGAAAGTATGAAATTTAATTTTCACAGTAACATTTCTTCATGTATTTAACCAATACGTAAATGTTAGTAAGCATGTGTTGGATGACGGTACTGTAGAACCTGTTCCAAAATTAGTTGTTGCGTAGCTTAGAAGACAGTGAGAATGCTGGCCCGGAAAATTGGGTGAAATTCGTGGCTCAGCTCGTAGTCCAGTACATTTTAGAAGATACTTCGTGATAAAACCCAGGTTTTTTTTACGTTTCCGAAAATATATTAATTTGTTCAAAATAAATTACGACAGTAGATTTTTGCAGATTTAATACCCACTTCTCATTATAAACGTACAACAGAGTGGATATAAAAGATCACTTTCAAAATAGACGCTGATGAATTTGTATTTCTCCACAAAAATGATAACTGAAAAAAGTTGACATTTACGTTACATGCTGTACTGATGACAATCAATACACAAGAAAAAATTTCGCTTCGTCTTATGTAGAGCCATGTAGACTCTTACTACCAAAATGAAACAAAGATCTCACAACCCTTTGACCCAAAGGGTTAGCAATGGTTTTTACAGTAAGTGAAAGAGAAGGTTTATCACGAAATCGATGTTCGGAATAGAAACAATTTATAGAACGTCGAATTTCTTAAACGTAATTTTATAATGAGGATTTGAGTATTTAAAAATCTAAATGGATAACCTTGGAGCTACTGGCAAAAGAAACAATTGGAATATCATAGGACAATTAACGTTCTTAAAAATCAAAAAATGAAAGAAATGTATTTCAAAGTATGGTAGAACAAATGTAGAAAGAGGAAAGTAATTTCAAATAAACGTCTCCAAACAACAAATATATCCCAAACGCTCCCTTCATGAACTTAAGATCCGGAAATTTTGCAAAAAACATAGTTAAAAAGATTGGGATCGGAAAATTCGTTAAACAGAATATGTATCGTAATCTACTACTGAACACAAGTCGCTGTCTACGGATTGGCATAATTTGTCTTGCGCGCCGCTCAACGCCAGGAATACGCGACCTCTGAAAGCCGCCGTCAGTAGGACGTCGCCTTTTGCTGTGGAACCTCCGAGTAACCGGCGAAAGTGACGTCACACCCAGGGCGTAAGGCGCCACAGGTGCGAGACTTCTGTACGGCGCGTGGACCAGGAGCGGCCGCTTGGTGCGGGGCGACAAGGGTGTCCAAATCCGGGGTTTACGTACAACGCCTACGACAATTAATAGAGAAAACGCACTGGTAAGCATGTACGAGGTAAAATGGTCGGTGGCGGGGGGAGGGGGGGGGGGAGGATGGGTGCTAAAAGACAATTCGCTTGCTTGGAAAAATGTTCCCGAACTGGCCCGGTTTGCACCACTTCTCAGAGGGACATGTGGTTTGGTAAGCTGTATTACAGCGCCGTCCAAGTCTTGCCCCTCTACGTTAATGGCTTGACACACACACACACACACACACACACACACACACACCACAAGATAGCGTTACATATCCTAACAGATCCTTTTTTTACATTAATAATTACTATACTCGCAACGTTAATTAGATCGTACCAGATTGCACTGATGAGATCGGGCGTTCGTATTGTTTTCCAGTTTTCCACTGTTGTTGCGGTCAGAACTCCCATGATTCGACTCCACTCTAGTCCATCCTGTGGCGTACCTACTGCAACATACACCCAGTTCAAGCTGCTTTCCGTGCTGAGTCCTTACTCCCCATTTACATTTTTATCTGCCCAGATTTCCCTCCATTAACATACTGAATATTCCTTAATGTCTTAGGACGTGTTCCATCTGCCGATGTCTTCTTGTAGTCAACTTGTGCCACAAATTTCCTTTCTACTGCACCACATTTCAAAAGTTTCTATTTCTTTATTGTCTGAGCTGAATGTTAGGTATGTTTCTCTTGCGTACAGGGATACACTCCTACTTTCAGTAAAGATCCCCTGACAGTTAAATTTACGTTAGGCGTTAATAACTTCCACTTTTTCGTAACTACTTTTTGTGGTGCCACCGCAAGGCACCACACTTGATGGGTTGTAGGCTTCAAATCGGCCCGCGGTCCCTCAGTACAAACCGGACCCGCGAGTCGCCACTGTCGACGCTAGCAGACCGAGCGCCGCCACCCGGCTGGTCTCACGAGACAAGCTGGCGCACTGGCCACTCCTACGGCCGACTTTAATAGGAATGGTTCACTTGTTATAGCTTCAGAGATCTCATTTGTAGAGACACTAGTTAGTTAGCATAGCCTTCAGCTAAGTCAGTAGCTACGACCTAGCCAGGCGCCACATGCGGTTTATGCATTGACAATTGATCTATAAGTGTGAAGCAATCAGAATTGTAAAGAAGTATTCGCAGTTCAGTCTATAACTGCACTTGTAAATATTATTGTACAAAGTCAAGATCGACGTTCATCGCTGATGCTGAATTAAAGTTAAGTATTTAATCGTATTCTTGTCTACTAACTTTCTAATCACCTAAGATGTTCCAGATACATCCCGTCAAGTATAGTTCATTGATCCGTACGTCAGCCTACGTGATCAACGCGGGCAATAATGGCCACCCATTGTGATCAGACTAAGAGTCAAATTGCCTGCCTCAGCCGCCTCACAGTTTCTCCATGAGGCCCAAAGTTCCGCTTCATCATTAACACTTTTCTTGTTGTTTGCACTCTGCTTCTTTTCCTTTGCTTTGGCTATAGTCAGTAATTTTTCTGCCCAGCACGAAAATCTATCGACTACCGTTAGAATCTTTCTGTAACATCGTCATTTCATTTACTAGTCTACATTCATTTACCGTTGTTTCCCCTTTGTGTTCGTCTTTTAACCTCTTTGTGAAACGCGATCCAACGGCTCTTCCAAGTCAAGTCCCTTGCTTGATTTAAAATGTCATCGGGACACCTCAAAGTTTATATTTCTTCTGCTTTAACTTTAATTCTCTTCCTAAATTTCTGCTCGGTTTCCTTCGCTAGTTGCTCGACGTACATACTGAATTGCATCGGGGATTGACTATAACACTGTCTCACTGCCTTCTCAACAACTACATCTATTTCACGACCTTCGACTCTTGTAGGTACAGTGATGAATGAGATTTTCACTCTGCAGCGGAGTGTGCGCTGATATGAAACTTCCTGGCAGATTAAAACTGTTTGCCCGACCGAGGCTCGAACTCGGGACCTTTGCCTTTCGCGGGCAAGTGCTCTACCAACTGAGCTACCGAAGCACGACTCACGCGCGGTACTCACAGCTGTACTTCTGCCAGTACTTCGTCTCCAACCTTCCAAACTTTACAGAAGCTCTCCTGCGAACCTTGCAGGTACAGTACCTTTTAGGTACAGTCATGTTTCCGTACAAGTTGCACATAAACTTCTCCACCCTGTAGTTTATCCCTGCTGCTTTCAAAATTTCAAAATTTGTCATTAGTTACTCTTAAAATAACTGGAGCTCACAAACTGGCCGAATATTGTGTTTACAGAATTGGAGTATTTCGTTCGATGATTTTCTGCGTTCGGGGACAGTCTGTATTGTCCAGATCAATGAACTCCTCCTCACGAGTTTGCAAAGTGGGATACAGCACAGAGACTTGCAGCGCGCAGCCCACAATGAAGTACGCTAATTTCCATGTTTTATGATTTTCGGAAAACCCCTATCACTACAACAGTGCCGCAAGTATTTTCAGTCTACTTTTGGTAATCAATCACACCCGGAAGACACTGTTTACAATTGGTTTGCAAACATTTTATTGATGTCAGCGTCATTGAAGAGGGTCAGCGCGTCACTTACTATCGTGAGATGAAGACAGCCTGAAGCATATAGAAGACTGCAGTACAGTTCATATTGCGTGGATACCTATCTGTGAGGAAGATTTGGTACCAGTGCATTCCCCACAATGGAACCGAAGCGCAAAAACAGAATACTGTCAACCGTTGTAAGGAAATGATCAAAGTATTCCACTTAAAAAGCGCAAAACATGTGTACGTTACAAGAGCACTAAACTTTGATGAATATTCTTACGAGCCGCAGGCTAAGTAGCAGGCCATTGTTTCGCTGTTCCAATACCAACCAGCATAAACAAAAATTTTTCCTTCGCGAAGCACTTGCGAGACACGAATCGCTTGTTTCTTTGCTTACATTCGACATATCACAACCATTACTTCAGATGATCAAAAATTTTATTTGCGTCAAGTCGTCGATGAAATCAGGAAAAACAGCTGACAGCGTCGCGTCATCTCTCACCATGACCATGACAGCTGTCGCACAAAGCGTCTAGCAGTTCGTTACTTGACGGAGAAAAATATATAATTAATGTCGCTTTGCCCCTATTTATCTGAGCTATGGCCTATGAACTTCTTGTGCCATTAAATGATGCCATAAAACGTGTAGATAGTGACTTTTAATACATCAATAAACAGACGCATTAAAAAAGCGTAATTGGGAGAAAAGTGGATAATTAACGAACTGATTGACTTTTGCAGTCGATTTTGCCATATTATCTGACTCTATAGAGCGTCCTACGACGCAGATAAATATTCTACAAGAGACAGCTTCAAAAGCAGGCCTACGTAAACTGTACGTTTTGAAGAAATTCTTATACCTTTTCAAGAACACAGTGAATGACAGATGGAAAGGAGGCAGATGGAAACTCACTATGGGTGTATCACAAATGTTACAAAATTTAAATATCTAGCTGAAATAGGCTGCCAAATAGTTCGGACGAGTACCTGTCTCAGTAAAAATGTATTCGTAAACGCAGGGCTGCGGTAATACGACACTGTAACTACCCCAGACTCTCTTTACGCATCTGAATGGCTTTCGTTACATACAGCCAAACAATTAGGTGAAATGGGAAAGAAGGAAACCGAAATAGTCTGCAAAAGTTTGGGATCAGAATACGAAAATGGGAAATGAAATGAAGGAGTAACGCAGAAATTTATAAAAGAATAGCTCGAATATCAGATACAATGAGGATGACAAGAGATGTATTCTGTGGACACCTAAAAATGCTAGATGCGGAAACAACAAAATAAATTTAACTTCTTGGCATAAATAAAAAAATCAATGACGTGGATCAAAGAATTTAAAACAGAGCTGAAAGAAACGGAAATAACGGAGCAAGAAATAGGAAAAAGGCAAAATTTAAGTGCAACAGTAAAAAGCTTCTGGTGTTTCCGCGAGGAAACAAAGAAAAAAAAGGGCGCTATGCAGACAGAAGACAGAAGGGAACAAAGAAAGCAAGGAGAAAAGAAATGAATCATAACTCGCCTCATGTGGTCCTCTCTAGGCCAAATCAGTAAAAAAAGTACCATTTGTACATGAAAAATGTTTTTGTAAATATTTTTTTGATCTCTGGGTTCACTCAGTATATCGATGGTTATTCATGTACAATGTGGATCGCTTTATAGGCGTCTAAATAATTCAGATCAAACGTCACATCAAAGCAACAGTTCAACATGAGCGTCAGCTACAACACTGATGAGTGCATCATCTATCTATTTAATGGCTTTTCGACTTGATCTCTCCTAGAGAACACCTGACCGCTTGTTTTACAGTAGCTATCTACAACACATCAACATTTATGTTATTACTGATAGCATTCATGTGTCCCAACAGGGAGGACTGCTACGGATGAAAACAGACACGTCTTCAATTCATTTGAGCCCTGAGGGTACCTTAAAGCAGAGAGCTCTTCAAGTGTTCCTCCGATGAGAACCACAACCATTTTTCAGTGCACCGGAAAATTAATTTCACGTCAGTCAATGTATATAATAGCAGCTCGAATATCATTACCAGTCCATCTTTTTTTGGAAGCGATCTAACGACCTGTACGGGAAGAAAAAGAATGAGGAAGATGAAGGGAGAGGAAATAAGGGACCAGGGGTCTCAAAACAAGAGTTGGCCGTTGCTTCGGCCGCTGGCACTTTTGCTCGCGTGTCGTCGTTTGAACACGGGCTCCTGCGGGCGCACTGCGACGACAGTACGTTGAGAATTCGGCGGTGTCGACAGCGAATTATTTCGCAGGAGGTAAATTAGAAAAATGGCAAACAGGACGGCACTGTGCAAGAAGCAACAAATTTTTCCCCACGATATCAGATTGCTTTGTATACAGCGTACTACGAGTCACCAGACATTTGCAATTAATTCCAGTGCTGACGGCTGTCAGTAGTTAGGGACAGCGTGCTGCCTTGTTAGGTGAACAGTGAACGCGTTGATGACCAGTGGGAGGAGATAGGCTACGGGAAGCGTCACCCACTGCTTGCGTATTCCACACTGGGACGGCTGCGAGTGAGGTGAAGTACTCGAATTCCGAGGAGTCCTACAAAAATTTTTGTCCCCTTCAATTATGTCGCAAAATACAGATTTTCGTCAGTTCCACCTAAAACACGCGTGTTGAGAAAACCGCCAAGTTTCACATAAAGCAGCGGCAGTAAAAACTGGCTCGAACAGCTCACTTTATCAAGCAAACTCCGTTAGCAAGGAATAAACTTGTTATTAATTGAAACTAAAGACACGTGGGCGGGTTCTGTAGGTACAAAATTCCAATTGCTCAGGAGTTAGCTGCGTATTTCCGGAGTAAACTAGGTTCAAATGGTTCAAACGGCTCTGAGCACTATGCGACTTAACTTCTGAGGTCATCAGTCGCCCGAGGCAGGGTTCGAACCTGCGACCGTAGTGGTCGCTCGGCTCCAGACTGTAGCGCCTAGAACCGCACGGCCACTCCGGCCGGCAGTAAACTAGGTGACGGCAATAACTTACAAATATTAACTTTGTATCACACTGTTTAAGTTTATCGTTAAAAGTCTTTAACTACTTCAAAATTAAACATGTGAAAATGATTCTCTCAAAAATGATTTCGGAGGGGGTCTGAGTTTAAATAACAATTGACAACCTGCTCAAAAAAACTTAATTGTTATTAATTGTCAAAGGATATTAAGGAAAAGGAAAACTGAAAAACTGAAAATGAAAATTCCGACAGTGACTTTATTTTGATGTTGGCGTGGTTTCATCAAATTGTTCGTCACTGTTTCCATGACCAAACTTATAAACTAATAATGCTGGCAAAGCGTTATAAAATTATAAAGGTTTCGCTAATTCTGTTCTCAGCTTCCGTGACGAGTTTTCGGTCAGAGGGAGCAAAGCTCACTGACAGGCGCCCAGTCCTGCCTCCAGAAGCGCGATCTTCCCTCAGATCAAAGTGCTGGAATTCAGCCATGTCATTCAGCGTTTATTTGCATATAAAAAACACGTGTTCCTTGCTTTTTATCTGAGTTTGTGTGACGCATTTTCCACCCGTTTCTCTCATTACCAGCAATTTCTTCTTCTTTTTTCTTTCGTGACACTGTAGAGGGTCTTTGTTTGAGAATCTGCCCTTTGCATCTCATAAAATACAAACCCATTGGCTAGCAAGCAGTGGTAGCAGACTTGACTCTCCTGAGGGTTTCTCGATTGCCAGGCCGCTCCAGTTTTGTTCAATGTGAGCGAACTACTGAATTATAGTGCCTTTCATACGTTTTGGGACAAACAGAAAAGTTGTTTATTTACTTTGAGAAATAATAGATAAACAAGTACACGTATTATGTTTGTTATTCCGACAGACAGAACGATACTCACAGAGCAATAAACTGAACATTTTACTTCATTTAATGACTCACAAAATACAAATAAATCTGAAATAACATAGATGTGGCTCTGCAGAAGTTTTGGGACAAAGTGCAGAAATAAATCAAAAACTAGGAAATAGTGAGGAATTAGTACTTTGTACTTCTATCGCACCGTTTTAACACTTGTGTCAACCCCTTTGGCATACAAGCTTTTGTGAGTACGAAATTCTTAGATTTTCCCATTGTTCTCCTGACGTCTTGTTTGGACTGTACGGGGACTTTTCGAGTATTTCTTTCTAACGGATCCCATAAATTCTCTGTGAGGTTCCTGTCCGGAATTTATGGAGGGGCATTGACAACTTCTGGACAGTTCTACAGGAGCCTTAACCGTACAATGTAGGCGGTATGTTTGGTGTCGTTGTCCTGATAAAATTTGAAGCACTCCCCAATCCCCGTAATTTCTGTGCTCTTCTTCAAATTGTTCTTTAGAATCTATAGGTTTACATTTTTACCCATAGTTTCGTCAATGAAGATCAGCACACCCACTACTTGGGCCGACATACAACCCCAAACCATAACACGACCCCTGCCATGTTTCACTGTAGCTTAAATATTTCTTTTCTTCCAGCTCTTTGTTGGGCTGCCGCCAGCCCATTATTCGTCCATTCGGTCCTGATATGTCAAATTTTGTTTCATGCGAAAAACATTGATTCTGCAACTCCATGTTCTTGCTTATGTGTTCCCTCGCAAACAGCAGCCTCTTCTTCCTATTGGCAGGACTGGTGTAAGGCTTCCTTCTTGCAGTTCGCCCATGGTAACTTTCTCTGTACAGTACTCGTCTCATTGTGCTAGGACTGGGCCTTCTTCCCAAACTCTTTCTCGGCTGTGATTCGTGGACGTTTCTTGACCTTTTGTACTATTGCCGTCTCTTCTCTCCTCACAAATACCTTTGGACGGCCTGTCTGTGGCTGATTTTCTATCCTGTCTTCATATTTACATGGACGGACGATGTTCCCTACAGTATTTTTGTTCATATTCAGTAACGTTGCTATTTCTCGGCTTGTTCTTCCCTTTTCGTGGTGGAATATTACTAACTGCCTCTGTTCGGAAGTGCTATTTTTACCTCTACGTACCACTGTGCGCAAACACACTTGCGTTTCCTTTGAGTTCTCGACAGGTAATGACTGACATCGCAGGAACTAACGAATAACAGAGAAAAGGACACTGGCACTGTTGGCAACATTTCTCTCAAAACTTTTGAAGTGCAGAGTTTCATATCTCGCAACAAGGAATGGGTCCTGTTCTGCTGTAAACAAGCAAACATACGTTCATCGCCCATAATTACATGTACAACTTGCAGATGTATATCTTTATTTCTGTATTAACCAACATAAATTCTTTGATACCGAGACATAATCTGTGCAATGTTTGTCGCAGAACTTACGAGAGGAACTGTACGATCCAAGTGACTTGTCACATACAAAGATCTGCCTGCTGTAACATTATAGATTAAGGGTCGACCTGCGACAGCAATCGCACAACTTGCGTACGGGCCTCTAGACGCCGCCGCGAGCGCTAAGAGTGCATTGCGGTCGCAGGCGCGCGTGTTGCGTACGGGCCGCGAGGTGCCGCCACGGGCGCAACCGTATGTAAGTGCCGACGGAGTTCGGCCAGCTCTCATTTTGTTGCCATCTCATTTTTGCCTGTTCTCTTATTTGCTTAGTTGCCTAGCTCTTATTCGTTTATGCCTCATGTTATTGTGCTCTCTTTCAGCCATTCTGATTGTTTTGATTTACTCCCAATTGAGAAGCGTTCATTTTGGCATTTCACTTTTGCATATTTCTCATTTTGCTAATAATATGCTCCTTAGCTTTTTACGGTTGAGTCGATTAACATAGTCTCATGTACTGTTTGTCCATTTCAGCCTGTTCATATTTTGATGTTCTTTAAATACTGTAATAATTATCGGAAGCATTTCTTACCTTAAACTAGTGTAAAGTATTCTCGATGTAGGATTTGTTCCGTGACACAGGTGGAAGGTTTTGAATATAAATAATATACGAAACTGTGATTTAAAAGGAATTTATTTTTTCAGTTTGTACTACATCAGACGACAATTTTGTGATATGAGGGAGAAATCTGAGGGGCGAACCCATGGAAATAGTCTTAAGTGATCCCCTTTAAAAATAAAAACTTGTGTGACACTGAAAGACATGACACTGTAGCGACCGGAAATTTATATACATCAAAAAATATACGTCAGACTGCCTAGTAAGGATAAGTGGTATCAGGCCATTTTTCAGTTAAAATCCTTAAAATTAAACAATTAGCAACAGTATAATATCAAAATACAAGAAGAGGAAATTGTGTGTTACCTTACCACCACTGCTCTGATTCTCCTTCACTGTAAGCAGAAGAAGATGAATATCATGTCGATCTTCGTACGACTCTTTGGGGCTCAGCTTCCCGAGCATTACAGACCTGGATGCCCATATGGGCGCTACTCCATAGAAGCCACGCCCCAAACCTCTGCCTCTTTCAACACAAAGCCTGAAGACTACCTGATACCCAACTTAAAAACTGCGGTATCGTCCAGAGATCCCAGTGCCACACCAAAGTCAGCAACGTTAATCGATACCACAGACATTACTAGAGCTCACTCTGAGTTGCAACAACCAATGAGGGACAGCATAGAAGACACCCGCTCTCGGTACAGCAGCGCACGCATGCTGACGTCAATTCAGTGTCGAGAATGCAAGAAATCTGCCGCAGTTCGCGACCTCGTCTGAACGAGTCAGTATCATAGTGTAGAACCAACGAGATGTTAAAATTCAGCTGAAGTTGTGCCGTTGCAAATGAGGAACTTTTACCTCAAGAGAACAGTTTGAAAATTAGTGCATCAAGTGAGTCTGTCACAGTCAATGACGGTTGTAAATTATCCAGTACTCCGGTGGTAAATAAATCTGTCAAATTTAAGTACCTCTTTTATTCGATTACGTACTAAAGTGAAATAATATTTCATGTCTTCCAATTTGATGAGCCTTCTCCCAGGCAATCAAAAACCCACAGTTACGACAGGACGGAAATAGTTACTTCTTCTCACAACAAAAACATGACTCGATATCGACAATTATAAAAAGGCGGACGCTCATTATGTAAATACAAGTCGGATTTTTGTACAGATCTGCTGATTTACTAAAATTTATATTTTTACCTATCGCTAGGCGCGGCGCCGTCTCAGAGCTTGAGCAGATGTTGGTAAACGCTGTTATTCCGAAGTCTTCACAGAGAATTGTATTCCCCACCGAAACGTCACTTTTCGTAGATATGGCGTACGCTGTGGTATCGTTTCTGGAGTCTGCTGCTCTAGTCCGTCGTAGGTAACGCATAACTCTTTGTGTAATCTCCAAACGGCGCTGAAATGCGCAGCAGTCCCCTCAGCTATGAACTCAGACCGCAAATGGTCCAGAGAAAAAGCCAGAGCTCTGTCGTAACATAGGCGCTCGTTAAGAGGCGCGACGGCGCAAAAAAGCCGTGTGGCTGGCTCACTGAGCGCCGCTCTGCTAGCGCTGGCTCGGGCCCAACGTCTGCGCTGTTGTGCCATCACGACCGGCCGTGTCCAGCGAGGTGAGCGGCTGGCGGGTGCTTCCCGCGAAGGTGTTGCGTAGCCGCTCGGTGCGGACGTTGTCCCCTGCCATCCGGGGAGTCCTGTACAACAAGTAGTCGCCCGCGTTCGTTGCCGACAGTCACACCGCTCCTCAGTCTGAAGCGTTACGTATCACGGCTGATATACGGTAAAGGGTCAGCTGGTACCTGACAGCTAGCAAGTCATTTAATTTTGAGTCAGTCTTCTGCTATTCTGTAAATTCCTACATTCTCGGGGCACGAAGAACATGATAATATACAAACATAATTTTTACTATCCCATTTAGATTTTGCCTTCTACTGATTCGACGTTGTGGACAAGGCGGGTAAGCGACGTTGGATGCCGTCTGGTAGCACTGCGGGCACGAGACATGGTAGCCAATGTTTGTAAGCGGAGCAGACACGGACGGGGGATCGCCCTAACGAAGATATGGGCTGCAACTGGCGAAATCCATTGAGGAAAGCGACTTTTACAAAGATCAGTTTATTACTACGCAGAGCCTGTGTATTAATGTCTCGAAAATGGCGAAGCTGATCGAATGGTCACGTGTTACTGTCGTGAGCATTCTACGGAACGAGTTAGGAAGGAGAGGGAATCTACCACCAGGCGCTAAATGGTTGGGCGTCCACGGCTCTTCACAGAACGTGGGGCTCGGAGAGTTGTCTGTTCTGTAATATAGGACAGATGGTGTTCTGTGGACGAGTTAGGAAGGTGAGTGAAACTACCACCAGACGCTAAATGGTTGGGCGTCCACGGCTCTTCACACAACGTGGGGCTCAGAGAGTTGTCTGTTCTGTAATATAGGGTAGATGGTGTTCCGTGGTAATTCTACGGGACGAGTTAGGAAGGTGAGTGAAACTACCGCCAGACGCTAAATGGTTGGACGTCCACGGCTCTTCACAGAACGTGGGGCTCGGAGAGTTGTCTGTTCGCCGGCCGGTGTGGCCGTACGGTTCTAGGCGTTTCAGTCTGGAACCGCGTGACCGCTACGGTCGCAGGTTCGAATCCTCCCTCGGGCATGGATGTGTGTGATGTCCTTAGGTTAGTTAGGTTCAAGTAGTTCTAAGTTCTAGGGAACTGATGGCCCCAGATGTTAAGTCCCATAATGGTCAGAGCCATTTGAACCATTTTAAACCAGTTGTCTGTTCTGTAATACAGGCTAGATGGTGATCTGTGGCATCTCTGCTGAAAGAGCACAATGCTGGTACACACGCAAGTATTGCAGAGCTCGCCGTGCAACACACATTGTTGAACATGGAGTTCCATAGCCGACCACGCTTACCGTTCAGATAACGACACTGTACATTACGATTCTAGTGGGCGCGGTACCATCGGGATTAGACCGTCGATGAATAGAAACGTCGGGTCATCTCCACAAACACCGTCGTCCAGGTGAACAGCGGTTCGAAACGTGCAGCACGCCGCGGACGCACGCTGGTGGTATTTTATCGCGGCAGACATTCTCCTCCGCTTGCACGGGACGTGCGGTAGCATTCGAAGACCCGCTGACAGCTGCGAGCCACGTGCGTTTATTCATGCGGTGTCTCCTCCGACGACTATGTCGTCCCTCAGCAGCACAACTGTCCGTCTCTCGGAGCCTGAACTGTGCAATATTTCCCCGAGGAGCAGTATAGTGAACTTACGTTGATGTCTCGGTCACCAGATTCGCATGATATAAATCCTATGAAACAAAGCTGGGTCGCCGCCGGCCGGTGTGGCCGAGTGGTTCTAGGCGCTTCAGTTTGGAACTGCGCGACCGCTACGGTCGCAGGTTCGAATGCTGCCTCGGGCATGGATGTGTGTGATGTCCTTAGCTTAGTTAGGTTTAAGTAGTTGTAAGTTCTATGGGACTGATGACCTCAGATGTTAAGTCCCATAGTGATCAGAGGCATTTGAACAGCTGGGTCGCTATCGGGTACGATCACTGCGTACGCATATTAGAGGCCCCTTTATTTAGGCAAATTACATGTAACGCCACATACCTCCACAAACCTGCCAACAAATTTTCGGATGCCTTATATGCAGAATAAGTGATGTATTTTGTTTTAAAGAAGGACAAACAAACTATTGACCAGGTGGTCACAATGTTTGGTCATCAATGCATATAACATAATTTGTATTTATTTAAGACGTTACTTTTCAAATATTAAACTAATTACCAACAATTATTTCTAAGAGTATCTCTATGAAAACTCTTTTTCCTTGTTCACAATAAGGTTAAGGATCTTGTGATTTAACGCTTTCGGAATATTCTTGACTCCCTGACACTACAGTCTTGTTACCCAGCTTAATATAAATAAATGATAGTCTTACGGTATTGCTCACTGAGATAGACACTAGGGGTTCAGCCACGCAGGCCATAAAGACTTTCTACGCCCGCCCTGGCTGGATTTTGTTCATTTGCTAGGCGCTAGCGTCACGTCTGTAAATGTGTTTCTTCGGGCCGCGTGCGACGTGTCCTGCTGACGGTGACAAATTAAAAAGGAGAGGAGTAAACTCAGTCCTGGCCCACAGACTGTTTCTCTCATTAACTGATCAGCCAGAACCTTGTGCCCTCCGACACACATTGGATACAAACACCGTCCAGGTGACAGCAGCGTTACCTGGCGAGGAACAACTGCCAGTCTGACGTAGCCACGGTGAGGGTGCTGTCTGTGTGTGTGGGACGGGGAAGGCGTGCGAGATATCTGACTCTGAGGGCAGACTTCCGTAGCCCAGAGTCACGGCACGAGTATTTCGAAAACTGCGTGACTCGTCTGGTGTTAGGGGAGTGCTGTGGTGAGTGCAACACGTGGCGAAACCAAAGCGACACCAACGTCCAGACGTCGTGTAGACCACTCTACACAGGTTGTCGTCCTACGCTCGGCAGACTCATAAAACCGCACGTGTGGCGAACTGTTGTGGAACTGACATCAGACTTTAGTGCTGGTCAGAGTACAAATGTGTCTGAACACACAGTGAACCGAACACTCCTAACGATGTCCCCCGCAGCCGACGACTCATGCATGTGCCAGTGTCAACACCATGACACCGGCAAATACAACTGATATGGGCAGGCGACCAGCGACAACGGACATTGGCGCAGTGGAAGAGCCTTGCATTGTCTGATGAATCCCAATACCTTCTACATCACGCTGATGGAAGGGCGCTGGCCAGTGTTGCCGAGCGGTTCTAGGCGCTTCAGTCTGGAACTGCGCGACCGCTACGGTGGCAGGTTCGAATCCTGCCTCGGGCATGGATGTGTGTGATGTCCTTAGTGTTGTGGACTGGCAAGACAGCCAATCCACTATGAGGAAGCCGAAAGGCACGCGTTTAAGCTCACGCAGGCTGGCGTGAGGTCTGGAACAGGACAAGGAATTTATAGTAGCAAAGAACGTACGTCACTACTGGAATACTTAACTTTAATTCATAATTGATGAACATCGCTCTTGACGGTACATGTTTTACAGCATCAGTAGTAACTGGTAATGGCGCCTTGCTAGGTCGTAGCAAATGACGTAGCTGAAGGCTATCCTAACTATCGTCTCGGCAAATGAGAGCGTAATTTGTCAGTGAACCATCGCTAGCAAAGTCGGCTGTCTAACTGGGGCGAGTGCTAGGAAGTCTCTCTAGACCTGCCGTGTGGCGGCGCTCGGTCTGCAATCCTGATAGTGGCGACACGCGGGTCCGACGTATACTAAGGGACCGCGGCAGATTTAAAGGCTACCACCTAGCAAGTGTGGTGTCTGGCGGTGACACCACACTTAGCTTAGTTAGGTTTAAGTAGTTCTAAGTTCTAGGGGACTGATGACCTCAGAAGTCCCATAGTGCTCAGATCATTTTTGATGGGAGGGCGCGAAATTGTCATCTTCAGGTCAACAGCTACTGGACACCTGTACTGCAGGACTGAGAAAATCTGACAGCGCTGCAATATGCTCTGGGGAACGTTCATGTGGGCATCCATGGGTTCAATGGAGCTCGTGCAAGGCACCGAGACAGCCAAGGAGTATCGTACACTGGTTGCAGACCACGCACACCCTTTCATGACGATCATGTTTCCCGATGGCAGTGGCATTTTTCGGCAGGAGTGTGACGAGCTGGTTCGAGGAACAAAGTGGCGAGTTCCAATTAATGTGATGCCCCCCTCCCCCCAACTCACCAGATCCTAAACCGATCGAACTCCTCTTGGATGTGACTGAACGTGGCATCACAGCTCTTTGGCACCCTCCGCGGAATTTACGGGAAGTAGGTGACTTGGGTGTGCAGGTGTAACGCCAACTCCCTCCAGCGACCTGCCAAGGCCTCGTGGGTACCACACCACAGTCCGTCGCCGCTGTTGTCCGTGCCAAGGGTGCACACACCGGCTGTTATTTAGGTAGGTGCACACGTTCTCGCTGATCAGAGCACAGCACCAAGGGGCCGCCGAGATTAACATCCCGATCCAACTGAAGAACCGACATCACACGCCCTCGGTCCATCAGACACCCCAGAGGGTCTCTGTACGCTGCGCTGGTCACTAGAGTTAAATGCGAAACCCTGCTCCACCACATCTCCTTTGCTAGCGGATACTTCATCCACCACCATAAGGATCGAATCCGTTATCCTGCAGCGGGCGTCACGTCAGAAGCGAACTATGTTCCAAAATAAACGGTGGAAACCCTCAGGTAGGTTGTAGAGACGAAAAGATGTAAGCTTTCACTTTAATGTCGGTCGAAGTTAGCGTCATTAGAGATGATGCCTTAGTTAGATTACACATTAAGGGCGACGAAAATCGTCGTTGTTTCAGGTAGCATGCGGCTCCTTTCACGATAGATCCCATGTTAAAGGTACTCTGAGTGTCTCAATTTGTAAACTGCTGTCAGTCATGAAACTGATGAAATACTGATACCAGTCTACAGTTTCTTTCACTCTTGTTATTGTCACGGTCTTCAACCCTCTGTTGATGCAGCTCTACGCTAGTCTCACCTAAGCAAATATATTCACTCCTGCTTATATTTGAACCTCCTTACACTGTTGAAGTCTTGATCAGCCTGTACAATTTTTACTACTCACAGTTCCGTCAACTGCCAATTTGTTACCTCAGGAAGGATCCGGTCTACCTACCCTTTCCTTTAGACAGGTTGTACCACGAAGCTCTTCTCTTCCCCGTTCGATTTAGAGGCTACTTGACCTACCCATCCAATCTTCAGCACACTTCTCTAATCCACATTCCAAAAACTTCTATCTCTTCTCGTCTGAACTGTTATTTACCCATTTTTCGCTCTCATGGAAGATACTTTCAGCACTTTCAGTACTTACTTTCAGTAAGTACTTTCAGAAAGGACTCGCTAACACTTACATTTACGTTCGATCTTAACCATTTTCTATTTATTTAGGTAGGATTTTGTTGTTGTTGCCACCCTACATCTTACATTGTCTTTCTTCGTCTGATGTTATTAGTTCCACCACAGTTTGGCGCATGTCCTGTTTTACCAGTCTGCCCAGCCTACGACGTCCGATATATGTAATGAGGGGTGGCAAGCCAGTCTTGTGACGTTTGAACGTGGTTTCCCTTTGGTTTGGCCACGTGTTCAATAGACTCACCACAGCACTCCTCTAACACCCGACAAATGTAACGTATTGCGAATACATAGAAAGAAGGATCCTTTATTGTATGATTATATGATAGCGGAACAAACACTGGTAGCAGTTACTTCTGTAAAATATCTGGGAATATGCGTGCGGAACGATTTGAAGTGGAATGATCATATAAAATTAATTGTTGATAAGGCGGGTACCAGGTTGAGATTCATTGGGAGAGTCCTTAGAAAATGTAGTCCATCAACAAAGGAGGTGGCTTACAAAACACTCGTTCCATCTATACTTGAGTATTGCTCATCAGTGTGGGATTCGTACGAGGTCGGGTTGACGGAGGAGATAGAGAAGATCCAAAGGTGAGCGGCGCGTTTCGTCACAGGCTTATTTGGAAAGCGTGATAGCGTCACGGAGATGTTTAGCAAACTCAAGTGGCAGACTCTGCAAGAGAGGCGCTCTGCATCGCGGTGTAGCTTGCTGTCCAGGTTTCGAGAGGGTGCGTTTCTGGATGAGGTATCGAATATATTGCTTCCCCCTACTTATACCTCCAGAGGAGATCACGAGTGTAAAATTAGAGAGATTCGAGTGCGCACGGAGGTTTTCCGGCAGTCGTTCTTCCTGCGAACCATACGCGACTGGAACAGGAAAGAGAGGTAATGACAGTGGCACGTACAGTGCCCTCCGCCACACACCGTTGGTTGCTTGCGGAGTATAAATGTAGATGTAGATGTAGATGAAGCCGTACAATTTCCGAAATACTCGTGCCGAGCCTCCGGGCGATCATAATCAGCCCTCGGTCAAGCTCAGGTAAATCGCGCTGCTTCCCATTTCACATACAGACAGCACGCTCACTTATCGAGTTTACGTCGATATTTGGTCGGTGGTCAAAATGTTCTGGCTGATCAGTGTGATTTGGAGCTCACTGACAAATTATTTAAAAAGAAATAGTCTACTGTGTACTTTACCGGTATATTTTGGAGATCTCTGACAATTTATTTAAAAAGAAATAATCTACTGATTGCTTCACCTGGGAGGATCTGGAGACCACCTGCGCTGACGACCGGAATGCGACTCGTTTGTGCGGAGGTAACTGCTGCCGGCATTGTCTGCCTGCTCGCGTTCCAGTTGATTCACACTCTGCTTCCCCTCGCCACAGAGGCCGGCCGGCGTGTTTACTGTGTGCGCTCGTCTGCGCCGGCACCGGCGTCCCCCTAGTACCAGCGGCCTGTGTGGTCCCCGCAGCACAGCGACGCCGCCCCTGACCCCGCTCACGCGATGGCCCCTCCTTCCCCCCACAACAACACAGGCGGCCGCTTTAATTACATCTCCAGACGGAGTGCCTTAGGGGATCTCCGAGACTATACACTGGCGCTCGGCTGCGCTGCGCCCAGCCGCAGACGTCTTCATCCGCCGTCGCCGCGTCTTCACCCACGCCCTCTCCGACCCATTCCAGGAGACCAGTGTTGTCACTCCCTGAAACGAATTAAGGCGATACGCGCCGCACGCGGTCCTTTACCACGGAGGAACCGGGCTGGCAGGTTTCAACACAGGGTACCGGCCCGCCCGTTACTTACGTCCTTTATCTCGCTCGTGTGTTACGACGAGGCACGTCCACCGGTGTATCTCGGGCCCGACAAAGCTTGGCTTTCGAAAAGCGTCGTAGGCTTTATGGAATATGAGGAAATAAGAAACTTCACGTGGTGGAAGACAATAAACTTGTTAGAAGCAAATTATTTTCCATGGAAGTAGATATCTTGTTCCCAGACAAGGCAGTAAGGATCTGGCTTTTCATCAACGACAACAGCGGACATTTCGGTTTGGTCGTTGGAGTGTAATAAATACGTAATGTACCAAATCGACTGTGAGAAAGCCAAGTGGTAAATTCGTTGTCTCAGAGACTCTATGATAATTATATCGTTGACTCGGAATATTACTCTCTCTGTGGTTTACTCGTAACTAAGGGTAACTAGAGTTTTCTGTTCGCTTCTTTTGATGTTATGTGGAGAATTGTACAAGATACACAATAAACCGTTATTATTTCATGAGAACAAAGGTGAGCGTCACGGCCGTTATTAGTATTTTCGGAAGTATTGAAATAGCAGAATTGTTTCAGATTGAATGCGACGTGTACGGGAAGAGACATGGACAACAGCACTCGAACCTGCAATCTCATGTATTAATAGTTGCTAAAAATATCCAGCCGTCTCTCCCAAGACTCTTCATACGCGCAACAAACAGTAATTCTTTTAACAGCACTATCAGAGACAATTTTATCACGTTGTTGCGACCTTTTACTGCGAGCATAATACATCGACAACAGACAAACAAAAAATAGACAAACACATAAAAGAAGCTACCACAACGTAGAAGCTTTACACTGACGCCTACGACATACAGTCGTTTCTGCGATGGGACATGTGTATCTGTTCGTAACGGTGTACCGTTTAACACTCGTAGGTGAAGAACGTACGTTTATTCAGTACCGAAAATCCTACTGAAATTGTGGTCTCGAATGGAAAACTCCCGAAGGAAACGGGTAGACCAGAAGGCCATACCGATGCAACACTGAAGCTACAAAAATTGCTTAGAACATGATTAAAAAATAAAACATACTTTAACTGCAGCTGTAGATTTAAGGTAAGCTTTACACGCTGTTGACTAGGAAAGATTTATTCAAAATTATGAAGGTAGCAGGGAGAAAATACAAGGAGTGAAAGGTTTTCTTCAACTTGTGCAGAAAATACACTGAGTTTACGAGAATCAAAGGGCATGAAAAGCTGGTTGTGGTTAAGAAGGGATTCATGCAGGGTTGTTGTCTTCCCACGTGTTAGCCATTCTGTACACTGAACAGACGGCAAAGGAAAGCAAGGACAAATGTGGAAAAGGAATTAGTGGGCAATGAGATTAATAGAAAATTTGGGGTTTCACGACGGCCTGTAACTCTGCCAGAGACGACTTCAAGGCTCAGTACCGGCTAATAAGAGACAAAAAATTAACATCTAATGTAGAGCGTTAGACTCTCTTTTATGAAAGCACTTGTCAGGATTTTAGCGTTACACAGAAGTGGGAGATGGACGATCGAAGTCTCTGAAATTTGGTGCTTCAGAAGAACTTAGTGGTTAGATGACGAAGTCGAATAAGAAACGAAGAAATACTGACCCTGATCGGGGGGGGGGGGGGGGGGGAGGGGGGGGGGGAAGTAATTTATGGCACAAATGGCCTGAAAGAACCGATTCAGTTTCTCAGTGGAGGGACGTGGGCGAAACAAGAACCGTTGGAGACGAACGACTGACTCGACTAAGCAGTTTCCAGTAATCAGGCAGAAAATATGAGACTTACATAGGATGGACTATCTAGGGCTATCCTCCAGTAATTTCAGCAAAACACGAGAAACCAGAATCACGTTATCCAGGTGAGGATTCGAACACTTCTGCTCCTCACAACCAGCAAAATATTCTTTGTCTTTTCTGTGGCATGATGTTACGTGGTATCTGCAAACCGGCGCCTATCATTTTCTCTTAATTTGCGTCTGACTTCCCTTCTGCGCAGGCTGTCCAACAGGAGTAAAATTTCTGAGGGATTGAAATTGTGTGGAGGTCGGGCATTCGAACATAGATCTTCAGCAACTGCGGGCTGTGCACTGGCAGTCTGCAGAGAAGGATAGAGCGTTTGCCATGTAAGCAGGAGATCCCTGGTTCGAGTCCCGGTCGGTGCACACATTTTCAACTGTCGCCGTCGACATGTCAACGCCTGTCTGCAGCTAAGGGTATTCATTCCATTGTAATTTCATTCTAACGACCTGCATGGTCACCGATGGTATATGTTCTTTCGGACATGTCCGAAAGAACAGATACCATCTTCATATATAAACTATTATTGGCTTGCTTAATCCAATGCAAGGATATGAAAACAGGCAGAATTCGGCGCTGCGGTCGGCAAAGATTATATAACACAACAAGTGTCTGGCGCAGTTGTTACATTGGTTATTACTGCTACAATGGCAGTTTATGAAAAGTCAAATGAGTTTGAAGTTGTTGTTATAGTCGGCGCACGAGCAATGGGCCACAGCGTATCCAAGCTAACGATGAAGGGATTTTCTCGTACGAACATTTCCCGACTGTGCCGTTAGTATCAGGAATGCGGTGAGACATCAAATCTCCGACGTCGCTGCGGCCGGAAAAAGATGCTGCAAAAACGGGACCAACGACGACTGAAGAGAATCGTTCAACGCGACAGGAATGCAACACTTCCGATAATTGCTGCAGATTTCAGTGCTGAGCCACCAACAAGTGTCAGCGTGCGAACCATTCAACAACGAAACACCATCGATAAGGGCTTTGGCAGCCTTAAGGCCCACTCACGTACTCTTGATGACTGCAGGACACAAAGCCTTACGCCTCGTCTGGACCCGCCAACACCGACACTGGACTGCTAATGAGTGGAAACATGCTGCCTGGTCGCAAGAGTTTCCTTTTAAATTGTGCGGATGGACGTGTACGGGTATGGAGACAACCTCATGAATCCATGGACGCTTCATGACAGCAGGGGACTTCGGTGGAGGTTCTGTAACGGCGTGGGGCGTGTGCAGTTGTAGTGATATGGACCCCTTATACATCCAGATACGACTCTGACAGTTGACACGTACGTAAGTATCCTTTCTGATCACCTGCAGCCATTCATGTCCATGGTGGATTCCGACGGACTTGGGAAATTCCACCAGGACAATGCGTCACCCCACATGTCCCGAGCTGCTGCAGAGTGGCTCCCGGAACGTTCTTCTGAGTTTAAGCACTGCTGCTGTACACCAAACTGCTGACGTCATCGATCCCTAAGCTTACACACTACTTAGGCTGGCCGCAAGATGAGACCCAGGTCCGTGAGGTGACGCAGGGTGACTCACGGTGAGGTTTTGCGAACCACACAACTGAATGGTCCTGCGCACGTTAGAGCGCAGCGTGACGTGACGCAGTTCCTGCGCCTGGTGACCCTGCGGACCGCAGTCTCCTGTACGCAGTTTACTGCGAGGCTCACCGTGGTTCTGGCTGTTGGTAGTTCGAAATGGAGGAAAAGCTAAGTGACGCCGTACGTGTTCGCAAAGTTCTGTATGATACAAGCCTTGTAGCGTTGCATCCCTGACTGTCAATTTCATTTTTGATGAGACCATGCACTTCTTGGAATTGATCACGGTTTAATCTAAAATAGTTCGTGAATTTTTCATCATCAAATTCCTTAGTTAAAGCGAATTCCCCATGACTTAGTCTTCTTTTCATGTACGCACTTTTTTATGCTTTTTGTTTCATGAAAGCGATGTAATGCACAGTTTCGAACTCAAACTCAGAATCAGAATCCGATTCTGAACTTATATCTATTAACATAGCAGAAGTAGTCGCCATCTCTGCCAGAGCCAAAGTTCCTCAGCAAACTGCGTATTGAAACTGCGATCCAACTTGCGATGATTGTCGCCGTCACTCCCGCTGCCGTGAGGAATTTGGCGTGAGCCACCCTGCGTCACCTCGCGGGCCTACGTCTCATCTTGCGGCCCGCCTTAATCCAACTTAAACTAACTTACGCTAAATACAACACACACACCATTGCCCGAGGGAGCGGCCGGGCGAACCGTGACAAGACGCCCTGTTTTTCATTTTGTTCTATATTGTTCGTTGAATTTGTTCAAGGCGAACGTCCGATTACAGCCGTTCAGGTTCTTCGTTGGTCCGTTCTCTCAGTCTTTTTTATTACAGAGGGTAGCTAAACCTCTGATCGCACACGCTGAGCTACCGTGCCGGCAAGCCCCAGACCGAACGGCTACACCGCGAGGCTCTCTTTTTCTTTACTTTCAACGTTATGGTTATGCCGTTATCCTCTGCAGAGCTACGACGATTCAGAAGATAACCGTTACTGTCTGTGACTGTTTCAGCCAACAAAATACGCGGACAACGTTTGGAGCATTTGTTTTCGATCGCCACACGGTCCATGAATCATATTCGTCGTCAATACTTCGCACCACTCTGGATCTGTTTCGAGATCAGGAACTTCTGCGCAAATGATGGTGTCAGTTTCATCCGGTCTTATTTTATCCACCATCCAAATTTCTGATCTTTCCGGTGGTTTTTCCAAAAATTTTATTTCATACGAACCTTGTTCTGGCAACTGTGAACAGACACAAAGAAAGTCAACCCAAATGGCCGAACCGTTCTCAAGTGATAGTCTTTCGTAGGGCACTGATGACCTCCAATTTTAAGTCCCATATTGCTCAGAGTCATTTTGAACCCGTCTTTCACATTGCGGCAACTGACTTTTATTTATATAGATTTTAGCTGCATGTAGTTGGCTATTTTGTCCTTTTTTATACAGGGTGTTACAAAAAGGTACGGCCAAATTTCAGGAAACATTACTCACACACAAATAAAGAAAAGATGTTACGTGGACATGTGTCCGGAAACGCTTAATTTTCATGTTAGAGCTCATTTTAGTTTCGTCAGTATGTACTGTACTTCCTCGATTCACCGCCAGTTGGCCCAATTGAACGGAGGTAATGTTCACTCCGGTGCTTGTGTTGACATGCGACTCATTGCTCTACAGTACTAGCATCAAGCACACCAGTACGTAGCATCAACAGGTTAGTGTTCATCACGAACGTGGTTTTGCAGTCAGTGCAATGTTTACAAATGCGGAGTTGGCAGATGCCCATTTGATGTATGGATTAGCACGGGGCAATAGCCGTGGCGCGGTACGTTTGCATCGAGACAGATTTCCAGAACGAAGGTGTCCCGACAGGAAGACGTTCGAAGCAATTGATCGGCGTCTTAGGGAGCACGGAACATTCCAGCCTATGACTCGCGACTGGGGAAGACCTAGAACGACGAGGACAGCTGCAATGGACCAGGCAATTCTTCATGCAGTTGACGATAACTCTAACGTCAGCGTCAGAGAAGTTGCTGCTGTACAAGGTAACGTTGACCACGTCACTGTATGGAGAGTGCTACGGGAGAACCAGTTGTTTCCGTACTATGTACAGCGTGTGCAGGCACTATCAGCAGCTGATGGCCTCCACTGGTACACTTCTGCGAATGGTTCATCAAACAATGTGTCAATCCTCATTTCAGTGCAAATGTTCTCTTTACGGATGAGGCTTCATTCCAACGTGATCAAATTGTAAATTTTCACAATCAACATGCGTGGGCTGACGAGGATCCGCACGCCAATAGTGCAATTACGTCATCAACACAGATTTTCTGTGAATGTTTGGGCAGGCATTGTTGGTGATGTCTCGATTGGGCCCCATGTTCTTCCACCTACGCTCAATGGAGCACGTTAGCACGATTTCATACGGGATACTCTACCTGTGCTGCTAGAACATGTGCCTTTACAAGTACGACACAACATGTGGTCCATGCACGACGGAGCTCCTGCACATTTCAGTCGAAGTGTTCGTACGCTTCTCAACAACAGATTCGGTGACCGATGGATTGGTAGAGTCGGACCAATTCCATGGCCTCCACGCTCTCCTGACCTCAACCCTCTTGACTTTCATTTATGGGGGCATTTGAAAGCTCTTGTCTACGCAACCCCGGTACCAAATGTAGAGACTCTGCGTGCTCGTATTGTGGACGGCTGTGATACAATACGCCATTCTCCAGGGTTGCATCAGCGCATCAGGGATTCCATGCGACGGAGGGTGGATGCATGTATCCTCGCTAACGGAGGACATTTTGAACATTTCCTGTAACAAATTGTTTGAAGTCACGCTGGTACGTTCTGTTGCTCTGTGTTTCCATTCCATGATTAATGTGATTTGAAGAGAAGTAATAAAATGAGCTCTAACATGGAAAGTAAGCGTTTCGGGACACATGTCCACATAACATATTTTCTTTCTTTGTGTGTGAGGAATGTTTCCTGAAAGTTTGGCCGTACCTTTTTGTAACACCCTGTAGAAGTATTGTATTTATGTATGTTCTTTGTGCTAGTATTAGAACAGGAGCAATCCGTAAAAACTTATGCAGCGGCTAAGCCGAGATACGTAACAAGCAGTGAGTACCGAGCAGATTAAACTTATTAGTGTAGCTACTTACGTAAAGTATATATGACAACGGAGTCGCAAGTAGTGAAGACTTTCCGAGACAGCTACGTGCGCAGAAGAGTTACAAAACAGTAGTAAAAACTTCGGCTTTACCTTTCTTAGTGGTCGGTTTATACATAATTCATACTACGTCATTTTATTTTTTGCGCTCATTTTGTTAAAACATTCTTATGCTTGCAATATGAACAATAAAGGGCTGAAATGCACTGTCACTCGTGTGTGAATGACAGAAATTGAAAACGCCGTGACTGGGGGAAACGGCAATAAATAAATAATTAAAAAATCTATATACCGAAACTGTTGGAACTGTTTCTTTGAAAAAGATGTGTCAAATTTCTTTCCACATCTATCCAGTACGAAGTTGGATTCTCTTTCTAGTTACCTCATTATTGACGGTACTCTAATGCCCAATAATGCAGCCTTTATTCAGAAACTCCGTAGTATACGAACCGGACGACTCTTAGGAGAGACGCCCGATATTTTTTAACAAAATGAAATTATTTATTACCCGTAACTGTTTTTTGTTAATCTTCATGCGCTCGCGTGGGCGGTCGGCCGACCGCCCGAGAGTTTTCAGCAGTCTCTTGAGGTTTTCCGTTTTTGAAGGTCATATTTCCATAAAATATCGGCGTGGGATATCTCACACAATATTGCAAACACATTTGTGATCAAAATTATTTATTTAACAATAAAATATACAATGGAATACAAAAAGGAAGCCAAATACCCAAGTGAAATATAAGAACATTTTTTTAATTGTAATGTTTTGGGACTATATGATGTAATACTTAAGACTAGAATTATTCACTGTCTTAACTCGTCACAAGAAAAGCTAATTTTGCTTTGAAAAAAGAATGTTTGATTGAAAACGTCACAAACATTTCTGTCAAATGAAAAATGCTGATCAGTCTGTATGCATTTCATTTTCGTTTTGAGGCTGACAACAATTATTGCACGTAACTGTCGTGGTTGAATGTCGTAGACAGACGTTTCTTCCACATTCACCGCATTCTCGCTTTCTTTTTATATTCTTTTTTTAGCCACACAAATATTATATTCCTCTCCTTGTAGGGGTTGATACAGCTGGCTAAACTACGTCACTCTCTCTGTAATTTTCCAAAAATACTAACAAATCTGTTGGTAAATGCTTCAATTTAGATCTTTCTTTCTGGTTTTCGCTCATCAGTTCCAAAGATAACGCATGTAAGAATTGTCTTCTCGTTTTTTCTTTCATATTACCTGTGTTGAATTGAAAAATGCGTAACGAATTTATTCCTGCCCAAGTAAGCGGAAAAATATACATGCAGGCCACCTTTGTGTTCTTCTTGATGTTGAAATTCTGGAGCACATGCACATTCACTAGAGAATTGGAAGAGTCTATAAAATTGAGGAATTATAGGGCAATTACAAAAAGAAATACTTACATTCCGAAGTAGACGAGTAGAACAAAGTCTTGTAAGCGCTCGCAAGGCGGTAACTGACCGTTTTTGTAAGTGCCGTAAGCGCTCGCAAGGCGGTAAACTGACTGCCGAACGTGTTTGGACCTATTTGAACTTGTCCTGAGAGGCAGAGAGGTGCGGCCTAGACGAAGTTTGAGCAGCATCTGTCGGAAAAAGGTGCAGCTAGAGAATATGTGTCCCTCCCGCCGCCTCGTTACCTTTGTGGAATAAGTATGGCGCGAAATTGCAAAAAGGACGTCACTTCACCGCCCGCGCGAACGCGTGAAGGTTAATGAACCGTTATGGAATCAGCCAGAAAGCGAAACATGAAGAAGGGGAAAACGTTACATCGAGACGTTGAGAGAGATGTATCCCCGTTTTTGATAAAAGTGGGTTAAGAATCCCCCGAAATCTAATTCCTTTGTTAATTCGCGTCACACGCTGTACTGGGACACACCGCGGACGCGTACGTACAGCGGCCCGTCCCGTCCCGTCCCTTGTGACGACACAGCGCCTCTTGGATTTCCACGGGAGACCAGACGGGTGAGTCAGCAGGTCGCCGGCTAATGGACAGACACATCAAAGCCCGCCAGCTGATCACGGCTCCGAAGCGCAAAGAAACCTACAAAGTCGTCACGGCCAAAGCGAATCGTTTGCCCTTCACGGAATGGAAATCTCGAACTTGTAGGCAACCGTACGAAATCGCTCAGTAGGCAGCTGCCCAGACTTAATGACTCAGTCAGCGCCACGACGTAAATCAGACGGTTAGTTTTTTGTTTCAATCACTGACACGATACAGTAGCAAAGGAGAAACACCGCATTAAAAAGGAAAGCACGAAGGTCAGCGTTTGACCTCCAGACGACAAAGATAAAGGGCCACGGTAGGTCGTGGTGTTGTTAAAGGAACCGTTAGCACATAACACACACGTAACACATCCACCGAAACTCCTCATCTCGGTAGATGTACTCCGTAAAGTCGATTTAGTAGCTTAACATTCCGTCTACATGTAGTTCATTACATGACGGAGCACAGGTACAACTTGGACAAGATGACGAAAGGAATCGGCCGCTGTTTCGCAACCCAGAATTCGCATGAAATTACCTAGGGAAAATGACCCCAGGTAAACGCTAGATCGGCGTTTTAGGAGGGAGATATGACTTCCAGTTTGTAATGGTTCTTTATTTACGTGACCATTACGGCACTACAACCCCAGTTCTCGATACCAGTAAAATCGAACTACTTTTCTGCGAAGTAACAGACATATTTTTGGGACAATATTCACATTTGGTTTTATTAATCTATAGGTACTCCGATGTATCGATATATTACAGTGATATGGTTCTTGTGTGTATGCATTTCTGTGAAACTGTCATAAGCTTTGACTTACTTGTAATCGTTTTGGCGTGAATGCGCACACAGCAGTCTTTGTTTCACTTTGGCAGAAGTTATGTTGTTATTTCGCTTAGTAAAAGAACAATCAAGTCTTGTGTTTGGTCGAAGTTGAAATTAAATATGTGAAGATTGATACAAATTGTTTTCTTGATGATGTGAATTTACAAGAAGTTTATTAAAAATGTGGATCGTGAACACCAAGTCCAAAATTATTTCTACCATGGCATTGTTCCGATCTAGGATTGTTGGATCATTAAGATTTCCTGAAAAACGCATTTGTTAGGTCTTCAAATATTGCTAAAATACAGATCCGGACCTTCTAGCAGTGAAAGTGGAATCACCCTAGAATCAACAAGATGAGCCATAGCAACTTCGACGAAATCTACGTGGGAATCCATTCAAGATAAGTGCCAAATTAATGACTTTTTTACAGCGACCTCATTATTTCTATTCTGACGACACCATCCACAGTCAATAACTTAATTGTTGCCCGATAATGCGAACATATGCTGGGTGAGCAACATTATTAATCTGATTTCTAACCTACTTTGCAAGTGGTGGTATTGTTAGAAGTTGTCCTGAAATCGAGTGAGCCGGCCGCGGTGGTCTAGCGGTTCTAGGCGCGTAGTCCGGAACCGCGCGACTGCTACGGTCGCAGGTTCGAATCCTGCCTCGGGCATGGATGTGTGTGATGTCCTTAGGTTAGTTAGGTTTAAGTAGTTCTAGGGGACTGATGACCACAGATGTTAAGTCCCATAGTGCTCAGAGCCATTTGAACCATTTGAAATCGAGTGAGCGCAGCGCGACCATCGTGAATTACTTTCTGTCTCATATATCTAAAATAGCTTATAATGTTTAATAAGGTATCGATTCATTCGTATATTTTTATCCTATAAAATGTCTTATCAGTGTTTGGATGATAATATATATCTCGCAAAAATAATCAAGAAAGATTTTCATTTAATTCTGAAATTAAATATACTGTCTTGTAATAGAGAGGTCAAAACTAATGTTAACAAATGTAGACGATAATTTTAAATAATCCGTCACAAGAGGTTCGTTATGTTATTATTTGAACACGATCAACTAATTGTGGTGATAATTTTCATGAAAGTCTGAAATGAAATTGTTGAAGAACTATAAATATGTTCACGCCTGTGATCGCATGGCTCAGCGGCTTTTTGCATTAGTCAGGCGGAGTATAATGTATTGCTTAGGTGTCAGTGCTCTGATGATCTGGTGACAAACGTTTGAAGTCATGTGAAGCAGTAATGATTTTAGAATGAGGTTTTCACTCTGCAGAGGAGTGTGCGGTGATATGAAACGAGGTACTCGCGGGATTATAGCTCTGAGGACGGGTCGTGAGTCGTGCTTGGGTAGCTCGGTTGGTTTATTTGAAGGTGATGTCATAGAACTCATGGATTTTTGCATCTATTTAAACTGCCATCATTCTGCTATTGCGAAGAACCCTAAGTACAGTCAATACTTTTCGAACTTGTCGCGGAGCATCTACCATTCTCATCCCCGTAGCTGGATTCTTCATCACAGGACATAAATTTTATACATTCACAGAAGGAGACGAACAGATAACGGTAACTACATTACAAGAAGACATGCCATGAAAATGGTGCATCGGCATCCGTGTATATCGACGAAGTGAAGCTTTGTGTTTATATAGTTGTAGAGCACTTGCCCGCGAAAGACAAAGGTCCCGAGTTCGAGTCTCGTTCCGGCACACAGTTTTAATTTGCCATGAAGTTTCTCTAATGTTTTTATTTGTTTCTTACTCACGCAGCAAGATTCCAGGGCCGAAAATCATCCCCTGAACGAGCTAAATTACCTACATAGTTTTCGTTTTTATTTTACAACGTGTTGCTTCACAAATAATTTTCATGCACTAGATAAGCAGTTACATGTACCTCGGCAAAAGTGCAGTGGTTTTAGAGTTATTGAAATAAGAAAGACGCGTTTACGGCAGAAATTGACAACTTATAATGGCTTCTCTAAATCTTTCAGGGTGGATAGACGGAGAATTCATGGAAGTACACCATGACCCATTTCATTCACTTTTCAAGAAAGAAAAAAAAAACGGAATTGTGTTCCATCTCTGCTAACACTACCGGCAACACACACTGAACGCTAACTTTCTTTTTACTATAAAACAAATTGTGCATCATACTTGTAAACGCTGTACCCTTTACTATGCGCTCAAAACAATAGCACTTCAGAAGATGTGGCTGTCGTGGAATGTACTAGCAATGCATTCGTTTCGACACTTCTAACATAAGTACAGCCCCTACAGTCAATAGATCGAACCACCTCACCAGGACCACTACGTCTGTCGTTGTCATATTGTGCAGCTCATAGAATTATCAAACTTTGTGAACATCAGGAAAAATTTGTTCGACAAATGACAGCCGGAAAGCCACAGGAAAGAGCAGGCGAGAGGGCTGAATGACTTCAGGGTCTTAGTCATTCCTCCGAGAAAACATTTTGTGACAACTGAGAATCTGTGTACCAGGAACTGCACGCATAACTATAAATGGTGGGGTAACGTGCCATGTTCCGACGGGAAAATCAAAAATTTTCTCATGTCCCAAAAATTTTTTTGTCATTTATAAGCTCTAATTCATCTTATAAAACTCCAGTTTGCTGCTGTGGGATTAAGGATGCTCTTAACAAAACTTTTTTCTAGGTGCACAAGGCGTTCTTTATGTGGGGGACACAGTCTGTATCGAACAGTACAGAAATACAGAAGGTAGAACCAAAAATGACATTTGTGCAAATGTAGGCAGGGAAATTCGTTACCGTGGCTGATATTTTAAATGATGTGCACTCATTGTTTTTGTACGTCGCTGCTCTAACTGTCCATCTGAAGAGATCCTTTCCTTTCATACACAGAAACTGGGGCAGAAAAAAGGGCGAGGTAATGGGTGGATGATTTTATGTAACAAGTAGAGCGATATTTTGGCAAATGGTCCTGAGGCTGAGATGTATTAAAATACATTGCCACGTATCTTCAAAATTGTGCAACATTTTTTTTCACATTTAATCGCACAAAAAGCTACAGTAAATATGGGATAAGGGATAAACTCATGTTAATCTGCAGAAGAGTGAAAAATATTTCGCCAGTCCAGAGAGCGAACCGAGTCGTGATAAAATTAAAAGCTCTCGTTTGGACTGAATGCGAAATTCTGGAATTATCACCGCAATTAGCAACAGTTAATTAAAAGAACGCAATCGGAAACACGCAGTTAATTCCGGCTACAGCGCGCGCTGCAGCCACGCTCCAGTCCTTGCCTCTTCATAAGGTTTTACGTGAATCTGGTTTGTGACTGAAAAGTAAACCCCAACTCACACAATTCCGTTCCTATCTGCATCCCATAAGTATAGAAATGTTTTCCGTGCACACGTACACAGTCTTTGAAAATGCCAATGCATTGCTTTATTACCTTTCCCCACGTTCTTGACGACTTCGTCACTTTCATTATCGAGCGTTTCAGGAGTGCTGCAACAGTATACCTGTTTTGTTGATGCTTTTTCCGACATTTCACCAGGACGAGTGACTGGCGTTGTTAAAACTTCAGCCTCCATAACTGGTGGTGGACTGGATTCGAGCTCGTGGCCAAACATTACACATACTTGGCACTCCCAACGTCCGAGAGGGTATGTGTGGTGGTTTCCGCTGCGATTCTCCCCTTGTTTCCAGCAACAGTAGTTGCCTGCGAGTTTGTGATACTTGCGAGGAGTGACACTTGTACGAAGAGGGAGTGTGTTCTCATTTGCACGGAACCGAGGACAGTGTAGGCAGCAGACAGGGGGTTCCAGAAGTAGGACACACCGACCTGTCCGCCGATACCTGCGACGGACGTATTCTGGAGAAGACCGAAGCCCATTTCGTGCACAGAGTTCTCTGTCCCCGCACCGGTTCGTAGTGTGCGTGGCTTTCTCCCAGAGTTCACTACTGCTGTTGACCACTGACTGGCAAGTAGTCTTCCGTGTTTTAATGCTTAGATAACTGAGTTCACCGAGACCACCAGAGGGAAGTCTTAACTGATTTACGATATGCGTCAGTATGTAGTGGACTAGACAAACAAACATGAAGTGAGTTCACGGAGTTGAGTAAATTTAAAAAAAATCAAAGAACAACTATCCACAAGAAATAATAAATTTTAGGGTAGGCACGTTTGTATTCGAGATGAAGTGCGCAAACATTTTGTCAGCGCAAAGAGGAAGGCATATGAAACAGACATTGTAGTCTCATCGGTTTATATTTAAAGAACTAGGCCAGCTCTTCAATTGAGGCTACGTCTCGTAACATCGCGAAGAAGTACGAAACAAGCGTTACATTGCGTTAGGCGAAAATACATGGGAACTACACAAGATCCCACCGATTCTGGAGGAAATTTCTTCCAAGAAAATAGCTTACTGATGATGGGGGGAGGGACGACAAACAAGATTCCAATTGTTTACGCTTTGCTCCCAAATAAAAAACGAGGAACATATAAACATTTTTAAAGCTATTATAACTATCGTGCCTGGATTGAATCCTGTATCTGTGATGATGGACTTCGAAATCGCTTTCGTCCAAGCAGCTAACAGTTTGTTTACTGGAACGGAGACTACAGATTGCAAATATCATTTTAATCAGTGTTTGCGGAAACAAGTTCATTGTGGCGACCTTATTGCAGCCTATAAGGAAAACGAGGAAACTTGCTGTGTTCAGCTCTAGCACATCTTCGTTGGGAATGTTGGACGATGGTTGGCGGTGTGTTCAGAAGAGCACGCCCTGGAAACCAAAATCTACAGAACTTTTCTTTTAAGACTATTTTTTGGACCGTGGGTTGATACGGAACATACGCAAGAGAGGTGTGAGGCTGCAGCAGAAGGAGCCATTGTACTAATAATGTCTCACAAGGATGGAACCGAAGAATAATTACATTAATATCAAAAGTTCATCCGAATGTTAAGTCATTAGTGAAAATTTTTTAAATTTTTTGAGAAGATGTAGAGTACCTCAGCCACTAGACTGACCGACTAATTTTAAACTTTGATAGGAAAAGAAAAAAAAAAAAAAAGAGTCAGTAGTGAAGATTGACGAAATGGGACTAAGGTTTTAAAGAAACTCCAAAATCATGATAAATTAAAATCTTGTCTGACTTGTGTGGCCTACGCGCAGACGCTACCATGAAGAAGAAAACGTCAGATTCACTGAGAAATTCGTAAATTCTTAAAGTTAGCTCAATGAAATCATCGTCAATCTTGTAAATACTGTAAATAAATTTAACAGTTAACTGAAAGATCTGTTCCCTGCAAACGACACAAAATCGGCTAAATGTCTCTTGAAATTTGTTATATATTCCCTAATGAAGACTGCCAAGACTATCTCAAAGGCCAGTGCGCACCATTTGTCTTGAAAGGTTCTTAGAATCAAAATGTTTATGGGCGGATACCCAATACAAAATTTTTACAGCGGAAAAGCAGGCAAATTACAAGAAATTAAATCCATACTTCCTTCTCCGTTAGAAGATGAGCAAACCAGCACGAAATTGGCAAACGCAAAATAAATTATCATAAATTAGTGACTGTTTGCAGTTTCGAAACCTTTCAGCAGTTCTTAAAACTAACTGCTAGTAATACATGTCGTAGACTATTGCAGGCCTGTTGAGGATGCAGCTAGGCGGGCAAGAATGCTCACGCTCGCTCGCCGCCTGTGTTGTGGGCGCTCGCAGTCAAATGGGGCGGTCAACGTAGCGCAGCTCGGACGACTGGTAGCGTAGCAGAAGTGAAAACAGTGTGATGCCTTCAGAGGAATGACCGTTATTAGCTTCGGCGTAGCCATAGATACGAACGTACAGGGCGGTCTATTGATCGTGACCGGACCAAATATCTCACGAAATAAGCGTCAAACGAAAAAACTACAAAGAACGAAACTTGTCTAGCTTGAAGGGGGAAACCAGATGGCGCTACGGTTGGCCCGCTAGATGGCTCTGCCATAGCTCAAATGGATATCAACTGCGTTTTTTAAAATAGGAGCACTCATTTTTTGTTAGATATTCGTGTAGTACGTAAAGAAATATTAATGTTTTAGTTGGACCACTTTTTTCGCTTTGTGATAGATGGCGCTGTAATAGTCACAAACATATGGCTCACAATTTTAGAAGAACAGTTGGTAACAGGTGGGTTCTTTAAATTAAAATACAGAACGTAGGTACAATTGAACACTTTATTTCGGTTGTTCCAATTTGATACATGTATCTTTCTGAACTTATCATTTCTCAGAACGCATGCTGTTACAGCGTGATTACCTGTAAATACCACATTAATGCAATAAATGCTCAAAATGATGTCCGTCAACCTCAATGCATTTGGCAATACGTGTAACGACATTCCTCTTAACAGCGAGTAGTTCACCTTCCGTAATGTAAGCACATGCATTGACAATGCGCTGAAGCATGTAGTCAGGCGTTGACGGTGGATCACGATAGCAAATATCCTTCAACTTTCTCCACAGAAAGAAATCCGGGGACGTCAGATCCGGTGAACGTGCGGGCCATGGTATGGTGCTTCGACGACCGATCCACCTGTCATGAAATATGCTATTCGATACCGCTTCAACCGCACGCGAGCTATGTGCGGAACATCCATCATGTTGGAAGTACATCGCCATTCTGTCATGCAGTTGTAGTAACATCGGTAGAACATTACGTTGGAAATCAGCATACACTGCACCATCGATTGCCATCGATAAAATGGGGGCCAGTTATCCTTCCACCACACATTAACCCCCAAAGGTCGCTTATGTTCCACTTGTCGCCGCCATCGTGGATTTTCCGTTGCCCAATAGTGCATATTATGCTGGTTTACGTTACCGCTGTTGGTGAATAACGGTTCGTCGCTAAATTGTCGCGTGCAAAAAGCCTGTCATCGTCCCGTAATTTCCCTTGTGCCCAGTGGCAGAACTATACATGACGTTCAAAGTCGTCGCCATGCAATTCCTGTTGCATAGAAATATGGTACGGGTGCAATCGATATTGATGTAACATTCTCAACACCGACGTTTTTGAGATTCCAGATTCTCGCGCAATTTGTCTGCTACTGATGTGCGGATTAGCCGCGACAGGAGCTAAAACACCTACTTGAGCATCATCATTTGTTACAGGTCGTGGTTGACGTTTCACATGTGGCTGAACAGTTCCTGTTTCCTTAAATAACATAACTATCCGGCGAACGGTCCGGACACTTGTCGTCCAGGACACCGAGCAGCATACCTAGCACACGTCGGTTGGGCATTTCGATCACAATAGGCATACATCAACACAATATCGACCTTTTCCGCAATTGTTAAACGGTCCACTTTATCACGGGTAATGTATCACGAAGCAAATACCGTCCGCAGTGGCGGAATGTTACGTGATACCACGTACTTACACGTTTGTGATTATTACAGCGCAATCTATCACAAAGCGAAAAAAGTGGTCCAACTAAAAAATGCATATTTATTTACGTACTACACGAATATGTAATAAAAAAATGGTGGTTCCTATTTTAAAAAAAAAGCAGTTGATATCCGTTTGACCCATGGCAGCGCCATCTAGCGGGACAACCATAGCGCCATCTGGTTTCCCCCTTCATGCTAGACGAGTTTCGTTCTTTGTAGTTTTTTCGTTTGGCGCTTATTTCGGGAGATATTTGGCCCGGTCACTAACAATGGACCACCCTGTATAGTTCATACGGTGATTGGCTAAGAGACCACTAAAATATTTAACTGTTCTACTTTACCGACAGAAATCAAAATTTAAAATCGTATCCATTATGTAAACATGTAGCAACACGCTAGTTTTGAAGTCCATAACTTCAATGGTTTTCGAATTTTGAATTTTTAGTAATGATTTTAACGGTATTCTTGAAAACTAACTTACTCACGCCATAGTTTCATATGCCAGATTTTATAGGTACATCCACACGACATATTTCAACGGTTCTCTGTATTCATTTCATGAGAAATATTAATAAATTGTTTTCAATGTTTATTTACAACGTCAGCCCTAAAATTTTCTTTACTTATCGGTACATAAATGTGATGATAAAATAAACAAATTACATTTTAGATAATATTAATGCGCAGAAGTGTGCAAACATATCAAAAATTTCATTCAAGCTGCTTAATATTTACGATAAGAAAGCAATGAGCTTTGAAAAACATGGTAAAATGGATTTTAACACTTTATCGAAAAATGAATGTTACTACAAGACACTTACCCATTAAAATTCAATAGCACCATAACATTTTCCCTTCCTGCTTATATGAGGCTTCTTCTTGTAACTTCAAGATCAGGGTACCGTCTTTCGTGAATTTTCTAAATAAAAATCTACTCTCTCTTTTGATGAGGAGATGCAGTGGTAGGGATATATGATTATAAGCCAATTCCTGTTTCCCTGGAGCGTCTTGACTGTACTCACCAGGACTTCAGTGTATTCCCTGAATATACAGGGCTATTACAAATGATTGAAGCGATTTCATAAATTCACTGTAGCTCCATTCATTGACACACTACAGATACGTAGAAAAACTTATAAAGTTTTGTTCGGCTGAAGCCGCACTTCAGGTTTCTGCCGCCAGAGCGCTCGAGAGCGCAGTGAGACAAAATGGCGACAGGAACCGAGAAAGCGTATGTCGTGCTTGAAATGCACTCACATCAGTCTGTCATAACAGTGCAACGACACTTCAGGACGAAGTTTAACAAAGATCCACCAACTGCTAACTCCATTCGGCGATGGTATGCGCAGTTTAAAGCCTCTGGATGCCTCTGTAAGGGGAAAACCGATGGATCGGTCGTGGTGGAGATCATGATCAGCAATTCATGTCATGGCCTCCACGCTCTCCCGACTTAACCCTATGCGATTTCTTTCTGTGGGGTTATGTGAAAGATTCAGTGTTTAAACCTCCTCCACCAAGAAACGTGCCAGAACTGCGAGCTCGGTTCAACGATGCTTTCGAATTCATTGAAGGGGACACGCTGTGCCGAGTGTGGGAGGAACTTGATTATCGGCTTGATGTCTGTCGAATCACTAAAGGGGCACATATCGAACATTTGTGAATGCCTAAAAAAACTTATTGAGTTTTTGTACGTGTGTGCAAAGCATTGTGAAAATATCTCAAATAATAAAGTTATTGTAGAGCTGTGAAATCGCTTTAATCATTTGTAATATCCCTGTATATTCACACGGTCAACAGGCAAAGCAATTGATTTCCAACGAGTGAAGTAAAGATGGTTCTGTATGATGGTGGTACAAATAAAAAATTATCTGTGGCATATTTCGGTGTGCCACAGTCCCTTATACAATTCGTGTTTCAAATATTTCTTAAATGTACTTTTTAATTCGAAAACAGCCAAATTGTTTTAGGATTTAAGAGAAAACGTCGGAAGAAGGATCTGAGACAGAAGCCATCAGGCAGTCTGTCAACAAATGGCAACGAAAGAATTATCAGCTTTGCGCTGTAGCTATCGTGGCACTTCTCGTAATTATTCTTCGTACATCATCTAAGAAAGCGTCTTTGTTACTCATGAAAATACATTTTTAAAACAGTTAAAAATCCTTAAGCAACTGTTAAAAAATATTTAACGCAAGCTTTCGCTTGGTTTGAACCCCACAGTGATCTATCAGGTATGGTCGTATTGGATCTAACATGCCGTTGCGTTGCTTTCCACTTAACGAGTCAGTTGCCGGGTATTGACAGTTGAACGAGAACGAGTCACTGTGGAACTTCATCTTCTTCACTTACAGACAGCGTTTCAAGAGGTGAAACCCGTCACTACACTCACCACTGAGTCACAGACCACAGCACGGAAACTCACCCTCTGTGGAATGTTCTTTGGCTTGTTTAACAGAGAAATAACTTCTTTGTAACGATTATTCGATAACAGGCCGCTTACCATTATCGTATTATGCAAAGATCGCATTTCACATTTTCTGTAAAATATTTGTTGGCTGTTCTGTATCACTGTGTCTTATTTCAGTGTGGTTGATGACTCTGCCAATGAACTGAGCTCCACTTGTCAGTTCTCTGATTTTACACACTCGTGGTACAGCGTCAGTGGATAACTGGTTGATGTTACTGATTAGTAGGAGAAAGTTAAAGTAATATCGTAATCGAAGATACTATTAGCAGGCAGAATTTTAAAGTAAAGTCTCAGATGCAGCAGGGTATTCTGCTGAAGCGACGACCTTACATTAATTTCAAAATAATACAATCGTCTGCTGAATGAATTGAATAAAGTATGTTATGAATGGAACCTCAATATTTCAACGCATAAAAACCAAAAGCGTAGCGTTCATTAGTAAATGCTCAATTCGACCTATCTTTCGGTTAATAATAAACATATCAAATACCTTAGATATGAAATGTAGTAAGATACGAACGCATAAGGTAAAGTGAATAAATTTAACAAAATTTGTTGAGTAATCAGCAGGTATCTGGAAAACAAAGGTGTCAGTCGTACGCGATTAAAGGTTTATAAGAATGTTGTCCTACCATCATTATTAGACGGAAGTGAATAATGCGTTTCACAAGCAGCAAGAAAGTCATATCGAGCATACGGAGATGATGTTTCTAAGAAATGTCAAGGGACCAGACTCTATCAGAACTGAGAAATGAGCTAAACAGATATCTACACCTACATACATACTCCGCAATCCACCATACGGTGCGTGGAGGAGGGTACCACGTACCACAACTAGCATCTTCTCTCCCTGTTCCACTCCCAAACAGAACGAGGGAAAAATGACTGCCTATATGCCTCTGTACGAGCCCTAATCTCTCTTATCTTATCTTTGTGGTCTTTCCGCGAAATATAAGTTGGCGGCAGTAAAATTGTACTGCAGTCAGCCTCAAATGCTGGTTCTCTAAATTTCCTCAGTAGCGATTCACGAAAAGAACGCCTCCTTTCCTCTAGAGATTCCCACCCGATTTCCTGAAGCATTTCTGTAACACTCGGGCGATGATCAAACCTACCAGTAACAAATCTAGCAGCCCGCCTCTGAATTGCTTCTATGTCCTCCCTTAATCCGACCTGATAGGGATCCCAAACGCTCGAGCAGTACTAAAGAATAGCTCGTATTACTGTTTTATAAGCGATCTCCTTTACAGATGAACCACATCTTCCCAAAATTCTACCAATGAACCAAAGACGACTATCCGCCGTCCCCTGAACTGCCATTACATGCTTGTCCCACTGCATATCGCTCTGTAATGTTACATCCAAATATTTAATCGACGTGACTGTGTCAAGCACTACACTACTAATGGAGTATTCAAACATTACGGGATTCTTTTTCCTATTCATCTGCATTAATTTACAAATAGAGTGTAATAAGAAGGAGAAACTGGCAAGAAGATAATGGACAGTGGAAAGAACTGGTACAAATAATGGAGTCTGAAGGAATACCGGCAGAAGTAAGGAAATATAATACAAAAGGAAAACTGAAGTCACAGAAGACTGAGAAAAACAAGGGAAAGAGGCAGCAACGTGGTTGAGTGCCGTTTCACGCAAGCGTGACGTCGCGGTGGGCACAACGCTCTCGTCAACCGTCCCCCTCAGCCAGCGAGGAAGTCCCAAGGTCACGTCGGGCCTCAGGCAGCGCCCGGGCTTGTCCAGCTGGAGACCGCCTTCTCACAGCTGAGCACAAACCTGCTCCGCGGCCGCGCTCTGCGTCCTTTCGTCCAGCTGGAACCACTCTGCCTTACTGGATTTACCGCCTGTACGTGCACTCTGCCGAATGCCCTTGTAGTGGTGAGCTTTGCTGCCCACACGCATCGCTACTGAGCCATCAGGCGTCCAAATGATTGCTGGACAACGTATCTCTGAGTGTTAACCAGCAACAGTAAAAATGTATACGCGGCTCGGAACACATTAACCGAGGGAACTTCTACATTAAAAGAAGCAAATGGCTTTTAGTAAGAATTTTCAAAGAAATAAGGAAATCGTGGGACAGACTGTGTGAAGATCACAGGTGGCGTATATATTTCAGCGAAACTAGACGAGCTATTTTCGGCCTTCACTAGGGACCACCGCTCTAAGCCAGTCACGTACTATGCAACAATGAAGCGCGCGAAGTTAGGAGAACATCAGACAGAATATAGAGTTTCATCCCGAACGACACAGTCGATAGTTTGGTAACAGGTCCATCCATACTTGACTGTGTCAAACACTTGGTCCGAACTCCAGTTTGTCAGACGTAGCAGCTTTCCCCACTTCACAGATGGTGACTGACGTGGCATGTAGTGCAGACAACGATTTAATAGCAGTCAGTAAACACAAATATTACTACATATACGTTATGTAAGATGTCCAGTAAATCATCAACCATTGCACATAACGGCATCATTTTTGAACAGACAGGCCATAACGATCGTAAACTGACATAGCCTCCAAACATTTCGTACTCTCAGTTGCCTACAAATAGTATACAATATTTCTCGTCGGGTAAAAATTTCATTATGAAAAGTAACTTATGTTATTTTTGTTCGATTACAAATGAAGTAGGTGAAACGTAATACAAACGTTTAAGAAAATGAGATTGCAGTGAATGCAAAATGCATCAGCTATAAATATAAAGAGTTGAAATCATATAAGGCTGTGGGAAAGATCCTACGACGGGACGAAGCCTCTCCGTCGTTTCTAGGTCCCCGGTACAACACACAATACACAATGGGAAAAATACAGTAGATACCGCCTACAGGAAAACTGAAGACGCCTTTGGAGAAAATAGAAGCAACTTTATGAATATCAGGAGCTCAGATGAAAAACCAGTCCTCAGCAAAGAACGAAAAGTTGAAAGGTGCGAGGAGTTTATGAAGGGTACATACAAGGGAAATGTACTTGAAGGCTCTGTTACAGGAATGGAAGAGGACGCTAATGGAGATGAGATAGGACATATGACATTGCGACGACGATTTGACAGAGCACTGACAGGTCTTAGTCGAATCAAGACCTCGAGAGTAGACGTCATTTCGTAGCAGTGGTTCACAGTGGAATGAGACAGGGCTGTAACCCATCGCCGATCTTATTCAGTCTGTGCACTGAGCAAATAGTAAAGGAAACCAAAGAACAATTTGTGGTAAGAATTAAAGTTCAGAGTGAAAGTAATAAAGATGACATTGTAATTCTGTCAGAGATAGCAGAGGAGTTGAAAGTGCAATGGAAAGGAATGGACAGGGTTTTGAAGGAGGATAATTGACATCAACAAAATCAAAAGGAGGACAATGGAATGTAGTCACATTAAATCAGGTGATGCTGAGGGAATTAGATTAGAAAATCAGACACACGAAGTAGTAGATGAGTTTTGTTATTTCGGCAGCAAATTAACTGATAATGACCGAAATAGGGAAGATGTAAAATGTGAACTGAGAATGGCAAGGAAAACGTTTCTGAAGAAGAGAAATTTGTTAACGACGAATATAGAGTTAAGTGTTAGGAAGTCGTTTCTGAAAGTATTTGTGTGGAGTGCACGCATGTGGGGGAGTGAGTCATGGATTATAAGTAATTGGAAGAAGAAGAAAATAGAAGCTATCGAAACGTGGTGCCACAGAAGAATACTGAAGATTAGACGAGTAGATCACGTAACTAATGAGAAGCTACTGAACAGAACTGGGGGGAAAAGAAATTTGCAGCGCAGTCCGAATAGAAGAACGTGTTAGTTGATAGGACACATTTTGAGAAATAAAGGGAGCACGGCTAAAAATTTTAGAGGGAGGCCAAGAGAGGAATACATTAAGCAGATTCAGAAGGATGTAGGTTGCAGTAGTTACACTGAGATGAAGAGGCTTGCAAAGAATAAAGTAGCATGGAGAGCTGCATCAAACTAGTTTCCGGAGTGATGCAAGCAATCATAACAGTACTATCTGATTATCAGTTTCACTATATTGTGATGATATCCAGGAAAGCCCGTTCACGAATATTGCGTTTAATGGCGTGATTTTACACCTTTGATGTAGTCTTGGTGGGATTTAATTTCAAATGCAGCCTCGTCCAATGTGTCTCTGCCACCTTATCCAATGGAATTTTTCGTAGTAGGTTCAATAAGTTGAAATGGTTCAAATGGCTCTGAGCACTATGCGACTTAACTTCTGAGGTCGTCAGTCGCCTAGAACTTAGAACTAATTAAACCTAACTAACCTAAGGACATCACACACATCCATACCCGAAGCAGGATTCGAACCTCGACCGTAGCGGTCGCTCGCTTCCAGACTGTAGCGCCTAGAACCGCTCGACCACTCCGGCCGGCGTTGAATAAGTGATGCAGTCTTTCCGACTGTTTATGTTGTTTCACATCAGGGAGCACACTTAAATCAACGTAGGCAAATTGTTATTAGACTTATAAAGAGTAGTATATGCGATTCTTTCATTACGTATAGTGTCATGTAATTAGATGATGTTCAAAATCGTGCTTCACCCAATACCGTTTCGGCCTTAATAAAAACATTATTTTACCAGATTTGGTCGATTTCTTACTCAAAAAAATGTTTCAACGTAATTAACCGTGTTTGATGATAGAAGCAGGGTTGTTTTTTTTTACTGTGAAGCAACACTTCTCTTTAAAGAGGAGAAGATCAAGAGAGTACCACGCTATTAGGATAAAACTCTGCTCCTAGTATCGACTGCCATTATCGATATGTGTAAATGATAGGACGGGTCGTCGGCGATATAACAGACACCTCACCAACGCAGTGCTGTACTGCAGCATTTGAGCACCGTGGAAGAGACGGAGCACCTGTCCACTACAAGGCAAGCGGAAGAGAGGAACTGTGGGAAGTTGTTTCCAACGTATGAAGGGGCTTATATTGGTGGAAGAGACGCCGAACTCCATGTTTTCCACCATCCATCAATCACTGCGTTTGCCTAAGAACATCCGATCTGGTCAGGGCCAAGAGAGAGTGAACAAGAACAGTATTCCTGGATACTGGAAAAGCTTTTCATCACCTATGGCACAATGACATTATCTCCAAACTTGATCAATTAGACTGTCTACAGAAAACTTAATCTTCATCATTCAATCATTTCTTGCACCACCTCAGTTTTTCATAAGAAACGGAACGCTATCCAGCCAGGCACATCCTTCTGCGGGAGGAGTTGCGAGGGGTTCGGACTCAGGCCCAAGCAAGTCGGTGGTGAAATAATCATTGTGCTGCTACTGCTACATTAAATCTATGAGAATAGCCAAGAAATATATGCAGGAACCTATGGTACATAAATGTAGCCTTATTGAAAAATTCGAAAGTGAAAGAGGGTGTTACAAAAATTTACGAATTCGAAAAGGGCTTAATTCTGACTTGAACTGCTGGACTACGGTAGCCAACTGCCGAAACACTGTCAGCATTTACTATAAAATAAAATTCTGGGGCACTAAAAATACTGTGGAATTTTATTATGTCATTTTAAGGGACTTGCAAAGTTGAGACAATAGAGTGCACACATCCTTGCAAGAAATAGAAAAGATCAAAGCAGAAATGCAATACACAGACGACAATTAGGACTGAAGATGAAAGAAAAATCTGGAACTATGGTCACAGAAGATACGACATCATTCTGTCAGCTAAAAATTGCAAAAAGAGTAGAAAAAGAATTCATGTAGGGAAACTTGAAGAGGATAGCGCAAGTATATTAACAAAACAATTGGTGATCATGCAGGAAACATATAAGTACACTGAAAGGCCCTATTCACAGTTCTAAACATACAAAACTACGATTGGGGAAGAACTAACTGGAGTAGCTGCAGAGCTAATTGTAGAAGACAATAACCGGCCGGTGTGGCCGTGCGGTTCTAGGCGCTACAGTCTGGAACCGTGCTACCGCTACGGTCGCAGGTTCGAATCCTGCCTCGGGCATGGATGTGTGTGATGTCCTTAGGTTAGTTAGGTTTAAGTAGTTCTAAGTTCTAGGGAACTGATGACCACAGATGTTAAGTCTCATAGTGCTCAGAGCCGTTTGAACCTTTTGCAGAAGACAATATTCGTCTCCTCTCTGTTTTAGTAATAAGGAGGTATACGATCTCGTCACCAGATTGGGGCCAAACGTATCACCTGGGCCCACTGACTTACCATCATAATTTTATAGTACATACTGGGAAGTTATCGGGACTACTACAACACAGTGAGTGAACTACAGAGGAGAATGAAACTAATTAAGGAGTTCAAGGGGGGTAAAAGATGCACATTCCAAAAGAAAAGAAAATACACAGCTAAGAAGCCTAGGACCTAGAACGAAGCAAGAGAGAAAAAAAAAACAGTGAGTGCAGAAAGATTCTTCTGGAAAGGGAAAGTATTCAAGGTAAAGAAAACAACAAGCACATTATCCAATGAAAGCGGAGGTCCCTGATTCGTGAACATCAGACAGAAACGCTCACGCTCGTCCCTGTACACTACGTGAATTAATGACGCTGTAAAGGACAATGAACAGAGCACCACTGAATAGTGCTTCGTGCTATTGCTCCAGAAGATTGATGGCCTCTGCAGATGTGGGGAGAACCCATTACATGCTAGACATATCAGAGTTTATTATACAGAAATAGGTTATCTCCAGCTCAGTGCAACAACTAAGGAGGGAATTAAGGATATGCAGAACAATGAAAGAAAGAATGGGACTGAAGAGGAAACTGCAAGGAGAAAGCGTAAGATTGTTGGATGTGAGGTCCGCCAGTTATGCAAAACACTGTTTTTTCTCAGTACCCAAACATGTTTCGGCACCACTGTTTTCGTTTTTATTATTCTGTAATGTGAACATTTTTGTTAAATGGTTATAAAATTATGTGGATGTTTAGTTCAAACAAAGACCGTTTCTTTTTGTAAACACCTTTACATTTGGTGTGCCTGAATTTTCCGGATCACTTGTGTGTTGCCGGCCGGGGTGGCCGAGTGGTTCTAGCCGCTGCAGTCGGGAACCGCGCGCCCGCTACGGTCGCAGATTCGAATCCTGCCTTGCGCATGGATCTGTGTGATGTCCTTGGGTTAGTTAGGTTTAAGTAGTTCTAAGTTCCAGGGGACTGATGACCTCAGCAGTTAAGTCTTATAGTGCTCAGAGCCATTTGAACCATTTTTGAACTTGTGTGTTAATTACTAAAGGTAGCTTGTCATCTGCAACCAAACGATGTTGATGAGAAAGTTTTTTTCTGGGATTTAACCTATCTTCTAGAACGTAATTTAATTTGTCGCGATGTTTTCACGCGTATATTCGTTTTTACTTACGTTTTCTTGTGGCAACCACTTTCATTCTCCACATCATGGTGAGGTGTTGGGTTTGGTTGCAGATGACAAGCTACCTGGGGTAATTAACACACAAGGGATTCGGAAAATTCATGCACACCAAATGTAAAGGTATTTACAAAAAGAAACGATCTATTGTTTGAACTAAACATCCGCATAATTTTATAACCATTTAACAAAAATGTTCACATTACAGAAGGAATAAAAACGAAAACCCACTGATGATGGCACAGTGGTGCCGAAACATGTTTGGGTACTGAGAAAAAACTGTGTTTTGCATACCTGGCGGACCTTACATCCAACTTTTTAACTACAAACATGTCCAACACAAGGAGCTGCAAATCAAAATGATGAATAAAACGCAAGTATCAATATACACAAAAGTAAAACTAAAAAGTCGTGGTATAAGGCCTCAGTAACACAATCAGCACAAATGTATTTTGCTTCTGATCTGACTACTCGTTTCCCATCTGTGCCAAAAATGCAACTTAACCGACAACATGCTTCAAAGACTAACTGACGCTAACCATATGACAAGTGGGAAATGACCCAGGACTAATATCACTCTTTTAACTGGACAGCATAACACACAGATACAGCTGCCTAATTCTCCTCATCACAAAAGTGTAAACGAACTGCTTCATGACAACGTATGGCTTCACCCAAGTCCGCGTAACCGAGAGGAGCTCAGAAAAGGTCACTGGACTGTTCTTCCTGGTTCACTCTACAGCCTGAATCTGGCACTTTCCGACTTCCATCTGTTTCTCCCAATGACGGATGCGCTCATCTGGAAGTAGAACGTGCATAATGGGGAAATTATTGATGCAGCGTTACGTTGGCTTGACGTCGGCCACTAGAGTAGTACAATAAGGGTACATAGGACTCCCAGTAAGCTGGCGTACTGAACGGTGAATATGACGAAAAATAGGGTTTTGTAGCCAAAGACGTGGGGAATAATATGGTGTATTCGAATCCTATATAAAACCAACCTGCTTTCAGAAAAAAGTGTTCCATTACTTATCGAACTTCCCTTGTACTAAGTACATTAAAAATTAAGTCGTTTCTCGAATTTCCTGGGGTAGTAAAAGACACTTCGGCGATGATCGTTGCACAAAGAAGGACAACAAACAGAACAACCCCTTCCTAGTCTCAGAGGACGGTCGCCATGAGATAAGGCCGGGGGTGTGGCTTTGAACTATTTCTTCCGACGACAGGTGGTATGGCGCCACTCCATGGATTGCCGTTTTGTCACGATCAGCCTCGTAACACGCAAGCAGTTCCCCACAGATGGTCCATCGCTGCTCTTTATAGTCTTCTGTTAGGCGGCGAGGGCCCCAGAGGGCACATATCTTTGAGTACCACAGCAGGTGGACGAGTGTGTCGCCACTACCAACGAAGACGTCCCGTTGAGCAGGAGGTGTGTCACTGTGTTCCAACGATCACCTAGAATGAGAGTGTCCGCACGTTCCAGCGTTTCAAGAGTCACAACTGTGTGCGGCAGGCTGGTATGCCCAACGACCCGCCGTGCTTTTGTCCACTGCCAGCTCGTCGTGGACATTCTGCAAGAGCCTATGACTATCTGCAATGCTCTGATTTCCCGCCAAAGGCAACTCAATGACACCTCTGTGCTTGGAACGCATCTCCGGGACAGACGCCGTTTGGAAGGCTACCTCTGGCGCCACCGCCTATCGGTACTTTATTAAATTGCGGATATTCCACGGTGTACCACAAGAAATTATGAATTTTTTTCAGACGAAATTATCCGAGAAAAAAAATTGTGTTGCATTCCTTATTCAACGCCCCTCGTATTTGTCACTATTGGTCCAGTGTGGCTGCAGTGAGACACTTAGTCTGCGTATCTTACCACTAAAGTAGAATATAATAATATCAATACCAAGCAATATGATAAAGTAGCTGTTAAAGTGACCAGATACTTTTCCATCCAAATGAGCAACATGGATTGGTAGTTAGATGGTGTTTTTTGCATTCAAAGGTCACCACTACAGACACCTGTCAGCCGTCTTCGTAACAAAATAATACAGTTTTATTCCGCCACGAAGATTAAATCATTGCACACTCCTCCGCAGTCAAAATTTATTTTGGAAACTGTCCCCTAACTGTGCCTTTCTCAACCAGTGCGTCCTCACACATTGGCGTGTCGCGAATAGATGCCACGAACGACCCGAGATTTTTAATCTGCACATCAGCACATAAAATACACAGAAGATAATGAATTCTTCGCCATATCTTTTCTCGGAGTAGCGCAATTTTCAAGAAATCGTCAACCACGGTACGTTATTATAAGCATAACAATAAAAAAATCTACTGAATGTGTTTTGTGTCTTTGCGTTTTTGCATTTAGGACAAAAATTATATACAGATGCGTCGAGCATTTTTGAAATGTGGTGGGAAACATCTCCACAATATACTGCAAGGTATGCTTGAGAAATTCTGTGAAGATCGCAGTGTAGGACATGAGGTATCAGCAGAAGTAGCGGGCCAACATGGGCGCAGGTGCGTTTTGTTTGTGCAGGTTGTGTACATTTAGAAGCAGGCAAACATTCAGGGGCAAGCCTATTGTTATGCTAGTTGATTTATTACCCTCTGGGGATAATCCATACTTCTGAGAAACAACCCACCCCTCCCCCTCCCCACTGGGAAATCCCCAAACCTTCATCCTCCTCCTCATTGATAAAAGAACACTTTTGATATCAAATTGATTCACAATTAAATTGATCATTTAATTAACCCCTTCCCCTCCTGGGAAATCCCCTAACCTCCCTTACCATCCTCAACTCTATCCTCCATCACCTGGAAACTGATGGGAAGACTCACTCTCTGCTGAGCTACTGGAGAGTAAGGACAAAGGCTGCTTTATTTGCTTTTATTTTGGGTTCTGCCCTGTTGGTAGTTGGAAATATGAGCTCAGCTTCTGCCCTCCAATCCTGTCTCTCGTTACCCCCCTCCCTCTGTCTCCATGCTCATATGAGTGCACTTTTTCAATTTTAAGCGATTTTGAAACAGGTATCTGATTTATTTTCTTCATCATTCCCCCTGAATCTATTGTTCTTATTCCATGTCACCACTTTTGTTATCAAATTAATTGATTAATCAATTAAATTGAGTGAAAATAATTGGTGGCAAATAGCTCAGTTCAAGTACCCATCCTCCAATTACCCTATTGCGCTACTTTTGGTATTCCGTGTTTAGACATGAGCTGCTTGAGGTCAGGCCTTGTTATTTGAATGGCCTCACTCCCACTCTATCAATTTGATTGATTACTAAATTTAACTGATATCTTTTTTGTATGGGACTGTTATTCTTGGTGGATACAGCCCCCTTCTGGAAATATTGACTGATTGGTGGGAAATCGGTTGCAGTGTGTGGAATATTGTTTATTTAAACAACTTATGCGATGCAGTGTGTGTGGAATATTTAAACAAATGCAGCGCTTATTTTTCCCGATCATGTAAGAAATACCTTCATGAAGCACTCACCGCATGTAATTACACTGTCACAGATTGCACTAAGTATGTCCATCGAGTGCAAAGCTGCACCATGCGCAGGCGTCTGAGCTCCAGCAACGAGGCTGCACTATGCCCTCGCCAATGTAAGCAGCGGCCTGCCCGGGCCCAAATCACCAAACACACCATGAGCGTTGCTGGCTATCTGCCGTTAATCACATATCTCCTGGTATTAACATGTTGACCATACAGAACATGTTGATCAATATTGAAATTACATGATGCGTACTCAGCAACCAAAGACATCTACTGCCCATGACAGTAGATGCAAGTTTTTTTTCTTGTTTTTTTTCCGGTCTGGGAGCCAGGTCACCTCATGGCCACAGTCCCCTTTGCCACGATGGCGTCCTTTGCTGTGGAATTACCACCACAAAAAGCCACTTCCGTTTGCATCTGCTGCACAATCTGCTTCCAAATACAGACATTCTGCACCAGATCAGTGCAAATAGCTGCTGTATGTGTTCCCTCTGCTGCGCAGATACTTAGTTCACAACACCATTTGCAAGAGATGCTGGGAGAAGCAACCTCCCACCACTAATCCCTCTAATCACACACATCCTCCCCCTCACTCCTGTGTCTGCTTCCTTTCGAACAAAGCATCAGGTGGTGGCAAATCTTTGATATTGGTACGTGAGAAATTACTGTCAAAACACATGTTGTCTCTCTCACTCTCTCCCTCCCTCCCTCTCTCTCTCGTGTTCTCTGTCTCTCACCCCCCCCCCCCCCCCCCGTCTCACTCTCTCTCTGAGTGGTGGGGAGGTTGCATCTAGCAACTTCTATCTGTGTTATTACGCACAGAGCCTGTGAATGACTATCTCGTAAACAACGACGCTGGTCGAATGTTCATCTCCTACTGTTGTGAGGATCCACAGAATGAGGTAGCAGGACAGTGTGATTACCACTAGGGGCTAAATGGTTGGACGTCCACGGCTCTTCACAATACGTGGTGTTTGGAGGCTTATCGGCTCTGTAAAGTAGGATAGATGGTCTTCTGTGGCATCCATGCGAAGGAGCGCAATGTCGGTGCACGTGTTGGCTCTTCATGTTTCTGCTTTACTAGGTCGATTGTGGTCTCAACAAACGCCGTCATCGAGGCGTTCAGCGCACCACAGATGCAGGCTGGTGTGAGCAGTGTTATGCTTTTGGAGACATTCTCCTGCGCTTGCATGGGACCTTTGGTACTAATCGAAGACACGGTGGCAGCTGCGAACCACCTGCATCCGTTCCAGTTTGATGTCTTCCCCGATGGCTACTTCATCTTTCAGTAGTATAACTGCCCATGTCTCGGAGCCAGAACCGTGCCACTGCTGTTTGAGGAGCATTGTAGTGTACTCGTGTTGATTTTTCGATGACAAAATTTGATGTTAGTCCTATTGAAAACACTTGGGTCGCTATCGGGCGCAATCACCGCGTACGTAAATCAGCGGCCTGTTTTACGCGAATTACATGACCTGTGTGTAGACATCTAATGCCACATACCTCCCAAACTTACCAACAGTATGTGGGATCCCTGATAGGCTGAATCAGTGATCTATTTCGTTCCAAGGACGGGCAGTTAAGCTACTGAGTAGATGATCATGTTTTGGCTCATCAGTGTATGAGGTCTAGTCTCTGAGCACTATGGGACTTAACTTCTGAGGTCATCAGTCCCCTAGAACTTACAACTACTTAAACCTAACTAACCTAATCACCCACATCCATGCCAGAGGCAGGATTCGAACCTGTGACCGTAGCGGGCGCGCGGTTCCAGACTGTAGTGCCTAGAACCGCTCGGCCACTTCGACCTGCGGCGGCATTGAAACTCTGTTTCTCGACGACAGGCCGTAAGAATGCTGACACTGTATTATTTTTTAATCTTCTTAAATAAGTACAATACACGTTTTGGTGCAGGCGCCCAGATGGAATTGTCTGTCCTGTAAGTGACGATTTTGAACATTACGCTATATTTCTACCAAATTCTGCGTTTGTGTTTTCATTGAATTGAAGGGTTTTCTTTGTTTGACGCATAGAAACGTAGTTTTATATATTTGCATCTGTTGTGGGTTTACTCACGATATAACGGTTCTCCTTCAGTGAGAAATGCACCCGCCTTACCTCGTTAAACGCTCGTCTGCTGTCTTTGGTAAAACTTAACAGCTACCAGCTACATCGACGTGCTGCGATCTGCTGATGTTCGCAGGTCGGAGCAGCGACGTCATAACATCGGTCTCATTACACAAATTTCTCCATTAATCATCATAATTCAGTAGATCTTGCCCCCGTTTCTCATTCTTAGATCGTACAAATAGGAAACACATTTGCCTTGCTCGAGTTCCGTTTACACTCGATTACACGTCTATTCATTAATGCAGCAGCATTAATCATTCAGAAACCTGTACGGAAACTGGCTGGAATCGAGGTAAAACTTGTTTCGAAATTTTATTTCGACATTTAAGACGGTTTTTAAGACGACGGAAGACCTTCAACGTCGTATAATACCTTCAGAAGTTGATTCAGCCTGTGAATTGAGTGCCAGTGGGAATTAGAGGAACAGGTGTTTTATTATTGGAATCACAACTGCCACTCGGTCTGGCCGTTACCTGATCCTCAGCCCCCGGCTGCCGACCACCTGCCACCCCCCCCCCCCCCCCACCCCCCCTGACACGACGCCAGCCTGCCGCGCAGCCTTTCACAGTGATCCCTCCTTCCGACGCGCCCGAGCAGCGGGTACCATTCAGCAGGCGGCTTCTCGGAAAATGGCTTTCTGATACACGGCCGCACCGTGTGAGGGACGCCCACGTCCGACGATGCGTGGAAAATTAATTCCCGGTTACGACGGAGCGCTGGAGCCCGCACGACAGAAAGCCTGCGAGGGCAGAAAGCCTGCGAGGCGGCGACGGCCCGGGACCTGTCGCACCGCTGCCACGCTTTGGAACTGGAAAGGAGAAGGGACGCCGGCATCTCATCTCGCGGCTGGCTGCCGATCCCACGCAATTCTTCCCGCCATTGGCGGGCGCTCCGCCACACCTGGCAGCCGCATTGATGCCGTGGGTCCGCCTTGTACACTGAAGCGCCAAAGAAACTGGTACGGGCATGCGTATTCAAATACAGAGATATGTAAACAGGCAGAAGACGGCACTACGGTCGGTAGCACCTGCATAAGACAACAAGCATCTGGTGCAGTTGTTAGATCGGTTACGACTGCTACAATGGCAGGTTATCAAGATTTGAGTGAGTTTAACCGTGGTGTTATAGTCGACGCACGAGCAATGGGACACAGCATCTCCGAGGTAGCGATGAAGTGGGGGTTCTCCTGTACGATCATTCCACGAGCGTACTGCGAAATCAGGAATCCGGTAAAACATTAAATCGCCCTTATCGTTACGGCCGGAAAAAGATCTTGCAAGAATTGGAGCAACGACGACTGTAGAGAATCGTTCAACGTGACAGGAGTGCAACCCTTCCGAAAACTGCTGCAGATTTCAATGCTGGCCCATCAACAAGTGTCAACGTGCGAACTATCCGACGAAGCATCATCGATATGGGCTTTCCGAGCCGAAGGTCCACTCGTGAACCCTTGATGACTGCACGACACAAAGCTTTACAGCTCGCCTGGGCCCGTCAATACCGACATTGGACTGTTGATGACGGTAAGCATGTTGTGTGATCGGACGAATCTCGTTTCAAATTGAATCGAGCGATTAGACGTGTGCCGACCGGGGTTGCCGAGCGGTTCTAGGAGCTGCAGTCTGGAACCGCGCGACCGCTACGGCCGCAGGTTCGAATCCTACCTCGGGAATGGATGTGTGTGATGTCCTTAGATTAGTTAGGTTTAAGTTGTTCTTAGTTCTAGGGGACTGATGACCTCAGAAGTCCCATAGTGCTTAGAGCCATTTGATTAGACGTGTGCGCTTATGGAGACAACCTCATGAATCCGCAGGGGATTGTTCAAGCTGGTGGAGACTTTGTAATGGTGTGGCGCGTGTGGTGTTGGACGGACATGGAACCCCTGATACGTCAAGATACGACTCTGACAGATGATACATACGTAAGCATCCTGTCTGATCACATGCAACCATTCGTGACCATTGTGCATTCTGACGGACTTGGGAAATTCCAACACGACAAGGCGATACAGCGCACGTTCAGAATTGCTACACAGTGTCTGCAAGATCACTCTGCTGGGTTTAAACGCTTTCGCTGGCCACCAAACTCCCCAGACATGAATGTTATTGAGCATTTCTGGGATGTCTTGGAATGTGCTGTTGAGAAGAGATCTCCACCCCTTGTACACTTGCGGATTTATGGACAGCCCTGCAGGATTCATGGTGTCAGTTCCCTCCGGCAATACTTCAAACATTAGTCGAGTCCATGGGACGTTGTGCTGCGGCACTTCTGCGTGCTCGTGGGGGCCCTACACGATATTAGGCAGGTACACCAGGCACCGGTTTATTTAGCTCTTCTTTGTAGTTGCATTCTCACGTACGATACTGCAAAGACAGTTGTGTCACAATGCTCTGTGACGACTAAAATAACAGCACCTTGTTCTAAATGTTATAGATCTATATCTCTTCAATGTAGACAAGCTGACAGTGTGTGGTCCTGGATCTTGTGATATCACTGCAACTCCTCCTTCAATGTTTGATTTCTGGAGGCGCATGGGAAGAACTAAGTCCATAAACCTCCGTTTGAGTTCTAAGTTATTTGACTTCCTCGTCTCGGCCATATACATATAGTATCTCATCCTCGTCGCCACTGTAGAGTCTAGTACCGTAAGGAAACAAGGGAGAGCATGCTGTTTGGGTGGTCACTACCCTCTTTCGACAACGCAAATGCACATATGGATTAATACGTTTCTTTAGCTCATCAGCAATACTCCTCTTGCAGACACTATCGGAAATCTCGCTATTACAAACTAATCTGGTCGCCGTGTACTGTCATATCCTGACGTGAACTGAGCCCGCTCTGCAATGAACCGACAGGCGCCAACTGAAGGGAGGGTCAGTGAGGCCCTCCGATCAGCGGCGGCATAAACACTTGCTGTCGAGAGGGCGTTGGCGGCCTGTTGCTTATCCGTGTGTCTCAGGTCTCTGACTTGATTCAGGGGTCCACTAATCGATCTTCGCTTCATCTCTGCTGACCGGTGTGCCGGGGCCAGCTTACATCAACACAATACGAGATGTATGTGGGAGATATTAGACTGCAGTTATACATAATGGTTCATAATTCACATTAAACACTTCTAGATGTTGTAGAGAAGACTTCGTAGATCAAGTTTTACATAGGAACCCACGAACGGAAAAGTCATCCAAGTACGTTACAGAATGTCGAAGTTATAGGCGCCAGCGCCTGTAAATGCGCCGTGATACCGTGATGATGCTGCAGATTTTTTAGAACGATGGAGAAAGATAAATGCATTAATTTGAGCTAAGGGTCCCTCTACAGGAAACGAACTGGTCGACAGTACGAGCGAAAACTGTTATGATGCTTCTGACAGTGTAATACACTTACTAGTACTGTTGTTGCGAAGACTGTAGGATAGACAACTTTCAGATCTGATAGTATGGACCAGAATAAGAAAAAAAATGTATGGTAAACATAAGCTTGAAGATGCATACTTAAGAACCAAAAATGGCTCTGAGCACTATGTGACTTAACATCTGAGGTCATCAGCCCCGTAGACTTAGGACTATTTAAACCTAACTAACCTAAGGACATCGCACACTTCCATGCCCGAGGCTGGATTCGAACCAGTGACCGTAGCGGTCGCGCGGTTCCAGACTGTAGCGCCTAGAACTGCTCGGCTACTCCGGCCGGCATACCTTAAGAACCATGAGCACTTGTTGAATAGAGGAGATGTGCTTCACAGTAGCGAAGAGGAACACGTGCTCATAGCTCCTCATGTACGCATTTAAGGGCTCATGTTTACTGGATACTTCTTCATGGTTCGGGTTCATACTATCAACTCTGAAAGTTGCCTACCCTACAATATTAGCAACAAGAGTACCAGTTCATACATTGCACTGTCAGATAACCAGAACGGTTTTTGCTTATAACTTACGACTCGTTCGTTTCCGATACAAGAACTCTTACCTCAAATTGATAAGTTTATCCGTATGCATCACTGTAGAAAGTTTGTAACATTATCACAGAATCAGCCTGTATGTAGATACAGCGTCTGTAACTTAGATGGCACGTGGCTTCATTGGATGACGTTTGCGGTCGTGGGTTCCTACGTAAGTTCCCATCTTCAACCCCTAAACATATTTAACATGAATTATGAAACACCCTCCAATAGCGACAGCGCATTAAAGACAAGCCACAGTTAAGAAGGGGCCGAGAAAGGGTTGTAGCCTATCCTCTACGTATTTCAGTCTTTACAATGAGCTATCTGTGAACGAAACCAACGACAAATTTGCAAAGGGAATTCAAGTTCAGAGAGAAGAAATAAAAACTTTAAGGTTACGTGATAACATGGTTATCCTGTCAGAGATGGTAAATCGTTTGGAAGTGCACTTGGATAGAATGCATAGGTCTTGCAAAGAAGTTACATGATGAACATCAACAAAAGCATAACAGTGGTAATAGAATGTACTCAAGTTAAATTAGACTGTACTGAGGCAATCAGATTGTGAAATGAGGCACTAACATTGCTGAGTAGACCCAGAAGAAGGCCGCTGCAACCGTGGCCGAAACGTTGGATTCTCTCCAGTATCAGTAATTTTCTACATTAGGACACCCAGAAAAATTTTATGTCGACTGACTCTGGCGTCGGAAGCCCACGCAATTATATTTCTCACTACGTTTTGATATTTGGACAACAAAAAATCTGACGATGACCGAATTAGAGAGGATATAAAGCGCAGACTGGCAATAGCAAGAAAAGAATTCCTGAAAAAGTTGAATTTGCTAACTTCTAACTTAAATTTGAATGTTGAGAAGCATTTTAGTAAGGAATTTCAAATGTCGCCTTGTACGGTGGTGAATATTTGACGATAAGGCAGTTCGAACAAAACGACGACACACTCGAGTGATAGGACACTGCCTGAAGCAGTGAGGAATTCTGAAATAGGTGGTGAAACGGGAGTGTGCGGAATAAAAATTGCAGACGATGTCCTGTGCTTGAATTCAGTTAGCAAGTCCCAATGCATGCAGGTCACAATAATTATGCAGAGTTGAAGCGGCATGCACAGCACAGACTACGTTGGTGAGCCGCATCAGTCCACTCTTCATATTGAAGACCACACAACAATAACAACAACGGCAGCACCAACAATGTGAGAGAAAGTGAAATGTTCCCAACTCTTGTAAAAACATAGGCCTACGCTCTCGGAATCTCTGCCCGCCTTGCAGAGTACGTTACTGGTGGTTGCAGGCCACCTCACGCGCTTCCTTAACGCTATCGAGACGACACGAAGCGCGCTTCGTGCAATCTACTGTGTCTCTTGTACGAGTCCAGTCTCGTAGGAGTTCTTGACTGCTGAGCGATAGTAAGGAATCGTCTGCGCTTCCGGTATCATCTACTACACTCCTGGAAATGGAAAAAAGAACACATTGACACCGGTGTGTCAGACCCACCATACTTGCTCCGGACACTGCGAGAGGGCTGTACAAGCAATGATCACACGCACGGCATAGCGGACACACCAGGAACCGCGGTGTTGGCCGTCGAATGGCGCTAGCTGCGCAGCATTTGTGCACCGCCGCCGTCAGTGTCAGCCAGTTTGCCGTGGCATACAGAGCTCCATCGCAGTCTTTAACACTGGTAGCATGCCGCGACAGCGTGGACGTGAACCGTATGTGCAGTTGACGGACTTTGAGCGAGGGCGTATAGTGGGCATGCGGGAGGCCGGGTGGACATACTGCCGAATTGCTCAACACGTGGGGCGTGAGGTCTCCACAGTACATCGATGCTGTCGCCAGTGGTCGGCGGAAGGTGCACGTCCCCGTCGACCTGGGACCGGACCGCAGCGACGCACGGATGCAGCAGACCTCAGCAGTTACGGTGGCTAGGACAGTTGCAAAGTCTAAGAGAAAGAAGAAGGTTCTGCTGTTAGGTAGTTCTCATGGTAGAGGTGTAGGCCAGCAGTTGCAGGAAGTTTTGGGGAGTGAGTACCAGGTCACCAGCATTGTGAAGCCTAATGCAGGATTGGCTCAGGTGACTTTTAACATAGGGGGGTTATGTAGGGATTTTACTAAAGAGGATCAGGTAGTGATTGTGGGTGGGGCTGGTAATAGTATTGATAGGGATGGGAAGTATGACATAGATGGTGACCTGGAAAAGATAGCCACTCAGACTGGCAACACGAATGTGCATTTCGTGGAACTGTTTCAGCGTCACGATCGGCCTCATCTTAATATAGCCGTCAGGCGTAATAACATGAGACTTGGGGGTGCGCTGATGACAGAAGGCATGAGTCACATTTCAGTGGTGTCGGTGGAGTCTATCAGTAGGACGGGTTTCACTAGACATGGCCTGCACCTCAACAGGTATGGGAAGGGGAGGTTGGCAAAACTTATAGGTGACAGCATAGGTGGGGGTGGTGGGATCACTCATGGGAAAATTCCGGTAGTTGTGGGTGTTAGAGCTGTACCTTTTTTAGATTGAAGTCAGCTGATAGGTATTCCTGCTTAAGGGAAGTCTCTCTAACAAAGAAACCACTTTCTACAAAGCTTGGGTATCCGATTAATGAGGGAATTAGTATATTTCATCAAAATATACAAGGTATTCGAGATAAAGTTAGTGAACTGCTTATAGATGTTGACTCTGAAATTATTGGTATATCTGAACACTTCTTAAATAAGGAGATAATTCAGAGGCTTCCTTTACCAGGATACAGGTTGGCTGGCAGCTTTTCTAGGAGCTCTTTGCGGTGTGGGGGAGTAGCCATGTATGTGAGAAACGGTATCCCATTTGAGTCAATTGATGTTTCAAAGTACTGCACTGAAAAGGTGTTTGAATGTTGTGCAGGTGTGGTTAAATTTAGTGGAGCTAAACTTCTTACTGTTG